>NW_028274817.1:100033215-102533215 GCF_037043125.1 Eumetopias jubatus
TTAGATTGTTAAGGATTTAAAACAGTCACTTTATGGTTTTAAAATCAAAATTATAACTTTTGCATCAAAATTGTAAGAACGTTTACCCATATTTTCGTTATTTGTATGGCTTTATTTTTTTACACCAAAATTTCATTCACCTGGTATTTAGTTTGGAATTGTATGAGCTAGGAATTTTTAATTTGAGCTAAAATTTGATCAAGTATCATCTATATTTTTAAGTATGAAAGGTTCAGAATTCAACATTTATCATTAAATTCTTTGGAAATAATGCTAATTTATCACAAAAATTGCTATGTATTTGAATTTGCAATTTTCTCTTACCATTTTTATTTATTATAACAACTTATTTTGTCTATGTCTCTCTTTTTTTATTTTTCATTTAAATCCAAGTTAGTTAACTTTTAGTGTAGTCTTGGTTTCAGGAGTAGAATTTAGTGATTCATCACTTGGACGTAAGCCCCAGTGCTAATCCCAGCAAGTGCCCTCCTTAATGCCCATCACCCATTTAGCACATCCCCCCACCCACCTCCCCTCCAGCAGCAACCCTTAGTTTGTTCTCTGTGGTTATGAGTCTTCTATGATTTGCCTCCTTCTCTGTTTTTATTTTATTTTTCCTTCCCCTCCCCATCTTCATCTGTTTTGTTTCTTAAATTCCACATGACTGAAATCATATGATATTTATCTTTTTCTGACTGACTTATTTCATTTAGCATAATACCCTCTAGGTCCAACCACATCATTGCAAATAGGAAGATTTCATACATTTTGATGAGTGAGTAATATTCCATTGTATATATATGTATAGATCCATTATATATGGATCTATATATGGATATATATCCATATATATATATGGATCCATATATATTCCATTATATATATATATATTATATATATATATATATCACCTCTTCTTTATTCATCAGTCAGTGGACATTTGGGCTCTCTCCATGCTTTGGCTATTATTGATAATGCTGCTATAAACATTGGGGTGCATGTGCCCCTTTGAATCAGCATTTCTGTATCCTCTGGATAAATACCTAGTAGTGCAATTACAGGGTCATAGGGTAGCTCTATTTTTCTCTTTTTGAGGAACCTCCATACTGTTTTCCAAAGGGGCTGTACCAACTTGCATTCCCACCAATAGTGTAAGAGGGTTCCCCTTTCTCCATATCCTCACCATCATCTATTGTTTCCTGAGTTGTTAATTTTAGCCATTCTGACAGGTGTAAGGTGGTATCCCATTGTGGTTTTGATTTGTATTTTCCTGATGACGAGTGGTGTTGAGCATCTTGTCATGTGTCTGTTAGCCATCTGGATGTCTTCTTTGGAGAAATGTCTATTCGTGTCTTCTGCCCATTTCTTAACTGGATTATTTGTTTTTTTTGGTTGCTGAGTTTGTTAAGTTCTTTATAGATTTTGAATACTAACCCTTTTTCCGATATGTCATTTGCAAATACCTTCTCCCATCCCATCAGGTGTCTTTTAGTTTTTTGATTGTTTCCTTCTCTGTGCAGAAGTTTGTTTTTTTTTTGTTTTTGTTTTTGTTTATTTTTTATCTTGATGAGGTCTCAGTAGTTCATTTTTGCTTTTGCTTCCCTTGCCTCCAGAACGTGTCTAGTAAGAAGTTCCTGCAGCTGAGGTCAAAGAGGTTGCTGCCTGTGTTCTCCTCTAGGATTTTGATGGTTTCCTGTCTTACATTTAGGTCTTACATCAATTTTGAATTTATTTTTGTATATGGTATAAGAAAGTGGTCCAGTTTCATTCTCCTGCATGTCGCTGTCCAGGTTTCCCAAGGCCATTTGTCAAAGAGACTGTCTTTTTTCCATCGGATATTCTTCCCAGCTCTGTTAAAGCTTAGTTGACCATATAGTTGTGGGTCCATTTCTGGGCTCTCTACTCTGTTCCATTGATCTATGTGTCTGTTTTTGTGCCTGTCTATGTCTCTATTTCAAAACGGATGACAAATCTACCAAAATGTAGAAGATACTACAGTTGCATGAAGATCATCTAATCATGGTTTTGGGTTAATCATCATCCAAACATTTATTCAATGAGCATCCTAATTTACTTTGTAATCCCTATATAGTCTTGAATTAACAAATGTCAAATAGTATTTTTTTCAATATGTTTATGTACATTTCATTTGTATTGGTTATATTAAAGTTGACTTCTAAATGTATATATCTCATTAATAGTAATGAGCAATAAAGATATAGAGTGTTCCCATAAATACTAAAAGCTTTTGAAAAGTATGAATTTCAATACTCCATTTATCAAGTAATACATTAGATTTTGAAATATCAGAGAAAGTATGTTTTGGCAGGTAAGAGAAAAGGAAAGTTAGAATTTGGAGTCAGGAAAACACAGATATTTAATGCTACATTATTTTTAACTTACCAGTCACTTTAGGAATATTATTTATAGTTGTGAATCTTAATTTCCTCATTTGTCAGTTGTAGGAAAAAATATATTTCATAGGATTATGGGTGAGATTAAGGGAGCTAATATAAGTAAAAGCTGTCATATAGTACCTACGGCATATTGAAAGTCTGAGTCAAAATGGTAATTTTATTGTAGCAGATATTTTAGAGGGATATCCAGCCACCCAATCAGTATAATCCATTTATTTCTTTTTGTTTAACATTTAAAACATACAAAATAATACTCTTCCTGTGTAGTAACTTTATAAAATGCCAAAATATATCAACAATTACATAAAAATGATCTTTAATTGTAACACCCCCCCAAAAATTATGGTTAATAATTTCATGTATTTCCAATCATTTAAAAAATACAGATAGATACTATTATGCCAAATATATACAGAAAATCAAAGACCTAATTTATGTGTGGTGTATAACTTATCTTTTACCGATTAACATGTCATGAATATTTTCAAAATAGAGTGTTTTTCATAGTGTGTACTTTAAAGGATGCAAAGTATCCCATTATACGGGTGTAATTTATTCCATTTGGGGGATTTTATTTCAGTTTTTCGCTAGTATAAATGACAGAATTGGGTATTCACATGTCTCTGTGTATATCTCTGATATGCCCCTAGGAAAATTCATAGAAGTAAAATTTTGCAGTTGAATGGAATGAGTACTTTTTTTTCTCCTTTCAAGGTTTTATTTAAATTCCATTTAGCTAACATACAGTTTAATATTAATATCAGGTGTAGAATTTCGTGATTCATCACTTATATACAACACCAGTGCTCATCACAAGTGCCCTCCCTTATGGCCACCACCCACTTAGCCCATCCCCCCACCCACCTCCCATCCAGTAACCCTCAGTTTGTTCTCTAGAGTTAAGTGTCTCTTTTCTGGTTTGCCCCTCTCCCTTTTTCCCTATGTTCATCTGTTTTGTTTCTTAAATTCCACATATGACTGAAATCATATTTGTCTTTCTCTAACTTACTTCAATTAGCATAATACACTCTAGCTTCACCCACGTTTGGCTGAGTAATGTTCCGTTGTATGTATATATCACATCTTTATCCACCAGTCGGTGGACATTTGGGCTCTTTCCATAATTTGGCTATTGTTGATAATGGTGCTGTAAACATTGGGGTGCATGTATCCCTTTGAATCACTATTTTCATATCCTTTGGGTAAATACCTAGTAGTGTGGAGAAAGGGGAACTCTAATACACTGTTGGTGGGAATGCAAACTGGTGTAGTCACTCTGGAAAACAGTATGGAGGTTCCTCAAAAAGTTAAAAATAAAACTACCCTAGGACCCAGCAATTGCACTACCAGCCTAAGGCTTTTTTTAAATTTTTTTTATTGTTATGTTAAGCACCATATATTACATCATTAGTTTTTGGTGCAGTGTTCCATGATTCATTGTTTGTTCATAACACCCAGTGCTCCATGCAGAACATGCCCTCCTAGCCTAAGGCTTTTAAAATATTTTCATATACTCTTTTATATTGAAGGATAAGAGACACATAGGAAAGTATACAGATCATAAGAATAGAAATAGGTAGACTTTTTAAAAGTTAGCATACTGGGCGCCTGGGTGGCTCAGATGGTTAAGCGTCTGCCTTTGGCTCAGGTCATGATCCCAGGGTCCTGGGATCGAGTCCCGCATCGGGCACCCTGCTCCTTGGGAGACTGCTTCTCCCTCTGCTTCTCTCTCTCTCTCTCTCTCTCCCTCTCTCTCTCCCTCTGTTTCTCATGAATAAATAAATAAAATATTAAAAAAATAAAAAAATAAAAAATAAAAGTTAGCATACCATGCTACTAACACCCAGATCAGGAATTAGAACATTACTTTAGGAGCTTACTTCATGCTCCTGCCCAGTTATTAACCCTTTCCCAACTACCCCCTCACCAAGGACAAGCTTGCTTCTGACTTCAAACACTTGTAGAATATATGTATTTCTAGATCATCCACTCTCTACTTAACTGAAGTGGCACCATTGTCATAAATTAAGTAAGTACATATAGTCTATTCTCACAGCAGTACCGCACAGAATTAATTATATTCAATAATGATACCTGGTAGTATACATTCTTAAACTTGGTTGTTCTTCAAGATTGCATTGGATATTCTTGGCCCTTGGTATTTGTATATAAATCTTAGAATTGGTATGTCACTTTCTATTAAAAACCAGCTGTTGCAATTTTAATAGAGCTTGCACTGAATTTACAGATTATTTGAAGAGAGTTGATACCTTTACAATATAGGATCTTCCAGTTGGTTTCCCCCAATAGAGGAATAAGGTATACTCCTTCATTTTTTTAGGCTTTCCTTAATCTGTCAGGCATATTGATAGTTTTCAGGGTAGAAGCCTTGCTTTTTGGTATGAATTATCAAATTACTCCTTACAAATGTAAGAATTCATCCTCCAACAAATATTGTAAGAGTGCTTATTTTCTAGAACTTTGACAAATACCTTTGACAAAAGCCAATATAATAGGCAAATGATGGTTTATTATCACTGTTTTAATTTGCATTTCACCGATTACTTAGTGGTTGGATTTTTTTTTAATTTTATTAATCACCATACATTACATCATTAGTTTTTGATGTAGTATTCCATGATTCATTGTTTGCATATAACACCCAGTGCTCCATTCAGTACGTGCCCTCTTTAATATTTTGTTTATTGGCTGTTTGCATTTTTTTGTCAAATTCCTGTTTAAATTCTCCATCTGATTTCATTTATTGAAAGATCTTTTTATATGAAAGATTATAACCCTTTGTCTGATAGATACTGCAAATAGTCCCAGCTGTCATTTGTTTTTAATTCTGCTAATTGGCCTTAATTTTGAATGAGCAATACAAATATTATACTTAATAGTTTATTCACATTACTTTCTGCTTCTAAAAGGCTTCTTCACGCCAATATTTTATTTTAGCTCTGTCATTAATTTTTTACACTTAACACTTTAATTTCTCTGAACGTTTTGGTGTAAGATACGAAGTAAGTATTTAGTATCTGTTTATTTCTAAAACAGACACCTCTGTTTATCTCATTATTAAAATTTCTACACATTTGAAATTAAAATTCAGAAGTTGAAAAAAGGGAAGCTAATCTTGTGTGAAATTAGGCCAAGATTTTGTTAGATACTGAATTAACACATAAGGGAACTGAACGTGTTTTTTTTGCTTTCACCACAGAGAACATGTCATATGAAGAGTATGGTTCCATAATACTTAAAAAGATTATTGGGAAAATGATGCATTTCACTATTTAACTGTTTACATATTTTGATAAGAATATGAAGTAGTAAGTATAATAGTAAATAATTTTAAGCCACATAAAAACTGACACGAAACCTACTCGTATTCTACATCATAAATTATTCACGTTATCTTTTTCCATGAACTGTATAGAAGCCATCAATTCCTGAAGACTCTTTTGAAGGTGTGAGGAATCACAAAAATTATAGGTCAGAAGGTCTCAAATGCTACCCATTAACTAAGTTATATTGTCATAGGAAAATAATCACAATTTTGAACTGGTGGCTTTAGATGTGTTACATCCTATTAATAATGATTTGTTATTTTTTTTTTAAAGATTTTATTTATTTATTCATGAGAGACAGAGAGAGAGAGAGAGAGGCAGAGGGAGAAGCAGGCTCCCAAGGAGCAGGGAGCCCGATGCGGGACTCGATCCCAGGACCCTGGGATCATGACCTGAGCCGAAGGCAGACGCTTAACCATCTGAGCCACCCAGGCGCCCAATAATGATTTGTTATTAACATATATATTCTCACCATTATTTTTGGCAGGAAGAAAAGCCGGTAGTTTTCCTTTCTAAATTAATTTATTTCTCTGTGAGGGTAATACATTTATATTTTGCAAAAATTTAAAACTGTAGTGAAAATCTTCTACCGCATCGACCATCTGCCCTACCATCACCAAACATTGATTTTACTTGCCTAAATACATCTACAAGTTAAATTCCTAGCAGCAAAATTCTGGGTATAAGGTTACATGCATTTTGTAGATATTGCCAAATTGTCTTCCACAGGGGTACAACAGTTTGTCTATCCCACTGGTCATATATAATCGTGCATTTTCCACAACCTTGGCAGCATAGTGTGTTTCAGACTTGGATTTTTGTCAGTGCAATAGATCAAATTTTCGGATCTCTCAGTACAATGAAGTCTAGCTTCTTTATGTATGCTTAAAATTAAAATCCATTTATGTTTTCTTTTTTGTGGACTGTCCTTAACTTCTGTCCAGTTTTTCTATGGCTTGTTGGCCTTTTTAAAATTAATTTGCAGAAGCTTTCTTATATTTTAGGAAAATTAGTCCCTTATCTTAGAAGTCACAAATATTTTTTTCACTACTTATCATTTGTCCTTTGACTTTGTTTTTAGGGGATTTTTTTTTTTTTTTTTTTTTTTTTTTTTTTTTTGCCATTCAGAAGTCTCTCATTTCTATGTAGTCCAATCAACTAATATCTTTGTCTGTTAATTAAGGCTATTTCACTTGAGGACAAAATTACCTTTTTTATGTTGACTACTCTGGACATGCGTTGCTTCTTAAATTGAAAAAAAAATTAATCCTAAATTTTGAAATTGTTTATCTTTCATTCACCAGATATTTACTGAAAGCCTGTCATGTGCAGGAACTCAGTTCATCCAGAAATCAAGCTCAGTGAGGGAAGTCAGTGTAAATAACAAAGAATATAAGGCAAATGCTCTGATGGTGGGAAGCACAGGGTCTGTGAGGATATACCCACTGCAGATGTCATAACCTGAAAACTACACGTGTCCCACAGTTTCATTATGAGCTATCATTTATTTTTTTCAGATATTAGTCAAATCTCACCCATTGAACTGTTTGCTATCTGGAATTGTTCTACCTCTAGAACCAGGAGAGGATGGGTTGCGAGTGTGAGAAGGAGACTAACAATCTCAGTTGAAAGTTACCTGGATTTCTGTGTTGATAGGTGAACCCTATTTGTGATCAGATATAAATGAGTTCATAGCTCAGTTTTAGAGATTTTAAGAAAATATGATGGCTGCCATTTCCATTAACTTCAGAATCTAGAGGCTCTTAGATGCTACCAGTTGAAGCTGTAAAATATTTTTCACATGTACTTGTGAGTAGAAAATAATCCAATAAAAATAAACTAGTAACTTCCTTATAAATGCTGGAAAAGGTAAGTAGAAAGCATTATTAGATTCTGTATTATAGACCTGGAATTACATTTGTGATATCAACTCTCTCTCTCTCTCTCCCTCTCTCGCACACACGCACACAGACACACAAATATTCACACACGCACACACAAATATGTTGTCCATCACCATAGATGTCATTATGGGTTAGAACTCACGAAACACAAATAGGTCTTTATCTAATACTTTGTTTACCTGACTTTATAGCAGGATACAAGTCAAACAGAGCAGATACCGCATCACAGTTCATTATCCATGAACGAGCATTGCATGCTCCCTGCACACGTTGCTTCTTTTAACTCCTTACCCACGGAGGGAAAGGCTGCTAGGAGTGAACACCAAGGTCTGCACAGGTCACTTTAAATAGAGGGGAGGGGGTTGGGGGGATGGGTTGGCCTGGTGATGGGTATTAAAGGGGGCACGTATTGAATGGAGCACTGGGTGTTATACACAAAGAATGAATCATGGAACACTACATCAAAAACTGGTGATGTATGGTGATTAACGTGACATAATAAAAAAATCTTTTTTTAATTTTAAAAAATAAATAGAAGTCACAGGCTCTATTTCCTTTCCATCTTTTACACAATTTTTAGTCATCTAAGCCATAGGTTATATTCCAATTCACAGCTTTCCCAAAGCAGATACAGTCCCATATAACAAACAATGCAGGCCTAATGTTTCCCAATCATCTTAAAGTTAGCATTCCACGGAAACATTGTTGTGGGACCCTAAGGTCAGTCTCAGGCTGGAATGCATGCATCAGTACAGGCTAAATGTTAACCCATGCATTTTACACAATATATATAAATGCCTTTATAGGTTTCAAATACATATTGTTTACATATAATCAGAGCTTATATAAAATTCCTTCTCCTGTAAATTAACTGATGAGTTATTTTGTCCATTAATGTATCTCCCTTTCTCCTCAAACCTCTTGGGTGCAATTAAGGAACATAATGTTCTTCAGTTAGTTCTTTCAAAAGTATCTAAAGCAGATGTTCCAAAGTATGGGGCATTATTTAGATGATGCACTAGTATATTAGTATACTTATCTAGTTTACTTTTTAAATATTCTCTGTAATATTGGTGAAGATGTGGAGAAAAAGGAGCCCTCTTGCACGGTTGGTGGGAATGCAAACAGATGCAGCCACTCTGGAAAATAGTGTGGAGGTTCCTCAAGAACTTAAAAATAGAGCTATCCTACAATCCAGTGATTGTGCTACTGAGTATTTACCCAAAAAATACAAAAACACTAATTCAAAGGGATACATGCACTCCTATGTTTATAACAGCATTATTTACAATAAGCCAAATTGTGGAAGAGCCCAAGTGTCCATGAAAAGGTGAATGGATAAGTAGATGTGGTGTGTATGTATACACACACACACACACACAAAATACACAGTGGAATATTATCCAGCCATAAAAAAGAATGAAATCTTGCCATTTGCAATGATGTGGATGGAGCTAGACAGTATAATGCTAAGCAAAATAAGAGAAAGACAAATATGATTTGTATGATTTCACTCATATGTAGAATTTAAGAAATAGAACAAACAAGCGAAAGAAAAAGAGAAACCAAGAAACAGACTTTTAACTGTAGAGAACAAACTGCTAGTTACCGGAGGGGAGGTGAGCAGGGGATGGGTGAAACAAGTGATGGGGATTAAGGAGGGCACCGGCTGGGATGAGCACCGGCTGTTGTAGGGAAGTGCTGAATCACTATATTGTATACCTGAAACTAATATAACATGGCATGTTAACTGTACTTGAATTAAAATTTTAAAATGTTATCTATAATATATTATAACAGATGTCTGTTGTAGCATGTGTGTTCATGTTGTAATGTTATATTTATATTATTAGAATAGTATTAATCATATCATAAAGAGCTGCCATTACAGGTTCACATTCTTTACTACTGTGTGCCTGTTTTGGCCCTTGACAATAGGAGTAGATACAGAGGATACCTTTGTATCCTTTTACTCTGCCAACAACCTCCCTTTATATTCTAACTACAACAAATTATATGTTAGGTTTATATGTGTGTGGTTTCATGCCATGTCTGTGTTCTTGATCTCCCTTCCTCAAATTACTTCTTTCTCCTTTGTCGGCATGATGAACTTTTCTATATCCTTCAAGACTGAGTTCAATGTCTACTTCTTCTCTTGCTTATCCTGGCTCCCTACTGACCCTTTGAGCTCAGGCCATAATCACTAACATGTAATGGCTTTATTGTCATTCCCTATCATGCAGGATATTGCTCTCAGCTATTTACATGAATTACCTTATTTAATCCATATAGTGACCCTGTGAAGCAGATACGGTCATTGTCCGCATTCTGTATAGAAGGGCACTGAGAATTAAAGAAAACTTGGCTAAAGTGCTGGGAAAGAACTAGAATTAAGATTTAAACCAAGCAGCCTAACTCTAGACTTCACAATGTTGAACAGAGTATCCTACTCCTTCCCAAGGTATTTCATGTTTCTCAACCCCAATGTCATCATCCATTTATAAAATGGGGAAAAGAATAGTATGTGTATCATAGGATTGTTGGGTGGATTAAAGAAGGCTGTAAATGTGAAACTTCCTAACATGGTATTTGGCACATTGTAAGCCCTTAATAAAAATAGCTTGTAATCCTACTGATATATTCTACTCTAATCCAAATGTCTTTTTTTTTTCTTTTCATTCCAATCATCTTATTTTGTTTTACTTGGTTATACTTTGACCCACAAACTATAGCCTACCTTCCCATTTTATTTTGTGCATAAAAGAATTCCCTTGTACAGTTTTCCTTAACAGAAAGTTAGAAGGAAGTATAAAGGCAGAGTATCTGGCATCTAGTATGCAATACATCATTATGCTTAGTAAATGAATATACCTCTTTACTTTTATTGGTTGGAGTTGGGTATGCGTTTGTGTGAGTGTGTGTTTTGAATTTCCAAAAAAAAAAAAAATGCTTATTGTCTTTAAAGCATATGATTTGGGGAAGACTATTAATAAATGATTGTAATATGTGAATTAAATCCTAACATGTAACCCATGTGAGTAATCCATATCGTCCTGTAAAATACCAAATTCAGTAAATTTCTGTAACATTTTAAAGCAAATAACTTTAGAATATATTTATTTTTTGCTTTTTTATTTAAACCATGGGAATCTTTTCCTCTTTTTTCCTTGCAGGTTTCTAGAGATTTGCCTGAGAAACAAGGAGAAATTGAAGCATACATAAAAGACCTTGGGCAGCTGGAAGAGCAGTTAAATCATCTGCTTCTGTGGCTGTCTCCTATTCGGAATCAGTTGGAAATTTACAATCAGCCGAATCAAACGGAACCATTTGACATTAAGGTAGGGACTTTTTGCTTTAAATATTGTTTTACAAAAAATGGCAATATCACTGAACTCAGTTTTACATCCATTATCATAATCATCATTGTTGTTATAATGTTAATAATAATAATAAATTGACTAGCATTTTTGTGTTGTCTTACAGCACTTACTAGCAATAATGTATTCATTAAGCTCTTATCACTCTTAGAATGCCTTCATCATCTGTGTTATTATGACCTGTTTCCCATCCCCACTTCAATTGCAGTCAATACAGGTTTGTAGACTCCTTTTCCAAAACTAAAGTTGTTTAGGGGATTAGGTGCCTACCAAATAAAGTATAGGCTCTTTAGTAAATATTAGAAAACTCTCTCAGACTGACTCCAGTTTACCTCTGTATCCTTTTATTCTGCCAACAACCTCCCTTTATATTCTAACTACAACAAATTATATGTTAGGTTTATATGTGTGTGGTTTCATGCCATGTCTGTGTTCTTGATCTCCCTTCCTCAAATTACTTCTTTCTCCTTTGTTGGCATGATGAACTTCTCTATATCCTTCAAGACTGAATTCAATGTCTACTTCTTCAAAACTTTTTTCCATATCCCAGGTAGAATAAAAAACCCTCTTAGGATTTCTTATAAACCTCTGTGTCCATTTCCGGTAACCTTTGTACATTGATTTACATTTAAATTTTTACAGACCTGAGTACCTCATCACACTCTTCTTTGGATACAGAGGGCATCTTCTTACTTACCTGCCTCATTCCCCTCCTTTCTGAACACCCCCATCTCAGGGCCCAGTGACTGGTGGGTACTTGTATTTTTGAATAAAAGAATAAAGGTGGTAATGAGACACCGAGAATGGTAATGAGGTGCCACAGGTAAACCTAGTGCTCTAGACCAACATGCCAATTGGACGCCACTGTCTTCTTGTTTTAGGGTCCCTGTAGACGTGGACTGTCCCTCTCGTCTCTTTCCTCCCAGAAGCATATTCCAAAGACTTACCCCAACTTGATGGCCTGCTTTGCATCTCCTTTGGGCCAATAACATTAAACAGCTAATCAAATAAACCAATGAAATTGAAATCTCAACCTCTTGATTAATGTAAGGATGGGCACTTTCAGACTAAATAAGTTAAGTAACATCTTGAGTAAAGCTTTTCTTTTAGTTCACTGACCCTGATTTTTCAATTTGCTTGCTTTCCAGGGTTATCACAACCTCATGTTTTTTTTGTTTGTTTGTTTGTTTGTTTGTTTTATCTCCTCGTAGGTGCTGTTTTGCTGGGAGATAAGGCAAGGATAAAATAAAGTGTGAAGATATTCTAGAGGAGAGAAAGTCCAACTGTGGGAAAGATGGGCTTGAGTGAGGTTAAGGGGAGAGAGAGAGAGAGGGAGGGAGGGAGGGAGGGACGGAGGGAGGTTGGGAACAACTAAAATGAGTTATATTTGCAAAGCGCACTCCACTACTTTCACCTTACCTCTTCCTGACGTGTATATCCACCATTCTGTTAGCTGCCCCCTGAGCACAGATGATCCCATGTACATCGCAGATAGACATCATTTCACCACTGCAAAACCCAGGCTGTTCATCCAGTGGCATGGTCTTCCATTCAAGTCTGACGATTAAAGTCAAGTCACAGTAGGCTTTACCCAAACCAAATTTAGTTGGCTTTATGAAAGTATACAGGACAAGGAACAACACACCTGGCACAGTGGTGACACAGTAGAGGTCTTGAGACCAAGCCCTGGCTTCTGATGAACCACTCACCCTGCATTTGGGTTAGGTGTAGTCATGGGGACAAGACAGGGTGAGGGCAAGGCCATATCATCATTCGGGGAAGCCACCAGTCCTGGAATACCTTCAGTGTTTTCACCTTGCTAGCACAGTGTCCTTAATTGATATTTGACTGGGGTGCATTCTCCAGTGCAACTGCATTTCCTAGATGCTCATTTTTCAGTAGTCAGTAATCTCAACAAAGAAGTACAGTTACTTAGTCCAACAAACAATAACCTCAGCCAGATTCTGTTGGATCTAGCATAATTTTAAATATTTCTTGATTTAGTATTATAAAGAGGAAGGCCATAAACTCTTTCTTCCCAATCAGAAGGAGCTTTCTGTAACTCACAGGTAAAAACACATTCCTTTACTTTTAAATATAATCTTTAGTTAAAATGAGCTTCTTCATTTAAGTAAAGAAAATATGCAATATTAGCTATCTCTGTACATGGAATACATTTGATAGGAAGGATAACAAAATCCTTCGATACAAAGGGATGCTGTTGACTCGACCAAAGTGACTTTAGTCCCAGTCTCACCCCCGCCCCTGACAATGGTTCCCGAAAGTGGAAAACTTGCTTTGGGCATTTGTTTGTCCGTGGCCCATACATCCATGCCAAATAGTTCCCTGTAGTTTAGAGTGAAAGCTTCTCTCAGCTGTGTTAATCACTTTGCTTTATCAAAGCTACAAGTCCCCACTGTCACTGCTGTGTGTACTTTCTGAGAGTCATGATATTTGCCTCCTGCAGCTTGGTCTAAATCACTGAGGGGAGAGGCAGATGCTTTTTCCCTGGCAGTAAAACTCCTTGGCTTCAGTCCTCTGTGCATATTCTGAGTTTCTCATCTCTGGAGTGCAGATTTCAAAAATATTCCCTTAGCCTTTTTCTTCTTCTCTGTGGCTATATCCAAGGCAAAAAAGATTGTAAAATCATATATATGATGACTTGAGACATTCTCACCATAATTCTCAGACCCCTAGCTTGTTATCAGGAAATAGAGACCTGTGTGAATAATTTACTAACTTACCTAGTCCTTTATCCCTCTTAGTCTAGCGTCTGTCTAAATTCACTGTTTAATAAATGACTTATTAAGATTGCTCAGAGTTCTTCTATAAGGTATGTGATTTTAGTCTGTATGACCTGCTATAGCCCTCTACTTAAAGAGATTAAACTTCTTTTTTCAGTTAAAGAAAGATGGGAAAATGGATTTTAAACTACTGAAAACCAAAAATAGTTTCCAAACACTTTTGTGGACATGCCCATTTTTTAACACAGAGAAAGAAACTCCTTTCTAAGCTCTTAGGAATGAATGAATGAATGCAAAGAAAATAGATGCACAAGGAACCTCCAATTCCTAAATGTAAAGAAATTGTCTTTGTCTGTCCATGGTGGCCATGGCTACCTCTGAAACAAAGAGCCTAAGGCCTTGACATCCGGGTCATTTGTTTTCTCTAGTCAAACTCTGAGCATCTGGAAGAAAAATATGTAGTACCTCTGTGGGCCTCAGTTTTGCCCGCTTGGCACTTCATGCTTATTGGTGAAATGAAACCCAAATGAAAAAAAAAACCTTAAAGGCTCTGTTCTAGTACACTGTTTAGGCTGCAGTGAAAATTGACTGCACATCACTTGGCTTGTGCAATTTACTCCCGAAATATTCCTATTCAGGAAATCCTGCAAATAGCAATATTTATCTTGAAAATCACCTCACAGAACCCTTAGCAAACTGAGAAACATAATCAATGAGATCGTAATATAGAAGGTGAAAATTAGGCATAATCACAGACCTTTCCCTTCAGTCAGCCCACTAGAAGGCATGCCTTTGAATTTAGATTTTCCAAATGTACTCGCAATTTAGACATAAAATATGTTGATTTCAGATTTTAGAAATGATAATTGAATGCTAGGAACAAGGGACCAGTTAGAATTTCTGTAAAGGGTCTTACGTTTTTAATGAATGCTGTCAATAATGAGCTGTAGGTGTACTATTTATCTGAAATAAAACTGCCTAACTACTGCTTTCTCAACTTTGTATTAGAATATGAGGGAGGAGGGGTGCCTGGGTGGCTCAGATGGTTAAGTGTCTCCCTTCAGCTCGGGTCGTGATCCCGGGATCCTGGGATCGAGCCCCACATCGGGCTCCCTGCTCGGTGGGAAGCCTGCTTCTCCCTCTCCCCCTGCTCATGCTCTCTCTCTGTATCTCTGTGTCTCAAATGAATAAATAAAATCTTAAAAAAAAAAAAAAAAGAACATGAGGGAGGAGGACATATAATGTTAAGTCTTACTGACTGAAATGTCTTCACATTGAAGACAGGGTTTCTTCTTCCCTTCAAGAATGACTTTGCTTCTGTGATCTATAAATAACATGACATACTGTTCTGCTGGCTCTTCTTTTCCATGTAAGAAACTTAGTTGCCCATAATGACAAACCCACACAGAAAACTACCAAAGGACACAACTGGAGTGACTGAATGATAAAGTATGTGAGCATCCAAACCCTTCTGTGTGTTCGTTCATGTTGCTGTGAGTGTTGTCAAAAAAAAAAAAAAAAGGCACCGGATAACTTCATAGGCAAGGAAGACTATATTCAAGACTATTGAAATAGGGGAGAGAGACTGAAGTCAACTCCACTGAGTCGAAAGGCAGCAAAGATTTTAATCACTGGGGTGAGCTAGTGTTAAGGTACTGGGGGACACTGGCGGGGCTGTTCAGGCCTATAATCAGGAAGAAACCCATCTAATCCTTTAGTCAACGTTAAGGAGAATGCCAAGGCCGTCTTTGTATAAACCCAGTTTCCAAGTCCAGAGGGCAGCCAATGAAGAAGATTCCTAGAGGTTGGGCCGGAAAAGTCTTTAGATGGTGAGGTGACAATGGCAGTGGCCATTTTATGAATATTTGAATATTTGGGGTGACAGCACAGACATCAGAGAGGTTTTATAGATTGTCCACCATCATAGCTATTTCCTGGAACAGAGCATACAAGCTGTGGGACTTCCAGTGAACTTCCTGAGTGGCCCTTATAGGCGCAGCTCCAGGCATGCAGGTTGTCCATACATAATTCACTGTGCTGACAAGTCCTTTGAAGCCAATATCAAGGTGTCCAGCTTCTGGAGCACCTGGGTGGCTCAGATGGTTAAGCATCTGCCTTCGGCTCAGGTCATGATTCCAGGGTCCTGGGATCAAGCCCCATATCAGGTTCCTGGCTCAGCAGGGAGCCTGCTTCTCCCTCTGCCTCTGCCCCTGCTCATGCTCTCTCTTTCTCTGTATCTCTGTGTCTCAAATGAATAAATAAAATCTTTAAAAAAAAAAAAAAAAGATGTCCAGCTTCAGCTCTCAGGGTTTCTTTAGAGTCTGAGAGGAAAGTTCAGCTATAAGACAATCTAGAATCTCAGTAAGGATCTGGGTAGTTAGCTTTTAGTTCTCAGTGATGCCAAGTCAGGAGAAGAGGAGGAAAAAAACATGGAGACATTAGTTTGGTGAGTTGTAGTCAGATATCGAAGGAAACTAAAAGAATTGAAAATTTGGTAAGGACGAACAAAATGTGTGAGACAGTCCATTTGCAGGTCAGTAACAATATCGCGTAGTTTACAGGGAAATACGAAAGAGCTCAAAGGCAAAGAATAGGACTAGAATCTGGTAACCATGCTCCAGTTTTCTATTGAAACATAATTTGGGTTTCTCTACAGTCACGTCCCATGTGATCAAAGGTACTCCCAGTAAGATTATTCTTGTTTACAAAATAAAGCTGGGCTGTATTTATGTAAGTGCAGCAAGGATAGTAGCTGACTACATAGGCCTTTCAAAGTTTGTGTTGCTGTAAGTTTTTATAAAGAATCTCAGATTTGACTTTTAAAAGCTTCGTGAGATTAGGAAGCCATGCCAAGAACTTGCCATCAGATGTTGCCAGCAGTACCTATAGAATGGGGTGAATTTTTCTACAGTCGAAGTCCTCAAAATATCCTAAGGCTTCCTGGGCCTGCCAGGAAGTGCCCTTCCCTATTTACCTGTAAGACTGGACATCCCATAAGCCAGGCTAGTTTTCTCAAGAGGGCTTTGTAAACATTGTCTCCAAAAAGTGTACTGTAGTTCTTTAAAACTATCTGGTTATATCTGATTTTATGTATATCATTCTCAAATATGACATTCCAGTCGAAACCTTGGTTATATAATCAATTTTCTCAATTATGTCCCGTTAGAAGAAATACAGGTTCTTATTGAATTTGTGCAAATAAACATATTGCCTGGAAAATAAACTTACTCAATAGAAGTTTGTAAATTCTGGAGGCAGGGAGAAAAAGATAAATGTTTCATTTCTATTTATAAAAGTATAATCTACTAAATTGCTCTGAGATAGAGATGGCTTAAGAAAAAAGAAAAAGGAGTTCCTTATATCAAGAAAATAGAACATTGAAGTGTCAGCAATATTCCAAACAAAAGCCATAATCAAATGATTCTTCATTGGTTGAATCAGTTCTCCGTAATTGATTGTCATTTTGCTTGATCTCGGGTTAGCAGTTACATAAACCGATCAGCTTCTCCACTGGAGTTCTGAAAATCCTGATTCAGTCGAAGTTATTAAAGCAAAGCTGCAGAAGCTTGTGCCCTAGAGTACCTGAAATAGTCCTTTACATGGGTCTCCAAGACAGTCCCTTGTTGTTGAAGACAAGCATTCTGGCCCTGTAGCTGATTACAAGCACTTTCAGGGGGAGCCTCAGAGTAAAACAACTCTCTAAGTGATAAAAGGCTTCAAACAGCCATGGTTAAAGATCTGATGAGAGTTCACTTAAAGGAATTCAGTCATTTCTGTGGCTTACAACATTTTCGAGTAATAACTCGAATTATCACTGATGACATTAGACTGCGGTCTGTTAGGCAAAGCAGAACCAAGTCATATCATGGACAGCAAGGGCGTTGACTAATTTCTAGTAACTTGATATAATTACTGAAACATTTACATTAATCACCTGTGGCCCATACAAATGTAACTTCTGAAAGGTTAAGCATCTCTTGTTTGATGATGCTTTTTTTATGTTGACTCAACATATCAAATAAGCCTAACTATTCTTCATATTTTTTTTAGATATTAAGAGAGAACAAATGTGAGAGAACAAATCTAGAGATTTTTCAAATCAGTTTGAGATCAAGATTTCATTTTGGGTTTGATTTGTGGAGGGCAAAATATCAAAGGTTGTCAAAAATGTGAAAAGTTTTGAACCCTTGGTTAAATAGGATCATGGGTCACTGAAACAGTGTTTGACTACTGACTTAACCAAAGTGACAGGAAAAGATTTCAAAAATAAACATAGGAGGTAACATGATTATCTAAGACTGGCTCTCCAGAAAGTGAGATGATTGTTAAATAATCAAGGACATGATAAAATCAACATAAAACACAGGAAATTATTCTGATAAGACACAATCACTGTTGCTTACCTAAATTATTCAGAAGGTAAAGAAAAAGCTTTTACAGTCTCTTATTAAGAACAAATCAATAATCTGAGAAAATTTTGTCATCTTAATGAAGAAAAAAATGAATTCTAGTTTTGCATTAATATACTGTTGATACTAAAGCTCATTTGTAAAAAGCTTATAAATAAACCTGTTCAATCATAGTCAGCTGTGATCACATGAGAAATTTCTTTTCCACAAACTTTCTACAGCTTTCAATATCCACTCAGATTTTGTCCTACACTTTTCCTCGTCTTCCTTCTGGAACAATCAGTCATTTCACTTAAGGACAAAATTACTCTCTTCTTAACAAAACCAGTGCTGTCACACACCTTGTATATGTTGCATACAAAGTTGTCTCTCTTTGACCTTAATGTTTCTAGAAGTTTCATTTATGTATGTTGTTTATACCTTTTAACCATTAGTAACTTTCTTTTATGGAAAAAACCAGGAAGCAGATAAATGTGAACTGTCATATACTAGCATTTTGTAGGAGACTAGCAACGATTATGAAAACAAGTTGAGGTTACCTGTTCAATATGAAGGCTAAACATTTTCATCAGTATTTGCGTAGGAGACTTTTAAGCTTTTCTTTGGACTTAATAGGTAATCTTATGGAGGCCATGGTCTAAAATTTGGGTGAGTGACTAAAGCTGTAGCAAAGGGTGATCTGGGTGTCTCCAAAGACCATCTGAGTATATAAAATATCCAGTTTGTTTCCAGGTAGTCTTTTCAGCTTCAAGAGATTACTTTTGGGGTTCCTAAGTCTCTTGAGAGCCCCCCATGGGGGCAGGGAGCGTAAAGCTCATAGATGAGTTGAGGGACAGGGTGGGCAGGGAATGGTTGGCAGAGGTGAACAGAGGGTTTTGAAAGGCAATATATCAAAGAATTCAAGGGAGCTGACAGAAAGATCAAAGGTGACAAAAGGAAAGAATAGCAGAGGTCATGGGAGGGGAAAGGTTCTAGATGAGCCAGTGTAGGGAGATCAAAGGTTCCTCCAAAAGGCCATCGAAATTCCAAATTATCTTTAGTAAAAAAAAAAAAAAAAAAAAAAAATGCCAACAAAAAGGGAAGCGGACAGCTCCACAGCTGTTCTCGTCAGAGAATTAGAAGAGTGAGAACTTGTCTATGGCCATACCACCCTGAATGCGCCCGATCTCGTCTGATCTCGGAGGTTAAGCAGGGTTGGGCCTGGTTAGTACTTGGATGGGAGAAGAGTGAGAACTTACCATGGGGGAGGAACCGAAGTAACAACAACAAAGTAAGAATGCCAGAAGAGTGCTTTAAATGCCAAAGAACTGAAGGTCAAGCAAATGAGATCTCAATGAGAATGTAATATGTTCTACACCCTTGGTAGCTTTCAAACAAAAAATCCTGGACTCTAACCCAGCATCAGGAGTCAATTCAGACTCCTGAGAAAAAACTCTGTCCTTACCACGCTTCCAGAGACTGTCATCAGGAGCGCTGGATTTTGAGTTAGATTCCTCAGTGGATCCTCAGTCAGTCAGGGGTGTGTCATTGTTCACATAATTAGCTTTTTGGAAGTTAATGTCATCTAGTCCACTGTTAGGGAGGTAATTCACATACAGTGAGATTATCCACATTCCAATAGTTCCTCCCTTAGATAGATGTGTACTAGCTCAGAAGTAGAATAAGAGATCTAATTTGGTTTATTTGTTTTTAATTTTTAAGAGGTGGTGTTGGGAAGGCAAGGAACAGAGAAGAGGACACTGACATTTTATGTCTAATCCTCATTCCTAGAAAAATAGTTTCAGTGTTTTCTATTAAGTACATCAATATTTCCATGGAATGTATCCTGAAAAATAGTGGGTGAAAGTTATTGGACAAAGGGATGCCTGGGTAGCTCAGATGGTTAAGCATCTGCCTTTGGCTCAGGTCATGATCTCAGTGTCCTGGGATCGAGTCCTGCATCAGGCTCCCTGCTCAGTGGGGAGCTCGCTTCTCCCTTTCCCTCTGCCCCTGCTGCTCCCCCTGCTTGTGCTCTCTCTCTCTCTCTCTGACAAATAAATAAAATCTTAAAAAAAAAAAAGTTATTGGACAAAAAGGTACAATATTCTCATTCACCATGCAACTCAACAGAGGTTTATTGGAAATTAACCACCCCCCCCCCCGAATTTAGACTGTTTCTGGGCAAAGGTATTTATAATTTCAGCTCCAATAAAATCTTAAAGATTGTTGGTCTGTGGATAAGTCCATATTTTAATGGAATTAGGCATCGGCCTTTCTCTTGGAACACTGGGGATCATAATTTTATCTGTTACTTTTCACCCCTCCTCTCAACTCCAAAAACCATTCCTCAGCTGAGGTGGCATGATAATGGGGGGAGAAACAAAAGACCCAAGTTTAGATCCCAGCTCTGACACGTACTGGATTTATGACACTGTTTAATTCACCTTTCTTATTCTGACTTGCCTCTTGATTAATAATGAAAAATTGGGCCAGTTTCTCTGGGACTTGTTGGATGAAGGTACAACTACAGTGAGAACACATTTTCCTAAAATAATAGAGAAAGATGGTGAATGGGACCTTTCCTAGTGTGGCTTGAATTTTGACAAGAGCCAAAGAAAAATTAGGCTTGCCAAATACACCACCCTTTCAAAAGAAAGGGGCAAGTTGCTACCAGAAAACCGATCCAAAAAAGACTGGGGATAGTCATGAGATTTTCATTGTTCACCCATCCAAATTGCCCATATAAGGAGAAGATTATAAACTTGAGAAGTTTCTTGAATTGGGAATTCCTGGAACAGACAATTCAAGTAGGACTAAGATTTTGTTGCCTAAGAGGAAACCGGTATCGTTTTCTTCCTATTTATTTCATGAGGGAGGAAAGAAGAGCGCTTTTCTTTCTCCCCTGCTGAGCCAAAGAGGAAAGCTCCCCCGTATCCTCTATTACAGTGGTAGGCAGACCATTCTGCTTAGAAAACTCTCCAAATAGCGTAGAAAACAGAGTATCCTCCTGAACTTTCTAAACTTGACGTCTGTTTTCTCCCCTGGCATATTGTAAATATTGACATTTAAAACGTGTTACATTACTCTTCTGAATATATCCAGTAGACTCCAAATACCATAGCAATATGACATCTACCATCATCCACTTGAAAAAAATGCACAAAACAAGCTCATCTTTAAGTTTGATATCATTTTTCTTTTTTCTTTATATATCCATTCTACTTCCCCAAAGAATTGTATTCTAATGTAATATATATTCTATAAAGCCTTTTATTAACCACTTTATCATACTTCTGTATGACAAATATATCTATGTGGATTTAAATTCAATTTTTACAAACAATTTTTCCATAACTATAAGGCTCTAAGTACTTTAAAAAATCTGTTAGATTGAATTGTACCTATAATTATTAATAATAAATACACCTAGTAATAATCAAATTACTTAGGTATATACAAATTCTGGTAAGTAATTGTTAAACATAATCAATAGATTTTTATTGGCAATTTATTAGTGAAATGGATGGGTAGGTGCTTGATCGTACTGTGATTAAAAGAGAATTTCAGTCATCAATATTTTGAATCCTATTTTGATTTTTCATAAATGTGTCTTGAGCACGGTGTACCATTGGGATACACCAGAAGAGGCATGCTTTTATTTTGTAAAGTTGGAGGACTATCATTAAGCAAAAGGTGAGACTGATAATTGGTATGATGCTTGTGTACCACAGGAATGCATTCAACCTTGTTGAAGCTGAGAATTTGGAAACTGATTCCATGAACACCATCTATGCTCACATATCCCTAAGAAAGTCTTTGTGTACCCCCAGGGGCATATCCCAGTCTGGAGACTGCCACTCTAAGAAAGATGGGTATGCTATGAGAAGGAGAGAGGGGAAATTTAGTCCCTGGCTGGACACTTGTTAAGCTACCAAAATACCACTGAGGTCATCCAGCACAGTCCATGCCTTTAACCATTGCATAGTTCCTTACTCCAGCAATATTTGTATCGTAGTGTTGACTCACACCAAACTTACTAGTGTCTAAAGTCACCAGTTCCTTTTCACATGTGCTGCTTCTAGTTGACCTTTTCTCCATCCTGCTCCTGTGTCATCTACTTTTTTTGGAATTAGATACAAGACCATCAGCCCCTTCCCTTGCCCTGCTTATCTTACTTATCCATTAAGGTGCCTGGAGCTTAGGTCCAGTGCCTCCCATTTCTTGATTCAGTCCTGACCAATGCAGTGAATACACAAGAAACTTACTACCCCTGGAGGCAGCATCTGTAACTAGCAGTACTGTTCTGTGTCTGGTTTCTGGTTCATCTCTGGTGATTTGAGCTCCTACATTTTCACTGACATTGTCACCTTCTGCTTACAGCCTCCCCTGCCTCAGTTGTGATTGCTCTGCCCTCCTAGTTTTCTCCCCTCTCACTCTGCCCCCCACCCAGAAAGGAAACCTATTTTTAACCCCAAACTATTTGAGGCCTTAATAAATTAACCCATCAATCCAGTTGATAGCAGAGATGGAGAGGAGGTGATCTGCAGATCCTGACTCTATAATATAGTGTATTGCAATCTCTTAGTTTCTTTTAAAACTTCAGATTTCATGTCTGCCTTCCATAACTTCACCTATGTTATAAAAAAATTTTTTTCTCAAATAGCCTGAATTCTAAGAGAGAGCCCTGCAGCACATCACTAAAACCTTACCTCTATTTTGACATCAATTCCAGCTTCAATTTCCTTTGGCAATTGTTCAATTAGTTACCAAACTCTAATTGCTTTATTTCCTACCCAGTTCATATTGTTCCATTTTGTCCACAAGCGTTAATTTTCAGACTTTATCAAAGGTATCAGTGATATGCACATCAACTTTATTTGCATATATCCCTGATCAACCCCTCTAGGCAGAGAAAGACATGAGGCTAAGGTAATGAAATTTCTATTCAGCTAACAAACCATTTATTAACTACAGTGTCCTACTACGTTAAGGTGACTCTCATTCTTAATTTGCTTAGAGGCGAGCTGATGTACGAATATACTGTTGGAGAGGAAACAGTTTTCTCCACCCTTCAAGTTTCTTCTGTCTGGTCTAAGAAGTAAATTGACATGAGACCCATTAAGAGGAGAAAATCAAATTTAATTACATACACGAAGAGAATCCACATAAATGTGAGAGATTCCAAAGAGATTCAGTCAAAGCAAAATATATATGTCATTCTAAACTAAGGAAAAGGAGTGAGGGCCTGGGATTTCAAAGGGAAGGAAAAGAGTTCACAGGAAGAATGGACAGAGTAAATGTTTGGTAAAGAAATGTTTGCTGGGCCTTCCAGAAACAATGGCACTTAGAGAGGACTTCAAACAAACATGACTTGCTAGGTTCCTCCCTATCTACCATACGTCGTTATTGATGGTGGTAATTTCCTTCCTGGAATAAGTCCCCTACCTAAATCCTTTTAGGCATTTGGGGAGAGGTCAGAGGTTCTGCCTGAGGCTTTTGGGACTTGATTGTTTTCAGCATGAAATTATCTGCATGCCAAAGTGGCACATCTTGGGGTGGCAAGGAGTGCTCCCTTACAATACATCAGTTTACTAAACGCAATCAGTGCAGAAACATTTACATTGTAGTGTGGCAAGTATACTTACAGAATGGAGCTCAAAAGAGTGACACCCAGCCCAGCCAAAGTGTTGTTTACAGCAGAGCTACTAAAGTGTGGTCCCAAGACCAGGAGCATCACCTAGAAGTTTGTTAGAAATGCAGATCCTTGAGCTTGTCCTTAAACCTCCTGAATCAGAATAGATGGGAGTGAAGCTCAAGAACCTGTATTATAACAAGCTCTCCAGAAGATACTTTGGCTGTGTATTGTTTGGGAGCTCTGATCTCAAGACAGCTTCCTGAGGATATGGTGCCTGATCCGTATCTTTAAAAGATGAGTAGGAACTGATAAAGTGAAATGTGTGTGAGGGAAAGGAAAGGGATTCTAAAGAGGCAACAAGAACAAAGATAGGGAAGTGATTAATGACATGCAGTGTGGGAAGAAAAACAAATTTAGTGATGTTGAAGTGTAGCCCAGTTTTGGTGAGGCTTCTATGCTGCTTCAAGGAACGTAGTCATTATCTTTGAGAGATGTGGGAATAATTAAAGAGAAGTAACTTACAAACTCTCAAATTGAGGCATGTAGTACCCAAAAAGGGAGTCTGGTCAGGAGGTTATTGAGGGAGTTGAGAAGAAACATGGTCTTGGATGAGGTCTTTGGTCATAGGGAGAAAGAAGAAGAGATCATTTAGAGAAGTATTTTTCAATTTGTTGCTGGTGAGCAACTGATGAGTTATGAAATCAATTCAATGAGTGGCTTGAAATATAATAAGGTAGCATAGGGTACAGTAGAATATAATACAAATTATCACATTGTATTTCCTGTGGTATGGTTAAGTAGTGTTTTGGCAAATGTGTTTTCATTTAGATACCACTTTATTTTTATTTGTAATTTTAAGAGAATCTGCACATTCCTTTTATACACAATCAGTAGTGTGTCAGTAAGGTCATACTGGGTTAATTACTACAAAAGAGAATAAATTCATCTTCCCATGACGAACTTGGAAAGTGTAAATCATTTTATTTATTCATTGAAGATAGTACCTTTCTGCAGTACAAAATGCAAAGTATAAAAGGGCACAAATACTCCCTTGCTTCTCCATCTTTCAACCACCTCATTTCTCTCCCCACAGCCTTGCCAGGGTGTCAGTTTCTTTGAAGGCACTCTGAGGATAGGATGTGATGTGTGTGTTTCCATGTTTATATTCTTCCTTTTCCTGTCTTCTTAAAAAAAAAATCTTGTATAATACTATAAACACTGTTTCTGCATCATGTTTTTTCCACTTAATGATATGTACTGACAGTTATTTTCTATATTAGCACCTTAAGGGCGTTCTCATTTTTTTCCATTTGCACTCTCTTGTATCCTAAGTATGTACCATAGTTTATTTAACCAACATTCCAATTAAGGACCATTTCATTTGTTTTCAAGCTTTGTTCCTGCTATAAGATGGCAATGTAGAATGTTATGCTCATGCCCTCTCACACGTTGCAAGTATATCCATAGGATAAGTTCCTAGAAATAAGATGGCTGGGTTAAGATGGCACTTATTATTTTAGTAAATATGGCCAAATTGCATGTCATAGAGTTCTCCAATTGGTAATATGAAGGAGTTTTTTCCACACACCTTTGCCAACTCAGTGTGTCATCAACCATTTTGATCTTTGCTAAGCTAGAAAAAGATGCCATCTCATTGTAATTTTAATTTGTATTCTTTTGAGTGAGGATAAATTTTTTTCAGGATCAAAAATTGTTATAGAAAGATTTATATTTCCTTTTTTGTGCACCGTTTGTTTTATTCATTGCCATTTTTTTCCTAGAGACAAATACAGTTTACAACCTGAAGTGAAAACATGTTCTTTTTACAACAAGGAGTCTAATGAATGTTTTTTTATGACAAATAGATTCTAGTCTTAAGGTTATAACCTGAAAATATTGAAACAAACCTTTGAACTTTATGGGAATGGTCTTTGCCCTTTTTAGCAAACAGTCCTGTAAAGAAATTCAACATGATGACAAATTATAGGATAAATACAGATTTAATTTTGTTAAAAAATTGGGAACAGGTATGTAAATATTTGCTTGCTTTTTCTATCAATCTAACAACAGGTAATGGCTGTGACATGGTTTGTCTTTCCAAAGCCCCTATGTCAACTGACTCTTATTCTTTGAAAATATTTCATTAGCTGAAGAAGACCTGTAGTTTCTCCCTGCATTGCATTTTTTTAGCCAAGTCTTAACTAATTATTTGGAAGATTAAAATTTCATTCCCACACCTTCTTTTTCCTTGTGAGAATCAAAACTGCACTTTTCCAATCTTCCAGACCACCCAGAGAGGTTTGTGATTTGACTTGCCAGTTTTATTAGTGTCCTAAGATGTAATTTGTCTAGATCAAGAGAGTTCATTCTGAGCAGCTGGGGACTTTGTAATCTCTCTACCCATCCAGGGCACCAGTTGCCTCTCATTTCCGTTTTATTCGTTGTAGTTGGAATATCATTCCTCTTGACCTACAAGAAACCCAATAGGAATTAAAGCATTCCCACTTTTATCTTCCATTAACCAGTATTAGGTCATCTTCTCCAAAAGCAGACCTCTTTTTTCCTTGATCATTCTATTACTCCAAATATACTTTTAAAAGCCATTTTGTCACCCTAGATCTTTTTTATACTTTCTTGAAATCATGTTTTTACTGTACTGGAATTTTAATTTTTTACTTACCAGTCTTCCATTCTGTTAAAAGTAAGTCTTTGTTCTATTAATAGCAAATTTATATAATGATACTTTGGAGTAGGTTGCATGAGAACTTCAGAAGCAGTGTTATCATTGTTTCTTAATTTCCCTCAAAAGAAAGCTCTGCTGTGCATATGGATGACATCCCTTTCTGAGTATGTGTGGAGGAGAAACGTGGGAACACTTCCAACAGTTTTCAAACAACTTCCGTTTAAGTGAATGAATGGACCACCTGGTTTACCACCTATATCGCCCAAGGGATGACTTTGATTGGCAGACAGAATACAGGGTAGAATCAATGGAAGTTAAATGAGAAAGGTTTTGAACTTGAAAGTTACCACCCTTGGTGACAGTGGGTGTTGGTAGAAGATAGCAGGCTGAGATTTCAGATATATTCGGAAATGCTGTGCACCTGCAACTTGGAATTCTCAAAACAGTACCATTTTCTAATAACTTTTAAAAAAAGGTACAGCCACCTTTCTTGTCTGATTCCAAAAGCTATATCCATGAAGCTGTTTACTCATAAAATTGTATCATTGGAAAGTAAATGTCATATCCATAAGATAAGTATGGAAATGAATTAAAATTCTAGGTTCGCCTGGGTGGCTCGGTCATTAAGCGTCTGCCTTCGGCTCAGGTCATGATCCCAGGGTCCTGGGATCGAGCCCCACGTCGGGCTCTCTGCTCCATGGAGAGCCTGCTTCTCCCTCTCCCTCTCCCTGCTGCTCTGCCTACTTGTGCTCTCTCTCTCTATCCCTCTGTCAAGTAAATAAATAAAAAAAAAAACTTCAAAATTCTAGGGTTAACATTTACCCATTCCCAATTCTCCTACACACTATCTAGAGCCATGCTTCTCAAACTTTAATGTGGGTGGAATAAGCTGAGGATCTTGTTAGAATGCAGTTTCCTGGTGATACTGATACTACCAGTCTGGGACCTACACTTTGACAAACATTTTCATGGATTCTTAAGTAGGTAAATAGTCATAAATATGATAAATATGTGGGAAGAATTGTATAAATGATACCTTAGGGTCATATAATCAATTGGGAAGAATTGTATAAATACCTTAGGGTCATATAATGAATTAAACAAATGCAACTTTATTTATTCCTCACTGATCTTCATATACTTCCCCCATGTTGGGCAGTGAGAAAAAAGGACCTCACTCAGAAACAATTTTATCAGTCTCTTTTCATGAGTTGCCATCTCTTGAATAAATGGCAAATCTTTCAGATTCCTTAGCTCTCCTCTTGCTCCTCTCTAGGATGGCATCTGGATTGATAGGTGAGGGGAAAATTACCTGGACTGTATGACCTATGGTCCCCATGCCAGTCTCTGTACTCTCCTTGACTTTCCGGTCCCTGCAGCAGTGTCCTTTGTCTGCCTGGTACCTACCCTACTGACCTCATAGCTGTGAACTTGTATTTTCATCAGGAAATGCTGTGCTCTGCTCACTAAACTGTATAGGTTGCAAAGGAATCCTCATATAAGTGAGTTACCACTGAAGAACACTTAAAATTCTAAATACATAATTATGACACCTCTAAAAGCAGATGTGACTATCACTATGGGTAAGCACTACTGCCAAGAAGTTACAGCAACATAAAGCCACTCAATACCCTTTTTTTGTAAGGGGAGGATATGGATTTGGTGTTAACAGAACATTGTATCAAGTGCTGTGGGAAAAAATAAAAACAAGAGAACCTATGGCCATAATCTTTGTGATTTTATTTAAAAAGGAGAAAAAAGACAAATATGTAGAAAAATCATTTAACACTAAAAATAACACTTTCAGGAATACTTATCTTAATTAAAACCTATTTTGCTATTTAATTGCCATATCATAAACTTATACTAATATAAGCTTCTGCTCATATTTGAGAGTTAAAAAAATTTACCAAAATGATGAGTGGAAATTAATTTAGAGATGAATATTTCTAATGAAACTCAGTAGCATTCTCAAGATAGGTTTTAAGGAATACTTGAAATATTCAAATTCAGAATAAACTCAGATGGTGTTAGCGGGGAAATAAATCACAAGTCACATGATTCTTCCCACTGAAGATGTAAGCAAATTTGGTACCCCAGGTTTGCTTAGATATGCCGTAGTGATATTTTTTCTTAAATACACAGTTCTCGCCCTTGAGATTTCACTTATATTAATTTCCATGTCATTGAAAATAAGAGTGTATTATACATCTAATTAAAAATACAATTCTATGTTGTATAAGTCTTCCTGTTATCTAACAGACAAAATTAGGCGGTTACTACTTTTAGTCAGTTGTACTTGACTTAGATATCACCTTTGTATTCCAAATACTTCCAAATTGCCACTTATCTGCTGTTCTCCTTGTCATACCTTTCTCTCATTCTTCCTGGCTCCCCCTTGAGAGCTGTAGTGTCTCTGGGCTCATTCCTTCACATGTTGGAAAATAGATATACTATATATGGAATTATACATAGAATGGAAGATATCAAATACTTCAATCTGTATCTGATATATATTTTGAAAACTAGACACCTTAGTTGTAAATTACTCAAATTATCCCCAGTGTAAATGCATTTAATTTGCTGTGTAATTTCAGTATACACATCAATGTATCAAAAACTTAAGAGTTTGTATGTCCAATATTTCTGAAGCCATAGCTTCTAACTTCTGAACACCTCATTGCCTCCTCTGGACATAGTGAATGTTCAGCAATGACTGATCATAAGAAGGCACAAAGTATATAGTTAATAAAAGCACTCCTAATTATTTAACTCATAGCATTTTAATAACAGTTTTAATTTTAAGGTTAAAATTCAAACTGCATTTATAGTAACTGATTAGGTAGCATGCTAGTCATTAAAATGAGATTGATTTTCCTGAAATTAATAACTGTTAAGCATTCAAAAGGCAAAATATGGAAGCACTCACTAGAATGTATAGCGTACAACTAAAATTCTACTTATTGACCCATGAAATTACAAAACCATGGGTGTATACTTTTAATTTTTAAGATTCATTTGAGAGAACTTTTGTGAATAACACATAGAGAAAATATGGATAGATAGGCATCTCTGTCTTTTAAATTATCTGATGAAGTAGGTGATAAGGAACACAAAATAAATAATTCATGGTACCATTTATTACAGTATATCTTCTAGCATTAGCATTGTAATAAGTACTAGTGATTTACATAATTGGAGAGATAACACAAATACAAAATTTTACACACATATACACTCCTGTGCTCTACTCAAAACTAGGCAGATGTTATCTGAGATATTATACTGGCTTTGCCATTATAGCTGAAGTCAGGTTTATTAGAGACAGTGTTATCTTTATTATCTTTAATATCTTCAATGGGTCAGTTATGAATAGAAGCATTAACTTTGCTTATAACTAAGTTAAACAGAATTTTGGACACAGTACAAAATAAGAACAAGTATTTAAAGTAGCTTTAGAGAAGTAGTCTATTAAAGGTATGTCTGATTTGAATAAGAACAAAACAATGGAGTTATAAGGTTAGAAATGAGTGATCATTAGGCTGTTTCTAGTTTTTCACTAATGTAAACATAGCTGAAAGAACATTCTTTGTAGGTCTCCTCAGAAATCCATGTGACAATACCTAGTAGAAATGCTGACTCATTAGAGTATTCACATCTTTATTATACATTGTAAATTGCTTTCCACCAGCAGCGGGGAAATGACATGAATTTAGTATTTTAATTTGCATATCCCTGGTTAAACAGCTTTTCAAGTTTGTTGGCCATTCAGATTTTTCCTTCTATGAGTTGTCTTCAAATACTTGGCCAGATTTTCAATTGGATTGTTCATTTTCTCTTACAGATTAATATGAGTTCTTTGTATATTCTGGGCTCTAACAGTTATATGCATCTGAAATACAGGTCCGGAATTCCTTATCGAAAACCTTATCATTGACTTTGCAGGAGACCAGTGAAAATGTTCACTTAGCTAGAGTGGTGGAAATCATAGAGAGTTAAAAGAATATACAAATTAAGTTTGGCAGGCTGAATGGAACCGTGGGACTCAAGATGAAGGGTGACATGTTATGTGAACGAAAGAAGTGGCTTTATTCCATCATGGGTTCCTTTCCTTCATTTCAACAACCCTCATGTTAGCTTTGTTTTTCATATATGTTTAAGGAAAGGCTATTCAGAAGAGAAACCTCAGATTTTTTTTTGTTGTCGTTGCTATTTTTTTTTTTTAAGCACAAGTTTAATCCAGTTATCCATTTGTTTGCTTGAGCTTATGGAAGAATTCAGAAAGAGTTGTTTTAGATAATAACTATAATTTTGGTATGGTGCTTAGTAGTAAAAAACAAAGCATCTTTAATTTTACTTGAAGTGTGTCAATCATGAAGTCAGAGTTGAATTGCTTTTTTCTTTTGAAAATATTTTATCGAAGTACTGTTGACCTACACTATTAAATTAGTTTCAGGTGTACTGAGTTGCTCTTTGCTTTCATTGAAAATTACCCTAACTGCTGTTTTATATTTTAAAAAGAAACTTCTGGTGTTTAATAATACTTACATTAAAAAAATTCTCTCTATCAAGACTTCAAGAACTATGTCCAACTGCAACATGGATAATAAATTCAGCATTGTGCTGTATCAGTTTAAAGCAATGCAGATATCACTGGCCAAGGCGAATGTGCAATGCAAGAAAAAGATAACTCTGACATTGCAAGACTACCTTCTGTTCTATATGCCTTCACTGTCCCTGAATCCATCTGGGTATTTCAAGCAGTGTTTTCAGGAATAATTCAGCCAGAAACTGAAACCTACAATTTTAGTTAGAGTTCATCAGAACCACGTTCAAATGAGGTTTAAGTCATAGTGGGCGTGGTAGTGCATCTGAAAAAAATATATATAAAAGATGGCGTTACAATGTTCCATACAAGGAGGAGGAGAAAAAGGATATTAATATTAAATTATCCTATTTCATGTACACTGGAAATGAAGACCATGAAGAGACATTCTTTCATTTGCTCGTTTATATATTCAATAATTCGGCGGTTCTCAGCCAGGGTTGATTTTATTCTCCAGGGGAATTTGTCAGTGTCTGGAGCCTTTCTTGGTTCCCACACCTGGGGGAGCAGGAAGTGGTACTGGCGTCTTGTGAATCAGGACTAGGGATGCTGCAAAACATCCTACAATAAAAGGGCAGCTCCCTACAACAAATCATTGTTCTGACCAAAATGTCAGTCATGCTGAGGTTGAAAAACCCTACTTGAAAATTATACGTTAATCAAAAATACTTTGTTCTGGTTCTAAACCCTGTGAATTATCAAGGAAAATCTAACTGTATATAGGGAATATGCTTAAATCCATCAAATATATAGTATGGTAATTAAGCATGCAGGGTATGACTCGGACAGACCAGGGTTCAAATCTTATATCTACCATCTCTTAGCTTGTGCTTTAGGCAAGTTTCCTCACCTCTTGTGACTCTAGTTTTTTAATCTGAAAAAAAATGACAGTTAATGTGTTGTGAAAGGCTCTGCAGTAGAGCTTGAGTGAGATTAACTAGGATGATTTATGTTAAATGCATAGCAGAGGGTTTGTACTTAGTAAATTCTCAATAAGTGGTAGCAGTTAGTATTACTTCTGCATATACTAAATCATTTGATACTGACCTACTATGAATATCCTGGTCACATACCATATTTCATGGCTGCGAAGACACCATTGATTAGAATATGCATCATTATTTTATCTGTCACTAAGAAAGAGGTGCTGTCAGTTGGATTGTGACACGCCATCATTTATAAAATGTGTCCCAATTTTAGAGCAATTAATTTGTGGAAAGAAAATGTGGGTCCTAGACATGATTATTATAAAGCCCATCAACTAGTCTTCTTAGGTGCAACTGAATGAGGCTCCCATTAACCACATTCAGCTTCAAATTCACTTCAAAGGGCACAGGAACAGAAACACAGCTTCCCAGGAAGGCAGGATCAGGCATCTATCTTTAGTGGGATTAGAATTCACAGGGGTTTGTGCAGCATTCACAGAGCTATACAAGAGACTTTTCTTTTTTGTCCCCTGGCATCTGCCCACTCCCAACTGACAGGTCAGGTGCAAAGGAAGGAGACTCACATAGAGGTGCTGGGTCAACTCTGGCCTGGAGGCCTAATGTGCCCCAGGAGCTAATGTCTTATGGCACAGGTAAGTTTCCAAGATCCATGAAAGATACATGCTCAGTTACAAGAGTTACTACATTTAGGGGTTCCCCCAAACTATGGCTTTCCATTTAACATTTGTAGTTCATAAGTAGAACTCCCAAGCCAGGTCTTTATTTTTTTATTTATTTTTTTTAGCAGTAGCGATGTTGCCCACTAACACAGTTGACGTTCCAACTTTGTCAGATTTCCATGCAGAAAACAGCTAGAAAGTTCTTCAAAGGTCAACTTTTCATGCAGAGAGGCAATGCTATCTGTAATTCTCAGACACTGAAATACTAAAACTCAGAGACTTGCTCCAACTCATGAATCACTAAGTCTAGAACCCAGATGTTCTTGCCCCTCATCTGATTACTTCCAACCACACTGTAATACACTGAAGCAGGACTCAGCACACTACAGTGCAAGGGACAAAATTCAGTCCACCACCTGGTTTTGTACATAAAGTGTTATTGGAACACAATTATGCTCATGTGTTTACATTACCTATGTTTGCTTTCACGCTATACTGGTGGGAGTCAGGTATGGCAGGAACCCTATGGCCTATGAAGCCTAAGGATTTACTGTCTGGCCCCTTATAGAAAATGTTTGTTGAGCCCTGCTCTAAGGTCTAACTATAAATTGTTTGACTGTCTTAATGAGTCTGTATGAGGAGATAAAAGACAAAGTATGTTTCTCATGTTTTATCTTTAAAAATAACTACATGTATCCTTTTTCTGTACACCTGAAGGTTTGAGAGCCACAAATCCCAAGCCCAGCCATTGCTCTAGATCAGTGTTTGGCTAACTTTTTCTGAAAAGGATCAGATAGCAAAGGTTTTAGAATGTACTTTAGGATTTTGGGGCCATATGGTGTTTGTTGAAAATAATCACTTCATACCAGGATCAGAACTTACGGAGCTGGGCTTAAGAGCCCACAGTCTTTACTGCTAAGGACTTAGGAATGTAGTAAAACCTGGGGAGCACCACTTTCAGTAAATGACTCTGGTTAAAGTATTTAACCAGAGTCAGAGATTTAGTCCTCATTCAAAAACCGTATGTATAAAGAGTTTCAGAGTAAGTGTATTAGGTTTCCACAAACAAGTACTTCCTTCCAAACACTGTGGCTTCAACTAACTCCCTTGGGAATTTGCTTATAATTACCGTCTCTTCCCTACATCCCTCCAATTTAATCTTCACACAGCAGCCAGAATCATCTGTTAAAAAACTAAATCCAATCACATCAGTCCTGTGCTGAAAACCTTCTTACAGGGCCTAATCTCACTCAGAGTAATGGCCAGTGTCCTCACATAGTTGCCCTGTAGGGCCTGCACTCCCCAGCCTCTCTGGCTTGCTTCCTGCTACTCTCCCCATGCTCACCAGGCTCCACTCACCCGGGCTTCCTCATTTTTTTTTTTTTTTTTAACTGAACATGCCGGACACACCGCTGCTCCTGGGCCTGTGCACTCATGGTTTCCTCTGCATGGATCGCTCTTCCCTGAGATAGCCGTTTGATTCATTCTTTCACTTCCAACTAATCTTTATTCAAAGACCACCTTCTCAGTGAGGCTTTCCCCTCCACACCTTCTCAAATGTGCCTCTCCCATCTTTCCTTACCCCACACATATATCTATCTCTATCTGATGCTTTTTTTTTCTCTCTTTAGCACTTTTCACCTTCTGAGGTACCATAATTTATATTTTATTGTCCATCATCCCCATTAGAAGGCAAGCTTCATGTGAACAGGAAAATTTTGTCTGTTTCATTCACTGTTAAATATCCATTGCCTAAGCTATTTATAACATAAGAAGTGTTCTTATAATTAGTCAGTATTTATTGAATGAATTAATACGTTGGGGGTTTGTTGGTAAAATTTCATTCGTCAGAATAATTCTGCCCAAAAGCTCTGAAACCCCTTCTTCATGAGTGGAGGGCTTCTAAGTGTGGCATCTGAATATCAGTCTCATTACTTGATGGTCACACCTATGTCCACTCTCTTATTGGCCTTGAACAGTCCAAGTATGTACCTTGGTAGATTATATCTTCTCGGTTTCATAATACTTGCCACTTTAAAAAAAAAAATCAATACTGCATTATACTTTGTGTATTTGGACAGATTATTTTTGAAATCCATAAATCTCTAAATCAGAACAAAGCCTCCCTTTGGTGGGCTGCCCTTGATTAGCTCAGAATGGAAAGAGAGAACCTGTCATTCTTTGTCAATCAGCTTGGCACGTACTTGACAGCATGCAGTTACAGTGAAGGAGAGCTCCATTGCCGTGGTCTCGCAAACCTAATTGCAGAGAAATAAAAGAACAGTCACCCAGTATGAGGGGAAAGAGAAACTCAACTGCACAATGTTGTGTTTTTCCATCCATCAGCCTTCATTTGTCAGAGTCTGCCTGACAATCTAGGCCAGAGAAGTCAGGCTCTAACACAATATTGATTCCATTTCATTTTTCTTTTCTTGCTACCCTTTGTAGCAAGCAGTTCGTATATGGAATGAGAGATGGTACAGCCGAGATGTGTGACCGGGATACATTTATTTTAAAGGCTTACTTTGGTTTTTCATCCCAGGAACCCATATGTTTTTTTTTGTTTGTTTGTTTGACTGTTTCACTATAATGTTGTGATTGTTAGCTCTTGCTGCAGCAACAAATAGCCCCAAATCTCAGTGACTGCTAAAAACAAACATTTATTACTCATGTGTCTGTAGATCAGCTGCATCTTTACTTCACACTGTAGATCACATTCAGGTTTTCTTATAATAAATTGTGGATCTGCTTCAAATGTCTTCTTATTGCAGAACCCAGGCTGAAAGAGCCACTCCTTTATGGTACATTATTCTCTCATGGTAGACCAGAACTGAGGGTACTAGCTGATCTTGAATTATCTTTAAAGACCCAGCTCACAGCTGTCATACAGTCTCTTCTGCTCACAGTTCATGGATCAAAGTAAGGCACATGGTAAAGACCAAAGTCAGTGGGGAGGAAAGTGTATTCATTCACAGCTGTAGCCATGTTTGTAGAGTCGAGCAAATTAATAATGAAGTAATAAACCAGTTGTAGTATTCACCAACACCTTAGAATTTCCATGGTTTCAAAAATGCACTTTTTTACATTTCAGCTTCTCTGAGATACATCTCATAATAGTGTCTACAAAATCTGATTTTTTAACCTTCTTAGCAGTTCATAAAATAACAGTGGTTCTTAGAACCCATGATATCTTAGAGTTCATAGAAAAATTTTGATTGTGGGGATTGACAAAATAGCCAAATGGCAGGAAATACTCTATAAATTAGAAAACTAAGTTAATGGTCACTTAAGTTTGCTAAGGAAAAAGTTGACATTTTTACTCGAGCTTCTTTTTTTTTTTCAGTAGCAGCATACATATCTCATTCACACCAGCTTATTTGAATGAATAACCATGCATTCGTAGTAGATCTTTTATCTCTCTATTCATATATTCATATGCATTCATTTTAGAACATCAATTCAAATGCAAAGTGTGATTCCCTCATTCAGAACCCTTTTGTGGGGTCTCCACTAAGGTTCTGAGGGTAGTGTAAGAGATCCTCCTTTCCTGGCTCTTGCCTTCTATTCCTGTACCGTTTCTTCCCATTGCCCCGGCGTGGGATCACCATCCTGCCTCTGGCTCCTATCTTTGCAGATCCCAGATTCCCTCTTGTAGTACTTTATATCATCCATTCCTTTTGTCAGCCAGGTGCATGAGCTCTCTGTGTTGCAAGCCTTTGCTCAGGCCTTTCTTCAGCTGTGAGGCCAGCCCCCACCCTCTCATTGTCCCTCAGACTCGGAACTCATCAGTTCCTTCTCTGTGCCCCACTGGACTTTGCACTTTGCTGGCTGTTCTACTTGTTGCTTTGTAAGTTTAATATGTGATCATTTCTCTTTATCCTTCACAAAGGACTACGTTACGCCCTGTAGTATTCAGTTCCCAGCCAAGACTTTGAAATAGAGTAAATACTCATTCCATGTTTGTCAAATGAACAAAGAATGGGTGAATGTTGGAACATATGTGAGAGGCTGTTTATATCCTCCTTCCATGGTGATACATAGCACACCATATATACATATTGTTCATGTGTTAGGAGGCTAGCAATAGGTAAAATGATGGAGACACGATTAAAAATTCGAAAAATAAAACGAGGCAAAATGCCTCTCTGTTACACTTTCCTTGGGGCAAATTTCTAGTTAAAAAAAGACATGTGTATAATCAGCTTAATATGAAATGAGAAATATAATATTGACGTCAATTCTTAGCAAATGTGTGTGTTAATTTGCATCGGAATTGCTGCCTTCCCCCTCACAGGTGTTGTCTTTTTTCTTCACTGACCTTTGATTTGCGGCTCGTCAGACCAACAACTCCCCAGTGAGAGTAATACTGTTTCATAAGAAATAACTAAGACTGAAGGTGCTTAGACCATCACTCCATTTGGAAACCCTGTGAGGGCTAGATTTTAAAATACACTATGATATTCTCCTAGTGATTATTAATGAAGGATTACTCTCTATTCTCTAATTACTACAAATTATTTTCTTAAAATTATGCATGAGACTGTAGTGAGCTGTCGGTTCTGTGAAATGAGGAAATCAAACTCTAGTCACATCATAAGGGTCTTGACTCCTGGTGAACAATCTTACACTGTAGGGGATATATTAAGAATAAGGCAGAGGAAAAAAAAAAAAAAAACCTAAATGGAAAGGTGCTATTATTAGAGGGGAGGTGGGGTATATTTTGTGGGGTTTTTTTTTTTTTTTTGGTTGAAATTCTATCAAGACTTTCTTGTCTGAATGTTCTTTGAAGTTGAACACTTTCTACTTAACAAAAACTGGCCACTATAATTAGCTGTTTCCATTTTAGTGGTGACCTCCTTCACCTTATCTTAAATCATATAAAGATGTAAGGCCATTTGTGAGATAAAAGGTTTACTCAAACCAGTTCTCTGACCTGGATATCATCAGTTTGGCAATCATAAACCCACAAAGAGACACCCATGGTGCATTTTAAAAGCTATGTGAGAACTTATTTCTTTTCTATGGGAAGAGACCAGATTTTCTCTCACTTACACCCTAGAAGGATATTACAGAATGTACTGGAGTTAAAGAGGAAGAGGAAAAAAATAGCATGGTATTAAGAGAGGCGACTGCCAATTTTGGAGCGCGTACACACACGGTATACACAGCCGAGGGACGGATAGAGTGGACATTTGGTGGCATACATTTCCTGGTTATAATCTCAACTCTGCCACTTGCAGAGCATGTGGTTTTGGACAACTGACCCAATCTCCCTCAGTCTCAGCATATGTAAAATTAGATAATACCCTTTTTGTGGAAGTGTTAAGTATGAGGGAAAAAATGTATGAAACACACACTGTTTGACACATAGTAAACTGTTAGCAACTCTGGTTTGTAAATATTATTACAGCAGTTAATACCATTATAGCAGTTTCTTGACATTTTCAGCACAGCTAGGGATTGTAGCAGCATTTTTTACTTTTGTGTAGTCCCGTGCTTCGGCTGGCATCGTTTGCTCTGCTGTGCTTTTCACCTTCATTGTGTCAAGCTTTCATTGCATGGAGAGATACCAAGTTTTTTTTTTAATTTAATTCACTTATACTTCTATTTTTTTCTCGCACTAAAGAAAAATACGCTAAAGAGTATTTTAAGTGAATTTAACTGGATTTACTACAACTGATCCTTCAAGCAATAATATTTGACCCTGAACAACTGACCTACATTTTAATTAATAAATTCACACCACAAATACATGTAGTGAGGTAAATTGTAAAATTTTATTTTCACAAATGGCCTTTGTGAAGTGATTTATCAAAGGTACATGTAATTAGATATCAGGTTCTCCAAAACATTGCCAAGAAATAACAACAAAGAATTTAGAGCTGAACATGATTTCCTTTGCCATTGCTCTATTTCTGTGAGACTAAGGGTAAATCTCATCTGGGTACTTAAACTCTTCATTATTTCATTGAAGGACAAAGAGATGACATTAGCGGTGATAGAAGGACATGCTAATAGGAAACATTTCTATAAAGGGAAATGATGTGACTTTGCAGTGCTCATTCATCAGAGGACTAAATCTGGGGCTAACTTGATGGCCTGAAGAGGAAATATCTTACCTTCTGCAGGTGCAAACCAGGGACATTTTACAAGGCATGCCAACTTTTCCTCAGTTCATCTAGCAAGCACCTGCTTCAAATTCGGCTCTAAGTAATATCTGGGCTGCCCTAATGTCAGACTTGCTGCTGTTCATGTTCATTTGCCAATGAAAATTGCAAGAATTAGAATGTGTTTATTTCCTAAGGGAATTCCTTGTGATAAAAAATGCAGTCTCCTAACTCTTCTGAATAGTAGCATCAATGCATTGCAATCTTTAGAACTATTTGGGATTGCAGAAGAGGGGCAGGGAGAGAAAAACGTTAGTGTTCATCATTTGGCTGCATATCTGAAACATCGGCAGAATTATTGACTATTTGTGATCATTTTCAGAAGGTATAGAATTTATACTGGGTGCGCTTAGAAGCAGTTTTCAGGGAAGAAATACCCAATTCTCACAAAGTCCATGCTGAATTTGAACTCATTACAAGTTCACAAGATTTTTTTTAATAACTTAGAATTTTTTTTTATCATTCAGAAAGTTCTTAAAATTTTTGGCCCTGTTTTCCTCCGTAATTATTGTTGCTAAAGGTGGTGTGTGCATGTTCGTGTTGCACGCATACTCATCAAGACACAGGGCTAGTCTTAGTGTTATAAACACTTTTAACTCAAGTGCCCACCTTCCACTGGTATTTGTCATAATGAGAACTAAAGAAATAATCCCTTTCACGAGTATGTGCCAAACATGCATAAACTGTAAGACACCCTATTGTGCCCTATAAGTTACAGTAATTTGGGTTCAGAAGACTCCCTGCTCTGATGCGCTGAGAGAGAAAGATAAAAATGGAGTATATAAAGGAAGCAGTGGCATGAAGACACGTACACACAGCAGCGCTCGGAGGCCGCAGGGTAGGGGAGGGAGGAAGGGAGATATGGGTTAATCAGGAGTTGCTATCTGGGGAAGATTGCCCAGGCCCTGACTGACGCCTGACATTGATTAATCGATATTCCATCCTAGTGTTTAACAAATGTTCCAACCAAAAAGTCTTCTGTAATATTTAACTTCATTTCCTTCAGCTTCAATTTATGCACATTTCTTTTGTTCTCTCTTCAAGCCAGCCAGACGGTAGCCAATAACAAAATACTTTATATTCACATCTAAAGAGGTTTTTGTTTGTTTGTTTGTTTGGTCGTTCTTCAGTCTTCTCTAGACTAAGGGAAAACAAACGTGTTTTTTAAATAAATGATTCCTCAAAAGGCCTATTTAATTTGACTGCTTAATAATTAATAAGCCTTGACATGGTGCTTTAAGTGTTTACTCTTCAGAAAGAAACTTAATCTTGACAATGATGTGGTAAGAATTATTTGATTTTATTTCAAAGCTAAATTTTGGATCCAAAGCCCAAAAGAATCCTGTTAAAATAAGGAGTTTGTAAAGTAAAATGAACATTAGGATTACTGGGATTATTGAAGCTAACGATAGCATTTATCCATATTAATCATATTCGTAAATCCTATTTCTCATTATTGCATTTGAGATTTATTTTAAAAAAAAAACAAAGTTAGTGTCTGTGTTTCTATTTAATAGTATTGGAGTAAGATTCAAGGAGATTTGGGATAAATATGTTCAACCTTACTGTGTTCCACAACGGCCTCTATTTCTTTTCTCTGCACCAGAGCTACCTTTTTGGGCCCCGATGTACCATGCAGAAATTGATCCGCAATGCATGTGGAGTCTCCAAGGGTATATTTAAATTTAGTAATTTTATTGCTAACTGTGAAGTTAATCTGCACTGTATGTGTTCCTTTCCCCAGGAAACTGAAGTAGCGGTTCAAGCTAAACAGCCGGATGTAGAAGGGATTTTGTCTAAAGGGCAGCATTTGTACAAGGAAAAACCAGCCACTCAGCCAGTGAAGGTAATGAAGCAACCTCTAGCAATATCCATTACCTCATAATGGGTTATGCTTCCCCTGTTGTACATTTGCCATTGACGTGGTCTATTTATAATCAATGAAATAACTTGTAAAGAAATATTGTCCATACCGCAGTAGCAGAGGCTGAGCTGTCTTTTTGATCAACATATCCTGTTTATATATCGTGATCTTAAGGCTATTAACGAGTCATTGCATTAAAGGACTCATTTCTGTCCTGGTGTGCTGCCATCAATACAGAAAGTAGTCCCACCTTCAAGGTAGATTAAATTCTTTGAGGCTTTATTGCTTTGCTTGCCAGCCTTGATGCTTTTCATATTGTTTGGCTTAATTCAAATCAAGCTACTGCATCATACTGTCTGTCTCCAACAGCTGTAAAGAATCACAATATGGTCCGTGACCTTTCTTTTCTCTGTGACAGTCTTTTCTTATGAAAGGAAAATTGGCATTCGGGCTTTAGTACTTTATTGGGTCAAGAATTTTTAGTGAAATGTCTGTAATTGCTTCTCTCTTTGGTAAAAAGCTGGCCAGGGAGAAAGTTTTCTCCTTCTTTCCTTTCCTCATGTACATTTTGAAGTCTGGGACACATTTATTCACAGGCTATTACACGAGGAGAGAAATGGAGAGCCAGCTCAGTTTTCAAAAAATAGTTAATCAATGGCTTCCATTTGCAAATGAGAGTGCAGTGATAAATAGACGTTAGGTATAGGTTACCTTATTTTCTCTACCTGACCAAAATTATAATGGGTCCCATTATGATGGAGGTTCCCAAGAGCCTGGAATGGTGACTGTTTATTGATCAGTCCTGGTTTCTCTGGCTAACATTGCAGGCTGAGATTTAGTGAGCCTCGCCCTCATGTTTAAAACTGCTCTAAAACAGTACAGGTCAATAACCTCATTATACAGAACTAGTTTGTCCTTGCAAACAACATTACCATGACTTAGACTCTTGTCTCTAAGGTCACTGATTATGCTTGGCCCAAGCTTCATTTCTAGGAAATTGTTTGTTTTTCTTTGAGTTTACAAGGGGCCTTTCCTTAGGTAAATGTAAAGTTTTAGTCTAAACATACAATGTCCAAACACCGGATGCTAAAAGGCACAGATTTGTGTGTAGAAACTGACAGACATTTATTCAGGACTACCTTGTCACTGTTCCTAATATCCAAATAATAATAGTAATAATAATAATAATAATAATAAATCATTTGCATCCAGTTCCAGGGCTGGTATGATAATTTTCATGGAGCAACACTGTGTTCAGTATTTAGTTTGAAGACCTGGAGAAGGTCTTGAAAGCAGCAAATTTCCAGGTTTCTGCTGATGCTCTGAAGAAAGCTGGTCCCTCCCTAAGCAGACACTTTCCTTGGTTAACAGAGTGGCTCTCGTAGTAAGCAATGAAACAAACAAATGGACCATTCCGGAGGTCTACTCTGTCTACTCTTGCTTGCTTCTCAGAGACTTGATGCAGGGTTTGGCACAATTGTTACACATTACAGATATGCATTGAAATTGTGTTTCACTTTTCTGCCTTTGTTAAAAAAACAACAGAGGGAAAATTCTTAGTTGAAAGTCATCGAGAAAATTTTTGTCTTAATTATATGTAAACAATCCAAGCAGTTGATGCTAACTTATCACACCTCCCACTCAAGCCTTCAACTCCTGGGCCACTTGGAGATCAGAACCGTCTTAGTGAGCATTATCTACTTTATGCCTTTGCATTACTGATATAAAAGGGGAATTAGCTTTCTGAAATAAAAGGAAGAGCAAGGAGGTACTAACTTTCCTTCTCATCTGCATTCCTTAAAACCATTTTGTAGAGTGAGCGCTCTCTTTCCTTCTGGTCTCTCTCCTTCCACATTTCCTTTTAAGTCAGCTCATTTCGGAGACATAGAACTTAAGTGAAAACTCATTCCTGTTCTACCATTTATCCCTTGCGTTTGGAGGAGAATCAGCGTGTCAAGTTGATACAGGCAGAAGGGCAAGATTGACTTGGGAGAGTGGGGGTGTGGAGAAATAGTTGATTCACATGCAGCTTTTCATATGGACCATGACCTTGGAAACACCTGAACATGAGCTGGGGTTTGTGGGAGCCCGAAAACACTAGAGGCTCAGAAACCACCTCATAGTTCAGAATATGGAATCCAGCACAGCAAGACGACAAGCTGTAGGGACTGTTTAAATCTCTGCATGGATCAAACACCTCTTTTTCAAGGTCAGGGGATGATTTTTCTGACAGGTGATCCATTGTTCTGAAAATACGTAAATAAAGCCCCTTTCAATTTTCATTTTATATATCCAGATTTAAAAATTGTGCTACTCCTAATGCCTTTTCTCCTTAACATCCAGGTTTCTCACCCCTTCGTAGAAGGGAAAGGGGTCTGAGTAGCCTGCAGCATATTTTCATGAAAAAAGTTTGGTTCTGTTTTGGGGGGAAGATTCATTTGGAAATGATAAGGTATGGAGAAGAAAGTGATATTCTTAAAAAAGAACATGACAACTCATGGTATGTGTGTACACACACACACACACACACACACACGATCTCGTGTTTAAATGGATAATTAGTATGTCCTCCGCTTACAGACGTTCTAATTGAGGACGTAGCAGAGCATGATTCTGTTTCTTAGGAAACTGTCTATTGGCTCCTCCACATGCTGCATCAGACAGCCTGTCTGTCCGGCTCCTGTCCTCACCTCCCAAGCTGAGTTCTCTTTGGGAGCTGGCCTCATCCCTGTTGAGTTTTTTTCCCCTTTTCCTTCACTTCATCAACTTCTCTAGGATTCCTTTAACGTTCAAAGATAGTAAATTTTTAGTTTCCTTTTTTGTCATCCCCGACTAACCCACTCCCTTATGTTCTTTGAGAATTTCCCATTAAAGGTCAAATATATTGTTACAAGACAGTTCTACTAATGACATAAACGTAGCACTAGATCTCTGATGCAAAATTACTGGAAAATTTTTAGAATAAATGTGACTGAAGAAACAAGCATTCTTGTTTTGCTTTGTATCTCCTCTTTCTCCCCCCTACACACGCGCATGCACACACACACACACGCACAGTTTTCTTTCATTTGATTTGTATCTGGTTCCTTCATCTTCAGAAATTGAAGATGGGTCAGATAAATTAGATAAATTGTTAAACATTTTGCTTAAGTTATCCCTTTGGTAATAATATTTTATGATAATGCTGCTGATGGAATCTCTTTTAATAGGTTCCACTTTCCACAGAGTAATTTTGCGGTTTAAAAGCAGCAATTACAACCGCCATCAGTAACAATATTGACAACCACTAAAAAAAAAAAAAAGGCAGTTATTTGGTTTTTAAGGTGTTTTTTTTTTTAACTCTCTCTTGAACTAAAGCAGTTAGAAGACATTTTCTTCTATTGATACTCATTCTTTAACTCAACTTGCAGCCCTACTCTTTCTATTAAAATGTTTTCAATGTGTGTATGTATTTTGGAATACTTACATCAACTTCTGTATATCAGAAGTGAGAGCATTAATGAAATTTAAAATGTCTTGGTTACGTGCTGAAGTGATGAGATGAAGCCAGCTGGTTTGCTTTGCTACCTTTTTAGATTATAAAAACAAAATCTGGTTACCGTGAATCTACTGATATATTTTACTAATGTTCTTGAATTCCTTTTTAAATGTAACAGAAAACTTAAGGTGTTCAGGGCCTTCTGGATTTGGCCGAAATGTTCCACCCCAACCTTTAACACAAAAGAATTGCCATAGACAAACGGTCAAGAGGGCAGTTATAATCTTCCAGGCATCATTTTCTCAAATAGTAGCTGCAGAATGACAGCATCATTAGTCATTTTCTATTAAAGTCAATCACAACCAGGGATGTTTCATTTTCCCAGCTGTTTTGTTGTTAATCAACTAGATTAAGCTTGTTTTTTCCCAGCAAGTTTGTTCTACTGCTAATATCAACATCATAACATTTCCAAGAACTTCCTTAGGGTTTATTTGTTTGCCTGATAACTTTTAATACATTGAGACAGATGTGTGTCTGAAGATTTTTAGATGATATAGCAGGTTGTGTCTTACTGGTCAAAACCTTGCCTAATGAAATATTACATTTATAACAATATTTGGCTTTCATACATGCTCTGTCAGGCACACGATCTAGTTTATCTGGTGCAATGATTTTTTTATAACATCAGAAATCAATAGAGAGACAACAGTCATAAGTCTGTCCCCCTGAATTGAATAGGTCCATTTTGACTCACGCCTTTGGTGAACATAATTTCCATGTCAGTGCTTATAGAAAAAGTTGGGAGAAGAATACAGAAAGAAAGTGACAATCCTGGAGATATTTGATAATTTATTAATACGTGAGTAGCAGACTTTCTTTTTTTCAGAATTTCATTTTTTAAACATAGAAGTTAGGTTTACAACTGAGGAAGTCTTTGACTGTGAGAGGCTGAATAAATGCTAATTATTTTTGCTTGAAAATAAGGAGAGTCCCACCTTCCCACAGGGAAAATAAGATTTATAATAGATTTTTGAGCAACTTATGAACACTTAGGAATGAGGATGAGATTGCAAGTGTCGGATTACATTTAATTTCTTAATTGAGCAGCATTTCCATCTTTTAAATCTCATTTTACAGAAAAACTCACTCTTGAGAAATATTGCTTTTGCCATGTTATATTTTATGAAACAGTTTCACTCACACTCTTCATATGTATATTCCAGAATTCTAGAGCTCACCATCTTCCTTCTAAGTTATTTGCAAAATGGATGGCACAGTTTGAATTCCCGTTCGATGCCATTAAACCTGTCCATCCAAAGACTACTGGGAACATACCTATAATGAAAAAGTTAGGATTTTTAGCTTACCGCAGCAAGGGAGAATTCTCTCCAGGGAGACTGTGGGGCATCCCAGTAAGAGGGGGTTAGAAAGAGCTGCTTATGGGGTTCAGTTGGCTAGATGATTCTCAAGAGGGATTAGGGAAATGGAAGCCCATTTGGATTAGATGCTGTCAACAGAGTCAGTGTGGTGATTGGGTATCTTTAATAATGATTTTTATCTAGAAGGTGAGGGGTTTGAAGCGGGACAGAGCTGTGACTGTTGAAGTAGCAGGGCTTTATATTAGTCCTTTTTGTGGTGGTAGAGTGGCCTCGTCTCTGTATTGTTGACACATGGCCCTGGGGTGACGTTGTCTGTGTGTAGTTTATATTCCGTGACTGTTATTTATGTTCAGTCAGGGCCATCACACCTAGCTAGCTGCGAGTTACCAAAAGGGTCATTTTTTATGTCCTCAGTGTTATCGCTGGACTTTTTATCCCCAAGTTCACTGCCCATTCACAAGATATCAGGAGAGAAGAGAATCTTTTCATTTTTCTTAGATATGTATGATGTATCACCCCATCAGAGTCACTTATTATTTTGCTTTTTTAAACTGTCTTTAAAAGATTTGTGTACAAGGGCCTTCACCACTGGTAAGTGTGAGGTTATACCCCAGGAATCATTGCTAATGGTTTACTAACCTTCTTCACCTTTAAAAAAAAAATTATTATTGGGCACCTGGGTGGCTCAGTTGGTTAAGCGACTGCCTTCGGCTCAGATCATGGTCCTGGAGTCCCGGGATCGAGTCCCGTATCGGGCTTCCTGCTCAGCAGGGAGTCTGCTTCTCCCTCTGACCCTCTTCCCTCTCGTGCTTTCTATCTCTCATTCTCTCTCTCTCTCAAATAAATAAATAAAATCTTTAAAAAAAATTATTATTAACCAGTACTGTCAGGTGACTTCTATAAGCATCCCAGATTCCCATCTCTTGAGGTTACTGCAAGCTACTATGCAGGTTTTTTTGTTCACAATAATACAAACATGACAGAAAAGACATTATGAGGGCTCTAATAATATGAGTCAACTCGTGTCTGAAGAGATACTTGGAGGGAAAGTCTCACGTGAGGCTTACTCAGTAGCTTGTGCTAGAACCGGGCAAGCATTTAGAGATTTGAATTTCACTCCTGGCCCCCAGTTGTATTAATTGCATCCATAAAGATAGACATAGAGACATATATGTCTCAGTTACAACGTTCACATGCATGTCTGTGTACATAGAGCTGTGGGTGGATTCAGTTATTTATGTAGCCGATATTAATTTCTTGCCAGATACACAGGAGAAACATGTAAGATTTTTAAATTTGGAAAATGCCAAACTCGCATGGAGTTTAAAACTGCATTCCGTTTTAAATTTAAAAAGGAAAGCTATACTCAAAAATCATTTTTTTCTTATGCTTCTTTTCTGCTCTTGGTAAAGAATAAATTTCACATTGTTTGAGATAATCATCTTAAAATTTAATGATTATATACAGGCAGCTTTTATACCATGGAACATAATGCTCAGCTGCAAAGGTCCCCTCTAATGAAACTCAGTGTACCATTTTTATTTTATTTTATTTTTTTAAAGATTTTATTCATTTATTTGAGAGAGCAAATGAGAGAGAGAGTACATGAGAGGGGGGAAGGTCAGAGGGAGCAGCAGACTCCCTGCTGAGCAGGGAGCCCGATGTGGGACTCGATCCCGGGACTCCAGGATCATGACCTGAGCTAAAGGCAGTCGCTTAACCAAATGAGCCACCCAGGTGCCCCAGTTTACCATTTTTCAAAAATGCTCTCCAAGTTTCTCCCTCTGGGTAAAATTGGAATCTCCTACGATGGCCAATTTTGAGGGGCTCTCGTGGGGAAAGCCTGGGGTCTGCAATTGACTTAGCATGTTCAAAATTTTCAAATTCTGGAAATCTAATCCAAGAATGGGACTTGATCATTATTATCCCCACTCATTTTATATTTAAAGATGTTGAAATTTAGACGTATATTTCATTCCCTTAAATCTGGTTAAAGAGTATTAACATGGTGAAGAAATCATTACCATCTATAGATTTGTACTGAGGCCTACTTCAAGTTCGTTATGTGAGGAACGCTGCATTACTCGCTGCAACCAAAAGTGTTTTCCTACCTGAAAGGAGTTGACGGCCTGATAGCAAAGATGGGAGAGTAGAAAATTTGAGCACTTGCCAGAGTACCCAAAAGCAAAACCAAACCAGACCAACAAACAAAACTTCCATAATATATAGATCATCGAATTCAACTCTGAAGTATGTGGAGACTTAAAGAAGTTGAGAGAATATTTTTGTCACCAGCTGAATCAAAATCTATTGCTAATTGTACGAAAGTTTGGGGAATATACAGTTCTGAACTTACTGCATTTTTGACACCGAACAGTGTCCTCAGATGTTTGTGGTACATCGGGGGCACTCCTTCATTTTTTCAAATTTCTGCATTTGAAATTATACCCATTGAAATTTACCCTTCTGAAAATAACAGTGGGCAAGATAACATTCGAATAAATGAATAGACTGTTCCGAATGTATATATTAATAAAAGGAAACTGAATATATAAACATGTTATTTTTAGGATAACCAAAACCTTGTCCTTTACACATTGAAATATTTTTATTTTAATATTTTAATGCAAATTTTTATTGACCATCTTCTGTTTTGCTTCATTAAGTAGTGCATAATAACTAACCAACAATTTGATAGTACTTTGCAGTTCACAGAGTTCTTTTCTCATCAAATATCTCATTTAGTTTCTCCAACAAAGCTATGAGTCAGGTGGTGGTGTTATATCCACGTTTCAAGGATGATAAATCTGAGTGACCTATCTGATTTGCCAACGATCATCTAAGCCGTAGCAATGAGTTAAGACTGAAATCCGGGACTTCTAATTCTAAAACACGATGGAATTGCTTCTATTTTTAGGAGCATCGTTATAAATGTCAGTTACCATTCTGTTTTGTTATGCACTGATGCACATGGAATATGAAGTTTAATACAGATCACTGTTTATTCAATTGAGAGCCAGATGAAGTAGTTTGCTTTTAGAAGCCAGATTGTAAGATAAATACGTATCTTTAAATATTAGAAGCAAACTCAATGCGGTGAGAGGCTTACACTATGAGAAGAAAGTTGAACTACCGTAGGAACAGAAAGCTCCTGTCTCTCCTTGGCCACTCTGGAGCCATATGCTCATTGAGTGAAAGCGAGGGCAGATGCCAGCAGTATTGAAATCAGTCTGTAATCGTGCAATCTCTTTCTCTCAGCACATATAGGTGACTTCCTATAAGTTAAATGATGTATGATGAGACCCCACCATATGTTGCCCTGTTAGCCCTTCCAGAAATGACCAAGACCTCTACATTTTCTCAGTATCTGTTTTTATGTTTATTATCTCCTCCCTATTATCTGTTGCTACTTTTTGTTATCAGCACGGTTATTCTTAATATTCTGTCCTTGTGAAGTCCCTGCAACTTTGCAAGGGAATCGGGAGACCAAATCTGTATTAATTCTTTAGCTTTTTATAATATTTAATTCTCAGTGTTTAGCTCTGAGGTCAGAATGGAAAAATATCTTCCACATGACGTGACTTTCAATGGTAGTATTCCTCACTGATCAGAGGTATTGTTGTTTCCTTTTGGATTCAAGACTTATGTTTCAATAAAGAGTTATATTCATTGATGTGATAATAAATGTTCCACAACATGCACTGTGGACTAGAAAAAATTAAAAGCCCTGGTTTGCTGTCATGTCAGACACAATAGACGTAAGGTACCTCACGAGCATAGATGATATAAATTGGGAAGTGATAGATTTTTAGTATTTGTTTTAGGACTTATTCCCTTGGCAGCTTTTGTTAAATGGGATTTCTTTTTTTTTTTTTTAAGATTTTATTTATTTATTTGACAGAGAGAGACACAGCGAGAGATGGAACACAAGCAGGGGGAGTGGGAGAGGGAGAAGCAGGCTTCCCGCCGAGCAGGGAGCCCAACGCGGGGCTCGATCCCAGGACCCTGGGATCATGACCTGAGCCGAAGGCAGACGCTTAACGACTGAGCCACTGAGGCGCCCCTTAAATGGGATTTCTTAAGAGAATTAAGTGCTACAGAAAATGACTTAAGGACCTATTTTCTTATTCCTTTCAAGGATGGTGCATATCCAGTCCATTGTTGATGCTTAGATAACTCATTAGGTATAATGATCACCGTAGGCTTTGGTTCTGGACAGTCAGCATCAGTGTCAACTAGAAAACTGTAAGCAGTGCAAGTTCTTGGGTCCCACCCAAGATATACTGAATCTAGAATTCTGGGGCTGGGACCCAGCTCTCAGTGGTTTCACACGGCCTCCAGGGGACTCTGATGATCCTAAAGTATGAGAACTGCTGCTCCAGGGCATTAGGACTAATTCTCCAGCACCACCACCACCACCACCACCACCACCACCACCACCACCACCACCACCACCACCGCCCCCGCCCCCCCAGTCCACTGAAAAAGTTTTCCCTAGGACCTTAGACTCCTTTGCTTCCAGCCAGCAGAAAGGGTAGAGAAGCCTCACAGATTCTTTAAAAGCCTCAGCCCAGACCTGACGTATATTGCTTCTGTTCACATTCCCCTGGCCATAACTAACCATATGGCTAAACACTGGTGTACTGTACTCACCTCCTATCTGCTCCTGACGGTCTTTTGTCAAATTTTCAGGCATTTTGTGAGCCACTTGCCATCTTGGTCAAGTGAAACTGGCTACAGTGGGAGTATTGCCACCCCAGAAATTGGCAAACACGAAAATTAGGATTTTTTTTTTCCCAGAGAGTCAGTTGTTAAACGTATACCAGCACGCTGCTGGTCACATACAGGTTTGGTGACTCCACGGGGAGCCCTGCAGCCTAAATGACACTTCAGAATTGTCTTGCTCTGAGCAAAATGGACTGAGCCTTTATACCCTCACCTTGGTCATTGAATGGGGGCTGCCCTAGGAAGGGCCTGCTCTGCAGCTGAGATAGTCCCTGAAGGACCCCTCTGCCATCTTTTCCACCATTTGGGACAAGAGTCCTTCCTTGACGTGAACTCTGAGTGTCCTATCCCCATGTGTATCCCAGCCTCCCCCTTTGAGAGGTGCTAATATAATTGATCTGGGGTGAGCCAGGACATGATGATATTTTTTCATGTTCTCTGGATAATTCTTCTATGCAACCACACTAGATACTCTTCAAGAGGGTCAAGACAGTTGCTGAGATGACGATGTTTTTTGTCTGTGTTTGTTTTCCATTCATTAAGGTTTGCGCTCTACTTCCTTTAAATGAAATTGTGCCTGGATTTGTAGGGCGGTTGGGTAAAATAATTATAATACCTTTGAAAGGAGCTCTACCTAGAAAAACTAATTTAGAAGTAAAATACAATAGAAATACGATAATGTATTCACAAAATGAATTCATAACAACATGACTTATCTTCAAGATGTTAATGAAATAAATAACACGTATGCTTTTCTTTTCAAGAGAAAGCTGGAAGATCTGAGCTCTGATTGGAAGGCGGTAACCCACTTACTTCAAGAGCTGAGGGCAAAGCTGCCTGGCCCGGCTCCTGGACTGAGCACTGTCAGAGCCCGTAAGTATGCCCAATCGCATGCTCTTTGGCGGCAGCCATTTGTTCAAAAGCACAACAGTGAGGTGATCTCTGGATATAAGGGAAAATTGGCTGCAGTTATGAAAATAGGAATAAGCTTTAGTGTTACTTACTATGCAAAATGCCTTAGAGCAGGTTCCTTGGAAATGGACTCTGATTCGGAGTGCAGGATGACAAAAGTATATTGGGGTGTGTTCTCCGGAGCTACATCTATGACAAAGAAAAGTACAAGGGAGTAGACGGTGGAAGAGGCTGAAGGGTCATTTGACTGTAATAAAGGCTTCGGCCTCTTCCACGGGAGCCTGAGAGCGGGGCTGACTCTGCAGGCTGTCCGGATTGGCAAGGAGAGGGATGGCCTTTGTATTCCTGAACCAGCCAGTCATTGCCCATTTGGGGGCTGCCTAGTGGGGTGAAAGGGAGACCTTGAAAGAGTATTTCTGGGGCCGAATTCCTAGTAAGGAATACCAGCAACAACCGATACTCCCAGCAGCAGGGATGGGTGTATTGCTCCTGAAGAGGGGATCAGGGTAGGGTACCTGAGTACCAACTAGCGCTAGATACGTGAGGATTCCATCTCACTGAATCCTCTATCATTTGGACAGTATTCTTCACATACGCTGGTGCAAATCGCTGAAACCACAGGAACACACATGGTCCTCCTGCCCCCCCCCCCCCCGTCCCTTTGGAAAACAACTTTAAGAGCTCTTCCATGTTTGGTTCAGGGAAAAGAAAAATAGACCCTGACTACCAAAAGCAGACTTGGGAAGGAATGTTTCTTCATGTAGCCCAGCTTTGACTTTTATTTTTCCTGAATACTTTCAGTTTATTTTACTTCACTTTTTATTCATTTGTTAATGGAAGGCATGCATAAAATCTCGTGGCAGTGTTAATGCTGGCTTTGGATCTCAGGGGAAAGGAACCAGAAAACTTGGCTGTGCTAGTTCTGTAATTAGGCAGAATTTAAAACATCTTGGTGCAGGTTGGGGGGGGGCGTTGTTTGTATTTTTGCCTTGTCTATTTTTCAAAGATCAAATGGTTGAAGTATTAAAGCCTGGTGACTGGTTCTTCAAGTAAAGTTGATTTTTATTTTATATCAAGTAGAAATAAACCACACTGGCAATATCACACCCTGGGGAGCACACTAATAATTCAATAGAAAGCATAAGTAGCATTTGGGTTAAAAGAGGTCATAGAATCTAGGGACAGTGTGTCTCGTGTGTCCCCTGGGGTTTCTGAGTCCTCATCAGAGTTCCATTTCATGACATTGGAAACTTGAAAAAAGTTGTGCAAGCATTTTTGTTTTGCTTTGCTTTTGTTTTGTTTTGATTGGTTTTGTTTTGTCAATCTGGGACAGTAAAATTGCTATGTCAGGGTTTATCTTCAAGCAATTATATCAGGCTTATTTCTTTTTATGACCTATAATTTTTGGTTCCCTCAGCACATATGCATAGCTTGGTTCCTATATAATCATTTATTGGTGTTTGTTCTCTAGCTTTCTCCGGCATGTTCAGCCTCACTCTGTAACTCTGTAAAAAGATTGGGCTCCAATGATCTGTTTATAAGTTTGTTGAACTCTGAACATAATTATGTGTTTATGCTCCTACTTAAGCCACTTTACACATGGTAGGAAGCTTGTTAAGCGAGGGTACGGAAATCTATTTAACCTATAAAGTACCTGAATGTAACAATAATGTTTGTAATGGAAAATGCATTTCAAATTCCAGTATGGATTTCCAACAACATAGGTAATTTATTCACTTGATAAGTATTTATTGAGTAATTTTTGTGTAGTGGGCATCATACGGGGTGCTGAGAATAATAAATAAGGTAATCTCTCCGTTCATGAAATGTGTACTCTGACTGGAAGAGAATAATAATGAGCTAATAAAGAAGAAAATAGATACGATCTCAATACTGTCAGGTGTTCCAGAGTGCAGTCTATAGACTGACGTCAAATGGGCACTTGTTAGAAATGCAGAATCTCAGGCCTTACCCCAGACCCAGTGAATCAGAATCTGCATTTTAATAGGCTCCCCAGGTGATTCAGTGTGCACACTGAAGTTTAAGAAATGCAGTTAAGGAGAACAAGAGACCAGGGTAGGAAAGAAAGGGAGTGGGAATGAAGACATAATTGTCTGTAGTTTGGTCAGGAAAGCTTTTCTACTAAGAGAACATTTGAGAACATCAGGAAGCTGATAGAAGTGAGGAGGTGAGCCATGCGTTTATCTGGGGGCAACTATTCTAGTAGGCACAGAGAGAACAGCCAGAGCAAAGGCCTTGAAGTAGCGCAAGATGGGGGAATATCAAAAAGACCAGTGATACCAGAGCAGAGGGCGAGGGGACATGTGGCCGAAGCAGTGGGTGACAGCATCTTTCCCAGCTCCTGCCCTACTTCCTTCTCCCCCACCTAAGAGTCCCACCTCCCCCTACTCCCTCCACATTGCCAGTAGGGAGAGTCTGGGAATGCCCTCAAGCTCCAAGCCACTGGGGAGAGCTGGTGGAGTTGGGATGAGAGCTGGAGAAGAACTGAGGGAGAGAGGAATTTTCTCAAAAGCAGGGCCTTTTCATCCCCTGTCGCAAACTGACGTAAAGCTGGGCATAAGGCAAAAATGTGAAATGCACAGTTGAATGAAAAGCATCAATAAGGAGGCTGGTAGATCCAGAGCCGCTTTTATTCAAAAAGAACATTCTTCTTCCTTTAATGTGGTGGTTTAAACATCAGAATTAAGAATTATTTATATTCCTGACTTCCAGAAAGTTAATCGGGAATAAATACAATATAAAAAAAGAGAATCTAATTTGTAGGATGCTTCATATATATGATTATTATCTCATGGACTATGTTGTAATACAGTGTATTTTTAGAACTCATCATAGCAAGTTTTCTCCATTGCACTTCTACTGTTGTGCCACTCGCTTTTCCATATATGCCTTCATCTTCAAAATAATTGCAAAATACATAAATGTGCAATTTTTATAAGGTGAGTATCCCAAGGCTTGGAGAGGAAAATAGCTAGATTAAGACCACACAGCTGGGAAGAAACAGAGCCAGGATTCCAATCCAACTATGTCAGGCTCCAAAGCCTGTGTTTTGTTTTGTTTTGTTTTGTTTTGTTTTTTTGCTGTGCCTTGCACTATCTCTCTGTCCAAGAAGCTAATGGAAATTCTAGATACGGAAACAGCTAGCCAGCAGTTAATGTTATTTAACTCAATCTTGGATGTATGAGGAATAAAAGTGAGATATGTTGCTGTGTTTTTTCTACTTAAGGAGTAGAAGAAATCAATTTATTCTGTTTGAATTTCTTAGAACTATTGAACTCTGAACCTGGAATAATCATTGAAATTTTCATCTGGCTGAATATTTTTTATGTGTGTAGAAACTGAGGCCCAAGGGCTTTTTTTAAAAAATACCAAACTAAGCTCCCTTATGGCTGCCTACTTAAATTATATAATACGATAAGGCAGTCCTGCCTGAGCCATATAAATTGTTTCAGTTTATGAGATAAATAGGCATGCTGGAAAAAAAAAACAACAAAACTTTTTTTACAGTCACTGTTGCTTGGATACCTGAGTGTATCAGTTACCTATCTCTACATAAAAATACCACAAATGTTATGGCCTAACACAAAAGGTATTTACCTGCTCATCATTCTGTGGGTTTGCAGTTTGGGCTGTGATGAGCCAGATGGTGATTCTGAAGGTCTTGATAGGGGTCGTTCACGGGCAGGCGGTTCTCTGGCGCTTTAACAGGAGCTAGATAGTCGAAAACGGACTCACTCAAATATCTGATAGCCGGGGGCGCCTGGGTGGTTCAGTCGGTGAAGCGGCTGCCTTCAGCTCAGCTCATGATCCCAGGGCCCTGGGATCAAGCCGCATGTCAGACTCCCCGCTCAGTAGGGAATCTACTTCTCTCTTTCCTTCTGCCCTTTCCCCCCACTTGCGCTTGCTCTCTCACGTGTTCTCTCTTTCTCTTAAATAATAAATAAAATCTTTAAAAAAATTATCTGCTAGCTGGCTGTTGGCTGGAGAACCTTGGTTCTTCACAGGGCCTCTCCTCCTCCAGTAGGCTGGACTGGGTTTCATTATATGGCATCCTCAGGACAGTGTATCAAGAGGGTAAGAGTGGGAGCCACAGGATTTCTTGACACCTAGACTCTGGAATTCATACAACATCACTTCTGCTCCATTCTATTAGCAGAGCAAGTTGTAAGGCCAGCCCAGACTCAGGGAGTGGAGAGAGAGACACCATCTCTTGCAAGAAGAGCTGCAGTGTCATTGCCAAGGGGCTGCATACATGGATGGGAGATGTTATTGGGGCCCTCTTTTCACACAAGTGACATTGGGGAAAAGTGGGGAAAGCCAAGGTAAAAGTGCTGGTCTGTATCCATTGTCCTATGCCAATGGTTCTTGAGCTTCACCTTCATGAAAATCACCCATTTCTCATTAAGGCACACCTTGTTAGGTTTCCACCCCAGTGTTACTGAGTCAGGAGATTTGGTGTGAGGCCTGAGAGCTTGCATCTCTCAAAAGTCCCCAGGTGGTGCTACTGGTCCTGGGACTGCACTTTCAGAACTACCACCATGGGCCTGAGTGGTGACAGGAAGGAGTTCATCCGTACTCCTGCGTGCAACGTGGAGCAGCATTTGAGTGAGATCCAGTGCTGTGGATGCCAGAGGGAACTCCATGATATTTTAGCACCTCCACTTCTCTCCCCACCCCCACAAACTCTGTAGCTTGAAAGTTCAAGAAGATGGACAAAGCACTAAGCCCAGGCAGCTTTGGCCTAGCCGAGCAGCTCAGAAATCTAAGGGAAGAATAGCCACGCTTATTCAGAGCTCCCCTAGACATTCTCAGGAACATTTAGGTAGACAGGACTTCGTATGGGACTGAAGGACTGCATGGCAGATGGAGGCAAAGAGCCAGCAAATCTGGTTGTAAATGTCAATGCGAATCCTTTCTTATCCACAAGCTGCTGGGGCTGGGAACGTTCACATTCTACAATACCCGATTTAGCAGTTTTGAAATAAACTGCATATAGAAGATACTAATGTGAAGACTCCAAATCAGGATATTGGAGTTCTTCAAATGTCCCAGGGTAATAACTATGAAATGAATGACCATTGTATATATAGACACATAGAAAAGCCTGTTAATAGAGGTTTCTAATTGATTAAACACTGGTAAAACCATCCTTCCTGTAATTAATTTTGGAGAGAGCAAGTCTCAAGTATAATCACGGAAGTGCTGCATTAGAGGTCAAGAAGCCTAAATTCTAATCTCACTTGTGCTATCAACTTTTTGTCAAGAGCCGGCTAGTAAATATTTTCAGCTTTGTGGGTCATGCAATCAACTTTGTCATTGTATATTCAAAGCAGCTATACCATAGACAATACATAAATAAACAGACATGACAGTGGTCCATTAACACTTTACAGAAACCCAAAGAGGGCAGGTGGGTCCAAATTACCTGGCTCTTATCCCCTCAGCACTAGTCCTTCCTATAAACCCCAAGGCTTCTAAATTCAAGTACCTGTTCCACAGGAGAAGCTCACCCACTTGCCCAGCAGGTTAGAAGTGCCGGGGAGAAAACATCCCTGGGACAGCATTCAACCACTCATAGACAGGAAGGGATGGATAAATATTTCATCTTCACTTCTTGGGTAAGACCACTCCGGAGCATGTTCTAAACCACATGTCTCCAGTGGGTCGAGCCACAGTTGCCCACAGTGATAACCTGTTCATTAGCATGCCTTGTATAGACGTTCTTCCCATTCTTATTCATTTCTTTACTCTTCCAGCACAGTTTTCTGGTATCATCTACCAGTGAAACTACTTGCACTCAAATCCCTGTCTTACAGTCTACTCCGGGGGAAACTAAATTAATACAACAGGTCTTAGAATTAGTGCCATTGTTATACCTTTTGAGTGAATTGTGTTGTGATTTCCATTTTGCAGATGAGAAAATCAAGGGTCAGAAAGATTAAATAATTTGTCCAAAGCTATAAAGCTAGTAAGTGTCAGAGTGGGTATTCAAAAATAGATCTCTGTGATTCCAAAGCTGATGCTATTAATCAGAACACAGTATCTCAAGCAGTGATTCATTTATCTTCATTCAAATTTTTGAAGGCCATATTTAAATATCAAATACTCACATAGAAGGTTATTTATACACTTATTATTTGAACTTTACTTGCCTCTCCAGAGTTGAATTAAAACATTCCAAAGCTACTTCAATAATACTTTAATTATCTAGGCAGTTCGATAAAAGCATGAGGTTAATTGGAGCCTAAATATAATCTCGGCATACTACTATTTATTTGTTTAATTTAAATTGTGATAAAATAATTTATTATGAAAATGCCCTTTATTTGCAATGATCATGTAGAAGGAAGGAAGGAGGCTGTCAACTGTCATATTCTTACTCCCCTTTTGAGTCCCCATCATTCTCAAAAACACAAGGAGAAGGGGTGCCTAGCTGGCTCAGTCAGTAGAGCATGGGACTCTTGATCTCAGGGTCATGAGTTCACGCCCCACATTGAGGGTAGAGTTTACTTAAAACAAGCAAAAAGCACACAAGGAGGAGTGCCACCCATATCCTTTCCTGGCTCCCGTTTCCCCACTGTTGACTCGGCTTCCACTGTACTTTTAGGTTAATTCACATCAGTTCCACGGGATCCAAGGCTTTCTCTGCCTCATTAACTTATGATTACTCTACTGAAAATACCTAGACACATATATACGGTCATCAGCTTTATAATTAAAACCTTTAAACCTTAAAAACTTTCTCAAAGTCTAATACACTAGGAGTAAGATTTTGTACCAAAAATGTGAAGCCCCCTACTTAATTGTAATAATGTTATAAGAAATTAAATTTAGACCCTCCTCAAGATACTTCAAATCTCTGAGCAATTACAGAGGCCCTCCAAGTCTGGGCAGCAATTAATTAATTAATCAATTAAATCATATTTGTATGCATCAGTGAGATTAGGCTGAGAGGAGGATACTTGAAATACAATGAGATGTGTCACACTATAAAAGGGGAGGTGAGAGCAGGAAACTCTGTTGGAGAGGCCCTAGTATTGCTCACATTGATCTGAGGGAAGTCCTTCTAATGTAAGCAACTGGGAGTCCCTGGGGCCAGGCCAGGTTCTTCAACAATGTTCCCTAGTTAACAGGGTGGATACAACAGTGCTGTTAATAAGCAAGATGGTGATAGAGTGTAAAAACTAGAGTATTTGGATGTTAATTATCCATTTTGTGATGATGAAGTTCCCTTTCTTCTCCTTCTCTTAACCTTTTGGCAGTTTTATTGCTTGGTTACCATCTCTGGTTGGGGCCAAGCTTTGAAGTCTGAAGTGGCAAAGGAAGAGAAGTTCTAATCCATCACTTATAATGCTTGTTGGAAACATTCCTGGAAGTTTCAGTGTTGGGGGGGGCGGTGTGGGGGGGGGGAGAAGGAGAATAACATCAATGGTTAAATAAAGTTTTCTGACCATAAGAGATTTTTCATTTATGCATATATCCTGCATTTTAACAGAAATAAATTGTTCATTTCAGTAAAATTACCTTAGTCTTCTTATATTATTTATCTGTATCCTTCCAAAAAAAAGGACCTTTGCTGAAATCACTACAGAATATATGGTATTGTTGAATTTCTTCTCAAGCTATTATCAAGTGGAAATTACAATTATTTAAATGTCATGAAAATAGGCATTCCACAGCCCACAAAGGAAAGACTTCTCCTTGTATTCCTAATATTTTCTAAAGTTTTTCTGAATCAATTTGAAATCGAATATTTGCACTTAAATTTGTAGTTTTTAAGATTGTGATCTGAAAGGTCTTTGAGAGGTCATTCATTCTTCTCCACTATCTTCCAGAAAGGCTCTTTCTTAGAAGCAATCTTAAGGTTAACTGCCTACTCTCTTCTTAAAAAATCAAGGGTAGGTGGAGTTCCACCACTGCTGTTACGCTCAACACAGTCTTTCAACTGCTTAACCCAAGTTCCAATTACTGCCTAAATCATTTTTTGAGTAGAAAAAAAAAAAAACTTCTCACTTTATTAGACATTCTTCTAAGCCTGTTATTTAATCTCCCTTCAAACTTTGTTTTTTTTTTCACATAAATCAGGTGAGTGCCCATGGCCTGTCAACAAAAAAGCTGTTTCTCAGATGTTTAATCATCTCTGTGGCCCCCTTTTACCCCCCCCAAGTATGTTTCCATATTATTTTTCTGTTGTAGGCTTCAGAGTTGGACCCTGTCCCATAATGACTGGTCTACTCATGACTCAGTCAAATCACAAAGTCTCCATACCATTTTCCAACTTTTATATGATGATATCATGCTGCCTGCTATAATGTACTACTAACTCATAATAAATTTGGCCACCAGTTGAGGACCTGGTATCTTTCTGCCATTTTACCTTAGCCAGTCATGTCCTTCTATACTGGAACATCCAAAAAGTTTCCCCTTGCAATATAAAGTATCTTTAAACTGACTCACATGATTTCATCAGCCACATTTATACATGATCATGTTTTCCCCATCCTAGAACTGTTCTACCTCAACCACACATTCTCCTCCCGGTACTAGCAAATCTCTCTCCTCTCATTCACAGCCACTATTTTGGAAAGAGTCCTCTTCCTTCCTGAGTCTAGTTCTTCCCCCCACTGCAGCCTTGCTGTATCCTTCCGTCAGACCGCTGAAATGCCCTAAGGCCAGAAATGACCTCTATGTTCAAATACTATTTCAATCCTCATCTTGTTTAAACTCTGAGTAGCATTTAATGTTGTTGGCCATGCCTGTTTTTTTTTTTTTCCAAAGATTTTACTTATTTATTTGACAGAGAGAGAGAGAGAGAGACAGCAAGAGAGGGAACACAAGCAGGGGGAGTGAGAGGGAGAAGCAGTCTTCCCGCTGAGCGGAAAACCCGATGTGGGGCTCGATCCCAGGACCCTGGGATCATGACCTGAGCCGAAGGCAGAGGCTTAACAACTGAGACATCCAGGCGCCCCTGGCCAGTCCTGTTTTGCAACATTTCTTTTACCCTTTCACATACATAGCACCACTCTGTGTTTCCTCTTACCTCCCTGGCTACTCTTTTGCAGCTTCTTGGCTTGCTCAAACTTCTCTATGTGGCTTTTCAGTGTTGAAACTAATGCAGGCTTGCTTTTTCACATTCTTTAATCTCTTGGATAATCTCATCCACTTGCATGATTTCAATTACTAACTATACGTTGAAGTTCCTCACATTCTTACTTTAAATCTACACCTCTCTTTTGAGTTCTGGGTTTGCACACCAATTCAGAAATATAGCAGTGGAAAAACAGATCTCTGTGTCCTTATGGAGCTAATGTTTCTGTGGGGATAGACAATAAAGAAAATAGATACAACATGTTCACATGTTCTTTTAAGATTTTTACTTGAGAGAGAGTGAGTGAGAGAGAGCACAAGCAGGGGGGCGTGGCAGAGGGAGAGGGAGGAGCAGACTCCCCGCTAAGCAGGGCACCCGACTCAGGGCTCGATCCTGGGACCCCGGGATCATGACCTGAGCTGAAGGCAGATGCTTAACCGACTGAGCCACCCAGGTGCCCCAACATGTTCACATATTCTGAAGTGATAACTGCAATGGAAAAGAAGTCAGGGAAGAGTGTAAGGAGTGTGGGTATGGAGTACGAGGGTGAGGCTGATAGACACCTTCACTGAAAAGGTGGAATTTAGATGAAGGCTTGAATGTGGTCAGAATGTGAGCCATTTGGATTTCTGGGGGAAGAACATTCTAGGCTGCAGCATTCCAGGGATGGCATTCTAACAAACGCCATGACAGGGGAGCATAACTAATGTCGGAAGAACAACGAGTATGGCTGGAGCACAGTGAGTGAAGAGGATAGCAGTTATGAGATAAGGTCAGATCAGGAGAGTTTTAAAGGTCCTTGGGATGACTTTGACTTTGACTTTGTATAAGAGAAAGAGCCACTAGAAGGTTTTGAGCCCAACAATGAGATCATCTGACCTAAGTTTTGGCAAAAATTTTCTGGATGCGTTAAGAATAAACTGTAAGACGAGATCAGGCACGTTCAGGGTGGTATGGGGAGACGAACCATGAGAGACTATGGACTCTGAGAAACAAAGTGAGGGTTCTAGAGGGGATGGGGATGGGGGATGGGTTAGTCTGGTGATGGGTATTAAAGAGGGCACGTACTGCATGGAGCACTGGGTGTTATATGCAAACAATGAATCATGGAACCCTACATCAAAAACTAATGATGTAATGTATGGTGATTAACACAACATAATAAAAAAAAAGAATAAACCGTAAGGAGTTTAATGGAGAAGCAAGAGCAGACCAGTCAGGAGACTTATCAAATAATTTAGGTGAGAAAGTGATAATTTTATCCAGAGTAGGGTCAGTGGAAGCGATGAGAGGTGGACAGGTTCTGGATGTGTCTAAAAGCTAGAGCCAACAGGATCAGTTGACAGATTTGATAGAGGAAATGAGAAAATGTGATGAGGTTTCTGGCCTGAGAAAATTGTAGGAATGGTGGTGTCATTTACTGAGTGAGGGAAGATGGTAGGAGGTACAGAGTGGTGGGAGGCAATATTAAAAAAAAAAAAAAAACAACCCTGCTTTGTACAAATTAAGTTACATATGCCTACTAGTTATCAAAATGGAGATGTAAAATAGGTAGAAGGATATATGCCCTGGAGGTTAGGAGAAAGATCAGGCTAGAGATGTAAATATGTAATTTTTAGCATCCAGCTAAGCCACGAGATTATGCCAGTGAAAGCCTAGGGATGAATGCAAATAGAAAAGAGAAGATCTGCAAAGACAACCCTGGAGGACCCCGATGGTAAAAGGCTGGGGATACAGTAATGAGTAGTCATTGAAATAGGAGGAAAACCAGGACGGAAACCTAGAAACCAAGTGCAGGAAGTGAATTCAGGAGAAGGACTTGATAAACCGTGTCACACATTGCCTGTAAGTCTAGTAAGATCGCCTGAGAACCAACCTTGGATTTAGCAAACTTGGATGGAGTGGTAGAGGAGCACAGTACTGACTAGTGAATTCAAGAGAACCCATATATCCAACAACTCACTCACCATCTGGACTTGGTCATTTTCCGACTCTTCAAATCTACTGTGTCCAAAGTTGAACTAGTGATTTTACTCTCCCATCTTCTTTTCTTGTATTCCCTATCTCAGGAAATGGCAACACCATCCACTCAAGCCAGTACCAGCAAGCGATCATAAATGGATACCTCTTTCTCCTTCAGTTTTCTAATCCAACTGACCACCAAGTCCTACTGAAGTCACTTAAATATCTTCCAAATTATTTCAGCCATCTCCATCCCTTCTGCTACCATCAAATTTTACCTTGCCTCCTAACTGATGTCATTTACCTCTCTCTAGCCCATTCCCCATAGAAACATGCTCCACAAAGAATAATACTGCAACATTTAAACCTCATTTTATTATAATCCGTGAATGATGTCCCATTGCTTTTAGAATAAATCCCCAGACCACTAACATGTCCCACAAGGTCTTATGCAATGGTTCCCTGCTTACCCATCTTGTTCCACCGTCCCCCCCCCACCCCTTTTCTTCAAAGCCTTTTAGTTCCTTTAGCACGTCTGCTTCTTCCTGACATAGGGTCTGATGTATGTTTTGGCTCAGGGTTTCCACACCTACTACTTTCTCACCTGGATGGTCTCTCCCCTTACTCATTCTTCAAATCTCAGGTGGATCTTTTATTCTGTAGGACTCTTTCCTTGAGCCTCCTATTACACAATCTGAAAACATATTTTTCTCTTTCATAGCCTTATCATTATTTTTATTTCTAAATTATTTATGTAATTATTTTTCATTTCCTAGTAGACTCTGAGTTCCAGGAGAGTCCTGTTTTATATCTTGTTCATCAGTGTATGCCTTCTTGTATATGTGACTTTCTGTTCAGTGACTAGTGTGTAGTACATGGTCAGCTAATATATTTTGACTAGATGCACAGTACATTTATTTTGGAGTTGTATCAAAGAAGTCAACCTTCCATGTAATTATAATACCAGAGAGATTAAGTGATTATATGCTTGTCCAGCTGGTTTGTGGCAGAATCAGGACTCAAACCCTCATCTGCTGCGTCTGATTTTAGTGCTCTTCAGTATTCTTACATATCACAACCCTGTTTTCTGTTTAGCTGCAACTGACAGATACGTTTATCCTCATATTCTCAGTGGTAAATCCTGTTTTGTTAAGGCTGCAGTATCAATCAAATAGGGATATGCCGTGGCTCTGACGCAAATCTTGCAGGCCAAATCCAACCCCCATCTCGTTCCTTACCTCTCATTCTTGACAATGTCTTGATATCCAAATTGAGAACCTCTCCTTAATGGTCTAACGTGCTGTCTCCCTCTGAAAATTTATTCACTTTATTCCCTCTCTCATCTCGAATGTTTTTTGAGAAAATATGTTTTATTCTCATTTTCTAAAGTGCTTGCCAATCCATGATGAGTTCGTTGAACAGGCATTCACTCTACCAATTCTAATATTTAAGCAAAATTGCTATTGGCACTATCTACACCAGTGCCTAAATTGTAATACAGACTGGACCTACAGTAGAAAAACAAAAAGTCAAAATCACAATACCTCCAATTCTTGCTTCTAAGATAATTATCATATCTTCAAAAAAAAATCATGGTTCTCCAACACTAAAAAAACAGTAACTAAAAAAAACAAATTAGTCAATCTTTGATGTCACTTCAGCTTCTCAGGATTATTCCTTATTTTTGAAGAAATGTGTGGATAAAAGATATAAATAAACTTCCTATAATGTTTACTGTGGATTATAAGTGGAGGAGGTAGTTTTACTTCTGAAAGTGAATTAAAAAAAGTTGTTTCCTCCATATTAGTTTTGTTTTTTTGACTCTATGATTTGGTGATAAGCTTTTTGGCGCACTAAGTCCAGCGAGATCAAAAGAGAAGCCCTATTATTTTCCTTCCTGATTCTTATTTGTTTTAGGGTAAAATGTGCCTTTTTCTTTTGAACCTGCACTCTGTGTTTAACAAATAAGGACGTAACTCAGAATTGAATTGTGTGCTTTGGATGAGATTTTTTTCAAGGTCAGGACCCAGCTTCACAAGAAATTTTATTTTTTTTCCAATACGGCTGACATCCACTCCCACCAGCTGAAAGACAAACTTGCCTAATAAAGCTTTCAGATTCAATTTGCTCTCTGCATACAGCTTGAGGATCTCTGGAGGTCACTCACAGCACGTGCAGCAACCCCAACAGGGATAAGTAATGAAAAGATTCTGGTTAAAAAGCTGACACTATCCCTTCCAACCTCCTTGAATGAGAATATAATAAGCAAGTTTATAGACACAAATCTCTACAGTTCTGGGGATTTCCATCTTGATCTCTGACTCGGAGGAACATTTGAATGCATGGATTTGTATCTATTATCTGAGTATATAAATGCTTCATATTGAGCATATTGAGGAGAATCTATTTTAACAACAAAGGTTTGATGTAAATCAGGCAAAACAACATTGTCACGTCATGTTGAACTCCGTTAGAGGGTCCCAAAGGCCTCACAGTCGGCTTCTATTCCAGTAATACCTAGACATATCATAGCTTTTTTCAAAAATAATACCTGTTTCAGTTATTCCCTCTGGCTATTGCATTGACCCGAGCATACCTAATGTTTATCTTAGAGCTAACATGCATTAATGCTTGCTCTGTACCAGCCATGTTGCTAATTATTCTTTGTGCATCATTCCATTTGATCTTACAACAGCCTTATGAGCTAGGTACCACATTATTTTCTTTTTCACCGTAGGAGGAGAGTAATACTTAACATTGTTATCCCAAAGACAACCAGGTACAAAGCAGACATGGCATGGCTTCTGAAACCCTATCTTCCTCAAGTCCATGCCTGTCTCTAACCGTTTATGTCAAATACACTTGATCTTGGCAATGCAGATGATGCAGTGGACTCCACAGACCATAGAATCAGTTCTATCATACTGTTCATACTTTTGTAATTTATTTTCCAAGTGCAATTCAATAGCAATATTCTGTCCCCCTTCTTTGTTCTCTTGCATAACACCCAAATCTTTTATTAAAGCTATGTGTGTGGACTTTGTCTTAAATCATAGCACCCTTGTTGCTTAATACTACCCTTGTATCTATGGAAGTGATTTCAGTAAGAAGAAATACATAGTAGGGCTTTTTTCATCTTTCTTTCTTCCTCTTTCTCTCTCTTTTGTCCCCTTCCCCTGGAAGATAGGGCCATGGGGACCAAAAAAAAAAAAAAAGGCAGGGAGATGAGAGGCCTGTTTCTCCCACAATGTAACTATTGAGCTTTATTTATTCTCCCAGTTTCGTATCTGTCAGTACAAGGTCAAACAGCCAGTACAGCAGCAGAATTATAAAAAGTAGATGTGGAAAAGACCACAAAGCACTCTAGTCCAGTGCCCTGCTACAATTCACAATTAATTTTTAAAAAACCTAGTTAAGCAGTGCTCCATTTAATTTCTTCTTAAGAAACACCACACCCTTCTTGGTCAGACCTGGCTTTCCAAAAATATTACCTGGTGTTTTCCTTGTTCAGTAGCTGTGGTGAAGAAGTGGACCCTATTGTTCACTTCAGCATGAAATAATTGAAATGAATATTGACTTGGACTTCATCTAACCGAGCACACAACCCAGGAACCTAGGCTTCATCATCTCTTCTCGGGAGCCTCCCCTTCTGCTCTCAAAGTGATAGATGCCCCTCTAATATGTCCCCATACCTCCATTTACCTCTTGTCTCCAGTCTTAACTCGTCCCCTGCTCTCCTTTTCATGACTGGTTATTATGGTAGGTTTTTTCTTTATTTCACTTGAACCTGGGGTTATATGCTTTAAAAAAATACTAAGAGCCACTGGACTAAACAATATGGAAATTTCTGTGAAAATAAAAGGGAGCACAGTTAACAGCCTTGTTAGAACTCATCAAAGTGGATATCCCTGACCTCTTCACTTAGCCAGTGTCCCACTTAAGCGTGCCCCTAAACCAGTATGTATTTTTCACATGTGGATAAATCCAAGGCATTATAGTAAAAGCCAGTGTGAGAAAGGCAGTGGGTGCAAGTGGGTTGAAATAAATGAGTGGGCAGAAAAGATGAGGACAGTAATAAGCCATACTAAACATGTACACTCAAGGAATAAATTGGCAGTGGCACAGTAACTAAGTGAATGATAAGGTTGGCCAGACTCACACATGAATAGCAACTAAAACAAGTTATGACTACAGTCAGTGAGGCTAGAAATGGAGAAAATAAAACATTGCAATCTGAATGATCATAAACAATAAAATTCTTTATAAGTGCTTATTATCTACTTTGATCTTAAAAATATCCCTGAAGAGTGAGGATTATTATTTTCTGTAGTTGGGGAAACTGAATAAGAAGTGACTCAAGACAGAAGGTTTTATCTTTCTATTTCTACTGCACTGTTGCTCAAACTATACTAGTGAGGATAGAAACTTATTCACCACATAGCATGTTGCCATTAAGAGATGCCTTCTGAAGCGTGGAAGATATAATTTGGTGGTGCCAATAAAAAATCCTTACCTTACATAAAATAAGTTATTAGTTTATAGAATGTACTATTTCAGTAAGAATTGGGTTAATGATAAAAATTACCTTGAGAAGGTTTTCGATCGGGGTTGGCAATTTTTTTTTTTCTGTTAAGAGAGCCAAACAGTAAGTATGTTTGGTTTTGCAGGTCAGAAGGTCAGCTCTGCTACTCAAGTACACAGGCATTCATAGATGGTACATAAATGAATGAGTGCGCTTGTGGTTTTTTTTTTTTTAGAGTAATAACAAGCACTGAAATCAAGTTTATTTTTTTCATTGTATTTTTTTAATTTTTTATTGTTATGTTAATCACCATACATTACATCATTAGTTTTTGATGCAGTGTTCCATGATTCATTGTTTGTTCATAACACCCAGTGCTCCATGCAGAACGTGCCCTCCTCAATACCCATCACCAGGCTAACCCATCCCCCTACCCTCCTCCCCTCTAGAACCCTCAGTTTGTTTTTCAGAGTCCATCATCTCTCATGGTTCATCTCCCCCTCTGGCGCTTGTGTTTTAATAAAACTTTATTTACAAAAATGGGTCCTGAGTTGAATTTGGCAAGAGAAATGTAGTTTACTAACCCTTTTTTTTAGATAAATATTTGCTGATAGACTCATAGTAGCTAATAAAGGAAATATAGATTGTTAAATGTATTTCTCTAATCTTTTTAAGGCTTCCTCCAAGGAGAAAAAGATTTCTTATCAATAGTGTTTTAAAGGCTTACTCAGAAATAGGAATACCATGTGCCTAGCATAGAATGGAAACTTGTAAAAGCCTCTGTAGTAGAAATGAAGAGATTGTATAAAATACTTGCTATAAGTATTAACGAGTGTTCTACGGTCATTTGAAAAGCATTTAGTGATACCTATATAAAGACAATTAAGCCTAAAATATTTTGTCTTCTCTTCAGAGAACATTTTCTCATCTTAGCAGTGAAAATATAAAAACAAGGAGGGATAAGTAGATATCAGATGTTTTTATTCTTATAAACGTCAAGTCCCACATATTTAATTATTGAGACACCCTTAGGTGTACCTAAATAGAGGTAATCATTTCTATAGTGTCTGAAATCGAATTACTGCTCCCAGTTCTAGGGATGACAGTGTTATATATCACTCTGGAGGCTGCTTTGAACCTTGAAACCCTTAGCACACTTCTACAAAGGTAGAAGGGTCTCTCAAAGAAGCATCATAGACCAGCAGAAAAAGGCTATCATAATGCCATTTTAGCTGACTAACACTTAAATAATGAACAAGTTGGAAACCAGATAAATAGCCCTAGCCAGAGCCAGTGGGAGATGTCACTATTAGGGAGATGAGAAGCTATTTCCCAATGTAATCTTAGTTAATGGTGAGGTTCCTTCTCCAACTGTAGGCTCTAATTTTGTATATGAAAGGAGAACATTTTTTCAAGAGAATTAGAAGACAAGTCACAGATTAGGAGAAAATATTTGCAAGACACATAAGGAACTGTTACACAAAATAAAACAAAGAACTCTTAAACTCAACAATAAGAAAACAAACAACCTGATTAAAAATGGCCCAAAGCCCTAAACAGACACATCACCAAAGATACAGAGATGGCACATAAGAATATGAAAAGATGCACGACATCATGTATCATCAGGGAAATGCAAATTAAGACAATGAAAGAAAAAATAAAACAAAAACAACAACAACAAAGAAAAATGAGATACCACTACAAACCTATTAAGAAGGGCCAAACTCTAGAACACTGACCATTCCTAAATGCTGGTGAGAGGGTAGGGCAATAGGAACTCTCTTTCATTACTGGTGGGAATGCAAAATGGTACAGGTAATTTGGAAGACAGTTTGGTGTTTTTTGGTTTTTGGTTTTTTGGTTTTTGTTTTCTGGGGTTTTTTGTTTTGTTTTGTTTTGTTTTTACAAAAGAAAACATACTCTTACCGAATGATCGAGCGATCACACTCCTTAATATATACCCAGGGGAGTTGAAGACTTGGGTCCACACAAATACCTGCATATGGATGTTGATAGCAGATTTATTTGTAATTGCCAAAACCAGGAAGCAACCGAGATATCCTTTAGTAAGTTAATGGATAAGTAAACTGTTACAGCCAGACAATAAAATATTATTTGGCACCAAAAAGAAATGAGCCATCAAGCCATGAAGAGACACGAAGGAACCTCAAATGCTTATTACTAAGTGAAAGAAGCCAATCTGAAAAGGCTACTTACTGTCTGAGTCCAACTACATGATATCCTAGAAAAGGCAAAACTATGGAGACAGTAAAAAGATCAGTGGTTGCCAAGGGTGCAGCAGAAAGGGTTTGGGACTTGGGGAAGAGAGATACATAGGGAAAGCACAGAGGATTTTTAGGGCTCTGTATGATAATGATGGATGCATGTCATTATACACTTCTCCAAACCCATAGATGCTGTAACCCAAGAGTGAACCCTAAGGCATATTATAAGCTTTGGGCAGTTATGATAGATCAGGGTAGGTACATCCTGGGTAAAAAGTATACCATTCTGGCGAGTTGTACTGGCAATGGGGAAGGCCGTGGATGTGGGGGCAGGGAGTACATGGGGAAATTCTGTGCCTCCCTCTCAATTTTGTTGTAAACCTGAAACTCCTCTTTAAAAAGCCTTTTAAAAGTTTTTTTTTAATTAAAAAAGAGCCTTTGGTATGCATTGACATCATTCATTTGTCGATACACTAATTCAACAAATAATGTGTGCCCTGTTGTATGCTAGATGCTAGAGATACCGTATTGACCAAGATAAACACACTTCCTGGACTTTAAAAAAGTAAGACAGTTATTTAAATAGCTATATATGACAAATACTAGTATATAGAATGCTATGGAAGAACCATAACCAATTCTGGAATGGTATAGTTGGTGGGTGTCAGGGAAAGCTTTCTGGAAAAAAAGGAACTGTGAAGATGAGACTTGAAGAACATGTAAGTGTACACAGACAAACGGGTTAGGGGAGGTGGAGAATATTCCAGGCAGGAGAAATGGCATAAGTAAAGACTAGAGGCACCTGACACAAGCAACTGAAAGCTACTGGAACATTCTAGTGATGTGACCATATTTGGGTTTTAGAGAGATTGCTCTGGTGAAAGAGTAGAGAACAGTTGAGAGAAGAGTAACACTGGAGACCATGCCAGTAGTCCGGGTGAGAGACAATGATGATGTCAACTAGGGCAGTGGGGAGGGAATGAAGGTAAGTGAACGGATTAAAGAGGTACTGGTATGGAGAAACAGTAGGTCTTGGGAACTGACTGGACATAGAGGGGAGAGATACAGAGAACTCCAATAGATTACCCAAACTTCTAGCTTGACAAACTGGGTGGATGGTGGTGGAAATTACTCAGGTGTAGACTGTTTTAGGGTTCAGGGGATGGCACATTCAATTTTGGGTACACCAGGTTTGAGATATTAGCAAGATCACCAAGTAGACTTGCCATATAAGTCAGGGAAGAGGTATAGGCTCAAAATATGGTTACCAGAGTTATCAACATATACGGTAACACTTAATAACTGAAGTCTCAAAAGTGGAGATCAACGAGGGAGTGTATCTAGAATGAGAAGAGAAAAGGACTTAGGACAGTACCCTAAGGAATTCCTACATTTGATGTCCAGAGTGAAGTAAGCCAACAAAGGAGCCTGAGGAGTGGCTCGAGTCAGAAATAGAAAGCCAGTGCAGAACGAAGCCAGACATTCAAGTTTCTCTTTAAATAGGGGGAGGCAGGATTGAAAAGATAGTAAGATTCATCCCTGGTTGTTTTAACAGACATGTGCTATGAAAGTATACTGGAGGGAGGAGAGACAATAGTAGCAACTAGAAAGTATACTCGGCTACAGGATTGGCTGAAGTGATGAACCATGGTATCCAAGCTGGAGAAGGCAGCAGATGAAAGCAAAGAGGAAAAACTCAGGAGAATGGGTATCTTGGGAGGATAAAGCAAGTGGTGCTATGGGGAACACAAGGGCGGGTTTCAAGGTATAGGTAATATTCTCTTTTTTGATCGGAGTTGTAGTTATATGGGGTGTTACTTTATAAATTATTCTTTAAACTCTACATGTATGTTCTGTGTAATCATCTATAGGTAAGAAAAATCTCACTATCAAAGGAAAACACACAGCTTCCAAAACATGATCATCCCAAATGTGGTTGATACCCCTGGTACTTGGAGTCACATGCCTCTGACCCACCTCTTGTTGCAGGTGCAGTGGACAGGCCTGTTTGAGCTCAGACTTACCTTTAGCTGACAACACTACATTGAGCTGATCATCAAAGGGATGGCTCTTGTTTTCCCACTTTCTGCCCAAGGGATTTCTCTGACATACCAGGAGCCCACAAATCCTGTGAGCTAACCCAGCCTAGAACTTTTGATGATGAGCAACTTGCAACCAATGGGAAATGAGAGCTCATGATTATATTTTTAGCCTCTATTCCTTCAAGAAGATCGTTTGGGACAGCTTTCTCCGTGCTTCTTGGGAACATGGAAAGGTTCTGGCAGAATCCAGGCCCTGTCGCCCATACTAGTGATCTCCATAATACACATTATGTTGGCATTTCTGCCTTCTCTGTCTCACTTGTCCCATCCTTCATTCCTACTTCCCAGGGATCAACTCCCACATAAACTATTTATACCCAAGTCCTTGTCCAGGCCCTGTTGTCAGGGGTGCCCAAAGACAATAATAAAAAAAAAAAAAATGGAAGGGACTAATAGAGGAAGAGATCATAGGAGGTGAAGAAATTTTCTCTGTATGCCAGACAGTATATTTAATGGCCTACTTAAGAGTTCCATTTAGATGTCTCAAAAATAACCTCATGATACCTCCTATAATCAAATTCAAGATCTTTCCCCATCATTCCTCTCCACTTCAGGTTTGTAGCACCCCTCATCCTGTAACACAACCTTGGGAATCATTCTCAACACCTTCCCACTTCACCTCTGCTGGATCCATCACCAAGTCCAAAATTGATTTTCTCTTCTAAATATTTCTTGGATCAGCTTTCCTCTTTTTATTGCTCCTATACTGCCCTTTCCCAATGTATCGAGTCTTTCCTAGACCATTACAGTAGCCTTGTACTGGGATGACCATAGTCCTGGTTAGCCCTGGGCAGACATGGATTATATCCATTGTCTAAGTGTAAATGATAGTGCCCTCTTTGACTCTTAACACTATCCCAGTTTTCATGATAAATAATATGGTCACTCCAAGAGAAACTAATCTCCTTCATTCTTTCTCTCCTATTTTATTTATTTATTTCTCTCTTTATTTTTTTATTATGTTAGTCACCATACATCACATCATTAGTTTTCGATGTAGTGTTCCATGATTCATTGTTTGCGTATAACACCCAGTGTTCATTACAACACATGCCCTCCTTATAAAAGTCAAAATGTTTACTAGCTTATAGGATACCGCATAGTGTGATCCTTCCCATTCCATCACCCTTCTGACAGATGCCGCGTACTGTTTGCTGTCTTATTTTCACATTGGCCTGCTTTCTGCTTTGTTGCTGTTGTTTTGATTCAGTGACAGCTTTTGCCTATGACAAGCCTACTACTGACCCCTTTGCTTAGGACACTCTCCCTTTGATTTACCCATCTGATACCTACTTACTTTTCAGGGTTCAGCTCGAATGTTGTACTCAGGGAAGACTCCCCTAACTTGGCAGACTAGGTGAGATCCTCAATTGCCAATGTAAATAGCGTCATTCATACTTCTCTTGCAGAGCACATATCAGATCTTCCATTTATTTCCAAAACAGTTAGAATTTATATTGGTCTTCTCCCTTTAAAAAAAAAAAAAAAAGATTTTGTTTGTTTGTTTGACAGAGAGAGAGAGCAGGAGAGGAAGAAGGAGAAGCAGACTCCCCGCTGAGCGGGGAGCCTGGTGCAGGACTCGATCCCAGGACCCTGAGATCATGAACTGAGCTGAAGGCAGATGCTTAACTGACTGAGCCACCCAGGTGCTCAGTCTTCTCCCTTGATAGTGAGCTTCATGAAGATAGACTTGGATCTTTTTTACTTATCACTTAATCCACATTACCTGAGAATGAATGAGGAGATAAGAAATAGAAACCAGGTTTCTCTTTCTAGTATAGGTTCTGAGATCACATCCGATCATTGCAAGCAGGACTAGGGACAAAGGGGGAGTCCTTGAGTCCAGGCCCCAGAGGCTTCTGGAAACAAAAGAAAGTGTCAAAGGGGAGCGGAAAAGAGAAGTGGAAAATGCATGGTTGTTGTAAGAAAGGAGGTATGTGAGGAAGTGGAAATAAACATGTAATGAACTGTTTTTCTTATTCCACGGGCAGAGTTATCCAGAGAAGCTAAGAAACTCAGAGGGATTAAAAACCCGGCCCGAGCCTTAATAGCGAACTAAGGGCTAATTTAATAGACCCTGACCCAACTGCACCCCTCTCACTCTCATACTCTTTGCCTGGCTCTGTTTTCCTTTGTCCCCTTTACCATTCTCTAAAATCATTTAAAATTTGTATTTGTTTCCGGGTCTCTTCTCTGTCAAGATATAAGCTCCTTCAGGCCACAGGCTGAGTTAGGTTTCCCACTTTATCCTCGGTGTCTAGAATGGGGGTGCCCAGGAGCCAGTGGGCTCGCAGAAGTGTTGTCAAACGTTTCTTAGTCCAGTGATGCTTACATTCACCCCATATGGCGTTTGGATCATTTTGCAACTTGATGTTTTATGACCTGTTTCTTTTCCCATCTTTGCTGCATATCTATCTATATTTTTTCAGCTGTCTTCCCCTCCCACTTCCCCCAACCCCCAACTATAACCCCCAACTTCCTCTCCACTACAAATTATACTCTGAACAAGACTGGAGCCACTTTCCATTGATTTTGATGTCAGTGCTTTGAGTGACAACTCCATGTGGAGAACTTTGAACCTCCTGCTGACTCATTGTTGGCTTTAAAAAAATACTCATCTTCTTCCCTGAATCCACGGGGTAAATTTATGCCCACAAAATAGACAAAACCTCTAGAACAAAATCTGTGTGAACATCAGAAGCATTGGTCTGGCCTTGATTTCTAGACTCAGAAGTATCATAGCAATTTTAAAAAAGGGGAGGAGGGGAGGTTTTCAAGTACTTTTATCATTCAACCCAATTTTAACCAATTTATTTTGTGGTTTGACTGTAAGAACTATGAAATGTCTTTCCAGTGTATTATCATCCTCAACATTTCTACCTGTAAAAGAAGAACAAAGATATTGTTTGAGAATAAAAAAAAAATAGTGCAGTGGTAGAAAAATTCAGTTTGAAGTGTTTCTGTGGAAGTTGTCACACGACCCCTGTCTCCAGCTCTGCTCGCTGAAGAGTCATTGTTTCCTTGAAACAAATTGGTCACTTTCATTTCTTCTCACCTCTAAGTCTTTTCAATTCTTTATATTTCATTCAAACATGTCTCTTGTCTCTTTTGGTTTTTGTTCTCAGTCCCTCATTTTTTACTCCCTTTGTCATCCTATGTAACATGAAGGATCTGCCAACCCAAATTCTTTAATATATTTGTCTTCCCAGTGTTTATTGTCCTGTCACATGTACTCTGTAGAAATCCACTGGTTTTCTAAGTTTCTATACTCCCGTCCTTTTTTACGGTTTATTAGCTTCTTGACATGAATTATGAATATATTAGATCAGTTCATTTCATTTCTATGGACTTTTAACCTAGCATTCTTGGTAGATATAAATTTTTTAAATTGCATTCTACCTTGAGTATTAAGACATAATTTGGATTCATCCACTAGACGAGACTTCATTGTTAGTATGCTCTTTGCTATGGTTCTGTAACTTTAGCCTCAGTGCTTTGGATGGTCTTAGCCAAGCATCACCCACCCCTTTTCCATTTTAATTCTCTCTTGTCTTAATTTTTGAGGTTGGATCCTCTCTTGTTCGGTTTAGTTTTGTTTTCAGTGACCTCTATGGCCACTCACTGCCATTCCCACTTTGTTGAAATTTTTCCTCTGTCAGGCCCTTAAATGTTGGTATCACCTAGGACTTAACCCCTGCCAGGTCTGCATCCTTTTATGGCTGGCATCTGTTCTAATTTGTCATATCCCATGCTGTACTTAGTGTCAGATTTCTTCTGTATTTTTATTTAAAGAAATTTATTTTTATTTTTATTTTTTTCTTCTGTATTTTTAAAATTGTGGTTAAAAACACATAACCCAAAATTTACCATCTTAAATCACTTCAATACCAGTTCAGTGTATTACAGAGTCTAAGTTAAAGACTACTAAAACTTTGCCAATGATTATCTCTAGCTCAAACTTCTTTCCTAAATTCCAGACTCATATTTCTACCTGCCAGCCAGCTACCATTTAGACATTCCACACATACCTCAAACTCAGTGTGCCTGAATCTGATATTATCATTATCTTCAGAAAATCTACTCCTCTTACTATATTCTCTGTTTTGGTGGGTGGTACTACTATCCACCAACTTAGAAATCAAGCAATCGTTCTGGCTCTTTTTTTTATTTCTTACTGTTATGCAACCAATCACCAATCCTGTTGATCCCATAAGCCAAACAAACCTGAACTTTTTAATTCAGCTCCACCGTTTTGTTTCAGGGATCATCTGTCAAGCCACATCATTGGTCTTCCTGTCTCTCTCAACCTATCTTCCACACAGAAAGTTCGTTGAAAATGAACTTCTTAACATGTTAATCACATTCCATTAGGTTGTATAACAGTTACCTTTCTTCTCCAGGATAAAAGCTAAATCCCTCAGCTTGATACACAACATCTTTTGCAATTTAATCCTCCTAGGATGTCTGTGTTATTCCCTACATCTTCCATCATTCTCTTGCTAATCAAATAATACTAAACTATGTGTAGTTCCTCAATCACCAAATGCTGCCTTTCTACTTTAACAAATACTGTTTCTTCCACTAGAAATGTACGTGTCACCATTCACTTTTGGTAAACTCATCCTTAAAGTTTCAGCTGAAGATATTATTTGCATGTGTACCTTCCTTCCTGCCCGATCCTCCTCTTTACTACCATTTTGCTATTTACCTCTATTTCAGCAAGTATTGTTATATTTTACTGAAATTTGTTGTTGACATATATGTCTCCAACTAAGATAGAAACTTCTTAAATGCAGGAATAATGTCTTCTTTATTTTTGTAACCCTGCAAGAAAGACATTACCCATTCAGAGTGGCTTCAACAATAAGGATAATTAATCTCATATAACTGGAAGTTCAGAGATTAGAGCGGACTCCAGATGCAGTACAAACAGAGCCCTGACACTCTGTATGATTTCTTTATTCAGATTTTCACTTCGTGTCAGCTCTGACCTCCTCACTAGTCTCTCTCCAGGTTTCAAGATGGTTGCCCGCAGCAAATGGGGCAACACGATTTTTTGCTACTGTGAGAAACAGAATCTCTTACCTGAAGGATAGGTTAAGAGATTTATCTACCAGTCAGATCAGTCAATCTAGGTTATATACATACATATATATATATATATATATATATATATATATATATATATATACACACACACATACACACACACACACTCCTATACCTGTAATATTGAGTGATGTCATGGACTGATTGACTTCAACTTTGAGTTCCATCACGAAAGCAGAGGATAGGATTATCTTGACGGCTTATAATCTAAACCTCAGATGAATTTAAATCCACCTATAGAATTGGGGGTAGAGTCCATGGAAGCCTGAAAAGGATTGGAATTCTCCTAGGAAGTAGAAAGAGGTATCACAGTATTTACTCCTTTGGCATGGTGTTGGGCCCAAAGATATGTTGTTAATATTTTCTCAGTGAAGCTATGGAAGACAGTCTTATCTTCAAGCTATGTGTAAAGTAGGTGACAATGGGGGGCGCCTGGGTGACTCAGTCATTAAGTGTCTGCCTTCAGCTCACGTCATGGTCCCAGGGTCCTGGGATCGAGCCCCACATCGGGCTCCCTGCTCAGTGGGGAGCCTGCTTCTCCCTCTCCCACTCCCCCTGCTTGTATTCCCTCTCTTGCTGTCTCTCTCTGTCAAATAAATAAATAAAATCTTTAAAAAAAATAAAAAATAAAGTAGGTGACAATGATAAAGATTTTTAAAAGAGTTAATCATATACAAGTTAATCATTCACACTGGGAGGCTTTTCCTAAATTTTGTGTCTTGTCCTTTTCTTGACCTTTGCTTGAATCTTATCTTGGCCTAAATCTGGAAGTTAGAAGGAGCCGTTTATTTTTTATTTTAGCATTTGGTTTAACAACATTAATTGGGATGCATATAGCTCAGCTAAGAAAAAAAAACCCATCATAATAAGCTCATCATCATAAGATATTGTCAAGGAAAATGATACTTTCATACAACTATTCTGCTTTTTAGTGTATTCTCAGTTTCTGCAGACCTAATAAAAAGGGATTATGTCAGCATCCTATAAGTTTAATTTTGAAAAACAAGAAACCATGAATAATGGAAATCATTTAAAACATCTTCAACTCACATCTAAAATATGAAACAGCTATATCAGAGGTTCTTAATAATTTAATCACTGAAGCATAACTGGAGGATTTAGAAAAAGCGCCTAAACTATGAAAAGATTCTTCAGCTGCTGCTTAATGTCGATATCAAGTTATTTCTTACCCTGGCAAACAGCCAAGCTATTCCCTGGTCACATCCACTTTTCAGCATTTAGTGGTCCTCTCAATCATTCCGATCACAGCCCCAGGAATGTTTCACAGCAACTCCGCAATAATAGTATAGTACTATTAGGTCTTGAATTTTGAGGTAGTTTATCTTCCAGAAAGGATATGAATAGAGCAATAAGACCAAGGAGAGTGAGATTTATTAGTGATGCCCAAGATTTTAGACAAATCCTATAACCTTCAGTCAATTTTAATACCACTTCACGTCCCCTAGTTTTGCTCGAAACCAGTCCACCTATGTTACAGTCTCAGATAATACAATGTTAGAGTTTTTCTTTTAAAATATAGAGTTGTAAGGAAAACATTTATATAATAACTTCCTTAGCATTTAACCCTAAAGAGTAAACCTTTTAGTACTTCCTGTGTATCTAGAATACGATTTTCCTTTGTTATGAATTATATTCACAATTTAATGAAAATAAAAATAACTTGGTTATCTTAGTTAAAATGCCTTAGAAATCAACACATCAATGCATTCATCTACATGTCTCTTTTACTGAGTAGGTACAGACTTTTCACCAAGTTAGTAATTATTCAATAATAATATTTGAATGAAAAACATTCTATTAGACTGAATTCATACTATCAGATTCACATGAGAAAAGGTTTCTTATTTATGAACCCATTATTTTTAGAAAATATTCTAAATGAAAATGAAATCCCCATGTTGATTTCTAATGATAAAAAATATTTTGAAAACTTTTATATTTTGACAATTTTGTTTTAATGCAGATAATCAGAATTCTTAATAGACTAAGAAATAATTTTTAAAGTAACAGATGCAACTTGGTTTTCATAATACACGTAGGAAATCTTAAATTTTTGTCCTAAGATAAATAATTCATATGAAGTGATAGAAAATTGCTTTGTGAAGGTCCATGATACGTAGTTATTTCCAGTGGGCTTGATAACATCTACCCCATGGGATGGTTGGGTGGTTAAAATATGTAAAACTTCTAGCACTGATCTCATGTTCTGGGAAACTTTTGGGCAGAGGTAAATCCCTTAACTCCTAAAGTAAGCCTAGATGATCACACACATCTGCTTTTTGATTTTCAAGGACTCTTGAACACACCTCTTGAGAATATTAAGGATCTTCTAAACTATATGTAAAGCAATTCAATCTAAGATTTATAATGCTCAGAGGTGCCAGATTTTAAAGTTTAGCATTGGAATTTCCACAAATTCCTTCCAATTCTAGAATTTTGTAATTGGTGCAATAAATAATAATATGAGGATATATGTTATCAAACACACAGAGACTTTTTACATTAAGACTGTGATCAACATAGGAGTTCAAGAAAGGGGAACATCAGGGTAACTCATGTCAACAGTGTCTTCACAAATGTGAGATTCTGATCATAAAGAATAAGAAGGATTAGAATAGGTGAAAAAGATAGTTAAATCTGAGGAATAGCTTGGGCAAATTTATTTTGTAAAGAAGGCATATTGAGTACAGCAGGAAGAGACTGGCTAGTCTGAGACAACATGTGCCCTTGGGGTAAGTAGTGGAAAGTAATTTTCCATAAGCAGAATGGAGACAAATTCCAAGGATTTAGACATGGTCCTTAGATGTTGCTCAACTTTGTCTTCTACTCGTCCCTAACCAACAGTCTCATTACCCATGGTGGTGACAATCACCTGTCTGGTTGGGGGTATTCACATCAGGGGCAGCATATATAAAAGTGAGTGCAACTGACTGCTGGATAACCAAACTCAAGTGTACCAGCTCTGACTGTGCCTTTTGTCTCCCAGTCAGAAAAGCGTTATCAGTCTTACACAATACCCACTGCTCACCACAACACATACCCAGCCCTGGATGTTGTGGAAGACTGATGAATCACAGACCTGTACCCCTGAAACAAATAATACATTATATGCTAATTAAAAAATTAAATAAATAAATAAATAAATAAGTCATATCAGAATGTAAGTAAGTCAGAGTATTTTGATATCTTGAGTCTGCTCTATGTTTTTTAAAGAGTTTATTTGAGAGAGAGAGCATGAGCGGGGGGGGGGGCAAGGGGCAGAGGGAGAGGGAGAGGGAGAAGCAGACTCGCCACCAAGCAGGGAGCCTGACAAGGGGCTTGATTCCAGGACGCCGGGATCATGGCCTGAGCTGAAGGCAGACACTTAACCAACAGGGCCACCCAGGTGCCTGAGGCCGTTCTAATTTATAAAACTAATAAGCCATTTCAAAAATTGAGTTTTTTCTGGCTTTGGTACTACCCATCCTCAAAAGATTATGATATCGTTGTTAGTTAACACTGAAACTGAAACCAACTATAAGGAGAAGGAATGGGAATTTTGAAGGTAGTTGATAAAAGTAGTATTGTGAAGTAGTCATCGCCATTCTAGAGGTTCTCGACCTAGGGGCTGGAGATAATGGAGATTTCCCAGAATTGTGGAAAGGATTTCTCAAATCTCTGAGCACATCAAATATTGTCTGCGGATCAAATAAGTGATTTGTCTCCCACATATGTGTAGTAGATATTTTTACAACAATATGAACGCTACTACAATTAATAAAATGCAAAATCATATTGAAGAATTACCAAATTCAGGGCACCTGGGTTGCTCAGTTGGTTAAGCATCTGCCTTCGGCTCAGGTCATGATCCCAGGGTCCTGGGATGGAGTCCCACATCGGGGTACCTTCTCAGTGGGGAGTCTGCTTGTCCCTTTCCCTCTGCCCCTCACCCCCACTCATGCTCTCTCTCTCACTCTGCCCTTTCTCAAATAAATAAAATAAGAAATCTTTAAAAAAAATTTTTTTACAAAGTATTACCAAATTCCGAATGAATTGATTATTGTCACTTTTTTTCTCAGTCTAGGCATATTAGATACACAATTACTATGCATAGGTATGTAATTATATTTGAGATTTTAAAGGCATGCTGATAATATTGTAAACCACTGGCACAGTAAAAAGATAACTGAATTGGGAAATGATAGGCCGATGGTCCTCATTTGGTCTCTTGCCAGCTGGGGCCTGGGAATCTTGGACAAACCATTCAACACTTTGGACCTTGGTTTTTCCTTCATTGCTAAGTGATGGGATTTTTTTTTTTTTTAATGACACAGCTTTTGAGAATGCTACCAGATACAGCATCTATGATCATAGGTGTATAGAATAGGCAAACTTTTTGGAAACTCTTTTCAATTGTCTGTTACTTATACCTACAAGGCATTGGAAATGAAGTCACTGATAACTTACTTTTATAAATTGATTTACTTATTATTTTTGTGATTTGGTGAGAAGAGAATCTGAATCAGTAAGCCCCAAAAGATCATTCCTGAAAATAGGTGAATGATAGAGCCCTGACTTGTTACCGTGTCATCTGTTAAAGTCACCCAGTTGTGGTAACCTCGGGCCCCCACTGTCAATCACAAAGATTATCCATCTCAGCCATAGGGTCTCTGAGGGCTTCAGTTTGTATGCCCTTCCTTCCATTCTATTTGTAATTCAACTTGAATGGGAACATCAGGCTCCAAATAATAAGTTGGCCCTACTTTTTCTTTGGGAATTGGCCTTCCTGGCTAGCTATTTGCTTCTGCTGAGCTTTTTATATTGCACAAAACGTGTACTTTATGTATTAAATTCATAGAAAGTAACAATTTTTATTAAGAATAGCTATGAAATGTAACATAATCATGCCTTTGAGGGAGGGCAAAGTAGGAAAAACAATTTTGGTGACTTTTTTCATTCTTTCTACCCCACAACAGGGCAAAAAAAAAAAAAAAAAAAAAGAATTTTACCAATTTAAAGCTATATACCCATGTATATGTTCCTCAAAACTGCATAGTTCCTTTGCTTTCTATTTTCTCTAGTTTGATTTACCCTAGATAGGAGTTAATGTTTTAGTGAGGTTTATTTTATTTTTTTCATGTGACTTACTTTCACCTAACAAGCTAGAGATTCTGAACACAACTTAATGAAAAATTTCCCCCTCTACGTCTTTTGGTCTTAAAATAATGAGGCAATATAAACTATAATATTAACAGTAGAGGACATACATACTTACTTCTAGTTCTTACCAAAATATCTCAGGATAAAGGAAAATCCGTTTTAAAGATTATTACTTTTCTCCTACTGGAAAAAAAATAGCATGATTTTTTTTTTTTACTGTGGACTGTGTAATTTAAATATTTGAATCTGAAATATAACTTCATCTTATTTAAAAGTTTATTTTCAAGTAATGTTTTAAAATGCAAAATTTAGTGTAATTCTGTATCTTTATTTTTTTTAAGATTTTATTTATTTGAGAGAAAGAAAGAGTGTGTGAGTGGGAAAGGAGCAGAGGGAGAGGGAGAAGCAGACTCCGCACTGAGCACGGAGCCCAATGCGGGGCTCAATCCCACGACCCTTAGATCATGATCTGAGCTGAAATCAAGAGTTGGATGCTTAACCGACTGAGCCACCCAGGTGCCTCCCCAACATCTTTTCTGTAAAATATTGCCATCATGTAAAAAGTACTGGTATTAGTAGGGGTTGAATGATTTACAGATTATAGACTTTTTTTTAGAGGAATTAACATTAGTCCTGATCTGATGAAATTTTCTAATCTTAAGCCGCAAAAATAAGAGGTTTAGAATAAACCAATTCTACGACAGTATAGCTTCACAGATCTTTTTAAACCAACAAAGTATGCTAGATTCCTCTTTCAGAACCATAAACTGTAGACTCAGGGCTTTCCCAGGCTCTCTTTACCGTCTTCATTTGAAACCCATTCATCCAAAAGATTAAGACCATGAGATTCAAGTCCAAAGCAATAGCAAGTATGTGCATGAAAACTGACAAGCTATTGCTCCTGGGAGTTTTGTCATTTCAATAGCATGATTTATAACCATTGAACAATATGTTTTTATTTATTATTCTACTTTGAAAAGGAATTTGAGATGGTTTGGTGGGTGTGATTTTAAATAAACACACATCACAATCTTATTTTTGTGCTTGTTACAAACAGTTTTCCCTATGTAATTGGTACTTGTTTTCTACCTTTGAATTTTGGTTCCTATTGTATATTTGGTCATTATTGCCCTTGTGGGCATGGTGTGCTTTTCTACAAGTTAAATGAAAACATGAATTGATTTTGATGTAGCTAGTTTCACTACTTCAGTTGCTGTATTTGCCATACCTGCAGTTTATAATGTGTTTACTGACCCAGAACTTTAAAAGCTAAGTTTAGCCCAGCACAGTCACCTCACACCAACATAGGAGAGTGGTTACAATTCCAGTGTCATTATGGAGATGGAGTTCAAGAGTTCAGTGTTTGGATTTGTCAAGCTCTTTGGTGTTTTAGTTATAGGATGTGTTTAGATTTCTCTTAAGCAGCAACTCAGATGATAAATTGAAACTCAAGTATAACCAAAGAGTATAAAACTTGTCATAAGCCTGTAAGCAAGAAATATGCCACCAATTCTCTGCATGCTTTTTTGTCATTTTCCAAGGCATTCCGTTGAAGATCGAATGTTGTAACAGGTGACACCAATAAACAATTAATATTAAATGCTATTCTAAGATTGAATGGCTAGAAACATCATGTTACTTTTAGGTATGGGAAATAAACTATTATGTACATAGACCAAAGGAATTGTGTCTTAGGTTGGATTCCTTGGAAAGCAGTCCCTGAGAACAAAGTTGTATACAGAATGTTTACTTGCAAGTATTCTTGGTAGATCTACCTGCAAGAAAGTGAGCGGGGCAGTATTGGGCAGAGGGGATAGGCTGGCCCACAGTGCACTTGCTACCACAGTATAAGCAAATCTGACAGGAAGCAATGGAGCTGGGTTTGTTCTTCAGCGTTGTCCTCAGTTGAGGTACGTGGGCTTGAACTTGGTATCCATGCACCAAGAGCAAGCCCTAGGGACAGATGCAGCTATAATCCATTAGCAGTCATTATTAATAGTGTCTGGGATCTGTCTACTCCAGGAGAGAACCTCAGTGGAGCATCATAGTATCCACTAGAGGTAGGTTTTGGCATATTCTGATTACCCCACAAATGTTATAAAGAGGATATAAAGGAATAGTAATGACAGAAAAATTCATTGGTCATTTTCCACTGGGCTTTAGTGTATCAGAACCACTCTCTTTTTAAAAAGATTTATTTATTTATCTGAGAAAAAGAGAAAGCGAGAGTGCACAAGCAGGAGGAGGGGCAAAGGGAGAAGGAGAGAGAGAGAAGCAGACTCCCCACTGAGCAGGGAGCCCAACATGTGGCTTGATCTTACGACCCTGAGATCATGACCTGAGCTGAAATCAAGAGTCAGATGCTTAACCAACTGAGCCACCCAGGTGCCCCTATCAGAACTACTCTTATTTATTAGATGGTCTTTATTTTGGTATTCAAAGATCTCTCTTAAATCTCCTTAGCCCAGGGGCACCTGGGTGGCTCAGTTGTTAAGCGTCTACCTTCAGCTTGGGTCATGATCCCAGGACCCTGGGATTATGACCTGAGCCAAAGGCAGCCGCTTAACCTACTGAGCCACCCAGGAGTCCCACTAGCATTGAGTTTTTAAAGTTGTTATACACGTGCCATGCCTTCATAAGCCTCACTTGTAAGATGAGGTCAGCTACTTAAGGTAAGTGTTAGATTTATCCTTTCCTTCCTCACCCAAACCTGTGCAATGTCTGGACACATAGTAGGGTCTCAACCAACATTTGCTGCTGCTGCTGTTATCAAGATTAGAAAGAGGCACAATGTATGAAGCACTACATTATCGAGAACATTAAGAGATGGAAATATACAGAGAGAGAGACAGAGAGAGATGGGGAGAGGCAGACTGATTTATCAGAGTTTTAATCTGGAGTTTCATCAGGCAGAACAAAAACAAAGAAACCATTAGCTCCGATATAAATGAAGCAGTATTAAGTAGTTGTAAAATGTAGATTCTTTTGTTCTGAATTCGTAATACCTTACATTTCTACAGAACTTCAAACAGTGTAAAAATGTCTTTTTGTCATTTTCTCTGTTGTTTCTTCGCTGCAACACTGAAGTCTGAGCAGGGAAAACATCATTACTACCAATTTGTAAAAGAGGAAACTAAAATTTGGATAAATTAACATATTTCTCCAAAATCAAAATCTAGTAAATTAGATGGAAGTTTCCAAGCAATCTATATTTTAAGAATGAAGGCTCGGACTTGCATGATTAAAAGGGAATTCATGAAAAATAAATAACCCCATTAAAAATCTGAAAAGGAGTTGAATAGACATTTCTCCAAAGAAGACATATTAATGGCCAACAAGCGCATGAAAAGATGCTCAACATCACTCATCATAAGGGAAATGCAAATCAAAACCACACTGAGGGATCACCTCACACCTGTTCAGATGGCTGCTATCAGATGAGAAAGACAGAGCATGCAAGAGAGAGTAAGCGTTGGTGAGGATGTGGAGAAACTGGAGCCCTTGTGCACTGTTGGTGGGGATGTGAAATGGTGCAGCTGCTGTGGAAGACAGTATGGAGGTTCCTCAAAAAATTAAAAACAGAACTACCCTATGACCAGAGCATTCCCACTTGTTAATCTACATCTAAAAGAATTAAAAACAGGATCTCAAAGACAGAGATATTGGGACACTCCTATGTTAATTACAGCATTATTCACAATAGCCAAGAGTTGGAAACAACCTCGATGTCCACTGATGGATACAAAAAATGGGGTGTATCCATACAATGAAATATTATTCAGCCTTAAAAAAAATGAGAGTTCTGTCATTTGCTACAGAGTTTGCTCTTGGAAGATGAACAATTTCTAGAGATCATTTGTACAACAATGTTCATATAGTTAATGCTACTGTACCATCTACTTTAAAATGGTTAAGAGAGTAAATTTTATGTTATGTGATAAAGTAGTGTTACTGAGCTTTAAAAGTCTAGGGCTTCCACATCTAACTTTTTTTTTTTTTTTCATAAAATCCAGAAATACAAGTGGGTAACATGAATCCTTGAGTTCTGATTCTCTAGGCCTTGCCCACAGATAGCACAAGCCCTTATGGTGCTAAAATGTAAATAATTGATGGTAGTTGAATCACCTATTTTATTTCCTCTTTAGAGTAAAAAAGAATATAGACAAAAGTAAATGTTTATGGATTTGTAACATTTATTTCTAATTTTCCACCTGTACGTGCAAATGACAAATATTTAGAGCCAAGAAGTGAGGTTCTTCCTCCCGCATGTACAACAGATTTTCTTTTTTAGTCCATGCATGATTCCTAACTTTGTTAATACGTATTCTCCAGCTCTTACATATTTCATTAAGCCACATGCCATTCTCTCAAATATTCAAAAAGAAAAGTATTCCCCGATGTTATTTACATGGACAACAGTTACCTTAGCTATCGGTGATATGCAAGTAGCTAAACAAGCTCTCCTATACCTGATGATATCAAACAGTAAGGCAGTCTGGCCACCTATACAGAATGGTACTTTTAGGTATTTTTGCTAGTGTGAGTCCAATAATTTATCATTTAGTCAGTCGACTGACTTTTCACTTATAAAAGTAAACAAAAACATTACCCACATTCATACAACAAAACAAGGAATAGAATATGTGCTTCTTTCTTTTTTATCAACCAAAGGAGACCTGTGAATTACAGAAAAACTACACATGAACACTTCAAAGGAAGTATGTCAAACACATTGCATGTGTGTGTTTTTTAAAAGATTTAGTAGCTCCTTTAAAGCTCTGAGTACAGCTGTTAGTCTGACTAATCATGTACCCCTGAAACCAATTAAATTTGTAGACTAGAGAAATATTCTTCAAACTCGTTTGAAAAAAATGAGAGTTGCCTCCTAAAGCCAACACCTTTTAATTAACAAAATACTCAGAGAGAAGCTGTGGTCTGCAATAGTTTGTTACACCTACTGTTATTCATGGTACTGTTCCGGTGTGCCAACCTCAATTCCTTCCAGCTCTTTTGAGCTTAACCATAGAAAGAAAACACAGTTTTTGGTAGAGATTTTTAATTTTCTAACAAGTGCATGGGAAACACATTATGCTACAGTCACCAGTAATCAGAACAGGCTCTGTGTGTTGTGTACTCATCTATCTATACAGATATATACACATATATACAATGTGTATATCTCTTTGGCTTAATGATACACATTGTAATATACCTGGTTCTAGCATGAACTGGTTAAGCAGGAAAGACAGTAGAATCTGTTGCTGGAAAGACAGTTAATTGTGTGACATCATAAGAACTCTTTTCTGTTGTGACCCCATCCTGGAAGAGATACTTCCCCCAGTGTACTTGAGACGAATAACCTCAGCCTCCATAGTGGTTTGGGAGGCTGAGATCTGAAGCAGCCATTCTGAGGGCCAACTCCTTGTGACCCTGGACATTGACTCAAGACAATGGGTGGACATCCAGGCAAGCATATCAGACTGTGGGGTGTTAAACGGGGTACAGAGGAAGGGGTACCTGCTGGCTGGAGGGGAAGCCATTTCCCATGCTCCTTAGGGAGAACCTGGAAACTCATCCCACAAGTTCAGGTGTAAGATTCTGTATAGTTTTTACGTATCCTTACTCCTTACCTGATCAGGATTATGAGTTGAGAGAATCCTCAACAAATTCTCCTTCCATCTTTTAAATTATGGAGTTATTGGAAAACTCTGGGAAGACTAAATATCCCTGCCTGATGTTTAGAGTCAAAATTCTCTTGCTCAGTCTGGGAAAACCCACTGGAACTTACCCCATACAGATCTGACCAGATCACACTTTACCTAATGAAGTGATTTGCTTATGTTTCTAGTAGCATGGCAGTGGAAAAGAAGGAATTTTTTTTTTTAGGATCTATTTCACTGTTTTTTTTCTTTAAATTTTTTTCTTGTTATTTTAATCACCATACATTACATCATTAGTTTTTGATGTAGTGTTCCATGATTCATTGTTTGTGCATAACACCCAGTGCTCCACGCAGAACATGCCCTCTTTAATACCCATCACCAGGCTAACCCATCCCCCCACACCCCTTCCCTCTAGAACCCTCAGTTTGTTTCTCAGAGTCCATCGTCTCTCATGGTTCATCTCCCCCTCCGATTTCCCCCCTTCATTCTTCCCCTCCTGCTATCTTCTTCTTTCTTTTTTTCTTAACATATATTGCATTATTTGTTTCAGAGGTACAGATCTGTGATTCAACAGTCTTATACAATTCACAGCACTCACCATAGCACATACCCTCCCCAATATCTATCACCCAGCCACCCCATCCCACCCACCCCACTGCCACTCCAGCAAACCTCACTTTGTTTCCTGAGATTAAGAATTCCTCATATCAGTGAGGTCATAAGATACATGTCTTTCTCTGATTGACTTATTTCACTCAGCATAACACCCTCCAGTTCCATCTCTATCGTTGCAAATGGCAAGATGTCATTCCTTTTGATGGCTGCATAATATTCCATTGTGCGTGCGTGTGTGTGTGTGTGTGTGTGTGTGTGTGTGTGTGTGTGCATACGCACACACACATACCACATCTTCTTTATCCATTCATCTGTCGATGGACATCTTGGCTCTTTCCACAGTTTGGCTATTGTGGACATTGCTACTATAAACATCGGGGTGCACGTACCCCTTCGGATTCCCTACATTTCTATCTTTCAGGTAAATACCCAGTAGTGCAAATGCTGGATCATATGGTCGCTCTATTTTCAACTTTTTGAGGAACCTCCATGTTTTCCAGAGTGGCTGCACCAGCTTGCATTCCCACCAACAGTGTAGGAGGGTTCCCCTTTCTCCGCATCCCTGCAAACATCTGTCATTTCCTGACTTGTTAATTTTGGCCATTCTGACTGGTGTGAGGTGGTATCTCATTGAGGTTTTGATTTGGATTTCCCTGATGCCAAGCGATGTTGAGCACTTTTTCATGTGTCTGTTGGCCATTTGGATGTCTTCTTTGGAAAAATGTCTGTTCATGCCTTCTGCCCATTTCTTGATTGGATTATTTGTTCTTTGGCTGTTGAGTTTGATAAGTTCTTTATAGATTTTGGATACTAGTCCTTTATCTGGTATGTCATCTGCAAATATCTTCTCCCATTCTGTTGGTTGTCTTTTGGGTTTTTTGACTGTTTCTTTTGCTGTGCAAAAGCTTTTTATCTTGATGAAATCCCAATAGTTCATTTTTGCCCTTGCTTCCCTTGCCTTTGGCTGTGTTTCTAGGAAGAAGTTGCTGCGGCTGAGGTCGAAGACGTTGCTGCCTGTGTTCTCCTTTAGGATTTGGATGGACTCCTGTCTCACATTTAGGTCTTCCATCCATTTTGAGTCTATTTTTGTGTGTGGTGTAAGGAAATGGTCCAGTTTCATTCTTCTGCATGTGGCTCTCTGATTTTCCCAACACCATTTGTTGAAGAGACTGTCTTTTTTCCATTGGACATTCTTTCCTGCTTTGTCAAAGATGAGTTGACCATAGAGTTGAGGGTCCATTTCTGGGCTCTCTATTCTGTTCCATTGATCTATGTGTCTGTTTTTGTGCCAGTACCATACTGCTGATGATGACAGCTTTGTAATAGAGCTGGAAGTCCGGAATTGTGATGCTGCCAGCTTTGCTTTTCTTTTTCAACATTCCTCTGGCTATTCGGGCTCTTTTCTGGTTCCATACAAATTTTAGGATTATTTGTTCCATTTCTTTGAAAAAAGTGGATGATATTTTGATGGGGATTGCATTGAATGTGTAGGTTGCTCTAGGTAGCATTGACATCTTCATAATATTTGTTCTTCCAATCCATGAGCATGGAACGTTTTTCCATTTCTTTGTGTCTTCCTCAATTTCTTTCATGAGTATTTTATAGTTTTCTGACTACAGATCCTTTGCCTCTTTGGTTAGATTTATTCCTAGGTATCTTATGGCTTTGGGTGCAGTTGTAAATGGGATTGACGCCTTAATTTCTCTCTCTTCTGTCTTGTTGTTGGTGTATAGGAATGCCACTGATTTCTGGGCATTGATTTTATATCCTGCCACTTTGCTAAATTCCTGTATGAGTTCTAGCAGTTTTGGGGTGCAGTCTTTTGGGTTTTTCACATAAAGTATCATATCATCTGCAAAGAGTGAGAGTTTGACTTCCTCTTTGCCGATTTGGATGCCTTTGATTTCTTTTTGTTGTCTGATTGCTATGGCTAGGACTTCTAATACTATGTTGAATAGCAGTGGTGAGAGTGCACATCCCTACCATGTTCCTGACCTTAGGGGGAAAGCTCTCAGTTTTTCCCCATTGAGAATGATATCCACTGTGGTTTTTCATAGATGGCTTTTATGATATTGAGGTATGTACCCTCTATCCCTATACTCTGAAGAGTTTTGATCAAGAAAGGATGCTGTACTTTGTCAAATGCTTTTTCTGCATCTATTGAGAGGATCATATGATTCTTGTTCTTTCTTTTACTAATGTATTGTATCACATGGATTGTTCTGTGGATGTTGTACCAACCTTGCCGCCCAGGGATAAATCCCACTTGGTCATGGTGAAGAATCCTTTTAATGTACTGTTGGATCCTATTGGCTAGTATTTTGGTAAGAATTTTTGCATCCATGTTCATCAAGGATATTGGTCTGTAATTCTCCTTTTTGATGGGGTCTTTGGTTTGGGGATCAAGGTAATGGTGGCCTCATAAAACAAGTTTGGAAGTTTTCCTTCCATTTCTATTTTTTGGAACAGTTTCAGGAGAATAGGTATTAATTCTTCTTTAAATGTTTGGTAGAATTCCCCTGGGGAGCCATCTGGCCCTGGGCTTTTGTTTGTTGGGAGATTTTTGATGACTGCTTCAATTTCCTTAGTGGTTATAGGTCTGTTCAGGTTTTCTATTTCTTCCTGGTTCAGTTTTGGTAGTTGATACATCTCTAGGAATGCATCCATTTCTTCCAGGTTATCTAATTTGCTGGCATAGAGTTGCTCATAATATGTTCTTATAATTGTCTGTATTTCTTTGGTGTTGGTTGTGATCTCTCCTCTTTCATTCATGATTTTGTTGATTTGGGTCATTTCTCTTTTCTTTTTGATAAGTCTGGCCAGGGGTTTATCATTCTTGTTAATTCTTTCAAAGCACCAGCTCCTAGTTTCGTTGATCTGTTCTACTGTTCTTTTGGTTTCTATTTCATTGATTTCTGCTCTGATCTTTATGATTTCTCTTCTCCTGCTGGGTTTAGGCTTTATTTGCTGTTCTTTCTCCAGCTCCTTTAGGTGTAGGGTTAGGTTGTGTATTTGAGACCTTTCTTGTTTCTTGAGAAAGACTTGTATTGCTATATACTTTCCTCTTAGGACTGCCTTTTCTGCATCCCAAAGATTTTGAACAGTTGTGTTTTCATTTTCATTGGTTTCCATGAATTTTTTTAATTCTTCTTTAATTTCCTGGTTGACCCATTCATTCTTTAGTAGGATGCTCTTTAGCCTCCATGTATTTGAGTTCTTTCTGACTTTCCTCTTGTGATTGAGTTCTAGTTCCAAAGCATTATGGTCTGAAAATATGCAGGGAATAATCCCAGTCTTTTGGTAGCATTGAGACCTGATTTGTGACCTAGGATGTGATCTATTCTGGAGACTGTTCCATGGGCACTAGAGAAGAATGTGTATTCCGTTGCTTTGGGATGGAATGTTCTGAATATGTCTGTGAAGTCCATTTGGTCCAGTGTGTCATTTAAAGTCTTTATTTCCTTGTTGATCTTTTGCTTAGATGATCTGTCCATTTCAGTCAGGGGGGTGTTAAAGTCCCCCACTATTATTGTATTGTTGTCAATGTGTTTCTTTGCTTTTGTTATTAATTGCCTTATATAATTGGCTGCTCCCACGTTAGGGGCATAGATATTTACAATTGTTAGATCTTCTTGTTGGATAGACCCTTTAAGTAGGATATAGTGTCCTTCCTCATCTCTTACTACAGTCTTTGGTTTAAAATCTAATTTGTCTGATACAAGGATTGCCACCCCAGCTTTCTTTTGGTGTCCATTAGCGTGGCAAATGGTTTTCCACCTCCTCACTTTCAATCTGGGAGTGTCTTTGGGTCTACAATGAGTCTCTTGCAGACAGCATATTGATGGGTCTTGTTTTTTCATCCAATCTGATAGCCTGTGTCTTTTGATTGGGGCATTTAGCCCATTCACTTTCAGGGTAACTATTGAAAGATATGAATTTAGTGCCATTGTATTGCCTGTAAGGTGACTGTGACTGTATATTGTCTATGTTCCTTTCTGGTCTGTGCTGCTTTTAGGCTCTCTCTTTGCTTAGAGGACCTTTTTCAATATTTCTTGTAGGGCTGGTTTGGTGTTCGCAAATTCCTTTAGTTTTTATTTGTCCTGGAAGCTTTTTATCTCTCCTTCTATTTTCAATGACAGCCTAGCTGGATATAGTATTCTTGGCTGCATACTTTTCTCGTTTAGTGCTCTGAAGATATCTTGCCAGTCCTTTCTGGCCTGCCAGGTCTCTGTGGATAGGTCTGGGGCCAATCTAATGTTTCTACCATTATAGGTTACATATATCTTCTCTCGAGCTGCTTTCAGGATTTTGTCTTTGTCTCTGAGACTCACTAGTTTTACTATTAGATGTCGGGGTGTTGACCTATTTTTATTGATTTTGAGAGGGGTTCTCTGTGCCTCCTGGATTTGATGCCTGTTTCCTTCCCTACATTATGGAAGTTCTCTGCTATAATTTGATCCAATATACCTTCTGCCCCTCTCTCTCTTTCTTCTTCTTCTGGGATCCCAATTATTCTAATGTTGTTTCATCTTATGGTATCGCTTATCTCTCGAATTCTGCCCTTGTGATCCAGTAGTTGTTTTTCTCTTTCTCAGCTTCTTTATTTTCCATCATTTGGTCTTCTATCTCACTGATTCTCTCTTCTGCCTCATTTATCCTAGCAGTTAGTGCCCCCGTTTTTGATTGCACCTCATGAAATACCTTTTTGATTTCGACTTGGTTAGATTTTAGTTCTTTTATTTCTCCAGAAAGGATTTTTCTAATAACTTCCATGCTTTTTTCAAGCCCAGCTAGTATCTTTAAAATCATGATTCTGAACTCTAGGTCCGACATCGTACTAATGTCTGTATTGAGTAGGTCTCCGGCAGACGGTACTACCTCTTGTTCTTTTTGTTGAGGTGATTTTTTCCGTCTTGTCATTTTGTCCAGAGGAGAATAGATGAATGAGATAACAAAATGCTAACAGGGTAACAACATCCCCAGAAAATATACTCTAAACAAACCATAAAAGCCCTGAAACCAGGGGAAAAGAAAGGGAAAGAAAGAAAAAAGAAAAAGATAAAAACAAACAAAAACAGAACAAAACAAAAAAAACAGAATATGATCAAATATGATCAGGCTGGTGCATAGATCAGTGCCACACTAGATTTTGGGTGTATTTTGGTCTGTTAGAAGAAAGTGCCTCCCAAATTTTAAAGAAAGAAAGACTTATATATGTACAAAATAAGGGTGGATACAATGAAGGGATGGAAGATGACTGTAAAGATGAAAATTATAAAAAATTTTATAAAAGGAATTGATAAGTTGTTTGAAAAAAGAAAGAAAAGGATTTAAAAAGAAAGAAAAAAAGAGGGGAGAGAATGTGATCAGGCAGGAGACTAGAACAAAGCCATACACTAGAGATTTAAGGTATATTTTGATCTGTTAGAAGAAACTATCTCACAGTTTTAAAGAGAGAACAACTTATATATATATGCCAAAAATAAGGGTAACTACTATGAAGGGATAGAATATGACTCTAAAAATGAAAAATAAAAATATTTTTTTATAAAAGGGATTGATAAGATGTTGGTTGAAAAGGGGGAAAAATTTTTTAAAAAGACAGTTAAAAAAATTAACTTTGAAAGACTAAAGAATCATGGTAAAAAAGCCATGAATTCTATGTGCAGTATTCCCCTAGTGCTGGAGTTCTGCCGTTCTCCTTGATCGGTAAACTTGGTCTTGGCCTGCTGGCTGTTCTTGCTGATCTTCTGGGGGAGGGGCCTGTTGCCGTGGTTCCCAAATGTCTTTGCCGGAGGCGGAATTGCCCCGCCCTTGACGGTTGGGGTTAAGTAATCTGCTCGGGTTTGCTCTCAGTAGCTTTTGTTCCCTGCAAGTTTTCCATACAGCTTTGGAGGACGAGAGTGAAAATGGCGGCCTCCCAGCCTCCGCCCTGGAGGAGCCGAGAACTCGGGGCCCCACTCCTCAGTGCGCCCCCAGAGAAAAGCAGTCAATCACTTCTGTCTCCCCAGCCACACTCCCTGCTCACCTGGCCTGTGACCGAGCGTTTCTATCTCTGGCACCCGACCCCGTGTGGAGTCTCCAAACCCAGCAGATCCCTGCGGTGCATTCCCGCGCCGCTCCTTCCAGGGGAGGAAGGGAAGTCTCCCCGGATCTGCCGCTTTTAGGGTCCCTGCTGGAGGAGCAGTGGCCCGACTGTGTCACCGATCACAGTTTATGGCCACCCCGAGCTGAGATCCCGCGCCTCAGCTCCGTCTCTGCAGCCGGCTTCCCCACTCCGATACCCGGGAGCTCTGGCGCACTCAGGCACCCCCTGGTCTTTCTGTGACCCCGAGGGTTCCGAGATCACACTGTCCCGCGAGGGTTCCACCGCCCCCACTTAGCCACTGGAGCGACGTCCCTCCACGGAGCCGGCTTCTAAAAGTTCCGATTTTGTGCTCCGCGGCTCTATCACTTGCCAGAAGCGGCCGACGGAGACCCCTTACCCCGCCATCTATCCTCCCAAATATCACCTCGGATTCACCTCTCCGCACGTCCTACCTTACGGAAAGTGGTCGCTTTTCTGTTCAGAGTTGTTGCTATTCTTTTCTTTGATCTCCTGTTGAGTTCGTAGGTGTTCAGAATGGTTTGATCCCTATCCAGCTGAATTCCTGAAACCAGATGAAATCCAGGTCTCCTACTCCTCTGCCATCTTGCTCCGCCCCCCCCCGTTTTTTTTTTTTTAGATAAAAGTAAAGGCATCTGAAAATGCAGTATGAGTCAACATGGTATACATAATAAAATGAGATATTCTCAGGACCTCAAAATTTCTCCTTTGAAACATCTTGCTTAATAACAAAAATAAGAAAAATACTTGTATGGATCTAGAGACAAGTCTTTTTTTTTTTTTAGGAAAAAATGAAATATTTTAAATAGCATTCTAGGTAGAATTGGCCCTAATAAAATGTGAACTAGATGGAAATTAGCCTCTTTCTACTTTATGTTATAGCACTTATTTCTCTACTCTTGGAGACCCAGTTTCTGAGTTTAGAATCTATCTCTCAGTTACTATCAATTACTACCCTCTAGCCACTAGACAAACAAAAACCTAATAATGATATAAGATTTCGTTGTTAGTGATGATTAGATTTAAGTAGTAAAATGTTAAAGACTTGAAGTGTTTAGGATCCCAAAGAATAGTTTAATTCTATACCTCATGGAGACTTTTTGGTTATAGACTTAACATGGTTCTCCATAAATCACAGAATTGTAGATTTGGGCTTTGATAAGGAAATTGAATATTTAGGGAAGGGAGAAGAGAGTTTGTGTAGGAGGGCACAAAAGTGGGAAATGCCCAGTGCTAATTTGAGAATATGGAATAGAGACTGAGGTGTTGGGGGGAGCATGGGAAGAATGGAAGGAGAAAACATTGAAGTGAATTCTAGTTCTAAGAGCCCAGAGTCCAGAATGGCATGCTAATGTATAAAATCAGTATCCAGTAAACATTGTTTGAGCAGCAAAAGGAAAGGAGAAGAAAACTCACACACACAGTACACCTACTGGCAGAAGGATGGTAGGAGAAGGCTTACATATATGAATTCATAAAATACTTAGAACAATTTCATGAGATTGGTACTGTTCTCCCCATTACGTAGGTGAACACTCTGAGGCTCAAAGAATTTCAGTTTATCAAGCAGGATATAATCCCTTACTTCAAAATCCTGTGATCTCATCCAAGGCTGTATATCTAGGAAATGTTGATGCCAGCTGTCTGTGAGAGAAGTATTATTATAATTGCCCTTTTACAGAGGAGTAAATTGAGATTCAGAGAGCTTAAGTAACCTGCCTAGGGTTACCCAGCTAAGAAATGGCAGAGTGAGGATTGAAATCCAACAGTCTGACCCTAGTCTGTTTTACACTGTGCTTCTTGATCCAGTGTTCTTTCCTGCTTTTTACCGCCCCACCCCCCTTGATAGAAAATTGGGGAACAAAAAAATTGATTGGTTCTATTTTCTTTCTTTAATATTGTCTGCCCTTCCCTTGTCTGCCCCAAGCAGTGGCCTTACATTGTCTGCCTCAAGCAGTGGCTCTTCCTCCATTAGTTTCTTGTTCTAAGAATAGTTATAATGACCTAAACAGTAAGGGCCTAGGAATAGTCTGTGTTCTAGTCTTCGAGAAACCATCCTTTGAGGTTGTTGTCTTTTAGGGCTCCCCGTGGGTGGAAGGCCTCTAAGTGTACTCAAAAGCTTACTGTGCATGGATTTGTCTTTTAGATTCATTCATTTATTCAGAGGACATCAATTGAGCACCTACTGTATTCCAGTACCTGTGCAAGGTATAGGGGCTGGATCAGTGAGCAAAAGGTGCCTGGTTCTCCCTTCCCTTCCCCACTGCTATATAGGTGTTTTCACATGTTGAGTCGTAGGGGAGAGGAGATCAGCAATGAAGGGCCTGACTGGTCCATAAATGAGATCACCTGCCCATTGCTACCTTGCTGACCTTTCAATCTACCTGTAAATCTGTTTCAGCAGACTTTGTACTTGGTGCTACTTCTTTCTTTTCCCTCACTGGAGAACTTTGTGGTATTATCATCCCAATGTCATTTGTCCTTTTTAGTCATCTTGAATCATTCTCTTTTGTTCAGTCTCTGGCCCCAGCCTTTCTTTTCAATAGACTTTTTTCAAAACAGTTGAAATCTGATAATTCTCTGCATTCTCATCTTTCACTGTATTGAAATTTAAGAGGACACGACCGTTTCCACTTCATTAGGGCACTTCTTTGTTGGTCAGAAGTAAATCTAGAGGAAAAAAAATCTTCCTGGTCTTTTGAGGGTCAAATTTTCAGTAAGTCAAGCTAAAAAAAAAAAAAAAAAAGAAAAGAAAATGTTGTCTGACACTTACTGGAACTTTGAAATCGTCCCAAAGTACTGTATGTTACCTCAGTATCTGTTGTGTGTCTATTTTAAGAACAATTTGTCCATATTTTCTAGTCAGCCAGGCATTCAGCAGTTAGCTCTCACAGTGATGTTTTAATTTAGCTCTTTTTTTTATCCTCACCCATACATCCTCTTCAGGGATTCGGCTCCTCTCTTGGAATCCCTTTTAAGATTTTTAGATCCTGTTGGCCCCCGTGCTTCCTAGTAGGAGTGTTGGATCACAGGATGCTATTTCTGCTGCAGATTATATGTCATTCTTTCTAGAAAGAGCCTCAGAGTAGTGAGAGAGATTCAAGAAACAGTTTCTTCTTTTTTTCCTCAGTATCATTGTTTTTCAGTCATTACTTCTTGGCATTAGTTTTTATTCTATCCGACACCCTACCTTTTTTTTTTCTTTCTGCCATGTTCAAGATTATTTCTCCCAGCTGTAGGAAAATGTTGTCCCTGAGAAACTTGAGAGACAGGAGGCATCCTTCCATTTCCCTCATCATCTTCTCTCACAAAAAGACAACCTTAAAAGTGCAGAAAGTAATACAACCATGATAAGTGATTTATGGCCACCTCAGAATGGAATGCGCACATGGCATACTTTTCTCATGTTCCTAGAACATTTCCTGTCTTATCCATGGCTCTCAAGTCTCTCGTTGAGATGTTTCCTTGGCAGCTTTCTCTCAAAGCTTCCCTTCTAAACTATGTAGTCCACTATTTCTTTGCTACTGGTCTCCTGGATGTCGTAGGCTTCAGATACTCTGGACTTTAAACCAGAGGAGGCATTCTGTTCCCCTCATCACTCACCTTCCATTTCCCAGCTATTTGTTGGTATTTAGTATCAATTCACACTAGCAAGCTCAGCCCCCTTTAGTAAATAAAGGGCCACACACTGATCTTTGAGTTTTTCCCAAGTATTTCATGTATTTCTACCCCTTATCTCCAACTTCTCATTATATTCACTCATCACTGTATTTCTTCTTTATCAAGTATTTATAAAAATAGGGATAACTAACATTACTACCTACCAGTGTCAGAGACTGTGCTAATATTGTTGTTATTTTCTGTCACTGTTCTATGTGTATTTCCTATATTAGTCATGGAATCCACACAACTGCCCCTATTACATTCACTCTGTTATTGTCCCTTTACTGAGGCAAAAACCTGAAGCTTAGAGAGGTTAAGTAATGTAACCAAGGTCACATTTTTTAGGTCTGATTTTCCAACGATAATGTAGCTTGAGTTTTCTCCACTGTCAGTCACTGTATGACCAGTCTGAAAGAAAAGGAAAAAAATATGAAAAACTATTCCCAATATAAAATACAGAGCAAAGACAAAAACATTTCATTGGCTTTGATTTCCCTAGGGACAGCCTTCAAAGTAATTTACTTCCCACTCAAGGAAACAAGATCTATCCAAACTGGACTTTTGCTTTTTTTTCCTTGAATGAGAAAAAATAAGTAAAACTTTTTCACCTGTTAAGGTCTATATAAGTGTTATTTGAGAAGGATGATTTAAATTAAATTAATTGTCCAGCCATTAGAATAAGCAAAATCATTTTGAAAGGTTGTTAAATGCTTACTAATGAAAAGTTTGAGTCCTTGGATTATCCCATCATATAGTAATGTGTAAAGTATTCACATTGGTGCAGGAAAAATTTATAACATAATAAACAATACTTTGGCTCAAATTGTTGTACTTTAATTAAGCTTGGTCTGTTGTTATTGAAATCAGCTTCTTTGCTTGTTTTTCTAATTTTTCTTTTTTCTTTTCTTTTTTTTTCTTTTTGGAAAAAAAAAAATTAGCTCCTAGTCAGACTGTTACTCTGGTGACACAACCCGCGGTTACCAAGGAAACTGCCATCTCCAAACTAGAAATGCCATCTTCCTTGCTGTTGGAGGTACCCGCCCTGGCAGATTTCAACAGAGCTTGGACAGAACTTACCGATTGGCTGTCTCTGCTCGATCGAGTTATAAAATCACAGAGGGTGATGGTGGGTGATCTTGAAGACATCAACGAGATGATCATCAAGCAGAAGGTATGGGGAAAGAGAAAACCTGGTTGAGATTTTTCGTTAAAGTGAAGATTGTCCACATGTCCATTCACTCTCCCTAGACCATATTCCCACCAGTTTTTAGGCAGCTTTTCTCTGTCAGCTGCACACTACCTTTACTCTGTGTAGCCTAAGTATGATCAAGAAAAAAAAAATAATGCAATTATCTAAAACCCATAAATTAAAATGGAATTATACAAGGAAAAAACCTTAAACCTTACAATTAGTTGGCTTTAATTAAATTCACTAAACAACCAGTATTTTAAAAATCTATTTAATATCAAATAAGTAGTTCAACTGAGCTGTTTACATTTTAAACTGTTTGTTTTGGCAGCCTGCAGCCATAATATATTACAGAATCAAATATAATAATCTGGGAATTGGTTATTCACTCTTCTGAATTGTCTGTGCCAATTTTCCTCCTACGATGATGAATATCACTGAAAGTTAGCTATAAATTTTTAGAAAAGTACCAAACATAATATATTTTTAAATACCTTAGATCTTAATATTGGTGTTTATGCAATGCTATAGTCAAGTAAACATGTTTTTAATATAAAGACTGCATTTATCAGCCTCTTGGAATCCATTCCACAAAATCCTGACATCAGTTAGAAACATAGGAATACATTGATATAAATCTGATTGACCTAGTTAAAACAAATGCACTGTATATCTTTTATATTTCTGAGTGAATAAGAAAAATAGTTTTGAAATATTTATGTGCTGTACTTATTTCACTGGTAAATGATTTTCATATCTTTTCTACAGAAGTAATAAATTGCATTGAAGGTATTTAGTTGTTACAAAACTACTTTTTGAAAAAAGCAGGAGTAAAGCAGACAGATTTCTTTGTAAAATGAACTTTAGCAACTCAGTAGGAATAAAAATAAGTGGATAGTAGGCAATCTGCATTTAAAGTACCTTGATTTGAGACTCAGGAGGTGTGAATTAAGTGTTCTGTGTCGTTTGCAAGTGACATGATTGTGGTCAACTCATTCTCTGGATCTTGGTTTCCTTTTCTGGGCACAGGATGCACAGGTTCACATTCATATTCACCACATAGTGATGGACATGTGTGTATATGAAGATATGTAACTATTATATAAATATGTATAATTCGTTTCACTGCTCTTTTAGAACAAGTATTAATAGGTGCATTCTTCAGCACAAGCCATTGAGATGTCATACTCCTAGTAAGTAGCAGAGCAAAGATTCAAATCCAAGTCTGTTTGGTTTCTAAGCCTAAGTATTCTTACTTACTACATATACTGCTTGCTAGTATTAATGTAAATGTGGCTACCATTTGGTTATACATACGTTTTTATATATACAGTCTATGCCAGACACAGTGCTAAGCATTTATGGTTTCACTGCACTGATACATGCAGAAATAAGAGATTAAGTTCTTGCACAGTATTGTATCAAGTTATACTAATACTTCCAAGACTATTACCAAGCAGAGGAAACAATGTGTTACAGTGTTTCAAGCAAGGGCTTTGGAGATAGATGCTCTGGGTTCAAAGCTTGGCTCCTCTGCTACAGTTGTAGACCTTTGATGTGTTATTCAACCTCCCTGAAACTGAGTTTATCTGTACAATGTGAATGATGATACTATCTTTGCCTTATTGGTTGTCATAAGGACTACATTAGGTAGTACACGAAAAATGCTTCCCATCCTGCCTTGCTCAACTAATGTTAGTAATTAATATTAGATTATAAATCTGCCTGCTCACAGCATTTGTAGCATGCAAACTGATTGTCATATAATGATATTACATGAAAATAAGAGCTCATTTCCATATCTACACCCCATTCTGCCACTGGCATTGTGGTCTCCTGTAAAAGCCACTGAGTATTAGGGGGGAGAGGAAGTCCACACTCCTTTGTGATCCTAGCCTTTAGGATCTGCTTTAGAATCTACCTGCTCAGGAGTCTTCAGAAAAATAAGGTTATATATTTTTTTCAAAATGACTACTGATTTGATGCCTCTTCAAGGCGATAGTCTTACAGAGAGATCCAAAATTAATTCAGAGGAGAAGTTCAAGGGCCATGTCTAGGGTCACAGGGTCACAGAAAACCAGGAATTTTTAAATGCCACATATATACATATATATATTTATATATAGCATTCTATGTATTGTATGCTTCCAACCCTGCCTTGCTTACTGAAAGCAAGTAAGAGATGATGACTCTATCTCATATATATATATATATATATATATATATATATATCTCATATATATGTCATATATAATATATGTATATCGTAGATATACATGCATTTTTAATTTTTAGTTTTATATATTTTAAATGTTATATATATGAATAGAGTTATGTATATCATATCTGTATATGTAGATATACATAGAAGTATTATATATATATAAAACTTTCCTTCTCTTGATGAATAGTGGAGTGCTTTTCCTGCTTCTTCCCCTCATATTAAAAAAATGATTTGTAAAGACACTGTCAGTTCTTGCCTTTTAGAGCTTTCTATTACTAAATGGTCAGTAAAATAACTCTAAGTAAACATTAAGCAAGTGTGTGTTGGGTGGGGGGCAAAAAAGAGATAAGTTTAGGGAAGTATTTATTACAATATCAGGGAATAAACATTTTTCTCTATGTAAAGTTTTAAACAAAACAATCCTAACGTTAATATTTGAAGTGTTGGAAATGAGGTACTATTCCAAAAGGACTTTATAAACTGCAAAACACTATCAGTGCCTATTTATTCATATGTTCATTTAACAAATTTTTATTGAGCTACTACTAAGTGCCTGGGAAGTACAGAGTTGGACAAGATAGCAATGCACAGATTAAAGCAGGTGAAGGAAAAAAACAATAATAGCACTATGATAGAAATAAATTACAGGATAATACCTAGCACATATTTAACAATGAGTATATGCTAGTCATTTTTAAGTACTTCACGTGCATTACTTAATGCTCACAACACTGTGAGATTGATAGTAAAGCACAGTGAGGTTAAATAACCTGCCCAAGGTCAAGTAGTAAAGAGACAGCCGTGGAATTTGAACTCATGCAGTCTGATTCCAGGGTCCCCACTGTAGTTTTTACCTCCCTGGGCATGTTTAGGGGATTCTCTAGGACCTTACTTCAGGAAGAGGACATCTGACGAAGCCAGGGAAGAAAATGGAGGTCAGGAAAAATTTCTTGAAGAAGCTAAAACTTAAGCCAAGTATTAAAGAACAAGTTGGAAATAATCAGGTGGATAAAACAGAAAGGTGACTCTGGCAGAAGAGACAAACTCTGCTTTTCGCTGAGATGGAAAACAATGTAGTGTGTTCTATAAATTGTGATTCCATGTGGCTGAAATTAAGGCGGTGAGGCAGAAACTGATGAAGTTGAATAGAGAGGGATGGGGGCTATGAAATGAGGATTTTTCCTTTATAGAACAAGGAGTTCGGTTATGGCCCGCAGGCAGGGGCATTGCTTGAAGTATTCTAAACAAAAAGGTAAAATCATCAGATGTAGTTTGTTGACTATCAATAGGGTTTTCTGGATGTAAGCAACAGAAACATCCTCTGATTAAATCAAGCAGAAAGTGAACGGACTGGAACAGTCATGAAGACAGTGGGAAAAGGCTTAGAAAAAGAAAAGGTACCTGAGTACGTCTGGGCACCTAGTTCATAGTAACTACTCCAGGCTGTCTTTGTGATCCTCTTTTTTCTTTTTTCTTTCCTTTTTTTAAAAATTTGATTTTATTATGTTACGTTAGTCACCATACAATACATCACCAGTTTTCAATGCAGTGATCCATGAATCATTGTTTTCATACAACCCCCAGGGCTCCATGCAGTACGTGCCCTCCTTAATACCCATCACCAGGCTAACCCTTCCCCCCCCCCAGAACCCTCAGTTTGTTTCTCAGAGTCCATAGTCTCTCATGGTTCATCTCTCCCTCCGATTCCCCCCCCTCATTTTTCCCTTCCTTCCCCTAATGTCCTCCATGCTGCTCCTTATGTTCCACAAATAAGTGAAACCATATGATAATTGACTTTCTCTGCTTGACTTAGTTCACTTAGCATAATCTCCTCCAGTCCCATCCATGTGGATGTAAAACTTGGGTAGTCATCCTTTCTGATGGCTGAGTAATATTCCATTGTATATATGGACCACATCTTCCTTATCCATTCATCTGCTGAAGGGCATCTCAGCTCTTTCCACAGTTTGGCTATTGGGGACATTGCTGCTATGAACATTGGGGTGCATATGGCCCTTCTTTCCACTACATCTGTGTCTTTGGGGTAAATACCCAGGAGCACCATTGCTGGGCCATAGGGTAGCTCTATTTTTAATTTTTTGAGGCACCTCCACACTGTTTTACAAAGTGGCTGTACCAACTTGCATTCCCACCAACAGTGTAAAATGGTTTCCCTTTCTCCACAACCTCTCCTTTGCCTTGTTAATTTTTGCCATTCTAACTGGTGTAAGGTGGAATCTCAAGGTGGTTTTGATTTGAATTTCCCTGATGGCTAATGATGGTGAACACTTTTTCATGTGTCTGTTAGCCATTTGTACGTCTTTGGAGAAGTGTCTGTTCATGTCTTCTGCCCATTTTTTGACTTGATTATTTGTTTTTTGGGGTGTTGAGTTTGAGACGTTCTTTATAGATCTTGGATACCAGCCCTTTATCTGTAGTGTCATTTGCAAAAATCTTCTCCTATTCTGTGGGTTGCCTCCTTGTTTTGTTGACTATTTCCTTTGCTGTGCAGAAGCATTTTATATTGATGAAGTCCCAAAAGTTCATATTTGCTTTTGTTTCACTAGCCTTTGGAGATGTATCTTGAAAGAAGTTCCTGTGGCCGATGTCTAAGAGGTTACTGCCTATGTTCTCCTCTAGGATTTTGATGGATTCCGGTCTCATATTGAGGTCTTTCATCTATTTTGAGTTTATCTTTGTGTGTGGTGTTAAAGAATGGTCGAGTTTCATTCTTTGTATGTAGCTGTCCAATTTTCCCAGCACCATTTATTGAAGAGACTGTCTTTTTTCCATTGCATATTTTTCCCTGTTTTGTCGAAGATTATTTGACCATAGAGTTGAGGGTCCTGATCTGGACTCTCTATTCTGTTCCATTGGTCTATATGTCTGTTTTTGTGCCAGTACCATGCTGTCTTGGTGATCACTGCTTTGTAATATAGCTTGAAATCGGGCAAAGTGATGCCCCCAGCTTTGTTTATCAACATTTCATTAGCGATTCAGGGTCTTTTCTGATTCCATACAAATTTTAGGATTGTTTGTTCCAGCACTTTGAAAAATATCATTGGAATTTTGATCAGGATGGCATTGAAGGTGTAGATTGCTCTGGGTAGCATAAACATTTTAACAATGTTTATTCTTCCGATCCATGAGCATGGAATGTTTTTCCATCTTTTTGTGTCGTCTTCAATTTCTTTCATGAGTATTCTCTAGTTCCTAGAGTATAGATCCTTTACCTCTTTGGTTAGGTTTATTCCAAGGTATCTTATGGTTTTTGGTGCTTTTGTAAATGGAATCATTTCTCTAATTTCTCTTTCTACCACTGCATTGTTAGTGTATAAGAAAGCAACTGATTTCTGTGCATTGATTTTGTGTCCCGCCACATTACTGAATTGCTGTGTGAGTTCTAGCAATTTGGGGGTGGAGTCTTTGGGTTTTCCACATAAAGTATCATGTCATCTGTGAAGAAAGAGAGTTTGACTTCTTCTTTGCCAATTTGAATACCTTTTATTTCTTTTTGTTGTCCGATTGCTGTTGCTAGGACTTCCAGTACTATGTTGAACAATATGGCAAGAGTGGACAGCCTTGACATGTTCCTGATCTTAAGGGAAAGGCTCTCAGCTTTTCCCCATTGAGGATGCTATTCGCTGTGGGTTTTTCATAGATGGATTTTATGAACTTGAGGAATGTTCCCTCTATCCCTACATTCAGAAGAGTTTTAATCAGGAAAGGATGCTGTATTTTGTCAAATGCTTTTCTGCATCAATTGAGAGGACCATATGGTTCTTCTTTCTCCTCTTATTAATGTGTTCTATCACATTGATGGATTTGCGAATGTTGAACCACCCTTGCATCCCAGGGATAAATCCCACTTGGTCGTGGTGGTTGATCTTTTAATGTATAGTTGGATCCTGTTAGCTAGGATTTTGTTGAGGATTTTGGAATCCATATTCATCAGGGATATTGGTCTGAAATTCTCCTTTTTGATGGGGTCTCTGCCTGGTTTGGGGATTAAGGTAATGCTGGCCTCATAGAATGAGTCTGGAAGCTTTCCTTCTGTTTCTATTTTTTGAAACAGGTTCAGGATAATGGGTATTATTTCTTCTTTGAATGTTTGATAGAATTCCCCAGGGAATCCATCAGGCCCTGGACTCTTGTTTTTTTGGGGAGGTTTTTGATCACTGCTTCAATCTCGTTACTGGTTATTGGCTGATTCAGGTTGTCAATTTCTTCCTGTTTCAGTCTTGGGAGTTTATAGGTTTCCAGGAAGGCATCCATTTCATCCAGGTTGCTCAGCTTATTGGCATATAGTTGTTGATAATAATTTCTAATAATTGTTTCTATTTCCTTGGTGTTAGTCATGATCTCTCCCCTTTCGTTCATAATTTTATTAATTTGGGTCCTTTACTCTTTTCTTTTGGATAAGTCTGGCCAGTGGTTTATCGATCTTATTAATTCTTTCAAAGAACAAGCTTCTGGTTTCATTGCTCTGATCTGCATTTCTGGTTTCTAATTCATTGATCTCTGCTCTAATCTTAATTATTTCTCTTCTGATGTGTGGCTTAGGCATCGTTTGTTGCTTTTTTCTCTAATTCTTTAAGGTGTAGAGTTAGTTGGTGAATTTGGGATTTTTCTATTTTTTGAGTGAGGCTTGGATGGCTATGTATTTCCCCCTTGGGACCACCTTTGCAATATTCCATAGGTTTTGGACCGATGTGTTTTCGTCCTCATTCATTTCCATGAACTGTTTAAGTTCTTCTTTGATTTCCTGGTTGACCCAAACATTCTTGAGCAGAGTGGTCTTTAGCTTCCAAGTGTTTGAATTTCTGCCAAATTTTTTCTTGTGATTGAGTTCTAGTTTTAAAGCATTATGGTCTAAGAAGATGCAGAGAATAATCTCAGTCTTTTGGTATCAGTTAAGACCTGATTTGTGACCCAGAGTGTGGTCTCTTCTGGAGAAAGTTCCATGTGTGCTCGAGAAGAATGAGTATTCTGTTGTTTTAGGATGGAATGTTCTGTATATATCTATGAGGTCCATCTGGTCCAGTGTGTCATTCAAAGCTCTTGTTTCTTTGTTGATTTTCTGCTTAGATGATCTGTCTGTTGCTGAGAGTGGAGTATTGTGGTCTCCTACAATTAATGTTTTGTTATCAATATGACTCTTTATTTTGGTGAACAGTTGGCTTATGTAGATGGCTGCTCCCATCTTGAGGGCGTAGATATTTACAATAGTTAGATCTTCTTGTTGGATAGACCCTTTAAGAATGATATAGTGTCTGGGCGCCTGGGTGGCTCAGTTGTTAAGCATCTGCCTTCAGCTCAGGTCATGATCCCAGGGTCCTGGGATCGAGCCCCGCATCGGGCTCCCTGCTCGGCGGGAAGCCTGCTTCTCCCTCTCCCACTCCCCCTGCTTGTGTTCCCTCTTTCACTGCCTCTGTCTGTCAAATAAATAAATAAAATCTTTGAAAAAAAAAGAATGATATCGTGTCTTTCTGTGTCTCTAACTACAGTCTTTAGTTTAAAATCTTATTTGTCTGATATAAGAATTGCTACCTCAGCTTTCTTTTGAGGTCCGTTGGCATGGAAGATGGATCTCCATCCCTTCACTTTCAGTCTGGATGTATCTTTAGGTTCAAAATGAGTCTCTTGTAGACAGCATATGGATGAATCCTGTCTTTTTATCCAATCTGCAACCCTGTGCCATTTTATGGGAGCATTTAGGCCATTCATGTTGAGAGTGATTATTGGAAGATATGAATTAATTGTCATCATGTTGCCTGTGAAGACCTTGTTTTTATAGATTGTCTCTGTAAATTTCTTTTCTATATCACTCTTGGGGTCTTTCTCCTTTTGTAGAACCCCTCTTAATATTTCTTACAGGGCCAGCTTAGTGGTCACATATTTCAGTTTCTGCCGGTCTTGGAAGTTCTGCATCTCTCCATCCATTCTAAATGACAGCCTTGCCAGATAAAGTATTCTTGGCTGCATGTTCTCGTTTAGTACCCTGAATATGTCTTGCCAGGCCTTTCTGGCTTGCCAGGCCTCTGTGGATAGGTCTGACATTTTTCTGATGTTCTTCTCTCTGTACGTAAGGAATCTCTTCCACCTAACTGTCCTTAAGATGGTTTCCTTGGTTCTAAGATTTGAGAGTTTTACCATTACATGCCAGGGTGTTGGCCTGTTTTCCTTGATCTTGGGAGGGGTCCTCTCTGCCTCTAGGACACGAATGTGTTTGTTTCATTCCCCAGATTAGGGAAGTTCTTAGCTACGATTTGCTCAAATATATCTTCTGGTCCTCTCTCTCTCTCTCTCTCCACCCCCTCAGGGATTCCAATAATTCTGACATTGGAACGTTTCATGGTGTCACTTATTTCTCTGATTCTATTTTCATGGATTCTGAGTTGTTTTTCCCTGGCTGCCTCTTTTCCCTTTTTTGTCTATTAAATTGTCTTCTAGGTCACTAATTCGTTCTTCTGCCTCGCTTACCATTGCTGTTAGATTATCTAGATTAGATTGGATCTCATTGATAGCATTTTTAAATTCTGCCAATGCAGCTTTCATTTCTGCCCTTAGAGACTCTGTTGCCATTAATCGATTTCTCCATTCTAACGCTTGTCTTCACAATTGCTAAGCCTGAATTCCATCTCTGACATCTTCGTTATATCTGAATCCATTAGTAAATCTGTGGCATAAATCATAGTCTCTGAGTCTTTTCTATTTTGGGGGTTCCTCCTCCTAGTCGTTCTGTTGAGGGGTGGTTGAGGGAATGTATAGAGTCCAAATTAATGACCACAACCCAAGCCAGATGCGCTGTTTTATAGGGACCCTAGGGTTGCTGGCCTCTTGTTCTTCCAGCCTGTCTTCGGGGGGAGGGGCCTGCCATGCTGTTACTCAGGCAACCCTGTTTGGGCAGAGTTGCCCTGCCCCCCTCTGGTGGGGGATGGTCTCAGTGGAAACCGGTTTGGGGGGGCTTTTGTTCTCTGGCAGCTTTCCCTGGCACCTTTCCACATCTCTTCTGAGATTCAGAGCAGAAGAGACAGTTTCCAACCCTCTGCCTCAGAGCAGAAAGATTGCAGTGTGTTCTCCAGCGAGCTCTCCAGGCCACACTATCTCTGTTTCTATCTTTGCTGCTATAAACTGGAGTCCTGGGTTGTGCGCCCCTCTGCAGGGCTCCTAATCCTTGCCTCCGGGTGAGGACACATCTCTGCCTTTTGTGGTTCTAAAACCACCAGCCACCCCCAGTTTGCACGTGTGACCCCGCTGCTCCAGATTTCTGTCCGGGGGGCTTCCCTCGAGTCCTTTCTCTGCCGCTACTGGTCTGTGAGTCTGTGCCCCATCCCCAGTGCGGAGGCTCTCACTCACCGGCGGTGTAGGATCCCCACGGCCAGGCTCCCTCCCACTGCCATTTATCCTCTGACATCTGCCCACAGAATCACGGCTCCCTGCTTCATACCTCGAAACCAACCACCTGCGATATTCTGTTTGTAGAGATCCAGATCTTCTTACATCTCAGGCTGATTTTGTGGGTGTTCAGAGTGGTCTGGTAGATATCCAGCTCACTTCCGGGACTGGTTGGAATAAGTTCCCCTACTCCGCTACCATCTTTTCCCTCCATCTCCACGATCCTCTTTTTTCTGCGTACTGTTTAACTGCTCAGAATACAGAGTCCTGGAAGAGGGCGTCCAGTTGACCTTGCTTAGGTCACGCACCCGTCTCGTAGCTAGAGGAGAGCAGAAAACTTTGTTTTAAAACCCTCTCCTTCCAAAACCCTTCACGGTGACGGAGGGGTTGTTCCCCTCCAAAGAAATTGGGGGTCTATTGAAAATAGAAAGGGGAAAAGATACTGAGCAGCCGATAAGCAATAAATATCCCCTGAACTCAGGCAAGAATATTTAGAACAGGATGGAGGATGGCACAAATAAAGGGGATTTGTAGGAGGTGATGATGGGATCTAAGCAATATGTTTATCTATTTCAACTGTGGTATGTGGAGACCTGAAAAAAATACAATTTATGCCTCAGGACCTTAAATTTAAGTTTGACCCTTGCACATACTGGTTCTCAGTAAATGTTGATTGCTTGATGGATAATGTGAATGAAATGTGATACAGTAGCTTTATTTTTAACAGAGATTGAAATTTGGGATTTTAATTGTAGCTACAAAGCATCGTAAGTTAGGTAAGAGGTTGTAACAATATTTTATGAATCTAGGAGAACTTAGTTTTGAACTTAGGAAGTTCAGATCAAACCTTAGGCATACGGTGATTGAATTATTATTCCCAGTAAGGGAAGAAGGATCAGACATTTGAATAAGTTAGCTCTTCATAATTCTAGACCTTGAATTCAAAATCATATATCTGATATTAAGCTTCTGTTCTTCTTTCACATAAGTTCTTAGTTGAGAAAACTGGGCTGCCACTATTTTGAAATAAAAGTAATCTTTACTAAAAATAAAGTAATTTTTACTAAGTGATTTATATTAAGCAAAAATATAGAAATTAAAATGACAACTATAAATATTTTAAAAGATTTTATTTGAGAGAGAGAGCACGAGAGGGGGGAGGGTCAGAAGGAGAAGCAGACTCCCCGCTGAGCAGGGATTCCCAATGTGGGACTCGATCCCGGGACTCCAGGATCATGACCTGAGCTGAAGGCAGTCGCTTAACCAACTAAGCCACCCAGGTATCCGACAACTATACATTTTTTTTAAGTTTATAAAATGCAGCCATTTAAAAAATTAAGCAACTTGCCTGCTTAACTTTAGAGAGTAAAAAATGTACCATTATATTGTAGAGAAATAGAGATGTAAAATATGCAAATTAAACCTTTAAAAGTAAAACATAAATGAAGCTCCAAGTTGATTTCCTAACATTGTGAATTAATAGCAGAGTGTGATTTGTAATTTATAGTTTTGTATCAAAAGTCTGATTTTTAAAAATGCTCTTTTTATTTCATCATATGTTTAAGTAAAATTGAAACAAAATTGTTTTGACAATTATTCACAGTTTTCTTTTACTGACATAATCTATCGAATGAAGTGGAAATATGTCTAGAGTTTTCATTGAAAATATGGCTATTTGGGAAAGGAAGGGGAGGGAAAGACAAAGAGGGGAAGGGAGGAGGGTGGGAAGGAGGGAAGGAAAATTAGGAAAAAAGAGAGAGGGAGGACAGGAGAAATGGAAGAAAGGATGGAGGGTGGGAGGGAGAGAGAGGTTGGGGAGGTAAGAGAGGTGGATGGTAAATTTGAGGAGAGCTTTGGGGCAGTGGGGAACTGTGTTGCTATCAGCAGATAGGATTTAGGTGGCCATAAGATACCATTATTTTTTATACTGCTGGTGTCTCATTGCCTGTGCTAAACAAATTATAGTCTTTTTTCAAGTCATTTTGGCCAGGTGTTCAGAGTAATTCACCACTAAATCTAAACCACGGGCACTGTATTGAGTAAAGAAGTGAATTGGCAGAGAGGTTTAATCCTGTAATAAGACATCTCCAGGTTGGGGTTGAGAAAAATTGGCCAATCTGGACAAGATGATAATATTGTTCAAGATTCATTTTTAACTACACATTACACCTCTACCTGGGAGATTTCATTATCCAAAAATTGAATAAGCAGTTTCAGTAGGTACAGTCTATATTTAAATGGAAAATAATTACTTGGATGTGTTTAATTTTTTTTATTGTTAAGGTCAAAGTCTTTAATAAAAGTTCCGTGATTATTTTTTGAACTCTGGCTGTATCTACACAAAGAACAATTGAATGGGTCCAGAATTATTCTGATTATAACTTTCAGTGAAAAAATTCAGCCACAGTCTTACAACGAAAGAACTTGTATAGCATGGACCTAGAAGGATTAGTGAAACAGTGTTGGGGAAAAAAGGCATTGTTTAAACTAAAAACAAAACTAACAGAACGTTTCTTGGTATTATTCTGTTTCCATGAACGTTGCAGCAAAGTGGATACTACAAATAGTTTCCCTTATTCAACACATGAGAAAAGTTACAGACAATTCAGGTAATTGGTTTAAGGTGATTTAGTGAATGTAATTGCCCTAATGTAAATCTAGACCTCTTGCGAATAATGTTTCTTACTTCTTTTTTTTTCTATGACCCCCCCATTTCTTAAGCATCTCCTCATCTCTCCGCCAAAATTAAAACAAAACAAGCTATGCACAGTTTATTTCCATGGGTATCCAATGGACTCCACAAGTTGTAGGACAGTCATCTTAGGGTGAGGAGATTGATTATTCTGGGGTTTTTTTCTTTTAACAAACAACCATCCAGCCCTCGTCATCTCATCTTTGTACTTCTGTACAACCTTGCATAAGAAACACCACTCCAGAGGGTGCCATCTTTCCACATATAGGTGTGTGTTATATTCTACGAAGAATAATGTTGTAATATGTTTGGCCGAGGATATTTGCAAATTTGGTACTGCAATTATCTTCTGACAAATGTACATGTCTCCTGTAGAAAGCTCATAACTGTGTGATTCACTGCTCCACATTTTTCTTTCCCTACCTAATGAGAGCCAAATTCACTATTATCTTCACTGAAGGATGTAAGGATAAGTCAGTGTCAACAATTTAACTTAGATTATACTCTCTGGTAATGATAAAATAAACTCCCCTTAAAGACAATGGTCAGAGAGTTGCAAACACAAAAAAAATCCTCTTCTCGAAGTGTCATAATAACCTTTTTATGGACAGTGATGCCATACGCTTTTTGACTTAAAGATATACATAGGTTTTAGTAAACTACATATTTCAAAGTCTGTGAATAGAAATGCATATCTTAATACATTTCAATTCAATTCACTGTAAAATTCTCTGTCAAAATCTTATCAAGTAAAACTGAACCATGATATTTACATGAATTCTGATAAAAGCCAGTATACTGTGTTTTCAATAAAATACCAGTGGGATTCTGATAAGGAAGTTTATGTTTGTCATTGTTTTTAAATAGTGAATTCTATTTCAAAATTTCCTTGCTTGGGTCTAAATAAATCCTTTATATGAAATACCTTTTATTATTTTCATAAAAATACCTAAAATATGTGATCTTCTCTGTTTTATAAGAAAGCAATATAACTAATTCAATGTCTTTTAATCTTTTTTTGAAAGCTATATAATGTTACTATACTCTGAATGTTATTACCTGCTTTGGGGACTTTTCATTTCACCACAATTTTGGGTCCTTGAAATCTATAATTGAAGTTGTAGTATGCAATAATATAAGTTCCTCCTACTGTTGCTCTTAATGTTAGGGTAATGGTAAGTAATGTTAATGTAAGGTGCATGGTTCTTTGTTTATTCATTCCTCAGTTCAACAAATTGTCTTTGAAAACCCATGTTGCAAAGCATGCTAAAGACAGGTAGGGAACTATTAGGAAATGATGTTGGAAAGAGATAGTGGGGTAAGAGCTTGGATTTGAATTTGATTTCCTGGGTGTTAGTGAATAATTGAGATTAAGATAAAACAGTGTTTACACATAACTACTAGTAAGTGTTTCTGTACATTTATCCACACTTTTGTGTGTACGATTACTTGCATTAAAGTAATAAATATATGTATACATATTAATAACATACATATGAGGTGGATATTTTTAGTAGTTTGCAATGAAAATAAATACTATGAATATTTTTTGTCTCTCAAATGCCTGCTTTGAGACCTGAGTTACAATGTCATGCAGATTCATTAGAGATACAGTGACTAACTTTAAAGGGCTTTTGGCGTAAGATTAAGTTTTCTTCCATCTGTTATTTATTGAACACTTGCTGGTGAAAGACATCAGTGTTATCTGTTCCTGGGGATTAAAAATAAAAAGAATAGGCAGAGAGAGGAAGATGGTGGCAAAGTAGGAGGACGTTAGACTTGCCTCATCCCATGAACGCCACTAGATACCTATCGAATCATCCTAAATACCCCCAGAAATCAACCTGAAGACTGACAAAACAAACTCCACAACTAAAGTGAGAAGAGGCCACATTGAAGAAGGTAGGAAGCGCAGAGAGGTGGCATAGGGTAGAAAGCAATCTCAGCAGCTGCAGAGGGGAGGCAGCAGTGGTCACAAAGAAGGGGGAATGCACAGGAGAGTATTTCCCCATAGCCACTGGCTTGGAAAGTGAGAGGGGCTGAATTCCCTGAGTTCTTGCAACTCAGTGGGACTTAAATCCTAGAGTTTTAAATGTCAAGGGGCTTGGCTAGGATAGAGCCTTGAGGACACTGTGCTACTCCTGCAGAGAAGTCCGGCAAACAGCAAGGATGCATACAGCATGGAAACAGGATCCAAAGAGTGCCTGGGGCACACAGTGGGGAGATTATTCACTCTTCTTGAGGCATGGCCCTGAGAGGCAGCATTCCAGGAGATGCCTGTCCTGAAACAAATGAGCTGCCAGTGCCATTTTCTTCCGAATCCCCTCAGCATAAACAGAGTCACCTGCTGAAAGCAGCACAGTACTGACACTGGCTACCAAATTTGCTTATACTAAGTCCCACCCCTCTGCTCTATGGTGGAACTGCCATACTCAGCCACACTAACCTCAGTCACAGTGTGGTGGGTCCCTCCCCCAGAAGGCCAGCACAAACCCCTGCCCACACCACATCTCCCAGTCAGAGAGTTTTTCAGGGTCTCAGTTCTGGTGAAGGTGGTGACAGGTCTGATTTCATAAGCAGACCAGAGCACACCTAGTTAAAACTCACCACATTCAGGCCAGGGACCGAACACAGGAGCTGGATCTTTGAAAAAATTAATAAAATTGATAAACCTCTAGCAGACTTACCAAAAAGTAAAGAAAAAGGACCCAAATGAGAGAAGAAATAACAGCCAACACCATGGAAATACAAACAATTAGAATATTATGAAAAACTATATGTCAACAAGTTGAACAACATGGAAGAAATGGACAAATTCCTACAAGCATATAAATTATCAAAACTGAAACAGGAAGAAATAGAAAACTTGAACAGACTGATACCAAGCAAAGAAATTAATTCAGTAATCAAAAAACTCCAACAAACAAAAGTCCAGGACCAGATGGTTTCACAGATGACTTCTACCAAACATTTAAAGGGTTAATTCCTATTCTTCTCAAACTATTCCAAAAAAATAGAAGAGGAAGGAAAACTTCCAAATTCATTCCATGAGACAAAATTACCCTGATATCAAAACCAAATAAAGACACCACCAAAAAAAGAACCACAGACCAATATATCTGATGAACATAGATGCAAAAATCCTCAACAAAATACTAGCAAACCAAATCCAACAATACATTAAAAAAATCATTCACGACGACCAAGTCGGATCAGTCAATGTGATACATCACATTAATAAAAAAAAAAAAGGTTAGGAACAATATGATCCTTTCAATGGATTCAGAAAAAGCATCTGACAAAGTGCCACATCCATTCATGATAAAAACCCTCAACAAAGTAGGTTTAGAGGGAACATATCAACATCATAAAGGCCATCTATGAAAAACCCACAGCTAATATCATCCCCAGTGGGGAAAAACTGACAGCTTTTCCCCTTTGGTCGGGAACAAGACAGGGATGTCCACTCTCACCACTTTTATTCAACATAGTACTGGAAGTCCTAGCCACAGCAATCAGACAACACAAAGAAAAAGGCATCCAGAGGTGCCTGGGTGGTTCAGTCAGTTACGCATCCAACTCTTGATTTTGGCTCAGGTAATGATCTCAGAATTCTGAGATTGAGCCCTGCATTGGGCTCCACACTGGGTGTGGAACCTGCTTAAGATTTTCTCTCTCTCTCTCTCTCTCTCTCTTCCTCTCTTTAAAAAAAAAAAAATCAGCAGGGAAGAAGTAAAACTTCTACTCTTGACAAATGGTACGATATTACATAGAGAAAACCCAAAAGACTCCACCAAAAAAACTGCTAAACGAATTCATTAAAGTCGCAGGATACAAAATCAACATGCAGAAATTTGTTGCATTTCAATACACCAATAATGAAGCAGCAGAAAGAGAAATTAAGAAATTAATCTCATTTATAATTGTACTAAAAACATAAGATACCTAGGAATAAACCTAACCAAAAAGGTGAAAGACCTGTACTCTGAAAAGCATCAAACATTGATCAAAGAAATTAAATACAATACGAAGAAATAGACATTCCATGCTCATGGATCAAAAGAACAAATATTTTTAAAATACACTACCCAAAGCAATCTACACATTTAATGCAATCCCTAACACAATACCAACTGCATTTTTCACAGAGCTAGAAAGAACAATCCTAAAATTTGTATGGAACCACAAAAAAAAAAAAAAAAACCCGAATAGCCAAAGCAATCTTGAAAAGGAAGAGCAAAGCTGGAGGCATCACAATTCCAGACTCCAAGTTTTATTACAAAGTTGTAGTAATCTAAACAGTCTATGTGTCTAAAAATAGACACATAGATCAGTAGAACAGAATAAAAAAAACCTAGAAATGAACCCCCTACTGTATGGTCAGTTAATCTTCAATGAAGCAGGAAAAAACATCCAATGGGAAAAAGGCAGTCTCTTCAACAAATGGTGTTGGGAAAACAGGCAGCAACATGCAAAAAAATGAAACTGGACCACTTTCTTCCACCATACACAAAAATAAATTCAAAACGGATTAAAGACCTAAATGTGAGACCTGAAATCATAAAAATCTGATAAGAGAACCAGGCAGTAACTTCTTTGACATGGGCCATAGCAAATTCTTTCTAGATATGTCCCCTGAGGCAAGGGAAACAAAAGCAAAAACAAACTTCATCAAAATAAACATTTTGTGCATGGAGAAGGAAATAGTAAAGCTAAAAGACCACCTACGAAATGGGAGAAAATATTTGCAAATGACATACCAGATACAGGGTTAGTATCCAAAATCTATAAAGAACTTATACAATTCAACATCCAAAAAACAAATAATCCAATTAAAAATGGGCAGAAGACATGAATAGACATTTCTCCAAAGAAGACATCCAACTGGCCAACAGACACATGAAAAGGTATTCAACAAAAATATAAATTCACAGGGATACATGCACCCCAATGTTTATAACAGCATTATTTACAATAGTCAAACTATGGAAGTAGCCCAAGTGACCATTGGCCAATGAATGGATAAAAAAATGTATATATATTTGTATATGTACGTATGTATATGTACGCACACAATGGAATATTATTCAGCCATAAAAAGGAATGTAATCTTGCCATTTGCAATGACATGGATGGAGCTAGAGAGTATTATGCTAAGTGAAATAAGTCAGGGAAAGACAAATACCATATGACTTCACTCATACGTGGAATTTAAGAAACAAGAGCAAAGGGAAAAGAGAGGCAAACCAGGAAAAAGACTCTTGACTATAGAGAAAAAATTGATGGTTATCTGAGCAGAGGTGGTTGGGAGGATAGGTTAAATAGATGATGGGGATTAAGGAGTCCACTTGTGATGAGCTCAGGGTGATATATGAAAGTGTTGAATCACTGTATTATACACCTGAAACTAATATTACACTGTATGTTAACTGGCTGGAATTTAAATCAAAATTTAAAATATAAAATAATAAAAAAGTATATAATCTCCTATTTTAGAGTATATATTCTGTGAGGGAAGCATAAAAGGCAAAGAGAGGTAATTGCCACAAGAAAAAAAATTGCTATGGTGGTTTTAATCATATATATTAGAATGAATGAATGAATCATTTCTTTCCTTCCTCTTAATATGTGCCTGCCTCTCTCATAGAGATGAAATTAAGCTAGACTTCTCTTTCCACATGCCTTGTTAATTTTTATCCAGTAACCTCGGGTTGAAAATCTGTTTTTGCATAATATGTTCTAATGTTTTTGATTTTCATAATCCAAGCTAATCAGTAAATTTCCAAGGTGATCATAGCTGCATTGTTTTTGAAATAGAAGCAGTGGAATTTGACTATAGTCTTGTGATCTTTTATGAATTCACTAAAAATAATGCCAGGGTTTCTAGAGTGATGTGAGTCAATTCTTTACTAGATTTAGAAAAATAACTGTGAGTATAATTTTAGTATTTCACACATCCTTCCAGATTCCCTTATCTTTATGTTTTGCATTCTGTGTAAACAAGTATCATCATATTCAAGAATTATGTATTTCTTATAATTTATTCAGGGAAAGAATATCTTCTGTATGATTTATGCCAAGAATAGAAATGCTTTGATTTACCTGACATATTCTCCTTTCAAACAGAATAAACTTCGTAATAATAGACTTTACCTTCCCCCACCCCCAAACTGATTAATCTATGTTCAGCTCTTGGATTATTTTTAACTCTTCCAATTAGAAATAAGAAAAAGTAAAGCCATGGGCAAAGTTTGGGGCAAAAGTATATAGATAAATCTCTACTTAAGAAAGTGGAGGGAAGAGAATAATTTACACTTAACTCCTTCATGCTTTTTTCCCCCTAAATCTGAAAGAACGAGATCATTGTGAGAGGGGAAAATAATCTGTAGCAACTCCGTTGAGGCTAAGATTTTCTGTCATGTCACATTATATGAAAATCATAAAAAAGCTGCCACAGATAGAACCATAACTGCCCCTTGAGAAATCTGACATAAAAATCAAACCACCACTTTACAACACTTCCACAAGTTCGATTTTATTTTTTTTTTTTAAGTTATATAATAGGTGTTAGGCACTACAAGAAGACAGCTATTGGGAGCAGATAACAGCAGATGGAAAGAATGTAAGCAGGCAAGAAGCTATATATAATGAGATTTTACAGTAAAAGTGTTGTCTAAATCAAAATGAGGATGTATTTTATTTTTAGCATTAGGAACTTTTTAGATGAGAATGGTACAGTCATTTGCAGGTGTGAGTTCTAACCAAATCCAATTGTGAAGTAACCACACCAATGACTTAGGGTTCCTTCACACTCCTTCAAGTTGATTATAATGATTAGAAATGTAGAGTTGACTGGTTTGTCAGAGCATGGAAGTTTTTGAAATCTACCCCTGGCTGCTCTGTGAAATTTGTTTTGATAATTTCAGTCGATATTGGTCTTTTTAATCAGTGACTTACTGCAAAATTATTTTGTCCACTAACCATATATTTTCTTGTAAAGCTGTTTCTGTTGTCTTAAACTTCTTTTTTAAAACATTTATTGTCATTTGGCCTTTTACATTTTTACATGTTAACCCTTGAGAGGAATTTAAATTTTCTTAAAGGCAGGCATAGTATTCTTTTTCTGTAGCAACTAAAGATATACTAGTTGTTTTTAAAACTATTGTTTATTTATTTTATCTTCATGGATGACTAGTTTTACTTAGCATTTAAAATTTAACATTCTGTTATGGAGGCATATGCATATTTTATTTTAACTTTTAAATGCATCATGATTTCTGTTTGTTTTTGGTCAGTAATTCTGGGAATTAAAATTACATCAAACAAAAACAGTTATAATTTTAGACTGTACGAATTTTAAAAATTAGAGGATCTTTTTTAGCCCCAATTAATACTGATAGGATTGGGTTTGGCTATATAGGACAAAATCCTCGTTACAATAGCTTATCCATATAGGAGGTTTGCTCACATAGCAAGACCTCCAGAATTCTTTATTCCAGGGTAGGTCCAGCAGCCTCAAAAATCATGTGTCCCAACTCCTTCTTGAATCATCCCCAGCCATCCTTAACCTGTGGCTTCTGTTCCTTCCTGTGGTCTCAAGATGGCTACACCACCTCTAAGCGCTAAGTGTGTGTTTTAAAATGGCAGAGTGGGAAATGGGGAGAGTAAATGCATGCGTCAGGTGTCAGCTTACATTTACAGGGAAAACAAAAGCTTTTCTGTCCTCCCCACATAAAAGAGATCTGCTTCCAGGGCATTGAAGCAAAATGTGTCCTATGACCAATCCTAGCTTCAAGAGATGCATATTCTTCTTCTTCAGACTTAAGGACTTTTAATTAGATAAAAATGATGTGATCAATTTCCTCTTTTAGTTTTCTCCTCACAGAGATGGCAGGGAGGTGTGAATGTGAGAGAATACCCCGAGTGTTGATGTGTAGTAGTAGACATCACTTATGTTACTTTACAATCACACCATACAAAGGTTCCTGAAAACAATGAAAATTTAAGAGGGAAATTGGATGCATTGTGTTTATATTCCCTCCTCTATTCTCAAGGAGTAACTTCCTAATTAACCATATGTGTTGTCTCTAATTCTCTAAATCTGCACTGTCCAGTACAGTAGCCACTAGCTAAATGTGGCTATTTAAATTTGAATTAGTTAAACTTGAGGCATTTCCTCTTCCATCCTCCCAGGTGTCTGAATGGGAGAGTCCCAGTGGGTCCCTGCAAGTTCGGGGTCCCTGTGAGTCCAGGTTCCCAGGAGTCTGGGTTCTCACGGGTCCCAGGTCCGAGTGACCTAGGGGCAGGGGCCGGCTCCTCCAGTGGCACCCAGGATACACTGGCCAGACTGGCAAAGGGAGCAGGAGGGAGCCTTCCTGCTGAAAGTTGAGGAAGCCTGATGGAAAGATCGTGCTTCTGGGGGACATGAACGTAGGTGAGAGTGGGTACGATGTCGCTGCTGGAAAGGTACATGGAGCGGCAGCTCCTGGACACAGCCAGCATGGTGAGTGGTGCTTTCTACCTGAAGCAGTGGCACTCCTACAACATCTCCATGTGGCACCCCGCAGATTTTCATGGTCCTCCTGCCGTCTGCCTGCCGGCCTCAGAATATTCCAGCATTTATTACAAAGGTAGAGAGAAGGCAGGCCAGCTCCAGATTTCCAGATCCACAGAGTGACACAGTGGTGAGCTCCCTGGGTTTTCTTTTTGCCTCATTTATCCCAGACTTAGAGCTGAAGCCAGAAATTCAGAAATGCCAGAGGGCACAGACAAACCAAAATTAAAAGCCTGTTCTTTCACTGAAGGATCGGGCAACAGGTAGCCCTGGTAAGACAAACCTTTTAGACAATAACTGTTGTACTCCAGCCGAACATTCAGAACTAGAGCACCTCCATGCCCACCATCAAGGCCTTGTAGGAGCTAAAGCTCTCAACCCCTTCAGGTGGTAAAGAGCCCTCCGATTTTGTGGTGCCAGTGGTGGCTGCATGGTGAGTTTGGACTTCTGCCTGCCTCTACCTCTCAGGAAAGAGAAGGTACCCACCCCAGCCCCCTCAGTCCCCGCTGGGATGAAGGAGCCAGCTTAAATGGAAGATTTAAGTAAGATCCAGTGTCTCATAGCACAGGACAGAAATGTCCGGGTTTCAATTAAAAAAAAGGACGAAAGATCTCCAAGATCTCCAAGAAAGAGGAAGATCTCCAACTGAGTCAAAAAAAGACAATCACTGGATGCCAACCCAGAGCTGACAGAGATGGTGGAGTTACCTGACAAGGACTTTGAAGCAGCCGTCCTAAGAATGCTTCAGTGAACAATCATGAACACTTCAACAAATGATGAAAAGAAAATAACCTCAGCAGAAACAGATTTAAAGAAGACCCAAATGGAAATTTCTGAACTGAAAAAAAAAATGCAATAACCCAAATAAAGGGCTCAGTGGGTGGACTTGACAGCCAAGTGGAGGGGAGCAAGAAGAAAGAACTGTGAATTGGAAGATAGAACAATGAACACTAGCCAACCTGAAATACGGAGAGAAAATAGAGGGAGGTGAACAGAGCTTCAGGGACCTGTGGGACAGAAGATCCAATACTGTGCCATCACAGTTCTGAAAGGAGAGGAGTAAGGTTGGCACTGACAGAGTCCTAGAAGAAATAATGGCCAAGAATTTCCCAAGTATGGCCAGAGACATAAACCTGCAGATTCCAGAAGCTGAGAGAACCCCAAACAGGATAAACTGAAAGAGACCCTTGTCAAGACACATCATAATTAAACTCTGAGAACTAAGGACAAGGAAAAAATCTTGAAAGCAGCCAGAGGGGGAGAAAATCAGAATGACAGTGGATATCAGATCAGATACCATGGTGGTCAGAAAGCAGAGGCATCTTTTTCAAGTGCTCAAGCAAAGATGAAGAATAGTTCTTGTCCATCTTCTGTCCCAGAGAGTGACTCTGGAAAGACATGCTTCGTTGCATATGACGCAATGTTGACTCAGGACTTCTCACTTGCTCTTTTCTTTAAATTACAGAGAGTAGAATGCTATTTCATACTTAATATACATTTAGGGAAACCTAGAAGGTTTTATTTTTCCACATGAATTTTAAAAGCTTTTGACATTGTAGTTTAAAAATTGGCAATAAGGTTTGCATTGTAATGGTTTCTGTTTTTTGGTAAAATTGTCTTCGTTTTGTTTTATTTTTTTAAGATTTTATTATTTAGAGAGCACAGGAGCGGGGGGGAGGGGTGGGGGCAGGGCAGAGAGGGAAGGAGAGGGAGAGAATCTCCAGCAAAGTCCACACTGAGTGCAGAGCCCGATGTCGGGCGATCCCACAACCCGGAAATCATGACCTGAGCCGAAACCAAGACTCAGACACTTAAACGACTGAGCCACCCAGGTGCCCTGGTTTTGTTTTATTTTTAAGTAGGGTTTATTAAATGTTGGGTATAACCACAATCAAAATATAAACCATTTCCATCATTTAAAAAAATTACAAAATTAATTACACTTTAAAAATCACTTTAGTCGCACTAGCTTCATTTCAAATCGCACATGTGACTAGTGACTACCATAGTGAACAGCACATATATAGAACATTTCCATCCCTGCAGAAAGTACTGTTGGCCAGTGCTGTTGTAAGTAGCTATAACATGCATGTACTCTGTTTAAATTTATTTCAGTTATCAATAAAACAAAATTAAGGAAAAATATATTATTCATTTCTATCTCTTTGCTTCTATATAGAGAAAGCAGTCACTTTGACAATAACTTAATTAGCCTGCCATATTCTGGAAGAGGTCCATTAGCATCACTATACATAGTGTTAGGTCATCATTTTTAATATTCTGAATTATAAAGATCCAAACACACCCATGGAGTTCAAGGAAAAATGTACACTTAAAAGATTACCAGTGCTAACTTGATCAAACAGGAAAATGCGTAATATGGCTCATTTAATGTAAATTTTTTTTAAAAGAGCAAGTTTTTTTTTCCCTTGTCTGTGTTGCCCTTCTCCTGTCATCTTAAAGCTGCTTTGCATGGTCTTTGCTACCTGCCACCACAGGCCTGTGCTGTTTGTCATACATGTTCTCTTCACTGCAGCACTATCCCAAGGCCCAGGCTCCTAGATTTTTCCTTCTTCTTCATCACCACATGCTCCAACAAGATCAGCCCCTCGTGCCTCTCATAATTTCAGTTGTCTATTTTATGCTGTAAAAAAAAAAATGGAAAATGATGAATATTAAGATTTTCACTAAGAAATACACTATTGTCCTTAGGGGCTTGAGTATCTCAACATTTCCCCAGACATTAGATCCATCAGATGTTGACAAATGTTCCTCATGAAAAAGCCAAATAAGCTGAGAAATCTGCATGGACTTTGACTGTCATAGGGATCTACAGTGTACATCAACATGGCAAAGTCACTGAAAAGTCCTGCAGGAATGTTCGCATCATTTAGCTCAGCATTTCTCCATGGAATTTGTTTGTATGGAACATCTTGAGGAGCACAGTTTAGAGAAGGTTATCTTATTCAAAACAGCATGTCTCTGTGAGTCACTTGATTTCTCTATATGCATTTGTTTTTATCAAATTAATCTTTTAGAACGCTTGTCTTTTGCCACTGTCTATAATTTGGGAAGTTGTTATGAGGATGGCATTTGTGGTCTCCCTACCAGGGACCAAGTAACAAGGCTTTCTCCAGAATGAATATCTGAGGGAAAGAATTTAGAACAGTTTTCTATAAAATCAGTTTTGTCTATAAAGATATATTTATAAATTACATATGATTTATATTTTAAATATTGATTAATTATTAAAACCTGCATGAGTTTTAACGAGAAGCACACAATATAGAGCATCATTTAAGGGCATTAAATGCCTGTATACATTTTAGCATTTTTCCATGTAAAGTCTAAAAAACCAAAATCGCGCACTTTTCATGTTGTCTTGTTGTTGTTGTTATTGTTAAGTGGAAAGCTTTGTCTCTTCCTTTGACTGTTTAGTTACAGAGATCCTCAATGGGAATATATAAGAACCATATAGTCTATACACATTTATTTTTCTCTCATTCTTTAAAAGTTAATATTTTGTTGATGTTTTCTAAAATGCCTACTAAATGAAGTTGTACATCTATAAAATTTGAGTATGGATTGGTATGTATGGGCCATAATTTTTTCAAATAGTAGATGTGTTCAGTCAGAAAAATGTGGAGACAGTAGCTTGTCGGTGTGTCAAATGTCAGCTATCCCTGGGCCTGTAAGTAGATACCCTTGGTAATTCTGATTCTAGTGTTGTTTTCTCAAAAGAACCTATCATATGACATGATGGATCTTAAGTAGACTTAGCTGATAGGGAGGTTTCACTCACTTATTTTCCTTAACTCCTGTTTACTGAATAGAAAACTACTTTTTCAATAAAAAGCAGAGAGCTTATAATCACAGATGCTTCTCCGAGTCTTTGTCTCTTTAAATATGTGTTTCACAACCAGGAGGCATGTTCTAGCTTATTTCTCTTCTTTCTTTGACCCTTAAAGCTTAAGTTTCAAAGTAAAAGTTAATTGGTTTTAAATCGCTTAGAAAGACCCTTTACTTGGCCAGCTTCCAAATTGCATCGTATCTGCTTTTAAACTTTTGTGTTAAACTTTTTATCCACTATTCAAGTCATATAAAATGTGTCATATCTGCTTCTTTAAAAAGAAATATATATTAATTCCCTTACATTGAAAGTTTCTTCAGATAATTTAGGGGTTGTGATTTTAAGCATTTTGTAAGGCTGGAGGTGGAGATGTGGGGGGCTGATTATTTTTTGATCATTTTGTCTTTTTGGTCTCCCAGTACACACCTGCTTATTTCAGATAACCTCTAATTATGTGGCAACTCTTTGTATGCGATCATGATACCGACTGGCATTTTTCAACATCTTGTTTTTTGGGTTTTGTTTTTCAAGGTATAATCTTAATGCTAAAGCCCTGTTTTACTTCTTTTTCTTCCCTCAGTTTTATTTATATTTTGATGTTAGGACTAGGTGGCCTATAATTCTTTCAGTGAATAGAATATAGAACGGACCTGCAAATTCTCTAAAGCTGAGGTGCGATTTTTTTTTTTTTTTTTACCGTCATCAGAAACTCTGTGCAGATGTCAATTAGAGTTTTCCCGTTAGAAAAGCAATTCCTTGCCCCCCAAATATTATTACTGTCTAATCATGCTATCACATTCTTAAAATCTACTGTTAAAAATGAATTTGTTTGGTTTTGAGGGTTGAGTCTATTTTCTGTTGACATGGAAAGATCCTAGAATAATCCTTTATAAAGTTACAGATAAAGGCCTGTTGAATTCTTTCTCAACTCTAAAGCATAAGACATGTTCTGTGTCTTCATTTTTTTCTAAATCAAATAAAATGTGGCTCAGAATCTTTCTTCTGGATAGTTGGGGAATTCACTGTGTTGGTCATTTTTCAGGGTTCCCCTTTCCATCAGTGTCCTTCAAGAGCCTTTGAAAGGCCTTTGAGTACACAGCAAAGAAATCTCTTGGTGGATATAACAAGTCTGCTTTTATTTTTCCTTGCATAGGGGTCTCAGTTATTCTAGATCATTTCCTAAAATCCAAGGTTTTCCAAAACAAAGAACTCTTAACGCTTTTTGAGGGCAAGGAAATCCAGACTTCAGGGACAGAGCCATACCTGCCATCTAAAAGTAAAAAAGGAAATATACCTGTTATTCATTTTTAAAGACATGACACAGTTGCTTTTCCAGTCAGGTTATCTTGTGACCCCATTCATCAAGTTTTAGCAGGTTGCTTGCTAAGAGATTCTGAAAGAATGCAACAAAGGGAAGCTGAAGATTCCTAAGGGGGATGAGATCTATAATGTTAGTTCCTTCTGTCTATGAGGTTGTCACAAGTAGGTGGCAGTTTAAGGGCACTTGCCTGTCATACTGAGTTTACAAAGGGCAAGAATGTGGCTGATTTTAAAACTCAGCTTATACTCTATTATATGCTTTGTTGCCTAAATCATAATACTCTCCAGAAGGAAAATATGTGCCATTATTAATTATGCCAGAGAACAGGGGTTAACTAAGCTTGTCCAGGATAAACTGGATATATAGTCACCTTATATAGAGATAAAGAAAAGTAAATAAGTGTCAATACTTTGCAAACTGAATTATATGATGTATGGATTCTTTCTTGGAAAACCTTATGTTAAGTTGACATTGTTTACAATCTATTTGAGAAAGCCAAAAAGTAAAAAGACAATTGAAGTATGATGAAATAGATTCTATGATTGGGTAAAAACAGTATATTCCTTTAAATTAAATTTGACCATAAATGAGAATATCGTCAATTGCAACTTACAGAAAATCCAACTCAAACTGGCTTTAAGAAGAAAAGAAATTATTGGCTTATAAAACGGAACTATTATGTGGCCTTCAGGCATGGCATACCCAAGACCCCAGCTCATTGCTCAATTTTGCCCTTCAACATTGTCATAACTGTTATAGTATATATTTTGCATACCATACTATATTAAAAAGCAAAGAAAACTTTCTTTTCTTGACCTTCAAATGAAAGTGCCAAGCTTCTCTCTGATGGGACTGGCTTAAGTCATACACTCACACCTAAACAAATCACTATGGCAAGGAGCATGGAAGTCTCCACCCTCATTCCTTGGTTTTATAGAATGAGATATTGTAAAGGTTAACAGTATACCTACTCTAGGGGCACTTGGGTGGCTCGGTCCTTAAGCGACTGCCTTTGGCTCAGGTCATGATCCCAGGGTCCTGGGATCGAGCCCCGCACCGGGCTCCCTGCTCTGCGGCAAGCCTGCTTCTCCCTCTCCCTCTGCCACTCCCCCGGCTTGTGTTCCCTCTCTCGCTGTGTCTCTCTCTGTCAAATGAATAAATAAAATCTTTAAAAAAAAAAAAAACAGTATACCTACTCTAGTCACTATTCCATGTCAAGAAAGATTTCCCAGAGAAGTCAGTATTTAAATGAAATATAATTTCTTTATAACCAAACTAACCATCTTATATACATGGTTCATTTTTTGTTTCGTTAAATTTTCCTATTTCTCAGTAGCGTTATATAACTAATTGTAGGATTTAAAAGCTGGAAAGAGAAAGAAGACACAGAATACCATCTTTTCTCATTTCTAAAGAAATCAAAATGAACATACATATTCATTTTCTTTCATTAAACGTCTAGAGAAATATAATGTATCACATAAACATGTATAAACAAGGATTTCCAACACTGAAAACCAGGAAAAATTTTGTCATTACCTTATTTCATTCCTTTTTTTATCCTTTTTTTTCCTTTCTCAAGTCTTCGATGACATATCCAAATGTCAGCTTTAATTCATAACAAAAATTGAGCAAAGAACACTGTTGTTGTAATTTAGCCACTCCACCCTCTCCTCAAATATAGAGGAACTTGCATAATATGTGAACAGGTGTCCTGCTTTTTCTCATATTTGCAGAAGTGGTATGAGCTTTTCTGGAGTCAGGCATCTAAAACCTTGCCTTATATGTTACTGGCAAGTTACACAACTTCTACGGTTCTCAGTTTGAGTGTAAAACTGGGACAGAAAACTCTTTGTCACAGTGTAGTTATCAGAATTAAAAGCATGCTTTAAGATCTTTGTAAATAAATCTCAACTCTGCAGTTGTATTTGTTCTACCTGTGTGTTACTTGTCACATTTTCTTTTTGCTGCAACGTAACAGTAGTATTTTACATCATTCATCAGAGTAGACAATTAAGTAAAGTCACTCTTTAAAACAAATATTAATTTTAGAGGATTCAGTAGGTTTGTATGGTGGTTCCTCTTGCTAATCACAGCAATTATCCTCGGTGAAAAATGATAGACACTTGAAAAACCAATTAATCATGATAGCTATTTTTGCAGCATAAATAAATCAAACTTTCAAATCTGAGATGGAATCAAAAGGGCAATGGTAGTGTTTCAAAGCCCCTTGTCACTTGATGATAAAAACTTTTAAAAAGAGAGAAACTTGTTTTACTTGAATTGTTGTCCAAGTGCTTCAGAAAATGTGTGTTTTCCTAATAGATGAGAATTTTTTACTTGGATTAGAAAGAAATGCTTGGAGAGTAGTGAGAAGAGCACCTTCTGCTGAAACAGGTTTTTAGAAAATGGAGTGGAGTATGATGAGTGTGCCTCAAGTCAAAGATGAGATGGCTTTGAGAAACTCAGTGGCTGGAGACAGGTGTGTTTGAGCCCAGGGTGATATGCAAGGATATTTGCACCTTCTTTCTTCTTAATCATTCTTACCTTAAATCTCCAATTACTTGCTGAAGGGGGAATGGGAAGAAAATGTGCATGCTATTATGGGAAAGTTTTGCCTCTATACTATGGAAACTTTTAGAACAAGAATGTTCTGGATGTTAAGGCCAACTGCCTAGTGTTTATTTACTTAAAGATAATGTCACACCTTGGGTTTCTGGGAAGCAGTTGCTAAGATGCAGGTGAGCATACCGGAGGTTTATTTGGGAGTGCTCTTGGGGTCAACAGAAGGGGGCAGAAGGAGAAGCTGGGCTGTGAAGCATTCCCAGTAGGGGCCTCATGCAACCTGAAGCTGAAGGGACCCTTCAGAATTGTTATGATTTGGGGACAGAGGACCAGCCCTTTATAACTTCAGGTCCAGTCACTCATTGGAGATGAGCTTTCAGGGAAGGAAATATAAACTTGTGACAAAGATGATGCTCTTCAGCCAAGGCAGTTTCCTAGAAGGGAGTTGACAAGCTGAAGATTGTCTACCAGAAGCACTACTAGCAGCTGAAGGGGAACCTGGGAAGCATATTACAGCTTCTCAGTGCAGATAAGTTCATTATTTCACATAGGGACCAGGTGGAAAAAAATCACATGTCCAAAACTGAGTAGATTGCTAAAACAAATTGCATTGTATTATATGCCAGTATGTACTGTATGATATCGTTTTGTTGCAATATTTATTGCATACCCAAGTACATAAATATTACTTTATAAGAACACATACCACATATATTTCTGTGAAGATTACACATAACCATATGGAGTGCTGTGGGAGGAGACACAGGTAGATAGATAGATAGATGATAGATATGGCTGTCGATATATATATATCGTCTATGTAGTCATATACACACACACACACACACACACACACACACACACACATACATATATGACAAAAATCTTAGGATGCTGTTACCCTCACTGTCTGGTGTTATGATTACAGTCTATAAGAAAGGTTCACTTAGGGCAGTGATAGATACACATGAATCTGTATATATGTGTGTGTGTATATATATGTATATACACACCACTGATATAAATATTTATTTATAATTACATATAATAAAAATTAGAATTGTCTTTGGGTGGGTTGGGTTATAGGTGTTATTTATCCTGTTTTACAGAATGATGTTTCCATATAGTGTTATGAATGTGTAATGTTTCTTTATATCAAGTAAAAGCAGCAAAAGAAACTTTAAATGATCACTACGGAAAAGAATTCCAATGTTGGATATTTAGATTTGTTCAACTTTTCCATTAAAAATATTGAATAATAAATATAAGAATATGAAAAAAGAGCAGATTTTGAAATATGGAAAGAAATGCTTGAAGACACAGAATTGTTGCTGAGCTGCCATTATTGAAACATAGAGCATGTGGTTTTGGCCCAGTTGCTTCTGACAAACTTCTTTTGGCCGAAACATGTTGGGCCAAATAATATGCTACTATAAAATTCTGGGCGCTTATACTTACCATTTATTTTGCCCTAGTATGTACCAGGCACTGTGCTACGCACATGGCATTTAATATGTTTAATCCTCTCAAGTGTAGTGTACGCTAACTGGTATTATACTTGTTTCATAAAGGAAATGAATCCGAAAGGTTAAGTTAACTCCGAGAAACAAATAGGGTTTTAGAGGGGAGGGGGGACGAGGGATTGGTTAGCCGGGTGATGGGTATTAAGGAGGGCACGTACTGCATGGAGCACTGGGTGTTATGTGGAAACAATGGGTTGTGGATCACCACATCAAAAACTAATGATGTATTGTATGGTGACTAGCATAACATAATAAAATTAAAAAAAAAAAACAAAAACAAAGGTTAAGTTAGTTGCCCAAAGCAATACCATTGGTAAATGCCTGGATTCCAGCCCAGGCTTATTGGCAAGAAACCATGTGTATATACACACCCATATATATATATATATATATATTTGCATATACAAATTACATATATAACATATATTAATATTGAACCTTAGTAGTGAGAAATACTCTTTAGGACATATCTGGGGAGTAGAAAGAGTAGGGATGAAAATGTGTTTGCTCAAGAAAGATGATACATTAAAATAGGCTTTCTTATGATCTTCAACTGTCCTTTGAAAAAATATACCCAGGGAAGCTATAATAAGGAATCTGAATCTTGAGCAGAAAAGCAACAGAGAACTTGTCAAAGAGCTAAGATAAAAATGTCAAAGAACAGGATAATTTTGCAGCCCAGATAGGCACCCGTAGGGTAAGAAAAATTGGTCTCACCACAGTTTGCATCTCCATAAACTAATGTCCAGTATCCAGCTATGGTCAAGCTCATTCTTCGCCTTCCCCAACCCTCACCACACGCGTGCAGCTCATAGGATAATTATATAAATAACTGTCTGCGCTCTTAACTAAGTGCCTAGGCCCAGTTCTTGTTTGGATTGTGGGGGGAAAAATTGATAGTATGAGTAATAATAGATGACAGACAAGGTAGAATTGTGAAATTATTCAATTGCTGGAAATGGTGCACAGAGATGGAATGAAATCTTTAAAGATCTGGTTATTAAACCATGTGGGACAAATACAACCACGAGGAAATCAAAAGAGAATTTTTTTTAGGTTTTTATTTAAATTCCAGTTAGTTAACATATGGTGTAATATCAGTTTTAGGTGTACAATTTAGTGATTCAGCACTTCCTTACAACACGCGGTGCTCGTCACAACAAATGCCCTCCTTAATCCCCATCATCTGTTTAAAAAGAGAGAGAAATTTATTGTTATACTCCAAGAACAAAATTAAATCTATTATTGAATGGAAGGAGGTGAGGATTACAGGGAACTATTGTTTGTGTACTGGTTATACTGCCTTAAAGAATAATAAATTTTAGGGGCACCTCAGTGGCTCGGTTAAGCGTCTGCCTTTGGCTCAGGTCATGATCCCAGGGTCGTGGGATCGAGCCCCACGTCGGGCTCTCTGCTCCGCAGGAGCCTGCTTCTCCCTCTTCCTGCTGCTCCCCCTGCTTGTATTCTCTCTCTCGCTGTCTGTCAAATAAATAAATAAAATCTTTAAAAAAAAGAATAAATTTTAAAGTGTGTGGCTTGCACAAGGTTATTGTCCTAGGTTAATATTGTTATGCACAGCTGTTAGATTAGTTTTTGGTAATAGCAGTAGCAAAAGCTTAGTATGGTAAGTAAGGGTTGGTTACTCTCCCCTACCCTCACTATCAGGTATTATGATCACAATCTGTGTAAAAGATTTAGTCAAGGCAGACGTGAATATTCTAAAATTTAAGGGTAGGATTCAGTTAACCTTAGGGAGGGCATCATGCAATCAGAATCTTTGAATTCAGTGTAGAGATACAACATGGTTTGGACATCAAATCTTGGGTACCATTCCAGAAAGTGCAGGGTCATTAGCTTGCTGGATTTTTGTATCTGGTCCTGATAAAGATGAGAAGTGTCTCTAATATATTTTAACCCAAACATGTATCTTGAATCACACTAATCTCATAAATGAAAATTCATTTCTGGGGCACCTGGGTGGCTCAGTCGTTAAGCATCTGCCTTCAGCTCAGGTCGTGATCCCAGGGTCTTGGGATCAAGCCCCACATCGGGCTCCCTGCTCAGCGGGGAGCCTGCTTCTCCCTCTCCCTCTGCTGCTCCCCCTGCTCATGCTCTCATTCTCTCTCTCTGTCAAATAAATAAATAAAATCTTTAAAATAAAATTAAATTAAAAGAAAGTTCATTTCTAACATTCATTTTGCTCATTAGCAAGGCCTCTGGTGTTGACTGTGATTAAAATGGTTAAAATGCTTGTAGCACCTGCCTCAGGAATCTGACCTTTCTGATTAAAGTCTGACCCCATTCCCCATACGAATTCCTGATTGAGGCAACTGACTGCTAACACATTCATACTGTCACATGTATAATATCTGTGCTGAAGAATCTTAAAGTAAATTACAGACTTCATAACATATAACTCATAATTTTTATCATGAAAAATGATTTTTGGTTTTTGTTTTGTTTTGCCACAGACATTTTAACATGCATCAAGAGTCTTCAAAAATTTATAATCTCCAAGGTCAAATTTCTTCCTCTAACTTATCTTCCTTATAGAAATCATCATGGGCAGTTGAAATATGTACATGTAGGTTTGCCTTGATTTAGGATATTGAGACTTAAGAATATATCTGTCTAGTAAACAAGCCAACTCTGTGTCAACTGGTTTCTTAAGATTTTTTTAAGATTTATTTATTTTAGAGAGAGAGAATATGGGCACCCATGCATGTGCACAAGCAGGCGGAGGGGCAGAGGGAGAGAATCTTCAAGCAGATTCCCCACTGAGTGCAGAACTTGCAGGGCTCAATTCCAGGACCCTGAGATCATGACCTGAGCCAAAACCAAGAGGTGGCTGCTTAACCCACTGAACCACCCAGGCGCCCCTGGGTCAACAAGTATTGTTGCCAGGATTCTGTCCTTATCCACAAATATTTTAAGTGGGACATTTCTTTCATCTTTGTTTGTGCCCTAACTACATGAGAAATTTGATTATTTTAAGTGGTCTAACAAGGAAACAAAGCATGAAGTCCCCAAATCAAAAATTCATTGTATGTATTCAGAAGAGGCACCCCTTTTGTGTTGGTTCAATCACAAATGAAGTACTATTATCTGAGAGTATCTCCCTGGCTTGTATGGGGGTAATGGGGCATGGGATTTACAGATTCGACAATAACTGAGAGATTGAAAAGATATGTAGCTCTTCCTTACAACTTTGCTTAATGAAACCCTCAGTGTTGTGAAAAGAGCTTATTGTTTCCTTTTCATGCAAATCATCTTAGTTTTTATTTGTTTATCTGATAGTCTCTAATTTAGAATAATGTAGTCTTTTTGTCTGGTGCTGTTGTGAAGTAGCAAGCAGAAAATGCTAACAGGAAATAGATTAGCAAGTATCCCATAAATTGGAGTTCCTTCTCTCTCTTTCCCTTCCTTCCCCCCTTCTTCCCTTCCTTCTCTGTCTTCTTTCCTCCCTTCTTTCCTTTGCTTCCTCTTTGTTTTCTTCTTTCTCCCTTTCTTTCTTTCTCTCTTCCTGTTGATCTATCTCTATTTTCTGCTTTGTCAATAGGAGAATCATTTATTGTAAACAAACCGGCTGATAGTGAATTTTCTGTGAAGTCACATGAGATCATAGGTGGGTGGACTTGGGGTAGAGCTGCCTGGTGCTCTGCATTTGGGTTAGGGCTTTGGAGTAGTGCCCTTATTTGCTATTCTCGGTCTCCCAACTTTGTGACTAATTCCAAGGTAGACAAAGGTTATGATCTTAAAATAGTTTTCAAAAATAATTTCTAATAATTTTGCTCTTCTTAAAAATAAGCATCTCTCCAGTATGAACCTTTACATTAAAGAACGAATTCAAGTGAGTCCGTGCTCTAACTTTTACACCAGATGCGTGTATGGACTGACAGAGCCATGTCATAGACTTCAATTGTAGCCTTATCTTCTCTGTACCTTTTTGTATATCTAAAACGTTTCATCATTATGTTCTGTGAAACAAACTCATCATGTTTTTAAAAGCTGGAGTGGGTAATGGGAAAGAGAGAATCAAGACACCGCTTCAACTCCCAACTTTTGCTGTTAATGTCATCACCACCAACATTTTAAATGTATGCTTTGACTATTTTGCACTTCTTTTCCTTTGATTACTCTTGTTGATGCAAGCCTTTAGGCATAATATTTATGTACAGGATTTATGCAGGATTCTTCTACTAGAGAGATGATGAGTTATCCATTGTACTTTGAGATACCTCATCATTTAAAAATTTCTTAATTTGGTTTTGCTCGGAATGATCAGAAAGAATAAAGCCTATGTATGATTCATCTCCTGAGAATTAGAACGGAGGATTAATATTTCGGGTCTTTCTTAATATTGGCACATCTGTGAATCAGCGATAGATTTCTTTCTGGTTTGAAATATAAAATTCTAGACTTAATTAAAAGCTCACTGATGTTTCGCCACCAGATGATTCTGTATTTGAATTTTCTTCCACTTTGTTTTCAACTTATCATTGAGGAACATTTCACAGGTCTCTTCCCTCTGTTTTGTTTGTGTACATGTTAGTATTTCATCATTTGGGAGAAAATCTTCTGCCATCCTGAAGGTCATTTACCTGAAAATGATAGAAAGCCACCTCAATTCAAACAACTGCATAGTAATTATCTATCAGTGATCGTTGTTCATTAGTTCCCCGTTTCAGGATTACTGGCCTGCCTCCCCACCTCTGGCATACTCCCCTCTCCGCCCCCCAACACATTATCTCAGAGCCTACTGATTCATTCAAGTCCTTGGGCTAAATTGGCCACCCACTGTGTTCTTGTTGTTTTGTGTATGGTAGTGAAAAGATTTAATTGGATATTGTTGAAAAGACACAGAGGCTAACTCTCAGTTTTCATATGTGGCTCTTCCTCACCCTCAGCACCGCCTCCTTTCCTTGATGAGAAAATTACCCTCTCCATGGTAACAATTAAAAAAAAAAAAAAAGGCTTTCAGATTTTTGGTAGTACTTGTTGCAGAGAAAAGAAGTCAAAAAGTAGAAGCAGTTTAAAAATGAGAAGGGGGAAGAAGACAGCTGGGAAGAAGGCTTAGTGTTGATGAGTGGGTGTTGATGGGGGAGAATGAAGCTGAATGGGCAAAGCTGAGGGGAAGTTGGTGTGTCTGTATCCAGGAAGGCATTACCCCTTCCTTTCCTGCGGGCTGTCAGTCCCCCAAAGATAAGGACTTTGTTCTGGATCTCTGCCAGGATTCACTCCTGGAAGAGCTGCTTGTCACAAACCAGCAACACCCTGATTTCCTCAGGGAGTCACAGTTCATTAATTTTTTTTTAATGTGATGCTTTTGTGAGCTGCTGTTTCCACCTCTTAATAGGGACATTCAGAGGGACTTTTGGTGATGAGATGAGGGAGAGGCGAGAATACACCTCTCCTGCCTCTGGAGGCCTTTGGTTAAACCAGGTCCGCCCTGGAGAGCTGGATTCTCGCTGCTTAATGCCTCCTGTGCTTTCTAGATTGTGGAATTTTATAACCCTTGACACTGACTTTCACTTAGCACTGAACCAGTCCCAAGAAGTGTGCCACATCATGGCAGGCAGTTTCATGCTAAATGACAGCAGAACATTTGTGCTAGGCTGACTAATATCTCCCCAAAGATAACCATGTCCTCATCCCTGGAACCTGTGAGTATGTTACCTTACACGGTGGAAGGGACTTGCAGACGGGTGAAGTTGAGGATATTGACATCAGGGGCACCTGGGTGGCTCAGTCAGTTAAGCGTCCTGCCTTTGGCTCAGGTCATGATCCTGGAGTCCTGGGATCGAGTCCCGCATCGGGCTCCCTGCTCGGCGGGGAGTCTGCTTCTCCCTCTGACCCTCCCCGCTCTTGTGCTCTCTCTCTCACTCTCCCTCTCTCAAATAAATAAATCAATAAAATCTTTTTTTTTTTTAAAAGGATGTTGACATAGGGGGATCTTGATGGATTATTTTTGGGTGCCCATTGTAATCACAAAGGTCCTTAGAAGAGAGGAGGCAATGTGATCATGTAAGCAGGCAGGGGGAGGAATGAGAAGATGCTAACCTGCTGGCTTTGAAGATGGGCAGCAGGGCCAAGAGCCGAGGATGGCAGGCAGCCTCTAGAAGCTGGAAAAGGCAAGGGAACCGGATCTCTCTTAGGGACTCCAGAAGGAACAGAAACTCTGCAGGCACTTTAATTTTTGCTTCTAAGACCTATTTTCAGACTTCTGACCTCCAGAACTGTAAAACAATAAATGCAGATTATTTTAAGCCACTAAATTAGTGATCATTTGTGACAACAGCCATAAGAAACTAATATAACCGTGAAATTTAATAATAACTGATTTTGCATAATTTTAATACAGGCTTTCTTACTGGGACTTATTTTTTTCTTAATTATAAGTAATTAAATAGGGTATAGAGAAAATGTCATGATCCGTCCATTTTAACCATAGAAATATGTATTTCCAGTATTTAAAAAAAAAAGACAAATTTGAATGCAATTGTGTGGAATAACAAACAGTAAAGATAAAAACAGAGAAAGTGTCCATTTGGAAATGAAGTTGGGAAAAAATAAACAGTAACAAACCAATTATGTAGTTTTCCCTCCTGTTTCATTCCCACCCACCCCCACCCCCCATGATTTGTTTAAGCCCTTGCACTCAGTTTTAGATACTGTAGATACTGTTGAACAGCAATGAAGCCTTGATGGGTTTAGTGGCATGAGAAGTGCCACAAGGGCAAGAAAGTGAAGAATATGTTTGAGAAGAGAAAGCAGAGTAGCTTGTACAAAGGTCTGTGGCATGCAGACAGGGATAGGCTTAGGAGTCAGGCAGCTCTGAGTTCAAATGCTTTTCTCCTCCCAAGTGGCTGGCTGTGTTTGGGAAAGTTGCCCATGTGTAAGAATGGATATCTGGTATCCAGCTAGGTAGCTGTCAAGATTAAATCATGTCTGTGAAACATTGAACCCAGCTTCTGCTACATTGTAGCTGCTGATGAAGTTCTGGCTATGAGGTACTGGAAAAGGAGCATCTGGGACATTTTGTTCTACCTCTACCACATCTTAGTTTTGTGACCTTGAGTAAATTATGTAACCTCTCTGTGCCTCATTTTTCTTGTCTATAAAAGATAGTAAGAGTACCTAGCTCAGATAGTTGTTCTCCATTAATATAGGTAAGATGCTTAGGGCAATCTCTGGCACGCAAGAAACTCAACACTAGTTCTCATTGTGTTGCAATTGTTACACCGTAGGAGTTTGTACTTGATCTTAGCCAAAAGGCCAAGAAGCAATGCTATAGGAGTTTGAATTGTAAGGTGGTGCACTTTTGGAGGAATGGGGTGCCAAGTTTTAGTAGTTATTGGTGGTGAGTACTGTACTTTTGAGTGGATCAAGATAATTACTATTAAAAGATTACAAGATGGATACTTACTAAACCAAACTGTTTAATCAATTGCCTCCCTCACATTCCCTTTCCTTCTTGGTTTTTTAACCTTCCATTTTGGGCCGCCCATCGTACAAATATTTAATACTCAGACTTCTCTTTAGTAACACAGGTGGTATGAGTTACTTTTGTCACTACTCGTGTATAATGTCATCCTGTTCGTGAACCAACAGCTCGGAATTAGCTTTCACATTAGCCTACCTCACTTTGTAAAGTTTTAATTGAAGTACTGACCTCATTACCACCCCCTCTGGCCACTATCTTAGAGAAAACTCCGGCTAAAAGTAAGGCAGATCATTACTAGAAGAGAGAGAGAGAATTGAGATTGAAGTATTGGAAATTAGAACCAACTGACAGTACTGTTTTATGTATTATTACCAGTTTTTGTCTCACCTGGTCCCATGCCACCAAAATGTCTGAGGAAGCAAAGGGTAAGCAATTTTGCTCATGTTACGTAAATAAAACAGAAAAGCAAATAGAGAATTCTGCCTGCATCCTTTCTCCAGGGATTGCTGCTTCTTTTTAAATTACTTAAAATTTATTGAAATGGGTGTTAATAATAAGCACCCTTCCCAATAAAACAGAGAATTAAACTTAACTCTTCCCTATAAGGTAAACAGCTTGATTAGGTATGCAGCATTACAAAATCCATTTAAGAACTGATTATACTTGCCCTTGGAGCACATCTAGAGGCTCACAATTAGGAAACTGTACACATTTTCCTATCAAACAGAACATAGAGTTTCCATATTCCTCAGAATCGGCTTCGTTTGAGCCATGTGTTTGCTTGGAACTATGCCACATAAAGCCATAAAGCACCGCCCCCCCCCCCCCCCCAACGCTGTGCTTTTTTCATGCCGCAGAGCAAGTGTGTGATTTACTGGCACGGTGTGCTAATGTAGACCCATTTTTATAGGATAAGAACTAGTACAGCCAGGGAATTGAAAAGTACATCAGAGATTCTCCCCCTAGAATGTGTCCCCTCCTTTAAAAGCTGTCACACTGCAAGTTCCAATTGAGTTAAAGGCCGTTGTACTCTGCAGGGAAATATATTCTATTGTAATTTTTATGTCCCTCAATAACAGTCTGTTCTTTGTTTACTGAAGAGAGCTTTTATGTCATAAAATGGTATTTTTTTTGACAGAGAAGCAGAATCATTGTTTTATTATAGAAATTTTCCTCTTACAACAGCAAAAATAAATAGCTCATCTCTTAAGCTCCTGATCAATGTCTAACACCTCCTACCCCCAGCAACACTTCACTGCAAGTGTATTAACACTCCGTGAGAGCAACTCTATTCACCAATCAAGAAATGATCTTCACAAATGATTTACAGCTAAGCCAGGGCTTAAACACATAGTACCCAATCAAAGGCAGATTGTTATCTTTCCCCAGTCGTATAATTTCTGAGAAGAAACAGATTAATATCAGTCTCTGAGAATATGCAAAGTATGTTGTCCCTTATGAAGCATGAGGCCCAATGGTTAAGCTTTTTTTTCTTCCTACATATGTCTAAATGGTACACAGTGCACTGTTTTGATGCAAAGGTATGGTAGAGATTTGTGCATACTTCGCTTCTCCTTTCGCATATTGCATCTCCTGTGTGAGTGCACACAGATGCTCTTGCGCTCCCCCCCTCCTGCTTTCCCTCATCTTACGCTTACTTGTAAAGCTCCAAGAGGTTTCCATACCATGAAGATATCATTTTTTAGCACAAGCACAGAATTGTTCACTATCTATCTGTTATCTTGGCTTTGTGGCACTCAGAACTTAGTGACGTCAGAAGGTCAAGGCCCCATCAATTAAATACATTCTACATAACATATTCCTCAATTGCTGTTCTTACAAAGAGACCAGGACTAGCTGTATTTGACTAATTTCTACCTAAGGTATTTGAATGCTGACAAATAGATTTATTACTTTCATCTCCCCCAGTCTGGTTGATACAAATGTAATTATCCTCATTTTACAGATGAATAAACTGAGCCTGATTCTCTCCCTCTATAGGCAGCATGAATCGAACAGCTGTGCCAATTATTTTGGTAATTCATGTCTTCACGTGCGCCACTCGAAGATAGGAAAAGAGCATTTGGGGGCTTGAATTACACCGATTGACCGTGTACATGAGTTTTAATTGCCTCTAGATAATCACTCATTTCCCCTCTTGACTTGCATGTACAGGTAGCGTCACAGGACTGTAATGTCTCTTACTTTGCCTCAGTTTATTGGTGGCTGCCACTGGCAATAAAAACCAAGGTTCTTGTCTCAGCTAAATAAGTGGTATCTTTAAAATGTTTTGAAAACATGAAAAGGCTAAAAGCATTCTTAGCACAACCTTTTATTTGCTTTGAGCCTTATTTTTGAAAGGATTAGTATAGTACTCGTTAAATAACAGGCTTCTTTCCTAGAACCTGGAGAATCATCTGAAGACTCATTTCCCAAAGAAAATATCATAGGTCTAATGCAATGATAGTTATAAAAGGACATTGCAATGTTACGTTCACAATATGTGATGTCATAATAGTATATTGATTATTCTTTTTACCACTGATAATAATCTTTGGAGTTATATTTCTGGAGGGATCCCAATGCTCTCTCCTACTCTGATACTCTCTTTACTCTTCAGAGCAGAAATCTAAGAATTTAGCATTCCAAATGTTTACTTTTTTCTAAACTGAAACTACAGTCACTCTCTACTCCCGTCTAATTTAACATAATGTTACAAATGTAATCAGAAAATATGCATAATAATTCTCTGGGACACTGTTTTACCAGCAGTGGGGTTGAATTTATTTTGCTTATATGCTGTGGAGTCGGTATTTTCTCCTGAAATAGAAGGCTGCATGAGGTTAAGTTAGAAATGGTTTGCAGGGACACCTGGGTGGCTCATTCAGTTAAGTGTCTGATTCTTGATCTCAGCTCAGGTCTTGATCTCAGGGTCATGAGCTCAAGGCCTGCATTGGGCTCCACACTGCTCATGGAGCCTACTTTTTAAAAAATGTTCTGCATGTTTTCATGACTGGAAATTGAAACAGAGGGGCTAAAAGAGGTTTTTCTTGGATTGTTGCAATGTAGTTTTCCAGTCCTTTCTTCAAAAGAACGTTGGATGCAATGGTGCAAGGTTAATATTTCTAAAATGCCACTTTTATCGTGGCTTTCCTCTGTTCTCAAGACTCCATTGCTTCCCACTGCCTTCAACATCACGTCCTTACTCATTCATCTGGTAGTCTGAGCCCCTGCCTCCCTCCCCAGCTGGATCACAGTCATCATAGTTCTGCCCACTGCACACGCACCCTTCTTCCAAGCACTCTAGCGTATTGGTGCCTCCACACATTGGTGCAAGCTCAATCCTTGCCCTGGAATCGCCCCTCTCATCATTAGGTCATTATCAGTCCTGTTCATCCCCCAAATGACAGTTCAGGTTCCTGATCCTCTAAGGTATTTTCCCTGAGCATGCTCATATGAGAATTGCATTCTTCAGAATCTGTTAGCATAGAGTCTATAGTGTGTAGACTGTAACGTTTGTCATTTGCATGCCGTGTTCTCTTATTGGCTAACTGCATGTGTGACTGCGAATGGGCAGGCCTGAAGGTCGTCCCCCCAACGGCATTGCGAGCTCATTGCAAGGTCCTTGAATTCATTGAGGATGCTCTTTTTTGCCATCCTCTATCACGTGCAAAGCACATTTCCTACTGTAATGTATTGTGCGTAGAATCCTGCCAATAAATATTTCCTGCCCATTTGATTGATTGGTGCTCACTTACCTGTTAACGCTGGCCTTCTTTATCTGCATTGCTATGGCTTTGGACAACATCTTTAGGATGCAAAATCAGGATGTTCTGTGCCAGGCAAAATATTACAAACAACGCCCTCAGATAATTCGGTTTCACTGCTCATGTCATGTCATTTATCCTCCATTTTATTAATTTGGTTCACTTATAATTCAATTTGCTGTATAGGGCACTCTGATTAGATAAAAGATGATTTATCTTGACCAATTGAAGTTAGACTGCCTCCAAAATGGTGTTATTCAAGGTTGAACAAGAAAAGAATAATGGAACATTGGAGCAGAAAAAAATCCCAAAATATGGATACTGTAAAACGATTTCACTTTTCCCTTTCCTCTAAAATATATGGAGGGAGAAAAAAACCACGTCACTTATTCCGCTGGGTCATAACATCAAAAGTGAATGTGATGTGCACGACAGAAACTGGTCTTAAAACTGCCCCAATTATCCTTTCTCAACTTGTGAAATTTACAGAACAATAGGGTTTCAAGCACTGCGAACAATGTAGAATAACAGATCTAATGTTGAACAGCTAAAAATATCAGCGCCCTTTCTGTCAGCTTAGAAATGTATTTGCAAATCATTATCAACAAATTGTAGCCTAAAATTCTTCTTTCTTCTTGACTTTGAAATTATATTTCAAGATCCCCAAATTAGACCACATTATTTACTTACTGGCTCATGTCACTGAAAGGAGTTTTCATTTTTGTGTATTAAGGGGTTCATGAAATGACAAGTAAATCAGTCCTTTAAGTTTTCTGTGGCAGAATAACTTGGAAATGATCATCATAATCTCTTTTTCAACCACAGGAGAGAATTTATTTTTAAAATAACATACTAAGAGTTGGGCGCCTGGGTGGCTCAGTCGGTTAAGCGTGTGAGTCTTGATTTCAGCTCAGCTCATGATCTCAGGGTCATGAGATTGAGCCCCCAGTCAGGCTCTGTACTCAGCGGGGAGTCTGCTTGCAATTCTCACTCCCTCTGCCCCTCCCCCTGCTTGCACGTGCTCTCTCTCTCTCTCTCTCTCTCGCAAATAAATTTTTTAAAAAATAACATACTAATAGTAGATTAGCTTTATAGTACACCATTACAAGAAAGGCCTCGAATTTGGGAGGCTTAAAATAAATTTGTTAAGCCCCCCAAAATGCCAACAAATAAGAACGACATTATTACAAAGAAATAGAGAAATAAATTCCACGGACTGTCCTATGGGTTTTTGAATCCAATAATAATTTCTTAAGTAGCTATCATATTTTTCCTATTTAAAGTTAGCCAAATGATCACTAATTTTTATAATACTAATAAACACTGCTTGAAACAGGGAGGTGTGTTCTAGTAATTTCCACACCCTTCCAGTTATTATTCACTTTCTTGTATCACCGTTTCCCCTTATTGTGTCCAGTCATTTGGTCAGTCAACACTTTCACTTGCGGTTATCTGTGTACCATATTTCCAGGAAAAGACCAAGAACTGAGGAAGGTGTTCCAGCCAGAAAGAATAAGGTACACAAAGGCATGGAGTGACACAAGTCTTGGCTCCCATAGCTTCAGTTTTTCTAGTCTTCATCGTTACCCAGTTCCTTGTGATAAAATCCAAATACCTCAGACGGATTTTTAAAAACCCAACCATAAAACAAGATAAATTGTCTTTTATCTAATCAGGGTGCCCCACACAGCAAATTTAATTCTCAGTAAACCAAATGTATGAAATGGAGGATAAATGACAGGATGTGAGCAGCACAATGTAACTCTGAGGGCTTCCACTCTGCCTGTCTAAACTTATCTCCTATTCTTTCCAGTGAAATTGTAGCCTTATTTTATTTCTCTGCCTTTGCTCTTTCCTTCCCTTATAATGACCTTCCCATGACCTAGCCAAATCTTCCAAGGTTCAACTACAACCCCATCCCTTCTGTGGAGTCTTTCCAGAGAATTCCCATATGTGATAACTCCCCAAACTGATTCCTTTTAGTGCTTGTTTCTGTCTTCACCATTCACTTTGGTACTTTTGCTGGACTCTTTCTCGGATATACTACTGTCTAACCTGCTGTTGCATCCTGGGAGGCCGGAGAGCATGAGCAGCTGCAGTGGGCTTGCTCTTTCCCGTTGATTATGTCCTTCTAGTGGGAGGCACTGGTAGAGCCGAAGGAGGGAGGAGAGCGAGCCAGGCGATGGCCAGGTCCCTTTACAGATACAGCTCCCATCAAGAGGTCCTCTCCCTGCAGCTACTTCTCAGATTCTATTAACTGCACCCTCCACTTGGCTTTTCTGGCCTTGAGGAAAGACTCCCCTTCCCAGTTTGAATGGGCCATTTGTTTATTGCAGGTACCCTGACTGATTCAGTCCTTAGGTAATTAGATAAATAGTTTATTTCCCCTTGTATATTCCCACGTCGTGTTCCTGTCCCATTTAATCTCATCTGTGTGATAATTATGTCATACTATGTTATGCATATTACACTACAGCATACCTACTTTGTAACCATATCGTACTATAGTGTCTTAAGTGTGTGGGCTCTGGGGCCAAATGTCCTGTGTTAGAAATTCTGAACACTTACCAGTCTGTGATCCTGGGCAAACTGCTTAACTTCTTTTTGTTTCATTTTTCTTCTTTGTAAAATGGAGACAATAGTACCTATCTCGTAGAGTATTATGATGATTAAACTGATTAAAATTTTATTGAAAACGTTTATAGTTCTTATGCAACAAGAAGTATTCCAAGCATTTTACTACAAACATGAACCCAATTTTCATAACAAGGTTAAGAGGTAAGATACTCTTGTGATCCTCATTTTATAGTGGTGGAAATGAAGAAGAGAATGGTTAAGTAACTTGCCAAAAATAATAAACCAAGTAAATGGCAGCCAGAATTCAAACCCAGGCAGCCTGACTCCAGAGTCCGTTCTCTGTGGATTATGATAGACCATTTCGGCACATAGGAAGTGCTTAATAAGCAATTATTGCTGTCGTTATGAGTATTATTTCTCACTGTATTAGTTCTTTGTGAGTCTTTATTTTCTGCTAGATGATGAGTTCCTTAAAGAAAGAGGTCAAAGTTTCTTTGTGTATGTCCGTTAGCCAAGTGTTTGGCCTACAGTTGCAGGTTAGTAACTGTTTGTGGAACTAATTATTAGTTGTTTCTCATGTATTTTTCAAGGCCACCCTAGCCTTGGGAACAACTGATACTTAGCTAAAACTGCAAATGGAATTTGAGATCCCCACAGCCATTTTTGTTGCCAGAACTACAGCTTCCCCTTTTAATCCCAAATTCTTAGATGATCCATGCCTTTCTCTAGAGGTTCCTTGCTTTACTTCTTTCCAATCACAGTGACTTTGGTCACATTGGTACTGATAGGGTCCCAACTTGGATGACTGCCACCTGTTTTGTTCTGCTTTCCTGACCGGAAGAGATTTTCCCCAAAACATGTATCTTTTAGCTTCATGATTGCTACTAAAAGAAATTTAGAGTAAATTCTCAGGAACTAAACAAGAGGCATTTGATGGACATGTTATAATTTGTGTTCAGATGTGTTTTTCCCATCACCAGTTGACTAGTGCCTCAGACAAGATACACAACTTTTATTCTCTGCTCACTTCAGGGTCGAGGTCAGGATTGGCTACATAATTTGTGGGGTCCAGTGAAACTTGAAAATGTAGGGCCCCTTGTTCATAAAAATAAATAAAGAATTTCAAGATGGCAGCAGAACCACAGAAAACAAAGCACGGGGCCCTTCTGTGTGCAGAGCCCAGTACAACTATACAAGTTGCACACCCATGAAGCTGGCCCTGATGGAGGTCTCTGCCTATCCAATGGAATATTTTTTTCTTAGCTTCGCTATCTTCCCCAGCCTGAAAACTTACCAAAAAGTTCCTTTTTCCATGTCTTCCAGGAAGCCTAATGGTTGTTATGTAAAAAGGATTTTCGGTGGCTTGCTTGGATAACCTAGTATTCTTGAGCCACATGTGTAGAATAGAACCTCACCATTACCATGTGACATGCCTAAATCATCTTTTTTCCTCCAATTAAATTCTAGGCTCATTGACAATAATGGCCACATCCTTTTTTTTTTTTTTTTTAAGTAGCAGTGTTTTTTAATAGAGGTACTTTTAAAATACTAATTTACTTGAATCTTAGGAAGGATATTAATAATGTCCAGAAACTGTGAGTTAGACATCTAGGTGGTAGTATCATGGAATCGCCATGTTATGTAGATCTGAAGCATTGATGAGAGGTTTAGGGTCAAAAAAAGGGCAAAAGTGGGTATATTCATTGGGGCTTGAGATTAAATATCCCAAGATGGGATTAAGCAGGAAATGATTTTATTTGAGGAAATATCTTTGTGAAAGGAAGTAGGGAGGAAGTCGAGGAAGGGGGGAGAGCCACTGAATCAAAACGCAAGCCTGACCCCAAGTGAAAGAAAGAGGGAGAGGAGATTGTGCAGAAGCATCCCAGTGTGCCGTAGATCTAAGGAAGATTCAGCAGAGCTGTTGGGAAGTCACTGAGCCCAAGGCAGCCAGAGGAGCCCTGTGTCTCCCAAACAAGGCTCTGCTTTAGTATTGTTATCACACTCAGTCATTGGTGGGGAGCAGTCTGCAGGAGGCTTGGCTTCTCTTCAGTGGAGTGATGGGTTTCCAAAGGCAGCAGCTGGGGTCCCCAGTCACTTAGGTCCCAGTTGTAAAAGTCTTGCACGTTGTCATGGCCACCACAGTGGGTATTAGCAGCAGTGGTATTTAAAGCCTTGTAATCATAAAACTTACCAGAAGAAAACATGGGCAAAGCTTCTTGACATTAGTCTGGGCTTTGACTTTTTGGATAATGACACCAAAATCACAGACAACAAAAGCAAAAATACACTAGTGGGAATGCATCAAATTAAAAAAAAAAAAAAGAAAAAACAAGCTTCACACCAAAGGAAAAAAAATCAACAGAATGAAAGGCAACCTACGAAATGGGAGAAAATAGTTGCAAACTGTCTGTCTGATAAGGGGTTAAGATCCAAAATATATAAGGACTTCCTGCAACTCAATAGCAAAACAAAACAAAACAAAACAAATAATCGGCTTTAAAAAATGGCAGAAAACCTGAATAAACACTTTTCCAAAGAAGACATCCAAGTGGCCAGCAGGTACATGAGAAGGTGTTCAACATCATTAATCATCAGAGAAGTAAAAATCAAAACCACAGTGAGGTATTACCTCACACCTGTTGGAATAAGTTTTCAAAAAGACAAGAGATTGTAAGTGCTGGTGAGGGTGTGGAGAAAAAGGAACCTTTGTACACTGTTGGTGGGAATGTAAATTGGTACAGCCAATGTGGAAAACAGTGTCGAGGTTCCTCAAAAAATTACAAATAGAGCTATCATATAGTCCAGCAATCCCACTTCTGAATATACATGTCCAAAGGAAATGAAATCAGGATCTCGAAGAGGTATCTGCACTGCCATGTTCATTGCAGCACTATTCACAATAGCCAAGATAGGGTAACAACTCAAATGTCTGCCAACACATGAATCCATAAAGAAAACATGGTATATGTATATATACAATGGGATATTATTCAGCCTTAAGAAAGAGGGAAATCCTGCCATTTGTGATAACACAGATGAACTGGGAGGGCATTATACTAAGTGAAATAAGCCAGACACAGAAAGACAAATAGCGTATGATCTTACTTATATGTGGAATCTAAAAAAAGTCAAACTCATAGAAACAGAGTAGAATGATTGGTTGCCAGGGCTGCAAAGTGAGGGAAATTGGACGGCATGGATCATAGGGTACAAACTTCCACTTTTAAGATGAATAAGTTCTAGACATCTAATATACAGAATGGTTACTATAGTTAATAATAATGTACACTTGAAACTTGCCAAAAGGGTGATCTTAAGTGTTCTTATCACACACACACACAAAAGTAACTGTAAGATGTTGACTATATTAACTAGTTTGATTGTGGTGATTATTTTGCAATGTATACATAAATGAAAATATCAAGTTGTATACCTTTATTTTTAAAGATTTTATTTATTTATTTATTTTAGACAGACAGAGAGAGAGAGAGAGAGAGCATGTGAGCAGGGGAAGGAGCAAAGGGGGAGGAGAAGGGAGGGGGAAAGAATTTCAAGCAGACTCCCTGCTAGGCATGGAGCCCTGACGTGGGGCTCGGACACTTAACCGAGCCACCCAGGTGCTCCCAGTTGTACACCTTTATATACAATTTCTATTTGTCGGACTTAACCCAAGTAAAGCTAAAAGAATGTTTTTAAAAAAGTCTTAGAGACAATTTATATAATTTAGACAAAGTCGAGTTGAGGACCATGTAAGTTCCACTTCATTCCGAAGACCCTCCTTAACCCCTAAATGAGGTTACCTATCTCTCCTATAAGCTTTGATCACTCCCTGTGCTTCCCCTACCATAATACTCACCTCAGTATTTTTGTAAGTGCTTATTTACTGCCTGTCTTAACTACTAGTTTATTTTCTCCTTGAGGAGAATAATTTTTCCTCCTTCCCTTCTTTATCACCTGTGCCTAGGTCAAGGACTGACAAAAAAATTATTTGCAGAAACCCAAATTGGGGGGCATTCTACAAAATACCTGGCCTTCAAAACAGTCAACGGTATGAAGTTCAAAGAAAGGCAAACAACTATTTCAGATTAAAGGAGACTAAAGAGACATGACAACTAAATGCAATGCATGAGTCTGGACCAGTAAATCAAAGGCAACTCATGGGATAATTGTCATACTACGGATAAAAAATGTGGATTGGATTTATAGAACTAAAGCCATAGGAAATTTCCTGACTTTGAAATTGGGCTGAAGTTATGTAAGAGAATGCCTTTTTCTTAAGAAATAAACACTGAAATATCGAAAGGTAAAGGGCATGGTAGCGGCAGGTGATTCGCCAGTGCTTCAGAAAACATATCTGTTATATTGTATGTACAGATATATATACACAGAGAGAATGATAGAGTGGGAAGTGATAAATAAAGATGTGGCAAAATGTTACCGGTTGGTGAATCGGGGTGAAGGATACATGGGAGCTCTTGGACCATTCTTGTGATTTTTCTGTGAGTTTTAAGTTATATAAAAATAAAATGCTTTCTCAAAAAGTATTTCTCTAATGAATGGAGGACAAAAGGATAACCACAGGTAGAAGGTGTTTATGAAGAAGTTAGCAATGGAGAAGCTGGTAGAACATTCAGACAAGAAGTAATGAAGTTATACCAAGTAGGAAAATATCCAAGCCAGTTTAAGATGTAAATGTGAGGGAGTAGAAGAAATAGAGACGGCTTTGGATTAGGCCAATCTATTTGGAGAGGCAGCTGAATGCAAGGAAAGAAGCCAGAATGAAGGTGCTCAGTGAGGCTAGACATAGTAGCATCCTCATAGGGAAAACTTCAGTTTCTAGAATGGCTACAATTTAGGGCCTACCTGCCTTAAATGCTTATTTTTTTTCCATCCATAAAGTAGTTTAGTAAACTCTTTCACCTTGTCCATCTTTGAGGTTATTTTTTTAATATTTTATTTTATATATTTTTTAAGATTTTATTTATTGGAGAGAGAAAGAATGAGACAGAGAGAGAGCATGAGGAGGGGAGGGTCAGAGGGAGAAGCAGACTCCCCGCTGAGCAGGGAGCACGATGCGGGACTCGATCCTGGGACTCCGGGATCATGACCTGAGCTGAAGGCAGTCGCTTAAGCAACTGAGCCACCCAGGCAGCCTGATGTTAATTTTTTGAGGTTGTGAATAAAAGAGTAGAAGGTCTACATTTTTACATTACAGGTAAGCTTAAGTCATGTTTGTGTCCTGAAAATGGCAACAACTGAAAATCACTGTAGGCTTTTGTTCTAAATATAACTATGTGAAGATTGCTGATTTTTGTAGAAAATATTAAAAATGTAAAGAGTTCGTTGTTAAGGTCTTTCCTTAAACATATAAATATTAAATATTCAACTAAACCATAGAGTTTTCTATTTGAGTATTATTTAGGTAGAATTCTCTTTTACCAAATATAATAAAAAAGTGTAATTCTTTCTGAGAGCCTAAAATGACCTACTTAGAGTATGTATAGTTTCATTGTTTAACTCCTTTTTTCATAGGATTGCTATTTATAACCACTTCCTTCAACCCTGGGGGGACTTAGTAGGATTAATGACTTCTGATTCACTTTGTATTTGAAGATTTTTTTTCTTCCATCTTTGCTCAGCTAGTGGAATCCATGATGAATTCTCATCTCCAAGGGGTAAGCTGTTTTTAGTAAAGCCCAGTAGCTGGCCTACGACCCCTTAGAAATAGCATTGATTCCTTCCTGCTCTCATGTTTGTTTCTTTCGGAACAATAGAATCCATGTAGACATGCTCAGTTATCATGCTTCGGTACTGTTAAGCATGTATTGGTCTTAGTTTTGTTCACTTAAGTTATATGTGTAATGTCTACCTGGGCTTCTATCAGAAAAACAAATAAGCATAAATAGCATTCTGCCTGTTTAGCATGACAAATATAGACCACTACAGCTTGAAGGAGGACATTGGGCTAAAGAAGAGGACTGGAGGTCATTTGAGGATGAGGATTAGAGTAGAAAGAGTGGTCTGGAGAGAGAAGCATCTGGTAAGAACACCAGATGGGGGCAAAGAACACAGTTTCATAGATGGGTATTTTGGAGGTGGGTACTTTAATGATTAGATCTAAGGTGTTCTCCCATCTGTGGGAGGTTATAAAACCAGCTGTCAGGTAAGAGAAATTATAATAGCAAATAGAATATACTCAAAAGAAAACCAAAAGAAAAGAAAGAAGTAATCATTCTGTTCACTGCATGTGTGTTCTGTTCATTAGCAAGAAAGTCTTTCAGTCACTGTTTTTATAATAGCTTAGTAAAAAAAAATTTAAATATGCCATATTCAAGTCCTTCCCTTTATTTCTGGAAAGAAAACCAAGGGAGAAAATGCCCATTCCACTCTACTGAGAAACCACTATTTAATGAGTATATTAGTGTCTGATAAATCCCATAGCAATATGTATTATTATTGTACAGTTTCTTTTTAGAAATGAACCTTTGGACGTATTGACCAAAGAGCGGGATAAAGAGTTACGATTTTGTTTTGAAATTCTTTTTTTTTTTAAGATTTTATTTATTTATTTGACAGAGAGAGACACAGCGAGAGAGGGAACACAAGCAGGGGGAGTGGGAGAGGGAGAAGGAGGCCTCCCGCGGAGCAGGGAGCCCAATGCGGGGCTCGATCCCAGGACCCTGGGATCACGACCTGAACCGAAGGCAGACGCTTAACGACTGAGCCACCCAGGCACCCCTGTTTTGAAATTCTTTAGAAATGCATAGTTTTATTATAGCTGTGAGTCTCCTTAGGTTTTTAAGGAGGCTGCTTCAAAGGATGTCATTAATAATCTTCTCAGGTGCTTACAAAGCTTGCGTCTGTCAGCAGAATTAGAGAATCACCCAACTAGAGAACAGGTTTCACAATACCCTGAGACCTATTTTGTTCATTAGAGAGGAAAATGGCTTATGTTAAGTCTAAATTGACGTGCTTGCTAATTTCAGCAGTAAAAGCTGTTCATTGTGGTCAGGTTTAATTTAGATTAAAGTTGATCAGGTTACTTCTACAACATACTTCTTAAACGAACTTTGTGATCCTAAAAGAAGGAGAAAAGTAAAGCCAACATTGAGAAATATATCCAGTCCAGAAGAGAAAAGCAAAGAATAGCTTGGGTGTTTGAGGGTGAATTAATATTAAATCAAATGAAAATAATGATAAAGATAATTTTTGTTATATAAAAATTTCCGAGTATCAAAAATCACACATTTGCATTTAAATTACACAAAGCATACCTAATCCATTCGTCCACTGTTAAACCCATAGTGCCTAGAACAATACGCAGCCCTTGAGATGTACAAAATGAAAGAATGAATGGGTAAATGAGTGAATTTTTGTACTTTGCTACCTCAGTTATGTAGAGTTTCTGGTTAAATTTGAAGGAAATATTTGACTTTATCTGAGGGTTCTGGTTAAGTCTGTTTTTAAAAAAGTCTCTTGACTGTATTAAATATTTAAGAGTCAGGAATTCCAAAGTAACTTTTAAGCTTGCTGTGTCACAGATGACCAGAGTTTAACATTCTAACCCTGGAAAACATCTTATTTCATAAAATCTATCTACTACTATATGGTTCCCATTTTAAAATTTGTTCAGTACTCTCCAACCGACTTACACCACTCACTTCAATAGCTGTCTTTGGCAATTTGTTCCATATTTCAAACACCCTTTTGTGTAAAGAAACCATAAAAGTTAGAAACCTGAAAATTGGATTTTTCTTCTGAGCAATCACAGCTTATAAATGTGGAAAATTGGTTAAAAGTTAGCCCCTCCAGTTTTTCAATACAGAGAGGGGAAAATACTCCAAATAGATATGTAATGTTTGGATAAGTTCTTGCCATTATTTTAATACTACCAAAAGCAATTGAGCTGAAATCACAAGGCCTATCTCCCTACCTGTTCATGAAAGAAACACTGCAAGATGTTCAAAACTTGGCCTTTCTCAACCCAAAAATCTTCAGAAAATTAGTAGTTGTCAAAGAGCATAGTAGATAACTAAGTTTCAGGAACACTACTGTCTACCGCATTTCATCCCTTCACATTCGCTGGCCTCATGAGATAGTGGAAACGGCATCAGATATAAGACCATAAAGACTTCTAGCTTAGTTATTAGTGTGGTTATTAGGAGAATAAAAATGAGAAAATGTGTGTAGGGGTTATAAACTAATAACAAATGTTCATTATGTTTTCCGAAATTGAAATAAAATGTATTCCATTTTAGAACAAAAACAAGGGAGAGATCTTATTTTTCACAAGCTTCTTTGTAAATATTGCTGGGATATGGGCCCTTTAATGTAGAGAAAGTAAGGTGACAGAGACAATAGATGGACACTGGAGGGAGGGAGGGGTTTCTTAATAATTAACATTGTCACCTGTAAATAAAAAATAAATAAATAAATAAATAAATATTTCTTGGCTTTATTCTGTTGGTACTTTTATCTTAATGCAGTATTAAATTAAAGTCATCTGTATGAATACTAATACTAATACTTCCTTTGGGGATGGACTGACTTGGCTCATCTGCCTCACCCTCTCATTTCATAGGTGAGGAATCTGAGGTACAAAGAAGTTCAGGAAGTTACCTCTCTTAAATCACTTCCATGCTTTTCCTGTTGCTAAAATATACACCTGACTGTTGACACCACACAAAATGAGATTACAAGTATAAAGAGCTATCTTTTCTAAATACATTGTCATAATTCAAAATTGCATTTCTTACTCGTGGCGCTCGTACATTGGTTTTAACTAACCCCAGGAACTCTAAAACGACTCCATCTAAGCTCTTAAATAGTGAAGCAGATCTGTAATCAAGATTTTCATTTGAAATATTTTTGGTATCTAAGAATGAAACACATTTCTTGTTGAATTGTTCTCTGTAAAGCCTTACACATTAGAGATTTATATCCAGTAACATCTTTTTTTTTTAACTTTCAAAAGTGCTTTGGTTGGTTTGAAAATTGCACTTTACTTTGTATCACATAAAAGGAATGCACAGTGCTGGAGAACCTCAATATTAAGTTGTATTTTTTTCCTTCAGGCGACACTGCAGGATTTGGAACAGAGGCGCCCCCAGTTGGAAGAACTCATTACCGCTGCCCAGAATTTGAAAAACAAGACCAGCAATCAAGAGGCTAGAACAGTCATTACTGATCGAAGTAAGTCTTTTAACAAGCCTATGAAACTTAAGGAAAGATGTACGAAAAGTTTCAATAATGACTTGTTGATTTACCTCCGTTGCATTCATAAAAATGACGCCAAATCATTGTAAATTATAACTCTTGTACTAAGATTTTTCAGTCCATGATGTTATCTTTCCATAACTGAATGTAATTCCATGGAAGAGAGGAAAGAAATTTTTCATCAATCTAGGCTTCTGTAGATGCAAAGCATGGAGCCGCGGGTGTGGTGAGCATGGTGTGGCAGAACATTTGCTCCTCGCTTGTCGTCTCTCTGGGCTAGCGTCCATGGGGAGGTCAGCCTCTTCCTCATATTCGTGGTTATTGGTCCGAGCAATTGCTTCCTGGACCATCTTTCATACCTGGACATCCCTCTGCTACTGTGACGCCCTCAGTGTGTAATAGCAGAAATCAGTGTACTGTTCCTTCTGCCATACTGGAGTGGGTGGGAATCTTGGGAGCCTCTTGAAGGCCCATCTGCTTAGACATTGCATCTACTCTTTTCTTCTTTATACAGAGTGATTCAGAGTGCCTGTGCATAGGGTCAGGAAAAGGAGTAGAGGAAGCAGAAGGGGAAACTACTCTCCTTCTGTTTCCCTCAGAGGCTCTTCTCAGGAATGAGGCCCAGCTCACCTCTGCTCTCTGATTCTCGTGCATCTCCCCAGGTTTCCTCCCTTCTCTCTCCCTACCTCCCCTTCAGGGACACACATCAATACTGATTTTTTTTTTTTTTTTACGTCCCCATGCCCCCTCTCATCCCTTCTCACAACCAGAGGAATTTTTTTCTAGTGTGGGAGTAGGGAAATCCTTCATTTCATCATCTTTTTTTTTTTTCCTTCCAAATCTTTTGTCTTTTTCTAGGCCTAGGCTTTTGAACCTCAAAAACCAAGAATCTATGTCTTCATGATTTACATTCTCTTGTGTAACACTTGCCTCAGGAAGTATAAGCAGAATGCTTTGCAGCCAGTATGCTGGGGGAGCGGAAAGAGTAACCAATATAAAGTGTTAATATATGAAAAATATTATTGGTCATATTTGTATCTATTAGGTAAATAGTGATAATAGCTACTATTCGTTGAGTTCCTCTTAGGTAGCAGATAGTAGGTCTTGTGTGTGTGGGCATGTGTACAAAATCTTTATAATATCTTGTGAGGTAAATTTCATAATCCCTCATTTTATTGATGAGGAAACAGATTCTGAGAAAGGTTAATCAAATTGCTCAGGTTTACAAAACAAGCAAAGACCAGAGCTTGCAATTTGCAAATGTTTCTTTCTGGCTTGAAAGTCTGTGTTCCTTCTAGAATGTTTACCGTGTCCCATCCTGTTTTATTGTTTTTCTTAATGAATAATTTTTTGGTCTGCAAATTATGTAGGTTTTGATTCACTTCCTAAAGACATTCATCTTACAGTTGTCCTGATTGTTAAATAAAATAGACTTTTCTTGATTTTGAAATTTTAACGATTGTTGCTCAAACAATGTATTTGAATATATACTAACGTATTAGTTGGGTAGCACTAGCCACTATATGTCAGATCCCAAGTCTTAGTGGCTTACCATAGTATAAGTTTACTTTTTTTCTGGTGCAGTCCAAAATAAGCAGTTCTCTATGAAGTCATTCAGGGACCCAAGCCCCTTCCATCTTTTGTGTCCAGATCATCTGAGTCCTATGCATTTAATGGGCGGATGAGGAATAAACATTGTTCATTAGAATTTATTATGAGACAGGCCTGGAAGTGGCACACATAAATTCTGTTCATAGTCTGTTGGCTGGACCTTGTCACATGACCACATTTAATTGCAAGGGAAACTGCAAAATATTGTCCAGTGTTGAGCCTGGGAAGGAGAGAAACTAGTTTGGTAAGAAGCTCAGCATTCTCTTCCATAGCTAATCTGGACAGGAAGAATACACTTAAGTTGTAGAGTTCTGTGTAAGTTATAAAATGGCATTTGTATAACCAGCAAGGCAAGAGCAAATTCACCTTGTAATGATCAACATAGATAGCTCTTCAATTGATGTGGTAGAATGTTCATACCTCAAACTGGAACCATGAGGCTTCTTCATCAGGTTGCAACATACTGGTCCAAAAGAATGAAGTTTAGTGAGTGATATACTCGGTATGAGACTGAATTCCCATTACACAGTTAAGTGATCTGTTTCTTGCCTGAGAAATATGGAAATTTGGCAAAAATGTTTATGCAAATCTGAACACACTATATAGAAAGTCATTTGTCATTTTACTAATGAAAAATAACTTCTATTTTTTCCCTAAGAGGAAAATAACACTAATTTATTTTATACTATCCATTCAACATTGTCTAAACATTTTCCATTACCCCTTGCAATCTTTTTTTTTTTGATACTGTATTGACTTTTTTTGTGATATAGATTAAAATTGAGTGACTGGAGGGCAGATTTTTATCTCTCTGCTAATATCTAGTAATTTGAACAGTTCTGTTTTTCTAAGCTTTTGTCTTTTAGGAATGAATACCTTTATGAATATTTGTAGTATTGTGGAAAGATTCCAATCCACGTGGTCCAAAAATAAAAAAACATTTTCTTAAAAGCCAAGGGTCTGTTGAGACATGCCATGTTGCTTATTAAGAGCCTAAGCCAGAATCTTTGTTCCAAATAATGCCCGGAGCCTCTAATGCTGCTACCAGGATAATTCTGACAAGATATGTTTATCTAAACAATGTCCTTTGCAGCCCTGCTGTGCTTCAGTTTATCTCTCCATTTGAAATCTATGAAATGGGATGGATATTGAATACTCATAAAGTTTCAATCGTGTTCAAAATAGAATTTTCCTTAGTATAGATCTGGCTTTCAGGGAATGAGCAGAAATAAAATATATGCTCATAAAATTGTATTTTCTTATTTGAAGATTTGAGTATTCCTTTTTTATTGCCCTGAAACTTCGAGAAATACTTAAAAAGGAATCAGCTAAATAAAGAAAAATATTCAGTAAGAGTATAATGCTATATTGAAACATTTTTCCTTCCTTGTTAAGTCCCAGTTCATAACTTCGAACAGTTGGGGAAATCTATATATACTTATTACATTCTATCAAGAGAAAAGTCCAGTACAAAGCAATTCCTCTCTACTAGTAATATCCATGCTAAAATCTCAAGTAATTGGTCTGCAAAATACCAACATGTTTCACTGTATAAAACAATTTCCATGGTATCTGTTGTTTTCAGGTGATTGTATTGATGGAAATCATGTTGCAATAATCTAGGTGCGAGGAAAAATATCACTCTAAGTGCATTCAAATAAGAAATTCTCCTTGCTGTTTCTGATATTCAAACTGTTCATTTTCCTTCAATTCTTTCGTTGCTGAACATGTCAGCCATTCCTGGTCATTTTCTCCTACAAAAGGGCTAGCTAGGTCAGGGGACCAAAACCAGGTAAGAATGAAAGGATCTCAAATTGCTAGTGGTAGGCCTCTGAACTATGCAAAACTCTTGTTCATGCCCATTACTACGGCAGATCATAATACCATAATACCTCATATAGCAGTGAGCAGCATATGGAAAAAAAGAGCTTCTCTCTCTTATCGGTCCATTTATTCCACAAATACTATTGGTGAACATGGCTCATCTGACATTTGTATTTTAGAGCCTTGCTTCTGTAGCTTCTCCTGCTACATAACCCCCACCATTACCATTTTAAAGATCTATAACAACAGCACGTACAGGTTTTGAGGGCAAGCTGCCTGGGCTGGCTTCTTAGTAGTAGCTTTGTGGCCCTGAACAAACAGCTAATCTCAGTAAACTATCTGATCTTGGTCACCACCTCTATAAAATAAGATTACTTGTATCTACCTCAAGGTTGCGAGAATTAGATGAGCTAATACACGAGGAGCGCTTAGATCCAAGCCACAGTACTAGCTGAGTAAATGTTAGCTCTTGTTATTTTAAGTATGATCTAATTGGGTTGTTTGAATGCTTAGTGGGAAAGCATTTAATAAGCTCTTTGGTAGCTGCCTGGTTCTCATACTACAAAGAAGACAAGAGAGAAGTTCAAAAAAACAAAAAGGAAAAGGTTGCTTTGGAACACATGGAATAACATATATAAAAAGAATTAAACAAATATGTGAGTGGTACTATAAAAAACCAAGGCAATTCATGTAAGTTATTTTGTTCTCAATATTTACTATGACCTTAGGAGGGTAGATATTATTTTTCTCACTTTAAAGATTGAAACACTGAAGCTCAGTGAGCTCAAATAATGTGCCTAGGGTTGTAGTAAGATGGCAAGTGAGGGACTAGGATTTAAACTTATGTCTGTGTGATTCTAAAGCCCAAGGCACATCAAAGGAAAAGCTTTGGTTAGTCAAGAAAGAAAGAAAGAAAGGAAGGAAGGAAGGAAGGAAGGAAGGAAGAAAGAAGAAAGAAGGAAGGAAGGAAGGAAGGGTATTCATTTGAGAACTGAAAATATTAGGAGAAACCTCAGTTTACTATAATCTGGATATAATTTTTACTGCTCCCATTTGTATTGTTGTCTTCTATGCATTTGGGTGTGTTATCATAGGATTGTCTCTTACATGCATTGGAAATGTATAGGATGGCGAACCTCTGTAATCTACTAGCTGGCAACCTTGGCCAAGTGGAATCACTTCTCTAAGCCATGGTTCCCTCATCTGTGACGTGGGGATAATGATAATACATAAGCTGGTATAGTGATTATGGAGATAAAATTAGGTGAGATTTCAAGTCAATCAGAGAAAGACATGTATCATATGATCTCACTGATATGAGGAGTTCTTAATCTCAGGAAACAAACTGAGGGTTGCTGGAGTGGTGGGGGGTGGGAGGGAGGGGGTGACTGGGTGACAGACATTGGGGAGGGTATGTGCTATGGTGAGCGCTGTGAATTGTGCACGACTGTTGAATCACAGACCTGTACCTCTGAAACAAATAATGTATTGTATGTTAAAAAAAGAAGAAGAAGAAGATAGCGGGAGGGGAAGAATGAAGGGGGGAAATCGGAGGGGGAGACAAACCATGAGAGACTATGGACTCTGAAAAACAAACTGAGGGTTCTAGAGGGGAGGGGGGTGGGGGGATTGGTTAGCACGGTGCTGGGTATTAAAGAGGGCATGTTCTGCATGGAGCACTGGGTGTTATACGCAAACAATGAATCGTGGAACACTACATCAAAAATTAATGATGTAATGTATGGTGATTAACATAACATAATAATAAAAAAATAAATAAAAAATTGGGTGAGATTTCTAAAGCGAAGACCTCACATACAGTGGATGCTTATTAAATGGTCCATACCATCATGGTGAGATGAATTTTGTATAGAGGAACTGGAGATGGGAGAATATGAAGGGGCATGTAATATATGGCCACTTAGCAGCTAAACCAGGGGAAGAACTTCTGAAACAGAATACCAAGTCTTAAGAGAGAATGATTTCCTTTAAAATTGTTTTTTTCATCTAAGGCTTTTTCAAACCAGTCTGGAATTCTTTGAGAAATTTGGTAACATTGTATAAATTTTAAGAAATGAGTTAATATTATATTGCTTAAGGAGGTAGTATACAGCACTGTAGAAGGGAGACTCTTCTGCTGTATGGGAATAAAAATACTCACAGGATTTTTGAATTAACTGACAGTTTTATAGCAGCTTTGTCAACCTATCATTCATTGCTGCAACCAAATATATGAAATCCTTCATGGTGAAATAAAAAGACTTTGTTGTTCTCCACATTTTTATGAAATCTCTATTGCTAATGAAATGCCAGCCAATATGTTCCTCTCAGGTATTGTCTATTAGAGAGTTGCTTATTTTAGAAGAAGTGGAGTCAACCATATAAGTTTCCTTCTTTTGACATCTAGCACCTGCTGTCAACCTGTTACAACTACAAGCAGCTCTCAGAATTTACATCCACCAGGATGCCACTGGCAACCAAGGAGTTCAGTTCAGTTCAGTAAATATTTGAATGCTTACTCTGTGCTAGTTAATATCAGATGTGATGTTTGGGATACAGAGAAAAATAAGATTCAGACTTTGTCTTAAAAGAGCTTACAATCAAATGTGGGTATTTGGACAAGTCTATTTGGGCAAGGCAGTCTAGGATAAGTACTTCAGTAGAGCAGTATTGTGAAATCTTTTTTTTTTTTAAAGATTTTATTTATTTATTTGAGAGAGAGAGAATGAGAGATAGAGAGCACGAGAGGCAAGAGGGTCAGAGGGAGAAGCAGACTCCCCGCCGAGCAGGGAGCCTGATGTGGGACTCGATCCCGGGACTCCAGGATCATGACCTGGGCCGAAAGCAGTTGCTTAACCAACTGAGCCACCCAGGCTCCCGAGTATTGTGAAATCTTGAAAGAGGACAAGAGGAAGGAAAATTGGATCTGAATGAAGGGGTTCTGGAATGCTTCTAGGAGGAGGTTAAATTTGAACTGGTCACGAATACAATTTTGAAAAGCAGAAAGAGCCTGGGAAGGGAAGGATATTTCAGGAAAGGATAAGAGAAGAAGACATAATTAGACTTAAGTTAGCTATGGTGTGACAGAATTTGTAGAAGTGGGAGTGTGTCTGTGTGTATGTTGTGGAGGATACAGGAGTAAAAGCAGTCAGAGAGACAAGGTAGGAGGCAAGAGAGCCCAAGCTACAGCAGTGGCAGTGGAGTGGAAAGAAAGAACTGAATTAAGACATGCAGTAGAGCTAGCATTAACAGGATTTGGACATTGATTGGATGTGTGGGATCTAAGAGAGAGCTTGCCTCTTAAGATTTTGAGATTTGGTGCTTTGTAAGATGGTAATATAACCAGAGACAGATTCGGGACAAGGAGTTGAAGATGGGTGATAAAATAATGTGCTTAAGAAAACATGAGGAGAGATTTCAGAAGCAAAGTTACTTCTAAGCCAATTTGGAAGTTACCTGGAGTAGATGAGTTTGCAAAGAGACAGGGAGCCAAATGAAAAGAAGAGTAGACCTAGGGAACAGTCTGGAACTTGGCTTACATTAAAGAATGTAGGAAGAGGAGTTAGCATCATGTCTTCCAGTGGCAACTTATAATATAGGTGCATTTAGACAAACACACACTGAAGAATGAATTTGTAAGTTTTGCTCTGTATTTTGTTTTCTGTATCTTCTGCTGTACCACCAGTCCAATAACATAAGTTTCTTCCCGGTTCTTAGTGATACATTGATTCAGAAACCCTTTAGCTGAGAGTTACAGATGGTTGTGTTTATGTATATCAGGTTCCTGAGTCACCCTTCAGTGTACCAAGAAAAATAGATGACCATTTGCCATCTAGGTCTAGTGAACCATTTTGCTTTTTGTTTTGTATGTTTCAGTTATTTTTCAAATACTTTGCATAAGCAAGACTAGATACATACTAAAAATAAAAAAAAACTTTATTAGAAATTTTAATAAGAATTGAACCCAAAAAACTTTGTATCAAATAAATTTGGAGGTACAAACATAAACGATGTAGTGTCCCACATCATTTTAGCAAAATAGGATGGTTCAAGTTCTTCAACAAAACATTAGGTGAAGAAGTCCTTCCTGTTGAACAACTAACTAGATTAAAATATGCTATTTTCTTTCTGTCCTTAGAAATATATTGTTTGTTCATCAATCTTTGTGTTTGCTTATCATCTGAAGACTCACAGTCTAAGATTTCACCTCTATGATCAATTTCACTATCATCACTGGAGTCTGGAATGTTGATTTCTGTCTCTTTGCATTTATCTTCTATTCCGTCTAATAATTGTAAACATCTTACTCTATCAATTTTCTTGTCTTTGACATAATGGGAGTAAAATGAAAAGTTCTACATTTTCAACTCTGTTCACTGAGAGCTAAAAACAGACTCCAAAGATGTTGTCCCGGATCTTACTTTATACCTTCTTGAAGATGCACTATTTGGGCAATGTAATACGAAACCTAAAAGGATGAAGTTTTTTTTTCCACTATTGTATCATCCTTCTATATAATTCCATCATTCTTTCATTTATAAATCTTTTTAGCATACTTAGGAAAAACTCATGATTGTTGATGAAGGAGCAAATTGTTTCCAAATATAGGAAAAATAAGATTATTAAGACTACACAATGTATCTTAGGTTTATGAAGGGCTTCATTGGACCCATATGGTAATTGAAAAAATAAAAAGAATTTTATTTTATTGAAAGAATAAGTAAAATTTCACTTTGCTTTTTGGTAGAACACCAGGAAAGAATAAAAGTCAAAAAATACCAATTTTTACAAGTCATTAGAACTTCTTAAAAAAGAAACTCAAGGGGCGCATGGGTGGCTCAGTCATTAAATGGCTGCCTTCGGCTCAGGTCATGATCCCAGGGTCCTGGGATCGAGCCCCGCATCGGGCTCCCTGCTCTGCGGGAAGCCTGCTTCTCCCTCTCCCACTCCCCCTGCTTGTGTTCCCTCTCTCGCTGTGTCTCTCTCTGTCAAATAAATAAATCTTAAGAAAAAAAAAAAGAAACTCAAAATATATATTTGGGTGCCATGAATCTTGATGGTATACCAAGGGTTAAGCAAAATATCTCTTGCTCAATCCCACTACAAAAATAAAAGTTTTACTACATGTATTACTATGATTCTTTTATTATTATAATACTAATCTTCCAGTGTTATTATTCACTAGGAATGAGGTTATTCGCATTCTCCAGAGAGCCCTGTATCTATGTATATGTGTATGTATACATACATATATATTTAATGTATTTGTTAATTATAATATAAATTATATTTTTTATATGGAAAGAGAGAGAGAGAGAGATTTTAAAGTATTGGCTTATGAGATTGTGGGGACCACAAGTCTGAAATTTTTAGAGAAGGCCAGGAGGATAGATACTCCAAAATGAGTTAATACTGCAGTCTTGAGTCCAAAGGTAGCGTAGAGTCAAAAGTCCTTTCTCTTTTGGGGACCTCAGTCTTTTCTCTTAAGTTCTTCAACAAATGGTTAAAGCTCACCGACATTATAGAGGCTAATCTGCTTTACTTACAGTCTACTGATGTAAATGTTAATCACATCTAAAAATCACCTCTACAGCAGCATCTAGACTACTGCTTAAACAAACAACTGGGCATCATTGTCTAGCCAATTTGACACATAAAATTAGCCATCACAGTGTGGTTCATAGTGCTGTGTGTTTCTTCACATATAAATTTCATGATTTCTTTAATTTTCATTAGTATCCAATTAATAGTGTACCTGGAAATAGACATTACATTATAGAAATGATCTTTAACATCTTCATGAATTTCAAAACTCTATCAGAGTAATTATAACTTAAAAATTTACCTATAAGAAGCAAGTGTATATGTTTTTCTTTCTTTATAGACTTTTCCTTATGTTGTGTTAAATTAATACTAAACATCTGTCATGAAATAATTCTGTTTTAATGTATCTCGTTCTTTAATTCTAGAAGAGGATTAGTATCAAAATATATTTGAACAGGATTTAAAACCCAAATAGCGGTCATAATTATATTCAATTATTAATCTTTCCTGTGAGTGTGTAATAGGAATTACACTTATTTAAAGTGATGTAGCTACAATTTTGAACCTAAACGGCATTTTCTGATTGCTTATTTTTTCATTATGTTTCTTTTAAAGATGAAAGATTTGGATTAGTCAATGTTCTACTCATCCACTTTAAAAACTACACAATGAACATAACTATTAAATAAATAAACAAATTAATGAAAATAGATTTTTTTGTATGATAGAATAAAGGTAATGGTGAATACATATGATATAAAGAACCCCACACTCAGACAAAATGAGCTGGTCAGACAAATACAAAACAGAAGGAGATGTGCCCACAGGAGAAATGCCAGTTTTTCACAGGCTAGCATTTTTGTCGTATGACCTAATGGGGCATTGCAACTGAAGACCTGAATTTCTATTATATTTTGGTACCTCTGGGTATAGAGAGGAGTATTCCTCCGTGGTGATATCATGCAGTTTAGATGAAGCTAAGCTAAGGTTTAGATATGCCATAGATGGCTCCTAAAAGACTCTCTCTCAGCTCTCCTCAGGTTTTGCAAAAGTGTAGGAATTATTTTAGATCTACCATTTTTTTTCTTTGCCAAAATTTTCTCATTAATAATTTGAAGCAACATAACAAATTGCTTGCCACTAGTCTTTATTCTGTTGTACCTGCCTTAAGGGAAGCATTTATGAAGTAAACAGAAAGGATTAATAGATTGTGACCTTTCTACATGCAAAGGACAGAGCTGGGCTCATTCTGCTTTAGCCAAGAAAAGGAGTTTGCAGTTAACATATTACTGCAAAACAAATCATCCCAAAAGTGAGTGCCTGAAAACAGCAATAATCATTTCTTATCTCTCACAGGTTCTGTTGGTCAGGGAATAACGAGCATCTTGTTTGAGTGGTTCTGTCTTGAAATTGCTCATGAGGTTGCAGTTGGTGGTCACCTGGAACTGCGGTCATACGAAAGTTTGACTGGGTCGGGAGGGTCCACTTTCAGGGTGGCTCACTCATATGGTTTGTGAGTGGTGCTAGCTAGTTGGCTCCCCCCTGCACAAGCTTCTCCATGGAACTGCTTGAGTGTCCCTGTGGCTTGGTGGCTTGCTTCCCCCAGAAGTAAACAGTGGGTACAAGGCAGAAGCCATGGTACCTTTTTTGGACCTAGTCTTAACGAGCCTTATACTGTTACTCCTTCCGTAAATTTTTTTGTCACGCGGCTTGGCCCTGATGCAGTGAGGTGGGAGGATGAGGGACTCCAAAAGTTCCTGAATACCAGGAGGTAAAAGTGATTGGGATCCCTGTAGAGGTGACTGCCACAGGATTCAACCGAGACTTCAAAGGAAAGTTTTCTGAGACTTGCCCCTGCATTGCTTTGACTGTCTCCATCGCACAACCCAGCAAATGTCAGTGCTGTTCTTCTCCTGAAAAATGACAGACCAGGTGTGTGTGCCCTTGGTTATGCGTGCGCATATTGAAAGGAAAAAGAACCCCCTGAGATTTTTTTCCATAGCTACTGGATATGTATACTATTCTCTCACCCTGGCTCCACATGAGGAATATGGGTTTTGAAAAGAAAAAAGGCTTTTGAGTTTTGGAAGCCCAACAGAAAGGCCCAGGCAGCTGGTTGGTTATGGGATAATAGTGACCATGCTGATGACAGTGGTGACTATTACGTTGATGTTAGTAAGACAAACACATAAGCATATCTTTCCCCGATTCCATTTTAAGCACAAGGTAATGCTAAAAGCAGTGCATCTAAAATGAGAAGGCAGCATGTAAGTCCTGGCTCTGCCCTCTGATGACAGTGGGACCCTTGGCAAATTCCTCCATCTCTCTCACCCTTTGTTCATCTGTAAAATTAGGCTGCGGATGCCCTTGCATACCAGATTGCTGCTAGGATTTAAGGGAATGGCATACGGACTAGCCCTTTTCAAATGGCAAATCACTACATAAATATCAAGGTCTGAAACATCTTGGGCTTCTGTGATGAAATGCCATAGATGGGGTGGCTTAACCGATAGATGTTTATTTCTCCAAGTTCTGGAGGCCAGGAAGTCCAAGACCAACGTGCCAGCAGATCTGGTGAGAGCCCTCTGCCTGGCTTGCAGAGGGCCACCTTCTAACAGTGTCCTCACACACTAGGGAGAAAGTTCTGCTCTCTCCCTCTATTAAAGACACTGATGCCCTCTTGAGACCCCACCCTCATGATCTCATCTAAACTTACTTCCTAAAGGCCCCATCTCCAAATACCATCACATTGGGGGTTAATGTTTCAACGTATGAATTTGGGGATGGGGGACTCAAACATTCAGCGCATAATTATCAGCCCTCCTCATTATTAAGAGCTCCACCAGGTCTTCTGGGTTGTTGACACTTTGTTGACATGATTAGCGCCCTGCTATAAGGCTAAGAGTTTTTCACATCTAGGAAATAGACACATGAAGACTGAGAAATGTTCTTATATCTATACACAGAATTCTTAGTACTTGCTCAAGAAATGTGTCTTCACTGAGTGTTGATTCTCTTAAATTCCTGTCTAGGAATTTGGAAAAAATAAGTTCTTCATCAAGATTTTCTGAACAAATGAATGAATGAAGGGCTTTATGATATTTTCTTCAGTATTAAGATGAAACTAAATATTTCTGCAGAATATTCTATTTTTAGTGTTTCTAGCTACCGGATAGTCTGGTTTATTACCATCTGTAATTCTAACCCTGGGTCACAGGAGTGAAGCCATTGAGAGTCCCCTACAGAGTCCATAAGGTAGTTCTGGAAATGATAAACTTGGCCGTTGGAATCCAGTTTTTCTTTTATACAAGAGCCATAGAACCAGTGCCTTGGGCCACAGCTGGCTTTTAGGAAAATGCAATCGGTGGAAGGAAAGAAAGGTATAGAGTCGTATACCAGCCTGATTTCATTTGTTATCAGAAAAATGTATATTAAACAACAAAGTGTTTGAAAATAGAAAATTGGGTCCCAAGTGCACAGAATAAGAATGAGGGGGTTTAAATGCCTTTCTCTATAATTAAACAGAAAACTGTGCCATGAATTGATAAAACCCAGTCAACCTGCAAATGTGAACATCAAGTGTAATTGTGCAGAAAGATAAGATAATATGAAAAACATAGGAATTGTATAGGCATATGTTGGCCTTTTGAAACAATGGCCCTTCACCTGCTTCTCAGTAAGGATTTGGTTTAGTCTTAGCCATTGTAGGAACTGCTAAAGAGGAAGGCTCAGTCGTGTTGGACAATAAAACAGAGAATTTCTGTTGCTTATTACTAGTACCTGTACGCTGCCCGGAGTTTTAGCACATCCATTTATGTGTCTCTCAATTTAGGGTACCATGCCAAACAAAGCATGTGTGTACATAGGGGGCATAGTACTGTAAGGGGTACATATCAATCAGTGGAACGGGATTAATTTTTTTTCTTAGCATCTGGCAGGGCACTTAAAAGGCTCAGGTTTCCCTCTCAGTAGCTAGGTGTTTTGGTAATGGAAAACACGTCCCAGAGAATTCCAGAATATATGAAACATTGCAGACTGTTTGGAGGTGTCAAAATTTTTACTGACAGTACTTGGCAAAGTCAGATTTTATTCAGATTCTACAACATCTCATCTTATAAATAGTAATATTTTATATCTGTGTTATGTTTTACGTAAATTGGACAAAGAACTCTAAAAAATGAGTCGATTTGATATCCACAACCTTGCCTAAAGTTGATATTGTCCTCATTAAATAAATGAGGGAACCAAGGATCATGGTTTGCAATACCTTTCTCAAGGTCCCACAGATAGCATATGGAAGAGTCAGGATTTCACCCAAGTGTTCTAATTCTAGAAAAGCGTGTCAGATGGATCTTCTTTCCCCAAACCTATGTTGAAAGGAGACAACAATTTGAAAGTCAGTTATTGAAAATGTATATACATACATATACACATTTATATACATATTTGCCTGTTCTTATATACCCACATCTGTATATATTTATATATAAATATTATATATACTACTGACATATTTGTATACATTATTTATTGACTTGTGATAGTTTATTTCAGTTCAGTTAAAATATATTAGGTGTTTATTGAATCACGATACTTAAAATCCTCACAGGGATTCATTTTTATGCCTTAAGCAAAGTCATGCTTAAAAAAAGAAGCCAACATAGGTTAAAAGAAAACAAAAAAAAAAAAAAATGAAAAAAAAAAAAAAACCAGCTTTCCAGTAGGAGACTCTATTACCCTATTTCACTGGTAGTTCAGATAGGGATGTGGGGATCAGTTCTTTCTCCTATTGCCAAGTTCGTAAGTGACAAAATGCCAGAGGTTAGGAATTCCAAGCATTGTGCTGTCTCTCAGGACACTCTCTCCCTAGTATATGTTTAATCTCCCTGACTGAACTGTAAGTTTCAAACTGTTACTCCTTTATATTTGAATTCCTGTAATTCTCACATTATTCTGAAAATAACAGGCATGCCATAAATACGTACTGATTGAATGGACTGTCTCACGGGGTAGCAGGCAAATAGTGCAAGGTTACAGGCTGCCATCATCATCTCCATGACCATGAAAAAAATAAATAAATCGCCTGAAGAGATTAATAAAATGCCCTGCTTAAAAAAGCAAACAAAGAGGACGCCTGGGTGGCTCAGTTGTTAAAGTGTCTGCCTTCGGCTCAGGTCATGATCCTGGAGTCCCAGGATGGATCCCTGCATCGGGCTCCCTGCTCCGCGGGGAGCGTGCTTCTCCCTCTGCCTCTGCTTGCCTTTCCCCCTACTTGTGCTCGCTCTCTGTCAAATAAATAATTTTTTTAAAAAATCTTTAAAAAAAAACAAAACAAACGAAGAACAAATAAAACCTGCAGTAAACACACCCATATTTTGGAATGGTGAGTGATATTTCAGTTTTGGGAGACTAGGAGTCTTTTTAGTACCGTCTCTTATAAGCAGAACAGATTTAAAAAGCACCTTGGTCTGATTGCAGTTCACATACCTCATCTGTGCAGAAAATGTACGAGGCTGTTTGAAATATTCTTCACTGCCTTTTTGGAGGCTCTGCTGATTTGAGCAAAATGGAAATGAAATGTAAATAGAGAGCTCTTAATCTTCAGAAGCTCAAGTACCCCCCTCTAATCCTTAAAGTAGAAATTTGGATTAGGATTCTCTTTATCTTTTTTTTTTTAATGAAAATTTCTTTTTCCTTTTATCATGATGTCTGTTGAAAGCGTTCAGAGAACTCAAATAAGGAAGTCATGTTATAACTTAAGACAATAGGAATGTGAATTTGTATCATATAAAGAAAACAGTGTATGAAAAAGTTGCCTGTTGTCCCTAGGGGAAACAGAATAAATATCAACGCAGGGCAGCGAACAAGATGTGCTATGGCCATTAAAAACATTACATTCACTGGCTTTATACTTCATTAGGTGGGTAATGAGTTGTACATATTTTAAGACTTAAAACAACGAGACTGACCATGATGGTTTGCATTGGTTAGTATCTAAATCTGGGATAGGTGCTTGGGAGTTGCTTTAATTTGATGTACTAATAATATTTTGTTTATGTTTTGATTAAATGCTATCGTTTCATTATTTTTCTGTCCTGGTTCTAAATTTAGACACCAACAATTTGCATGGCCATTCAAAAAAGATTGACTTTAAGTATATCTTTGACCTAGAATTTATGTAATGGGCCTTTACCATGAATATAAGAGCCAGATTCCTAATTCAAAATTCCATCCTCTAAAATAACTGGCATATACAACTGTCTAGTTCAGATAAACATAGTAGACTATGTGAGGGATGAGAAATAATTTTCCTTCTGCCTTTCTAGGTTCTTGACTGAGGAACCCCTTGTTATAAAAGACAGACTAATAGGAGAAAAACACACAAAAGCTTAATAATATGTATACCTCCTGTATACATGGGAGAGACCCAGGAAAACTGAATAACTCCCCAAAATGGCCTGAGCCACCACCATTAATACCATCTCGAGCTAAAGACAGAAGAAGATGTTGGAGGGGGCAATGATGGGAGACGTTCGTGCAAAACACAGTAGTCAAGGGTGTGGTTGTTCACCAGATTGAAGTCCTTGCCTATTCCATTGATAGGAGTTACTAGAGATTTAGAGTCATCCTTCTCCTCCTGGGTACAGAGCGGGAGACACCCCTACAAATGGAGATTTCTCCTATAAATGTAAATATCTCTTCGGAAAGGGTAACTTTTACTTCATTTTCAGGGCTTTTCTATGCCTGCTCTTTCTTAAAAATAATCAGTTTAAAATACTCCTTATGCCAAACTGGCATATTTTGGAGTGGTATATTCTGCTCCCCTTCAACTAGAATACCAAGTTGGTTTTTAAAGATAGAATTGGCATCCTGAAGGAATTTTAAAAGGATCTCAAGAAAATGTCATAATGCTGGTTTGAAACTAAAAGTAATAAAATTTTTATTCTATTTTAGTATGCTAAAGTAATTGAACAAGTTATTTCATTTAAAAATTAGATTCTTCAGTATCACACTGCACTATGCTAATAACAAAAGAGCATTAAATTATGTTCATATATGATTTAGTGTAATTTATTCAGAAATATAATAAATTCATCAAATTGTGCAATGGTGAATATTCCAAGTTCCTTTCTCATGTAAGTAGTAAGAAATTTAAGGATAGGCACCATCCTTAAAGTACCTAGATTAAGAACAGTAACTAGAAAACTGTCACTAAGTGCTTTACTAAATAAGGTTTCACCTTCAAGCTTGTAGAAGCAAATCAAATATGGATTGACCCTCTTCTAAAAGAAACAGAACTGATGAGACTGATGGCTTTCTTTTATGAATGTGTAAGTCTGCAAATATTTAATAAGGACCTAATTTACACAAAGAAATAAATCTGGAGTGAAAGATTATTTTACTCATTTCCCAAAAGCTGTAGCTGAATTATACTTTAAACTTGACCCAATCTTTTTCTTAACAATTTGCATTAATATTTAAATTATGTGAAGGGCAAATGCAAGTTAAAATACTGAAATTTTCATTCACACATTTATTTATCAAATTTTGATTATGTACTCACAGTGTGTAAGGTATCAGGCCAGGAATTATATGGTACTCCGAGAAAGCAGTAACGCAGTCTCCTCCGTTAAAGTGTTGGTTATTAAGTAGAAGCTGTAAAATTATTATACTGTTAGGTAGAATATATATATATATATATAGAATATATATATGCCATAGAGTAAATATAAGCAATATTTTCATGAACATTATATGGGTTTATGATTTTTAGTTTATCCATTCATCCTTCTATACATCCATGCATTTATTCATTGTTCATTCCTTCATTTAATAATAAGTATTGAGTGACCATTGGGAGAAAGGGATGTATAGAAGTGAATAAAAGATGAATCCTTTTGTAAAAGAGTTGATAATCTGAGGGGAGACAGATGTGTACAGACAATAACTTTGGTATCAGAACAAAATATAAATGCAAGATACAAGCAAAGGAAAATAGAGGAGCAAAGGAGAAAGAGACATGGCTGCATGAGGGCAGAGACTGTTTTATTTCGTTATAGATTTTCCAGAACCTAGGCCAGTGCTTGGCACATAGTAGTTTCAGATAATGTGTTCATTGTCTCCTGAAGTAGTAGTGAAATGTATCATGGAAGTGAATCTGAAGCTGGACCTTATAGCTGAGACAAATGCATTCCAAGGGGAAGAAGTGTTAGAGTCATAGAATTCAAGGCCTCCAGAGCGGAAAGAGACCTTAGAGACTGTCTAGTACAGGCTTTCTTCTAATTTCTGTCTTCAGTACTAGAGCACTTTGGTCTAACAGTGCCCTAACACACACACATTCATTTAACGAGATACTAAATTGGAAGTGTCTATATTGGAAGCACTAAGGTCCTATAGATAGCAGACACCAAAGTGAGATATGCAAGATACTACCACAGTGCACATTTTGAAAGAAGAGATCCAGAAAAGAATGGCTTGGGAAAAATTTGAGGGCTCTTCAGAAAAAATGCTGCTGTGAGTGTCCCCCTTCTAATACAGTCCCCCACTTTCCCAAGGGAAGGAGCTGACCTTCCCATTTTCAGGGAGAGGATTTCACTAGGTACACCCGGAGGAGTGCGTCATTGGATTCCAAGTTTCTGAGGTGAGAGTGATTGCCACCAAAATGATATACAACATTTATCTGGATTCAGGACTGCAAATAAAAGGGCACCAGTGATTGTCAAGTCTACAAAAGCTTCATCAAACCCCTCTAGTGGTATTTAACATCAGCCAGACCCAGAAAGCAAAAAGTCACATTCTAACAGTGACAGTCTGAGTCAAATAAGATCTTTCTGCTCCCCTTCCCTCTCCTCCATCCACTCCCATTCAACTCGGTTAGTGTGAGAAAGAGCAGCTGGAGAATGAGAGAGAGAGAGGAATTTCACCACCCCCACTACTCAAGGTGGTGGGGGACCTGGCCCAGTTGCAGCCTCCGCTAGTTGGGGAGAAGTTGTGTATGTGGATTAAGTTTCAAGTGTTAATTAATGTGCTGGACTGGAAATTCTAATTTTAATATATTAAAATGGCAATAGGACCTTGTATCACCTTATGATAAAACATGAAAAGACATGGGACCTGTCCATATTTTCACCCAGGGACCAGAGAAGAACTACCTCCTTGAGCAGATTTAAAGGGAGAAAGGACAACAGATAAAGCTGTCTTTATGCTTAAATGCCATAAATCCTGATTATCCAACATACAAGTTATACCTTTTACAGACTTGTTAAAAAAGGGAAAACAATATAAAGGAATTTGCATCAGGATACACATGAAGGTAACACTTGTAGTATTTTGGTCCGACTAAAAATGTCAGTCAATTACCACTGAAATAGCTTAACTGGATAAATATAAAAATCTCTATAATACTAAAATTGACAAGTAATCAAAGGCATGGAGTTTTTAAAGTATGTGGTAACCTAGGAGCAGTAAGTAATAGAGCTAGAATGTTGCCTTCTAAAGGTTACTATCAAAGAGGAAGGCTGGCTATTCAGTAGGACATTAGTGGTAGAGCAAATCTGCTGTTATAGAACAACAGATTCTAGTTGGCTATGGGGCACTAATCCCATAGGATAATTATAACATGGTGGGCTGAAAGAGCCTCCCAAGAAACCATGCCAGTGCTTAATTATGGTGAGTTACTTCTCTAGCCCATCAAAATGTCACGATCCAACCCACAACTGTGCATACATTTTTTTTTGTAATTTTCTTACTTTGAATGTCTTTACACTTCTCCAAGATCCCTCCGTATCCTCCCTATTCTTAAAAATAATCTTTCAGACAATTTGTCTTTGATAATTCTCCTATAAATTCTAACAATAGTTATAAACAGACACTTGACATTCCAAAGGAATATTCTTCAAGACCATGTGGATCAACACATCTTCAAATGCCATTACGGGGTATGTGAAGTATGTATTTTCTCCAAAGTGCATACTTTACAGTCCTCATAATAGATCTTTACAGATGAGGAAAATGGGACCCAGAAAGGTTAAGTGAAGTAGCTAACAAGCATTCCAATTAATATTTGAACTCAGATCTGACTGAGTACAAAATACGCATTCTTAACTCTTTCTCCTAGATGTGTTTTCTGTTTGAACTGTGTATCGCTATATAAGTTTCCCACTGGGGCTCCTTTTCAGGGTCTTTTTAATACTTAAGTCACTTGTAAAATGAGTACTTTGTTTGAATGAGAAATCCATTAGACAGAAAAAAACAACTTGGCAATAAATTTTAGGCATTAACCCCATGCCAAGTAATTATCACAAGGCCTCATGCTTTGAGACTGCACAAGTGTGATCTTAAGATAATGGAGTGAAGCTTGCATTGTGAACTTTCTTGATGCTTTACATTGTGACATGCTTCATGGATTGGCTTCCTAAAAGATTTGTAAAGCATTCTGGGAAGGTCTGCCAATTAAAAACCGGAGATTGGCTAAAGGCTTGAAGCAATTGAATTTTGAATGCAGATGGTGCCAAATTGAATGTTTCCATAGCAACAGACTTTTCCTTAATAACTTTTAGATGGGAAGGGGAACATAAAAGGCAACCATCTTTCAGCAGATGTATATTCCTACAGCATGTTTTGAGATTGGTTTTGGAAGCTAATTTGTACTTAACTAGTGATTGTTTTAAGTGGATCAGAATATTACTACATTCTCCTGAGGAAATATTTTGAGAATAACAGAAATATATTCTAGGAACTTTATAATGACATAAAAAGGGTATGGTTTAAAAAAAATTTCTTGGTCTGTAGCCAGTCAACCAGAATTTTATAAGTATGACTTAACATTGGTCAAAGATTTCTGAATTCTTAATGTCTACTAAGATTGAAAGTTTAGGGGTGTCTGGGTGGCTCAGTCAGTTAAGCGTCTGCCTTCGGCTCAGGTCATGATCCTGGAGTCCTGGGATTGAGCCCCATGTCGGGGTCCCTGCCCAGTGGGGAGTCTGCTTCTCACTCTCCCCCTCCCCCTTGCTCATGTGCTCTCTCTCTCTGCCTCTCTCTCAAATAAATAAAATCTTTTTTAAAAAAAGATTGAAAGTTTAGAATATAGGTATAATCAAATAAAAAAGTGATATGTATATCATGGACTTGAAATTGATCTTAATATACACATTCTTCCTTCGGATTTATGGATTTGTTTTTCATTATCCGTTATTTGAATATTTGAATATTTTTTAAATATTAATTATATAAATCATTGCATAAGGAGGTCACTGATGGGGTTCATATCATATGTATGGTGTGTTATTATAGATCTAAAGTCTGGTCCTCAGCTTTGCATAAACAGCCAGATTTTAATAGTTTAGTAGATTCTGAGATTTAATAGTTTAGTAAATCAGGGCCTGGAGACCTGACCCATGCATCACAAACTGACAAGAGATTGATTTATAAATCATTTGAGAGATGAGATAATAAATTCAAAATTATGATTTTATAATATAACATAAGCCTGTCAGAAAAATCAATAATGATAATTTGCTCGGGGTGCCCTCCCAAATGAGGGCATACAGAAGACCAAATTAGAGATTGCAAGGTTTGATGGTGACAAAAGAATCGGAGGAAGGGTAATAAGGTGTTTTTAAAGGGTGGTTCATCAATTGAGAGAAGCTAGATAAAATGCCCACCTTTACTATCCTAGGTGATTTCTGAAACAGAACTAGAGAAATACACCATTTCTCTCAGATGGTACCCAAGGCATAAGAGCAAGTGCTTGCTCCCTGGCTTTCCTTCCATGCATTAGGTCTTCCCCCATCACATACACAGACTGACCTCCCCCTCTCCCTCTCTCTCCGTTACAGGGCAGCGCAAAACTCAGGTATGTTATGTGCATGTAAACCAATAGTTGGAGCTTCACGTTCGCTTCACATTACTACTTATTCTTTGCTTGCTGGAACTGGGGTACTTCCTCACCAAAACCCTGACAAAACAACTCTGTGCAAAGATTTCCAGCCCTAGTGCAAGTCCTGGACTCCTACCCCAAGAAATTCTGACATGACAAGAGATATAAGAAGGCCCTGGGAATCTGCATTTTTAAGAAGTTATCCAAAGCTCAGCCAGGTTGTTTTTGCAGATGGCTAATATCATCTATCACTTCTTTTTTTTTTTCTAATTTTAATTTCGGAAGAAAATCTTTTTTTCTGGCTTTTTCCGAATTTCTGGGATGGTAGGACTCAGAGCCTCTCTGACCTCGTGCATGTAGAAAGATGTAGAGGTAGAGATTGATAGATGAGTTATATAGACATCTACATAAACTAGAAATAGATATGTATACATATAAATAGTAAGAGAAGTGTGTTGTTTAAAACTGTAAAGAAATAGACACACTCTTAAAAACGTAGTTTAAAAATATGAGGAATTCGCTTTCAGTTGAAAATAGTATGATAAACTTGAATGAAATAGGACCCTGATTGCAAATGTTCCTCCCTCCTTCCCTCCTTCTCTCAGTCTCTCTATCTCTCTCTCTCTCTCTCTCTCTCTCACACACACACACACACACACACACACACACACACACACACACAGCTCTACAGCTCAGCACAGGGTTTTAACATAAAAACCAATCCCTGAACCAGATAAATAAAGGAAAAGTTTTCTCTTCTTCTCGATCTTTAGTTATTTTCCCTACATTAATTTGCAGTCGGTAATCACATGTAAGAAAAGTACCATTGCCCCGTAAACAATGCAACATGAAGAATCAGATGAGCATTTAGTGAAAATGAAGGTGCTCTGTCCTTAAAGACACTGTCATTATGGCTTAGTCCCAAACCCTTTTCACTCTGTACTCATTCCTTGATTTCACTGTCTTTAGAGCTGCATAGGTAGGAATAACACTCATAAGCAGACATTCCAGAAGGTTTGATTTGAAAAACAGCCTCAAAAGAGAGACAGACAGACAGAAACAGACACAGAGAATGAGAAGAAAAAGGTAAAATGGCATTGTAAAATAAATTTGGTAACCACTTTGGCAGACAAGCTTGTAATTTGGCTAATCACAGGAAAATGATTAATCTAAAAATGCATACTTTCTATTACTAATACTAATTCTACCTAATGCTATATAGATATACATTTAATGTTTGGAGGAAGTTTGTTGTTAAAGGTATCACAGTGTTTATTCGAAGTTGTTTCAAATAGCATTTAATGGCATAGGGAGTGAGTGATTACAACATTAATGGCTCAGTGTGCAGAAGTAGGGTACGAAATTATTTATGCCATGTGAGCCCAATTTTGCACGAAAGCAAAAGACAGAGAAAAAGCCAGCAAGACAAATGATGACGGGAGGATGTACCTCAAAATGTTTAACAGTTGTCAACTGGGAGAATTCAAGGAAACTTACTTTTTTTCCCTTCTATCTGTGTTTTCCCAATTCCATTCAATAAATTACGTGTTTTATGTGCAGAAAGTGTTTTAAAATATATTACACTGGTACAGTGTTTCTCAACCTTTTATTCAGCATTAACCTCTAAGCCCTTTTAGACTTTTTGTTTTCTAATCAACACCCCATGAAACTTAATCCCATAGATATGCTCAGTGATCTGTTTATATTGTGGCCCTTTGAAGAGTCACAAACCACTGTGACCCTTAAATATAGCAAGAATTTTTGTCCCTCAAGAACAAATGTTCAGGGGCACCTGGGTGGCTCAGTCGTTAAGCATCTGCCTTCGTCTCAGGTCATGATCCCAGGGTCCTGGGATGGAGCCCCACATCGGGCTCCCTGCTCAGCGGGAAGCCTGCTTCTCTCTCTCCCACCCCCCCTGCTTGTGTTCCCTCTCTCGCTGTCTTTCTCTCTGTGTTCATTAAATAAATAAATAAAATCTTTGAGGGAAAAAAAAAAAAAGAACAAATCTTCACCTCCTTGGGGCACTGTTGTCCCTCTTGTGAATGCATGTGCTTGCCTAAGATCCTGAAGATTCTGATTTAGGAGATTTGAGGTAGGAACAGAGTAAGTACTTTTTTTTTTTCAATAGAGCTCAGGTGTTTCAGAAGCAATGTGTAAATGCCCCTGCTTAATGTTATTCCATTTTTTTTTGGAAACCTGAAATATAAGCATTTATCTATTTTTAGGAATAATACTAATCATGGGACATTTTTACATAATTATAAATCTAAGAATTTGACTTTCTTTTCCACTGTCAGGAACATATAACTTTGAACACAAGTTAGAACAACTTTCATGAAACTTTCTCCTTGACCTTTATATCTTTTCCACCATCTACTCCTGTGTGGGTCTTTTCTTTTAATCATGGTAGATTTCTTTAGTTTTTCTTTCAGAGACGATTGAGGGGCAGTGTGGGCTTAGCATCCTGAATTCATAGTCACACTGTGGTTGGTAAAATGTGAACAAAAACCTTGCAAACACATGGTCCCTCGTGGATCATTTCCTCCAGTCTGACAATTACACAGGGGCCTCTGAGGCTTCTGGGGTCATTGCTGAGGCTATTTTTTAAAAATCCTATAGCATTTTCTCATTGTTGGTTAGTTTTCACCACAAAGAAGTTTTCATTTTTAAGGCTAAAACACACACACACACACACACACACACACACACACACACACACACACACACACACACACACACAACGCCCCCTAAGATGAGTGGGATAATTATTCAGCACGGCAGGTAATAAACCAATTAGGATGATGATGTCCTAGATGGAGATTTTCATGAACCTCTCACATTACCTCTTTCAGCTTTGTTTTTTCTTTCTTTTTTTTTAATGTTCAAAGTGAATAGAGTAATGAAGCAGCTATTTAGGAAGGTATGGACACAGACAAGGCAAAAAAAAAAAAAAAACACCCTTTCATTAGGTTCCCAGTAACAGCTAGCTTATTAAGCAGCAAGAGACAGAGATTGAGTCTAGAAAAAAATAAAAGGAAGGCAAAAAAAAAAAAAGAAGCAATGAGATGAGAAGGTCAGTGACACCACTGGAATGGCAGCATGGCAGTTTCATAACATATCTTTTGTTTGGGGAAAACAACTATACTGACTGTTCCGAACCCCTTGCTAATACGTATCTTAGGAAAACGTAACATACTTCATGTGTGTCTACAAAAATGCCTAAGGATCGATCTCTTACCTCAGCTTTATTCAGACTGAGAGAATCAGTATACAAATTTGCAGCTAAATATTAGTGTTTTCTGCTGTTTCATAGCACGACTACTCCTAATTTTCAAGAACGGTAATGTAACTGCTCATCAGCCAAGTAAAAGGGCTGAGAACCTCCTTGTCATCAGAGTCAACATTGGTTTTTCCTATGGGGGCGAACATAAAGATAAGTTTGTTTCAAGCCGGAACTTCCCACTGGCCCCAGTTACATGTACTAAGTGCCTTCAAATGGACCCCGGAATACAGGAAAACTAAAGAATCTGGATGTAGCCAAGGAGAATGTTGATGAATTCAAAGATAGTGGAACAGAGTAGGGGAGTAGTTTTGGTGGAAATGGTAAAAGAAAAAAAAAAAGCAGGAAGGAAGGCAGAGTTCAGGAAAGAGAAGATAGAGATTTCATCAGTAATGAGCTCCTTCTAAAAGTCAGATTAAGAGTATAAATATGAAGTGATGGGATACAAATCCATATTTTGCCCAGGCTGGTTGATGAGTGGAATCTTCTCGTCCAGTCCTTTTTCAAAATTTTTCATTTTAACAATTCTTTTGTATCATAAATTCGATTTCAAGTGGAAATTTCCTACTCATTGACTAACTTGGCTTCCTATATTTTGCCTAGCCATCTACTTTCTTGTTCCCTACTCCTTCTAAATCTTGGCTCCCACAGTGAGGCAGCTCACATCCCTTAAGTTTCCTGTCAGATTTTGCTTCTTTAACTGCCAAAGTGAACTCCGCAAACATTTCTGTCATTTCCTTTTGTACCTCATCTCATCTCTTGTGGCCCATGCTCTAAGCACTTCCATGAAGCCCTCAGTGATTACCCAAGAGGTTCACTTTGCTTAGTCTAGGGACCACCTCTCATGCTTCATCTCTGGAGACTTTGCCTTGAACACAGGGACTATGTAACCTTTCCCAAATCTCTCATCTTATTTTCTTGCCCTTAGTCTGCCTTTTTCCCAAGGCTTTGCCTTTGTCCCTTATACTCCTGGTTTCATTTATTCCTCACTATATGAATGGCACCTCTTATGGTAACACCTCGACCTCTCACCTGGTTGATGCATTCCATATGGCAAACTATGTACTTTACTTTTTCTCTTGGGGATTATTAAGAACTCACATTTAAAATAAAATTGCAGATCCATGTTGATATCCACCAGCAACTTTTTTTCCACCATTTTGTGATACCAAAGGGATCCGCTCTCTCTCTCTTATTTATCTACAAATGACTCAAAAGTCAAGCCAAAAAAAAATTAAATAAGATTTCCCAACAAAGTGTCCTGAAGGAAAGACTTTGCAGACGTTACGTGTAGCCTGCATTCTAGAAAAGGCACAGCGACCTAGGCATACCTTGCTGAAAAACAGTCACCGTGGTCACAGTCTATTAGCTCCAACTTTTTCTGTGAGGGGGAAAAGTCATTCCATGACAGGGTCAGATCTTCTGAGACCCCCTGAAAGAATTGCAAGGTTAATATAATCCCATTCATTTCCCCTCAAAAGCATTCATGAAGTACCTATCATGTACCAGGCAATGCATTCTAGGCAGAAGGAAGAGTTTAGGCGAAGTCCTCCGCATTTAATCTTCTGAATATTTTACTAATTTGTTCTTATCTTTCAGTCTACCGATGACTATCAGGCTGTGCCTAGACACCTGTCCTAGCTTGTTGCTCTATTTTTCTGCATCTTTTCCTGCCCCTCCCCCAATCTTTTCTCTAATTGACAGCCTGACTAATCTTTTCACACCCAGATCAGATGTGTCGCTTCCCTGCATGCAACCTTTCAGTGGATTCCCACTGCGCGGAGACTAAAGACCAGAATCCTTACCATAATTCAAACGGCCAGTGGGAGCTATGAAAATCCCCTCCTTAGCTTTTCTTCCTATAGGATGATGCATCCATATAAGTGGATTCTGTCATAAAGACACAGATGATAAGTTTGATTAATGGTTCAGTGTGCAGAAGTAGGATCAACACAGTTGATCCAAATGCATGTGAATGTTGAATTAGGCAGTTTACTTATAAAATGTGTATTACTCCCTTCTGCAGCTTTGGTTTTGAATACGTGCTAACTCAATCTCAAGCACATAATAGATTATGAAGAAAAAGTTTGTAGTGAATGAATGGATAGACAAAGGGATAAATAAATGAATAAATGTACAAAAACACATTCACATCATATAATCAAATGGCTCTTTATAAGAACTTATCAGAACAAAAGTGTAATCTTGGGTGATATCCAGTTCTGGCAATGTTTGTGTGCCTTTCCTTTTGTTTTTGTTAAAAGGCATCCATTTTATATGTTTTTAAAGGAATATGTGTCTTTGCTGTGAGTAGCATAGTCACAGTGCTCTGCTGTATCTCATTTACAAGAAAATAATAATAGTACCTTATCTTTGCTGACAGCTTTGTGGTTTATAAAGCACTTTTCACATAGATTACCTCATTTAAAATTCCTCTATTTCTTCCTTTACTACAGAAATTCTATTTAAGAAGATTTTCTTCTAAAATTAAGGCAATTACACTATTCTGTTCCTGTATTTCTTAGCCATATGTTTCACCGAGGCATTGTCTCTCTCTTGGGTCTTTCTTCTCTGGATGTATAGTTATGACTTACCCAGAGGTAAATGGAAATAGTGGGGGTTGTATACAGATTTTTGTTGTTGTTGTTTCTTATAAACTAAAGCATTTCATTTTAGGAGCTGCTATACCATTTTAGGAGTTGCCATTCTAATGTTCAAAGCCAATTTACATATTTTGTGTGAAACTATTTTGTCATTTGAATTGGGATCATTAGAATAGGAAGAGTTACTTTTCATCTCCCCGGTATTTCACATTATTTACTGTAACATTTATGAGTTGCTGAGGTTTAAATAAGCAAAGATTATCTGAAAATGAGGCCTGGGAAGAGCAGTTTGAATCTTCGTGCACTTTTATTTTTGGCCTTTCAGTCTATACTACTACTACTTTAGTCTAAAAAGTATTTTAAAGATTTTATTTATTTATTTATTTGACAGAGAGAGACACAGCGAGAGAGCGAACACAAGCAGGGGGAGCGGGAGAGGGAGAAGCAGGCTCTGCACTGAGCAGGGAGCCTGATGCGGGCCTCGATCCCAGGACCCTGGGATCATGACCTGAGCCGAAGGCAGACGCTTAACGACTGAGCCACCCAGGCGCCCCTAAAAAGTATTTTATAACCACTGACCCTGTATTTAATAACAGGACATATGTTAAATGAACCAGAATTGAGTGACCTTTATTTATTTTTGATCTTACAATTTGCTTTTCTGGATGAGTATTTGAAAGAGATCAACTGACACTATGCTTCAATAATTCAGTTCCTCTTTCCCCTTTAATACAGAAGTCTCACTCTCACAAAGTCTGAAAAACTTTGAACGTGGACTTTATCTTCATAACATTGCCAAAGTGTATGTATTTTTTGTTTATATGTTGGTGACAATTTTGTTTTTGCAGTAGTGCAGAAATTCTCGTTTATGATGTAAGAGTTGTGTTTGCCCTTTCCACACGTTTCTTTATATCTTCCTACGTGCCAAACTTGGGCTGGCCCCTGAATTTAAAAATACATTTCCTCTCCTGAAATCATCACCTTGCAGGGGGTAAAACAGACAAAAGAACAGATAATTGCCAAATAGTGTCATCGCTGTGTTCAAAAATAAGAACCGGGTGCTCTAGAAACCATGATGAGGGGTACCCTACCCAAATCCATGAAACTAGGTTTGGTGGGGCAGAAGAGAACAGTCAGGAGAAGATGACGAATGATAGTAGCTTCCGAGCAAACTGCTGTAGAGTGGATGAGGGGAGAGAATAATCTGTGCACAGACGCATGTGAGACGTGGGTCACATCACACATGTAGCGGACTCATGTGTGGCTGTAAAGCTGGACTCTAAGGTTCACAACAGGCGGTAGAAGTCGAGAAGCTGGAAAAGGTCTTACAAGTCAGGTAAAGAATTTGGATTGTATTCTGAGAGCAGTGAAAGAGTGACATTAGAGCAATTTAATAAATGATGACAGACTCCAATTTTCCATCTTCAAAAGCCTTCTCCGACCAAAATGCTGAAGATTCACATGGAGGGCAAAAGGCCAGTGTTGGAGCAGTGCTTTTCAGTCCTACCTGCACATTAGAATCACTATGGGCAGTGGGGGCTTTTACAAAATGCCAGTGCCTGGACTCCACCCCAAACCAATGACATAAAAAGCTTTGGGATCAGGGCACAGACATTGGTATTTTTCAAAGCAACCCAGTTGATTGATTCAGTTGTTCAAAGTTATGATTCAGTAAATAAGAGAGAGAATCGGGAGGCTTTTAATTAAAACAATCTAGGGAAGTGACAGCTGGATGATAGAGGGGTTAGAGGAGCAATTAAGGAGGTTGAATGAATGACTTGATATCTTGGTTAAAGGATAAGGAAGAAAGAGAAATCCGGGATGATTTGTATGTTTCTCTTTGAATGACTAGGTAGAGGAACAGATGTGCGTCAGTGATCAGGGGAGAAGGGTGAAGATGATGTGATCATGTTTGGGATACACTGCACATTTAAAAGGGATTTGGTAGATGTTTGACTCTGTGGATATGGAGTTTGGGAGAGAGTTCTTAGGTTAAAACAGATTTGACTATGATTATTGTAAAGGTAGTAAATGAAGCGATATAAATAGATGAACTCACCAGGGAGACATCAAGTGAGAAGAAAAGATCAAAAAAAGACTCGTAGGGAATAGTAACATTTAAGAGATGAGCCAAGGGGGCTGAGGAGCGGCCAGAAGGGTAGAGTAAATTCCATGCCATGTTGATCGAAAGGAGGTTTCAAGGAGGGCTTATCAATGAGGGCAAGTACTGAAGGGAGGTCTGCCGAAATAAAGACTTCAGAATCTCTAGCGCGGTAGTGACTTGAATGTCGTAGCTATTATCTACAACAATTTCAATGGCAATTTTGATTTCAGCTATTATCTACAATTGCAGTAGCGATAGTCAAAATGTAGTGACTAAGAAAGGAACCTGAGGTGTGAAAGTGGAAATAGTGCGTATTGACTAGTGCTTCTCAAATTTTAGTGTGCACACAAATCACCTCTGGAATTTGGTTTAAACATGTAGAATCTGATCAGTCAGGTTTCGGGTAGAGCCCAAGATACAGCATTTCTCGCAAGCTCCCAGGTGATGCGGATACTGCTGGCTCATAGGCCATCCCTTCAGTAGTGCCGGCATAAACCATTCTGTGGGAAGACAATAACAGGTTGGCCAGATGTGGTGTTGGGGCCAAAAGCAAAACTCATTTGTTGTTTTCTTTTTAGATGAGGTTCTGGACTGAGGTTGAAGATATGGGGTGAGTGAAAAATGGAATCACTTCTTTTAGGAGGCAGAAGAAATTGGCAGACTGAGTACAGGGAGGGAATTAGGCATGGGTAGGCAAGAGACACCTACACCTTTAGAGAAGGACATAAGGAAGATGAGAAATACAGAATAGTCCTCCAGTAGATAGGGTCTGGTGTTTTGCTTTGTAGCCCATTGTTTTTTCAAGGAATTGTTTTATATTTATTTTTATTCCTGAACTTGAATGGCTACGCTGTGGAGTGTGCTGGTAAGGAGAGAAGCGAGCCCTCTTTGCTTCTCAAGTATAACTTGCATTTTCTGCACTTGTCAAATAAAAATTTGAGTGACAAGGTGTAGGGATGAAAGTCACTGTGTGTTCAGGGAGATAAATGCCTTTTTTAGTCTACATCTTTTTGAAAATTTTCGCATTCCAACAAATGCATCAATTTTGATGTAAAAATGTTCAGTGATGAATGGGTTTTGCTGTGTGTGTTGCATGCCAGTGACATGGTAATAAATCCACGGTGCTGGAATTGTAATGGTACCCTTTATTCCACTTTACTGAACTCTTGCTGAACCCTTTTGAGTTGTTAGTACTTTATTTGCTACATTTGGCACTTAATTGGTTGACAGCTGGGGCTAGTGGGACAGATGGATCGTCCAATGATATATTGTGTCACTATCACACCTGGATAGTTCTTTTCCATGTCTTGTGAGTGACCTAAGATTATACACTGAAGTATTTTTGCATAACTGTACATCAAGCGTTTTTCCCCCAATGTCAGGCTTTCATCTCAACCAATAGGTGCCCCCTGCCAAAGGAAGCCATTTTTGAAATTCATTTTAATGATCGAATAATATCACATTTCAACATCTGCCTTTTAAGTTAATAAAATAGCTTACATGTTTCATTATGACGGGATGTTGCTATTTTCTCATAATCTGTGACTCTCCAACTGGTGGCAAAAATGCAATCCTCCTTTGACTTTAACTCCTCTTTCAGAGTGGGCACCAGCACGCGTTTACCTATGGTTTATAACCACAACAGGAGAATGAGCTTTTTTCAGAGGACTCCTTTTCTCTGTTAGAATATTCAGCATACTTTAAATGAGGTAATATGGTCTCTGCCAGTCTGTTGATTATGAAATTACGAGTTCTGCCTGAATTCCACTTCCAGCTCCTCACCATATACATTGGGTGTGACTTTCAGCAAAATGTTTTATCATTTCCACTTGTAGAAATGCTATTTACTATCTTTCAGACTTACATATCCCACAGATGGTTATTTTTTTCTTACTGGAAAGTGGTCTTAGTGACTTAGAAAGCTGCCTGAATAATACACTGCTTCATGCTTGCTGTGAGAGAGCATCTTATCTAACATTTTATTTTGAAAAATTCAAATACACAGAAAAGCTAAAGGAACTCTACATTGAATAGCCATGAACTCACCGTCTAGATTCTGCTGTACCACTTTATTCCTTTATCCTCCCATCAATTCCCCCCTTTTTTATGCATTTCAAAGTTTGGAGACATCGGTACACTTTACCCCTAAACACTTCAACATGCATATCATTAATTAGAGCTCAATATTCATTTACAGTTGTTTGCTTGCTTGTGGCAAAATTTGCATAGTCAAATGCAAAAGTCTTATGTGTCCCATTCAGTGAGTGTTGATGAATGGTGAGTATACTAGTGTGACACAAGCCTCTATCAAGATACAGAAAAATACTATCATCCTAGAAAGAACTTTTTTTTTAAATTTTATTTTATTATGTTATGTTAGTCACCATACAACATTAGTTTTTGATGTGTTCCATGATTCATTGTTTGCGCATAACACCCAGTGCTCCATGCAGTACGTGCCCCCCTTAATACCCATCACCGGACTAACCCATCCTCCCTCCCCTCTCCCCTCTAGAACCCTCAGTTGGTTTCTCAGAGTCCATAGTCTCTCATGGTTCATCTCTCCCTCCGATTTCTGCCCCCCTCATTTAAAGGCAAGAACTTTTGGATGTTAACTAGACTTATTAAGGTGATCGTTTCACAATATATACAAATAATGAATTATTATGTTGTACACCTGAATTTAATATAATGTTGAATGTCAGGTTTACCTCACTTAAATATTTTTTTAAAGATTTTATTTATTTATTTGACAGAGAGAGAGACAGCGAGAGAGGGAACACAAGCAGGGGGAGTGGGAGAGGGAGAAGCAGGCTTCCTGCTGAGCAGGGAGTCTGATGCGGGGCTCGATCCCAGGACCCTGGAATCACGACAGATGCCTAACGACTGAGCCACCCAGGCGACCCTCACTTAAATATTTTTTTCAAAAGAAAGGAACCTTTTTTTTTTTTTTTAGGTTGGCTTGAGTTTATTTTAACTGAATTTTAACATGACTGATTTTAAGATTGTCAAGCTGAATCATACCAATGGCCCATCCAGGGGAGTGATATATGGCTGTTGACATTCTTTTTGCTCATCCAGTCACTGAGCTGACTGAGTTCTTCCCAATAACCTTGTAAGGTGAGCCTCTAGCTCTAACAGAAACATCAAGAAACATGTATTTCACAGATTGCTAGAGCTGGTAAGAACCTCAGGGATCATCCAGTCCACTCGCTTTTGCTTTGTGTCTCAAGATTTGAGAACTTCACTGGTGTTACGAAAGTACATGGTAGTCTGTCTTCACCCCTATAATAGAGAGCAAAGGCCAGACATGCTACTCAGTACCTTGTGTTTATTATTTCCTTAATCTTCATAGATTATTAATCTTCTTGTTATTGTTATCCTCGTTTTACAGAGAGTAACCTGGTTGTGCAATAGCATTAAGTTACTGATCTTTGCCATGTTCAAACTAACCTTAAATGTTAGGTTAATATTATAAAATATTTTTACTCTAGGTCTGTCTTCCATGAATTTAAATGTAATGTTTGGCTGTTCCTGAATTCTAGCTTTTTAGGATTTAGAAAAGGAGTAGATATTCAAATTAGTCATAGTGGCTAGGATGTAATCATGTGCCTCTAACTCCCCTCCTTTTCAGCTTTTCAGTCTGAAACATTTTTTTCTGTGTTTACATAGCAGCCACATTCCTCATGTCCTGTTCCTAAATACAGCAAGTGTCTGTCCATTCACACTAGCTACATTTGACTTCATGGTTAGTATATTTGTTTCTCTCTCTCCTTAATGGGTTTAAATTGAGATTCCTCTTTGCAGAACTTAACTATAAATAAGTCTTCTAGAGAACCATGTTTAAATGCCTTGTAGAAGTACATGAAACAAATCTTAATATTCCCTATAATTTTGGTTATTATTTTCACTTACCTTGGTTTCTTAAAAGTCTTTGAATATCAAACATTAAGATGTGCTCACATTCCTCAAGGCAGAGATGTACCCTGACTTTGTACAAGAGCAGGATAATGGTGGTTTCTTTCTTTCTTTTTTTTTTTTTTTTCAGTTCCCTTCTTGATCACCCCTAACATTTTGTTGACTGTTTTAGCCTCAGAGAACAGTCTGTTGCGATTCCAACATCTCCTTCCCATCTTTAACTATCACAACTCATTATCTTAACTCCAGTTGGAATCATTTTCTTTACAGTTACCCATAGTTAAATATCTGCCATTATTTACCCATTTGTGACCCAGTTGGCTGAAAATTCACTCTTCCAGCTTGGTATTTTCTACCTGGATTATTTAAGTACTCTGTGGAATCATTGATATCCACAGTGTGCGCCACCTAGCAGATCACAAATATTTGCTGATGACTATAATCTGTTGTTTGGTCTCTGTACAGAGAAGCATTAACACCTTGCTTCAGTATTGTCCTCTATGCTCTTATTTATTGTTGAATTTTATCTTCACAACAATTCTTTGGTTGTACAACCGTCATTATTTCAGTTTTGCAGCTGAGGAAATTGAAGTTGGGGTGAAACAACTTTTGCAAATTAAATTTCATCCCAGATCTAGGGCTATAACCCATTACTAACTGCTAGTCAAGGTTTCTTTCTAAAACTTAGTCACAGTAACGTCTAATTCTCAGACTATAAATTCAGTGCAGAAATTGCAACAGAGCTGTTCTTTGTTCTGTAGCAATGTATATTCCAAAAGGCAATCATTTCGTTTTTGTAAATAACATTTTTCCCTGGGAGAAATGTTGTGGGAATTTATAACAGTCAAGAATGTATATCGATAATCAAACACAGCTAGCTTAAAAACATGAAGTGAAAGATTGGTTAGTACTCAATCAACTGAACTGTTTCTTTCTCTGCAGTATTGTGGTTCTTGACATGATTGCTGAGTTTCCAATTTGACACTTCTAGAGATCTGTAAATCAGGACACATGCTGAGTCCCAGTCTGTCATCCTGAGTCTTAGCATTGGTTATTTATTTCCCTTCACTATCCAGCATCTACTTACTAGACAAATCAGTTGAGAAGCTTTCCACGATGGCCCTCTGAAAGGAGAAATACACACATTTGGGTAGCTCTTCAATTACCAACATGCACAGATTGTCTGAGTTTATATGCATATATTTTATTATTATTTCACTTTTGCAGGTCAGGTGAATCTGGTATAAATGTAAATCTAACGGTATGGGCTCTAGTGACCAAGGACACTGCCATAATATATCTTTGGTCTATCAGTAATATCCTGGGTGCAGTGTTGCAAGTGTGGTGACATTCTGCAGTTTGAATTGTTGGCCAAGGCATGGACAATTAGCAGGTCCATATGATGTCCAACTACCACAATGGCTCAGTTCCAAAATAACAGCTTCTCTTTGATGATCAGCAGATTTTATGTTTACTTTCATTCCTTGACAAAATGGAATATATATCATACTTCTAAGGTTTTCTTTTGTATATGTTTCTGCAGGGTCTGCTCTTAGGACAGCTGTATCAATCAATTGCGGTGCTTTGTTTCTGTTGTTAAATAACCAAATAGCTGCTTCATTAGTCTCTATGTGCTGATTTGTTTCTGTGAGTCTAGTCTGGTTCACTGGCCAATGAGTGTTTCTGAGATGTTCTTTATCACACCAATCTAAGACCTAAATTGTATTGTATTCTTAGCAAAACCATTGCATCTCTTATTATCAATCATATCTGCCAGTAATGCATATTTCACAGGTTGCAACCCTTTTGAAAAGACGAATTCTCCAATGTTGTATGCACAATACATTTTATAAGTCAAATCATACTTCATTAAATTTTTATTGAAATACAATAGACATAAGGGAAAATGCACATGTTACAAATGTTTAGCTTGGTGGATTTGCACAAACTAAATACAGCTGTGTAAACAGCCCTCAAATCAAGAAAGAGAATAAAGTCCAGAACTTCTGAAGCATCCGTTACGTCTCTTTCAGTGACTACCAGTCCCACAAGGATAACCACTGTCCTGACTTCTACGGTCATCTTACTTTTTCCTCTTTTTATACATTATATAAGTGAAATAAAACAGTATGCCCTTGTTTTTGGCTGGCTTCTTTCTGTCAACATTATGTTTGTGAGATTAATACATACTATTGCATAAGTTGTAGGTATTTTATTCTTGTTGCTAGATAGTGTTCTATTGGTAAATGTACCACAGTGTATTTATCCATTTTCCAGTAGAGGGGAATTTGGGTAGTTTCCAGTTAGGGAAAGCTTCCAATTTAGTACATGTCTTTTGGCCAATACATGTATGTATTTGTCTTGGATGTATACCTGGGAGTGGAATACCCGTCAAATAATATTTTAAATATACCTGAAAAGTTGACTGTTTAAAGAAATCTTATGGTGAATCCTTTTGTAAGGGAAATAATCTCTCCATAATTTCTTCTCTGCAAAATGGATTCTTCCATATGTGTATTTATTTCACAAGGGTTGATACATTTGTTTACTATTTTCTAGTATTCATCTCTTCGTACTTTGTTAATAACAATATGATATTTTATTGTTATTAGCCTCTGAAGCTCATATGTTTTAAAATTTGAAAATGCCCATAAAAATGTCCTTATCTGAAATATACATATACTCTTCTATATTACGCCATCTCAGATTTAATTAAAAAGACAGACTGAGGCAAAAAGGCATGCCAACAGATTCTCTCTGATCTACAGTTTATTTTAAGGATATTAGAGAAAGAAAGATCATTGATTCTTTTTGGCTCACAAGAATCCCCCTCACATACCAACATACATTTTAATTTATGGATTTTTATCAGATGAGACTATTCTACTAGTAAATATGATATTGAAGATGTTCTATACCAAAAGAATACAGTTGTGGCAGAGGCATTAAATCAGAAACAAAGGATGCCCAAAAAATATTTGTTTGCTTAAAAGAGAGATCATGAAGAATGAGAGGGAAATATGCAATTTTTTTAAGTTTTTATTTTAATTCCAATTAGTTAGCATACAGTGTTATATTAGTTTCAGGTGTACAATATAGTAATACAACATTTCCATATATTACCCAGTGCTCATCACTACAAGTGCACTCCTTAATCCCCATCACCTCTTTCACCCATCCCCCCACCCCTTCCTGTCCAGTAACTGTCAGATTGTTCTTTATAATTAAGAGTCTGTTTCTTGCTTTGTCTCTCTTATTTTTTCCCTTTGCTTGTTTTTTTCTGTTCCTTAAATTCCACATATGAGTGAAATCATATGATATTTGTCTTTCTTGACTGACTTACTTCACTTAGCATTATACTCTCTAGATCCCTCCATATCATTGCAAATGGCAAGATTTAATTCCTTTTTTTATAGCTGAGTGATATTCCATTTTGTGTGTATAGATAGATAGATAGATAGATAGATAGATAGATAGATAGATAGATATACATACCTCTTCTTTATCCATTCATCAGTCAGTGGACACTTGGGCTGCTTCCATATCTTGGCTATTGTAAATAACGCTGCTATAAACATAGGGGTGCATGTATCCCTTTGAATTAGTGTTTTTGTATCCTTTGAGTGAATACCCAGCAGTGCCATTCCTGGATCATAAGGGAGTTCTAATTTTAACTTTTTGAGGAACCTCCACACTGTTTTCCAGAGTGGTCGCATCACTCTGCATTCCCACCAGCAGTGCATGAGTGTTCCTTTTTCTCTGTATCTTCACCCACACCTGTTGTTTCTTGTGTTGTTGATTTTAGCCATTCTGACAGGTGTGAGGTGCTATCTCAGTGTAGTTTTGATTTGCATTTTCATGATGATGAGTGACGATGAGCATAATTCTTAAACCAGTGTTCAACTTATGTAAACTTGAAATGCAGTAAAGAGAGAGTGACTCCTTCTAAAGAAGAAAGACTCAAGGTCCTGGGCAAGGGTTAACTTTGGAAGTGGCGTTTTTACATCATTATAAAAAGGAAGCATGGATAATTAAAATAGTCTACATGTACAATTCATTTGACAGGCAGTTATTGAAAAGTACACCAGGCACCAAGCACTGGGCTGTGCACTAAGGTTTTTTTGGGTTTTTTTTTTTAATGACTAGAATTCTAACTTTGACCAGCTTCCCCCAGAAGATGACCTTGAAACAATGACTTGAGTGAAAGTGTTTTACTTGTAAGCTGATCCCAGGAAGTACCAGTAAGAGAGTGACACAGCAAAAAGGGAAAGAAGCCAATAGTTGAGCCAATTATCGAGCAGGTTATTGCTGTGGGCGATTTGAGTTCAACCCTGATGAGTGGACTCTGGGAGACAGTGAAAAATGCACCTCACCGTTGTCACCCACAAAGGGTAATTATCTTCCAGCTCTCATTTATCATTGGCTCATTCATTTGTCAATCCCTTACAGTAAGATTTCCACCACGCCACTAAAATTACTTTGTGTATGGTCCTGAGGGAATTCCATGTGGTCAAAGCCAATGGATACTTTTGGCATGGCTTTGGGGAGTCTGACTATTTGGGTCCACGTGTTGGCTCTCCCACTCACTAACTGTATGACCTTATGTCGATTCTTTACCGAAGTCTTTTTCTTCCTCTGTTCAATGAGAAGTAGCAACAACAGCAGCATAAACAATGATACCTACCTCATAAGATCATCATGATGATTCAATGAATTAACACTCATACAGAACTTAAAACCGTGCTTTAAGCAGTGTAGGTATTCAAATAAATGTTAATTATCATGATTTTTATTATCTGGCATGACGTTTATATGGCTTTTAAAAGTGTTAACCACTCTTGGGTTTTTGCAATTCTTTCTTGTCCATGTTTTTATGAAAGTACACTTTCCAGGCATTCCTCCTACCTCTCCAGCCATTCATTCATCTTATTGGCTACTTTTGCTTCATTCTGTCTTTATGTGTTGTATTTTCCAGGACTTGATCTTTACCCCTGTGTTCTGTTCAATCTACATACCATGTCAATGAGAATGCATCTACATTGAGGTCTTCATTACTTCTCTGTAGTAATTTCTAATCCTGGATTCCTCTCTCTCCCCAGATACATGGCTGTGCCATTGCACCTTCAGTCCATGTGACTAAAATGATAATCCTTTGTAGATGATCCTCAAAACCTTCCACTGAATAGGTCTGAGATTGAACTCATTATCTTTTCCCTGGAACTGTTCATCTTTACTCTTTGGGTAGATAGCAGATAACAAGCTTTATCTAACAGGCACCAACCAGAAGCCAGGAAATCTGTCTTGACTCCTTTGTTTCCCCACAGCTCAGCATAATGCCTGGTATCTAGTAGATGGTAAATAAAATGGTGACCGTCAGACTGGATGAATGGATTGATGGGTAGAGGTCCTTGGAGGGGTAGATGGATTGTTGAGTGAGTCTGTAGCCTGCAATTTTATTTAGTTAAGTATTATCTGATGATCAGTTGAAGGTCAGGGATGAGAAAGCATGCCCTTAGTGGGATACATACACCAATGAACCAGTTTTCCTTGCTACATTACATACACATGACCCCTTTGGGATGAAAACTTTTACCGTTGTGACTGAACAAGCATTCAAATGGTATATTTGTCTGAAATAATGATCTGGGCTATGAAAGTTTCCTCCTTTTGCCACAATGAAGAGATACATAGACATATAATAGGAAAAACTATCTTAATTTTTTTCTCCTATGATGGCCTTTTTAAATATAAAGATTATGTCTACACTATTGAAATAAACTATAAGATGTATGAAATACTCACTGGCATGAATGCAAATGGCTTACAATGTTTATATCAAAAATACTAGGCATTTAAAAAAGTTTGCTAGCATAATGTCACTAATCAAGGCTGATTAATGCAAAAACAAATTGGAATCAGAGACTTTTTAAGGAAAGCCAATTTTGTTATTTTCATATACGTGTAGTATATAAAAATAGGCTAAGGAAAAAATGGTGCCAACTATGCATAATAAAGTAGCCAGCCATGATAAGTTGAAAAAATGGTTTGTAATTGGAATATCAGTTATTTCTATGACTGATGGAGAATTATTTCAGAATATGTAAAGACATATTTTAAACAGCTTTCTTATAATAGCATTTACACTATTAATTTTGTAAACTAAAGATTAAACAGAAGACTAATTAATAACTGTAAATCTCACCTATAGTAGGTGTCGCACTACCCTGTGAGGCAATAACAATGAAACAAACAAACAAAAAGGAAGGGTGCTCAGAGATTATAGAGAGAGACTGACATTTAAACAGATGTTTAAATGTTTAAACACATGTTAACCTAAGTTGGAATATAACATGCTGACTGGTTTTGTAACACCAAGCAAATACCCAAAGAGAAATGAACCCAATAAAAACAGTCGTTTATGATGAGCACCACTCACCTGGTTTTACCTATTCTAGGTATCAGATTCTTGATTTCATGTCACAATCACTAGTCTTCTAGGGTTTGTCTAGTTCTCATGCTTATTTACAGAAAATCTCAAGTACTTCTTTAGCTCCTGAGTTATCTTAACTTTAGGGGGTCAACACTAGAATTAATTAAGAAGGACTAAACTTAACGTCATGAAGGACAATTTTACAGTACTGTGCTGTGTACATGTTATTTATCTATCCAAAGCCCCTCTTGGCCCTTCTCTTCTTTGGTCTCTACTCTGAGGGGCTGATGTGTGTCATCACTGGGCTCCTGTGCCCTCTGGCTTCCAGTTGGTTTACCCACCAGGGAGACTTGGTAGGAGAGAGAGGACAAAGTGAGATCAGAATATTTATTCTCCTGGTTCCTTCTGGTGAAGTTGCCTCAGGCCAATGGTGTCCCTTGGCAAAAGTTACTGCACTTCTCAAGGTGGTTTCTCCTCGTGATGCTCAGCTTCTGGCGACTTTCCCCTCCCCTGATTTCCTGGCTCTTGATGTAGTAACGGCGCCACTGCCACAAGGCCCAATTTCTTGTATTATCCTGTATAATTATAAAATTATAACCATGGATTAAAATTTAATGATTTTTAATGTAAATTTACTAAAAGAAAACTATGTTTAAGCTGAAATGAACAGTAGACTTTTCAGCCAAAGTAGAGATTAGAGGAAAACTGATGGCTACTATCAATCTTAAAATTAATTGTGTTTAATCCAGAAATCTTTGGTGATTTTCCTACACCTGGATTATGTTGTAATTTGTTCCCTTATAAATAAGTCTCTCGGATTATCCAGGCCAGATCACAAAAGAAAATGTATGTCAAGCTAAAATATTCCAGAGGACAGTGGGGAGACATTGAATGGTTTAAATAAGGGAGTGGGGCGATCAGATTTATATTAATTACTACTCTCTCTGTAGTGTGAAAATTACATTACAAAACAGAGACCTGAGACAGAGGGGCCGTAGAGTCTACTGCAGACATGTAGGCAAAAATGATAGAGCTTTGCCGTGGGAATATGTGAAAAGTGGGAAGGAGTTCTATATGAGAGAACTTAGTATCCAATTATATATAGTATTCATTGAGACCTTGGGAAAAATCTAGAATGTCTGTCAGGTTTTGCTTAAGGGATAAAGTTGATAGGGGTTTTATTACTTATTTTCCAGGACATTATTTCTATTTTATGAAATCACCTTAAAGAAAAGGTAATGTGGTCCTTAAAAGAAAAAAACAATGTGGTCATGTTTATTTTTAACATACTAAAATAAAGTACTTCAGAGCAGAATTCATAGGGCATCTCCATCTTTGACTCACAATGATACCAAAAAATGGCCTCAGTATAAGCCTGTCTTACTTACAGAATACAACCAGTATGAATTCTTAGGTATTGTTACAAGTGACATTTCCAGTGGGCCTATCTGCTCTTGGGTTGCCCCAGAAGAAGACCAGAGCATGTGGTTTATTTGGGAGTTGAGGGAGTGAGCAAGTAAGAAAGGCAGGGCAGTCAATAAAGGATGGTGCATTATCAAGCAGGTTACTTCTGTGGGCCACTGGAGCTTCATCCCACTAGGAGAACTCTGGAACCCTTGTAAAATAAATGCTCCCCAGTGAAGTGAATAAATGCTCCCTGGCATGAAGGGGGCTAAAATATTCATACCCCAATATGTGCCATCAGTCCTTGGTTACAGGCTGCTCCTGGGAGGTGGGGTGGTGGGAATCATTGATTCCCTGGTATGTCTAGCCTGCCACTTAGGTGGCAAAACAAATTGTTTGTGGTACCACAAATCCTTCAATGAATGAATTGCCAATGATAGTATCAGAAGTCAGGTTGTTGGGCACTGAAGCGGTAAGGGCAAGGGGATTCAGGCATTCTGCTCTAGTACTTTTCTAAAAGATTATTCATATTTGGCTCTGGGGATTGAGAATAGACACAGTTAAAATTTTACATACACTACTGATGTTCTCGGTCACCTTGAGGAAGATAACTTAACCTCATGTTTGCCATTGGAAAAAGTAAGGAATTCTATTGTCCATTATCCTAGCTGTAACGCGATGAACAATTTTTTTAAATAAATAATAAAGTGAGATCATCTTTGAAGGTTAAATTTCAGATGTCTTCTCCCAGCTAGCATTTACTCCTATATATTTATTTTTCCTTCTATTTCAGTTGAAAGAATTCAGAATCAGTGGGATGAAGTGCAGGAACACCTTCAGAACCGGAGGCAGCAGTTGAACGAAATGTTAAAGGATTCAACACAATGGCTGGAAGCTAAAGAAGAGGCTGAGCAGGTGTTGGGACAGGCCAGAGCCAAGCTCGAGTCATGGAAGGAGGCTCCCTACACAATGGATGCAATCCAAAAGAAAATCACAGAAACCAAGGTTGGTATCACAGATATATTCTTAATATAAAATACCAGTTATACTGGATAAAATTATAACCATGGATTAAAATGTAATGATTTTTAATGTAAATTTATTAAAAGAAAACTACATTTAAGCTAAAATGAACAATAGACTTTTCAGCCAAAGTAGAGATTAGAGGAAAACTGATGGCTACTATCAATCTTAAAATTAATTTTGTTTAATCCAGATATCATAGACTGGTTCTCACATTGCACCATCTTTTGAGATCACTTCATAGTTGATATACACAATTGTGTGGTAGCATAAAGTCAGTCATTTGGGATTAATTCCTTCCTAGAAAAAGTAACGGGTCTGCTCCTTCCTAAGTAGGGCCCTGAATGGAGAAGTGTCTTCTCACTTTCTTCTCCAGGTCTTTGACCTTCAAATCAATTTCTCTACTTCTTTCTCTTCCTTCTCTTCTTCTTCATCTTTTCCCCAAAAACTCCATCATATATCTGTCCCCTTCAGAGTCTAGAACTCGTCGTGATAAAAGAAAGAGAAAAGAAAAAGGAAATAATACTTGTTTACTATGTTCTATCAAGCATCATGCCTGGTGCCTTATATGCTTTTAATTCTTTCAAACCTCATATTTATGGATCAGTTGGGAAAGACCTTAAATGCTAAGCGGGGAAGTAATGCAGTTAAGAACTTGATTAGATTGAATTTTTTATTAAAACCCTCTATACTTTTTTTTTTTTTCTGGTGGAAAAAGGCCTTCTGCTAAACAATTGTCTGAATCACAAATTAGCTATGTCATCTAAGAAAAAAGACCTTATATTGTGGTTTTCTTGGATGAAGTGACTTCCATTTCTAAATGAGTCAGTGTTTAGGCTGTGCTGAGCTACATGGCATATGTATTTATGCTAGGTTTATTTGAAAAATAAACCCTGAAATCTCAATAGTTTAATATAATAAAGATGAATTCCCTGGTTGTATCATACTCCAGTGGAGGTTGAAGAGCCCTTCCTGGGAGCTCTCTCATAAATAGCGACTTGAGGAATCCAGGCTTTTCCAATTTTGTGATACTATCATCTTAAATTCATGGCTGACCACAGTCACTGCAAGAGAGTAAGAGAGAACGTGGCCAGTTTATCCATGGGGTTCTGTGGATAGGCCTGGAGATTATGTACATCACTTCCACCCACCTCCCATTGACCAGAACATGTTCCCAATTTAACATAAGGAAGAACAAATAGGAATAGTGAGCAAATGAGCTTTTAGCCAGCCTCGGCCATAGCTACTTCTCCAAAGGACCTGCGTTGCTATGAGGACGAGATTTTTGTTCGTATGACAAGAATGTTAGAAAGTCACATAGGATTTTACAGACTCATCATTACCTCTGTTGGAAGCAGTTATTTCCTTCACAAGATACTTGTTGCCACTAGGATTTTCTCCTTTGGATTAACATAGAAGGCATAGGAATTTCTTTTTTCTTTTTTTAAGATTTTATTTATTTATTTGACAGAGACAGAGGTAGTGAGAGCAGGAACACAAGCAGGGGGAGTGGGAGAGGGAGAAGCAGCACCCCCTCCCCGAGCAGGAAGCCCGATGTGGGACTCAATCCCAGGACCCTGGGATCATGACCCAAGCCTAAGGCAGACGCTCAACGACTGAGCCACCCAGTCACCCGGCATAGGAATTTCTAATGATGATGTTCCCAGTTCCTCAGTTTGACTATGGGAAAGATAGAATTCATGCAGCTGTTCTTGAAGGCTCTGGTCTTATCCATAAGGTACTCAGTATGTTATGCCATTTCTTTTTACTGTCCAAAAACTGAGGATTCTATGAATCTAGCAGATCTTAGAAGAAAGTGATTAACTGGTGGAGAGGAATTAACAGGGGAAAAGAGTTTGGGCTGGACCCTTGAGTTAGAAGAAGGGAAGGAGAGATGAGAGGCATTTGTGATAAATTTGATAAGGGCAAGAAGACTCTGCAAGCTGGCACATGAGAAATCTTAAAACCTGTAAGAATCTTAAAGTGATGGCAAGAATGATTAGGGTTTTATAGCCCTTAGAAAAGCAAGGGTCTTTTAATAAGAGATGAAAAGAAGGGCAAAAGAAAATATGAAAGGATAAAACGAAACAATTTCATCATCAAAACAAGTCATATGTTTTAAACACCTAAAACAAAGACAAGATAGTATTATAATTGCTATCCTTGTCACACTTTCAAAATAAAGAAATGCTTTTCAATTGTCAGTCTAAAACTACATCATAAAAGTGGCTCAGCCATTATCTATAGAAACTGATGTTTTTGTGTTATATGTTATATGTTAGGAATTCAACTATATATATAATTGCACTTTCAGTGTATGTTCACTGTATAAAGAAGACCAAAGCTGTAATTTTCCCATCCATTTCCTAAATGACATACGTTAAAGCTAAAAGTAATCCAAATGCTAATACTAACATTTAGCAAGTACTTGCTAATTGTCAAAAATTGTGCTAATCATTTTACATATATTGGCTTGTTTCACCTCTCAGGAATCTTCCATGAAAACTATTATTGTTCACAGTTTACAGGTGAGAAAATTGAAGCCTAGAGAAGTTCAGAAACTCCTCTTAAAAATCATAGTTAGGATGTGAATGCATAGCAATCACTCTTGTAGATGACTTCACAGATTTTCTCTTCTACCCATTGTGTTCTATGTGGCTAAAACAAATCAAGAATACAACTGTGAAGATCAGAAAGTGAGACAACTGTAATTATGAATTGACAAATAAGATCATATTACTGATAAGCCAACAGGTGGGAAATGAAAACGATCAAACAGTATACCGGGGAGAGGTTTTCATATTCTGTTTTACTATGAAAAACTAAAAAGATAATTGCAAATTATATCCCCTTTTTTAATGAAACTACAATGTTTAATTTGTTCTAAAAGTCAGGGAGCATATAAAATGGAGATCTGGACTTTATGTCTAATATGTTATCACTACTGAGCGGTAATAGCTGGCTTATCACTTAACAATTTTCTTTTATGAAGAAAGGGTGAAAATAGACATAAAGAGGCATTGGATAATTTGAGCAGGATCTCCTTGCTCCATAAATTCTTTCCAGGTCTCCGTGCCTAAGATTAGCAAAAGAGCTGGTGAGCCTCATAAGGCAGTCATCAGGCTGTGTCCATGGAGATGGAGGTGGAGAGCTGTGATTAAAGCAGCCAGCCTCCCTTGAAGCAGTGTCACTGATGACTACCCTCACCATCACAGTGAAATGGCTCCAAAGGCAAGCGCCAGTAGTAAGATACTCTTGGAAAATCTAAGCCAGTCATCGCACCTGAACTAAAGAAAAATTCATCTGCAATTCTTATATTTTTATGATTCATCATTGCTCATCTTTGTCATCTCTTCCATTTCTTATCTCTGTATTTTCATTGTCCTCATTATGGAGAAAAAAATTTGAATTCTGACTTTAAACTTAGTATCCTTAGATAAATACTTACAGATTGTTGGTTTATAACTTTTGATAATTATCATCTTAAATTCTTTACACTCTCTCATTAAGTTGCACCCTTAACCATTTCCTTACTGATTAGACATTCAGACAGCCTCCTCCTCTTGGTTAAAAAAAGTAGCAGAGGAAAAATGGGGACAACAAGCCCATTGTTGAGGAGAGGAATCAAATCTGAGGTAGCATCCAGGGACAGTCCATCTTGAAAGCATGGTCAGGCTGGAAGGAGATGGCAACAAAAGAGTCTTGATTTATCAAAAGACCAAGCTATAGATAGCCCATCATGTTGATGGTTAATGAGCAGGTCATTAAGAGATGCCCATAATATATGTAGTTTCTTTCCTATATAACCCATAATGTGAGGAAGTAGCTGATTCTGTTAACCACACGGCTTCATTTGATCTTCTCCATGGCCCTAGTAAAACAATAATGTTTTTTTGAGATGGAAAGACAGATGTTAGGGAAAAATCATACAGGATTTCCATTTTAATCAAACTCCCTGCCAATAAGCTATGACAGAATCCTATGAGAGATGATGCCATTTAACTTTCATAAGAAGTAAGATGGTGTGACATTGGCACCTAAAATTGCCAGCAACGGTCATCATGGGATTTATTTTATTCGGCAGAATCTTGGTTGACTTCACAACCTGTTCCCCAGGCTATTAAGATTGGTCCAAACTTGGCAATGAATTCTTTGGAAAAATTATTTCTTGATGATTTTAAGCTTTCTTTTCCAGTATCAAGAGAGATTTACCCAGCCTCAGGGTTTTCATTTATTTTTTCCCCTTTCAGCTTTTGAAAGAAAAATTCCTTTTTTGTCTGCTTTGTGATTGCTTTTGTGTCAAATTCAGCATAAAAGCTTTTCAAACGTGACAGCATTAGCTGTTTTGTGCTTGGCTGAGCTAAGAGTACATGAATTCAATACAGAAGTGAAATCTTGTTTGAGCTTAGCTGATTTGGCTCTATAATACTTAAAACTATCTGAGGTGAGAAATCCAATAATTTATCAAATTATTAAATAAAAATTTCCAAGGCTGCAAAATATCTGTGTCTTGAAGACATTCTTTAGGGAGCTTGAAAGATAGATATGTTGTAATCATGTAATTAATTTAAAAAGTTGAACTTGTTACATATAGTAAATACAGTAGGTATTCTAAGATCTCAAATTATTTTACTAGGAAAGAAGCTAATGGAGAACTTTTTCAAATATGGAAGTAGAACATTGTACTTTTAATTATTTGGGGGGATGGGTGGTATTAGATCATATCCTTATCTGCCATAAGGATATGCATAGTAGTGGAAGCTGAATTCTTCTCCCACATATTTTATTTACTTTTTGACTTGCACAAAATTAAATCAGCAAATTGATTCGCACCGGTAGTTTGAGGTTTGGATTTCTGATACTGTAATGAAAAACATCAGAAATCTTCTTGCCGGGACCTGCCATTTCTTCATGCATTTTCTTTATTCCCTTTTGTTCTCCCCTAAAGCTTCTACATGATTAAGGAGAAAGAATCAATAACCTAATCATACTTTTCCTCCCAAAGTATGTATGAAGCTATTAAACTTATCAAAGCATACAACCAGAGTGCTTCCTACATCACTGATAGAACAGAGGAAGTAATGGGCTAGTTTCCCCAGGTACCGTTATACTATATAAATATTTAATGCACAGTCACCAAGACTTGAATAGCATTATGCTCTGATTACACCATATTTTGCCTTGTTTCCTTTTCATAGTTTAACTTATATCATGCTCAAAAATATAATGTAGCAGGGCGCCTGGGTGGCTCAGTCGGTAAGTGTCTGCCTTTGGCTCAGGTCACGAACCCGAGGTCCTGGGATCGAGCCCTGCATCGGGCTCCCTGCTCAGCGAGAAGCCTGCTTCTCCCTCTCCCACTCTCTCTGCTTGTGTTCCCTCTCTCGCTGTGTCTCCCTCTCTCTCTCTGGCAAATAAATAAATAAAATCTTTAAAAAAAAACATAATGTAGCAACTCTGTAAACATACTCCTCCATAAAAGCAACAAATTGCAAAAATTGTCAAAATTGCCTTTTCTGAACTCTGGAAATTAACCAAAGGTTGACAGCATTTTATAAATTGCTGAACTTCAGTAAGAACAGCAGGGTTTGGGACGCCTGGGTGACTCATTCAGTTAAGCAGCTGCCTTTGGCCCAGGTCATGGTCCCGGGGTCCTGGGATCAAGTCCCACATCAGGCTCCTTGCTCAGCGGGGAGCCTGCTTCTCCCTCTCCCTCTGCTTGTGCTCTCTCTGTCAAATAAAAAAAAAAAAAAGAAAAGAAAAAGAACAGCAGGGTTTGAGGCTTTTTAACTTGGCCTATTCTATCACTTTCTCCTAGCTCCATAGTAACTTTGAGAATCAGAGCCTTACAGCCATCAGAGAGGGAAGACCAGGATTGGAGTTCCTCAGAAAGACACATTTCGTTCCCAGGGCTTTATTACTATTTGACCTGTCTTGCAGCTCCCTAGAACAAACCTGTACACAAGGCCTTATCATTCATTATTTGACCTGACTTTGCACTAACTCCCAGAGAAAGCCCTATCCCCAGAATGTCTATCCAAAACAATCAGCAGCATTGTTTAAATAGTAACTGCCTGAGGCTGTGATACCAGTTGAGATAATCATGGTCTAGAGAAAAACTGAAAAGGAAGATCTGGGGAATGAGATATCCTCAGAGGTCTTTGAAAAGCTCTGACATATTCCTGGGGGATCTACAAGGCTACATGCATGCCTTGCCAAATAGAGACTATCAATAAAGAGATATAAATTATGAACAGGAATCAAATAGAGATTCTGGAGTTAAAAGTATAGTAATTAAAATGAAGTTTTTACTAGAGGAGCTCAGCATCAGATCTGAGCGGGCAGAAGAGTCAGTGAACATGGTCAATTCCTAATCCACACCAAGGAAAAGGGAGAAGAGAAGAATTAAGAAAAATACAGTAAGCAAAAACTGACAGAATTGAGGAGAGAAATAAACAGTTCAACAAGAACAAAGACTTCCATACCCTACTTTTAATAATGGATAAACTGGACAGAAAATCAACAAGGAAATGGGAGACTTGGAAAAACAACATGAACTAGCAAGGCCGAACAGTCATGCAAAGAACACTCCACTCAATAATAACAGAGTATACATTCTTCTCAATTGCACATGGAATATTCTCCAGGATAGACCATATGCTAGGTCATAAAACAAGTCTTAATACATTTAAAAGGATTTCAGTCATATAATGTACATAATATAGATTCTCTAACCATAATTAAATGAAATTAAAAATAACAAAAGTAAATTTGGGAAATTCACAAATACAAGAAAATGATGCAGTACGTTATTAAACAACCAATAGGTCAAAAAAGAAATCACAGAAGAAACGCAAAAATACTTTGAGATGAATGGATATAAAAACACAATATACTGGAACTTATAAGATGCAACTAATGCATATTGAGAGCAAAATTTATAGCTATAAATACCTGTATTAAAAAAGAAGAATGATCTCAGGGCACATGGGTGGCTCCGTTGGTTAAGCGACTGACTCTTGATTTCTGCTCAGGTTATGATCTCAGGGTTGTGAGAGGGAGCCCCATGTCAGCTTCGTGCTGGGCATGGAGCCTGCTTAAGATTCTCTCTCTCTCCCTCTGCCTCTCCACCCTATATCTCTAAAAAAAAAAAAAAAGAAGAAGAACGATCTCAAATAAGTAACCCAATCTTCTACCTTAAGTAATTAGAAAAAGAAAATTAAACCTAAAGCAAGCAGAAAGAAGTACCAAACATTAGAGTGAAATCAATGAAACAGAGGAAATAAAAGTGAGAAAAAAATCAAAAGAATTAAAATTTAGTTATTGAAAAGATCAACAATACTGACAACACTTTAGTTGGACTGACTTAAGAAGGAAGAGAGAGAAGGCTCAAATTACTAATCTTAAAAATGAAAGAGGATACACCACCACCAACCTTATAGAAATAAAAAGGATTATAAGAGGATATTATGAATGGGAGAAATAAGCAATATGAATAGACCTGTAACAAGTGTAGAAATTGAATCAGTAATTTTAAAACTTTTCCCAAGAAAAGACCCAGGCCCAGATGGCTTCACTAGTGAATTTTGCCAAATGTTTAAAGATGAATTAATAGCAGCCTTTCACAAACTCTTCCAAAACATGGAAGAGAAAAGAATATTTCCCAACCAAAGTTATGACAGGAAAAAAAAAAAAAAACCACAAACCAATATAAAACTACCTCATGAATATAGACTCAAAAAGCCTTAAGAAAAATACTATCAAACCTAATACAGCAACATATTGAAAGGATTATATACCATAATCAAGTGAAGTTTATTCCAGGAATACAAGGTTAGCTTAACATACAAAATTGAATCAACATACAGATTTTCCTTGACTTATGATGGGGTTATGTCTCAATAAACTTACCATAAGTTGAAAATACCATAAGCCAGAAATGCATTTAATACACCTAACGTACCAAACATTATAGCTTAGCTAGCCCACCTTAAATGTGCTCAGAACACTTACATTAGTCTATAGTTAGGCAAAATCATCTAACACAAAGCCTGTTTTATAATAAAATGTTGAATATCTCTTGTAATTTATTGACTACTGTACTGAAAGTGAAAAACAGAGCAATTATATGAGTACAGAATGGTTGTAAGTGTATCAGTTGCTTACTCCTCATGGTAACATGGCTGACTGGGAGCTGCAGTATACTGCCACTGCCCAGCATCATGAAAGAGTATCATACTGCATGTCATTAGTCTTGGAAAAGATCAAAATTCAAAATTTGAAATATGCTTTCCACTGAATATGTTTCACACCATTGTTAAGTGAAAAAAAATTCCTAAGTCAAACCATCATCATAAGTGGGGGCTTTCTATAATGTGTTATAGCAATAGAATAAATGACAAAACCCATGTGGTCATCTCAGTAGTTGTAGAAAAAGCATTTGACAAAGTCCAAACACTTTCATGAAAAAAAAAAAAACCCCACACTCAACAAATTAGAAATAAAAGGTATTGTAGGTTGAATAGTGTCTCCTTAAAAATGTGTTGAAGGCCCAACCCCTGGTACTTGTGAATGTGTCCTTATTTGGACATAGGGTCATTGCAGATGTGATCAAGTTAAGATGAGGTCATACTGGAGTAGGCTGGGTTCTTAATCAAATATGACTGGTGTCCTTATAAGAGGAGGAAAAGAGGCATACATGGAGAGAAGAATGCCATGTGAAGACCGTCACCGTAGGGAAAACACCAGGTGACAACAAAAGCAGAGATGAAAGTGTTACCACTGTAAGACAAGAAACAGCGAGGACTGGCAGGTACCATCAGAAGTTAGGAAGAGGTGAGGTAAGATTGTTCCTTATGGGTTTTACATGGACTGTAGCCTGCTGACACCTGGACTCCAGAACTGTGAGAAAATACATTTTGTCATTTTAAGCCACCCGGTTTGTGATACTTTGTTTTGAGAAGTCCTAGAAAAATAATACAGAAGGAAAATTCTTCAACCTGATAAAGGGCATCTAAGCAAAGCCTACAACTAACATCACAGTAAAAGACTGAATGATTTCACCTATGATCAGGAACAAGGTAAGGATGGCTGCCCTCACCATTTCTATTTACCACTATACTAGAAGTTCAGGCCATGGCAACTAGGCAAGAAAAATAGATAAAAGGCATCCAGATTGGAAAGGAAAAAATAAAACTATCCATTTGCAGATGACATGATCTTGTATACAGAAAATCCTAAGGAATACACTAAAAGAGTACTAGAACAAATAAATTCAGCAAGTTTGCAGATTATAAGATCAAAATGCATAAATCCATTGCTTTCCTATACACAAGCAATGAATAATCTGAAAAATGAAATTCAGAAAACTATTCCATTTATAATGGCATCAAAAATAAAATATTTAGGAATAAAAGAAATGCAAGACTTTTATACAACCAACGATAAAGCACTGTTGAATGAAATTACAGAAGATCTAAATAAATGGAAAAAACATCCCATGTTCCCAGATCAAAAGACTTAATATTATTAAGATAACAATATCCACAAATTGATCTATAGACTCTATGCAATCCTCATCAAAATTCTAGCTGGTCTTTCTGCAGAAATAGACTAGTGGATCCTGAAATATATACTGAAATGCAAGGGACAAAGAATAGCCAAAACAACCTTGAAAAACAAAGTTAGAGGACTCACAATTCCCAATTTGAAAACATATTACAAAGCTACTGTAATCAAGACAATATGGTGCTGGCAAGAAGATAGAAATATAGATCGATGATGAAGAAAGGATGCTGTACTTTGTCAAATGCTTTTTCTGCATCTATTGAGAGGATCATATGGTTCTTTTGCTTTCTTTTATTAATGTATTGTGTCACATTGATTGATTTGCAGAGGTTGAACCAACCTTGCAGCCCAGGAATAAATCCCACTTGGTCGTGAATAATCCTTTGATTATTCAAAGGTGAATAATCCTTTTAATGTACCGTTGGATCCTATTGGCTAGTATTTTGGTCAGAATTTTTGCATCCATGTTCATCAAGGATATTGGTGTGTAGTTCTCCTTTTTGATGGGGTCTTTGTCTGGTTTGGGGATCAAGGTAATGGTGGCTTCATAGAACAACTTTGGAAGTTTTCCTTCCATTTCTATTTTTTGGAAAAGTTTCAGAAAAATAGGTATTAATTCTTCTTTAAATGTTTGGTAGAATTCCCCTGGGAAGCCATCTGGCCCTGGGCTCTTGTTTGTTGGGAGATTTTTGATGACTGCTTCAATTTCCTTAGTGGTTATAGGTCTGTGCAGGTTTTCTATTTCTTCCTGGTTCAGTTTTGGTAGTTGATACATCTCTAGGAATGCATCCATTTCTTGCAGATTATTTAATTTCCTGGCGTATAGTTGCTCATAATATGTTCTTATAATTGTATTTCTTTGGTGTTGGTTGTGATCTCTCTTTCATTCATGATTTTATTTATTTGGGTCATTTCTCTTTTCTTTTTGATAAGTCTGGCCAGGGCTTTATCAATCTTGTTAATTCTTTCAAAGAACCAGCTCGTGCTTTCATTGATCTGTTCTACTGTTCTTTTGGTTTCTATTTCATTGCTTTCTGCTCTGATCTTTATTATTTCTCTTCTCCTGCTGGGTTTAGGCTTCATTTGCTGTTCTTTCTCCAGCTCCTTTAGGTGTAGGGTTAGATTGTATATTTGAGACCTTTCTTGTTGCTTGAGAAAGGCTTGTGTTGCTACATACAGTCCTCTTAGGACCACCTTTTCTTCATCTCAAAGATTTTGAACAGTTGTATTTTCATTTTCATTGGTTTCCATGAATTTTTTTAATTCTTCTTTAATTTCCTGGTTGACCCATTCATTCTTTAGTAGGATTCTCTTTAGCCTCCATGTATTTGAGTTCTTTCCGACTTTCCTCTTGTGACTGAGTTCTAGTTTCAAAGCATTGTGGTCCGAAAATATTCAGGGAATGATCCCAGTCTTTTGGTACTGGCTGAGACCTGATTTGTGACCTAGAATGTGATCTATTCTGGAGAATGTTTCATAGGCACTAGAGAAGAACGTGTATTCTGTTGCTTTGGGATGGAAGGTTCTGAATATATCTGTGAAGTCCATCTGGTCCAGTGTATCACTTAAAGTTTTTATTTCCTTGTTGATCTTTTGCTTAGATGATCTGTCCATTTCAGTGAGGAGGGTGTTAAAGCCCCCCACTATTATTGTATTTTTGTCGATGTGTTTCTTTGCTTTTGTTATTAATTGCCTTATATAATTGGCTGCTCCCATGTTAGGGGCATAGATATTTACAATTGTTAGATCTTCTTGTGGGATAAACCCTTTAAGTAGGATATAGTGTCCTTCCTCATCTCTTATTTTAGTCTTCGGTTTAAAATCTAATTTGTCTGATACAAGGATTGCCACCCCAGCTTTCTTTTGTTGTTCATTAGCATGGTAAATGGTTTTTCACCCCCTCACTTTCAATCTGGGGGTGTCTTTGGGTCTAAAATGAGTCTCTTGCAGACAGCATATCGATGGGTCTTGTTTTTTTTATCCAATCTGATAGCCTGTGTCTTTTGATTGGGGCATTTAGCCCATTTACGTTCAGGGTAACTATTGAAAGATATGAATTTAGTGCCATTGTATTGCCTGTAAGGTGACTGTTACTGTATACTGTCTGTGTTCCTTTCTGGTCTATGTTGCTTTTAGGCTCTCTCTTTCCTTAGAGGACCCCTTTCAATATTTCTTGGAGGGCTGTTTTGGTGTTCACAAATTCCTTTAGTTTTTGTTTGTCCTGGAAGCTTTTTATGTCTCCTTCTATTTTCAATGAGAGCCTAGCTGGATATAGTATTCCTGGCTGCATATTTTTCTCATTTAGTGCTCTGAATATATCACGCCAGTCCTTTCTGGCCTGCCAGGTCTCTTGTGGATAGGTCTGTTGCCAATCTAATGTTTCTACCATTGTAGGTTACAGATCTCTTCTCCCAAGCTGCTTTCAGGATTTTCTCTTTGTCTCTGAGACTCGCAAGTTTTACTATTAGATGTCGGGCTGTTGAACTATTTTTATTGATTTTGAGAGGGGTTCTCTGTGCCTCCTGGATTTTGATGCCTGTTTCCTTCCCCAAATTAGGGAAGTTCTGTGCTATAATTGGCTCCAATATACCTTCTGCCTATCTCTCTCTTTCTTCTTATTCTATTCTATTCTATTGTTCTCCCAATTATTCTATTGTTTTGTTTTATGGTATCACTTATCTCTCGAATTCTGCCCTCATGATCCAGTAGTTGTTTCTCTCTCTTTTACTCGGCTCTCTCTCTCTCTCTTTTCTCTTTTTTTTCTCTCTCTCTCTTCTCTCTCTCTTTTCCTCCTGGATTTTGATGCCTGTTTCCTTCCCCAAATTAGGGAAGTTCTGTGCTATAATTGGCTCCAATATACCTTCTGCCTATCTCTCTCTTTCTTCTTATTCTATTCTATTCTATTGTTCTCCCAATTATTCTATTGTTTTGTTTTATGGTATCACTTATCTCTCGAATTCTGCCCTCATGATCCAGTAGTTGTTTCTCTCTCTTTTACTCGGCTCTCTCTCTCTCTCTTTTCTCTTTTTTTTCTCTCTCTCTCTTCTCTCTCTCTTTTCCTCCTGGATTTTGATGCCTGTTTCCTTCCCCAAATTAGGGAAGTTCTGTGCTATAATTTGCTCCAATATACCTTCTGCCCCTCTCTCTCTTTCTTCTTATTCTATTCTATTCTATTCTATTCTATTCTATTCTATTCTATTCTTCTTATTCTTCTCCCAGTTATTCTAATATTGTTTTGTCTTATGGTATCACTTATCTCTCGAATTCTGCCCTCGTGACCCAGTAGTTGTTTATCTCTCTTTTTCTCAGCTTCTTTATTTTCCATCATTTGGTCTTCTATATCACTAATTCTCTCTTCTGCCTCATTTATCCTAGCAGTTAGAGCCTCCATTTTTTATTGCACCTCATTAATAGCCTTTTTGATTTCGAATTGGTTAAAACTCTTCAGAGTATAGGGATAGAGGGTGCATACCTCAATATCATAAAAGCCATCTATTAAAAACCCACAGCAAATATCATTCTCAATGGAGAAAAACTGAGAGCTTTCCCCCTAAGGTGGGGAACACGGCAGGGATGTCCACTATCACCACTGCTTTTCAGCATAGTATTAGAAGTCCTAGCCGCAGCAATCAGACAACAAAAAGAAATAAAAGGCATCCGAATCGGCAAAGAAGAAGTCAAACTCTCACTCTTTGCAGATGATATACTTTAATTTGGAAAACCCAAAAGACTAGACCCCAAAACTTCTAGAACTCATATAGGAATTCAGTAAAGTGGCAGGATATAAAATTAATACACAGAAATCAGTGGCATTCCTATACACAAACAAGACAGAAGAAAGAAAAATTAAGGAGTCGTTCACATTTACAATTGCACCCAAAACCATAAGATACCTAGGAATAAATCTAATCAAGGAGGCAAATAATCTGTACTCAGAAAACTATAAAATACTCATGAAAGAAATTGAGGAAGACACAAAGAAATGGAAAAACGTTCCTTGCTCACCGATTGGAAGAACAAATATTGTGAAGATGTCAATGCTACCTAGAGCAATCTACACATTTAATGCAATCCCTATCAAAATACCATCAACTTTTTTCAAAGAAATGGAACAAATAATCCTAAAATTTGTATGGAACCAGAAAAGACCCCGAATAGCGAGAGGAATATTGAAAAAGAAAAGCAAAGCTGGTGGCATCACAATTCCGGACTTCCAGCTCTATTACAAAGCTGTCATCATCAAGAGAGTATGGTACTGGCACAAAAACAGACACATAGATCAATGGAACGGAATAGAGAGCCCAGAAATGGACCCTCAACTCTGTGGTCAACTAATCTTCGACAAGGCAGAAAAGAATGTCCAATGGAAAAAAAAGTCTCTTCAACAAATGGTGTTAGGAAAATTGGACAGTCACATACAGAAGAATGAAACTGGACCATTTCCTTACACCACATACAAAAATAGACTCAAAATGGTTGAAAGACCTAAATGTGAGACAGGAGTCCATCAAAATCCTAGAGGAGAACACAGGCACCAACCTCTTCAACCACAGCCTGAGCAACTTCTCCCTAGAAACATCGCCAAAGGCAAGGGAAGCAAGGACAAAAATGAACTATTGGGACTTCATTAAGATAAAAAGCTTTTGCACAGCCAAAGAAACAGTCAACAAAACCAAAAGACAACCGACAGAATGGGAGAAGATATTTGCAAATGACATATCAGATAAAGGGCTAGTATCCAAAATCTATAACGAGCTTATCAAACTCAACACCCAGAGAGCAAATAATCCAATCAAGAAATGGGCAGAAGACATGAACAGACATTTTTCCAAAGAAGGCATCCAAATGGCCAACAGACACATGAAAATGTGCTCCACATCGCTCGGCATCAGGGAAATCCAAATCAAAACCTCAGGGAGATACCACCTCACACCAGTCAGAATGGCTAAAATTAACAAGTCAAGAAACGACAGATGTTGGTGGGGATGTGGAGAAAGGGGAACCCTCCTACACTGTGGGTGGGAATGCAAGCTGGTGCAGCCACTCTGGAAAACAGTATGGAGGTTCCTCAAAAAGTAGAAAATAGAGCTACCGTACAACCCAGCAATTGCACTACTGGGTATTTACCCCAAAGATACAAATGTAGGGACCCAAAGGGGTATGTGCACCCCGATGTTTATAGTAGCAATGTCCAAAATAGCGAAACTGTGGAAAGAGCCAAGATGTCCATCCACAGATGAATGGATAAAGAAGAGGTGGTATATATACATATATGTGTATATATATATATATATACACATATATGTATATATATATATACATATATACATAATGGAATATTATGCAGCCATCAAAAGGAATGACATCTTGCCATTTGCAACGACGTGGATGGAACTGGAGGGTGTTATGCTGAGCGAAATAAGTCAGTCAGAGAAAGACATGTATCATATGATCTCACTGATATGAGGAATTCTTAATCTCAGGAAACAAACTTGAGTGTTGCTGGAGTGGTGGGCGGTGGGAAGGATGGGGTGGCTGGGTGATAGACATTGGGGAGGGTATGTGCTATGGTGAGCATTGTGAATTTTGTAATTTTGAATCACAGACCTGTACCTCTGAAACAAATAATACATTATATGTAAAAAAAAAAGAAGAAGAAGAAGAAGAAGAAGAAGAAGAAGAAGAAGAAGAAGAAGAAGAAGAAGAAGAAGAAGAAGAAGAAGAAGAAGAAAATAGGAAGGATAAAATGAAGGGGGGAAATCGGAGGGGGAGATGAACCATGAGAGACTATGGACTCTGAGAAACAAACTGAGGGTTCTGGGGGGGTATGGGGATGGGCTAGCCTGGTGATGAGTATTGAAGAGGGCACATTACTGAATGGAGCACTGGGTGTTATATGCAAACAATGAATCATGGAACACTACATCAAAAACTAATGATGTAATGTGTGGTGATTAATATAACATAATAAAAGAAATTAAAGAAATGTAGATCGATGAAATAAAATTCAAAGTCTGGATGTAAAACCTTGCTTTTAAGGTCAATTGATTTTTGACAAGATTGCTAAGACAATTCACTGGTGAAAGAATAGTCTTTTTAAACCCTTGTGCTTGGATAACTAAATATTCACATACAAAATAATGAAGTTTGACCCCACATAACACCAGACACAAAAATGAACTCTTAAATGGATTATGATAGAGCTAAATATAAGAACTAAAAGTTTATTTTTTAAAAGATATATTTATTTATTTTGGGGGGGTGCAGAGGGGTAGAGGCAGAGGGAAAGAATCCTCAAGCAGACTCGCCGCTGAGCATGGAGCAACATGGGGCTTGATCCCAAGACTCTGAGATCATGACCTGAGCCGAAATCAAGAGTCAGATGCTTGACTGACTGAGCCACCCAAGTACCCCAAGAACTAAAACTTTAAAACTGTTATAAGACAACATATGAGTATTATGAGTTAGGCAATGTTTTCTTGTATATGACACCAAAAGCAAGAGTGACAAAAGAACAAATATGTAAGTTAGACTTCATCAGAATTAAAGACTTTTGTGCGGCAAGTGATGTCATAAAGAAACTTTGAAGACAACCCACAGAATGGGAGAAAATATTTGCAAATATCTGATAAGGGCCTTGTATCCAGAATACATAAAGAACTTTATAACTCAACAAGAACAAAAAGATAGCCCAATTACAAATCGACAAAGGATCATAATAGTTCTTCAAAGAAGATGTACAAATGGCCAATAAGCCCATGAAAAGATGGTCAACATCATTAGTTATTAGGAAAATACAAATGAAAACCGTGAGATACTACTTCATAATCACTAGGATGGTTGAAATAAGAAAGACGATAATGAGTGTTGACAAGAACGTGGAATAACTGTAACCTCATACATTGCTGTTGGGAATGTAAAATGTTACAACTTTGGAAAAAAGTTTAGCAGTTCCTGTAGCTATTAAACATGAAGCTACTATCTGACATGACATTGCCACACTCAGGTATGTATCCAAGAGAAATAAAAACGTACATCCACACAAAACCTTTATACAGATATTTGTAGCAGAGTTATTTGTGATAGCCGAAAAGTGGAAAAAACCCATGTTTATCAACTAAGGAATGGTTTCTTAAAAGGTAGCATATCCAGCAATTGAATATTATTTGGCAACAAAAATTAATAAAACACTGTACCTGCTATAACATGGATGAACCTCAAAAACATTATGCTGGGTGAAAGAAGCCAATCACAGAAGAACACATATTGTATGAGTCCATTTGTATGAAATATCCAGCAAAGGCTAGGGGAGAGAGAAAATGGACAATGCAATGTGACTGTTAATGGTACAGGGTTTCTTTTGGGTTTGAAGAAAGTGTTCCAAAATTAGATTGTGGGGGCTCCTGGGTTGCTCAGTCAGTTGAGCGTCTGACTCTTGATTTTGGCTCAGGTCATGATCTCAGGGTCCGACTCCTGATTTTGGCCTAGGTCATAATCTCGGGGTCATGGATCCAGCCCACATTGGGCTCAGCAGGGTCTCTGCTTGAAACTCTCTCTCTCTGCCCTTTCCCCTCCCCCTAAAATAATAAATAAATAAATCTTTTAAAAAATTAGATTGTGGTGATGGCTTCACAACTCTGAGTATACTAAAAACCACTAAATTATACACTTAAAATGGGTAGATTTTATGCCATGTGAATTATATCTCAAAATTGCTTTCAAAAGGCATGTTTCTACATGTCATTGAGACTACAGATCTTTTCCTGTTTCTTCAAGTTTATAAACTGCTTTAGAAATGTAATTTCTCAGGGTGCCTGGGTGGCTCAGTCATTGGGTGTCTGCCTTTGGCTCGGGTCGTGATCCCAGGGTCCTGCGATCGAGCCCCACTTCAGGCTCCCTGCTCTGTGGGAAGCCCGCTTCTCCCTCTCCCACTCCCCCTGCTTGTGTTCCTTCCCTCGCTGTGTCTCTCTCTGTCAAATAAATAAATAAAATCTTTAAAAAATGTAATTTCTCAACATATATTAGCAACAGAACCTATTCTCTATGAGTCATTATACTAGTTTATTCTATCCCTGGCCCTGGCCCCAGACTTTTTGGAGAAGATAGAATTGCCCTTCTGGGGAGAGGATTGTACCTGACTAGCTGTATCTGTCAAGATAGTCTAAGTTATACCACAGTAACAACCTTCAGATCTAGAGGTTTAACACAAATTTTTTATTTTACTCATGTTATGTGTCTATTGTAGATTCACAAGAGGGTTCTACTTAGCTTAGTTACTCAAGGCTGATAACAGCTGAGTTATCAAGAGGGTTCTACTTAGCTTAGTCACCAAGGCTGATAACAGCTGAGTCTTGATATATACTTCCATGATTAAAGAGGCAGAGAACAGGAATAATGCCATCAGTTCATAAACCTTCTGCCTGTAAGTGACAAGCAGCCCTAATCAGTTACATAGCCATCCCTGATTCAATGGAGGTGCGGATGGCATGAAAGGGCACTGAATGTTTGTGGGCAATAATGTATTCTACCACAGTAGGCTCATGGGGTTTGAAAAATAGCCAAGAAAAATGCCACTTTCTGGGGATCTATCCTCTGTCATTGTCTCTGGAGCCATTTCCACCCAACCATTTCCATACCCTCTCCACCAGACTTCTCTTAGATGCCTGGGGTAGCTGGGTGATTTCTTAATTACAACACTACTTAAGCCTTTTAATAAAGTCAGCAAATTAAAGAGAGAGCCCAGATAAAGAAAATGCTTTCTAAAATGTCATAATGAAATTAAGGTAATGAAGTACTTGGAGGGCTCTCCTCCCTTCTTTTTGTATAAAACTTATTCCAAAGAAGCTGGAAGAGAAATGGGGCCTGAAACTAAAGAGGGAGGAAAATAAATTGTATGCCATTAGTTTAATTATGAAAATTCATTACATGAAGCCATGTAAGACAGAAAATAATGGAACTCTAATGGGTTGGCTGATAACACATTTACTAGCCTGCTCTCAGCTTGTAGTCATTGTTGAAAGGACAAAAAGTAACAACTTTGGTATGTAGTCCTCAAAGCTATTGAAAAGATTAATCATTTCCAGTAAGCTGGAAAATGAGGGCCATTTTCTTAAATAGTATCCCCTGTATAGAGTGTTACCTTCTGAGACAGAGATGTTTGGTAATGTCAGAGGTTTAATAGATGAATCTTGAAGTTAATGGTGAGAGGCTTTACTTTTGAAATAGCTTCCTTACAGATATTTTAACATTTCTATTATAAATCCATGAAGAGGTTTTATAGGTCATTTTAATTCACACAAGCAAGAAAGACTGTTTCTCTTTCCCAATAGAGATTTATAGAACATTAATTCATACTTACAACTAAATTGTTTAGTGATTTTTTTTAATAAACTAAATCTGTATTTTTTTTTCTGCTGTCTTTGTTTGGCAATGTCTTACTTTATTGTACACAATACTTTTCCAATCATGCTATTATCATCAAGGAGACTATTTTATATTCTTCAGTGTTCAGTTATAATAAGCCCGATCATTTGCATTAAATTCCGTTATATGGAAGTGTATCTTCTTTAACTAGATTGAACCCTGAATATTGGAGTCAAGAAACTTGCATTTTTGTGATGCCTCTTTCACTGATTAGCTTTGCCACCTTCAACAAGTCACTTAAACTCTCAAGGTTTTTGTATTATTGGATGGACAATTATGGGATTGGGTTGGAGAAGAGGAAAGGGGATAACAAAAGATGAAAGTGGATGTGTAGGTGGGGGTCCTATGTTGAAGAGCTTTGTAATCTAAGGAGAGAGGTTTGGATTTTGTCTTGTAGGTAAGAGGGAGCCATTGAAAGTTTTTACAGAGGAGTGATATGGTTCTATTTACGTTTCAAAAATATCACTTAAGCAGCTGTTTGATGATGGAAGGCCTGGTTTGAGATGGAGAAAAGGAACCAATAAAAAGGTTGTTGGAGAATCCAAGCAAGAAATAATGAGAGCCTAAATTAAGGCAGCGACAGTGGAGGATTAGGTCACCGACAAAGGCCAGAAACTCAACTCTACCTTCTGTAGCAGGAAATTAAAAGTTAAATAGCAAAGGGCATTGGTATAGGTTGGGGTAAAGAATTGGGTCCACTAATCCAATTTACAGCAGTGACGTGTCAGAATAGTTTTAGTGGGGTGGTGTTGGCAAAAGCCTGATTTTGATGAGTTGTAGAGGGGCAGGAATGAAATCCGGTTGAGACAACAAGTGAACATTTGCCTTCTAAGGAGCTTAATTGTGACAGAGGACAGAGAGCAGGTTTTATTGTTGTTGTTTGGAGATGCATGGGTTGGCAGGGGGACTCATGTTTGAAGGCTGTGGAGAAAGACCCTCCAGAGAGACAAGAGACTGAAAAGACACAAAGATCCCAGAAGAGATGAGTGTCCAGACGGAGGGATCTGCTTCCCATAGCACAAGGATCACCTCTTCCTCTGAGACTAAAGAGAAGGATGCAAGATGTCATCTCTGTTTAATGAAATGTATGCTTGTTATGTTAAACTGTGTCATTGTAGGCAGGGCCCATTTGCTATGAGATTTCTTCCAGTTTGGATCTTCAGGGTTCAGTCTGGAAACCACCCTAGATATTTCAGAGGAAATTTAATATCGATGACTGGTTCCATGGCTAATGGAAGACCTGAGAAACCCAGTAGGAGACAGTAGGGCAGCTTGGAGGTTGGCAATATCAGGAAGCTGTTGGCCACCTCAAAGGCAGGAGGGCCAACCAGTGTTACCAAAGTCCAGAAACCAGAACCATCTGGTGCTTACTCAACTGCTGTGGAGGCTGCACAGAGGGTCCTGACACTACAAAGGGAAGGGCTGTTCCTTAGGAAATGGAGACATGAAGAAGGCTCTGCCCACATAGAGAGGAGAAAATATACTTGAGTTTCCCCCTTCCTCCTGCTCTTCCATGTTCTACTGAGACCTCTCACTGGCCTAACCCATCTAGAAGCCAACTAACAAGAAATCCTGGGAAATTCTCATCCGCCGAGGGGTTAGTTCATCTGCAATACTGAGTAGAGTAGGAGATTGCCAGAGAACGGATCTAAAAGCTAAGAAGCTCTTCCGCTGTTAGCTCACAGAACTAGATTTTTTTTAAATGAATTTCTTAGTTTAGGTATGCCAACACGGTATCCTAAGCAAAACAGAGAAACCCAGTATGTAGGACTTTTTGTCCGTAAATATATTAGGATCCTATTTTATAATTTTCCGAGCAGTTTTGAGTTTGGCCTTATGACAAACCTGAGGCACAGGCAGAATAAGTCACTCCATCCGATTTTACACACAACAAAACTGGGACTCAGAAGGTTAATGACGTTCTTAAGATCAAACAGCAAACAAGGGCCAAACAAGACTTCCTGGGAAGATGTCTTTTCATTACTCCGTAGTGCCTTTTGTGAAGCTCCTTTGAGTCACAGTCATTAAAAATGTTAAACTCTAGTTCATCTGGAACAAACGGTAATTTCATTTGTAGGTGACCATCCCAAAACATGTTTTATAAGGAAACCTCAACAACACTCAACCTGAAATTTTTAATTTTAAGTCTGCGGACTCACATTTATCTCCTGAATTAAAGGGAGCCTTTTAGATAAGCTGCAGCATTATAGACGATGTCTATAAAACAGTGGGTCCCTTGCTTTGCGTTCAGTAGAGGCTTACCCTGGGGTGAATATAGGGGGGTTTATTCAAAATAGTAGTAGTAGCAGTAAAATTAGTATGAGTGGGAGTAGTAGTAATAGAAAGGGTAGTAATAATCACAATGATTATAGCTACTGTTTACTGAATGCTTTGAATGCACCAGTCACCATTCTAAATGTATTCCCTGGATTTTCTAAATGAACCCTCATGATAATCTTTCGAGGTAGACGCTGTTAATACACCCATTTGAGAAAGAAGGAAACTGAAACACAAAGAGGACAATTAACTTTCCCGTTTGTCACACGACTAGGAAGTGATCAAGCTAGGATTCCAACACAGCAGGCCCAAACTTCTAACTACTCTCTCTCTCCCTTCCTTGTTTTCTCCCATGCAGAGTCAGTATCCCTAAAAAGAATTCTTACAAATAAAAAATAAGGAAAGGCAAACATTAAAATGAAAAACTTTTAATACTCAAAGTTCTTGAAAATAATTCAGGTTGTCCCATAGCTGACAGTCATTTTTCTGCCTAAAATGCTGTGTATAAAATATCAGCACCATATTAGGTTTGAATATAAAATATTTCTTTCCTGGTTGGGGACACAATCTTTTGGGGATTTAGCATTTTATATTCTTCATGGAAAACGCCACCCACATATATATGCACCCACAAAAATCATCTTTTTTTATAGGCTTGTGTTCACAGTATTTCAAATTTCTTCACACACTGTGATCACCATACAAACAATTCCCTGTAGTGTATACCATTGTAAATAGAATTCGGAAATAAAAAGGAGTGTGTGTGAATTCTATTGTATTTTTGAATTTACACTCCTTCTGTGGCTTGGAGTTATCCCAGTAGTAAATTTCACAGTAGTAGGCAAAACTGGTCAAGGTCATTGTTTGTAGTCTGAAAGACAACTTGGTTAAAATCCAGGTTGGTCAACATATTTGAAGGAAGGGAAACCGTCTGTTCAGGTGAATGTTTTTAAGAAGGGAGACAAGAACACTGTTGTTGAGAACCTTAGAGTTGAGATAAGGACCTTTGCCCTGTCAGTGTTGCTCAAGGTCAGTGGGATTTCTTCTTTTTAATCCTACATCCTCATAAAACCTGGGCAGTATACAGTGAGGGTTAGAGCTCAGTCAAGATTTCCGTAGATAGAAAAATCTCAATTTCAATGTGAATACAAATTTGAAGAAAAATATATCACTTGTGGGTTTTTTGTTTTTTTTTTTTTTTTTTTTTGGTCTTTCAAGAATTAAAGTTTATCAAAAAGCTCTGGTTTGAAATCAAGCCTCACTCTTTTACCTGTTTACTATGAAGTCTCTAACTTTAGCTTGATATTTCCTTCCAGATTTTGGAAAATTCGAGCATAGTTTTCAACTTAAACTTCTGGGTATTTTTTTAAGATCTATAGATTAGAACCACAGGGTGTATCCTTTTTCCTCTAGACTTTTCAAATAGCAACCCATGAGTGAGTGGTGGCTTCCAAGATTATCTTTCTTAGGTAAAGTAAGTGATTTTAATTACATTTATTAAAATTTTAATGCTCTAATGTTGCTTTATCATATTTCTTTAATAGAAAAAAAGGTATCCCTAAAAAGGAATTAACTTGGAAAAATGTAACCAAGTCATAGGTCTCAGTTTCATGCATTCTTATGCTACCAATTAGAGATTGAATAGATGATGGATAATAAACTCTTCTTTAAAAATGCAAACACCATCTTATGGATAAAAAGGCCCAGTTACAGTGCATATTACTTTAACACTGTAGGTTTGGCTTAAGTAAGGAGGGGAAGGGATGGAAAGGTCATTTTGTACCTTAGGATATTTCTAGAAAGCGAAAGCCTTCAGGGGGTATGTTTCACCTCAGAAAGGCTTTTGAATAGTGTGAGGATCCGAAAAGTAGAAAATAAGAGCCACAGGGCTTGAGAAAATGAGTACATAAGGAAAGACAGACATTCCACAAGGATACATTTTAATTGGTTTGTAGTGTAGCAACTATTCCCTATACCTTTAAAAATTCTCTCCCTTTTTCCTTTCATAGCAAAAGTTAGTGATATTGGCTTTAGATGCTTGGTACTAATTTGGTTATTTGGCTCTACTTGTTATATGCAACAAATACAATTATTTCTTTTGATTTGAGAATAGAATGTTCTAGTTAACTGAGAAATGCCAGATTATATATACATTATACATTTTCAAGGAATAGGAGTGCACCCAAACATACTGGAACTACGGTAGAATTACTCTTGTTTGATTTTTATTATATAAACAGCATACCAACATGAAAGAACAAATATTAAAACAAAAATGACTATTCTTCAGAAACATCAATTCATTCCAATTTCCTGTGTTCCCCTTCTAGTTCATGACTTAACAGACTTAAGAAATTCAATATAGATAGAAATTGTGTTTTGTTTGTTACGTATGACTTTGATGCCCATTTATTGCACGTTAGACCATTGGGTTGACGTATTGTGTTAGTTTAATGTCCTCTCATTAAACACTGAAATTTTCTCATTTTTGTACTATATTAGTTAATGAAGATCTTTATTCCTATAATGTATTTCTCTTCTTTTAAATATTTTATTAGGAGAAAATACCAAAAGTACAATAGTTAAGTCAGTGGGAGTAAGCATTTGTATGTCACTTGATATCTTTTGCCAGATTGTCCTGCTAGATACTGTTCCCAGCAGTAGTACATGGATATGCTAGTTTTACCACAGCCCTTCCCGCTTTGGGTCTTATTTTTTATTAATTTAACTGGTGTCAAATTATACCATCACTGTCTTGATTTAATGCTCTATTTTTTATTTTTTAAGTTAATTCTTAAAATGGACATCTCTTATTCTTTCTCTTGTTTGAATTGCTTATTCCTAGTCCTCTGTCCCTTTATCAGTGGCTTAACCCACTATGTTGGATTTGATATAACCACCTTAGCAATTTAATATCATCTTAATGCTTTAGAAGCCTCCTCCATGCCCTTATGGCCGGGGTTAATTGTTTCCAGATAAACCTATTATTGGTTTACTTATTTTATATGTGGTATATCAAGTGATGAAAGACAGAGCTTGATAATACTCAGTTGTCAGAGACAAACAAGAAAACGTAGGTCATTTGGTTTAGCAAGATTCTTACATTGGAAATTTTATTCTAATTTTAAAAGAGGATATTTATTAAAGTATTATGAATAAACTGGTCCTTTGAAAACGTTCGCAACTAGAATAACAGTACTGTTCTTTTGATGTGTGATATTTTCTATATGCAGCTGTAGTTGAATGCCAGTAGATGGCACTAATTACATAAACAATTCAACAATTTAATGAAGAGGGAAAGAAATACATTAGTTTTGCTTTTCTGTTCAGATTTTGGTATGTCCCATACTCAACAATTATATGGGAGCTTATTTTTATAGTTTGTTCTCTCCCATGAAAAAAATAATTAAACCCCCTTGATTTCCAATTAATTGCCACTAAATTGAAATACCCGATACTGAGTATTGCTCAAGATGCGGCATTTGAAAAGTTTTGTCATGAAAAGTGGGTTAGTTTATACAGTCATGATTGACTAAATCACGTGGTAGGTTAAAAGTAATCATGTAGACATATTCTGACCTGAGGATTCAAAAGCTATTTATGAAAAATTTTAAGAAACTACAACTCAAGATTTCAGAGAAAACTGACATTCATTTTCTTTCCCATATGCATCCACAGCAGTTGGCCAAAGACCTCCGCCAGTGGCAGATAAATGTAGATGTTGCAAATGATTTGGCACTGAAACTTCTCCGGGATTATTCTGCAGATGATACCAGAAAAGTTCACATGATAACAGAGAACATCAATGCCTCTTGGGCAAGCATTCATAAAAGGTATGAATGACATTATTTCTGAAACTAGTGTTGGCTGCCATGATGGATGGGTGGTGACACCGGGTGGACCACGTAGATTTGTTTTCCTAATCCTGCTAAAATGGGGCTTCAGAGGATCCAAGGTGACAAATGCCAAGCAAATACGCAGGCTTACCTAAATCCTCTAGAATTTTAAAGGTGAGGGACCTGAAGACTGGTGAAATTAAGTGATTTGCCCAGGCAATGATATAACTAAGAGTTTAGACAAACAAAAATACTGATTTATAGCCAGAAGAGCCATGTGTCAATATGTTTTGAGAACTCTATACAGAGAAATATTCTATTCCATAGTGACACATGCTGCCCCATTCTTAATCTGACAAGGAAGTTGCTTGGCGTTTCATGATGGGATTATAGCTGTCCATGGTGCCAACATTGTATCTCACTCCACATACTCAATGAGAAAATCCGTGCAGTGTAACATGACTCAGAACTTCATTTCCCCTTCCGTATCAATGAAAAGTAACAGCTCTTAGAGATACTATCTCCTCAAAGTAGATTCTGTGTCCTTATTATGCACTCCTTTAACCCCAAGTGCTTTTCTTTTAATAGCACGTGTCCTAATTTTAAATAAAAACCTGAATTATGTAACTAACTGTTTAATGTTTGTCCTTCATATTAGTCTAAACTCCCTAAGGACAGAGACCCTCTTTCTTTTTTTTTAAATTGTGTTCGGTTATCCAACATACAGTACATCATTAGTTTTTGATGTAGTGTTCAACGATTCATTATTTGCGTATAACACCCAACGCTCATCACAACATGTGCCCTCCTTAACACCCATCACCCGGCTACCCCATTCCCCCATCCCCCTCCCTTCTGTAACCCTCAGTTTGTTTGCTGGAGTCCAGAATCCTTCATGGTTTGAAAGACCCTCTTTCTTATTTGACACATCCTGAGGTCCTGAACCAAGTGATACAATGCGGAGCTGGGAAATACTTGTTGAATGATGACTCTCTTTGCATAATGTAGTTACCTTGTTCATGCTATGGTAACTTAAGGATTATTGGATACTTATTTTTAGTTCTGTCAAAAAACAGGGACAATTCAGCTCAGGTCATGATCCCAGGAGTCCTGGGATCCAGCCCCCGAGTCGGGCTCCCTGCTCAGGGGGGAGTCTGCTTCTCCCTCTCCTTTTACCCTTCCCCACTGCTTATGCACTCTCTCGCTCTCTCTCAAGTAAATAGATAAAATCTTAAAGTAAAAACCAGGGGCAAAAAGAGTACCTGTACCGTGATGAGGAAAGCCACAGTGAAATGTAAATAAATTCCAGAAGATGACATGAATTACTGAAGATGTCAGGTGGCCTTTATTAAGAAGAAAAGGCCTCCATCAGGGGGAGAAAAACCAACAGATTTTGAAGAGCAGAAACTCTTAGGAGTAACAAGCTACTGATATGCAGAAACTGAGAAAGCAAGTAAATCTTGAGACTGAGTTAGGAATTAAAGAGTGAAAACTCCTGCGACACTGGATTTACATCGGTGGCCCTGAGGGAAGAGAGCAGCTCTAGTCTTGAATTCCAGATAGTGGGTGTTCAGATGACCATGGAAAAGAAGTTTCAACCTGAAGCTGGGAGTTACTTTCGGGGCCCTATCACATGGACCCTGGTGGAAAGAGGACAAGCTTGAATAGGGGAGTGATAATTGGAAAAAAAATTCTTAAAGTTACTGCCTCCTCTCAGTGGCAAGGTTTGAATTTTCCCAATTCAAATATAGATCTGGTATCTGTTGAGTTAAATAAGGGCAGATTAGGCTCAGGAAGACTTAGGCATATGTGAGCCAGTGGTATCAGAAGCTCAATAGTTAGAACTCAATGGGAAATGCTTGTTTGTCAAAGAGAAGCCTCTTCTTTGGGAAAGCAAATTAAGATCAGAAATCAGTTTGGTGAGTTTAAGGAATATAAGCTAAGAAGGGGCCAAAAAGAAAACTTGTTTCTGGTACAAACCTAGGGCTTCAGGGAGGTCCTATCCCATCTGTGCAGCTCTTTCTGGAAGCCCCCTAGCTCCACACTCCCATGCTCCTCTGATGTCCAAGCTGCTCTGTCTCTTCTTTTAATCACTTCCTCAAGGTCTTGGATTCTTCAGAGGAGGGGCTTCCAGTTTATATTTTTTGACTTGGTCCCTAAAACTCTACCACCTAAAGAAGGTATATAGTTATTTCTCCAATGGCTAAAGTTAGATAGAATGTTAGCAGCCAAGGGCGCCTGGGTGGCTCAGTTGGTTGAGCGACTGCCTTCGGCTCAGGTCATGATCCTGGAGTCCCGGGATCGAGTCCCACATCGGGCTCCCTGCTCAGCAGGGAGTCTGCCTCTCCCTCTGACCCTCCCCCCTCTCATGCTCTCTCTCTCTCTCTCATTCTCGCTCTCAAATAAATAAATAAATAAATAAAATAAAATCTTTAAGGAAAAAAAAAAAGAATGTTAGCAGCCAAATTACATTTTCCACTGGCCCCTACAGAAGCTGAAGTCTGCCAAACTAGTTTTGACTCATGCCTCTAAAATTCTTCCCTGTGCCTTTTTCACATGTACTCTGTGAAAATGCATCCACTTGTGTCGTTTCAGTCCACTGATGACTATCCATTTATGTCATTTGCCGCTGACAATGATCTTGTGACTTTCAGATCTGCATATCCCACTGACTTATTTCCATTTGAATGTCCCTCCAGAATCTCCAACTGAATGAGCCCAAGGCTGAACTCATCTTTGCCCTCTTCCAAACTTTTTCTCCAGATGCAGCCTACTTCTCTTCCCATGATGCCGCTCCAGTGAATGTTACCACAACCCAGTCAGTTGCCAAATAGAAACTCATGCTTGAGTCTTCCTTTTACAAGCCTAATAGCTAAGCTATCACAAAGCTATTTACTGCAGAAATCACTTTCAAATCCAGCCACTTCTCTTTATCCTTCCTCCTCAACTGTTGGGTTTTGCCTGAGTGACTACATCATTCACCTAACTGGTGTCCCTCCTTCTAGTCTCTCCACTTCCTATCCATTCTCTACATAAAATGCAGGCTGATCTTTCTAAATATGGTATATTTATGGAGCTCACTCTCCTCTGACTTTTAAAGCCTTTAGTGGCTTATCCATTATTTTCTGAACACAGTCCATACTCCTTTAAATGATTTTGAGGTTGTGTGTGATTTAGCCTTTCCTTAAAACTACAGCCTCATTTTCTGCACTTACTCAGTCTCCCCTCCCAGGTGCCCCACACATAATTAAGTAACATTGAGCTATTTTCATTTCCTCGTAACTACGCTCTGTCTTCTCTACTACCTCCTGGCCTGAAATATATGTATTATTCCTTCCTCTTTACCTAGTTAAGTTCTGTTCATTATCCAGGTCTCAGTGTAAATGCCAATTCCTTCGGGAAGCCTTTTCAGTGCACACTCTTTAGGCCCCCTCTATTATAGAGCTTACCTCACTACTTAAGTGTTTGCTGGTCATTGTCTGTTATGAGAATGTTGGCTCCATGAGGGTATTCCCATGGGCTGCTTGTCCACCCTATTACCTTGCACTTAGCTATGCACATGGTAACTACCCCCAACACACTTATTATTAAGTGGGTAAATGAACGAATGAAAAATAACTAACTACAAGTGTTCTGGTGCGCCAATAACTTAACTCAGAAGAAAACTGTCTCCATTAGGATTGCTTTCCATTTCAAAACACAGAAAACCCAAGTTCAGTAGCTTACCTAACAGAGGTTCATTTGTCTCATTTAATGAGTGGTTCAGGGGTAGGCAGATGGCTGACATTGGCTCAATGGCTCAGCATTGTCAGCCTTGAAGTTTCCATGCTCTTCTTGGTGTCTCCCTCAGAACATGTGCATTCCAGCAGGAAGAAAAAGAAGGAGAAGGGGCGGTGCTTGGATCAGGAAAGCAGTGGGTTTCCCAGGAAGTTGAAGATCAGAACTGTGCCACAAAACCACCTCTAGTGGCTAATAATTGGGGTTGAGTCAACCAGTAGAGAATGTCTGCCTCAAAGGGTATGGAAAGAATAAACTGGGAAACTGACATGCTGCAGCTGGACAGCATTACGTTCCCTGGAAAGATAATCAGTCAGATCTTTGAGTAAATAGAGTATATTCATGTAGCTCATATATTCATGTACATTGTATTTATATAGTATATTTACAGAGGATCCAAAAACAGTGGCCATTTGAGCCTGATGGTTGTTCTGGTCAGTGTGAAAGGTCTTGAGGAGAGCTGGATTCTCCGCTGGCTAATGACACCTTTATACTCGAAGTTCACATTCTGTGTATGCTATGTGTGTCAGCTACACAGATGAAGCCATATTCTATTTGATTACAGCTTCTCAGCGTCTCTTATTTTACATTCCTATAGATCTTGTGCTAGGTAGATAAAGAATAAGAAAACTCTTTATGTGATCTTTAGTCTTCTGACCCTTTTATCCAGTGTCTTGCCCAAGTAAACCTAGGAGGAAAGTAACATCATCATCTTCCTCTAGATTTATGCTGTCCAATAGAGGTAGCCAGTAGCCAAGGGTGGCAATTTAAACATAAATTGAAATTAAATAAAATTTAAAATTCATTTTCTCCATCTCATCAGCCATCTTTTAAGTGCTCAGGAGCCACAGGTAACTGGTGACTTCCCTATTGGACAGTGCAAAAGAGAGCATTTCCATCATCACAAAAAATTAGTTGGCAGTCCTGCTGCAGATCTTCTTTGTCTGTGTCCAGCTAAGCAATATAGGGCACACTTACAACAATTTCTTAAAAGTAAAAAGGTGTCGGTTCACATTATTTTATTTCCTTGTTTATACTTTATATCTTCTGTTTATCCACTTTGTAGAGTTGGTATTTAAAGTCTCGAAAACTACAACTATCACAGGATAGAAACACTTTGACTTTTGTTGTTAATCTTATAAACATAATTTTGAAAGGAGAAATTATGAACATTGATATTTGGGTTATGGAGAAAAAGTATCTCACATCTTTGAAAAGTACCCATAAATAAGACTTCCTAGGTAGAAGGGACTCCGCCGAAAGAATTCTGGTTACATCATTTCTCACAGTTCAGGCTTTACTGCAGAACACTAATGTACTGCCTGCCCTGAAACTTTCAGTCATATAGAGAAATACGTGCAAAATATCTGTACATTTAGAAGCCTATTTAAAGCAATAAACTCTTCAATGCATTTCCAATTGTTGAATAACACGTAAAAATTGTAACTTGAAAAACCTTGACATTATATACTGACAGGCTGTAGTTTTGAGACATAATCAAAAACAGGAGTGAACTGGGGCACCTGGGTGGCTCAGTCAGTTAAGGCTCTGACTCTTGGTTTCGGCTCAGGTCATGATCTCATAGACATGGGATCGAGCCCTGTGTCAGCCTCCATGCTCAGCATAGTGTCTGCTTGAGATTCTTTCCCCTGCCTTTTCCCTCCCCCTCTTCTCCTCCTGCTTGCACGGACACGCGTTCTCTCTCTCCCTCTCTTTCTCTCTCTCTCTCAAATAAATAAATGAAATGCTTTAAAAAAGTGAACTAACTTCGTTTTGTATTTTAGTGTTCAGCTTAAGTTTATTAATAGGTCATAAGAACCTTCGAATTCTACCCTGGCTTTGATAGGACCTTTACCATTTCATACAGAGAAATACAAATAGCCACATGTGCCTAAAAGGAATTGATCTACCATGCATGATTAAAAGAAAAGGGTACTTCTCAACAAAATTCTGTAGTTTAACAATTCAGATCAGAACATAGATCGTCACTGTGACCTATGTAGGAAAATATTTTGTTTTCCTGATCAGATTCCTGATAGAGTCCATGTTAACATAGAAAGCCAGAAACTAGGGCCTCTCCAAGTTCATTTCTTTGTTTTCAGCCTCTACGAATAGATATGAATTGGTGAATAAGATAATATTAGACGTGATATTACAAATGATTGTGAGAAGCCTCTAGGGATTAGATTTCAAGGACTGCCATCTGGCTGATGACTTTATGATGACACTGTCATGAGATTTCATTTCCTTCTTTCTATTCCAGGATCACTCTTTAAACAAGAAATGAGCATTAACTCTGAATTGTCTGTCTGCAGCTATATGAGGGCTTCTACATTTACCTACCGGCCAGGAGTAAACTCATGAAGGAGAGGGCCTGGTCCTAGCATCAGAGGTTTCAGCATGGCTGGAACTTCCTTGCAAAAGCTCCCAGATACCTGAAAAATCTCTCTAGGTTCTAGGAAAAGTTTAGTGTGTGTATGTGTGCGTGTGTGTGTGTGTATACATACACTACTGTGCATACACACACACACACGCACACATACATGGAAATATGCTCTTCCTCAAAATAACACCTCAGTATTCTCCTGTTCCCCCAATAATACATTTCACATTTTAATAATCACAATTCATAGTTGATACACTGAAAAATTGTCACCAGTATTCACTGTCTTTGGCAACCATGAAGCATGTGTAAGTCACTCCTTGCTTCTCTATTCCTAGGTCCTTTCTCTTTTCCACTTTAAAGAAACGAGGAAAGGAAAAAATATTGAGCCCTATTAGGGGTGCAGCAAAGAGCTATTCTAGCTGGACACTGGATCTCTTTCAGATTCTCTGGCATATTTTTTTGTAATTGTTCTGCTTTTTTCCCTTGGGATCATCAATTTCTCTCTTTTTTTTTTTTTCTTGTTTCTCCCCTTCAGCCAACCATCATGTTGAAGTCTCCCTCATTCTACAAGAACTTTCTTAGGATAGTGTCTTTTCTATACAGCTGTGCTTATTTCCCCTTACCATCATTTTTTTTTTTTTTTTTTTTTTTTTTGTCAGCTTGAAACCATCAGAATTTTTGAAGCGGTAACTGGGATTACTGATTCCTATTCTTCAGCTCCTGGTTATGCTTTGACCTACTCCAGTCTGTCTTCTCTGGCACCATCCCCTTGTTTTACTGAAAATGAGGGCTCACTAAGATCATCAGTGACTTTTACAATCCCTAACTGCCCTATTTTCATTTATTCATCTACTTGGCTTCATTTTAACATTGGTCCTATCAATCAACTAGACTGGTTAAAACTTTCCCTTCCTTGGTTTCCAGAATGATGTTGTCTTGCAGTTCTCCTGTTTTTCTAGTCATATAGTAAGAGTGAGGTCCTTGGCACAATGCGTGGTACATAGTAAGAGCTCAGTAAATGTCATCTGTCAAAAATGTCATAAGAATTCATTCACTCACTCAATGAATATTTCGGTGCTAGGCAGGCTCAGTTCTTGGTACTTGGTATACGGCAGTGAAAATCCCTACCCTCGTGAAGCTTTTATTTAGGGAAGGAGAAGGTGTGAAACAGACATTAACAAATAAGAAAGTTAAATATATGGGATTTTAAACTGTGATAAGTGCAACGTGGAAAGAAAGAAGGAAAGGAGCTGAGAATAGGTGTGTGTGGTGGAAGTGAAGTGTGGTTATTTAAATATGGTGGTTAAGGAAAGTCTCACAGAAAGGATGACGTTTAAACAAAATGCAAAGGACCTGAGGATGGCAGCCACGTGGATAATTGGAAGAAAAACATTTCAGGAGGTTCTAGTAAGTGGCAATGCCATGAGGCAGGAGTCTTCTTGGCCTTTTGGATGAACCCTCAAGAGACCAGTGTACCAGGAAGGGGTCACACAAGCAGGAGTGTGGCAGACAAGGAGTTCAGAGAGGTAAGAAGAATCTGGTTACATAAGGCCTTCTGGGTCCCTTAGAGGACTGTCACTTTCACATCGAATGAGACGGGACCCTCGGAGGGTTTTGAGCAGTGGAGTGGCATGTTTTTACTCACCTAGCCCCTCTGTTTACTGTAATACACTGAAGGGAAATAGTGAAACCATTAGGACACTGTTGTCATAATTCCCTCAAGAGATGACTGTGGTCTAGGTCAGAATAGGAGAAGTGAATGTAGTAAGAAGTGGTTGGATTCCACTCTATGTTGAGGACAGAGCCCAAAAAGTTTTCTAATGGATTAGATTTAGATGTGAAAGAAACAGAGGAATCCAAGAAGACTGTAGAGTTTTTACCCAAACAACTGGAAGATGGGACACTCATTTTACTAAGATGGAGAAGACATCAAAAGCAATGTATTGGGGCACCTGGGTGGTTCAGTCAGTTAAGTGTCTGACTCTTGATTTTGGCTCGGGTCATGATCTCAGGGTTGTGAGATCCAGCCCCGTGTCAGGCTCTGCACTCAGAAGGGAGTCTGCTTGAGATTCTCGATCTCCCTCTCCCTTTCCCCTGCCACTCTCTCTCTCTCTCTCTGTCAAGTAATAAATAAATAAATCTTTAGAAAAAAAGCAACACATCCTAGGAAGAAGATGGGGACATGTTACTTTTGATGTGTCTGTCATGCATCCAGGTGGAGATATGGCGTATTTAGCTGGATATAAAATCTTAAATTCCAAGGAATGGTTATGACTCAAGATACAAATTTGGGAGTTGTAACAATAATCTATACAGGCTATCTTTGCTCTATACATCCCTTAAATGTTGGTGTTCCATTTTTAATTCTTTCTCTTCCCTATACACATTTTAAGTACCTTCATCTGTTGGTTTCAACTACCATTAAGACTTCTCAGTTTTTATTTCCATCTTCCATCTTTCTCCCAATCTCCAGAACTGTACTTACAGCCATCTCCCATGTGTCTCCATCTGCCCATCCTACAGGTTCCAAAATATCTAAAGGAGAAGTCATTATCTGCCCCTAAAACAATGCTAGAGCTTCTGTATTTTCAGTGTAGTTTAATTACTTAATCATCTCTAAAACCGGAAACCTAAGAATTCCTTCTACCTTTCCCTCCCTCTCTCTTCTCTACTTTTTTTTGATACATTTATTAAATTGGCTTCTAAACTATGTGAATTCTACTTCAAAAATTGCTCTACAAACTAGCCCCTTTTCTTCATCCCTATTGCCAGCTCATCCTAGAGCTTGTCCATATTCTACCTCAGAGACTGTAACCGCCTTTGCTCTGTGCTCCCAGCCATTGGGTCTCCACACTCATCTGGCCTTCATGCTGGCCTCAGAGTGATTTTCCTTAAAACTAATCTTCTGGTTTCCCTTTGCTCCCAGTTCTCTCTTCCCTCCTGAGACCTGATGGATGATATTTTCATATGTGATATACTCCCAAAAGCATACCAAAATTTTTCTGAAAATAAAAACAAACAAACAAGTCAATAAATAAACTTGATTTTTTTTAGGCAAGAAAAGCAAATGGTATCACAAATTTTTGCTTGTTTGGCAAAATTTTTGCTTGTTTGTTTAGCAGAGGGACAGGCATGGGAACTTCATAAAAGAGGCCTATGTTCTATCCACAAATGCTGGCCCTTATAAAAGCATTTTCAGAATTCTTTTTCTGGAACTACCTGGGGACTATTTTACGAGCATCAGAAGATTGTTGTATTATTGTATAGCCACATCTTGTGTTTGCTCAGTAATTGTACTCAGTAATCGTGAACTGAATGAAATAATTAATCAGGTGTCGGGCACCAAATGGCTTTGGATTAGTCCCCAAAATGTAAAGTGAAGATTTGCTCCTGCCCTTGAAGCTATGTAAAGAATGTGATATGATGCTAACAGGACGTTTGTTTAAAATACAACCTCTTATTAAGTCAGGGACTGCTTGTGATATATTTGTAGCATCGTCATAAATATTAGAGCAACAAATGACTCTAAAGATACCAGCTCAAACTTCTCAATTTAGAGTCGCCTATTTTTAATCCCTCTCATGCGAAATATACTATCTAGTCCATCTTAAGGACTAAAAGGCTTTGGTGCATTAAAATATCCAACCCCTTAGCAACTCCTTTAGGTATGCTTCTTTTGGCAGTATGAACAAGCTCCTTTTGGCTCTTCAACAGAGAGATGTGTATATAGTTATAAGGCCCTCTGCTTTTTATACTGCTGAGACCCAATCTTTCCAACTGATTGTGAAGCACAAGAATTCTCACCATGATACAATCGGGTAATATAATACCTGTAATGCAAAACCTTGGGGCGCTGGGCCAGGGAGTGTCGTGATCCATACAGATCTAAAATGTTCTTGGTCTTCACTGCCTGCTTCATTTTATGTCATCTCCTTTAAAGTAATTAGAATGTTTTTAGCTTACAGAGATTGCACACAAAGGCAGAGATTTGGAACCATATCATTGGTGATTTACTGGTGTGGAAAATTACCCAGTGATGTAGCCAAATAGCCATTTGCATTCTATCCCAGTAGTGTAGTGCCAGACCAGGCTCCACCAGCACACCAAAATAGGTGCTTGGAAATGCCCCTGCGTGCAGTTTACCCATGGAAAGACTCCAAAACTAAAGATAACTTATAATTGTTTCCTAAAGGAAAATTATAGGTCACAGATGGACCTTTCTTATCTTCATTCATAAATTTAATATTTTGGTGTCTAAAATTAAAACAAATGGGAGAAAGTTTCCCTTACTTGGTTTCATTGAACCCTTAATGTTAGCGACAGTGTCCATGATATTACTTTTCAATGATATTCATATTTTTGAATTTTCTTTGCGTCGCTATCACTCTCAAAAAAGAACTTGTTCAAAATACTTAGTAAAATGTACACATGAGCTAGAGTTTATTTTATTAAGTCATTTTAATAAATGGATAGAATCATCATTTGACTTGTAATTTTATCTCATTCTAACCTATAGTTCAGGGATCTTTTGGCTTTATTCAGTTTAAAATAGGAATTTAGGGGCCTGGGTGGCTCAGTCAGTTAAGCGTCTGCTTTTGGCTCAGCTCATGATCCCAGGGTCGGGTCCTGGGATCGAGCCCCCTGTCAGCCTCCCTGCTCAGTGGGGAGTCTGCTTCTCCCTCTGCCCCTGCCCCTGCTTTTGTTCTCTCTCTCACACTCTCTCTTGTGCGTATGTGCTCTCTCTAATAAATAATAAAATCTACATCAAAAACTAATGAGGTAATGTAAGGTGATTAACATAACATAATAAAATAAAATTTAAAAGGAAAAAAAAAAGATGTTCAGTTCCCACCAGAGAATACTTTTTTAAGTGAAAAATAAATAAATAAATAAATAAATAAATAAATAAATAAAATCTTTAAAAAATAAATAAATAAAATAGGAATTTAGGGTTTTTTTTCTATTAACGATGAATTTAAATGCATTCCTTATTTCTAAAAATTATGCAAGACAGATATTGGTGAGTTTTGTGAAATTTCATCTTCTCAGTTTCTCCCCCAAAAGGGAGTCATGTAAGCGGTTCTGGGTGCTGATCAACAGCTGTGCTTTTGCACAGCCTCCTTCTACCAGTTGGGAAACCTGATACCGTCCCTGGCTTAGTGAAGCCAAGAGCCTGGCTCCGGTCCTTCATCTTGCACCGAACATTTTCAGATTCTCAAACCGAGCGAAGTCTCAACTGACGGCCACTGCTGACTTCATGTCCCAGAGCCACACAGCCCCGTGCCTTCAACTCTGCGTGCCGTTTTCTGTCTCTCTGCCCTTTCTGACCCCCGGGGTTCTTCATCTTGCTTCTGAGCTCAGATTGTACCCCGTTTGAAGTTATGCTTTGATACTGTATCTACCATTGTTTCCTGTTTAGAAGCTTCTTTTGTATTTTGAAAGCATTTTCCCTGATATAAAGTGAAATGTATTTGTGGAAGGAAACATTTTAAATTGAGAGCTAGAGAATGACCCTTCACACGTTTTAACATTTCCTTTCATCCTATGGCTGTAAATATATTTTTGGCCCATCTTTATTTTACTTCTTCCCAACGTATTAACTGTCAGAAGTACTTTCAGATAGCTTTTTTTTTTCCTTGAAAAATTCCCTACTGCATTTTTATTAGTAAGGTAATGTGCAGGTAATATCTTTTCAAGAAAAAATATGGCGGGGGGGATACTTCCTTGAGGTATATGGTGACTTACTAAATACCCAGGAACAAAAGCAGTACCCTCATGCTTCCAGCCAGTGCTTAATGCTCTGGCCATGCTGCTTAGTGTCGGTATTCACCCGAAGACAGGAAAACCATTTCCATTGGCCAGTAAATCACTTGCCCATGCAGAGCAGCCATTGTGTGTTCTAAGTATCCTCTAAGATTCAGCTTCCCAGTTAGCTTCATCAAATCCCAATGTGACACTCATGACATCACTCTGTGTCCAGCCAGTGTCCTCCTGCCACAGAGCATTTAAAACAAGGCAACCCGCCCTACCCCAAGCACCTGTGGAGATCATTACCTACATAGCCTAGACTGATGGTGACGCACACAATTCCTGAGGAGTTCTGTTTTTCTTCTGTATCACAAGTAATTTTAGGTCTATCTTGTGAAACTGAGTTAGGTATTGAACATCCATCTGATCACAACCTCTTTTTAAAAATATTGAAGTGAGACAAACCCTCCATCAAAATGCCCAAATACAACTTTCATCCTGAGGCAAACTAAATAATAACCACGAATTCATGATTATTTATGATTTTCATGGGGTTTTTGATGGTGAGATGTGATTTATTAATATGTAATATGAAAGGAGTGCCTAAGTTGCCTATTAACATAGGAAAGCTAAAATGATATTGCTCTTTTTAGTTATCAGTATAAGCTACTGACCTCTCCTTGGAGCTGGTGTTCTAAACCAAAATCTCTGACTCTGAGGCCTGGACTCCCTTCATTGCTGTTTATTGGATGCATATCAACTTGGAAGGAGGTTCTGGCAGCTTTTCAGGGTAATCTAATCTCAGCTCTGTCCTCTTCAATATTTTCATCAGTGACTTGGATAAAGACGTAGATAGCATTCTTATCAAATTTGCCAATGACACAAAGCAGGAAGAAGTAGCAAATACAGTAGACAAGAGTATCGGGAGCCAAAAAGATTTCAACAAATTGGAGACTGAATTTGGAAAGACGAAATGGAAATATAAGGCACTACACTTGTGTTTAAAAGAAAAGTAAGATAAAAATAAAATCCAACTGACTTAGGGCTCCCTGGAAACGGGGGAGAAAACTCCCTAGGGTGGAGAGTTGTGCGCAGAAGGTTTGTTGAAGAGTGTTTCGGTGAGATACGTGTGGAAGGCTGTGACAGAGGTAGGATTGGACAGAGAGAAAAAAAACTGACCTGCAGTGAATCTGAGGCCTCAACAGATTCACAGGGGAGCTCTGGAAATTGCAGGACACTTTCAGAGATACCCTGAATTGAGGCAAGGAGGCTGGGCCTTTGTACTCTAGAGCCAGCCACTCATTGGTTCTGGGTTGCCCAGTGGGAGAGGACAACCTTGGATAAAATAATTACCTACAGCTGAGGGCAATTTCCAGTGAGAGAGGCAGCTGTGAGCAGTTAGCAGCCAATAGTCCCACCAGCTAGAGCATGGGGTCTTGGCAGAGTATCAAGATACACAATACCCCAGTATGACTCCAAGTGTGGTCCTTGGACTAGCTCATTGGTATCACCTATGAGCTTGATAGAAATGCACATGCATGGGTCCTACCCCATCCTGCTAAATCCCAGAATCTCTGGGGATGGGGCTCAGAAAACTTTTAACAAGCTGTCCAGTCTCCAAGCCATTTCTAAGTCTATTAAGTTGGAGAACCACTGCACGATGCCAACCAAAAACATTCAGAAAGGGGAACCAACACAGGGCATTTACTGACAGTAATCTCTTCCTCCTTCACTCCTGTCCCCCTCCCCCCCCCACACACACAGCAATAAAGCAATGATGAAGGAGAACTATGGGGACATTAGCCTGGGTAAATTCAAGCATACAATGTAATCCTGAGAACTTGCATTTCTTCTCAGTAGAGAAAGGAATTTTGTGACAGAGCTATCCAGAGATGGAACAGGCCACCTTATAAGGTTGTAGAAGTATTCAAGAACAGGTTGGGGAACCTTGGTATAATAATTTCAAGCATCAGCAGGACACATGACTGTAGCATCCTGATCTTCCTCATATACTCTTCCTCTAGACATGTTTTTTTCCCCCAAATAGGGTTCTGCCAGAACTAGTTCCATTTTATCTTAATAAGTGTTAAGAAAGTGTTCTATGGTCCAAAACAAAGTTTAGGTACTATCAGGTTAAGTAAAGGTAAACAAACTTCTGTAGAATTAATCAGACTTTTTATTAGAGTGCATGCATTGTGAGTAAACAAAGTATGTGTGTTCGGGAAGGTATGGGAAAAGGAATATTCTATACAGTATGTATTTCTTCTAAATCTTTGACCATGGAACCAATTTCTCAAGAACAGCCTTACACGACACTATAGCATCTGATCCAGTAATTATTCTATTATAAAATAATTATATATATTATAAAATTATAATTAACTCAGTAAGCATTTGTAAGATAGCATAGCATCTAGCCCAGGCCACTGAATAGAGATCATTTCGCTGTGAGTTCCCTGGGTAGTATTCTCATGCACCATTCGTTCAACTCTTTACTGGGGCATAAGCCTATAAATTTGCCATAAGGGAAGTAGTAGTATTCTACCTTTGACTCTACTCAGACATCTTTTCTCTTGTTCCCTTGGTACTCTTATTGTCACCTTGTATTCTGTTAGAAGCTTAGGGACTTTTTCTGGAAATATTCACAGATGAAAGATAGATAGATGGATAGATAGATAAGGGAGAGGTAGGGCAGAGAGGCAGAGACCAAGAAAGAAGAGGAGGAAGAGGAGCAGAAGGAGGAAATGGAGCAGGATGATGATGATGATGATGATAAAGAGAGAGAAAGAGAGTTCGATTCTCTGGTACAGCGTATTTGACTCGTCCTGAATCTGTTTTCCTGAGACTTTCCACAATGAGAATGGAGAATGGAGGGGAGGTCATTTAGAAATCACAGAAGTAGTCTAGGATACCTTTAGTAAAAGAAGTCTCCATTTTAGCAGATAGCAATAAACAATAGAGTCCATTATAATTGCTGGGATCTGCTAATAATGTTTTTTTTTTTTTCCTGAAACAAACTTCATTAACCCTCCTTGATACTCTATTCTTGTCAACATTTTAATAGCATGGGACTAACTCTTATAATTTTTTTTCCCACACAAAACATATAATCCACAACCTGCTAATGATTACATTTAGCCTAATTGTTAGGTTGCTGCAGAAAAATTTACCCTGGCAGTTAGACAATTCTAGAAGCCCAGCCAAGAATTTGGTGTGTGTGAATCAGCCTTCATATACTTCTCATATAGAGTGGCCAATTAGCCAACCCATCTCACTTGGCATCCATTCCGATGGATAGACCTGGTCTACTGTGAGGAGAGACCAGAGCTTTTCAGCAGAGCAGTCTGGAGAACATTGAGCTCAAAGTTCTAGCAGGATTTTGTAGACTCCTTGGCAAGACACTGGCTTGGGACTCCCTCTACATCACAGGCCCTTGATCGCTAGGGTAGGGCAGCCTGTTCAGGCTGAGTTCTGCCCTTTCTTGTCAAAGGACGAGCAGGTAGACAGACATCTTTATAATTTGCTGGCCCACATTCCAAATGAGTGTAACACTTTACAGGCCCGAGTTAACCTTTTCTAAATCTTCATCGCCAATTTCAACATCCCAATATTTATAACTCAGATAAAGATACCAAGGTACAGAAAGTCTGTGACTTTCCCAAGCTTAAAACCCCAGCCTTTTGGCAATTCTGACAAAAAGATGATTTTTGTAGTTGAAGGAACAGAATAAAGTCTTCTTCCTATGTTCACATTGCCACATCATTTACATGACGTTGAGTTCTCTAATTCTTGGAGAATTTTCTCATGTAGGGTCAGTTGTCGCTTTTTAATACTTAAGATAGTTCTGCTAACTCTTTTGTACCTTTGCCAGCATCATTAAAATGACTGGCTCTGAGAGGGCATCTAAGCAAGTATTTGCCATTCTTCCTGGAAAAACTAGCACCTCTCCGTCTCCCTTATCCATAATTTGAAGTTTTGCCAACTTCTACTTTTGAAAATGAGTTATCTGGTAGAGCCTTATGATTCTTACTTCAAAAGAAAAAAGTTGGACTCAAACAGTGACAGTTACATGTGCACTAGTGTGATTACTACCTAATGAAAATATCTAAAATGAAAAGACTGATATGGATATACACTGGCTATTTTCAAATTAATTCCTTTGGTAAAAAATAAACACTCACTCTTGGCCAGATACTGCAGTAGGTGTTGGGGATGGTGAACAAAGTCTCCTTGAATAAATACCCCACTCACAAAGCAAATAGGCAGTTTTATTAATTCTAACACCAAGGCTACACCAATACTTTTATTTTGATTGCATCACTTTATTGTTTTTTTATTTTATTATGTTAGTCACGATACAATACATCATTAGTTTTTGATGTGGTGATCCACGATTCATTGTTTTCATATAACACCCAGTGCTCCATGCAGTATGTGCCCTCCTTAATACCCATCACCAGGCTAACTCATCCCCCCTCCCCCTTCCCCTCTAAAATCCTCAGATCGTTTCTAAGTGTCCATAGTCTCTCGTGGTTCATCCCTCCCTCTGATTCCCCCCCTTCTTTTTTCCCTTCCTTCTCCTAATGTCCTCCATGCTCTTCTTTATGTTCCACAAATAAGTGAAACCCTATGATAATTGACTTTCTCTGCTTGACTTATTTCACTTAGCATAATCTCCTCCAGTCCCACCCATGTTGATGTAAAAGTTGGGTAGTCATCCTTTCTGATGGCTGAGTAATATTCCATTGTATATATGGATCACATCTTCTTTATCCATTCGTCTGTTGAAGGGCATCTCGGCTCTTTCCACAATGAGGCTATTGTGGACATTGCTGCTATGAACATTGGGGTGCATATGGCCCTTCTTTTCACTACATCTGTGTCTTTGGGGTAAATACCCAGGAGTGCCCTTGCTGGGTCATAGGGTAGCTCTATTTTTAATTTTTTGAGGCACCTCCACACTGTTTTCCAAAGTGGCTGTACCAATGTGCATTCCCACCAACAGCGTAAGAGGGTTCCCCTTTCTCCACAACCTCTCCAACATTTGTTATTTCTTGCCTTGTCAATTTTTGCCATTCTAACTGGTGTAAGGTGGTATCTCAATGTGGTTTTGATTTGAATTTCCCTGATGGCTAGTGATGATGAACATTTTTTTCATGAGTCTGTTTGCCATTTGTATGTCTTCTTTGGAGAAGTGTCCATGTCTTCTGCCCATTTTTTGACTTGATTATTTGTTTTTTGGGTGTTGAGTTTGAGAAGGTCTTTATAGATCTTGGATACCAGCCCTTTATCTGTAGAGTCATTTGCAAATATCTTCTCCCATTCTGTGGGTTGCCTCTTTGTTTTGTTGACTGTTTCCTTTGCTGTGCAGAAGCTTTTTATCTTGATGAAGTCCCAAAAGTTTATTTTTGCTTTTGTTTCACTAGCCTTTGGAGAGGTATCTTGAAAGAAGTTGCCATGGGCGATGTCAAAGAGGTTACTGCCTCTGTTCTCCTCTAGGATTTTGATGGATTCCTGTCTCACGTTGAGGTCTTTCATCCATTTTGAGTTTATCTTTGTGTAGGGTGTTAGAGAATGGTGGAGTTTCATTCTTCTGCATGTGGCTGTCCAATTTTCCCAGCACCATTTATTGAAGAGCCTCTCTTTTTTCCATTGCATATTTTTTCCTGCTGTGCCGAAGATTATTTCTAATGAGAAAACAGAAACATATGTGCCTTTCAAAAACACGATTTTTCAAGTGTGGATGATGAACTACTGCTTTACCTATAGAGGATGCCATTTTTTCCCCCAAGAACTCAAACTACTTGACAATAAACTATTAAACTTGCTCCCGGAAGCTGCTTATATAATGGTGCACAGGGTACAAATAAGAAATGGGAATAAATACAGTTTATTCACAAATCACTGTATTTTTTCTACTGACAGCATTAATTGAGGAAGGAAAGCATGTGATTGACGTGCTCAGGGGTGTCGAGGAGAGGTGAGGAGTGGCAGCCAACTCTGCCCATGTCTACTGGCATTGCAAGGGTGGGGGGAGCTTGCAGCTTGCAGAAGTGCTAGGGTAGCCAATGATTTCCTAAGTAATCACTGTAACATTTTTGAAATTCAATTTAACAATTTGATTCACACCAAGAAGTGAACGGAGAGTCAGATCAAACTCGAAAGCACAGTCGTTCTAAATGGCATTAATCTTCCCTAGATGTGCCGCCTCATCCTGTGTCAATTAAGCTTTCAGAGGTGATCTTCAAGGATATTTCCAAAGGGAATGTGCTGCAGTCATCCTGTAAACTGGCCTTTCCCCTTGTACTGCTTTTGATGTGGTGAACGTGATTTCTTTGCGCTCGTAGGACTCGGAGAGCAAAGGATGGACTGGATTTTTAAAAAAATTAAGCTCCTTTCTGTGGCAAGCAAAAGTCATTCATAACTACACTTATATGAACATTAGTAGAGAAGCGACCGAATTGGTCAGTGATCTGCTTGTGTCGGTTTTTATCAAGTGCTGCGCCTTTATCAATGTCGATCCCTAGCGTCTACCTTGAAACCAGTGAAAACAAATCAGGTGGTTAATTATTAAGGGTCATATTTAAATGATAACATCTAAAAAGCACTTTTGATTTTGAGAAATCATGCCAGCACAAGGATGAGCCAGATGCTTTACAACTTAGTATCTATAATTTCAAGTAGGTAGTAGTCACTCAAAGGATTTCTGGTTCAGTTTCCTTATGATTCCAGAGTGCTAGAATTTGGAAAAACCATTCTTAGGTAACACAAGAGAGATTAATACTAAATATGTGAAGATGAAAATTAAATATTATTCCCCTAGCTCATTTCTGATTATTTTTGCCAAACTTTGCTGTGGATATATTAACTTCATCCTACTCCTAGCAGTGGACTGTGTAGTTTTTTTAAAAATGTGTATATATACCTTTTTTCTAAATAATTTTTTTAAAGATTTTTTATTTATTTATTTGTCAGAGAGAGAGAGAGAGAACAAGCAGGGGGAGCAGCAGGCAGAGGGAGAAGCAGGCTTCCCGCTGAACAAGGAGCCCGATGAGGGACTCGATCCCAGGACCTGAGGCAAAGGCAGCCGCTTAACCGACCGAGCCACCCAGGCATCCCCTTTTCTAAATAATTTTAAAGAATGTTGGCTTACAGGAGAATTTTGTTTTTATTTTTCTAAGGGTCAAAACTAAGTCTTCAAAGATTTAATTACTCTGATAAAAGAAAATGTGAACTTCGTTTTCTTAAGGAGAATAGACCCTATAGAAATGTTGCTTACAATACTCAGATTGTCAGCTAATCCTGAAGCAGAAAGACATCAATTAATTCTTTGAGAAGCAGTAACATGATCTTCTTCAATAATGCCTATCATAAAAATTGGGGACAAAATTAATTGAGATGATGTTATATATACTAGATGATATTCATGCATTTTAACAGTCTGGACTTCTTTCCTACAGAATAATTAAAACTTGCATCAGGAACCAGACTTTGAAAATCTATCCCTCTACTATACTTAAAAAAAAAAAAAAAAAAAAACCATACTGAAGCCCATATAAACATAACTATACTATAAGAAAAATATTTCTTCCATAGGGATAGCTGTACATCAAGGACATTCACAATATAGTGTCTTAGAAGAAATGTTCAGCTTTGAGTGAATAGGGAAGCTTGCAGAAAAGAAAACTCAGAAACATTGCCCTTATGGTGCCGCCTCTCTTATTTCTTATTTCTGACACTTCTCCTGTGCTTCTCTTCCCAACTTGGCCTCTCTCCTTCCTCTTTTTTATCTGCAACTCAGCCTCCATGGTGTTTCTCCATTATTTCTGGCATGTGCGTTCCAAGGGCTCTTGCGCTTTGTCAGGTCTTACGTACCTACCCCTGTCCCCATGGTCCCTCATCCCTAGCCTTGTATCTCAGCTCCCTCCAGAATCTTCTTGCTCTTCCAGTTCTACTCACCTGCTCTTAACCTTCCTACCTAGAGTTCTCTTTGTCTCATCTGTGTATTTCTCTTCCAACTCTGTGCTGTTATCCTCTTAGAAAATGGCGCATAAGGCCATTGTGCTCTGAGCACATCTTCATCTTAACCATCTGGAACGCTGCCATGGAGTGGGGCTACCTTTTCTAATTGTCCATTTTTTCCACAATGTGTACCTACTGCCTTCATCTGGATAGAAAAGTATCATAATTGAGGAAATAAAATACATAAAAATTTCCTTGATTATTTTTCCTCTGGAAATATGGAAGAGAAATGTTTTTGAACCAGATGCCTAGAAGAATACTTGTGTCACATGAACACAGTGCTCTGGTGTGAGCATCTTACTGGAAATTCACTCCTTAGAACCCTGATATCTCTTCACTTTTGGTTTTCAAATAATCCATACCTATCCAGTAATTACAAATCATTTTTTAAAAAGATTTTATGTATTTATCTGACAGAGAGAGAGATAGCAAGAGCAGGAACACAAGGCAGGGGGAGTGGGAGAGGGAGAAGCAGACTCCCCGCCGAACAGGGAGCCCGATGCAGGACTCGATCCCAGGACCCTGAAATCATGACCTGAGCCAAAGGCAGACGCTTAACTGACTGAGCCACCCAGGTGCCCCTACAATAACCAACCTTTTACATAAAAGGATAGCCCCTTCCAAAAGCTCTCATTTGGAAAATATTTTTTTAAATATTCATAGTATGCGTTTAGTTCCCCTTTCTAGTCCAAACACTAGCTATCTTAAGCTTTGTATATTTTTTTTAAAAATAATAACAACAACAAAAAGCTTACACTTCTTCATCCCCATCAAAACAGGTTTGCCAGCATTAGGTGAACTTAAAATAAAATAGTTATTATATAAGTTACAAAGTTGAGGGGCACCTGGGTGGCTCAGTCAGTTAAGCATCTGCCTCTGCTCTGGTCAAGGTCCCAGGGTCCTGGGATCGAGCCCCGCATCAGGGCTCCCTGCTCGGCAGGAAGCCTGCTTCTCCCTCTCCCACTCCCCCTGCTTGTATTCCCTCTCTTGCTGTCTCTCTCTCTGTCAAATAAATAAATAAAATCTTTAAAAAAAATAAGTTAGAAAGTTGATTTGCTCCTTCCATCATGTTCGTCACCTTTTTACTACAGCAAAATGGCAAATGTAAACTTACTCCCTAGAAGATGATCTGGGCCCCAATTTCTAGCTAATTGGGAGAAGCAGCCCTGAGTCGAGCACTGTCAGGCTGATTTGAGTCTTAAGATATGATGATGATTATTGTGTCAAATGTAATCAAGAATGTGGGCTCTGAACAGACGAAGGGGCTGGCTGTTTTTAATTCAGGTTCGTAGATGAAGCAGACCTCCGGTTCACCGCTAGTCACAGCTGGCTGTAAAAGAGCAATTTTTAAAATGCGATTTCATTCTCTGTAGCAGTGAGGATCAGCGATTAGATGCACAGAAGGGAAATATCCTCATTCTCTTCTTTAAAAATTCTATTTATTTTCAGTATAATACCTTTCGTCTTAGAATTTCCCCATAGCTCTACATCCATGGTTTTCAACCTTCTCAGATCCAGTGCCACCCCCTTTCTTTTCTTCTAACATCTACTTTATGACACCTTCTTTACTAGCATAGACCAAAAGTTGTAAATAGGATACCCGGCTGATAGACAGAATTTTTTAAGTGGTGCTCTGACTTTAATTTTAAAGAGAAAAGAGTCATTTAGAATGAACTAATGTCTATTTCAGCGTGCAGTTATTCAGTTAGGACCACACTAGAACACTCATGATGTTTCTAGGTGATTATACTATGAATGCAATAACAAAAGCAGAATGACACCAGTGTGTTATATGGGGACTTCAATACCATGAGGGGCATTGGCCATCCTAAATGGAATTTTCCAAAATGCTGAACAATTCTTGGCATAATTCTTAAAAACACAAAGTAAAATTTTCCTTGGATTTTCATGGCAGTTAGTTACATTTCTGAAAAAAAAAATCAATGCGTATTAAAACCTTGCTAAGAGTGTTTTATGTTCATATATATATATATATATATATATATATATATATATATAATTAAGTTCTGGGTTCAGGTGTTTATGAACACAGTTTCCCCCATGTGAGTGTCCAGTGGGATGTGCAGAAGTGCTCTGGGAGACTTGGGACAGTTCTTTGTTGTCCGAGACATCTCCCCTTTCCAGCCCCTCCCCACGGACTGCTAGTGGTACTTAGCAGTTAAATATCTTCCCTCAATTTCCAGAAAGCCCTTCTAATGTGATCCGTAAAATTTGGTTAAATATTTTTCTGAATGAGAACTGATCTGTGAATTAACGAAATAGCAATATTCTCTGAGAACCTAACATATTTCTTGGTGATACAGCTGCCATTTTTAACAGACTGAATGAAACAAGTGAGCATTTAAGATCTTGCTAGATCATCTAGCAACACCTTTACAAATTCTGGGATTATCGCTGTGGTGATACTCTATTTCCACCACCTTTACTGAATGGCATGGTCTCTCCAAAAGGATGATGAGGATACCCCTCCTGGAGATATTAACAAATAGAATTAAATTCTGTATAACCATCACAGGTGATATTATTGTAGCTCCCCAAGATATTTAAAACCATGCATACTGCTTAGATGGAGGTTGTAAGAGAAATATACACGCAGTTCTTGATGAGGTTAAACAGGTAATTTAGTAAAACAAAAACAGATACGCACATATACAGAGATAAATAAAAACCTGTGTGATCTGTATGTTCAGGGCAGAAATATTTTTTTACCCTAAAGAAATTTTAGACTGGTAGGTAAGCAAAAGGCAGCAGTCTGTTTGCATTTCATCAGGGCATTTGACAAGGTCTTTCATTAAATTCTCGTGAATCCGTTGGAGAAATGCTGGCTAGACACAAGGTAGGTTGGATGATTTAGAAACCATCGCATGCTGTTACACAAAGGGTGTTGAGTAATAGTTCGGTGTCAAGTGGTGAAAGAAGATCTCTGGTGCTGTGCCACAGGGTTCTCATCCCTCACACGCTGAATGTTTCTGACAGAACAAGAGTAGAGCTATCGAGAAGATGCCCATTCACATTCATGGGCGATACCGAGCAAGGAGCGTAGGAGTAAGCTGGGTGATAAGAGCATGAAGGCACTTTTTTGTACATATTTCTGGACCAGGATCAAACTTAAAGGCAATCAGAAAATTTGCCGGGGCAGTGGATTGATTGTAACAGAAGCTATTGTTTGTTATGTGCTCTGGCTTTGCGGCGCACCTAAAAAAAATACATCAAATTAACAGTATTTGCAAGAGTGCATTTTTAAAAATTCAAAAGAAAATATGTTGGTTTTGAGTAGCGATGGACAATTCAGTGCAATGTCGTGGCCAGTGAGAGTCTACCCCTTCATTTTCACTACTAGTACAAAACTCAGTGAAAGATGACAACCTCCAAAGATTTAGTTAATGTCTACTCTTCTGCAAACCAGAACACAATTTTGGCCACAGAATTGCTCATTCTCATTTTTAAGTATCTTGGTTATAACTGAATAAGAGTCTTTTATATAATCCATTTTGTGTAACAAACAAAGGCGCTATCTACTAATTATTACGAGGTTCAACTTAAATAATGTATGTGAAAGCAATGCATAAATTTTAAGATTCTGTACAAATATAAATTATTATTCAATCAACTTACATCAAGAAATAATTTGGACTTGTGTTTTAAGAACAAGGGATTAGGGCCTTCTCATTTTTAGAATGTCTGCCTGATTCATGGTAGGTTTATTGACTTTAATTGGATTTACTGAGCATCCCTTAAATACCAGAAACTGTGGTATGAATCCTTGCTCTCAAGGAATTTACAGTAAGTGAATGATGCTGACGAAGAAGAATATAGAGACTTTTTGTAAGTGGTGCATTCATAAGTAAGACGATTCTTTTTTTAAGATTTATTTATTTATTTGAGAGAGACAGAGCATGTGTGAGTGGGGGCTGGGGCAGAGCGAAAGGATCTCAAGCAGACTCCCCCCTCAGCATGGAGCCCAACGTGGGGCTTGATTTCATGACCCCGAGATCATGACCTGAGCTGAAACCAAGAGTCAGGTGCTCAACGGACTGCACCACCCAGGCGCCCCAAGACGATCCTTAAAAGTACACGGAGGCCCCAGATTTACTCCTTTAGTGTTGTAGTTTTTTTTTTTTTAAAGATTTTATTTATTTAAGAGAGAGAGTGAGCGAGAGAGAGAGAGAGCACAAGCAGGGGGAGTGGCAGGCAGAGGGAAAGGGAGCAGCAGGCTCCCCCTGATCAGAGAGCCCAATGTGGGGTTTGATCCCAGGACCCTGGGACCATGACCTGGGCCGAAGGCAGCTGCTCAACCAACTGAGCTACCCAGACGCCCCTAGTGTTGTAGTTTTGATTGAAAAAAAAATAAATACCTAATTTATGACTATTCTTCATAAATTAGAATTGATCTTATGAAAGGCCATCAGTGCATTTCAGAGTATTAGTTCTTTTAAATGCAGTTTCTCCCCCTGGTAATTAAAAGTAAGAAAGCAAGAAATTTTAAATCTTTATTTTGATCATCAGTTTTAATTAGCTCAAGCTATTTGTAATCCTACAAATCTTATAAATCACGTCAGATTTACAAGTCTTGTAAATCATATCTGAGCCATTAAAAGAGGTTCAAAATTAAAAGGGCAATTTGTTTAGAATCCACCAAGACTTAGTTACTCTGAAAGATTAATTCATTTCTCAGCTGGTCTTATAAAAATGTATTTATTTTACTGTAAAATTTCTAGGAAAGAAACGTGTTTGATTTTCTTGTTAGATCGTTTTAATGTAAAACATTTCTCAAAAGGTACAGACGTCCCGATAATCTCCGTATCCTCAGCAAACATTTATTAAGTTACCGTTATAAAAAGGCCACAATCATATGTACTATGATTTTCCCTTATTTCCCAAGAAGACAAAGATTGTACCACTGCCCGTAATGCCCTCTTTTTGAATAAAAGCTTCAAGCCTACCTCAGGTCCAAAGTGCAGTATTTATTCTAGTCACTCTCTTAGATGGCAGCTGAAGATGATAAGCAAAGAGCTAATAATTTTTTTTCCATTTTTTTTTATTATGTTATGTTAGTCACCATACATTACATCATTAGTTTTTGATGTAGTGTTCCATGATTCATTGTTTGCGTATAACACCCAGTGCTCCATGCAGTACATACCCTCTTTAATACCCATCACCGGGCTAACCCATCCCCCCACCCCCCTCCCCTCTAGAACCCTCAGTTTGTTTCTCAGAGTCCATAGTCTCTCATGGTTCGTCTCCCCCTCCGATTTCCCCCCCTTCATTCTTCCCTTCCTGCTATCTTTTTCTTCATCTTTTTTTTTTAACATATAATGTGTTATTTGTTTCAGAGGTACAGGTCTGTGATTCAACAGTCTTACACAATTCACAGCACTCACCATAGCACATACCCTCCCCAATGTCTATCACCCAGCCACCCCATCCCTCCCACCCCCCACCACTCCAGCAACCCTGAGCTAATAATTTTTGTCATCACACAAATACACACCATAATCCTAATTTATGTAATAATCACAGAAAACAAGAGCTTTTGAGAATAGTAATATATTAACATCCATAATATTTACCTCACAGGGAGATAGACAAGTCTGCCTTGAGAGGTAATGTCTTAGAGTGGACTAGATTTGGTGTTTCTAGTTTTTCCACTGATTTGGGAAATTCATCTAGCCTCTCTGAAAGTCAGGTTTCTCCCCTACAAAACATTGATGATTATAACAACCAGTCCCACTAACCTCATCGGGTTTTTTAAAGTATCAAAGGAAAAAACATATGTGGAAAAGCTTCAAAACCAAGGAGCATTGTTTTAGTGCAAAATACTGTAATAATAAATGTTGAATTCAAAGGACTCTCAGGAGTGTATTACTAACTGCAAGAGAATGCTGAATGAGGAATCGGTTAATAAAAGTCACAAATATTTACAGACTGTGACTTCAAGTTCATGTCAGGAATTCGGAAGTTGTTCGTATTTCTCAATTCCATTGATAGACCTCTACCGCAAGTTCATATCATCTGGTGATATGTTTTTAGCTACTTCCTTTCCAAGAGAATCTACATGTTTGACTTTTGATCTTAGAAAATTGAACCAACCTGCCTTGCCATATTCAGAATATTATGTATCACTGTCTAACAATCTGTTCTGTTTTTCTCTAAGTGAGGATGAGAATGCATGTTTATTTGACTGCACTTATTTAGGAGACTCAGGAGATGATCCTAAGCTTGTCCTTCTAATTGGTTACTGTATTAGTTTTCATATATATTTCAGAAGAGAAGAAAGCTACTCAATTTAGCTTATCAACATTAGGAAAGACTTTTTTTAAAGAGATTAACACTGCTAGTGACCAAAACCAAAGATTCACCTTAAACACCCACATGATACAAATCATCGAGAATTTACTTAGAGTAGAGATGTTGTCAAAAATCGACCTCTGTGCTCTGGAGCAGAAATATAACAGGAAGACAGTGTGGGAGGATAAAGAAGGAAGGTAAGCTTATTGCTTTGCCCGGCAAAGGAGGCTGCAGCTGGCTCATGCCCCCAAGAGTGCAAGCCTGCCCAGGGTAAAAGGCTGAGAGGTTTATAGGAAAATACAGGGTCGGGGCCGTTTCAAGTAGGAATCTGCTACGAACTGCCAGCCACGTTTGTCATGTCCTCAAGGTGTCTAGTCTCATGACTAGCACGGGCACCCACCACCGAGTCTCCTTAGGAAGTATCCACGGAGGTCAGCAAGATGTCAGTATCGATACTGAGTTCCTAGAACAAAGAATTCTACAGAAAAACAAGTGAACGGGAGGGGGAGGCTTTGAGAATGGGGAGGAGAAAAATGTGTTCCGTTTAAGTCAGGCCTTGCTGAAGCGCTAGTGTGTCCATCTTTATGTTTCTATAGCAGTTTAGAAATTGTGTTTAACTATAAGCCCAACCCTAATCTAAGTTTGTATTTATCTAGAAGGTAGTATAACCACATTTTTTTCTAAAGATCTTTTATAGTTCTGTAAATATTCAGAATAATACTTGGAGTCTCTGTATATGGACCAATCCAAACATTATTTTTAAACTTCCCCAAAGAGTGCCTTTAGGGAGTATATCAGTGGAGAAATGTAAACTATAGAGCTTAGACTAAAAGATATTCATCTCTTTGTTAACAATCCAAGATAGGAAAATATATATATCTTGAGTATTTCACCTGTGCATAATATTTTGTACACTTCTTTTATCAACTAATTTTTCTCAGTGATACATGACAGAAACAGAAATCAAATGAAATGAGTAATGCAAAGAATAACGGAAAGTTTTCTTTTAACTGCTGTCTACGTTTTCTTCTCAGAAACATCCCAGGGCTTTTAGGAAAACTATGGAATGGCAGTTGTTTCCCCAATGATATACTGTACAAATCTCATTTTAAAAATGCTCATAGAATAAAAAGATCTATGTGTAGAATGTTGTATTTTCAATACTCTCTTACTATCTAAAGGTAAAGTCTACGTGATAATTTTTTTTTTTTTACTAAAATGTCGGTATCACTGAAGGAAGTTTAAACAGATAGCTTCAAAGCTGCAGTTTATCTTTAGAGGATTAATCTATTTTTTCATACAAGTGTGTTGCTTCTGCACATGTGAAAAAGCCATCCTGTGTTGTCTGGGGTGAGGAAAGATGGGAATGAGTTTCCTGAGAACTAATCAGCAATACTTTGGGAACATTTAGGTCGTGGTTGCCAATTAACTCTGGAAAGTTTGAGTAATTTAGTACCAGACCTCAGGAGAGAGGGGATGAAAACCTCGTTAATTCATATGTCGGTGAATAGCAAAACAGCAAATTTGCGTTGAAAATGGAGTTTTGTTTTGTTTTATTTTGTTTTGTTTTGGAGCACACACCAGCTAGATCTTTCTGCTCTGGTTAGGATGGGCGAATATCTTTGCATGTCTTTGTTCCCTTATGTGTAGAGTTTTTTTTTTTTTTTTTTTCGTGTTTCAAAGACTCTGCTTATGGTAAAATAACAAATAGTTAAATCTGTACTCCAAATGAGGACCGGGATTCAGTGATATAACCTTCCCTGCACTTTTCTTTCTTTTCCTACAATGAATGTATCAGAGGATGTAGACACCAATATCTATTTGCAGAGCTAGAAAAATTTATTTTCTAGGATGCAAGGCTTGGGCTATAATCCCAGTTCTGCCACTTGTGTGCAACTTTGGAAAAGTCATCCAGTTCTCTCAGAATGAATCTCACCAACAACAAAATGAAACCAGTGATTACCTGGACCATAGATCTAAGATGTTTCTTATTTTTATGAAAATCAATGCAATTAGGCCAACTTTGATTGAGCATCCATCACCGTCTGTGGAGATAAAACCCAGGTGGATGATCTCCACTTTCTTTGATAAGACAAGGCCAGAAAATTTAAAGATAGATTTATCACTTGTTAAGCAAATTGAGATCGAAGTTCATGAATTCATTCGAGCTACTGGTAGGGAATGCACATGAATGATTGGCTTAATCACACTGTAAGTATAGTTACATGTTTACCTCTCTGTCTCCTCCACCAGAATTGAATATATTAAACACCAAAGTCTGTGACCATGCCTCATTGACTTTGGTGTCACCGTCACTGATCATAGATCCTGACACGTAATACGTATGAGATGTACAGATGACTTAATAAGATGTTGGTAGGCATGTACAAATAAGAATGAGGTGCTGATTTAAAGATAATCTGTGTAGAGCTTAAAGCCATTGAGAGGGAATGAAATATCCAACTGGAAGCATACAAAGAAAAACAAAAGCAGACGGTTGGTAGAAAAAAATGGGAATACCTTATAAAGTAATGAGAGAATAAGTCTGAATGTATTTTAAAACATGTGAAGAGCCGTACGGATGTTAGCTTTAAAAAAAATGTATTTTCTGTGCCATATCTCAGGGCCTTGATCTCTTATTCTGGGTCAGTAGTTGCAAGAACAGAGTATATTTCTCACTGTATAGCTCAATAGCAGAGGAGAAAAGAGAAACATCCTCTCAGGGCCAGGATACTTCTGTGGCCATATTTCTAAGTAGATGTTGCCCTAAGCCACGTTAGAGTTGTGGCTGGAAAGGTACTGAGGGGGGATGAGGCCAAGCATTATTGAAGGACTCTCCTTAGATTTATGCTTCTCATTGGTGCAAACTACTAATACAATTGCTAGAGACTAAAAGGAATCCTTTCTATGTACTGCTGTATGTCCATAGGTGATACAATTCTAGCTGTCCCTTGAAAACACAATATAAAGTGATTTTTAAAAATCAAAATGTAATGTATTTACCAGCAAGTCAGTAGATTCTGTTACGGTTACTGAGAAAGTGAACTTCAGGTTCAGTTTGGTCCTGGGACTAGTGTTGGACGTTGCCAGAAACCTTTGGTCCCGAGTGCTCCTTCTCTCAGCCCTATATCTAACAAATAAAAAAGGGAAAAAATTGTCATCCTGTAATCATTCCCTAAAAATACCATAGGAAATGATAGTGGTTAAATGCAAATGAACCAGGAAGGAGAGATTCGGGGTATTTTGTTTGGTTACTCTAGGACAATCGCAGGGCACAGATGGAGGTGTTTTTTAGCAGAAGACTGAGTGCTGGGAATTTCCTCAATTTGTCACACTTAAAGAAACAACCTGGGCAGAATAACCTCCTCTGTCAGATTGCGCCTTTTCCCCCCTGAAAATATTCAATGTGTTTATTTCTGTTTGATTTTTTGATTTTATATACACAAAATCCTGCAGTACAGTGCTCCGATAAAGTATTGTCCATTCATGTATCGAATAGTGGAATATTGTCTATACATTCACTCAGCTCTACAGCCTTGCTTAGGAAAGTAGTAAGTTTCCCTTCCCTCGTGTGCTTTTTATGTATTAGCTTGACCCATGCGAAATTGCTGATACTCAACTTAATAGAAAATCCGGAGTCTTAGAGATTCATTTAGAAATACCCTGGTATGTGCGTGGGTGTTTAGTGACAGATCAGAGTATTACTTGTCTGACTGCCTCCTTGATAATCAGTTCTTAAAAAGAAAATGGAGATGCTGAAGACCTGCCTTCTGTGATTCTTCCCCTTTGTGCAGAATTGGCTCTGTATGAATACCTTCTTGGGCAGGTGCAGGGTTCCCCTGAGCTGTGCAGCTACAGCACTTTGCCCCTTCAGTAGATTCTTGCTTCTAACTGGTGATAATGCAACTCTACACTACCTATAGATCCTCTTATTTTTTTTTTCTTTTTCTCTCTCTCTCTCTCTTTTTTTTCTTTTTAGTTTTTGATGTAGTGTTCCATGATTCACTGGTTGCATATAACACCCAGTGCTCATTACAGCATGTGCCGTCCTTAATACCCATCACCGGGCTACCCCATCTCCCCACCCCCCTCCCCTCTGAAACCCTCAGATTGTTTCCGGGAGCCTCTCATGGTTCGTCTCCCCCTCTGATTTCCCCCCTTCAGTGTTCTCTTCCTTCCCCTAATGGCCTTTCTGCTATTCCTTATATTCCACATATGAGTGAAACCATATGATATTTGTCTTTCTCTGACTGACTTATTTCACTTAAGCATAATCCCCTCCAGTTCCATCCAAGTCGATGCAAATGGTGGGTATTCATCCTTTCTGATGGCTGAGTAATATTCCACCTCTTACTTTTTTTTAAAGATTTTATTTATTTATTTGAGAGAGAAAGAGCATGAGCAAGAGAGCACAAGCAGGCGGAGCAGCAGAGGGAGAGGGAGAAGCAGACTTCCCACTGAGCAGGGAACAGGACAACGTGGGATTTGATCCCAGGACCCTGGGATCATGACCTGAGCCAAAGGCAGATGCTTAACCAACTGAGCCACCCAGGCGCCCCTCTATAGATCCTCTTAAAGGGCAACCAAAAGTGCAATAGCTCTTCAGGCTCGTTTCCTGAGTGTGAGAATACCCCATCTTGTCCCCCTTTGAGACCACAGTCTGTGCAAGTAGCTGTATATTTCTCACGTACACTTCTTAAGCATGTATATTTTTTAAATCCTTATTTAGCATGACACCTCAGCATGTCAGTTTCCCCAGAAGGCAGACTCTGAGAAGGCAATTAATTAACTTGCAGGAATTTTATTGGTGAGTGCTGTCAGGATTAACACCTGTGAGGGAAGGAAAGGGAAGGGAGCGGGATAGGGAAGAAGGAGAACCCGGGCTTCAATGCAGTTGCAACCACAGCATCAATCAACTCCCCATCCCCTGCCGATCCTCCCAAATTGTCCTGAGTTGGAGAAAGGGGGCCAGGTTTTATAGCCCACACATGAACTAGTTACTGGATGCGTCCTGCCTCCAGCAGCTTTTTCAGAACCTAGGGCAAAATGGATGGGTCTCCAGCGGCTGTAATTCGCAAAACTTTAGCATGTATTGGAATCACCTAGAAGGCTTGTGAAAACGCAGTTTGCTGGGCTCCGTGCACAGACCTTCTGATCAGTAGGTCTAGGGTAGGGCTTGAGAATTTACATTTCTAATAAGTTCTCAGATAATGCTGATGGCCCTGGTCTGTGAGTCATACTTTGAGAACCACTGTACCATACCGCTCATATTTAGGCACTTGAGAATGGTATATTGTGCCCTTATGAACAGAAAGAAAACCTTTTAAAGTCACCATAGCAGTCCATACTTCACCAGATTCTTAGCTATTGTTGTAGATTATAAACCTATAATAGCTGATAATTAAAATTTGTTACATAAAAAAGCACTTAACCTCTATCATAAATTACATTTGTAAAGTATTATTACTATTTCTGATACCTGGGCATTGTTAGTTTTAAAGTTCAGCCAAATTTTCACCAGGGTCTATAACTGTGTAATCTGGACAGGGGAATTTACAGAATAATCCATGTTCAAGATCTTCACTTTTGTTCTAAAACAATTTTAAAATTTCTTTATGATTCTCATTACTTCTACGTTTTTTATTTATCATATAAGCCACTTAAAGCCATATGGTTATGGAAAATTAAAAAGGATAAGATACATCCAGAGCTATTTTGAATACACGAATATGACATACAAGTACCCTTGACTCATTTCTGGTCTAGACTTGGTGCAATTAAAATTTAGGAATTCGGTGTACATAGATTGATCTCAGGAGAAAGGATGTAGCCTTAAAACTCCCACGAGCAGGAAACAGCAATCTCACCTCTGATCAAAGAGGCCTGTGAAAGAACTCATTTGAAAAGATTTTCTGCTCTTGCAGCCATTGAATTTTGTTAACATATTTTCCAAATTAGCAAAGATTCAGACTGATGTTGTCAATATTTCCGAGCACGAGGGTATCGTTGAGGAAAACGGTGCCTTGCTGTCCTGCAAGAGTTACTGTTCTTCCCTAAGGGCCTAATTTACAAAGCAGCAAACTCACTGGTAGGATTTGGCTAGAAATCTCGTTGTCTCGGTAGAACCCTTTCATCTAGTTTATGTGCATCGTATTTTACAGAGAACTCTTAGAAAGTTATTTACTAGTTACTTTCTCTGGAAGCAGAGGGTAAGCGGCATTTTTAGTTCAAGAATAGGGGAGCATCCTATGCAGCTCATGATAATGCACACTGTCTGACTCTCTGAGCTTCACTCTGCCCTGAGAGTTTCATTTTTGTCCTTTTATTCTCCATAAAGTTGGAGCATGTGAGAAAATATGTCATCATCTGACCTGGCACTTGGCTTCTGGAATGTGACAGCTTATTTCTATCCCAAATTTTAGGCTGGAGGTGGCATAAGTCTTAGTGATTTCTGATGTGCAAGCCAACCTAGAAATACTAGCTTGAACTGGATGACATTGCCGCTTTTGCAGGTCAGCACCAGCCAGATGTGAGCAAGTTACACATGCTTCCACCTGGGCATTTCCTGCCAGATTATGACGTTAAGATTCTCAGTGCTGTTGCAGTGGTTCTGAGCTTTTAAGTCATACTGAATAAAAAGATAAATAACGATTTCGATCTTTCTCCCTCCATTGATAGTTTGAACACCAGATACGCAGGGAGCAAGCAGTCCAGGTCAGCCCCTGAACTATGCAAGGTCTAACTGATTTGCCCAACCTGAGAACCAAGGTACCTTTCAGCTCTGCAGCATTAAAGTTTATTTAGGGGCTGATAAATAGCTTTGTGCAATGCTTCCTTTTTTCCAGTAGCTGCATCCTCCTAAACTATTCTCCCCTCCACCAGTTAATGCAGACAGAAGATTTTTATCCAGTATGAGCCCTGAAACTACACTGTGGAAGACTGTAGGCTCAGCAAAAACCTCACCCGTGATGAATAAACAGCTCTTCCGGGGGCTTTGCTGCCGCTGGCTCGGCAGGAGCTGTTTATTGCCTGGTTTGCACATCCCATGATAAAGTTGCTGCTGAAATAAATTGCAGTTTCGCATAATTATTGACAATCACATCCTAACAAGCAGTGTGTATCATATTCAAGTGTTCAATTTTTTAAAATCCATTTCTAGCTTATGTTTAATCCCAGAAAGTGTTTGTGTAGTAATAGAAGGCAAATATGGCATTTAAATAGAGTACTAATTTCCTCATTGCAGACAAAATTTACCTGAATCTTTTTAGATGGGACTTTTACTGCCAAAGGCAATTTCCCCTCCAAGCTGTTATTATGTAGATTTTTGCTGAGGGCATATGTGTGTGTATCCACTATACATGCATTTTATATATATGTGTGTGTGTATGTGTGTGTGTGTGTGTGTGTATTTTATATATATATATAAAATCAGAAAAGATATGAATAATTTTTTTAGATTTATGTGCCATTAGGAAATTTGGTTCACCCCTTCTGAAAGATTAGAGGAAGGGTGGGGGTGCCTGGGTGGCTCAGTTGGTTAAGCACGTGCCTTCTGCTCAGGTCATGTCCTCGATGTCCTGGGTTCGAGTCCAGCGTTGGGCTCCCTCCTCAGCAGGGAATCTGCTTCTCCCTCTGCCCCTCCCCCTGCACACTCAGGCACTCTCTCTCGCTCTCTCAAATAAATAAATAAAATCTTTTTTTTTAGAAAAAGGATTAGAGAAAGAGGAATGGGATGTGGGCCGAGCGAACGAATGTGTTTGAGTAACCCTAATGTGTAACTAACTGTACATGGGAGGCAGTCATCTTGACACACATTACCATCTTCTCATTCTCAGCCCAGCAGTAGGCATTGCAGATGAGAAACTTCGAACTCAGAGAGGTTAAGTAACTTGCCATACCACACAGTTGGTAGAGGGTATTGGGATTTGAACCTAGATCTGTCTGTTTTTTTAGGCTTTACTTTTTCCATTACACAGAAGTTTTCTCTTTGGGGGAATATTCTCAGTTGCATGACCATCAGATAATGAAATGTAAAGCAAACACCACAGTTAGAACCATTAGAACACAATAGTGTCATGCAAAATGATATCTTGCACAATGGTTTCTGTGAAATATGTCATTTTTCTCCTTGTTAAGTCTTTCTGTTCTCCTCTACCCTCCAGGCCTCTTCTCTTGTTTCCTCCAGTGTTCAACTTTCTGATCTAGCTTTGCATTTTCTTGACCTTTTTCCTTGCCTACCTAATCCTGACTTTCTGCCTCAGGTGACATCAAAGATAAATATGGCGTAGGGATTTGGGAGCTTTACCTATAAAGAGGAGCTTATGCTTTTGCCACATATGAAAATAAGCTTTCACAATCGGCCAGTAAAAAACTATCAAGTTAAAAAAAAAAGATTGTTTTTGGAAGTTCATATATGAACTGTCCAAAGTTTATACACACACACACACACACACACACACACACACACACACTATTCTAGTTGTTGTTGCTTTTAAGGGGACTTTTAGCAACCACCCACCCCTTTGTTGGTACATTACAATTTCGTCCCTTGATCTTTGCTGTTTTCATGGGGGTTGCTGGGTGCACCATTGTAATAACTGAGGAGAACCGCATCTGGACATTTGTTCCTTTGCAGAGTGAGTGAGCGAGAGGCTGCCCTGGAAGAAACGCACAGATTACTGCAACAGTTTCCCCTGGACCTGGAGAAGTTCCTTGCCTGGCTTACGGAAGCCGAGACAACTGCCAACGTCCTGCAGGATGCCACCCATAAGGAAAGGCTCCTAGAAGATTCCAAGGGAGTAAGAGAGCTGATGAAACAATGGCAAGTAAGTAAAGCTTTTCTACTTTGACCTCTTGTGAATCCATGTGAAGAATTCACAGCCTCCGTCCTCATCACTGATATGCTGGGGCCAAAGGAAAGTCCTTGTTTTATATGGCCTGATACAGGGCAGTGGGTGGGCAAGAGGGGGAAGAGGCAGAGGGAGAAGGAAAAGGCATTTAGTGTTTCATTTAATGCCCCAGTCTTCAAAAATGGTACGTGTTTTTGACCAGGGAAAACTTGCCCGTAAAACCAGAGCTTTGGCCAAGAAGAAACTTTGCTCCGAGAAATAAATTAGGGATTGGTTTATTAAATGGAAAAAGTTGCCATTTTGCAGTGTTTATTTAATATTTTACAGGGCAAGCATCTGTATGAATTGTCTGTTTTATTTAGCGTTGCTAACTGAATCAGTTGCCCTTCATTACTTTCAAATACATTTTGAAATGTTAATCTGGCATTTTGTAGCTTTCTTCCCAACACGATCTGTAAAAAGAAAAATGAGATGGCTAAATTTGTCATAGTTAGTGATCATACAATTTTGAGACAATTGTTTCTTCCTAGAAACAAAAAAGTTTCTATATGTTATGTTAAAAAAAGTTTCTATATGCTATAAAGTTTCATATATGCATAAACAGTGAAAATAGAAGTTTAGGGTAGTTTTGTTTAAATGACATCTTGGTTCAAGGAGGCCCCTTAAGTTTATTCTCAGGGCCTGATATAATTTTCTGAACTGTTACGGACTTTTGTTACGTATAGTTGAGTTTTCTGACTTGATACCACATCTTTACTAGTATCCCGAATATAACTTTAGAGTGTCAAAATAATATGATCAATTTTTGGACTACTTTTCTCCATATATTTAAATTATGATGAAAAAAAGTGGTGGTGTATCCTAGGTTGGAAAACACTTCCACAATCAGACCATAATAAGCAATGTTTCTTTTCCTTCTCCTTTCCTTGTTTCCCTTCTCCTCCTTTTTTTCTGTTTTGATAGGATACTTGATCTACTTGCCTGCTCTTGTGCATAGAGTTGATAATAGCGGCAACTCATAGCTTCTAGGATTCCTCATTCGTGTCTTCCATTCTCGTCAGACCCCACTCGCTCCTCTACAATGTGTGTTGAGTTAGTTTGATCACTGGAAATAGCTCGTTTAGAGCAATACCTGCCTTTATCTTTGTAGATATGTCCCATGGCTCGAGATTGTAAAAACTATGCAAAATTAGACATTTTTGGTCCCTCTTAGATGAATGGGTAGCAAATGTCCTGCTGTAACTTATTTAACTTATGATATTTCATAAATAAAGTTGTATTTCTCCTTTTAAATACCCATGAAGCCGCCTAGAATTTTGATAAATATATGGGCTCACATATTCTCATCAGCTGTGGTAGATAAATAATAAAACTTTAACTGATTTTTTGGCAGATTACTTTGAAAAGAAAGAATAATCCAAGAGATAATTTTATAATAAGGATTTAATTAAACATCCCTTAAATTAGTGAACAAGTCTGACTGAGGGCCAAGATACATCCATGTATCTCCTGTATGTTGTTATTGTGCGTAACTATACAATGAAAATTCTGAGAAACTGCAAGATTCTGAATCATTAAAAAAAATTTGCCATGTTTTTAAACTATTTCCGATGGGAGAATGGAGAATAAACTACATTTTGTGTTTAGATCTCTAATCTCCCTTTCAAAAACAGTTGAAAGTTATGCAGAGGACATTTACTTAGCTTATGCTATACTATGTATAAAAAGTATTTATTATTAAAAGTCATGTAAAAGTCCTCTAGAGTTCCTGAAAACCTTAGACATATCATTTTCCCCCTTAACTACAATAGGACTAGCTGAGATCCCAACACTATTTTAAAACAGAGACAGTTTTCTCATTCCCTCTGTGTTAATATTGGGTTTTCTATAAATTCCAGTTGCCTGAGGTTGAAACTACATTTTATGGATAGAAATGACATTCATAGCCAGCTCTGATTTTCAGTTAGATAACCGGATAACAATCTTTTGATGAAAGATTTGGACATGTCATGGAAAAAAGTCGAAACTACTGAAACTATTGATTATTGTTGTTAATGGCACATTTCAAGTGATAGAATTGATTTAAGGTACTGGGGCTTAAAAGCAACAAATGGAAATGCCAAATTTGAAAGTAAATATAACCACGTATCTTAGGAGATTACATGCAATTTCAGTATTTCAGCTAAATGGAAGTCTCTGCTTTTTTTCCCCTCTGAAGATATTTTTTTTTATTTTGAACAAAAGGAATTTTCTATAATATGTGTGAAGGAAAAAAGTGTGATGATAGGCCTTTTCGCTTTGTTTGAAGAAGCTGGTAGCATTATGTTCATTGTTTGATTCATGCTGTAGAGCAAAAATAATTCTTACATATTAAAAAAGGAAACTCCAAATGCCTAGCCAGAACATCAGCTCTCCCAACAGATTCCAGTACATCTGTCCCCCCAAAAGCATTGATGTTTTCCTTCATACAAATGCTCCTGAATGGATATGGAGGGGGGTGAAAAACTTCACAAATATGTTTTTGCTCCATGACTGTCAATCGATTTTTCTATATATGGAGACCCCCCAGCTCTTGCTAGAATGAGTATCACTGTTATTTACAATCCACTTCAGAGGATATTTAATTCTCTCAGCAATAATCACAATTCATGGGTTCTATAAGAATACATGTTTTATGAAGCATATGCTTCCTGAATGGAATTAATCTGAGTAATTTCACTCTGAAAGCCATTAAAATTCCTTCCTCATACTAGAAAAAAAATGCTTATATAGTTTTCTTACTAAAAGCGAGGACATTATAGTTGTCCTTATACTTCGGGATGAGGAGATTTTTCATATAAATAGTGTTATTTCTGACAGTCTTACTGGAATTTTAAAGCCAATATATTTTTACAGAATATCATATGGAGCCCTGAGAGGTGACAGTCTGAGAATGTTTACATTGCAGATTTACCTTTAAAATGAAGAACTATTTTCATAGTTGAATCAGATACTTCCTGTGTCCAAAACATTTCTGCTTTGGGCCCCAGAGAATTAATAAAGATCTCCTCAATTCCAAGTTCTAACATAAAACCATGGGTAACTAACTGAAAATGGGAAGACTCTGTATCTTTGCTAATATTCCATAAGAATTCTGCCAATCTTAACTGATTCTCTAAGCACCCCTAAGAGATCATTGTAATACCAGCTTGTAAGGAAGGTGTGTGTGTGGGGGGTATGTGGTGCGGAGAGATGGTCATAAAGGTGTAATTAGGATCTTTTTCTCAGCTATTTGACATTCCTTCCTCTGTGATCTGGGTCTTGTCCCAGGCCAGAGCTCTAAACTCAGTTTCTTATCTAAGCTCGTGTGTTTGACCCATAGCTCCTCCCCGACCCCATCATAAAAATTCTCTTCTATTAAAGAAAACATTTCCAGAGAGACTAGTTTGAGAAACTTTGAATTGTACATCAGCGTGCACCTGTAAATTGATTAAGAAAGCTTAGATTTCTAATACATTATGGGAATTGGGGAAGTAGCTTCCTCAGTGTTTCTCACAAAAAAAAATCTTGGCCCACTGGTTAATTCCAAAGGAAGAAGGAAGAATGCAATCTTAGTAACACAATTAGTATTCTGAATAAATTGGATTGTCGTCTTTCTTGGGACATCTAAGAATAGAGAGGTAATCTGAGGATCCCTAATTCTAAGAAAAGGAAACCCTCCGTGTATTCCTTTCTGTTGCTATAATTTGAACTGAGTTTTATACATTTTTTTAATCTTTCTACTTTGGTGTCTCAAGACTATGAAAGTTAATCTTGATATTTTTCTTTTGCCTGGTGATGTCTGCCTACTGTTTTGGATATGTAAAACTTTTATATATATTACTTCCTTAAAAACTTTGATTAATCCATGAAATCTGTTGTAAACACCTGTTAAGTGCCTAGCGTGGCGTTAGGACGGGCACAAACATGATTACAGAGATGCTTTTCAAACACAGTTCAGACAAACTATTAGGTTGTATAATCTAATGAGTATCAATCCACAATTTTTTATTTTTTTACTTTAATTTTTTAAACCAAAAAACCCCCAGCTCATCCATTTCTCCCCCCCCCACCGCCTCTTGCAACCACCAATCTGTTCTCTGCATCTGTGAGCTAATTTTGTTTTGTTTTGTTTTTTAGATTCCACATATAAAAGAGATCATATAGTATTTGTCTTTGTCTGTCTGCTTTATTTTACTTAGCATCACAATTTTTAAATAGCAAGAAATGAAATTAGCAGAATAGAATAAGAAATGACAGACTCCATCACTCTGGGTCAGGGCTTTTTGTGAAACTTTGATTTCAGCTGTATATATGTGTGAAAGAGAATGAGAATGTACATACTGGATATATACAAAAGCCTCTGTAGTGGAATATGACATCTACCTTTGGAATGCTTATATTCCAGAGGTGAAATACATATGCTAAGGCAAATCTAATGAGTGTTAGAAGGCTAGACCAGGTCTAGTGAAAACAGATGATTAAGCTTAAACCTTCCAAAGAGGCCAGGAAACTCACCTAGAACAGTGTTTTCCCATCTTCCTTATATATTGGAGGAGCTTTTTTTTTAAGATTTACTTATTTATTTGAGGGGGGAGGGACAGCAGGAGAGGGAGAGAGAGAGAGAGAGAATCTCTAGCGGAGTGTGGAGCCCAACTCGGGTCTCGATCCCAGGACCCTGAGAGCATGACCTGAGCCTAAATCAAGAGTCAGACGCTTAACCAACTGAGCCACTCAGGTGCCGGAGGAGGAGCTTTTAAAAATGCTAATTCCTTGGTTCCACCGCATAGAGATTCAAACTGGATTGATGGCAGGATGTCCTGCCCATGATTCTGATGTCTAGACAACATTGAGAACCTCTGCTTAGAGAGCATTAGAAGAATGTATTAGGACTTAGCTAGGTATACAGAGTTGAAAAGAGAATTTTTGGCAAAGGCAATAGCATGTTCAAAGTCCTGGACGTTTGGGGAGTTTGAGAATCTGAAGGTACTTCTCTATGGCTGGAGTATGGTTGTTATAAGAACTGAGATCAGAAAGGTCAGCTGGGGCTAAATTATGTAGAAAAACAGCAGGGTGCAGTGAATAGTGTACGGGCCTTGAGGCAGGAAGACCACTTATTCTCCCATTTGTTGCCTGACCTCTAAGCCTTAATTATATTTTTCTATTCAGTGAGCATAGCATTCACAGGATTTTTAAGGATTAAATGATAAGGATACATGTAAAATTCCCTCTCGAGGGGCAGAGTGTTGGACTCAGAGGGCTCAACATGTGAAAGCTATCTTTCTATCCATCTTGCCACCTACCTTTAAGGGTTGGGACTTTATCTGTGGTCTCTGGGAAGTCACAGCATGGTTTTAAGCAAGGAAACAGATTAACCAGACTTACACTTTTGAAAGATCACTCTGATAGTTGAGAGGAGGATGAATTGGAACGATATAAAATCTATCCGGGAACCATAGTTAGAAAGTTCTTTCTGTACTATTCCAAGTAAGAAATAATAATTAAGGTGCTGAGGTTGAACAAATGAAACCAATGTGGGAAGTGAAAGTCAACAGTGTCACGTACGTTATGGGACGCACAGGTGAGGGAGCATCGTGAGGTATGATGAGGAGTCACTGACTGCTTACCACTTTTCATGACCGAATGCCTTTACGGAGTCGTAGAATTCAAGAGGACAGCCAGTTATGGGGAGGGAAGTCAAGAATGTGGTCAGTTTTGAGGTATCTGTGAGTCGTGGAGGTGAAATTCTCACCTCCTTAAAGCAGTTGTGAATGTGGATCTAAAATTCGGAGGAGATACGGGTTCTAGGTTAAAGATACAAACTTGAAGGACATTAACATGGCAGCCAGGGAAATACATGATTTTACACATGAATCATGACTTGATTTTCTCCACAGTCCATTCAGAAATACACCTAGAGGTTACCAAAATACCACCTACTCTGGCACAGAATTGGTATTAAGTGATGCCATTTTCTATGTTATGCAAACGGGCACAGCTATGGGGATGCTTTTAATGGTTTAACCTTGAGAAAAGGCAAAGCAGTAGCAAAGCTTTGGTGTAAAACTCCTACCTTGGAGAAAGTAAAAGTAATTTGGGTAATGAATCCAAGATCTTGAAAAACTTTCCAATGAGGACAGTCTGTTTGTTCTCTTACATGAACATGGCGGATTTTATGTTTTCCTTTTCTTCTCATGTAGCTGCTATAAAAAGGTCATACACGTTCACAGTACTATAAACTGTAGTACTCAGGAATAGCTTCAAGAGCCCCATGCTTGTTGTCGTACCACATTCAGAACTTTCTCATGTTCCAGGTTTGGACCCTCAAATTCCTGTAGATTACAGACATAATCCAAAAAGAAATAGTGAAATAATTCAAAGTTTAGAAGAAGGAATCAATGAGGACAAATGTTCAAGACTGGTGTTTTATCTCCTATGGAAAGGAATACTAAATATAGAAAATAAGAATTCATCTTTGCCCAATGATGGAAACATAATCAGTTTAATGCAATATGAGTAGAGTCACTTGATTATAGGGCTTATAACCTTCCCGAGCACGTTACGATGGTCTCTTATGTATGTTAACATGTTAATTGAATGTATTGAAAACTGTAGAACCTATTGTTCTGGATATTGCCATTAAAATTACCTGTTATCTAGAATGATACAAGGGAAGCACTAAATTTAATAACTTTGTAATTCAGTTCCAGGATGCTGTAACTTTATATAAACAAACCAAAAGAGAGGCCCACATAGGAAAGAGGACACCATGAATACTGAAAAGTCAATTTTGATAGCCCCTAATAACCACTGTCTTTTATTCCTCACAGAGCTTTTGTGAGGATCTTATAAGGTAATAAATATAAAAGCACTTTGAGAAAGCTTTCTTCAAGTGAAAGATCCTTATTAATGATATGAATTACCTTTAGACAAAAGTCCAACTGAATATATAAAACTAATATTTTACTCTTTTTAAAATCAATGGATCAAAGTTATATTAACTAATGAGAATAATGATTGCTAAACTTTTCATTTTTATAACTGACAAAGCACTTTTACTTTCATTTTCTGATATTCTCATTGAAAACCTCTGGTATTGGTACTATTATTATTTTTATTTTCAGTTGAGGAGGGTAAAATTAAAGAGGTTCAGTAATGTAGCTATTGCTCCTTCCTTGAAAATTAGCTAATGTGAGTTTTATCACACCAGATTGGGGGGAAATAATTAAAAATAAAAGCCTATGAAATAAATGTTTAGTTTTCTGGGATGAATAATACAATGTATGCATCTCATTATTAGGGTAGATGTGATAATAACTCACTTTTTTAAAAGAAATATTACTGTGTGCCAGGCAATGTACTGGGTGCTTTGCTTACATGACATACTATCATCCTAGCCTTCTTACAGATGAAGAAACTAAAGCTTTGAGAAGTTGGGTAACTTCTGCTAAGGCCACACCACTATATACAGAGGAGTCAGTTCTTTGAACCTCAGTTTGACCTTTTAACCTTCAACTCACCTTACTCCCCTACCCATTCCTCTAAACTGACTCAGCCTTCCAGGCAAAGAGCCAACATAACCACAAGCAAGTCTCAAATAATTCACCTAATAGGAATTTGTGGATTAATGGAAACATTCGTACTTCCTAAATATCCATCTTCCCTTTACCTTTTTCAGTCTGGTTTTGGCATTGACCTCTCAACTGAAGCACTTCTCTATGAAACCACCATAACTTCCAAATTCAACTGCTTTCACCAAGTCTTTCCTGCCCTAGATATCTCTGCATTGATGGTGATTGTTGCCCACCACAGTTTTCGGGAAAATATCTCACCTTTTGACTTGCTGGGGTCTTGTGTTCTACTAATTTTCTCCTACCTCTCTACTCATTCTTCTTTGTTTACCTGAGGACCAATTCTGGGCTGTCGTTTCTGCCTTCATTAATCTCATTCTTGTCATTCAATTGTCAGTAGTTACTAAGTGTCACTCATGTTGTAGGTATTAGACTAGCGACTGTCTTTTGCCCTCCTTTAATCCAATGATTTGAGGATTTTTTATCTCTTTCCTGTATCAGTCCCATGTTTCTTACTGTATGTGGGGCATTTCTTACTCAAATGTCTCACAGACATCATAAACTCAGTGTGACCCAAATGGGCCGTATCTTGGATACCAGGTCTTCGCCTCCTGTCCCGCCATTCATCACACCACCATCTTTTCAGTCAGATTTCAAACCAAATAGTCCTTTCTACCTCTCTTCACTTGCCCCACTTTCTAGCTCACTTTCAAGATCAATTTTAGCTCCCACCCTAAATCCTTTGCACCCATTGCTTTCTCTCCAGTTTCCTAACCACTGCTCGAATTCATGCTCCTAGGATCTTTTACGTCTCTCCACTCCTTTCTGCCCCCTTCATGGCCCCAGTCCAGCTTGCAGATTGCCATTTCAAATGAAGCTTCCTAAGGCATATCTTGGATTGTAAATAGATTAGAAATTCCATGCAGGGAGGGATTTTATCTACTTTATTCCCTCGTATATTCCCATTACCGAAGACAGTGCCCAGCACATGATAGGTGCTCAATAAATATTTGTCAAATGAATGAAAGAATATATGGTTTTTCTGTTGAAACACCTTTTATGACTTCTCAAACCCTTCAGAATATTCTGCACATGCCTTCACCTGGCCCTCCAGAATGGGCTCCCAATCTCAATTTCTCTTATCTCTTATTTTTCCTCTCCATGTACCCTCAACTCCTACTAAAATGCACAGCTTGCTAGCCTCCTTTGCTTCTTTTGATGACCTTGTTTCTTGTCTTAAGAGTCCTTTTCCTCATCTCAGTTTACCCTGATGCTACCTACTTGTCAAAGAAAGCCATATTGAAATCCTGCCTTCTTCCATTAGCCCCCCAGCTGGAAAACATCTTGCCTCCCTCTCCATTTCCGCAGGTATTTCTCTGTACTTTAAATGGAGTTTAGTGTTTTCTGTATTGTATCTGAGAGGCTGGAGAGGATGGTTTTTAATAGTGTGGGCTTTAAAGCCTGACTGCTTAGGTTTAAATCATGATTCTGATACTCACTGACCATGGACACATTTCTTAATTGCCCTCAGTTTACACAGCTGTAAATCAGGGGTAATGATAATGTCTACCTCATCAGGTTGTTGTGAGGGTGATGCAAATTAATATATGTGGAGTGCATAAAACAGTATTTGACACATAGTAAGAAACCAGTTAAACATAGCTAGTATTATTATGTTATTACTATTTTCAGGTATCTACAGATATGTACACACCGGATTAATAGTAATAGCACTATATATAGAGATGCTTTATATATACATATATATTTTATAAATAAATTTGTGTATTGCTTATTTCACTATAGACTATGGGCACAATTCTTCATTTGATTTGAGTGAGAAACTACTTAATATGAATGAATGAATGAATGAATGAATGAATGAAACTGTCTGAAATATTGGCACATGAGTGTTGGAACTCTGATTTTTAAAAGACAAAAACAAAAAGCCTTGTCTTGTCTAACCAAGAACAGACTAATAATCTTCGGTAGATTTTAGTTCTTAAATGTCAATATTGACATGTTTGAAAAATTAAATTCTTCAGGTACAAACAAACCTTAACACCCTCATTCTTGAAAATAAACATACTACACTGAAAATTAAAAAGAGAGATTTTATCTTTCATAATGCCCTCCTTGAAGGAAAAATATTAGCCTACATGCCCTTTTCTTTCAACCAAACACCAGGTGTTAAGATTCCCTGACATACACTTTAGTAAAAGCAGTTTGTTTCTTCCAGTCTGACTGACATTGGAAGCCACATCAATGGCTTATAGCTATGTTAATAAAATTAATAAAGTTGTTTTACTTTTTTATTTTTTTCAAAGATTTTTTATTCATTTGGGAGAGACAGAGCAAGCAAGAGCACAGCAGTGGGGAGGAGCAGAGGGAGAAGGAGAAGCAGCTTCCCTCTGAGCAGGGTTCCCAGTGTGGGGCTCGATCCCAGGACCCTGGGATCGTGACCTGAGCTGAAGGTAAACGCTTAACTGACTAAGCCACCCAGGTGCCCTAATAAAGTTGTTGTTTTTGTTTGTTTGTTTTGTTTTTTTTAAAGATTTTATTTATTCATGAGAGACAGAGGAGGAGAGAGAGAGAAGCAGAGAGAGAAGCAGGCTCCCAAGGAGCAGGGAGCCCAATGCGGGACTCGATCCCAGGACCCCGGGATCATGACCTGAGCCGAAGGCAGACGCTTAACCATCTGAGCCACCCAGGCGCCCCCTAATAAAGTTGTTTTAAATATAACCTATGAGGCAGTAGCACTGAAGACAACAAGAAGGCTAGAACTCTTCACTTAACTTTCCTTGATGTCTGTCAGAACTTAGACAAGGTCTATGTAATTTCAGGCCTTCTTCTCCAAACAAGAATGGAAAAGGTCCAGCAAAGTCTGAGCACAGAAAAAGTCAAAAGAATTTCATGTCACTTTCCCCTCCTCCCTTCCTCCAACCTTGAAGGGTCTTTTTTGAGGGTTAGTGGTCTTTCAGAGGAGACTTTCTAGGCAAAATGATACTCCTTTATGTGGTGGGTAGCAGTGCACCCACTTCCAGTTGGAAAATTCTAAAAGCGTGAATTGGGGGGATCAAATAAAAGGTTGTTCAATCTTGTATTCATAAATTATTTTGGAAATGAACTTTGTTAGTGTCTCTTGTGCCTTTCATAATTCTGATAATAAAACATTTCAGGTATTAGTCAAAGACGAATAGTATCCAAAATAATTTAGGTGATCAGCATGTGATTTTCATTCCACATGAGGTCCATTTGCAGTTTACATGGTTTTCTAAATTACATTAAAATAAAATGTCAAAAAGTTCACATCTTTTTTCATTTTTAACGGCATCAATCTTTGAAGAAAGGTTATTGAGCAAAGGTCTATGCATAAATCAGCCATTCCCCATAGAGGCAAAAGAAGCCATTACACCTGGTTATGAAAAAGACTTTCATGAATGCAAGAGAAATAAATCATTTCCCACTGGAGATCATATTAGTCGAGGTGGAAGAATGTCTATTTCCTGATAGTGAGAAAGCCACAAATTACTTTTGTTTGCTCCTGCATCCGTGGTTGTCCTTGAGAGGTCTATTAGCAAGTTGACTCTTCAATATTATTATTATGACTTAACAATGATCCGAGTCTTTATAAATGTAATCTTTAAATTCTCTCCAGATTTTAGTTTTTCCTCTGTAATTTCTGTTCACCTCTACCATATTTTAAAATATATTATTCCTTGGGAGTTACAGAAAAAGGACTTCTCTGCAGAAAGCAGCATATCCCCTCCACTCTGGAGCTGACCACATTTCACATCTATCCTTTGCTCTCAATTCAACAATTCAATATTAGATTCAATTCAAGGCTGTGGTCCCAAATAGAATGAGACCTGGATATTTATGAACTGTTTGACCAGACATTCTTCCCAATGATTTACTCCATAAATTTTATTTTTAGTTTTTACAGTAGTTTTGCAAATGGCTGGATAACTGTTGTACATTGCAGTTTTAAAACCTGGAATGAGTATAGATAGCATTTTTTATTGGCTGTGGGAAAGTGTCGACATTTTCTGTTTGGGAGTAAAAACCAATGGTCATTATTAGGATGCAACCATTGAACTGATTAGACAACTCTAAATTCATTTCCCACCCATGACCTAAAAGAAATTTTTATATTCATGCAAGGTATACACTAGGAGAAACATACTTTTTGAGTGGATTCCCAAATATGACTTCTGAGGTCAGCCACTGAGAAGTAGATCTGCCACAGATCAGCAAAGAGATTTGAGGATCCAAAGGTTGATAAGAGCTGTACTTGACCCCAAGAAGGACTTGATACTGGAGGGACCAGGGGCAGGACAACAGAGAGATCTAGCCAAGGAGGTAAGGGATATAGTTCAGGTGAGTGCATAGTCCTTTGGTCTCCCAGAGGAGGGGCACCTCCTGCATACCTTCTGGGGAGGACCAGGGGAGGTATTCTGGTGACCCTTTGCTACATAACAAATCAGCCCCAAACTTAAGGACTTCACACAGTTTTGCACATTTTGCATGTGACTCTATATAGTTCAAGCGAGGTCAGTGGGGACAGCTTGTCTCTGCTCCTCATGATGTCAGCTGGGGCAGACCAACTGGCCCCTGGAGGATCTACTTTGAAGTGGGCTCACCCACATGCCTGGCAAATGGGTGCTGGCTGTCAGTTCCTCTTCATGTGGGCCTCTCAAGGGAGCAGTTTGGGCTTTTTCACAGAAAAATCGCTGGGTCCCCAGAGCAGCCATCCCAAGGGACAAGAAGCTGAAGCTGCAGGTTTCTTAAGGCCTGGGCCAAAACCTAGCATAGTTTTGCATCTGTTGAGAGAGAGAGAGAGAGAGTGGGATTGGGAGGGGGTGCAGAGGGAGAGGGAGAGAGAGAACCTTAAGCAGGCTCAACGCCCAGCATGGTGCCTGACGCAGGGCTCGATCTCACGACCCTGAGATCATGACTTGAGCTGAAATCAAGAGTCAGACACTTCACTGACTGAGCGACCCAGGCACTCTTCCCCACCACTCCCCCCCACCTCCCGGCTGTCATATTCTTTTGGTCAAGCCAGCACAGAGCCCAGATTTAAGGGCATGGGACATGAACTCCACTTTTCTATGGGAAAGCATTAGAAAGTTTTGGGGCCATGTTATAAAGCTGCCACAAAAAGCCTCTTGTAAAAGATACTGAGCTGAATATTCAATAGCAAGTAGGCATTATCCAGGTCAAAGGAAGAGGTTCTCTTTGCCCAGAATACACTTTGTGTCCTGCTCTACCTGGCTAACTCCTACTTCAAGCCTGGGTCAACCCACCCTTCTCTCAGAAGCATTATCTGGCTTTGCCCCAGGGTAAAAAAATGGATATCTACCAATGTACTGCTGTTTTTAAAAAAATTAAGCTTCCCCCCCCCCACACACACAACAGAACATATATCAAATAACTTCCCTTCTTACTTAAAAGCTATAAAATACTCATGGTAGTAACTATATAAAATAAAAATAAATCTAAAGTGCAGTAAAGTCTTTTTCAAATAGCAATGTAGATGCGTACATTTTTACTTCCCTATTTGCTCTCTCTACTCTTTGCCCCAAGGCACATTAATCATATGAGGTCTCGTGGACACCAGTATGGACCAATTAATTTTTGGAATATACCTGTTAATAAGCTCATCTGCATAGTTCTACTCACTAATCTGGGCACAAGGCAGCCTTCGGGAGGTCTTGGTTTCTCTGTTTAATCCATCTCTCCTATCATTCTCTTAGTGTGTCTGCCTCTGTCTGTCTGTCTCTCTTGTTTCTCATTTCTTTTAGTTTTCAAGTGACTTTCAACTAGGCAGAAAATGCATTTCATGTCTCTGTGCCTGCCTCCAGGCTCTATCTATTTCACTCACTGAGGACTGCCCTTCCTGAATTCTTTCTCTCATTTAGCAGCCTCTGCCAATGCTGGACAAATGATAGGACCTCATTTCTTAAAGGGCCAGAACATTGGAGCAAGCACTTCAAAGGATTCAACAAATCACAACATGAACTAATGTGGATAAATCTTGAAGGCAGTCCTAAGTTAAATAAGCAGGCACACAAGGATTAAAATTGTTTCATTCCACTTATGAGGTACCTGGCATAGTCAACTTCATAGAGACAGAGAGTCGAATAGTGGTTACCAGGGGCGGGGCTGGGGGTGAGGGTATTTGGGGCTTATTGTTTCATGGGTACACAGTTTCAGTTTGAAAAGATGAAAACATTCTGGAGATAGATGGTGGTGATGGCTGTACAGCAATGTAAATGTACTTAATGCCACTGCGTGGTACATTTAAACATGGTTAAAACAGTGAATTTTATGTACGTTTAGTCACAATGAAAAAAGAAAAAAAGAACCATGACCTAACAGAGTGTTGAGGGACTTTTTATGGAAGTAATACATTATCAGAGAGATCCGGGTTCTGAGCCTGACCAGTAACCTGTGTGATCTTGGGGAAACTAGAGGCATTGGGATTCTAAGGTTTATCTGATGGAAAATGATGAAGCTAGACAAAAGAAATGTTTCTCCAAGTTCACATACAACCTGCACTGTCTTTACTTGGAAAGTTTATTAAAAATGCAGTTTCAGAAGCTGTCTCTCCAGGTATGAGCCAGGGAATCTGCATATTTAAAGAGCCCCCAGGTGGTTCTTGTGCCCGTTTAAATTTGAGAACCACTGGACCAGATGCTTGCTTAAGGCCATTTCAGCTCTGAAGTTTGACAGATTTTGATTCTGCAGGGCAGATTCTCTGTGCTTATGCAGGAGAAGGAAATGAAGAAAAGACTAGACTTTCTGCTTGCGTTGGAGAATTTTTCATTTGATATCTTCATCTTCAATGCCTGACCAGTCAGGAATAGTATTGTTTATTCCTCCCACTGTTTTGGAGAGGCATGGTGAAAATGATAAGCCAGATGGTACTGAAGAAGATTTACATTACCATTTTCTTTCTTTTTCCCTTTGCATATTATATAAAACTGCCCATGCCTCCATGTGAGCCATGATCATTAATTTAATGTTATGATCTAATGGCTCATGACGTTAAATTATAACTTAGCCCAACATGACCAAATTACAGTATTAGAAAGAAAGTTCCTTTTCTCAGGTTGATTTCTATACCTTAAACCAGTTGTATTATTTTTCATAATTATGTCTCAGCCTTGATTTAAGGAATGTTCTCTTTCATAGAAATGCATTTGTTAAACAGGACTTGGGTTATCATCGATTTCTCAAAAATACCCTCAAGAAAAGGAAAAAGAGATTTGCTTTGTTTTGGGCTGTGTGCGCGCGCGCGCGCGTGTGTGTGTGTGTGTGTGTGTGTTTATGTTGACAGTACTGAAATAGATTCTGTCGGGGACTATATATAAGATAAACAGTGAAGGAGGGGTGCCTGGGTGGCTCAGTCATTTAGCATCTGCCTTTGGCTCAGGTCATGATCTCAGGGTGCTGGGAACAAGCCCTGCGTTGGGCTCCCTGCTCAGCGGGGAGTCTGCTTCTCCCTCTCTTTCTGCTCCTCTCCCCTGCTCTCACTCTCAAATAAATAAATAAATAAATAAATAAATAAATAAATAAATAAATAAATAAATAAAATCTTTTAAAGAAAAACTAAAGATAAACAGTGAAGGAGAACAGTCTGATCGTTGTCACATACACTTGATGGTGAATGAATTATTTAAGTATTCTTAGAAAGGCATAACCCCTTCAGTTATATTTTACTAACCAATCAGTAAGACCCTAACCACATTTGTCTTGAAGAAATAGTTTTACGCCTATAACTTTATGTTTATTCTCCTTTTCCAAATGGGCTCAAAAAATAAAGTTTGTCATCCTCAGTTAATTCAAGAAGAAAATTTTATTCTGAACAAGTTCTTGTTGTTTTACTTATTTGAGCTTTGTTCCTTGAATCTATTTTTTTTGCACATAAAATATTTGGTGTTATGAATGTGATTAAAATTAAAAATAATTGATTTAACAGGGAGAACAAACAAGAGAAATATACAAACCACACGCTTTCCTCTTTTTATTAAATCCACCAAGCCACAGGAGAAAGGCCTAGTAAAACAAAGGAAAAAGAAATATGGTGGAAATTTCTGCTGCTGCTTTCACCAAATACAATACCAAGAAGTCTGAGACAGGTTGGGGTGGAACTTAGACTCGGTAAAACTCAAGCAATTGACCTGCCATGGGAAAATCTCAAAATGAGTTTAGGTGGAAGCCTAGGAGTTGAAATCCAATAATATATGCAACAGTGATCACGCCAGAATTGCACATAGAAAGAAAATTAGTGCTCTAATGGAGAAGCCAAATTGAAATCCATTCTCTGAGCAGATTTTCAAACACATTCTTCTACTTTTCTGTTTATAAAATTGGAAAACAAGAATTCGTAAAGCAAGACACACACACACAAAAAATTGGAATTCTAAGGGGAAAGATAGAACCCACAAGTGCGTGCACGCACAGTGATGAGAGAGTAGCTTGCCTGCGTGGTATATCTGACTGAGAAGTCCCTTTGCTGCAGGCCTTCTTACAGGAAGTGACTAATTCTCATGATGGGAGATATTTTATCTTAGATGGTATTGGAAAAGAAAATAAATTTACCCAAAATCCTTAAGGGCAATGTTGTATTATTATTCCCATATAATATGTTCTCTTCAAAAGATAACTCCAGAGCTGGGTAAGATAGGACTCGTGACTCAAATTGCATGCTCCGCTCCCTGGACTAGAAATTGCATCGATCTGTCTGTACTCACAGAACGCGGCTAGAGAATTGCTCCAAATGAAAGATGTGTTTGAATTGTTTATACAAGACACTAAAAAAAAAAAAAAAAAGATTATTTCTTAAATCTAGTAGCAGGTTCATCACTGATGAAATTAATAATACAGAGCAGTCATCAAGCACAGGGAAATGTATGGCAACATTTACACACTAAAGAAGTAAGTCAGAGATATCAATAAGTACACGGCATTCTTGTGTTCCGCAGTATGTTATCTGCTTGAAAGAAACTGTTCTCTAGTTCTAGTAGACTACATGGTTCCTCTAATCCTGTTCTGCAATCACAACCTTGATATTGCCTCCCTGTGGATGGAGTGTACCTCCCAACCCCTGGCCTTAGGGCTTAGCCATGTGATTTCCTTTAGCAAACAATAGGTGAGCAGAAGTGATGGTGTGCGAGTTTGAAGCCTGGGCCTTAAGAGACCTTGCATGTTCCCGACTGTGCCTCTACCACATGTATAAGAAGAACAGGCCCCATCTAGACGGCTCATCTCAGAAAGAGGCTGAGAGGCGTACAGCAGGACTGCATAAGCCATGCACATCCCAGAGGATAGATGACTGTGCTTTAAAACCATATGCACCATTCAGCATTATTGTGACAATAGCTCATTGAAACAGCAAATAAACTGTTGCTCTTCCTGGATATCTGTTGAAAATTAATATCAGCCATCTTTGTGATGAAAACATAAAGCCTGTGTTTTAATTTTAATGGTTCACTGTTGAATATTAATTTTTTAAAAATTAGATCTTCCCGGGGCACCTGGGTGGCTCAGTCGGTGAAGCATCTGCCTTCAGCTCAGGTCATGATCCCGGCGTCCTGGGATGGAGCCCCGTGCTGAGCCCCACATTGGGCTCCCTGCTCAGTGGGGAGTCACTTTTCCTCTCCCTCTTCTCCTCCCACTTGTTCCCTCTCTCTCGCTCACTGTCTCAAATAAATAAATAAAATCTTTTTTAAAAAATTAGATCTTCCCTTATCTGGTGATGCCATTTTATTAAACTTGTACATCATAGGTACACTGTTTATTTGTTTATTTATAAGTAACACTGGTCATGGTTGGAAACACCACCAATCTTGAGGGGAAACACACATGTCTGTACTAAGTTAAAAAAAAAAAAAACCCTCCTTACATCAAAGTATTGCATAATAATACGTTTCGTTTGAATACTTCATGCATTCCCAGGAGAGAGTGAGTGATATTTGGTTTTGTGAGAGAGAGAAGAATAATGAACATTACCATCTGGTTTAACCATTGTGGTGATACAGAATCGTAGCTGTGTTAATTGCCCTTGTGGTTTGTCTTCATAGAGATAATTATATGTGAAATTCCTTTCCAATTTGTTATGTAATATTAGAAATACTTCTAAAATTGACATGGATTTATTATGTTACCATCTTGTTGGCATAATCATTAACACGGAACCCATAGATCTATTAAATGTTTAAAAGCTATAGTCTTCAAAACAAGAATATTATGAAAAGGGATTTTTGAAATAATACTTTTTGCATGCCTTTTGAATAATGTTATTCAGTATTTCTTCATGTTTACTTCCTGAATCTAAGTCATACTGTCTATTTAAAAATAGATGTCAGCTGAAGACAACCAGGCAATGGATTTGTCTTGACAACAATCTTTTTATATATTCAGACTTCATTTATTATTAGACATGTCTGTTTTTGAAAATTGGTGTTTCTTTACCTTCCTGAATTTAGGGAAATGACACAAGAGGATAACATTAATTTCCTCTACCATTTTGGCCAAATCAAATTGAGGCTTCCCAGAGACGTTGTCTAATCAATTCGAAGAGACATTTCAAAAGATTCCTGTTAATCTATCTTTAAAATGAATTAGTGGCATAAATTGTTGCCGGCTGACTTAGGTACAGTTGTAATTTTTAGTGATCCCAGGAGAAGATGCAGTGCCTTCTAAAATGTCACAATAAGTGTGATGTGATCATTCAAAATTCTGAGTGATTGGTCCCCTGCAAGGCTTCCTGATGTCATTTCTCCTAAGGGAATTTTGTTTGGGTATTTATAGCAGCTGCCGCCATAACTATTTCTGTCTTATTCCAGTCATAGTTAATTACTATATTATTCACATACCTATATTGCAGTCTAAAGAATAAGCAGACTTCCTATTCTAGAGGAAGCACCAGAAGAAATGAAAGGAAGTTTGATGTGGATCTGTATATTCCACATTATCGTTTCTGGGTTCTCAGAATTAGCTGAGTAATGCCTTACTTATAGAAGGAAGGTCAGCTGATCTCTCTTGCTGCTCACTGTTCCATTCCCTGAGTGTTATTCTTGTAGAAGACGAGTAGAGAGTGGGAAGAAAATGAAATCTGTCAATACTGCGAATATATAAATAATAAAAGTGCCAGGGGGACTGATTAATTCTAAATCATCTTTATAAAATGACTGGGGTTGTGAAAATGCTCAGTCTGCACAGCTGATTGGGAAATGTATGCAATCTGTTGATCAGAATTCATTTGTGAATGCTCTCTTCCAGAGATTGATATACCAGAGGTCTTAAAAACATTTTGGGCCCCATGAAAAAGGAAAATGACATACCTGGGAGATTGCAATTTAAAATGGAAGAAAGTGTTTTCCCACCTTACCCACAACTTTCAGGCAAATAACTGATGCAAATAAGTCAAAATGCAATTTAGTTTCACAGAATAGTTTCCAAAACTAGTATTTCAGAATACTTCCAATCAATATATATTTGTCATTTGGTGGGAAAATAAAAAGTTTGGATCATTAAATAGAAAATTTAGTAAAAATAAGAGAAAGCTATAGGTTCAGTTTGGTGATCCTCTGAAGAAGAATATATTCACCGTTGGTCTTTCCATCTTAGGTAGTATGATTTTATTTTTATAACTAAAGCAACCATGTTGTGATTTTATGTGTATTTTAACAGTAGAAGTCCTCTGAGCTAACTCAATAATAATCAGTCTGCATTGTGTGTTGTTTATTTCCTTGTCATTTGTAACCCAAACTATGACAGATCTTTAATTAGTAAGATCAACTTAAAAACCTGTGTCCTTCACAAAACTGTTCATTTTATTTGAGAGTTCTTAAGTATTGTTATGTTCCTTCAACCAAGCTACATACTTGTTTTGTTTTGTTTTGTTTAATGCATAGGATTTAAAACTTTGTTTTCTGAAGTTTTTTTCTTTTAAAACCACATCATCAACATCCATTCCTTGCTGCTCCATTCAGCTAGTAAAATACCTAATCCATTTTTAAGGATTTCTTTCTTAACTATGGTGTAAAGACTAACTTATGACATGTATTTTCTGAATAATATTAAGGTACTTAAATTACCTGTGCCTGATATTACCATATTCATTGTTCACTTTAAGATTTCAAGTGATCCATTCAATGCAGATATATTTTTAAATGATTCATTTAGAGCAGGAAATACAGATATTTTCATGTACTAGGCTATTGGGAAGCCCCAGCAAATGATTCTGTTTTTCAGTGTCACAAAGTACTACCCATCCATATCCAAAAATTTAAAATTGAACTTACTATTCTTCTGTGTCTAGAAATTGAACTTAATATTCTTTTTGTGTCTAGAAAAAAAATCTCTTTGTAAAGATCAATTAAGATATGAATTTTCAAATGAAAAAAATTGTGAATTAGGCATCTTTCTGTTACCATTTATTTGGGGAGTCCAACAATAGTTTTTCTTAAGTTATTGGTATTTCATGTTCTTTGAATTCAATGTGTGTATTTAAGTGTAGATGGTACTTTGAGCTCGGTAAAATCTCAGATTAATGGGAACAATGGGGAGTATATGACCGCTTTAGTGATTCTTATGAAGACCATGTTTTACTCAAGGATATAGGCCTAGCAGGGCATGGTCAGAGAAAGAACCAAGTCTGGTAAGCCAACCCTCCCCAAGGGTTACAAGCTGCTAGTCAGGTTTAAACTTTTCCAAATCTACACAAAAGGCCTTAAGGCCCTCTGGCTGAGGAGGGTACCCTTACCATTTCCTTGTTTTTCGCTGCCAGGATTTTACTCATTTCTGAATCAAACTTACTGAATATAGTCTGAACAGAGGATTCGTTCTGCTTTACTATTTTAACTAACCTTAATACTAATATATACCCAAAATAACCTAAGCAATTATAAAAATCAGTTTTAGTCTTCTCATATAAATGCCTCCCTTTGAAGCAACCTCTTGGAAAGTCCCTAAAATGAAACTTTTATTAATGACTGTACATTAGCCCCACCTACAGCCCCCAGAGTCTGACAGGAACCAGATTTGATGATGCCAAGTGGGCCTTGATTTCTCAACTCATTCTTTTTCCTGTATAGTCTTTTTAATTGCATTATTTACCACTAGTCAAAGTTCCGAGTGGTGAACTCTTCAAGTGTTTAAACCTCAAAGAAAAAAATAAACCCATCGCAACTCTATTTTTAATCTTTAGTATTTAAAATTCATATATTCAATTTATACTTAAGAAGATATGCTGAGGAGCAGTTTGATTCTAAGACTGTATAGAATATACATCTTCCATCCTATTGAAATGACTCCCTAGACAAGGAGAAGAATTCTTGCACTCCAGACTTGGGCATAAGTATGATGATAGCTGCTGGTCATTTGGTTCTGTTTTGAACATTAATTATATGTGCTCTTTTCTTGACCTTGGAACTACAGTATCCATAGATCATAAAATTACAGGGCTGAAAGTGAAATTTTAGAAATCATTAAATCACCTTATCAAATGAGGACAGTTAAGCCCGTGAGATACCCATTTTCAAACACATCATTCTATATCTTTACAATATCGAGTTGTCCAATCTAGGACTGTGGTAGATCCTTTCATCTATTTAGATCTGCCTAAATGTCTCAGGATAACACATTAGACTTGTATGTGTAGAGGCTTTGTACATCTTTAGCATGATTTCTTTCCAGGCACTTAATATTTTTTAGTACCTTTATTGAGGTAAAATTGACATACGATAAACGACACAATATTGAATGTATACGATTTGATAAGTTTCGCATATGTATACACCCTGAAACCATCACTGTAGTCAAATTAATATTCATATCCATCACCTCCCCCAAAACATAATACTGTGTTTCAAGAATTTTGATGTTAAGAAATTATGTCCTAGATTCTTCACTTGGTCTCCTATACTCTTCCCATATTACTGCTAGGAAGCTGTCATTCCAATTCAGAGAGTACATTAGAAGCAGAAGAAACAGTTGGAGAGGCACATGGAATTGGAACTCCACCTGCAAAAACTTAAATTCTCCTCATGTTAGTTATGGTGGCTGGAGGCAGATGTAGCTTTCGCCCACTAGCAGTAATCATATGTAAGAAGGAATCCATAGATGACGAAACAACAAGAGATAGCCCAGTTTCACCACCCTTTGGAAACGTAACTGAGAGAAGTGCCAGAAGGCACCTTATCACTTCCTTAACCCTTTCTAGAGAAGAGGACTTAATCCATTTCTGTATAAGAAAGTTTATTTGAGAATCCAGTTTTTAAACTTGAGCTTGGCATTTTGGAGGTATTCCAAAGACCACAGAATGCATAGTCATTACCATATCACAGCAGGCTTCTTTCAAATATTGCAATCTAGAACAGTCTGCTTGAAAACCTGGAAATCCAACCTAGTGAGTTAAGCTTGACTAGTGTTTTGCATTTTTATTTCTAATCCTGAACATTGGCCAATCATTGCTACCTAATCTTGGTACCTGGCCTGAATATGAACTTTGTGAGGATTTGATAATTATGAATCATTTGGTTTGTTTCTTCTTTTAATTGATGGATATCAGTTCAGCAGAACTTTCCCAAGTTGTATTGCTTATAAGCCACATTTTGATTTATAGTATGTATCAGTTCATTTTGCTGCATAATAAATAACCAAAAAATTTCTGTGGCTAATAACAACAGATACTTATTTAGTGATTGGCCTGCAGTTTACTGGGGTTTGGCTGATCTTGACTAGACTTGGCTTGGCTCTGCTCATCTCTAGGCTGCAGATCTGGTTTGAGTCTGCCCCCTGTGTCTTATTCTGAGACTCAAACTGAAGGGGCAGAGGCTTCTCAGGACAATGACCAAACCACAACCAACACTTTTCAAGTCTCTGCTTTTAGCACATTTGCTTCTTTTCCACTGGCCAAAGCATGTCACGTGGCCAAGCCCAAAATCAAGGGATAGAGAAACACTTTCCACCTACATAAGGTCATGGCAGGGCTGTATATATCTAATTTGACTAGGGATGTGACAGAATTCAAGCCAATAGTTCAATCTGCTATATAGTCAGTTGGAGACATGCTCAGTAAGTTAGTCAAGTGGAAGGCTGGTTAATATTTATGGACCTTATAACCCCTAGGAAAAAAAGCAGGATCCCTCTTACTCTGCTTGAATTTCCTACCCCAATCTTTTGAGTTATACTGAAGCCTAGAAACATCCATCAGGCAGGAACAAATGGTTCCTTCTTCAGGATTCAGCATGTGAAATATGCAGCATCTCATTATAGTGGTAGCCAAACAGCCATTTTCTTCAATTTAGGAATACAAATGTGGATGTGTTAATTTTCAATTAAGAGTTCTAAACTTATTATCTGCTTGGCAGTTCTTCTTTGTGACAGTCATTCCCTCTGACTATTAATGGTGGCTTTTGACCTAAATTTGAAAGGAACACACAAAATTCAAGGGCCATTTGAGTAGTAATTTTTGCAACCTGTTTGTGTCTGGTTAAGAAAATAAAAATTATACAAGCGCTCTTTTTGACCAATACAAGCATGTGAAGAAGATGACTTCCTTTGATGAGCAGAAATGATAGAAGCTTCAAAAGTATCTTAAAAAAAAAAAAAAAAAAAACTAGGAAAACGGAGCCAGTGAATTGACCTCAAACAAAACAAAAACAAATAAACAAAGCACTAGTCAGCATTTCTCAAGAAGGATGGTATCTGGAAATGATAGAGATCATGGAAGCACATTGAGTTATAGGTCATGAATGTGAAGGTCAAGGCATGAAATCTTCCTTCATGAAGTAGTGTTAAATGCTTGGCAGGGCATTGTTGTTAAAAGAAGCCACCAAAAGTGAATCAAGCAGCAGTAGAGTTAAAAAGCTGATGTGTAAACTTAATCTAAGGCAACACAAGCCATGCCTATAAAATAGTATAGTACTTTTCTTTACAGATGGACCTGAAGTATATTAAAATAAGTTAATTTGTGCCCATCGACACCTAATTTGAAGATTTTCATGGGACAAAGAGCCCCCAAAGTATCATTCCAGGCTGCTTTGATGCTTTTTTTATAAAGCACTACCAGTCTCAATAGGAAGAAATTGATAGTATTTTTATCCAAATCAGGTGGCTAATTGCTTCCCAAGATATGTTTGTAGTATAGGTGTCACTTAGAAAATATAACATAAAGAACAATATTTGGGCAAATTTATTTAATATCGTCTTTTTCCTTTTTGCCCTAAAAATACTTACTTGTTTGTAGAGCACATTGTGTCAGTAAGATTGTTTTGATAAAACCATCTTAAAGGGATTTGCTTACTAAGCTCTCCTAAGTTTGAAAAGACACAGGAGAAAGTTTGGTGGGAAATCAGTATAAACACAATCTTAAATGTCCATATTTCATGCTGACTAGTAATAACCAACTGAAGAGTTTACTAACCACTTTCCCATCCATTGACACAGGTACTACAGCAACTCTATGAAATGTTGAATCTTTGTCCTGTTCCATGGTCCCATTTGTGGCCCCTTTGTGTTTGTGTCTCAGCCAGGGTCCCAACAGGAAGCAGATGGCACATTAGAATTAGGGTGATTTGAGTGTTGATTTCCAAATGCTACATACTGAGGAGTGGGCAGAGTATAGGAAAGTCATGGAAGGTAGCGCACGACCCCTGGGCTAATAGCAGCAGAGCTGTCATTTCTCCTAGGCCTGAAAAGATTAGGGAGGAGGAGAGGTTTCTGAGAACGAAGAGAAAGAGAGATCACGTAAATCTTACTGCCTTGGTGGAACAGTAGCCTTTATCAGGGCTAAAATTGAGGCTTGAATTGACAGCCAGGGAAGGAGACCAAAGCAGTCAATATACTGATCTCAGTCTCTTCCTAGTTCTCTCCATTAGTCAAACCCAACCAGAAAACTAAAGGGCATAGGAGCTCATGGTTGTAACCCTACAAGTCAGCCCCTGGGACAGTGGAGGAAGGCAGGTAAGTGGAGCTGGAAAGACAAAGAGAACATAGCTGACACGTATGATTTTATGCATTGTTTCTATATGATACGAAAAAAAGTGCAGAGAAATATAATAAGAGATCTCTTATTAATAATCTCAGTGACCTAATAATAATACTCTTTCTTTAAATATTCAGCTGTCCTGAATTGGTTCAGAAATGTAACTCCACTGCTATAACTTCTATTTATATTCATTAATATATTAATATTCATCTATCAGTGGAGTACCCACCATCTGCTAGTTTGTTACTGTGCTAGTTTGCAAAATAGAGAATAAACCTGATTTCAAGAACGTACGTTCTAGTGCAGAAAAAATGACCATATTTGAGGGTGAAATTTTAAGAAATACACCATGTGAGACATACTAATGAGTTAATAAGATCATGCAGAAATTGTTTATTATAAACCCATAGTATTTTCAGTATTGCACTGAACAGAGATCATTGTCCTTACACAAGTTAAAATTAGAACCAAATCACCTGCAAAATAACTCACTCCTAAACTTTAAGCTTCTTGAATGTTTCCTTTTGTTTTTAATTCCAGTATAGTGAACATACAGTTTTATATTAGTCTCACTAAAAGGCAGCCTACTGAATGGGAGAAGATATTTGCAAATGATATATCTGATAAAGGGTTAGTATCCAAAATATATAAAGAACTTATACAACTCAACACCCAAAATTCAAATAATCCAATTAAAAATAGTCAGAAGACTTGGACAGACATTTCTTCAAAGAAGACATCCGGACGGCCAACAGACACGTGAAGAGATAACTCAACATCACTGATCATCAGGGAAATGCAAATCAAAACCACAATGAGATATCACCTCACACCTGTCAGAATGGCTAAATTCAGCAACATAAGAAAGAACAAGTGTTGGCGAGGATGTGAAGAGAAAGGAACACGTGTGCCTTGGCCGGAGTGCAAACTGCTGCAGCCACTTGTAATAGTGTGGAAAACAGTATGGAGGATCCTCAAAAAATTAAAAATAGAACTACCATATGATCCAGTAATCGCACTACTGGATATTTACCCAAAAAAATACAGAAACACTAATTCAAAGGGGTACATGCACCCCTATTTTTTATAGCAGCATTATTTACAATAGCCAAATTATGGAAGCAATCCAAGTGTCTGTCCATTGATGAATGGATAAAGCTGACACATATGATTTTCTGCATATATATAGTATATATATATATGTACATATATAATGGGATATTAACATTTGCAGTGACATGGATGGAGCTAGAGAGTATAATGCTAAACAAAATTAGTCAGTCAGATAAAGACAAATACCCTATGATTTCACTCGTGTGGAATTTAAGAAACAAACAAAAAATGGGGCTTCTTGAATATTTCTGTTATTTTTTAAATACCTCTTTCATTTCACAGTGTCAAAATAATGTATACACAATAATAATTTGTTGAATGGAATCAAACAAAACTAAAATAGGTTATCATCAGAACTAGAGTTTATGCCTTGTCTATAAATAAGCAAGAAATAAGTTTGTCTTAGGAGTTTAAATATAGTCTATCAAAATAACTCTTTCTATTTCCTTCTTAAGCAATATTCAGTCCTTCAAAAAATATTTATTGAGTATCTAATATGTACTTAATACTGTGCCAGGTGCTATGAAGGATGCCAAGGTAATAGAATGAACTTCTAATTCTTCAGAGTTCCGATTAAATAACCTAAAGTTAAATCAATTTGGGAAGGGAACATTGTGCCTTTGAGACTCTAGGTTTCTCCTGATTAGAAAGTATTAAACATTTCAAGTAACTAAACAGATTAAGGAGAATTCAAGGATGCATCTCACTAGTAAATTTGGATTAGTCTGGCAAATTTAAGACCTTAAATGGAACTTTTTAATAATTAGACGAGAGACAAAATTATAATTACAACATTTGTAGAATCTATGTTTATCTCTCAACTTTCTTAATCCTTTTCTAAGTATATCTGGTATATCTGATCGGGTTTTATAAGTCAAGAAAATGTTTCTATACATTCTGTGAGACTCTTCTTTTAAAAAGCTCTTTAATTTCATATTTTGTTAAAAGTTAAAAGCCTCCATGAAAATGAGACCAAAGTCAGTGAAAGACCATAGCAATAAAAATCACATATGATTTTCTCTCTGGCATAACATGTTTTTGACACTCCTTTCATGCTGAACTTTATACGAATTTATTATAAAAACCTTTATTGACAGTTAAATCCTATTTTTAAAAGGATTTCTTTTTTCCCCTGAGTGATAATAGTTGTCTTTTCATAGAGTGCACTAGTTGCGGATACTTCATAGCTACATTTCGCACTAGGGAAAGTGTAATTTCTGAGCACCTGCATATGATTCCTGGTTCCTGAGGTGTAATTTGCTTAACAGTAATACTATGCAGTGACATTGGTACAAAGACATTTTCCTTATTCCACTGTATTATCTTCAGTTTCATTCGGCAGTTGTTAAAGAAAGTCATTAAATGTTTTTATAAGTTGTTGTATTTCCTGTTTAACTAGGAAGGTTTGGGATCACTCTTCAGTAAAGCATTGTCCTCTTCAAAGCAATTGAGAACCAACTCCTGAGTAGTTCTACCAAAGGAGTTTAATATTAAAGGACATATATACACTTTTGAATAGATCACTATCTCTCATTTCACTTTACTGATTTCTTGTATGCAACAACCCCTTGTATAGTGCTTATGACTGTCATTATGTAAATATCATCTCATCTCTTCTTGGGAAGTTCTGCCTCCACATTAGAGTCCCTCTTAGTCCTTGAAAGGAAAGTTAAGTCCAAAAGAACAATGAAAGTTGGTCGAAAGAATGAGAAAACATGAGCACAACGTATCCTCCCTCGGACTGAACCAAAACTCTTCTGATATGTTATGTGGTATTAATAGATCATATTTCATGACACTACCAAATACCAGAAATAAAATGGTCATACCGGAGGTATTTAGAATACTAATAATAGCAGTATTCCTAAAAGGCCTTTTCTGTCTTCACCTTTATGCATTCCACTACTCCTTGAGGCCTATCTCAGATTCCTTTTCCATAGAACAGTCTACATGGATTTCAAGCCAATGTTGATTCCTCTTGTTTTTGAATTCTTCTTGCACAGTTGAATTAGAAAACCAGGAACTGGAAAACCGGAGGAGTGTTTTAACCAAGAAGCAGTGAGGGGAGAATTTCAGTGACGGGCCAATCTAAAAGTATTCCACTACCGTGGACTCCGTAGCCATTGTAGTTGGTGATTAATCTTGTCTTTCCTACTGATTATAAACTACAAGGCATATTCTTACATTCCCTCAGGTGCCTAGCTGGATTCATAGCATGCATGCAGTTGGTATTTGTTGGTTTATCAATTAACTGAATCTTAACACACTATTGAAACTTTCCAAGTTTTAAATAAAAATATTCCTCTCCACCCCTCAATGTCATCCCTGTTACTATTTTTCATGGCACCCTGGTAATCTCTTTTATAGCATTTTCTACTAACTGGAATTATTTTATTTATATATTTGTTTCCTTGATTATTGTGTATCACCTTCACTAGACTGTTAGTGCCACAAAAGCAGAACCATATGTCCCCAGTGTCTAGCACAGTACCTAACATATAGTAGGATCTCAATATTTGCTGAATGAATGACCTACTTAAAGATAGTACTTTATTATGAACTTTATTTTTCTCGAAGTTGTTTTACATCTATTTTCTCTAAAACAAGAGAGAAAGAGGAGGAGAGAGAGGTCTTTCAGGCAAAGGGCTAGAGATTGTACATCTTCTTTGTTCTTTCCACAGTGCTCTGTATCAGTGTTTCTCTTAGCATACATAAGAATTGCCTGGAGAGCTTGTGAACACTGGGATTACTTGGTCCCATCTGCAGAGATGGTGATCATTCAGTCCCTAATGGTGACTGCTGCTGATCCGTGCAGCACATTTTGAGTAGGACCATTCTACGCTGTTAGATGTATGGACACACGCTCAGTGGAGGGATGTGTGCTTACCCGCTTGCTAAGTAATGAGCAAGATCTTCTTTCTGAGTCATAGATCTTTGAAACTTGCAAGGTGCTTTGCTATCATCTAGTGTCTTGATGGCAAATATATGATCCATACACTATAGTGCTCATCCCCATTTAGCCTGTGGCCTCAGAATCCCTGGGCTCTCACTGTCACCATCACTCCAGGTGAAACCCCTCTCTTCTTGATCTAGTCCCATCCTACCCATTAAAGATGAAAAAACCAGAGGTTTCAGAGAGTTTGAGTCTCTTGACAAAGATCCTGCAACTCAGGTCTTCTCACTTCTTGTTCAGCTTTTAGCATCAGGATAGAAATTTCCAAAGACAAGAGGCTTACACTAAACTGACTGAGCTAGCCGGGCACACAGAAATTTCCAAAGATAGACTGAAGTGGCTTCTATCGAATTTGAATGTTCATAATGTGCTATACAGAGAATTTCATCCCGACAACATGAACTTTCCATAAGCCTTATTCATCATTCCTTGAAATTTTTCCCGAGTAGGTCTATACCAGTAAAAGTTAAATTACATCCAAGCCTTCTTTATATAAATCTACACTAGCTTACTAAAATACATTGCAAAGTTTTTGTTCTTTCTTAGGTGCTTTTAATTATGTATGTTTCATTTTAGTAATGCATCTTTTCCACTTCATCAATATTATCTTATGGTAGCAGTAAGTACAAAATAATTGAGAACAAACTATGACAAATTGAACTAAGCCAAACAAGAAGAAGAAGAAAGCAAATACACTTGTGATCTGAGTTTTTTCCAGTCCTTGAAACTGAGAATATCTGTCTTTATTAACTTTTGCTTTTTGCTGATGGTTTCTCTCATTTTATTATAGCTCATAGCATTGTAAATTAATTTAACATGAAAGATAAAAATGTTGCTCTTGAAATGTTTCTCATTAAATTATGGGAAAATATGACGATAAATAAAGGAAAGGAATGCCTCTAGTACCAGCTTCTGTTTGCTCAATTATTGCAGAACCAAAAGTGAATTATTACATAGTTAACTCAGAGGCAATATTATTGCCATTATGTTATAAAATAGATGATATACTTTCACAATCTTCAAAAAAAAAAAAAGAAGGTACAGCATAGGTCCTTTGAAAGTGAAATACCTTTTTTTCTTATGCTTCACTTAAATGCATACTGACCCCAGTTTTTTAGGAGTTCTTGCTAATGATGGGCCCAACTTTATATTAAGAACTGCAAAGTAAATTTCAGCCAATTACCTCATTCGGGGGAGTCATTAAATGGAGGTGCCTCTGAAATTTTGGAAGGCGTGTACAGACAATTAGCTGAAATACTACTCAATGCCCTCTCTATGGTTACAATCTTCCTAGTGCACTTTTTTAAATTGAAGACAACTTCTACAGAGAAAGTGAGAAGTTGCTACTTAGTGGTACTTGTTAGGATGGGATCACAAATGTGGAAGACATTCATCTGTATCCCTCCTCCACTCACAAAGAATGGTGCTTCATTCATCCAAAGCATATAGGGAGTAAGGATTAAAGATTATTTACGTGATCCAGAGCAATTGCTCAAAACTAAAAAAAAAAAAAAAAAAAAAACGAAGCAGCTTGAGGCCCCTCAACTAGATAGGCTTTTTTTTTTCCCATATGGAATTCAATGCATTTATGTTTTAAAATCCTGTGGAACAAGCTTATATGAGCATACATCTAAATATTCTAGGTGAGCTTTTAACAATGAGGCAAATACTTGAATAATTTATCTTCCCTAATATGTTAACCATTAAAGGACACAATCACCTACTAAATGCAAGGCTCTATAGACTGCCCTGGAGAGTACCAATTGACACAACCCAAATCCTACCTCTGGAACTTATAAGGGAAAAATAAATAATTCCAATGCAATGGAGAAATGACACATCCCACCAAAGAGCTGATGAGAGTATTCTGAAAATGTGTAGTTTGGGAAATGTATCAGAAATCTATTGGAAGATTTTCAGATTACATTAAAATGTCCAGTTAATAAACTGTCAAAACTATTGTAGGATTTAAAGAAATGATCCATTAGCAAAAATTTTTGGATTCTATCTTATAAAATACGTTAAGTATCCAAACAGTAGTTTCTGATGATTCAGAAAGAGTTACAGGCTGTTGTTGCCTCACATCAGAATAATTTACATATGTAGTAATGAAGCCTCTATTATAGACACGCGGAAGACTTGATGGTCTTCTGAGAAAGAAGTCAAAAAGGCCATCTCCAAATTGTTGAGGCTGCATCAGAGTGTGTAACTCTGAGCTAATTTGTCTAACGCAGTGACTCTTAAAAGGAGGGGCAGTTTCACCCTCCAGGAGACATCTGGCAATGTCTGGAAGCACTTTTATTTTTTTTTTTTAAGATTTTGTCTATTTGAGAGAGAGAGAGAGAAAGAGCATGAGCAAAGGGAGGGGCAGAGGGAGAGGGAAAGGAAGAAGCAGACTCCCCACTGAGCACAGAGCCCTGCAAGGGACTCGCTGAGATCACCACCTGACCTGAGCCAAAGTCAGAGGCTTAACCAGTTAAGCCACCCAAGCGCCCCGGAAGCACTTTGAATTGTCACAGCTGAAGTGTAGCGGGTAAGCGCCAGGTATGTTGCTAAAATATCCTACAGTGCGCAGGACAGCCCTCCACGACAAAGAATTATCCAATGCAAAATGTCCGTCGTACTGCAGTTGGAAAGAACCTGGTCTAATGTAGTATTTACTCACCTTTCCTGAACTTCTGTCCTCTTCCACAGTAATAACAAATGCCCCCAAAATTAAAAAGTCATTTAGTCATTTTTGCATGCTGTAAGGTAATGAGTGACTTAATTATTTAGTATAATTTTTTATATTATAAAACATTGATAATATAAATATTGTTTAATTATTCAGACCATCATAGCTTATATTAGTGTATTATTTAAGATTTCATAACATTCATTTACTGAACTTTATAATAGTATTCATTACATAAAGACAAATATTTTGCTTTTTTTATTTTAACAATGATTCCTAACTCTAATAGGAAAATGTATAAATTAATAATATATTTTAAGTTATATGCTGGGTTCGGTGACAAAATATACAGGAAAACATAGACCGAAGTTTAACTGTTCTATAAGGTCAGAGAAAGCACTTCTACTTTTATGACTGGATATTTGGAATTCTTGCCTTTACCCCACCCCACCCGTAAAATTTAGCTAATTTGATTTTTGTTTGTTTCTAAACCATGAGGTAACAGAGGCTCAAGTTGACATTTTCAAGCATATCTTGGAAAAATACATTTTGAGCAACAGCTGAGCACCATTTCATTCTGAGATTTTTTTTTTTACAAACCCAGAATATTTATATTACAAAAAAAAAAAAGTGAAAATGCACAAGACACGTCATTCACACACAGCTAGTGCCGTTGGCCTCCTGGAGAAAGTGGGGCCCACGGTGCAGGTATCCAAGGGAGCAGATCAATAAAAATCTACTGACCCAGAATTGGGTGGGAGTCAGCTTCAGGGCAGCAGGTCTGCAGCTATTCCCCCAACAACTGCTGCAGCTGCTGTCACAACCCCTTGCTCCGGACAGTCCCCAGCACCCTATCCCCAGAGTGGGTTGTGAGACAAAATGTGGAAAAACCCTGCCTTACCCCTGAGAGACTGCCTCCCACAGAACGTAGCAGTTCGTGGGTTGGGCCCGTCCATCTGGTCTCATGCTTAGTCTTTACACTCTGGCATGGGAACCATTATTATGACATCTCCTTACTCGAAAGGAAAACAACTTCCCTGTCCAGGCCACTTTCAAAAGCTGGAGATCTGGGGACAGAGACTCAGGTAAAGCTCAGCAGGGAGGGATTTTCCCCAGAACCCCCAGGAGCAATTTGGATAGAGCGTGGTTGGAGTTCAGTGGCCTCCCCCCCACGCTGCCAGGAGGGAAGAGGGGGTGATGCTGTGGACCCTGGCCTGAGATACAGGACAGATCCAGCTGCCCCCTACCCACACTGTCCCCACTTTCTCCACTCTGCCCACTGATGCCTGCCCCTCAAAATGTCCTGATCACAAAAGGCTAGCCATCACCCACAGTAGCTAGTGCTGGGCCTCTGGGCACAGGGTAGGGCTCTGGATCTCTTCATCTTCTTCTTCCCGAAAGTAGGCTGCCTTTCGCTGTGAGCTGGGGGCCTGCTGGGCCTTCAGGGTACACGGGGCCACCATATGGCTGCTGCTGTGGCAGAAGTGACATTTCTTGGGCTGCGGTGGCAGCTTGGATTCCTTGGCATGGTGGTCTCGATCTCCACAGTTGTAGCTCCTGTCCCCCTTTGATTTGTGCTTCTGCCCATTCTTGCCTTTGAGACACCTCTCACTCTCAGCACAGAATACCCCAGTAGGGCTCGTGACCCACATAGATTCTAGGCCCTTAGCCAACTTCTTGTAGGAGGACTCCACTGCCTGACCCTCCTTCATGCTCTGGAAGCCCTGCAGGTGCAGCTTGCTCTGGTGCCCAAAGACCTCCTAGTGGGGGGATGGGGCAAGCATGACCCCACACAGGCGGTCATGGGCAGGAAGCTGAAGCCCATGTGCACTTTGAAGCCCTTAGAGATGCCAGCCCCGTGCAACAGCTGCCCTTTCCTCTGCCATCAGGGTGGCAGCATCCCCACGCCTCCTCCGGCACCTTGGCGCAGCCACCTGCAAACTGCTGCTTTGACACAGAGCCTGGGGTTGTCAGCTGAGCCTGTGGCCCAGGTCCCAGGTCTGACGGCTGCTTACCCCAGAGAAGTCCCGAGGCAAAGGGGTGGCTCGGAGAAGAGGCTGCTCCATCTTCCCCAGCACCCATTCTGAGATTTTTTATTTAATTGATGGGCTCTGGTGGCGGGACATCAGAATTCTTCTTCTTTTTTTAAGATTTTATTTATTTATCCGAGAGAGAGAGAGATCACAAGCAGGGGGGAGGGGTAGAGGGAGAAGCAGGCTCCCTGCTAAGCTGGGAGCCCGATGGGGGCCTCGATCCCAGCACTCCAGGATCGTGACCTGAGCCGAAGGCAGGCGCTTCACCAACTGAGCCATCCAGGCACCCTGGATGTCAGAATTCTTAAAAGCTGCTCAAGTAACTCTAATGGGAAGCCAACTTTGAGAACCTCTGTGTTTGTGTCGTATCCCACTTGGAAGACTCTATAGGTAGACATCCCGGGTTCACATTCCTCTCCAGCTGTTTACCAGCTATCTTTCTGACCCTGGACAAGGGACTTAGACCATATGCCACAATTTCATCATCTGTAAAATGGGGGCAATAAAAATTTCTTTTGGATCATGTATATATGCCATTTACAAATCAGTTTCCTCTAAAGATCATCTTGAGGAAAATATGCAGAATTATTATTCTTTATAGTTTTTTCAGTAACTTTTTGTATTTCAACATCAGTGTTACTGATGGCTTCTGTCTTTAACCAATGATCCAAATATGGATATAGGTTATAAGGATAAAGAAAATTTAAGACAAGTATAGCAGTCAAAATTCACATGGTAGCTAACAGTGTTGAGTAATTAAAGCAACGGAGGAGCTGAGTCATGTGCACACTGCTTTGGTCCTTCCCGCCATGTATTTGGCATTGTCATTTCACTATATATAATTAAATTGCATGCACATGCACATGCACACGCAGAAAGTTTTTCAAGAACAGACATTACTACCTTCACTAATATGAACACCAAGAACGTTTTTTGTGAACCCCTGGGAAATTTCATGAAAATCAGTTTGGAGAGGTTCTGCTCAAAATCATTAGAGATGTAATCACAGGTAGACTTAGTCAACAAATAGTGATGAGGAGAATTTAATAAAACACCAGCTGGACATGTACAAACAATCTAAACCATTATAATTACATAATCATGGTGAAAAAAAAAGAGCTTTGGGTAATCCTTTCCGGAAACACAATCAAAATGATTGCATTTATAAGACATATTTATTTTGGTGGTTAGAAGATCTCTTATGATTCTATCACCTCTTTGTGTGGCAGTTTTCAAAGTTTATCTTTACTTATAAATTATCTCCAAATATTAACTTTGTTATTATATTATTGAGAAATGGCAGTCACCAAATTCCTCATTGGGATACTTCTAGGATCCATTTATACATTTTTAAACTAGACTTATTGTCAAACCCACTGTCCTTAATATTTAGCAGTATTAATGCCACCTCACTGAGTAAACTGGAATGTACACACATTTCAGGTGTCTACTGTATGCCAGGTACTGGACTAGTCATTGAGAATTCAGAGATGAATAGGACTTGGGTTGACTTCAGTCATGTTATCAGGAAACTCACATGCCAGTTGGGGAAAGAGAAGGGAAATTGAGTAAGAGGAGTATGTACAAGGCATATGCTTTAGCAGAATTTGAAGTGGATAACTGCCCAGTGGGATCCGGTAAGGCTTCTTAGAGGAGGGGACATTTGAGTTGGGCTTTAAAGGCTGAGTGCAAATTTCATTCACTGAGATAAACTCCTTGAGAGGAATTACTTCAGTAGAACTTGCCATAAGCCCAGAAATAAATGGTGTGCAAAATCAATACCATCTGTCAGTTTACTCAATCTACTTTGCTCTCACCGTCAGAAGAAAAAAAATTCAGAAATATAATAAGAAATTTGAATCTATTTTGCTATCTCTTAAAATGAGTTAATTTGAGGAGGAAATTGAATATGATGGAAGAGAATCTCCCCTGGGGAAAAATACTGTTTATTGTTTGCTTGCATCTAATTATTTTCTGTCAAAAATATATTATGTATAAACTTGATGATTAAAAGATCAGATTTCTATATTGGTAATGCCATTTATTTTATAGTATATTAATCACAAAATGCTTATCTTGGTGACTTTTACAAACTTAATAAAGTACAAAAATAATTTATATCATATTACACTGTCATAGATTTATTAAACTAACCCAAAATAGCACTCAGTGAAATAGAGACCCTTGATTCCAAACACCTCCACCACAGGCTTTGTCTCTGATTGTCATCAAGTCAGAGAAAATTATCTAATAAATTGTTGACTTACAAAATGAAAATTAGAATATCTAGGGAGCCATCCTTGTTCTCTTCATTTCTGTAGAGCAGCTCTGGCCAATAGAAATATAATGTGACTTAAAATCTTCTAGGAGCTATACTAAAAATGTAAACATGAAGAGGTGAAGTTAATTGCAACAATATGTTTTATGTAATCTAATATGCCTACAAGATTATCACTGTAACATGTAATCATTATAAAAGTTATTAATGGAATATGTTTTTCCAATATATTTTACTCTTACCACACATCGCCGTTCAGACCAGCCACATTTCAGGTGCTCAGTAGCCATAGGTGGCCAATGATTACCATATTAGAAAGAACAGTTCTAGAGATTTCCATTAATCCAAAAAAAAAAAAAAGACTTCCAGACATTCATGATAAGTAATTCTTCACTGCTAGCCATGGGAACATTTCCAAATGTAGTCTACAGATTTTAAATATTCTATCTTACCATCTCCGAGGGCTTCAGTTTTAATGCCGTACTATTCTTAAAGAATGTCAGACATTCTTTTTTATGGAATACTCTGAAAGAGCAATTAGAAGTTTATGATGCACATAATGCAAAATACAGGTCATTTTCCAAGCCTGTTATAGAAGCACAAAAACCATAGTCACTTATTACTTGTGAGAATACTGTCTCGAGCATGTCTTTGTTTGGGTATTGGCGATATTGCGAGAACTTTGTGATAAGAAAACAGTCTTTAAGAACAAAATTAAGAACAAGATACCAAACTAAAACTGATAACTAGAATGAAAACCTTTTTTTAAATGGAAACCTGGTTTAGTCTATCCATGGGGGTACATCAGGGAAACACTAGTCGGAAAATATATGTCACATCTGTTAAGTTCTTGAAAGTTACTTGACTCTTAGTGACTTAACCAGAAAATGCCCTTGTAGCTAGAGTCCTTCTTGATTTTCAGGTAAACCTATTTATCTAACTTTGCAAGGCCACTGGGACCTTTTTTGCATTGGAAGAATCATTTGCAGCCACTCAAAGTAAAATTGAAGTATCAACTCTGGAAAATAGCCACTAATGAGCAATCAGAAACCTGACCTCGAGATGACTTGTGAATTGTGAATCAGCAAAATAAACTCAATTGTTCATTTGCTAAGTATGTATCAATTATCAGGTGCCTTCCAATTTAGAAGTAGTTTTTTTTTCCCCAAAAGTTAGTTTATAATTCAGATGTTTGGGATTTGGAGTAAATTTACCATGGGGGAAATATTATAAATTATAATTAATTTCCTAAGCTATCTAATTTAATTTTTAATATGCCTGCATGCATTACTTATCGTTTATAATAATTCTTTCCCCAAGTGTTCACTTCCCACTAGAGTAATGAAAGTGGAGTATTATTACATGGTACATGGTTGGATGCTTTTACAAATTTTAATAATTAAGTATTCATTTAATGTGTTTTAGCAAAATGTAGCTAATACCATAAGCAGTTGATTTTAAGATATCATTGCTCAGAATGAGACTAAGTCCAACAAAATGGGTCAATATGAGTCTACTTAGAGAAAAACATCAGGTAAAATAAATGGACAAACATGCCATTCGTGCTAAAGGTGATTTGTGAAACTGATTACAGTTGACTTATGGGAAATGCCTTCAGACCTTCAGTTAAGAATGCCAGGAACTTATTTCCAACCCCCCCCCCCACGCCTCTTCTCACCTGCGGTTCCTTCCTCCTTTAACTCCTACCAGCTTTCCTTTTCTGATTTTAATAAGGATAGCATCTCCAGAAAGGATGGAAGATGGCAGGAAGTGGCATGAGATGGGAACGGAAATGGTAAAATAGCTCAGCCTTGAGGGATTAGGGAAGTCTTCCCGGATATCAAAAATTTGGGTTTTGGGGTGCCTGGGTGGCTCAGTTGGTTAAGCATCTGCCTTCAGCTCAGGTCATGATCTTAGGGTCCTGGGATCAACCCCCCACCACCACCACCACCCCCTCCCCCACATCAGGCTCCCTGCTCAGCGGGGAGTCTGTTTCTCCCTCTGCCCCTCACTCAACCCTCCCTACTTGTGCTCTCTGCTCTCTCAAAGAAATAAATAAAATCTTAAAAAAAAAAAAAAAGAGTTTCTCAGGTAAGGTGAAGGAGGTATGAGGAGCGTGCTAAGCTGGGCAGCATGCTGTGCACACTCTGAAGTCATAGGAAAGTGATTTTGAGATGATTGCTCCTTGGTAAAACTGGAGTTTGGATGGGGAGAGATGAAGCTGGAAAGTGAGCCAGCGCCAGAAAGGGTTTTTTAGTTTTTCCTTGGGTAGCAGTGGACAGCTACTTTGTTTGTTTGTTTGTTTGTTTAGCAGAGGAGTAACTTCATATAAAAGGAAAACTGCATTGAAGTGGGAGGGGCGAGAACTCAGAGACAAAAATATCCTTTGCTAGACTACTGATGAAAGCTAGGTGGGACACAGTGACGTAAGTGCTGGAGAGACGTGAATTAGTTGCAAGGTTTGGTTGTTTTTGTTGTTGCTGTTGTTTGAAGTTGAACTTTGCCATGTTATGTAATGCATTCATGTGAAGGGTTAAGGTGAAGGAAGAAGCCAAGGTTTCTGGTTGGACAGCTGGAGGCATTCACTATAGTAGGGAACCCAAGGCTTAGCGGATGTTAGGAGGGGCAGTGTTTTATTTGTACCCAGGATTTAATTTATAGAGGTGACCAAGTGATGGCATAGACAAGTCATTGCCATGAAAGAAGATTGATTATTCACAGTTCCCAGGAGTAGGAGACGTGCAACACTTCACAGGGCTCTAAGGGGAAGTACTGGGGATCATTCAGGAGGCAGAAGGAGCCAAGGAGAAAGCATGATTTCTCCCTTATTGTGGTTTCCCTGGGAAGGAACGGATGGGGCAGATAAGGCAAGTTTGGGCAAGTTTAGGATTGGATAGTTTGGATGATTTCAGCAGGCTCTGGGCTGTAGAGTGTCTCGTATGCCTTAGCAGCTCTCAACATTAGCTCCGTTGGAATGACTTGGAAGGCTTGTTAACATGGAGATGACAGGGCCTTGCCCCCTGAGTTCCTAATTCTGGAGGTCTGGGACAGGCACAGAGAATTTACAGTTTTAAGAAGTTCTCCTGTGCTGCTGCTGCTGGTGAGGGACCAACTTCAAGAATACTGATTTAGGGGGCACCTGGATGGCTCAGTCGGTTAAGCATCTGACTCTTGATTTCAGCTCAGGTCATGATCTCTGGGACATGGGATCATGGAATTGGATCGAGCCCTGCAATGGGCTCTGCGCTGGGCATGGAGCCTGCTTGAGATTCTCTCTCTCCTTCTCCCTCTGTCGCCCCTCCCCCACCCCTACCCCCCTCACTCTCACTGTCTCTCTCTCAAAAAACAAAAACAAAAACAAAACACTGATTTAGGATATGTACAGTTTGGGGAATTTCTAAAAGGAACATAAATTCAGGGAATATTCCTGGGCACTTGGCTATGTGGCTTGGAAATTCACATAGAATATTAGGCAAGAAGTAAAGATTTGGGAGATCATCTGTATCAAAACAATAATTGAAATTTTGGGAATACCTGCAGGGCTGTGTCTATGTACAAAGAAAAGTGAAAAAATGTACAAAAAAAAAAAAAGCCCAAGCTTCACCGACCCTTCAGAATAGAGGAGGGAGAGGAGCCCACAAAGGAGGCCCAGGAGCTGAGGAGGCCAAGGAGAGAAGACATTCACAGCCAACATGAGACATTCTTCCGAATGATTGGACTGGCTTTGCCAGCATGCATTAACTACTCCATAATTAATTATAGTTACAAATACGTGCTTTAATAAACAACTAAAGTAATACAACTGATTTTTTTAAATAAAACGTCTCATGTGTCAATTAGAATTCTAATGAGTTGGCTTAGGAGGCTGTGGAATTATTTCTGGAACGTTGTTACCATTCCGACTATCTTGGTGCTCCTTTTTCAGGGGATTTGCAGTGCTGTGCTTTCTTCTTTTTTAATGTTTTCAGTGCTAGCAACTTTTCCCATTTTGAGGGTGGTTTTGATTTTTTGCAATAGTCTTAAAAGCCTCTTATGGTGGGATGCCTGGCTGGCTCAGTCAGTGGAGCGTGCAATTCTTGATCTCAGGATTGCAAGTTCAAGCCCCATGTTGGGTGTAGAGATTCCTTAAAAATAAAAATCTTTTTGAAACAAGATTTAAATTTAAACTTCTTTTGGTTTATAAAATAAATAGACCTAGATGCAATCAATTCTTTAAAAAATTAGATACCTTCTAGAATTTCTTATGTTGTTGAAAACTCTTTAAAGGCAGTTTCAAAGGAGGAGTTTAGTTCTTAAATTGTAACATTACTCACTACATTAAAGGACAACATTCCTTTGAATGAATACATTCTTGGTCAATTTGTTTTCCGTGGCTCTTTACCCCTAGTCCTCTCAGATAGGTGCATATACAGATCTCACTTTCTCAGAATGCCTCTGAGAGATGTCTTGACTCAAACTTTCTCGATCCTGAGATTCCTGGTACGTGGGCACTCTGTGGTGATAACCTAGTCAACCTGTCTCTGGAGAAGCTCTGACTTCTATCCAGAAGACTCCGCCTGCCCCGCCCCAACTCCTCCACTATCAAGAAGGCAGACAGGAATCGTCAGGGGAAGATTTTCAGAGGGTAGCATTTTCATCTAAGACATTTCTCTCACGTTGGAAATGAGTGTACTAAATGCAAGGTGTTACCTTCTCATTACAAGAAGCCTTTCATATTAATATAAATGCACGTGGCAGTTGTGTCAGAGATAAATCACCCCCTCCAACTAGCACATAGAAAGAAGAGTTCTGAGAGTTAGCACATACATAGCTTCTCAAAATACACTTTCAGCCATGATGTGCCATTTCAGGTTCTCTTCATTTTCAGTCGCGTTTTTACTTTATATCACATTGTACATGTATTTTATCTAATCCATGTCCTGAGATTTCTCTGGCTCTTGAATTTGACCTTTTCTGATGAACAGAAAACCAGATTTTATTTATTCCCCCAGCATAGTTGTGTTCTAGATATAGTCAGTTATAGGCCATAAATTCATTATTTTAGGTGAATCTTGAACATACATCACAACTACTTGAGGATTTGTTAAATCACAGATTGAAAGGTCCCACCACCAGAGTTTCAGATTCAGTTAGGGCTGGGTGGGGACTGATCATTCGTATTTTTGTCTCATCCCCAGGGAATGCTGTTGTTGCTGGTCAAGGACCATACTCAGTGAACCACTACTTAAAACATTATTTAAAATTTTAGTCCAGGAAACTCTCCTACATAATGGGGCCTAAAGAGTTGTTTTGGTTTAATTTGGTCAGTAGTTTCTCGTAGGCTAAATTAGCACCAGCAAAACTGAGGTTCAGTTTATGTTCGTGGCAGTCATAAGGGATACTTTGGAAAAAGGCCAAGATTGGTTTTGGAGGTAGGGATGAGTAAGGAGGAAGAAATTTTTTTAAAAACTAAATATTGAGTTGTTCATTGTGTAAAGAAAGAAAGAAATGAAGTAATTAGCAATTTCTTAGACTGGTTCAGCAAGGCGGATCTACCACAGTCACAAAGGAAAGACGTTCAAATTCCTAACATGGGGTGATTTCCGCAAAACGCGCACAGGAGCCTAGGGATTCATGGCGTCCCCTTCAGACACAACCTCCTCTTCACTCCTGCTACTTCCCTCTGAGTGTCTGCCCTCTCCCTGTCCTTCGCGTGGCCAACAGGTTCCCACCCTCTAGAGTTTACATTCTCCTTGGGAAAACAGCCGATAACTTTGTGAGTCATGCTTATTTTTATTTATTTATTTATTTGTTTATTTATTTATTTATTTATTTATTTATTTTTACAAAATCACTCTGGCTGCTGTGTGAGTAGTAGGATATGGAAAGGATGGGAGTGTAACTCGGTTCTGAATGCCATCTCCTCCAAGCTTTGTTCCATCAGAATTCCCTTCCACCCTGGCTTTGAAGTCACCTTCCTGCTGATTCTTTGCTGTCAGTTTACTCTTTATTGCCCTTCCTCTTAGGTAACATACACACTTCTCAACCTCAACACCACTCGTCTCCCATCCCCTTCCAGTGTCACCTCGCCTCTCTCCATTTCGTGGCAGATCTTTGTGAAACAGTGGCACGGCTGGCTAAGTCCCCTTCTTTACCCACAAGTCCCTTTCAACCCATGTTATCTGGTTATCACTCCTACCTGCCAGGCAACCTGCTTTCACTAAGAAAATCAATGTCCTCCCCCTTGCCAAATCGCCTGACTCAACTTCTCTGTGTAATTCTTTCCTTCTTTGGTTCCTTGACATCCTCTTGCCCAGGTTTTCAAATCTGACCTATCTGCCTATTTTGCAGTCTCTCTTGCAGATGATTCATGCTCTGCCTCTTCCATAAGTATGGATGCTCCCCAGACCCCATCCTCAGCCCTTCTTTGCTTTCCATCCCACACCCTTTCCAGGATCACATCTTCGTCAGAAGCTCCATTTAGTACCTATAAACAGATGAGTCCCAAATCATTATCTGCTTCCTGCATCTCTCTCTTGGGGGCCATTCCATATGTATGTCTGCAATTCCCCAGTGAACCTCTGTATTTAGGGCACAGGGCTGCTACTTACTGATAAGCACAGGTAGGATGTACTAGCTAGTATCTGCTCTGATTGGTTGGGCTTTTGCTATAGCAGATGTTAAATATTTTGAGACTTATACCTGTCCACAGTCATTTCAAAATTAGCATGTCCCAAACTGAAATCCCTAGCAAATGTGGACATTCACTTCTATTCCCTGTTTCAGAAAAAGACACCATCATTTACCAGTTTTCTAAGACAGAACCCTCTGGGTCCAGCCTGACTTCTGTCTTTTGTATACACTTATACTCGGGCATGAAATATTGCTGATTCTATGTCCTAAAGTCTCTCCTGATACACTTTTCTCTGGGAATATCCTTCATTTTGGGATTTTTATTGCTGTGGAATCAAACACACCTGATTCAAATCTTGTAGCCTTCGGGCAGTTTTCTTAATTTCTCTAGCCTTGCTTTCCTCCTAAAATTTCTGTGTTGGCTAGCTGAAAGGAGTAAATGAGATTATTCACTTGTCTATTTTTGCTTTTGTTGCCTGTGCTTTTGGTGTGATATCCATGAAATCAGTGCCAAGCACCAACATCATGAAGCTTTTCTCCTGTCTCCTTCTGGGGGTTTTATAGTTTCAGGTCTTAAATTTAAATCTTGAATCATTTTGAGTTGATTTTTTAAATTTTTTTAGAGAGAGAGAGCTGGGGCAGAGGGAGAGGGAGAGACTCTCGAGCAGACTCCCCACTGAGTGTGGAGCCTGACACGGGGCTCGATTCCAGGACCCTGAGATCAGGACCTGAGCTGAAATCAAGACTCGGACACTTAACTGACTGAGCCACCCAGGCACCCCCATTTTGAGTTGATTTTTTTTGTATAGTGTTAGATAACGGTCTAGTCTCATTCTTTTGCACATGGATATACAGTTTTCCCTACACCATTTATTGAAGTAACCATCCTTTCCCCATTGTAGATCCTGGGTACTCTTGTGGTAGATCAGTATGGATTTATTTCTGGGCTCTTTCTTCTGTTCCATTGCTCTATATATGTTTATGCCAGTACCATACCATGTTTTAATTACTGTCGCTTGGTAATATATTTTGAAATCAGGAAGTGAGATGCCTCTGCTTTATTCACCTTTTTCAAGATTTTTCTGACTATTGAGGGTCTTTTCTGGTTCTATAAGAATTTTGGAATTTTTTTTTCAATTTCTATGTAAAATGCCATTGGAATTTTGATAGGGATTGCACTGAATCTGTAGATCGCTTTGGGTAGTATGAACATCTTAACAATATTAAGTGTTCCTATCCATGAACATGGATGTCTTTCCTTTTTTTTTTTTTTTTTTTTTTTGGTATATTCTCTAATTTCTGTCATTCATGTTTTGTAGTTTTCGGTGTATAAGTCTTTTGCTTCCCTACATAAATTTATGCCTAAGTGTTTTATTCTTTTTGATGATACTGTAAATGGAATTGTTTTTTTCAAATTTCCTTATCAGGTAGTTTATTATTAGTGTAAAGAAACACAATTGATTTTTGTATCTTGATTTTGTAACCTGCAACTTTACTGAGATTACCATACAGAGAGAGACAGATATGTAAAATGCAACCAAGAAGAGTAGGTACTATGATTCTTGTCCATGATGTTATTGCTATTAGTTTCACCCAGAAAACTGTAGTAGCCTCTACACTGGTCTCCTTGGATTTAGTTTCATTTCCTCAGCCAGAGTCATCTTTTAACATGAAGGCTGACCCTGTCACCTCCATACCTGTGCTTAAAACTCTTCAGTACTGTAAATCCTTGGAGTAGCATTCAAGATCATTCACGACGTAGTTTCTCCATGACCCCATTTCTTTGAATCCCTCTGAGGGAGATAATATAACAAAAAATTCAGGGCTACTGGGACATTACTCTCCTTCTGTCTCCATACTTCTCTCTGCTGGGAAGACCTTCCACTTAACCTCCCCTTCTCAGCCCAACTAATTTTTTTTTTTGAGAGATAGAAAGAGAGAGCACATGCCTATGAGTTGGGGGTGGGGCAGAGAGAGAGGGAGAGAGAGACTCTTAAGCAGGCTCCATGCTGGGCACACAGCCCAACTCGGGGCTCAGTCTCACGACCCTGAGATCATGACCTCATGATCATGGCTGAGGTCAAGTGTCAGGCGCTGAACCGACTGAGCCACTCAGGCGCCCTAGCCCAACTAATTTTTATATATTATTCAAAGTAATCTCAAATTGTAGAATAGACTTCTGGTCCACAGGGCATCTCAGTCATTAAGTCAAACAAGATGAGCATGCCCCAAAAGGCTGCTGCTCAGATATTTCAAAGTTAAATGGCTAATAATCATTTTCCAGAAAAGGAAAAGGCAACAAAATGGTGGCACCGATATAAAAATACATAAGGATACAACAGTCTTACACAATTCACAGCGCTCACCGTAGCACATATCTTCCCCAATGTCTATCACCCAGATCTGTACTTCTGAAACAAATAATGCAACATATTTTAAGAAAAAAGAAAAAGAAGAAGATAGCAGGAGTGGAAGAATGAAGGGGAGTAAGTCAGAGGGGGAGACGAACCAGGAGAGATGATGGACTCTGAAAAACAAACTGAGGTTTCTAGAGGGGAGGAGGGTAGGGGGATGGGTTAGCCTGGTGATGGGTATTAAAGAGGGCACATTCTGCATGGAGCACTGGGTGTTATGAACAAACAACGAATCATGGAACACTACACCAAAACAAATTATGTAATATATGGTGATTAACATAACAATAAAAAATTTTAAAAAAAATACATAAGGATATATTTTCAATTCTGGATTATTTTTTCTAGCCTTTTAATATAAAAATGTTTAATCATACATCAAAGCTGACTTTTACAGTGAGCATTTATATACCCACCACCCATATTTTGCAGTTAACATTTTGCTATTTTTGCTTTATAACGTATCCATGCAACTATCATCCCTCTTTATCAGATTAGTTTTTAATATTCTGATAATCTTACCCTTAAATACTAAGTTATCTTAAAAAAAAATAACATAGCTGTTTCTATATTGGTAAAGCAAAATAAACTTGTTCTTGTTGAAACAATGTAAATTGACTGCTTTTGAATTCAATCCATTGAAATATCCATTAAAAAGCAAACCAGAGAATGTAAAACATGTTTTATTAATACTCCACTATACCTGATTAGATGCAGACCATTAGGAAGAATTGTTTTAATTAAAGGGTCTGGGTTGCCAATATACAAAAAAACGTGAAGTTTTCTATTCCAGTGAAAGGTTTTGTGAGGACTATGTTTTCTCCATCTTTATAAAATTTAACTTTGACCTATATTTTGTTAATGCACCGTGTGTTAAGCTATACTATGACATGTGCTAAATAGATCTGGCAGTTTGGAAATTGGATTTTTTTTCGTTCCTTTTACATTAAATCCCCATAACACCTTATTGATTAATTTGTATCATTACCATTTTAAAGAAAACTCTCAGACTGGCAGGTGAGAATTAAAAAGAAACAAACCAACATGGTAAGCCCACCTCCAAGCCAATCAACATGGAGTCAGTGTGTCCTTCTAAATTACTAGGGCACAGCTTTCTACAAAGTCACAGCATGACTTTATATGCTTCAGTATTATTGCTAAAATAATGGAGAATACACTATCTTCCATATAAAATGTTTCTTTTCTGTAAGTTTTTATGACACTTAGTATACTGCAATGACCACATTGTTCAGTTCCAGAGTTAGTAGCACACCATTGTGAATGGCTCAATTCGCAGTGTGGTTACTCATTCGAGCACATTCTTGAGGGTTTACAATGTGCAAAGCATTCCATTAAGTAGTGTACAGGCAGAAGTTCTCAAATGCAGATGATCTGTGATTTCCTCAATCAGCACAGAAATGAGAACTATAAAGACTGAAAGAGAGAGTGGGGGAGGGAGTAGACCGAAAAATGTTATAAGCTTGTCACCAGCCTTTCTTGGAAAAGCCTGCCCTGTATTCTGAGAGCATGTTCTTGTGATTTATTTTTTAGTTGTTAAAATGCCCTTTCAATTACAATACAGTGGTAACAGTATATGGTGAGCTTTGTGTTGTTTTAATAGTTATCGTGCCAGAATTATCATTTGACACCTGTGTTAATTATCATTTGCCACAATAGGCTGTGAAACAAGCCATCTCAAAACTCAGTAGCTTAAAACAGTAAATATTTCTTTAGCTCACTAGCTTGTGGCTTGATTTATTTATTTATTTTTATGTTCAGTTAACCACTGTATAGTACATTAATAGTTTTTGATGTAGTGTTCAATGATTCAGTAGTTGCATATAACACCCAGTGCTCATCACCACACGTGCCCTCCTTAGTACCCATCCCCAGGTTACCCCACTCTCCCATCCCCCTCCCTTCTGTAACCCTCAGTTTGGTTCCTGGAGTCCAGAGTCTCTCATGGTTTGTCCCCCCCTCTGATTTCTTCCCCTCCAGTTTTCCTTCCCTTCCCCTATTGTTCTCTGCACTATTCCTTATGTTCCACATATGAGTGAAGCCGTATGATAATTATCTTTCTCTGATTGAATCACTTCACTCATCATAATCCCCTCCAGTCCCATCCATGTCGATGCAAATGGTGGGTATTCATCCTTTCTGATGGCTGAGCAATATTCTATTGTATTTATGGACCACATCTTCTTTATCCATTCATCTGTCGAAGGGCATCTCAGCTCTTTCCACAGTTTGGCTATTGCGGACATTGCTGCTATGAACATTGGGGTGCAGGTGCCCCTTCTTTTCACTACACCTTTCTCTTTGGGATAAATACCCAGTAGTGCAATTGCTGGGTTGTAGGGTAGCTCTATTTTCAACTGTTTGAGGAACCTCCATACTGTTTTCCAGAGTGGTTGTACCAGCTTACATTCCCACCAACAGTGTAAGAGGGTTCCCCTTTCTTTTTTTTTATCATGTTCAGTTAGCCACATATAGTACATCATTAGTTTTCGATGTAGTGTTCAGTGATTCATTAGTTGCGTATAACACCCAGTACTCATCACCACACGTGCCCTCCTTAGTACCCATCACCCTTTCTTATGGCTTGATTTAAATTGGGCAGTTTTTCTGCTGTGGCCTGGGCTAGTTTGCCCATCTGGAGGGTGCCTAGGAACTCACGTGTCTGAGGGTCACTGGATCAGCTCGGCTCTGCCGCACATATCTTGCTCATTCTTCTTCCAGCAGGTGAGCCCAGGTGTGTCCTCTTGGCAAAGGCAAAGGTGAAAGAGCAAGAGTGGAAATATATGGACAACTTTTTTAAGCCTATGTTTCCATCAAGCCTGCTAATATTTCATTGCCCAAAGCAAATTTTACTTTATTGCCCAGTGCGGTAGGCAGAAAAATGGCCTCCCCAAAATGTTCCCATGTCCAAATCCCCAGAATTTGCGGATATTAACATATCCACATGGTACATGCTGAGGGAGAATTAAAATTGCTGATGGAATTAACATTGTCAGTCAAATGCCCCTGAGATGGGGAAATTATACTGGATTATGCAGATGGGCACAGTAGAATCACAGGGTCCTTATAAGCAAAAGAGGGAAGCAGGAGAGTGGGAGTCAGTGACAGAGAGAGATATGAAGACTCTACACTGCTGGCTTAGAAGAAGGCAAAAGGAGCCCCTAGCCAAGCAATGTGGGTGGCCTCTACTCGCTGGAAAAAGCAAGGAAACAGATTCTCCTGCAGCTTCTTCAGAAGGAACACAGTCCTACCAACATTTGAATTTTAGTCCATCAGACCCATTTCAGATTTCTAACTTCCAGAGCTGTAGGGTCATAAATTTGTCTTGTCCTAAGCTACTGTTTGTGGTAATTTGTTACAGCAGTAACAGGAAAATAATACACCCTCCGTGGTCCAATCTTTTCCATAACATCTATTATTTTTTAATGTTTTTCTTAAAATTAGCTGTCTTTGTTTTTGCTTTTAGCTTTAAGTTATAATACTTGTAACATTGTAGTTTGATGTGCTAGTGTGGGTCTTTTTTAATAATATGTCCCCACAAAAATAAATGTTAAAATTTAAACTGTTCTTCTGTGTAATGCTGCCAATCAGCAGCATTAGGCAAACCACATTTTGCGAAATGTGGGTCCGGGTGATCTAAGGGAGCAAAAAATTGCAAAAATGAGAATTTCCAAGAGAAGGAAGCATTGGGCTATTGGGTAGAATTGGGGGCAGACAAAGGTGGAAGAGAAAGACAAATGATCCAGCAGAACTCTAGCCCTCTATCTGCATTTGTATCAAGCAATGTGAAGCTTCCTCATCTTGACAAGTCTAAATGCTGGTGGATTCATTGTTCTTTCCACTGGCTGAAACATTCACTAGGACTCTTGCCTGTCTTCTGCCTTAAGCTTGGGTTTATCCTACTTCTTCCAAAGTCCCAGCTTTCCCCCAGCTGGGATATACACTTGCTCCTTTCTATAAAGAAAGCCCAGAGGTGCCTGGGTGGCTCAGTCAGTTAAGTATCTGCCTTTGGCTCAGGCCATGATCCCAGGGTCCTGGGATCAGGCCCTGGATTGAGCTCCCTGCTCAGTGGGGAGCCTGCTTCTCCCTCTCCCTCTGCCCCTCCACGCACTTGTGCACTCTCTCTCTCTCTCAAATAAATAAACCCTTTAAAAAAATTAAAATTAAAAAAAAGAAAGCCCAAACTTCTTTGCAGCACTCCCCAGTCATTTTGATATCATACTAAGCAGATAAGGTGTCTCATGGCTGGGGACTCCAAACTCCTCAGTACCCACCTAGAATATGTTCCACGGCTGGAGGGCAATCAGTATCTGAGGTACCTAACAGCACGTGTTTTGGCACACCCATGAGCACCTGTTTTAAAACCTGTTTTAAAACATTTATCAGTTGGGAACTTCTTGAAGGCAATAATTTTGTTCTGTTATTCCTTCTGTTCATCATTCATAACATGATATGTGGTAGGTATGATCATTGATTGAAATTGATTGCCAATTCATAGGTACTTGTTGATTGAAATAAAATTAAATAAATGGCAAATGACTTCTTCCAGGTCAGACATTTACACAGCTTTATTTCTCTTCCCTCTGCAGCCTTCCATTGCCAACTCTGTCTACCCATAGGCCGCATCTGCAGGCCAGGCCCGTCTTGGTTTCCGAATTAGTCTTAGTGGCTCTGGTAGTGCAAACCGAAATCCAGGCTTGCCGTCTGGTGGGATCTCTCATTCAGATTCTGTGGCTCATGGACTTAGTATTCAGTATATGAGGAATAAACCTGGAGTGCCCAACCTGGGATTTGAAAGTCCCGCATTCCTGACTTCCTTTTTTTCCTCTTCTGCCCTCTCCTCCCTCTTGGTCTGGTAGTTTTAGTTATTTGAACACTAGCAACCCCTTGGCAATTGTTCTTACGTCTGTTCTCTAGAAGCTGTCACAAGTGAGCGGAGGCAGGATGGAGTGCCATCCCGCCTCTAAGGCGATAGAGGAAAGAGCATAAAACCAAGAGTTAGAAGCCCTGGGTTCTAGGAAAACCTCCGGAGTGGGATTTAGGGCACGTCTCTGAACTACTCTTGGCATCAATCTCCTCATCTGTGAAATAAGATTAATGGTATATAACCTGCCTGTGCTTCAAGGTTGTTTGGAGCCTCGTATGTGTCTCCCCTACCCCACCCATAGAGCATATACCTCTCAGATGTGTACAGGTAGCCTGTAATGTTCTACAGTAAGCTTATTATTTCCAGGATTCTTCAAATCAATGATCAGCGTCGATCCAGTTCAACATAATCATATATTAAGCATCAATATGTGTGGGAATCTCTTTGGTTGTGGATGTTAATGCAAGTCTGTATAGTTTATCTAAAATAGGACAGTAGTGTAATATTGATATAAATCATCAATGTATGTTTTTAATAGATTTATTTTCTCAATATAAGGATCATTTTGGCCCAAAATTAGTTTGACAACTTAAATTTTGATTTGCCAGCCACATAAGAAGCCTTCCTCTTTGTCCCTGGGCTGATTTCCTCTCCTAAACCTTTTCAGTTCTAAGCCCAGACAAACTGCTGTGGTTCTTTGAGAGGCCACACAAAATAAGTATTGTCCAATGCTAACACTTTGAAATGTGATATTGTAATTACTTACCAAGTGAACATTAATCACTACCAGATTAGAATGGAATTACCTGTTATATTCACATTAATAGCAAATGAGCTTTCCCTGATTGATGTTGTTATAATGAATAAAAAAGGAATGAATACCGATCTGGCATTCACCAAAAGATGCATAGTCATTAAGGCCATACCATCAAAAGGCAAGTAATACTTAACAATAAGAAGTATTAATTAAAGCAAAATCACAGTGAACTCCTGTTGAATTACTTATATCTGCATTACAAAGATATTAGACTCTTGGGATTAATGTGATTGTGATACATTTTATAAAAATCAATAATGAACGACCATTTAAAATATTTAGGAAGCAAGTACTTGTTTGTGTTTACTACATAGCTCTACCAGCTATGTCACTTCTCTGAGTGACTTACTAGCATAGGCACAGTGATGAATAATACCAAGCATTAGATATATTAAATTATATCTTTTTACCTGAAAGGAAGCATTTTGTTTTTCAGAATTTTTGTGCATTTCCTATAGAATATTCTAAAGGGCCTCTAAAGTGTAGATCTAACATCGACTAATTTCCGTTTAAAAAAAAAAGTATTTGAAGGCTGATCTGCTGTGAATATTGAACCAGATGTTAAGGAGCACCCTAGTCAAAACTGAGACTTGGGGGGTGCTGGGTGGTTCAGTCATTAAGCGTCTGCCTTCGGCTCAGGTCATGATCCCAGGGTCCTGGGATCGAGCCCCATGTCGGTTTCCCTGCTCAGCAGGAAGCCTGCTTCTCCCTCTCCCACTCCCCCTGCTTGTGTTCCCCCTCTTGCTGTGTCTCTCTCTGTGTCAAATAAATAAATAAAATCTTTAAAAAAATAAAACTGAGACTTCGGAGCAGAGAAGCAGAACGAAACCATTCATATACAATTTCGAAGGAGTAATTGAGCATATACCTATCAAGGGGGATAAAAAGTCAGGCTCTCCCACTCAAGGTGCTTTCTTTCTTTCTTTCTTTTTTTTTTTTTTTTTAATAATTTTGAGATTTTCCTATGGCAACAAATCCATAGCAGAAAGCAAAGAGTTTTACATCAGTTAAATGATCAGAAAGTCATTCTTATAATTTTGCTACATTGAACATTGTTTAAACAATTTAGAATGATATTAAAACAGCTATAAGACACATTTGTCTAACATAAGAGTTAGCATTTAAACTAGATTAAAATAATTATGTCTTTAAAAGGGTGCGTGTTAAAACTGGTAAAATCTAAATGAGCTCTGTATTTCAGTTAATAGCATTCTACCAATGTCAGTTGCCTGACTTGGATAATGCACTCCGGTTATTTAAGGTAGTATCATTGGGAGAAGCTGGGTGAAGGGGTACATGGGAATTCTCTATACTATATTTTTACTTTCTTGTGAGTCTTTAACCATTTCAAAATAAAAGTTATTTTTAATAAAACTAAATATGTATTTGAAGAGAATGCTATCTTTTCTCTCTAACCAGTGACTAATTGCTCAGCCTGAAAGAATATGTGGAGGTAGTTGGCAAATTAATTACACTTTTGACCTCGACTTGATGATTTTTGAACCAGTAAGGGAATAAATGTGCCAACATATGTTATGGAACTTATAAATATAGAAGATAAAACGATAGAAGCTAATTATTTCTTGGTGTGTTGCAGTGGGTCCACTTAACGCTGTTTATGTAGGAAGCTACTGCGATTATAAAAATGAACACAGCCAAACAGCCAAGTAAATTAATTGAACTTTAAAGGTGCTGTGCATGAGATTTGAAATGAAGCTTATGATGAGCTTTGCATTTATTGTCATACAAGGTAGACACCTTTTTTTTTAATTTTAGTGTTCCACATTATATGCTACAGTATCAAAGGAAAACTCTAAAAGAGGCACTCAAAATCCTGATGTGCCCTCCGTTCCAAAAAGGCAGCACCACAATGAATCCGACCTTCAGAGTTAATAATATCTCAGAACCAACCCAGCAGTTGTACCAGCATGATTTAGCTCCTGCTGTGGCTATTATTATTTTTATTTTATTAATTTTGCAATTAAATTGCAGAGTTAAACTCAACCTATTTCAAGCTGTGGCTTTTTTCCACTCTCCTCAGAAGTTCGTAGGTAACTTCAGATGTTCAGCAGTGAAAGCAGACAGCTTGGATATTATTTACGTAGCACCCATTTTGTGTGAAAAAAAAAAGATTTCACAAAATCTCACAGAAGTTCCATAGCTACTTTTATTATATATCTAAAAAATAGAAAAGGTTAAAAGGGCAGTGCCGATTTTTAGTACAGCTACATCGTGAGCCAAATCTACCTCATTTTCATCAAGAAGTTACTGAAGCGGCGTGTGTATACAACACCACCAGGTATTTGAAGGGAGGTCAGAAGGTAGATAGAAAGGCTCTCTAGCCCTTGGGAATTGTACATTCTAATAGTATAAATGTAGCAACTTTTTATTTTTTTAAAAGATTTTATTTTTTTAAAAGATTTTCTTTCTTTCTTTCTTTCTTTCTCTTTCTTTCTTTCTCTCTTTCTTTCTCTCTTTCTCTCTCTCTCTCTCTCTCTCTCTTTCTCTCTCTCTCTCTTTCTCTTTCTCTCTCTCTTTCTCTCTCTCTCTCTCTCTCTCTCTCTCTCTCTCTCTTTCTCTCTTTCTCTCTTTCTCTCTTTCTCTCTTTCTCTCTTTCTCTCTTTCTTTCTTTCTTTCTTTCTTTCCTAGAGAGAGAGTACAAGCAGGGGGAGTGGCAGGCAGAGGGAGAGGGAGAAGCAGGCCCCCCACTGAGCAGGGAGCCTGACACAGGGCTCTATCCCAGGACCGCGGGATCATGACCTGAGCCAAAGGCAGACGCTTAACTGACTGAGCCACTCAGGTGTCACTAAATTTAGCAATTTTACATAGACTTATTAACAACTACCTTATTTATCTTGAGGCTCAATATATATTTTGCAGTTGTGTAGGATCCACAAAATATTCCACACGTCATTTAAACAGGGGCTTTTTATAGAGAAAGTGACATTTGTAAAAGATTGGAAGAAATGCACCTGGGTTAGTAAAATCATAGTTTTCTTTGGACTTCTGGAACGAGTTGGAGTTAGCTTTATATCTGATATACTCATATATGACATGCTGTTTGCTAAAGACTAAGGAGAGAAGCTACATGGGGGTTACAAGTTAACAGAGTTGCTGCATCCCCCTTTGACTTGGTGCATCTCACTTTGCTTTTTTTAAAGATTTTATTTATTTGACAGAGAGACAGAGGCACAAGCAGGGGGAAGGGGCAGAGGGGGAGGGAGAAGCAGACTCCCCACTGAGCGGAGGGCCAGGCGTGGAGCTGGATCCCAGGACCCTGAGATCATGACCTGAGCTGAAGGCAGACCCTTAACCGACTGAGCCACCCAGGCACCCAGGTGCACCTCACTTTAGTGGTTAAGTAAAGTGCTGGCCATCTGGACATCTTTCTGCCTGTGCTCCCATATAGCTGGGTATTCAAGGACCAATAACGCAACCTTGCAGAACATTATATCTCTTGCCGATAGGCAAGATTTCTAAGTGCCATTTACATCCACATTTCTGTGTTTCACTCAAAGACGATCCTTCGTGCCAGAATTATCCTGAGGTAGGGCATAGTATTGAAAGGGTTAACTGTGTCTGAACGGGCAACTATGCTCCTTTCACAAGCTCACAGTGTGATCTTCCTACAAGCCTCTTAGCCTCTCTAGAATTCATTTCTATAATGTGAGGAATAAAGGTTAATATTGTGAAGATTAAGTGAAATAAGTTATAGAAAGTACTTAGCATAGTGCCCTGTGTATCATGAAGGCTTAGTATGTGTTAGTAGCTTCATTTTATTATTATCATGATTATCACTGTTAATAATAATGAACCCTGGTTATTGGAGGAGTTGGTTTTGTCCTCTTATCTCATAGTCAAAATAGGTTTTAAAGGGTCTTTTATCTCTTCTTTCTGGTGGCACATTATAGATACTTAGAGTAATGTGCTTCATTTGTGTATGGTTCTTTTTCATTTACAAAGTGCTCATTTATGTTATCTTACTAAAATTTCAAAAGCAAGTGTAATAGAACCAGAATTTATAAGAGTACAACTGAGAGAAGGCAATATTTTGCTCACTGATTTTTTTTAGTTTAGCTGACTCATATCTTCTCATGCTGCATATTGTCTGTCTTGATGAACAGAACGCGAACCTGAGGTCAACCTTGTGTGTATATGTTTGTTCAGCCTGAGAAAGATCCAGAGGTACAAATATTGGGATAATCCAGATTTCCCAGGAGAAGGTAGCATACACAGTAGAATTTCCAGGAGGTCCATAAACAGTCTGTTAAAATGTTAGCTCAAACCATATAGTATTTCCAGTATTCAAATGTTTGAGACCTACAAAATTAGCAGGGTTTTTTTTTTTTTTTGCATGTTTCAACCTAATAGCTAAAAAAAAAAAAAAAAATGCAGCTTGAAGTTGCAAATTGTTCCCAAATATTGTACAACAAAAAATGAAGAGGAAAATAAATATTGCTAATAAATTATACCTGGGCAATTCCAGGCCAGAAAGTCCCACCCCCCTCATTTATTTTACCCCCTGACCTATGCAATTGGCCAAATATCTTGTTAGCAAAATTTTTCTTTCCATAGATCATTTATAGGGATTTCTGGTTAGAACTGGTAGGTCATGACACTTTACTAAAATGAGAGTAGGGGAAATAAAACTATAGATTTACCTACAAGGGGAAAGAATATGGGAGCAGCAACAAGAAAATATGAGCAATGACAAATTTTGAGAATATGTAAAGGGAGCGGAGAAGTTAGCATCTCTAGGAGAACTGAACACCAAGTACCTAAAACCTAGAAAGTCTTGGAAATTGGAGGCCCCGGCTACTACAGAAGGCGGGGATGACGATGGGGCTGATAGTAGGGACATTCGTCAAAAGTGGGTGTAAGAAGCATTCAGATCCCCAGGCCTCTCATGCCCTTTTCATGGAATCCAAATTGTTGCCTCTTCCCTACCCAGCCAGGAGACTGGAGGTTTGTTCTCCAGAGAAATTGTACTAGAAAAGATCAACATCTGGGGACATCAGGTAGAGAAGAAGGCAGGGGAGAATTTCCACACTGAAAACGGGAACTAAATGAAACTACACATACTGAATAGGATCCCCCACTCTCTCCAAGGCTCAAGTCCTAAATGGCTCCAGGCATACTGGCAGCAAGCATATATACTCCCAGAGAGGAGATTAAATGCTTTCCTCTGCAGAAACTGAGTAGCCTTAGAGGAAAAACCTATTGCTACTCTTATTTGGAGGTCTTTGCCCACATGCACAGGATGAAATTCACCTGGTGAAAACCCTACAAGTAAAGCTTATCATTACTTTTTCAGTGCCTAAATCTTAAATATGGATGAGAAATTAGAGCAAAATATAAAAAGGGGGCAGGAGGGGTGGAAAGAACTCAGGGAAAATAGATTCCTATAATTAACATCCCTAAAGACCTCAGTAAAAATATTTGATCTGTAAAACAAAAAGATTTTATTAAAAGGAAAAATTCAAAGAATAAGAATATACTTCTGGAAAATAAAATGTAATAGCAAAGGTGTAAAATTAAATTGAAAGTAGAAGGTAAATCTCCAAGAAAGCTGATAAAATAAAGATGAAGAAATGAATCATAAAAAAAGAAAAGATGGTAAAATTAAAGGATTAAGTCCAAGAAATCCAACATCTCACTAAAGGAATTCTGGAGAAAATATAGGGAAGAATTTATCAAAAACATATATGTGAGAACATTTTGTGAAAATGAAGGACATAAATTTTAAGATTGAGAGTGCCCACCAAGTTCCCAGCACAATAATAAAAGAGAGAGAGAGAGAGAGAGAGAGAGAGAGAGACATCAGCACATATCATGTGACATTCCAGAACAGCAGTAAGATTCTAAAACCTTCCAAAGAAAGAGATGGGTGTGGGGAGGGAAAGGGAAGGACCTAGGTGGGGAGGGAGGGAGAGAGGGAGGGGCAGAAAGAGAGAGAGAGAAGGAGAAAGAGAAAGAGATTAACAGATAGAAATCATGTCACTAATGAAGAATTAAAAATCGGAATGACATCAGACCTCTTAATAGCCATACTTGAAGACAGAAGCTAAAGAATCCATACCTTTACAATTCTGAGGGATAATAATGTTCAAATTAGAATTAATAAATATATTATTTACTTTCCAAGTACCTTCCTCAAGAAGCTACTAGAAGACAAGCTCCATGAAAATTCAACAATTAAACAACAGAGAAGGAAACATGGAATCTAGGATATAAGAGGAGAGAGGGAATGAGAAGGCCTAGTATTACAGTGATGCTTGCAGGCCTAGAGCACAATCTACTTCTTACAAAATTATGGGCAAGCCATCCTGACAAAAGTTCTTATACAAACTGGCAAGAAATGCAAGGTGAAATATAACACACGTCCATTTAAAGCTCAGCGAGCTCACAAGAAAGTAAGTAAAATACCGAAGTACTGGTAAAAGAGGAGCCAAACTCTCACCGTGGATGTTTGCTGATAAACAAGAAGCTCAGGTTCTAATAGTTTCTCAGGGAGAGGAGGAACAGCCGGGCTTGGTTGACTAGAACTGAGATCCCCATAAGAAAGCAAAATCCTTAAAGAGCTACACACCTGTAGCCAAAGAGCAGCCTGGGGAAAAAAATCCATGTTAGCAGCAAGAGGAGATGTCAAGGAAACTTGTCCAACTCACCCTGAGTTCTGGGTAAGGAAAATGTCTTCTTGAAGAATTTGAAAAATCAGGAAGTCCTCTCACGTGTTTGGGGTCCGAATTAATACTTTGTGGCTCTGAGAAGTCTCAGACTCAGAAATTTCCTGGAAGTATTCGTAGGTTGTTAGCATCCTGAGGATCAAACACTTTCTGAAAGGATACACCTTTAACTCAGGCCCTGCAGTTTCCACAGTTAATACCCTATCAGACATGAGCTCACAATCTCAAATTATAAAGCATGAATGGAAATGCCATAAACAAGAGTCAGCTGGGAAAAACTAGATTCGCCTTCCATATCTTCAGATAATGGAACTATAAAAATCAGAAATTAAACGAGCATGTTTGAAATGGTTAGAAACACAAAAGAATCAAACGCTTAAGGAAGCAACAAGGTAGTATATAAAAAAAATAAATTTGAATAAATTCCCCATTAGTCCTCTATATATTAAATATGTAATCCATGTAATAAATAAAACTCTGGACATTTTAAACAGAAACTTAAAACTGAAAAAGAATTAGTGAATGGGAGGTGATCTGAAGAAATTCTCAAAACACAGCACAGAAAGACAAGGAGATAAAAAAATATTTTAAAAAAAAGTGATGAGCACTGGGTGTTATACGCAACTGATGAATTACTGCACTCTGCGTCTGAAACTCCTGATGTACTATATGTTGGCTAATTGAATTTAAATTAAAAAAAAACTGAAGACATATGAAAGATAGAATAAGCATAGCATATTTCTAATTGGGGTTTAGAAAAAATAAAAAGGAGGAGGCAGTTTTCAAACAGTTAGAAGTTTCCAGAAATGCCAAGAGACATGAATACTCAAATTTTGGAAGCCAAGAAATCCCAATGTGGATAATGAAAAATTCCACCTAGACTCATTGCAATGAAATCGTCAAATATTAAAGACAATGGGAAGATCTTAAAAACGCCTAGGGAAAGAAAAGGAGATTCCCTACAAAGAACAATAGTAGACTTCTCAACAGTGGCAAAAGGAGCCAAAAGAAGGAAAACTCAAATTTCTATGTAGAATAATACACCCTACTGAATTATTGTTCACAACTGGGATGAAATAAACCATTTTCAGAAAGCAACCAGTCAGAATTCAAACATAAGGGTAAAGGGCTCTCAAAAGAATTTTTCGATGGAGGTTGGAAGATTGGAGAGGAAAATGGACAAATAGAACAATTGCTGTGTTTGCACATGGAAAATCACCATTAGAGTGGCTTTAAAAATCTGTGAAAGTGACTGTCAAGACTTAAGTATGCAGACATTTAAAACTAAGCAAAGAAAAAATATGTTATTCCAGGAAGAAAAGAAAGTTGTACGAAAAAGGAAATATTATCACTGTACCAAATACTTGACCTAACAGGAAACAATCTTAGTCACAATAAGATAAATGCTAAATATCAATTTTTTAAACTTTTTGGTTTTGAAATAGAGATACACAGGAAGCAAGAATAGTATAGAGAGTTCCCACATACCCTTCACTCCCCCCCCACAGTGGTTACACTTTACATAGCTTAGCATATGCTGTCAAAACCAGGAAATTTGGCATTGGTAACATCCATGTGTGCATGTGTGTGTGTGTGTGTGTGTGTGTGTGTGTGTGCATTTTTGTGCCATTTTCTCACATGTGTAAATTTGTATAACCACCACCATGATCAAGGTACAGAACTATTTCATCCCCACAAATATCTCATTCATGCTACTCATTCCCTTTGCTCTCACCATTCCTACCATCTTCTGCTAATCACTAATCTATTTTCTATCACTCTAATTTTGTCATCTTTTGAATATTATATAAGTGAAATCACAGAGTTCATGACCTTCTTGGATTACTTTTTTTACTAAGCATAATGCCCTTGAAATCCATCCAATGGAGCGCCTGGGTGGCTCAGCGGTTAGGTGTCTGCCTTTGGCTCAGGTCATGATCCCAGGGTCCTGGAATTGAGCCCCATGTCAGGCTCCCTGCTCAGCGGGAAGTCTGCTTCTCCCTCTCCCTCTGCTCTTCCCCCCAACTCATGTGCGCACTCTCTCTTTCTCTCAAATAAATAAATAAAATCTTTACTAAAGAAAAGAAATCCATCCAAGTTATTGCGTGTGTCAATAGCTTATTCCTTTTTATTGCTGGCTAGTATTCCATAGTATGGATTATCAAATTCTGTTTAAACATTCACCTATTGAGGGACGTTATGGTTATTTCCAGGTTTGAGCTATTACAGACTATGCTGCTATGAACATATGTGTACAGGTTTTTGTGTGGATGTCAATTTTCCTTCCTCTGGGATAAGTGCCCAAGAGTAAAACTGCTTGGCCATATGGCAATGTGTATTTAGTTTTTTAAAGAAACTGCCGAACTATTTTCCAGGTGGCTATATCATTTTACATTTTAAATTCCCACCAGCAATGTATCAGTGATGCAGTTTCGACGCATCCTCATTAACATTTGGTATTGTCACCACATTTTTCATTTTAGTTTTTCTAATAGATGGGTAGCGATGTCTCATGATGGTTTTAATTTCCATTGCCCTAATGGCTAGTGATGTTGAATATGTTTCATTTGCTTACTTACCATTTAAATATCATCTTCAGGGAAATATTTCTTCATATATTTTGCCCATATGCTATTCAGAATTTTGTTTTTTGGTTGGTTGATTGGTTGGTTTGTTGTTAAGATCATCGACATGCATGCATGTGCAAGGAAGTAGGTATATTGGCAGGTAAAGGAACACTAGCTCTTCATCTTCATGATGGGAAATCAGTAGATAATGACTAAAATTGATAAGTTAAGAAACTGGGTCATAAGCATAATATTTAGGCATATGGATGTAAATATCAGAAAAGAACAACTCAAAGCATTTGGAATAAAGCAAAACTCAGGTAGAAAGGGTTAAGGTAGAGGTATGCTGTTTTTCACTCTAAGTCAGAGTATTATTTCATTTTTTTGGAACTTAATACATGTGATACTTGGATAATTTTTAAAATTAAAATCTAAAACATACAGCTTACTATTAAACCAAATTCTAGACTCTAACCTCAGGATCAGCAAATAGAGTTTATGTATCGATCTCTCATTGACTGCATTGTACAACCTGGAAGATTTATAGATCTAATTGCTTAGGCACTTAGTAGCTAATGGCTATTTTATCCCCATTGTCAATATCAGACAGCTCCACTTAAAAGGCCCAATCTCTTCGAATCCCCTTTCCTTAGTAGCACTCCTAATAATAGCACGAATTTTCTCATATTCTCATACTTCAAACTTCCTGTGCAGGGCTTCAGTTTTGAGACTAGGATAGAGATAGGAGTGTCTGAGGTAGGACACAAGCATGTCAGCACTGGACAGACATCACCTTTATCAAACTGTCCCCATGTAAACAGATCCTAGTACAATCTCCTGACGTCTTCTAGAGTGTTTATATCACACGAAGAAGCAAGAGTGGGCTTTGGATACTCTTGACTAATAAAACCACTGTCCTGTGATTTTTGATGAGAAAGAATTTATTCCTATGAACCAAGGAATATTCAAAGCAGATCATCTAATTCTACTTAAAAGAGCCATCTTATGCCTAGCTCGCTTCACCTGGAACCTCTAAATTGGAAGAATGTTCCTACCTGCTGAAGACAGATGGTTAACACATTTGAAAATTATCCATGTGCGTCTTGTCCTTGTGGAGAAAGCTCAAAAAACAATGGAGAGCAATGTAGAGTGGGAAATGGCTACTTTCCTAGATGTTCCCCTGGATGGCTAATGATCCAAGGGGCAAGTGCCAAGAACAGTTATGACCTTTGTCCCTGCTGTTGTGAAACACCATGGAGCTTTCCCAGACATCAGCAACACAAGCCCGAAGGGTTTTAGGATGTGGATGTTACTCAGTAAACCTCTATTTTTATCTGAGAACTCTGTCTCAGTCTGCAACCATTTGTCTTGCTAGCTTTCACACTCATTCTCTCTGTATTTCTATGTGATTCTTTGCCACCCTCTCTTTCTCTGTATAGATGTGAGTGTATGTGCCTTTTTACCACATTCAAATAGATATACCCTTCTGAATATATTACTTATCTGTGAAGTGCTTCTTTTTCTTCTCTGTGTTTTCACCTGTGTTTTGCTTGTTCTTTCTTTCTTTGCACCATAGGTTCTATGTATATGACTGTGTCTCCCCCAACTCCATTTTTTCTCTTCCTTTTTTTAGATCTCTCTCCCATCATTTTCATAATATAGAAAAGAAGTAAATTTATTGTCATGTTATTAAAAAGATATGCACACCATTTTATATTATTCATTGATAAAAATTAAACCAATTCAGTTTTTACCTACACAGCCTTCCCTTGACATGTGTGTCTGTGCAATTGATTAGATATGAAAACAGTGACTATTAATAAAACAGAAATCCCCTCTCTTTTACACTTGCCTTTGTTTAAAAAAAAATGTTTCATAGAACCCATGAAATGTGAAGGGACTGAATATCTAGCTATCATTTTTTTTTTTCAATTAAAGGTAAGATGTTTCTTCCCAAGGTTTTCTAATGAAGTCCCTTACTTCATTAGAACTTACTTACTTACTTAGAAGTAACATTTCTACAGTGGACCAAACCAAAATGATTCATGCATATACAGTTGTGGTGACATGGAACATGGAGTCACTATCTGTCTTTTAAGCAGTTCTCCATAAATACTAATATATTGAACCTCAACTTTAGAAAGGAATGTGTTGTAGACAGTGTGAAGTTGTAGAGAATTCTCTGGCAAGAGCACACACTACAATTACTCTGTGTTGTTGAAAAAGAGCAGACCCAAATATTTTGACAAGGTACAGTAAAGCTAAAAAGTCCTTTTGTTAAAAATAAAAAGGAAGGATAAATCTTTGTGACCTTGGGTTTGCAATGGATTCTTAGATATGATACCAAAAGCATAGATAACAAAGGAAAAAAATAGATAAATTGGGTCTCATGAAAATTTAAAACTTTAGTGTGTTATTTAAGAAATCAAGAAAGGAGAAAAGACAACCTCTAGAATGGGCAAAAATATTTGTAAATAGTATATTTGGTAAGTATCTAGTAGCCACAATACATAAGAACTCTTAAAACTAAAACAACAACAACAAAAACAACTCAAATTGAAATTGGGCAAAGGACTTGAGTAGACATTTCTCTGAAGAAACACTAATAGCCAACAAGCACATGAAAAGTTGCTCAACATCATTAATCATTAGGGAAAGGCAAATCAAAACCACAGTGAGGTATCACTTCACCCTCATGAAGATGGCCATGATAAAAAAAAAATGCAAAATAACAACCATTGATGAGTATGTTAGACAAATTGGAATGCTTGAACATTGCCATTGGGAACATAAAATGGTTCAGCCACTGTAGAAAACAAAAAGTTAAACATAGATTTAACATATGACCCAGCAGGCCCTCTCCCAAGTATATACCAAAAAGAATTGGAAGCAGGTGCTTAAACAAGTTCTTCTATGTGAATGCTCATAGCAGCACATAGCATACACATATTTGTAACAACCAGAAGGTAGAAACAACCCAAGTGTTCATCAACCAATGAACAGATAAAGAAATTGCAGTATATACATAAATGGAATACTATTAAGCCATGAAGAAAACAAAGTACCAACACATGGATGAACTTTGAAAATATTTTGCTAACCCACAGAAGATAAATACTAAAGGACACATATTCCATTTTTATGAAATATCCAGAGTAGATAAAACCATAACAACAAAATACAGAGTGGTGGCTGCCCAGGACATGGTGAGGGTAAGATGGGGAGTAACTGCTTAATGGGTATGAGATTTTATTTTGGAGTCTTGGAAATAGATAGAGGTGGTAGTTACCTAACATTGTGAATGCACTAAATGTCATTAAATTGTTTGCCTTACAATGGCTAATTTCATGTTCTGTAAATTTCACCTCAATAAAGAAGGAAATTGTGAGGATGTTTTAAAAATGAACTAAATGAAAATAAATAAATAAAAAGACACATGTCCTGGCTTTAGCACACTCATCTGTTCTAATTATAAGACAGTACCTGTGCCACCAAAGCTAGTGTGCAGTAAGGGGCACAATAATTCTGAATAAGTGGTTAATGAATTAATAAATATATTTCATTCCAAGTTCCCCAGAAGCAGACCCAGAGTCAAGAATTTAATGTAAACTCTCAGTCAAAGCGGACCTTGAGACAAGGATTTCCTTGGGAAGGGAATAAAATGTCAATAGATATAGAGAGAGGAAACGAGACAATGGAGAGAAGGCATTCAGTAAAAGATGCAGTATCGCGTGAACTACCCTCGGTCTAGTGGAATTTCACCCCACTGTGGCAACTCTGTGTGTGCTGCAAACACATGCTTTGGAGTTCTCCTACCCAAGTGACAAGGGAGCTGGGCTATTTCCATAACAGCTCCTCAGAGTCATTGGTTGAGCACCGCTTTCAAGGGAAGTTATTCCCCCAACATTTCAGCATGCCACGTGGGCAAGAACAACACTTTTGTAGCCAGAGAAAGCCAGCAAAAAAAATAATGTGGGATCTCACAGTCTGAAGCCAGGTCACTGCTCACTGAAGTGGTGAGGATGGGGTTATTTTTAATTATTATTTAAATACACTCATCTAAGGAAGAGAGCCCTATGATGGCTGCATCATAGTCACTAGTACCATTTTGATGGGACCAAGGTATGTTGCTTAAGAGACATTGGGGAGAGGTTGCTTCCCATGAATATAGCACAATTCTACTCTAAAAATTTTCTTTTTATGAAACAGAATTGCCTCTTGTAATTATAGAAAATATTTAAGTTATATGTGGATCCTTTTTACTAGAGAACAATTTTCAGCAGTCCCTAGGAATATGTCTTAGCAACATAAGGTTTTCTAGGACTCTACTTCAAGATGGATTTCTCCAACTCAGTAATTCTCACCTGGGGACAATTGTATCCCCAGAGGATATATAACAAGGCATAAAGGCCTTTTTGGTTGTCACATTGAGGGTGGCGAGGCTACTGGCTGATAGTTGGTAGAGACTAGGGATGCTGCCCAACATTCTACAGTGCACCAGACAGCTAACTCCCCACAACAACAAAAAAAAATTTGGTCTAATATGTCAATAATGCCAAGGTTGAGAGACCCTACTCTAAACCAGCACTGTCAAATAGAATTCTCTACGATGATAAAAATATTTTACATCTGCACGTTCTAGTACTCTAGTAGCTAGTCACATGTGCTATTGAACACTTGACATGCGGCTAGCGTGACTTACTATATGCCAGATGTGGTGCAATATACTGAGGAAATAAATATGGCTGTAGCTTTGCAGTCATTGAAGCCAGAGCTCGTGGTCTAGTAGAGGAGACAAATTCTTAAAAATAACTTATTGTAAAAGAATGTTGTAAGTGTTATAACAGAGGATGAATAACGTGCTAAGTATGAGGTGTCAGGACTCAGACAGACAATTAACAGGTCTCTAAGGTGAATTTCCACTGTTAGCTCAGAACACTGTAATGTGTAAAAGCTGTATTCTATGCAAAAAAAAAAATTAATCTTTAGTCATGTAACTCATTACTTTATCTTATTTTACCCCTTTTGTCAGAAAGCACATAGAAAAGACTGGAATCTGATGGGGAGTTCTGCTTTATTTAACAATCCTATTGAGTTTCTCAAAATAGTTTACCAAGGAAGTCTATTAAAGTATTGATTTTGTCATAAAGGATAATACAAATGGCATGACAGTCTCTTTAACATTTTAATCGAGCTTAAAATTAGTCTTGCATTTGAAGCAATCTTGCTGAGAAAAATTGTTGGAAAACTTGTGGGAAAAAACTTAACATAAAAAATTGATGGGCCACCTAGGCTGTGAGAACATTAAAATCTGAATCTAAAATATGGTTAGCCATTGTCACATCTTTCTTTGAAGCTTAAGTAACTCAATATTCCCAGTAGGCTACCCAGTGATTCAAAGTGACACATATACTGTCAGCTCATTCCCCTTCCCCGTGTGCTGGTATAATTTGTATCCACAGAAATATGTTGAGAAACCTATTAGTCTTGACTGCCAGAACCTACCAAGAAAAAAACCTATTGTCACCTAAACACATAAATTAATGATAATTAAGGTAAACAAACCTATTAACTTACACTGGCCCATAAGAGACAAAAGCCAGTTTATGGATTTAGAAAAGGAGAAAAATGAGACTGGCCACACAGCAATGATCCAGATAATAATGTGTTTTCTCTGTTCACTGAAAAACCATCATTGCAGGCTAAATCTTCCTTATAAAAGAATTCCAAAAAAATGTATAGATACTCCCCTTCCAGGAGGTGAAGTTTAATGTTCCATCCCCCTGGAGTATTAGTTCAACGAGGTGACCTGTTTTCAAAAAAACACAGAAAAGGAGAAATAACTTTACAATGGAGAAGAAGCCTGGCAGGCACCACCACCTTGACTAAGTGGTCAGGTTTAATATCACCAATAACAATCATGTGGATATCACATGCCCCATGATAGAATGTGATGAGAAGGGCAATCCCCGTAACCCCAGTCTGATCCTGAGGAAACCTCAGTCACAACTTGAGAGACGTTCTGCAGTATACCTGACTTGTCCTCTTCCAGAATGATAAGCTCATGAAAAATAAGAAAAAACTCAGAAACTGTCAGGCCAGAGACCAAAAAGACATGGTCACTAAATACAACTTGAGATCCTAGATTGGATCCTGAAACAGAGAAAGGACATTGGTGGGAAAACTGGTAAAATCGCATTAAAGTCTGTAGTTTTGTTAATAGTGTCATGCCAACATCTATACGTAAGATGTTATCATTAGAAGTTGTGGCTCAGGTACCTGGCAAAGTGTTATATAAATAGGTACCTTTTTTTAATGAATGAGCAGATAGTATGTTTGTGTTTTCTTAAAGGCTGATTTTCTAAAAAGTTCAAATCATGACACCCATAGAAATATATGAGGGATGCCTGGGTGGCTCAGTTGGTTAAGTATCTGCCTTCAGCTCAGGTCATGTTGTCAGGGTCCTGGGATCAAGCCCCTCGGCAGGCTCCCATCTCAGTGGGGAGTCTGCTTGCCCCTCCCCCTGCTTGTGCTCTCCTCTCTCTTTCTCTCAAATAAATAAATAAAGTCTTTTTTTTAAAAAAAGAAATATATAATGAATATGTGCCAAACATTTCATTAAATCATTAACTAATGAGAGAATCAGTAAGATGTTACAGTTGATTCAAAGGAAAATCTGAAGAACAGACACATAAACAGTCAGGAATGCTGATAAGTATTTGATAACAGATGCCATACTGCTGACTCTGCATAGAAGAATCAATTGCATTCCAGGAGGCAAACACAAACGCATTTCCATGAACAAGAATCATTTGCATTACCATCAACCCTCCAATAGTTGACTCCTTTTTTTTGGATTTATTTATTTATTAGAGAGAGAGAGTAACGGGGGAGGGGCAGAGGGCAAGGGGAAGCAGACTCCCCACCGAGCGCTGGAGCCCCACCCTACAAGGGCTCCATCTCAGGAACCTGAGATCATGAGCTGAGCTGAAACCAAGAGTCAGTCGCTTAACCAACTGAGCCACTCAGACGCCCCTCCCTGAGTTGAGTTATAACTCTACAGAGGTAGAAAATAGCACAACCAAAGACTAAGGGGTAGACCCTTAAAGGCTCAGATAACCCCTGAGGGTTTTGTTAGACAACATATAGAATTCCATGGAAAAGACCCACAGGAATCTTTTAATCATTTCAGAGTCTTCCACGATTTCTTTTAAGAGTTTGAGGAGTTTGAACCAAAGTGAATTGAATTGAATCAAAAATAAGGACAGCAGGCATTTGCTTGCATAAATTCAAGCTAAACTCAATGCAAACACTAATGTTTTATTATATACCAGATCATAATTTGGCTTTTGTTTGTTTTGTTTTCTCTACTTCACAGTAGTGTGAACAAGAAAAACTACAGTTTTAGGTTTTTTAGAAACTATAAAATGAAAGCAAAATCAAAATGTCAAAATATTTACCAAACATAAATAGAATCTATATACTTTGAGATGGTACCCTTAGCTTGCTTTTTATAAAACTTATTTTATTGTTCTTGCTGTGTTCATGATTTCTAAGCTGGTTCACAAAATGGTATCTCCTCATTACCTGGGTTTTAGACTTTGGCTCTATTTTTAGTTATCTGAGTAACGGTGAGAAAGTTTGTTAACATTTTTGTGTCTCTGTTTCCTCATCTGTAAACATAGGATGATAATGAAAATACCCACGTCATATGGTTGTTGTAAGAATTAAATGGGGATCCTAGGCAAAAAAAAAAAAATTTAAATTTCAGATAAGCAAGATGAGTAAGCTCTAGAGATCTGCTGTACAACATTGTACCTTTTGTCAACGATAATATATTGTACACTAAAAAATTTATTAAGATGGTAGACCTTGTTTTAACTGTTCTTACAACAATAAAATAAAAATTTTAAATATTCTCATATCTAGAATATATTAAGAACTCTCAAAACTCAAGAGTGAAATAACAATCCAATTAGAAAATGAGCAAAAGACAAGAAGAGACATTTTAACCAAGAATATATAGCAATGGTAAATAAGCACATGGAAACAACATTGTCCATTAAGGAAATTCCAATTAAAATCATAATGAGATATCCCTACACACCTATCAGAATGGCTAAAACAAAAAACAGTAACAATACCAAATGTTGGCAAAGATGCAGAGAAAATGGATCATTCATACATTGCTGGTAGAAATATAAAATGTACAGCCACTCTAGAAAACAGTTGGTTTGTTTTCTAAAACACTAAACATGCAACTATCCTACAACCAAGCAATTGCCCTCTTGGGCATTTATCACCAAACCTGTAGAAAAATGTTCATACCAGCTTTATTTGTAATAACCAAAAAGTAGAAACTAACCCAATGGTTTTCAACAACGAATGGTTATACTAATTACCATACATTCAGATCATGCAGTACTACCCAGCATTAAAAAAAAAAAAAAGAAATGAAATATCAATGTATACACCAACTTGGGTGAATCTCCAGGGAATTATGCTGAGTAAAAAAGTTAATCTTAAAAGGTTACATACCACATGATCGCATTTCTATAACATCCTTGAAATGACAGAATTATGGAATGGAAAACAGATTAGTAGTTACCAAGAGTCAGGGACAACAGGGGGAGAGAAGAGAAGTGGGTGCAGCTATAAAAGGGCGGCACAGGACAGATCCTTGTGGTGTTGGAACTATTCTTAACTGTATCAACATCAGTATCCCAGTCACAGTATTGCACTAGAGTTTCGCAAGGTGTTACCTTTGGGGAAACTGGTCAGAGGTACCTTGGCTTTCTCTGTATTATTTCTCACAACTCCATGTGAATTTATAGTTATCTCAAAGCATAATTTTTTTTTTATAAGTAGGCTCCATGCCCAGTGTGGAACCCAATGCGGGGCTTGAACTCACAACCCTGAGATCAAGACCTAAGCTAAGATTAAGAGTTGGACACGTAACCAACTGAGCCACCCAGGCACCCCTCAAAGTATGGTTTTAAATAGTAAATACAATCAAATAAAAAGAATTCAAAGGGGCACCTGGGTGGCTCAGTCAGTTACAAGACCAACTCTTGGTTTTGGCTCAGGTCGTGATCAAGCCCGGTGTTGGGCTCTGTGCTCGGTGCAGAGTCTACTTAAGACTATCTCTCCCTCTCCTTCTGCTCTCCCCCTCCCCTAAAATAAATAATTTTTTTTTAAATTTTAGGACTTTAACATTCATTTTATCTCACTTATTTTACCAGTAAGAAACCTTAGGCACAAAAAGTTAAAGTGACTCTCCTTCCTGCTTCATTTAAGTTCTTTTATTCTTCTCTCCTTCACTCAGTTAATAGCTTCTATAATAAAGAAGGTATGTCTTGTATTTCTTCAGCCCACATATTACTTCAAGTAATGCTAGGCATAAATTAACACTTTAAAATGTATGGTCTGAGTAAAGAGGAAAGAGAGATATACTTATATATGTAAACATTATGTTAACATGTTTTAATTAACATTAAATGTGCACATAGAAAGTCTAAAAAAGATCTGTTCAAATTACTTGACTTGATTAAGAGTTTTTTAAAAGTTGACAATTTATGGGGTTTTATTTGATTTTTTCATACTATTTTTGAATAGGTAATCATTTTCATGGTTCAGAAATCAAAAGGTATACAGTGAAAATTCTTTTCCCCATCTCTTTGCACTCTCCACTCAGCCCCTTTCCACTGGCAACCAATTATCAACTTCTTGTGTATCCTTCAGGAGATATTTATGAATTTTCAAGCATAAGTTTATGTGTAGATGTGTGTTTTTCTGTGTATAGATGAATTTACATAATTGGTAGCATACCATACATACTTGTTCTGAATCATGCTTTTCTCCTTCAACAGTATATCTTAGCAGTTGGCTTGTGTCAGTACACAGAGTCTCTTGGTCGACTGTGGCTGCCACGCCAAGATGTTACAAACTGGGTGGCTTAAATAGCAGAAATGTATTGTTTCATGGTTCTAGAGACTAGAAGTCTCAGATCAAGGTGTCCGAGGGTTGTTCCTTTTGAGGGCACTGAGGGAGAATCTGTTCCATGCTTTCCCCCTAGCTGTTGGTCGTTTGCTGACAGTCATTGGTGTTCCTTGGCTTGGAGATCTTTTTCTTCATCTTCACGTGGTGTTCTCAGTGTATGTGTGTGTGTGTGTGTGTGTGTGTGTGTGTGTGTGTGTGTGTGTCCAAATTTCCCCTTATAAGAACATGAGTTATACTGGAGTAAGGCCCAACCTAATGATCTCATTTCAACTTGATTTCTCTGTAAAGACTCCATTTCCAAATAAGGTCACATTCTGAGGTACTGAGTATTAGGACTTCAACATTTGAATTTGGGAAAGGGACACAATTCGACCCATAACAAAAAGCTTAGCCATTCTTTTAATGGCTACATAGTGTTCCATTATGTAGCTGTGTCATAATTTATCTGAGCAATACCCTGGACATATTATTGGTTTTCAATGCAGGTTTTTTTCCTAATGTAAGTATAAGTTTCATTAAATAGAATTATAGTGTCTAAGGTTTACCAAATAGTATTTAAATTGTGATTACTCTATAAACTTCAAGTGCCTTGAAGGCAGGATATATTAAGGGAGGAGGGGAGACTTTTAAAGTTCATGTAAAAAAAATAGATATTTAACACTAACCTAAGGATGTAGGAAAAAAGAATAAATATCTCTGTCTGCATTGGAGATCAGGGAGGGTCCTGCATTACCCAGCATTAAACTTTCTATAAAGCTTCTGTAATCCATGTCATGTAGTATTGGCACAAAAAGAGACTTAATATGTCACTCAAACAACACTGTGAGTCCAGAAGTGGATCAAATTGTTTTTGTAGACATTATGTGGCAAAAGTATTATTTTAATCCAGTGGGGAAAAAAGATGTTTTATTCAATAAATGCTGCCAGAACTCTTTGCAGTCCCTCTTGGAGAACAGTTTATCTCCTTGCTCATGCAGTATAAAAATAAATTTCAAGTGCATTAAAGTTTTAAATACAAAAAGAAATATCCTTGGAATGAGGAAGACCTTTTCTAACAAGATAGGAAACCCAGAAGTGATAAGGAAAAGATAGACCTTCTTACTACATTAAAAATAACAAAACACAAAGTCAAAAGACAAATGATAGATTACACAGATATGGTTGGCAACATATATGACAAAAAGGATGCTACCCCTAATATATAAATACCTTCTATACGTTAATTTCTAAGGAGACAAACAACCCAATAAAAAAGTGGTCAAAGGGGCGCCTGGGTAGTTCGGTCGTTAAGCATCTGCCTTCGACTCCGGTCATGATCCCAGGGTCCTGGGATCGAGTCCCACATCGGGCTCCCTGCTCGGCTGGAAGCCTGCTTCTCCCTCTCCCACTCCCCCTGCTTGTGTTGCCTCTCTCATTGTGTCTCTCTCTGTCAAAAAAAAAAAAAAAAAGTGGTCACAGCATAGCAATATACATTTCACAGAGGAAGATATCCAGGCAGCTGGGTGGGGGGGACTATGAAAAGATGCTCAACCTCATCATCATCAGGAAAATGAAAATAAAGAAACAAGACGCCATTTTCCATTCAAGAGATGGACAAAAAGACTTCTAATGAGGGAAAAGATCACTCTCAGGCATTGCTGGTGGGAACATAAATTGCTATGGTGTTTAAGGAAAGAAATGTGGTATTTCTCTATTAGTTTCTTAAATGCACCTACCTTTTGATCTGTCACTCCATTTCTGAGAATCGATTCTACAGAAATAGAAGTACCAATATGAAAGGCTATATGTAGAAACTATTTTATTACTGTAACATTGTCAGTAGGGGTCAAAAAGTAGAAATAACACAAATACCCATCAATGGAGAATTATTGAATAAATTATGGAATTATGATGGCTTTACAGAATGAATTCCTTTTCAGTCGAGTTGGATCTGTGCCTGCTGTCCTGAAGGGATACTCATGGTATCATCTTAACAAACAAAACGAGTTTCGAGAAACATATGAACCCACTTGAAAAATAAAAAAGACAAAATTAATTCCCTGGGATTATGTGGCCATGAGGTAGGAATGGAAGGATATATATCAAGTTATTGGTATTGTAACCTTGGACGTTCAAAGGAGAGAGGGGGAAAGGAAAAGAAGAGGGGGGGAAAAGTCTCGAATTGTATAAAAAACAAACAAGTGGAGTATAAATATTACCACAAATATATAACCATTGAAAATGGACATGGACTAGAAACTCTTAAGTTAACATGGAAAATGGAATATGTCAATGTATGATTACACAGTTGGATTGAGTTCTTTTTTGTCTTTGAATATTGTTGTTTTACATCTTACTCTCTACAGAAATATGGGGTTCAGGGGAAGCCCTGACAAGCATAGTACCTACCACACCACACGGTCACTCAATTATAGTAGCTGTTTATTAGCAGTAGAGTGATAATGCAGAACTCCCCATCTTGAGCCATTTAGATGGACCCCTGGTAGCCCTGAGTTTGCCTACACTTTAAGCCCAGATGTCATTAATATTATAGAACTAGTTGTAACTTAAGTTTATACTGGCACTGTTGAAGGAAGACCATCTACTAGCATGATGCAGATTGGCATGGGGATGGAGGGATGGTGCCTAAGACGCAGATTCTCACTCCCCACTGGCTACCCTAGGACCTCTCCAGGGAGCAAGGTCCCTGCCTTCCTGTGTCTTTACCTCTCACCCCATTTTTGCGTGTTCGTTTCAGCCTAAAAGGGAAGGAAGAATGAAAACTGATGTTCTCCTCCTCGTCAGTCACTGAGGTGACGTGGAAGTTTTGTGACAGTGGGGGCAGCCCCCAGTTTGGCTTCCTACAGAGATGGGATCCTTGCCCTCGATTCTGGATAAAGTTCGGAGCCCTTAAAAAAAAAAAAAAAAAGTTTGGAGCCTTTAACTGAGCTTGTGAAGTAGGAACTTTGGCCACTTCCCCCGGAAGTTTCTATAGTTAGCGTGCAACTTCAGTAGTATGTGACTCACAAAGGGACTGCTGCAGATTCGCACTGGGCTGGGTGTAAGAACGGGGCAAAGGGAAGCCTCAGAAAGTGCTGTACTTTTGAAGCATCTTCCTTAGTACTAACTGGCCCACTTGTCACCCAGACATCCGGGGAGCCCATGGGAACAAGTGCTATTTGTGGTAAAAATATTGACACCACAGGTACCTGAAATTATTCCTGAGGTCTGTTTTTTTTTAAATAATTTGCCCCATACTACGGAGGGATTCCTAGACTATGAGAGTCAGGGGATCGCATTTGGCTACTAACTCTGCTGTCGTCCTTTGAGTAAATCCTGGAAACATCCGGTTTTCTCATCAGTAAATTAAGAGGCTGAGCTAGATGATCTCTAAGGTCCCTCTAGCTCTAGATTTCATACTTTATAGAATTGAGTTGTAGCTTTTCATTTTAAATGCTGGGCCCTGCCAGTGACTCTAAGTCTTAAGCATGCTTACGTTTTCAGATGCTTCAAGAACAAGGCACTCTTTCTAGAGCCCATTTTGATACGTCCTTCTCTGTGATATAAGTGAAAAGGAGTTTGTGGGCCTGCTGAATCCTACCTCCCTGATTCCTGTGAAGCGCATTCAGTATTATGAAGAGCTCATCTTTGGGCCGCCTTAGGCAGTGTGGCATTGACAATTTGACAATTTAGACATGGTTCTTTTCCTTCACAGTCACTTATTTTTTTAAAGTTCAAAGATAGCAATTCTGCAACAATTAGAGAGCTATGTGTCCTATTTGTTCAAAATTGCTTCATTTTCTTAAAAGCAAATCATCTTCCTACACAGAGTGTGGTTCATGGACCACAAGGCTCAGCATCACTGGGGAGCTTGTTAGAAATGTGGAATTTCAGGCTCCATCTAGAACTGTTGAATCAGAATCTTCCCTGTAACAAGATCCCCCAAGGAACTTGTATGCACATTAAAGCTTGAGAAACACCACAATATCACACATATGCCTACATGGAATCATATTCAATGCCAAAGAGAGAGAAAAGGGGGGACCACAAGTTCTCAGATGGAGATTAGTTACGACCTTTACCTCGGTGATCTTTAATGTTCTCATCTGTATAAAATGGACCCTAAACAATATTTCACAATATTTTTACTCTGGAATGCCTAAGGCTATCTTGAAAGAGAAGGAACGTCATCCAAGGTAGGGATCACTTAAGAGCTTTCCACTTTCGTAAGAGTAGGGGTGTGATTTCCCAGGAAGAATGTGTAACAGCAAACAACATTGCGAAGGAGAATGTAACGAGGCTATGGTAAGCATGAACAGGGAGTGGCCAGAAAATGCAAGGCAAAGAAGAAAAAAAAATTGAACAGCAAGCTGAGCAAGAGAAAAACTCAAAGATAGGGGAGTGGCTAGCCATATTGGGACCTATGAGGGAGCTGCCAAAGCTTGGTATGAACACTCCCCCTTACAGTTTTCAGGAAGTAAGAAGTTCATGATGACATAACCAAAGAATTTCCAACACACACTGAGCCAAGCCATCTGATGGTGGTGAGTTGAGATTTAGGGAAGTGAAGATCAGGGATAGAGAGGAAGATAAAAGGAATCTGAGAAATGGGGCAATCCCTAGAGAGGAATATAGGAAAACACAAAGCCACCATCCCAACAATGGGAAGACTAAGATTCAGAATTCATGAGCACACAATCGAATTAAAACTCACATTATCATAGGAACTTGTGCACTCCATCACTAAATGATTAGCTGAGCCCTATCTTTGCTTTTGAGAGAGATCATTGTAGGTGAAAGTCATCTTTCAGTAGTGAGATGTTTGTTAGTGCCATCTTTTTGTTTTTATCTCGAGATTTTCTCAGTTTGAATCCTTTCTCCTTATCATGAAGATGATGTGGTAGTTTTCTCTGTCCTGTAACTTATTTAAAAGATGAGTTCAAACTCCTTTGGCAGATTTTCTACTGAGTGTCTTCTGACAACTTCACTGAGATTTGCACTGAAAGTCATTGAACTCAAACTAGTCACCAAGCATAGTTAGATAGCCCATAGGCATTCAAGTTCATTTTCCCCTTTCAAAGAGATCTGGAGATGCAATTGTAGGGGAAGAAGGAAGAAAGGAATTCAAGAAGAAGCAAAATGAAAGAAAAGTTGGCTTATGAAAGGGAGGTCTTTCTATTACAGTAATAATGTCAATAACATATATGCACTCTGTGTACACAGAGTGAAGAAGAGCAAATTTTACCTTCCAGCAACATAAAATTATACTCAACTAGATATTCACCTAAAAAGAAGAGTCCCTCCCTCTATAATACATATTACTCATAGATTGCCACTCTTCAGAGCTCTTTGTTCCTCCTTAATATTCTTTCTTAGATGATTCACAAGACACTCAGTTATCTTCCAGTGTTTTCTGTCACTTTTTATAAGCAAAATTATCCAGGCTGTATTCAAGGGAGTGAATCAAACAGTGTGCCAATCTTCTCCCAGTTTTGCAATGTTTTTATTCTGGAGTGTCCAAGGCAGCTTTGCAAAAGAAAAGAAGTCACCTAAGGACAGCTAGAGGGTGTGTGCATCAGGGAGAAGTGGAAACCCCACCACTCTTAACCCGATTGATCATTTTCTAATCTGAACTTGTATATGAGTATCATGTCTTCGCTTATTTTGTGTGTATGTCAATATGAACCTCAGAGCTATTCTTTGTGCTGGTTCGGAAAAATCTTCTTTTCTGCCTTCTCCTCCACTCCACCCTTTTTCTTCCCCTCCTTCAACAACTCAGACAATGATATTAATAAGCAGATTGGGGTCATCATTTTGACACACTTTTGTTTGATAGACTCATTCATTCAATCAGTAAGCATCAACTGAGCACTTCCTAGGCATTAAACACTATACTCTCTGCTGGATTTAAGGTTGTAAGTGACAAAACCCATGGCCTTGAGTCACCTAGAGTGCAGTTGGCAAGAAAGATGAGCATTCAGTCACAGTGCAACATATCCATGTTAAAACAGAGGTTCGCACCCTATACCCTAAGCCAGAGAGGACTCTGATGCTGACCTGGGAAACCTAATGGTCAGCTAAGTTATGATGTTGGGGGTGAGAGGACATTGGGAAAGTCTGCAACTACCAGAGTCATTACCTGTAGATTTTGTGGTATCTTCTTACAAAATAGTTTCTGGTCCACATGAGCTACTGTCTTGCCTTTTTTGTAAGGAAATACCTACGTTCTACATCATGTAATTCCCTGGGCCTTCTCCTTGCCCTTTACCTGCCAATACCTTAATCATCCTTGACGGGCCATCTCCCACAGCTCCTCCAGCCAGCTACGTTTGTCCCTTCTTCCAAACTCTACAGTTTTTCATTTGTACGAAGTTGTGTTTACTTTTGGAGAACATTGTCCATCTTTATAATTAGACTGTAAACTCTTGGAGACTATATGTTTCATCTTCGTAGACCCGCGCAATATCTAGTGGACTGCCTTGAACAAATGGGCAGTAAATAAATCCCAGCAATGAAACTAATATAACCCTGTATGCTGACTCGACTGGGATTAAAATAAAATAAAGGAAAGAAAAAATAAATCATAACAAGTGTTAAGTTAAACTGCTCCAAACTGTATATTTAATTTTACATTGGCATTCAGTGCTAATATATGTTGAAACAAACTCCAAAGTCTAATCCTGTTTCTGATTAATATTTATTTAGATAATGACCTTCTACTACAATGGAGTTATGTCCTTCAGTGATACTTTAGATCTGAATTTATTTTTGCATTGTTTAAATGTCATCAGATGATTCATATCCTGGGGTTTTTTTAATATTCTTTGAATGGATGTATGAAGGTACGTAAGTGTCATCAGAATGTGATGCTTTTTTTCAGTTCAGCATTTCTTTGATGAAATATTTGTTTGTGGGCTTTTTCTGCTATAATTCTTTTCTAGATGTGGTCTCACAAATCACTTCAGAAGTTAGTCCATTTCAAAATGTTGTTCTTTTGTGTTTCTTCACTTCATAGAAAATCAGATCTATTCCTTAAAAACTGGAGCAAATGATTAGGCAAATTAGATGAAATAAAGTCATTGACTCCAAGATCTCCCTCCACCCAAGAAATTCAAATTATTTTTTTAAAACTTCCCGTATCTTCTCTATTGTGTGAGGAATGACCTTGATGCAGGGTTGGCCCCCAGGTACACTACCAGGCAACCAGCTCCAGAGGTCATGAAATAGAAAGGCTCCCAGACCAAATTGAAACACTTGAATCACACAGATTATTAAAATCAGTTGAATCACACAGTGGGAAGCCAGGGGGAAAGCTATGGGATAAGTGAACCACACTTCGGACAGAGAATAAGCAGCCTGGAAGGGCCACACTACTTGAATTCAGGGGTACACAGTGTTTATATGTCCTCTCCATACTGCATCAGCTTTCGCCACCAGTAGTGTGCTTACGAGGATGAGAGTTGAGTTTCAGCAAGGGAGCCAACAATGGGTGTGCCTGAGCCTATGACACACACTTTATCAGACACAGAGACTAGTATGCATGGCCACAGCTGTAGCTTGCCTGTGAGCCTGATGAATAACCATGTCATTCTTAGAGGACTTGCAGACCTAGAATGGGTATCACCAGGGGTGGCTGAATTAAGACCTTATGAACATTGGAGGTGCCTGGTGGCTCATTTGGTTGGGCGTCCAACTCTTGATCTCAGCTCAGGTCTTGATCTCCCCAGGGTCATGAGTTGAAGCCCCACATTGGGCTCCACGCTGGGCATAGAGCCTACTTAAAAAAATAAAAAAGACCTTATGGGGCGCCTGGGTGGCTCAGTTGGTTAAGCAACTACCTTCGGCTCAGGTCATGATCCTGGAGTCCCAGGATCGAGTCCTGCATCGGGCTCCCTGCTCAGCAGGGAGTCTGCTTCTCCCTCTGACCCTCCCCCCTCTCATGTGCTCTCTCTCTCAAATAAATAAATAAAATCTTTAAAAAAAAAAGACCTTATGAACATTAAGTGCACATGTATATTTATTTTATCTTGAATATTTAGTGCCTCTTATATATTTAGTGTCTCTTGTATATTTGGTTTCATGTATATTTAGTATATTGTGAATATTTAGTGCCCAGGTGCCTCATGAATATTAGGTATCTTTTGGTCTTTCCATCCCTCACTATGTTTAGCACACACATGTTCTACTTGTTAACAACTCACTTTATACTTAACACATTCTGTGAATTATGCTGATATCTAAAAAACTTTTTCTTACTACCTAATTATATCTAAAACATCTTAAAAGGTGTTACCAGTGTTTTACAAACTCAAACTTATTCATCTAAAATTAATGAATATTCACAAAAGCAAATACACATTATAGGGGCACCTGCGTGGCTCAGTCGTTAAGCGTCTGCCTTCGGCTCAGGTCATGATCCCGGGGTCCTGGGATCGAGCCCCACATCGGGCTCCCTGCTCAGAAGGAAGCCTGCTTCTCCCTCTCTCACACCCCCTGCTTGTGTTCCCTCTCTCACTGTGTCTCTCTCTGTCAAATAAATAAATAAAATCTTTAAAAAAAATACACATTGTAACCCAATATGTAGTCTTTGTTTATTTCTGTTGCATGTTGCCTTTTGACCACAGGTCCTTGGTTATTAAAAAATCAAGGTCTATAATATTTGAGCTGGATTTGGTACTCATGACCCAACCCTAGTAATCCTTGTAAGGGCATAAAGAATGCTTTTCTCATTATTTTGCTCAGATAGGGTGTGATGCTGATAACTCTCCATCCCAGTTTTAATCCCTATGTGGGCTAATTGATTTTACTTAATCTGGACCACCTGAGATTCTGCCTGGGCCCTATGGTTCACAAATACCTGTCTTTGGTCAGAGCTATGAGTATACAGATGTGCCAAAGAAGTGCACCACTACTTACAAAACAGTAGCAAGCCTGTATTATTTTGTACTCCCTGAATAAAACCCTCATTATCTCCCAATAGCCTTCAGGATAAAAGTGGCTTATAACTGTAGTGGTATGCTGGAACCCGCTCATAGAGGCTCCTAAGAGCCAGCTGTGTGCATCTCTTTCCACTGAAGTCTTCATTCAGTGACATCAAGCTGGGAATATGAAATCAGCTGTAGCGGGAGTATTGGTGCCACAGAAATTGGCAAACACTACAATTAGGGCTGTGCCCCAGCAGCCCCAGTGCTGGTTATTTACCATTTACAAAGATTCCACTGCGTATGTGGCCCTTCATGCTCCCACCCCATGTGATCCCTCAAGCCCCACTCTTCTTTACTGAACTCCACAATCAAATGAAGTATCTTTGTTTATTTTTCTGCCCTTCCATGCAAATAGCACTGGTTGGTTGGTGGGTCTTCCAGAGGTGCTGAAAGCATGAGGGCGGAGCCCAAAGGAATGGAGTTAAAGTCTTATGAAAGAGGATCTGAAGAGCTCTCTAGCCCCTCCCAGCACGTGAAAACACAGACAAGAGGCATCATCTGTGAAGAGGGACAAGGGCGCTCACTGAACCGTGACTGGCTGATGCCTTGATCTTGGACTTCCCAATGTGTAGAACTGTGGAAAATAAGTTTCTGATGTTTCTAAGCCACCCAGTCTGAGGTATTTTGTAACAGCAGCCCCAACAGGAACACATGGGGAAAGGAACCCAGGGCCACTGCCTGGCCTGGCTCTTTTCTGAAAATCCTTAAACAGAAGGGGCCCTACATCCTGCTGGTACCAAGGACCTAGCACTAGAGATTCTCCCCACCAGCTACCAGCTAGTACAGATTACAGTCCTATTTAAATAATGTGAAGTGCTTAGATTAGGGGAGACATCCAAGGCAGTGGCTCCAATGATCATTAGGATCAACTGGAAACTTAAAAAATGTCCAGGCTGCCTCCCAGGCTACTGATATCAAACTCGGGAGGGGGGAATACCCACCTCTTAGGGTTTGGCGGTGTTTTTTATTCCTAGCTATTGCAGTCCAGTCAAAGTTGAGCCCCAACTAAGGACTCCAACTCTCATATTCTCTCCTAGCATAGTAAGAATTAAGGGCGGAGATGAAGAGCCAGCTTTTCCAGACTCTTAGATATGTATATCGTCTCATTGGTAATTTGTGAATAGTTGCATATGTTAGCAAAGCTTGACTGCAAAAAATTCTCCTCCCACACATTCTGATCCCATCCTGACACTGCATAACTGTTGGCGAAGGCAATTTCAACAATGAAGAAGTGGGAGAAACGACTACATTTTATGTAAATATGTGTGCATTTAAAATCCAAAAGACATATGTAATGATATCATTTAAGATTTTAAATGAAGGACAATACTTAAAATAAGATTCCTCTGTAATCAAATTTCTCAGCAGTAGAAAACATTGTCTTTTCTTTACAGCTATTAAACATATGGCTGAGAGAATCTTATTCTACAAGCCTTAAGATTTGGAATCTGACTTCATATTAATGCATACAGTTTATCGCGCCATCATGTACTTTCCCATTAGATTTGAAGAGTAGCTATTGCTCCCTTTTTAAACTTAAAGGTAGTTGCTGTGGGATGTCAATTATATGATACTCCATTGGGCTTGATTATGTGATGATGGTTAACGCACTAAAGTACTTGTATATTTCTTACGTGCTAATAGATCTTTTAAAAAGGGTAAGACCCAAAATGGCCTGAGAAGAGTCTTTCTACTTAATCTTTCTGGCTTTGGACAGGGGACACACAATCTCTTGCCACTAGTTATCTGTTTCTACCTTTAAAGAATATGGACTAGGTGGACACCATAAACTATATGGTGTATGAATGAAAAATGTAAATGAACATCTCAAATGATGCAAATGCCCAGAAGAGGATCACTGATGAGGGAGGGGATGGTAATATTCCTTTGGAGTCGAACTCAGCTCAGCATGTGTCCTTCTTGCTATGCCACTACAGTGCTGCTTCTCACAAGGTGAACAGGATCGGAATCCCCCAGAGGGCTTGTTAAAGCACAGACTGCTGGACCCCACCCGAGTTTGATCTCTTTGGTCTGGAGTGGAGCCTGATCATCTGCTTCCAGTGGTATTACTGGACCTGCTAGATTGCCCTGAGCCTTATTCCAGTTTCCCAGGGAACCTCCTGTGCAGCAGCTTGCTTCCTCCCTTCCCAATCATCACCATCATCATAGCAGTAGCTAGTATTTCTTTGAGTACTAAGTACCAAACCCTGTACGTACAGCACCACAAACCTTTGGGGGAAGGCATGGTTGTGATCTCCATTTTGCAGGTGGGGGGAAACAAATTGGAAATTTGCCAAAGGTCATGTAGCTGAAATGAGACCCAAATGCATGTCTGTTTAGCTCCAAAGCCCAGAATCGTAATTTGTTCCAGTTAAGCTCATTTTTTTCCTCTGATTTTTCACAACCAAAACATTCTGAATACCAGGCTGAGGGTAGCAGTTGGACTGGAGGGAGCAGCCCAGTAAAGCAGGAAGTGAGCTGGTAGGGCAGCAGTGAGGTAGGATCCTGAGCATCTTAATCAAGGAAGAAGGTAGTGACTGTCTCCTCCTCTGCAGCAGCCAACCCTTCTCCTGCCCAGCATCCGAGAAGTAACAAGCACTTCTAGCAACAGGATCCAGAATTTCTGTGTGCAGGAGAGTGTTTGGGCAATTGTTCCTGGGGATGTATCTGAGATTCTCACAGTGTACGTTCAGATGCTATTTACAGTTTTCTTGGAATGATACAAATATCCTATCAAGGGGGCCTTCATGATGTGAGTCACAAAAGAACTTCAGACCTTAAATTATATGTCAGTTATGGGTTGTTTTTTTGTTTTTTTGTTGTTTTTTTTTTTGTCCTGACTGTTAAGTGACAGATCTTTACATAAATGTTTTATTGATACTTTTCTTTAAGGAAATTTCTCTTCTTTTTTTGCATTAACACATTATATTTATTCATTTACAATTTTTACCTTAAATACAGAACATCCAGTTATGAAAATGCACTGAGGTTTTCAGAACTCTGACCTAGCCCCAGAAACTGAAATGGCTTGATATGTATGGACTTAGAATTGAACCTAGAGCAATTCTCTAAAACTCAGGAGTTCCTATGTCATGGTTTTCTCACGTTAGGTATGATGTCGCTTTAAAATTTGAGGGATGTATTTAGTTTATAGGCAAAGAAATACAGGAAGTTTTGCAAAGCCAGTCAGATCCTGTGAATATAGTACGTGCCTCTGTTTCCTTTGTTACCGTTCAAAGTATGAGAGCCCGCATGCCGTTTGGTGGGTGCAGATGGGGGGCAGCTTCTAATGCCATGTAGAACAGATGCTGTAAATACAATGTCCGTACCCACTTTGCTTCGGGCTGCTGGGTGGACACGTGGGCCAGGCCTGTAGTGCCAGGGTACCTTAACTGAAAAGCAATAAGGAATGAGAGTAGGTCAGTAAAACTTCCAGCTTTCTCTCCTGCCACAGGGAGATTGTCAGAGGGTCCCCAGGAGCACAGAGCCCCAGCTTCCCACACCCATGATCTACTCAATAAAGCACCTTTGATCGTCTCTTTCCCTTCCTGTCTCAGCTTCCTATTCCCCACAGTGCTTCCTAGGATCACCTCCTAAATAAACTGCTTGTACCCAAATCCTTTCTTATTTTAGTGGGAACCCAGGCTGGGACACCGTGATGGGCATGGATATTGCTACCTTGGGGCTTTAGTGGACATAGTTAAACATGTTGGCAATATTACCCTATGTGTGTATATATAACCTGTGTGATATTAAACCATGCGTTATTAGTAATAGGATTACTTACTGACCAAGATTTCCAATCTGTATTGGAAATAGTTAAAATAAAAACTGAATGAAATTAAAAATAAAACAGTTGGACTTGGGCAAAGCTTTTGCCCTAATGCTTTATTATCCAATTGCATAATTAAACAAGAGGAAAGGAAATTATTAGTAACTCCATCTTTAAATGCGACCGATGTCCAAGGAAGTCATGAAGAAAACTCTTTGTGTTGATAAAGCAAAGGCCTGTTCTAGCAGACTTCTGTGTTTATTGTTCTGCTTCTGACCATTTTATTCCAAACAAACGGACTTGTCATTATACCCCACCCTTCCCTAGCACAGGGCCCCCATTCTTTGAAACAGTAACTAATTCAGTTCCAAGGAGAATATGAAGAAGGCGGGTGTCTATAAAAGGACTGCAGAGAAAAGTGGGGCACATTTCCATTGTGGATTCCATGGCAGTGGAGAGCTGGTGGCAGAGTAGGGTGGGGGGTCTGAAGCATCAATTGGCTCTATTTCCAGGGGATTCCTGAGGTTCACATGCCACCCTGGAGAGTGGCAAATGTTCTTTCTCACCTTCCTTGAGTTACACCTTAGATAATTCAAAGCCAAAGACAGACGAGCTATAAGTAGGCTGCTTGACTTGCGTTTGTGTGCTGAGCAGTTTAGAGATTTAAAAATAATCCCCAGTGTAACGTATAGTATATGTGTTAAGTCAAATATTGTAGCCTGTAATTGACAATACCGTATAACTCCACACAATCTCTTGTTCAAAGGTAATGTTATTGTCAAAGAATTATGAAGTCCAAAACTCATAAATGATTTTTTAAAATATCTAGAGGAACTTATGCTATATTGGGTCATAATTTCATAGGTATGAACTTATAAACACATTTTGGGCTTAAAATTTTCATTTGTATTTTTTCAACCAAGCATCTTCGGTGAAATTGGGAGAAATGTATCTTTTGAGTCAACATGTAATGTACAGACAAACGTAAAAACTAAGTGATGCGTTTTATGAAAGAGGGCATAGAGTGTATCAGGCATAAGAACTTTGAATTCTATTTGTTTTTTTGGAGTTTCAGAAAAGATTGTTCTGGGAATAGTGAATTCCATTTGGGAAACCTAACACATACATAGGAGCTGAGTTAAAATACTGACTTGAGCATTCATTTGAAAAATCCTACAGAATTTTGCATGTTGGGAATAGCCTTATATTCTTACATTGCACTTAGGGTTTCTATTCAAAGCAAAAATAATTTTGCATAGATCTTGGTTCTTTTTGCACACTTTCAAATAATCCATTCCTTCAGGGTAGTTACTCTCAATCCTGATTTTGTGACCCTTCAGATCATCTTTAATTTACTCCGAAGATTTTTTAGAAGAGTCAGAAAATCATTTTCTTTAAAAAACAAAACAAAACAAAATCATTTGCTTTAACTTAAAACACAGATGAGTGAAATATAGATTTTTTTGAAAAGACAAACAGATAAAGAGGAGTCCAAGAGGTTACCTTTAGTTGCTCTCCCTCTTTGCACTCATGAAAATGTTGTTTTGGCCAGGTTTCCTTATTTCACACAATTTCAGTAATCTCCACCCTTCTCATTTTCATGGGCCTTTCTGATATAAAAAAAAAAAAAAGTTACCAGACTGAATCACTACACTGCACACCAGAAACTAATGTAACACTGTACGTTAATGATACTGGAATGAAAAATAATTTAAAAATTAAAGATTAAAAAAGTTACCAGAGATTACTTTGAAATCGTGTCCTTTCTGTAGCAAGTTCATAAATGACTTTATTTGTCAAAATCGAATTGGCATATTTTTTTGTAGAGTAGAAGAAACTTTTTTGAAAAGTTCGCTACTTAGATGTGCTTGTGTGTGCACGTTGTGTTGTGTGTGTGGTCTAGCTGCTTGCCACAGCCCTCCTATTGAAACAGTAGATTTATATGAGAACATTACATAAAAAATATTACATAAGAAACATGAAGACATTTAGTTCAAAAAGCGATTTTCTAGTTTACTTACAAAAAAGCTGAAGTAACAAAAAAGAAGACTAGCTGATCCTGTTAGCCTTTTTCATGATGCCACCATTAAAAAAAGATACTTAAATTGCAAAATGACTTAAATGGAACCTGAGGTGAGGGGTTAACAGCTCCAGAGTCCTTTTCCTCCTCTTTTCCTCCCCCTGGCTTTTCTTTTCCTTCATGACAACATTTTTCCTCCTAAGAATTTCAATTTCCACTCCTTTTGAGCGTAGAAGTTGGAGAGTGAGGGCCAGGAGGAAAGGCCAGGCAGGAGAGGTGTCCTAGCATCAGGGGCCTTGAGAATCACCTGGAGGGCGTATGAAAAAAGTGCACATTCCTGGGTCCCGCCCCAGAGATTCAGATTTGGCAAGTCTGGGCAAGTCTGGGCAAGGTCTGAGACTGCGCTTCTAATGAGTTCCCACGTGGCGCTCGTGCTGCCCAACCGGGGATCACGTGTCGCACGGTTCCCAGAGACAGGGCAGTGGAAGAGTGAGGTCACAGACACCAGGCTCAGGTGCTGCGAAAACACCTCTGGTTTCTTCTCTCTCTGCAGATTCTTTAGTCTGTGTGATTTTGCCAAAGTTCCTTAACTTCTTAAATCTCAGTTACCATGACTGAAAAGTAAGAGGGTGGCTCCAGATCAGGTGGCTTTCAAACCATGGTTCAGGGCATTCTATAAGTACTACGGGGTGCCTCAGGGGTCAGCAGGGGAGGTGGGAGGAGGAGGTCCAATGAGCTCTTTTCTTTTCAAGGCTCCCGACCACCCCCACTTCAACACTTTTATCTTTTATCTCTTTCATATATCCTGCTTCTGAGTGTGGTATCATTAAAAAAAGATTGTATAACTCAAATTTGAAGGAAATGAAAAATCCTAAGTCTGAAAATGACTCATTGCTTTTAAAATGTACAGAACCGAAGACTTTGGATATAGTGGAGTTCCAGAAATTCTCTGGTCCTTCCAGGCATCCCAAGTGTGCTACAAGAGCAGGCAGCAAATGCCTTCTCTCTGCCCATGAATGTAACACTTGATCCCATACACCAGGAGGCCCATTGTCTGATGTGTTTTTAGCTAAGCGGACCAAAGAGAGTAGATGGCAACATCAAGCATTTCTCTGCAGAGTCATGTCTGATTCATTAAAAATCTAACCTTCCCCCAAATAGATATTAATTACCTTCTGTTGCAGAATTTTTTAGAACATAATTCTTAATTGTATCTCCAACTATTATGTGATTTGACCATTTTGGAACTAAAAACCTGTCCCATGGAATTCCACTTAGAGGAGTTTGCTCCAACTCTCGTCACACCATCAGTTTGTCTATTTTATACACCATGTTAATTTTTGCGTGGTGGTAGTATTTCATTATAATCGGCCTTCATTTTTAATAAGACAATGTATATATCACATTATAGATTTCAGTCTTTGTATGAATTGAAAGCTATTAATCTTCCCAGGGTTAGCTTATATTAACCAGATTGTAATGTTCTTTTTATTATGTTCCTTAAATCCCCTTTATCTCATACTGCACCAATACCTTTCTACTCTCTTGGAATAAATTAATTCCAGTTATGAAATGAAAATTTTTACTGTAAAAATAGAGCCTGCAGTGTAAATCTTTGTCGTATTGTCAACTGGAACTGATATGTTTTATTCTAACTAGAAACTTGAGTTAACCCCTTGATTTTTAATAGTGGGATGGGAAGATGAAGATTGGTATCTTTCAGTATCCACTCATTCATTCGTTCAGTGAACTCGTATTAGGAATTCTTTGTGCTAGGCACCAGGGGAGTATTAGAGGCATGAAAATAATACTGTGTCCCTGCCTGCACGCATTTCCCAGTCTGTGTCATAGATCGGGAACTATTCTGTTAGTAGGTAAGATGTGACCCACAGCGGCTTTGACAAGAGGCACAATGACAACAGCAGCTTACTGGTAGAGAGAAGAAGCGAGGGGGACTTCCCAGCTGTTGATGTAGCAAGTCCCCAAGGAAAGGGACCAGCTCTTCTAAAGACAATGACCAAAGGCAAGTTGTAAACTCAGGTCTAATAACCTAGAGACGGGTAACTAAAGGATGGGATCTGGTAGAACGAGAGGAAGGTGTCAGGCAACACCTTGGTTTGGGAAGGGAAGGCAAGGTAGGTTTTATCCAGAGAGAAGCAGTATCTAGGTAACAGCCGGGGTACAGTTCCTTCAAGAAAACTGGCAAAGCACAGTCAGGCACCCAGGATTCAAAGCCAGGTTCTAACTTCAGCTAACGCAGGGCCCTGGAGTACAAACCCCCACCAGAGCAGTCCAGCCTAAAGGACTGAGGACCTAAGGTAGTTGCGAATGGGAGACGCTGCAAGCCGAGGAAGCTCAGGGCATGCCCACTGGCTAGCGGCATTAAGCCGATGCACCGGGCAGAAAGCATTCAGTATGCGGGGTGACCGCGACACAAGTAAGTGCTCAGTAAGTGGCTGCCCACAGTGCTACTGCCGCTGCTGTTTGTGTCACTATGAGACACGGGAAGCTAATCTAATGCAGGAGTTAATCTGTTGGCGGGCCTAGGGCTTCTAATATTTGACTGGTTGATTTTTATTGACCCAAGATTAGACACAGTCATTACTTCAGAAGCAGCAGCTGTGAAGAATTCCAGAACAGGCAGAGAATAATAACTTACTGTAGCTGGACTGTCACTTTCTAGCTGGACGACCTCTCTCTACTTCGATTTCCTTGTGTGTACAATGGAGATAATACCAACCTGATTGGGCTGGTGTTGGGAATTAAGGGAACGAATACACTGGATTCATTTAGGACAATATCTAACACATAGTAAGTGCTCAAGTAAATCTCAGACTGTGGCTGCTAGTGGGCGCCCGGGTCCTGATACCCTCTGCACTGGGTTTAAGAAGTTCACTGGTTTAGGGGCACCTGCGTAGCCCAGTCAGTTGAGCGCCGGACTCTTGGTTTCAGTTCAGGTCATGATCTCAGGGTTGTGGGATCGAGCCCTATTGTAGCGCTCCATGCTCACATAGTTGGCTTAGGGATTCTCTCTCTCCCTCTACCTTTGCCCCTCCCCCCATTCGCATGTGTGCATGCTCTCTCTCTCTCTCTCAATAAATAAATCTTTTAGAAAAAGAAGTTCACTGCTTTAGAGCTGGGAAGGGATGATCTTTCAGCCTGCAGGCCTTTGGCAACTGTGGCTGGTAAAGTCCAGAGCAGCCAAGAGCTAACAAAGCCTTGTCGGAAATCATAAATGCCCACATTCACAACTTTTATACTATTTGTTATTTTCCCCTAGAACAGTTTTTTTTTTTTTTAAGGCGAGGAGAAGAATAATTACTGCAAGATAGCACGCAGTGTTTTTTTTTCCACAACATATTTTCAAAAAAATTGTGGTGAGGAAGATATATCATTCCTGTGAAGAAACAGTGACAATGATATGAGAAATCTTGCAGAATGATACAAGGTTCTTAACCTAAAACAAGTGTCAGAAGGAAGTCACGGAAGGCGAAAGAAATTATAGTAATCACGATGAAGTCTAGGGCTTGCATCAGTCACCAGAATGGCAGCAATATTCATCCTACACCTCTTCGATGCTGGCCCTGACTGTTCAGTTGTCTGCCCAGTTAGGATTGGTGTGGGCATCAGAGGGAGCACCTATGGGGTGAAGGCTCTGGGCCTGATGTTGAATATGGTTGGGGAAGGCAGAGTCTGACCATGGCCTCTGACTCTGGTCTTGGATATGATTCCATGGAACCACCATATTTTGCAAAATCCCTTGAAGACTTACCGCCTTTCCCATGATACCAAGCAAGAGTCCTTAGAGGCTTGGAAAGACTTAGCCCTTTTCCATTCTAAGAGTAAGCCACATCTAGATTTCTAGCAACTTTGGCAGGCTCTGACCTTCCTTCTGGAAGCCCTTGCCTATTCACCCAGAAGTATACAATACTGTTGCCTTGGATCAGATTTCAATTTTCATAGTTTGGGGTATGTCAGAGCCATTCCTGCTAACCCTCTGTCCTCTGGGAACCCCAAACCAGCTTATCTGGAATCTTAGAATCCAGTTGACTCTTACTGTCTTAACCAGCCAACCTCTCTACTTCACTCTTCCCCTGTAGACTTTTGAGCATCACCCAGACTTCTCAGTTTTTTTCAAACGTGGCCTATTTTCTGCTAAGTTTAGGTCAATGCGTAATTTCGTTAGCCTAATCAAACTCCTAGTCCCGACCCTGACTTACAGCTCTAAAATACACTTCAACAAAGTCACAAAGAAAATTCTTGTTGGTTCACTGTTTCTATTTGCACTCAAGATAACATTTGAGACTGTGCTACTCAAAGAATTTGGTGACAATTTTCTTTATCACTCCCATATCTCATCCAGTCTTTTTACTTCATAAAAATGCTTTTAGCTCTTTAAATACTTTTCATATCTATATTAGCTAGGATAGGCTAACTGCTATATCAAACATTCCTCCAAATGTGTGACTGTAAAATGGCTTTAAAAAGATAGCAGTGTATTTCTTTCTTATGTAAACAGTCCAAGGTGATTTCATGTTAGTCGGGGTTAGGTGTGAGGGAGGGGAGGAGGAGTAGCAATCCACAGGGGCCGACAAGGCTCTTCCGTCTTCAAAGCTCAGTTTCCAAACTGCCCTTCTGCAGACATTCTGGAGCCAAAAGGGGAAAGACAGGAAGGCTGTCACAAGAGGTGGCCCACATCCCTTGCATTCATCTCCCTCTGGCCAGAGGTCAGTCCTGTGGCCACAGGTAATAGTAGAGTGGCTGGAAATGAAGTCTAGTCGGGTACCTAAAAAGAAGAATAGAGAAGTTTCAAGAACAGTTAGCAGTCAGCGCCCCATTATTCGTGCCCTGCCCTCTATTCACACAGACCCTAAATCACCTCTCAACTAGTTGGCTGCATTGGCCTCTTATCTCTTACCCAGACCCTTAGTCTCCCTCAACTCTCTGCTACACTTATACCTAGGATATGTTTTTAGATGTGACTAATCCTCCAGAGCTTCAAGGATAACAGGTCAATCTGCTTAGGTAAATGCATGATGCCCAATACCCCACTGTAGCACCAGCTGCCACAACCCCCTCACACAAAGCCTTTACTCCAACCACAGTGGAATTTTTTCTTTTTCTAATCCATAACAATAACATGTTGCAAACACTGATGTGACATCAGACACAGCTCTGACCAGTATATTATTAGCTTGTTCATTTTGCACAATAACCTTATAAAGTAGACAATAGTAATATTCCCATTTCATAGAGGAAAAAACACAGAGAAGTAGTGTGCCTGAGGTTCTACAGTTTGTAAATGGTACAGCTTGAATACGATCCAAAGGGTGGGGATTCTGGATTTTTACTCACTGTATTATCTTGCTTCTCCCAAAGTTACTGTACATGCCATTCCTTTTTTCCTTCCCTGAATGCCCTTCCTGTCTTCATCTAGCTCCCGCTCAAACTTCAGAAATCAACTCAAGCTTGCATCTCTTCTTTCAGGATGCCGTGTTTGACATCAGCCTAACTTAGTTCTAAATCAATGCTTCCTATTAGTTTGTTAATCAATGACATTAATCAATGACATCGTAGAAAATTGTTATGTTATACTTGATAGTTTCCCCGTGCACTCCACAGCCCACTCTCCAGAGAGCCACATTTTGTATCACTAATTGATACTTCTTTCTTTCTGGACAGAAGCAGTTTTATAAATTGCAATGATTTTTCAATTGTCCAGACTCAACACTTTTGTAGAGTTCAAATTTGTACCAACAACCCCTTTCTCTTGCTCCTCCATGTGAAAACACTGTAGAAATTATATTTTATAGGTAGTGTAATATTGCCCAAGAAGGTTTTCTAAGTTTTATGGACTTAGAAGAACTACCTGTTTGTTTGTTTTTTTTATACTTCTCAGAATGGAAAATCCTCAGAGCACTTTTCGTCTGGAAGTGCTGCATTTGGGTTATTTCACAATTCCCCAACCTTGAGTCAAGTATCGGTTGGTGTATGGGCAGCAGTGTCTCTTGGCTAATCAAGAGCATCTCCTTTTGCTACGCTCAGTGTTCAAGAAATGGGGAAAGTCAGCTGGGCTTAGAGATTAGGTAAGAGACTCAGAGGCATACCTTTTGATAAGTCTCAAATCATTTCCAGTTTATAAAAGCACACATTAAGACACCCATAAAATCTCCAAATGAATGGTGTTTTACTTTTCCTTCAAAATCTCAGTGGGAAAAGGTACTTCTGACTTTCCAAGTGAATCAAAATAATGAACCCTGATTACCAGGTATGTTTAAACTGATTTGAAAAGCAAGTGGAAATCATCTTAGTGCATAGTGATAAGCATCATTTAGACATCAGAGGACAGATTGACTTAGGGTCGGTATTTTTTAAACTAGTGAATATTGGGATGTAAATGGCTGTTATGCAGTTTGAATTTATATTCTCTATTTGTATTCACTTAATTAAAAATGGCAATTTGTGAATATTAAATTTGTAAGTTTTCCATAGCAATCTAGTGTTTATTTTGAATATTAAATTTGGATACAGAGTGACTATAGAACATTATTACAAACCAATCTCTATAGTGTGTCTCTGAGTAGCAATTGACAAAAATTGGGGATTAACAGTTTACCCCCCACCAATACCAATAAGTTCCTTGCACTTGCTCCTCTGAAATGCTTATATCATTGTTCAATGCCTGACTTCTCCACTCAAATGTAATAACCACGAAGATGGGGACCACATCTGTCCTGTTTACCACTACATCCCCAGTTGCCTAGCACCATGACTAGGACATTTACAGATGTTGAATCAATTTCATCGTTTACCTGTTCACACTGGGACAAAAGTCTTTGCAAGTATTCTGCCACCATTTGTGTAGATTCAAGCCAAATATGGCTTATAATGATATTACAGATGTTATCTCTGCTCTCCTACTCACAATTCCTCCGCTCCCTGCAATGCTTACCCTGATTGACAATGGCCCCTACTACTTATAACATTGGCCTTTCAGGGGGTGCACTTGTCACTACATCTTATGTGATAGTTTTATGATGTTGAAGGCTATTTCCTGTGATCATGCTGTGTTCTCAGATGGCAAACTTAGATTTATTTATGCTTGCGAACCAAGGCAGGAAGTTAACCTTGAAAATAAGTTAAAATTTGAAAGGTAGTAAATCATAGGGCTGGAATTTATAATTTATCTCAGTAAGGAACCTAGAGACTGGGTGTGAAGGAAGACACATGAACTAAAAGTAAAAAATAAATAAATAACAAAACAACAACAACAACAACAAAAACAAACTCACAAAACCCTGGCTTCTGTTCCAGCACTGATAGTAGGTTTCAGCAAGTTGCCTTACTTTTCTGGGCCTTAATTTTCTCATCTCTCAAAATGAAAGGATTAGCCAGATTGGGGAAGACAAATCAGTGGATGTCTTCTGCTTCTCCCTCATTTGCCCATGGGAGACATCACTAATCACTCAGTGCTGTATTAGAATACTTTTCAAGACAATGCTCCATGCAGCTATCCCCCATTAATGTAGTTCACACACAGATGAAACCTCTTTGTCATCCCTAGGCTACATGACCTTTAAGATGCTCTCTAGCTTTAAAATTCTAATAGCTCTATTAAATAGATTGAAATTTAAGAGTTCAATAATAATCATTCCTCACCATCTAGAGGCAGTCTGAAAAAAAATAAAGAGAACTAATAACCCTTCTCTTTTACCTCTACTCAGGGCCACCATGAAAAGTTGTTCAGGTTGTAAAGTCTACAAGTCACTATGTGGATTGTACTTCTTCAGTGTGTTCAGTGCCTAACCTGCACAGCTGTTCATGGCCCTCTGCTTCCACATATTCATTCCTAAATAGCTGTACCTCGGTTCTCTGGCTTCTAAATTGTATGACTTTATATATTATTTCTAGAAGACTTAGGACCTGTGAAAAATATCACTACAGGGGAAAATTTTGATATTCCATGCTTTTCCTTATAATAGGGTTTTATAAAATTATTTCTCTTGATTTAGACAGAAACAGGTATACTGAGAACTCACAGGACATTAGCCCTTGCGTATAAAACAATAACAACAAAAAATGTAAACTGCCAGTGATTAGAAGGAGTATGGCGGAATAGTCGTCTGATGCAAGCATGCATTTCCTTATACATTTATTTCATCAATATTTGTTGATGTTCCAGACACTATGCCAGACACTAGAAATGCATCAAAAAATAAACAAGACCGGTTTGATCTCTCTCTTCTTTGATCTGTAGTCTAAAGGGGGAGGACGGAAATTAAACAAACATTGCTCTATGGGAAGAGAGCTCTCTGTGAGAGCATTAGCAAGATAACCCGACTTGGGTGTGGTGGGATGGGGATGGTTTCTCCAAGGAAGTCTCACCTTAGCTGAGACCAGAGGAGGAACAGGAGTTAGCCAAGTCAGTTTGGGGGTTTGGAAAAGGGGCGTTCCTGGCAGAGGGGATAGTATAGATAAAGGCCTAGAAGTGAGACATGTCATAGCAACTCAAGGAACCAAAGGAAAGTCAGTCAAGTGAAGATGAGGAGGCAGCTTCAGAACACAGCTGGAAGGGTCCAAATGAGTGACGATGATGATGTGGATGAAATTGTGGTGATGGAGATGCAGAGCGGTAGGAAGTAGTTTTCATAGCTATTTAGAAGTTAGAATCAATGCTCTTTTGATTGTTAGGTTATGGTAGGGGACTTGAAGGGAAGAGTTAAGTCAGATGTCTAACTTGGACAGTCAGGTGGGTGGTGGTGCCATTTATTCAAACCCTTTACACAAGACAGGGAGCATGTTTGAAGAAAATAGAGGGCAGTGAAGCAGGAAGGTTGGTACTGAGTTCCATCCTGCACATGTGCAGTTTGAGTTACCCATGGAGCATACACAGGGATATGTCCAAGTAGCAGGGTGGACACGCTGTACGGATAGAGAAAGTTCTGGGCTTGAGATATTTCACTGGATTTTGTCAGTAGGTAAGTAATTAAAACCTCTCAAGGGTTTGAAATGGTTTAGGGGAAAGTTTGTAGATGGAAAAGAGAGGGCCCAGTAGTGAACCCAGAATAACACCAACATTCTAGGGAAAAGCAGAGAAAAATAAACTTGAAGTGGAGACAGGGAAATTAGCGATTTAGTAGGTGGGAGACAAACCACCTGCATGTGATGTCACAAAATCCAAAGGAAGAGAGGCTTTCAAGAAATGTAGCCTTCAGAGTTGTCAAGAGCTATGAAAGAGACAGAAAAGATAAAACCAAAAAATATTCCATTAATTTAGCAACCAAAGAGAGTACTGATAAACTTGGTATGAGTAATTTCAATGTTGATTTTGGAGAACCTAGTAATTACTCAGTGGTAGAGAACCCAGATTGCAATGGGTTGAGACATGATTGGGAACTGAGAAAATCAAGGAGCAAGTGTAAAACAATTCTTTCAAGGCTCATGACTGTGATGGGGAAAGAGAAAGACCATAGCAACAGAAAATGGATGTAGCAGCAAGAAGAAAAGCATGGTCATAAGAAGAGAGACACTTGGGGGCGCCTGGGTGGCTCAGTTGGTTAGGCGGCCGACTCTTGGTTTCAGGCTCATGCCATGATCTCAGGGTTGTGAGATCGAGCTCAGAGTTGGGCTCCGCACTCAGTGGGGAGTCAGCTTGAAGAGTCTCTCCCTCTGCCCTTTCCCACGCTCATTTGCATGCTCTCTCTCTCTCTCTCTCAGATAAATAGATCTTAAAAAAAAAAAAAAGAAGAGAGAGACTTGAGCATGTTTAAATGCCGGTGGGAAGGAGACAGTAGAGAGGGTGACTTTGAGGATTTAGAAGAAAAGAGGGAGGATCAATAGCCTTGGAAGGAATGAAGGCACATCTTCTACTGCAAGGACGGGCGAGGAGGGAAGGATAGACGTAGCTGCTGGTAGTGTTGTAAATGTAGCGAACGGTTAAGGTAGCTTCCTTCTATTGAATGTATTTTTCTCATTGAAGTGGAAGCTGCACCGAAATGCAAAGTGATGGGGATGGTGTTAGAGTCTGAGATTCAGAGTGGCAATTTACAATAGCTGCTCTGCTTTATTACAGTGAGTGTTGACTACAGAATCAGTGAGCAATGAAATTCTTTTTGTTTGCAGGGTTTTTGTTTTGTTTTGTTTTTTTGAGAGAGAGAGAGACAGATATATATATATATATATATATAGAGAGAGAGAGAGAGAGAGAGAGAGAGAGCACGTGCACAAGGGCGGGGAGAGGGAGAAAGAGAATCCCAAGCAGGCTCCACACCCAGCACAAAGCCTGACCGGGGCTCAATCTCACCACCCTGAGATCATACCTGAGCCAAAATCAAGAGTCAGACACTTAACCAACTGAGCCACCTAGGTGCCCCTTTGTTTGCAGTTTTAAGTCCCTTTCTGAAGTTTATGAAAACTGTTTCAGAATCTTCTTTGCATTTCTTATTTCCACCTCTTTTCCCTTTTTTTCACCTCCCCAATTTAAACCTTCCCCCCCTTTTTTTCAAAGTAGGCCCCACGCCCAGGGTGGACCCCAGTGCAAGGCTTGAACTCATGACCCTGAGATCAAGACCAGAGCTGAGATCAAGAGTCGGTCACTGAACTGACTGAACCACCCAGGCGCCCCAACCCTTTTCTATTGTATAATTAAATGTAGGCCAACTGCCATAAAATACCTGCTGATAAAAGGCACTGCAAAATAAATTTCAATTTTTGGTTTGTTGTCTTGTTTGTATTATTAATCCTAGGCTACAAAGCTGTCTTGCATAAAATGAGGAGGTTATAATAGAGAAGAATAGTTTTTAATTATCTCATTTATTTAAGACCTTGTGGCTAGTCCAAACAGACAACGAAGGCCACAAAAAGTCTACCTTGAGATTTTAACTCCCAGGATAGGTTTTCTACCTAATCAAAAGAACCCAATAATTACTCCATCTCCTCTTAAATGGTTTCATTTTCTGTGCAAACTGTTTTACCCTTTAGCTGATTTCCTTAGTGTTAATTAAGAAAGATTCTCCTGGAAGGCTTTTTCATTATGTCCTAGAATCTCCGCTGAGTTAGAGTGGTCCAGCTTTCACAGTGCTTTGTTTTCAGAGAACCTGATCTAAGTCATGATATCATTCTTTTAAAAGAGAAACCCTTCGACCAGGCAAGGGTCATGTCTGTCATGTTCATCCCTGGGGCCTGGCCCAGTGCTGGACCCCTGGTAAGGGCTCAGTCAGTATTTGTAGAATGAATGAACAAATGGACTGGACCGTGGCAAATGAGAATCCTGCCATTGTCCCAGGCGAAGTGAGGGAAAGCTGTTGTGACTTGGAGAATTGAAAGCAAGAAGGAGTTAGAACAGCCATATAGTAAATGGGACTGCTGTCAGGAGAAGCCCCTGGTCCGTCATGGAACGACCTGCCAAGACTACCAACTCCTTGACTCTCATTATTAGCCCTCATTGGATGTTCTGCAGTTACCCAAATTCCTTCATAACTGATGAGTTCATTATTTTAACATTAATTTACCAACTTCTTCGTAACTGGTCAGCTGATATGTATAATTTTTCAGATATCTTTGAAGTTCTGTGATTAGGGATTTTAGATTGAAACCCGTTCTTTTTTTTCAATTTTTTTATTGTTATGTTAATCACCATACATTACATCATTAGTTTTTCATGTAGTGTTCCATGATTCATTGTTTGTGCATAACACCCGGTGCTCCACGCAGAACGTGCCCTCTTTAATACCCATCACCAGGCTAACCCATCCCCCCACCCCCTCCCCTCTAGAAACCTCAGTTTGTTTTTCAGAGTCCATCGTCTCTCATGGTTCGTCTCCCCCTCCGACTTACTCCCCTTCATTCTTCCCCTCCTGCTATCTTCTTCTTCTCTTTTTTTTCTTAACATATATTGCATTATTTGTTTCAGAAGTACAGATCTGTGATTCAACAGTCTTGCACCATTCACAGCGCTCACCATAGCACATACCCTCCCCAATGTCTATCACCCAGCCACCCCCTCCCTCCCACCCCCCCCACCACTCTAGCAACCCTCAGTTTGTTTCCTGAGGTTAAAAATTCCTCATATCAGTGAGGTCATATGATACATGTCTTTCTCGGATTGACTTATTTCACTCAGCATAACACCCTCCAGTTCCATCCATGTCGTTGCAAATGGCAAGCTCTCATTCCTTTTTATGGCTGCATAATATTCCATTGTGTATATATACCACCTCTTCTTTATCCATTCATCTGTCGATGGACATCTTGGCTCTTTCCACAGTTTGGCTATTGTGGACATTGCTGCTGTAAACATTGGGGTGCATGTACCCCTTCGGATTCCCTACATATCTGTCTTTGGGGTAGTATACCCAGTAGTGCAATTGCTAGATCGTATGGTAGCTCTATTTTCAACTGTTTGAGGAACCTCCATACTGTTATCCAGAGGGGTTGCACCAGCTTGCATTCCCACCAACAGTGTAGGAGGGTTCCCCTTTACCCACATCCCCGCCAACATCTGTCGTTTCCTGACTTGTTAATTCTAGCCATTCTGACTGGTGTGAGGTGGTATCTCATTGAGGTTTTGATTTGGTTTTCCCTGATGCCGAGCGATGTGGAGCACTTTTTCATGTGTCTGTTGGCCATTTGGATGTCTTCTTTGGAAAAATGTCTGTTCATATCTTCTGCCCATTTCTTGATTGGATTATTTGTTATTTGGGTGTTGAGTTTGATAAGTTTTTATAGATTTTGGATACTAGCCCTTTATCTGATATGTCATTTGCAAATATTTTCTCCCATTCTCTCGGTTGTCTTTTGGTTTTGCGGACTGTTTCTTATGCTGTGCAAAAGCTTTTTATCTTGGTGAAATCCCAAGAGTGCATTTTTGCCCTTGCTTCCCTTGCCTTTGGCGATGTTTCTAGGAAGAAGTTGCTGCGGCTGAGGTCGAAGAGGTTGCTACCTGTGTTCTCCTTTAGGATTTGGATGGACTCCTGTCTCACGTTTAGGTCTTTCAACCATTTGGAGTCTATTTTTGTGTGTGGTGTAAGGAAATGGTCCAGTTTCATTCTTCTGCATGTGGCTGTCCAATTTTCCCAACACCATTTGTGGAAGAGACTGTCTTTATTCCACTGGACATTCTTTCCTGCTTTGTCAAAGATGAGTTGACCATAGAGTTGAGGGTCCATTTCTGGGCTCTCTCTTCTGTTCCATTGATCTATGTGTCTGTTTTTGTGCCGGTACCATACTGTCTTGATGATGACAGCTTTGTAATAGAGCTGGAAGTCCGGAATTGTGATGCCGCCAGCTTTGCTTTTCTTTTTCAATATTCCTCTGGCTATTCGGGGACTCTTCTTGTTCCATACAAATTTTAGGATGATTTCTTCCATTTCTTTGAAAAAAGTGGATGGTATTTTGATGGGGATTGCATTGAATGTGTAGATTGCTCTAGGTAGCATTGACATCCTCACAATGTTTGTTCTTGCAATCCATGAGCATGGAACGTTTTTCCATTTCTTTGTGTCTTCCTCAATTTCTTTCACGAGTATTTTATAGTTTTCTGAGTACAGATCCTTTGCCTCTTTGGTTAAATTTATTCCTAGGTATCTTATGGTTTTGGGTGCAATTGTAAATGGGATCGACTCCTTGGTTTGTCTCTCTTCTGCCTTGTCTTTGGTGTATAGGAATGCCACTGATTTCTGTGCATTGATTTTATATCCTGCTACTTGACTGAATTCCTGTATGAGTTCTAGCAGTTTTGGGGTGGAGTCTTTTGGATTTTCCACATACAGTATCATATCATCTGCAAAGAGTGAGAGATTGAATTCCTCTTTGCCGATTTGGATGCCTTTGATTTCTTTTTGTTGTCTGATTGCTGTGGCTAGGACTTCTAATACTATGTTGAATAGCAGTGGTGAGAGTGGACATCCCTGCCGCGTTCCTGACCTTAGGGGAAAAGCTCTCAGCTTTTCCCCATTGAGAATGATATTTGCTGTAGGTTTTCATAGATGGCTTTTATGATATTGAGGTATGTACCCTCTATCCCTATACTCTGAAGAGTTTTGATCAAGAAAGGATGTTGTACTTTGTCAAATGCTTTTTCTAATTAGGGATCTAAATAGATCCCTAAACGCATCTATTGAGAGGATCATATGATTCTTGTTCTTTCTTTTGTTAATGTATTGTATCATGTTGATTGACTTGCGGATGTTGAACCAACCTTGCAGCCCAGGGATAAATCCCACTTGGTCATGGTGAATAATCCTTTTAATGTACTGTTGGATCCTATTGGCTAGTATTTTGGTGAGAATTTTTGCATCCATGTTCATCAAGGATATTGGTCTGTAATTCTCCTTTATGATGGGGTCTTTGTCTGGTTTGGGGATCAAGGTAATGGTGGCCTCATAAAATGAGTTTGGAAGTTTTCCTCCCATTTCTATTTTTTGGAACAGTTTCAGGAGAATAGGTATTAATTCTTCTTTAAATGTTTGATAGAATTCCCCTGGGAAGCCATCTGGCCCTGGGCTTTTGTTTGTTGGGAGATTTTTGATGACTGCTTCAATTTCCTTAGTGGTTATAGGTCTGTTCAGGTTTTCTATTTCTTCCTGGTTCAATTTTGGTAGTTGATACATCTCTAGGAATGCACCCATTTCTTCCAGGTTATCTAATTTGCTGGCATAGCGTTGCTCATAATATGTTCTTATAATTGTTTGTATTTCTTTGGTGTTGGTTGTGATCTCTCCTCTTTCATTCATGATTTTGTTGTTTTGGGTCATTTCTCTTTTCTTTTTTGATAAGTCTGGCCAGGGGTTTATCAATCTTGTTAATTCTTTCAAAGCACCAGCTCCTAGTTTCATTGATCTGTTCTACTGTTCTTTTGGTTTCTAGTTCATTGATTTCTGCTCTGATCTTTAGTATTTCTCTTCTCCTGCTGGGTTTAGGCTTTATTTGCTGTTCTTTCTCTAGCTCCTTTAGGTGTAGGGTTAGGTTGTGTATTTGAGACCTTTCTTGTTTCTTGAGAAAGGTTTGTGTTGCTATACACTTTCCTCTTAGGACTGCCTTTGCTGTATCCCAAAGATTTTGGACAGTTGTGTTTTCATTTTCATTGGTTTCCATGAATTTTTTTAATTCTTCTTTAATTTCCTGGTTGACCCATTCATTCTTTAGTAGAATGCTCTTTAGCCTCCATGTATTTGAGTTCTTTCCAACTTTCCTCTTGTGATTGAGTTCTAGTTTTAAAGCATTGTGTTCTGAAAATATGCAGGGAATAATCCCAATCTTTTGGTACCAGTTGAGACCTGATTTGTGACCTAGGATGTGATCAATTCTGGAGAATGTTCCATGGGCACTAGAGAAGAATGTGTATTCCGTTGCTTTGGGATGGAATGTTCTGAATATGTCTGTGAAGTCCATTTGGTCCAGTGTGTCATTTAAAGTCTTTATTTCCTTGTTGATCTTTTGCTTAGATGATCTGTCCATTTCAGTGAGGGGGGTGTTAAAGTCCCCCACTATTATTGTATTGTTGTCAATGTGTTTCTTCGCTTTTGTTATTAATTGCCTTATATAATTGGCTGCTCCCATGTTAAGGGCATAGATATTTACAATTGTTAGATCTTCTTGTTGGATAGAACCTTTAAGTAAGATATAGTGTCCTTCTTCATCTCTTATTACAGTCTTTGTTTTAAAATCTAATTTGTCTGATATAAGAATTGCCACCCCAGCTTTCTTTTGGTGTCCATTGGCATGGTAAATGGTGTTCCACCCCCTCACTTTCAATCTGGGGGTGTCTTTGGGTCTAAAATGAGTCTCTTGCAGACAGCATATGGATGGGTCTTGTTTTTTAATCCAATCTGATAGCCTGTGTCTTTTGATTGGGGCATTTAGCCCATTTACATTCAGGGTAACTATTGAAAGATATGAATTTAGTGCCATTGTATTGCCTGTAAGGTGACTGTTAACTGTATATTGTCTGTGTTCCTTTCTGATCTATGATGCTTTTAGGCTCTCTCTTTGCTTAGAGGACCCCTTTCAATATTTCTTTCAGGGCTGGTTTTGTGTTTGCAAATTCCTTTAGTTTTTGTTTGTCCTGGAAGCTTTTTACCTCTCCTTCTATTTTCAATGACAGCCTAGCTGGATATAGTATTCTTGACTGCATATTTTTCTCGTTTAGTGCTCTGAAGATATCATGCCAGTCCTTTCTGGCCTGCCAGGTCTCTGTGGATAGGTCTGTTGCCAATCTAATGTTTCTACCATTGTAGGTTACATATCTCTTCTCCCGAGCTGCTTTCAGGATTTTCTCTTTGTCTCTGAGACTTGTAAGTTTTACTATTAGATGTCGGGGTGTTGACCTATTTTTATTGATTTTGAGAGGGGTTCTCTGTGCCTCCTGGATTTTGATGCCTCTTTCTTTCCCCACATTAGGGAAGTTCTTTGCTATAATTTGCTCCAATATACCTTCTGCCCCTCTCTCTCTTTCTTCTTCTTCTGGGATCCCAATTATTCTAATGTTGTTTCATCTTACCGTATCACTTATCTCTCAAATTCTGCCCTCGTGATCCTGTGGTTGTTTATCTCTCTTTTTCTCAGCCTCTTTATTTTCCATCATTTGGTCTTCTATTTTGCTGATTCTCTCTTCTGCCTCATTTATCCTAGCAGTTAGTGCCCCCATTTTTGATTGCACCTCATTAATAGCCTTTTTGATTTCGACTTGATTAGATTTTAGTTCTTTTATTTCTCCAGAAAGCGTTTCTCTAATAACTTCCACGCTTTTTTCAAGCCCAGCTAGTATCTTCAAAGTCATGATTCTGAACTCTAGGTCCGACATCGTACTAATGTCCGTATTGAGTACGTCCCTGGCAGACTGTACTACCTCTTGTTCTTTTTGCTGAGGTGATTTTTTTCATCTTGTCATTTTGTCCAGAGGAGAATAGATGAATGAGAGAACAAAATGCTAACAGGTTTACAACGTCCCCAGCAAATATACTCTATACAAATCAGAAAAGACCTGAAACCAGAGGAAAAGAAAGGGAAAGAAAGAAAAAAGAAAGAGAAAAAGAAAAAGATAAAAACAAACAAAAACAGAACAAAACAACAAAAAAGAAACCAGAATATGATCAAATATGATCAGGCTAGTGCATAGATCAGTGCCACACACTAGATTTTGGGCATATTTTGGTCTGTTAGAAGAAAGTGTCTCCTAAAATTTTAAAGGAGGAAAGACTTATATATGTACAAAATAAGGGTGGATACAATGAAGGGATGGAAGATGACTGTAAATAGGAAAATTATAAAAGTTTTATAAACAGAATTGATAAGAAGTTGTTTGAAAGAAGAAAGATGAAGATTAAAAAAAAAGAAAAGAAAAAAAAAGGGAGAGACTGGGATCAGGCAGGAGACTAGAACAAAGCCATACAGTAGAGATTTAGGGTATATTTTGATCTGTTAGAAGAAACTGTATCTCAAAATTTTAAAGAGAGAACAACTTATATATATATATATATATATATATATATATATATATATATATATATATATATATGCCAAAAATAAGGGTAACTACTATGAAGGGATAAAATATGACTCTAAAAATGAAAAATAAAAAATGTTTTTTTTAAAAAAAGGATTGATAAGATGTTGGTTGAAAAAGGGAAAAAGAAAAATTCAAAAAAAAAACACAAAAAACAGTTAAAAAATTAACTTTGAAAAACTAATGAATCATGGTAAAAAGCCATGAATTCTATGTGCAGTATTCCCCTAGCGCTGGAGTTCTCCCGTTCTCCTTGATCGGTAAACTTGGTCTTGGCTTGCTGGCTGTTCGTGCTGATCTTCTGGGGGAGGGGCCTGTTGCCGTGGGTCCCACATGTCTTTGCCGGAGGCGGAATTGCCCTGCCCTTGTTGGTCAGGGCTAAGCAAGCTGCTCGGGTTTGCTCTCAGGAGCTTTTGTTCCCTGCAAGCTCTTGGTACAGCTTTGGAGGACCAGGGTGAAAATGGTGGCCTCCCAATCTCTGCCCGGAGGAGCTGAGAACTCGGGGCCCCCCTCCTCAGTGCGCACCCAGAGAAAAGCAGTCACTCCCGTCTCCTCGGTCTCCAACCGCACTCCATGCTCATCCGGCCTGTGACGGAGCGTTTCTATCTCTGGCACCTGACCCCGTGTGGAGTCTCCAAACCCAGCAGATCCCTGTGGTGCACTCCCGCGCCGCTCCTCCCGGGGGAGGAAGGGGAGTCTCCCCGGCTCTGCCGCTTGTTGGGTCCCTGCTGGAGGAGCAGTGGCCCGACTGGGCCGCGGATCACAGTTTATGGCCACCCCGAGCTGAGAGCCCGCGTCTCGGCTCCGTCTCTGCAGCCGGCTTCCCCGCTCCAATACCTGGGAGCTCTGCCGCACTCAGGCTCCCCCGGTCTTTCTGTGACCCCGAGGGTCCTGAGTCCACACTGTCCCGGGAGGATTCCACCCCCTGCTTAGCCACCAGAGTGACGTCCCTCAGCGGAACCGACTTCCAAAAGTTCCGATTTTGTGCCCCGCGGCTCTATCACTTGCCAGAAGCGGCCGGTGGAGGCCCCCTCCCCCGCCGTCTCTCCTCCCGAATATCGCCTCAGATTCACTTCTCCGCACGTCCTACCTTCCAGTAAGTGGTCGCTTCCCTGTTCAGAGAGTTGTTGCTACTCTCTTCTTCGATCTCCTGTTGAGTTCATAGGTGTTCAGAATGGTTTGATCCCTATTCAGCTGAATTCCTGAGACCAGATGAAATCCAGGTGTCCTCCTCCTCCCGAAACCTGTTCTTAATCCATGACTTATAAGTCAAAATTTTGAATTTCGTTGTTCATGTTCTTGATTGTTGTCTTTTCTTGTTGTTTGAGGGGTTTTCTTTCTTTCTTTTTTTAATGTTTCTGTTCTCCTTGGTTATGAATAGAAATGTTTTGGAAGAAGTCTTTGATTGGCATGGGAGCCCCCACAAAGTCATTTTTGTACATGTAAACTTGGTATTAAATGTCAGGTATGAAATACATAAGGGACAAATTACTTCTCCATAAAGGAGAACTTAATAAATTTCAGGAAAGTGAATTCTTTCCAGTCTGCCTTGCCGACAAGTGCAGAAATTTTGATCTTCATTTGCTGAGAGGAATATGGCAGATGATACATAGTACATGTTGGAATAATGCTCACTTACATTCCTTTTTGTAGGAAAAATATATCTTTATTTCAAGAAGCTATTCTAGCATCTTTCTCTTGACGGTGTCCTAGTTCTTATCTCTGCCACACACAGGCTCACAAACTATTTTCTTTGAAGGGCATTTTGTTATTAGCCCTCTTTTTATTTTTCCTCCCATAGTAAACAGAACTGAAGGTGTTTACTCCCCATAGTGAGAAGGCCCCTGGGTGCACACACAGTGGTGTGAACCTCTGGCTTTTCTCTGCTTGTCATTCCCTGAGTGTAAGGAACAGGTGCAGTGATCAATTCACTGCCCTCAGTGAACCACGGGCGGGAAGGAACCGCTGTGTCGCAGACCTTTTGTTTCTTGGAGAGAATGAGTCCGAAGAAAGGCTGCCTCAGCTGATATTGAGAAAATATAAGGACTCAGGACCTTCTTCCCCCACTTTATGGATGGCCCTAGGTTTACCCATCCCGGTTTGCTCAGGATGGTCCCAGTTTATGTCTCTTGTTCTCGTGTGATGATTAATAGCACCCCCGTATACTCTCAAAAGTGTTCACGCTTGGACAATAAACTATAAAGTCCCCCTAATTACATGGACCCAGGAGTAGAAAATACTGTCTGTATGCCCTGATGTGAGAACGTGGTACTTTAGGGAAATGAAATTGTGCGTGAGACATATGCAGAGCAGGTGATTGAAGCTAGATAACTGAAAAACTTAACTCCATTTATTGAGTGCCTACTATGTGCTCGGTGCTGTACCAGGTGCTGAAGCAGAGGGGTCAGCTGTATCCTCCAGAGTTCACCTCCCACGTGTAAGCCTGCCCTGGAAGCACACTGTCTTTTCCTTAGGACTCCTTCCCTCTTCCCCATGACTTGATATATGAATCAGGTTTGGGATATGCCACTGTTGGGCTTTTATTTATTTATTTTGGGGGAGCTTTAATAGCATTGTATCATGTTTTAATTAATAGAACATCATGTTATGAAATTGTTGAATCAAATGTTTTCCCTAGACATCAAATGTGTTGTCAGTGAAAATTTGACATCTAGATATGAGGAACAAAAGAGATAAGGAAAATAATAATGAAATTTTTATAAAGGATGAAGATATAACGTTTGGGTAGTTTAATGTGTTGCCACAACCTCAAGTACTGTAGGAGCTATTTCCTTTGGAAATAACACAAGACATTGACCCAGTGCCTTCCTCACTTTCTACCATCTTTGATGGGAAATTTCATGGCTGTGACAGAGAAGCATGTTGAAAAGGACCAGAGTTTTATTATTTGTGGACTTTTAAGTGACTAAAGGAAGTTGCTCCCAGTACTAGAAACAAATGGAGAAGCTAACTCTGAAGGTCAAGGTAGAAGTTGGAGTTCAGCACAGACAAGAGAAACCACCCTAGGTATGATCATCACAGAATGAGTCAGTACAGAGTTGCATACTAAATCTTAGGAAAGGCTGAAGGAGCCGATTTTAGACTTGGCTTACAGAATAGAATTCTAAAGCCAGATAGAACTGATTCACTAGGGAATACATACCGTCTCCAAGGTACCCCTGAAGCAATGAATTCAAGAACGTTCTCTGCAACTGGAAACTAGGATTCAGGAAGTTGAAATCTAGAAGCTAACCACTTCTGTAGCTGCCTTCCTTCCACCAGGAAGCTGGAGAATAGACTTTGGAACTATGATGTGGGAAATCCCATGTTTCTGTTACTAAGCTCGCCAACAGAAGTAGCCAAAAGGAGTGGGGAGATGGCCTGGACCTTACTTCCACCTTCCAAAACCCTCACAAGCACATCTACTTGATGTAGAGTTGCCAGATTTAACAAACAAAAACAATGCACGCAACATACTTACACTAGAAAGAAAGAAAGAAAAAGAAAGAAAGAAAGAAAGAAAGAAAGAAAGAAAGAAAGAAAGAAAGAAAGAAAGAAAGAAAGAAATCCATTGTTGTCTGAAATTCAAATTTAACTGGGCACCCCATGTTTTATCTGACAGCCCTAACTTACTGAAACTTAATTCTTCTGCATAACCCTAGCTGCATAGAAGTCTGTCAAGTGCAGTCTCTATTCCAGCTGGTCCAGCAGTGTGGAGGTTTCAGTGGGCCAATCCATAGCATTAACCAGTGTAGATTTCCTCACAAGAATGGCTGAAGCCTTTCTGCCCCCAGACACTTTTGCTACCATCTGAATATTTCCCTTTGCATTCTCATACTCTCTGAAATCCTACCCATTTGTGATTCATTTGGTTTAACGCAGCTTCCTCTTTTTAAAATGCACAAATCTCCCAGGATGTGCAAGTGGTCAGACTATGCTCGACGAATACGGTTTTCGACAGGTGGGAGAGAAGGAAGGCTTATGAGGACCTGAGGAAAGGTGGGGATAGAAAGAGCTGGGCACCAGGAGGTAGAGCGAAATGGGCAGGTGCCCCTTCAGATCTCCTTTGCTTACTGTTCTGCATTGGGCAGACAGGATTCAAAGAGAAATATTTTCTTTCCATTCTCCCTCTCCCTTTTGTACCCCCCAAAATACATGCCTCCCAGACCACATAACCCAAAGTAATGATATCAAAATGACATAGATCGTCGACATTAGAGATCAAATAGCTGTATATTTTCTGGCCTGAAATATATGACTACTGTTTCTGTGGAAATTTGAGTTTTGGGTTCTGAACCATTGACTTGCTAATAACTTTGGGTTACAGAACTCTGTAAGTTGGGGACTGCTTTTACATATTTCCAAAGGAAGAATGCTGTATTTGCACCATGCTAATTAACTATTTAGTGAGAAGAAATGTCAGCCTGGAGCCTGAAAAGAAATATTGCCTCTCACAGAAGTCGAGGCTGATGAAAACCAATCATGCCCGCACAATGCGGCTCTTCAGAAACCCAGGAACTCTTTTCTGTTCCCCCATTTTCCCTAGGATTTTCTCTTCTGCATTTAAAACAGTTGGGTAGTTCAAGTTTCAAGGCTACTGATTGTAACAGAGAATCAGGAGTAATTGGAAGCAGTGGGATGTTGGGAGAAGTAATTGAGGGAGCTGCCCTCCACTTTATCCTGTAGGACTTTCCGTAGAAATGAAATCAGGCAGGGAAGGTCTGGCTGAGTGAGGGCAAGCATGCAGTCCTACCGAGAATGGGGCCGTCTCTTCCATCCTTTTATCTCTGGTGCCGAGTGGGAAGGAGGGGAATTCTTTGGCAGAAAACTTTATCCAAGGGTTGACGAGGGTTATTTAGCTAAAAGAGGGTATTGTTACAGTGAAATCAAACTTTGCATGAGTTCTTTGCTATTAAGGCAAATCGAAAGTAGCATTGCATCTTTGATAAGGGAGGTGAGTTTTGCAGATTAACTTGTGAGCTTTCTTTGGAATAAAGGAGACATAAATTGTGTTCATTTCAGAGGTAAAATAGGTTCGTTTTCTCTTCAAAAGTGGACTTTCTTTGAACTTGGTGTCTTCTACCTATCAACACATTATTGCTCTGAAAAGCATGGTAGCTATTAAATGAGAATTTTTCATCATCATTTAGTTAAACACCCCCGAATTATTTTCTACTGACTGTAATTTAATTTCATACATCCAGTGGTATTTTAAAACCCATGAGCTATTTTGTAACTCCCAACATCACAAGGATAAATTTGATTCCATAGACAAAATGTTGTGCCAAACGAATTATAGTCAAAGAGAGAAACAGAAAAAAAATTAGTGGAATTCTCAATGCTCTATGTAAGTCAGACATCATAAGGCTTTTTCATCCTGTGAAGCTCCTCATGATATGTTGAAAAGAGAAGGTAATGAATAGATGGTGTTTAAAAGGCCCCAATCCTCTTCTAAATGCTTCAGAATCCATTATTTAATTATGATCTTAGATCTAAAGTCTGGTCTTTTAAAGGACTTGATGTGTCCTGAGTGGTAGAAAATGTGATTTCCAAATCATATGATATGATTAGCTCTCCATGTGTAAACCAGTAGCCCAGTAACAAAATCATTTCCTATCACTTGGTAAATACTGTAATTGGTGATGCTTATGAGTGAGGATCTGGGTAGGCCAGATATTTGGGAAATTGCAAAACTGAAAGTCACATTGATTTTATAGTGCAGAATCAGCCAAGTTACTCTTGAGGTTTCAAAAACGGACCTGCCCAAGGAACATTTTCTTGCTTTTGCAGGCACCAGGCCTTTTTCCAGGAGCAAGCACTCATCCATTCAGGGAACCATAGCATGTAGTTTCCACTTTTCTGGTGATGGCACTTAAAACTGGAAGAAGAGGCTGTAGGATTTATGGAGATCCACTTCTCCGGGCCAGCAAATCCTCTTGGCTTACACCAGTCCGTTTGTCAGTGTTAGCCTCCACGTTCGAGGAGTTTCTTGCAACCTCTGAGGTCTAAGATACAGAGTGAACAGAGGAGGGTACAGAACTCTAACTCATATTCCTGGGCTTATCTCTCCAATGGAGAGAGGCTGTCTTATCTTCTTTTATTTTTTCCGAATCAAGCCATTAGCATGAAACAAGGACATGTAATCTTACCAGAGCAAAATTGGGGTCATGCCATAGGCTAGCTGAGTGAGTGCTCTGTAGCACGATGATGTATGGCCGCCGTGCAACAATGCCGCTACCGCATCAGATCTGCCCTTTAATTACATTCTAAATCTCATTTGAAGAGATTTTATCATTATGGAAATTGCTCTGTAAATGTGCCCATGATGAAACCCAATAAAAGTTTGCTGAGAATTGAAGACGGAGGGAGATGAATCAGCAGCTAAAACATTATCCTCAGAGTTTTCCTGGCTTTAGGCAAAACGGCCCATGCAGTAACAACATCACCATGGACTCAGAGGTGTAACTTCCTGATTATTACAGGGCACTTGTGCCTGTGGCACTAGCTCTTCTTCCAGAAGCCGGAGGAAGAGTTCTGCTTTGCAGCTTGGCCGGACTTTTTCTCCCCAACCTCAGAGCCATCACTTGAATTTCTAGTGGCCAAACTGAATCCTCCGGTATTTGCCTCGTGTTCTGGACTCCATGCATGCATGCAGAGTGGGCCCAAGGTTCTTGAAATGAAAGATGGCTTTCTTTTCATGAAATAAAGAACACCTCTGCTTTCTTCTCAAGGTCATTTAAAAATATCTAGACTGCTGGGTTATGGAAAGCACATGAGGAGGATTCATAGGGAAAGAGTAAAGTCAAAATGTTCTTTTCTCTACAATAGGGATTGTCTCCTATCTGTGTAGCATGACTGATTTGAAGTTTCCTTTTAAGCATGTTCTTGATCATCTCTTTCTTCGATCCTGAGCTACCGGACAGACCTTCTAGGGCCACAGCTACATTTAACTTGGAGTGCCAACTTCTGTGTCTCTCCACGGGCCCCTGGCTCAATGCACCGTTTTCCTCTATGTCACTTCCCCTCCCCCTTTCATGTGTTGTTTCCCAAGAAGATGGTGGGTCACAATGGAAAAGGGCCAGGTTACTTGAATGTGGCTAGAGTAATGGGGATTTTGTAGCACCCAAGGGTGTCCTCTGCCGGGCACCACCCCCCCCAAATGTGGTCATTTTGTGCCTAGGATCAGTGAGACTAATTCCAAGATGAGTAAGTCAGCAAAACCGTATTGTAGTCACATCTTTCAATGTGTTCTTCTTCCTGGGAGTTTTCTGTTAAAACAGTACTTGAAAGATCTGTTGTCTTCATTAATTCATTGTATTTCTTGCGGGTGGGGGTAGCTGCCAGCAGGCTGCTGTCCCTCTATTTCCTTTCAGTGGGTCTTGGAAGCCCATGAAATTAGAGGTCATATTTTGTGGTTATGAGTACTTGTGCAGGTTTCTCAGGAGAGGATCCATCATTTTCATAAAGGCATTCATGACTACCAGGACGTTAAGGCCCATTATGTGAGACCAGTGTTCATTCTCAAAGGGGGTCCATCCCTGGAGTAACTGTATCAGCATCACCTGGAAACTTGTTAGAAATGCAAATTCTTGATCTCTACACCAGATTTACAGAATCATGAACTCCAGGGTTGGGGCCCAGCAGCCTGTGTTTTAATAAGCTCGCTCGACTTTGAGGACCACTGCACTAGACAAGTTACCAATACATGCTGCAAAAGTTCATGTTCACAGGTACATGTGGATGACACAGAGAAAACAAGCTCCTCTCTCCCGCCCCCTGCCCCCCATGGACCTTTCCCTCTGGCCACATAGAGTTGCTCAGCTCTGACGTATACTCTTGTCTCATCTCAGCTCATCTTCAACTTTACTCTTGCCCTTCTCAGTGTTTCAAATTTTATCCTCTCACTTCTCTCCTGGTCAGCTTCTCCTCATCCCTCAAGACCCTGTTCACCTATCATCACAGGTGTGATGGCATCTGCAAATCTTGGTGACAGAGCTAATTGCTCTGTTCCCATTGGACTGTGTCCACTTTAACATTATTGTATACCATTATCACTGAAGGCTTTTTCAGGAGACTATAGGGTCCTTGAAATAAGAAACTTATCTCTTGTGGTTTTACGATTGTCTTCGGACATGATTTGGGCGAGGCCCCCATCTTGCTGTCAACCTACCAAAGGGAAAATTCAGAAAGTCAGAAAGGAACGAAACTCTAACAGAACCAGGCAGAACGGTTTTTCAGCAAGCCCCTCTATTTTTTACTCAAGATAACATTAATAATTAGGTATCATCCACTTGGTTTCTTAGTCCTCTGCTGCTGAGGTTTTCTCTATTAAACTCTCAACTACATCAGCAATTTCAGCAGAGATTCATGACAACTGTACAGTCCCTCCGTCCCTTTCTGAGAAGTGTAGAACAAAAGCATTTGTCCACAGTAAAGCACTATGGACATAATCTGTTTACCACTTCTCTTTCTTGGGGTGACCGATATATACTCCAGATCAGTGACAATGATGAAATCCAACTTTCATTTTTCCTTCCTTACTCAGGGCACTGTGAGGCAGGTTTCTGCTGTTTTGTGACATATTCCAGTGTAGCTCCCACATAAAAATTCTTATGATGTAAAATAATCTATCAAAACCTCCATTTTTCTGTTCTAGTTCTTTATTAAAACTTATATAATTTATTTCATGGGCATGGAAAAACCCAAGCCTTTCCAAACCTTACTCTCCTGGAGATAGTTTTTCAGATGTACCTGTTCTCAGATGATAGAAGCATCATCGCATGGCCAAAGGCAAAGGATGCCCTGGGTCTGTTTCAACGAGGGTGGTCCAGGGTCTCTAGGATGTTCCAAACTGAACTGAATGCTTTGGAAAAGATTGGTGGGTATGCAACAGAAGACTCATGAGTGGGTTTCTGGATTCAGCATAGTGGGTTCTAGGAATGAAGAAACATCCTGGATATTTTGCCAGATGCTATTTTGCCAGTTTTGTCATTTATGGCATCCCTTTGGCAGCTAGGCCAGTGTTAGCTATCTTTATATTAATGTCCATATACATATACCTTCTTCTTCCTTTTCCTTATACCTTGCGAAAGAGAGTATATTTTTTCCCAATCGCCATCCACCCTGTTCCATGAGAGAAGAAAAGCTAAATAGGGGGAAGTAACTCCCTAGACACAAAAAAACCATTACACTCTCCAGAAAAAGCAATTTGCTCTACTTGGTAGTAGACAGAAATTAACTCACCAAAGAACAGCAGGGAATCAGACCTAATTATGTCAGTAGGACTTTAGTTAACATCATGATACTAGAACCTTCTTTAACATTCACACTTTATGGAGACCTAGAATTCATTTTAAAGGTAATACCTCTAAGGTGGCTCAGTTGGTTAAGCGACTGCCTTCAGCTCAGGTCATGATCCTGGAGTCCCGGGATCGAGTCCCATATCGGGCTCCCTGCTCAGCGGGGAGTCTGCTTCTCCCTCTGACCCTCTTCCCTCTTGTGCTCTCTGTCTCTCATTCTCTCTCTCTCAAATAAATAAATAAAATCTTTTAAAAAAAATAAGCTTTTGACGAATGAATACCCACAAATGAACACGATCATGTCCAAAGTGTGTTTGTGAATTATTTGGAAACTATCCTGCTCTTTAAAGTGAAAAGATGTAAAATCATCTTAGATTTATGATGTCATTAACCTATTCCAAACAATTGCCTCAGTGTCGGGTTGTTTGTGGTCGTGTTGGGATATTAGGAGAGGTTTCTTTGGAGGGGTGGGGGATGGAATAAAGTTGTTCTGCATTTACAACATTCATAATTAAAATGAGCCAGAGGAAATGAGCTACATGGCTGTTATGATTTCTAGTGTATTATCAAAAATAATTATGGCACTTTGCCATATGTTCTTGCCATGTTCTTGCCTTCTTCTTACATATTGCTGTCAGGATGAGGCTTGACATCAACTAATTGCTTATTTCTAATATAGTCTTGAACTACACAGATTCTCTAGAGAGAAAAGAGAGAGCTCTGTGACAAAGAGATTCAGGAAATAGGAGCTTTTCTAACTTTCAATTCTGTACATAATATAGACAAATTGTATAGATAAATGTAACCAGATGTGTATTGGTCCATGGAAAGATAGTTGACTATTTTAAGAATAAGAATGTGTTCTGTTCATTTGGAGCCGTTGAAAATCATGAAAAGTATGAGTTCAGAGTTGACTAAGGAGGAGTCAATAAGGAAATACGTAACTGCAATCTAATTCAGTTGCCTGGCCATTCTTCACAGAGCATCACAGAAAATTGCACAAACTAAGTATCTCACAAGAACTTTAATGAATTAATTACTGTGTTGTATTCCATGTAGCCCAACTCAGAAGATACTTGCTTTGTATTTGAAGAGTGGGGAGGAATTAAGGGGAATCAAAAGAATACCAACTCGGGCAGATCTGTGCCCTAATCCCGCTTCTGCCACCCAATGGCTGTGAGATTCAGACAGGTTCCTTCCATCTCTCCAAATTGTAGCTTCCTCAACTGGGGGATAAGAAGGCCTACTTCATAGAATTGATGAGGAGGATTTATAAGGAGTGTGAGTATTGGTTTCCTGCCCCCACCCCTCATAGTGGCTCTGCAATAATAAGTATGTTTCAGTGTCGGAAAGGCCCATCTGGTCTTTCTCAGATAAGGATAGTTATCTTCAAATGGCCTGATTCCTGCACATAAAGCACAATACAAAACCAAAAGTACTTTCAACATCGTAGACTTTTAATATGTGCCTATCTCTATGATTTAAATGTGCCATCTCGAGTTTAAGTGTGAAGGCCTTTCAGGATTAACACTGGCAATGGTCTTCTGAAACATGTCTCATGGAGGAAATACTCACCCAATTATGAGCAATGAAGCCATATAGCAATATCTGGAAAAATATTGCAACATTTTTGCAAAAATTTTTATATGAATTTCAGATATATTAGTAAAAAAGAAAACAGCCCACCTAAGGTCTTGTTTTATCTTCCACTACCAACATCATGAAGTCATGTCATTCTTATTTATAACTTAAGTGCTGAGCCAAATGGGTACCAACATTAGCTCCCCACTGTGTCCATGGCACATTAACTCTTTAAAACACCCCCTGTGGTGTTACTCTACCCACCCTTTCTCAGGCCTGGGTGTCCTTTAAACCCCACTCGCATATACTTTAGGAGCCCTTCACAGAATGTATTTGAGGTGGGAGTCTCCTGTGTCTATGTACCTATGTGCAGCTTTGGTGTCTGTGCCCTTGCCTTGTCATTGTAATTTACTTGGTACCGACGGGTGAGTGTGTGTATATGTGTGTTTAAAACACAGCATATACAGGGGCGCCTGGGTGGCTCAGTAGGCGGAGCACCAGAGTCTTGGTTTTGGCTCAGGTCCTGATCTCAGGGTTCGCGGGATCGAGCCCCGCATAGGGCTCTGCACTCAGTGGGGGAGTCAGCTTGAGATTCTCTCTCTCTCTGCCCTTCCCTGCCCTCTCAAATAAATAAAAATAAATCTTAAAAAAAATAAATAAACACAGCATATATAATGTTTGTCTTACTCCTGGGGAAAGGAAACTTAAAATAATATTTCTGCCTTTAAAATGCTGTGGTGGGGCGCCTGGGTGGCTCAGTCTGTTAAGCGACTGCCTTCGGCTCAGGTCATGATCCTGGAGTCCCGAGATCGAGTCCCACGTCGGGCTCCCTGCTCGGCAGGGAGTCTGCTTCTCCCTCTGACCCTCTTCCCTCTTGTGCTCTCTCTCTCTCATTCTCTCTCTCTCAAATAAATAAATAAAATCTTTAAAAAAAATAAAATAAATTAAAAAATAAAATAAAATGCTGTGGTGAACAGCTATCACTCTGCCTAATTCTACCTTCCAAAGGTAGACCGAGGGAAGGATGAAAGTGAGTCACACATGCAGCTATTTCTGTAATTTATGAGCACTTGGTGATGGTAACATCCCTCCTCCTTCCTTCCTGGTTTTGGAGCCACCACGTTATTGGTTCAGGAATGGCTAAGGCTGCCCATCAGCTAAATTCCTGCCTCCATTCTCTCCCTGCTGCCATTGCCATTTACCCTGAAAACTGCCCCCCCCAGGTAATCATTCTCAAATACTTTTATAGTATGTCATGTCTGCTGTGGCGAAAACAATGGTGCACATGTGGTGTGTGGGGGGTGCTCTTTGGTTATGGGGAGCAAATGATATGTACAAATGGATTTCTTTCCTGTTTATGCGATTTCTCTCTCTGTTCATCCTATTATGCTGTGAACATCAAGAAGGTAGAAGTTTGTTTTTCACCACTGCGGGCCTAGATGCTGATATATGAAATATTAGTGGGAGGAAAGAAAAGTAGGGAAGGAGGGAGGAGGGAGGGAGGGAGGGAGGGAGGGAGGGAAGGAAGGAAGGAAGGAAGGAAGGAAGGAAGGAAGGAAGGAAGGAAGGAAGGAAGGAACGGACTAACTTAAGGGCTGGAACTACATCTTTCTTACATTATATGTGTTCCTGTAGCTCCTAGTGAAGTCTTGGAAGTTCAATAGGCACTTAAGTGCATGTTTGTGTGATGAATAAATATGCAGAACATTTGCACACCGTGACAGAATAAAAAGAAACTAGGAAAAACGTGACGTAGAAGAGAGAAGACACTTCTCATCTTACTTCCAACCTAGTACATCTGAAGTGAACTCTTTGATTTTAAAAAGTAATTTTAAGGCCAGCGTAAACCAGAGGGTCAGACAAGGAGAGAAAGCATCACGTGTTGCCCGAGTTCGGAACTGCTTAAGGCAGTCTGACAAATGGGATTTTGCTCAGTTTCCTCCGGGGCAATCCACCCTAGGCCAGGCCTTTTTAAAGATCAGATTTTGAAATCAAGGTTTGCACCTGGGAATGTACTGAGGCAGGAGAGCAGATCCCTTCTCTCCACTGTTCTACTGCATAAGGGTGAGAATTTTCGAATGAGATGTGAAAGCAAAGACAACAAAGCCTGCAGGATAATAGTCTCTGAGGACCTTAATAACAGCCATTTTTAAAGCACAGCCTGTGGACTCCGAAATCCATAGCCACTCATTGAAGATGCACTGCGATGCAGTGGACCCGAAAACACACTCCTTATCTACCTAGAGCAACCAGGCTCCAAGCCAAACGGCAGTCCTCAGATTAACTCTTGTTTCTCTTGGGATGACAACTCTGCTGCTTTTGAAAGGATTGCAATGGCCACATATAGAATAGAGGGAAAGAGTCACACCCTCTGTGAGTCTGTACCCAACTGCATTTCCTGAGTGAATTAGGAATGTCTGCTGGTTAGATTAGAGTCCTTATAAGGTCAAGACTGTAGGTCCAATTCCTTTATATGGGTGCTTCTCAAAAAAATCCATTTGGAAGGATAGTTCTGTTTTGTTTTGCTGGTTGTAATGTTCAATCCATACCAGACTGATACTTTTGTAACATGCAATAAAAATGAATTACTTTTCAAACTACAAAAACCAGACACAAAATGCAACCCAGTGCTTTTTATTTTTAGATTGCTGTAAACATTTCTAAAGATTTACTCTTGATTTCTGTTCTCATAATGGAATATGTGGTGTGTGTGTGTGTGTGTGTGTGTGTGTGTGTGTGTGCGTGTGTGCGCGCACGCTCCCAAACCTCAAGTATTTAGAGCACATGTTTTGCAAGTCATTTTGGATAGCCAAGCTAAGGGAGTTTTACTTTTGTATGTGTATTTTTGTTTGTTGAATTTCTTTAAAGCATCAACACCTTTTCAGGATAACTATGTTGGATAAATTCATTTCAAGACTTTTATACATACTGCTTCCTTCTTAAATAGTTTGCTGAACATAAACCTGCTTTTTCTGCTGAATTTAGGATCTTCATTACTAACAGTAATGATTTTGCTTCACATGCAAGCAAGGTGATGCCTTCAAGGGCTGGTGGGTAGGACTGTAAGAGGTCACACTGTGTAACCCGGGTCACCTCTGTGTGCTCGTGGCTCCTCCTACACCTTTCTGGTTCTCTGTCAGGTGTCACTCCTTGCCACGTGCAGTGTAGCCCTGACGGATTACCTTCTCTCCTGTTCTGGATCTTCTATGTCTGACCTCTTAAGCTCTTGGAAATCAGGTCGCCGCTTTGTTTTGTTTTGTTTTGTTTTGTTTTGTTTTTCTATCAGGTGTATTTGAATTAGGGGAAAGTTATCAGTAAAAAGGAACTAATGGCCTTATTACTCGCCTACTAATTGCTTTCAGAAAAGATTAGAGATTATGTGTCTGTAATGAATTTTATAGGGAGATGTAGTCACTTATGTTTGTTCTTCCTGCCTCTTTCTGTTTTCTTGCTGACCTCTCGGTTATATCCAAGATAGGGAGGTCATCATTTGCTGGGTTCTTTTTTAGAGACAATTCCATGTACGTAGGAAAGAAAATACTCGGATACTGTTACCCAGGATGTTTGGAAATAGTATCATAACCATTTGTTTGGGTAATAAAAAGAAGGGTGTCGCCCTGCCTCTTGACATCTCTCTTCTTTATTTTGCTTCTAGTAAAACTTTTATAACTTTTCATATTCTTCCCCAGTTGTCTTATTACTTAGGGACCCCAAGGATCATTCTACTTGTTGAGTGAGATAGGACAGATGTAATATTCCATGATCTTCTGTTTGTCCTACTTTTCCTTGTAAACTTTTATTGTCAGTGACTTCCTGAAAGGTCTTTGCCCCGCTTAGTTTGAGGACCTCAACTACATTCCATCTGTTGCTTCCTAACACACATCACGTGTTCCAGTCAGGCTGTGTGGTTCATTGTCCCTGCTCATAAACCAAACTCACCCCCACCTTCTGCCATTCTTATGTCCTCAGACGAAGTCACATGAGTTCATGAAGTCTATCACTTGATTTCCACCCTGATTCTCTTAGAAGAGCAACCCTTATATTAGCTATTACTTATTAAAGGCCTCTTGTGTTCTGGACACTGTTCAGAGTATTTTATAAAAATTGTTCCATGTAATATTCACAACAACCCAGCAGGGAGGTATCACTACTTAATATTTGGTGAAGCCGAAGAGATTAAAGAGTTTTCAAACGTATGCGGCTAACAAGGGAAAGAGAAGGGACAGACTCAAACCATGTCTACTTGACGGCACTTCGCCATTGCTTTTCCCTGGAGGCTGAGAAAGGACATTTAGGACAGGGCGAGGCTAGACTCTTGGACAAGAAGGGGGTGTGAGATTTGAAAAAGCTCTCCAGGGAACAGGATTCTCCCTACTCCTAAAACTGCTGCGCTGTGGACATACCACTTGCCTGACAGCTGAACTTCTTGACATCACCTTGGAGATTTGCTCTGCAAGTGCACAAAATTTGAGGCTCTGTGATTCTTTGTGGGGGGGCAACAAATTATGTTTTTTATTGGCACGCATTTTCTCAATTTATGTTATCTCTTGTTGTATTGGATATGTCTCTGTCCACTGCTTCAGATCTCTTTAACAGTCTCCATGTTATTAAGACCATACAAAGACTCTCGGAGTATGGAAAACATTACTCTGCGTTGTCTGATGGCAGTGCTAGATTTGCTGAAACTGAGGCAGGAGTATGAGTAACAGGAAAAATTAATTGGGAAAATTTTTATTTTTTTTAAGATTGTATTTATTCATTTGAGACAGAGAGATAGCATGAGCAGGGGGAGAGACAGAGGGAGAGGGAGAAGCAGACTCCCCACTGAACAGGGAGCCCGACACAGGGCTTGATCCCAGGACCTGGAGGTCATGACCTGAGCTGAAGGCAGACTCTTAACCATCTGAGCCACCCAGGTGCCCCTATTGGGAAAATTTTTAAATGAGTAGTAAAAAAAAAAAAAACCCTCAAAGGCGACATAGCCTAGAGATTAAGAGCAATAGTCCCTGGAGTTCCAACAGCCTGGGTTTGAAATTTGGCCACATGGTTTATTAGCTGTGTGACCTTGGGCACTTTTAGTTAAACTTCTCTGAAATTTCATTTTTGTATATGTAAAATGCAAATACTTCTCGTGCCTACGCCAGGTTACTGAGAGGCCTCAGTGAGCCCATGTACACCCAGTGCTCTGACCAGCATCTGGTGCAGAGTAAGTCTTATACATGTTGTCGCTGCCACTGTTTCTGTGGTTATGTAACAAATACCTTTTTTTTCCTCTGCTCATTTGTTATTGTTCTTTTTAAAGAATACGATCACAAAAAGAAGAGAGAAATTAGACACGCTGCCTTGGGTGTAACGACTCAGGCTTTGAGGGATCTTTTCTAGTCAAGTCAAAAGTGAAATAAAGCTACTTAAAAATGCCTGCCAGGGTTACTTTTTGTCCAGGTGGGCTATCCTCTGAGAATTCTCTCTACCCCCCACACCTCCTGCTTTTCTGTGGCCCCTGAGTCAAAAGTTCATCTTAAGCTAAATGCCATCATGGTAGTTTTATGCAGGTGTGAGTGTGTCCCTTCCTCCCTGTTCTGTCAATGTCTCCTCCCACCTAGGACTCAGGCTGCCCACTTGTATTGAGAAATCTCCACTACAGTATGGCAGCCTCCAGGAAAAAAAAAAAAAAAAAAGCCTTATGTTCCTCACCAATACTCACCTCCATTTTGGGGCAGGCTACCTGTGTCCCATAGCTTGACAGGTCCCCTGCCATCCCCAAAGAACATGGGCAAGGTACATTGATACTGATGTGTCAAGTCACTACTTAGTGTTATATTCACGTGGCTCTTGTAGACAAAGGAACACGTTGCTGAAGGGAGAACTTCTGTTCCGACAGCAAAGATATTTTGGAGTAAGGAGACCTTAAAAACTTCCGGTTTTTGCTCACAGCTGGTCCCAGATGCCCAACTGTCAAATAAGAAGTGAAAAAGGTAGTCAGGGGTCCATTTTTCATTCAGAATAAATCAATCCTTGTGGGTCAATTTCTGATCAAAATCAGTAATGCAGACTTTCTGGGTGCTTTTCCCTCAATAGTAGTCCCCCCTCCCTTGACAGGAGTAGCCTTGTTCAGCTTCAGCAACTACTGTCTCTTACAACCGGTGCTCACAGCAAATGGGGTGGTGGGAACAGCCCAAGATCTTCTAGAGTCAAAAGAACTCGAATTCTAATGCTTACAAGATAGGTGACTTTAGGCGAGTCAGTTAAACATCTCTCCACCTCAGTGCTCTCATATGAAAAACAGAGAAAACATGTATTTCACGGTGCCAGGACGAAGAATAAAGATCTACATTTGTGTTTTGTACCTTTTACCATTCATGCATGTGTCATTTGTCACTGTCACCCAGCACCATGACCCAGAGAAGGAGTACCGAGCTATGAGTTACCTTACTGCCAATGCCAACACTTGACTTCAGCCACTCTGAACTTCCAAGGGGGCAAGTGGGAGTTTTTATCCCAACATCTATGAGGTGTGGCAGGAAATTCTCATCAATATTTAGTTGGTAATATGAATAAATAAAAAGCACACACTAGATTTTAGGAAACGTAAAGACAGAGCTGTCTCTTGCATGCTTCTCATTTTCCTCCAGTACTGAGACTAGACAAATAGTGCTCAATAAATACTGGTTTATCGATTTTACGTTTATTTCTTTGTTGATGATACAACAAAGATGTTTCTGTGTGGTATAATGGAAATTGCAAAGATGAAAATTAGCAAATTAATGAATCAACTCCCTATCTATGCTTGGGAAGACCTCTCATTTTTTCAAGAAGGTGTTGATGATTTCATGATATACATGATCTTGAGGAACTATTGATTGAGCTCAATGCAGGATATAAAAATTCAAGTTAACTCCCACTTATATGCATGTTAATGAATAAAGCTGGTGGTATTAGTCAGAATATATCTTCTTTTCTTGAACAGCTAAAGTTTTGGTTTCAATCTAAGCGTGTCCTCTGAGGCAAAGTTTTCAATCAAGTACAACAAAGAAGAAAAGTAAAGTAAAAAGAGAAAAGTGGGGGAATTATATGACTAACTTGGATCTGTTTGCTTTGGAGTCCTGACATTTTTAGATAAATTAACCTCACTTTTCTCTTTTCCTGAAGAAGTGGCAAATTCAGGAGGGCAGGTTTTGCCATGTAGGTACACACACATAGAAGAGACATATGTTTGTTTGATCAGACTCTGTTCTGCAAGAAGCCCAAAACCAGTTTTCCACCACATGAGCTAGTTTCAAAATCAGGCTATTTCCTTCCAGAAGGAGCCTGTTTGTGACGGGATAGAGATAGAAGCTGCTTGGTCTGTTGGAGTATTTTGCTTCTTTCAACGTTGGATGTCCTTCGATCCGTATTCCCTCTCATGACTTCCCATCACAGAGAATGGGACAGAGTTCTCTTTAGGGTCCATCTGTGATACTTTCGCTGCCAAAAAGAGTGACGGGAGACATTCATCGTTCATCTACCTGACTTGTGCGACATTCCGAGTCTAAGAGTCGGTGACTGAAACCGCAGGCCAGTTCTTCAGAACTGCTAACATGTTACTGCTGCCACTGCCCCCTTACCTCAGAAGAGTAATTTAATTCCATTTTAGAAAGAGGGAGCGGGGAAAAAAGAGTTCCTAGTTACACAAATCAATCCAATTGTTCAGAGCTTCAGAATGAATTTTTCAACTTGTTGAACAGAAGCATACAAATCTCTAAAAGCAAGTCAGATAATGTACAAAGCCTCTATTCATTGTGTAGGCAGAAAGGAATTCTGGTCCCCGGCAGCTCTCTAAGGAATGTTCCTTTGGCTTTGACTGTTCTGTTGGGAACAAGGAGGGAAACACATATATAAAATGAATTTATAATGTCTCTGGCTTATAATGGCAAAATGATAAGAAAAGTTGGCTGTTTAATATAAACTGTCAGTTGCATATTCCAGGCCTCCTCTCTTTGAGGTCCCTCCCACACCCACCGGCCTGGCCACCGTTTAGTGAGGAGTACAAAGTGGCTGTTTATTATTATTGACTGGTGAGGACTGTGCTCTGAAATTTATTCTGTCAACAGAATGTAAGCAAAGTTGGCATTTTAAAGCAGGGCTCTTTCAGTCGCTGGTTTTTCTCAGGATTGCTATGCAACAGGATCAGTGCTGTAGTCCCCGGTTCAAGCTGAAAATGTTACACAGGAAGACATACCATGTAAAGGTCAGATTCTTCTACTGTGATAATTTTCTTGATCTGTGTATATACAAATGAAGTTGAATGTGTAATCGCTTATCATAACTCTTATCAAGGTCCTGTGGAATTTCTACCTGTCAAGCCTAAAAATACTACAGTATTTTAAATGGGAGATCTTACTAATAAATGTATGATGCTGTAATAAATGTGTGATGCTATGATGCCAAGGTGAACTTAATGTGTATTGTCAAGAAGATGCTCTCCTACGATAGAATCCCATTAATGTGCTGGAGCTGTGGACCGAGCACAACCTTGTTTATTAGTCTCTCCATGCTTTTATGGTCCGAATCAACTCTACAGATTACTTAGGTGCATGGAAAATATGACTTAACCCGTAGTGTAATGAAATGATTGGCCCTGGGGTGTACTTCATCACGGAATTTTATTTCATATCACTTCCAGAAAACATCATCTTTCGTCTGTGGACCAGTCCATGTAACTTACAAAATTTGTAAAGTTGCAGATGCATCATGTTCCAATTCATATTGTCAAGGAACAAATTTATTAGACCTATTGAGATGTCCACTGCCAATCTACGTAATAACATGAAGAGATAATGCCCCAAGAAGAATGAGTCGGAGGTGCATCTTCTTGTTAGTTGGCCCAATTGAAATGTCTTTTGAACAAGCAGTTTATTTTTTACAGTTCTCCAGACTCACATTTAGCCAATCTCTCTTGTTTGGTAATTCCGCCTGTGTTCTTCTTCCTGCTATCTCGTAGGACCTCCAAGGAGAAATTGAAGCTCACACAGATATCTATCACAACCTGGATGAAAATGGCCAAAAAGTCCTGAGATCCCTGGAAGGTTCTGATGACGCAGCCCTGTTGCAAAGACGTTTGGACAACATGAACTTCAAGTGGAGTGAGCTTCGGAAAAAGTCTCTCAACATTAGGTAGGAAAAGATCGGGGACAAAAAAGCCAGAAATGAATTAAAATGGGAAGAGTTCCTTCCCTTTCCTAGCTCAAGTGGCTAATATCTCATATGTTTATGTAAATTACCCAATTTCGGAATGATTCATTTTATTTTGAATAAATGAATCATTCATTTGCTTGGTATGGAGATGATACTTGAGGGTTCAGATTAGATTAAAATGGCGATGTTTTATAACCACGGGAGAGATGCATATTAAGACATTAGAGTGAATTTAAATGAGGAACAAAGCTATCCTAATTTGATAGAGTTCTCTCTTGGCTTACCACAGGATTATACAAAAAGTGATAAAATTAACGTATGTTTATCATGGAATTCTTTCTTCGCCGTTACTCTAAATGCGTAACAGAGGACATTCCTTAAATACCCTAACGCCTTGTAAATAACACTTTCAAGGAGACCTCTCCATAGCTCCTGCGGCTAGGGAGAGATTATAGACACTTCTGGGCTTTAGCTCCCTCTCGGTTTTGTCACGGTGTCCTCTGGAGACTAAGCCTTTTGTTGTTGTCTACTCTCCTCTCTTGTATCATTGCCCCTTTCATTGTATGACCTTTCTCCTGAGAAGCTAATGGATGCAGCTCAGCATTGTTGTAAGGAGCACAGAGTGAAGCTCTTGCTATACCCCTTGCGAGATGGTTCGGTGGAGGGGCAAAGAGCAGGGATGGTTAAGTGAAATGCCCGGTGTCACGTAAATGACATGGGAAGTACAGGGAGTGGAAGTCAGGTCTCCTGCTTTCTGATCAGTTGCTTGTCCTAATTCACATGTCTTTATAAAAATGTGTTGTGCTTTCCTTTGTGTCTAGAAGAGGGGTCAGAGTGGAGGGTGGTAGAAGAGGGCGAATGGGCATCACGGTGGTTATGAGGGAGTGCGCTAAACCCTGGGAGGAGGTACTACCTTTAGGTCATAAGATTACAGAATGGAGATTTCTTTTTCTTCTTTACAGTTCTTCTAAATTGGCCAGACTTTTGACATACAGCATGTTTACTTCAGTAATGAGGGAAAATGTCACTGAAATTTTGTAATTCAAAAGCACTCTTGTAAAAACCTGCACTTAATGTGAAATAATAAGAATGATAGCAACTAACGCACAGCATATCATATATCCTTACATGCTCTGGGCACTTTATATTTCTTGACCCATTTCATGCTCTCAGCAGCCCTACATGATACGCTCTGTTATTATCCTGTCTTTATATTTAAAGAAAGTGAGGTATAGAGGGGCTAAATAATTTTCCTAAGGTCATTTAGTTAGTAAGTGGAGATCCGAGATTGAATGAATACAGGGAGTCCGGCTCCAGGGTCTGGGCTTTTAACCATCATATTATCCTGTAGAGTATAAAGCAGAAAGGAAAAGGTAAGACTCACCTAACTTTGACATATAAATACATACTAAGTGAAAGGATGGAAGAGAGTCAGATATTTCTAAGAGTAGAAAAGGATTTTTTTTTTTACCTATAAGGTTTTCCCCTCAAGTTTGCACCCCAGCTTCCAAGACGCTCATTTTTATCTCCGTGTTTGGTCCATGACATTTGTACCGATGTGTTGAGGATGCATTGGGGACAACAATGGGCAGTGGCATTTTCAAAGGCAGCGAGACTCCATTCGCTTCCCACGGCTTAAACTCGAAGAGAGGTCAGTGTGCGTAATGACAAAGGCCACTTTCATAACCTCTGTCGTTAAAAAGGAACGAGACGTGTGAAATGGGAAAGATATTGGCGGATAAAGTAAAAGAGAAGAAAGTTACTCTTTTTTGCAGGGAAGAAAAAAGGAAGGTGCTCTAACTGTTTTGCACATCACTCAGTGCCTTTCCTCTCCTTCATGTGAACTTGATGAAATGAAAGGGGAATCGAAAGCGGCAAGCAGCGTGTCAGCCAAAATATGGGCTCTTCCTTCTCAGCAGTTTCCCATATGCTAGCCCCTGCAGTTTAATTCTTGCTGTCGTCAATCAAGTGGAAAACAGTTACCTTGGCTTATCTAAGGTGCTGCAAATTCCAGGATTTAAATATTCCGATCAACAGTTTCAGCTTCTAACTAGATCTCTCTCATAATACCCTTTGTGTTATAAGCACTCACTTACCAAAAAAAAAAAAAAAAAAACCGAAGAAATAATTCTTCACATCAGAGTGCTTCAGTCTCTTTCCTGACACGTCATTGAAATAAGGATATCTGTCAGTCCGGACTGAATGGCAGGCTTCAGCTGAAAGCAGCCCAGTACCGGCAGCGATTTGTGAGGGTGATGAGGCAGGAGAGCCGGACCCTGGAAGCATTAGACACAGAACCATTCATGACGCTTAGAAGCTGGCTCTGTGAGTCTGGTCAGTTCCTCCATCAGCCTTATTTTATAGTGAAAAGTCACCACGACTAAAAACTCGTTGCAAAGATAGCCCAGAGAAACAGCCCTGTGTTTGCCCAGGCTATTACACATCATCCTACAAAAGATGCCAGTTGGTTCTTTGTCTTAAAAGGGATTCTGAAGGCATTTTTCTATTTCAAAGTATAGAAACATCAGTACTTAATTACACAGGTGTCCATTTTTTTAAGTTTTTATTGAAATTCCAGGCAGTTAACGGGACAGTGTAATATTAGTTTCAGGCGTAACATGTAGTGATTCAACGCTTCCATCCACCACCCGGCGCTCATCACGACAAGTGCCCTCCTTAATCCCCATCACCTGTTTGGAATCCAAATGATTTTGAAGTATCCGTTTGCGTTCTGTTGGCTCATAAGAGGTATCCGTGTGCTTCCAGTTCCAAGTCCATATTGTGTCCCTCTCCCTCCATTTATTTTCCTTCTGCCCTATGTCTTTTCTCGGCCTGTGATTATGATTCTTACCTAAGTCTCCATCATGTCGTTTTATATTGATAGATTTGTCTCTGTTCCTTTATGCATTGATATCATCCATAACACAGTTACAAAACTATTCTTCCTTGGACATTTCTAGCTCGTTATTCGCTTATTCAAGAACTTCAGTCTTGTCGGTGACCATATTTTACTCATTCGTTCATTTATTCTTTTCATTCCACAAATATTTACTGAGTCTTTACTGTGTACTTGGCACTCTTCTAGGCACTGAGGATACAACGGAACAAAACAGGCAAGAGAAAAATCATTGCTCTTATGAAACTGATGTGTAGTCATCGGAATCTAGTGGCCCCCCTACTCTCCACCTGATGAGACCCTGACAGTCCCTTCTCTTTCCTGTTCTTCCTCTGCCTCCCAGTTCCTCCCTTGCTGAGCAGCAATCTAGCTGTTCCCCGGCATGGATTCTCTGAGCCGAGGAGATTCTGCTTTTTAACCCCATTGCTGCTCTCCACCGGTTTTCTCACTCGCCTGTGTGTGTATGTACATTTGCTGGTCCTCACACTTGGAACGCCATCCCTCCTCTCATCCTCCACCTTTTCATCCGAATCCCACACTGAATCTTTCCCTCTCTGACTGTTCCTTCACTTTCGGGTCTTCCCTGTGCTATTCTCATTTACACCGGATGGCACGTTCCTTTAAGTATTCCTGAGTTGTTTCAGAGGGCTGTGCTTGCTGCCTCCAGCTAAATTAGATAAATAAAAAACTCCAAGCTCTACTCTTTCAGGGGAATACTTTGAGAAGGATAGGTATTAACCCTTCTCTAAATATTTGGCAGGATTCACCTGAGTCTGGTCCTGGACTTTTGTTTGTTGGGAGTTTTTTGATGACCGATTGAGTTTCATTGCTAGGAATCGGTCTGTTCACATTCTATTTCTTCTTGATTCAGTCTCAGAGGACTGTATGTTTCTAGGAATTCATTTGTTTCTTCTAGGTTGTCCCATTTGTTGGCATATAATTTGTAATCTTTTATAATCAGTCCTTTGTATTTCTGTGATGTCCACAGTAGCTCCTCTTTTATTTCTGATTTTATTGAAGTCCTCCTCTTTTTGTGATCATGGTATCTCTCCAGCCAGGTAAATCGTGACTCCTTCTTTTCGTGCTTGAGGAGTCTGACTCAAGGCTTGTATGTTTTGTTTATCCTTTCAAAAAACCAGCTCTTAGTCTCATTGATATTTTGTACTGGTTTTAAGTCTCTTATTTCATTTATTTCTGCTCTGATCTTTATTATTTCCTACCTTCTACTGCCTTTGGGCTTTGTTTGTTCTTCTACTTCCTTTAAGAGTAAGATTAAATTATTTATTTGAGCTTGTTCGTGCTTCTTGAGGTAGGCCTGTATCGCTATAAACTTCCCTCTTAGAACTGCTTTCGCTGCATCCCCAGGGTCTTGGACCACTGTGTTTTCATTTTCATTTGGCTTCAGGTATTTCTTGGCTTCCTCTTTGACTTTTTCATAGACCTATTGGTTGTTAAGTAGCACGTTGCTTAGCCTGCACGGGTTTGTGTTTCTTGCAGTTGTTTTCTTGTGATTGATTTCTAGTTTCATCCTGTTGTGGTCAGAAAAAATGTTTGATACGATTTCAGTCTTCTGAAATTTTTTGAAACTGATTTTGTGGGTTATCACATGATCTATCCTGGAGAATATTCCATGTGCACTTAAAAAGAATGTGTATTCTGCTGTTTGGGGTAGAATGTTCTGTATGTATCTTTTAAGGCCATCTGGTCTAATGTCTCATTCAAAGCCACCGTTTCCTTATTGACTCTCTGTCTGGCTAATCTATCCAAGCTCTAAATGAGTCAGTAAGGTAGAGTAGAAGGAGTCCTGGACCAGTATTTGGGCGACCTACTTTCTCTTCTGGCTCTGTTACTAACTGCCTAGCATATGATCTTGAGCACATCGCTTACCTGCTTCAGACTACAATATTCTCCCTGACTGAAATGATGAGATTTGACCAGAGACATGAGTGGTCTCTTCAATTTCCCTAGCAAGTCTACCAACCTATTATTTTTAATTCTGCAGTTACTTTTTATGAATCTAGGCAAATTATTGAAATTTTCTACATTGGTTTCCTGATATTGAAATGGCACTGATTAAGTTCAAAGATACGGTGTAAGAAAAAGTAAATAAGATGTCTTGGAGAGAAAAGAATCCTTTAATTGAAATTGTATAGTACCATCTCATAATTTAGTTCAAGGAAAGTATATGCCATCTGTTCCATATGCATTATCACATCGCATTGTGTCCAAGAGGTAGAAGGAGAAGTAAATACTCAGTGAGAGTTGAGTGCCACTGAACAAAACAAAACACTAATTGTTTTAGGTGGGAGAAAAATAAAGTAAAAAATTTTTACTTGCATGCATACATACATGCATGTGCACATTCACACACACACACACACACACACACACACACACACACAGAGTTATTGATGACATTATCCAACATCAGAATTGTGATCAAAGAAAGTGTTTCTCATTCTAAAATATTCCATTTCCACAACCTTGCATTTTAATTTTGAAAATATTAATAATTTGGGAATCAGTCTAGTGAATTTTTTCCATAAGAAATATGTATGCAGATTTCAATTCAATCTGTCACCAGATTATATTTTCCAGGTTATTGTATATACTATTAACTATGAGAAGCACATGTGTTTTCAAAATAATTTCAGCAAAATTTACATTCTGTGAGGTTTTATACTTGGGAGAAAAACTTGTAAATGTTATATGCCAATACTCACTTTTATGGAATTCTGAATGCTAATTTGAGAGTCAGGAATACCAACATGATATAGTCCACAACAGCAATAAAACTCTTAGAGAGTAATCAGTATTAGAACTTAGAATAGCTAGTAGGAAGGGAAAAATGAGGAGGGGGAATCGGAGGCGGAGATGAACCATGAGAGACTATGGACTCTGAGAAACAAACTGAGGGTTCTAGAGGGGAGGGGGGTGGGGGATAGGTTAGCCTGGTGATGGGTATTAAGGAGGGCATGTACTGAATGGAGCACTGGGTGTTATACGCAAACAATGAATCATGGAACACTACATCAAAAACTAATGATATAATGTATGGTGATTGACGTAATAAAATAAAATTTAAAAAAAGAAGTTAGAATAGCTTAGAGGCTTTTTCTATGATGGGGAATAAACAAAGAGCAAAAGGAGGCACAGTCTTTCTACTTTTGAGGAAGAAAAAATGCAACTTAGACATAGACTATTTCTGACCTCCTTTCTCTTACTCTTGGAATGTTAATTATGTTTGAAAGTTGGAGTTCATGGCCCAGCTGGACCAAAAAAAAAAAAAAAGTTTACTTCTCTTTGAGTTTAATTCCCTCTCTTTATTTAAAGCCCCCAAAGCTCCCATTTTATGTCTATGATTCCTTATTACTTCTGCATTCTTACCTTCTCTTTCTATATGCTTAAGTGCTATCTTATTACACAAGGGTACCCAAGATATACAGGAGGGAATCATTAGTTTTATAAAAGGAGTCACAGTGAAAAAGGAATTCAGTGTAACACATTTTGCTTTAAGAATACATGCCTTTCAGAGTAAAGTTTTATTAAGGATTTCAAACTAGGCATCAACCCAATCATACTTGAAATATCTGTGTCTAGAGAACTAATAATCACTTCAGCAGCCCCTATAATTCTTAGCACCCTGACACTGAGGAGTTCCTTAAAGACAAGCATTGTATCCCGACACACCTAGAGGTTCTGCATTTTACCTCAGCCTTACAAATTGTAGACATTATCTGCTTATTAAAGATCAACGCTTGCCTTGTTAAAAGCTAGTAGCCCCTCAGCTCTTTTCTTCATTAATAAAGATTAATAGAAAATGGATAGGAGCTAAGTATGCCCCTTCAAACCTCCGCGTCTATTTTCCATCGAGCAGGTAGGGGTAAATAGAGTCTATTTGCCAATCAGTAGGAAGGCTTTTTGCTCAGGGATCCAAAGCATTTGCTGAAAACCACGAAGGTTGGGGATTTCCTCACATAAGGAAAGTCTGCAGCTTCCATTTCCCATGTCTAACTAAATAGGACAGCTCAAGTTATGTGCCTCGGCACTGTATTTAAACGTTTGCATCCCAGCTCCCACATATGCAAAACAAGAGGGTTGAACAAAAATCTCATGAGATTCCTTCCAGCCCTAAGGGCCTATGATAAAACCAGGAGGGGGAAAAATAAAAGAGTCATTACAAATAGAAAGAAACATTTTCCCGAGAGACATTCCCAATACAAACATAGGTTAATCATTTAGAAATATTTGGTATAAGATCTTGAAAATCAAAATAGGGCAGCTCCTTCCAACAATTGCATTAGAAATGTGTCTTGAAGACACTTCACAAGCTTAGCGTAGCCAAGGAAAATGTTTTCTGAGCTCTTGGTGTTTTATTACATTTAGATCGCCTTCAAAATCATGTCCTTGACAAATGCCACCTTTGCCCTGTGGAGACCGACCAGAGATGTTTAGGGCATACAGGAAATACTTCAAGAAATTATTTCTTAAAGAACGGTCCTGGAGTTCCCCTGCTGAGTTGTGAGGGCTCTTGTTAAAAGTACAGGAAGCCTCGAGGCCGAACCTGGGAGTCTGTACCTAACACAAGCCATTCACAGGGTTCTTATGCCCCCTGAAGTTTGAGAACCAGGGCTTCAGATTGCATATCTTTGTAAGTGTGGGTTTCAATCAGGAGGCATTATCTGGCTGCCTTTTTCCTCTCCCGCCCTTACCCAGTATCCCTTGTCCTTTGTGAGCCTTTTGCTTCCATTCTTGTCACCACTCTCATACGTTAGCAAGGGAAAGAAACAGTCATTTGATATGGAGTTAAGGTGATCAAACATTCCGAAATGTTGCCTAACTCCATACTGTAGGTCCATGAGAGCCTTTTGTCACCTGAGGTCCCGGGTCCTTGTTCTGCTCTTCTATTAGCTCTCTGGACTGTCCTGCCTCCCTGGCTCTTAACAATCTCCCTGTCTCCTGCCCTGAAATTTCTCTTAGATCCTTTAGAACCAAATTCCCTGGGTCTCAGAGCCATGTTTTCCTCTTGGGGACACAAAGGGTGTCATTGACCCGGTAGTGATTAGTCAACCCCATTTTATCTAGAGCCAGGGTTGTAGTAGTGCCTTGTGTGAGTGAAGCTGCAGCTGGATGCCTCACTGTGGGCAGCCTGCCTTTCGGCATCTTTATCTTCCTCTGGGCCTCTCCACCACAGGGCTATTTTGTTTCTTCCACCAGAGAGAGGGAGGCCAAGCATTAGGCATCTATGCATTCTTCCTTACCTTTCGCTCTCTCTACTCCCAAGGCCTCATGGGGATGTAGCGGTGCTCAAAGGTTCTTTATTTATCCCAAGCCTCTTCTCCCATGCACTGCTTATCCACATCTGGACCATGCCTCTCTGCCTACCTTCCCACACGCCCCGCTTGACATCCTCACTCACCCTCGAGGGGACCACGCTGCAAATTCCAGACACCCCAGGGAATCCCTGTAACCAGTAGGCATTACGTGCCATTAAACAGCTAACATCTTGCCTAGGGAATTCTCACTGGGGCTTATCATGGAAGAGCGATAAGTGAAAGAGAGAGGAAACAGAAGCAGCCAAGAAGGGACCTCTACGCTCTATGTGGTCTGCGCTCTTATACTGAAGTTGTGGTATGGTATTTCCGGATTCCTTTATTAGATAATAATGCCTGTAGAGTCTTGAACAGTTTAATTCCTCTGATGGAAATGCCTTCTGTTTTTCTGGACATAACGTTTGTATTGCTCATAATAGAAAAACAGTTCTGACCATTTGGAATAGAAAGCCGAAGGAATAAGTCAGCTCTAAATCTACCTGTGAGGGCTACACTAGTTGTCATTTCAGAATTTTTTTGTACAGAGTCAAGTGTGTGCACACAAATACACACACATGCATGAACATTTTAGAAAAATAGATTGTAGACATTTTTGGAACCTGTTTTCTCACTTAGCAACTGATAGGGTGATCTCTTCCATACCCCTAAATATTTGCTGATGCCATCACATTGAACAGTGCATAGGATTCACAGGATTTGAACCTTGCATTGTATGAATTCACCATTATATATGTAACTGATTCCCTAATATGGCATATTTAAGTTGTTTCTACTTTGTGTCAATCATAAGTGATGCTATAAATAACATTTTTCTACCTACATCTTTGTATGATTTTTCCAGTTACTTCCTTAATATAAATTTTTTGAATTTAAGCTTATGGGTCATCATATTTGCACATTTTAAAGACTTGGAAGTATCATCCATCAGAAAAAAAAATGATCCCTCGGAAAGTTTGGAACAATTTAATTCTGGCACGTAGGCACTATTTGGCGATTCTGTTTTACTAAGACCAGCCGGAGAATCGTATTTGAAATGTCAGGCTAAGTTACCCAACAGCAAAGGGAAATGTTGTTCTACCTGGGTGCTTTGCACTTCAATCTTTGCAGCACTAGAGACTATATTATATTTATGCTCTAGGCAGCATTAAGTTTTATGAATTAATTAGTAATTGCTGATAATATGTAAGTAATGCAGCATAATTCTTGATTTACCTGAGGATAGAGCTTTGCTAACATTCCACGTTTCTTCTTTGTTTTCCGGATGATGATTTATTTGGCTAATTTAGCTTCTCATCCTCAAGTGAAATGTGGATTTTATAGCACAGATCATTCATTTGTATATTCTTAAATGGCTTCTATGGATTAACATGTTCTAAATACACTTGCTGGTGAAGCACTCATTCTCCTGCCTAAATTATTCATGTTTGGGGGAAGCTTTCAGGCAAATGTCTGATTTTACCTTTCCACGTGAGTTGTTGTCTCGGTGCATTTTACACAAAGGAAACAAAGCGGAAAATGTTGGGACTTGGTGAAAACAAATCCCAGGTGCACACGAATAAAGAAGGGTAGAGGAAAAGAGAAGCATATGGGAAGAAGAGCAGAAAGGAACAGATGCCAGATGGAAGGAGTCAATGGAAGAGGCTGCCCAGAGCGCAGAAATGGAAAAGTCAAAATGTGGGGGGAGACCTTTCCATTTCTCAAAGCAGGAAGAATTCCAGTACTCGCATGAGTCACTTGAAAACTGAGTGGTTTATATTAGTCACCGGGAGCCATTTTTTTCTACCAGAAACATTAAGAATCATTGACTGCAACACTGTGGAAAAGCAATCCATTCCAGTGTATGTTTCATGCCAAAAGTCTCACAATTCTGCATGAGGAAACACACATATGGCTAAACACTGTCTACCCTCAAAACTGCCATCAAAACGCCCCCGCCCCCATTATATGGCTCGCAAGAGCAGACAGCTACATTTTTACCGAGGACTGCTAGACAGTTCATGATAGGTTTGTCTACTGTGGAACAAACCAAACCAACGTACCTTCAGTGGGATTGTTAGACTCATTAATCACCCTTCTAGATATTTTGACCTAGTTTGCTCGTGCTGCTTTTCAGGTCTCATTTGGAAGCCAGTTCTGACCAGTGGAAGCGTCTGCACCTTTCTCTTCAGGAACTTCTGGTATGGCTCCAGCTGAAAGATGATGAGTTAAGCCGGCAGGCACCCATCGGAGGCGACTTTCCAGCAGTTCAGAAGCAGAATGATGTGCACAGGGTAGGACATTTTTAAGACGAGTGCCTTGCACAGAGCAAATTTTTTAGTGACAGTTTTGAAATGTGTTTTGATTGAAATTAAGTTGACTAGAAATCTTCACTCCACTAGTCCAGGGGTCAAAGATAAATAATCCAAGCCATTGTTATTTTATTTTTTTAAGATTTATTTACTTATTTATCTGACAGAGAGACAGCGAGAGAGGGAACATGAGCAGGGGGAGTGGGAGAGGAAGAAGCAGACTCCCCACTGAGGCGGGAGCCCGATGCAGGGCTCGATCCCAGGACCCCAGTTCACGACCCGAGCTGAAGGCAGATGCTTAATGACTGAGCCACCCAGGTGCCCCCAAGCCATTGTTATTTTAAATGTCAAAAGCATCTGCATTAATAATATCCTCTAAGAAGTCACCCTTCTCTTTTAATGATTTTTAAAGACATTTTATTATGGTAAATATAAAACATACACCAAATCGGACAGAATCCTATAGTAAACAGCCATGTACCCATCAGGACTTCAACAATTATCAGCTCATGGCCAATCTTACTTCTCCTAGACCTCTACCAGTCCTCTATAATTTTGAAATAAATATCAGGCATGGATCATTTAATTCACAGATAATTGAGAAAGTATCTCAAAAGATAAAGATCCACTCTTTCAAAGTGACCACATGGTTACTATAGCGCTTTTTAAATGTCAATAATTTTATTCTAACAAATATCCCAGCACTTTTAACATACATGTCTTAAATGTTTTAACATTTTTTTGTTTAAATAAGAATTGAAATAAGGTTCTCACGTTGCATTTGGTTAATTTGTCTCTTAAATACATTTTGTAAAGACTTTTATTTTACAATAATTACAGAGGCACAGTGAGTTGCAAAAATCGTACAGTTGCCCTATATGTTTCATCCAGTTTGCTCTAATGATTACATCTTAGGTGACTATCGGACCATAATATGTATTGTCATTTCAACAGACGCTGTAAAAAGGTACAGTTAACAGCGCAGCTCAATTCAGACTGGCCACATCTCAAGCACACAGTAGCACAATGTGCCTCCTGGCTGCCATATTGAACAGTACAGTTCAACAGGTGTGATCATATTTGGGTTTGACTTTTTTGGTAAGACTGCTTCATAGATAGTTGTGTATTCTTCCATCATCAGGAGGTGTATCATGTCTTGTTTTCTCTTTTGCATGTGTGATTTTGGCAGCTGTTCATGATCAATGACTAGGGGTTGCAATGTGATCATTGCCTATTTCTATCATTTTGTCTTCATTTATTAGCCAGAGTACTTCTGTGAGGGAAAGAAAAAAAAAAGTCATCCATCCCCTCTTTGGGGACCAAGTATACAGTTCGTATATGATAGGCAGGATACTTTTCCAGCCTTCAGAATAACAAGTTGTTCACTAGCATCCTCTAACAGTGATCAATTCTCTCTCTCTCTCTCTCTCTCTCTCTCTCTCTCGCTCGCTCTTTCTTATGTTTCTGTTTTCTCTATTAGGCTCTGAGTGGGGAAGTCAGAGATTTGGTCTTGCTCACCTCCAAGACCCTAGTACCTAGCAAAGTGTCTGGCATACACTGGATACTGATAAGTGTTTTTGAAATGAGAACAAAAGGCACAAGAACAGAAATCAATAGCAAACCAAGGAAATGACTAACAAACTACAAAAGTTTGATAAAATGGTAACACTTTTATATGTTCAACACTTAAAGAAAGATCTCTGTGGAGACACAGCCAAAAGTGGCATCTTGAAGAGAAGTCAAGGGTTTATATTATGCCAAAGAAGAGGATATAGAAGATTACTCAAAGGGAAGAGAACATGAGGGAAGATCTAGGAGTCTCTGAAAAAAATTGCCGAGGAAACTGACAGTTTCTTCTTTAGCCATTCCCCTTCATAAAATCGGAATGTTAAATTAGCTCTGTGGTAAGGTGGAATATAATAGTGACATTTTTTAAATGTTCTAACTTTGAATAAATAGTCAAAACACTCTGGTGTATGTGTAGAAGAGCATTCATTGAGACAGAAGGGCATTTTAAATAGAATGCATTATATGATATAAAGAAATGAGACAGAATGTCTACAAAAGGTGTAATTTTAGTCTAATTCTAGAAACCAAAGATGAATCATTGAACGAGTGCACTGGAAGTCAGGAGAGACTGTAGTCACATTCCTCCATAAATTAGATTGTGCTTGCTACTTTGTTCTTCAGCTGTGAAGTTGAGGAATTCGGTCCAAATAATTTTCACAGTCCCTACTAGCCAGCATCTTGTCGTAAATAGTCCCTCAGTATCCCTGGTTATTGGCTTTTGTTACTTGCTAGCAGTGGTAAAATGTTAGGACTTATTCTCAGTGCTTTTACGGAGGAATCCCATGACCAGGAACATGCTTTTGGGAGATGGTGATGCTAGAGTTACGGGTCACATGCACCCACTTGACTAGTGAGCTTGTTCAGATACCCATCTGCTTCTTACCCTTCTTTGACTTCTCAGGACTTTGACTACCCTTCTTTGCCTGTGTTCTATACGTTGGTTCCACTGCTCCTCTATCTTCGCCTCCCTCCAAATCCAACTGAGATTCAATCATAAAACATTTTAATAATTCTTTCCCAAGACCCTAAGATCCTGTGCTTTATTATCTTTTTGTGGCTGCCATCTGCAAAACCCCAAAGCTTTGAAGATCTAACTAAATACTCTCCCCTGTCCAAACAACAATGGAGCAGACCAGTATGGTCACCTTTTCAGGATGACAAACCAAGCCTTCCCTTGACGAGCCCAATACCTCACTGGGTCAGTTTGCCTCCAAAATAGTTCCTGACTCTGCCTACTGCAGTTGTCACCATAGTTACAGAAGACCATTTCTCCTAACCTTTCTGTGTCTACTCTTGCCACCCTACTGTGCCATCTTTACATTTCAGCCAGAGTAATTTATGTAAAAACATACACTGAATTACGTCAGTCCTTATCTTAGCGCTCTTCAGTGGCTTCTCCATTCTGTAGAGGAAAGACCAAACTCCTCAGCAAGGGCAAAAAACAGTGGGCATCAAAATAGCTCTCCCTGGTACACATGGCCGCCGAGTTGGGAATCAACAGAAAAATCCTGCAGTGAGGAAAGAACATCCTTCTTTCTTCTTTCTTTCCCTGCTCTTGGTCTCAGTAAACTAGAGAAGAACGAACAAGGTTAAGATCAGATCACTGATTGATTTTCTGCCTTCGTCCTTCCTTTTCTTCCTTAATTCCTTTGTTTCTTCCTTCTTTTTTAAGATTTTATTTATTTATTTGAGGGAGAGAATGAGCGAGAGAGAGAGAGAGAGAGAGAGCACATGAGAGCACACCACTCTTCCTCTTGCCCTCTGGCCACTAGCCATGCTGCCTTCTTTTGGTTTCTGCAGTTCTCTGCGTTCTTTTCATCTGGCGCTTGGAACATGCTGGTCCTCTGTCTGAAGCCCCTTCCACCTACATACACCCCTTCATAATTTCCTGGCTAACATCTGATAATCTTTTACATCTTGGCTCAGACATCAGGCAAGCTTTTCCCTGCTGCCCGCATTTGACCCTATCTTCCTCTACGTGCTCTCATACACAGTCTGCTTTTCCTTCTGCAGCTTAACATTCTTTGTCATCACGTATATGTGTAAATCTTTGATTCATGTCAATCACCTTCGCTAAACCATGTGCTCCAAGAAGCCTTCTTTTGGGGAGGGGGTTGTCACTTATGAAGTGCGTAGTACGGGGTGGACACTAAATAGGTAAAGAAACAAAGGAATTGGGCGCCTGGGTGGCTCAGTTGGTTGGGCGACTGCCTTCGGCTCAGGTCATGATCCTGGAGTCCCGGGATCGAGTCCCGCATCGGGCTCCCTGCTCGGCGGGGAGTCTGCTTCTCCCTCTGACCCTCCCCCCTCTCATGTGCGCTCTCTCTCTCTCTCTCTCTCTCATTCTCTCCCTCAAATAAATAAATAAAATCTTAAAAAAGAAGGAAGAAACAAAGGAATTAAGGAAGAAAAGGAAGGAGGAAGGCAGAAAATCAATCAGTGATCTGATCTTAACCTTGTTCGTTCTTCTCTAGTTTACTGAGACCAAGAGCAGGGAAAGAAAGAAGAAAGGATGTTCCTTCCTCACTGCAGGATTTTTCTGTTGATTCCCAACTCGGCATCCATGTGTACCAGGGAGAGCTATTTTGATGCCCACTGTTTTTTGTTTGTTTGTTTTTTGTTTTTTTATTATGTTAGTGAATCACCATACATTACATCATTAGTTTTTGATGTAGTGTTCCATGATTCATTGTTTGTGTATAACACCCAGTGCTCCATTCAGTACGGGCCCTCTTTAATACCCATCACCAGGTTAACTCATCCCCCCCTCCCCTCTAGAACCCTCAGTTTGTTTCTCAGAGTCCATAGTCTCTCATGGTTCATCTCCCCCTCCAATTTCCCCCCTTCATTTTTCCCCTCCTGCTATCTCCTCCTCCTCCTCCTCCTCCTTCTTCTTCTTCTTCACTACAATGTATTATTTGTTTCAGAGGTACAGGTCTGTGATTCAACATTCTTACACAATTCACAGCACTCACCATAGCACATACCCACCCAGCCACCCCATCCCTCCCACCCCCCACCACTCCAGCAACCCTCAGGATGCCCACTCTTTTTACTTGTGGTCTGGCCCAATGTTTTCACGAGCTTCTCTTTGCATCCTTAAGAAAAATTCTTGTCACAAAACACTCTTCCTCCCTCAGAGAACATCATCACTCCGAGGTGTTGATGAGAGAACAATTTAGCACCCTGTTTACTCAGAGTTTTGTCACATTTATACAGTAGCTCTTTTAGAGTTGCAGTGGAATGCCTGTCTAGTTAGTAATGCTCTTGGTGCCTGTTGGCAATAAGAACAAAGGAAAATCCTTGAAACTGGGTTTCTTTATCTGATCTTCTGAACTTCCGTAGGAAGAGAGAAAGGAAATATAATCAGGGCAAAACTCTGTCAAGATCTAGTCTTTGACAGATTCTGTATTTGTAGACTTGTTTTACATTGCCACATTCCTAGGTTTATAAATTGTCTTGTGCTTTGTGGGTTTCTGGATTCAAATACTGTTGATATAGAATGTTTAATATCAAGATGGGTCGCTTTTTATCATAAACTTACTCCCCGTGTATTTGGTGTATCATTTTTTTTTCAAATCCCCTGCTCACTGTCTATTGCAAATTATTAATGTCCCTGGTTGTTGTTTTTTGTGGGAATCCAAAACCCATTAGAATGTCAGCAGTGGAAACTATAGAAAAATATTTTTCACTTTTCTTTTCTATAAATCAGGATGTTTATAAAAGAGGTAATTTAAATTTTCTTTGGATATCATTGCAGATTAATGGTAACATTTTATAGCAAAATATCGTTATGTCTTGTACTCTTAAAGCAAAAAAAAAAAAATCATCATTCTCAATCACTGTGTTGGAGGGGTGTATGGTTTTCTTTTAGGTAAAATTCCAAAACAGTCCACCCAGGCAGTTAGGGACTGCAGGCTCACTCCCCAAGCAATTTTCACACCCATGGGGGTGGATCTTTGTTCCCCAAACCAGCTGGGCAGCATAGCAGCTGCAAGTGGAATGGCTCTCAAGCCTAATTAATAAAATAATGCTCCATATGCGGTGAAGTGTTATAAATAATTAAAGCTCAAATATGCCTTAGCAAATACAAACTGACCAATTTTTATATCTTTGGAATACATTATCCTGCCTTTTACGGTTCCTCATTACTTGCCTCACTAGACTGACTCGTTTTCAATTAGTGTGTATTATTCTGGTCCAGATATATTTTTAAAACTGACTTCCTTTGTTTTACTTGAGCAGTCACTAAAGTGATATTTATTACTTGTCTACTTCTGTGATTAACCTAGAGAGAGTTTTAAAGGAGCAAATCATAGTGGGAAATTTCTAAGGAGAACTGCAATAAACCATGAGCTTATTTAACTCCCTTCGTCTGACCCCAAATCCAAATGGAGATTAGGTCTTGATTATAAGAACACTGTAGGTAATGACTTTTTGTTTGCATTTGTACTAATGAAATTGTTTGTCATTAGGCTTTCAGCTTTCAATTTAAAAATCTCTGTAATTCCTTCCCTTGAGACTGTTAAGGACACCTTCAAAGCTTCCTGAGATTTTCTGGTTAAGATTGAGATGGAAGTAATCAATACATACATTATTAAAACAGTGGACAGAAAGCCATTATTGCGTGGAGGCTGTTGACAAATGAAAAGGCTTGAATAAAGTAGTTTACTTGTTCATTTGTCAGGTCGTATATTATGCATGTTCGATATCCTCAGAAGTCACCACAAAGTGAGGGAGAGGTTCGGAAATTCAATAAAATTATCCTAGAATCACGCTGTTGATTATACATTTATTTAGGCTAATTCTGCTATCAATGCTGGCCTGCTTCCTTTGGGTAGATTTTAGTATGTGTGTCAGCTTGATGAGTTCCCTGTGTTTTCTTTCCACAGAAACAGAATATGTCTTTGGGTGCCATTTGTGAATGTTAAGATTCAAGTCAGCTCTGTGTTAAAAAAAAAAAGAAAAGAAAAGAAAAAAGAAACGCATTGTTCCCTAGCACCTCTGGAAAACAAGAAAAAAGTTTGTGATAGGGTAATTCATTCCAACATTCGATGACCTGGCCTCTTAGAGTTTCTAAACAAGTTTGGTTCACCTACAGATTCACTGTTAGTTATATTTACTCTATGCTGTCTGCTTCACTATGTTGGAGGAAATAGACAAATAGACATCCTTTTTTTTTTTTTCTTAACAAAGCCAGAAGTTTATTCTTTAAAGAGATTAAGAAAAGCAACAAGCTCATAGAAAGACCGGTAAAGAAAAAACCCAGAAAATAAAATTTAACAGTATCAGTTGGAGATGAGGAGAACATGGTTATGGAGCTTACAGATGTTAAGATAATAAAACATCTCAAAAGTAACTTTTCACTAATAAATTTCACAATTTAAATGAAAAGTACAAATTTCCTAAAAACAAAACATTCAGCTAAATCAAGAAAAAATTAGAAATCTGAATATTACTTTGGAACTAGACATCTTTTTGATCTATTCTTCATTCCTAATGGAGTAAGCTACTTTTGTGTAAGTTTCATATTTTATGCAGTCATATTTAGGAATGCTGAATAGAAAAGATTTTAAAATTATTTTTAGAACTACATTTCTAGGCATTTGAGGGAGTCTTCTGAAAACTAGCTATATCATCAAAACTTGAGAACAGAGCCATCTAGGATTTGCCACTTTTCTTTAATGAGGATAATAAAATAAAATGTGAATAATTTACAAGTTAACTTCCCCACCAAAGTCTTCTTTCTAACCACATCAAAACATTGATATCTTGAAAAATACTCTTCAACTAATATTTGTATAGGACTTGGCCGTTACAGGGCACTTTTACACGTTCATTTAATTTCAAATGAACCCCTCTGATCGTTTTCTGTGTTCTTCGTTTTCCCCAAATATTATTTTAGGAAAATCTGTGCCATAACTCAGACTCCTAGAATGTATTGATTCTTTCAGCGATTATTTATTGAGGGCCTGCTGTTATGCTGGGGCTGAGGATACAGAAGTGAACAAAATGAGACTCTGCCCACACAGACCTTCAGATTTTCCTGAGCAAAATATGAAGTAAACCAATAAATTAACATATAAACTCCTATCAAGTCAGTGCTATAAAGAGAAAATAAACAAAACAGGAATAGAGAAAGAATGAGAGGTAGTGACCTACCCAAGGAGGTTGTATTCATTTGTGCAAAGGTCTAAGTGAGTGAGCCACACAGAGACCTTGAGTGAAGAATATTTTAGGCAGAGGGAGCAGCAAATGCAAAAACCCAGATGCAAGAACAGGTTTGGTGTGCTCAAGAAATAACTAGATGGGCTAATGATACATTGTAGAGAGTGGCAAAGGTCAGAAAATAATTGGTGTTATCTGCCACAGTTTGGAGTTGATTTTATTTTGTGCATGACGAGACCCCTCTAGAGGACCATAAGCAGGGATGGTGTGATCTGATTTTGTGTGTCCTAAAATTGACTCTCTCTGCTCCATGGACAATTGACAGTAGGAGGAGCAAAACTGAAAGCAGGGAGAAAGTTGGGAGGGTGTTGAAGTCATTTAGGAAGGAGATGATGATGACTTGGCCTAGCGTGGAAATGATAGACATTGTGAAAAATTATTTGACCCAAGATCTATTTTGAAGGGAGAGCTGATAGAACTTAAGATAGATGGGATATGGAATGTGAGGGAAAGTGAAGAGTCAAGGATGACTCTGAAGCCCCTGATTTGAGCGATGATACCATTTATGGAGATGGGAAAGACTTTGAGATGATCATGGATGAGGGTGTGTACATGGAGCAAAACAAGAGTTCCATTTGGGGATTATATTGATAAACAGAGACAAGTGGTATGATTCAGCAATTATTCACCACTTACACTTGACAATCTCGGATTTTGGCTGAGCCTCTTGAGAATGGATATAAATTAATTTGTCACAGGGTCTCCTAAGAATCCATTCATTGGTACTGTTGCTTCAGAAGGAATTTCCAGATTTAGGATTTAGGTTCAATGACCTAAGACCTAATTCTCTCAGCGACCACGGGAATAGATTGAGTGTTCAGCAGTGATTTCTCAAGGTCAGCTCAGAACTTAACATTATTGTCAGTAGGAAGTGACTTCCCCAGTGGTTGTTGGAAGCAGCCCAGGCCTCCAACTGAAGAATCAAACAGCTGTTCAAGATGCTGCGTGGGCACTAAACTATTCCTCCATAGTATCCCAGATCTGCAAGCAGGCTGGACTCTCTTCTAGCCCATGCCCTTGATCTCAGAGAACACAACTTTTAGCTTAAAGGACTTCTAAAAAAATAAATTTCAACAAGCATTTCCCCCCAAACACTCAAAAATGTTTTTTTTCATTGAATACAATTAGATTTTTAAAAAACAATTTCAGGCTTGAAATATCTCCATTTATTTTTCACCTTTGCTTGAAACTGATTCAGTCTCACTTATGGATTGCTGTTGTTCATGTTGTTGACTCTCTGAAACAATAGCTAGATGTACCTGATACAGCGATCCCTTGTCTTCACTTTTAAGTGGACTGGAAATGGATGATGATGTAGTCAAACTCTTAGAAGTAAAGAGTGGAAGGGTGGTTGTGAGAGGCTGAGGAGAGGATGAAATGGGAACTGAAGTTTCAGTTGTGCAGGAGGAGTCATTCTAGAGATCCGCTGTAGAGCCTAGGGCCTAGAGTTAACACTCCTGAATTGTGCACTTAAAACTCTCTTAAGAAGATGGATCTCATGTTAAGTGCTATTAGCACAATAAAAAAAAAAAAATCAAGATGATTTGACCTTTTCTTTATATCCCATATGCTACATTTACATAACTTCTCTAATGCAAGTTATTTCAAATGATTATTAACGAAATCCTTTGTCTGTTTGTTGTTGTTGTTGTTGTTGTTCTGTTCTTTCACATTTCTTTCTTCCATGAATCCCTGTGAACTTGCCTTAGATTCTTAGAGGCAAAATTCCTGCGACTCCAGTTATCCACATTTCTGGATCTCGCCCTTTTCCAGGAAGATCTTGGTTTCAAGTTCGCTGGGCATTGATGGTCCCTATTCATTCAGTAAATAAAAGATTAGTGATGTGTTTGAGACTCAATAAATATGGTGGCTCTTTAAGTGAGGAATGTCAGTAAGGTGGCAGAATGAATTCAACTTTCTTATCAGAAATAAAAACAATACAAAAGGCATATAAAAAAGTAGAAATAATATGGAAACTAGCATGGTAATATAGGATGACAAAGCTAAAACACTGATCAATTTGCAGATATGACAGTGTTAATGTCCTTGGCCTGTGCCTACTCGGGAACCATTTGTTGATTGGATGGCACCATTGGGATCACTTTAAATTTTAGGGTCTGCCTAGTGTTCTCTCATCTCTTAGCTAATGCTTCAGACTAGAGGAAAAGCCCCAACGAGCAGTTCAAACTCTGGAACTTCTGAACATGTGTGCATGAACATCTCCTCCAGGAAAGAAATCACTATGATTAAGAAGGCAGAGCCAATAGGGCCTCCTCTTGAGGAAAATCCACTCAAGTAACTCAAAGGTTACACTCAGCTTTGGATCTGGCACATAAGAATAGGCCCAAAATCAGAGCTCTCAATTTTTCCCAGTCGACAGCATTTAACTTTTTCTCTAATAATTCATGAACCCAGGCTTTCACCCTCAAGCATGTTCTGCATCTAAATCAAACTGGCCTCCATATAACACACTCTGGTTTTCCAACTGGGTGTTCTCTTATGTATTCAACAATATTTATTATCCACTATGTGCCAAGCTGTTGCTATAATTTTTATCATTAGTAATGGTGCCTAGAAGAGACTATCTCCAAATGCCACCATGTAACAGGCTCCTGGCCAATTAATGACCTAAACGATCTAAACGTGTTGATTATAGAATATTCAAACTGGGACACCTGGGTGGCACAGTCGGTTAAGTGTCCGACTCTCGGTTTCAGGTCAGATTCTGATCTCAGGGTTGTGAGCTAGAGGTCATGAGATCGAGCCCCACATGGGGCTCAGCACACAGTGCAGAGTCTACTTAAGATTCTCTCTCCCTCTGCCCCTCCCCCACTCAAATAAATAATATTTTTAAAAAAAAGAATATTCAAACTAGATGTTAGAACTTCGATAAGGTGTTTAGCAAACCCCCACAATTTAACAAATGAGGACACGAGGGCTCAGGAAGGTCTTATGACTGGTTCTAGATCACCCAGCCAAGCTTTGGCCCAGCCCCAACTTGAACTTCAAGTCGGCTACCACAGCCCTCCCTTAACCACTTTAGTCTGCCTCAGGGGGTGATTCTGTCAAGTTCGGCTGACACATGTGAATAACGTATAGCCATTCTGTGAGATTTCAGTCTGAATAACACAAATACAGACTTGCCACTTCAGTGGGAATGTAGATAAAATTCAGCTCCATGGAAATTGCCCATGGTTGAAAGAGACCTGTGTTTTGAAAGGCGAGGGCCTCTACTTATATCCATAGCGATAGGACCAGTATCTCTAGGTAAAAGCAGTATAGCTTTTCTCTCAAAAATGTCAGTCCCTGGGGCTTCTGGGTGGCTCAGTCGGTTAAGCATCCTGCTCTTGATTTCAGCTCAGGTCATGATCTTAGGGTCCTGGGACCAATCCCCGGATTGGGCTCCACACTCAGCTCTGAGTCTGCTTGGGATTCTCTCTCTCCCTCTCCTTCTGCCCCTCCCCTCTCTCAAATAAATAAATGAATCTTTAAAAAAAATGTCAGTCCCTGTGCCCAGAGCTCTCATCCTGACCCTGTCTTCTCTGAGGTACATCAAGCACATCAGTATCTCCCCCTGCATCCCCTCTACACGTGGTTCTAAGCTACTTCTCTTTATGGGATTAACAGGTATTTGAGGTAATATTCCCCCTATTTAGTTTTTTCCTATAACCAGGAGAGGCAGGGAAAAAAATCAAATAATCAGTGACTTGGTTCTCCTCTATTACTTTCAGGTTTTTAAAATTTCTGACTTGCTTCATGGCCATTAGGATTTGCCACTTACGTGTCATCCAAATTATTATAATTCAGGGAACTTTCATCTTTTGCCATCACTCACCTGAAGCCTGGCTTAAGAATTTCAAGATTTGGATTCTAAGTGACTAATGAACTGATGGCTTTAGGTAAATCCTAGCTTATCTGTACTTCAGTCTGCATTGGCAAAACATTCCCAGTATAAAAGTATCACCACAGACATACTTATTCAACCAAACTATTGACTCCTTCAGGACAAAGATCCAGTTCCTACGTCTTCCCTATGTTATATATAATAGGTTCAAAATTAATATTTTTCTATTAGCTAACTAATCTGCCAGCAGTCAGTCACCCAGTTGGTTAGTATTTGTGATATATAAATAACTATCAATCAAGGGCACCTGGCTGGGTCAGTCAGTAGAGCATGTGACCCTCGATCTCAGGGTTGTAAGTTTGAGCCCCACGTCAGGTGTAGAGATTGCTTAAATAAATAAACTTTTAAAATAATAAATAAATACCATCTATCAGATCATTTCACCTTAAAATAAATGGATTTACCTTGGGATGTCCCACTAGTACAATTTTGTCATGCATGCTTCATATAAATTAGTCTGTGAAACTTAAGAAGCTGGAGGAAAAATGTCAAACTAGCATGCCTTACTTTTTTTTCTCATTTTTAAGGCAGAATGTTACTTTCCTTTCACAGAGGTGCTCTAAGTCTTTAGTAGTTGCTTCTGATTCTTCCGTATCACTGTTTTAGTCCCTTGGGCCCGGCTGTCTTGCAAAGGTGAAGAGGAAGCTGTGGGGAACAGGATGAATTTTAAGGAAAATAATTTTATCTGTTTGAAAGATTCAGGAAGTAGATATCTTTTTTTTTTTAAAGATTTTTATTTATTTATTTGAGAGAGAGAGAATGAGAGACAGAGAGCACGAGAGGGAAGAGGGTCAGAGGGAGAAGCAGACTCCCCGCAGAGCAGGGAGCCTGATGCGGGACTCGATCCCGGGACTCCAGGATCATGACCCGAGCCGAAGGCAGTCGCCTAACCAACTGAGCCACCCAGGCGCCCCAGGAAGTAAATATCTTAACGTGTGAATATTGACATCTAACTAACGTAAAGAGTATTCTGTATGTGTATGGGAGGGGGCCTCTATATCTGATACCTTTTTCACATCAGCACGTGAATGAACCAACTTGTCCAACTTAAAATATTAAGCATAAACTCTGAGGCAAAATCAGTACAGTATAAGGAGTGACTATTTTCCCAAACATCACTCAAACAGACTTTCTTTGAGAGGCAAGACAATTATCAAAGAGTTAAGGCTCTTGACATTGAATGTTCTTGTTTTGGTTTAAAAAATGTCTCCGTTTTCCTTCCTCTTAAAATGCAGTGAACTCTCATAACATGCAGGTTACTGTAAGTCGCTTAGAGACTGAAAAATGGATTTTCCCTTATTTTAAAGAAGAATCTTCACTGGTTTTTGTCATTGTCATTGTCATTTTCTTCACTGTTTTGTCATTGTTGTCTTTGTTTTTGCATTTACTACATGAGCCTATCTCTTTTAGGGACACCTGGGATGGGGGTCAGTCGGTTAAGTGTCCAACTCTTGATTTCAGCTCAGGTCGTGATCTCAGGGTCATGGGATCGAGCCCCCCATCGGGCTCCGCCCTCCGACTGGGTCTGCTGTCCCTCTCCCTCTGTTCCTTTCCCCACTGCCCCCCCATCTCTAAAAAAATAAATAAATAAAATCTCTTTTTTTAAAAAGCCTATCTCTTTTAAGCTCCATGCTACAAGGACCACTGATGCTTTTTGCCTAGAACAGTGGCTTGTACAGATAGATGCTCAAAATTTGTTAAATGAACAAATGGAAGAAGACCTTTCCTTCTAACCATGCTTGAAATGACATGTTCCTATTTATGGTTTTTTCCATATGGTGAGAAACATTACCATTTTCTTTGTCTTCTGATTGTCTTGAACTAACTATTTCTCTCTTTTTCCTGGGGTTTTTAACCTTTCTTATATTTCCTCTACATGTTCCCAAATGCCGCAGATAGAGCACATAACCTTCTCTTCCATCCACTTTCTTTTCTTAATTTCAGACAACGATGTGAAAATAATGGTGCTTATGTCTTTGTAATGACAGAACTTCCTTTGTCTTTTCTTTAGACTCGTTTTAATCCTCAGTGACTCCTATTTAAGAAATGAACTGTGCAGCTGTGATGGTGCTGAGCCCTTGGCAACAACTCGAGGGGCAAACAAGTGGTCCCTCACAAAGCTGTTCACTTCTAACAATGGAGCTGCATCATCAAACAGTGTCTTAGACTTTGTCAATTTGATGAGACCTTTAAGATCCGTTTCCTTATTTTACAGACCTTACTCCAACAATCATCTCCACGTTCCCCCGTCTAGGTCTTTAATAGATTCCTCTCTGCTATGGTAACCAACTGTCCTGGTTTGCATGAGACTGTCCTGGTTTTAGCATTCAAAGTCCCACTTCATGAAGCCCTCCCCAGTCCCCGACAAACCAGGATGGTTCGTTACCCTACTGCTAGCTTCCATCTTCCACCCTGTGTGCAAAGCATTCCTATCCTAAAAAGAACATGTCTTCCTTTTACATTGTAATCCACTCTGTCCTCCTTCCCATCTTCCTTCTTGCCCTGTCAGAAAAAAAAATATGTTGCACAGTGTTCATCTAAAATACTTATTCCTTCTTCTCCCACTCACTCCTCAACTAAACCTACTTCTGAGGCTACTGCCCTCCACTGAAATTGCTCTCACCAAGTCTAATGAGCACTTCTCAGTGCCCATCTTGCTTTACCTTTGTGTGTCATGGTTGGAAGCTCTCAGTCACTTTCTTCCTCTCTCTTCCAGAGTTCTATACTTCTCATTTCCCCCAAGCTTTCTACCTGTCCATTCCATTCTTTCTTGGCCTCTCATGGGATCCAGGTCCTCTGTCTGCCCATGAATTTTGTATATTCTCCAGAATTTTCTCTTTAGCCCACTCCACTGCCTGAGCAGTCTCGTCTCCTTAGGTAGTTGTAATCCTCGTCTCTATGCATAATCATAGGCACTCAGTGGATGTTAACTGAGAAAATGGCTCCTAAATCTCCTTTTCTTCTCCCTAAACATCAGACTTTGGTATTTATTTCCTTCCAGAAGGAATGGTACCTATCCAAGCTGAGCATATCATATCCTCTTACTCTGTTCTCCAAACAAATTCCCCCCTCATGTTAGTATTGGGTTTTTAATATTCGTCTTCATTAATTTTATCCTAAATGTGCACATGAGGTGTTCTGGATCAGACACAGATTTCTTTTAGTTACCTAACAGGGAATATCATTGCCACCCACCCCCCATCCTGGCCTTTGCCCCAAGTCTTACCCCTAGGGAGACGTGAGGAGAGCCAATGGAAAATGTGCCTACATGACTGGCTGCGTATTCCCTAGGCCAGAGACCAGGAAAAAGGGTTTTCCTTTCTCGTAAAGGGGAAGAAGGCCTTTTCCACCAGAAAGAGTCCCCTTCTCCTCCTGAGAGGGTCTCCTTGGAAACATAAGGGCCTGAGTCCTAACTCCAACTTTTCTTTTTTTTTTTCTTTTTTTTTTTAAGATTTTATTTATTTGACAGAGAGAGAGACACAGCGAGAGAGGGAACACAGCAGGGGGAGTGGGAGAGGGAGAAGCAGGCTTCCCGCTGAGCAGGGAGCCCAATGCGGAGCTTGATCCCAGGACCCTGGGATCACGACCTGAGCCGAAGGCAGATGCTTAACGACTGAGCCACCCAGGTGCCCCCTAACTCCAACTTTTCTAGAAGCCAGAGAACCCCACATGCCTCAGATTTTACAAACTGGAAATGTCATCAAGATCTGGGCTTTTTTTTCTCCAAACTCTAAAGACCTAAAGAGATAGCCACTCCAGTCTTGCTGACAGCTTGGAGCTGAACCTGGGAATTTCCTCTGGGCTCTAACCATTTGGTCCTCTTGGATGAGAGAAATTAACTAGACATATGACTGCACATCTAGTTCCCATGGTATGGGAAGTTTCGCAGGAGCCAGAGCTTTTTATAAGCGTGCTGAGAAATCTGGGAGAGTTTATTTCCTCACATGTAGGTTAATTACACCCAGCATTCACTCATCTCCCCAACCTAGAAACTAGAAGTCTTCCTTGCTCCTTCCTCTCTCCATTCAGTCACCAAATTCCCACACCCCTACACACTAAACATTTCCCTACTCTATCCTTTTTTTTTTTTGGTACCTACTGCCCTGGGTCAGATCCTAATAATCTTTCACTAAATTCATACAGTTGCCTCCTAACTGGTCTCTCTAAGTGCATTTCTGCCCTTCTAACTTGCTCTGTATTTATGTCAGGGACATCTATTTGAAACACACACATGCCTATGCCACTCCAGGTTCCTGATTTCCCACACAAGAGAATACCTAGGCTTCTTAGCAACTCACAGATAGAGCTTCAATTTCTGAGTTAAAGGTCAAATATAGTTTAAGATAATGACACTGTCTTATTTCATCTCTGGATATGTCCTCTCCTTGTACTTTATGTGCTAGAAACCTGGCCTACTTGAGATAAGTGTACATGGCACACTGTATTAGGTCCTATGTCTTCACACCCGTATTTTCATCGTTTTTCTTCCTCTAATCTTCACTTCCCAGGCTAACTCTTGTTCATGCTTAAGAATTCTTTATGAATAATGTCTTCTCTAGGAAGCCTTTCTCAATTTCCTTTCCCAGATTGTGCAAACCTATAGCACCTTCCACACTGTGCTGAAATTAGGAGTGCCTGGGTGGCATAGTCAGTTAAGCATCTGACTCTTGGTTTCAGCTCAGGTCATGATCTCAGGGTCAAGATCTCAGGGTTGTGAGTTCGAGCCCCATGTCAGGCTCCCCACTCAGTGTGGAGTCTGCTTGAGATTCTCTCCCTCTCCCCCTCCCGATTGTGCTCTCTCTCTCTCTAAAATAAATAAATAAATCTTTAAAAATAAAGAAATTATTTATGTGTTTGACTCTTATACTGTATACAAGTTTCTAAATGGGAAGTGTTGTTTTGCATTCACTTTTTTCTAGTTTCTGATACAACCACTGACACATAGTAGCTTAACAAAGGGAGCCATTATTATTTTTATAATTAGTGAAATCAGAGTCAATCACCTCCTATCAAGTCCAAGTGGAGAGACTAGAAACAATAATAATTTTCTTGAGGTTGGGAAAATTAGATGTATGAGCAAGAGTTGTATACACATACACACATGTGCACACATATGCACACACACACACACACACAAATTTCAAATGAAATATTAGAGGGAGAATCAGCTTTACATTGTAAGCAACAGAGTAAATAGTCCACCTACTCTGTATTATAATACCTACTCTGTATTATTTCAAGGACACAAAAATATCTCACTGTACAGAAACTACATCCCCATCCACAGACTGAATCCTTATATTTCACTTATAGAATTTTATTATTTCAATTCAAACACTTTGCCTCTCTTTAGTGAAGTGTGACTAACTATGGAAGATGAATCATTTTGCAAAGTATCAAACTCAGGATTTTTCTGAATGATGAGAATTTTATTTATAAATGTGTCAGATAATACAGTTCTGGAGCATTCCTACAACATGAGATATCTGAAGTTCAAAGGAGATATAGCTGAATTTTCCCTCAGGGCTTAAAATCATTAGGTAACATTGCTAAAAATAGGACAGAATTGAAAAAAGATATGAATAATTAAGCCCTAGCTTAGGGTAATTATTATTATTATTATTACTGTTGCTTTTACACTGATCAATTAATGTTTATGTGGTACTTGATACTTTCATTAACATCTTCACTTCTGAGATGGCAGAATCTGGTCAATGAGTATCTTTGATGGTTTCCAAGTATCTCTCAATTTATTCTAGCCTCATACGATGTCTCACAAGCCTTAGGACTCAATTATGTATGAAGTTTATTGTTTTCGCTCTGTTTCTAGTGTGTTAGTTTTCTCCCTTCTTTTCATCCAGAAGCTTCCTGAAGGCAGAAACTATGCATTCTGCTTTCCTTTTAACCCCCTGTATCAGTGAAGATTACAGATTAAAGATTAAAACTGGTAACTAGCATAGATGACACCAGGAGACGGATTCTAGGCCTATCCTTTTATAGAAACCTATTCCCACAATTCCTACATCCAGTATATGTCAAAACATTTCTACCATTCTCAAAGAAGTCACATTGGATAATGTATTGGGTATTTTTCAGAAGTACTGAGTTTTTACATAGTTTACTATTAATATTTCATTTTATTTGTTGTCAGATATTTTGACAGAATAAGCTGGTGGTTATGAATTGGATTGGCTGTATATTTCAGTACAACCTAAGTTCTTCCAAATGGCCCTTCAGGCTCCCTATGTTCTGGATAACCATTCTTTTGGGTGCGTGAAGTATTCATTAGCCCTGCTAGGGTTTTGCAATGTGTATCTTGCAACTTTGGCTTCAGATTTCAAGTTTGGCAGTCAGGTTGTACAAATAAATCACTCTTATCTTGATGAAAAGGCATTAACATGTCTTAGAAGCTCCCCCCATGCTCTCCAGAATAGCTTTACACACACAATGGCTTCTGATTAACAGAAAGATCCATATAGCCTTCTTTATCATTTTGTGACTGTCGGTTTAAAAATAAAGGAGATAAAAATTGACCTGGGAGTTCCATAACCAAGTTCTGAACATCTAGGATTAATTTTGAGAAGAATGCCACAAGCCAAATAAGCATTTCTTTTCATCTCATTTCACAGGCCTTCAAGAGGGAATTGAAAACGAAAGAACCTGTAATCATGAGTACTCTTGAGACCGTACGAATATTTCTGACAGAACAGCCTTTAGAAGGACTAGAGAAACTCTACCAGGAGCCCAGAGGTAATTGAATGTGGAACTGTAATAACATATTGATAGAAGGATCAGTGGTGACAGAGTGACCCATCCATTCTTGCTGCCAGGGTCTGGATAGCTCTCATATTTTCTAAGTTAAATAGAATCGATTCAAATTAAACATAGATGTTGAAAAAGAAAAAGGAATCATAAACCACCATGCCTAAATCTGTTTGTACATTCATTAATAAACAGTAAAAGAGATTAGTTAGTGATCAGTTATTGAAACATTTAGAAAATAATAAACAAAAGAGATGATCTGTTAGAAGGAATTCAACTGTTACAAAGACTACAAGCTAATTTTCAATTTAAGAGCCTGACTGAAGTAAATTAGAACTTGTGGTGTGCATTTCTCTACTCAGTAGCTTAAATGAATCTTGGATATCTGAATGATAGAAAGTAGAACAGATTACACTCAGGAGGACAGACTTGAGATGGGCCAGACACTATCAAAATTTATGCCAAAGTGTAAAGGAACCATTAATCAACGAGTCGGCCTCTTGTTAGACTGTACTCTCTTTCTTCCAGTATGACCTTTTCAACAATGTTTTTTTTTTTTTTTAATAAAAATAACTGTGGCCTAAAACCTTGTCATATTACCAATTTAGAGCTGCCTCCTGAGGAGAGAGCCCAGAATGTTACACGGCTCCTACGAAAGCAGGCTGAGGAGGTCAACACTGAGTGGGAAAAATTGAACCTGCACTCTGCAGACTGGCAGAGAAAAATAGACGAGGCCCTCGAAAGACTCCAGGAACTTCAGGAAGCAACAGATGAGCTGGACCTCAAACTACGTCAGGCTGAGGTGATCAAGGGATCCTGGCAGCCTGTGGGTGACCTCCTCATTGACTCTCTCCAAGATCACCTCGAAAAAGTCAAGGTACCATCTATTGCTTTGCTTCAGGGCCCTTTGAGAGACTCAAAAGAAGTTCTAATCTGAACTTGAGTGCAGTATTTTCTTCTCACAAAGTTAAAAATAGCGCCTTTAAGCTTTAGGAATCAGTCTGTCTTTCACAAATTCAAAATCATCTTGCATGTGGTATTTTCTCTAAGAGGAGATAGTGATCTAATCATCTCTGTCTTTAGTAATGTGGAATGAAATATTAAAAAGGTACAGGGTGAAACAATCATTCTGATTTTGCTATTAGGAAATGAATTTAGGTGTTTGTACTAAAATGATGTGTGTGTGTGTGTGTGTGTGTGTGTGTGTGTGTGTGTGTGTGCTCTTTGTGAAACTTAGTATCAGAGTAGGGAAAAATATAACACTTAATCAAGAGCCAGGAATCTAGGCTTTGGCCTTTGTGCTAACTAAATTATATGACTTGGGTGAGTTATGGTACTGTGAATTGAGGCTGTTACTGCTGCCCTTCCCTTAGAAGGCAATGTATGTAATACAATTTTGAGTTGTATTAGTCCACTGCAAATATTAGGAAATATCATTATATATTTGGAATGCTGTCCCCAAGACCAAAGTTAAATTCCCTTGTGGCACAAAGATGATACATATATTTATAAAGAAAGAATATACCTGTTTAGGAGTATCATTTTGAAAACCAGCAACTTGAAAACATATCTTGTTTACTCATCTAGCATCAAAACCAACAAAAGTTCAAATTCAAAAAAAGTGAAATTCTCACCTGCACTCGGCGTGTTTGCCAGCAGCCTCATTCTGGAAGGTCTCTTCTCCCTTGCCCTCCGTGGCATTGTTTCATCCCCATTCTTCTTCTTCCTTCATTTTCCTTTATTTTCCTCAATTCTGAAACTCTCCTCACCCTTCAGATGTTGGCACACCAAAGTTTCTAAACTTAGCTCCATGCCCTTTGCATTGTGTAAATGCTCCCAATTTGAAATGGAGAGTATGGTGACAAATATCCATTTCTGGTCTGGATCTCTCGGCCACCCTCCTCCCCCATATATCATTAAAGGAATCAAAATGCAGCCCTTCTGAAACTAAGTTCATTCATTCTCATGTTTGCTCATTCCTCTGCTGCTGTCCCCTTTCTTCTATGTTGCCAATGTCAAGTTGCTCAGGCTTGACACTTGAGTTCTTTCCTTAAATCCTTCTACATTTTTACTGATTGCACTTGGCCACTCATTTTGCCTCTAAATATATCTTTTCTATTTTCTCTCCTCTTTTCAACCAGTGTCCTGTTCCAGCCCCCAGAGTGTGGTACTCAGATTGTTGTATTATATTTCTTTAAATCCCATGCCAATCCCATCTTTAATCCCATGTTCTGGCATATCATAAACACTACATTTTCTTTTTTTTATGTTTTTATTTAAATTCCAGTTAGTTAACACACAGTGTCATGTTAGTTTCAGCTGTACAGTCGAGTGATTCAGCCCTTCCCTGCAACCCCTGGTGCTCATCACAAGTGATAAACACTGCATTTTAAATATTTGGCTAATGAATGAGTGAATGAACAGTTTCTTTACTGGATGTCTACATTATCCGTCTTCATCCAACTCCAACCCAAAGTCATCGCAGGAGACTGCCTGCCTCAGAATGAAGTCCAAGGAATGAAGAGGGCAGGTGGCCCTTTTCTTCCTAGCCCTGGTTGAAATTCCTGATTGTTACTCCCATCCTTCTTCAGGCCATTCCATACACTCCGGCCCTACCACCCCTTTACCCAAATATGCCGGCTTTTCTCCTAACTCTCTGCCTTTGCGAATGGTCTTCCCTTGGCCTGGATCACCCCAACCTTATGTGCCTGGTGATCTCCCACTCAGCCCTCAAGCCCCAGTTCAAACGGCTTCTGTGTTTGTAGTTTGTCCTGAGTGCCTCCCACCCACAGCTCCCACCGAGCAGAAGAAACGGCCCCCAGTCAGTGCTTTCAGAGATCACCACACATCCTTCAGCTGTCACGCTGACATTTCCCATGTATTGTAGCTTGTCACTTAAAGCGAGGTTCCCACAGGCAAGGGTCATGCCGTGTATGTTTGAATGCCCAGCTCCTAGCACAGTGTCCGCAACATACAAAGGAATCTCATTCTACTTCTTTGTTCCTTCACTCCACTCTTGTTTATGAGCCACCATACAATGTGCTATCACATGTAGTTGTGATACAGTTGTGATACAGTTGTGAAACAGACATGGTCTTTGCCCATATGAAGCCTATTCAGTTGAACTGAATAGCTCTTCATTAAAATAGTAGGTGGAGATTTAAGAGAAGATTACAAATTTGACTGTATAACTTGGGAAATCTCTTCCACCTTAACATTCTATGACCCTATGTCTTGCAATTAAAGCAATGGTTAACATTGCTGGCCACTTGGAAATTAAAATAATGCTTTGAAGTGCATTACCTTGTGTTTGTTCAGCGTTAAAAATAGTACTTTTATTCAAAAATATAGGAACTCCATTTTTTAATATCTTCCCCCAGAGTGACAAATGAGTTTAGGAGAATGTCCCAAAGGAACTGAATGAGTTGATAAATTAATTAAGTGGCCAAATCTATAGGCTTTACAGCAGACATAAGGGATTCATTCTTAGTCATATCTGCCACACAGATGCTTTGTAGTATCCTGGGTATGGATGGAGAATGTATGCAGCATGATTCAATAACAACAACAAAAAAAATCACTCAAAGTAGAACAGCTCAAATATCAGCTGACCCTCACCGAAGCCTATTTGCATTTTTCCTTTCACTTCCCTTCTCTTACCTGGTCTTGATCCTAAGACCAAGTTTATTCCCACACCTTAATAGGTAAGACGCTCATTCTGATCCCAATAGTAACCAAAACCTAGATGCACTCAATATTCCTTTCTAAAAGAGCTTATACATGCCATCACTTCAAATAAATCCGTTTTCTCTGTTGCTTCTCAACAACACTGGGTTTGAAACTCTGAAGTTTTGGTGGTGGTAGTTTATAGGGAGTGAATTTTATTAACTAAAACTTACTTTGAAAGAAGTAAAAGAGTACTTAAAACCACTCTTCCCATTTTTCTACTCAGCAATTGAAGCCCTCGGAGGCTCCATGCTGTAGGGAACTCCAAACTTATAGCTAGGCATGTAGCCAGAAGAGTATTTTATTTACCCACTTCAGTCCATTTTCATCACCCCTAGTGACTCTAATGGAATACCCACCTCCACTCTCCTCTCATTTGTTAAAGAAGTTGTTATACAAGTTAACTGTGGCATGTGTTTTTCTGTGGGATCGAGTATTATACCATTTCATTAGCACATGTGGCTTTGCGATTTGGCGAATGGAAAGAACAGCAAAATGAGGTCCTGGGACCCTTTGGAAGTGGCATTGTCGCTGGCTACTCATCTTCAGGATGGTGTACATATCATAAATCCAGAGAAAGGAACACAGTGTCAGTATTGACTATTTAGCTCACTCAGAGAATCTCAACCTTCCAAAAAGAGCTTCCATAGGCATGAGCCCTAAAATGAAATCGAAAATGCAAATGCCTCTTTATTTTTAAAATTCATGATTTATATATACTGCTTATAAAATATTTCAAGGACACAATCATGATTTCTCACTGAACTGGAACTAACACGACTATTTATGTGACTGCACAGATATTCTTACTTGCCTTATCGTCACGGGGAGTAGGAAGAGCTCCTTGGATCACTAGGTGCTCCACTTAGATCTGTAAGTGGCATATCTGCAGGTTTTAAGAAAGCAGGAAGACTTTGGGACCTACCGTCCACCTAGGACGTTTTCGTTCTTGAGCACAGTTCCAGTGTGAAAAAGGTCGGGAGTCGTTGTTGTTGCTCCAAGTTTTCCCTTTTGTTCTAATCTACCCTGGGTTCTTTACACAGAGTGGTACATCATTCTTGAGCCGGGAATGTTTTACTGCCCTTAGTTTGCCTGTTGCCTTGAAACACAGTTTTTCACACCATCGCCATAATTCAACTCCCCCAGGCTGCCATTTGGAATTATGCAAATTCGTCGCAGCTATGTAGTTAACTTCTTTTCTATTTTTTTTTTATCAGACTTTCCTTCCTGCGAAAGGTCAAGGACAGGGATTCTCTGAGTTTTTCCTTAAAGTTCTCACGATGAAATATTTGGATTAGATCTTTTTGGAATTATCATTGAGAACAATGCAGTAGCATGTGTAGTAGACCAGGGACTATAATGAAGCCGCCATGCCATCCTGACTTATGTATGTTCAGCATTCACATCTAAAAATGTAAGAAGATAACTGGTGAATGCATCTCCTCAGACCAACCATCCTGAGTCCCTGTGGTTTGGTTTATCTGGGAAATATATCAAAGAAATGCTGTCTCGGACTCTGACACTGAGAAAAGCAAGTATGTTTCCTCCTAATAGTGAATGTGAAATGTGATGTAACATAGTAGAATTTCATCTTCATGTTGGCAAGCAAAAGCTTTCTGCCAAGTTCACTCAACTCTCTCTTCTCTTACTGCTTTTCTCATCTTAACTCGGGTTCTAATGTTTTATTAATTTTGTTATATTTGTCATTTATATGAGCCAACTTTCAACCCTTTCTCGTATGTGAGTTTTATAGAGAAAACTTATAGACCATTCTGATAGAGTTAGGGGATGCAAGGTTAGACAGAACCATCGCAAACAGGGCAGCCCTAAGAATGATTCAAAATATGAGAGCTCTCTCAACTCTGAGTAAAGAAATGATATCTCCATGATGAACGAGGTGTACTGCCCATAGTTGGAGAAGAAAAGTTCCCCAATATTTTGTTAATGGTTATAGACAGCAAATGAATTGCTCTGTGGAGGCTTTTGTTGTTATTTTCCTACAAATGCTGTGTGTATTAAGTAGCCTTTGATTGAGAAAAAAATACAAACAAAAAAGACATAAGCCTTTGTAAATCTGGGTTAAATATGGAACTAGCACCTGTCGTCCGAAGTAACCTGGGTTTTATCCCGTTTTTTTTTTTATCTCATTTTTTAAAGCATGCATCTGTGATGTTCAAAAGCATATGATTTGGCCTTTAATATCTTGGAATACTTCTACAAGAAGGCATATTATGGTAAAGCCTCACTTACATACTTTAAAAGTGTTGTGTTTCTTTTTTAAAATAGAACGGTCATTGTTGGCTTTAAAAGAGCTTAGAAACTAAGGTAGGAATTCGTCATCTTAAAAATCCTAACCAAATTATTTGTTCTGTGTACAGCAAATTGTAAGTTAGTGTTCCAGGAGAGCTTATTCCTTAGTTCCCATGTATTCTCTCTCATTTCCTGCTTTGTTTATAAAGCTAAAAGCAAATTACTTAGGACAGCAGTGTCAAATCACGTTTCTTACCCAAGGCATCTGATTTTAGCGAGTGCTGTGTGTGTTTTAAAAGCCTCTACCTCAACTTAAGCAAATAGAACCTTTGCTTGCCATGCTATTCCCATCCTGCCTTTGAAACTTCTGAAAAGCCAGTGCAGAGTAATTGTTTCAGACATCTGCTTAGCATACTTTGAAGTGCATATAAGTTCTTTTTCAGTTTCATTTGAACCCCAGCTGTCTTCACCAAAGTCTATAATCAATCTGAATTAAGTTGTCCTACTTCTTCTAATAAGTCTCTTATTAAGTTCTGCATCAGCCTCTTAGGGAGACTTAAAAGCTAATTCATGTAGAATTGCCATTTTCCACTAATTCATTTGTCAGCTCTCCAAATTCCAACGAAAACAATTGCAAAGACTATTAATTTGGCTCTTCATAAACAACTTATGTAAGTGTAGTATACATTGGAACTGAGCAAACGATTTAAAACAGTGGGTGGGAGGAAATGAGTTGATGACATTCAACATGCTTTCTTTTTGACTGTTTCGAGATGCCGTCTACATTCAAAGCATAAAGGCCTTTATTTAGTAAGAGAAACATCCTTCTGCTTTTACTTTCATAAATAAGATAATTACTGAGTGAACTTTGCTTAAAGATAGGGAAAGGCTTTAGAACAGTTGGAAAAGGAACATGGGTTTTTTTTTATTATTGAACTTACTTTAATTTGGACTTCTTTGTATTCCTTTGATGGGCTGTGATAAAAGAAGGAGCTAGAATTGGTTACCATTGTTATTGCATTAAATCAGAGTTGTACAGCTTCTCTTCTGGTCATAGGATATTTAGGAGAACATGGATAATCAAAATGTTCCGCTAATGAGTTCATCTGACATTATTCTTCCAAGGAAGTATTTAATTAGATAATAAAAATTTCTCCAAAGAATGTCATCCTTTCTACTATTTAAAAACAGCCATATCAAAACCTGATCCTTTAATATGCCAATCCTGTTTACTGAGGATTTACTCCAGAAGCTTTGTTTGTGGCTGGTCGTAATTATAAATACTATTCCTCAAGAGTCTTAGATCATAAAAAGACTCTTTTAAACAAAAGCTTAAGTAATAGACTGTCAGCATTAATGGATCTCAAAACTCAGTCATTCATTCATTCATGACATGGTTAAAACCTATACCCAGAGAAGTCTGATCTCATTATGGAGTGTGAATGTTTAATTTATTTCATGAATAAAATTGTATTGGGGATCATATTAATGGCAGCTTAGTTTTTCTCAACATATTATTATATGGCACCAAGCCGAGGGAGCAAGAATTTGTATTAGCTTGTGCGTTTGTGTGCATGTACCACGTTAACAAGGAACAGTTTGGAAATGTGTCTGTTATTTACCTGACATTCCATATTTCCTTAGAAAATGGAAGCATACAGCCAATGTATATTTTCATTCTCCTTTGGAATCTACCAAAGTCATAACAAGTTTAAAGTTCACAACTATGTTGCTCTCCTACCGTAAGCACAATAAGGAATGATTTGAGAACAAATAACCCAAGGATTGGGCTCCTGCTGTGTTCCTGTCACACTCGGCAATTACAGTTTTCAGAATTACACGGGGAACGTTGGCACCAATATAATGCCTTAGGCAACCTTACATTAACTAAGTTAAACAATGGCATTGAATAATTGTTCTTGGTAAACCAGTTCTCTGGGTATTATGGGAACACACGTGCTTATGAGACTAATGTAACCCTATCATTTGAAGATGGTTAACTTTTTCATAATAGGAAGAGTACATTTTTTTTCGTAGTAAGATTATTTTATACTAAAATAATATTTTGGGTTACATTTTACATAGTTCTTCTCAAAGTCTTCTACTTCTCTTCTCTTAATGGCCAAGGAGACTGTTATCTTCCCCTCCCAACTGCTTACCTCCTTTAACCAGGAGCATGAAGTTCCTTTGATGTTTCTTATTTTTTACATCTCATGTCAGTTTTGTGATCCTCTCTGTAAGGTATTTGTTGTGTTTTAATATGAAAGTGTTTTTCACCAAAAAGTGAAATAAACCTCCCAGGACATTTACTCATGGGTATGAAAGCATAATTTGAGAAGCATGATATGAAAAAATGCCCAATTTGCACAGGCTTCACCTTTTTCCATCAGCTACTTTTTTTTACGTACACATCCACAAAGAGCAGATCCTTGCCATTTCAGATTTATCTTTTACAGTCTTATCTGATCACTGTGACCCACAAGGTCCACGACTTAAAGCTTTTTGTAATTTTGAACACGTATCCTTTGAGGCTTCTGTGCAACAGTCAATTAACTAATGACTTAACTTGTGTTATAGGTCACGTTCCTTGGAAACAGACCCTGAGAATGGGGGTCTGGGTGCATATTGATTTATAGACAGTCTGCTTTCAGGAGAAGCCTGTATGGGAGTTAGGGAAGCATAATAAGGGAGAAGAGCCAAGCAAGTATGCCATCTCCAGCAAAATCTAGCTCTGTGTCCTGATCCACACAGAGAGAGTGCTGGAGTATAAACCACACAACAGAGTTGTCCTTTCACACCCCAGCTAATCGCTGGGGGGTGGCCAGCAGTATGCTGGTAAATATGTATCAGTTAGCTCTGAGGTGGAGTGAACACTGATTTGTGGCGTTTTCCAGCTGTGGGGTCCATACTCCCACCGGGGCAGATTCAAGCTACCAACGTGATCTCACTGAATGCAGAATTGAGAAGAGAACCACACAGTGGGCTCTTGGGTTCTACTCTATCACACCGCTGGCTGTGGCCCACCCCTGGAGACATAAGTTACCTCCTGAGCCAGGAGCGTGTGTTGCCTCCTGGGCTCGGGACCGCCCATCAGCAGAGGTCACCTTTCTGAAGAAGAGAGGCAGCTATGAGACGTTGGTGGCCATTAGTCACAGCAGGTGGCGGACAGATGCTCAGGCCAGGGCAAGTGTCTCCTACAACTGGCCAGTGACCCTAGTAAGCCACTCAGCCTCCGCGTCTTGACATGGCCTTTTTAATGCTGTTTGGTTCTTGCATGTGTGATAATTATCTAGAATCGATGAAGATTTTGTTTCTTCATGAGAAATCCATCCTCCCTGTGCCCCACCCCCCTAGGTACTTATTGGAATTGATAATGCAAGAGAAGAGTTAATGTAAAGGTCTAAGAAAGTGATGATTATTAGTAAGAAAATGACTTCATAAGTGACTTGGGCTTCATAGTTATGTAATCTATAAGTGTCTGAATTGATCAGATATTTATGCATTTGGGGATTCGGGTTATCGAGACATAGTCATTGAGAATGTCAAGAATTTTCTTTGGCAGTGGTTCTCACCTTAGTGGGCCTCAGAATCACCTGGAGGGCTTGTGGAAACCCAGATCTTCTGATGCAGGGGTTCTGGAACAGGGCTGAGAACCTGCATTTCTAACCAGTTTCCTTGTTATGGTGATGCTCTTGTTCAGGGACACTTTGAGAACCACCATTCCATTGTGAAGCTGTAAGTGTGTGTGTATATATATATATATTGTTTATTGTTAATAATCCATCCATTCTTCAATAATTCTTCCATAAATGTATCACTTATTACTTCTTTTATATTTATCAACATCCAGAACATTTAATTTAAAAACTGAATGCAGGCCACATGGCCTTCTGTGAGAGTGATTGATAGCTTAGATAGGGAGCGCAGTTTCACTCAGAAACCTTGAAATGAATAATGGCCTACCCTTTCTGAGTCTGTCTTGTGGAAGCCATTCACGATTATTTATTCCAATTTTCCTGTTGGTATTTTACTGGCATTCAGACAATTTGGGGGCTGCTACAGATGATTTAGAGGTTAACTTGCCTTCCCACTATTGATAGTTTAAAATTAAGATATTTAGTCACATAATTTTTTTGCCTGGTCTGCATGTTATCACATTCACCAGTGACAACAATTAAATTTAAAAATTCTCCTCAGATCGTCTCCCTCTCCCTCTGCCCCTCCAGCTCATGCTCTCTCTGTCTGTCTCTCTCTCTCTCAAATAAATAAATAAATCTTCAAAAATAATTCTCAGAATTTCCAGCTCAACATACTGAATAGAAGCAAGTACTTTACAGAGTTTCTGAAATCAAAGACCTTCAGAATAGTTGGGACTATTCAACTTTTGAAAATTAAAACCTGCTTGCTAGATACGAATACCGGGTAGCTTATCCAGGAGTTCCTACATTTTATAACTTGTCACCCCATTGAGACTCTGTGTTCAGGGGAGGGGGGTATATGTGTGGAGAAATGGAGACAGATGTGGGGTGACCCTGGGAGAGAAACGGGGAGGAAGCAGGAAGTAGTCTGAACTGCAGTGACTGGGGAAGGGGGGATTTTTTTTCCCCCAAAGGTGGTGCAAAATCAGTCCATTAAATGCCTGTGAAAAAAAATTTATTGTTGTGGTGTGGGGTGAGTGGTATATGTACAAAGAATCATGGGATAAATATAATAGAAACAAATGTCTTTAAATATGCTTTGATCTTAACCAAGAAACATTCCAAACAAACTTTCCCCTTTTCCTGGTGGGGGTAGGGGTGGGGGTTACATTAAAAGTAATTCGATTAATGTTCAATGTGAAATTGAAATAACTATGTATGAACCCACTCAAATCAAGTATACATTAAATAATTGAGTTAACTGAATTAGGCAGAGTACGGGCACATTGATTTTCAGTGTTTTTTAAAAATTGGTCCACATATCATTGTTATGGTTTTGTTTGTAAACTTCAATATTTATTAAGTTTCCACAGTGTGTTCAGTCCTGAAATGTCAAACTCTCTTAACCAGAATGAGGCTGGAGAATCTAACACTAAGATAGATTTCTATTTCCTTTTAAGGAATCGATTTTTATGGTGAATTTTTTCTCTTCATGCAGCGAAGAGCCTGCTGGTTCTGTCTCAAAGCACACATGTTTTTAGAAGTCTCATTCCCTGCATTATTATGGACTCAGTGGGCTAATTTAGAACTTTTTCCTATCAGACATTCAAATCCTATTATCATGATCTTAACATGGCGTTAAACAAGTTGGTGAAGAGAATAAAGTCAATTTTTCAGGCATATATGCCAAAGTATAGTAATTAATTAAGTAGAAAAACTCAAGTGAATGTGGGAAGTGAGCAGTATACATTGGTTTGTTTTTCAGAACCAGTGACAAACCAACACTGAGTTTCATCTTACTTATTTTCCTACTTTAAAACATTTTAACCCAATGTGGAATCTTCATTTAAATCCTACTAGGTCTTAATTAAATAATTCTCATTTAATCACCCTGTGGTTTAAGGCTTTTGTGTGTCCCAAGGACAAGTAGGCCACATGCAACAACATTTCACCCACTTCCCTCTCCACTTGTCAGTTGGCTGTCAGCCTCAACATATTTCTAGCAGGGACAGGGCTAAAGCCAGAGAATGGTTCATTGTTGTCAGCCTACACAAACCCAGTACTAGAATCACCACAATGGTGACCCAATAGAATGGTAACTTTTGTGCATCCAGGAAAGCATAAAATTAAAAGAAATATAAGCTAAACAAATGAGCATAAGTTCCATTGACCCTTTGGCTCACACAGGCAATAAAATATTACCTTTGGAAGCCCCCTGACATTTTGTTATAAAGGTTGAAAGAAGACATTTCCAAGGTTGTCTCGGTGTTGAAATTGCCTGGGGGTTGGGGTTGAGTGTCAGGTGCAAGATGGGTCTTAATGAAATCTGACCCACTTTGACTTTCAAAAAAAAATCTTGAATTCTAAGTGAAAAGATTCTTTGTCAGATTTTAAAGCCTTTTTTCAATTGAAATAGTATTCTCCTTTAAATAATCAATACAGCATCACTCACACAGATTTTTGAGGATGCTAAGTCATACTCCTTTTTTGAAAAAGAAAAAAATTTATTACTATTAAAGTGTGATGTCTTTGTTACTTGAATACTAATTGCTTTTTTTTAAAGCTAGGTTTGGCCAATGACTTTGAGGTTTTTGGTTTTTTTAATAACATTTAAGTACGTTGATTAGACAGCTTGACACTTAGACACATTTGTGTAAGTCGTAATTTATTCATCATTCACACATACTTAAGTGGACATTATCATGATAGCAGTTGTCAGAACAGAACACAACAAGCTATGAATTTAGATCTTATTTTAAGATGTGATCAGAAAAATCGGGAATATCTTGAAAATGAAAGTCCTCAATAATATGGTGAAAAACAGGAAAAACTGAGTCAACTTTTGGTTCCACTTAAGAGACTAAATCTTTTGCACACATGTGTATGTATTGAGATAAAAGTAATAACCACTAGGGCGCCTGGGTGGCTCAGTCAGTTAAGCATCTAACTCAGTTTCAGCTCAGGTCTTGATCTCAGGGTCGTGAGATGGAGCCCAACATCAGGCTCCATGCTCAGTGCAGAGTCTGCTTGTCCCTCTGCCACTCCTTCTGTCCCTCCTCTCTCTCTCTCTCCCTCTCTCTCTCCCCCTCTCTAAAATAAAATGAAATTTTTAATAATAATAACAATAATAATAGCCACTAATGTATCTGGAGGGACAACGTGGCTTGCAAGTAAATACATAAGACTTTCCTTTTAGCCTAGGGATATAATGAAATGAAGATAAACCATTACAAAAAATTTAACAATCTAATTTTTAGACATGCTGTTGCATCGATTTTAATGAAGAAAATACATTTTATGTTCATTTCGTATCTTACTCTTTTGTTGTTGTATTTGTAGGAAAGAAAGGTATTTTGGAAAGACTAAATCCATTTATTAAACTCAGGAGCTACAATAATCTGAAAAGAAAAGTAGATACAGAAGGGCATTTTACAGTCCTTTTCAGCCCTCTTCCACTTAATTATTTTTATCTCAGCTCTTCGAAAATTTATATTCATCTCTGGCTCAGTTCTGTTTTCATATTTCTAAGTTGATAACAATATGTTGCATGGAAAATCAATTCGGCAAAAATTCATTTTGTTTCAATAGTGAGTACCTTCCCCATGGAAGTAAAATTAAATAATTGTGCCCAGTATAAAGCAAACTAGGTATAGCATACCGCACAGGTAACTTCACAACCCTAGATTCCTAGATTAATTATTATTCATGCACGCCGAGGTAGCTTAATTTGTCTTAACAGAAAAAAAGTATCTCTCGGGAGCTACTACATACAAGACCGTACCATACTTTGTCCTGCATTTGCTTGGTCCAAAATGTGACATTTGGTAGCTATGGGTACGTTTTGACTTGGGATTTGTTTCTTTATAAGCCTTGTATAATAACAATCATCATTTAAATAAAATCATAACCATTAGAGTTAGGCTGCACAGTTATAGGAACGTGGTCTCTTTTGTGCACTGCCATTTCCCTGGTGCTTAAACATTCCCTGGCATAAATAGGTGCTCGATAATATTTTTTGGAGTGAGTGAATAAATAAATGTGCACAAAAGCACAGGACAAAATGGTCTCTTTCAGACACATAAGGCCTGTACAAATTATTTTACAGATGATTCACTCCCATTTGCCACCATTCTAATTTGAGCCATTGTTACTTCTCGCGGGAATCTACAGGCACTCATTTTCACTCTTTTCTCCTTTCTTAAATGACCGCAGGCTTACACTGGTCTACCTGAGATTTTCTAGATGAACGTGCCACGCCCCGAAAGAGCATGACCTTACTGTGATTCCCCACTTTATCTACTCAGGGAGTTGCTCCTGACCTGCCTCAGTCTCTTCTGTGTGACACAACTTCTCATAGCATGATTACGACTGTTCTTTCCATAACCCACGGAATGCGTATCTCTGGCCATGAATGTGAGTCTGGCAGGAGGCCCGTTTTCGCAGTGCGTAGTACACATATACATAGTATATGTATATGCATACTACATAGTGGATATAACCTAAGTGGTTTCGACTGAGTAGTCATAAAATCTAACTAAAAGAGTTGCTGAGAATATGCCAATCCCCCTTTGCAGAAGCCTTCATTATCTGCCCTGCAAAGGCCGCTCGTTCATACCCACCACAACACTGCTCCAAGAAAACACCCACGAGGGGCGCCTGGGCCACTCAGTCAGTAGAGTGTTGGACTTTTGATTTTGGCTCAGGTCATGATCTCAAGGTCATGGGATCAAGCCCCAGCCAGGCTCCACGCTGAGCTGAGTACAGAGTCTGCTTGAGATTCTCTCTATCCCTCTGCTCCTTCCCCCACTTCCGAGTGCGCTCTCTCTGCTCGCTCTCAAATAAATAAATAAAATCTTTAAAAAAAAAAAAAGAAAGAAAACACCCACGATTTAGTTTTCCACAACTTCCCTGTACTTCATGCTTCACCTTATTAAAGACTATTTGTCCTTCCCCAAATACATTAAGCTTTCCTACTTCTTACCCTTCGTTCAGTCTCTAAATAAGTATCTTTTCTCCTCTTACCATGCTTCCTCTTCCTTTATCAGTTTAACGTCTAGTTCAAGGAGACCTTACAAAGGGACATGATAGAGGAAGGAAGGAAGACAGGACTCCTCCCGCTCTGCCCCAGAGGAGTATTCGAAGTTAGCTCCAGTGCTGCAGCTGCCCGAAAAAGGATCTAAGTCTGTGGCTCTCAGGGATGAGCCTTACTACCCTCTGCTTTGCAGAGTCTCCCTGAACCAGACCAAATAAGACCTTGTGTGACTTGGTATTCCCCATGTTGCCTGACGCAGTGCTTAACTGGTTGTAGGTGGAGTAAAAGAAGGAGAAATAGAGCCAAACTTCTCATTCATCTTTGCAACAGTCCTGAGGTGGCCATGTTCCTATCCCCATTCTACACTAGAGGAAATGCATGCAAATAGTTGTAAATGAATTTTTTCTCTAGTAGAAAACCCCAAACATGAGAGAGGAGAGAGAGAAAGACAGAGTGAGACACAGATCATCCCTCATCTCAACCCCAACATCTATAAAGTAAATGTTGAGCAAAGTAGACAAAGGTATCTCTGTCTTTGAAGAGATAGCCTTCTATGCCAAGGCTCACCAATTTAGCAGTAGAGCCCGGGTTGGGTTTCAGCCCCCTTGGTCCGCTTGGGCCGAACACTCTACAACTGCACATGGAAACCCTGGGTTGGAGCTTTGTATCTTTTCCTATATAAATATTCTTAACGTTTTTATTCAGCCTTGCCACAGTGCCCTCCGGAAGACTATGCCAAGGTGTATCACCATCAGCAGAACATATTTTCCTTAAATAGATTACTTCTCCTTTTTTCCCGCTTGCTCCATTTCTTTGAAAACTCTCTGGTGGGCACCCAAAACGAGAATATTATGTTCTTGCTCAGAGGCTTAGAGGTATGTCAGAAATGAGCACAACCCTCCAACATAAAATAAATCGAGTAACAGATCTAAGGAATTCGGTTATGGAAGCTGAAGGAAATAAGCTGGCTTCTTTTTTTTTAAGATTTTTTTTATTTATTTGACAGAGAGAGAGCACAAGCAGAGGGTGAGGCAGAGGGAGAGGGAGAAGCAGACTCCCCACCGAGCAGGGAGCCCGAAGTGGGGCTCGATCCCAGGACCCTGGAATGAGCCACCCAGGCACCTCTAAGCTGGCTTCTTTCATTTAGGAATTTGGTGTCAGACTTTTATAGGAAACTGTGGTGGTAAAGTAAATTGAGAATAGCTGTTGGTCTGAAGTATTAGTAATTAATGCAAAAAGGCCTAATTCTCTTGACTATTTATTCTTTAGTAAAATTGTATTGAGGGATTATCATGTGCTGGATCCAGGCGTACCCTGGTGAAAAAAGTAATATCGAATTGCCTTAATGAAGATTATTAGAGTCTTGGGATGGGATAGATGATGAATTAATAAATAGGCAAATGTATATGCACTTTGAAATTGCCAACTGGGCCAAGAAGGAAGGGTGCTAAGAGGGAGAGATAGAGGGAGAGCTCTCTAAACAGGAAAACCAGGGATGGGCTCATTTTCACGGTCCCATTCAGTGAGATCTGAGGTACATGAATGAAAGCCAGCCAGGCAGAGAGTACAGATGTAAAAGTCCAGGCTGAGGGAATAGCATACACGAAGGGTCTAAGCCAAGAATAAGTTTGGTGAGCTCTAGGAACACAGCATTTTCCAAGTTCTTGTTAAAAATGCCTACATCTCAAGCCCACCCTGGACCTACAGAATCAAAAACGCTGGGGACAAGGGACGCCCAGGTGGCTCAGTTGGTGGGATGTCCGATTCTTGGTTTCAGCTCAGGTCATGATCTCAGGGTCATGAGATCGAGCCCTGCATTGGGCTCTGAACTCAGCTCAGCGTCTGCTTCAGATTCTCTCTCCCTCTCTCTCTCCGTTTCTCCCCCCGCTTGCATTCTCTCTCTCTCTTTCTCAAATAAATAAATAAGTAAATAATCTTTAAGCAAACAAACAAATAAATAAAACACTAGGGACAGGAGCTTGTAGGCTCTGCATTAACAAATGCTCCACAGTGACGATGGCGCACGCTCTTAGTGAGAATCCCTGCCTTATGGGGAGTTTTGAGCCTTGTAGGGAAAGGTGAGAGCAAGACAGGGGCAGCAGCAGTAGTAAATGTGGACCCAGACCGTGAACATTTTAGACTGTCAGATCCATTTGCAAATCCAAAAACCTGTTAGTTGTAAAACCTAAGCTGTCTAAAATAACTCCTGAATTTGAATATCAATGTCCTTGTGGTTGATATTTTTAATGGCTTATGGATTATTACTTATTTTTAAATGAGTAAACAGATTTCGTTAACTGACATGTCACTTGATGTTTTGTCACATATAATTAAAATTTCTCAGATAGAAAATATTGGCATTTCTTCTGTTTCCTTAGCAGCCTAAAAACATGGCTTGCTTAAATGATTTATTTATACTCATTAGAGACCTTTTTATTTTTAATTGTGCATATTTTGCATTTAGCCTCTGCAGAACACAGGTGAACTACCTTCTTATTTCTTTTAACTGTGTCATGCGAAAGCTATGGAAAACTGGAAATGTTTTTGTTTTTGGTTTTTTGGTTTGTTTGCTTCTTTTTTTCTGTGAAGAGAAAATAATTAGCAGTCACAGTTAGGATTACAGAAATAAGTTTCCGAGGAAATTAGTCACTAGATGTGCACAACGTGTTCTTGTAAGTAGAAACCTGTCCTTTGTGATCAATTCTGTCTTGTTTCTCATTTCTAATTTATATCTGTGAAGGCAAAATGAACAACATGCATAAAAAAGAAGATAGGCATTATTAGTGTGGTAGAGCTGTAATTCAGCTCTGACTCTCAGAACCTTGAGTTTATGAGCTTCATAGTGGAGCCATGTCCAAAAAGATGAAGAATGACGATGGATGCAAATGAGAAAATGTTAAAAAAGAATTTATGCTTTTGTGTTCAGGTGTGCATTCTTTTTCAAGAAAATGAAGAGAAACTAGAGATCCTTTTTTCATAAAAATATGGGGATTCTTTATGGGGATAACACAGCAGTTGCTCTTCTTTGAGTGCCACAAATTTGGAACTGTGGTGACTCTGAGGACAAACCGTAGCTAAAATATAATTACTGATAATTGTTTGGGAAATGAAAGCCCCAAATTTCTTCATGCCTACAAACTTCATATTGTTTTCCTAAAATCTGGGTGCCTTTTTTTTTTTTTTAATTTAACCTCCCTCTAAGTCATCCTGATTATGCTACCTCTAGGTCATTAGTTCTGAGTTTGTTTCATTATTTATGTCCTTATTCTGTTTGCTGGTCAAAAGTGGCCATGCCCAACTATGAAAACGTACAAGAATGGCCCTGAAAGCTGAACGCAGGGAAGACAATGAAAAGAAACAGCATAATATTTTGCCTTCAGGCTACCACAATAGGAACCGATGCTGGAATGGAATGCGGCCGCATCTCTAGTAAAAAACAGTACATGTTTCAATGGCGTAATTTATTGTCAAGAATGTCTATCAGAGGCAAAAGTGGTATGAAAGGCAGAGGGATATACGTCATCAGTCTGCAGACTACCCCTTCTGTCTCAGCTCCATCCACTTCCTCAGCATTTGGCAGAGATCACGGAGTTAATATTACAGAAATGGTGGCCGGTCTCCATTTTGTTGGAGATCTATGGGAGATCCTCATAATGTTAGTAATGAGAATTCACCTAAGAAGTCTCTTGCAAAAAACAAGTGTCTGACCTCTGAAATCCAAGGGTAAAGGAAATTGAGGAACTGGATGAAGTTTGTCTATGTAGTAGATGCTGTAGGCACCCCAGCCAGATCCCTTCACAAAGCTGGTGCACTCATCCCCCAGCAGCTCTGAGGGTTGGCTGCTAAAAGATTCATAGTAGCACCCTTTTCCAGAAAACCTCCCTCAGGCAAAAGGAAGCCGCCTTGCCTGGGAAATAACACCACCCCTTTTCCCCTCAGACAGCCTCAGACAGCCAGGGGGCAGCTAGTGGCCAAACACCGACTGACATTGGGGCAGAAAAGGACAACCCCTTTGTCTCAAGATGGAACCAACTGTGGTATAATTTGTGCTCCAGAGCTCCCCATGGGATCAAGCTGATGTCGGGCTCCATCTGAGACCACATCCTTACTTAGCTTTTCTGTCCTGTCCGCCTGCCTCTCTTACTTCAGATCGCTCAGACTCTGCTTCCCCAAAACCCAGCCTAAGTCAGTAGGTATCTGAGACAAATGCTGAACCTCCACCCTGGGCACCACATCAGGCAGTGAACCAACCAGAATAAAGAGCCAAGAATTACAGTTAACAATGGACATCTCCAAGCCTGATGCATTTCATGAAAGGCTTGCCTACATCTTATCTTGTGTTTCTCTGTTATTGGTCCAATGACATTTGAGTAGCTCATGTGCCCCAAGTATTTTAGAAGTTCCAATAGGCCTCTGATCCTCTGGGCAAAGCAGCATATGGTCCTTGACTCTCTTGGCCCCAGTGGCGGGCACTCACTCCCCTCAAGATAATGTAGCCATCCAGAAATGCAGAAGCTGCAAAACACAGCTGGGCTGTACCTGCCCCCAGTTCTTGGGTAACTGGGTTCTATGAGGTCTTCCCTGAGCCTCACATAGGAGTTCTAATAACGCTACGCAAGCCCTGTATTTGCAGGACATGATATCCATTTCCTCCCCCTCACCTTCGTACTACTGATGCTGCGTGAAAAATCCTGGGACTTTTCCTAGTGCCTTCTCTTTGTAGACAGTTTTCCAGGGGTTTTGGTTCTCAAACATTTGTTCAATAAGGTTTCATTGTAGAGAGACATGCAATTAGTCACTATTTCATCTTTTAAGTAGTATTTGTGATGTAAATTTCTCCACACAGTGTATATAGCCTTAGAATGGCCTTTCATCATCAGACCCGACTCATTTTGAATTTCTAGTATGAGACATGGGACTTCTCTGAATTAGTAGGTTAAGATTTCAGAGAAGAATGTTTAATGTCCCCAAGAAGGGAGGTTTTTCAGATTATCGGTACCCCATTAATATATAAATAAAACACTTTATATGTGTGTGCGTGTGATATGTATCATGTCACACAATTTATAAATAAGCTCCTAGGTGGCATTGCTAATTCACGCATCCCAGAGCCGCTTCCCCTCCTTGCCTGCTTGTGCAACTGCTCCTACTGTGGCCTTCCTTGGATTGTCCTGGACCTCCACCACTGGCTCCCCTACTTTCTCTCCATCTACAAGCCTCATCTTGCTTCACTTCCCTCCTAATCCAGTTTAGATTCCATCGTGTTTTTCAGTGACATTCCAGCTAAAATTTAAACTGTCTTGTCCCTGACAGAGACACCTGACATGACCCCAAACCTGGATCAAATGCTTTCTCCATGCTTGCAAAGAACACTGTTGGAGAAGGAGAAAATGGGGTGGGCAGGTTCAAGATTTCAAAAAAAAAAAAAAAAAAATGTCAGTCCTCGGCCTCCAATGGGCCCTTGACACCATCTAGCAACCTCGCTAGTTTCTGAGGTCAACCTCTGTCACAGTCTCTGTCACACCTAATTCAAATGTTCCCACTTACCCTGAATTCATGTTTTCATCCAACGAATATTTGTTGAACACCGATTTTATGCCCAGTCTGTTGCTTCATACTTCATAGAGGAATCAGAGGCCCTCAAAGTACAAGTCCCTTGACTTATTTTTTTCCAGTCCTTTAAAGTGACCTTCTGTACCCAGCAGCATAGTCCCTTAACTATGAAGCCAAAGCTTCTCCATCCAAAACAATGTTCCCTTGTTAATAGATCATTCCTTTCTTTTGTTGCAATGTGGTTGATGACTAAAATCCTAAATCTATATTTGAACAAATCTTTAACTACATAAGGATAAGCAACAATCTGACAACCAATTTAATTTCATAAAAAGAAGAAAAACTTGACATATCAGACTTATATATCATTCTAAATCAGTGCTTTTATATCTATAATCAGACAACATTTAATGAAGTGAAAATTCTGCTGGCATGAAACTAGTCATAATAAAATTAGACTTGGTTTGCTCTTTCATGGAGAACATATTCCAGATGTTTAAGTGATTCAAAGAAAACCCACAATATAATGGCTCCCTTCAATGTTTTCTTACTCACTGCTTCCAAACTAGAATAAAATCTAATGAAATTCTGGTCGTATTTAAATAGCACAGGATATTGTTCAGAGTTAACTGTACTTTTTTGACATTTTATACTTGGTGTTCAATAATGTAAACATATATTTATATGTGTAATATTAAAAGCTCTAATGTTGGAAAGATAGTCAAACACAATGTGACATCCAGTTAAATGACACAGGACCCGTATTGAGTCTTTACATGGCATGGTGTCTTGCGATTCGGTGTTTAGGGAGCCATACTTCTTACTCGGTACACTTCTAGGCATTGATAGTCTACAACAGCAGTGAGCCATCCTCAGGGGGTATGGGGCCGCCACAGGAACCTAGGCCAGATGCCAAAGTGGAGACTGACTCGGACACTCTCCCACCTCCTTTTTCTCTTCCTCTCTTCTATCTCCACTTAACCTTCTTTCGTCTGTTCTCATGGGCTTAGTGCCCTCATGATGATGTCTAGCTGGCCAAAGTTCTTCGTTCTGCTCAGTCCCATCATGATATCACCCAGCATGAAACTTCCCACCAAATGATCACTTTACCAACTGACCTTCTCCCCGCCCCCATCAAAGCTTCCTTTGATCCTAACAGAAATGTAATCCGGATTAAACTAAACATATGCCTTCCGCCCCCCCCCCTTAGTTAATGATGATACTAGTAGTGGTAGCAGTGGTAGTCAAGGAGTGGTAGTAAAATTTATCATAGATTTCTTCTATTCCAGCTCAGAACCTAGAGTTCAGCAGTTAATTGAAAAAGTTAATTCAATCATAAAAATTAAGGGGATCATAAAAAAGTATGTCTTAAACATTTTATTGGATCTTAGTCAACCAGGATTTTAATGTTGTGTGAAGATTTCTTCTTTAAGTGTAGATTCACTGATTAGACTTCTCCATAAATCACACTGATGATGAAGACTTCGTGATTTCCAGTTCCAGTTTCTTTCATGTAGACAGAACCCATCAGGAAACATGAAAGTCATTCTGAATACAGAACCCTTCTAAATTTTTCAGATTATTTTCCTAATCTTTTACAGTTGCCCTGTCTACACCCAACTCAACAATATTTACTTCTCTTGTTCTTTTTAAAGCACATTTCTAGAGGGTTTAATCTGGTTTTCATAGAAATAATAGCTTATTTTTCTCTTAGACTTAAATTTCTTTGGTTTGTGAAATCTTTAATTAAATTATGTAATTGCAATACTAACTGGCAAAAACAGGTTTGAGACCATACCACAACTGACCACTCAATTAATGAGAGCTGAAGGCCATGCATCCTGGCAGATAGCTCTAACATTTTATTTAGAGGCTATGAAAGGCCCCAGTCACTGTGTTTCACAGAGGCATGAAGACTGGCTAATCTGGTGAGTCTTAAGTAAAGACTAGTTAAGAGAACGTCTACTGTAATTGCTAGATGCGGGGGTGGGGGGGGGAGGGAGGCGGAGGGGAACAGAAGCCACAGGATTCCATGATGGTGGGGAGAGAGGAGGAGAAGGAGAGTGAGTGTTCTGGTTAATGATGTGTACTGGACCCTAATTTTTTTAAAATATTTTATTTATTTATTTGAGAGAGAGCACAAGAGGGGGGAGGGTCAGAGGGAGAAGCAGACTCCCTGATGAGCAGGGAGCCCGATGCGGGACTCAATCCTGGGACTCCAGGATCATGACCTGAGCCAAAGGCAGTCGTCCAACCAACTGAGCCACCCAGGCACCCTGGACCCTAATTTTTAATCACCTTCATCTTCCAAAACACCAATGGAGGATTAAAATCTGTGTCCAGGACTTTGCAGGGAGGAAGTGAAAATCCAAATATTCCAATAAAAGGCGTTTGAACACATACATGATGTAGTCCAAAGGGAGCTGAAACCTGCATGTGACTGAGCCAGATACTCAATGGCTAAGAGGCACGCTGTTGAAGACTGATGATTAACAGACGGGGTTAGCCTGCAGTTTTGTCAGACTCTGCCTGGCTGCCGCACCATCTCTGCAATGCTTTCCTGTTTCTAGTTCCTACTCATATGATATTTATTTATGGTGTGTAGAAACAGATGTTATTATCCGGAAGAGAATGCCTCCATTTTGTGATGATTGCCCTTGTCCAGTTTTCTCCATTGACATTTAGGAAATCTGTTTTCTAGGGGCACCTGGATGGCTCAGTCAGTTAAGCCACCAACTCTTGATTTTGGCTCAGGTCATGATCTCGGGGGTCGTGGGATGGAGCCCCGCACAGGGCTCTTCCCTCAGCAGGGAGTCAGCTTCAGGATCCCCCACCACCACCACGCACCTTAGCGCACGCACGCACACATGCTGTCTCTCAAATAAATGAATAAATCTTTAAAATAAATCTGTTTTCTAACCTTTTATTACACAAAACAAAGTGATTATGGATCATTTCCTTTTGGAGATATGAATTTACATCAATGAATTTTACCTCCTTTCATGAGATCCTTTTAATCTCTATATTTATTTATAAGGCAAGGGAATAATAATATTTACTATCAATCCCTATAAAAACTTTCTCAGACTGATTCCTATGACATTCCACTGACATGAAGTTGAATAAAGATGAATACATCAGATAGGATTTTTTTGCATGTCTGTGGTCAGATAGAAAGATTTCTTCTGGTTTCCTTTATTTTTATTTTTTATTAATATATAATTCACAAATGATAAAATTCACCCTTCAGGGGCACCCAGCTGGCTCAGTTGGTGGAGCCTGTGACTCTTGACTTCGGAGTCATGAGGTGGGCCCCATGTTGGGTGTACAGTTTACTTAATAAAAATTTTTTTAAAATTCATTCTTTTGAAGTGTGCAATTCAGTGGTGTTTAGTATATTCATAAGGTTGTGCTACCATCACCACTGTCTCATTCCAGAACACTTCCATCACTCCCAAAAGACGGCCATGATTCTTTAATATAATATTCTTACTGCCCGTTTTTAAAAAACATTAAGTTCTATAGAGTGATTATCACAATGTCTTATATTACCTAAGAACTATATGAGTCTTATATTCCATACAATACCACATTTTAGTGGTGAGATATTCAGGTTGATTTGACAGGACTAATGCCATTCTTATTTAGAATGTACATACTGGCTCCTTTCCTTTCGAGTGGGAGGGAATTGGAGGGTTATAGATGAAGTCGGTGTAAACGGTGGTTTTATCAACATAGTGAACCAGAGAAATAACACCTACCCAGATCAAGCAAGTCAAAGCAGTGCATATACCCAAGCAAGTGATGTTGTCCTTGTGCAAAGACATTACATTACACAAACTGTTCTCCTAAGTGAGGGAATTTGTCCCTTAGAAATTGCTCATTGGAACATTTGGACATCATGCATCATGTTAAAGATCCATAAATGTCATCTCAATAGGGTAAATATGATGCATGGTAATATCCTCCCCATATCTGCATAGGGTTCTTCTGCTCACCAGATTGTCGTGATGCATTGCATCGGAGAATCCCATTCTAGTGCTTCAGAGACAGCCGAGAAGCCCCATGGGAGCCTTCCTAAGTCATTGCTACAAGGACTAAATTACCAGGAGACCAGGAAGTCATTCTTAGGGCTTGACAAAATACCCTAATCTCTAAATGAATCTATTTATTATGCAGTTGGTGTAAAGTATGAATGTAATATTTCATGATTGAGTATATCTTTTTATTGTAAAAAAAAAGGGGGGATCCATTTGTGGTTGTAAGATGAGTAGAATTTAGAATCTAGCAGTGTATTTTTTCTGTTACTTTGCCAATCCAGAATTACTTTGGAAAGGTATATGATATAATAGCTAAGAATATGTACTCTGGAGGCAAGCAACCCTGGGTATGTATCCCAGGTTCCTCAATTTTGACCCATTGAACCTTTGGCAAGATATAACCTCTGCAAGTTGTTTTCTCACATGTAAAATAAGAATTCTCCAACTACCAATCTCATAGGGTTATTTTGTAGGAATAAAATTATTAGTATGTGGACAGAGCTCATCACAGGATTAGGCACCTAAGAAATGCTCTGTAAATATTAGTTATTATTATTCACCCATTCACAAATGTTCGTGGTTACAATGTCACTGTAATAGAGCAAACGTCACTAACACTGCACCCCAAAGAGAACAAGATATCTTGTACTTCCCATGTGTCTGTTTCTTTGTTTTAAATGTTCTCATTTTCCAACTCACCCTTGATTATTTCACACAGGTGCTTCGAGGAGAAATTACACCTCTGAAAGAGAATGTCAGCTACGTCAATGACCTTGCTCGCCAACTCACTACATTGGGCATTCAGCTGTCACCATATAACCTCAACATTCTGGAAGACCTGAACACCAGATGGAAGCTTCTGCAGGTAGGCACATTATGAGCATTGCAGTTCCTTGTTACAACAAGAGAATATATGGATAAAGCTTGTTTGTAAGGAACAAGAAAATTAGTTTCTTCATGTGATGTTCTGGATAATATTTCATGAATATAGGGTATTTTATATTATTTAGTAAGTTCCTATATAAATGTTTTCAAACCTATTAGTAATAATTTTTGTAAATAGCTTAAAGTTAGACTTTCCTATATCTTGCAATAAATATGGAAAATTGTGCTGAATCATGATGGAAGGACTTATTTACTCTCATACAATTACTTTGTACTATTATTGCTTGGATTCTTTCAACATCTTTACCTCTGGAATCCTAATTTAAACAACAGTCAATGGTAAGACATATTCTAAAATCTTTCTAAAAAGAACATCCTGGGCACCTGGGTGGCTCGTCGGTTAAGTGTCTGCCTTCGGCTCAGGTCATAATCCCAGGGTCCTGGGATCGAGCCCCAAGTTGGTCTTCCTGCTCAGCGGGCAGTCGGCTTCTCCCTCTGCCACTGCCCCCACTCATGCTCACTCGCTCACTCTCTCTCTCGCTCACTGTCTCTCAAAAATAAATAAATAAATAATCTTTTTAAAAAATAATAAAAAATAAAAAGAACATCCTATCACAAACCGAGGTTTTTCATAGCTTTGCATAATAAATATAGAGACCAGAAGCATGCTCAAGGTCACACTAGCTGTGGGACCTTGGGCAAGTTATTTAACCCTTCTGTGCTTCGGTCTTTTATCTGAAGAAAATGTGAATATTAAATGTTTCTAAAATACCAGTCTATTATTAGGAGAAGTGAGTCAAAAGATGTGGAAAGTGCTTAGAACAGTACTAGTTGCATAGTAAATGTTGTATAAATTCTAGCTCTTGGTGTTATTGCAGTTATAATGGTCATTATTATAGCATACAAGTTTTGGAATCAAACTTACTGAATGACCTTGAAGTCACTCATCCTCTCTGTCAGTTCTCTCATCTCTAACATGCTTGCTGTAATAGTAAAGAAATTAATTCATGTAGAGTTGTTAGTACAGTACCTGGCTCATAATAAGAACTCAGAAAAGGTAATGTGTCTCTATGTTCCCCACATGAGGGACACTGTGTAAATACCCCAAAACCTCCAAACTGCTTTTACCGTAGAATTAGAGAATTGTTTTGTCTCCCTCTCCAGTTTCATAGGATGCAGACAGTATGCTTCTGAGGACAGAGAGGAAACTGAGTTTAAAAATATTTGTTTTCAATGTTTTAATAGGAAAAAAATGATAAAGCAGATAACTTTTTGTATTGGCAGTCCATTTAGGGGTGTGATTGAAAGTCCTGTTGAAGAATTGCTAGATCTTTAATAAAAACAAGTTCCAAATTCAAGACCTCTTGAGATCTCCTATAATTTAATTCTTGTTGTGATGGATAGTTTTGAAATATCTGTATGATAGACTGGTATAAGTGGCATTGACTAAAGCAAGGCAATATAGTTAAGCAATTAAATGCCTTTCTATGTCTATTCGTTTCATAGTGGCTAAGTACTATTAAAATCTTATCAGCTTCATCCTTAGTATGTTTTTCACTTTAAGGAAAGTAATAAATGCCCAAGGAAAAGCAGTGGCCACATTTGTTCTCTTCAAGCACTCTTGAACTGTATCTTAAAATTTCTTTTAAAGAACCAAATGCTGGGTGCCTGGGTAGCTCAGTCGGGTAAGCGTCTGCCTTCAGCTCAGGTCATGATCCCGGGGTCCTGGGATGGAGCCCCACATCAGGCTCCGTGCTCAGCGGGGAGCCTGATTCTCCCTCTGCTGCTGCTCCCCCTGCTTGTGCTCTCTTTCTCTCCCTCTCTGTCAAATAAATACATAAAATCTTTAAAAAAAAAAATGCTGCATTTGTTTTCTGAACGTGGTATGAGATTTGTGACCATGGCACATAAGCTTACAAGATGAGGTCAAAAGATTATGACTGATAAGGAAAGTTTCTAAAGATCAGTGCTAGATGAGCCATTATAGTCGCACTCTTTATTTAGATGTAAAGTATGAGAAAATATTAATAGCTTAAGTTTTGCTCATTCCTTAAAATGAATAAGGACTTGGTTATAAATATAGGGAAGTACATGGAAGGAGCTGATGTAGTAAAAAGAGGACTGGAGTGAATAATATTAGCCCTGACTTCAAACTGAAGCTCATTCTTTGACCGTGTTATCTTGAAGAAGGCTTTATCCTCCCTCAGCTTTAATTCCCTCATTTATAAAATGAAGCAATCCATTTGGTCTCAGGTCACAGCCAGCTCAATCCTATGATTCTGTATCTGGATATCTTGGCGGGGGGGTGGGGGAGAGATGCATATGACAAAATTTAGTTTAGAATCAATACAGTGGCTTCCTCTCTTCATGTTACAGACATGGCTCGTGGGGATTGTGTTTCTCCTTCTTTCATTTTGACTTTCAAACCCCTCATCCCAAGCCCACATATACATGGCTTTCTCGTACTAAACAGCTCGATGAGTTCATGGTACATGCTCTTGTTGTGGCAAATTTCACATGTTGCTATTTTTGAACATGACCTTAAGGATATGCTTGAAAAGTGTTTTCAGCAGAGAGCTGATAAATCCAAGGTTTGGGGTTGCACATAACTGAGTCAAGTGGATTCCATTTGTTTCCTATGACCATAATTGTAACCACTCTGCCATATTATAAATGGTAGTCCTTGTTCAGAAAGTGAACAATGCCAAGAAATGAGATTCACATCAAATAACTTCATCCCCTTGGCAGAGCAAGTCATATGTCCTGTCAACAACATTTTACCATTAGAAGAATGTATCTGACTAAAGAGTCACCCAACTTCTGTGAAGGGAAGCTGGAGCCCATCACAGTGCTATGTCAGTTAGGACATCATGATACAAAATTAGTACAAATTCATCTCTGCTTCTCTGTCTACTAAGACAGAGAAAAATTAAGAAATAGAGAGTTGGAGTAACGGGAAGGCACATATACACCTAAGAAAAAACCTCTGAAATTGGGGCAAAATAGTGTAATAGAAGAAGGAGAGTTACATAGTACCAGGCTATATCTACTTGATACCAGAATATCCGGGGTTTAATTAGACAATCCATGAATTTTTATCTTTTTTTTTCAAAGATTTTATTTATTTATTTGAGAGAGAGAGAATGAGAGATAGAGAGCACATGAGAGGGGGGAGGGTCAGAGGGAGAAGCAGACTCCCTGCTGAGCAGGGAGCCCGATGCGGGACTCGATCCCGGGACTCCAGGATCATGACCTGAGCCGAAGGCAGTCGCTTAACCAACTGAGCCACCCAGGCGCCCCTCCATGAATTTTTATCTTAAAAGAAAGCCATGCTGGTTTTTTTTAGCTGTGTGCAATATCAGTCAAAATGATAGAAACAGATAAACCATGTATATTTGACATCAACAGCCAAGGAAGACACAATCACGATTAATCTGTACATAGAAACAGTGTCTAGAGAGCTCCGAATTTATTTGGGATGCACTAATAGAAGTTTAGAGACATTGGTTTCCCTGTTGGAAACTCTGTAGGAATAAAATCCTCTTTTCTTCCTCAGAGTGGACTCACGGGTTGGGATGTTTGTCCTAGACCATGTGACACTGTGTTTTAGGCAGAGGAAACCTATGCCCTTCCTCGTGAGGAGGAGTTTTCATGTGCATTCGCTTGTTTAATCCTCATAACATTAGGATGATGCCTCACTATTACCTATTATCACTAGTCCCTTTTACATGTAAGGAGACTGAGACGTAGAATATGACACAGTCCCAGTCACAGTCAAGGTGTGAATCCTCTCTTCGGAACTGCGACCCCCCCCCCCGGCCCTTTTATTTCCTCTTATCAAAGTCCTGTTTAGTTTGGACGTCACAAAGGCATACTTGAAAGCTAGTTTGGGCGACCTGGGTGTGAAATGCTTCGCTCTTTTCCTGCTTCTCCCCTTTTTTGAGTGACTCGGGGATATTAACTTTGAAATCTTTTTACAAACCAATGGATTAACGAGCCCAGTTCAGTGTACCCCTTAAAAATCCCACCTGTAGTTTGAAATATAAGATGTTAAAGCATTACATTCTTCATTGTCTTTAGAACACAGCAACCGTCCGAAAATCGACCAAAAGTGATTTTAATGAATTAGCTCTTAAAGCGGAAGCAATGCTAATATTTGACCCGGTACAAATGAGTATGAAAACCAAATGGGAAGAAAATTAAACTGATGATAAACTTTTCTAATGTTGAAGCAATGGGTACATGTTCAGTGACATAGTCATGCTCTTTATTCACCAAGCGCAAGTACTACAGAGAATATTCAACTCTAGGGAAGTACCGCTGGGGGATGTTCTAACCATTTCTCTGCATTACTAGTAAACCCGTGAAGAGCAACAGAAGCTGCAAATACACTTTAATATAAAGAGTACATGCTTTATTGACTGTGGGATGTCTGGAATGTAATCACTTGAAAAATATTGAATATGAAGACATTTCTAGGCATGATATTCTTTAAATATGTTTAAGGACAGTATCATGAATTATGTATGTTTTTAAAGGTTTCCTAAGATTCTCCCACAGTCATGCAGACAGTTACATTACTCCATCTTCACATCTGTGTTAACTTTCTGTCACAAGGATCTAGACCCTCATCTTCTGCACATCCCTGTGTACCTAGCAGAAAAGCCATAATCATCCTATCTGGTCCAAGGACATACTGACCAAAATCCCCTTTACTGCTTATGCCATCTTAGGAAAAATTTTATAGATGTGTTTTCTTTTAATACTTCTGTAATGGCTCACTCTTTCTCCATGTCATAAACAAAAAAATATGCTATCATGACACTAATACTATAAAAGTGGTACCTTTTTAGATCTCTGACTTACAAATTCTTCAGTAATTCCTGACCAGGAATTTGGTCTACATAATCAGACTAGTAAGACTGTGGAAGAACATGGGATCATATTTAGCTGGCCAACAAAAATATTTGCATGGCTTTGTTTTTTAAAAATTTAACAAGCATTTTAATTGAAAAATTAAGAATTCCAGCACAGCAGCTTACGATCTTTACTTTGGTGAGATAGGTTTCCAGAGCAGGCTTCTATCTGTACATGTGTGTGTTTGTCCTTGTCATCATTGAGCACAGGATTTGATCCTTTAAATATGTTGACTGATTTTGAACATTTTCTTCATACTCTTTTTTTATTTTTAAGGATACTGTACTAAGCATTTGGCATTATGGGGTCCCTTCTAGGCAGGGGGGTCTAAGTGAGCTGTGCCATCTGCTCTTACAAATAATGTGGACCTTTTACTAACTGAGGGTAAGGAGAGGATATCTGACTTCAGTCCCTTTGGTTGGCCAAGGGTTGCTTCTACCAATGTCTTCTTAGCATGTTCTTTTTTGCCTATTTCTTTAACAATACCTAAAATGATTCTGCCTGTGGTTAGACCACAGAACCCAGGAGAAAATGATGAGACTGAGGCCATTCTCAAAGGAAATGTGTTTTCCTCTATCAGTTTTTCTCAAATGGTCATAAGCATCAGAATCACCTAAAGACTTATTAAATCACTGGGCCCCACTTCCAGCGTTTCTGATTCAGTAGGTCTGGGCTGGGGTTGGACATTCCGCCTTTCCAACCAGCTCCCAAGTGAGGCTGGTGCTGCTGATCCAGGGACCACACTCTGAGAACCATTGTGCTACATTAAGTACTTGCCAGGTACAGACAACTTTAAAAGATTTTTAAAAGTGTCTTCTGTAAGATACTTCGAGAAGTTTACGGTCACACTGTGGAAAATAAGCCTAACACCATGCAGAAAATTCTGTGTTAGAGGAGTGTTACGGTGCTACAGCAACCTGGAAACCTAAGCCCTTAACTTGTCTTCCAGGCAGAAAGGGGAGGGTGAAGGGGAACTTCTTGTAGATTCCTTTTAGTAGAACTGAGATATGTTGTAAGTGTCATATACATATCAGGTTTCAAAGACTCAGCACCAAAAATAAAATATTTTTATACTGGTTACATGCTGAGGTGATGATATTTTTATGTATTTGGCTAAGTAAAAGATATCATTAGAATTAATTTCACCTGTTTTTTATGATTATTCATACTTGGGTATTTTTCTTGAAGATGAACAAAGTGAGCCTGTTGCTTCAAGTAAAACAACCGACACTGTTTCTTTTTACTTTTTTTAATGTGTCCACTAGAAAATTTAAAATGACATAATGCAGCTCGGATTATATTTCTATTGGATAGTACTGGTCAAGAACAAAAATCTAGCATAGATAAGATTCAGCTGCAGAGCTTGTTAAACCACCCTTACCACCACCACCACCCCCCGCCCCAAGATTTAGTAGGTATTGGGTGAAGCCTGCGATTCTGTCTTTCTATCGAGGTCCTGGGAGAAGCTGTTGAGATATAAGTAGTACTTCCATTGTGTAGGGATCCTCTAATTCTTGGAATGTTAATAAGGGATCCACGGGCTTGAAAAGATTGGACTCCACTAACCAAAAATATTGTAGTGCTGTGGGAAAAACTACCCTAACATGTTCTAAACTGTAAGTAAAAAGACTTCAACTACAATGCTGAGTTTGATGTGTCCCCTGGCAGGAGTTTCTTAAAAAAGCTGAAAGTGAAGGAAATGAGAAGAACAAAGAGGAAAGAATGTGTTTGTTTTAGAGAAGGTTAGGTCACAGAAGGATTTGTTGACATTAGGAATAGAATGACCCATGAAAAAAAGGACAATTAAGTTCTAAGAAAACGTCTTTTCAGTGAGGAGAGAACACTCATTTATGCTTAGCCTCGTCTCTGTTAAAAAAAATAAAAAGGAAGTGCACAAATCCCTTTAAAGATTTGAAGGAATGAGGAATGCGTGCATCTCAGAAGTCCAGGATAACTCAGGCCTTTAGAACACACTGAGGTCAACGCGTACTGTCAACCTTCTGGACATTTACCTCAGTCACTGTGGCTTCCAGTGTTTCTACAGCTAATGATACTTTTTTCAAGAAGAATGATACTGAAATTGCCTAGGGAACCTTGAAAGTAATGTGATGCAGAGGTTCCAGAGTCCGGCCTCCGCACTCCAAAGAATAGTCTAGTTTTCAAGGGCATTCTCTATTGCGAAAAAAAAAAAAAGAAAAAGAAAAAGGTCATTGCGATGTGTGGGACTAGAGGGAGAAAAGTGAATGATGTAGGAAGTGTGACCAAAAAAATTATACGGGGTACAAAATGAAGCCAGTGGAAGTCACAGAAATATTTATTGGTTGAAGAGAATGCAAGGCATATTAATTTTTCAGGGCTTTTATAAAGTGAAGCCAAACCTTCATGAAGTTATCTGATTGCTTGATCTTTGTGTACTCCTTAATTCCTGATTTGTTTGCATTGGGAGCTATTTTTGCTAGTTGTGAAGCTAGCTACTGTGGTAATCCATTTAACTATTTTGTGGTTTTAAAACACGTCACGCGTCCCTGTCAAATGTGTTTAAACAGCAGCTAAATTTATGGATGTCCGCATTTCTTTTACTTTCTTGGTGTCGCTCCCTCCTTTTCAGCAACACGCACGCAATCAAGAGTATTTAAAACTGCCATTATGCTCACGCTTTCCTGTCCCTTCTTTCTTCTTCTGCAGCTGACATTTGCCCTTCCCTCCGATTTTTCCCTGCTTTACTCTTGATTCAGTTAAGGGTCCTTGGCTCTGCAGCCAGACCTCCATCATCCGAGGCGAGCTGCCTCGGCTCCGCCCTTGCTTGGGGCACTTGTTTGCCCTGGCTGTCCGCCTCTTTGCCTTTCCCACTGCCCTTTGGCGTGTGACACTCCCCAGCAGCTGCTCACATTTCCCAGGCTACGTCACGCACAGCATTCAAAGGGCTGCTATTCCCACATTTCCACCCGAGGACTCCCCCTCTCCTCCTGCCCTGCGCATTCCTCTAGAAATAACCCCCTTTCAGACCATATGAAAGGCTGAATGTTAAAGCCTACTCCGCAAGTAACTCCCTAAGAAACTGGCTTATGAAATTCAGAAATGCTGAGTTTAAAGGTCAGTGCCACAGAGTGAATCCTAAATTACTGTAGTTTATCTTAGTGTTTCTTTATTTTTATCAGTTCTTTAAGGTCCTTAAAATAATTGTCATCCGGATGTAAGTTCTCGCCTCAATTAACATATTCATTAATTTCAAAGGTGGATATATAGATGAAAAATATAATAAATTAGAAATTGATGATTCTATTAGAAATACTCTTTCTACAACAGGGCCATACTTTATTTGGCCAACAATATAGATTTGAGAAGAATTGATTTTAGTGAGAATTATGCATTACTGAAATTACTAATGTGCACTTATGTGGCTCTTACTGCATGCCATTCACTTTTCTAAGCACTTTTACATGTACTAACACTTGTGAGTCTCGCAGTCACCCTAGGAAGTAGATTCTATTTTTATCCTCATTTTACAGACGAGGAAAATGAGGAACCATGAGGTTAGGCGGCCTGAGTTCATGTAGCTGGCGAGAGAGTCGAGATTTGAACCCACGCAATCTGGCTGGAGAATGTCAGAACTACCAACTATATAGTACCTCCTCTCTCGTGTCAGAGAGACTGACATGACAGTATTTCCTCTGCATTTACAATGCAGCCCTCTCAACAACAAACACAGCTTCCCCCTCACATTTATTAATTTGTCAGGAATCACCTACATCAAGAGTTTAGGAAATACAGATTTAAAGTAGGATGACTATATGAATCTCAGACCACAGTCTTGGGAATAGATTGTTTAACACAGAACCTGAATCACTCAGAGATTAAAAATGAGAATCTCTCGGGGTACCTGGGGGCTCAGTCGGTTGAGCATCCACCTCTTGATTTCAGCTCAGGTCATGATCTCAGGGTCATGGGATCGAGCCCCGTGTTGGGTTCCTCGCCCCCACGATTCTCTCTATCTCCCTCTCTCTCTCTGCCCCCCACCTCTCTGAGAGAGAGAGAAAATCTCTCATCTATAGTACCAGGAAGATTTAATCACCAAACTCTTCCTGAAGTGAGCAGAAATACTCCTTTATTAAATAAATATTTTCCATTCAATAAATATTTTTCTGCCATCTACCTTCTGCCAGATGCTGTGTTAGATAATAGGCATACAGTTGCGCAAAAACCAGATACTGTCTCTGCCCTCATGGCAATTACAGTTTCTTGGGAAGATACTCATTAATAAAGAAAAATGTCTCATATAATAATTACAAATAGTGGTAGGTGTCATGAGAGAAAAATGCAGAGCATATAGTGAAGACCTGTGTGGGGGGCGGGGGGTGTGTGTATGTGTTGCCGTGAGGGTGGGAGTTAGGGAAGGCTGATCAGGAAGGCTTCCCAGAGAAAGTGGCCTTTCAGCCAAAGCCTAAAGGATGAAGACAAGTTAACTAAGTGGCTTTTCTATTCATCTGTAGCTTTTATTTTAAATGGCCTGGAGCTTGTGACTAACTATAAACAGAGTAGTAAAATTCTACTGTGCAAATTTAATAACTAGGAATCATTTGAAGTAATGGACTGCAGAGTTAACATATAATTAAGTCACATTGGAAGATTTCTTATCACTCTGTATCACAGAGAGCATCCCGTTTGAATTCTTCACAGCACTTATGAAAATCTGTAGCTATGGGTGTTTGTTGACTTATTTAGTGAAAGTCCGTCTCCCGCACCTGAGGGGCAGCTCAATGCGGGCAGAGCCCTATAAACACCGTGTCTACTGAAACTTGGCAGTGTTTTTACATAGTAGGCATTCAATAAATATTCCTCGAATTGCTGAATGCATGAAATGAAGCAAAAATATTATTAAAAACTATAAAATAAATGGAAACTTATACCACAGGGTTAAAATTAGGAAATGAAACAGTCATTTCTGGATAAACAGTATTCATGCCTAGATCTGTGGATTCATAAAGTTAACCAATGCTTAAACAATTTTCCAAAGATTCCAAAAAGAAAAGTAATTGACCAAAAATTAAATATTTATCTTTTACTCTATGGTGAACCGGATTCACTCATATCCTAGACTTTTATCAGCAATTAATGATCAGTGTGCTCTAAACAACAAGGAATATACTTAATGTTACCTTTGAAGGAAAATGAGATGAAATAGCTTCCCTTTCTCCCCCACTTTTTTATGGAGGTATAATTAACATATAACATTATATTCAAGTGTACAGCCTAATGATTTGGTATTTGTATATATTGTGAAATAATTACCACAATAAGTCTAGTTAACATCCATCACCATACCTAGTTACAATTGTTTGTTCTTATGAGAATTTTTAAGATCTACTCTTTTGACAAGTTTCAAAAATATAATATACTATTATTAACTCTAGTCACCACACCATGCATTACATCCTCATGACTTATTTATTTCATAACTGGAAGTTTGTACCTTTTGACCCCCTTCACCTTCACCCATTTCACACACACACCCCACCCCCGACCTCTGTAGCTACTAGTCTGTTTTCTGTATCTTTAAGCTTGTTTTCTTTTTAGAGTCTACATATGAGATCATATCATATTTGTCTTTCTCTGTCTGACTTATTTCACTTAGCATAGTGCCCTCAAGATTCATCCATGTTGTCACAAATGACAAGATTTCATTCTTTTTATGGCTGAATAATATTCCATTGTATATATACCATTTCTTTATCCATTCATCTGTCAGTAGACACTTAGGTTGTTTCCATGTCTTGGCCATTGTAGGTAATGCTGCAGTGAACATGGGGGTATGTATATCTTTCTGAATTAGTGTTTTTGTACCTTCCCTTTCTGATAACAGCTTTCTTGAGGTATAATTAACACATCCATATTTAAAACATACAAATTGGTAAGTTTCATAAGTGTATATACCTAAGAAACCATTACCACATTCAAAATAGTGAATATATCCATACCCCCAAAAGTTTCTTCATGGCCCTTGGTAATCTCACCCTCCCACCCCTCCACTGCCTCCAAGCAACCACTGATCTACTTTCTATTAATGTAGATGAATTTGCATTTTCTAGTTTTATATAAATGGGATGTATAGTCTTTTTGGTCTCATTTCTTTCAGTCACCATATTTATCCTGAGATTCATCCATAGTTTATCCCTGTTTATTGCTGAGCAATATTCCATTTTATGGAAACACTCACATTTGTTTATTCATTTACCCTTCAATGGACTTTTGGATTGTTTCCAGTGTGGGACTCTCTGCTGCTATGAACATCCATGTACAAGTCTTTGAATGGACTTTGTTTTCATTTCTCTTGAAGAAATGCTTGGGGGAGGGACAGGTAGATTTTGTGGTAGGCATGTATCTCACTTACTAAGAAAATGCCAGACTATTTTCCAAACATTTGGTAATGTGACCATTTTACATTCCCACCAGCAGTGTATGAGAGTTCCAGTTCCTTCATAGCCTCTCTAAAATTTGTGGTCAATTTTTAAAATTTAGCCATTTAAATAGCTACGTGGTGGTATCTCATTGTGGTTTAATTTGTGTTTCCCTAATGGCTAATGATGCAGCCATTCCAGCTTTCTTCTGATTACTGCTGGCATGGTAGAACTCTCATCCTTTTATTTTTAGCATATTTGCGTCTTTGTATCAAATGTACATTTCTTATAGTCAGCATATAATTGGACTTTGCTTTTTTCCAATCCAATCTGACTTCTTTTAATTGGGGGATATTTGGACTGTTTATATTTAATGTGATTATTGATATGGTTAGGTATAAATCTATCATCATGCTATTTGTTTTTGCTTCATCCCATCTGTTCTTTGTTTGCTTGTTCCTCTTTTTCTGTCTTCCTTTAGATTAATAGGAATTAATGAATTCATTTTATCTTTTATGTTGGCATATTAGCTATAACTCTTTGTTTTATTTCAGTGGTTGCGTTATGGTTTATGGTACATATACATCTTTATCATAGTGTACCTTCAAGTGGTTTTAGACCACTTCACATATGGTACAAGAACCTCTCAATAACGGATTTCCAGTTCTCCCTTTCCAAACTGTGTGCTATCCTTTGGGGTCTTTTAAGATTAGGTGGGATTAGACTGACAGTATAGGGCTAATTAGTGAGGCAAGACCCTTCCGTGTGCTCTACCCAAGACCCTGTGAGTCTTGATGTTTCCAGGATGACTTGTAAGGAACAGGCACTCCTTCCTGCCGTATGAGTGCTGGACCCTATTGTCTCTGATCCCTCTTGGTGATTTTTAACCACACACGTGCTAATCACTACTCAACTGAATACATGAGGGAGACCCTCTATAGATCTCCAGGGTTCTCTCTGTCTGTGAAACTCTGCTCTCTGGGCTTCTTTCCTATGAACTCTAGCTAACTTAGTCTTCTGGGACTCTCAGTTCCATGTTCTGAACCCTCAGAATCTGCCAGGATCCTCCTGGCTTCTTCTTCCCCCATGCTATGAACTGGAAACTCTCCCAAAGTAGTAAGCGAGGACAGTCCTGGGGCTCACCTCATGTTTTCCATCTCTCAGAGGTCACTATCCTTCTTTGCCTGATGTCCGTTGTCTTACACGCCATCGTTGCATACATTTCATCCATGTTGGTGTTATTTCAAGACAGAGGGTAAATTTGGTCCTTATCACCCCATCTTGTTCAATAGCAGAGGTCCGAAAATATCTTTTGAAGCACAGTTTTGTTTTTTCTTGATTTGGAGATCATGTGAAAAGAATGTTGGAAGAAAATAGGTAATTAGCTGATAATGTGCAATTCTCCAGACATAGAGATGCTGTTAGTCACTTACCAACGTTGCACATACTTTGTTTCCCTTTCGCAATACCAGTGATTGCCTTATACTCTTTCCATCATACTTTTTGCCTAGTTGTATTCAGGGCCTTGCCTTTGCAATCAAGTTGGCTAAGCCTCGGGTCTTAGTCTGGATCTAAAAAATCTGATCAGAGCCTGAAGCCAAGGCTATGTAGCAAGGTGCCCCCAGCATAAATCAGCCAACAGTACAGCTGCTAAATCTTTTAAAACAGCTGAATATGTCAATGTACTTTATTGCCTAGAATTACTGAATATTTTAATATTCCTAACCGTACACTTCAACAGTCATTCCTTAACAAGTTCTACTTAATTATTCTTAATACTATATCATTTAATAACCAGTGTGCTACCATGCATAAGGTTTCTTTTTAGGAAAGATGGCCTGTTAAAATTGTTACCGCCTATCACTTCAGAGGATTTTAGTTCTCAAGGTCCAGAAGTCCAACCCTTGATTTTACAAAGACATCACCTGATATGTCATAGTTCACAAAGCTAGTTAATAATGGAACCAAAACCAAAAACTTGCTCTATATTCCCCTCACACACCCTTGAGTTTTATTCTTAAGAAGGCATTCTTAAGTCTAAGTATTCTGTATTCTAAAACATGTTTTAAAAGGAATTACTTATCCAAATCCTTCCAGCCTTGCAAGGTCCGTGTGAAACAATGAGAAACTAGTAAATGCTATAAAAATGGAAGTTTTATTATTAAAACCATAGTTCATTTCTATGAAAGCTTGCTCAACTTTTTTCGCTTTTCTGAACTTGATTATACAGTATCTTTTCTAATACATTTGTTCCTCCTTTATAAGAATTTAATCCTTTCTGCCCTGCTGGGTTGCAAAAAGAGAGCCTCTCTTCTTTTCTAGAATCTATTCATATTTTATAAATTATACATCTCATAGGTTCCCACTAAATACATGTCGAATAAAACTGGACCGAAATCTTTCTGCATGTGCGGGGGAAAAAAATATTCCGATCCTTTAAAAGAAAAGGTATTTTCAAAGATTAGATATGGTAACTCTAGCTCTTCTATATTTGCAACGGAATTGTTTTAATCTGTCTTGTACTCAACTGATGCATCGTACTTGCATCCCTTGGTTAAAATGGAACCAATTTCTACAAATATAATAATTTGTAACAATAGCTGCCTATAGTGGCAGGGGGAAAAAAGTGATATAAAAGCACAGTCATGAACTTCAGATTCGTCCCCTGCTTTTGGCCTTCCTTTCCTCTGAATTATAGCTGACGTTTCTTTATTATCTGTTTGACTGAGTCTTTCTAAATATTCACTTGTTTCCATCAATAAATATTTACTGAACTACCTCTTAATATACTTTTCTTTTTGTAACGCAGAAAACTCACATGTGGGTGGATTACTGTATGTGGCACTTAGGAAATAAAAAAAAGAATTTGAGTTGCTACAGACAAGGCAGGCATCCCAGTTCTCAGGCATGGCTTTCCCATTAGACACTTGCACTTCAGGGGCCGTAAAGCCAGCCACGAGGCCACAGCCCTGGTGCTGCCCTCGGGAATTCTAACATTAGCCTTTTGAAGGAAGTCCATCGTGCATCATGTATCTCCCGATATTTCTGTGCCGTACCTAGAATTTTTGTTTCAGAGTGACCTTGTCTGCTTCCTGAGTACTACCTGCTGCCTGTCTGCTGAGCGTACTCTGTTAAGCTCTCTCCTTCTCCATGGGTAGCGGCCCCTTTCCTGCTGGGCAAATTAGATACTAATCCTAGTCACTCCAGCTTCCTTTCCAGCTTTTTCTGCTCTGACACCAAGCATGAGAATTCGCTGCTGGTAATCAGGATCCATCCCTGGGAAAGTGGGACGACTTGCCCCCTGTTAGACAGGCCCCAAAGGAATATTGTTTCATCTCCAGGGTACAGTAGAGACCTGGAGAGTCCCCTTTCTGCGAATCTACTTCCCTCTATTGTGGACACGTACACCCTTCTCCCTGGCCGGCAGGGACCTGGCTTGTTCAGGAATTACCCTATCCCGGGTGACCATGTGCATCAAGGGAGGCCTTGGCCCTAGGGAATGCATCATGACTGTGCTGAGTCATGGTGCTGGTGGTCTCAGTCCCCTTGGCAAGGATCAGACAGGGGCACGTTATGCAGTCTCGGGCAATAAGATGCAAAGGGAAGTCGGCCAAGGGAGCATCCGAGAAAGGTTGTCCTCCCCCAGGGAATTTAAACCAATATCCTTTTTCTTCTGGACACTGTGCCTACTTCCTTCTACATGGAATGCTATTCCCGCCGCCCCCCCCCCCCCAGATATCAGTGTGAATAACTCTGTCACTCTTCAAGTCTGGCTCCAATCTCAACTTCTTAAAGAAACCTCTTTGAAAATTGACCACCCGATTTAAACAGCCACCTGCTCTTCCTCCCCCTTTTGAGTCCTCTCAGTTCAGGCCCCCTCACCTGGTTAGGGTACTCCCACAGAGATGCCCCCCCACCATGACCACCATGAATCATGCCTGCAGTGCATCTTGTTGAGGCCCCTCCCACACTGGATCTGGGCCGGCCCTGTATAACGAATTGCAGGCAGCAGAAGTGACAGTGTGGGACTCAAGGCTAGATCTGAAGAAGTCTTGCAGTTTCTGATCAGTCCCTTGAGACATTCACTCAGCGGGGAAGTGAGCTGCTATGAAAGAAGTCTGACCACTGTAAGGCCACTCTGCTGGGAGAAACTCAGCTAGCCACATGGAGCAGCTACATGAAGAGAAAGAAATGCTTGGCCAGCTCCCAGCTGAATAATGTTTGGGTTTTGCTACATGGTGGGAATGCCAGCTTGAGTGGCACCGGTCCCAGCTTATGTCTGAGAAATTCAGGTAAGCTTGGCAAATTAGTGGGATGGGTGGTGTACCACATGGGGACTGAGAGAAAGCTCAGACTGTAGCCACTTTTGGTGTTACATATCCCAATGTGGTTTGTAAGGTTAGGTGGTTAAGAGAGGCACCAGGTGTATGAGCAAAAAGAAACCCATCTGGTATAGCAGCAATGTCCACAATAGCCAAACTGTGGAAAGAGCCACGATGTCCATCAACAGATGAATGGATAAAGAAGATGTGGTATATATACACAATGGAATATTATGCAGCCATCAAAAGGAATGAGATCTCGCCATTTGCAACGACGTGGATGGAACTGGAGGGTGTTATGCTGAGTGCAATAAGTCAATCAGAGAAAGACATGTATCATATGACCTCACTGATATGAGGAATTCTTAATCTCAGGAAACAAACTGAGGGTTGCTGGAGTGGTGGGGGGTGGGAGGGATGGGGTGGCTGGGTGATAGACATTGGGGAGGGTATGTGATGTGGTGAGTGCTGTGAATTGTACAAGACTGTTGAATCACAGATCTGTACCTCTGAAACAAAGAATGCAATATATGTTAAGAAAAAAAAGATAGCAGGAGGGGAAGAATGAAGGGGAGTAAATCGGAGGGGGAGATGAACCATGAGAGACGATGGACTCTGAAAAACAAACTGAGGGCTCTAGAGGGGAGGGGGGTGGGGGGATGGGTTAGCCTGATGATGGGTATTAAAGAGGGCACGTTCTGCATGGAGCACTGGGTGTTATGCACAAACAATGAATCATGGAACACTACATCAAAAACTAATGATGTAATATATGGTGATTAACATAATAAAAATTTTTTTAAAAAAAAGAAACCTTTAAAAAAAAAAAGAAACCCATTTGGGACGTCCATCCCAGTCAAGCTTTCAGATCACTCCACCTCCGACTGCCATCTCACTGCAAATACATGAAAGACCCCAAACCAAAAACACACAGCTGAGTAGAGTCAACTCAAAGAACCAGGAGCCAGAATGACAAATTTTTGTTTTAAGCCACTAAGTTCTAGGGTGACATGTTATACAGCACTGGGAACATCTAACCCATTTTTCTGTTTTTTCTTCTTTCTGTAACTTTCCATAACTATAGAATTAGCATGTCTGGTGTGGGTTTTTTTGTTGTTGTTGTTAATTGTCTCCCACCATGAGAAAGTACGCTTCATGAAGCCAAGGATCTTGTCTTTTATTTGCTACTATATCCACAGCATCTAAGAACAGTTCCAAACATGGTAAATATTTGTCGAATGAGTAAATAAAGGAACCAGAACTTGAAAAGCCATGTTGTTGCCTGTGTGGTGAGTTCACCTAAGGAGGGCAGAGTGGAAAGATGGGAGGAACCTGAGTGCTGATGATGCCATCATGCTTCTCAATGACCCAGCTGTGGAGCAGCCTTGCCTCTGCGTTCCTTGACTGGTCAAGCCATTTTGTGCTGGGTTTTCTCTTCTCTGCAGCAGAAAGCATCCCATCTGGTGCATGGTCTTTCAGACATTTCTGATTTGCAGCCATAGGACTGAAACCTGACTGAACCACAGGACGAATCCAAGTGGCAGACACCATGATGTTCTCAGTACTCTTCTCCTCGCTGACAGAGGCTTTCCTACTGAATGAAGGAACTAGTTTATAATACCTTCTTTCCTCAGGCTTGCAGGAGAAGTCTGAAGAGCCCCCAGTCTTTTAAAGATGACTGTAATGCATGCCTGGATATGGAACTCCAGAAGCAGTTACAGATTGAGCTTTCAGGCCTAATGAGATACGCTGCCCAGTACACTCACATGCCACACTTATCTGAGTTTCTCAGACTGAAGCTGGGACCAGAACCACTCAAGCTGGTGCCCCCATAGCAGAAATCAAGCAAGTAAATTAAGTCACTCTTCGGCTGATGCTTATGTCTGGAAATCACTTTTGCCTGAAAATCAGTTCAGTATATTTAAGCGACTACATTACGGTAGACACTCTTTTTGGCAGTAGGGACAAAGATGTTCATGATACAAACCCTTTTCAAGTATGATTGATACATGAACTACAAATGATACTGCGAAGACCCCTCTAGGGATGAGAGGAGGAAAGAAGTGATTTTAATGCGCAGAACAGTCAGCAATTAGTTTTGCTGCAGGGATGACATTTGAGCACAGACTCAAGCGATGAGTAGCATTTCAAAAGGTAGAGGGGAAAAATGGAAGGGTTTTCTAGAAAGAAAAGACAGCATAAACAAACGCTTAGAGGTCCAGGGAAATCTGACTCAACCAAAGGTGATTAGAGGTCCAAAACCAATGAGGTATCGGGTGTATTGTGGGGAAGGGAGCAGAGACAAAATAAATAATATCTAAGCAAATGAAGTACATGCAAATAGGGGAGAGGAAACACAATTAAATATTTTTCTCAAATCTCCTTTTGACTTTTCACATTTGTCACTGATAAATTATATTACACTACAGTGGTTTTTACCTTTCTATCTTCTTTGACCCAAGAAAACAAGGGACAGAAAGTTTGTAATGGAGGGGCGCCTGGGTGGTGCAGTCCGTTAAGCGTCCAACTCTTGATTTAGGATTTGGTCATGATCTCAGGGTCGTGAGATTGAGCCCCACATCGTGCTCCAAGCTCAGCATGGAGTCTGCTTAAGATTCTCCCCCACCTCTCTCTCTCCCTCTCTCTCTCTCTCTCTCAAATAAATCTAAAAAAAAAAAAAAGTTTTTAATGTAAAATTTTCATTCAGCCTGAAAGAACATTGATGATTTCAGACCACTTAATGTTAAATATTTTAGAGGTCTAGATTATTTCTTTTTGAATGAGCAGAATTTCTTTTTTAGACTTTGAAAATACATGTTTAGTTTGTAACCGACTAATTGCTGCTTTCATGGCAGTCTCATGGCCATCAGCAGGTTCAAGTTCAGCAGGAAGGCATCTGGCCTCTGAGAACGTAGCCTAGAGTTGAAGAATGCACGATTACCTCTGTAAGTACTTGAGAGTGGTTCTTGAAATCCTAGTGGGGGCGTTGGGGCCACCAGGTAGTAGGAGTTCAGAGTCTCTAAGGGGTTAGGAATTCAGGCTGGAGCTGTGGCAGGGAGATAGGGGAAACACGTTCTGAATATAAAAGATCAGGAATTCACGTTGACCATTAAGAAACCCACATCTTAGAAATGTAAACCTCACTTTAACCCAAATGCTCTCCAAACTGGGACTTTGTAATAAACTCACCAAGGCAAGAGCTAGTGTCTGTTTACCTATGTGGTTCTGGAGCATAGGGGACTGTAGATGGCGTGTTGGTTAGAATGCTCTCAGCAGCCAATGACAGAATGCCCAATTTAAAGGGCCTTATATTTGTTTTTCCCACACTTTTCTGCTCATAAGAATCACCAGGGGCCCTTGATTAAATGACTAATTCCCAAGCCTCTGCACTGGCAAATCTGAATCATTAGGTTTGGGAATCTGCGCCTTTAACATGAACCCCCATTGCGATCAGGCAAGTTTTAAAAAAAAATACTATCTTAAATAACAGAGACAGCTGATAATCTAACACAGTGGTTGCCAATCTGTAGTATGCAAGAGAATCTCCTGGAGGGCTTGTTAAAGTACAGACTGATGGGCTCCACCCAGGGTTTCTGATTCCATAGGTCTGGAGTACGTAAGTTCTGAGATTCCGCATTTCTAATAAGTTCTCAGGGGATGCTGATATTGCTGTGGTCAGGGACCACACTTTGAGAACCACTGGTCTAACACAACCACAAGTCCAAAGGTCATCAGAGCTAGGGCTGATTAATTCAGCAGCTGAACTATATAAGGACTCCAGTTCCGTTTCTTTGGTATCTCTTGGCTTTCCTCTCAGGATCCCAAGATGGCCTCCCACTCTACCAAGCAACATATCCTCAGACAACAGTATCCATGGCAGGAAGGTAATAAGGTAGAAGGATAACTAAGGGTGTGTGTGTGTGTGTGTGTGTGTGTGTGTCAGAGAAGAATTTCCCAGAAGTTCCCCAGCATTTTTCCTCTTGTGTATCAGCCAGAACTGGGTCTCACTGTATTCCTTAAAACCAGTCATTGGCTATAAGAAATAGTATTATCGTGATTGGTTTGAGCCAAATTTTAGTTCTTTCTCTAGCTCAGGGTCCATTGATGCCCAAAATCAGATCATAATTGAGATAAGGAAAAATAAGTGAATAGCTGGTAGGTAGGCAAATAGCTGGGAATGTTCCAGATGGCTTCTGATACTAGTGTGCTTTTAAGTAGGTTCAGGGTTGAAAATAGGAATCTACCTGCTAGTAAATAATATGTTATTAGCTTTGTCGTCACCATTTGCAACAGACTAATAGACTCATGAGGAATTGGGCCCTGCATATTGGGGGAAAAGTGCCCTTTCAAAGCTCACGGGATACATGTAGTCATCTTGCTTTTATTATACCTGTATATGGAATTGCAAGCTGTCCCTTCAGGTAATGAAATTTAGACAAGTTGGAACCTGTATAACAGCAAATCAATACTGAAGTTATAGGCAAAGCCTGTACTTGTAGAGACTAACACATAGAATAGAAAGACTTCGTGACCAAAATTTAACAAATTCCACATTTATAGGTATCCAGCATAGAAAACAATGTATACTGGTGTGTTTTTTCATATGTTTGCATTTTTCTCCTCATTCATTCTTGCAAGTGTGTGTGTGTGTGTGTGTGCTTTTTTTCTTTAGCAGACATTCAGCTATGCCTCATATGCCCACGGCCGATGGAAAATGGAAAATTGAGTGTTTTATTTGGGCCTCACGTCATCTAAACCCTTCATTAAAGAATGCATGAAAGGGCTCACCTGGATACTAAGGAAAATTTCCTAAGTTTTCTGTGTTCTCTTGATAGTGGAAGAGAGTGGCTAATGGGAGATGATCTCCCATTTCATTTTTGTTTCCTTGCAAGAGATAGCTTTTATCAAGAAAGCTGACCTCTTCGAAAGAGGAGCTAAGCCAAGGTGACAAATAGATTTTCCATTGATTAGTATCAAAACCATTGATTACTTTTTTTAAAAAGTGCAACCTCCGGTGGGCAGTTTGCATTTCACACGGTGAAACTGGCGTCTGCCACATTTGTAAGGGCCATGCATCCTGGCAGGGATGTTGGTTTCGGGGTCACAGGCTTGTGCCCAGAGACTGGGAGGCTGAACTTCAAAGAGGGTCCACTCATTTAGCCGAGTGCGCTCCTTCGTATCATTCAGTGACGGTTAGGACATGGTCTGTAGCCCTCTCCCCTGGCCTCATTCAAGAGCAGCCTGTGCAGTGACCAGGGCGGCCCATTAAAATCCGCCTTTATAGGGACAGCTCCCTTCTCTGGGACAGAGGGAATTGGACACGGGGCAAAATTGTGTGTGATAAGCAAGAAAGGAAAGCTTCCGAAGTGCTGTGGAATCACTGATAAGTTTAGTACACTGAAACATCCAGCAAGTTTAATGACAGCATTTTCCCACTGCTTCCTTTCGTTGTGAACATTTGGGTGGGTTTTTTGTGTTGTTTTTTGTTGTTGTTGTTGTTGTTTTGTTTTGTTTTTGTTTTTTCCTTCTGGGTTGATTGCCTGGAAAACAGCAGAAGACGTTTTAGAGCCTCCGCCGGCAGAGGGTTGACGCATTTAGTGGGCGCGCCGAAGGTCTCCCAGCAGCAGTCCTGGGGCTGCACTCTCGACCCATTTCTCCCACTCACGCAGCTTTGTGGCTGCTCCCAGATACTTGACTTTCTTCTCCGATTGAAGCAGGCACTGGTTTGCCAGCAACTTTGAGTTGTTGTTGTTTTTGAAGACCATGCGACTAACAGATGTTTGTTGTTGGCTCCATATCTACATTCTTTGAAAGCTGGAGAATCAAATTGCTGACATTCAGACAACACTAATTCCCATATCCAGGGAGCCTAATTTGCCGTCCCCGAGATCCTGATTCCTGGTGTTCACGGGTTTAAAAACCATTTCAGTGACACAATGTAAGAATGGGCTTGGGAGATGCAGTGCTGTCTCCACTAAAGATAATCACATTTTATAAACATCTGCGTCATTACTGGTATGATTCATTTCTAAGCTGTATACAGCTGTGTTTCCAGTTTCAATTAACAATCCCTTAATTGCATATCCATCTCATGTTACTAATTTAGTTAATTTATTCATAATTAAGAGTATTCTGTTTTCTACCAAGGTTTGTCGAGCTCAGAACATTATAAAGAGAAATATTTTAAGGCAGCATCTCTGAGGGATTTTGTTTCTTATAATCACATCACAGTAAAATGTCATTCATGCACCCAAAGGAAGATGAATTGCTAAGGGGTTTTTTCCTTCCAGTAAAATAAGCCATGGGAAGCTGCAATGTGTTGTGTTTTTAAACCAAGTTAAATGCTTCGTATTTTGTTCTTCCCTTTCTCCTTTCCTGACATCCTCTCAAAAAAAAAAAAAATCATCATTTGATTTGGATTATTATTTAAGTATCCCAGCAGATCCAGTCACCAGCGCAGATAAAACTGTCATTACTCTGTCAGGGAAAGGTGTCTCTTAAAATCTAAGCTATAAAATCTGTACATTTCAGAGGACGTTAGGATTGCGAATTTCAAAATTGCTGAAGTCTAAGCCAATGGAGTACATCCTTGTGGGAAATGGAAGGCCGATGCTAACATGATACTAGGCAGTTCCTTCATGTAGTCAGACCTTTCCTAGAAAAATGCATAGACCCTTGCAACAAGGTTCTTGCCCATGTTCGTGTATGTGTCTGTGTGTCATTAAACGCAATGACAAAAAAATGAAACAGTTACCCACTTCAGTGTCCGGGAACTGCCCTTTACAGGCTTGACCTATCTTGAAGCTTAAAAAAAAGAAAGTCTTCAACGTGGCAGTAGCCTGCAGATTCTGCACAATATAAATAAGCCATATTTTGCCTTGCATCCTATCAAAATTAAAAATCCACCACCCCTATCCCCGCTTCCCACTCTGGCTCTTTCCTTGACCTTCAAGAAACCACGCATATTATTTACACTTCTTCCACAAATTCAACTATTCGTCACCTATTTCATCGATCTCCTACTCCATATCTAACGGACCTATCCCCAAACTGAATCATTCATTACCTATTCTATTGAACCTCCACCTCATGTGCAGCAGGGTTCTACATACCGGCGGTGACATGATGATCAAACAGTCCTAATTTCTGCCTTCATGGAGCTTTCGGTCTGAAGGAGGAACCAGACATAACTCAGATACTCCTAGGAGTAAATGTACAATGGCACTGTTGAGAGAAGCCAAGAAGGTGGACATAATGAACAGTGCTAACTACCTTTACAAACACCTAACAAGACGTCTAGATGATTTTCAATGAATGATGATTTAGGTCTCGGAGCCCTGTCTCTGTTTTCCCTTCACTAGGTTTCAATCTGGGACCAAATTTAAACTGTTGCTGTAGCTGTGAGGGGAAAGGTCTGAGTGTCAGAAAGAAGGGATGTTGTTGGCCCCTGACGTGCTTTTCTTTTCTTTTTTTTTTTTTTTTTTTTTTCCTGACGTACTTTTCAAAGTAATGAGTGAAAGGGAGTAGGTGGTAGTATCTGTATCTTTCCTATCCCTTTTGAGTCTGAGCCATTCTATTGCTGTTAAATTTTAATTTATACCTTAAAAAAGCAAAACACAAAAACAAGTTTTCTAAACTGATGGTGACAAACATTTATTGTACTGTTTAGCCATTGGCTGTCAACATTAACTTAAAATTTAGGCATGGGGCGAGGTACAGCCATAAACACTTCTGGAAGTCCCACCCCCCCCATTTCCACAACACTTTTGTGTGTGTGTTGTTGCAGGTTTATTTTGTGAGCGTGCGTTCGTTTAACACCTTCAACTGGAATTAGAGTAGGAAGCTAAAATTGATAGGTATGTGTTTCCCAAGGTTGGTGACAATTTTAAGCAACAATCCGTCCTATTATACTGGTCTGTAGTCTTTAAGATAAATATTTTCTCAGCTCCTATGGAAAATAAAAGGTTTTTGAAACCAGGAAATACTAGAGATCATCTAGGCCAAACCCCTTAGTGATCAATAAGGGAATAGATTTTGGATGACTTAGCCAGGCTGTTCTCCTTTGTTGAAAGAAAGAGCAGAACTCAGACCCATGTCAACAGTCTTTTCACTACACCATGTTTTCTTCTTACAGAAAAGAAAGATGTATCCTATTCAAAAACTGATGCTGTTTATCTGAAAGCCAAACATCCCTATTTACATTATATTCAGCCATTTTGCAATACTAATTCATTGTGGGGGCCATTTTCTGATGGGACCTTCATGTTTATTTGTACTTGTATCTGTTTCTCTGCACGTACTGAAATCTGCATGCGATTGTTAAAACCAGGGATTTTAAAAGTACAGATGATCATTTCCATTGTTCCATGATCGCTTACAGTAATAACACTCACCCAGAAAAGATAACCAAGTTTAAAGAAAGTTCTCTCATTTTTTCCAGAAGTCATGGGCCAGAAATGTGATGCTTAGCCTTTATACCTCTCATTTGCTTCTTTCATTCCAAAGCTCATTTTACCCTCTATTATTTTGTAGTTGTACTTTAAAAAAATCTCTGTGAATTCACCCAAAGAGCCTCTTTGAAAGGAAAGCAACTAGCACATCTGAGACCTAGCTGGGCATTTTTCTTGCTCTCTGCACGGGGAGAGGAGAACTGAAAGGCAACCCCAAATGGGCACTCCACTGTCTGCTCCTTAATGGGAATGAAGTTTCTCCATTGCACGACCCTTGCCACCCACTCACCTATTTCACAGCATTAACACAACCCCAGGATTCATGCTTTGATAATACGTGACAGTCCGTTGTTGGAAACATGAGGAATGGCAGAGGAAGTGAAACTTGGTTTGAATCCTTGGATTTCAGGTAGTCCTGGATGGGAGCAGGGCACAGATTTCCAGCTGAGGTAACAAAGAGGTCAGCTGATGGCTGCAGCCAAACAGGACTCTTGGTGTAGCTAGAGAGCGTGGCTCGGATGGATAGGCATGTCTGCAGGGAAAGGCCACTGCCATAAATCGCTAATGGCAGCAGATGGATGGAACAAGGGAGTTGTGTATCAGCCACGTACATCTCGACTTTGCTCTATTTCATAATATGTTATAGGAGAACACTAATAAATAGAAATGGGGATCGTAGGCACCACAGTGGCCCAGGCCTTTGTTACCACACGACCTGGAAGTACCTTGTTTTGCTGGGACATGATGAGCAAAATTGCATACCCTCTGTATTTATTTGCCAGTTCTTTTCTAAAGCTAAGTTCCTGTGTGGTGATCCAAAACCGGACTTCTCTCTGATGTCACGTAGGAGTTTGGGTTTGGATGAACTTCCTGTTTAAGGGGATAATGACATAAACCTTGCCTGAAAATTGTCTGAAGATGTTCACTCTTGAGGAAGAAGCAACAAACAAAAGCACCTTGGAATTTGGTTCTGGATTTCCAATTAAGTGATTGTGGACATATAAAGGCAGTTTGAGCTATCTAAGAAAAATGACCAACCCCTAGCATGTAATTAAGATTCTACGATTCTGTAGAAAGAGCTTTGTCTCAATGGTGAATCAAAAAGAATTTCCTAAAGTTGCCTTCTTTGAGCTTATCGTCCAAAACCAATGTATTCTGATTTTTTCCACAGAGGAAAGCAGCATAAAGAAATTAAGCCACAAAAAAACAGTACATTCTTAACCTTCTAGAAAACACCAGATTTTTTTTCAAAGTTTTGATTTTTTTTTTTTTTTGGCAGACAATAACGTAGTTAGGAAAGAAGGAAGGCTAGGTTAATTTGGTAATGTCAGAATAAAGGAAGAAATAACGGTGCCTGGGTGGCTCAGTTGGTTGGGCGTCTGCCTTCGGCTCAGCTCATGGTCCCAGGGTCCTGGGATCAAGTCCCTCGTCGGGCTCCCTGCTCAGTGGAGGCCTGCTGCTCCCTCTCCCACTCCCCCTGCTTGTGTTTCCTCTCTCATTGTCTCTCTCTGTCAAATAAATAAAATCTTGAGGGGAAAAAAAGGAAGAAATAAAAAGGAGAAAGAGAGAGGCAATATGTATGAGTTGATACCAACCAGAAAGATTTTCAAGCTCTGACAAAAGAAAAAGGAGAAAAGATGGGCCCAGTAATAACATAACCCACTCGAATATTGTGCTTCTGCTCCCCCATATGCATCCTCTTGGCCCTGGTCTCATGCTGGTCCTGCTGTTCTACAAGCTGTGCCGGTGAACACATCTGATTACTTCCTTGGACTTCACCTTGAGATTTTGAAAGGAGTGGAGAACCCAGGGATCTGCTCCATACTGAGGCTTTGATCCATTAAACAAGGTCAGAAGCATTTATTAAGCAACTCTTGTGTATACAACATGGCTGCAGATCAGCTTTCCCTGGATTGCTGTTCTATACAACAAAGTTCTCTGCTCCCACAGAGGCTTAGAATCCAGTTCTAGAGATGGGTTCAACATTTTCATTACATAATTATTTGAATCCAATTGTAATGAGCACTGGAAAGGAGAAATATAGCGCTAAGAGAGAGTATAATGGAAAAACCTTATCTGGTCTGGAAGGTTGGGAAGGTTTCCTGGGGAAATTGTCTTTTAGACACACACACACACACAGAATGTATTCTTAGTGGCTATGATAAATACATTTCTTTTTTTTTAAAAAAGGGTCTTTTTGAATGTAATCTTTACCCCCCCCCGATGTGGGGCTCAAAATCATGACCTCAAGATCAAGAGTTACATGTTCTACCGACTGAGCCAGTGAGGTGCCTCAAATGCATTTCTTACTATAGGACATGGTCAAAGTTTGAAAACCGGTGTTCTCGTAATTTCAGGGAGAGTAGGGATCATGTGACCTGTTGAGTACATGCCTCGCCCAAAAGAGTCTAGTAAACAAGTCACTAGTGAGCAATGACCTGGTCACTGAGACCACCTCAGTCATCACTGAAGGCAGAAAGGAGCCTTGGCAGTCACTGGAGGAGAGCTAAGGGTCCCCAGATATTTGCATGAAAGTGTACACAGGGCCTCCCGCTGATATTCACAGCATGTTACAACACTTCTCTTTGGGTGAGGGGAGGGTTATATCTCAGTGGAATCGTGTGTGGATCAAGTTCTCGTGCTTTTGTAAGTAGGACAGGCGATAGCAAATGGAAATGGGGACATGTAAGTATAGGCACCTTTTGGTCCAGGCATCTCCTGGCTCCTCCTACTGACCAGTTTCAAAGCCTGTGCTGTAATAAGGACTCCTGTTTCCTCTCCGTGTGTCTTTGGGTAAGTTGAGAGTAGCCAAAAGTGTACTAGTTGAAAGCTTTATAAACAAAACTATTTCACTCTTTTTTTTTTTTTTTTTTGCTGGAGCCCCTCTTATAAATGGGGAGATTATGAACTCACCTAGAGGTATTTAATGCTTGTACAGAAAATTCCCTGACCCCAAATCTTTATCCATTTACCATTCTGCTAGCACAGTGCCTTCAATCCTACCTGCTGTGAACCGACCTAAATCAATTTGGCCACACAAAGCTCTTAGGTTGTTTTTGGCAAATAATGGAGAGCCACAGAAAAGTGTGAGGTACTTGAATGGCCACCTCATCACCTCAGACCAAACTATTGCATAGGCAAAGGGAAACAACTTTCCCTCTATCCTTCTAGGTTCTTGGCTGAGACTCCCCTGTGATAAAACACAGATGAACAGCAGAAAAACAGAAGTTTAATAACAGGTACACCTCCTGTATACATGGGAGAGACCCAGCAAAATTGAGTAACTCTCAAAATGGCCCGAGCCATCACCTTAAATCCCATGTCCAGCTAAAGACAAAAGAAAGATGTTGGAGCCATGAGGCCAGCTATTAGGAGCCTACCAGAAAAGGTAGAGCAAACAAGAGTAAGGATGTTATTCATATTTGTCCTTGCCTTATCCATTGATAGATTTCTAGGGATTTACTCATCCTTCTCTTCCTGTTACAGGGACACACCCTTACAAATGGCGATTTTCCTTGTAAATGCACAGGTTTCTTACAAAAGGGTAACTTCTACTTGTTTTTCAGAGCTTCTCTGTCTGCTGTTTCTTGAAAATATGCACCTCATGACAATCCTTATACCAAAGAGGCATATCTTGGGTTGGCAAATTCTACCCTTCAGAGCTCCTAGGGAACTTATGTTACAGGCCACTATTTTCTACAGCACACACACACTTGGGACATTCATTATGTGCATTACCAAAACCTCTGAGGTTCATAGAACTAAATAGTGCAGTAGTAGCAGTCTTGGGGCTTTGCCCTTTTTTGTAAAATGAGGGCTGCGCTCTCCTGGAATGTGATTCTTGATTAAGATCACCAGTTGCCTCTAGAGTTGAAGCTTAGGCTAATGTTATATACAACATACCATATTCTCTGTGTTGCAATACTTAATATTAATTACAAACACTATAACACCACCATTTAATTTAAATTCCAATAGTGTCTTTTTGAGCATGTAGAACATCTCTTTGAGATGTGGTAACACCTTTAATCAGTCAATAAACCTTTACTATCAAGTTGCTTTACCACCAGGACATGCCTAAGGCACACATTGCTTATCAGCATCACCTGGGGAGATTAGAAAACTCCTGATGCTGAGGCTGCAGCCAGACCACATCATTGGCGGGTGCAAGGGTACACTCCAAGCACTAATATTTGTGAAAGTTCCCCGAATGATAGAAAGTGCAGTCACATTTGAGAACCCCTGTGGCAAAGGAATTGGGGGGAGGCATGGCTGAATGCAAAGAAGAACCAGGAATAGGGAGGCTTTTGGTAAACATAACGTATCTGTCCAAGGGAATTTTCTTCAATCACAATTCTGAGACCCAGATTTTGGTTATGATGAGTTAAAAAAAATCTCCCAACGTACCAGTCTCTAGATTAGAACTAAAAGGCATTTGGGGGAAGAGATTCATCTCTTTCAAAAGACTCCAGGCTGCACCTGCCTCACTCTTGACTCCAAAGGAATCTTTGTTTCTTAAATAAACCTCCGCATAATGAACCTTAACGGGTGTGGGGGATTGATTAGGGTACATAGAGAACATGTACGTTCCAGATGGCTGAATACTATCCCCTCCAGAGCAATGAAAATGACAGCTGTCGGAGTCAAATAAGATTCTGAGAGGACGGAAGTAGAAGTCGGATATTGGCAGATCAGTTTTTGTGGCTTTTTTAAGATTTTATTTATTTATTTGAGAGAGAGAGAGAGTACGCCTGACACAGGACCCGGTCCTATGACCCCAAGATCATGACCTGAGCCAAAACTGAGAGCCTGACACTTAATTGACTGAGCCACCCAGGCACCCAGGCAGACCAGTTTTGATTGGTGTGTGTTTCCTATTGCATATGCGTAGTAAGTTTGGAAGTTGGGATGGACCTGGAGAAGAACTGGCATGGGGAACCCAGCTAGGATTGCCTGAGTTGGCTGTTTTCCACCTGGGAGTTTGATCCCAATACCAGAAAGCCCACATTCTGAACTGTTAACGAGTGCCTTTCAGAGAGACCATCAGGGAATTTTTATTGTTTAGAAAACCTAGCACGGAACAGTTATAACTAGAGTACACCTTGTTCCTGAAATTAATTACCTGGAGTCTTAAAAATTTCTTATCTTTTGCTGGTAGAAAACCTTTGAAACTATATTTGTCTGTGGTATTCACTGCAGTGCCTTAGATATAAAGAGAGAAATTTATTTTCAGAGGAATTTGGAGACAGGTTTTCTGTGTGTGTGTGTGTGTGTGTGTGTGTGTGTGTGTGTGTACACATACTTCACATCTATTGGTTTTCCCCGAGGATTGTAGAAATCCCATTAAATTACCTATTTCTTAAATACTTACTGAAACTCCAGTTTTTCATATTTTCTTTTATAATATTTGGATGCATTTAGGTGAACTTGCAGCATTTTAATTATATCTGTATCAGATGAGCAGAAGGAATGTAAAAGGGTTTGGGGAGAGATTTAATTTTAGATAGTGGCATAATTAACGGCATTTGGAAAAACTAGTGGAACTTTAATTAAATGTCTCTACATTAATTTAGTCATTTAATTGAAAATGTATTGGGATCGTCCTTATAATTTATCACTCTTACTCTTTGAGGGAAAAGGATTTTAAATAACAAAACATCAGTGTAACTACTCTTTTATTATTTAGCTAGATGTCCACCACTTGGCACTTTGTTGAATTTCTTCCCCTGTGGTTGCAAGTTTTTTAAAACATGAATTTGCCTTGTCATTTTTATTTAAAGAGCTATAAATCTAGGAGAAACCATATTTTGAAACTCTGAGCAAATATTTCTGTTTCTTTATTTTAGAGCTTAATAGTCACTAGAGTCATGTTGTAAAGTTTTTATCTTAATATTGTGGATTATTTTTTGGCCAACTTCCTTTTTTTTTTTTTCTTTTTGCAGTGTTATGCTGCAGCAGTGTGTATGAATTTTAGCAATGCATTTGACCTGGATCCTCACAATATCTTCTTAAATTACATGAGGAATTATACACTGAGAGAATTAGAGTTAGGCAGATTTGCAGGCATTCCAATAACTATGCCTAAGGACGAGTGTTGTCTTAAACTGTCAATGTCAGAGGTTTTTAAATGGTGATAACCACATTCTGGATTCGGTTGCACTGCATTGCACAACCCCTATCCTAGCTACATAATTGGTGCCCCCTAAAATTTGTGCAGTGCACTACCTGCACAACCATGTATAGCTTCCCCTCCTGTACTTCAACCAAGATTTTTATCCATAATCTAGATAAGAACATAGATTGTGCAGTTACTAACTTTTTAAGTGACACATGAGAATGGGAGTTAACAGACTGAAAGATCAAAAAGAAAATTTTGACTAAGACCAAGTGCACAAAGAAAATTCAGGGTAAGATTACAAAAGATGAGGATGTTGGACCCTAATTTTAGAAAATAAAATTTAGGGCGCCTGGGTGGCTCAGTCATTAAGGGTCTGCCTTCGGCTCAGGTCATAATCCCAGGGTCCTGGGATCGAGTCCCACATCGGGCTCCCTGCTCAGTGGGAAGCCTGCTTCTCCCACTCCCCCTGCTTGCGTTCCCTCTCTCACTGTCTCTCTCTCTGTGTCAAAAAATAAAAACAAAAAAGAAAAAAAAGAAAAAAATTTAACAAGGAACAGGTAAATTGTCCCACTGGTAAGATTTTTTTTTTAATCCCGTGTATAAATGTAGACTAAGGAACATGTGATATTGTGGCAGTTCATATTGTTAAAAAACAAAATTTAACTACATAAATTTTAAAGATCTTATTGACTTTATTCAGCAATTCATGAATCAGGCAGCATTGAATGTAGAGCTAGAAAGGAGTTCTCATGAGCTGTACAAGATGAGAGACTTCTATAGGCAGAAAGGAACAGGAATAAGGAAGTTACACTGAGCAAAACGCAAATTGGTTACAGCGAGTTTCTGTAAAAGGGAGGAAAACTGTCCCCTTCTTCCCTTCTAGGTTCTTTAGCTGGCCTGATAATTGACATAAGACAGATATACAGGAAAAAACAAATTTAATTTTGTGTGTATGGGAGCCTATATTCTAAAAACATGAGACTCAAAGAAGTGATGAAGGTAGGCAGCTTTTATAGCTTTTAGACAAGAAAACAATACATTTGTGAAGAATTGACAAGTTAAAGTGCATCGGGCTTGGGGTAACAAATTAGCGAAGAAGTAGCAAGATTTGTTTATACAGCCATCTCGGCCCTAAATTTTCTGTCTTTGGTGAGAAGGATGCCTTCTATCCTCCTGTTACAGGGAGAGTACATCTCACATTAGAGATTTATTTTCTCTTTGCAGGGGAACAAAGAAGGGTCAAAGTGTCCTTGCACCAGCTGTTCCTTGAGTAACCTTAAATCAAAGTAACAGGTCAAAGTGGCATGTTTTGGGGTGGCATATTCTGCTCCCCTTCAATTACTTTCCTTCAGGGGATGGCAAGGGTCTATCAGGCAGATGACCTAACTAGTGCCAATCAGGCAGTTCTTGATTAACTGGTTAAAGATGATATTTCCGGGAGAACTGAAACCGTAATTATCAGTTGGGTGGTGTGGGCTTAGCATAAGCAACTCCATTCAGGGCCTGTTGTGTTATTTTTAACAAATGGAAAAGCACATTGGGATTTTAGGTAACCACAAAGTCAGCATTAATCTCTAGTATGATATGGGGTGGCTTGTCATAGAAGCCCGTGCAGCATTAGATCATGCTAATGGAATTAACAAAGGTTTTAGTGTACTCCTGATGGGTTCAATCACAGCTGTGGTATCGTAGATACAGGGACACTGACAAATGAGGATACCTCCACCGCAGGGCAACCAAGATTGTGAAGGGTGGAGAGAGGGTTATCTGAGGAATATTTGGAAGCATATAGAATGTTCAGTAAGACAACAACTCCAAAGTAGAGCATAGCTTCTTCCTTAAGGAAGATGATGGAAAGGAATCCGGAGCGAGTATTAAAGGGGGCTCAGGATGAGGAAGGAAAACCTGAACATTAGAGTTACCATTTGGTAGCATGGACTGCTTCACAAAGTCCTCGGTCCCTCTTCATCGTGTTGTTCTGCCATGCCGACCTCAATTCTCACTGTCAGTACATGGCCCCATATGTGTGCTCCAACTCCAGCTGCCACATCTAAGATCTAGCTCCCAGCAAGATGGAGGAAGGCAGAAGGCACGGGGGACACGTGCCATCCGGGTTTTAAGAAAAACTCTCCGGAATTGCCATAAAGTATCTGCTCTCGGTTCCCTGGCAAGAACTGTGTCGTATGATTACATCTATCTGCATATAAGGCTAAGAAATAGATTCTTGACTTCAGGCATGCATGTATCAAACTAAAAACCATGAGTTATATTGCTGTGGGAGAAGGGGAGGAAACCTATCAGAGGCAGTCAGCAGTCTTTGCCATAAGGATATTTTAGAGAGAATTACGCTAGATAAACAAGATAAAGTTTAAGATCCTATGGACTCAAAAAAAAAAAAAAAAAGATCCTATGGACTCTTAAGAGTCTATGATCTTGCAATTTATAGACAATAAAGAATCTCTTCTATCAACAGCCAGAATTGGTTTTCAAGGACTATTTGGAAGTTCATTTCCTTCTAACTCCAAAATGATACAAGTGACCAATGTATACAATACACATCTTTCTACAAAAAAAAAAAAAATCAAGTTTCTCTTCTGTTGCCATAGTAATTGTATGTCTTTTCTTAAAGCAACACTCTTAGTATTTTGTACTTTTGAACATAGTGGTCTTAATAATAATGTTTACAAAACATTATAAAAATATGCATGCAAAGCACACCAGACTAAGAAAACATAATGGTAGCCTAGACTAAAATACGTACAAATGTCCTCTGTTGGTGGCATTCTTCATTGCCATGCTTCTGCTGTGCCTTGGAGCTTTATTGCTATCTATGGGAGGTTGTAAGTAGAGAAGTTTCTTGACTACAGGGAGGTGAACAAGCATTGTAAGTTAGGAAAAATGAATTCATATAAGTTGATGGAGTATTTTTTTTTCTTCCCTGGTAATTCTGTGCTTCTCATTTTGCACTTAAAGCACCCATACCCTTACACAGAAAATTTTATAGAATTGTTGATTGTTTAATATTATTTGTTATATGGCCCCTATTAGTCTAAACTTTAAAAATGTAATGTAGGTCAAAATCAGAGGAAGGCCATACTCTCCACTCCTTCCGCTGTTCCATTCCAACTATGAGAGAAGGGAATGGGGCAAAGTAAAGATGGCGGGAGGCCAAGGCTCAGGATATAGAATTTGCGGGAACTCTTACCCAACACGTGTGAAAAATACAATCATAGAAGGAAAATTATACTGTAAGAATGAGACTTATGCATTTTAGAAAAATTTTAGATCTAGTTATATTGCTTCTCCCTGTGGAGCTGTTCTAAGCACAAAGTTCCAATTACATAATGAAAAACTCGTTAAATACTGTGCAACTCTCTGTCTCACTAGAAGCACAATGTAGCAAACTCTGCTTCTCAGTAACCTTTTATATTATGCCTACTGGTGTTGTGTTCTGTAGTACAAGTGTGGTGTGCATCTTGGGGTCATAGAGTGCAAGGCTGAAATTCACAATTATAGCATTCTATGAATCAGGTCATAATTTGTATACTTTTCTATAATCCTGTTCTTTATATTAAAGGGTAAAGACCCATGCTACTTGAAAAATGACTTAAGAACTTGAAATCATCCGGTGCCAAGAAAGACTTACACCGAGTTTTTTAAAAATCAGGAAATTTCATTACTTATTCTCAGGGATCTTGGACCCACCATAAGTTTTGTTTACTTCATTGAGAGAGCCTGTTTTATTTATTGCTATGTAGAAGATTGCATTGTACTAAGGTTGTTTGAGGGATATATGAAATATTCCAGTAGTTACTGAAGTAATCCTCTTTCTTTGTGGATTGCACTCGAGAGTTCACTGAGCGCTTTCAAATGATCATCCTAGCAAATTGCTCCAATAGTCCTGAGAGACTCGGAAGTTGTGAGAAGAACCTCCATCTGCCACCCCCACCGCCCCCAACCCCGGAGAATAGAGGGATCCCCAGTGTAGTAAAGGAGGAAGTGTTGTGTGGGTTGTGTTAAGGAGGAAGCATTAATAACTGCTGGGTATGAATTAGGGAAATAAGCCAATTCACCTGAGCAAAGATGTTGTGATCCTGCGTACCACGTGAGCCCTTTCTAGGATGGAGACTCCTAGCATCTAGAAGCAGCCATGAGATCACCTGGGGGAGGTAAATTCAAAGAACACTGGGTTCGATGCTTTTGTCCAGTAGGATAACCTCAAGGTGCCAAAGTCAAAAGTACAAAGAAAAATAATTTATTTCTCCAAGCTTCAGGAGGCATTTTGCAGTAGAGAGGGAAGCCTAACAGAGAAAACAGGCCCTCGAATCATTTGTGGTGTTTGAAAGTGCCCACTTGGTTCCTAAGGGGATAACGTGACCAGCCCGGCATTGTAGTATCCTTGCACACCCCGTTGTTTGGCTCTTGGCCATACCTACTAACTCTGGCCATACTTGTCATAAATGCCTGTCCCTGCTAACGGGGGCAGGACGGTTTAGTTCTCTTCCTGGAGAAACCATCCCCAAAACGATCCTGTAGGGACGCCTTCTCTCGTGTATGCAGAATGGCAAGTGATGCTATTATTGTGAACAGAGAAAGATGTCGGACCACTTTAGGTTTTCTTTTTTGGCATTTGCTTCATTATATCTAATTTTATGCTGTTTTGAAATTTAATAATTTTTATAGGGTCTATCTTCTGGTTAAATGTTCTGTGCATAAGAAAGTCAAGAGAAAAAAAAAACAGGGGTCATGGAACTAATGGCAAATGCATTCTTAAGTTCAATAAAATGATACACTTAAAGACCTGCACTGTTCATGGAGTGATAATTGAAAAATAAAATCAAGTATCACAAGTAAGATGTGGATGAAACTTGAAAACCTTTCTATTATGTCCATGGTATTCAAAGGATAACTTTTAATTTTAGCAGCGGAGTTTCAGAATTTCCAAGTATTGTTTTTATTGATGATAGCATGTATAGAATTTTCTGATGAGCATGCTACATTCTCTTAATGGCTATGCTATTAATGAAAGATTGTGTAAAGCTTCTGCAGATGAACATGATTTAGATGAAGGTGCCCCAAGGGTACCTTCCTAAATGCAGGACAGAGGCCCTAAGCCACCCTTCTGCCCACTCTTGTCCTTCACACGCCACACACCCTGACTCTGTTTTTGAAGGGACAGTATAGGAACTGAGGCTCTGCAATCCCATGGATTGACTTCTAATCCTATTCCACCACTTTGATAGATGTATGACCTTGGAGCCTTCTTGTGCCTCAGTTTCCTTATCTGGAAGATGGAATTAATAAAAATCGGCTCCATGAGGCTTTTGGAAGATTAAAATTGCATAACTCATAAAAGGTTCTTGGGTGTCAGAATCAGTATGTGTCATCTATTATCATTACTATTGATATTAGTCTTATTTCCTCCACCTGGAACACCAATTCCATAAACTGTGCATGCCAAGACTCCGAAAGAAAGAAGGAAGGAAGGAAGGAAGGAAGGAAGGAAGGAAGGAAGGAAGGAAAGAAAGAAAGAAAGAAAGAAAGAAAGAAAGAAAGAAAGAAAGAAAGAAACTATGTGAGGTGATAGGTTAATTAGCTTGATTGTGGTAATCATTACACAGTGTATAAATTTATTATCAAGTTAAACACATTAAATATATACAATTTTTGTCAATTATACCTCAATAAAACTGAAAAAAAAAGGAAAGAAAAGCTCCCCACTCCATTAAAGAGCCTTCCCTGATTCTTCCAGGCGAAAATAACCAGTTCTCATATTAACGCTTACTACTTTGCTGTTTGTATTTTACCCCCAAGTATACTCCCATGTTAACATCAAGATCTGTGTTGGAAAAACATGGGTATTTTCCATAGCATTGCATTTACTAGATGTCCAGTAAATGTGTATTCAGTGAATGCGGGTAATCAATATTAGTCTCTCATTTAGTACTAATATGTTTGAAGTCTCAAGAGCTCATGTTGGTGATGATTTCACCATATTTCACATCTTTCGGAAGTCTGAAAGCTGCAATGGATGTCCTTTTTTTAATGTAGTAATTGATGCCCACTTCTTGTTGTTAAATCTTCTCTACGTATAGAACCTCTGTATCTTTCATCATTCCCCTCATTTGTTTTTGCTTTAATACTCCTTGAAGCATGACATGTATTGGAACTTTCAGTTCTGAGTAGTACTTTCAAAAACTTGTATAGAGAGATTGCAGAGTCCTTAGGAAATTGTCCTGCAATGCTTTTAACATAGAGTTTACCATTGTGATCTCTTAACTTAAAAAAAAAAAAAAATGTTTCAGAAGAGCACTTAAATCCATGGGTGGAAACCTATTTATATCCACTATTACTGATAATTTGCTATTCTGAATTTTGATTAAGCAAATGATCTGGGGACAAGTTTTATAATATTAGCATTTTTTCTGCTTTCTGAATTTTATAGCTTTTAGTAATTTGAGTCAATGTAGTTTCTTATTTCTTGTGAATTACAGACGAATGTCAATAAAATGTATTGTTGGTGGGCAAGTGTCCTATGAAAGTGATTCTTTAAAAGTTGAGATTTTTTAGGGGTGCCTGGGTGACTCTTTCAGTTAAGTGTCCCAGTCTTGATTTCAGCTCAGGTCATGATCTCAGGGTCAGGAAATCAAGCCCAGCATTGGGCTCTGCGCTGGGCGTGGAGCCTGCTTAAGATTCTCTCTCTCCCTCTGCCCTTCCTACCCCCCCAACTCTCTCTCTCTCTCTCAAAAAATATTTAAAAAGTTGAGGTTTTTTTAAACTATTTCACCTGCTTTTTATTTTTCTGGAAATTAAAATTCTAATACAAGGGCAATGGGGTACTCAGAAATAGGCATTGAAACTTTCTTTAAAATATATTGATCATTGCCCTAAGCACTGATAATCAGTCATTATATACTAACATGCTGTTGCCTTTTCATTTTAAGCCTTCTTACTCTGTTCTGATCAGTCATTACTTATGTCTGATTTTTCTGCATCCATCCCATACTAATGGTGATACACACCATTTTGACTATCACTCTGTGTGTACATATTATTTTTCTTGCCATGTGATACAATTGTAATTACTGCCTGTTTCTTAAATACAACCAACATGTTAATTTAAATCAATGTCTTGATTCTGTGGTCCTTGTTTCCCAGAACTCTCAGGGTTTCTAAGCTTGGTGGTTATTCTTCCAGGAATAGGGCTCAGAGTCTCCAGGAGCAGGCATTTCTCTCTACGTGACATTATTTCACCCCCTCCATTTTCCTTACTATTGAAAAGTGTATTTCATTGGTGTTTTGCCAAGAATCCTGCTCTGTTTCATAATAATTTTCTGTTCGCACTCTCTGCACTGAGAAATACCTATTCCATGCATCACTTGCATAAACGGCAATTTGAAAGCATTTTACCACAGCTGGATATTTTCCATTGATTCTTTTCATCCGAGGATCATTCATTAGAATTCTCTCTTCTCATTTTTTCTTACATCCATGTCTCTTTTCCTCCTATATAAATGATGCCTTTTTGCATTTTCTATATTTAAATGTAAATTGCTGACTAAAGTTATTCTCTGACTTCATCCCGTGGTCTTAATGAAATCACAAATTAAAATTTTACTACTTTTTTTAAACCTGTTTTCTGACTTGTACATCCCAATGCAGTTTACAGTTCTTAGACTCAGCCTCCTGGTGACTGATTTCTACCAATCTCTTTGAGACATCTGTGCAGTGTTATGGATTATATCATTGCATTTTGTCCACGTTTGAATTTGCAAAATGTAGCCTACAGAATATATATTGACTAATAAAGAAATGCATCCGCATGGTGGATGGTTGTAGAGGGAGGAAATATATATTGGTATGCAGCATGCACCCACATAAATGTAATGGAGAAAAGAGCAGTTAGCCATGTCAGAGTTGAAAATGAAGATTATAGCTAGAAAACATAGAAAGTCTAGAATGTATAAATGGTTTTTCTCCCAAATTCATTGACATTTAAGGCCTAAAAAAATGAAATGCCATATATGCAAGCCTTAATTGTCATATTGCATTGGTGTGTCACTGTGTTTAGCTACACAACTCTAAGATTTCCGTACCCCAGAGTTTTTTGCATAACCACCTGAGCGTTTCTTCCCTTGGAGTTACTTTGAAAGGGGAAAGAGAGAGAAAGGGCAGCAGGAGGTAGAGAGAGACAACACTCTGCCTATGTATGTTAGGAAAAAAATGGAGGAATAAAGGAGGAAGGGAAAGAAAGGGAGAGATCCACTGATCTGTTATTCATCATCCTAAACCGGCACATAAAATAGTATGCTTAAATCCATCTAAAATTTCATGGTATGATCTTTGAAAGAACTATGCCCCCTCCCACCCCCAAACCTTTGGGGGTAGATATTTATCCATGTCTAATTAATTCTATGCAAAACTTCTTTATACATTTTTTCATAAGATCATCAAAGAATCAAAGAGAAAGCTATTTTAGACAATGAATGGAGGCAATGATTCCAAAATTGAATTTTAGGAATGCAAAGATAGATGGAATCACAAAAGATGATCTCCCAGGATTTTATACCCTACAAATAGATTTCTTTTTAATTGACATCCTTTTAATAGCTTCCCATTTTCTTAGAGGTGTATTTGATTCATATTTTTCTAACAATCTTGCCTTTTTGTATCCAGTATTGAGAAACCTAGCATTTCTATACACTGAGTAAATGGTAACTGAAAAAAAAAAAAAAAAAAGCACCTTGATACCCATCTTGAAGTCTCTGTTTCTTAAATAAATCCAAAGAGGTAGTTTTTATTCGTGTGCATAAAACTAGGATTTATTTTTATACTATTCGTATTCTTTCAGAACAGACATAACATCACAGATGATCCAGGTATATCTTTTTCTTAGATATCTTTAAAATTAGTATGTAGGGGTGCCTGGATGGCTCAGTCGTTAAGCGTCTGCCTTCAGCTCAGGTCATGATCCCAGGGTCCTGGGATCGAGCCCCGCATCAGGCTCCCTGCTCCACGAGAAGCCGGCTTCTCCCTCTCCCGCTCCCCCTGCTTGTGTTCACTCTCTCGCTGTGTCTCTCTCTGTCAAATAAATAAAACCTTTAAAAAAATAAAAATAAAAAAATGAAATTAGTATGTAATCTGGAAACTTGTTCTGAGACTCCATTCTCCCATCAGAAATATTCTTCTCTTCTTGTCAAGTTCAGTGTTCGCATCCTATAAACAAGGCATATTCAAATAACAGTGTTGTTGTTCTGTGACCCTTTTTATGTAAGGTGAAGATTCTAAAATGCTTGTTTCTCATTATGATTGCAGTTAGTTTCATTGGCTCCCATTCACTTCTGTGCTTAATGTAAAAGCTTTCCAAACTTATCTTCTTATAATCCTGAAACTAGTTCTCCTGTCTTTTCGCAGGAATATTAATGTTTACTTTCCTTTTAAATTTCACTAGGTGGTCTCCTGGGCTATTGATGCCTTTTTTTGTGCCTTCCTAGGTAACCCACATGTTCATAGTGACCTATTCGTTCATATCCTCTTCAATTTTGTCCCTTGTACTTCTGCATCTTTCTTCATTGGCTATTTTTCCTTCTTCTTTGGAAGCAGAAACTATCCTTCATGTTAGTCACTCTTTTTTTTTTTAATTTTATTATGTTACTGTTTTTTCCCCCCATGCATTTTCTGATCTTTCTGAGCCACTAAAGTGTCCTTTGGCCCTTTGATAATGGACACTAAGTTGCTTGGACCTTGAGAACACATCCTCTTTGATCCTCATGTGCGTAGAGCACTATGCCAGGTGGATCACAGTACACCTGATAGCATCCTTCTAGTCAACTCTTCTGTAAACTCTTTCTCCCAAGAAGCCTGTTCTGGGACCTTTCTCTTGGCATTTCCTAGAACTTTCCTTCGCTCCTCCCTGATTCAAAATGTTACTACTAGAAGACAACTTAGGGACTGTCTCATTCAATCCCTTAAGAAACTGAAGCCATGATAACATTAAAGTACTTGTCTGTGCTAACAGGCAACTAGCTCTGCAGCCAAAGCTCTTGAGAATCTTGCCCCTACTCCATGCTTTAGCAGTCTGTTTATCCTTTCAAACCAACCTGACTTCCTTAGTTCTATTCTCTGAGTCTTCCAGGCTCGGTCCTTAGAGTCTTCCGCCCCTAATGCATCCATCCTGACAGCCAATGAGCTGGTAAACTCAGTTGGTTCTGAAGCTACGGTGTCTTTTCCACCACAACCTAGGTGCCCAGGCTATGGCTAAACACTACACACTAGTAGTGTCTCACTGTCATGTCCTGCCCTTGTTCCAGGTCATGCTACTTAGACTCTCTGCTATAGCCCGTAAAAGCACAGGGTCCGGACTCACACTGCTTTGGTACTTACTAGCCTTGTCACTGTGGAACATGCTACAGAACCTCTCTACAGCTATTTTTTTTTTATTTATAAAATGAGCCCAGAGGCTGTTTATGACAACCATATGAGGTAATACATGAGCATTGTGTAGTACAGTGACTGGCCCATAGTAGGTTCTCAGGAAATCTTAGTTTGGGGGAAGCAGTGGGATGCTGTAGCAAGACAGCGGGGACGGGGGTCTGCAAACTACACATCTCAGGTCACATCCAACATGGAGCCTGGGAGGTTTATGGCAGAGGAGCTAAAATAGCTTTTACTTTTCTAAAAAGGTTGTTAAAAAAAAAAAACATACGATGGGGACCTCTGTGGCCCTAAAACCTGAAAGAATTCCTTTCTGACCTTTTACAGAAAAAGTTTGTCGGTCTCTGTTTAGATTCAGACTGCCAGGTGTTTCTCCCATTTATACACTGTATGACCTTGGGCAAATGACTTAACCGCTCCAAGTCTTGGTTTCCCCAACCGTGAATACTACCTCCGTTTACAGAGTTGTTAGGAGAATTGAATGGGATCATTTACATAAAGTGCTTAGCACGGTTGCTGGAATCGTGTTTAATAAATGTTAGCTAGCATTATGTCGACTCATTGTTGCCAGATAGGTAGTCTATAAGTGCACCTTTAATGGTGACTTTTTCTTGAAATTTTTTGAGCAACATTTTCCTATTATTCTATTAAATAAACATCCCATACTCTGGCATTCGGTATTTCCAACAATACGAAGCAACTCTTTCAAAAATCACTGAGATTTTTAAAGTAACAGGAAACCTTAGAAATAACTAATATAAATTCACACTACAGATAGGGAAACTAAAGGCCTGGAAAATGGTGCCTTCCAAAATGTGAAATCGGACTGTGTCTTTGCAGGTAATACAATATGCATCATGCTTCTGCCATGCAGTCTTAGATTTAAAGGGATTTAGGGATCCTTCATCTCCCTCCTAAGACAGGACTCCCTTCATAAAAACTCTTTCATGTAAACCCAGTTTGAGCACAGTTATTGATGATAAAAATCGCCTCTTTCCCATAGAGTGGCTCCGGTTGTTTCAAAGTCTCCATACTAATTGGAAATTGACTTTCCTGAAATTTCTACGTACTGATCCATTTCTGCCCACTGGAGCCAAAGAGAATGGTCACTTTACTAGGTCTCAAATGTTTGTTGTCATATCATCTTCTCCAAGTGTCCTCTTTTCGTGCTAATGTGAACCAGTTGGGCTTTATTTTTCTTTTCTCTTCTTATGTAAGTATAGTTGACACACAATGGTAGAATAGCTTTAAGTGGACAAGTCCATATGTTCTGTCCTTTTCACCACAGGTATAGTTGCTGTGTGTCCCTGTACATACGCTATTCCCTATGCTGTGCCTTGCATCCCTGCGACTTAGTCATTCTGTAACTGGAAGCCTATAGCTCTCGTTCCCCCTCCCCCATTTTGCCCAACCCCCACCCCCGGTTCTGGCAACCCCATTTGTTCTCTGTATTTATGGGTCTGTTTCTGCTTTTGTTTGCTTGCTTTGTTTTTTAGATTCCACTATAAGTGAAATCATACAGTATTTGTCTTTCCATTTCTGACTTTTGTCACTTAACCAAATACCTCCTAGGTCCATCCCTATTGTTGCAAATGGCGAGATCTCAGGCTTTTTTATGGCTGAGTAATATTCCTGTGTGTGTGCGTGTGTGTGCGTGTGTGTGTGTGTGTGTGTGTGTGTGTGAGAGAGAGAGAGAGAGAGAGAGAGAGAGAGAGAGAGATACTCACATCTCATCTCCTTGATCGTTCCTCTGTTGATGGACATTTAGAATGTTTCCATATCTTGGCCACTATAAATAATGTTGCAATAAACATAGGAGTAAATGTATCTTTTCAAGGTAGTGTTTTTGTTTTCTTTGGGTAAATACCCAGAAGTGGGATTACTAGTGTTTTTGTTTTCTTTGGGTAAATACCCAGAAGTGGGATTACTAGATTGTACGATGTTTCTATTTTTAATTTTTTGAGGGACCTTGTTATGTTTTTCCACAGTGGTTTCACCTGTTTATACTCCCACCAACCGTGCACAAGGGGTCCTTGTTCCCCACATCCTCACCAACACCTGTTATTCCTTGACATTTTGTTACCAGCCATTCTCACAGGTGGGAAGTGATATCTCATTGTGGTTATGATTTGCATTTCCCTGAGAATTAGTGATATTAAGCATCTTTTCACATGTCTGTTGGCCATCTGTATGTCTGGAAAACTGTCTTTTCAGGTCCTTTGCCCATTATTTAATCAGATTGTTTTGTTTTTTGGCATTAAGTGAGTTGGAGGAGTTCTTGATATATTTTGAATATTAACCCCTTATCAGACACATCTTTTGCAGATACCTTCTCCCATTCAGTAGGTTGCCTGTTCATTTTGTTGATGATTTCCTTTGCTGTGCAAAAACTTTTTATTTTGGTGTAGTCCCCAGTTTGGTTCTCGTTGTTGTTGATGTTTATTGTCCTGCTAAGGTGAAAAGCTAAGAAAAACTTGGTTCTCCCATCATTGGTAATATACCCCACTATCAGGACTTGAGTTCAGAATATGCGCTCTAAATAAATGCTTTGGTAAATTAACAGTTGAGTTGAATTTTTCCTGTCCCTTTGTTATTCCTCACAATACCTGCTGTCAAGATGGTAACCTTCCTCTTGGTCTTTCTCTGCAATGGTCCCCTCCAATAGGAGCTCTACAGAACCAATAACAATATTCCAGTTATGGCCTGACCAATGGAAACGATAGTGTTTCCTACCTACCATATCTCCATCAAACCTGTTTTGCATCCCACATTTACATTCTTTACTGACGATGTCACTGCTCATTAGAAATTTTGGCTTCATATTTGCTTCTTCATCACCTTCTGCTTTTATTTGGTCACCAAATCCTGTTGATAGGCTCTCATGAAAGAAATCACTGAAGCCCAACCCTCCCTTGCTAACCACTCTGCCCCACTCAGCTCTGTCAGTGGTTATCATTGGCCTTTTCGAGATTAGCCTCTCTTCCCCCAGAGTCCTGTCCATCCTTAGCACTAGTACTAGTTAGCATGCTAAACCACAGATCTGATCCTGGTACTCTCTTGTTTTAAACAAACAAACAAACAAACAAACAAACAAACAAACCTTCTGTAGCTATTACTGTTCTTGCCCTGAAGGTTTGTATCAGCCGCTTCTCAAGATGTGGCTCCAGCCAGCCCCCCCAGCCTCATATTGTGCTCCTTCCACTGCTCCCCGACCCTTTGTCTGCTCTTTGGCCTGTGGCTCTCTTGCCATTTCTTTCTGCTGTCCCATGCCTTTCTTATGCCTGAAGGCCCTTCTAAACCTGGAAATCCCTAGTCTTCATTCAGAAATCTGAGGCACTAACTTTCATTGGCTCACCTTGCAGGGTCTGGGTTCAAATTCCAGTTTTGTTATTTACCGGCTTTGGGACTTGAAGCAAATTATGTTTGGTGCCTCGGTTACCTCCTCAATAGGAAGTGGATAATGCAACAGTGCTTTTGTCCTAGGGTTATGGTAAGGATTAAAGGAGGTAAAACCTAGAACCCGCACGCACATAGCACAATACATATTGTATTAGTGTACGTAAGTGCTCAGTATTAGCTATATTCTTTTTGTGATTCTTAGTACATAACTCAAATTATGCTTCCTTTTCCCTAGGCACAAATGCTTCTTTTTATGTGTTTACCCATTACTTTGTTGACACATTTGTTATAACAACTACCGTCATAAGGGGACCTGCTATCTTCATTCCATAAAATAAATCCCAGATTCCCTGAGCCTGAAATGAGAAAAGGAAATGTTACATGAGGTGGGATGGGAAGCTGGACCTGGCTGTCTCTGTGCTGGGCCCCACATCTCACATTTGCCTGGGAAAGCTCTCACTAACTATTCGTGTCATACCCCCGTGTGAGCTTCATGACTTTGTATCGTACTTCTTTGGTTCCTAAAACAGTCATCCTGTTTTCTTTCTCTCTATCCTGGGCTGTTGCAGATAGCTACTCCCTCTTCCTAAGACAGAACCACATCTGCATTTTGCTTAACCCACATTTCTCAATTGTACAGCATTTATAAAGGAGACAATGGAACCCAAGAAAGACACAACAGTTAAAGAGATTAACTGGCCAACTTTTAAGAGCACTGTCCATAAAGCCCACAAGTGAGTGAGGCTTCCTTGTCAGAAAGCAATTCAGTCGCCATAAAGGGTCATTCAAGCCTGATCTCACTCTCCCCTGGGACTGAGAATTGAAAGCCTGTCCCTCTGGCAATTGCGTTATCAGCGGATATGCCCGCTGTGCTAAGGACTGGATGCAGGGCCAAGGCACACGTACCCATCTGAAATTTTGAGTCGTCCCTCAGACATCATTTGGAACTCTCATTTAATGAGACTAAATTAAAATATGAGTGATTGAGCCTCCCCCTCCTCCACCTCATCTCTCCGGCATCAGCAAGGAAATCAAATGCTAATAGCCAGTGACCTCCTAATTCTACTCAACTGCCCTTACCATGAGAAAACAGTCATTAACTTTGTCTAAATGCTGCAAATAAAGTAGCCCCATCAGAGCTGAAGTCCCGGAATTATGCAAGTGAGTTAACCAGGGGGAAATAACAATTTTCGTAGGACAAGCCCTAAATCTAGGTTATTCTCTGAGGAAGACTTTCTCTCATCAAGACACTCACATAAACATGCATTACCTGCCTCTCCCAGGGACTGCACCTCTTGGCTGTACTGCCATTCTCCCCAAAACTCTCAAAGTCCCTAACAGACTCTTTGTTGTACTGGTTACATTAGACTTTAAGTCTTCTAACTTTTCGGCACCCTGGAGGTCACTGCAGAAAATCATGCGATCCTTGAATGATTTTCTTTAGAAATGCATGTGTAACTATACACATGCCCATGAGTTATTTAATCAGTTAGAGGAGGAAAACAACATTTCTCTTATTGACCTTTTTCAGTCTCTGAGGAGACTTTGTAAGTCTTGCTTGCAGTCCAGGATTGGAAGCAAAAGAAAAAGGCATGGACATAGTAGCATTTTATTTTGCTACCACATTATGGACAGACCAAAAAAAAAAAAAGCAATGCTGGGATTTCTTTTGTCTCAGTAGAATTGACTTCTGGGTAAGATCAATCTTCAGCGTTCTCAGTACAAGTGCACACATATTTATGTATGCAAATAGCATCCCCATCTTTGGAAGCCAAGAGTCCTGTGTCCGAGGGTATGTATATCCAGAAGGCAACGTCCTTCTTTGCTGCATTACTAGCAGCTCCAAGGTTGGCAGCAGTCCACACCTAGTGAGCAGCAAGAGGAAAAGAATAGAGGACAGGTACTCAATTCATCTGGCTGTGTCTTCTCTTCCTCCCAAACCATATCCCCTTAAATTCCTCGGTGTTCAAAAGGAGTTGTATTTTTTGTTGTTTCTCTACCTCTGCCTTTTATTGATTGAGGTTTGTATCAGTTAGGATTGCAGGCACTTGAAGGAACCAAAAAGCTTTTATCTATAGTGGCTTAAATAGAGCTTTATTTGTCTCCAGTATTAAGACATCTGCAAGTAAGGTGTTACAGGCTCAACAGTATCAGGACTGGTGTCTTGAGAGTTTTATGGGCTTTTCCTCATGATCATCACCTCATGGTCATGAGATGCCTGCTCTACCACTATCTACTATTTCCACAGGGTGAGAAAGGGTAAAAGGGGTGTATCGGCTTTGGATCATGAAGCCCAAGATTTCCCAGAAACCTTTCCCAGCAGACCTAGTTTATATATCACTGGACAGAACTGTATCACACGACAGTCACCAATAGGAAGATGGCCAGAGAAGAAGTGGTTGTAGAGGGGGATGGAGGTAGCTAACTAGCGGTGGCTGCTAGTCTTCAGTTGCAAACATCAGCAATTAACTGGCTAACTCAAGTCAGAGAAAACAGAGGGGGATGGGGGTAGGGGCTATTTATTGAAAAGATGTTCATAGAAATGAAGGGAGTGAATCAAAAACGAGCTCTTGGGATAGGATATGAACTGGCAGGGTTCCAGGATCTCAGAAGCAGGAACACCTGCATCTTCTTTTTGAGTCTTGTCTTTTGAATTCTTAGCTCCAAACTCTTTCTGACCTTGTATCATTTCCTTCTCTATCAGCTTCCTTGGGGTAGCCTAGTTTGGGGTCCTTGCACCCACCCCTTGAGGGAATTCAGGAAGGCAGAGGGGCACTGTGATTGGCAGCTCTACTAGAACCACAAGGAATATGGCAGGGAGGGGGAGGCAGGGGGCAGAGAGTAGTTTTCCAAAGGGGGAAAAAAAATCCTGGGCACTTAGCAGAAGCATGGGATACTGGCTGGGCAAAAACTGCCTATGTTCCCCTCACCGGGACTAGGTATGTGCTTGTGCTTGCTCTCTGTCTCCATCACTCTCTTTCCCTCATTTGATGGGAAGATTGAAACTGAAACACTAAATCATAGACATTCACATTGATCCTTATGAGGCCATCAAAAATCAACAAAATGAAAGAAAAATGAAGTACCATTTTAATTTTAGAGGAAAATAACACTATTTAAAATGTTTCCTGTTAATCCCCAGGTTTCAAAATTATTTTTAAGGTAGTATTTTAAGAACCTGAACTGATTATTTGATAGGTGAATTTTAAATGCTGTTATCAGGGGTGCAAGAATGAATGTTAGACATCCAGGATCCTATTTTTACAAGTTATTTCTCCAAAACGATCTCAGACCTGAAGGGCAGAGATTCTAGGGCACAGAAACCTTTTCATCAGTGCTCTGGTCACATATTAATCCTTAGGCCGCCACCTTCATATCTCAAGCTTTTTGAAATAGCTTTCTCCTTTTTTAAGTTGCATACAAATGCAGTAATCTTACATTATTAAAATGAATATCGTGTGGTGCCTGGGTGGCTCATTCGGTTAAGCGTCCATCTCTTGGTTTCGGCTCAGGTCATGATCTCAGGGTCATGGGATCGAGCCCTGTGTCACTGGGCTCAGTGTAGTCTGCTTAAAATTCTTTCCCCCTCTATTCCTCCCTCTGCTTACTTCCTCTCTCTCTCTCAAAATAAATAAAATCAAAAAAATAAATAAAATGAGTATCGTATGTCATGAGAAGACCATTGTAATATTACCAAGAGCAAGAATTAGCCAATATTGGTACAGCTTTAGAATTACAAAAAAAGTCGGGGGTGAGCATTCAGTTCCTGGCTCTCCCATATCCAGCTGGATTTATCTCAAGACCTCAATTTCTTAATATGTAAAATAGTGACAATATCTACTCAAATGACTTTTTGGAAAGAATAATTTGGATAACAACACTGTTTAATACACATAAATTGAAGACCCCCTTCTGACCAGATAATGACCCCCCCCCGTTTCTTCATTTGCTTATTTCTGGGGTTTTTTTATTTTTTATTGTTATGTTAATCACCATATATTACATCATTAGTTTTTGATGTAGTGTTCCATGATTCATTGTTTGTGCATAACACCCAGTGCTCCATGCAGAATGTGCCCTCTTTAATGCCCATCACCAGGCTAACCCATCCCCCTACCCTCCTCCCCTCTAGAACCCTCAGTTTGTTTTTCAGAGTCCATCGTCTCTCATGATTCGTCTCCCCCTCTGACTTACTCCCCTTCATTCTTCCCCTCCTGCTATCTTCTTCTTTTTCTTTTTTCTTAACATATGTTGCATTATTTCGTTCAGAGGTACAGATCTGTGATTCAACAGTCTTGCACAATTCACAGCACTCACCATAGCACATACCCTCCCCAATGTCTATCACCCAGCCACCCCATCCCTCCCACCCCCCACCACTGCAGCAACCCTCAGTTTGTTTCCTGAGATTAAGAATTCCTCATATCAGTGAGGTTATATGATACATGTCTTTCTCTGATTGACTTATTTCACTCAGCATAACACCCTCCAGTTCCATCCACGTCGTTGCAAATGGCAAGATCTCATTCCTTTTGATGGCTGCATAATATTCCATTGTGTATATATACCACATCTTCTTTATCCACTCATCTGTCGATGGACATCTTGGCTCTTTCCACAGTTTGGCTATTGTGGACATTGCTGCTATAAACATTGGGGTGCACATACCCCTTCGGATCCCTACATTTGTATCTTTGTGGTAAATACCCAGTAGTGCAATTGCTGGATCGTTCTGTTTTTAAGCTTCCTCAGAAACTTTCCACAGAGCTTGAGGGTCCTTGTCTTGGGCTTAAATCCTAACTTCACCACTTACTGATGAGTTACTCTGCTCTGTACTTTCATTTCATCATCTGTTCAGTGATGATAATAACAGGACTCACTCAGAGCTGTCTGAGCATTAGATGAGGTCATGTATGTAAATCACCTGGTAGAGTACCCAGTATATAGTTCTTCAGTAAAGTGTAGTTTTTTATCATAATAGTATTAATATAATAATGGTGTAGTCTCTTGATAAATGCTTTGCTCACCATATCATCCTATGGAATATTTGAATTTTTTTAAAAGTGAGGATAGGACTTTGAAATATTTTAAATAGAATCATTTAGGTATATTGATTTTTAAATGCCTTCCAGGTTTTTTTTTTTTTTTTTGAGGGAATTGCTTTTCCTTCAAAAGGAAGGAAGTGTTTTTTGAAGCACTTGGCTTTCCACATTAAAATTTCAGAACAATGATATGGGTGGGGGGTGACCACAGGATACGGCTGAAGGAGACATCACCCTGTTCTCATCCAGCTTTTGTTCACAGACCTCTTCTTTTCCTAACATTTTTATAATTTCTTAACATTTTCCACATACCCTTTATTCCTTCCAGTAATGTGTAGTTCGCTGTACATTTTCTTTTGCCTCCTTTTAGTTTCCAACTCTTGGCATGATACTCATTCTCCTCTGTTTGTATGAAGGTTTTTGGGATGCCTCTGAGGAATCTAAGTGTGAGTCTTGAAATAACAAAAATACCACTAAACCATAAAACCTAGATTACAGGAGCCTAATAGTGGATTAGTGCTTTATTACATACAGCCATCTTATAATTGAGTCTTCAAGTTTTAATTGTGGACTGATTTTTTTGTCCTTTTTCTCTAGCACACATAAATGTACACATTTCACACTTCAGTCCTATCAATACGGAGCTATAAAGATTTCTAGAGTACCCAGATATGGGGTTAAGAGACCCAGTCTTGAGCCCAGGGTCAGAGGTGGCTGTAGTTTTAGGAGACTGCTAGCTATATTATTGTAACAGCAGGAACAGTGTGTGTCAGTTTGGAAACTTTCAACTTCCAGTAACAGAATATATAATAAAAACTTAAACAGTAGATGTTAATTTTTTTTCATATCATCAGAGCTTGGAAGAAAGGTGTTCCCAGAGTTGGTTCAGCAGCTCAACATTATCATTAAGGACTCAGTTTCTTCCCTTCTTTCCATTCTGCTGCCTTAGCGATATTTGGGCTTGCCAAATGGTTGTAAATGGCTGCCATACTCCATACTCCATGGTTGTAAAATGGCTGCCATACTCCAGGAAATGCATCCTGACAGGATGGGAGGAGTGGCAGTTCTCTTCATGCGATGAATAAAAATCGTAGCTGGGACTAAGACAGTGGCAGTTGAAAACAGAATTGAATAGATGGGAGAAGTATTCTGGAAGTAAGATCTATGTGGTTTGGAAATGGATTCTATGTCAGACATGAGGGATTCAAGATGGCTCCCAGGTTTTTTTTGTTGGAAGAATTTGTTGTAGTATTTTAGTGCAGTGATAAAGATGGTGGAGGAATAGCGCTAGTTCAGTCTGAGACATGCTCAATTTGAGATGCCTGTGAACCATCCAACTGGAGAAGTCAAATACAGTTGTAGCTCAGACAAGGGATGAGAGATTGGAGGTGTGAGTGAGGAAGATGCTGATACATACGTGGAATTGAGAGTGTTGGTGATGGAGATCACATAGCATGTGAATAGAGAAGAGGGCCTAGGACCAAACTCTGTTAAACACTCAGAAAAAGAAGTCAGATAGAAGTGGGAGAAGAAAAGTCAGAAAAAATCAAAAGAACAGGACATCTCAGAAGCCATAGGCATGAATAAATGTGTGAGTAGTGGATGGCTTTGAGTCTGGGGTTTGTTCCCATTTTAAATTACAACTTTACTGCAATCCAGCTAAGGATCCCAACAGCCTCCCCAATTATCTGGGGGTATTCGTTGAAGCTTCATCAGAAAGTAGTCATTTTTATTTTTTACTTATTTTTATTTTTTTATTTAAATTCAATTTAGTTAACAAGAGTGCATAGAGTGTATTATTAGTTTCAGGGGTAGAGTTCAGTGATTCACTGGTTGCAGATAACACCCAGTTCTCATTCCATCACATGCCCTTCTTAATGCCCATCACCCAGTTACCCCATCCCCCCACCCACCTCCCCTCCAGCAACCCTCAGTTTGTTTCCTGTAGTTAAGAGTCTCTTATGGTTTGTCTCCCTCTATGTTTCCTCTTATTTTATTTTTCCTTCCCTTGCCCTATGTTCATCTATTTTGATTCTTAAATTCCACATATGAGTGAATTCATGTGGTATTTGTCTTTCTGTGACAGAAAGCAGTCATTTTTAAAGGCATGGACTTCTATTTGTAAACTATCTGAGATTCAAAGCAATGAGGTAGGGAAGTGACAAAGACCTGTTTCACTGGCTCTGCTGTCATGGGGGCTTGCTCTGGAAGAACATCAGAGCACACACCTGCACAATGAGTTCAGTCATTTGTTCCATTGGCTGAATAAGGGGTCCCTCACATTAACCCCCCTTCTGTTGGTCAGGGGTATAAGAATTAGCATTTGAAGATGGAATGGATGGTAGGAAAAGAGAATTATTAAGTGGGCTGGAGAAAAGACTTTCTATGCTTGATCTTGTTGCATATCCCAATAAGATTGCCTTCCGTTTGTGTAATTCTTTACACGTTACAAAGTGCCTTTACTTGGGCTACCTTACTTAACCTTCATCATAACTATGTGAGGTAGGCATGTACTAGGATTCCCATTTTACACATTAGGAAATGACAATGCAGAAATTATTTTTTAAAACTCCATAAGATCACAAAGCTAAAGAAAAATGGAAAAACTGGGATTATAATCTGGTTTTTAAATTTTTTAACCAATTCCTTATTGCACTGTATCTGGAATGGTCAGTATCGTTCAACGCACATGCAAATTCTTTCTTTTTTAAAGATTTTCTTTATTTGACAGAGAGAGCACAAGCAGAGGGGGAGAGAGGGAAAAGCAGGCTCCCTGCTGAGCAAGGAGCTCGATGAGGGACTCGATCCTAGGACTCTGGGATCATGACCCGGGCGGAAGGCAACCGCTTAATGGACTGAGCCACCCAAATGTCCCTCACATGTAAATTCTTGTCAATCGGTATCAGCTGCTTGGAATGCTCTATTGTGAAAGAGCAGGAGGCAGATCGAGAAAGGCTAGAAAGTGGGGCCAGAAACTGATAATTAATATCTGCCATAGGTATTAAATTGAAGAGTAACGGTGTAAGTGCAGTATATTTGTCTGCCATTCCTGAACTGAGGCACCTCTTGTTATTTGTAAGGAAGCCCAACCTCACAAGTTTAAAAGCCTCTTGTGAAATCATTTAGTGTAACAGGATCAAATGATTTAAAATAAGAATATGCCTGTTAGTTACTTGAATCAGCTGCACTTCCCCAGTGACAATGAGCAAGTCAATTGGGGCGCCTCAAGTTTCAGAATGGAGAGTCTCAAAATGAAATTGTCATAAAACCTCTTGGAGCTACTTCCTGGACAGGCAAACTAATTTCATACTGGAATGCTGGGATTCTGATGTCCCAGCCACCTCAGATGTTTTGAATAAAGGAACGGAATGTTGTATAGCATTCTCTTTCCAGGCTGCTGAATTCTCGGGTGCTCTGGGGCAACCATTTTCTGTACCTGTTAGTTCTTTCAGTCGCTGGAGGACACCTTTCAAATGAAGCTCCAAATATTATCCAAAGTCCTAAAAACTATCGTCTTCAAATTGTCTGCATTCAGACATCCATTATAGGTACTTTGAAATGGACACATGCACTTTTGTCCAGAGTCAACACAAGATTATGTTGTTTTGTATTTTTTAACTTTTTATTTTGAAATAATATTAGACTCTCAGAAGAGTTGCAGAAATAGTACAGAGTTCCCATATGCAATTTACCCAACTTCCCCTGATGTTGCCATATTATATAACCATAGTCTAGTTATCAAAACCAAGAAATAAACACTGGTACAATACTATGACTACAGGCCTTATTCATATTTTACTGCTATTTTTACTAGTGTCCTTTTTCTATTCCAGGATGTACAAAATGTCTTAGCATTTTTGTCATTTCACAAAATGTCTTGGCATTTTTGAAAAGTACTGGTCTGTTATTTGTTAGAATGTCCCTCGGTTTTGGCTGATTGAGGTTTTCTCACAGTTATATTAAGGTTAGGGATTTGAAGGAAGAATAACACCAAGGTGACGCCTCCTATCCAGTGCATCCTATCAGTGGGTGCCTGATGTTCGAATGTTTGATTGCTCACTTGGTTAAGGTGGTAACTATGGGTTTTCTCCACTGTGAAGTTACTGTTTTTCCTTTTGTAATTAATACCTATCTGGGGGAGGGATGCCTGGGTGGCTCAGTCGGTTAAGCGGCTACCTTCGGCTCAGGTCATGATCCCAGGGTCCTGGGATGGAGCCCCGTATCGGGCTCCTTGCTCAGCGGAGAGCCTGCTTCTCCCTCTGCCTCTGCCTGCCGCTCTGCCTACTTGCGCTCGCTCTCTCTCTCTGGCAAATAAATAAATAAAATCTTAAGAAAAAATAAAATTAAAACAATAACTCTCTGGGGGAATATACATTATGTTGTTTTAACCACCAGGAGTAATGGCTACAGAAGCAGAATGGGATAAAGACACCTGGGTTCTGCCGCTAATACTTAGCCCCGTGGCATTGAGCAAGTCATTTACCCATTCTGGCTTTCAGTTTCTCTGTCTTCAAAATGAGGGATTAGGCTGGGTAACTTCAGTGATCCTCTTAGCTTAATGAACTAATGATGACATGATTGCCAACTTGGTGTGTGCTTTAGAGTGGATGTTCGTGTTTCCCCTAAAATCCATATGTTGAAATCCTAAGCCCCCCTGTGATGCTACTTGGAGGTGGCGCCTTTGGGCAATGACTTGGTCATGAGGATGGAGCCCTCATGAATAGGATTAGTGTGCTTATAAAAGAGGCCCTAGAGAGTTCCCTTACCCCCTTCTGCCATATGAGCTTATAGCAAAAAGTGGCCCTCAGTAGACACTGTCTTGTCAGTGCCTTCCTCTTGGACGTCTCAGCCTCAAGAACTGAGGGAAATAAATTTCTGTTGTTTATGAGCCACCCAGCTTATGGTGTTTTGTTATCGCGGCCCAAAGAGACTAAGGTGGTGCGTTAAAGCAGATTATACCTAAGAAACCCCAAAGAGTTCTTAGCTTGGAGTTCAAATAGTCATTTAGTCATTCAGGTAATATTGATTGAGTACCTGTAATATGTCAGGTACCGTTTTAGGTACTGAGATTAAAATGGCAGACAAGACTAAACTCTTGCCCTTGTGGGAGTTTGCGTTCCAGTTGGGAAGACAGGTGAGAAACAGTAAACAGGTCAGAGTGTGATCATGTGACCAAGAAAAAGAAAGCAGGGAAGCCTAGAGGGTTCTACCTAAAAGGGGTTGCCATTTTATATAAGGTGATCAGGGAGGGATTCTTGTCCCTGGGGATTTTAGGACTATCCAGCTAGACCTCCTTCCCATATAAAGAAAGTAGGGTAAAGAATTAAAGGTGCTGTGAGTACAGTAGTAAAGAATCCAGAAGGCCCCAAAGGGAAGGTATTTCCTTCAAAAAAAAAAATGTGAAGCTGAAAAACAGGTATTTTCCACAGACATGGAAAAACCAAGCCCAAACAATACCACCTCTTATTTCTGAAAAACAGTAATAAATACCTTTGTAGGTCGACTCCAATTAAATCCATAAATACATCCATGTCCAAGACAGTGATGGTTGCAGAGCCCTGTGGATTTATAATATGCAAACCTTCCCTGAAACATGATACTATTCCGAAACTTTTTGCCTTTCTAATATGACAACCGCAGACATCCTAACTAGAATGTGAAGGTGCTCTTCGTAGCACTGACATTATTGATTTTGTTGTTAATGGTGCACACATAAATGACTGATAACTCCCTGGCCAGACCCCCTTTCTGCCACTGAAAGGGCTCTGTGCTTGATTCATACAGGGCTTCTCGATGAACAGGAGGTGTACGAACAGAGGAGAAATTGGTCCTGAGGTGAATTGACTCTCTTGAGGTAGATTTGTTTGTGCTACCTGTACACTAAACCTTAGGAACCTTCGTTTAGGCTTCATGTAGGAATTTTAAGGAGAAATGAGCCATTTTGGGAACACCTTATGTCTTATCAGAGGCTCTTTCTTCTCATTGAGACCTGAGTATTCCCAGAGGACTTTTCAAGTTTACCATTGTAAGAACAGACTGAGAATTTTTTGAAGTCCTCCAGGTTTCTCTTTATGGGTTTTTCCAATATAGATATTCTATAGAACACCACAGAAAGGATGTGCTCTTTTCCTCACAAGTAGATGACAGAAACGGACCCCTAATCACTGACTAGAGGTTTTCTCAGCCCTGAATTAGATTGCAAGTGGACGTTGCTTTTCAGCAACAGGATCTTCTCTGTAGAGGGTGATAAAATGTGCCCATTTCTGTGACCATGAGAACAGAGCTTTCCAGATGATGGACTACAAAGGGCAACAGGCCATGGTCTCAGTTCCGCAGGGAGAGGAATCAGTAGGTATTATCAGGCGGACTCACAGATACCTCTGCTTTGCTGTGACGTCCTCTCAGCAGCAAGAAGCACCATTTGGACTCACTCTGCTGCTGTAAGTTCCTTCCTTGAAGAATAAAGACCTGCACAGGGAATGCAAGCCTACATGGCGGGGCTTTTCAGGAAGTGACCACGTAATAATAATCAGCTACACTTTAGATTCCACACATCCTCGTTCACTTCTCTGGGCATCGGAGTACAAAATCACAACCAAGAAGCTCACGTGGACAGCTGGGGACCAGCCGCAGCAGAAGTCATACAGAGTGCTACGTACCAAGCCTTATCTGTGCACTTGACGGCTCTTCAGCAGTCTGATTGTTAGAGTAGTCCTGTAGCTGGGTGGTGGTTTAAGTCCCAGCTTACTGATAAGACAAGGCCTAACAAGATCCAGTAGTTTGCCCAAGGTCACACAGCAGGTAAGTAGCCGCGATTCTGACCCAGGTAGTCTGGCTTCAGAGCCTGTGATTTTATCCAGGATGTGGGGCAGCCTCTCAGTAGTTGAACTCCATCAAGCTGGTATTAATCACCTTTTAACGAGTTGGGGTAATAGAATCTTAGGTTGAAATGGCCCATCAAGATCCAGTTTAATTCCTTTCCTGATACAGGAGTCACGGTGCAGCATCTGAGCTAGAAAAGCCTTTGCCCTGGCCTTGAAGCTAGGGTGGCGGAGGACTCCTTACCTTGCAGGGCAGCCCATTCCATTTGCAGATGCCCTCATCATTTGGCTGTTAGCGCTGGCATTAAGCTACAATTGATCTGCCCATAACCTCCGCCTTTTTGTCTGTGCGGACGCTTGGGAGCTGCACACCGCAAGTGAGAACCACCTCGGCCAAGGCAGCCCTGCAGATATTTGGAAGCATTCAGTTCCCCCCTACGCTCACAACCAAGTCTTCCTTTAGAACAGACTGCAAGTATCCAAGCGGAAAGCGAGGAGAAAGTAGCAATTTAGATTTTCAATATTTTGTGACTTAAAATAGGAAAATTTACACGTAGAGCAACCCCCGACCCCATTTACGTCCTATGTTGGCAAGTGGGGCCGTTTGTTTTTCCCATGTATTGGCACGGGAGGTGGCAAATGCTGAGTTGTCAGGTTCGGTGCATTTTTCTGAGTTAGAACCTAAAGGGCTTTCCAGGGCACCAAGCTTTCAACTGTGATCATTAAAAGCTGCGGGACCCTGCCTGACTCTGGGGAGAAGCCCAGTGTTGTTGGTCTTCATCTACCCTCCCCAGGAGAGCTGCCCAAAACTAGGGCAGAAGAGACAACCCCTGGCTCGAGATCAGTCCTGGGCCCCATCCTTTTGACTCCAGATTCCTCCGGTGGCACCCCCAGCCTCCTGTTCCCGTTTGGTCTACTGTTGTGTCTACTTTCTCATGCAACAAATTCATCCCAAATTCCAACCCACAGTCAGACATTCGCTCTCCATTCTCACTAGACACAAATGTCTAGATGTTGACCCCTGCCCATACCCTGACCCTGCGTATTCTCTGTCCTGCTGACCAACTTGAACTTTGGAATAACACAAACTCTCCAGCTACCAGAGACTCCTCTGCTGGAGCTTGATGGCCCCTCTGTATTTTCTGACCTTGACTCTGCTTTCTGTATCAGCAGTAATTGTACTCACACCCAGCAGAGACTCTACATCAAAATCCATCAAGATTTCTAACCACATCATTATATCTGTCAACTTCACCAAACTCCTGTTCACAGGCCCTTCTTTCAACAACCTGGCACTGACACAGTATAATTTCTTTTTAAATCGTGATGCAATTTGATGTACTTTTCAAAAGGTCATGGTGGCGATTTGGAAGAACATTTGTTTTGTTTGGGAAAGGGAGTTTGACAGTGCTGGTGGCTTTAATGGAGCTCTTCAGAGCCGATCCCAGGGTGATTTCGGAGCATTAGCAAATGGTGAGTCTATAGGGGTATGTGGAGATTAGGGCCACTGGTGGAGAAGATCAGATGATGGAGACACAGTGTTCAGGGCACCAGCTAGGGCAGCGAGCCTCAACCACATTTGGAACCGTAGGTCCCAAGGAAATGAGAAAGGATGGAGGGCAGACCCAAAAAGTTACCTACTTGTAGGTTAAAGTCAAATATAAACGGTGCTGTGGTAGCCATCATTTCCTTTCATTGTGGTGAAAAGCACATGATATAAAATGTACCATCTTAACCATTTTTAAGTGTACCATTCAGTAGTGTTCAGTATATTCACACTGGTCTACATTGGGTCTTCAGAACTTTTTCATCCTGCAAAAGACACTTGATGGCCATTCCACACTTGCTCGTTCTGTGCCCCCGTCAGCCCCTGACAACCACCATTCTGCTCTCTGTCCCTACCAGGCTGACACTCCAGCCACGTCCTATGAGTGGAATCGTACCGTTTTTGTGACCAGTTTATTTCACTTCACGTAGTGTCCTCAAGGTTCACCCATTAGCCACAATTTCTGGAAGGCCGTTTTGTGCCCAGCACGCCATGTCATGTCATCGTCCCCATGACTGCCCTGGCTGCCGTGCTGGTCTCCAGCCCACAGATTCAGAATGAATGATGCCGCCCGAGGCCAGGCTCCAGCACTGACACAGGAGAAGTTGGAGGGTTGCTTGCAGAAGGATGACTGTGGTGTTGGGGGTTACGTCCCTCGGGAAGTGAGAGGGGGGGCAGACACACAATGCAGTTGTGATTAAGGCTGCAGTGGGCAGCGCTGGAATGGGTTTGGCCTTTCAAAGTTGTCCCAGGTGAGTCACATGGGTGGGGGCTTTGTGTTCCTGCCTCAGCCAGTTGTTGCCCGGAGGCCTCTCTCTTCAGGGAGGAGATGTAAGCTTGTGTGAGGCAGTTACTTGGGGGCCGCCACTCGAACAGCGGGTTCGAAGATGCTGAAGAGAGGTTGAGTGAAGGATGGCCCAGTAACTACTACAGATGCAGAGAGAATGGATTTCTTTATTCTTAAAAGATTGATTTATCTATTTTAGAGTGAGAGCAAGCATGAGCAGGGGAGGGGCAGAGGGAGAGGGAGAGAGCCTCAAGCAGACTCCCCGCTGAGCACAGAGCCCCACGCAGGGTTTGATCTCACAACCTTGGGATCATGACCTGAGCTGAAGCTTAACCGACTGAACCCCCCAGGTGCCCCTTAAGGTCCTATAAATGACATAAGGAGCTGAGCAACTTTTATTTGACTTAGAAACCCATGGTCTACTTGTTACCCTGGGCTTTCTTTGCAACAGAGACCCAGTCTCCACACTAAAGTTAAACTTGGAATCTATTGGTCATTAAAATGGAATCAAAGCCCAGAAACTAGACTTGAGTGCATCTTTCACTATTTACCTAATCGTTACATTTCCTGGCAGCACCAATCTTTTTTTCCTGGTTCTTGTCACAAGGAGCGAAGCCATGTCACTGTCATAGCTTTGTAATTGTGCTCTGTGCCTAAGGGCTGTCCTTCCTCTGATCAGTCCCCTGCTGTCAGATTAATCCTCCTGCTTTTTCCACTTGAATTTAGCAAAACTCCTACTGTGTGCCTGGAGTGTCCTAGGGGTCAGATGGTACAAATCAGCCACAGTCTCCTCTCCCAAGCTGTTGACAACCTTTGGAGAGAAACATCGCCCCTGCCTCTGGCACCATGGTGCTCTTACCAGCTCCTACTGGCCACGGGAGGCTATGAGGCAGACACTGTGCTATAAAGGCTTGACATACGTTATCTCGATGAATCCTAATAACCACTTTCTCAGCTACCTCTCGAGAGTACTCATTTTTTGATGGGAAACCTGAGTCCCAGAGAGGTTAAGTGCCTTGCCTAGTGGATCTCAGCTAGGAAGTGGCATAGTCAAAAAAAGGCATTCCAGCTCCAGAGCCAGAGTTCTTAATCACCATGCTTAGAAACTTTGACTTGCTGCTGTCCTCGGGATCGGGTCCAAAGACCTCCATTATCCATGCCCTTCCTAACTCCCTCTCTGCCTTAACAAACCACACAAATGCTATCCTCCCGATGAGGCAAGTCTCCAAACCTTGACACCTGCTGCTTCTGAGCACTTTGTCCTGCTATTTGCTAAGTGCTGGAAGGATTCTTTCAATCCAGATCTGATTGCAGACCCAGGTCGAGCTCAGCCCCCTCCAGAGAGCCTTTTAACTAACTACCCTGGAAACTGTGGTCCTAGCCTGCTACCAGACAATACTCTGTCTCACATAGTCATGTCTCTTTCCCCATTTGGCCTATAAGTTCCTTAAGAAGGGCTTTTTTTGTGACAAAATCATTCTAGTTCTTTCTTCCTGTTGCCAAGAAGTTGTTACCTGTAGAAGCTACCAAAATTTTCATATGAAAGGTAATGATGTATAGCTTCAAAAGTAAATCTAAGCTTGTAGATTCTTGAGATAGTTACAGAACCTTATAAATATTCAGTGTGACTAATTCCATGAAAATTCTGTCCTTGACATGTTACTGAGAACTACCACATCTCCACATTTTTTTACAACTAAACTTTTTTGAGATCATGGTAGATTAACATGAAGCTATAAGAAATAATACAGAGACACCCCATGTATGTTTCACCCACGTTCTCCCAGTGGCGCATCTTGTAAAGCTGTAGTTCAGTGTCAAAACCAGGAAATTGACATCGATACAGTCCATTTACAGAACACGTCTGTCACAACGAGGATTCCTCCTATTATCCTTTTATGACAACACCCCTTGCCTCCCCACCCCCCCTACACCCTGGCAACTAGCAATCTGTTCACCATTTCTATGATTTTGAAGATTGACAAAATTATAGATTATATCCCACATGATGTGGTATATAATCTTTAGGGATATAATCTTTAGGGATTCACTTTTTTCCTTCAGTATAATTCCCTAGATATTCATCTAAATTTTGGCATGTAACCATAGTTAGTTCCTTCATATTGCTCAGTAGTAGTCTGTATTTTGGATATGCCCTTGTTTATTTAACCATTCACTCCTTGGAGGACATCTGGGATAATTCTAGTTTCCGAGTATTAGGAATAAAGTTATCAACGTTCATGTACAGATTTTTGTGTGAACATAAATTCTCATTTGTCTGGGGTAAGTACCCAAGAATGCAAGTGCTGGGTCCTGTGATAGTTGAATGTTTAGTTTTAGAAGAAGGTGTCAAATGTTTCAACACATTCCACCAGCACTGTATGAGTAATCCAGTTTTCCTACCTCCTCACCAACATCTGGTGGTGTTACTATTTTTTTTAAATAGTATTTATTTTTATTTTTATTTTTATTTTTAAACAATCTCTACACCCCACATGGGACTCGAACTCACAACCCCAAGATCAAGAGTCACACGCTCCACCCACTGAGCCAGCCAGGTGCCCTGTGTTATCACTAATTTTATTTTAGCCATTCAGCTATGTATGTAGGAATATTTCATTGCAATTTTAATTTGGATTTTGCTAGTGGCCAGTGACACTGAACAATTTTTCATGTGTTTATTTGCCGTCTATATAAACTCTTCAGTGAAATGTCTTTTCATGTCTTTCATCTGCTTTCTAATTTGAATAGGTTGACAGTTGCGTTTGAGAAGTTTTTTATATATTAGATCATAGTCCTTTGTTGTGTTGTGCTTTGCAAATATTTTCGACTTTGTCTTTTCACCCCCTTCACAGGGTCTTTCACAGGGCAGAAGTTTTAAATTTTGGTAAGGTGGGATTAATCATTTTTTGGAGTTGTTTTCCCTTTCATGGATCATGCTTTTGGTGTCAAGTCTAAGTATTCTTTGCCTAGACTTAGATCCCAGAGACGTTCTCCTGTTTTATATACTGGATAACATTCCCTTTGACATGTAAATCTGTGGTGCTTTTTTAATTAACTTTTGTATAAAGCGTGAAGTACAGGTTGAGGTTGATTTCTTGAATATGGATGTCCGATTGCTCTAGCACGATTTGATGGAAGGCTGCCTTGATTTTTGAACTGGAGTCAAACTTAGCTCTTTCCCTGCTTCCGGGTCCAACCACCTTCCATGCCTCCTGGACAGCACCATCAGAATGTCCCACAAGCACCTCTGTCTTAACCTGCCCAAATGGAGCTCATCATTGTCCTTCTCTTCTCCCACCCCAACCTCAACATTTTCCCCTTCCTAATTTCACTGTTCTTGTTAATGCTTCCCTTCACCCAATTGCCCAAGGCAGAAACACAATTGCCCAAGTCATTATCCCAGAGTCCACTCTTACCTTAAATCTAGCATACTGATCTATCAGCAAGTCTTGTCAGCTCTGTCCCCAAGCCATCTCTCAGATCCATTCCCTTCTTTACTTTACCCCTGCCTCAAGCATCTTGTGCCTCAAATGTGAGATAGCCTCCCAGTTTTTCTGGTTGATTTTGGTCTCGCTTTTTGGTCCCTTCTCCACAATGCAGCTCTAGTAATCCCCCAAAAATTCAGATCTGATGAGGTAACTGTCTTTATTTTAAACTCTTTCTGTTGTTTGCTGCTGCCCTAAGGCAGAAGTTCCAACAAGCCTTTTCGCCAGACCCTGCGTTAACTCTCCAGCCTCAGGGGCAGTACCTAAGGTGCTGGGTAAGCCTGACTTACCATAAATATTTATTGATTGACTAATAGGGTCTTAAATGTTGGATGAAGTAAGCTTCTCAATGTCAACAACCTAGATTCTGTTTTTAATAGTGCGCCTATCTGCTTTCTCCAAGTGTCCACATTTATTGAAAGTGAAGCCTGTCCCAAGACCTGATGTCTTCGGGTTACCCCATCACAGAATTAGGACAAGGACTTGGGTGTGGGAAGTTTATTTAGGATGTGATTCTCAGAAGCAGGAGAAAGAGAGCAAGAGAAACGAGACAACAAAGAAAGCTAAGCTGCCCTCTGGAATGCATGAGAAGTGTACAGAATAAAAGACATCTGAAAATAGGTAGCTAGAGCCTGAAAGGCAGAGTCGGAGCTTGTATCCACTTGCTCTTGACCCCCATTGGTTGAGGGTTGCTGCCAAAGCATGAACAACCCTGTGGCTGTGATTGTCCACCCAGGATCCAGCACCCACGACATTGGGGGGAACCCCTGGGGCAGAAAACAGAAAGACTCGGGGCTCACTTTCGGGGTGGGATGCAAGCTACGCATGATGACGTTGGGTTTGCCTGGAACTCTTCCCAGCTGACGACACCACAATTGGAGGTGGGCTGACACGTACGTGAGGTGTTTGCTACAAACCCCAAAGTACAATGGGGCATCAGCAATGTCAGCCTTTCTTGTGCATGTCGATGATAGAAGACCTGTTTATTTTTCTCCTCCTCCATACACGGGAAAACAGTAACAATACGAGAATTCCAAGCAGGGTAGCAAGTGCTATAGGAGCTTAGCAGACAGTTTACAAAATCTTTATTAAATCAGCCACCAAATGTGAACAGTTCTGATATGCCCAGAGCGTTTGTATTCATAACTCATGGGGTTATTGGGAAGATCAAATGTGAAATAATCATTATAAAGCACTTCGCGCAGTGCCTGGCACAAAGCAAGCACTCAATAAGCGTTAATATTTATACAATTATTGTTGTTGATTGTCAGAATTCCTCAGACCCACATCAGTGAATAGTAGGAAGTGGTCTGTCAGCAGGAACATGGAAACATTTTCATTACATAGAACTTAATGTCGCAGGGACAGTCATTAAAACAGGATCTAATTTTAGTCTTCTGGAAGACAGAAAATGCTAGGTTCTCCGGAAATGTTGAATCCTTCCCTGGGCATGTAGTCTAATTTTCAAAAATTAAGCTACGTCATCTATAAAATGAAAATGAAATTGTACTGATCTTCATAAGAGGCCCAGGAAAATCTTAAGCACTATATAGACACATTTTAAATGGGGAAAAAATGTTATTTTTCCATCAGACGTAATTAGAAATCAGTCACAAAGTTCTGAGCTACACGGGAGGAAAGGAATAAGATTTTTCCCCAGTTTTTTTATGGCCGCCAAGTTGAGCCCACACTTATCCAATGAGCCCCAAAATGGAATACCGTTCTGCTCCAGCTATACTGACGGCAGCGACTCAGGGAGTAAATGATAAGATTCCGTCCTTCAAAAGTGCTTTTAGAATTGGATTCTACTGAGTTTCATTTTGCTATCGGCCAATCACAAAAGAGGCTACAGTAGGGAAAAGTGAAGACATCGTGCTGCAGAGAGGTTGCTGCATAGAAAAGGAGGCAAGGACCCCCTAATTTAGAGAAATCGATGGAAAAAAAGGCAGTTATGCTGTAACGGAAGGCAACCGTTAAATGCAGCAGTAAGAGGAGAGTGATGGCTTTGAATGGAAGACAAAGAATCAGGGAGAGATAGGAATAGACTAAAACACACACGCAAATACAAAAGAGAAAATGCAATGATTATTATATCGCTTAAATGCAAACCATCACCATGAAGGTGAAAATCTTCTAAAAGGAGTGAGTGAGTGGCAAACTGCAGTTCATCATCTTTACCCAAAGCGGAGTCCCAAAAAACTTTTAAGCCATCTTGAGATCCTTTCACCTCTGCCCACTCCAGAGATTTCCCCTCCTACTTAATTTGCTCCTTGCAAGATCTCTGAGGGGGCGGGGAACCCTACAGAATGACAGAATGGCCTTGTGTGCAGTGGCATTCTCTTCCCCTTCCAGTGAGTTCTACCGTGGTTCAAAGCCACATTCGAGGGTCTTGGAGATACTGTTCTCCCCTTCCCTCTGCTCCGACCATTCTCCTGCTCCTGCTCCTGCTCCTGCACCTGCAGTTGTGTCATCACTGATGCGTATAGCCTGAGAAATCCGGGCCCTGCACCAGTTCTCCAGGTAATAGAGTGAGCATCTAAAGAAACTTGAGAAGCCCATGACTCGGTCTTTTGGTGAGTAAACCCATATTCAGAAAGGCTTTTGGTCATAGGCATTTGAAAAAAGAAAAGAAGAGTCTTTTCCAGGAATCTTGCTCTGTTCAAAACCCAGTTTAGAGTTCTCTACTTCCTAAGAGTCCCTGCCAATAACTGATGAGCCTGAGAGAGTTGGACAGCACACGTTGCATAATGGGGGTGGCCTCAGCTGTGACACATGTGTCACTGCTGTCCCCTATACAATAGAAGAGATGACCCAAGACACCAAGCTCTCCAGCCAAGAGGCGAAAAATATTTCAGGGCTGTGGCTGACTATTGATGGAAACTTGTTGGGAGAAAATGTGAGGCACCTTCTCCTAGACAGAGTGAAATGGGATAGCTGCCCAAGCCCTCATTTTAATACGGAGACCATAATACAAATCTCTTAAAAGAATCTTTAAAAAAAAAAAGAAAGAAAGAAAAAAGCTCATAGAGGAGATCTGTTAGGGTCTGTCAACAATTAACACCTTTTTTTATTTGACATGCAACATTGTGTAAGTTTAGGATGTGTAACATATTGGTTTGATACATCTATATCTCAGTATGCTGACCATAGCAGTGTTAGCTAACACCTCTACTCCATCTTGGAATGATCATTTGTGATAGTGCTGGGAACAATTAAAATCGCTCTCTTACCAAGTTGAATATTTAGAATACAGTGTTGTCGTCTGTAATCACTGTACCGTGTATTAGGTCTCCAGGGCTCGGGTGTCTACTAGTTGCAAGTATGTACCTTAAATACCATCTTTCCCATCCCCCTATCCCTGTATGGAATACTCTTTAGACTTGAGAAAGAAGGAAATTCTGCCATTTGCAACAACATGGATGGATCTTGAGGAAATTATGCCAAATGATATAAGTCAGAGTGAAGGAAACAAATACCAGATGATATCTCTTCTATCTGGAACCAAAAAAACTTAAAGCTAACACCCTTTCAAATGACCCAATCCCAGGTGCTCAGCAGCTTAGCTAAAATGTCCAAGTACCTCTTCCTTACACAGAAACTCCTTTGAAGATCCAGCTCCCACTAATGATCCCCAGCAGCTCCAGTCAGTGCTGCTTTTCACAAATGAAGCTTTTCAAAAACTTGGAGTGGACAAATGTGGCTTTGAATTTTCAAAGAAATCTACTGAAAAAAAAAAATACTGAAATGGGCATACTTCAGTCTTAAATGCACACACACAAATATTCTCAAGCCTGAGAGATTGGTTCAGATCAAATATTATACTCGTGTAAATGTGCTTTTTTCCTAATTATTAGCAGTGAGGAATGGGAAATGGGAAGGGGTGGGGTGTGCTGGGTAGGAGTCCGGCCACGTGTGCACAAAGTCTCCTGATACAACCTTGTAGCAGCTGCTATGCACTATTCAATAACCACTATTTCTCCATGCTGAGATTAGACAAAATTCAGAGAATTAATGCAGCGGTTGGTAGAATCATTATGCTATAATGGGTATAATTCTACCCTCTCCCACCTTTTATGACATGTCTTTAGATTTAAGAAGGCGGAACACTTCGTAATTCTTGAACAACTTGTATACCTAGTTCTTAATAGTTACTGTCCTGAGTTCATTTATAACAACTTCTAGGCTCGGTGTTCATTTTCTCAAATATTTCTGTTCTATTCCCCTTTATTGTAGAGTATATTAGGTTGCACTCACATTAGTCAAGAAAACAACAAAGGCTGGTGCTAGTGGCAGGGGCTTTCAGGCATTCCCTCTGCATTCTCTGAGTGTCCTCAACATCCCCAGTGGAACAGAGACAGCTACTCTCACCCAAGAGTTGAGAAATTTGGGGGGCCTGACTCTGAGTGGCTCAGATAGAGACGGAGTGCCCATCTAGGCTAAGAGAATGCTCTGCCTGATGGATTGACTGGGTCCTCTGGGGGGGGGGGGGAGATGCCAAGACAGATTTATCGGAGAAGAACACCTGTGAAGAAAAAGGGGAAGAAGCAGGATTGGGCAGAGGTAGCCATTAGATCACCATGCAGATCTTAGGAAGTCCATGCGAGCCCCATGGGGAGCTCCAGAGCCACGATTGTCACTTAAAGGGATCCTGAAGTAGGCCGATCTGAGGATAGTTTCTATATGACTTGGGACTGTTAATTTTCCATCCCCACTATTAGAGTGATGGGACAGAGTGACGGAATGGAACTGAGGTCTCATTTCAAATATCAATATCATCATGTATGTATAAGAAGTAGAGAGTGAGGGTTAATACAGACCAGTGGTTCTCAGCCAGAGACAATTTTTGGCCCTCACATGCATGGCACTGTCTGGAGACAATTTTGTTCGCAACTGGGGAGGTGGTGCTATTGGCATCTAGAGCACAGAGGTCAGGGATGATGCTAGACACCCCCGAATGCACTGGATAGAACAACAAAGAATTATCTGCGTGAAAATGTTAATAATGCGCAAGCTGAGAAACGCTGCTCTTTAGATAAAGATACCTTATGTGCAAGTATGTAGTAAGAGATGCCATGAAAACCTTTTCTCTCTGAGAAATTCTTAATGATGACTGTTTTGTTCTTATTTGCATCTCTCGATACTTGTTACTGAGATTCTATCCAACTGTTTTAACTTTTAGACAGAAAGGCTAGATTGAATTAGTGAAATGTCTAAATCCTGGCTTTTTGAAAAAATAGGCTTTTAAGACCAATATTAATTTGGGTTAACTCACATACTATTTATTTTCTAAGAAAGATTTATTTATTTGAGAGAGAGAGAGAGAGAGAGAGCATATGCCCATGGGGGGGAGGGAAAAAGGGAGAGGGAGACAGAGAAACCCAAGCAGACTCCATGCTGAGCATGGAGCCTGACACAGGGCTCGATCCCACGACCCTGAGGTCACGACCTGAGCCAAAACCAAAAGCCGGACCCTCAACCAACTGTACAACCAAGATGCCCCAACTTACATACCATTTAGTATGTGATGTCCTTAAAGCCTGCATTGGTGACCAGAAGGGAAATCATCTGTGATTAGCATATAAATTGCCTTATGAAAGTATTATTTTAAAATACTAGTTTGTTTCTGATCTGTTTAGGTATCCCTGGACTGGAGATTTGTTTACTCTGGAAGTTTACTCTGGTGTATTCTCTCTTTTGTACATATTACAGAGTTGGATGTCAGTGCCAGCTCAGATGGAAATACTGAAAGTTCCAAATTAGACTGAAATCTGGAAATTTACTGCAGTATGTCTTCTATGCTTTTCTTTGTGGGATTTCTACTAAAAAAATAACACAACGAAAGCAAAGTTTTAGCACTATACATTTTGAACCATCCAGTAGATGCTTTAGCCTTCAGGGAATTTAGCTCCAGAACTGGTGCTCAGAAAATAAAAAGCCTGAAGGGATAAAATGATCAGCTAACAAAAAAAAAAAAAATTTTTCCAAGATGTGAAATGTGTGTCCAATCCTAGATCAAGGACTACATGTTCAAAGTTGTATGAATGAAGTTTAACATTACTTTAGAAAAGTCTAGAAGAAAGTTTGTCATCAGTGCAATAAAATCATGTTCAAGGTGGAGCGGTAATGATATCAGCTCTTGCGTAAAACCCACTATTTTTATCTAAACGCAAAATCATTGAATGCTTTATATCCAACTGTCTATGTTCACATAGCCATGAAAAAAATCAATTGTGACACAATGAAGAAAAGGCAAGAAAACAAACCATTGTAATCACTGTATTTTGAAAGCTCTTCGCAAACAAATGTAAGATGCTTAAAAGAAGGGAGGAGAATGATGAATTGTTTGCTTACCAAAATAAAAGAAAAAATCAACATTATAAGCAAAAGTATTTGAAGTCTTAGGAATCTTTAATCCATTAAGACGATGTCAGTAATAGCATATAAAATGCCTGTTCAAACACCGCTCCTCAGTGGATGTGATATGCTAAGCTACATACTCTGGGTTGCTCTGGGTGTGTCACCTGAGTCGTGAAGCCTCCCGGATTGTTTTAGGCCTCACAGCTTTCTCACTTCTTACTGGTCAGTAACAAAGAGACTGGCACTTAAAGAGTTTGATTTGCCCCATGTGCGGTGTTCTTCCCACAAGACACCAGGAGTGTCTCATGTTCTGTCTTTGCCACCGCGCACACCATGAACACACAGTACCATGTACATAACAGCACTCAAGAATGCTTGTGGAATAATTGGTTCTTGAGCTCACCTCTCACGCTGTTCACTCTAGACTTGTTTAGGCTCTGCTAAAAGAGAGGAATCACTTAGCCGTCCCCAACTGGCCTACCTGTGTATTGATGATAAGAGCAAAGATAGATACGGAACTTCCCCCCAGCGGTGTGTCTGCCAAATTCACCCACTCTGATTCTGCTCTGACCCACACCTTTTAACCCAAATAAGTAACTGAGTAAACAGAAACCATTTACTCAGTGCTTCTTTGTAGCAGATGCTGTTACACGCTTTACAGGTCGTCTTTTTTAGTCAGATACAGTATTTCTGCCCAAGCCATAGTAGGGATCTTGTTAAGGTCAGGACCAATGACATGAGGGGCTTTGAGAATTCACTCCCCCCCCTTTTGTAATCTTTCCACCACTCCATCTAGTCTTTCTTCAACCATTCTTGATTGACTGTTTTTGGGTTATCCTATCAAGCTCTGCCCCAACATACCGGGGACCCATCCTGATTCATACACACGTCCTTGTCACGTAGGATGAAGGCCTGGTCCCCTTACGTTAACCAGCTAGCATACGGCTCTTGTTTTGCTTCCTGGCAGCTTATCCTTTCTACACCTGTTCTGTGCTTCAGTTCATCCTAGAATACTGCTCTGACCATGGTATTTATTTATTGAAAAAAATAACGTAAAATATGAAAATGTAACTAGTAGTTGCCACCAGGATGGGAAGCAAGATGGTGGGAAAGATATGGTAAAAGGGAGACTGGTTTTTAAAGATTTTCGTTTGTTTGTTTTTCTTGAATTTTGTTATCATGTGAATGCAGTAAAAGTAATGAAAATTTTAATAATTATTTTTAAAAATATTTTCATGCCTTCCCATAAATGACAAAGTCTCTGTTCTTTTTTTTTAAGATTTTATTTATTTATTTGAGAGAGAGAGAATGAGAGCCAGAGAGCACGAGAGGGAAGAGGGTCAGAGGGAGAAGCAGACTCCCCGCCGAGCAGGGAGCCCGATGTGGGACTCGATCCCGGGACTCCAGGATCATGACCTGAGCCGAAGGCAGTCGCCTAACCAACTGAGCCACCCAGGCGCCCAACAAAGTCTCTGTTCTTAACACTGACAGACAAGTACTGCTGTGGTCTGACTCCCAGCTACATTTCCAGCCTTAGATTATTCAGCCTTCCCTTTGTTTATATTCTACATCCAGGTCTTTACTAGTGCCAAAAAAAAAAAAAAAAATTGTTCATTCTGCTCTGACCACATGGAACCTTTCATCTGTTTTTGCCCATCAAATTCTTACCCAACTTTGAAGGCCTTGCTTAAAAGCAACTTCCTTCATTAATACCTTCTACACAGTCAATCACCTCAAGAGCTGTTAGGCTTCTTTTTTGGTTTGTTTTTTGTTTGTTGTTTGTTTAAGTAGGCTCCACACCCAGCATGGAGCCCAACACGGGGCTCGAGCTCACGACCCTGAGATCAAAACCTGAGCTGAGATCAAGAGTCAGATGCTTAACCCAACGAGCCACCAGGTGCCCCTTAGGCTCCTTTTAGCACAGTTGCCAGGAAAAGGAGTGGGTGTCTCCTGAGGGCCAAGAAGTGGACTCTCCGGGCACACACTTTACAACATCCCATTATCTGTACATGAGTTTCCTCATCTGTAAAACAGCCTAGGGGCACCTGGGTGGCTCAGTCAGTTGAGCCTCTGAGTCTTGATTTCGGCTCAGGTCATGATCTCAGGGTTGTGGGATCAGGTGCCACATCAGGCTCCATGCTCAGTGCAGAGTCTACGTGTCCCTCTCCCTCTGCTCCTCCTCCCACTTGCGCTCTCTCTAGCACGCTCTCTCGCTCTCTCACACTCAAATAAAATTAAAAAAAACAACAAAAAATAAAATGGTCCTAATGGAAGGACCTTCATCACTGGGTTGTTGATTCTTTTAAATATTTAATTGGCTGCCTACGATGAGACCGGTGCCAACCTGGATCCTGGGGATACAGAGGTGAATGAAATAGACTATGCCCAGCTCTCAAGTTTATTTTCTGATAGGAGAGGCTGAAATGCACAGTCTACCGTTAACACAGCACTGGGAACATAGTGAATGCTCTATAAACGTTAGCTGTCATGACTATTGTCACTGTTGCCGGTATTCAGTACTTCTTTTTATAGATGAGGAAACTAAGGCCTATAGACACTTAGATGAGATGCAGAAGGTCAAGTAGCTAGTAAGAGATTCTAACTCTGGTCTTCCTGCCCCAGAGAACTGGTAGCCTTTCCACTACGCTGGTGGCTCCAAAAATAGGCTCTACGGCAGACTCCTTGGGGGAGCTTTACAGAAAGTACAGATTCTCAAGCCCCAGTGGCAGATGGACTAGGTCAGAAATTCTGGAGACAAGCTAAGAATCTGTTTTTTGGAAATTTCTCAGGTAGTAGTGATACACGGTCAAATTGGAGAATGACTGGGGTACGTGAAAATCTTTCCCAAGCTACTCCGGTATGCCTATTTGTAAATATCTAATCCATAAATTCATGAAAAATAGGCTCCTTGTTTTCTTATTTATTTTTTTCTCCTTCCTCTCCTAGCAAAGTACCTTATAAGCACTCAATAAGTATTTGAGTAATTAATTGCTTCATTATTTAATTAAAATTGCTCTTAAAATGCAAATATTCACAGCTGTGATACTGGAAGCCTGTTATGAGCAATCATTGATCTTCCTAGGAATATTTATTAATCAGCAAAGAACTGGGACTTGAGCAGGACACGCTAAACATCTAGGAATGGGACCGAGAAGGTCTCCAACCAAATGTTAGCCACATTGTTTGCGTAGCCTGGGGCCCTCTCTTAGCTTGCCAGCACTTCATTGACAACTTCAGGGAAGATGCAAAAAATGTGTTAATAAAACTCAAGAGATTGCAGCCCCTAGTTTCATTTCTTTTAAGTTGACACATGTATCTGGTTTGGGAAACTGGGGAAATCTTTTGTTTTGTTTTGTTTTTTGAAAAGAAAGCGAAAAAATCCTTTATTCTTATCACACCACGAACATGGAGTTCACTGTTATACGTTAAGATTATAAAGCAGGATCCCAAAATGCAGTGGCTGATTATTCACAGTAGACATATTAAGTCAAGAAGCTTATTTTTTCTCTCTTTGCTAAGGCACAAAGCCTGGGGCTATATGCATTTTTATTACACTTTACTGTCTTGGTTTCACTTGAGGATTAAAAAGAAAGTCAAGGTACAGTGCACATATCCTGATGGATTTTAGGATTTCTTGCTTTAGTGAAAGGAAGAATCTCATAAAGTACTTCAGATTATTGCTCAAGGAAGTATACCTACTTCCGTGATGACCTAAAAATTCAATCTTTTGTTTCTCCTATAAACGATCACACTGTATTTGGGAATGTTTTTCCCTGTAGTTTTCTATATCATGTAAAGCCACATTTAAAAAAAAAATAGCTTTTAGATTTGAAGTGAAAATATCTACAATAGTTCAGAGAAGTCTTTAGGACTGTTCAAGGAGCTTATAAACCACCTCGGGGTTGGGGTGAAGGTATGGGGAAGGAGGGGGTGGGTAGTGGGAGAGCGCTCAGCCTGAGAGCTGTAAAGAAGCCCAGGCAGGCAGCGAGACTGGAGACAGAGGGAGTGAGTAGATGTCCAGTTTAACTTCAGTTCTGACAAATCCACACCAAGAAACAAGAGAAGGGCATTGTACCAGCCTCTGTGCTTCGTTAAAAAACATGAAGTGTACTTGCTTCTTTAGCCTGTGCCTTGTTTTCTGATATGTAAAGGAGAGAGAAGCACCGACTGTTGTAGGACTTGGAAGTGCAGTAGATGAGATCTTCCAGTTTATTGATTTGTAACCAACGTCCTGATACTGGTTTGGCAGCTCTGCATCAGTGAGCCCAGAGAAAGGCGCTTTTCAGTGGCTGGGAGAAGAGCTGGGAACTGGAAACAGGGGCTCCTGGCAGACAAGGCTCTCGGATACGCGGTCAAATTGACTACAAAGGGAGTCAAGGTCAGGGAGCTTTGGAAATGCTGCAGATAGTGTGGGACGTAAGGGATGTGGATTTCCTTGGTTAAGGAGTGGTGTGTGCGTGTTTGAGCAAATTCTCCCTGCTGACCATTATTATCAAGGTGACTAGTAGAACAAACTGAAAAATCTACAAGTGTATCATTGCCCAAAATAGAAGAGTTTCACCGGGAAACAAAAAATGTGTAATTACTGGTGGTGTATCTTTTTTCATTTGTCTTCCTGATTTCATATTTCAGTATGAATTTGCTAACAGCTATATAAGTTGTCTTTTTTTCAGATGATACCAGTTCTGATATAGTCCCTTGATAATTATTTCAAATTGCCACTTCTGGTCCTTGGGAACACTCCCGTGTGCTAATACCGGGAGGGATAATTATGTAATTACCATGAGAGCCTTATGCTACTTGTGGCCCAAAATGCCCCCAGATAGGAATGCAACAGTGGCTCCGGGAAATTTCTGTGAGAATGATATCTTCCAAATGTGGAATAAATAAAAGCTCAAGAATAAACAGCAGAGGCTGATATGCAAACGATTTAATGTAATGGTGTTGCAAGGTGTGAGCCACTTGACTTTAGTTCCTGCTGCAAATCATGACATACATTAAGAAAGCTTTTAAAAGGGAACCTATTTTTTAAAGATTTTTCATTTATTTATTTGACAGAGAGAGCATAAGCAGGCGGAGTAGCAGGCAGAGGGAGAAGGAGAAGCAGGCTCCCCGCCACGCAAAGAGCCCGATGCGGGGCCCGATGTGGGGCTCGATGCGGGGCTCGATCCCAGGACCCTGGGATCATGACCTGAGCCGAAGGCAGTTGCTTAACCAACTGAGCCACCCAGGCGCCCGAAAATGGGAACCTATTTTTCAAGATAAAATCTGCATCCAGTTACATCAGCCAAGCAGAGTAATTCAACTTTTATCTCTTTGAAACAAAACAAAACAAAAAAAGGCAGAAGAAACTCTTCCTATGATCTCTTCCCTTCCCATCACATTTTTTCCTCACAGTCTGTAGATGTAACCAAAACTAAAGATTTTGACAAATGAACCAGAATAGGAGGCTGATTGCTGCCTTTCTAAATTAAAATTAATGATACCCTGAAGGTACTTGGGTCTCTGAAGTCAACTTAATGTTGCTACAACCTCACTCCATTATCACAGAATGAGGCAGTTGCATGAGCATGAGAACCAGTAAACACACTTCCAAGGTGCACGTGAGAAATCAGTGAGGGGAAAGCTGAAGGCTTAACAATGGGCAGAGGACTTGGTGTTTGTCCTCCTGTGCTTTCCAGTGGATGGAAGAGTCCATCAGAATGAGGAGAATCATGTTCCTGGAGAAACCATGGGCTATGTGGGGGAGGAAATATAATTTTCCCTCTATCCTTCTAGGTTCTTGGCAGAGACCTCCTGTAATAAAAGACAGATGAGCAGGAGAAAAGCAAACAGAAGTTAAATAACAGGTATACAAGGGAAAGACCCAGGAAAACTGAGTAACTCACCGAAATGGCTCAAACCACCACCTCTAATACCACTTGCAGCTAAAGACAAAAGAAAGATGTTGGGGGCTGCGGGGGAGGGTAGATCAGTTAGGGGAGGTTGTGAGGAGGTTGGGAGGAGGTTGTGAGCACAGTAAACAAGGGTAAGGTTCTTATTCAGATTTCAGTTTTGCTTTCTCCGTTGTTAAGGGTTTCTAGAGATTGAGTCGTTCTCCTCTTCCCAGGACAGAGCAGGAGACCCCCTTAAAATGCAGATTTCCCTTATAAATGTAAATTTCTCTTACAAAACATAACTTCTGCTGGTTTCAGGGCTTCTCCAGTGTCTGCTGTTTCTGAAAAACTAATGAGCTTGACTAATTCTTATGCCAAAGAGGCATGTTTGGGGGTGGCAAGTTCTGCTGCCCTTCAGCCGGCTCTAGGCGAGGCTCCCACTGACATCACGCCTCCCCTGTCTGGCGGAGGCTCACAGCCCTTTCATTTTAGGCTCTGTTTTGCCGCGGAGTCTGTGCACTCCGCCAGTAGGTTGTACAGAACACAGCTGGGGACGGCTGGTGGCCGGTGGAGAGATGAATGGAGGAGAAAAGAAAGGGAAAACAGAGAATAAGAAAAGGAATCCGAGATTAAGAAAGAAGGGAGTCAACACAGAAGTAAAAAATAGAAGGGGAAAAAAAGCTATGATAAGAGAAGATCATAAAGAGAAGCGGATGAATGATGGTCTCAGATGGGACCCTTTAGCATCCATGATATAAATCCGTGATTTATTTCTGTACACAAATAACATTTAAATTTAGATAAATTTTACTTGAAATCATTTCTTGGAGCCACAGTGTTATGATGAGCACTCTACACAAACTGAAAGCCAGAAATACCATGCAAGTGGTATTAGAGGTGGTGGTTTGAGCCATTTCGTGAGTTACTCAGTTTTCCTGGGTCTCTCCCTTGCATACCTGTTATTTAACTTCTGTTTGCTTTTCTCCTGATCATCTGTCTTTTATTACAGGAGGTCTCTGCCAAGAACCTAAAAGGAAAGAGGGAATAATATATAGCATAATACATAATTATGCTCCTACTCAGAGTGAGCACTCTGTTAGCCCTGGGTGCTTCCCCATGATCTATTCTAAAGTCAATCGCCAGAAACTCTTTTTCACTCAAAGGTGTCTCAATGTCAAGAAAACACATAAATAAATGGAAGGAAAAGAGAACTCAGCCAATCTTTGCATTCAACAAGCCTGGATGGTTTTGCCACCGAGCTATACCTATCACAAGCTCTCATTCCAAACCTTGTCTGAGACCATTTTTTTCCCAGTCAAACCTCAAAATAAATCAGAATTAGAACAATGGATTTTAAGTGAAAGGGATTATGATTAGTTAAAAGGATTTTAACTGAAACTGTAATAAATCTCAAGAGAGTTTCCAGGATAACGATTGAGCATGTATTTATGAGTTTTACAAGTAAGGATTTGGAAGTATGAATGAATTATGAAGGCCTCCCCAACACAGACACATGCATACAAAAAACTGTACAAACTGCAAAATTTCAGGAAAAAAAAACTCACGAATAGACCGTAGAGAGTCATTTGTGTACATGTGTGTGGTCTATTCACTATCAGCACAAGGAGAGGATTTTTGTTTTTGGGTTTTTTTTACAGGCTCATTCGTGTAGGTGTGAAGTCTGGTTCTTACATGCCCATGGATATTTAGCAAAGGTCTAGACAAACTGAAAGCCAGAAAATGGAAATGTACATGCCCAGTTACATCTTTCCCCAAGCTGGAGTAAACATGATCAATGCATGAAGTGCCCATTAGAACACTTGGATGCTACGTAGAAATCACGTCATTGAGCAATGTCTTCCCGCATCAGGATGGACCCCTTGGCTCTCCTTAAACCTCCAGTGAAGATGAAAACTTAAAAGTGATTAACAAGTCAAAAGAAAAAGTGGAAGCCCTTGAGAATTGAAAATAAAGTTGAGTAACATTTAAATTTAGATAAATTTTACTTGAAATCATTTCTTGGAGCCACAGTGTTATGATCTCTCCTGTTTCTTCTCTTTTTGACTTTAGGCAGTTTTGGGGGAAAAAATGAAATAAGGATGTCCTTCAGAACACATGGAGGAATGGACTGAGCTTTGGGAAATAGTCAAAGCTGAGAATAGAATGTGTTATCATCAATTTAGTTGAATGACTTGGTGTTCATTCCTTATTCCTAAAATTTTGCTCTCTGGTCTACCATAATCACATTGAGCACAGCGCCTAACAGATCACAGGAACTCAAAATGTCTTTTCATTCATCACATTTATCAAATATTTATTGACCATCTCCTAGGTATTAGGCACTGTGCTAAACTATGAATAAGATAATCAAGGTCTGTATCTTCATGGGCAAGTAACTTGGCATTCTAGTAAGTATCTTTTGAGTGAATGAAGAAACATTTCTTAAAGGCATGAAAGAAGGGAGGTCTCCGCAAACAGTGCACTGCCTACAGAACTCATCTGAAATGAGAAAGCAAAGGAGAATAATATATACTCCTTGTAGCTCTCAAATATGATTGTTTAAAAATTAGAACAAAACAAACAGGAAGGAGATTTGGGCTCTTGCTTTGCCTTGCACATTATTACTTTAAAATTGTTTGAGTCTGGTATTGTAGGCCCAATAAATCGAAATGATTTTTTTTTTTAACTTTGATCATCAAGAAGGAAGGAAAGAAAGGAGGGAGGGAGAGAGGGAGGTGAGGGGGAAGGCAGGTCTTTGCAAAAATTGTGCCGAGAATCACACAATAGGGAATTCTTCATGCAAAATGCAGTTGTTCGGGTGACACTTCTTGAATAAACTGTACATTAATTCATTCAACTAATAATTAGAGTATCTGCTATATGCCAGGTACTGTGCTAGTCAGCGGGGATATAGTAGGGAAAGAAAGATGTGTCCCTGTCCTCACGGAGCGTATTAAAAAAAAAAAAAAAAAGACCTTTTTCAATTTTCTCTGACATGCTTTACTGAGGAATACTGCAAACTAGATTATGAGTACTCAAGGAGCAGATGGTAGTTTTTTGCCCATCTGGGATAGTTCTAAAGAATAGACCCTTGTGTATCAGTAGATAAGGATTCTTCCAGTTCTAAGCTTTCGTGATCTATGATCTAATAGTAGAAACAGGATGTATGCTTCCCCAAAAGATGTTAAACTTGTATTTCTTTTTATAAAAGGAAACAGAGGTCGGGGCGCCTGGCAGGGGGGGGCTCAGTCAGTAAAGCGGCCAACTCTTCATTTCAGCCCAGGCCATGATCTTGGGGTCGTGGGATCGAGCCCCATGTCAGGCTCCATGCTCAGTGGGGAGTCTGAGTATTCTCTCTCCCTTTCCCTCTGCCCCTTCCCCCCTCTCTAAAATAAATAAATCTTTAAAAAAAAAAAAAGGAAACAGAGGTATTGCCTGTTAATTCAGAAGAAAGTGGGTTCTTCCTATCTCTTTGAAGAATTCTAGTTCTATTCCTTTGGCTCTTCCTACCCTGCTCACCTTCTAATACTCCATTCTACCCCTTTTAGTCTCACTTGCCTTGCCTTCCTTTAATGACTGAGACAAATTGCTCATCTCCAACTGGCCCTACTCAACACCTCCAGTTAAAATCTCACTGTTAGGTCAGATGCATCATGTTCCCTATGAATTCATCCGGCCATATGCCACCCCCCCTCCTTTGGAATTTCCATCGGCAACATCCTTACCCTCCCAGTCTTCCACACTGGAAATACATGGGTTCTGTTTGCTTCTTCCAAAATGAAGCTCCAACCCCAAAATTAATCAGTTCTTCCTTCTTTCAAAATACCTCCTCATCTGCACCTTCTCTCCCACTCCAGGCCACACAGTCTTAATTGCAACACCTGTCACCCCACACCTAGGTGATAACAACAGTCTCCAGGTCCCTCTTGAATCTGTGTCTCAGGCCTCGCTGACAGACCCAACTGCCTAAACCTGCACACTGCTTTCTCAAATCCTGAGTCCCTGCGCAGAAATCTTCCCTGGTTCCCTTGGCCTTGCCAGGGAAATCTCGAGCCTCAGAGTCTGGAATGCCTTGCTGTGGATCTCTGCTTCCGAGACACCTAGCTCACTGTACCTCACCATCCTCGGCAACAGCCGCGTTCTGCCCCAGGCCTTTCCTCGGCCTGTCCCTCTTCCTCACCTCCAAACCTCTGTGTGGCCAAGGACCAGAGACTCTAGCGTCTGCTCCTTGCGTGTCTGTTTAGGGTTTAACGAATGCTTGTCAAAAGAACAGAGAATTAACCGAGTAAAGAAGGAATTATGCCAGAATGCAAGTGCTAGTATATCATTTGTGGCTTTTGCTCCCTAGTCTGTATATGGTACTTGATATTGGTTCAAAACACAGCCAGTTAGAAAGGTCTGATACATGGAGCTTATTGTTACAAAAGTTTATCAAATTTCATTTCCTTGCCTAATTGCTCACAGAATAAAGTGCCTTTGTTCTTTGGTAGCTACACTGTGCCTTCAAAGTTTTTCTCTTTCTGAAAATGATGTCTTTGTTTATTCACCTGTGCATTCAATCCAAAGATAATCTGTGAAAAGAAATATTTTATGCTTAATTCTTTCGTTATGTTAAGACTGTTGCCTGAATGTTTCATTTCATTTTGTGACACATTTTTAATTTCAGTCTCTCTCATGCGTTTTCTTAACTTTGAGTTATAGGGATGGGAATTCACTTCTGTCTCCTTTTCATTTCTTGACATTATTGGGTGTACGCTGGAAACTACCTCTGGAGATCTCCTCATATAAGAAGAAAGCGCCCTTAGAGATGCGTGGCCTCTGATGGACTCAGATGCTGCCTCCACCTGGTCGCTCTGAATCTACCAACATCACTGCCAGGCGACAGGGCCCGTGACACGGTCATGCTCCTTTATCACCCCCAAATGTTCACAATCATCTCTTGATTAATTTGTTCATGAAATGACCCATTCTGTATTTAGAAACAATTATGTATTCCAAACATTCATTTGCATGTGTTCTCTATAATCTTATGGCATCACCTTCTTCATGACCAGGAACTGACCTTGCATTAGATCATAAAATATACCAACAACTAAACTTTCATAGATGTGGACGCCAGATTTGTTCTGCGTTCGATAAATGGGAAGGCCAGCTGCACATTAAATATGGATAAAATACTTGCCTTTCAACTTTAATCCTTAAAATAGCAGTTAAGACCAAGAGCCAGAATGAATTTGAATCCTGGCTCTGCCGGTTTGCTATTTAAAGTGAGTCAAATTTTGTTGTTGTTGTTTTTTAACCTCTCATGTTTTAGTTCCTACATCAGTGAAGTGGGCAGATACTATGACTTCTTACCACTGAGTTACTGTGAAACTTAAATAAGTTAATTCATATTGCCATTAACGGAGTACTTAATAAATTTTAACCATTTTGGGGGGGGCGCCTGGGTGGCGCAGTCAGTTGAGCATCTGACTCTTGGTTTCGGCCCAGGTCATGATCTCAGATCAAGCCCCACGTCGGGCTCCAATGTCAGCAGGGAGTCTGCTTGAGATTCTCTCTCTCCCTCTCTCTCTCTGCCCCTCCTCCCACTCATGCACACACTCTCTCTCAAATAAATAAATCTTAAATATATATATATATTAGCCATTTTTTGTGTCTCATGTACTGCCTTGCCTGCAATGACCTATTCCTCACCATATGTTAATCATAAAGCAACAAAACAGTAGTTGCTAACATTCACTGAGTAATCACCATGTGAAAGAAAGCAGGCCAAACACTTCACATGTCTTAGCTATTTCCCACAACAATTCTTTGAGGTACATCATATTGTTGTCCCATTTTACGGATAAGGAAAGTTAACGTTAGAACGATATACCCAGGGGCGTGCAGCGTGCAGTCAGTGTCAGTACACATTCTGGTTTATTCTCCCAGATCTGTCTATCTATGTGTGTCAGTCACACATACGCATTGGTTTGCTCAACTAGTCATTAAACCTTTGTTACCACTCAGAGTGTGCAGGGTTCACGGCACTCTGCCAGGGGGAGCGTAGGGGAAGAGAGGTAAGCAAGAAATGGTCCCGGCTATCAAGGAATCCACAGTGCCTTGTAGGAGATACCCATGTCCATGTCCTTGCAACTAAAACAGATGGTGCGATAGAAGTGCTCTGAGTAGAGACTATGTGCTGTGAGGATGTTGAGGAAGCAATCACTCCTAACCCTGGGGGACTGGAGAGGGGAGCGTATAAACATAGAAAAGACTTGAACTGGAAGAGAAGGGAAAGAAGAGCACTCTAGAGAGGAGGAGCAGCAAGAACAAGTCAGACAAGTGTTACATTGGATGCAATGTGGCAGGACAGGCAGGTTGAGTTTGGCCGGTAATGCAGGGTCATACAACTGGGAAGGGAGTTTTGATGTGTTCTTCATGCTTTTGTGTGTGTAACAGTGAAGCAAATCCTGCCCTTTTTGGAAATCCACATGCTTTGCCAAATAATTTGGTCCCAGCAAAGATGGGCAAGGCTAGAAGAAGATGAAAAAAGAAGATTGTTCTCGATCTGTGTCAGGCCCTTGACTCCATACTGCAAGGTCGGAGTCAGCTTTAGACCAGACTACCTGAGCCAGATTTCTGACCCATTTAATACCTGTTTTATCTCTTGGGAATTACCCACACCATAGGAGCAAACCCACTCGAGCTCCGCTGGCTCTGGGCAAGAGCGACCAACCCCTTGTTTAGCATGGGCCTTTCAGAACCAAATTAAGATCCAGATTTATGGAGCCTACAGGCCTGGGGCCACCATTAATATCCAGTTGGCAGAATGCCAGATGGCAAAGTGTACCATTTCGCCTGTAAAATTCTTCCTTTTTCCCCCACCCAGAATGGAATTCACTAAGCTATCAGGACACTGTCAATGTATTACAGAGAAACCTAATAGGAAAAAAAGAGTGGTACTTTTTATTTCATGCCACCTAAAGACACACTTTTCAATACTTTTCAGGTCTACTAAAAACTGAAATCTGAAATTTTCTTTTTTCTCATTTTCTCCCCGACATTTAAGCCTTGCCTCTACTTCTTAGATATTTGAGTATTAATCAACCTACTTGTTAATTATCACTCAGTGATCCATCAATCATCAATAGGATTCCAAAAACATGAGTCAAAAACAACAGACTAAGACAAAATATATGCCCTTTCTGAGCTCCTTTAGCTATGACATATAACAGGGAATGACAATCTCCCTAACCTTTGCATGAAAGATTTAGAGTTTGCATTTTTGATGGTACTCATTGGAGCAGTAGTTCATTTGTGTCTGCCAATGAGTAGAGTGTGAAAAAAAATCTCATTATAACATTATCAAGAAAGCAAATCTTTTTTGTTTGGCCTCAATTTGATAAAAATGGGTCTCGGAGGCCATCTCTGGTAAGCAGATATTAAAACCAGGGTTATAAATTGTTGCTTTAGTGTTCCAGCTTTTGAGGCCCGAAAGATCTTACCAAAAAGGGTACATTGTTTTCATTGCTCCTCATTATATGTGATGAGAGAACATCATTTCTCTCCTCTTCCTCCCAGGTGGCCGTTGAGGACCGCATCAGGCAGCTGCACGAAGCCCACAGGGACTTTGGGCCGGCATCCCAGCACTTCCTTTCCAGTAAGTTGCTGTCACCTTCCATTGCTTAATGTCTTCATTGCTTCTTGGTAGCGAAGAATTAAGAGTTGAATTATGATCATCTCTGCCAAGTGCACTGGAGGTGTAAATCATCCTGAAATACAACTTGGGGGGAGAATCCAGGGGATTGGGAGAGGAGGTCCAATTAGATCATTTTGTCCAGTCTTCAGCTAACACATAATTGTTTCCTGCAATGTGTTCTCAAGTGCTAACTTTGGTAATGTTTTTGAATCTTTACTTCTGCTTGTAGCAGTTCACTTCATAAGCTGATAATTATGATACCATCTAATTATGATGGGATCATTCAATACGTGTTACTGGGAATCTATAATTCTTTACGTAATTCATTAAATACTGCCTGCCTCCAAGTTGGAAGCTCAGCCTATTGGGTTTCCTCTCCCTAACCATTCTTACTGTTTTTTTATCCTTGACCGCTCTTCATTCTTTTACTTTAGCTTTACTCTTTTATTAATTATATTTGTGGCACTAATTATATTATTAGTATATATTATTGATAAATATTACATATTTTATAATAACTAAGAGGAACAGCCTTAGTTAACGGAGGGTTTACTATTGGAACATCCTATTAATGTAACAGTACATATTAAATTGTCAAGCTCCTGTTGTCCTCTGATTGATGTTACTAATTTCTACCACTCTTTGATTACAAAAGCATGGATGTTGAGGGTTTCTTCTGTTTAAGAAGCCATATTTCTACCACATGGAGTTAACATGTGCTAACATTTTGGCATATTTCTTGTCATACATGAGTATGTATGAGGGCCTCACCATCATTTTAAGGCAATTACTTTGTGCCTGGCAATGTTACAAATATGAACTAATTTAATCCTCATAGCACCCTCTGAGGTAGATACGTTATTATACCCATTTTAAAGATGGGGTAATTGAGGAACACAGTCACACAGAGATTGACTGACAGCCAGGATTCAAACCCAGCTTGGTTCCAGAGTCTGTTCTAGCCACTACACTGGACTGTCGTTTACTTAATTTATGTATTTTATAGACAGGAAGTAATTCTGTATGATTTCCCTTCACTCTCCTGCCACCTTCTTTTATTGTCATTTTCTCATCTTTCCCTTTGTTTTCCATTTCCCACAGGTTAAGAAAAAGATCTTTACTCACTTTTTATTCTTTTTAAGATGTATTTATTTGAGAGAGAGAGAGAGTAAGAGCACACGTGCAGAGTAGGGACGAACTGAGGGAGAGGGAGAGGAAATCTCAAACAGACTCCATGCCGAGTGTGGGGCCTGATGTGGGGCTCGATTCCATGACCTTACGATCGTGACCTGAGCCAAAACCAAGAGTCAAACGCTACTGCGCACCACCCAGGCACCCCTTTGCTCACATTTTAAAGTACTTGACCAGATGTTTTCATGTATCTCCAGTTGGCTCTTGTCTTTTAGAAAAAAGTTCCTAGAAGGTGATAGTCCTTTTTGTTATACATTGACAGTGTATTAAGTAAGAAATTGTCTTACGTTCTTGACTGGGTCTCACCTTACTCTGTATGCAGTCGTTATTTGGACATGCTTAGGATGGGCCGAAAGAAGGGGGGCAGGTGAAAGCAGTGTATGCAATCAAGTGGATTGTGGCTTCTAGGAGTGCCTCTAAAAAAATGACGAGGCCTGAGGATTTTGTCTTCTGTACTTGTCCAAATCTCTGGTCGGCTTAAGTCACCTTGGTGACTGCCACTCTATTTGATCTCATTGAAATTAAATGTGACAAATATTTTTAAGTGACTCGTAAGCCGTAAACAAAAATATCACTCTTATGAATATTAATTACTTCTCAGATGCCAGGTGTATTCATTCATCCTTTATTCTCTCTGCCTGCCCCACCCAAATTCCCATGTCTTCCGCATTAAAACTTCTTTTCAGAAAATGACATGTTATTTAACCCAGGTGACAGGTAAAGTTTAATGTGTACTTCTCCTGGGTTATTTGCATTTTAATAGGGTGAAAAGCCATAAGTCTGAGGAATGACTCTCTGTTGGTAGAACATCAGCCATAATCTCTGAGTTGTGAGGGAAGAACTTTGAAGGGCCAGGTGGAGCATGTTTACACCTTACAATATCACACCGATGCCCACTTCCAGAAAGTTCAGGCTAGTAGACACGGATGTTCATAACAACACTCATTTACATGCTTAAATGGAGCCAGCCCCAGGAGTCACCAATTTCTTACTCGTGTGGAATATTGATATATGCTTTGAAGCTTTGCTTATGGATATCAAAAAATACCAATTTGGTGTAAGGGATATTTGAGAAATAGGACAGTGAGACTAAAGACTGAATGAAGACTGTTTCTTTGTGTTGTCCTTTTTTTAAATTACAGAGGTAATATATGCTCCTCAAGGAAATTTTGGAAAGCAGAGAATACAGAGAAAAAAAATGACCCATAATCCCACCACTCAGAGAGAACCACTACAAAAAATGTGCTTCATATGCTTTGTCTTTCTCTCAAGGGGGCGTGTGTATGTGTGTGAATTCAGATTCCCTTCTTTTAAACCAAACAGGAATAAAATCACATTACCGTTTTATGACCCCTTTTTTCCCTTAGAACTGTAATAAAAATATTTTTGTGTGTTTAAATATTCCTCTACAGAGTAATTTTTTAAATGGCTGGGTAGTATTCTCGTCTCTGGCTGTACCAGATTTACCAAGACAATTCTGAATTAAAGTCATTTCAAATCTTTCACTATTATATCCAGCTTTGTGACTAACATCCTTTGTACACCTTTATAAACATCTCCTATTCTTTCTACAAGATAAACGCCTAAACACACAACTGCTCTGTTAAAGGACGTTTACATTTGTATGGCTTTTGATATGTACCGCCACATGGACCTCTAGAAATCTCCAGAATTTCGGTGCCCCATCAAAACCACATTTGAGGCAGGGCATCTCTGAAGTCACTCACTTGCTGTTAAATTGTGTTCTGTGAAAGCAAAATAGTTTTCCCTATAAAACAAACAAAAATATGTTTGAAAAAAAATACCACTAAGGCCATATCAAGTGATTTTGAATTGATAGATATGTAGTAATTTACTTCCAGGTTACTAGGAATAATAATGGGATGATTTCTGAGGCTTAGAAATTACAAAGAGAAGTAAAGATGAGCCATTAACTGCCCTCCCAAACGTGCTCACTGTCTCTCTCTCCTTCTCCCTCTCTCTCTCTCTCTCTCTCTCTCTCTCTCTCTCTCTCTCGCTCATACACACACACACACACACACACACACACACATTCCCCTTTGAAAATTACATTACCAGCTGTCTTTGTTTCTTATCAGTAGAGAGAGGCAGTCTTTTACTAAATAAAAGTATTCACTGTTTCTTCTTGGTGGTCCAATCTCTACTTGTTAAAGAAGTGGTTCCTTTTATCTTAGATCTGAGAGAAATGAGAAAAGAAAAACATTGTAAAATATGACCCTTATCCATTGCTAGACACTAGCTTGCCTTTAATTCTAGCTTTAGTATTCTACCACTTTTCTTAAGATTTTATTTTTAAGTAACTTCTACACCCAATGTGGGGCTCAGACTCATGACCCTGAGATAAGAGTCACACACTCCATAGACATAGACTGAGCCAGGAGGGCACCCCAATAATCTACCACTTCTTTTTTTAAGATTTTATATATTTATTTATTTGAGAGAGAGAGAGAGCACATGCAGGGGAAGAAGGAGAAGGGGAGGGAGAGGAGAGGGAAAGAATCCCAAGCAAATCCGGGGCTGAGCACGGAGCCCAAAGCCGAACTTGTCGCAGGGCTCGATCCCACGCCCCTGAGATCACGGCCTGAACCAAAACCAAAAGTCAGACACTCAACTGCCTAAGCCACCCAGGCACCCCTCTACCACTTCTAATTGACTTCAGTAACTTAAACCAAGAAAAGGGAGAATTTGGTAATAGTGTGATTTTTAAAAATTATAAAATTTTTATATATATAGTGTATTATGTTATACACAATTTTGAATCACACTGCTAGCATTTATACATGTATTAAAATATATAGTAGGGGGGCACCTGGGTGGCTCAGATGGTTAAGCCTCTGCCTTTGGCTCAGGTCATGATCTCCAGGTCCTGGGATCAAGCCCCTTGTGCGGGGCGGGGGGGGGGGGGGGGGGGGGGAGGTCCCAGCTCAGCAGGGAGTCTGCTTCTCCTTCTCCGTCTGCCTCTCCCCCTGCTTGTGTTCTCTCTGTCTCTCTCTCTCTCAAATGAATAAATAAAATCTTTTAAAAAAGAATATATAGTAGGAAGTTACAGTGTCCATGTCTTCATATGTCAATGATCAAGAAAGTACTATAGTATTTATTGGCATAGTAGTCTGAAAATTGTCCATTTAAAATTATCTTCAAGAATTTATCTTCAAAAAAAAAAAAAAGCCTGAGATCTTTTTTGTGTCAATTTTCTCAGTTCTCTGAGCTTCTAGTTTAAGTTTTACTTCACCAAGGATAACTATATATTTGAATAAAGGTAGAAATCCTTCTGTAAGAGTGAGAAGAACTTAGAGTTGTCTTAATGGTTTACCAGTTCTACAAAATCTTACCATTTGCAACGACATGGATGGAGCTGGAGAGTATTATGCTAAGTGAAATAAGTCAGTCAGAGAAAGACAAATACATACCATTTAAGAAACAAAACAGATGAGCAAAGGGAAAAAAAAGAGAGAGAGAGAAGCAAACCAGGAAACAGGCTGTTAACCGTAGAGAACACACTGCTGGTTACCAGAGGGGCGGTGGGTGGGGGGATGGGGGAAATAGGTGACGGGGATTAAGGACGGCACATGTTGTGACGAGCACCCGGTGATGTCTGGAGGTGCTGAATCACTATATTGTACACCTGAAACTACTTTAACACTGTGTATTAGCTAACTGGAATTTAAATAAAAACTGAAAATATTTTACCAGTTCTAGAATTCCCCAAAGTAGCATTTCCCAAGCCATATTCCTCAGAACATTAATGTTCTATATGATGTTAATAACTCTTCCTTGAAAAAAAAATCATTTTGGGGTCAATAAGATTGGAAAAACGGTAGCTTATAAAAGTAAGAAAGTTTTTTTTATTGTTATTGAAATTGTTGCAGCCTTTACTATACATGGAAATGCTAAGAGGATAAAAAAGTCAGTAGCTCTTCTCTGTACTTACGTGGCTAGGGAGGTCTTTTTCAGGGATACCAGTTAATTTCTCACTAAACGTGCCATGGAACGTAGTATAGGATTCTTTGCCCTCAAGCGGTATTTGCCAAATGGTTTAATGATGAGAACTTTCTGCTGAAGGTAATAAGAACATGATCCAATTAAAAAGAAAATGAGTTATTTATAAGGCAAAAGGGTCAACTTTCTCTTTCCTGAGGTGTCTGGTTCCCACCCCCACCCCAGAAGTCCCCTATGCTGTGGAATTTCCTAACTGGAGAGGGGGGCTTAAGGGAGTAGCTGTATGAGTTGTTTTCCAAGTACTCATTAGTGAATACTGAAATCAGTTTAATGACTTGCAACCAACAATTTTTTAATGGAATGGAAGAGATGAGAAAATACCAGAGTACATTGCACAAGCAAGGTTAAGTATTGTTTTGACACTTTGGTTTCAATTAGGTGGCTGTGTGTGCATACGTGTGTGCTACAACAGAAAGTAAAATACTTTCCTTTTGTGGGTTGCAGTCCAAAAAAGTCTGAAAGACACTGAATTACGCCACCCCTACCCTTATTTTTACAGAAGATGGAATATGTGCAGAAAGATAAAATGACATCACCAAGGTTATAATAGATGTGGGACTGGAACCCAGTTTCTGCTCACACTGCCTTACCCATTGACAATAAACACTGAGGCCAGCAATTGTCTAGTTCATCTGATATTGCCACAGATTTCTCTCTTCTGTTTCTCTTGGCCTTGGCCATACTAAGTTGATTTACAGAGCCTGAATTTTCTCTGGATGCCTCTGGGCCAAGTGTTATCTCACTTGGGATATTAGTTAAGACTATAACCTTTGGAACTAGGCTGACGGGGTTCAAGTACTGGTCACATACTCCATCTCTTTATCCTCATCTGTAAAATGGGGATAATAGTAACATTTCATCAAATGTAAGACATATTCTCTAGCCACAATTATAAAAGCCCTGAAATCAGAATGTATCTAATGTCCAATGGTGTTTTGAATTCAATAAAATATGATAATATTACCTCATAGAGTTATGGTGAAGATCAAATAGTTACTGTGTGTATATTTTATGTAAAATATATAGAACGGGGCACCTGGGTTGCTCAGTCAGTTAAGCATCCGACTCTTGATCTCAGCTCGGGCTCTGATCTGAGGATCATGAGTTCAAGCCCCACACTGGGTTCCATGCTGGGTTTTGGAGCCTACTTAAATAAAATATATGGAACAGTACCTGGCACATAGTGGTACATAAGTGATTGCTATTAGCATTGGTGTCATTATCATTATCAACTTGACAGTGTAAGTTCATATCTGCCTATTAGGGTCAAACTAGATGTGAAAGTATCATTCATTCTTTTGTTTTTAATTGCATGTAACTAGTTCCTCTCCTTCCCAGAGATGTTTTTCATGGATCTAATCTGAAAGGGCAGTGTTTTTCATATTATACAAGCTCAACTGTTATTTGTGCAACTAATGAATGGATGAGTAATCAATGAGTAGACCTTAATCTTTTCAAGGACAGGATGGCTTTATATTCTTCAGCATCTAATATGGTAACTGTACTTAAGTAGATGTTCAGTGAAATCATTTACAGAGTGAATTATGTTTTATATCCAAAAGAAGAAGTAAATTTCCTCCTGACATTGCTAATACACAGTGGCATGAGATTTAGCATAGTGACTATCACATAGTAGACTCTCAATAAATAATGTGACCTTTCATGTTGCCTCTGAGCAAGGACTAATAGCATTCAGAAGTTGACATGGTCCTTTTCATACAAGTCTCCTGTGCTGTGTAATATAAGGAAAAAAGCGAACTTCACAATTAATTTGATCACAGCTCTATTAGAAAATAAAATAAAAACAACAGAAGGGTATGCCTAAAGACAAGACTGAAAAATATCAGAATGCAAAGAGCTATAGTGTTTTTTTTCATGTTTGCGGTTTTTTTAATAATAAGCGTGTATTTACTTTGATAATGGAAAAAAACAATAACAGTAAAGATTTTTATTCTCTAGCTTTTAATCCACTGACCTCTTAAAATCTTACCCTCTGTTGATGGCTATGGAACTCCATAAGACAAATTTCCTTTTTACTATTTGTTCTGAATTTAAAAGCTATGAGTTTCATTGAGTGATCTTCTTGCTCTCAGATTATGAGACACTGTAAAAAGAAAGAATTGATCACTATTTCTTGCAGGCTTTATCATCTTCAGTGCCTTAATCAAATCCCTAGTTAACTCTTTGTCTCATTAAAGCAATCCAGGCCTTTACAGTTTCCCCTTGCTACATCGGACTAAAAAGTTTGTTTCCATCTTGAGAGTTACCAAACCTTCCTCCCTGCACCCCACCCCCTACCGCCTCCTCCCACTCACACACTTAATAAAGAAGATGGGGGGGAAAAACTTTAAGCACATCTAATAATTGCTGACATTTCACTTAACAGTGCTCCAATCTATGCTACCTTTGTCCTCAGGGGATGGATGAATTTGAAATACAAGTGGGCCAATAATTTAAAGCTTCAGATCGGCTTAAGGAAGCTGTCGTGATAAGTTAGGAAGAAGCTTGCATCTACAATGTGAGATGATTTTCAGCCTAAAGCTTCCTTATCAGGGAAAAAATCTCAGGGCAAAATAATTGGGGCCAACTTCTTCAGCAGTCACATGCTGTCTCGAGTGTCGGGAATTTGGGACAGATGCCTTGTAACTTATCAGTGATGCTGGTAACAGCTCCATAAGTTCAAAGGTAGCCTTTCCGATGCCCACAAAAAGCAGTCACGGTGATAATAATTAAACTCTTTTCTCAAAACCAATTTCTATGGCCCTTTCTCCTTGAACTCAAATTTATATTCTCTGTGAAGACCTAGATTTATTTGCTTTAGAGTAACCTTAGTAACGAAATTTTGCATCTTCAGCCCTCTGTATCCATTTATTTGGACACATGAGGAAGCTTTGGAAAGTTCTCAGTTTCTGCTGTGGGAATTTGTGTACTGGAGCTGACTTTTACTGGCTTGAAAGAGCCAGTTGTTAAATATACAGCAATTGTGAGCTGGTTGTTAAACTTTGGTAGCTTGAAATCAGCCATAGTGGGACTACAGACCCCACCAAAATTGGCAAATATGGCAAATCAAGACTTGTTGTTTTTTTTTGCGTAGCTGGTTTACCAGAACGCCACCAAATCAACGTCATTCAGATTACCCAAAGTTGTGGTGGCAAAGCTCAGGATCTAAATATCTATCTGCCTTAAGTTAGGATGACCCCTGGTCCTGGTGTGTCTGGGATGTTCTTGGTTCGAGCACTGAGATTCCTGCATCTCAGAAAATCTCAGTGGAGAACGTACCGGGATGGTCAGGCACCACAGCCTTAAGTAATGTTTCATGGAAATAGATTCTTGTACAAGTAGTTTGCCTAAACAGCAGCTCTTGGGTGAAGAGGAGTGAGGGAGGGAGGAAGGATGCGGTGGGGGTTATGCTGGTGATGGAGTCAAGCTAAGCAAGGAAGTGGACACAAACTTTGGCCTGACCCCCCAGGACACTCTGGAGCACACATTGCGCCATAGAATTGGCCCCATTTTGAAGGACGGGAGCTGGGTTTTTGTTCCCCCACGTCAGTCAGGCATTGGCTGTGGATTTCTGGGGAGCAGAGGACAACAGTTCCCATTTCACTGAGGAAGGTTCTCTGGAGCCCCCGGGGTGGGGGGGCCAGTGGGCTGGTAGCAATCAACACTCATAGCAGCTGGGGATGGGTGTATCAGCGGGGAAGGGAGTTCTGAGGGGGACGCCAACAGCATTAACATCTCCCAGACTGGATGAAACTACTGTGCTACCCCATGCATAATCTGACTGTTGAACCCAATTGTGACATTTAGCTGGATCACAACCACCACTCTGCCACAGACCTGCATGGAGGTTTCTGGTGGCATGGCAGAAACTAAGCAAATGCTTGTTTCTTTCTTGTTTTCCTCATCGTGATGGATTTCTCTGGGCCTCATGGGGACCTAGGACACTGAGAGCAGCACCACAGCGCCGAGCCGGCATTATGATACATGCACACTATTTCAGTGGAGTGCTGGCTCCGAAAGGTATATCTTTGCACTCTCCAGAAAATGAAGGCATTTGTGAGTTTGGCCTAGGGTAACATTTTGTCATCCATCCCAAAATACAAAGCTTTGCACAACAGAAATGGTGGAATCACATCCCTGTGGGCAAAAATCATTACTTTCGTTTTTCCATTTGGATGTTTTCCATTTTCAGAACACAACCAGTTTGGGATTACAAAATACTTTTTGGTAAGAACATTGAGGTGAGAACAAAGGCATTTTGTTCTTTTGCAGACTTACATAAACTGTTGCTGGTTTAAAAACCATTCTCTTGGGCCGCCTGGGTGTCTCAGTCAGTTGAGCATCTACCTTCGACTCAGGTCGTGATCCCAGGGTCCTGGGATCGAGCTCTGCCTTTTGGGGGGGGTGGTCCCTGCTCAGCAGGGAGTCTGCTTCTCCCTTTCCCTCTGCCCCCAGCCCAGCTCATGCTTGCTTGCTCTTTCTCTGTCTCAAATAAATGAACGGAATCTTTAAAAAAAATAATAAAATAAAATTTTTAAAAACCATTCCCTTGAGGGGTGACTGGGTGGCTCAGTCAGTTAAGCATCTGACCCTTGATTTTGGCTCACGTCATGATCTCAGGGTCATGAGATCAAGTCCTGGGTCGGGCTCCATGCTGGGCGTGGAGCCTACTTAAGATTCTCTCCCTCTCCCTCTATCCCTCCCCTGTCCCTGTCTTTAAAAAAAAAAAAAAAAAACTCTTGAATTTTTAAATATACTTTCAGATATCAGCAATAATAGTCATCTTGATTTCAGTCTACTGCAGATGAGCTTTGTCTCCTCCAAGCTGTAAGCAGTGGGGATAGACTTAGGTGATGAGGGGCACCCCTGGAAACATCAGGAACGATGGAGAATAGCAGTCACCATGAAGCTTGTTTGTTTCTCTCTTGATGTGCTTTGCTGTTGTAGACTCAAACTACCACAGTATCAGAGTTTCTCTCTCCTCTCTACCTTGTCCTTAAAGTTTCGACCATCTTGTGACTTCCGTTTTCTTCTTTAGCCCTCTAACTTTTTTTTTTAACTTCCCTACCTTTCTACCATCTAAATTTCTCTATATGTTACAATCAAACTCTCCAGGAAAGAGCGTCTGATTGGGTCAGGTATTTACAGTCCGTTTATATTGAAACCAGGCTTTCTTGACCGGGTACTCTAGACAATTCTTTGTTGGGGAGACTGTGCTGTGCACTGTCGGATATTTAGCAACATCCCTGGCCTCCCACCACTCTGTACCAGTAGCACCTGCCCTCTCAGTTGTGAGTACCGGAAATGTCTCCGGATGCTGCCAGATGTCCTTTGGAAGGCAAAATTGTCCCTGGCTGAGAACAACTCTTGTATACCTGACTCCTGGATGATGTGTAGCCATGGCAGTTGGGTCACATAGAACACTAAGTAGAAGGGCCTATGTGTGAGGAGTCATTTGAGCCTACTTCTCTACAACTCCCAGGTCCCATGCAGTGAAGAGGAGTGTCCTCAGCAGATGACCTTCAGCTGTCTGTTCTTTGGGGAATTGCTTCAGCTGCCTCCCCCAAGGTCACACCTTTTCTGAGGGTAGCTCCCGATGGTTGCAGGAGGATAAAGACCTGGCCATTTGGGCCTAATGCAGGAGAATTCTAACATTCTACCTCAGGAGCTCTAGTGGGTTTCACTGAGACTGTCACTGGGCCTGCCTCCTAGCTTGACTTCTCTCGGTCACCATTCCTGCTTCCTTCTTCTCCCTTCCACAGATGTTGATCACAAGAGCACACCTTACTAAAGACCCTGCTCTTTAAACATTGTCTCAGAGTCTGTTACCTGGGGAACCCCATCTGTGAGGGGCAATGTAACTGACAGCCATTTCAAAGCATTTGAGGAAAAGGCATTGTAATAGGCTCATTCTGGTCACTGGGTGATTTGATTTACTCTTGCTTTTACTATGAAGATGATTTTGTCCAGTGTATGTAGTGATGATCATTATTTAAGATGTCTGACCTTGTGACCTCCATTAATGGGTAAGGACTTTGAGGACAGCATAAGATTACATCAGCCTCTTGCCTTATACCTTAAGTCCAGCAGCACACATACCAATGACAGACAAGAGTTAGAATGAAGGATAGTCAATAAAATAGATCATAAAAGGAAATGGGTTGGAGTGTGAGCACCAAAAGGGTAAAGGGCATGCATTCCTTTTTTTTTTTTTTAATGTCATGCATCCAACGTCTTGGAGATAAGTACAGGATATGCCTTGATTGAATGAATAACTGGGCATGCTGAAGATTATTCCCTCTCTAATACAATAGGAAAGAACTGAGTCTAGTGCCTAGTCTAATGTCCTGAAAAAATTATGAGCTTCACTTTATTTTCGGCCAACTAAGAATTGATTCATTCTGTCCTTCAATTAGTCCATTCAATGACCAGTATAGGTCAAACTCTGTCCTAGGTACTGGGGAAACCGCAGTAAATGAAAGAAAAATCCTCTCTCATGGAGCTTGAATTTTAATAGGAGAAAGCAATCAGGTCATGATAAGTTTGACAGAGAAGAATAAAGCAGGCTAGAGGTAATAGGGGAAGGGAACTTTTTAAATGGGGTGGTCTTGGGGGTGGCATTTGAGTAGAGAAGTGAGAGAAAAAGCCAGGCAGATACAGAGGGTTCCAGATAGAGGAAACAGTAAACACGAAGACTCTGAGATGAGAGCAAGCTTAGTGGGGTTTGAGGAACAACAAGGAGTCCAGTTGACTGGAGACCTATAGCTGAGGAAGCTGAGACCTGAAGCTGAGGAAGCAAGATGGTGAAGGCTAAGGAGGTCAGTGAGCAACCAAGAGCCAGGCCAAGTCAAGTCTTATCAACTATGGCTGAAAACCTTTGAAATTTCCTCTTAAGAAGAGAAGACTTAGGAGGGTTCTGAGCTAAGAAGTGACATGATCTGATTTACTATGCCTGTAGCATTCCTTCCTATATTTATTAACAAACACTAGGCACTTGGAATAGGAAGATGAGAGAGACCAAATCCTGGCTTTGGGACGCTCAAATTCTAAACAAAAGAGAAAGACCTATTAAAAAAAAAAAAACATGACCTATAGTTGTGGTAAATAGGAATGATAAGACTAGAGTGGAAGGAGGAAATTAATTCTATAGGAAGCAAAATGAAATGTTCTTTATAGAGTAGTCAATGAGGTTCCTGAGCCCAATTTCCATGGAAGGGAGCACTTCCCACACAGCACCAAGCAATTCTCACATACCGGCAGGTTCAACTCATTTCTGACCCCATTGACCCATAGATAGCATCAGATCCCACAGGTTAAGGGTACAGGCCTACAAGACTTCCCCCCAACCCTACCCACTTCAGATGCCAGTCACAAGCCCAGCTTTTACCAGTGCTTTTCACCAGCCAGCTATAGATGGGAGGTTTCCACGACCTCTTCCTTGGACTTCAGACATAGTCACAAGTCCAGATTGTTTCCTGTACTTCTTCTGACCCGCTGGCTATAAACCAGAAGTTCCCAGGACTTCCTCCTCAGGTTTGATTAATTTGCTAGAGCTGTTACCAGAACTCAGAGAAACATTTTACTTCCAAGATCACAGGTTTATGAAAAAGGGATAGAACTCAGGAACATCCAGATGAAAGAGATGCACAGGGCGAGGTATGTGGGAAGGGCGTGGGGCTGCCATGACCTCTCCAGGCACGCCGCTCTCCCCACACCTCCATGTGTTCACCAACCCAGGAGCTCTCCAGACCCTGTCCTTTTGAGTTTTTATGGAGGCTTCATTACATACTAATGATGGATTGAATCTTTGGCTATTGGATTCAACCTCCAGCTTCTCTCCTCTCCCACCTCCCCAGGTCTGGGGGAGGGATGGAGACGGAAAGTTCTAACCCTCTCAAGACAGGTTATGCCTCTGGTGACCAGGTTCCATCTGGGCCTTCCAGAGGTCACCTCAGTAACGTAACAAAAGACACCTTTATCACTCTCCACCCAGGAAATTCCAAGGGTCTTGGGAACTGTGAGCTAGCAATTGCAGACAGAGACCAAGTATATATCTCTTATAAAATATATTGCAACTAGTATAAATGCACATTGTCTCTGAGTCTACATGCAAATCCAAGGTAGGGAGTATTTCTTCTGAGAGGAGTAGAGCAAAGAAGGCTTCTGATTGCTTGGCCCTTGATTTCTTTCACTTAGCAAGGTTCACGGGATGTGTTCTGATATGATGAATATCCCCCTTTCCAATTTTACATCTAGCCTCCTTATAGCCCTTTTGTCCAGAAAAGGGATTTCTTATGTATGTATAATGAATATAAATATAGGTTTTAGAGAGTGCTAATGTTTTAATGAGCTAGAAATAGGCAGACGAGAGAGAATAATTGAAGGATTAGTCAACATGGGGACAATTTGACTTGGAAAGAGAAAATCTGAGCAGGAAATGTCTAGGAAAAAAATGAGAAAAGGAATGGAATGAGCTCATTTATAGTGTGAGTTAAGGGCAGAGGGATTTATTCTCAAAAGGTAAAAACTGAGAGTTTGTATTTTAGAACTTGATCTAGGCCAGCTATCAAGGGAAAGAGACTGATTCGAAAGACTTGGTCCAGGAGGTCTGGAGGAGATACATCTGTTAAAGGTTGCAAGGGAAGAGGGAAAGTTTTGAACCAAATCTTCAGTTATTCCTGGAGCCCAACACAAAAATTCGCCAGAATCCTTGTTATCTTAGGGCAAAATAAAGGACAACAAGTCTTAAGTCTTAAAGGAGATCAGATCATTCCTCTCCTGTGAACCAGCCACACTAATTTAAATAGAAAAAAAAAAGATAGCAACTTTCATGTGAAATTTAACTTAAAAATCAGAACTAAAAATAGAAATTAAAATGAAAAATGTCTTGTTCTAAGTCTTTCTAAAACTACTTAGCTGTTTGTTTTGAATTCCTAAGCAATATTCATATAAAATGGTCAGATACCATTGACTCTCATAGTTGACACCAGCATCAGAATGCCAAAAGGAAGATATGTCTCCTCTCAAGTTTTACTACTCTAAGAATTGCATAAAATTTTTTGAAGAGACAGAAAATGGTGCCAAAAGGAGGAAGAGGAATTTTTTACTGGAGTTGTTTTCTATGCCTGTGCTTATTGGGTACCAGTCACTTTAACTCTAGAACCACAGAGTCTCATTTGCCTGGTTCCCCTAGAATTCTTTACACCAGCAGTAAGTTAGTAGATGGAATAAATATCCTGGTGAGATGAGAGCTTGGTTGCTCACTCACCACATGAATGATGATGATGATAATAGTAGAGGTAGGAATAGGAATACAAAAAATATGGCACACTTTGTGCTCTTAACACTGAGGAAGCATTTTCCATGGATCAGCCTGTGTCGTCTTCACAGCAACCCTGTAAAATAAGGAGTAGGACTATCTCTCTTTCACAGAACAGAAAACAGACTGGAGAAGTTTAATGACACATTCAAGTTTACACTTGTAATTATTACAGATGATCAGCTTCAGAGGAAGGGTTCCAGGAACTAGTGAGTGGCAACCCACAAGTCTCAACTACAAAGATGAAAGTGGGTAATCCCCATTGATCTTTGGATGACAGTAGAGAATGTGGCTAGTAACAAATCAGGGAGACTTCTGCTTGGGAATAGTTTTCTATTCTTTCACCCCTTTGGTGTTCTTTGACCCCTCTCTGTCTGCCCACCCTCCTCTTTCTCCCTCTCCCTCTCTTCCTCCTATATGAGAATAGAAAGTTCCTGTTCTGGTGTTTATAGGTCTACAGGCCAACTGTAGTTCAGATGATCTAGATAAAGTGTGGGAAGCTCTGCTGCAGGCTACAGGTTGGAGGTTGGCTGGGTTTGGCTCCAGGCTGCTAGTTTCATTCAGGTTGTTTCTAGAGGCCCACGCTGAAGGATCAGAGGCCACCTGGGGCATGTGCTCCTGGCAGATTGCCAGAGCACAAGAGTACAAGCCTCTGTTCCTATCATGTCTGCTAAAGCCCCGTTAGCCAAAGCAAGTCACATGGCCAACCCCAAGGTCATGGGGCTAGGAATCGTACTGTTTGCCAGGCTCAATTATAGATGTTCCATTGTTTCACAGTGAAGGAAAGTACTGGGATCAAAATTTAATCTCTCTCACCTTCTTTTTGCTTTAATTTTTGTCCTATCCTTACCTCTTTCTCACTCTTGCTTTCCACATGGATGTGCATCCCATCTACAGTCATTTGGTTTTTAATATCAGAGTTGCTCCCTACTGGCTCAGGTTTCAAATTTTACATTCCTTGAAATTTCCCTGGTGCCTAATACAATACCGTTCACACAGAGAGCATTCAGCAAATGGTGTTGACTGCCTGCCGTCTTTTAAAAGCACATCTGGAGAGACACTAAAACACCTGGCAATACTGCACTGACTTGTTAGTAACCCGGCTTAACCCAGATGGCCTAAACACTGTAGCCACCTTTACCCGGAGGAAGGTTCTATGGTAATACAGTCAGCCAGTTCTGTTCGGAATTAGACATTCCATGAGCATAACTCAGTCACAACTCTATTTATATACACACCTCTCCTCCCATAGCTGGCCTTAGGAGGTGTATTTCTTTCTAACTGCCCCAGTAATGACAATGAGGTTCTGGGGGTTTTGTATAAGTCAGTTTGAAGGAGCTTTTCTTTCATGAGTAATGCTTCCAAATATTGGTTATGAGATTTTGCAGGACTGTGCAGCCAGCAGCACTTGGAAATGTTTATATCTCTGCAACTCAGTCACCTTGGCAAGTAGTTGAGTATGAACTCTTGACTTCCCAGATCAAATGGAAGTCTGATACGCTAAATGCCTTGGCAATCTACTGACAAATCCCATGGTGGGGTATTCTGTTCACCATGTGTGATGGTCCCAGAGCTCAGTGTTCTCCGTCTGACAGCTCATATAATATTTACAGGTTGTTATTCGTGAGGAATTTTAGTTAGCCATAAAGATTTTCACAGCTATGGCAGACATTAGAAGTCTCATTCATCACTCTTGTGACCTTCCCCTCTGGAATGTAGCCCATCTGTCTCTGCTGGTGAAATCTTTATGGAAAATCTGTCCATCTTTGAAAGTTTAGTAAGTGATCATAAAGTTTTCATTGAATCTTTACTTTTGATATATGATACAGACATATAAAGCTCTATTCTTATTTTAATTTAATGTTTTTGAAAAGTTTTCTATTTAACTCGGCCTTTCAGCCAAATGACAGAAAACTTACTCTTGCTACCGAAACTAGATGCATCCCCTCACAAGGAAATAGAAATCATACAGAAAGCCATCACAATGGGGAAAAGTGAGAGATACATACACATACCTTCCAGCATTGATAGCTACTTGAAAACGTAAGCACTGTACTGTAATCTTGAGTATGACCTTAGGAAGTGAAAAAAAAAAAGGTAGAAATAAGTTTTTGTGTGTGTAATTGAATATTTTAGAGAAGACACTAAGCAAATCCCATAAATAAATGAATTGAGTGGGCTGGTTTACAGAACAGGAGAGAGGGATGACCAGCCACAGATGGTCCCCCTGTCCCTGTACATTCTCCTCCTTTCATACACAACTTCTCATATGCTTGCTTAGGACCTAACCCTGCTACTACTTCCTTCTATCTACCAGCTGTTTCAACTTCTATATCTGGTTCGGCCTTCACTGCTTTGCAAAATTGCCCTCTTGAGATCACCAGTGGTCTTGTGACCAAATAGATCTTCCTCTTCTACACCCTTAGTCCACTGGAACCCATTGGTACTCATAATGTCTCGCCACCTGGCTGTCTTTCTCATGTTTCACTCTACTTTATTCTACTTTCTGTATTGTTTTTCTTTGGAGGGTTTTTTTTACTGGCACCCCCATTATGGGCCACTTCCCAGGGTACACTTTTAACAGCCTCCTTTCCTGCAAGAGTCCAGTTGTGTTTATATCTTCAGCTACCATCTAGTACTTATGGTCTTGTCCTTTTGCCTGAGTTTCAGGGAAAAGACCCACCTTCCAAATATTCTAACCTAAATATGAAATTTATCTGAAATTGACCTTCCAGCTTATTTTTTCTGCCAAACTCCCAGGTGCCTAGTAACTAAATCTTAGAAGTACAGAGTCATGTGTGACTTCTCACTCTGAGTGGACACCAAATGCTCTTAGGAACTACCTGCTGAGCTCCACCCTCCTACCTCCAATCCAGTGTACATGGTAGCACCCGAAAAGTGTTCTTATCTTGACATCATCGCAATCCTCTGATTGTAAAGCAGTCTCTGGCCCTCTCTTTCCCATTGGATCAAATATGGACTGATCGACTCGTCATTCATGTTGATGAATACTGGACAAATGGTCTACCTGAGAATGAAGGACCTGTTGTTCAGAGGCCATTGGTCTAGGCAAAGATAGAGAACAACGTCCTGTAAGCCCAAGCAGTTCATGTTCAAAGGCATTTCTCTCTGCTACGCTTTGTCCTATATGTGGCACATTATTAGTAGTTAGGAATGGATGCAAGGGTTGAAGACAACTGCTGCTTAGTTGAGGCAGAGAGCTTGATTCTAGAATTACCAGCATTCAGACAACATCCCATAGGTATGTGATGACAAACATTATTTGTATGGTGGTTGACATTTTGCAAAGCAATTTCATTTCCATTTTCTCATTTTATTCTGACAGCCCTTCAGCAAGGGAGATATCATTATTCCTAGTTTTCATATAAAATAAATAAGGCTCAGGGAGAAAACAAGACTTGCTTAAGATCAGGGAGTAACAGTAGAGTTGGGACTCAAATCGATTTCTTCTGAATCTATGTTCTAGACACTTTCTACTTGATCTGCATACCTCTCAAGATGCTGGGTTGGGCTTTGAGACAGAAAGTCGATGTGCTGAGTGCCTCTCTGAACTCAGAAAGTTTACAATCTGTCATGGAAGAAGGGATGTGAGAAGCATGTTCTCAAATAATCTGTATCAGGCAGTATATCTAATGTGCCTTAAGAATTATGCCACTGACCAGCAGAAAATGGATTTTTCCCTTTCTTCCTGGATCAATAAAGAAAGACTCCTGCTGGCAGGAGTGTAATTTGTATAAAATGCCTTTAAAGTGTTCATAGCCTTCAATGAAATAAATATATTTCTAGGAATTTTGCTTAAGAAAATTGGCAAAACTGTGTGCAAAGATTTATCTACAGAGAGATTCAGTGCAGCCTGACTTACAACAGTGAAAAACTGGAAACAATCTAAATTTTCCCAAAGAAGGTGTTCCTCCAGTAAATCATGGTATAGCCATTAATGGAATGCTCTTCAGCCATTGAAAATGTGAGCCAGGAATGATGTGAGTGGCCATAGATGGTCTGGATGGGTGGGAGTGATTCAGTCAGAAGGAGGTTTGACCTCATGTAACAGAAAACTTGAATTAACAGTGGCTTACAAGTAGAGGTGTATAAGGTTCTCACACAGGAATCCAGAGATACACAGGAATGGATCTATCAGGAACTCAGATTTCTTACATCTTTCTTTTCTGTCATTCTTAACACATATCTTCTGTAGCCTAAGTTGTCAGGGCCTTCCCCCTATACCCTCTGGAATTCCCCATGCCCAGACACACCAAACCTTGGCTTCCAACTACACACACCTGTGACTCAGCCTTCAAGGCTTTCTCTGGCCATCGGCCTTGCTCACCAGCTCACGAGGGGGGTCCAGAGAGTTAATGACCCGCCCCGATCCCCCCCCCGCATATTCCAGGAGTAGCCCTCAAGCAATAGTAAATAAATACTCCGGTTCCTTCACCCCTTCAGAGGTGAGTAGAGGGGCATAACTCTGAAGTGTCTTCTGTGTTGAAATCCTCACCTGCAGTGGGCCCCAGGTACCCAAAGTAGCACTGCACCCCTTATCAGCTTGGCTCCTTTCCTTGCCTTACTTCCGGCTCCTATACCAGTGCTTCCTTGAAATACAGCTCAAGCTACTTCATGTTTGCTTCTGGGGAATTGCAGCCAAGATGGCTTCCATTCTCCTGGGTACTACAACTCTGGCCGTTATCCTCTCTTTTTCCTCTTTCTCTTCTTTCTCTTCTTCTCAACCCCTCTCTTCTCCTTTCCCTTTCCTTCTCCTGCTTCCTCCTTCCCCCTCCCCCACTCTATTCCAGTAATGGCTCTCTGTCCTTGTCCCTCAGACCTAGGGATGCTAATAGTTCCTTGTTCTTACTGTTATCCCTTGTGATTTCCCTACACCCTGCACAGACCTCTGTGACCAGCCCTTTTACTAAATTCCACTCAACTTAGCTGAAAAGAATGTGTTATCTGTTTCCGGCTGGGACTCTGACTGGTATACTTCCATTAGAATATATGTTCTTCTAAAACCAGATCTCATTTAAACGATAATGTCCTGAGGACATGGGACATGTCAGAATCCCTTTCCCTACCACACGCGCCCTTACTCCACCCCTGCCTGCAAATACCTCGTGCAGAGCTGAGCACATAATGTATGTTCAGTAGATAGCAGTTGGTTGATTTTAATGCTAGAATATTAGATGTGTTCATTGAAGAATATCCTCAGAGACTAAAATGCAAAGTAGCAGGAACTGCGCCTTATTGGCCGCATTGGTGCCAGCACTTTGCCAGGTGCCTAGTGCATAGTAGGTGCTCTGTAAAAATGTATCCAGTAATGAGGGAGGGGATGTTAGGTATTGCTTTGTTTGTTTAGGAACCTGGGACTGTTTTCATCTTTCAGATTGAAATAGGTCTCAGCTCTACTGAAAGTAGTTTCTCTCAACTGTTCAGATGATTTAATTTAGACATCTAGAATAGGACTGATCGTGGAGATGACAGATTTAGGGAGGCAGATTTTGACCAGAATAAAAGGAATCTTTCTTTCTCTTTTTCTTTCCTTCTTTCTTTCTTTCTTTCCTTCCTTCTTTCTTTCTATTTTATTTACATATATGTATTACATCCCTAGAAAAAGAATCCCAGGATTTTCCCTCCTGTGTGTTTTCATCTTGCTTCTTCATGGTCCAAGATGCCAGCTGAGGTTGTCGGGACAATAAAACCAAACTGGTGGGGTGGGAGCAGATTATTCTGGCATTTTTCTAGATCTTTGGTTTGTACATCAGGTCTGAGGCTGATCACTCTACACTTGTTTCACCTGCCCTGGAGGTTCACAGCCATTTTCCCAGCTCTGTGATTATCAGTGATTTCAGATTTACCAATGCAACCATGCTTCATCATCACAGTGAGAAACTGGATGATGACTTTGGAGCACAGCCTAATAAGAACCTGGTGTTTGCCTCTCTCTTCAACATCGTTCATGTTCTTGAGAGCATCTGCCAGGACACTCATGCGCATCACCATGACGACACACAAAGATGGCAGGAAGAGCACAGGAAGGCAAAAGGAAGCTCTTTCTGATCGTCACTAGAGCTATGGGGAGTACAAAAGAGGCCTTCCGGGATCAGTGCACTTGTTCCAACAGCCCCAGGGAAGTCATTTGGTGGAAATCATGGAGAGGGTAAATTTAGATATCAGAGTGTAAAGAACCTGGACTAGAAGACATAATCTTCTTTTTTAAGATGAATTTGTTCACTCAGTTGTTTGGCAAATACTTATAGATGGCCTGTTACGTACCACACATGATAAAGCACAGAGACTAGACAGACTTGACTTGGTTATAATGCTGGCCATGCCCTTTACTAGCTGCCATGACATGAGTTGGCTGCCTGACCTGTTCTGAGCCTCACTTTCTGCATGTGTAGTAACAGAATAGCGGGACCCCATTGGGTGTTTGGGAGGATTACATTAAGAAGCGTACAGCATGGAGCACACAGTAGACACACAGCAGGTTTGCTTTCTCCATTTCCTGAATCATCTGACTTTAGGATCTAATACTTACGGACTTAGAACCTTAGACACACTATTCCATGTGATCTTAACTGTTTGATCATCTGCAAAATGAAAATAATAATAACCTCACGGGTCATGATGAGTGTCATACTTGAGGTCATGTTGCAGGCACAGAAGGTTTCCCTTTCTCCCCCCACCACCCCTTCTGGATCAAGCATTCTCAGTGGGAACTGTATTGCTCCCATAGGGACAAAAATTGGTGCCTGGGGGACGAAAAATCTTACTCTTTTTATGTAAAGCACAGATACACACAGTACATCAACAGATATACAGTGTATCTGTGATACCAAAATTTCATCGGACAAGGAGGGGGAAGATTAGGAAAAAATATCTAAAAAGATACTTAGCAGGGGGACTTGGGGGGGGTTCAGAAAAAAAAAGATGAAGAAACATTGCTCTAGAGTCGATCTCCTTGTTAGAATGTACCCATGAAACCGTTACTGGAATTGGCCTCCTTCCAAGAAGCTGGGTGCCTGTGGCTAGTGATCCTCCCTTACACCTTTTTGTCAATCCCGTAGGTGACGTTTCTATTTAGTCTCCACTGAATGCTATATTATTTATTTTTATAACCTGCCCCCTGTTTTTTTTGACCGAACTACATTATCAAACGCCAAGTCCACCAAATAGAAGAAAAGTAGAAAGATGAATGAATGTACTTGGGTCTGAATTCCAGAGAGTGCTCTTTTGGCACGGTTTAAATACCGTTAGTATTCTTTTCAATTTTCTGGTTAGGCCCCCATGTCGATTAAAATATGGCTTAACAACAGGGTGCATCGCTTGGCACATTCTGTTCATCATGCATTTAAAAAAAAATGGTTGAAATAAGAACTTTGCCCACAAAGTGTGGCCTCTGTGATTTTCAAAACCACCTTGGGCACAATATTGAATGCTGTCACCTCGAGGGAAGAAAAGCATTTGAAGGCAGAACTTCTCCTCTTTCTCGCTCCTAATAACATACCGCATCTGTAACGCGAGGGGAAATTCAGAGGTTGGTTTTGGAATGAATAAACTCACGTGCAGTTTGCTATTTAAATTCAGTAGACAATCCCCCCACCCCCGGGTGCTGGTGCCATATGATAATGCATGATTTTTACACTCAAGGATCTGAATCACAAAGCTGCACTGGATTTACATGTAGTGGTTAGAGAAACATCTTGTATAAGAAAATACCAAAGGATAGCACAGTGTCATATAAAAGCTATTTGCTAATAAATCTGCTCTTGATAGGCTACTAAAAATGGACACACCAGGCATAAAAGATGTGTGTGTCTATTACATGGGCTAGCGTGGTGAATGATGACAAGTTTCCACTGGTACACCAAGATGAGAAAGAGCTATTGTTGGTGTCGGCACCCCTGCAAGAAATGAAATGATAATTCTGGGACACACTTACAAGAGTTACCGTGTATCTGATCAACTTTTGAATATAGGCAAGCCCAGAATCCTCTGGTAGCCCCAAGTGAAATTGCCGACAACCTTTTAACAGTCTCTTGAGAAGGAGCACTGAATCGAATTGCATAGAACCTTCCTTGGATTGAGTGTTATTTGCAAAGCAAGTAGTTCCAGTGTGTTTGTGGTGGTGATGGGGCGGGGGAGGAATGGGGAAAGGCCATTGTTAGTTGCCTTTTTTTTTTGCATCGAGGACATTTTTTAGTATAAAATGTTAGGGTTTCTCCTCAATGAGATACCACCTCATACCAGTCAGAATGGCTAAAATTAACAAGTCAGGAAACAACAGATGGTGGTGAGGATGCGGAGAAAGGGGAACCCTCCTACACTGTTGGTGGGAATGCAAGCTGGTGCAGCCACTCTGGAAAACAGTATGGGGGTTCCTCAAAAAGTTGAAAATAGAGCTACCCTATGACCCAGCAATTGCACTACTGGTTATTTACCCCAAAGATACAAATGTAGTGATCCAAAGGGGTACCTGCACCCCAATGTTTATAGCAGCAATGTCCACAATAGCCAAACTGTGGAAAGAGCCAAGATGTCCATCGGTAGATGAATGGATAAAGAAGATGTGGTCCATATATACAATGGAATATTATACAGCCATCAAAAAGATGAAATATTGCCATTTGCAACGACGTGGGTGGAACTAGAGGGTATTAGGCTAAGCGAAATAAGTCAATCAGAGAAAGACATGTATCATATGATCTCACTGATATGAGGAATTCTTAATCTCAGGAAACAAACTGAGGGTTGCTGGAGTGGTGGGGGTGGGAGGGATGGGGTGGCTGGGTGATGGACACTGGGGAGGGTATGTGCTATGGTGAACGCTGTGAATCGTGTAAGACTGATGAATCACAGACCTGTACCTCTGAAACAAATAATACATTATATGTTAAAAAAAGAAGATAGTAGGAAGGGAAAAATGAAGTGGGGGGAATCGGAGGGGGAGATGAACCATGAGAAACTATGGACTCTGAGAAACAAAATGAGGGTTTTAGAGGGGAGGGGCCTGGGGGGAGGGGTTAGCCTGGTGATGGGTATTAAGGAGGGCACGTATTGAATGGAGCACTGGGTGTTATACGCGATGAATCATGGAACACTACGTCAAAAACGAATGATATAATGTATGGTGATTAACATGACAATAAAAAACTTAAAGAAAAAAACGAATGATGTAACATATGGTGACTAACGTAACAAAATAAAATTTAAAAAAATAATTTTTTAAAAATGTTAGGGTTTCAAATGACAAAACTTAAGTTGTTTAGGTGTGTTCATAGACTGTGAGTCAAAGGGGGAACAAACATCTTCCAGCACAAAAAAATTCACTGACCTTCACCACTGGATTCATTTGATAGCTACACACAAAGACAAAAGGCTTGTCTGATTTTAAAAAACTAAGAAATCAACAATTTTTATATACAGATCATATACTCTGCATGGAAAATTAACACTTGAGACCCGCAGTTATAAACACTTAAAGTTTCATGTTGATCTGGCACTTAGAACTTTTTGGAATATTCTTTTGAAATCTTTTCAACTATTTAGTTTAAGCATATGCTGAGTACTCCTCTGGCATTTTATTGGATTTTTTTTCTTTTTAATGCTTAACAGTGCAAAGTCAACTGTAGACGTTCAGTGTAGGTGTGGCCATTAGCTCAGCTGGGCCCTGCTGCTTTTCTTGTCTCTCTTGCTAGATTTTCTTCTTGAAGGTTGCTCCATTCAGGCAGCCCCCGCCCCCGCTTGAGCCAACTAGGCAGCCAGTAGACCTCTCCAAGCACACTTCTGACAGTTACCTAGGTATATTATAGGAAATCCAAATGGACTCTTCTGCTATCAGAGGACATCCCCAGCATCCTCCAAATCAGAAATGATTTCTGGACCATTAAACTGATACAGAACTGGAAAGGAATAATGACAGAAAGAGTGGGGTTCAGCCCATAGACACCTCTAAGGAAAGAATAGCAGTTGTTTCTCAGTTTAGGCGTTCATAGACTGGGCAGTACAGCCGGTGAGAGCTGGACCAGATGCTCTGAGAAATTCTCTTCTTCCTTCTGCCATCCATTATGGTTTTAAGAGGCGGGTGTGCTGAGCAGGCAGGAGCTAGGATTTCTGGCTCTCTACACTGTTTCCTCCTAGAGAGGGCTTGGGTTTTTAGGTTTCTGTAATATCCGACTCTGCCCAGGTGGGTCAGGGAGTCCAGCCTAAGTTCTCAAATCAGATCTCACTTCCTTTATCTCCTTATCAGGGCGAGAAGGCTGTGTCCTAGCGAAGAAAAAGAGACAAAAGGGGAGTAGGGCAGATAATGAGAAAGGCAGAGAGGGTAGGAATAGAAGAACACCGAATGTGAGGGACTACTTCAAAACAGCAGATAAATGTCTTTTTTTCCCCATATTAAAAATCTGTCTGCCAAAATGAAAAGGCCTAATTAGCAGCTAAATACAAATCCATGTCCCCTACCTTTTAAAAGACACATCACCAAGGTACAAAGCAGCGTGTCTGGTTGAAGGTTGGGTGATTCGGTCCCTCTATTACTTTGTATAAAACAAAGAATCTGTAGTTTCATTACACTTAAATTGTCTGGCAGTGGATGAAGTTAACTTTTATTAGAAACAGTTCTTTCATATTACACAGTGTAGTCAAGGATATATTAGCTTTGACATTTTCTTACATCTCAATATAGTGTAGAGTGAATTTACTGTGAGACTAATTTAGAAGGAAGCTTTTCATAGGAGGAAATAATGGTCAGCATCAGCTGGGATGCCAATTATAGGCAGGATGAAAATTCAGGGAAAAAATGGATATACGCATAAAATTGCTAAATGTTAACAAGCATGCTTCTTATATTTGTATGCCAATGATACTCTTTATCTCTTAAAACTCCAGTTTCATAAAAATTCTTTTCAGGAGGAAGATTTTATTCTTGAGGAAATGGTATAGTGCATCCTAACATGATTATTTTGTCTTAAAGAAAGAAAAAAACCCATCAGATTAAACAGTATATAAAAGGTGTTTTTAGAGCTCATCTCTGGGAAAGGAAAAAACCTGGACAATTTAAGCACTTAAAACACAATTTAAAGATGATTGATTTCACTAATACACAATATGGTCATTATAAAACAAATTCCCGGTATGTGAAATTTAATTTCACCTATAGGATTCATCACTCATCACAAAAGTTTTATTATACTCTGGTATCAGGCGCCATTCTCTCGCTTTTTGTTGTTTTTTTCCAGTAAGATCATGCTGGTCAGCTGATATTTTGTGGCACCAATTAAACATATTATTGGTCAATGAGATTGGATTCTGTTTAAACCAAACAAAGATGCAAACAAGCATATCAGAATGATAAGTGTAGTGCTTTAGCTTTAATAACTTGGAATGTAACTCTATCACGCAAGGATTTTCAGCTGCTAAACTAATAAAACCCAGTCAATCAAATAGTAAAAGATATTGAGAAGCAGCAACAGGAGGTGTTATAAGAAAAGCACCCAATGGAGACACATAAGAGAAAATCCGTTAGTCGACTCATTCCATTTCTTATCTGTTCTATAGGTTTAGCGGGGGAAAGGTTTTTTTTTTCCTTTGCATTTATCTTTGTGCCTGAATGAGTTCAATTTCACTTAGATTAGGACAGAAACTTCAGAACAGCAGGTTAATCCGTCCTGTCTTCATGGGCAACTGAGCAAACAGACCAATATCAGTGTAAAATTGTAATTCTGGAGATTAATGTTGTCTTTCCTGTTTGTGGTGAACTTAACCTCCTTGCCTTTTTTTTCCCCCTCTCTTTCAGCTTCTGTCCAGGGTCCCTGGGAGAGAGCCATCTCACCAAACAAAGTGCCCTACTATATCAAGTAAGTCCGAACCATCACATTCCTAAAAGAGCATTTATTGTGGCTAATCTGCATATTCACAAATGAATGTATTTCTGAAATGTGACGTTAACCTGGCCTACAATACCTAGTTCTTCATTCCACGAGGAAGCTTGGCTAGTCAACTCATGCTAAAATTACCACTGCAAATGTGCTGATGCAATAGGGAGCTGCCTTTAGGAAAAACCCATTTGACACAGCATATATGTTGTGTTTTGTGATTGGGGATGGAGTGGATTTTCCACACTCGAACAAAAAGCTGCAGATAATATTACTGATAGAGTGAATATTTATAAGGACAGTTTCATTTATTTGGGGGTGTGCCCACATTTCTTTTTTAGCAAAGATGGATGCTTTCTGCAGCTCAATGTACACAGAGTGTTTTAGGTGAATAAATGGTTCATGTACCCAAAAGGCAGTCAGCGGCGGGCCCGGATGTGTGGAGCTGAGTGTTCATTCTCGATACATAGCACTCAGCATTTTTCACATAATGACAACAGAATGATACTGTTTTCTGGGGCCATTTATGTCAGTCAAAGGAATACAGGTGCTTAGAAGCACCTTCCGTGGGATGCTGCATGAAATACAAATTATGATACATCGGGTCAACGTGGAAGGGAGAGGAGGGAGGATATGGAGTCATGATGATACCTTAACAGTTTCCATTGATGGTGCAATAGAGTTCAACTTCAATTTCACTTTGAATCCGCTGTCTCAACAATTTAATTTCGTCGGCTTCGTGAAATAATCTTCAGTACCAACTAAAGTCTTTGAACCTGCTTCTTTCATGAGTCTGACTAAAAATACTCCACGTGTTCCCATTGTTTCAGCCTCCCATGTTTTATCAGGTCACTTTCTGTTCTTCCACTGCTGATCAGTTCTTCATAATTCAGGTCTAAAGCAATATCAGCAATTCTAGATCTTCATTACCACAGTTCTCCAGAAATTAGACTGCGTGCCTCAATTGTGTTAACCCAGAAGAATGGGGGTGAGGGGACTCTTTGGGCTCTTCAAGGAGAAAAAACACATCCTTTAGGAAAGCTTTGTCTTATTAAATTTTTCCAGGCAAGGTATCTCTTACCTTTAAACATTCTCCTTCAATTTGCTTCGATCCTGCTTTTTATTTTTCTTCTTTTATTGTATTGTAGTATTTTTATTCTGTATAAGTATTAATTCAGTCAGTGCATATTTTAATACAATCACTTGTGTTATTAAATGATAAGTTGATTTAGACATGCACTGTATGGCTTTACACCCACTGTCTATTTTGTGGAACACTTAATTCAAGCTCCTCCCAGTCATCTCCAGTGTCTTGGTCATCACAGATTTTCATCTCTAAGATTTTTGGGACCTGCTACTCCTTCAACCTGTTTATAAATCTCTCACTTTATCCAATTCCTTTCGGATCGATGAAGGGATGGTCTTTACTAGACAAAGACTCTTCTTTTGTAGCCAAGGTTGGAGGACCACCTGAAAACCCAAAACATCTTCAAGCCATTATTCTCCAGATTATTCCTGTCGGGGGCTTATTAAATATCTCACGGGGATTCCTAGCATTCCCCCCACCCCCACCCCTGCCAATTTTCTTTCCCTAAATATTTATCTTCTCCCTGATGTTACACCCACTACAGAAGATCCCAGATCATTGCTGTGTGGCAATGAACATGAATTCAGTCCAAAAATAAAAAGGAGACAAATTAAAGAAAACCTATAATTCCCCCCCACCGCCCCCATAACTAGTCTCTTGCTGCTCGTTGGTGGTATCAGAGAGCAGCTACCCTCTCTTTGTCCCCCTCTTTCCCAGTGTGCCCTCACCGACTTGAAGATCATGGTGGCAATATTGATAAGGGCACAGATCAGGAAACAAGAAAACTTGATTTCTGGTCCTGGCTCTGTCATGAGTTGATGGTGTGGCCTTGGGCAAGTCACTTAACCTGTGCAGACCTTAGTGTCTCATTCATAAAATAAGAAGTTGGATTTGGTGATATCTAAGGGCTTTGTAGCTCTAAGAATCAATGAGTGTGACTCATTGAATGGTCTTGCCCAAATCCAAAAACTTAAGATCTCAGCTTTTCTTCAAGAAGTTTATCTTTATTTTTTAAATTCTTTATTTTAATCATTAACATAATATAAATTCTTATTTTAAAAAAGCATACAAATTCTATTTTTCCACTGTTTAATTAGCTGCAGATATGCTCCCTAAACCCACTCCAGTTTCTTCAGGTAACCATTTCAAAAGCTCAAATCTTGATGTTTAATTTAGGGCTATCATTCTGCCTGATTTCCTAGTAAGAGACATAGAGCAATAGACAAAAAATCAGTAGAAAGGGGAGTCTGGAGACCTTAAACCCTCTGAAGGAATCCATTTCTAGGAACAAGGAATTACATAACTGCTCAAAATACCTCTGAAACTTTCTGGAGATCATCTATTTCTAAAAATTATAATCTATTTGAAATTAGAGATAATAGAATTTCTCAAATATACCTCTAAAATGTTAAGCTAATGTAGGGAGAACACGTGTTCAGAAAATATACATTGTCAACAAACAGATGACTAATGTCATTTGTGATTTATTGTTACATATTACTGTTGTCTAAAAGATTCTTTTCATAGCAAATTACTTTGATGTACAAGGTTCAGTGGACTTCATGCACTCGCTAATGCTATTTGTAATTCGAGATGCCTTATTTATCCACAAATAACAATACTAATAAGTTTATAATGACATTACTTGAACCAGTCCCCACCGTGTCCTTCCTCTTTGTTACCTTGTCTCAACTTGCATCCAAGAGTTTTAAGCACACATTTCTAGGCACAAAGCCAGGTATCTTCTCTGGATCTTTTTTTTTTTTAAGATTTATTCATTTATTTTAGAGAGAGAGAGTACACGCATGTGCATGGGCAGGGAGGGGCAGAGGAAGAGGGAGAGAGAAACCCAAGCAGACTCGACACTGAGCACAGAGCCCGAAGTGGGGCTTGATCTCAGGACCCTGAGATCAGACCTGAGCTGAAACCAAGGGTCAGATGCTTAACTGCCTGTGCCCCCCAGGCGCCCCCTCTGGATCTTTTCTTTTCAATACTTAATAATTTTTCCTTTTCAATGCTGGGATAAACTGATCACCTAAATAACCAGAGGTTTCTGCACCAGTAACCCCATTCCAGTTAGCTGTTGAGTTGTGCACTCGTGCTTGAGGTTGTAAGTCATTACCAGCATCTTCTGCTCTAGCTTGCAAATCAGACAGTGTTTATGCCTGCATCCTGACACCAGCTTTACATATGATGCTAAGAATCTTGATTTTGATACTTCAAACTACATGTTTGTCAAGTTTATTAGTCCATAGCATTCATCATTGTTACAGTTTTCATATTCTCTCTCCCTTGGGACTCTCTTATTCCTGCCAGCATCTCTTTCAGGTTATTTGATTACAGCTTTCATTGCCCCTGAAAAAATAATCACCAACAATGTTCAACCTGTTACAACTGCCTTTTCCACTCTCTGCCATTTTGTAGTTTTCTGGCCTACTGTCAAACTCATGAAAATTTCAATATAATAGCCTTTAACCAGCTGTTGCATTCTGTTAGGATTTCTTTCACCTTTTTATGTTGCATACTCCCATATGGGTAAACCGAACGGAGCCAAGAGCTGGGACTCTCTTGCTTTCTTAATGAGTTAGAAAATTATTCTTCTGTGTTCTGGACTGTCAAAACAATTTAGGAATCCCAAACTTGCATGCAGTATGTTCCTGCATAGATGACATAATAAGAGCATAAGAAATAGCACACTGGGTCAGACCAGTAGGGCACCTAGCCAAGAACTCTGTCCCAGATGCAGACACCAGTGGCTGCTCGTCAGTTAACCTAGTAATTTCCATCTTAAAAAATTAGGATGCATCCTGACCATTTCTTAATAGTCCATTGTAAATCAGTTGGCATTGAGTTTATCCAGCGGCTTCTTTTTTTTTTTTAAGATTTTATTTATTTATTTGAGAGAGAGAGAATGAGAGACAGAGAGCACGAGAGGGAAGAGGGTCAGAGGGAGAAGCAGACTCCCTGCTGAGCAGGGAGCCCGATGCGGGACTCCATCCCGGGACTCCAGGATCATGACCTGAGCCAAAGGCAGTCGCTTAACCAACTGAGCCACCCAGGCGCCCAATCCAGCGGTCTCTTACTTCCTCCATTCTCCTCTTCAACCTTGTCTTCAGAAGAATGAGTCCCATGAATCTGCTGATTTCGGTGTAAAAGAAATAAAGATAATATTGCAGTTTCTCTTCACTGTACATTTTTGAACCTCAAGGGATGGCCCCTATTAAGGGCTGTGGAATTCAGTGAATACAATGGTATTTACCCAAAGTAGACTTCAATCTCACATCCCCTTACAACCCCCTTTTCATTTTCATCTTCCCAGTCGGAGAAGCTCTAATCCTTCTTAGGTTCTTAGCCTGTCCTCGAATGAAAGATAAGTATTCCCCTTGATCATCTTAGCTGCTTTTCCCTGGATCTCTTCCAGTTCTGTTACATCTTCCTTGGGATGTCATGACTGGGACGGCCCAAACATTGGTTATTACATCTGTTAGCGTTGTCTGTAGTCTCGGCTCGCTTGTGAGGAAAGTAAACGCTCTTTGCCGTCTCCCATTGGTGAGAGATGGAGAAACCGATTGAGGTCACAGCTTGTTCTGCCTATATTAGTTCTGGCCGGAGGTTGCTTTGCTGCTACTTTTCTGTAATACCGGCTGAAGTGTTTGCCCTTCTGTTTTTGCCAGTTGGCCCCCAGGAAGCTTTGGGTTTCAGACAAGCTGGTCCTTTCCCCTTTCAAAGACGCTGCCATGGCTCAAAAACCGGGAGGCGTTCACTACTGAAACCCAGTAGGAAACCTGCTGACTCGTCACCAGGGAGGCATTCCAGCAGGTTCCCTGTCTCATTATCTCTGAAGCACTTCACGGGAGAATGAAAAATGGGGTTCCGGGGAACATGCTAACTGTTCAGCTCTTTTTTACACACCTTGCTCAGGAAGCAGCTCAAGTCCACAGGAGTGTCTCTCTTTTCCTGCGGGTCATTTGGGATGTTGTCCACATTGCTGTAGATGGTGTCAAATGACCTTGATCTGCCCTTCCCTCTGCCCTCAATCCAGGCGTGTTTCTGCAGCCACCTACTGCATGTGAGCTGCTCACAACTCTCTGGTGATTCCTGCTTAGCCAAATGCAATATAAAACCTCCTTGACCGAAGCCAGCAGCCGCTCCAGGCAACACTTCTTATTACTGTTACGGTGTCTGTTGCCACAGTGGCTGGTTGAGGTCCCTGACTCTCCTGTCCTCTATGGCTGCCATTCCTGTGGGTCCACTGGTTCCAGTATTTGACACTGCATGGAATTGTGGCCATCTGCCTAGACGTCCCTTTCAGGGTTTGTGTCTTCTTGCATCCTGTTGCTCTATTTTCAATTAAATTGCTGAGTCTTGCTTTAACTGTAAGTGCCCATGCTCCCTACCTCCAGTAGCATCTGAGTTTTGACACCACCTTCCTCTGTACCATAGGGCCTTGATTACTACTTTCTGGGCAGTTTTTCAGATTCCAAATCCACTCCCCAAGCCACATTTAAAGCATATCTTGTCCTTGTTCTTGCTCCAGCTCCCTATTATTTGTGCCAGGAGTTGCTCTGATTCAAGTTGGGGTGAGTTTATTTGTTCCTTTGAGTTATCGCTCATTATTTCAGTACCTGTATTTATAGAGAGAGGAAGGAGCAGTTGGCTACGTCTCAGGTTTAACAGCAACCACTGTGCTAAGTATCTGTGTTCGCTGGTTTGCAGTGGATACATTTTCTGAGAATGAGAAGGGCTCTTATTATAAAGAACACTGGATTATGATATCCAACTTAGAAAATATTCCCCTAGGTCTCATTCCTGACACCTCACTGTTCTAGGAATGATACTGATCTTCTCACATTCCATTAGACATTGGTTAAGATTGGCAGAGGTATATGCCCTATGAAAGGAGTAGATAGAGCAGGCATCAGAAGATTTGAAGTCTAATTTCAGCCTAACTATCAATCAGCTATTTTTTTAAGTTTTATCTATTTAAGTAATGTCTTCAGCCGGTGTGGGCTCGAACTCACAACCCTGAGATCAAGAGTCGCACACTCTACTGACTGAGCCAGCCACGTACCCCTCAACTAGCTATTTGACCACAGGTGAATCACTTACAGTCTCTGGGCCTCAGTTTCTTCATCTGTCATCTAAGGGGGCTGAATCCCATGATACCACATGTCATTTCCAGCCCTGACATTCTCTGGTTTTATGAATATTGACTTGGAAATAAAAATTGTTCTTAACAGTTTTCCAGAGGAATGAAAACGGATCTTCAGATCACCCCTGAGAATTCTTACTGTGCCATCAGTCTTCTCAGGATAAAGGACAAACAATATTAAACCGTTTTTTCACTTTACTGTTTAGCACCATTGATAATAGGGAGTGGATGTAACAGAATCAGCTGTCTAATTTCAGCTGTCAATCTTTGAGGATACTGGTGAATATCTGTGGGTAATTAAATTTGTGAAATTGCTGCCAAAAGCCTGGTGCTCTGACTTTTCAAAAGGCTTCAGTACACAAAGATAACCCTGAGGTCAGTCTTCTCTGCTGGGCTTTCTCCTCCACAGTTTGATGGTTCCAAAGGTCACATTAGCCGAGTCTCATTAAGCTCTGCAACCACAATGAAGGAATAGTCAGTAATGAATAATTGATGATATAATCATGAAAACAACTCAGTTTAAGATGTTAACTGGAAGAGATTGAATGCGACACCATTGGGCTGTGGAGTGCCAAGTCTGGCCTTTGGTTTTGTAGACCTTATGGGTAGATGAAAATGTTGGTATCTTCCACGTCTCAAAGGTTCATAAAAAAATCTCACAGCCCTCTTTACTGAAAGTTTCATAAGCTGTAACATATAACATTGACTGAAATAAGAGACTCCATGAGGATAGGCACTTTGTCTCTTTTCTCACACAGAGCCTCCCCGACGTAGCACGTGCTCAGTAGATATGTGAAGGAAGGAATGTACACCAGTAATTCTGCATGCCTTGCACTTTGCTGACTACTTTTACCTTCAGAAAATCTTCTAGCATCTGTGTATCAATTTAGATGTCCCACCTGAATGGGTCTCTTATATCTTCTAGACATCAACTTTAATCATAGAAAGCACGCTGAGTCTCTTACGGAGTTAATCATGTCTCCTATAGCCAGTACCTAAGAGAAAATCCTTAGCATGGAAGTCTGAATGGTATATACCAAATCCTGGGATCTCGATTCTCTTCTGTGTTTATCTAACAATGTGATTTGGGTTATAACTGAGCGTCTGGGACTGAGGTTCCCCATCAACAGTAAGGAAGCAGAACTAGCTAATGCCTAAGATCACTCTGAGTTCTGGCTTTCTTTGTTTCAATAGAACTGGGTTTTTGTTTTTTGTATTTTGTTTTTCCTATTCTTGGTTTTCTAGTAGGTCAGTAGAGTTCTAAATTGATCAACCACTGCGTTCACTAAGCATTTGTATATAGGACCTACTTTTTGGGCTGAGGTCTAGTAGCCCCTGAATCTTAAGAGAATAGCATTGATAAGTTTTTATTTTAAAGAAGATTTTTGTAACATTCTGTATGGTATGGGTAGTGCTTAAAGTTGGCAGCATGGACACAAAGATAGATATACGTGGCAACTAAAATAGAACGTTGAATACAGGCCAAAAACTCTATTGTATTACATAGATACAACATAAGAGTCCCCTGACTCGTTTGTGGCACTTTTGGGAATGTGAGAGTGTGTATAAAATATATTTAGGTCTGTTTTCCCAAAAGAAGAAAAGTAAATCATTCCAGCTATTCCTTCCTTTTCTTTTTCTAACATTCTTGAACACGCACCTGCTTCCATAATCGTGTAGTAGAAAAAACAGGCTGCCACTTCAAATCAAGCTGTGTTGGAAGCCCAGCTTTATCATACTCTGACTCTGTTATTGGAAAAATTTGCTTAACCTCACACCCTCTACTTTCTGGCACATAAGGATTATTATTAATCAGCTTTCTTTCTCTTCTCTGAAAGTCAGTTGAAGTCTAATTGACAACTACTAAGTACTGAGTGTTGGATTTGTAGGAAAACACTTCCACAGATACATCCAGTATTAGCTACATGTTTAGAATATTTTCTAGGACGCAAATATGTCCTTGATCACATTAGTTTATTTTCATTTTTGGAGTTCCCACATAATTTGGGGTATGTGTGAACTCCCAAACATTCCTAAGCCTCTCCTAGGCTTCTCTAATTGCTTCTTATCCTGTCTCCCTGGGAAGCAGCATCCTGTTGCCTTCACAAAGGTCAGCAGCAGCCGAGACAACATTTGAAAATAACTTAATAACCTTGATCTGCCTCTCCCCTTTGGATAATTTCCTTAGAGCATTAGCCCTTTGAACACTGACCTGGTTGCAGAAAATGTCCCTTTCTCAGCAGGAAAACTCCAAATCCCATTCAGTCTTCCCCTTCTTCGTTTCAGGGGGTTGGGGGAGTCAGGAGGGGTGGAATCTGGGAGTAGAACCGTGGGTAAGGAGGAGGAATTCTTTCTGGGAGAACGTTCATGTGCACACACACACATGCGGTTTCTTCTTTTAAAAAAAGTAAATTGAGCACATTGTATAAATCAGTGCTGTCACATTGCAAAATTTTAAAACCCCTGTAGAGGAGAGAAAAAGACCTCTGCTTTCAGCAGTCTGGAAAGCTCCTAAGAACAGGTCCTGTATGAGGCTCAGCCCACTGTCAGCATTGAGCAAATGATCACGTCCTTTGCGTTATCATTAACTCCCGGGTAGATGAAACGGAGAAGCTTTCCTGCTCCTTCTGAAATTGTCAATTGCTTTTTCTGTTTTTCTTTCTCAGCTTATCCATATCCATCTTGGTCCCCAAAGCCATTGCATGTCGGATAGTCAGCAAAAAGAGTAATTTTTAACTTACTTCTCTGCTGTTTTAGAAGGAAGTTTTTGTTTTTGTTTCCTTTAGGTTTGGTCACTTTCCCTTAGGCTTGAGCTTTCTATGAAGTTACAGTCCATATAATCTAGACAGGATGAAAAGCAAAGTGTAGGGGCACATGGGTGGCTCAGTCAGTTGAATGTTGACCCTTGATTTCAGCTCACGTCATGAGATCTCATGGTCTTGGGATCAAGCCCCGCATCAGGCTCCATGCTCAGTGGAGAGTATGCTTGAGATTCTCTCTCTCCTCTCCCTCTGCCCCCCAATGTGCTCATGCTCTCTCTCTCCCCCACTCTAAAATAAATAAATAAATCTTTAAAAAAAAAAAAAAAGCACAGTTTAGGGGCGCCTGGGTGGCTCAGTCGTTAAGTGTCTGCCTTCAGCTCAGGTCATGATCCCAGGGTCCTGGGATCGAGTCCCTGCATCGGGCTCCCTGCTCGGCGGGAGGCCTGCTTCTCCCTCTCCCACTCCCCCTGCTTGTGTTCCCTCTCTCGCTGTCTCTCTCTGTGTCAAATAAATAAATAAAATCTTAAAAAATAAAATAAAATAAAAAAGCACAGTTTAATATGTGCCTACTAAGTGTTAACTGATAGACTAGCTGTATCTTCCCCATTTATGAAGATGAGACTGTCAATTATTATCCAGTAAAGAGGACATAGCTGAGAGTCAGAGAGGTTGGTGGCTTAAGTCACACTAATAATGACATGGCTTTGCACCTTTCGCACCAACCCTATGACATCAGCTGGCTTCCCCCCAGCTTACCCCCAGTCTAGGACTCCCACAGTCCTTAGGCTCACTGCCCACATGCATGCTCCAGAGGATCAGAGTTGCCTGAAGCTCCCTGCCTGGGTACGGTAAAGTCGGAGGGGAGGCGGTTGCTGGCTCCTGAAGGCAGAGGCCAGCTTAGCGGGGACACGCAAAATGCAGGAGGAGACATATTTAGTGGTAGGGCTATCGAGGGTTGGGAGAAAAAAAATTGAATAAAGGGGTAGAGAATTGAGATTTAAGAAATAATAGTAAACATAAACCTCACTTGTTGTTCCCAGCTGTTTCAGCTTCCTAGTATTGTTGGTTAAAAACTGGCCCTTAGTGTAACCAAGCATGGCCAGACCACCACTGTGTGGCTGCCGTCTTGGGCATCACTCGCACTCCTCTGTAGGCCTTCTCTGCATTGCTCGTGGTTTTTCCTTGGCTTACCTACCCAACCAGCTTCTTCCGGTATGCTCTTGCAGAGACCTTATTTTCTCTTTGCTACTTTTGGCAATAAAGGGCAAGAAGAAATAAAATGAAGCCAATACCTGCTCCGCCTTGATCCTACCTCCATGGAAGCTGAGAAAGCCAAGAATTTCTGAGTCCACATCCTGCCACCTCCATCAGGGCTTCACTAAGATGAGGGTATGGCCAAAACAGTAACCTGATAGATGCCATGGAATGTGTTTCTCCTCATATTCCCAATTCTAAGACTTTTGAGAGGTTAGGACGTGGTCAGCTCAGGTGGACTAGAACAGCTCTTTGGGAGCCTTTTCAACACTAGGGCACATCCTTGAACTTGACACTAACTAGCCCCTCCTTCCGGCAACAAAGGAAGTCTCATCTTTCCCATAAATCCTAGGCCTGTGGTTCTTCCCTTACAAGGCAAACACATATGGCCTCTGGGGCCATAAGTTATGGCTTCTCTAGGCATTGAGCATTGGGTCAGCCCATGTATTGTATGTAGAAGATCTCACCTTATTGCAGAGTGATATCTCTGGAGTTTTTATTATCATAACTACCTGGTAGGAAAGAACTTTCTCCTATAATGCCTTAAAATCACCAAACCGGTGGGGGCAATTAATATGTTTTCAAAGATAAAGAATAATTTAGATTTCCTATAGATTAAGAAAAATCTCTGTCTGAATATACAGTCACCCTGTACTAATCCAGAAAAAGAAGTGCTTTATCAGATACAAGGCCAGGTTAATGCTTCTTCCTCACTCTCACGTCTATCAGTACTACAGGAACTTTTTTGCCAAAAAAAAAAAAAAAACAAAAAAAAATCCCACCAAAAAAGAATGAACTCTAGATGGAGCAGGAGGGGCCAGGCATCATAGGTACAAGCAAAAGTTCAAAGTGTAAATATCTTTATAGCTAGAGGGAGGAGAGGAAAGGAGGAGCGGCAAGGGGCTGAGGAGGGGAGAGAAGGAAATGGTATGAAAAGTAGGCCTGTGACTCATTCCCTAGGGGCGGTGAGGGGTATGAACGACCTCAGCTCAACAGACCACCTTATAAACATGCTAACGACCTCCCAAACCTCCTTGTCAATCTCGAGAGTTAATGGCATTTGAGCTAACAGAGGGATACCTGAAAGTCCTACGTATCCGATGTTTTTAGCAGGATACACCTGGTCCGGCTATTTTACGTATCGTAAATAAACCTGGAAGTATGGATTTGTGAGTAATGAAGACTTTTCTGTCAACACGAAACCAGAATGTATCATAACGTGAAAGACCAGGGCTATTTTGGAAACATGTGTCTGATGATTTCAGGGTCCTCCAGGGAAAGAATGTTTTATCTATGCCTTCAACTCATTAGTGAAGATCGGTACTAGGTAAGAATCTATGATTTATGTGAGTCCAATTTGAAAATCGGTGCTTTATACCTACACAATATACATTTATTTTAATTTAAAAATTGCTTTTGCAGGGAGAGAAAGGAAAGATAAGGAGGATGAGTGGGCCCAAATATTTCCCCTTACTTTGTTGTCTCCAGTTCTCAGAAAGTCTAAGTCTCAAGTCTAAGGCCAGGGTCAAGACTAGTGAGGGACATAACTGTTATTTTTGTAACTGTTATAAAATTATTTTAAGTGTTATAAATCCTTTTTAAATTCTATATTGAAAATTATATAGGGGTACCTGGGTGGCTCAGTCAGTTGAGTGTCCGACTCTTGATTTTGGCTCAGGTCATGATCTCAGGGTCATGAGATCGAGCCCCACGTGGGGCTCTGCGCTCAGCGTGGAGTCTACTTGTCCATCTCCCTCTGCTCCCCTGCCTGCTCTCACATGCACGCTTTCCTTCTCTCTCTCAAATAAATACAATCCTTTAAAAATTTTTAAAAAAGAAAATTGTATAAGTGACATTCAATTTTTTTATTGTATTGTATTATGTTAGTCACCATACATTACATCATTAGTTTTTGATGCAGTGATCCACGATTCGTCGTTTGCGTATAACACCCAGTGCTCCACGCGGTTCGTGTCCTCCTAAATACCCATTCTATTTTTCTGACGTTACCTTAGAATAGATCTTAAGGATAGTCCTTAGGCCATCTTTACTGTTTAACTCTTGAAATGTTTTTGGTAATTTTCAACCTCACTTGTTGTTCCCAGCTGTTTCACAATGCTTGTGCCTTATGCTTGTTTGCGTCACCCTTAGCGATTTATTATCTGACACAGGAAAAAGTGAGAATAAATACCGGATAGTTTGTTTTGATTTTGAGGAAAAATCAACACATTTGGAGGAACTGAGCCGTGCTCCTAATACATATTCTCATAAAGGAAGAGATAATAGCAGGGCGCCTGGGTGGCTCAGTCGTTAAGCGTCTGCCTTCGGCTCAGGTCGTGATCCCAGGGTCCTGGGGATCGAGTCCCGCATCGGGCTCCCTGCTCAGCGGGGAGCCTGCCTCTCCCTCTGCCTGTCTCTCTCTGTCTCTTCTGAATAAATAAATAAAATCTTTAAAAAAAAGAGAGATAATAGCAGATTAAAGGCGTTCTATATAATGTTTGTATTCTAGGTAATCTTACCATCATCCTCTGATTAAATTATATTTTGAAGGCAGTTTTAGCCACCAGCACCTTTGTTTTCTGTATTTTCGTTGGTGGAAAACAGAGAGAAATGCTTGATGGAGCTGGCTGCCTCATTGAACTGTGCTATAAACCATAAATCTTTGAAAGTTGCTGTTTTAGAGAAAGTATTTTTAAATGAATGTATTCCTGTAGTAGCTCCTGTTGCCAAAACTGTTACCAGGATATCTTAGGAAAATGCTTTCAAATCCTACTCCTATCAACAGGCACTGGCTGCCTCCAGAAGCTGAGGTTGTTCCATGAGGGCACATAAGCCTATGTCTTACTATTAAAAGAATTGGAAAGAAACTGGGAGGAGGTAAGTGCGTAGAGTCTAAGAGAGACGTTGAGGCAGAGCCACAGTGGCATCCAGGGGGGAAGGAAATTTAGTTCCACACAAGCAGTTCTTGCCTTTCGCTGGTGAATATGGGATGTCATTAACAAGCGCATACAAATGACATTCATTGCATAAATGTCGAATGTTGGTAAAAAGAGAGCCAGTTTTTTTTTTTTTTTTTCAAATACAATTTTGTTTTGTTTTTGGTAAGAGGGGAAAAAGTCATCCCGTTGTATCTTTTTAAATAGACTTTATTATTAAGGAACTTAGAGTTGTTTATCTAACTTTGTATTTCGTCCACTCAGCTGCCAAGCCATTTCTTTTTACCATAAGCACCGCGAGGAGCAAAAGTCCTCCTTACTCTGCCCAATCTAATTCATCATCAACAAAATTGCCAATTATATTCCAAGTCCTTGAATGTATTGCTTGAGAAGAAGATGTATAAGCTGAAAGGAAGCAGCTCAATGTTGGGGTGAAAGTCTGATCTTTCTCTACTTGTTGGTAGATTCAAAGCATACTAATCTTGTTTCGACTTGTGAACTGGAAAAAATTAATATGGAAGGTACGGAGAAAACATGTTCAAACCACAAAGTCATTTTTCCTGAGAAGTTATCTGACTGTAGCTGTAACTATAACTCAGAGTCTATCAGAGAGCTCAGATGTGGAACATTTCTTTAAAATTAAAACCTAAAAATCCCGATGTCTAATAGAATGTATAAAAATAGCTACCTCTGAAGGATATGGGATGAGCAGAGGAATGCTGAATAATATCATCTGACAGTTTGGGCCATACCTTTATATTGGTTGCTGTAGCCTGAAAAATATAGGATTAATTCAATAAAACATTGGGAAAAAAACAACATAAACATAAAATATTTTAAATTAAAAACACTGAATAGGAACAGGAGAAAAAAATCCCCCAGCAAATCAATATTGCTTGGGGAAGCATGAATCCCAGACCAGCAATATTTTTATCCAAATAACCTCTAGGTCTGTAGTGAACAAACACCTTTATCACCAAGTTTTATAAACAGAGAGTAAAGAAAAGAGTACTTAGGGTTGTTGGATATACTTCTCCAAGATGGTAACTTTATTCAGAGTTTCAGGCTTGACTCCACCAGCTCCTGAATTTATTTGGAGTACCTTATCAATTTAGGATTGCACACTACAAGCAGAGACATGGTAAAATAATGACAAAGATCATTTATAGTGGTGGTTACAGTGAACAGATGATGGTTGTTGTATAGATTAATAACACACCCAAGGAAATCTGTGGGAAATTTCAGTTGGAATATAAAACACCGAACTAAGGCAGAGGTGAAATAAAAAAAAAAAAAAAAAAACCTCCTAGGAGATTAAATTTAGGCATAAGTATCTAAAGCTGTAAATTCTATAGGTCTGATAAAATACTCTGTACGGTAGGTCCCCAATCCCATCCAGTTTCACTTTGCACGGTTTTGGTTACGTGGGGTCCTCCGCAGTCTGGAAGCAGGTGATGTTCCTTCTGATGTATTGTTAGAAGGTCAATAGTAGCCTAACGCTACATCAAAGTTGTCCACATGGTTATGCTCACGTCAGCTCATCATGTTAGACATCTTATCATGTCACATCATCACAAGAAGAAGGGAGTGCAGTATAGTAGGATATTTAGAGAGAAAGATGGCATTCATATAACGTTTATTATCGTTTGTTATAATTGTATTTTATTATTAGTTATTGTCATTAATCTCTTACTGTGCCTAATTTATAAATGAAACTTTATCATAGGTATGTATGTATAGGAAAAAACATAGTATATCTAGGGTTTGGTACTCTCTGCTGTTTCGGGCATCCAGTGGTGGGGGAGGGCTTGGAATGTATGCCCTGTGGATAAGGGGGGACTACCGTATGCCCTTACATTAATTGTGTCACTCAGTGATCTTCATTACTCTAGGAATACAGGGAGTGACCCTGAATACAGTGGCATCACTTCTGCTTATGAGCCAATCTGAAGATATGTAATCCACTTAGTATATAATAGACACTATAAAGATATAATTGAATCCAGTTTCTTCTAATCTGAAAACTAATTTCAGATAAACTCTAAATTGGGCAGTTCTTGATACTTTGATTTGAGTACCCCAGTAAATATATTTCTCCAGTTTCCAAGTTTCGTGTATCCTTTTCAAAGAAAGAAGACAGTCCTTTAAATGCCTAACTGCCTGGGACTTCCTCGGGTTGTTTTCCGTGAGTTCAAACCATACAACTATGAATAACAACAACAACGAAAAACCATTTTGTCAGACCGTATGTTTTGTGTGTATGTTTATTTTAATGTTCTGTCTTCCCAAATATCACCTCGGATTCACTTCTCCACACATCCTACCTTCCAGAAAGTGGTCGCTTTTCTGTTCATGGAATTGCTGCTATTCTTTTCTTCGATCTCCTGTTGAGTTTGTAGGTGTTTTGAATGGTTTGGTACCTATCTAGCTGAATTCCTGGGACCAGACAAAATTTAGGTCTCCTACTCCTCCGCCATCTTGCTCCTCCTTCTATTTTAGCATTCACAGTAGAAAGTAGACTTACTTTCAGTTTGGTCCACAGTAGCAAAGTGTATCTGGTGTGTAAGTAAGATGAATCTTGAAGTTGAGCCCTGAATACACGCTTTCTGCAACCCCAAGAAGGTAAACTTTTGAAATATAAACATTGACTTTTCTGAGTGTCCCAGTTAAAGGTTGATGGAGGTGTTTGGTTTATTGTTTTGTTTTCTGCTGGTGCTTTGTTATAGTTACAGGTTGAGAACAGACAAGATGGGCAGTAACTAACTGCTGTGTGAATATCCTTGGTGGGCCATGTAGGGTTGGAGATGAGGAAAGAGGAGGGGCCAGGGTGGAAACAGAGAGACCAGGTAGGTGTGTGGAAAACACTAGTGGTAGATTCGATAACAGTAGCAGTGGAGATCAGGACAAGGAGTTGGGAGGTGTGTTTTGGAAGCTATCACCAGGTCTTGCTGATGCCTTAGGGGTCAGGACGAAGGGAAAGAGGGCAATGCAGAGGTCTCCTCAGCTTTTGGCGGGAACACATACCTGAGGATGAGCAAGGTTGGTAGGGGAGGGGCGCCTGGGTGGCTCAGTCGTTAAGCGTCTGCCTTCAGCTCAGGTCCTGATCCCAGGGTCTTGGGATCGAGCCCCGCATCAGGCTCCCTGCTCTGCAGGAAGCCTGCTTTCCCTCTGCCACTCCCCCTGCTTGTGTTTCCTCTCTCACTGTGTCTCTCTCTGTCAAATAAATAAATAAAATCTTTAAAAAAAAAAAAAAAAACGTTGGTAGGTGAAAACAAGAGATCTGTCTTAGAGACCAGGAACAGCACCAGTGGGTGACTGGGAGAGCTTTTGGTCTCCAGTAGTACCTACTGGCTACTAGTAGTTAGATCTTTTACGTTTGAGGCACCGATCGGGGACCCAGGCATGCAGCCGGAAATACAGACCTGAAGCTCAAGGAAAATTTCAGGCCAAGGACTCTAACTTGAGGAGTCCTTCACATGCGCGTGGTTCTTAGAGTCCTTGAACGAAATGCCATCACATGGGTATGAGAGAAGAAACTTCGCGATATTAAACTTCTCTCTGCTCTACCAAAGGCAAATGTGTTAATGAATAGATTTGTTAAATTAATTAACCAAGCTGTATTTATTGGGTGCTACTCTGCCAGATACTGTATTAGGCACCAGAGATATGGTAATGAGCAATCCAGGCGTAGCCGAGGTCCTCCCGGAACTCCTGTAACCCCCAGAGCACTTCCCGCCCTCCTAGCGAACCACATAGGCATCGAATGCCCAGGACCTGGGGCCAAAGTTGGGCCAGCGAGGCAGCCAGTTGCTGTTGGCTATGCCTGCATAGATGTTAAGACAGCATATTTTTGCAAAGAAGTAACACCGATGATTCAAAATGTTTAATGCTTCGAGTGGAAGAAAAATAACCAGGGACAGGGAATTAAGGGAAATGCACATCAAAAACAAAAAACAAAACCCACAATGAGATACCACTTTATACCCAGTAGAATGGCTATTGTAAAAAAAAAAAAAAAAAAAAAAAAACCGTGGCTGAAGACATGGAGAAACTGTAACCCAGGACATTGCTGGTGGGAATGTAAAATGACACAGCCACTATGGAAAACGGTTCAGTAGTTCCCCAAATAAGTTACACATAGAATAATCATCTGATTCAGCAATTGCGCTTCGAGGTGGATATCCAGAAGAATTGGAAGCAACAACGGAAACAGATAATGCCATCACTAATGTTCATAGTAGCATTATTCACAGCAGCCAATAGGTGGAGACAACCCAAATGTCCATGAACAGATGACTAGGTAGCAAACTGGTACATACGTACGATGAAATATTACTCAACCTTACAACAGAACAAAATTCTGATACATCTTCTAACATGAATGAACCTTTAAAATATTATGCTAAGTGAAGTCAGCCAGACACAAAAGGACAAATGCTGTATGATTCCACTTATGAGGTACCTACAAGAGTCAAATTCATCAAGATAGAAAGCAGATTAGTGGTTGCCCAGGAATGAGGTGAAGAGGGAAGGGGAGTTATGGTTGAACGGATGCAGAGGGATATTTTGGGGGGGAGGATAAAAAAAGTTCTGGAAATGGATAGTAGTGATGGTTGTACCACACACATTGTGAATGTACTTAATGCCACTGAACTGTACACTTACAAATGGCTAAAATGGTAAATCTCATGTTACATATATTTTATAACAATAAAAAATTGCCCTCAAAATAAAAGATTACTTAATAAATTTGTATAGGAATTAAATAAATAAAAGAGCTAGAATAATCTCTTTTTATTTTAATTTGATATTAATGATCTATATAAAACTATAAAAACATACATAAACTAGGTGCAAGAAGTAGAGAGCTTTTTCTTAGGCATCTGAAGCTTTTCCCTATGCTTTCGAAATCTGTTGTGTGATTTACTTCCTTGAATTGGCCTGTAATAAAGGAGTACAATACCATTGCAGAGATTAATTGGTATATTCGTGAACTGTTCTGAAATGCTAAAATGAAAGCATAAAACTATAAAATGCATTATTATTCATTAAAGTGGCATAGTTTATAAGGCTGTCTCTGATCATTGTCAAAGCATAAATCGCCACTTTCACCCATAATTAGCCAATTTAGTATGAAGTTAATTTTTACTTGGTATATTTTGCTTAACCTCAGTTATGTTTGTAAAAACAGAAACTGTTATTTGTTAGAGCTTTCAAAATTTCACACAAATGCTAAAATGTCCCTTAATTCGAATGCACTTAAGAAATGGTTGGATTCTCCTTGCCTAAGAAAAATCTCAAGTAGCTGTTTAAAGGTATGCTCTTGACTGATGGATTCGTTCAATATGTATTTATTTACCATAGTGTGTGTGCCGGATACAGTGCTAGCTGCATAGGATACCTTTGGGAAGCAACACCCACGTTCTCCCTAAAGTGGAGCCAGGGAGACAGTAAATATGAAAGAGGATTCACACAGACAAGGGGTGAGATCATGTGTTCAGGCACTTCAGAAGGAGGCAACTGGTCAACACAAGGAATTAAAATGACAGTGTGACTGTTGTTGGAGGGGACGGAGAGAAAACCTCAAAAGCTCTCTGGCTGATGCAGATGAATTACATGAATTACACTATTACATGCAAATAGTGAAAGGTTATTGATGAAATCCAGGTGAGAGATGATGGTAGTTTGACCTTGATGATGGTAGATTGGAGATGTTGAGAAGGAGAGAGATTTAGGAGGTAAATATCTTTGGGGCTTAAGGTTAGGTGACATGGGGAGGGGTTGCAAAGAGAAAGAGAAACAGGTCAAGGAATCACACCTCAATTTCTTGGCAGTGGACAGTTCATAACTCTTTAGAGCAAGATAGGGAACGCTGAAGAGAGACCACATTTGGGTGGCAATATGATTGTGGACATTGGGGTTTGAGGTGATTTGTAACATCAAGAAACTGCGAAGTAGACAGATGATAAGTGTCTAGAGTCCAGAAGAGAGGTAGGTGGGTCTGGGTTGGAGTTACTAATTTTGATAACATTTGTGTATAACTGGTAAGTGAAGCCATGGGTATTAATGAGACTGTAATGCTAAATTGTGGAAGGGCAGGGATCCTGGGTGGCTCAGTGGGTTAAGCATCTGCCTTTGGCTCAGGTCATGATCTCAGGGTCCTGGGATCGAGCCCCACGTTGGGCTCCCTGCTCAGCAGGAGTCTGCTTCTCCCTCTTCCTCTGCCCCTTCCCCTATTCGTGCTTTCTCTCACTCTCGCTCTTTCTCTCTCAAATAAATAAATAAAATATTTTAAAAATAAATAAATAAAACCTTTAAAATTAATTAAAAATAAATCAATAAGTTGTGGAAGGGCAATTTTTAAAGCTCTTTGCTTTTTGAAGTACAGTTGCAGTATTAAAAGCGAATTTTAAGACTGATTTTTTAAAACTATAAAATGAAAAAATTTAAAATTCATACAGATACACATTCAAATTATCATACTGGTTGTTGTGTCAGGGTGGGGAAATCAAAGGAGACCTTAATTTCCTCCTCACTGTTTTATTTTGTTTAATAAGAAGCTGTTGGCAAAGGCAGAATGTTAACAGCTACTAATCCTGGGCAGTGGGAGAAAACTTAGCTGTTACTCTGTATTCTAGACCTTTTTCTTTTTTTATTTCCTAAAACTCTTAATCTAAAACAAACATGTTAAAAATACATCAGTATACATCTGGACTATCACTGGCCTGTGAAATACTTTGTACCAACTTGGTTGCCATTCGGAGCTTGCTTCAATGAATAAACTAATTCATATGTAGTTCTTGATTTTTGATCAGCAGACTTACACCAAAATTACTTAATCTGACAAGTAACTTGTTTTGAGCTCGCACTAATGCTAAGAAACTATTATTACATTTGTGTTAAAAACTGCAGAATTTGGGGGACACGTGGCTGGCTCAGTCAGGAGAGCAGGTGACTCTTGATCTTGGGATCGTGGTAGAGGGATTACTAAAGAAATGAACTTAAAACAAAACCTGCAGAATTTTGCTCACCGTTTTTCCCGTCCAGTGTCCTTTCCTTTTGTGTCATTTCTGTGGCCCTGTCTTCACATTCCCTGACTCTTGCCTTGTCTGTGTCAAATCTACAGATGAGCCCATTTAAAGCATTCTTCCTTACGCTCATTGTGTTTTTGATGACTAGCATTTCCATTTGATTCATCCTTAGTTTCCAGCTCTCTGCTGAAATTTCCTCTCTAAGCTTTCTACTCTCTTCCTTTCTCATTAAAGCTTTTAACATATTAATTATGGTTATTCCAAATCTCCTCTCTGAGAGTTCCAACATCTGGAACATATCTGAGCCTAGATGTGATGATTGCCTTGTCTCTTTAGACTGTGACTTTTCTTCCATGAGCCTGACTTGCATTTGGGGGGTGAAAGGAGACATCTTACACAGAGGAGGAGATACTGAGGTAAATAGACCTTTTGTATGGTGATTTATCTGAATCTGGTTGGGAGGTGGGCTGTATTTGAAGTTTGTTGTTACTGTGGTTATTATCTTTGTTAACCTATGTTGTCACTATGGGCACCAGGGCCTTCAAATTCCTCTGGTAACCTCGTTTTATTACTGGAGGCATGTTACTGTGATGATGGGGTGTGGGGGAGGGCCCTTCTAGGGTTCTGATTAACACACAGTTGACCTGGATCCTGGGGACATGGCCTTCATAGTTGCTTCTGCCCCTCCTCCAGGGGTAGACGTTTCTCCCCTCCCATGCCCTTCCCCCAGTTGTAGTGGGTATCTACCAGTGTTCTCAGTCTGTGACCTTGAGGCCCTTTTCCCTGCAGATTAAGGCTTTTTTTCTTCTCTGTTTTTTTAAACATGGATGAATTGGGGGGGGGGTTCTCCATCTGAGTGGTATTCCCTTCCCCCAACTGCAATGGTATTTCAGCCAGTGCCCTCAAGTGATGTCCTTTCCTCTGCAGATCAAGCCTTTACTTCCTCATGGGAGAAAGTTCTGGGCAGGTTCACAGTGGCTGGCCCTTCTCTACTCAGCACCACCAAGGATGGGGAGAGCTTTGTCCAGATTCTCCCCCTCCTCCCTGTGAGATCCTAGTGCAGTTCCTGGAGGAGAAAGCCTGTAAAAAGTTGGGAACTCTCCTATGGCTACAGCCCCCAGGGAGCTTCACACTCAGGGCCTCACGTGGCCTCCAGGAGTGTCCTCCCTACCAGTTCATATACCATCTGGTAGCCTCTGCCCTGGGCATCCAAATGTTCAGGCCCCGGGTCTTGCTGAAGGCACCTCTCTCCAATTTCGGGGCAGCTGGTCATCCTATGATCTCATTTCTCTGATAGGTTGATGAAAAGTAGTTAATGTATCTGTCTAGATTTTTCTTGTTGTGAGTGTGGGAGCTCTCTACATCTCTCAGTTGAAACCAGAAGGCTGAGCAATATTTTGGAAAATTAATGTCGACAAGTTTTTTCCTCCCATAACAAAAGTGATAAATGTTCATTATGGAAAACATTTTAAAAAAGGATAAAGAAAAAAATTTCAAAATCAACCGTAACCACCCAGGCAGCTGCTATGAACATGTTGGTAATTGTTCTTCCAGTATTTAAATTTGTCCTAATGAAATAACGTATATAATTTACATTTACACTTACATAATGGCACAAAATATTACTTTTATATAATTGTATCCTACCTTCTGTTGCACAGTGCAAGTTTATACTTAGATGCAAAGGTACTTCTTTCTTTACCCATTTGAAGGCACATGTCAGCTATCTTCCCAACTGAAATATTTTTGGCATAATATCAGGTAGACAAGTAAGACCACCACAAATTCTGCTTTCTCCTCGATAACACAGGTAATTTGATAGTCCTCTACAGACCCTATACTGTAGCTTGACTCAAGACCCTGAACACGATGGGGGTTTTTACGGATCGCTCTAGAAACTACAGAGAATATTGATATCATACTCCTTTATCATATCTTGCCTAAGTTCACCGGTTTGGAACTTCAGTAGGAAGATTTGTCTAATACTTGAAAAATGTGTTTTGCTCCTTCTGCCTCCAATAACACTCCCCCCCATATTTGGTTGGTTACACCAGTGGCATAAAATGATTTCGCCCACTAGAGGATGACCCCGAATGGGAATTTACAGCTTTGAAAATAAAACTGTCTGAGGCAGATGTTGAAGTGAACCATATGAAAACAAATGTACATATGTAATACATTGCCCCACAATCTATCTTTAGATGTTCCTTCAAAATTTGTTCAGTTGGAAAAAAAAAATTTGTTTTAAGGTAAGTCAGTCTTTTGCCATCAGAGTGAATATAATTTATTTTTTTCCTCGTCTATTTCCAGTTCTGTTAAGTGTCCTCCACATTTCTTTGTGTGAACACATAAATCAAAATACATCCAGTATCAAGATACTTGTCATATGCAGTACTTTTTCCACAGATATGTATTTTTTAAATATTTAAACAACTTATCTCCCATCATCCTGCCCTGCCTTTTTAAAAAACTAACAATTAGTTGGTTTCTCTTCTGTTCTTACTCAGTTAGAAATACCTGACCCTTGGTTATAATTTGTTTTGCTCTTCAGAGTTTTTATGTGTACTATTGGGAGATTTTTTTTTCTTCAAATTTAAAAAGGGAGAGTTTTAAATTCCTTTTAAGTCAAAATACAACTGTTCTATTCTAAAGCTTCCTTTAAAAAAACAGAACCAAATCCTCATCGGTAGTAATTAATTTTGACAGTGTAGGCTCGGTAGCGATTCACAAACCTGTACTTTGTGCATTGGCATTCCTTATTATTCTAATTAAAGTGGAACATTGTGCCCTCGCTAATCATTAATGGGTTTTCATTTTGGAAATGACATTTGCAGAAGTTAAAACAGCGAGTTCATGTGAAGTCCACAGGCAACAGTGTTGAAATTAGCATCACCATAGCAACAGTCTTCTATCATTAGCATTCAGGGCACCAGGAGGTGTTTTGTTGTGTTTTGTTTTCCAAAAAAAGAAAAAAAATCTTCAAAGGCAGAGCCTACTGAAACTCTCTTAGTAGATATTTATGTTTCTCGTGCGTATGTTGTACTGTACTAGATCTCTAAGTCTGTATAGAATTTTTTTAATGGCAATGCAATCGTCTTCTTTCTAGATTTGTATTTTCCCTAGTATACTAGCAAAATTTCATGATCTTTCTCCAGCTGTACATGTCTGACCTGCTGAGCAGCATTTACTCATTGCCAACCCACTGTTCACTGATACAGTTTCCTATGTGTGGACCAAGAGAATCTGTAGTCATGAAAATATTTGGTTCAGGCTAAAAGTGTTAGATGCATTCATGATTTTTGCACTTAATTCCTGGGGAATAGATTTATGCTATTAGATCCTCTAGTGAACTCATTTAGGAAAACATAGAACCATGTTGTAGATATAGGTCAATGAATATTCGCATTCATCTTTAGATGAAATTAAAAAGTGAGTCAAATAGAGACTAATGTTATCTTAGCTGAGTCTCAAGTAATGGTATTATACTAGTGTGTGTGTGTGTGTGTGTGTGTGTGTGTGTGTTTGAATTCTAATATTCTGAAAAACTTTAACAGTGGTATATCTAGCATTCATTTTTTTCACTAAAACGCATAAAAAGAGCACCATATTGACCTACCAGCTGCTTCTAAATCAGACCAGTCATAGGTAATTATGAAATTGAAGCAAAGCTTTATTTTCATTTATGACACACAAATACCACAGCTCAAACCTAGAAGTATTGCCCCAAGCTTGGAAGTAGACAGTTATGCATGTACCTTTTACTGTTCAGCATGAATCACAGTTGTCTTCCCTGCTACGTGTGAGGACAAGAAGTTGTACATTCCACTCAGGTGCCTAAAGACAAGCCTGTGCTAGCTCACGCCAATAAAACAAAATGGGGCAAAAGGCATGGCTTTCAGTTAGTCCCACACTGGGTGAGTCCCTAGATGACTTGAGCCACTCAGCCAGTGGACTGTAACTTAGTGTTCCTGTGGTATCGAAAGGTAGCACACCCCCCCCCACCCACAGCAACCATATAATCAACTGTGTGCTCCAGGAGGGTGGGGCCACGGAGTTCATGTGTATGCACACATACAGACACGGTGACCGGAAAAGAGCTTTTACTTTAGATTTTCCATCTACCTTAACCCTGTTGAGAGGCAGTACAAGCCTCAGATGTCTGTATGTATAATATGCACTGTGTAAGAATAACTCAGATTCATCAAGCAGGGATCCACAACCGACTGCTCTGAAAACCACCTCTGACCTTCTGGTACTAGCACCTACTTTTTCTTTTTCTCTTACATAATGGAAAGGTTTTGAAGATAGCTTTTCGTTCCGACAGATCTCACAAAGCCAAAAACTAAATAGAATCCCAAAGGCAATAACCCCCAAACATGCTATCTTCCTTTTCAATATTCTGAGGTTTTCTCTTATAACATACATATAAATTCAAAGAAGATTTATACGATAGGTTTCCAAAGGAACTACGCAAACAGAAGGTTCTCGCATTCACTGCTAGTCGCCTACTCCGTCACTCTGGGGGTGGTGGGCTTTGGATGGCATTTCTACTGCTTGTTCCTTTTCAACCCCTCTGCTCCTTCCTGGGGTATGGATCATCAGACGAGGCTGTTTACCACTGTCCGAGGAACGTGGGGTGGAAGGTGATATGGGTCGTCCCGTTAGAAACGTGGCATATAATTATAGACTTAAGATTTCATGGCTTTTCTCCAATTTTCTATCCATCACTTTCCCTAGCTGAGCCATCAGTATCTGCAAGTGACCATGCTTTCTCTATACATCATTACATCGGGGGGCAGGAAATTAAGTACAGACTTTAGAAAAGATTAATTTTCTAAAGAGTAGATCACTCTACAGATGCCAAAGTGTGTGTTGTGACACAGAAATGCAAATAATGAAGAAAGAACTAATGTTTTAGAAAGATCCTACTTGACCTCTAGTACTCTAAGGTTTCATTCAATTTAGAGCCGTGCCAGTCCGTGTACAGAGCATGAAACCCAAAGGATAATGAAAAGCCTGGGACCCTGGTGCCAGTAAGAAAGTTCTTCCAATAGGAGGAGATGTGAAAGCATTTATGCCTTGGCACCAGCAGCATTATGAGTAAAATTTGGGTGAGCGGAGATTGCAGTTATGAACCCTGTTATTTATTCCCACTTGGCCAACTATAATCCTTTGACTTAGCTCAGAGTAGTTCTTCATACCATTAGGACCCCTTGTCTGCCTTTAGATGAGGCTTAGAAAGAGGCCTATAAAATAGTTCTGTGCTGGAAATCAGAGTCTCTTGACCCACTATAAAGGGAGCCATAAACAGTTTTCTCAGGGGAATTGTTCAGAATACTGCAGGTTTCCATAAAAATCTTTGTGACAAAATTGTCTACTGAAGTCATCATCCATTGGACTAAAAAATAGGTTACTGTTAGCTTTTTGAAAATGAAAAAAGTGGGGCCTTCGCAGTCAGACTTTGAGTAGCTGTTCACAACCAAGAGCCCTCAAGCTATCAGTCTTATTTTTAGATGCCACACTTCTGGATAGTTAGAGAATTTATAGAGTATGGTTTAAAGAATTATTCAATTGTAGGGCAATCATTCAACTTATTCCCATGGCAGAGCTAAGCCGAAAGCATTCCAGATCGACGAGAATCTATCTCTTCTGATTTAGGAAAGAGATTTCCCATCTTTTCATGGATAATCCATGTTCAATGTTTAACACCTCAGGAAGATTTTCCTAATAGCTCCTTCTGATCTTAAATCTTTGGCCTGTCCTCGGGGACATATCAGAGTTAGTTACCAAACTTTTAAATGTCTCCCATTGTGAGAAGTCACTTTGGAGATTGTTTTTCTCCTACGTAGAGTATGTGTTTCTCTACACTTAACAATTCAGCTTCCGCTTTGAAGCTTGAGGTAATGCAAATGAATCTCTTACATTATCAAACTTAAAATTTCTCTTACAAGTTTATTCTCAGCAACCACAATTAAGAGCTTTCTGGTGTTTGGCTAGTATATAGGCCTTAATTTATTTTTGCACATTTCTCCCCTAGAGAGAGCAGCCAAAACAGTAGAATCAATTGCATGTATCACCAATACATAATACCAGTTTGCACACCTTGAAATTATATCGGAAGCAAATGTACACCATCTCTTGCAAACACAAATACTCAATTCCAAGTGCACTCTGCTAAAACACACTGCACGCTGGACACTTTAAGAGCGTCTCCTAGAACTGTGTGATCAACACTGCGTCACTCAGCACAGGAATTTTCCTTTTGAGTTCTATTTAAGGAAATAGATTGAGCGTGCCATAACCCAGATAATTCTTGCCTTTCTTAAGTGGTCACTTTCTGCTATTATCATTCAAGGGATCGGGTCTCTTCCTCCAAAGACCTTGGATTACCCTGGCATTGAAACCTTGTCCCTTAACTTATCTCTGACAGCACACCTCCATAATGTGTCATCAGTCTGATATCTACAGTCAGCTAATAAGATGGCAGAAATGGGTTTGCTCGAGTGTGAAGAGATAATAAAATCATGAAAAAATAAGCAGCAGTAAGAATCTTAAAGCTAATGCAGCCCAAACTCTTCATCTTACAGATAAGAAAACAAGTTCAAAAGGGGAAAGCAATTTTGGTAAGGTGGCTAAACTGGCCTAGAAAACTGGATCTTGTGTTACCTGGTACTGTGGTCCCTCTACAAAGCCCCAGTCATTGGTAGAAAAACCACATGCCAGGAGGGGATTTCCAAGTCATCCTGTGCATTTGTATCGCACTTCATGAAACACTTTTACATCTGTTAGACCATTCGATTCTCGGATTGTGCTGTGGAGGGTTTGGAGAGTGTCTATGGTAATCCTCATGTGTACAGATTTGGAAACTGAGGCTCGGAGTTTTCATTTACCTAAGATCACTTACTGTGGAGCAAAAGCGGGGGTGGGGGGACCCAAGCTTCTCTTCTCTATCCGGGGACTCGTTATGTCATGCCATAGGCTTGCTTCATTGCTGTTGATGAGACTCACAAAGGGAAGACTTTTATAATCATGTCTCTTTCATCCCAAGACCAATCATTCCACTTTTCACCTAAGCTTTGGAAAACAGCATGTCCTTTCTTGAGCTGGATGCTTTAACCATTTGTGTGAAGGTCAGAACTGCATCTTATGTATTAAACTGATACGACCATTTGATATCCAGCCCACATTGCCCCCCCCACCCCTGTGTCTCACTCTGTACCCTAAATGGTCCTGTCCTTCATGCATCTTAAGAACGGCAAGCATGGGAAATGTTTTCTATCCATACAGTACAGAGGCGAGTATATAATAGGGCTATGGGAAACAACCAGCAGGGGAGGCTGTGGTACCGTAATTTTAACCGGAGCTTCATCTCCGCGCTCAAGTGTCTTAGTTCGATAAATGGATCTGAAACTATGGTGCGGTATTTTTTTCCTAAATGCTGTCGAAACAACAACTAAGAAAATCAGCAGGCAATACTATTTCAGTAATATGCTGTGTTGAATACATTGTTTTCAAGGTTATTTTCCAAACAGATTGCTTAAATGTTTTACCTTGAAGAAAAACCCATTCAGAAAGTGTACAAAAATGATAAATGTTCAGCGCAGTCATCACAAAATGAACACACCCACATTCACCATCTAGGGCAATAAATGAAACATTACCTATATCCCCAAAAAGAGTATGTCTGTCTGTCTCTCTCTCTCTCTCTTTCTCTGGCTGTCTATCTTTTCCTGAGAGAGGACAAGCAAATATGGTAAAATGTTAACACTCTGTGAGTCTGAGAGAATGGTTTATGGGTGTTCTTTAACTTTTTGGTAGGTGTGAACATTTCAAAATAAAAATTGGGGGATAAAGATAAAACATTACTAACATCTCAGAAACCACCACCCCATCCGACCATACCCCTGCACCCTCTCTCCCAATCACTGCTTCTCCCTCATCCTAAAGGTAACTTCTACCCTGCCTTTTAACACCATGGTTTAGTTTCGCCTGTTTTTGAACTTCAGGAAAATGGAATCGTACAGTATATAAACTTTTGTGTCTGTGACTCAGCGTTGTATTTATGAGGCTGTCCCATGTTGTTGCACGTAGCTGTCATTCTTTTTCATTGCTAAATGATATCCTCTTATAAAAATATACCATAATTTATCCATTCTATTAGTGATGGACATTCTGATTCTTTCCAGTTTGGAGGCATTGTGAATAGTGCTCTAATGAATATTCTTTTACGTGTCTTTTGGTGCACATGTGCATAGACTTATGTTAGCCGTATATCTGGGAGTAAAATTGCCTATGTTGCTCAGGTAACATATACTGAGCTTTAGTAGATACTTAGTTTTCCGAAATGGTTGCACCAATTTACACTCCTTTTAGCAGCATAGATAAGTTCTAGCTGCTTCACATCTCAACCATATTTGGTATTGTCTGTCTTGAAATTTTAGCCATTGCACTGGGTGTGTAGTAGAATCTCATTGTGACTTTAATTTGCATTCCCCTGATTACTTGTGAGGTTGAATATCATTACATGTTTTTATTGACCATTTTCTATATCTACTTATGTGAAGTATCTGTTTAGTCTCTTGCCTATTTTTGTAATTTTGTCCCTCTTTTTCTTATTGAGTTGTAGTTCTTTATATATTCTGGATCACAACACTTTGTAAACTACATGTGTTGCAAATATCTTCTCCCATTATGTAGCTTGCTTTTTAACTCACTTAATTATTGAGTATTTGATAGAATGAAGTTCTTAATTCTAATGTAGTCCAATATATAACTTTTCCTTTTAGTTAATTCTTTCAGTGTCCTCTTTGTCTAACCCAAGATCATAAATATTTTCTCTAACGTTGTCTTCTAAAAACTTTATTTTTTAAGCAGGCTCCATGCCCAGTGTGGAGCCCAGTGTGGGGCCTGAACTCACGCCTCTGAGATCAAGACCTGAGCTGAGATCAAGAGTCAGACGCTTAACCAACTGAGCCACCCAGGCGCCCCTAAAAATTTTATTTTATTATCTTTTACATTTAGATGTGTAGTCTATCTAGAATTGGTATTTTGTGTGTGTGTCACTTGTGAGATAGGGATTTAGTTTCATTTTTAACAATATGGATATCCCATCGGCTCAGCACGACTTCCGTTTCTGAAATTATCCCAACTTGTGTGTGATGTAAGATGCGAAACTTTGATATGGGGATTTGGTTTGCTAATATTTTGCTTAGGATCACTGCATCCATCTTCACTAGTGATGTTGGTCTGTAGTTCTTGTCAAGCTTTGGTATCAGGATGGTTCTGGTCACATAAAAGTAAGAAAGTATTGCTTCTTCTCGTCTCTGGAAGGGTTTATGTAAGATAGGTATTTCTGCCAGTGACATGATCTGGTCCTGGACTTTTCCTTGAGGCAAACTTTATAATTAGAGTCAATTCCTTAAACACTGTAGGACTCTTCCAGTTTTCTATTTCTTCATATATCAGTGTTAGCTAAATTAAAACACACATTGCTGTGGTCAGGCCTTGCCGGTCTAACCTAGAGGTTGCAAATTTAAATGCTTGTTGAAGCTAGCCTACTAATGTAAATGAACAAGGCTGGCCCAGCAGAAGGCAATAAGAACCTGGGGGGGGCGGTGACTAGAGAGGACATGCCCCTTTACACAGTGGTGGCTGGCAGCTCCAGCCAATTACCAGGTAAGAATCTGAGCCCAGTATGGCCAAATCATTCCATTTAAATGAGAAATGAAAAATTTAGATGACTCAGAAAAAAAAAAAAAAAACTCTGAACATTTAAATGTTGAGTAATTCAAATTAAAAAAAAAAAAAAACTGTGTGGGCTAAACAAAACATGTGTGCATGCCAAATTTAGCCAGAAGATTGCTGGTTTGCACCTTTTACTCCAAACTAAAAAAAGCACAATAGCACACATACAACTCAGTTTTTAAATAATAAAGGTTATTTGTGTTTGACTTTACTTATTTATTTTTTAAAGATTTTATTTACTTATTTGACAGAGAGAGACACAGCAAGAGAGGGAACGCAAGCAGGGGGAGTGGGAGAGGGAGAAGCAGGCTTCCTGCTGAACAGGGAGCCCGATGTGGGGCTCGATCCCAGGACCCTGGGATCATGACCTGAGCCGAAGGCAGACGCCTAATGACTGAGCCACCCAGGCGCCGCTGACTTTACTTACTTATTTTAATTCACACTTAAATATAAAAGCTTGTCATTTACTGATAAATGATAAATGATACCATGTTTTTTAAAAAGTTTAGATTTTAAAACACCCAAGCCCCTGAACAGTTAGGATATTTTCATTTGCTCTCATAATTTTGCATTGGTTTTTCCCCAGATCTTATTTTGATGAGAAATTCAGTACCTTTTGGACTTTTCAAAGGACTGATTAGAATTAAGCTGTTCTCACTCAAAGGTTTACAGCTGTCACTGTACCAGGCCAGTGGGGACCACATAGATGCATAAAGACCACTGTCCTTGTAGTCTATAATTTTAAGTATAAAATAGCTCACTAAAAATACAAGAACTTTGAACAATCAAAGTTACTTATTTTTAAGTAACTCTACACCCATTGTGGGACTCGAACTCATGACCCTGAGATCAAGTGTCGCACGCTCCACCCACTGAGCCAGGCAGGCACCCCTCGAGCCATTTTCAAACTAAATTTGACATAAAACAGGTCGCGTTACTTGGAAAATTAACATGTGCCTAAAGTAATTTTTGAGCTATTTCCAGGATTAGGTATTATCTCATTACTACGACCATCATGAAAGACATTACCTATTTATCTGCACATCTAGGGAAAATTTAAGAAATTGGAATGAAAGAACAATAATAAAATAGTATAAAATGTAAATAACAATATAATAATCATCTAAGTGTATTTGATATATAGAGTTAAGTAATCTTTCTATAAAATGCACAAACCTGAAAAATAAAATAATCATTTGATTTTTCTAGTTTATAAACTGCATTACACACACGATCTCATTTCATCTTAAAAGAGTACCATAAAGGATGTAGGATAGGTTGCATTGTTCCCATTTTATAGTCCATGGCACTGATGCTTAAAGAGATTATGTGACTATCTTAGTCTGTTTGGGCTGCTAGAACAAAATACCACAGACTGGGTAGCTTACAAAAAAACAGAAGGTATTGCTCACAGGTCTGGAGGCTGGAAGTCCGAGATGGAGGCACCAGCAGGGGAGGGTGAGGCCTCTCTTCCGGTCACGGATTTCCAGGGCCATCTTTCCGGGAAGGAAGGGGCCAGGGAGCTCTGTGGGAATCTCTCCTGTAAGAACACTAATTCCATTCATGAGAGCTCCACCCTCATGACCTGATCACCTCCCACAGGCCCCACCTCCTAATGTCATCACTTTCAGGGACTAAGAGTTCAGTGTAAGTACTTTTAAGGAGACAAGTATTCAGACTCGTAAGAGTTATTTCTTTTTTTGAACATCACACGGTGTTAGAGTCTCAGTTGAATCCAGCAGTTTCTAGCTTAAGTCTGGGTACTCTTCCCTCTTGTTCTATGTGAGACACGACCCAAGGATGGATAAGACAGCCGAGGGTGCCCTGGCCTGCAAACTTGTGCATATTTTCCACTTTACCTTTTTTTTTAAAGGTTTTATTTATTTATTTGACAGAGAGAGACACAGCGAGAGAGGGAACCCAAGCAGGGGGAGTGGGAGAGGGAGAAGCAGGCTTCCCGCTGAGCAGGGAGCCTGATGTGGGGCTCAATCCCAGGACCCTGGGACCATGACCCGAGCTGAAGGCAGACGCCTAATGACTGAGCCACCCAGGTGCCCCTCCACTTTACCTTTTTTTTTAAAAGTGTCTGTTAGGCAAATTAGGAAATGAAACATAACCTGAAAGGTTCTATTTACTTTTTTAATCTGATATGGAACTAACAAAAATTAGAATTTATGCTCCATTTAATATGATCAAAGCAACCAAATAAACACAACTGAGTCTGTCTTGTCAATTATAGTAAACATTTAACTACAATTGCATATCAGAATGTTAACATTTTATGATTTTATATTTCTTTAAGAAAAGCAAGAAAGTTGGCAAAGAATGTTGGTACTAGTTATGCATCCCCCAGGCCTAAAAATAAGATGTGGGAATTTTCTCTTTATTCATTTTAGGTCTTAGAGTAAGTGAATAAATAAGAACAGCACAGATTTGATTATTCCAGTAGGAATCTTTGTTCTAAAGTTGGCAGCTGTCAGTTATTCCTAGCATTTGAAATGGATTCTATGTAATAAAATCACCTGCTGTTTCTGATACAATGGGCAAAGCACATACAAAATGGCTTGGTTTGTCTTAAAAGTCTTCGTGGCAGAGAAATGAGGACATTATTCAGTTCCTTTGTCCTTTTCAGACAAAAGCCACCACTATATGGCTCTATAAGTCTTCAAGAGTATTCCTGTTATCTTAATGGGATTGTACTTGGTTATCTAATAAATTGTTGGCAACCTACCCACATTACTTCCTTTGACTGACATAAAATTCACTCAACAATTGAGCAGCTTTATCTTGCAGGTAGTAAAGGGAAGGGCTTGCTTATTCCTGGATGCAACTAGGTTTCAGGCCTTTGAAAAAGATTGAAGATACCAGTTGGCCTACCTGCCTTAAGTAGATAATACAGACTAAACTAGAGAAGTTCTTCCGTAAGGTGTGTGGAATTTTCTATTGTGAGAGAAACACACAATCTTATGCTCTTTTGACGTTCTGTTCCCCAACTTGTGTCCAGGTTCCAACCATTACACAACATCTTACTGTCTCTTCCCCTCTTAAATCTTTCTCCTCTCCTTCCTTTCTTTTCTTCCACTTCTACTGCTCTGAAGCAGTCCTGTTCACTCCTTTCTGTCATGGCTAAAGTTGGCACACTAATTCATGGCCTTGGGAGACCACTTACTGCTCTGTCTTTCTTGAACACTAGAATCTTGCCACTGGTTATCATTCTGAAGAGTGCCTGGTTCAGAGATTTATCTATTGGAAGGAATCCATAAGTGTTTTTGATTGGACTATTCGAAGAAGCCTTTAATTGGAGATTTCAAGACATCAGAAGAGATTCCCTGAGAATGACTGAACTCATGCTATATAAACGAGAATGATTTTCCATTTGCTGTACACGTAACTGAAGCCTGACTAGATACAAAAGCACATAACTAAAAAAATCATACAAAAAAAAATGCCTATATGCCTAAACACATACCAGGGCATTCTGATATTAGCTTTCAGTTCCTGTTTAGTAGGAACTAGACAAATCAGAAAAAGAGATTTTATCCCAGTCCTGCTATAGATTATACTTTCCCCCCAACATCCCCTTTTTGATTCTCTTCATTGTGCCTTAGTCCAGTCTTGAGCCACATACAGTGTTTTCTTTTCTCAGACCTTTCAATACTCATTGACAAGACTTCTTGGTCTCTGTATACATGTGCTCCAAGTGCACGTTTTGAAATGGGGATTCCTCGTCAACCTGCTAAGGCACGCTACTTCCAATGTTATACAAAGTGTCTGCTGCTGGTTATTTGCCTTCTAGAGTGTTTTCTCTCTCTTCTGTGTTTTTCTCTTCTCTCTCTCTCCTCCCCCCTCTTCCCCTCCCCCTCTTCTCCTTCTGGGTTCTACCTTACACTGGGCAGTAGAAGGATTCCGTTCTCAGTTCCTTTTCGTAGACAGAGAAACTTTCAGATTAGAGACTAATAAAAAAAAAAAGCTATTCCATTATAGAGAGGTACAGACGTCCTCACATCACGAGGCCTCCTCCAGTACCCCAACGCTGAAGCTCCTCTTTCTTGCAGTCTGTGTGGGCTACACTTGGAAAAGTAGGCATACCATAAGTATTTGTTCTTTCGATACCCCTTTTTCCTCAGCTCTGGTTTGTGCTAAAATGTCATATCCCAATAAAAGCATTCCAATACAAACAGAACAAAGAAAAAGAAGTTCCAATTAAACACAGAGAAACATTGCTTCTGGAATTTTAATGTGCATATGAAACACCTGAGAATCTTGTTAAAATTCAGATTCTGACTCAGTCCGTCTGGAGTGAGACCTGAGACTCTGCATATCTAACAGGATCTCAGGTGATGCTGCGGCTGGTGTGTGGACCAGACTTTGAGCAGCAAGGTAGTAGATTATTTTTGATTTGCCCATTCGCTTATTTTATAATAACTCTCAAAACAGATTGCTGACTTTAAAACAACTTAGAGCACCAAATAAAGATCACCCTGTGCCTCATTTTTTTAAAGATTTTATTTATTTATTAGACAGAGTGAGACACAGCGAGAGAGGGAACACAAGCAGGGGGAGTGGGAGAGGGAGAAGCAGGCTTGCCGCGGAACAAGGAGCCCAATGCGGGGCTCAATCCCAGGACCCTGGGATCATGACCTGAGCCGAAGGCAGACGCTTAGCGACTGAGCCACCCACGCACCCCTGTGCCTCATTTTTTAATCTACCATCTTGAATCAAAATTATTTGATTGGGGGGCGCCTGGGTGGTTCAGTTGGTTAAGCTACTGCCTTCGGCTCAGATCATGATCCTAGAGTCCGGGGATCGAGTCCCACATCGGGCTCCCTCCTCAGCAGGGAGTCTGCTGCTCCCTCTGACCCTCCCCCCTCTTATGCTTTCTCTCTTTATCTCATTCTCTCTCTCAAATAAATAAATAAAATCTTTTTAAAAAAATTATTTGATCAGGGGTGCCTGGGTGGCTCAGTTGGTTAAGCGTCTGCCTTTGGCTCAGGTCATGATCCCAGGGTCCTGGCATCGAGCCGCATGTCAGGCTCCCTGCTCAGGGGGAAGCCTGCTTCTCCCTCTGCCTCTGCCTGCAGCTCTGCCTATTTGTGCTCTCTCTCTCTGTCAAAAAAATAAATAAATAAAATATTTTTAAGAAATTATTTGATCAACTTTCCCAGTGTGCATATCCCTTGCTGTTTTGAGTAGGTTCCAATGAAATGATGATCTCTGAGTAAAGAGCGTAGGGATAAGTGACTTCTAATAATTTGGGTTTTGTTGAGGATTTACGCTTCTACTTGCTTTGAAAGAATTGGCAATGGCTCAAATTGAGCACATGATGAGCCAGTGGCAGGAAAACCCAAGTGCATCTGACATCTTAGCTTATCAGGTCTAGGAGGCAAGCTTCTGTTAACTTGGTAGCAAGCTACTGGGAACCTTGGTGTTCAAAGCTGTGTTTTCCCCAAGGCAAAAACAGCATCAACATATAAAAAGCTTTTTACTTCTGGCATGAGTGATAAAGATGCGGAGCTGAGAAGCAGGTGAAAAAACGTAGCTCATACTTCTAAAGGCTAATTTTAGCTAAATGTTCTTGTCCAGCTGTCCTTGGTAGGTTCAGCTGCTAGCTGAACAGGACAGGTGCTAATCCCTGTTCAGTGGCTCATTATCACCCAGAAGCTTTGATCTGGCGAATACATAATCAGTCAGGCTCTGAATTTTAATATCCTTCCTATTTTCACTTCACTTGTTTTACCTGTATTTATTTTCCAAAGTCCCAATATGATTTTGTTTTTTAATAAGATTATTTTTGATCATTTATTTATTTTGACATAACTAGGCCCATGATATGCTAGCTGGAGTTTATTACGCCCCTGAATCCTAAACTTTTTTTTTCTTCCCTCTTTCTCTCCTTACAAGATCCAAATGGCAAAACCTAAGGATAAAGTTTTAATTTTGGAAGCACAAAAGACAGAAACCATTCCAGAGGAGCACATTAGTGAAAAATCAATACCTGAGAACCTCATTTTAGGTTCCTGAGCCCCACGGTTTATGCTTCTTTTCTCGTCTCTTCAGACTTGTGATGTGCAGAAGTGAACACTAAAAAACATTTTAAAAGTCCCAAATGTGAAAAGTTAACCCCCTTCAACTAGTCACGTATCCTATATTCTGTAGTGCATATGGTGATCCTTAATTAGAAAGGTAGCAACTGAGGTATTTTCCAATAGTTTCTCCATTTGTTAAATGACTTTGTGTTAATATAACTATATTGTTTTAATATACATAGGGATATATGGGGAGATCTATTTCCCTCACGGAGCTAGACTTCGAAGGTTGAAAGAACCGGCTGAAATGTTAATCTTTTTATTCACAACACAGCATCTGTGTGTTTAAGAATTTGCTTCTTTTTACACAAAGAGTAAATATCTCAACTTGGCAGAACTGTCTTTAATGCCCTAGAAAAGAGCTTCAAAATGGGAGGGCTTGGGGGGTTGGGCATAAATAAAAGACCAAGCACCCTAAATAGACCAAGGTAAAAGCACCAACTACAGAAAGAGTTTATATTACCCCTCTGGGGGTTTGTGGGGGAAAAAACCAATTTATAATAAAGTTTTAAAAATTACTGACAATAGTTTAACTCCTATTAGCTTTGCCTACTTCCTTGTTGTCTCAGAATAACACCTCTAGGGACAATGCAGTGGTCCTAACAGCCTAAATATGGTAAGCTTTAAAGCAGATGGCTTGGGGGGTGCCTGCGTGGCTCCATTGGTTGGGCATCCAGTTCTTGGTTTAGGCTCAGGTCATAATGTCAGGGTCATGGGATCGAACCCCCCCCCAACCCCGTTGGGCTCTGTGCTCCACTCTGCTCAGCTTGGAGTCAGCTTGAGATTCTCTCCCTCCCCCTCTGCTCCGCCCCTCACGCACACGCGCACGCGCACGTGCGCGCGCTCTCTCAAGTAAATAAATAAAAATCTTTAAAAATAAATAAATAAAAGCAGATGGCTTGGGGCCATTCTCCTTATTATCTCATTGCTTTCCATAGTATGACTCCTCTTCTCCGACACCCTCTTTGTTTTTTGCTTCATTACTGGCACATGTCTTTCATATGTAATCTATAATATTAACATGAAAAATGGCTCTCGAATACTATTACTTTCTCCATCTGTGACCCAGTACTGTTTATCGTCATCTGATGATCATTCTTATTGCAGATGGTCCTTCAGAATAGCATTTTAAAGACACTGAGGATGCTTGCTAGGTAGGCTGACAGACCAAATGGTTTCATATCTGAAACTTCAGGTCTCTACAATGTGTGATAAATGACTGGGGATGCAAAGCACCAGTCCATTCCAAAGTGAGGTGTCAGAGGGACAGAAGGAGAGTGATAGAAAAAAAGAATATATATATACATATGTGTGTGTGTGTGTGTGTGTGTGTGTGTGTGTATAGGTGTTCATATGATCTTTAAGGGGAGTTGGAGTGGGAAGAACAGAACTTAATCATCAGAAACATTTCACTATTGCAGTTCTTGAACAAGGAGTTTACATTTCCTTTCTGACAATTCACCACGGCAGTGCTAGAAAAGGAATCATGATCTCACTGACAATGGAGTTCTCTCTACGGCTCACCAGGTACTCAGTTTCTAGGCTGAAATTCCAGATGTTGGAGCTCCAGAGCCTCTATTTGTTCTTTTCTTCTTTCTCAAGAACCTATCACCAAGGAGTCTTTGTCTTCATGAACTTTCTTTCTCCTCTCTATTTTTCCTTCAGAGGCAGGCCCTTGATAGAAACTGTCAATAGAGTATCTGGGATGAAGCAGAGGTATTGCTAGGAATGCCTCCCCGGGATATGTCTTTCCCCGATTGGCCTGCCACCACACCTGCCGTGAGCAAGTTCATCTCACAGCGAGCCATCCTGTTGGGGAGGAAGGTGTTACGAGTCTGTTGACAATATTCCCATTCCCTCGATGAGGTCAAAAAAAATATTTTCTTGTTCTTGCTTCATATTTCATTTTCTTTTTCCCTCTCCAGGTAAGTTCTTTGCGAAAATTAGCCCACATGTTTGATCATTCTCTGCATAATGTTCATGGTTCTTAATATATGACTCTTACATCAGAGAATAAATGGGGGCTAAGGTGAAAAGTAGACCAAGTCAGAGCAGTTATCAGGACCAAATTAAGTGTGAGTTTTTGTGACAATACACAATTTTTACAGTAATAACTATGTTATCAAGTTGGTAGCATCTGCTTCAGAGAGCTAACCTCAGAAAAGAAAGAAATCACCTGGGTTTTAAATTTTTTTTTTTTTTAAAAAAACATAATTCAGGGGCACCTGGGTGCCTCCGTCCATTGAGCATCAGACTCTTGGTTTCCGCTCAGGTCCTGATCTCGGGGTCCTGGTTTTGAGCCCCACCTCGGGCACTGCGTGCAGCAGAGTTTGCTTCCCCCCTCCCTCTCTCTGCCCCTCCCCCTGCTTGTGCTCTCTCTCTCTCTCTTTTTCTCTCCCTCAAATAAATAAATCTTTTTTAAAAAAGCGTAATTCAGTGGGATAAGTAGGGTTGGACATATTTTTGCCTTTCCTCACTCTTCAGACACTATACTGTCTGAATTCATGTCCTGGATTTAAACTTGCCAGGTTGAAAAGATACCTATAAATACAAACCTCTTCTGTGAAAACATAACCATTTTCATTTCTCCAAAGGGTTTTTTCTGTGCCAAATTTCAATTGTGCTTTTGTTAATTTTTATGTAAAAAGTTAAATTTTAGGTGCAACCTAATCAGACTCTCTTGGTTCTTTCACTAAAAATTTCACCTAAAATTTTATTGAATTCATTATTATTAAAAGTTACTAAAATGTCCTCGGGTTAGAAAAGTCAAAAAACATACATCAGTGGATTGATACAAAAGGTTAGGAAATTTAATTTAAAAAACCAGTGGGTGAATTTAATTCAGAATTATTTGGGGATAATATGTGTATCTGCCTTCGTTTTCAGAATAATGCATATTATTAAATTTGGAAATAGTCTAAAGTTGGAAATAAGACTCTACTTGACTCAAAAAAGCCCCTTTTTCCGGATGTTTTTAAAATAATAGTTGGAATGCATTCAATTCCTATGTTCACACTTAATCCTCATGCACAGGCTTTCTTGTTTTTCCCAGCTCTCCTCTAACTGTCCTTTACAAAGATAAGAAGTTTTCTTCCCCACACAAAATTCCCTTGATTATATATTAGAAAGAACTGACACTTTGCAGAAAGGTTTGGGAAAAGCTAACATAAGTAGAGCTTCTGTGAAAACTGCTTTAAAAAAAAATACTGGGTTTACTGCTAATAAATAATGGATTTTTTTTTACCATTTGCATTTGCTCTTCATTGAAACTCATAAACGACTTTATTAGTCCTAGGTAGCACATTTCTTTTTGCTGTGGGTAAAGATGCTGCTCCAATAAAGTGTTCTTTACAGCATTCAGAATCTTGAAATACAACCAATGTCACCAAAGGGTAGAAAAGTAGAGGGAAGAAGTACATCAAGCACTTTCCCCCCAGTGAATGGTCTACTGTTAAGTTCAATATTCCTATTTCATCTATAAAGGGAGCTTTGAGCAAAGTCTTTGTTTTGCATACGTCTTTACATTTGATTAAAATTAAATATAAATATATGCCAATTATGTAGCTATAGTTAAAATCTGCCAAAGTATATGAAGCTCCTGGGTGATGCAAACTGGAGATTAGAGTGCAATTTTAGGAAAGTAAATAAACATTACTTTTGCTGTATGACTTAAAACAGCTAGGTATGTTACCTTGTTGACTTACCAAATGGAAAAACGGCCACCAAAAAGCAATGAAACAATGGATTCGGTTATATTACATAGTAAAGAGACCAAAGTGGATCCAAATGGTCCCTATCTTCCTGGCATTTATAGACTACAGCAGGAGACATAGGTGCAAACAATCCTAACTCAGTGAGAGATGGGCTGTGGAAAGTTGTGCACACTGAATACAGCCACAGAAGGGTTCCCTCTTCTAACCTTCTTAACCCCTTCCCTGCAACTACTGTGGCTTACAAGTCAGAAATAGAGAACCACTTCTTTACTGAAGGTTATAAATTCATTAGGGCCACAGATAAGTAAAGAACAATTTAATACAGTCTGAAACCTTCAGATCCCTTGCTTTTTAGGAGAGTACCCTGGCTTTTAAGATGACATAAATCCAACCAAACTTTCATTCAAGTTTACTGGGAACAGGATTCTTTTCTAGACTATCCTATAGACAATCTCAACTCATAACGCTTTTGTTGTAAAAATCAATCAATCAATCAATCAATCAATCGAGGGGTGCCTGGCTGGCTCAGTCAGTAGAGCACGTGACTCTTGATCTCGGGGTTGTAGGTTTGAGCCCCATGTTGAATGTAGAGGTTACTTAAAATCTTAAAAAAAATAAAATCGATTCCAAGACCAGTTCTAATTTGTTAGAAGTGCTGTCATGTGATTTTAGTGTCCAACCTCTGTTTGGGTACAGAGCCCCTTTCCACTTGACAGGAGTGTGTCCTGTTCACCTAACAGCAATTACAACTTTATTCTGCTGCCATAGAAAGAGCTACTGGTGGTAGACTTGGAGAAAACATGGTAAGGGGATTGGTGATGTCATACAAGGAAAAAAGAAAACATTATTTTGACCTTTAAAAAATAAGATAAATTTTAAAAATTACAAACCGGGGACGTCTGGGTGGCTCAGTGGGTTAAGCGTCTGCCTTTTGCTCGGGTCATGATCCCAGAGTCCCGAGATCAAGTCCCACATCCCCCCAATCAGGCTCCCTGCTCAGAGGGGGGCCTGCTTCTCCTCCTCCTTCTGCTGCGCCCCGCCCCCACCCTGCTCATGCTCTCTCTGTCTCTCTCTCAAATAAGTAAATAAAATCTTTGGGAAAAAAATTACAATCCATTCAGCTTGCTGTTGATGAGCACTACAATCCTCAAAAACGACACTGAAGAGATGAATGAGGAGTACTGACAAAAACCTACTCCTTGGTAGTTAGCATGATTTCCTCAAAACTTGTCATGCCAAATTCACCTCAGTTCCATTTCTGTTATGGCTACCGGATGGTTAGATGAGAAGACTGTTATAGACGGTATATCCTAGGATTTTACACCATATTTTTCAATTTTTCTTTTGACAGTCTTGGGAACAAGAGAAAGAAGTGTGGGCTGGGTAATAGAGTGAATTTGCAGCTGATAAACAAAAACACCCAAAGGATGTCAATTGATCGATGAGAATTACCATGCAGTAGAGTCTCCTACTGTCCTTGCCCCGTATTTGAGATATGCAGGCCTTTGCCCACGGCAGCTGCTTTTTCCATCAACTTGTCTTTCGTCACCCTGGCCCTCTGCCTGAAGACCTCAGTTGGCCAATTTTGCCCAGGTATCACTACCTCTGTGAACCGTTCTTTGCTCCATTCAGCAAGCACAGCTTTCCACCAGCGTTTATCTGAGTTGTGATTGTTTGTACATACGTGTCCCACTGTAGTCTATGAATGCCAAGAAGATAGGAACCATTTTGATCCATTTTGGTCTCTTTACTACCGAATAGAACTGAGTCCACGATAGGGACTCACTTGTTGAGAGAATGATTGTAGATAGTCACTATACTTACTAATAAATTTGAAATTGATGGAACTTGTAAATACTTTATATCATAAATACATCAAAATATTAATAGATTTAAATCAGTTAGAAAGATCAGTTCTTATTAGGAGATGAAATATGAAGGCATATTTAAATAGGACATAAATCTCACATTTAGACTCAAGTAGTTTAAAAACACGGGAGGAAAGAGACCTTAATTAATACCAGATTATGTTTAAAAACCCTTGAGTCAGCAACCTATGAGTTCAGTATGAACAAAAAGTGTGATATGGCATTTACAAAACTAAAATGCTATAGCAGTTATAGATGGCATTAATACGGGCAAAAAAAGGGGGCTCCAAGCACCCCAATCCCACTTACTCCATTCTGAATATCACATGGATCTTTTTGCTCAAAATAGCCCCAGGATAGCCAAGGGCCTATAGGCCATATAATATAAGAAAAAAAATATATAAGTAAATGTAGGTATTTAGATTTGGCTTAGAGAGAAGTAGTATTAAGGAGAATGTAATAGAGGGCCTCAAATATTTAGAAGGCAAGAAGTGGTGTGTTTTATTGCATTTTGGTTGTGGTGTTGTGTTTTTTGTTTATTTTTCCTTGTTTTTTTTTCCCTGGTTTGCCCTGAGAACAGATTCAGCTACATATGTGGGAATTATAAGAAGGCCAGTTTTAAGTAAATATTACAGAAAATTTTGTGGGTTTTTTTTTTAAAGAAAATTTTGTAATTGAGCTACCGAAAAACAGAACCTACCACCTTAAAAAGCAGCAAACTCCCCTTGCAGTAGATACTCAAGGCTGAAATGACTGCTTCACCCTTAAAGGCAATTTCCGTTTTGGATGAGAGGATGTAATTCATTAACCTGTAAGGTCGCTTCTGAATCTAATGTTTTGATATTTTCAGAATTAATCAGAAGGGACTGACAGCATGACCTGAATCTGTCCTATATTTATATAAACATTCTGTGTAATGCACCTCATTTTCTGTCCACTTGTCTACATTTTTGAAAATAAATTTGATTTTTGGGCAAATGCTTTTAAAAAAACTTTAAAATCAACTTTATTAAAGATCATTTACACACAATAAACTGCATGCATTTAAAGTGTACGGTACTGATGTACACTGATTTTGATATATATGTGCCCATAAAACCACTGCTACAAATCCCCCCAAAACTACCTTGTGCCCTTTGCAGTGCAACCTTTACCCCTGGCAACAGCCAATCAGCTGTCTGTCACTACGGAGTAGTTTGCATTTTCTAGAATTTTACATAAATGGAATGGTATGGTATTTTTGTGTTTCTTACTCTTAGCATAATGATTTTGAATATCAGTCACTGAAAATCAGTAGTTTAGGGGCGCCTGGGTGGCTCAGTCGTTAAGCGTCTGCCTTCGGCTCAGGTCCTGATCCCAGGGTCCTGGGATCAAGCCCCGCATCGGGCTCCCTGCTCGGCGGGGAGACTGCTTCTCCCTCTCCCACTCCTCCTGCTTGTGTTCCCTCTCTTGCTGTGTCTCTCTCTGTCAAATAAATAAATAAAATCTTTAAAAAAGAAAATCAGTAGTTTATTCCTTTTTTTGTTTCGTTTTTACGAAGTATCATTTCTTTATTATTATCAGTTAGCCAGCATATGGTATAAGTTCATTCCTTTTTAATGGCAGAGTACTTTATGTTGTGTGGATAATACCGTATTTTGTTTTCCCATTTACCCACTGTTGGACATTTGGGTGGTTTTCTAGAGTGGGGATGTTATGAGTAAAGCCAGTAAAAATTGTATGCTTGTTCTTCTACCTCGCCTTAGAAATCGTAATTTTGAGAAGCCCACTACAAAAATAACCTCATGGGTTATGTGTCTGTTTGTTTATTGTATTCATATCAAGTGTTATCTTAGTTAACAAGCAACTAGATGACAAGTACCAAGGATAAACTGAACAGATGTCAACTGAGTTCTGGGAAAGTCTTAGTTTCTCACATTGTTTCTTGGGAGTAGTTGTGTATCTGCTCTATTTTGCTGTATAACCAACCACCCCCCAAACTAATGGCTTAACACAGGGGGCAGCAAACACTTCCACAAAGGACCGAACACTAAGTATTTTAGGCTTTGTGGGACATATAGGGTCTCTGTTGTGTATTCTTTTTTTGTTCAACTCTTTAAAACTGTAAATATCATACTTAGGTGGGAGGCTATGTGAAAACAGGCCACAGGCCAGACTTGAGCTATGAGCCACGGTCTGTAGATCCCTTAACAGAACCACAGCTTTAGCTCACTATTTGAAGATGGACTTGGCCATTCTGGTGGTCTGGACCAGCTACTCTTCTTTGCTGGGCCTGCCCATGCATTTGTGGTCAGCTCATGGCTGGATGGGCTACCGTGGCCTGACTTGCTTGTCTGATGGTTGAAAGGCTGTCGTTTAGGAACAGATTCAGCTAGGTCTGTGTGTCTCATGATCCAACAGGGTAACTCAGGCTTCTTCACAAAGACCCTTGTCCGGTTTCTGCTTGTGTCGCATTTGATATTATCTATTGGCCAAAGCAAGTCCTGTCATAGGGTCATCACAGAGAATGGGGCGGGGAAAGACTCCAGCTTCTCATGGGAGGAGATACAAAGGCACACTGCAGGAGCTAGTTACCGGGGAGGGGCCAGAATTTGGGGCCATTTTGCAGTATGTTGCAGGGTGTTGGAGAAAAGTTACCAGCAAGTTCTTTTGCAGGCTGAATTTAGGTGTAGGTAAAATGAGATGCTCTGATAACTCTTACTTTGTGAGTAATCATGCGGGGCTAGGCAGTTGGTGTGTAGCTTCACAGCCAAGGGTAGAAATAAAGTATCTATTGTCTGGTGATTTTCAAAGATGAAAAATACTGATGGGAAATATACTTAATGAATCCCTTATTAGTGCAGTGTATTCAGTGAATGCTGCTATGATTAAATACTGAAGGAAGAAGGATTATGACTTCTTTTCTGGTTATTCTCCTGGCTGGTCCTTCTTTCGAAGAGAATTTTTTATTCTCAAAGAGGTTGTTACTTTGACTCTTCATATGCTTCATATCCCCATAGCTAGAGACTGTCTAAAGTGTTCCTAGAATCGCATAAGAATCTTTTTTGTTTTAGTATAAGTATAGTCATTACCAGTCTTTATAAACACTCAGATCAAATTTCCCCAAGCACGTAAAAGGATGAATTTATAGGTATTAAGTAGAATGGGCATCTTTCAGCCCTCAAATGTCACCATTCTCTCAGGCACACGCTCGCCGATTTGTGGGCCTAGACGTGAGCGCTCTCGCAAGGGCTTCAAAGGCGGTCCTGCTGCAGGCTGGGAGCAGAAGGATGATTTCTCAGTTTATGTTTTGCAGTGTGTTGCTCAGGCAAGCAGCACGCAGTTGTGTGCAGTCGTGTGAGCTACCAGTTACTTCCCTTGACAATACTTTTCGCAGCAATGTTTTTCCCCTGCGATGTGACAATATCACCATGTCGTTTGGAAGAAAACGAAAAGGCTGGAGCGTACACTCACACGTTCCCCTCAACGAATAGCTAGCAGAGAAGACACTCCCTAAAGCTCCAAGCATATCCTCAGCCCCTAGCAGCACCTCAGGGGGCTAGAACTTCAGAGCTGATGAACACCTCCCTAACTTGGTCCCCCTCCTGAGGCTTGTAATGCCCCTCCAATCTCTTGTAAGGCTCCAGCCCTTACCAGAGAATAAAACTGCAAGCGGACTGCCCCCAGCTTACTTCTGAATCTTCTCCTAGAGAAACTATATTTATGCATACCTGTCCGGTAGGTCCACTTTCTGTCTTTTTCTCCATGCCCTGGAGGTCTTTAGCTTTCTTGTTTTTTGACCACTCCACAGTAGAAATTACGTTTTATATATCATCCCACTGCAAACACACACACACGTGCACACACGTTATCTCTATCCATATTTCTCTGTGTTTGTATGTGGAAAGAAGTTTCACAAAGCATTACTTATCCTTATTGTATAATCCATTCTCGTATTTTCTATTCTTTGTCATTAAAAACAATATTTGTGATGATGCACTACATAGATTTCACGACCTATGAATTGTTCATGACCTACAGTTTGGAAAAATACCATACCGTGCTTTATCTCTAACTCAGGCCCGGCCCTGAGAAAGCGACATTCTTGGCTCACTTTGCGTTGATTCCCATAAGATGGCTTTGGCTCGGGGGCATCAGACCCTTGGCTTATGTGGAGGGCACCGTAAAGACACCTACTGAGGGCGCCTGGGTGGCTCAGTTGGTTAAGCTACTGCCTTCGGCTCAGGTCATGATCTTGGAGTCCCGGGAGCAAGTCCCACATCCGGCTCCCCGCTCAGTGGGGAGCCTCCTTCTCCCTCTGACCCTCTTCCCTCTCGTGCTCTCTCTCTCTCATTCTCTCTCTCTCAAATAAATAAATAAAATCTTAAAAAAAAAAGACACCTACTGAAGGGATTTTGCTGCAGATTAACAAACCATGCAGGAATTTTATTTAGATCTAAGAGTGAAAATGAGATTGTGGTTTGCTTCACTTAAAGAATTATGTTCTTTTCCCCTTATCAATAACCCAAATAATAAACTCGCTGTTTCCTCTTACCCTTTTTCTTTTGCTTGGGCATCCAGAAAGCCTGCAGCCAAATTAGAGCCCCTTTTCAAAAACTTCAGATTGAAAATACTGACACATAGAAAAAGGTTTAATCTGAAGTGGACAGTACAATGAATTTTCACAGCCTGAACACACCTCTGTAACCAGCATCCAGATCAAGAAACAGAACATTCCCAGTCCCCTGGAGCCCCCCTTTCCAATCATTACCCACCCTCCAAGGGTAACCACCCTCTTGAATGTGAACACCATAAATTAATCTGGCCTGTTCTGGTACTTCATGCAAATGGAATCCTACAGCATACACTCTCTTGTGTCTTGCTTTTTAAAAACTCATATTCATCCATAGTGTTGTATGAACTTGTTCATTGTCATTGCTATATCATATTCCATTGTGTGAATATGCTGTGATTTATATATTCTATTGCTGATTGATTTGACACTTGTTACAAAGAATGATGTTAGAAACATTCTAAACTGTGTCATTTGGTGAATCTATGTATACATCCCTTTTGGAAATCCATCAAGGAGTGGCATTCAGTATGCATGTGTTGAGCTTGTATACATTTGGCCAGTTTTCCAGTGTGGTTGGACCAGTGTACATTCCCATCAGCAAAGCAAGAGAGTTTCAGCTGCTGCACATCCTCCCCAAGCCTTGTGTTGTCTGTCTTTCTCATCCTGGTAGGTGTGCAGAGCTACATTTTACTAACCATATCAAGCCCGATGATCTTCAAATCTGTGTTCTGACTTCACCTCCCTTCTTAATGCTTTATTCTATTTATATTTTCTTCATCCTGGATTTTATCTGTTCATTTTTTAAATTGATTCATTCTTCTAAGTTGCCCTATAGCCTTTATGGAACAATACGAAGTATAAATACATATGTAGTATACACAGATATGAACCCTCAGCTAGAGGCACCATTATCAAAAATCCTAGAGTCTTCCCTTTCCTCCTGCCCTTACATCCAGTTGGTTGAAAAGTGGAATTGATTGTATCCTATAACCTGTCTTGAATTCAACCTCACCACCAATTCCCTGTGCTGCTTTCTTAATTCAGGCTTTCATCCTCTCTCTCTGGCTTTTTTTTTTCTTTTTCCCAAAGATACTTAGAGCCCAAAGGATCTGCTTTTTTTTTTTTTTATTGAAGTATGGTTGGCACACAAAATTACATGGGTTTCAGGTGTTCAGCATAACAATTGGACAAATCTATACGTTAGGCTGTGCTCGCAAGTGTAGCTCCCATCTGTCACCAGAGAATGCTATTAGAATACCATGGACTCTATCCCCTCTGCGGAACTTTTTTTTTTTCCTGTGACTTATTGATTCTATAACTGGAAGCCTGTATCTCCCCCTCCCCTTCAGCCATTTTGCTCATCCTCTTTTTTTTTTTTTAAGATTTATTTATTTATTTGAGAGAGCGAGAATGAGAGAGTACATGAGAGGGGGGAGGATTAGAGGGAGAAGCAGGCTCCTCGCTGAGCAGGGAGCCCGATGTGGGACTCGATCCTGGGACTCCAGGATCATGACCTGAGCCGAAGGCAGTAGCTTAACCAGCTGAGCCACCCAGGCGCCCTTGCTCATCCTCTCTTAACTGGACTATTGTAATGGTCTATTTGACATACAGTTCCATTCAGCTCCAAACCTTCTTCTTCATGCTTGTTTCTTCGTGCTCCAAATCCGGTTCTCTTTAAAAAGAAAAATCTTCAGAAGTACAGGTAATGCCAATTTCTTTTCTTGTCTTTCCATCATAGGAGGAAAGACTTCTAAGGGATGAGAGTAATTCAGCCTATGAGGATGTAGATTCCCATACTAGAGTCTTGATAGTAACTCAAGAATGTGGTTTGATATTCTAGTGGGGAGAGTAGTATTCCCTTTTTCTTTTTTTTTTTAAAGGTTTATTAGTGCGTGCATGAGCACTAGCCAGGGGAGAGGTAGAGTGAGAGGAAGAGAGAGAATCTCAGACTCCTTGCTGAGCAGGGAGCCTGAGGTGGGGCTTGATCCCAGGACCCCGAGATCATGACCTGAGCAGAAGTCAGATGCTTAACCAGCTGAGCCACCCAGGTGCCCTGGGACAGTAGTATTTTCTGAATATTAACCTTCCTGAGATACAAAAGCCAATATTGGCCCAATTCTTTTTTGAATTCCAAAAAGAGGATAATCTGATTTTATAACACAGCAGTATGTTAACATTTAAAAATCTGCGCTTCAGTAAATTATTAATATGAGAGATTAGCTCTGGGTCAACTTAAGAAACTTGCTTCTGCTCTTCATATACTAACAAAAACATGCGTGAAACCTGGTGATTTAAGCCTATTTAACTCTTCATTGGCATGTGTGTTCCTTAAACCCAGGAGGTCAAACCACTCTTCGCTTTTGCTTCCTTTTTTTGGTCTCTGTTTCTGTACTTAAAAATCTATCTGATACTCTGTTTCCTCATGTCTGAGTCTGTCTCCTGCCCCCACCCCTTCACTAGATTCTAAGCTCCCTAAAGTCTACGCCATATTTGGGTGGCCCTAGTAGTGGAATCTGGTTACAATGCTGAAATTTTAAACTATTTCCAGGTCCATCCTCCAAATATTTTCTAGGCTTTACAAATAGCAAAGAACAGTAAAAGAGTTTAACTGATAGGCAAAGACACATGTAAGTGCCCAGTAAATACATCGTGATCATGTCATCTAAAGAAATGAATATAGGGGAATATGCACAAGAAACTTATTCTAGGTACGGCACATGAAAAAATTATCAGAGATACGTGAATAAAATTCCTTGCATTCATATTTTCCTTTTATCTCTCCGCCCCCCCCAAAAAAAAAGTCTTGACAAAAATAAACCAGAGCTGGAGTACAAGCTTCAGCCCTTGGTAAATCATTAAGTGGTTAAATTGGTTTTAACCTCCATTTCCCCCTTTACGGATTCCCCGTGTGTCCACGTCCATCCGTGGGGAGTTCCAATCACATCCTGGCTGTTGGGGGCCTGCCACCAAGAGGACTTCTCCCTCAGGGTGGAGGGGATCTTTCTCTCCCACAGTCCCCGGCAAAAACCAATATTCACTGGTTCTCTCACTACTCCAGGGCGCTGCTCTCTGACAATATGAACGTGAATACACCTTTTAACATGTGTGAATAGTATGGATATTTTCACCTCAGGCCCCCAAGAAAGATAGCGAAAGGGTGTCAATTTTACCCCTATCTCAGGCTTGTGGTTCATGATTTATCTTGCAAAAAAAAAAAAATCTTACTTTAGTTTACCCACTTGCTTCCTTCTTAGATGTATAAAACAGAAGAAGGAAAGGTTCCTTTTGCAAATTGCTAAAAAGGCAAGACAAACTCTGAGCCCGCTCATTTCCCCTCAATACAGCAGTCTAAAAATGGCAAGTGAAAGTGTCTAGGCTGAATTTATTTTGTACTGTGTTCCCAACAGTATTCCTGGACATACTGGGTTTTCTTTTAAGGAATTGTAACTGCACAACAGGCTACTTGGCATGAACATAGCATCCCCCAGCCTTCAGATCGCTTTCCTAGTCATTGTGTCACTTGACCCACACGATGGCCCTATGCAGTAGTATCTGAATTTTACAGATGAGTCAACAGAGCTCCAGGGGGGTTAAGTGACTGGCCTCTAAGGGGCAGAAGTGGTCCGGAGCTCTGCCTTGCTCGCCTTCGTGCCTCCGCCAGAATATCCAGCTACGCTTGCTGAAGATTAAGAAGCTGCTTTTGATTTTGGTGGATATTCATCTCAAAGGGAGGGGGAAAAAAAAAAAAAACCCTGGTGCCTTCATTCGGTAGCATTTGAATATTAAATTTTCCTTACCTGTTTCAACTTAGGATGACTTCTTTGTTCGCTTGACTGGTAATTCCTTTGTTTACTTTTTTCCCCAATCTTAAGAACCAAGTCATAAGTATAAAAAATGGTTACATTAGCATTTAACATTTTTTTTTATGAAATTCGAGTGTTTCAGAACGGGTAATTTAGGCAGGCATGTATGTAGAATTTTGCATTTTAATTAAAAACCTCAAAATGAAATGAACCTCTGACAGTAACAAATGACTATTTCTAAAAGCTGCGTTGCTATTTGATATATGTTTGGTGTTTTCTTGTGGATAATAAGCCCTACGACTTGTTTCAAGAAAAGTGACAGGACTAAAACAATTAAAAAAGACAAAGCTGCTCTTTTTTAATCATATGCTCATAAATAAAACTGGGTTGTGAATTATTTCCAGAGAAGCAATTGACAAAGTGTAAGTAAATCACTCTAAGAACTAAAGCTGTCTTGCTTCTTTTTTTGTGAATGTTCAAACCAAACCTGTATCCTTGTCCAATTATGAATTTCCTTTGACAAATAAATATTTACAAAGAATGAAATATAGACTTTGTGCACTTCCTAAGGCCAAAGCATACTGTGAAAACTAAAATTTAATATTTTCTCTCACCTCAAATACACCAAAATAAGAACATAACTTAAAAATCATTCTCTCTTGCAGCAGACTGTCCATTAATCATTCTTTAGATAATATTGGCTTTGTGAGTTTTCAGGTAGAAAAACTGTAATTTCTAGATCAGAAAATCTGAATATTCATGGATCTGAAGAAAACAGTAACATCTAGCAAAATAGAATTTTCTGTAAGCTCCATTATGAAGTCAAGAAGGGCAGATCTTTCAACATCCCCCCATTTTCCTGTGAAAATTCTTTATGTCTTCAAGGGCTTGATTAGGTAGATCCAAGAGTTAATCACATTACTTGTGATCTGGGAAAAGACTGAGACTTGCCTTATTATTTATTTTAAAAAAATTTTTTTGTGTTTTTTTTCCTGGTGTGTGGGAGGAAGGTAGAAAGAGGCCCCAGAATGCATTCACTAATTGGGGTTTTCACCTGCTGTGAGTCTAATCGAATACAAAGCCTTATTTGTAGCTGAAGAGGAAGGGAGATTATGCAGAGTGTCAGAATTTCTGCCTAGTTTTGAAATTCCTGTTATTTGGCACAATCGTTTGGGAAAGGCCGACAGATAGTTAGGGCTTTGAGCCGTTGTTAAGGTAGACCGGGAATGCTGTCGTCGGTCTGCTGGAACCACCTTAACCAGGTACCCATTTTTAGCAGGTGGCAGTCTGTTTGCTTTCCAGCGGGGCCGTGTTTTGGCTGGCAGGCGAATAGGTACCCGAATTCTTTCCTGGGAAGTAACTGCTGGCCCCTGAGGTTAATGAAGTGTGTCTTTATTTTAGTGAAGATGCTAAACTTCACATCTTTTCAGATGTTCACTGTGACATCGGTGGCTCTGGGAAGCTTTGAAAAATCTTATTAAAAGCAAACCACATGAGAAGGAAGCCTTGTTGGACTTGATCTGGAACCTATTTGGTGAAATCTCTGGTTTGGATGGCAGCTGGCTCAGAGAACTTTCCTCGGCCTGGCTTACTCTGTCTCCCTGCAGGGGAAGGGCCTGGAAAAATAGGCTTTTGTGTGGGTGTGAAGTACTCTGTGTCTGAATGTAGAGGCCTCTTCATTTACTAGTTAATGTGAACTGACTGGAGATTCTCATATCCAGAAGATGAGGGTTTCAGATGGATCTAAAGAGATTGTTACACATGTTTTAATTAGTACACCGTGGTATTTGCCCTAACTAGCAGTGACTCACCACCATTGTAAGCATTTATTGGACGTCTTATTTGGTGTTCACGGCTCATACTTGTACTTTGCACAGAGAAACATGGAATCCTTATGCGTTTGCTAAATACGCAAATGCTGAAATTTTACTGTAAAATTCCTATTATGCTTAATTGAAGTAGTACCTACCTTCCAAATGATTTTTATAAAACGATGCAGGTTATACTTAAGATGGGCTAGGGAGGGGCACCTGGGTGGCTCAGTCGTTAAGCGTCTGCCTTCCGCTCAGGTCATGATCCCAGGGTCCTGGGATCAAGCCCCGCATCGGGCTCCCCGCTCTGCGGGAAGCCTGCTTCTCCCTCTCCCACTTCCCCTGCTTGTGTTCCCTCTCTCGCTGTGTCTCTCTCTGTCAAATAAATAAAATCTTTAAAAAACAAAAACAAGGAAATCTTAAATAAATTAAAAAAAAAAAAAGATGGGCTAGGGAACACAAAGCAGTTCTGGTGGAGACTCTTGGAGCTAGAGGAAGCTGGACCCTCGGGGGTGGTGAAGTCCCTCAGGGCCACCCCCAGGCAAGTGCCCCGCGCAAACCATCCCATCTTTTTCCTTTTCCTTTCTGCTCCTCGTCTTGTAACGGTAAAATCTGGCTAACGCTGAACCTCAAGCAGCCTAAAAGGGAAAGGATGTGTTTGTGGAACATCAGAGCAGCTTGGCCCTCTGCCCTAGGCCTTTCACACCCTCCACGGAGTGGGCTTATCCACACCCGTGACCCTCCAGCACTGACATTTCAAATCAATAGCTCCAATCCAGACATCTTCCCTCTGAGCTCCGGACTCAGGTGTCCAACTGCCTTTTACATCACACTGCCGCCTCGAACTCATCATGCTTAAGACTGAATTGACCCTCTCTCCCTGACCTTCTTCTGCCCGGACCTGCCCCCTGCTCCTGACATTCCTGGCTTGGAGAATATTACTCGTCCAGGCTTGGGATTCACCCGAGAGCAGAGTGACTCAACCTTGGCTGCATAGGAGAATCCCCTTAAAAATCCCAGCGCCCAAGGCCAATTGGATCAGAACTGCAGGGTGGTGAGAAGCAGTGGTGGCCAAGCTTAAGGCCCAGGCTCCTAGGTCTTCCCTTTCTTCCATCCGTGCATCTGATCAGTCAGGACTCCTGTAGTGTTTAACCTTATTATTTCTTATTTCTCCACTCGGTGCCACTACCAGTGTTCAGATCCTCGTCATCCAGACTCTTCTGACCCAGCCCCCATTCCATGTCCCGAATGCTTTTTCTAAAAGGCAAATATGACAGAACCACACTCGTGCTTACATTCTGACCTTTCAGGACACAGGTCAAACTCTGGATCATCACGCTAGGTCCTTCTCAATTTGCCCACCCACTGCATCTCTCTCTTGACATTCTCTCCCAAAGATCAAATAGACCACTGAAGTTCTTGAAAAGAGAAAGCTGTTTGTGGCCTCTTTACCTTCACACCTGCTGTTACCACCATTCATAATTGTTGATTTGCCTTTACCCCCAAAGGACCAGAGGCTCCTTTGGCACCTACAGAGGAGCCTTCTAGAAAGAGCCGTTCAATGACTGAACCCAGTTTTCTCTTCAGCTCCAACAGGTGGAGTTAACTTATTCCTCCATCCGGAGTCCCCCACTCAGCATCCAATTTAGTGACCCAGAGGGTGGCTCTGACTGGATGGGTCCCTGTTTGGTCAGGATCCTGGGAGAAATAGAGGGTACATTCAAAAGTGGTGCTTGAAAAGAATGTAAGAAAAAGGCTATCTACAAAACCTGAGCAGCGTTGGGGGGAAGAACAAGAGCAAAGTGAGAACCTGGAACATGCTGTTGCTGCAGAAATGACCGCCCAGCTTGTGGCCGTGGGTAAAGGAACGTAGCCGCTGCCAGGTCCAAGGCCAACAGGAGGGAGCTTGGGGAATAAGCACGCAAACGTCTCTCTCCTCCTGCCCTTTATGTCCCGCTGTAGGCTTTTCCTCATGGCCTTCCGTTGGCTGAAAGCAAAAGGAAGCCAAAGGGCGCCGGGAGACCCTGACTGATGACATCCCCAGAGGCCCAAACTCCTGGGGTACAGAGCAGAGTGGAGAAGGGCAGAGAACAGAGCTGGAGGGAAGACTGGGGGGGGGGTATCCAGCACAGGCCCTTAAGTCAGAGAGGCCTGCATTTTTCTAAGTCCGTGCGACATTTAAAGTGGTTCAAAGACTGGCGTTTTGGGTATTGAAGGAAGAATTTACTGGGTCACCTTCCTAGCCTTTACCCCGTCGCATTCCTTCCTTAACCCTATTTGGAGCAAACCTACCCTAGTCTGCTGTCAGACAGCGGTGAGATTGCTTATGAGCACAAAAGAAAAAAAATACAGATCTTCCCCCACAAAAAAAGAGGCCACATCCCCCCCCCCCCCCCGGCCCCGACCCCCAGCCATGGCAGCGTAGTAGAGTGGCCTAGGCCTTGGAGCAAAACTCCCTGGTCCAGTCCTTGCACTGTCACATTCTCACCACGGTGTCAGCCCGAGGTTAGCTCATGGTTAATTCTGGAGTCAGAATTGCAACTTGTCTTTTCTGGTGGCAGAGCCCCCATGTTCCTTTCATGTCTCTGATTCACGCCAAAACAGTAATGACAGCTACTATAAACAATGTATTTTCATACATAGCATCATTATAGAATTTATATATGAAATGAAGATTTGTAAATTACCTTTTCTTAATCTCTTTTCCTAAGAAGCAAAATCCATCATCTAACTGAAACTGACAATAAAACAGTTACTGTGATGCCCATGTCATTTTTTAATAATACTGGGAGTATTTAATTTCTAAAATAACATCAAGAGTTGGGAACAAGTCTTCAAGTGCCTGTAACTCCAGTCTAAAAAAGAACTTAAAGATGTATTTTTGAGGATTGCCATCTGTCAGATTTAAGGAAAAAAAATCTGAATAGTGATTTCTTATTTTCCATTCTTTTTTGTTGTCCAACGAATTGTTCCTAGTGGTTTCCCCGGGTGAACAGTGAGAAAAAAAGACTTGAGCGTTTATATTTTAGAGAAACGTATGAGCACGCCCGAATCTTCAGTGGGTAATTTCAAAGTGTAAAACAAACAAACAAACAAATAACAAGAAAGGAGAAGCATGACAAAGCACAGGTGTTGCAAACCTTTAACTGATTGATTTCTGATGTGTACAAATGCCCATGCTGTGAGGTTTGTGTCTTTTCACTGAAATAAACATAAACAGTATTTAAGTGATTTGCCACATTGACACAGAGATTAGTCACTGATTAATAGCAAAGGCCACATGAGGAAGTCCTCATCACAGCATACGAATCCTTCTCCCCCCACCAAGATAAGGACAGACCTAGAATCCGCAGTTCGACCAAGGGACAGCCTCACCCAAAGGAAATCCTAGTGTGCCCCCCTCAGACCATAATAGAAGCTGCCTACACCACTCACTGGCTCAAAATTGCTAAAAGACAGCATTAATAAGTCTCCATTTGTGAGGCAAAATGCTAGCAGAAGTGCTATATTTGCTTTAAAATAGCATAAACCAATCCTACCTACGTGCCCAAGTCTCTAGTGATAACGTTTACATTTTTATTTGGTTTGTCAGGGGGAATGAAGAAACTTGGCACCCCCTTTCCCTTTTGTTCACTTCCTTTATTTTTTGCCTCTTTTGTCATGCTCTAGCAGACAGTAAAGGGAGATTGATGTCCACAGTCCTTTTAGCTCCAACGTTCTACGGGGGAAAAATGTTGAGCAAAAAAGAGGATAATTTAAAAAGAAAAAGGGGGACATGTTTTCAACTGTAAACTGAAATGGAAGAAATCGACCAGAAGAGAGAGTGAAAGGCAAGTAGTTGAAAGAAGATAAAAAGAAAAGCAGGCCAGCAAAATAAATGGACAAAGAGGGACAAAGAAACCATTAAGGGAGTTTAATCTTAAAAATACTCTGGGGACTCTAACTGAAGATACTTTGTGAAGGTTGCAAAAACTTACTGTGCTAATGAAGGCTTTCTTCTCTTCAGAATACTTCCCGGCTTGAAATAATTTTGCATAGTTAACCTGCATCGTCATATGGCAAACTCTAAGATTAGCAGTATTTGAACTGTCCAGGCCCTGCCACTTTTCCAATGAAATGTTCCATTGGGAATGGTTTCCTTTTAGATTTCTCGAAAATAATACCAAAAGCCCAAACCGTGCCGCACCATTCGTGGTGGTGTTTTCTTTAGAGCCTACACCAGTGGTTCTCAAACTTTAGTTTGCTGTTTCTGATTCAGTACATCTGGGCTGAGACCCCGGCATTCTTATTAATCAAAAGTTCTCCTCAGGCGATGCTGATACTGCCCTTCTCCACTTTGAGACCCCCAGCTGTTTGACAAATACAAACGCTTCCTAAGAAGCCCGTTTAGCCCAGGATGAGCATAACCTGAATTTCATGTCCTTACAGCCGTAGCACTTTAATCTTCGATTGAGGGAAAACGGTGGGGCTGGGGGTGGGGAGGGGGGTGGAGAACTCTGTGATTTTTCTCTCTCATTCTCTGAAAAAGAAAACTCTGAGCCCACACACTTAATTATCTGCAATGAGGTCATTTGCACGTAGGTCATTTATTTAGGCAACAAGTAGTCTTGCTGGAGGTTTGGAAGACGGTGCTAGCAGGGCGGTGTGGGGCTTTCAGGTCCCCGGGACTACCTTAAATCCCTTCCTCTGTCTGTCTTTTCTTTTTCCTTGCCGTTCTGAGAGGCTGAGTCCCCACTGCCGGTCTCTGGGAGCCCGGGTTCCCAGGTCGCTAGGTGGGGGCGGAGCCCGGCCCGGCCCCGCCCCGTCTGCCTGCAGCGCCCCCTCCCCGCCCGCCTGCCTGCCCGCGCCCGCTCCTCCGCAGTGCTTTCAGCTGCGAGCCTGGGCGGCGGCGGCGCTCCACTTTCGGGGAGCCCGGCGGCTTTGGGAAGCTCACTCCTCCGCTCGCGCCTTCCTTCGACCGCCGAGCCCTTGCAATCATGAGGGAGCAGCTCAAAGGGTAAGTGCATCACGGCCCCCTCGGATCGCCGCAGTCCGTGCACTTCTGGCACGAGCCGGGGGCAAACCCGGGCGGCCAAAACTTGGACAAGCGCAACGGCGGGACGCCGGGCGGCGGGTCGTCGGGGAACCTCCCCCGCGGGTCCTTGCGCCGCTGCAGGTGCGTCCCTGGGGCTTGCCCCTCGGCCGCCGCGCTTGCGGCGAGCCCCCTTCCTCTGGCTTTGGGATGGGCTCGGAGAGAAAGAGCTGATTTCTCGCCGTACGCAGAGGGGACAGCGCGTTCCCCACGCGGGGATTGGGGCCGCGGGAGCTTTTTGCTCCTTTCCGGGCTGTGTGGACGTGAGCCAGACAGGCTGTTCCTAAATCGTCGCCCGACCTCGCGGAGGGAAGGGGCGCGCGAGGCTTTACCTTGCATTGCACTGCAAGTGCCAAAAGGTCAACTTTCTGCCTGATTTCTTCCGAGGATTCCAACTGACATTCCCCTTGTTGGCTTTTCTACTGTGTTCGTTCCATGCCCCACGACTTGCAGAAACCAGGAAAGAGAGAAAAAGCCATTAAAGCCCAGAAGTCCAGGATTTGACATAGAGGGAGGATCAAGGGTTTTTGTTATGGTGGTTTTTTGTTTTGCCCTCTGGGGTTGAGTGTGCAGTCATTTCTGGGTGTCCTCTCGGGTTTCTCCAGGTGTCTGTGCTCTTCTTTAAGCGAAGTTTGTCATTCCAGATCTGATCTTGGCAACGAAAAGGGCAGGACAGTTTGTTTATCTCCGTTAAATTTGAAGTTAAGTTTGAAGCTGAAATTGAAAGGGCTCTGTTGCCTGGCGGAGGCATAATATTAATTATCAAATGCTTTAACATCATGGAAAAAAAAGTGCATCCGATTTAAGTGGCGAGCCAAAGTCTGTAAGTGAAATCTACGTTCTTCCTTGGCCAGAAAGCGCCTCTTGGTCTCCCTGCTTTGTTATCCCTGTCACCTCTCCTCGTCACCCCCCATCACCCTTCCTCTTTTTGCCTGGATTTTTTTATTTCCTTGTGTCACATCCCCTCTTTGCACGATACAGTTGCTCTTGGAGAAGCTAGAGGAGCAAATGAAACAACACGGTTATGTGAAAGGTCTCTGACCCTTGATCACCGTGGAATTGGTTTCAGTCGGTGTTGTTTGATCTTGGATTGGACACGACCCTGAAGTGAAATTGCTTTGGCCCAAGTTGAGGGTGGGTGGGATTTCAGCCCAAAAAGCAAATAGAGGGAGGACGAGTAACAGTAGGCACAATCACTGAGGCAGTCGTCTTTGGCCTGGCTTGAGCCAAACAGAATAAAATGTTAAATATCCCAGGGAACAAGAAGTGGGGACTAGAATAGGATTTCTGATGCTCAGATTGACACCCGCCCCTCCCCCGCCCCCTCCGCACGGTAGCAGAAACTTTTAACTATATTTTCCCATTCCCACCCTGCCAGTATTCCAGCAGTGCACGCCAAGTTCAACATTCAGCATGCAAATGCCAAGGTTCCTCTAGAAAGAGTCTGATCCCCAGATTAAAGGGAAATGATTTCGTGTGTGTGGATCATTGGGCTCCAGATTATATATGAAGCCAAACTCTAATCCTCTGCAAATCGCAAGAGAACGGTACCTTTTTATACCGCTGCATAGCGATTACTTTCCTCCCCGGGAAGTAGCGGAAAGATATTTTTTAAAAAGGCAACTCTCTGGAATATTTTCAGTACCCAATAACAGTGGTGGCAGAAGAAATCTTATTTTAATTAGGCAACTGCCATTTCCCCTGCGAGAGAAGTAGAAATTTGTTGCTTTTTATAAGTGTTTAATGTTTGTTTTTAAGAAACTAAAAAAGCAATTCCAATAAGTCTGATTATTCCAGCACTGACAGCAGGAACAGCTCTGAGGCAGTTATAATAACCTTGCACACTACTTGAAACTAAAGAAGGTGAGAGAAAATTTAAATTTTATGGTAGGAAATTAGGTCAGCCCTGTGCTCAGTAGAGTAATGCTTTAATTTCTTATTGACAAGTGGGTGTTGCCGGAGTCTTTTGTCACATCCAGTGATTTGGTATTTTAATTTGCATCAGGTTCCTCTCACGGCCCCAAATAAAAGGGAAAAGAGAGATTATTGTGGTTTGTACACATTTTAAAAGGAGGGAAGTCAGAATATGAAGGCTGTTCGGAGAGGCATATCTGATAGTAGGCTTTGGAACAGCAGGGCCCAAATCAATAACATGTTTGAAAGCTTTAAAGAGCGTCTTGAGGATTATTTATGAAGCTCTCTTCTCTGTGTTAATAGTCATGGAGAATTTTGATCTACGTCGAAACATCATTATTCTCAGGGGACTGACCAAAGATGTACCCACTGACTTGTGAACAGGTTTCAGAGTTTCCTTTTTGGTTGGGCACAGTATGTGGAGAGCACGTTTCCTATGTGCAAAGTGAAATACAAAAAAAGAGACACTTAGCAAGAACGGCGCCACCTGTGCTCCCACCATGGGTTCCCCGGCACAGCATCTCTTTCTGTGTTTTCTGTAGATTCCAGGTAGACCCGAGCTGCTTCTCCTGGAGTTACCGAGAATTCTCTACTGTTTTTGAAGCTAGACACAGAGTAATAAATACAGCTGTAAAATCTCTGTTGCTCACCAGCCAAAAATGGGCTTGTCCTGTAAGGCAGGATGTAGATAGGAGTCTCGCAGGTTTGTGCCTACTGTGCCTTTACTGTCCGTATTTCATCTTTTCTTTCTCTTCTGGGGGTTCAGTATGTCCCACGAGGGCTGCGAATTCACCACGCGCTGAAAACACCCACATCCAGTGAAGCGAACATTTGGTTCATCTTAGAGTTACCAAAGAATCGGAAGTCACTGGAGCCGGCTTGTCAATCGTTCTTAGCATTAAATGATGAGGAGATTATTTTTCTATTTGTGAGGATTAGTCACACCCTTTATTCTTTTCTTCTTTCCACTTGTGTTCACTTTTCTTGCTTGGCTCTGGGTTGCAGCTGAAGTGAAACTAAGACTGTAAAGACGAAATGCAAATCTGTTTTCTAGTTACTTGGCATTGCTTGCAAAGAAAAGGCTTGCGTGTTGGAGGGCAAGAAGGTAAAAGACGATGGGCTTTTGGATTTGTTTGGGTTCCTTTATCTAGGTTATTCAAGTTGCCCCCCCCACCGACCCAGCATCACAGGTAAGTGGGAAAATGAGCACCTGGAAAGGCCTCTATCTAATGACCCGTGAAGTGGGTGAACACAGATTTTTGAAAATCCTTCTCACAGTTTTGACCCACTGGAATAAATTCCTTAGAAAGGTAGACATGTCTGTAGATCAGCAGTCACGAGGTTTGTTTTGGAGAGAGGCAGCTTACGTGAAGCTTGCATTCACCCCATGTGGGACTCTCCTGCGCCTCGTATGCGAGTGAGTGTCTCTTTTCTTTGGGAACTGCATTTGGTATGAGTCACCGTGTTCTCCCGTTTGAAGTCCATTACAGATGCTGCCTTTTCTTTTCGGAGCGCTTGTCTGTGCTTCTGTCGGGCCAGGTTGATCAGCGCAGACAGACATTTCTCTGCCCATCTATTGAGGATGCTACAGTCCTCCCACACTTCGTAGGGATGGGACTTTATTATCATGCATTGTGTGTATTAAGGGCCCACATGTGTGGACACTCGTGCTTTTCCCCTCTTCTCCCTTCCTCCCTCTCTCCCTGGCGTTCCCATACACGTGGCCTTGGGAAATGACAGAGACAGAAATGCAGGGTGGTCTTTCCTTGCTGGGCACTTTCCGAGCTAAAAAACACCCAAGAACAAGCAACACTTTTTCCGTGAAGCTGCAAGCTGCAGCCTCCTTGTGCTGTGCATATAAAGTACCAGTTCCGCCCACCTCTTCTCCAGATCAGAAACCAGCTTGGTTGTGGGGCTCCCTAAAACCCCCGAAAGCACGGACTGCATGTGTGCGTCTTCTGCTCTCCTTGCCCTTTAAGACTTGGACTTCACTCTGGTACATTCCCTCGGCTGAGAAGCCCTGTTGTGCTCCTCACATGTGAATTGTGTCTGTGGAAGAGTACACCAGAAGTGAACGTGTCCTGGAGAGACTGAAATGGCCCCTGGCAAGTGAACATTGTCTTGTAACTTTCCTACCGGAGTCTTCCCTGTTCCATCCCTTTTCCATCCCTGGATGGTAAATATCAGAGGGGATGATCTTGGAAGGGGTACAGCTTGGGGAATTTCCACATGCTTGGTGACATTTATTACCGTATTTCACAAACCACAATAAGTATTTCTCCTTTTAACTTCTTTTTTTTTTTTTTTTTTAAACAGAGGTAATTCACATGGAGTGTTTTTTGTTCTCTACAAAGGGTCTTAGGCTTGGCCGGTTTACAGCAGGTGGATGGATCCTCATCTATAGTGTCAGCAACTAGTAAAAAGCTCACTTTTAGTGGGCGTTAATTTGGGGGGCCACATAATAACAAAAGCAGCCATGTATTGAGCACCAGAATGTGCTGGTCACCTAATCCCTTAACTGTCCCAAGTGCGCAGGCCTGCCCCCGATGGTGCAGTTAGTAGGGCACAGAGCAGTGTGGAGGCCTCAGGTTGAAAATCGGTGCCGAGGTCGCTTGACATTTGCCCTCCTCAAACTCCTCTTTCCATGCGAGCCCTCTGTACTTGGTGCTCGCCTTGAAGTGTCCACGTGTAAGCCGTTTCTCTTCTCTGCAGCCCCACCCTTCCCCTGAAGATCATGAACAGGCTGTGCGTATGACTCCTGAAATACCTATGTTCAGGGCTGCATTTTACCCTATCAAAGCCCGTCATGTAATCCCCGAAAACTGGAAATACGATGCTACGGGGATTTATGTAGATGGGCCAAAGTAAGGAAAAGTATATGTGGTTATCTCTCCCGGATTTATTCATGCAACTGAATTAGGAACAAAGGTGTTTTGTTCTTTTTGTAGCGGGAGCTGATAGCTGGCAACCACACTTAGCTGAACTTCAAGAAATGGGAGAGAACTGTGAATGCTTCATTCAGGCCCAAGTAAATATAGGAAAAGGTGGAGTGGTGTGTGGAGGACTGAGTCAAAAAAAAAAAAAAAAAAAGGCACTTGAGAAGGAAGTCATGGGGAGAGGGAAGGTAGGCTACCTTGGTCGGGCACTGGCTAGACCTTAAGCCGAAGTGAAATGCAGTCATCGTGGGTATGAGACCTGGATATGGGGAAGACGGAGTAATGGGAAAATGTCAGGGGTTGTGAAAGCCACTGAGAAGTGAGGTGATTTGTCTTTTGAACCGATGTCCTGTGTCTCTTTGACAGGGTTGAGTGTAACTCTTGTCAGTGTCCTTTCTGAATGGTCCACATTGGACAGGTGAAGAAATCCTGGTTTTTGATTATTGATTACATAACCAAGTCATCTTATAACAACAGAAGGACAACCAACTTGTGGGGCACCAAAAAGGAATTCTGGTTCCCAAAGCATGTTCATGTTGCTTTTCCCTTTGAGGGCGAAGGTAGCAGCCTCTCTGCTTGTAAGGAACATTCTCGACTGTGTGACGAAGTCCTGTGAAGTAACGATGCTGAATGAAATAGAAGCAAACCATACCTTTCTTTCCTCCTTTTCTTTACTACCCATTATAAATTCTAAAGTCTCTCTTTGTATTTTCTCTTATAGCCATGAGACCCAAACAACTTGCTGGGATCATCCCAAAATGACAGAGCTCTACCAGTCTTTAGGTAAGGACATGGCCACCTTTGCTCCAGGTTAAATGACAGGTGACTCGCAGGATAAAGTAGTTTGTAGCGTGCACGTTGTTGGTTGTCTAAACCTGGTTATCACTAGATTGTTTAAAAGGTGAAAATGACACCTTTCAAAACCCAAAATTGACAGCTTTCTTTTTCACAGAGGTTCTTTAAAAATAAGTTTTACAATGTCATGGATTCCTGAAAATTCAGTATATCTGAGAGGGCCAAAAGGTCTTTGTAGTTTGCTGCGTAAAAGGATGGAAAGAAAAAAATTCTTGCAATTTATGGCAATTGTTTTTCCCACCAAGAAAGAAAACTGTTTTAAGTTGTTCTTATTGATTTCTTCCCTGTGAACTCAAGACAGCGCTTTTGCCAAACCACGAATATTGTGGTAGGAATTTTCTGCAGTCTTTCCAGTGCTTGTAATTCTCAAGCCTGTCAGGTCGTCAGCGTGAACATTTAAATGATTTCTCTACTATGTCTTGTTTTGTGTTTGTGTGAGAGCCTGATAGTTTTCTTCCCCCTCATAACTGGGAATTATTTGAACAGACACACAGCCTCCAAATAAGAAGAAAACATCAATCCTTCTAATGCTTCATGGAAGTCCACTCTGTACCGTTTTAGATCTTTGGAGAGTAATCTGAAATGAATTATCTTACATAGTAACTAGTTGTTGTTTTTTTAATTAAAAAATACATCTTCTCTACTAAAACAATTTTTTAAGTCTGCTTCTTTGTGAATGGACATATTTACAGACTAAAGTGCTTTGGGTTTAAAGCTACGTGATGGTGCCCATGGGAATCAGGGTGATCAGACGAGTTTTGTACATGTGTGAGTGCATGTGTGTGTGTGCGTGCGTGTGTGTGTGTAGCTATTTAGCTGACTTGCTGTCATAGGTTCTCACTGGTTAACTAATTGAAATTAGAGGGACATGGGGTAGGAGACATTAGTCAAAAAATTGTTTTCCCAGACTTCTTCTAATATATGGGAAATTAGTTTCTCCTAGAAAATCCAAAAAATACAAATAAAAAGCATGAAAAACAAAAGACTTCACTTGCCATTCTACTGACCAGAGATATCCAGTACATTTCAATTAATACTATATCATTTTAGTCTAGCAGCATGTATGTATGTGTGGTGTGCGTGTGTGTGTGTATGCATTGCACATAGGTACGCTTTTTAAAAAATTTCAAGAAAATTGGGATCAGCTCATCTTTAAGTGCTACATTTTCAGCCCTTACAAAATGTTTCTGGCATACAGTGCTGTACTGTTTAGACCACAGGTGGAAAACTTAAATGCTTATCTTTTGGCAAATGAGAGAATGGAGGCCTCATCTGAAGTAGGCAGCGGCTTTGCTGGGCAAGCAGGCCATCTTAACCCTGTGCTCTCAGGACTTGTGATTTTCCAAGAGAAATGAGAAATCTGTCGATCAAGAGCTAATTTGAACTTGTCGGTGGACCTCCTGATGATAACCCCGGGTTTACACTGGTTCAGCCCACTTGTAATGTTTTACCTCTAATCAGAGTGACTTGTAGTTGTAATATTTGAACTTACTTTTACTTAAAAATCTTTATTATAGAATTAATAATTCAAATTTTTGGAAGTTTGAAAATATAGGCAAGCTAATGAACAAAAAAGAAGAAAAGACAAATCCTTTGTAACCCACCTCTTAGAGTTAACTAATACTTAATAATCTCGTAGGTAGCTTCACAAAAATTTTTCTCTATATACATTTTTACAAAAGTTGGATGGTTCTGTTTTATAATCAGCTTTTTTTCACCTAAAGGTAATGTACCGTGGCCATATTTCCATTTCATTACATTGTATTCTCTACTGGCTTACTTTTAATTGCTCTGTAATGAGAAACCACAAATGTGGTTGATAAAAAGCTAATTATGAACTATCAATGAGTAGATGTTTGTACCTTCAGTAGGAATTAAATACACCTTTTATCATCATTTCTGAAGTTTTTGCAATAATTCAAATGTGGTAAATTCAAAGCTGATAATCTGGCATGATTTCTGACCTTGGGCAGATCACCTGACTTTGGGAGATAATAGAATTCTACAGCTGCAGGGGAATTTAGAGCTCATTTATTACAAACTTTTTCTTTGATGAAATCAACTTTATTGATCTAATTTATGTATCATAAAATGCAGCCATCTTACATAAATGGTCAGTTCCATCCTCCTTTGAACTTCTGCTCTTAGCTTTCCCGGTAACAATCATCTTAGAAATGAACTGGTGTTGAAATTTGTCCTATGGCTTTCAGAACTAAAATTGCCAGTGCTTTTTGTTACAATCAGATGTTGCTTAGGCTAACTTTTATCCAAATGGGGACTCATCCGATAACATCTTCCATTTATTTGAGAGCCCACTGTGTGTGCTGTGCATTGAACATGTCCACAACCGTTGTGCACTGTGGAAGATCTCAACATCCATATTTCACAGGGCAGTGAAGTCAGGTGCAGAGAAACCATTTATCGGGGCTACACAGCTCTCTGGGGCTACACGGGGATTTGCTCAGGGTCCTCTATTAGCATTTTCACTCATCTCATTGATTTTATTAACTCAGTAGAGCATGCCCACATAGGTTACTGTGCACCTGCTACAAATATGTATGAGTTGACAGTTTCACCTGTGGATAGAGAGTGACTTGAATAGTATTTCTGGAACAAGCCATTGCATTTCTACAGATGGTATGGTAGGTTCCTAGGCGGTAGGCCCTCTTCCTTTCAGTTTTGCCTGGCACTGTGGAATGGTTGAGTTTGTTACACATGGTTGAGTTTGTTTGTTACATATGGTTGGGTTTGTTTGTTACACGTCTATATCCCTGAGATGACCTACAAGACTAAGTATTATTTGTGCCCTCACACCCCTTACAGTGTTTCCAAGTTGAAATAACAAGCGTAACATACTGAAAAGAAACCTTTTATTTCTTTTTAATTTTTGTATATTGGCTTACATTTTTTACTCACAAGATAGCCCTTTAGGTCCAAGTTTCTACTTTGAGCTCTAGAATAAATGGTTGGAAGTAATCATCTGCACTCAGTTCATGAAAGGTATCATGAAAGCAAAACTGGTGTGTGATTGGGTATGTTCAGTGTTTTAGACAATATAGATCTGAAGTAGGTCCCTCACTGGGGTGCCTGTGTGGCTCAGTGGGTAAGCGTCTGTCTGCCTTTGGCTCAGGTCATGATCCTGGGGCCCTGGGATCGAGCCCCTCATTGGGCTCCTTGCTCAGTGGGAAGCCTGCTTCTCCCTCTGCTTCTGCCACTCCCCATTGAAGCTACAGTGGTTCACAATATGCAGGAAATATGACACATTCCTAAGTATGCCCACTTCCGAGAAGACTTCCATTCTCGAATTGGCCCAAATCCCCAGCCAGCCTGTTCAACACACGTTTGTTAATGCCCCTTGTCCCCAGAGCATTCAGGTGTTCTCCGGGCACCCTCCCCTGTGGTCTGGACAGCATACTGTTGGAAACCAAAAGCATTTTGGATGGACTGAAAAAGTAGCATTTGAGCACCCACTGATGGAAAGCTAGGATGTTACTTCACATGTTATATTTGCATTCTCTAGTTAATAGAATGATAGGTAAGTTTCTTCTTCATTCTTTGTGATTTTTCTACGATGAATGGATATTATTTAAAATTAGGTGTTTACCATAGAATGTTTCTTCATCATTACTCCACTCCGTAGTGTCCCCTACAGCTGTAACCGATTCACCAGTGAGAACCCGTGACAGAAAAGTAATGATAGTCACACACATACCTCCCCCACACATCACACATACATGTATAGGATTGATGTTTAAGTACCCCAACTCCATTGACTTTGTCAGGTAACTTTTAACACCAGGCGATTGCCTCATGTGTTTTAGTTTCTAAATATGTCCTTCCACAAAAAAAGCAGACCTAAAGAGTTTTAATGGTAGAGAAGACATAACTAACTTTTTTGTTTAAGAAAAAAAAAAAAGAGATTTAATTCCAAATTATTCTTAACAGCTCCAAAACAGCTTTCTGGAGTGAGCTCTCATCAAATGTTAAAAGTATTTGTGTTTTCTCCTTACGTTTTAGGCTGTGTACCTGCTCGAAAAATTCTAAGTTCTGAGGGCAAAACATGTCAGACTTCCACACCAATACACAACAGGGCATAATAAAGAAATAATGTAAATGTTCACAGTGATGACCTGACAGTCATTAGGAATTTGAGGTTTGGAAGGTCCCCAGAAAATTTATGCAACCATTAACAGTTTGGCAAAAACGTGGTCTTGTTTTCACAAGGAGGAAATCAATAAGAACAACCGGAAAACTGTTTTCTTTCAGCATTTTTCTCTGACTGCCCCCAGTGTGGGGCGTGAGGGGTATATCAAAAACCGAAGTTTCCTGTATCTATTTTTATGTGGGCCTTAGTATTCTTATCTTTATAATGAGGGTGTGAGACCAAAGTGTCTACAAATTTTGTTTATTTTTCTCTTACTTTGGGCTGAAGTAGAGCAGGTTGTTTCCAGAACTTGCTGTGATCATAATTTTTCAAGAAGCACCTTAGGCTGACTCTGCAGACAAATGTATTTCTGAAAGTTGAATCATTCCTATTTTTAAAACTGCGCATTCTAGAAAACAAACAACAGGGAGAAGATCCTGCCACCCATCCGTGTCTTACAGGCAGAGTGAGGCAAGCTATTACCAAGTACAGATGCTCTTGAGATATTTCCCCCAAGACCCGCTGGGCCATCCATTTGTTGTTCAAAAGGCATGTTCTTCATCATTTCTTAGAAGCAATAATATGGCCGATACGTGAGGTGAATTTCAGGTTTCCTTCAGCGTCTTTACAAACGTAATGGAAAGATTGTTGTTGCATTAGGTTATCTTGGCAATTCAAAAGCTGTAACTCTTTAAGGCTCCAAAAGGCATTTACAAAATCAGTAGCTGTTAGATAGTGATGTGCTCCGGAATTTATTTTGAAATATTAATATAAGACTGATTTTTTGTGAAGTGTCATTAAATGATAAAAAGCCTGTCATTTTTCTCACGATTTATGTCTGGGGTTCTTAAGTTCATGGCTAAAATGTTTTAAGTAAATATTTTTTTTAAAGCCCCCACCCGCACAATACGTACGGCTCAAAAATTCTCTAAGAAAGTATTAGTCTGTCTTCCTGGGGATCTCTTAATTATAAATACAAGAAAATCCTGTAGGCCTCTCCATGGTTCCCTTGCAAGCTCCGTATGGGTAAAAATAAGATAATATGAAATGAGAATGAATCGTGAAGCTTGAGGAGGTGAACTGAGTATTTCAAACCATTTGCTCAAATCCAGGTGCCCCGTACGATCTGATGTCTCATCCCAGTTTCCTTTCTTCTGCGTCGAAGCTCCTTTAACCACCAGGGTTTTCGCGAGGAGGATTGGTTCTCCTCCTTTCCTGCAGTTCTAGCATTTTTTAGAAGGATCTCGTCCCTCTTAACCTGTTGCCCAAGTTTTGCAACCCACTCTCCAGCATGATGCCCATCCAAACCATATGAAAGCTGTCAGTTTTGAAAAAATGGATGTATGAACGTTTTAGGAAATCTTAGGGAAAGTGGTCCTAAAAACTCTTGTGATTTGCAGACAGTCCAACAACACGTGGCCCTTAGCCTGGCATCTGTTGCCTGAGAAGAGCTTTACGATGTTAAAATGAGGGCTTCCTTTTGGGGTCCGAGGAGTCTGAGGCTGGTGGGATTCTTCAGCAGTACAAGTCAAGAGGACTAGTTAAGTCCCAGTGTTAAGAGGCTAAGAGCTTCTTCAAGATACCCGAATAGCGTTATTAATAAATGAGCACAGCTGGCCAGATAGAGTTAGGAACTCTCCATAGAAATCCTGTACCTCTTTCCTCAGTTGGTCCAAGAGGAGGGATTATCATTGAGGTTTGCAAGCTCTCGCTCTCTGTTGATAGGCTTTCTACATTCCACTAAGAGTTCCCTCCAGAGGATGCTCAAACGTTGTTAGGAGCTGTGGGATTCTGAATGACTGAATTCCTTTTGCATCGGGAGTTTGTCCTAATGCTTTTCTCAGCGTATTATGTAAACCGTTCTCAACTACTCAATAGTCAGCATATTCTTTTCTTTGTCTCTTATCTCCAGGTCCGTAAGTATTAAAACCTTCTGTCTTTTGATTTTCTCCTCCCATAATGCTGTGAACTGAAAATAATATCTAAATGCAGATTCCGGCTTGGGTGTGACCTTGGCTTAATCTTTTGCTTTTTCTTGGTCTTATATTTCTGATTTAGCAGGTTGAGCAGTGAATCTTCCATCTCTAAATGTCTGGTTTTAATTTAACTCCTGGCCAGAGTATGACTTGGCCTCATGAAGGTGATGCCCATCTCTCCAATTTCTCTTGGTCGCCACCAGCCTGGAAGATGGGAATAGCAGGAAAATCATGTTAATAATAATTGTACTTTCATTTGCGTAGCACTTTACACTGTGCAAAGTTTTCAGAAGTAACTGTATCTAATCCTTACACGGCTGTAAATTTGGTCTATAGCTGGTGCATGACCTGAATTTTGTATTAATTTCAGTGTCCTGCCATCCCCTTGAGGATACTTCCCGTTTTTGATTTGGAAAATAATGCTACCACATCAGTGGATGGGGCAGCTGTTTGTTTCTTTCTGTTTGGACCTGGGCAGGCCGAGGCACAAGACCTGCTTTGACTTACTCATACTGACATATGGGTAGAAGATAAGGAACCAAGTCCAGAGCACACATTTTATGGCTCCTGGTTTGCAGTTCTCAAAGGAATATCCATTACTCCTAGCTTGATTTATAAAACTGCTTTATCAGCATAATTAAGCTATGGAATCTCAAGTGACGTTCTTTATTCCCTAGCTGACAAAGTTAGCAGTGGAGATTTACTCAGATTTGCAAAATAGAAGACATTAAGGCTGTTATAAATGTTCTTCCTTTACTTCTACTAGCCTGCTTGTAAAAAAAAAAAGAGAAATAATCTCTGTTCTGTTAACATCGGTTACAATCGATTGATTTTCCCCATTTGGAAAATGGAAATGTAATTTTCAAATCAAAATTTATGGCACTTTAATGGAATATTCTTTTATAATATTTTTTCTTGTTCAAATAACTTGATTTAAAGCTTCTAATCGAAGAACATAAATAAATAGGTACTTCCGATCTGCATCTTCCGAAGCTGATTTCAGAAGGAAACTCAAAAAGATAACTCTCTCAGACTGGTTTACAATTTAAAAGAGCTGCCAAATTGTAGTTTAGTTGATCTAAATAAGAGGAGCATTAAGGTTACACCTGCAGCTCTGAGAAAAGTGCTGGATGTGTACAATTTTATGTAGCTGGGTCTGCAGAAGACGATTTTTGCACACGAAGTAAAGGCATCTAAAAACGTGTCTGCTCTTATTCAGACACTTCCAATATTTCTTTTTTAAGCGCACACGTCTGATTACCTCTGTACGTCTCTTGGGAGCTGCAATTCTGCTGGAAAGAGATTCGGAACAGTCAGAACACTCACATAAAATAGATAGTGAGTTTTTAAAGTCTGTACTTTGTGTATGGTAGTAATAAAATGACCTAAAAATATTCTGAAAGCCTGTCTTATGACATAGTGGATGAATCATTAGCTTATTTATGAATTGGTGAGATTCTGTGAGAATGTTTCAGAATTTGCCACTCCACCGTCTTGATCCCTTGCATAACTCCAGGGAAGGCCTCGTGCCCCCTCATAAATTGAGGCTTATGTAACTGGGACATACGTTATATGCGAGTGCGTGTATGTGCAAGCATGCGCATGTGTTGCGCACATACGTTTATTTATGGACGTATTCTTTATCAAGTGTCCATTTTGATGGGAAGGCGATTAGTTTTATATTTTGCTTTCTTGTTCTCTAAAGAGGCTGTCCGTCTTAGAGCAGTGCTTCTCAAACCGGTGAAGGGCAGTTATTTTGTTTGTTGTTTTTTTTTTTTTTTTAAACAAACAGTACATCACAGACTTGTAGGTGATCGTGCTGACCCTGACAAGTTTGCGCTCCCACTGTACGTAACTCACCTGCGCAGGCTCTGCAGTGCTCAACCTGGTCTGTGCTCTGTTCCGTGAGATGCACCCATGGATCGCACATTTGGACGTCGCGGCAATGTCAGGTTGCTCCAAAAGTTGCTTAACGTACCCAGCTTCCATATCTGTGAAGAACCAGAATTTGCGGAGCACTGTTCTAGAGTACTTAAGTTTTGAAAGTATCAATGTCAAATCGAGTGACCTTGGGTGGGTGTGTGCGGGGGGGGGGGGGGGGGGGGAGGGGCACTAACTAACAGACGCCAAACAAGAACACCTAAAAATTTGTATTTATGGGATTGTATAGTTTGCTGTCTGAGTCAAATTCAAGCAGAGGAGGGATATATCTTCTTTCCCATTTCATAGACCTTCTTAGCAGTTATTTTGGAGGCTGAAGTAATAAAATCACCCTGTTATAGGAAAGGTTTTGCGTGTTCAGGAGCAGGGCTCCTGCTGCCTAGTTTAATGCCTCCACCACCCATATCATTAAATACATTGTGTAGAATGTGATATTTTTCAAATACAAGTTTTTATCCAGAAGAGAAAATGTGGTATGTGTGCTCTTTACGTTACACGATGAATTCCATGGGGGAACTGATTGATTATAGTGTGACTATACTGTCATCATTTTCTGAGTTCAGGTTGGGCGGTAATGTGATATAGCTGCAGAGTTCGTTGACTTTGAGACGGGTGAGACATGGATTTGAATTCTACCTCTGCTACCAGTTCTCTGTGGTTGAAGACAAAGGCAGTCACAATTTTGAAACACAACTTCCTGATTAAGTAGTGAGGATGATACTTTCCTTGGAGAGTGTTGTGAGGCTTTGAGATAATGTATGTAAAATGACAAGATGTCTGACATAGTAAATGCTCAAGGAATTATAATTGCTATTAATGATGATAATTATGTTGATTCACAGTTTGTTATTCTCAGTGTTATTTTCATATTCCGTGTCCCTTCTTATCCGAAATCTCTTGGGATTCCTGGGGCGCCTGGGTGGCTCAGTTGGTAGAGCACGTGACTCTTGATCTTGGGGTTGTGAGTCCGAGCCCCACGTTGGGTGTAGAGATTACCAAAAAAAAAATTAATTGAAAAAACAAAATCTCAGGGCACCTGGCTGGCTCAGTGGGTGGAACATGTGAGTCTTGATCTGGGGGTTGTGAGTTCGAGCCCCACATTGAGTGTAGAGATGACTTTTAAAAAAATCTTTAAAACAGAACCCCAAGAAACAGCAAAATCTCTTGGGTTCTTGAGTTCAGATAGCGAGGGGCCCCCAGGTTTAGGTTTTCAAGCCTGACACTCAAGGAGCCACTTAATTTTTCTAAAGCTGTTTACCTCTTAACCAAGGTACGGAGGTTCACCTGATCACAGTGTATCCCAGCTTCAGCAAGTATAAACTTACTTTAATTTGAAGTGCAAATGAGAATGACACATTTTCTAGTGTTTTCTTTATCTTCCTCCCACTTCTAAAATAATACACCTTTTATAATAGAAAACAGTATACACCATAACCTTCAACCAGAAATGCAAATGACCCCTGATAACATATATGTGTGTGACTTTTTAGCTCTCTTCCTCCCTATGTCTTGAAGACCTTCAAAGTTTAAACTACAGAAGCAGATACGTGTCGTAAAACCGCACTGGTAGAGACACATGCCCAATAATTCATAAGGAAGGAGAAAGCCTTTAAAATAATGTGACACGCTAGGAAAGATGCCTGACGTGTAGTAAATGCATGACAAATGGTGGTGGCACTGTTAATGGTGGGGGGGGGCAAGGGAGTGGCTACAGGGGTAAGGAGGGATGACACCATAAAAAGTTTTATATGACATGTTGAGGATTTCAATGCTTAGATTTTTTATTTGGATGATGTATCAATCTGGGTCTAGCCAGAAAATAGAAACCACGCTCGTTATTTCAAGCAGAGGGTATTTCATGTGGTTAATTGGTTACCCAGTGATGGAAAAGCGAAGAAGACAGCCAGCAAGGAGCTTCTGCTCTACCAGGGCTGGAGGGCAGTGGCAAGAGGTGGTATCACCAGAGCCCCAGAAGCCAAGGTTCTTTGGGGCTGGAGCTTGAACCAGTGGCCAGTTGGAACCCCTGAGCGAGGGGCTGACGAGAGGGAACTCGAGCCTGGAAGGAGACACAGCCACTGCCAGAGCTTTTGCTGAAGGCAGAGAAAGGGAGAAATGACCCAACCTCTCCTCTCCTCCTGCCCTCTGGTCTTCTGCCAGTACCTCACAGTTGGCCAGACTTCTCAGGAAGCCCGTTGGTAAGGGAGCAGGAAAATGCCATTCTTTGTCTTAAAGAGCAGAGCAGGGAAAGGTCAGAGACTGGATTTGAGGTCCAACACACGAATGACTCCAGTACAGGAGACCTTGTGGCTAGAGACGCAGCCTCCCATCTCTGCCACTCTGCGGGGCTGAGAAAGAACCAAAGCCTTAAAAGCTTTCAGAGGACCTGGTGATTCTGAAGGAACTGTAGGCACCAGAAGGGCACACTGGCTTCAAAGGAAATGGACGTAAAAACAATGAAAGAGGAGATGGCAAGAAAAAGAAGTAGCCACACCGAAGTCCAAACACTGACAATAAGCTTCCATGCATTTGATCATAGTACTTGAATTGTTGATGATGGTTTATGCTGCAGTCTCTCAAGGCAAACTCAAATTTCTTTAAAGCTGGACCTGTCTTCCTCATCTTTGTCACCCCGTGCCTGGTACACAATAGCCTCTGAATCAATAAACGTTCACTGAATGAAACAGTTGAGCAAGGGAGAGTGATTTTCGTGGGGAAGGAGACAAATACCGTAACTCAAGAAGACAGAAAGATAGAGATGGTGTTTTGCTAAAGCACGTTATTAAACTGGCAGGACGAAACTCTCTGCAGAGAAAGAGTTTTTCCCAGAAAGTAGAAGATAAAGCCTCAGAGTAATAAAAATATAGAATATCAATTAAGTTATCAATTTTATTGGCAATTTGATACCTTAGCAAAACCAGGTGAACTGCTCTTCTGGAATTCATTTTGTCCTTGTAGGACAAAAGGGAATAACCAGTTGATAATCATGGCGGTAAGACCCTTGGAAGAAAGTGTCACTGTGGATCTAGAATTTAAATAACCAGGAAAGGAACCGGGGAATACAATTTGATGTGCTGGTAGTCTCATTTATTCATGGGTTCCTTGACTGAATAAACATTTAAGAGAGTGCCAAGCATTGTGAATCCTAAAGTTGAGAATAACAGGGTAAGAATATTGAGGAAAACAAGGCTATTGAAGGTCTAGAAATTTTTTTATATCTCCTTTTTGGAACATTAAGACATGTATGTACATGCCAGAAGTTTTGGAAGATGAAGTTTAAGTGTGAAAAGAAAATAAAAAAACACCTCAAATCTCAGCACTCAGAAATAACCACCATTGACATTTTAGAAAATTGCTTCTAATCCTTTTTTCTGTGCATTTTTTATATGGTTGTTTGAGCTAATATTACGTTTGTAATGTTTCTTTACCAAATATCATAAGTTTTCTCTTCGCAATTCTTCAGGGATGTTATTTTTACCAAGTTGCGCTTTCTTCAAAATTCCCATTTTTCGGGAATTAGTTTGTGATAAAGGAAACTCACATTCATGTCGAACTTATGAAAATCTTGAAGATGTTGGAGACTTACTACCAGCAGGCTTCTAAGAAGAAAGCCCAGTCAAGTGTTGTGATGCCTTCGGTCCAACAAGCTACTTATGTCTTAGACATGTTAAAGAATAAAGTCAATGTGGTCCAGAATAGGCAGACACTAAGCAGAAGGCTGATGAGTAAAGTTTATCCACTGATAAATCTAGTTTATAAATGTGAATGAACACTTTCCTACTGCAAATACTTTAACGGATTACATTTCTTGTACCAAATATTTATGGGCTCAAGGTGACAAGGCAACTGTCCTCGGAAATTTTCAGTATTGCAGGAAAATCTTTGCCCTCTTAGCAGATAAGTTGAGACAGGAACTCAATTTTATGATGAGTTTCTGTAAGTTTTAATTTTTATAATAACTGATACGTAAAAAATCACTTACCTTTAACTTACCAATCTGGATAGAGAATGAAGAGCACAACACTTTAATCATCTGAAACCATTTGTGGCTACAATTACCACGTTCTGCTCAAGGTTCTTTCTACACTGTCAATTAAGGCTTGTAGCCTCTTGCTTCAGAGGCATTTTCTGACCAAGATGCAATTAAAGAGTGCAGAGCTAATAATTTTTTCCACAGTTGTTTCCAATTTTTTTCACTCCTCTAAGTCAGTCTGTGAGGAACATCTCTGTGCATAAAGCCTATACGTATTCGATTCACAGCAGTGTAATCACAGAGTCAAAGGGTACTTGGGTTTTTAGGTTTCTTGGTATGTTTTGCCTGAAGCTCTCTCAAAGGTTGTCTGATTTACGCTCTTAATACACGAAAGCACCCACCTGCCTGTGTCTTTGCCAGTGTGGAGCATGACTTTTACTTTGGTTATTGTAATAGAGCACATAAAACCATCTTATTGTTATTATTTGCATATCTTTGATTACTAGTGATCATGAACATTTTCTTTTAAATGTTTACTGAGCAGTTTTCCTCTTGAGAATAATGTAAAAGCAAAAGCCATTTAGGCAAACAAAACTCTTCCAAACTTTCCTGTTGTAAAGCAAGCTCTTTTTCATTCTGTTGAGGGACTCTTGGTGATGAGAGACTCCTGATTACATCAGTACAGTTTTTGAATTATGCCTCAGCTTTCTCTTCTTCAACCTAAACCAGCCTTATCCCTTCATCCATCCTCAGTGGACCTGTTATCGACCCATTATGTTAGATTTTTCTTATTCTCTATGCCAACTCCAGTTTCTTCGCATTTTTAAATAGATGCAGAGCCCTGAACTCCAGTGGTTCTCTAAAGAAAGGGCTAATCGGTTATGGGTAGAGGAGGGAGGCGGCTTCCTGCTTCTTGAGTAAGGGAAGCTCATTCATACCATAGGTCTGGACGGTTTACTTTTGTAGTCCTCTGTAAGGCATTCTTTTCCCCATAAATATAGAATACTTAGAATATCCCAGGTCCTGCTTTGAGTAATAGGATACAGAGAAACAGAAGGCCTGATCCCTGTCCTTCTCCCAAGCTGGTGTGAACCAGGGCATGCAGTGGATCTTACGATGGGATAGAGGTCCTTGCCTATGAGGGAGGGGCGCCTAGCTGGCTCAGTCAGAAGAGCAGGTGACTCTTGATCTCGAGGTTGTAGTTTGAGGCCCCTGTTGGGTGTTGGGAGATTAATTAAAAAAAAAAAAAAAAAAAAAGAGCTTAAGAACAAAAAAAAAAAGTCCTGGCCTGTGAGAGTGAAGGGCATGGCACCAACTCTACTTGTGGCTAGTGGGGGACTGCTGAAGTTACTCTAAGTCCTTTCTGTCTTTGGATCTCAAATGACAACCATTTTGTCATCTCTTGTTGCTGATGTGTAATAGTTTATTAATGTCAACATACACCCATTTTGTTTTTTAAGGCGAATTTAAATGTTTCAAGTTGGAATGACTAAAGGTTTAGATTCAACCTTGCTCTCTCACACACACACACAGTCTCTCTCTCTTTCTCTCACACACACACACACACACACACACACACACACGGCTTACATTGCAGAGTATCTTGTTACTTGTGCAGGGATTCAACAACAGCATATGTCAGCTTCACAGATTGCCTTGCTATCTTCTTTAGGGAATAACATTGACATTCACGAAGTAAAATTGACATTAATAAATGCTATAAGACTATACTAACTTATATAATATCAAGGTCAAATGTATGGTATCTTATATAGGTAGACAGCAGTATTGATTAGAATCACTAGGGACGGCTATTTGGAGAGTAGAACAAAACCATTGTTCTAAGGAAGGGACTTTATAAGACTTAGGTAAATTAAAATGTAGGCTAGGATATTTTCAGATGGTGTAGCAGCGTAAACAAAGGTATAATTGAGAGAAAGACTGGCTTGTTTGAGGTTCAGTAGGGACATTGTTCTATGAGAATTTACTCCAGTTTTTGAAGAAAAACCTGATTTGATGCTATTGAATTAAAGGCATCTTAAGTGCCTTAAGTTAGAGAACGAGAAATTGAAATTCATTTGATTGGCAATGGGAAGACATTGCTGAATCTTTTGGAAAGAGAGATGATGAAGTCTGTGTTGTGCTTGAAGAATAAGAATTTGATGGGATGGATTAAGGGTGTTTAGAGAGGGGAGAGAGCAGTTATTTTGTTTTGCTTTGTGGCAGTTATGATGAGGGACTTAAGATAGCAGCGGGGGAAGTTTTCTCCTCAAGGTAGAATTGCCTGAGAGTAGTGACAGGTTGGATAGGTTAGGTTTTCAGCTTTGATGGCACAGAGAAGGGCGACACCATTAAATTGCAAATTGATTTGAGCAATGGGAAGTAGGTCTGAATTGTGTTGATTTGTGTACTTACAGATTATGTAGTTCCTCGTTTTACAAAAATTTATTTGGGGCGGCTCATATAAATGTATGAACTTCATACCGTAAGCATGTATTTCTCATTAATCTTCTCAAAAGCCCTGTGAAGTATGTTACTGCCTCCATTGTGCAGATGAGGCTCAGAGAAAATAGGTAATTTGCTCACGTAGCATGGCTGGGATTTATTATTTTTTTTAAAGATTTTATTTATTTATTTGACAGAGAGAGAGACACCGCAAGAGAGGGAACACAAGCAGGGGGAGTGGGAGAGGGAGAAGCAGGCTTCCCGCGGAGCAGGGAGCCCGATGTGGGGCTCGATTGCGGGGCTCGATCCCAGGATCATGACCTGAACCGAAGGCAGACACTTAATGACTGAGCCACCCAGGCGCCCCTGGCTGGGATTTAAATGTACTTTAAATGCCTAAACCATGGTTTAGCCCTTGAGCTAAACTTTGTTCCTGGGAAGTGACAGTGGCATTTTGAAGAGGAAATACCTTGAAGGCCTTTGAAAAGGGGAAGAAAAGAAGTGTTTGAGAATTATCACCGTGAGAAAAACAAGATTGTATTTTCATTGCACTTTTATATACGAGCTGTTGGGGGCAGGGTGAGAGCCCTTCTTTTTACTGGCACGCTGGGAGACTATGTCATGAATAAGAAGAGTGGCTTTAGTGTCCCACAGACTTGAATTTGAATCCTTAGGCCTTTGGTTTCCTGGTCTGTAAGATGGGATGGGAATAACAATGTCGGAGATGGAGGTATGAGGTGAGAGAATGCGTGTGTTTATTGCTAATGTATTAAGCACCCCAAGAGTGAGAGCCATTACTACTGTTGTTTTACTGCAAAGTCATAGCCGGAACCCATCAAGGTTTCTTCTTCATCCAAGATACGGTGGTATTCTCCCGACAGACAGTGGATGAAACCGAGAATTTGGAAGACATCACAGCAAAATGTGGAAAAGAAGATAGATAGAGCACTCCGTCTTTTTTTTTTTAAGTAATATATGCATATGATTTAAAAAACTGAAATAGTACAAGAGGAGAGTATGAAAAGTAGTTGTCCCTCTCAGCCCTGATAACAATCCCCCAATTTCACTCTGAAGAGGCAGTTGATAGTATAGTTTGTTTCTGTCTGTAGATATTTTATGCATATACAAGCAAACATATATGTAAATATGCTGGGTTTTTTAACACATCGATAGTTCTGTTCTCTGATCTTTTTTTTTTCTTCCTTAAGTAAGCTCTAGGACCAATGTGGGGCTTGAACTCACGACCCCTGAGATCAAGAGTCAGCCAGACATCCCAGGTGATGATCTTTTATAAAATTAAGCTAAAGCTTCTTTGTGTGGTAGAGAGATTGTGGATGAATATTTGCTATCTGGAGAATTATGTTAGTATTTTTATGAGCCAAACACTCAGAAGTTTGTATATGTAAGAAGTATGAAGTTTCGGGGCACCTGGCTGGCTCAGTGAGTAGAGCATGTGACTCTTGATCTGGAGGTGATAAGTTCGAGCCCCATGCTGGGCACAGAGTTTACTTTCAAAAAAAGGTTAAGAAGTTTAAAATTAGCAACTAGCGACCTTTAAATCAACCATTCAGAGCTTTATAAATGGTACTTCGTTCTCAGGATTTTTGTAAACCAAACAAAAAAAAATAGTTACTCAAATGGAAAGATGAAGATTATCATGAAAAATAAGATGAACTCTTTCATATGTTGATACATTCAAGGGAGTGTCTGGGACCTGGCTTCTTAATTCAGGGTTTGGACTGGTCTTTCACAGGAATGTTCACATTCTCACTTCCTGACTTCTATAACACAACCCACTTTGGAACATTCAGGACTTTCTGTGTCAGGGTGGTTTAGAGGGAAGGATCAAAACTTGAGAAGATCCCAAGGTCTAGAAACTACTCTTCATAGGGGGAAAATTAGGCTTTGTTTGCTTCTGGGAAAATTTGTTTTCCAGATTTAATATGAATGTCAAGTACTGGCTAAGGTTAAAGAAATCCATGGTCTCTGTGCAAGTTGGGAGCAAGGTGGGAGCTCTTAAGCCCAAAGAGTAGTGTCGAAGTCCCGCTTGAAATGAGCCTTTGGGGGCACCTGGGTGGCTCAGTCGTTAAGTGCCTGCCTTCCGCTCAGGTCATGATCCCAGGTCCTGGGATCGAGCCCCCGCATCGGGCTCCCTGCTCCGCGGGAAGCCTGCTTCTCCCTCTCCCACTCCCCCTGCTGTGTTCTCTCTCTCTCTCTCTCTCCCTCTCTCTCTCTGTCAAATAAATAAATAAAATCTTAAAAAAAAAAAAATGAGCCTTTGTATTTTGCCTCCGGCTCTGTCAGGGAAGGGACACCGCTGTAGAGGTGTTGAGGGTTCTTACCACAATAAACTAAAGTACAAAGAAGGTGCAGGAATGTGAAAGAAAAGGATGATTCTGGTTTATGTGGTAATTTTTGGCATTTGCCTGTTTAAGAGAGTTCCTCAGCTATTTTATTATTTCAGCTGAAACACGCCTTCTTTCCAGGGAAGAAAAATAGAAAAAGGCTTGGCTTCTGGTCCTTGTTTTTCTCCTAGCTGACTAGGGAACCCAGGACAAATTACTAAGAACTTTCTAGTCCGTAGCCTTACTCATTTGGAAAATGAAAATTTAGAATGAGAGATTTCTCCATCTAAGATGCTACAATATCTTTCTTATTTGACAGAAATTACGGGGGGGTGGTGGTGGTTATCTCCCAAAGAAGTTCGCAGAGATAAATTAAAGCTACCTCCAGAGAATTTAATTCTTGGTTGCCCAGTAACCATTAAATCCCTCAGTCAGGCAAGAACTACATTCTTGCCTTGAGATGAGATTTAGGCCTTTCTGAACTTACCCTCAGGCTGTGTTGCCCAAGTTTATCTGTAAGTTAGTTAGTTGCTTACAACTTGGAATAAAATGTGTTATAAGTAGTGTTTAGGTCCCCAAGTCACAGGATCTGATTTAACTCTCGAAGTGCCTGATGGGTCGCGTGGACTCAGCAGAACGCAGCTCCCAATTTCTATGGAACAAAGTGCTTTTGGGATAGAGACCGTATTGCTGGGCTTGACTTTTCTCCTCCCGAAGCTTCTCTGGATAAAAAGAACTGAATGTTTACATCATAAGAGGGGTCTAATGACCTTCCTGGTCCCTCCACCACCTGTCCAGCCTGTTAATTTCCCTGTCTTTGGTGCTTATTTTCGTTTGTGCAGTTTTCTGTGATGGGTCTGCTTCCCTGCACCACTCCCCACTCCCTGCCCCCTGCCCAGAGTCACGGTCCTCCTGAGGGTACTACCCATCACCCTCGTGGTGACGAGGATTCTAGACACCCAGGGCCAGGAAATACCCGTATCTCCTACAGCAGAGGAGTCTGGGAGGCCATCAAGGGCTTTGAGTGTCAGAGAGATTTGATGGGGGGAATCCAGGCTCTGGGATGCAGCCTTAGGGAAGTTACTAGACACGGCTGAGCTTTATTTTACTTGTCTTTAACAAGGTTGGTCTTGCAGAACTCACGGAGCTGTGAGGACTCAGTGGCATCAGGTACCTACAGCCCCAGCCCCTGAGCACTCAGTCAACACGAGCACTCCTGGTTTCCCCGTAGACTCTATGGGGAATAATCGGACACAAAAAGGGCTGAAGTAAAAGTCATCTACATTTGAGGTTAAAAAGAAAAAACTGCTCAAAGTTTGTCCCCAAGTAGTTTTATCCCGGAGTCTGAGGAGAATAAAAGTGGGTCAGACTGAATGCAAGTGGAGATGAGAGAGAAACAAAGAGGTAGAGGAAGGGGGAATGGTTCATGCCTGCTGGGATGTCCGTGACCCTCACAAAGGGGAGAGCCAGCCCCGGACCCCTGCTACTGAGCAGGGAAAGGGGACCGACCACTCGTTCCTGCGGCTTCAGGGCGCTCTCTGACGCATTTAGAGGAATTTGTGGAGTCGGCCTGACTTGGGGATGGAACCCTTACACTGGTCAAAGGAGAGAGCACATGCTTTGCAGCAAGCAGCTCCCAGGTGCAACAGAGTTTGGAGGTGATCGAGACTGTTCCCAGGAACACTGACAGTTTCGTTTCTTGATTCAGATGTATGTGGTTCCATCCCTATGGCATCCTTTCTTATTAAAAGCAACTCAGTCTATGTCAGGGGATAAGGCAGTCCATTATCAAATGAAAAGCTCCTGCCATTGATTAATTTTAATAACAGCTGCAGCTGCTGAATGATTGCTCTTTTTTTAAAAAACAATGATTTACACATTAGCATCTTTATCAGGATCTAATCACGAGTATTTAGTCTCCAGGAAAATGAACACGTAACACTGAAAAGAAAACATTCTGTCACATGCTTCATTTTTATAACCGGCCTCTAAGCAAGCTTCCGGATGCGTGGGCAACTGGAGTCCTGTCACCTGGTCCCCTCCCCCACTCGAGTGTACAAAATGCACAAACGAGCACGTTTAATTGTATTCCTAGGTGCTTAAAGGCCCTGAATTGGGTACTGTCTTGGCCTAATTACTCACGCTTAGGGATTCAACAGCATTTCTTCTTCCACCTCGCAAACAGCAACAGTCCTAATGTTAAAAACTCAATGTATTTTTCCCTGGTAAGATGAAAATGGGAGTACCCACCGGCCCAAGGTAGTAAGGTTGCAGAACGTTTGTTTTTTTTGGTTTTTGTTTTTGTTTTTTTTTGCAAGAAGGTGAATTTGTTTTTCCCATTGCCATGGGAAGGTAATTTGCTTTTTCCCATTACCGTGAAGATCAGATTTCCACTGTTGTTCCATGTTAGCCTCTTTCTTACTCATGAAGGGATTGAGGAGAACGGATGTTGAGGGGAGTGTGGTGGTTGGGGACCAGAAAAATGGATAGAGACAGGCAAAGGATGCAAATCATTTTCCAATCAGAACCTAAAACTTACACTGTCAGATGAAGGAGAGATTTAGGAATCTTAATTTGGGTTTCAAAATTTCTGAATAGCTGAAAGTTACCAAAGCTTTTTTTTTTTTTTTTTTTAAATAACATTTATCTTAAGAGCTATGAGTAAGGAAAGATGCTACTTGGCTTTAAGGAGATTTTGCACTAATGAGATAAAATAGGAACGAGCTACTTACGAGTGTTCATACATAGGTAGACATTAACTTCCAGAGAAGCATATATTTAAAAATTCTAATCCTTGTCTTACATTTGGGCACAATCAGCCTTGTTAACGTCCCATTCAAAACAAATGTCTGGTTAGAACTTCTGCAGATCTATTTATGTCTAGAAGACTGCCTTATTCCTATAAGCCCTCTCTTACAACGTTGTTTTAAATTAAATTAACTGTCAGGCCATTCTGCATCACTGGCAATACCTGGTAGCAAGGGTGGGGAGCTCTGTGATCCAAGATCTCTTTACTGCTAATGTTTTTTTTTTTCCTCCCCTCTAAGGAGGCTTGCAGGGGATGGATGATGCTCTGTAATTGGTATTCTGCATTTTGTGGATTATAGTTCATTTAACGTGTCCGTTAGAAATACATTTTGCCACAAGTAAGAAAACATTTGACCAACTGTATGTCAGCCACATTGGGGTCGATGTTTTCTTATAACCAGACTTGTGGAGACAGTAGAGAGCTAAGGAAGAGTTCCAGGATGTGGCATCCGGGATGTGGTCCTCTGTCTGTTCTGCTGTACCATCTTCAGCGACAGATATTTGACCTCATGGTTCCATGATGACTGACTGCTGTCTGTCCCTCTGGCAGGAAGGAGAAAGGACCTTCCCCCTCTGAGGCTCTTCGTCGTTCAGTTTGGAAAAGGAAACCCTTCCCTGCAGATATCTTAAGCATTGGTCAAAACTCTGTCCCTTTCGCTGCCCCTGGCTGGCTTGGGGAGAATTGAGACCCTCCAGCCTGTGCAGTGGAGAAAGGCCAGGGAGAAAGAATTTGAAACCGAGTGTTTAGTGAACCAACCTTAGAGAATCTGCCACAATTAAATGCACCCGACTCCTCGACTCCGCTTTCTCCCTCATAAGCGTTCTCTTGAGATGGCCTTTTTTCTTTCTCCCTTCATTCCAACTCCATTATATCTTGGAAGAGTCTTGATATCTTTGTTAGGTGTGTTTCAAAAAAGAAGCCCCAGCTTCTCTAAGGGGTAAGCAGGAGAATCAGCCCAAGTGATTCATCCATAGCAGTGGGAAATGGTCTCGTTCGAAGAAAAATCAGTAGAATTGATGTCATCAGCAGCTGAAATGTGGCACAAGTAGGCAAGTTCCTTCCAGAATCCCATTCAGTTCAGACCACTTTTATTGCACACCAGCATTTCTGGCCCTGGGTGCAGTAAACTAAACACAATCTCTTCTGAAGTCCCCAGGTTTCTTTTCTCATCTTGTCTTCTTCAAGTATAGGAATGAACGGTAAACCTTCTAATTTGTCATATCATTCATTTTGATCTCTATTGGTATAGATTTTATTTTTATCGATACTGAGTATTTAAATTCACTTTTAGCCTTTGTGGGCTCACTTAGAAATTCTTAGTGAATTTAGGTGTTAGTGAATTGTTAGTGTTCTTTATGAAACTTAGTGTTTCATAAATAATATACCTTATATGGAAGATTTTCATTTCCATTAACCTTAAAAACGTTCGCTGGAATACACCTTAAGTCATGTTGGAAACGACTTTTGTGTTTGGCCTATAAAAATTGTACACGACCATCTGTGGCACTGTATGTTTGTGTATGTATGTAAGCATGCTCACATAACCAGAGTTTTCTGTGTGGGGCACTACTTGGCACATCGCAGATAGCCAGGAAATGCGTACTGGTTTTGTGTGAGTGAATCGTCTCTTTTTGTTTTCCCACGTTTTTAGAAGCCTGCATCTTTAACCCATGAGCTTAGTACAGGGTGAGGCCCATACTAGGTGCTTAGATAAATGTTAATTGATGACTTAAAGATGTTTAAGTATTGTTACTTGATGAAATGTAATCAGTAGACTGGGGTTTTTGTTCTGTCTTCCCATCCATTCTCGTACAAGAAAAGTCAGTGTATTAAGGCAGTATTTTTGGTGGCAAAACCATTTAGTTTCCGTTAGTAAAAGGTGGGGTCCAAAGAGTTAATAGCTGGGACGTTTTTGGAAAACCCAGTTAGAGCTGTTTCCATAGAGTGATCTGAGTGAGAGCCAGATAACAGCTTGTTATTGGAGGAACTTGACAGTAAGTTTTGACAAGGACAGGAAAAAGACGGTGTAACTGAAGGGTAAATGTCCAGGTTTGGGGAAGAAAAAGGGCGTGGTCTTGCTGAGGCTGGAATCTAAAATGAAATGCCTTCTGGGGCCAAACTGTGGCTGGGTGGGACCTGGGGCAACCTGAAAAGCTTCTGTTAGGGTAAATGAGCCTGGCTTCTCCTGTTGTCATGCAAGAATGTGAGTCTTCACCTTCTTCCGGAGAAACGGGACAATGGGAAGTCTCCAAATTGTTAACTCTTGGCAAATCAGTCAGCACTTCGAAAAACCGTTACCATGAGCCAAAACCAACCAACCAAACAAAAACCAAAACCCCATCTGCTGACTAAAATCCGCCAGTTTGTGAGCTCTGGTCTCTGGTTACCAGAGAAATAATGGAAAGAGTTCGGGAGTTTTGGGAGAAAGATCACCTGTTGAAATCCTGGAAGATAAGGGTGGTGGGGGTGGGGGTGGGGGGGACAAAACTAAAAAGCAAGCTGAGAAGCTGAGACCCAGGTAGGAACTTGAGAATTTAGGGAAATTTTGTTGAGTCATTCTATTTTTTTTTAAGATTTTATTTATTTATTTGACAGAGAGCAAGAGCAGAAACAAGCAGGGGGAGTGGGAGAGGGAGAAGCAGGCTTCCCGCTGAGCGGAGAGCTGGATGTGGGGCTCGATCCCAGGACCCTGGGATCGTGACCTGAGCCCAAGGCAGACGCTTAACTGACTGAGCCACCTAGGCGCCCTTGTTGAGTCCTTCTAAAACTGGAAACCGAGGAAGATGAGGCTGCTAGCTTTGAAGGAAATGAAGCAAATTACTGCCATTTCATTTCATCCTCAAATGAAGTTTTCCACAAATTCCCCAACTGTGAGAAAGGAGGGTGGATTTGAAATAGGCAGCTTCAAGCATATTACACAGAAAAAGTATGCTTCCAATCCAAAAAAAAAGTAGGGCATACAATTTTTGAAAAAATGATTTGTGGGGGCGCCTGAGTGGCTCAGTCGCTTGAGCATCCGACTCTTGGTTTCTGCTCAGGTCTTGATCTCAGGGTCGTGTGATCAAGCCCCGCGTCCACCCCATGGAGCACAGAGTCAGCTGGAGATTCTCTCCCTTTGCCTCTCTGCCTGCTCGCTCTTCTCCTCTGTCTAAAATAAATAAAACTCTTTTAAAAAAGTTACTTGTGAATTCAGTTATATGAAAAGTGGTACAGAGGTATAAAAATTAAGTCACATTTGGTAAGTTAAAATGACTCACCTTTATTATAAAGAGTAAGATTTAATTAAACCATCTCTGCCCCAGAGAATCTGGGATGTGTGTTCATTTCCGAAGAGTGCGGTGAGATTGGTTAATTAATGAAGTTGAAAATAGAGTGGAGGGAGACGTCCTGAGTTGACTTGTCTGTGTTAGGATGGAGGAACACCCACGGGAGAGCAGTGACTGAAGGTTCTGAGTCAAAGAAGGGGGGAGCGGTCCTAGTGCCCAGCCATGAGCTCTGGCAGTGGGGAGACAAGAAGGGAAGTGCACTGGCTTCATTTGGCGTGGTTATAGTTGGAGCACCAAGAAGATGACAAGTCAGGCTGATGGGTGGTGGACGACCAATTTCGTGACCTTACTGATTGAAGCGCCTTCTGATGATAAGGATGGCAAATAAGGAAGTGCTTAGGGAGAAGAGTTCTTTCAGTGAGTTGACAGAAGGAAAAAACAGACTAAATATGGAATTTGGGAGTAGGGAATGAAAGGAAGGATTTACATTCTTTGGGCATGCTGGCCTGGCACTTAAGCCTTCACTCTGTTTTCTGCGCCTTATCTCACTCCCAAGCTTAGTTACTCCTCACTCCCCCGTGTCTGGTGCAGCAGCCTTCTATCAGGATGAAGCAGGAGGTGGTTGGGATGCTTGGCGGCATAGGGTGGGGAAGAAAGTGTTTAGGGCTCTAAAGACAAGCACTGCCTGTATTTTCAGCCATACTACAGCCTTCAGAGGAACCTGCAGCCTCTCATTTTTTGAGACGCTTTGGTGGAAGAACTTGGTGTCCTTCTTCTTAGCCCCCAGCCCCTCAACTTGCCAGTCTTCCCTTCATATTAATTTCAACTTGGGATTTCTCTGGTCACCTCAGTCACCACCACCAAATCATCTACCAGGGTTCCAAGATACTGGAGCTCTGGTCTGTTCTCTTCTCCGCTCCAGTTTTGTGTCTTTTGGGCGGATGTCAGTTTTACCTATTTTACTGTCGTCCGAGTAGGGTTTTTGGGAATAAGGACAGAGAAACGAGGCTGTTTGATCTGCCTTGTTTCACTGGAACTCCCAAGACCTCCCTTCTTACCGTGATGTGCGGAGCCCCGCAGCAGACCTCTTCCTACCTGCCTGCCAGGCCTCGTGGAAGCCATTCTTCCTCCTTGCTGCCTGAGATTTCGGCAATACCGACCTTCTTAGGATTCTTCATGGTCCCTGCTCTTGTCTACTTGGGAGCCTCCTTTACACGTGCTGGCCTTTTATACTGTTTTGTTCTCCCCCTCTTTACCTGGTTAACCCCCATCACCCTCCAGATCTTTGCTAAAACCTTATGTTCTCAGCCAAGCCTGCCTGGCCTGTGGTTCCCTCCTTGTGTTGGGATGTATTGAAAAAAAAAAAAGGAAAGGAGAGATGGAATGATCAGGGGCAGATGGAGGTCTTCTAAGAAAGCTATAAACCAGTTCGGCTTAAACAGTCTTTTTTAATCATTAGTATCAGGTTGTATGTATTTTTTGGTGGGCAGAGTTTTGAGAATTGGCGCCCCACTCCTTTCTGCTCGGAAGCTGAAGTAAAAAGAACGTGGGACAGCAGTGTCACCAGGAGTCAGCTCTCTGCTATCTGGGGGACATGTCAGGCCCCCCCAAATGGCATTTATTTATTTATTTATTTATTTATTTATTTATCCATCCATTCATTTTTTACGTAACGTCTACACCCAGTGTGGGGCTCAAACTCACAATCCCAAGATCAAGAGCCTCATGCTCTACTGACAGCCAGGCACCCCCCAAAATGGTATTTAAGATACACAGTTCTTAAAACTTTCTGTGGGCCACTTGTTACAGAAGCTGCTTTCTCAACAAATCTTTTACCAGAGCAGGGAACTGCTGGGAGCAAGACTAATTTGAGTATCGACTCTTTTCGGCGGAACAGTGTTGCCAAGAAGTAGTGAGTCGGCTGAGGAAGGCCAAGCCAGAGAAGAGCGCCAGAAAGGCCTTGAGCAACCCACAGGCAGGATTCTGTGCTATTTTTCATTTCACAGTGGAACTTCTCAATTTTGTATTTTTTATTTTTGGTTTATAACCTGTTTCCCTCTTTTGCAGTTTGAAGGTTCCCACACTGGCACTACAGTGGAATACTTTGTTGCTTCTCTGCTTCAGTTTTTAGAAAAATTCTAGAGAGTAATACCATTTCACTTCTGGAAGCATAACTCGGTAGTAATTATAAATTCATAGACTCGGTTTTCTGCAGTTGTTGCAAGTATGAGTGTGTAATTCCTACTTATCTCTCTGTTGATTTATTTTATCCCCATTTGAGTAAAGCTCTGTGTTGATGATGAGGTTTGAATGAGTTTAGATTTTAAAAGGCTTCAAATATATTTTAAAAAATTACAGGTTCAGTAAAATGTAGTAGTGCACCTCTTCTTTCTCGGCTGATTTTTCAAAGATATGTTCCAGAAATCCTACCTGTTGCTGAAGAGTTCCCAGTAATTCTACATTGTACTCTAAAACTTCTGAAGCCTGGACATCTTGGCTTAGTTTGCTTTCAAGAAAGGCTTGGTTTAAATTACTCAGTTTATCTCAGGCCTCATTAAGACCCATGGTTCTTGTCTGTTCTAGTGAGTTTGAGCTGGCAAGAATACTTGCCATGTGGAGAGTCCATTAGAACACTCTAGGAAGAGTGAGGCTGGGGAATGAATGCGAGACATAATCTCATATGTAAAAATGTGCCACCTTTCAATAGTGGACGGGCGGGGAGAGGGGGGCAGCCTTGTTTTGGCTTCTCTGGAAAACGATTAAAATAGACATGCAATTGTAGTTTAATTCATACTGTATGCCAAACATTCGAGTTGGAACTGCACCAAAAATGGTCGTACTTCCTCTAAATTGTATTTTTCACTCATGATCACCTGACTGATTTGGATTACATTTCTTCTGGGAAACAGACTTGATAGGAAGAAACAAAGACCACAGTGCTAATTTATCTGTTGGAATAATCTTTGGCTATCCAGCTCTTTCCACTCATTAATTTTATGAGGTCATTATCATTCTTTCTACCTAATAGATAAACATACTAAAACTTTGGGCCTTTCTAAAAAGTCTTCACAAGTCATTGGAAAGCTGGACTGAAATACTTGTTTTAAATTCTAGACCTCAATTCAGTCAGATAGCAACGTTTTTGAAGTGTGATCAAATGGCAGAACACAGCCGTAAAACTGAAATGAAACATACAAAAAAAAGGGGGGGGGGATGAAAGGGCCTAATGTTTTATTTCTCTATTTTCCAAGTTTTCCCTTGACTTTATTTTTTTTTATTTTTTTTTTAAAGATTTTATTTATTTATTCATGAGAGACAGAGGAGAGAGAGAGAGAGAGGCAGAGGGAGAAGCAGGCTCCCAAGGAGCAGGGAGCCCGATGCGGGACTCGATCCCAGGACCCTGGGATCATGACCTGAGCTGAAGGCAGACGCTTAACCATCTGAGCCACCCAGGCGCCCTTCCCTTGACTTTAAATGCTGAGGTGTTTTTCTCTATTTTTGCAAGAGCATGTCCTACATGTCTAGATTTGTGACCTGAACTTGAGCTGTCATTCCTCTTTTCTGGAATTTGATACCTTCGACCAATACCTTCCACAGAATGGAAGTAAAAATTTTCAAACAGAAATAGTTACCAAAATCAAGAGAAATTCACAGTCTAACCAAAGGGGCAAACCGCCCCCCCCATTACTTGTTTTGTGCTTCAGAATAAAAGCCAAATGGGCCATCACTTTAGTAGCTGATGATTCAAGTTGAGAAGGTAGATGGTTTGATATGTGCCCTCCTCGTTCCTTAAGTTTCTAGATTTCTCTATTTTTAGGCTAGAACCAGCCCTGGTTAAAATAATTCAAGTCATGTAGAGGAATGTTCACTTCAGCATTTTTATCCTTCTGAAGTGTGCTTTCTACCAGCTGCCATGGAAACATTGTGTAACTCGTTTCTTGGATAGTCTGACTCCTCTCGAGTTCCGGTTGTTGAGCGCTGGTGAGCTCATTACAACTTGGATCCAAGTCCTGGAAAGGCAGCTCCCAGGGAAAGTGGAGGCCAGCATCCCACGAGGGACAGGGGGCTTTCGCTTTTGGGGCGTGCATACTTGAGCTACCAGGTCAGCTCTCACCTCAGCCCAGGACAATGTCACTTTGTCCACAGCTGTGCCACGTCTCGAGGTTTCTGTGTGCATCCTCCATGCTTTCACGAGGCAGAGACTTAACTCTTCCAGCTGTAAGCCAGAGGGAGTGGTGCTACAGATTCCTAGCAACACATGCAGACTCCAACAACACAGATGGTTATCTCTCCCGAGTAAGGCTTCCAGGCCACCAGAACTCTGTTGTAATTCAGTGATGGTTACTGGATAAAAATGTGGATGGCTTCTGCTGCGTTCTGATGAAAAGTAGGTATTTTCCTAGCTTCTTTCTTCTCTGATTTCCAAGTCACTGAGAACAGTGGTGAGGTTGGACCAGAGGGCATAGAAACCCGGCAGCAGAAGGCAGTGTGTTGGGGGCATGCTGAATGGGTGTCGGAGAGAATGAACTCGGGGCAGAATGCTGTAGTTAGGAGGACTTGGAAGGGAACAAAGTTTCAACTGCTTTAGGGAAGCTGAGAGCCCTGCTAGAGCAGGAATGTACCAGATGCTTGTCTCAGAGAGTATTCCGTAGTGAACCACACCCTGAAAGAATCAGATCATCCTTGCCTCTCCCACTTGGATCTGTAGCTTCTGGTGGAATTTGCCAATTCTTGAAATAAACTGAAATACAGATGAAGCTTCTGACCTCATTTAGATCATTTGTTCTGAATTCGGAATAGAACCAGGAAAATTGGGAAGGGGGTAGAATTGGGGTCGTAAGAGAAGGATCTTAGTTTTAGGAAGGAAGGAAGATAGTAGGAAACGAGACCGGTGGAAAGGGGGATTAGAAAGAGAAAAAGAAGAGAAAGTTTTTGCTAGTATCTTCTGCTAAGTTGTGTGACTGACACCCAATTCATACCCCACACTTGAGTTGAAGTCAATAAATGAAAGGAAATTTGGAGTTGGAGGCCTATTCCTTGGAAGCTGCTACAGCATGGTGGTAAGGAAAGAGTGCTCTGTACTTGACAAGAGGGATGTCTCTATGTTTCTCTGTTGCTTATTTTATAAAGAGGCAAAGGGGCTTATTTCTGAGCTTGCGAAGGAACTCTGCACTACCAAGTATAGGGCAAGTCTGACCAGACTGGCGAATGGTGTGGCACCAGTTTGGAGGGGAGGGCAGGAATTCATGTCTTGTGGATTAGTGCCACAAGACATGAGTTGGCTGAGACCACCCAAGAAGGTAAGCAGTGATGACTAGGGAAAAGAGACAAGGGAAGAACCACTACTCTCAAGGAAGAAGAGACATTGAAGGACAATCAGAGGGATGGAGGTAAATCAAGTTCTACCAAGCAGAGAACAAACTCTAGGGAAAAGTTAATTCACTTGGAGAAGGAATCTGTTCCTATTGCCTTTGAGGACACTTTTAGACACCTTTAATATATTGAGTACTTTTTTATTGGTATTCATCATAAACAAGAGACCCACAAATATATCCCAGAGGTGAATTTTTGGTCTAATTGATCATGATTGCCATTAAATAATCTGTTAAAGGCCCACAAAATGGAACTTAGAAATACAGAAAAGCAAAAGACAACACAGGTCTTTGTGCAGAGTTCATACTTGAACTTCAACAACACGGAACAAGTAACTTTGTTAAAATGTACAATTAAAGAATTGATTGTACTTGAGGGTCCGTATGGATCATCCGGGATCTTGTTAAAATGTTGATTCCGGGGACACCTGGATGGCTCAATTGGTTAAGCCTTCAGCTCGGGTCATGATCCCAGGGTCCTGGGATCGAGTCCTGCATCGGGCTCCCTGCTCAGCGGGGAGCCTGCTTCTCCCTCTGCCTGCTCCGCATGCCACTCCGCCTGCTTGTGTGTGCTCTCTCTCCCCCTCTCTCTTTCTCTCTGACAAATAAAATCTAAAAAAAAAAAAAATTGTTTAAAAAAATGTTGATTCTGATTCATCGATCTGGGTGGGGCCTAAGACTGCTTTTCTAACGAGCTCCAAAGGGATACTGGTGCTGTTGGTCCTCGAAGCACACTTTGGCTAACCAGAACCCACGGAGGTACTCTTTGGGACGCCTTGGTAGCTGCGCGAAGTTAGACGTAGTTTAACTTATCCACACCTCCTACCAGTTTATAATGAAAGCAAGTCTCAGAACTAGCTATTTCACAAAAGAACATTTATTAGCCACAGGGCACAGAATAGTCTTAAGGCGAATGCAAAAGGCAGAGTGAAGTCACAGCCCTGCTTTTGTGAGTGCTTGGCGGAGGAGCCTCACAATGCACACTAGCCCGGGCCCCTCTAACACAGTGGTTCTCGGAGTGTGGTCCCTGGACCAGCAGCATCAGAATCACCTGGAAACTTGTTAAGAGATGCACATTCTCAGACCCTCTCCAGATCTACGGAATAAGAAAATCTGGGAGCGGGTTCTGGGAATCTGTTTTTTAGCTCACAGCCCCACCCCGGTAATTCTGATGTATTCTCAAGTTTGAGAATCGCTGCTCTAACAGCAGGATTCTGTGGAGCATCTCACTGAATTCAGGCAACCAACAGTTCAGTGAACTACAGGTGGACATTTTGGAATCCAGCCCAGGGCACCATTTCTGTAGGTGGAGAGCCTGATCAATTCTTCTCATATCCTCATAATCAAAGGGCAGGGACTGTGTCTAAACCCGTTCAACAGTCCTCCTCTTTGGCAAACCACTAATATCACCAATGCAAACCTGTCTAACATTAATTAGGATAATTTATTAATCCCTTGGTGGAATCGGAGCTAAATATAGCTGAAGTACTTAGGATGGCCACCTCTGGGGTGAGGCTTTTTTGATGAATTACTAGCCAACCACCCCTAGAGCGTGCGTGCCTGATTAGGACAGCTGACCACCTCTGCAGTGTAACTTAAGCTAACACACACACACACACACACGTCATATTATACTGTCCACGTGAGGGTTTACTTTAAACTCTTAAAGTGTGCTTTATGAAGGCGTCATCTACACACAATAAAATGCATCCCTTTTAAGTGTATAGGTAGAGTTTTGACAAATGTATACACTCAAAAACCTCCACACCAATCAAGATATGTAACATTTCAATCACCTAAAAACCTTGTGTTTTTTTGAAGTCCGTTACCCACCCCGACCCCCCACTCCAGGCTGCCAACGTAGTGGTCTTCCGTCAGCGTAGGTGAGATTTGCCTGTTCTAGCTTTTCACATAAGTGGTGTCCACCAGTATTTCCTCTTCTCATCTCGCTGCTTTTACTCAGCACCATCAGTTCTGCGGGACGGTTGATGTTGTTGAATTATCAGTATTTAGTTCCTTTTCACTGCAGATGAGTGTCCCACGGTAGGACTCTGCCACAGTCTGTATTCCTTCTCCTGATGACTTGTTGCCAGGTTTTCGCTGTTAGGGATAAAGCTACTACTTTGGACATCCCCATACACATCTTTCTGTGCACATGTCTGTATTTCTTTGGGGTAAATCTCCAGGAGTGGAATATTTGGGTCCCAAGAGAGATGTATGTTTAATTCCGTAGGAAGCTGCTGAACTGGTTTTCCAAAGTGGAAATACTGGTTTACGTTCCCACCGGCAGTGTGTGAAGAGTTCCAGTCGCTCCACATCCTCGCCAGCATTTAGTACTGTCCAGTTTTTTGGGTTTCTTTATTGTCAGGCTGGATATTTTCAAATACATGACAGACATTGTTTTTCTGTCCCCTAATTTCAATTGAGGTGTTTGCGTTAGGTCTCGGCAAAGGCCCTACAGCTAATGATGTTGACCCAGGCAACTTGGATATGCATGACCTCATTTCTCTTTCCTGAGCCCCGGTCAGAATTGGTTTTGTGGCTGCCATGTGATTGTGGCAGTTGGACGTTTGCCGGTGTGTTTTGTTCTCTCTCTCTCATTCGTCTGCTCATTTATTCATTCCGTCTGTCAGTTGTTCAATAGCTGTAGTAGACTTGCTTTTTCAGAGAGCAGTTGTCTATTAAGTCCCTGGGAAGAAGTAGGAGACAGAGTACTTGTCCTCAAGGAGCTTTTTGGAACTGGGTTCCTGAAACCCAGCTCCACAGACATGCCAGCAAAGACAGAAAGCCCAGTGTATTTAAAGGCTTGCACACACTTGAGTAAGGGCATCATGGAAATAAAGCTCTGGGCTGGGTCAGGCGAGTGGGGGGCTTGATAGACAGGTGGCTTAGAAACCGCAGTAGCAGAGATTGTTGAGACGTTCATCTGTGCTGAATAGTAGAATGGTGGCACCTTAGACTATAAACTAAATGTTTATTTTAGTCCTGATTACATTTTAAAATACATCTCGCGCGCAGACGCACACATACGTTGGATAAGAAATTCTCAAAATGTTAACGGTGCCTCTCTTTTGGTCATGGGATTATGGGTGATTTGTCTACTGGATTTTATATTTTTATTTGATTTCAGAGTTTGCCACAGTGAGCATGTGTAACTTTTACAATCAGAAAAAAATATTAAATGGGTGGTGGGTGTTAAGGAGGGCTCGTGTTGTGAAGAGCACCGGGTGTCGTATGTAAGTGATAAAGCACTAAATTCTGTACCTGAAACTAATATTGCACTGTTTGCTAACTAACTGGAATTTGAAGAAAAACTTGGGAAAAAACACAAATATCATCAGCGAAATAAATCCAAGACTAATTCCTTAAAGCCTAGAGCTCTTCCACTGTGATTTTAAATTACACAAACATGCTTTTCATGCACCTGAGATCTTTGTCTTAAACTTTTATCTTTTTTAGAAGGCCTCTTGTATTTTCATTGATGAAATGTTCTTTTCAATAAGAAAGTCATCTCTACTTAAAAAAAACAAACCCCAGGCCCCCCAAAAGTATGATATTGCCGCTTGATTGTTTGCTAAGTTCTAACAGCTATTTTAAAAATAACCTTCCTTGTTCTCTTGAATCTTGTGTAGCAAAGATCCTCTCCAGTAGAACCGAGGTTATCGTCTAGAAGAAAAAAAAAAAAATGCCTGTCTGTCTCTTCCCTTTCAGGAACAAGGAACATGGATGCCCAGTGTAGTCGTTCATAGAATTTAGCTTACGTGATCATCAGACAGCAAAGAGACTTTTTGTTTGCTTGTTTTTGCTTTTTCCCCAAATTGGCAGAATTTTCACCTCCCAAAATGTGGGGCATATGTACAAGAGATTTTCCTAAGTTACTATTGTTGTTGTTTCCAAAACAGTGGGAGTTTTTGTGCTTTCTGATGAAGTAACAAATGATCTTTGTTTTGTCCCTTTTTTCCTCAGCTGACCTGAATAATGTCAGGTTCTCAGCTTATAGGACTGCCATGAAACTCCGAAGACTGCAGAAGGCCCTTTGCTGTGAGTATTAACTGGTGCCTGAAACACGTGATGGTTCCTCTTGGCTTTAAAAAAAAAAAAAAAAGTGGGTCCAGGGGTATTTCCACTTGGAGAGGGGAGAAATAGCTCTAGCAAGTCCAGCTGTAACATAGAATTCCCTTTTTAAAAATCTCTTTGGCCTCGTGTGCCCTAAACTGTTTTGTTAGACTGTTTAGAATCTTTCCTGTCACCATTCCTCAGCTACTGATGTTGAATTGATAAGATATTGATAATTTATATTTTCCAACTAAGGGCACTGGCATCCAGAGATACCTTTATGAAACTTGAAATCTTTCCCCCTCTCCTACTTTTATTTCTTCTTCTAAAATGTATTTAATGGTAGAAGACTACATCTGCCTTAGCCAAACCACATTGCGCAGGTGTGAGTAGGTTATTAGCTTGAATGCCAGGGTTCGGATGGATGCCGTGATGGAGGACAGATGACAGGTTAGTTTCTCTGCTTTTGCTCATTATCATACAGCAGTGGGGAAATCCGGAAGTGTCCTGTAGTTCCATGTCTTCATCTCATGGTTTATGTCTAGCCATCCATTGTCATCACAGTTAATTTAGAACATGTTGTTTGAAGGCCTGTGTGCATTGATGATAGAGCCATGAAACAGACAGGCATTGCTCCAGTCCCTACCCTGATGGCACTTGTAGTCTAATGAGGGAGATTGAGGGTGTCCATAAAGTCTGGAGACGTAGGTGAATGTATATAAGATCATTGCCAATGTGCACAGTCTGTTAAGAAAGAGAAGTCAAGTGATACCGTGTCTTTGCCACACTTGATGGGCACCTGGAGGAAAAGTGAAGAGATGGTTTCAAAGGCCTATATTTAGCCGTGTGACAATGGAAGAACGGGGTACTATGAGAACAGCTAGTTGTGGGGGTGAGGTTCAGAGAGGCTTTGCTGGAAGAGGTGGTACCTAAGCTCTGTGCATCCCGAAGGGTTAGTAGAGCTCACTCTAGGAGGATTGTTCTAGTCAGAAGGAAGAGCGCGTGCTGATGCCTTCAGGAACTGAAAGTGCTCGAGCACAGCTGGAGCCCGGAGTCCCAAGGAGGGGCCGCAGTGCAACATTTGGCTGGAGAGAGAAGTGGGAGGCGGATCGTAAAAGGTTTTTCAGATTTATGTCAAGAATTGAGAGGTCAGTGGGGAGCCACGCAAGGGGATGACACAATGGGATTTTCCTTGAGAAAGGCCATCGTGGCCGTGCAATAGAGTGTGGATTGAGGGCGGGGGTTGTGCAGCCGACGAGGGAGACTGGTGGAGCAGTTCTGGGCACCAGGGGAAAGGAGAGAATTGGAGACAACTGAGGCACACGTAAGAGGTGACAATGACAGGCCTTAGTGATGAACTTGATGGGGTGGGTGAGGGGAACTCAAGAGAAGCTACAAGGTGCTCACTTGGGGGAACGGTGCACTTGCCTGGGAGAGGTGGATGTGAAGCTGTGATGCTTAGGAGAAATAGACAATATTTAGGACTCTTCAGCATGTAGAGGCTCAGGGAGAGCGTGCAGAGGAAGAAGAGAGTAGGTAGGCTGTACAGAGGGAATTGCCAGGAAGTGGCCAGAGGGGGAGAAGGAAGATACCAAGAACTCTAGTGCCATGTACTGCATGGGCGGAAAGAAGTGGCTGGCCACCAGGGGCAGGTGGGCGGGGAGGTCAGCATGGAGTTGGTGTAGGTGCCCATTGGATTTAGCAACAAGGAGGTCCTTAGTAACTTCAGTGAGATTCTCAGAAGCACGGTGGAGATGGTGAGGTGGACTTAAAAGTAAATCGGAAGCTGATGTAAAGATCATACCACCTGGTCGGTATGGCCAGTTCTTGGAGAAATTTACTTTGGAAAGTGGGGGGGGGGCGGGAAAGGGGGATGGCAGTTGGCTGCCATGGACAGAAGCGTTAATGAAGTATACATACTTATAAGTTGAGAGACACTTGAGTCCATTTAAATGAAGACGAGAAGACGAGAGAACAAGATAATAAAAAATGGGACTTCTCAGAGCATAGGGGAGGTAATCTAGGAGCCAAGAGAAGGCAGGGGCACCTCTCTTCCACTGTAATGGGGGGAGGGGGCGAGGCCTGGATCTGTGCAGGTCCTGGTAGCTAAGGAGATCTAGGGGCCAGAGGGTGCAGGAAGCCATGTGGAGGTTTGTTTTCTGCATGGAGATAGAGTTACTCTGCCGCAGTTGGGAGTGGAGGGTGATAGGGTTGTGAGTGGGTTCACCTTTCTGGAGAAGAAGAGAGAAGAGGGCTGATGTGAGCAGGAGCCCAGTCCGCTCGGGGTTCTGTAGCAGTACCAAGCTGTGCGGGTGTGGGATTGCTCCGGGCTCACTCAGTACTCAGGAGCCGGATGGGTCCATTGCAGGTGGGCACACGACAGCTGGGCAAGAGAGAGGGGGATTTGGGCAAAAGAGTGGTTAAGTGGTTGAAGTGCTGTCTGTCAAGGCCACGTTGTCACGTGGAAGATGGTAGTCAGGAAGTAGAGGGATCAAGGGGCTGACTGTTGAGGGAGGCATAGGAAGAGGTGGTGTGGAAGTAACTGGAAGACTGGCAAGTTGTGGTCAGAGAGTAGCATAGCTAAACATTGTTTCACGAGTGGAACAGGTCCAGGTGACTGCGTCTTGGCTAGGACCACTTGAGTGGGTGGTGAAGATGTGAACTTGCATGGAGATGAAACAGGAAGTTAGGGGAGTGAGTCAAGAGTGATGCCCCAGTCATCCCTGCCCATGTTGAAAACATCCAGAATCGGGGCCAGAACCAGGCAAGAGAGAACTGTGAACCTGGGTTGCCAAGCCTTCAGAAATGAAGGTGCCTGACCAGAGGTCTGCAGAGGCTAACAGGCAGTCAAGGACGGTTGCTGGCTTGTGGCTTTTTACCCAGAGAGGGAGAAGAAATGTTCCAGAAGTGAAATTACTTGGGAGGAGAGAGTTAGCTCTTCCTCTTTATCTGGGCCTCTCCAGTCCTCAGCCCAAAGCCCAGCACATGGTAGGTAGGGTTTCATATGTTTCTGTGGAATGGATGCATGAGCAAAAGTAAATTGAAGCTTCCATTTCTTTACAGCTTATAGTCTGAAGCTGTCATTTTTTCAGCTGTATAGCTGCCAAGTTTAAGTGGTTTTTAAAGGTCTCCCCAGACCTGGGATTTCCTCAGGGACCTGTTAATGTACCGTAGCTGGAAAGAGGCCCATTGGGGAGGGGCGGAGTCGGAGAGCTGGACAGAGAAAGTCTTCTGCCTCTTTTTCTTCTCTTGGCCCTGCCCCATCCCAGAGATAATGCTTTCCATCGATAAAGGGATAATTATGAACCTGCTACTGTAAAGCATTATTAGAATAGGGTATCATCCTGTGAGATCCTAAAAGTTCAAAAGAGATAATCAGCTGTTTCAGGTTATACTTTGAAAAAGCCCAGAAATAGACAAAATGGAAAACCTTCTGGTGACTGTCCTTTTCTGTAATGTTGCTTTGTCCCTTGGATTTAGGCATTACCCACTGTTCCTGTTAAAAAATAATTCTGTTCACAAGTATGTCTCATTTTATCATTTCAGTTTATGTTAAAATTTCCAACAAATGTTGGGAAAATGGGGGAATTTGATATTACAAAAAAGTTTGGCCGTTTGAGTTTATATCCTTGGAGTAGAGTTAAGCTCTGAGGGTAGGATGTAGAATTTCCACTTTGAAGCAGATTTGAAATTCTCAGCCTTCGCTTCCTGAGCATGACTTTTCTCCCATTTGAAAAAGATTTAGGTATAGCCAAATTAGGGTGTGTATTCACCTAAATTACATACTGGATTCTCAAGAATGGCAGGAGAGTTCAACATGTCATATGATTACAGAATGAAGAGTTCGCCAGGCCCTTTATTCTTGAAAACATGTGTGGTCACATTACTTAACTAACCATTCAGTAGATGATTTACGAATTTCCTCTTAATTTGATGTTTGCTTAGGTTTATCTTCTGGCCTTTCTGTCATTTCGGTGCCTGCAAAGCCATGATCAAGAGCTATTGTCTGTGGTACAGGCAAATAAAACTTGGCCTGGCTAGCTCTTCCAACTGAAGGTCGCTTCTACCAACCTTGGCTTTAATGAAAACTAATGATGTTACCTCAGTGATGTCCTCCTGCCAGGGAAGAGTTTGAATTGCTGATGTTTTAGGAAATAGGCAGCGTTCCTGCCATTACGCTTTTGGTCATCTTTTTGCACTTTGCTATCAAAGCTTCGATATTGCAGAAACCCGAATGACACAATTTTATCCACTATCGAGAATTTGCTATTTAAGTTGTGAGCTTCACCATTGGTCTGTAATGTCCCCAGTTTGTAATCGGTTTAATGTTGCATGACTCCATACTGCCTTTCAATGCACTGTGAGTGAAAATGAAACTCGGCAGAAAAGCAGAGACAAAGAGAAAATCTTGGTAAGAGGGATTTGTAAGCTGCTTCCTACGGCTGATACCCCGCCCCCGAGAGTTAGGAGGAATATAATCTAAGCTTTTTCTTTGTCAGTCTCTGGTTCTGATGACATCCTAAAGGTGTGTGGCTTCTACAATTAAAAATTTAGCCAACTTCTAAGAGCAGATATAAAAATGCACTTAACAAAGCATATGTATTTAGTTTATTAGCACATGGTGGGTTGGAGAGAGCCCAAACCATAGGGCTAAAGGTACTGCAGTTGATAAAGGTGACAGATACTTTGCAAACAAGAAATAGTGATCAGTTTGCTTCTGTTCACCAAATGAATCGCATAGTAGAGAGATTTTGTACGGCCTGAGTTACCTGAATAAAGTCACGGCTGCCCGACTCACCCTCACTACAAAGCAGGTGAAAGACTTGCTCCCTTCTTGGTGAAACCACCTCACCTTTTGAGAGGGCACCGAGGGTGGCCTTTGAGAGGGTTCCGTGGCTAACGAAGACTTCCAGGATCCACGACAGCACAACTTACATGTCTTCGGTCTAGTGCAGGGAAAGGCCCCAGTGAGGCCCCAGCCTGAAAGCCAGGATGTGTCTCCACAGCCACAGGCTGCCTCGTGGCAAGGCGGCCCGAGAGGCCAGGGTCATTATCTCGTCCGTCCCCCACAAAAGTCCATTTTTCTCATATAGGTGAGAGGTTCTTTTTCACATAGGTGAGAGGCCAGGTCTTATTTGCAACAATCTTGAGGACCAGAGCCAAGAGAATCTTCTTAGCTTACGTGGTCTCACGGATACCGGTGCCCCAAGAGAGGGCTCCTATAATAGAACCTCTCTTGCTCCCAGGGGAAGTACTGTAGTCCTATTTCAAATGTGTCCAGTACCCATGAGGTGCACACTAGGGGAGGAATGGTTGGGCCTGAGTGGTGGTACGGAAGCTCTTAAGGAGCACCTTGTAGCTTCCCTTTCCAGTCACCGTTCTAGGGGGCTTGCCATCCATCCTTAACCTTCCTTCCAGAGTTGGGTGCCCTCCAAGTGCCGTTTTTGCACCAGGAGGGCTTTCCCATCAATGCATCTTTTCCCACTCAGAACCAATTCCATCTGGCCGGGGATTCCTTGCCCAGCTCCTTACTCACCTTTTATTCTCTTCTCTTTTGCTCGGCCCCATGCTCTGTGGTCCACCAGACACGTTGCCATTGTGTACTCACATCTTTACTATAACTGGGAAATGTGAGATGCAAAAACGTCCAGTCACCCAGGCTAACATCATATGAGTTGTCATCGGTCCTAAATAGTTGTTAGTGTGCTTATGCCACAGAAATTTCTCTAATTGTCTGCATCACATTTCTGGCTTTTCAGTCACAGGGATGTGGGCCCACCAATTTAGGCTTATATTCCTCAGTGGTCAGGGTGTTCCAATTGTCCCTCCACCCATTTGTGGCTTCCCTCACATACCACAGGTCAAATAGCTATTTTTTTTTTACACGTAATATTTGTGACAAATGAGATGTATAGCATTTGAACCTTCTACCAAATACCCAACACCTTTCTTAAACCTTCAACACCATAGTGGCAACACAGTATTCTTTCAGATTATCATAAATCAGTGTTCTCCAGATTCGACTGGGTAAATATTCCCACAGGATACTTTTCAGCACAAGTCCTTAATAACAGATGTGTCCTGTGAAACAAGAAGCAAAAGACATAGCTACTTTAGTTTTGCTCCGCAGACTCCTGGTTATAATCAGAACTCAGATCTCTTCATCCAGTGTGTTCCATAGATTGGCCAGATGCCCTCTTCGCGTCTGGACTCCCTCCCCGACCCTGCTTCTTGACTCTTAAAAGAGACAGTTGACTCATAGCTAAGGGAGCATATTTTTTAAATTTTTTATTGTTATGTTAATCACCATACATTACATCATTAGTTTTTGATGTAGTGTTCCATGATTCATTGTTTGTGCATAACACCCAGTGCTCCATGCAGAACGTGCCCTCTTTAATACCCATCACCAGGCTACCCCATCCTCCCACCCCCCTATATTTTAAGCCTCTTTCTAGGCACCAGTGAGGTTGGGTTTTTCCCTTTTGTAATACCCAAGGCATGGCTTTGTTCCCTTCAGTAACAACCTGACCTTTCTTCCTCATCATTAATTTTAGTCCAAACCTTCCACCCACACACGAAGTATGTCCCTTGGGTTCAGCCACTTGGCTTGTGCATATTGAGCTGGTGGCAAGATGAGGCCTAGTGGGGCCTCCCCTTCAATCTCCTCCCAATGGTAAAGGGTCAGATTGGGTTAGTACAGAAAAGCGGGGTTACCTTGTTTCTATGCAACAAACATTTGTGGACAATCGGCTCCAGCTAGTTGAGGGGTGGGGAAGGAGTAATCCATTGCATCAGTCCCTGTAGAATTCTTACACTTACATTCCAACTAATAGCCATAATATCCTGTTTCAGAATATTACCAGCCTTTGAGACACTCAACTGTAGCCTCAGTCCAGGGACTGCTAGGTATGGCATTGAAAAAGAAAATGTGGTGAAGTCAGAAACACTTGTAAGTCCCCCACTTGAATTATCTTTTTAATTGTAAGTGGTCTCGCAGGTGTAGCGCATTTATCAAAGTGAGAGTTACCCAGGTTCCTTTGGTTAGATCTCCACCTGCAGGCCAGAGAGAGTGAAACTCATCTGAAGGAGATCTGAACTTCTTAAGAGCTTTGCTAATGCATCCAAGGAACAGAATTTTTAGACGACCTGTTCTCTGCAATCGGCTTGCAGTTCCTTTCTAATCGATTCTGTTAGCTCCTCTGGTTCAGGTTCTATCGTTTCTAGGTTCCACTGGAAAGTTCTGTCATCGATAACCACTGTCAAAGCCTGTGCTACTAAAAATCAAGGGTAGCTTGGCAACCAACATCAACGGCTCATTTTCACCCTTTCTATCAGAATCCTCTTTTTTTCTTTTTCAGTAATACTGTAGCCATATTTTTAAGCTAAGGATCAGCTGGGGGGGTGTCCTAAACAATCTCACGCCTGACATTAATTGCAGTGGGAGTAGCAGTCGGGGCTCAGTTGCTAAAGAAGACTCACGGAACCCAAATGACGGTGTTTAAAAATTTACAGTTCATTATAGGAAAAGGCTATATTATGCCATCAGCATTAAAAGCAGGATCAAAACCACAGGCTGCCTCACAGCCTAGGGTCCAGAGAGGCCCGGTGCAAGCCCAGCGTGCCCGCCCTCTGGAAGGGCGGTACCAGGATGCACTTTCTCTCTTGGATCAAGAACCACCGATGTGAGTACAAACCACTTTGGAAACTAGGGAGCATGTAGTAGAGTCTCATACAGGGTTTCTTTCTTTTCTTTTCTTTTTTTCTTTTTTTTTTTTTTTAGATTTTATTTATTTGACAGACACAGCGAGAGAGGGAACACAAGCAGGGGGAGTGGGAGAGGGAGAAGCAGGCCTCCCGTGGAGCAGGGAGCCCGATGTAGGGCTCCATCCCAGGACCCTGGGATCACGACCTGAGCCAAAGGCAGACGCTTAACAACTGAGCCACCCAGGCGCCCGTCATACAAGGTTTCTTAAAGCCTTCTGGTAACCTGGGCATATTCTTCCCACATAGCCGGTCCCATACCCTGTGACCTTCATGGGTCTCCCCCAAACCAGGTAAAAACGGTCAGTGTTACTTCTACCAATAAACAGTAATGATAAGCCGTAACCCATGGCTACAGATCAACACAGTAAGGCACTTCTTTTCATTGCTTTGATCAAGGCTCTGCATTGTGTAGCCTTTTAGCAAAAAAAAAAAAAAAAAAAGGCCAACTCCAGAGCCTTTGAAATTAACCCTCACAGCACAGATAACCACATCAGAGTGCCCCAACTTTCTTGCTGGGCAAAGATGTGCTGGGAAAGTCCTTCAGCCTGAAGTGTCAGCTGCCTGGAGAATGGCATGACGTCACCGGCAGCCTCCTCTTCCCACAGGTGCCCCCTGCCTGGGCAGCGGGTCGAGTCGGCGGGCACACAGCGCTTGTCCCCCAGCGCCCTCCCCTGTCTCTGCACAGATGAGGTTACGGGATTGTTGGTATATTAGCACAGAGTCTCTGCATTGACCCATGGGATGAGCTTGGGGGCGATGTGGGCACCGTGGGGCTTATGCTGACTTTCCAATGCTTCTCTTTTGTCCCACTGTTCTCCCTGGTAGAGAACTTGAGATGGTTTTCTTTTTCTGTCAAGTCTATAAGGGCACCTTCTGTAACCTCCCTTTGGCTCTTCACTATGGACCTCCACGTGTCCTGCTATAATTCCCAGAGGGAGGCTCCTTCTCTCTGGTCTCTGCTTTCTCAACTACAGACCCATTCTAAAGGTGCTTTCTAGTCCTCAGAGCCCAAGAGGCAGTAAAAGACCAAAAAAAAAAAATCGGCTTCAGCTCCTCACTTGTGGCATTTGTAGAAAGGAGTAGAGTTAGCATTGGAATCTAGAATGTTGAAAGGGCAATTACTCAGCAGCCAGAGCCTCAGGAGCCATTAATGGGATCCTGTGCTCATTCTCTGCCCCCCCCCCCCACATACACACCACTTCATTTTCTGCTTTTTCTGCTTTTCCTGAAGGACACAGAGGGTCCTGGAGAGCAAGTCTTTTTGTCCTGTCCCCACCCTCAGCCCCACAGCCCTCACACGGAGGGACACCAATGAATGGCCCCTATTCTTCGATTATGTCAAAACCTGTAGCATCCTCTACTGTGCAAATAATTTTTGAAAGAGTGGGTATATTAGCACATGTTTGGTTTTTATATGGCTTTGAAATATAAAGTAAGAAGGTAAAGATACTCACCTCCCAATGGAAATTCCTAGTTTGAGGTTAAAAAAAAAAAAGTTACACAGAATTGTCTGCTGGTTGCTTTTTGAGGCTTCTAGAAACAGCGAATCGTTATGTTTAATGTTTCATCAAAAAATCTCACTGAATTCTTTCAGATGGTCATTTTGAACACTTAAGTGCATGTCTCTGTGGCAATTAAATTGTCCCTATCGATTTTCTCACCTCTTTTCAAGTGCGTAGTATTGGCTATGGATATCAACTAGAAGTCTTTGAAAAAATTGTTCCACGAAAGGGGAATTCTGTTTGGTACGTTTGTGTTCTCTGGTCTTCTGTGAGGGCCCATTCTCCTTTTTAACCGCATCTGGTTTCAGCAGAGCTCACTGCACAGTATTTCTCCCCTCACTGTGTCATCTCTGCTCCTGTTCTTCCAGAGCAGTTGCCTTGCTCCCCTCTGGAGCTATTTAGACTCCAAATTTTCTATTCTGTGTGTTACCCACTCACCTGTAAAGAGATGAGAGTAGACTCGGTAAAAAGAAATTTGTGCCATGTTGCTACTTGGTTTGCTTCCATCACACGAGTAAATGAGACTCAGTACAAACCCGAGTCTACAAATTCTCCCTTGTTAGTTCTTGTATCCTTGGATGGAAGGCAAAATATTTATAATGATTAAGACAGAGTAACAAGAAAATAATAGAAAAACTTCAAACCACCCATAGCTTCCTTCAGTCTACAGAGAATCTCGCTGAAAATATTGACATTTGGAAGAAAGCCGTTCCTCTCTTGCACTCACGGAGATGGTGAGCTGCTTTTTTAAATGTTCTCACCACCTGAACATTTGCCCCTTAAGCAAGTGCAGCACACAGAAGAGGAGGGGCTGAGAAAGTTGGGAGTCCACTGTCTGTCTGTGTCCCCTGCCTTTTTGCATTATTATTTTTTTCATTCTTCATTCTTTTTCCTACCTGCCTCCCTCTCAAATCAAGCTATGTCCTTTCCTGCCACTTTAAATAAAGTCTCGGCTTCCACGTAAAGAGGTCGTCTCTCTGTCTTGAGAGTATTTTAACACAAAAGGAGTGGGGCCTTTGCTTTGATAGGGTGAGTGCTAGTCCAGGGCATTTTCGGAAAAACTGCGTGGAAGCCACAGAGCTTTACTGACTGGGATGAAAGACAAAAACCCCTCCTTGTTTCCACCACCAGGTCTCCTTCTGGCTTCCAGGGAAACTTAAAAGGTTACTATTTTTCTAGAACTCACTACAAGTAACTAGTAAAATACATTGAAGTCTTAAATTTGCATCTGTTTAGCTTCGGGCAAGCTGTTTACCAACTGGGATGGCCCAGGTTTATCTGCAGCTACATTTAGGATTGTACTGTCTCCTCCCACTAGATGTGCAGGAGATTTACTTAATTATCATTGATTCTTTGTCTCCAAGGACTGAGAATTCAGACCAGAGCTTAAGTGTATAAGGTGTTAGAAAAGCACCCTTGCTGCATTTCCGATTTGGCTAATAAATTGGCTTTGGAGAAAAGCATCTTCCCGTGACTTTTGGGAGTAAAAGCTTGTGATTGAGGTCTCACTTTTGTTAAATTTTTGTCTTGTAGCATATGAGTAAATAACACTTCAGAGCAAGGGAATCTACCCCCCCCCCAATCTTAGAAAGTTCTTAGAGGACTTGAAAAGTACGTTGTAAAATACAACTTGAAGGTGAGAGAAATAAGTGAGCCTCAGGTCTAAAAAATGAGTAGATTATGCAGTTACTTCAGTGTCTCTTTCGAAAATTTTAATCAAGTTGATGATTTTTTCACCTAATATTAAGGTAGCAGAGAGATTGTGAGGTGACTGAAATTTCAAGGCGAAAAACGCTTAATGATTACAAATGCATAGCTGGAAATAGAATTTACACAACCCTAACCATACAGATTAATCAAACTGACCTTCTCTAATACTAATCTGAAAAGGTATTGTCAGGAACTCTTTCAAAATTTCTAGTAAAACAGATTTTTTCTTACTCAGAATGGGGAAATGACTCTATTCCCATAGAACATTCTGGGTTCCCTGAACTCTCTCTCGAATACCCCTGTGCTTCAGGAATGGAAACTTTCCCCGCCCACATTTTTCACCCACTGCCATCGACATTTCACAGTAACCTCAGATCCTGAATACTCCAGCCATGAAACTTAGAGCTGGAGGGTGGAGACAAAGCACTTTAAAGGAGGGTAGGGTTTACCTCTACAGTCTTCCACTCTACCAGCTGAGCTATCAAAGGGCACATGGATAAAGCAGATGTGGTATATATATACAATGGAATAGTACTAGTCATCAAAAAGAATGAAATCTTGCCATTTGCAATGACATGGATGAAATTAGAGGGTATTATGCTAAGTGAAATAAGTCAGTCAGAGAAAGACAAAGACCATATGATTTCATTCATGTGGAATTTAAGAGACAAAACAGATCAACATAGGGCAAGGGAAGGGAAAATAAAGTAGAATAAAAACAGAGAGGGAGGCAAACCATAAGAGACTCTTAACTCTAGGAAACAAACAGGGTTGCAGGAGGGGCAGTGGGTCGCTGGTTGGGGTAACTGGGTGATGGGCATTAAGGAGGGCACTTGATGGAATGAGCACTGGGTGTTCTTTGCAACAGATGAATCACTAAATTCTACCCCCTGAAACCAGTAGTACACTATATGTTAACTAAATGGCATTTAAAAAAAATTTTTTTTTTTTTTTTTTAAGACAGTAGGGTTTGGGTTTGGTGTTCACTAAAGAGTTACAAGACAACCCAACCAGGATTTTCCAAGGAAAGGGAAAAAGAGTGAAAGGAGAATTTTCCCCTCGGAATCACTTGTGATTTTATGTGGCTTTTGCAGTGGATCTCTTGAGCCTGTCGGCGGCCTGCGATGCCTTGGACCAGCACAACCTCAAGCAAAATGACCAGCCCATGGACATTCTGCAGGTCATTAATTGTCTGACCACTATTTATGATCGCCTGGAGCAAGAACACAACAATCTGGTCAACGTCCCTCTCTGCGTGGATATGTGTCTCAATTGGCTCCTGAATGTATATGACACGTATGTATGGCAAGCTCTTTACGGACTCCGCCATGGGAAGCTTAGTTTCCAGAATGGTGCCGGTGTAATTAGAATCACAACAGGGGCCCCAGTCTAGAAATACTGTCCTCAGGATGAAAGGTTCATGAAGCCCTGTGAGCCAATGCTGTCCCTGTGATAAATCATTTTTGCATTCACTGAAGCTGAAAAATATTTGGATGAACTAGGAGGTAAGAACTAGAATGTAGATTGCTCTCAGAAAACAAACAAAACCCTAGATACTCATTTTTCATACTCATGTTTCGAATAGTAGAATGAGTCAGTGTGTAGCCTTTTCTTGCCTGTGTAATTTGAATTCCTCCATCCACTTCGGGGGCGGCTCCCACTCAGTGGCAGAAATGGGTGTGCTCTTGGGGATGCTGGTACACCTGTCATCAGATCTGAAGAGCATTCGCTGATACTCAGGAGCTTTTTGCGGAAGATCGTGAGTTGATAAGCCAAACAAAACGAGAACAAGCCCTCAATGGAGCCACCTCGGCTTCTCAAACTGAGGAAGTTTTATAGCGTTTTACAGAGTTTCTGTTCAACACCTCCCTTCATCACTCTCTTGGAGAGTACTGGTTTATTTCTTTTGGATTGCACACAGGAGGTATCCCCAGTTCTTGTTTTTGTCTTGAGCTCACTGAAGGCAGTTGAGGAAGGTAGCAGACAGAATTGGTTTGAATTTTGACTGAATTCTTCTTAGACCTCAAAATGATTGCATGCCTCATTTCACATGCCAACGAGAACACATCCCCCTTTGGAAATCTGGGAAGGTTTTCTGAGAAGAGTTGCATTTCTGCTGTTTTGCCTTTGTTGTAGATTTTATCACTTGAGACACAGATAGCTTGCCACTTCTGTGATTAAAATGTATACTTTTTTTCCTTGTTATTTTGATAAGGTAGTCCTTTTTGAATTCCAGGACCACCTGGCTGTTTAATTCTGATAATTATTTACCAAGCCCTTGAACATATTGGATTTTAATTGTGGATTACCCTTAACATTTGCTCTGATAGGGTTTGTACTCAGGTGTTCCTTCACATATGTTTTGGCACTGTGCTCGTTGCAGATGACGTCTGAGTATATAGAACTTCCCTTCTACCTACCTCACAATTACTTGGGGACAATTTTAACTCCTTGAAGACCTGAGTTATACTTAATGAAGTTTACTTGTTAAACTTTGATTTGCCTTTTTTAAAGAGGTGAAAAGATAAGGAAACTTTCCAATGACCATAATTTGGTTAATGGATTAGGATCCTGTTTGACTAAGGGATTTAGTAGATTGTACCAGTTAAAAGTTGAGCACACTGTTCACCCAAAGTAAACCCAGTTGGGACGTATTGTTTGCAGTTTTGAAGTGCTAGATGGGAAAATTATTCTATAATCTCTCTCTCTTTAAGCACCACATGGTTCACTTTCTTTCTCTAACAGAATAAAAGCTGCAAATTATTGAAAATCGTTTTCTACAAAATGGAACATTTTTCATTTTCGTGTTCCATTTTTTTCCCCACAGATAAAATGAACCATTTATAAGTTTGTCATGAGGAATGCTTTATTTCAGCTTTATATGAAAAGTGAAAGTGTAAACATATTTAAAACACTGATATAGCAATAGGTTGTTTTTAAATTGGTCTTTAAGATCATATATTTGAATGTTCTTTTTAATAGAAGATATCGTATTTTTCTTTAGATAAATGTGTGTATTTTATAGTATGTGTCATGTCGCCTCAAGTGAGTGAGTGTCTTCTCAATCAAGGGCAGTCTGATGACAATCTGGGAGTGCTGGGTTTTCTTGGGGAGCTTCAATAAGCACAGTAGGCAGTTTGTTGAGTAACCAAAATAACTTGGTGCACAGTAGTAATCCTTCCACTTACCAACTTAAATACCGAGGTGGCTCTCCATTGAATAGAAGGATATTTCTTACTCTTCATGTAGAGCTACTGTTACAATTCAAGTAAAGGCTTTTTTTTTTTTTAAAAAGGATTTTATTTATTTATTTGACAGAAACAGAGAGAGCACAGATAGGCAGAGTGACAGGCAGAGGGAGAGGGAGAAGCAGGCTCTCTGCAGACCAGGGAGCCCGACGCGGGGCTCGATCCCAGGACCCTGGGATCATGACCTGAGCCGAAGGCAGACACTTAACCGACTGAGCCACCCAGGCGCCCCTAAGTAAGGGCTTTTAAGAATCGAAAACTTGGTAAAAGTTCCTTGGTCAAAGTGGTCACATTTCCATTGCATTCTAGGCCATGAGCCAAAAAGATGAGGCAGATAACAAAGATAGTACATAACGAATAGACAAGTTCTTCACAAATCTTAATAAGACCATTGGTTTCATGCAACAGTGGTCAGTAGAGTTCCCGTATCCGAGGGTTTGTTTTTCTTTTTCTTTTTTTCCTTAAGAAGTGTTTACCATCTACTAAAGTGTCAGTAATTGTTTTCTGGTTTGATTATTCATAATAGGGGACGAACAGGGAGGATCCGGGTCCTGTCTTTTAAAACTGGCATCATTTCTCTGTGCAAAGCCCATTTGGAAGACAAGTACAGATGTAAGTCATGTGTATTAACTCTATTCTTTTATTAACGTTGGCTCATTACCCCAGTTTGAGATGGGGAATGCCTCGTGTTGCGGTGACAGTGGGTTCCTCTTGTAAGTTACAGAACTGCTTTTTTTAGAGTGTTCGAAAACTTGGTTTGTGCCATTGTCTGTCAAACATGAAATAGCAGGTATTTAAATAGAGAATGAGGATTAACTTCTCTAGTCCAAGTATTATTTTACATTACATTGACTGTGTCTGAATAAAACACATGTTCCTAGAGGATAAAGTCTGATTTCCTAACCCTTTTGTAGAAGTCAGAAAAATAAATGTGTAGGTTTAATCCGTGCCCTTGCTTAGTCTTTGGATTCTTATTTAAAGAGTACTATCTGGCATTCGTGTTCCAGAAACATTGTTTATTTTGTAATCATCTTACTGCAACTTGTACAGACATATCCACTTCTGTGACGTGACTAACATTTTATTACTTGAGACACAGATAGCTTGCCGTTTCTTACAGGGTAAATATCACCTTATAGAATTTCCTTTTGGTTAACTCTTGGGTTCTTCGACTTAAGCTCTGTGAATCCAAATGAAAAGCAAATGCTAGAGGAGCAATGGAAGCGAGCGTTCTTTCCTTTCCCATTGTGAAGGACTGTACTTGTTTTTCCCCTTTAAAGGCTCGTAAGAAGTCTTGATGGTAGGAATATTAAGCAAACCTCGCCTATCATGTCATTTCTCTTTTCCCCTAAGGTCTAGCCACACAGGGATGAGATGTGCTGAGCTTGAGGATGGGCAGGAGATAAAAGAGAATGAATTTCTCCAAAGCCCCTCTGTGTCCTACTGCTTATTTCCCCCCAGGAGTAAGCCACAAAATACACAGGCCCTTTTAGCTCTCACTTTTATGTCGTTTTCACTTGAGTGTGTGTTTTTTTTTTTTTTTTTTAATCCTCGGATCCAAAGAAAAAGAACTGAACGGCTTTCATTAACCATTTAAAAAGGTATTTTGGGTAAAGTAGAATATTTCTATGGGTTTTCCTTCTTTAAATAGTGGAATTACTTATAGGTTAGTTTGTAATCTAACCTTATCAATGGTATGGTACCAGTCCATCGTAATACCAAAGGGAGCTTTGAGACTGTGTTTCAAATGACTAAGAGGGAACTTGTTTTGAGGTTGGTGACACAAGAATATGAACTTCAAATTGGGATAGGTGAAGATAATTCATAATTTTGAAAAAAAATCTGTGCGTGTGCATCGGAGAGATGGTAAAAGGCTGTGCGAGCTGCCTCACTTTTGTCATTGACATCTTAGATACCCGGTTAAAATATTCAAATAGAGTTTAAAATGTGTTTATGAAAAGGAAAAGCTTCCTTGAATTTCCTTCTGTTGGCAGCTTTTCTTTGAATACAAGGTATGATTGAAATGATTTTATTTCTGAAAACAAGACATACATGGGAAGTGTTGGGTGTGTTCGTTCATTCTGTGACATTCCTCATACACGGCTGACCAAAGATGGCCCCTGCCCTCAGGGGGTTATCATTTTTCAGCCACAAAGACCAGCATGTATTAGATCAATGACGGTATAAAATGATAGGAACTAATTTACAAATATATACAGGATCCTGTGGGAATACATGCAAGAAACTCAATGATCTTAAGACTTCATAAAGAAGTTCCAATTTGGGTACATTTTTGAATCTCTCATGTCCAAAGGGGATGGTGCTTTGGACCAGTTACATGGCTCTTACTGCTAAAATATTTGTTTTATGAAAGTGGTTACATCCTATATATAAAACAGTTCCCAAAGGATTACGTTTTAGCTTAGGAAAATTTAGGTGTCAAGACTGTATGTAAACTCACATTTCTTGCAGGACTGTAGTTTATTTAAAAGCTGTCACGCTTTCTGTATACACGCGGTGATGATTAACTTGATCCATAAAAATAGTAAATGTGCAGATGAGCGTGAATTAGAAGGAACCCCTCTCTGTGGGAATATTGGCTGCTCTCAATAAGTGGTGCTTGGAATTGAGGTGGTTGGTAGGCTCTGCTAGCATCAACGTGGTGCTGCTTGATTATTGAAATGCTCTTCTTCCTTTTGTAGACCTTTTCAAGCAAGTGGCAAGTTCAACAGGATTTTGTGACCAGCGCAGGCTGGGCCTCCTCCTGCATGACTCCATCCAAATCCCAAGACAGTTGGGTGAAGTCGCATCCTTCGGGGGCAGTAACATTGAGCCGAGTGTCAGGAGCTGCTTCCAGTTTGTGAGTTACTCACCTTCTTAAGTAACTTGTTTCTTTTTTGCATTTTAGAAATTAAGGAAAAAATAAAAACACACAACTTGAGTTTCTCACATTAGCTCCCGTGTAGGCAGGTAGGTAGGGGATTCATACTTGAAACCTCTGGAGGCAGTGGCTTCGGGACTCTGGGTTTTGGGAGAGAGGCACCCAGGCGCCCCTGACTGTCACTTTTTGAAGCTGTCCTTCTGTAGCTTTGACCTTCCTCTATAATCTGAAGGCCCGATTGGTGACTCTGCATATAACAAGGTCAAAGGTTTATGCTCTGCTGGTGTCCATCCCTAGCCCAACGCACGGCTTGTCCATTCTCTTATCCCATCCCGGGGCGTTTTCCACACCATAGTCGGTTACCCCAGAAACATCCTCTTCCAGCACTCCACTGAGAGACACGTAGGCTGTTTCCGCTGTTTGCTGAGGTAGGTAATGCTGCAGTGAACATCTTTATGCATTTAGCTGTTTTTTTTCCTTGGTTGAAGTTTTCCCTTAGGATAATTTCTCAGGAATGGGATTACCAGACTAAAAGAGTTTTGTGGCTTTTGATACATATTTCCGGATGGCTTGTTGTCAAATGTTGTTCCTTTGTAATACCACCGGCCCTGAAGGAGTGGGATATTTGCAGTATCCAGTTATTCACAGTGGTCTTAGTTTGGTTTGTTTGTTTTCATGCTAAGAGCTGTTTTTCTTTCATGGGGTTTGTCAATCCCTAGTGATCCCATGAACAATAGAACTAGCTCTAGAGATCACCAGATAACCTGGTTGAACCTATGGTCTTTGACCACGGACTAGGGTAAAACCACAGAAGGCCTCCTAGGCAGAATGTTGTGAATATTTAGATGTTTCAAGCCATTTGAGCATTCATTTAGAAGTTAACCAGGCCCACCGACGAAATGCCCACATAATAAGCCACCTCATTTAGCGTTGGACATACTGTTTGGATTGTTGTGCTAAAGTTAGGGCACAGTAGCTATAAATGTAAAATAGATGTGGAGAAATAAATCCTTTTTTGCCTCATGCTCAAACTTCCCAAAATGTAAATAGGTTTTCAGTACCTCTAGATTTTTTTTTTTTGTACTCTATTCCAGAATGGAGACACAAGTAACTTTCATAAAACGAATAGTAATGGCCACAAATCATCCAGATTCATTTTTTTAAGTCCAGTTAGAGAACAACCTATAATGGCCTGAGTTGTTTTTCCTAAGCATTGTTTTCTTTTTAATCAAATTTCAGTTACTCTTTAAATTCTAGTTGTGAAGCACACACACGTGTTGATATAAATGCATAGGCGCACAGTTAGGTGTGTACCGTGGCTTGGGTTGAGAGTAAGGGTCAGGATGGAAGTCTGCCGACAGCCGACAAACATCAAGAACCACTGGAGCCCTTGTCCCATTGGCCACAGGACTGCCTGGGGCTGCAGCTACCGCCACCCTCCCTGCAGACTCTCACTCTTTTTTAGAGGGAGAGAATCTCAAGCAGACTCCCCACTGAGCACGGAGCCCAGTGGAGGGGTGGGGGGGCTCGATCTCACGATCCTGAGATCATGACCTGAGCCAAAACCAAGAGTCTGACGTTCAACTGAATGGGCCACCCAAGCGCCCCCGGCTCTTTTTTTAATTGAAATATACAAAATACTTGACATATTACACGGTGTAAATGTAAGGTGTACAACACGTTGACTTGATACGTTAGTATATGGTAATAAGATTGCCATTGCTGTGCTAGTTAGCCCTTCTATCACGTCGTATAATTATCATTTCTTTGGTAGGAATAAGTAAGATCTCGCCTCTTGACTCTCTTGAGTGGGAGTCAGGACAAGGGATCACCGAACAGAAGCTCTGCCTTCCCAGATGCTGTGCCCTTATCAGGAGCCATGTCCCTGTACTTTGACATGCCACATCGTTTGGCTGAATGCCCCCCATTCTTCCCTGACCACATGTCTCTGTCTTGGTAATAGCAACGCTGTCTTCTCAGTGTCGAAACTTGCAATTCAGTCTGTCCTCGCATATTTAATGAATGTGTTCTGCCTAGCCAGTCTCCAAGCTCTTGGGAATGTCTTCTGCGAGCCTGGGGGGGGAATCTGTCAAGAGATGAACAGGGGTAACAGGTGGATGTTATTTTCTTCTCTCTACTCTATGGTATTTTCTGAATTTTCTTCTTTGAACATTCAGAATTAGAAAAAAAATGAGTAAAGTGCTGACTTTTTTTGTTTTTAAGAGAAAGAACCCCTCTTTCGTCTGATCTCCTTCCTTGCCACTGTTACTATTCACTACACCCTGACCTTGGCACTTTGCTCTTACTGCTCTTGTACTGGTTTTGGAGAAATGTATTCGCTGTATGATAGCATGTGTCAAAATCTGTTTCTTCCCATGGCCCCCTGAATAAATCCTAATTTGTCTGATTCTCACACCTTTCCTAATCTGTTTCCATAACCACTCACTGCTGGCTTTCACCTCCATGAAACGGCTTCTCCCTACCCTTTGAACCTACTACGCTTATAAATATCGTTACCGTTGCTACTGATAATCATACCTGTTATTGGTTCACATGAATTCTGTCCTTGAATCTCACCAGTCCTTTGAGGACAATGAATGGAGAGGCGGTGGGGGTTGTGTGTTTTTCTTGTTATTTAAATGGATGAATATTTTACCTCTGCCCCGCAAGGCCCTCAACTGGCAGAAGACTTTAATTCCTACTCCTGTGTCCCCAAACCTCCACTTAACACCTCAGTCCCCAGTACGCATATTTTGATTCTGCTCTCCACCCTCCCGAGGTGAAATAACAGGGCTTTATTCTGGGTCCCTGCTGGAATACCAGATGCCATAAAAGGGAACATACGGGACTTGGGGTTAAGAGGAATGCTCATTTTAAAGAAGTTGAGTATTGGCAGTGGGATGTTTCTGGTAGGACGTCAGACACGTTCTCGGTGTACAGAGCCAGGCAAGGTTTGGGAAGCCTCTCGACTTGCTAGCCATTTGCAGTCAGGTTCACCCGATCCATTTTGTTTCCTTCACAGTCGCCATCCTGGCCCTGGTGTGCTCTCCTTCAGCCAGGTGCTCTGGCAGGCAGCTCGCGGCTCCCCGTGCACTGCAAATGAAAATGTGCAGTTTGCAGCAGCGAAAGTTAACACGGGTGAAAATGCCCTTTGCCCTTTGTTTGAAGTGTAAAGACCCTGGGACTGGGGCCAGGCTGGTTCCTTCAGCAAGACTGTGCTCAAAGACCTCTGTTTCTAAACCTCAGGAAACAGGAGGGAAGTCCTTGTTTTCTCCTACAATTGCATGCCTTGTATCCAGAAGGAGAAGTTGACTTCAGAAGAAAACTTACTTCTTTCGGGTTGGTACAGTTAGAAAGGTGTCGCTTCTGATTCAGGGAAGAGCCTAGGAGCGGCCGGGAGAGAGGGCTGTTTTCACATAACAGGGCTCACTGGGCAACCTTGTAAAGCTTTCCTTAGTTCAGGTCCGGACCTCCCCATTCTGGACATGGATGCACAACAGGATGAATGGACTTTAGTACTGCTGAACTGGCCACTTAAAAATGGGTAAGGTAGTAAGTTTTAGGGTATGTGTACTTAACCACAATAAAGAAAGTTGGGGAAGAAACCCCAAAATGGTCCTAAATCAGAGAGTAACGGAAATCACCATCACGTGCAAGTACAATGTTTTGCCTATATTTAAAAATCAGTATAGGTCTTTCAAGGAATTACCCAGTAAGCCAGGACCCAAAGTCATATCTGTGGCTATCAGAAAGGAGAATTATCGTTAAATGTATGGATTTGACAGTGGTATCTTCTTTGAGAGTAAATGAGGCAACAGGATAATGTTTCTACTGTAGACGCTTACTGCAGTCAACACATGTAGTGGGAAACTGACTCTTTTGGGTAGTAGAAGTGAAGTTTTGAAACTAGTTTTTTTTTTTTAAGATTTTATTTATTCATTTAACAGAGACAGAGCACAAGTGGGGTGGGGGCAGAGGAGAGGGAGAAGCGGGCTCCCTGCGGGCTTGATCCCAGGACGCCGGGATCATGACCTGAGCCAAAGGCAGATGCTTCACCGACTGAGCCACCCAGGCGCCCTGAAACTAGTTTGTTTCAATGAACGCATCATCAGGTTGTTCTTTAGTTCATAATCCATGGAAACAGCTCCATTGTCAGAGTGGAGTGATCCCTAGGACCTGAGTAAGGCTGAGCATGCCCTGGCAGTGAGTCACACAGATTGCCCGAAGGAACCTTGGAGTTTCACTGCATGTCTCCTTTTTCTGCTGAGGAAACTGAAGCCCAGAGAGGCAGGACTTACTACGTTCTGCATACTGCAGTCGTATCATGTCCCATCTAGACAGAAGGCCTAAGTTCCCCATGTTCCAAGCCAGTATTTCCTTCTGCTAAACCATCTGAGTGGAAATAGATGGCTTTAACTGGTTCAAATACCAGACTGAACAAAGAGCTAAGAAACATGATCCTTTATGTGAATTTTTGGTTATACTAGGATGACACGGATAAATGAACACCCTTATCACTACCACAGTGCATGTTTACGCGCACGCACACACACACCACGCGTGCCCCGTGATCTTTATTTAAGCTGTTCTATTCCCAATGGCAGGTGGCTAAGTCTTCCTGCAAATGAAACCAACTAATATTGCCTTTTAAGTGGGAAAACTTTATACCTTTAAGGGACTCTACAAAAGAGTCGTGTATCTGTAAATTGGTATTTGGCCGTGCCCTGAGAAGTACCACCATCCCCCATGATAGTTTGTAGAGTTTGCTTCTGTAAACATTTTAAGGACTTCATTGTTGAGATGGATTCGAGTATACCAACTTTATATTCAGTTGGCTTCACCTACAGAGCTTGGGCACCAGACTCTGTTTATTTTACATCTGTTTCCTGCCTCCTGTTGTAGTCATGCATTCAAAATGAGTAAGTTGCTTTTTCATCTGTCCTGTGAATTTTTATATTCATGTGACAGAAATGAATATCATCAATGTACAGTTGCTGTAATAGAGAATGATACAGAAATGAGAATAAATTCCCACTATAGCTATTGAGAGCAAGTCTCTCTCTCCTCTCTCTCTCTCTTTCTCTTTCTCTCTCATGTAAATAATCATTCCAGAAAACCTGGAGAAGTGAGTGGCCGAGTGGTTAAGTGCATAGGCACTGAAGCCAACTGGCTGGGTTCAAATCCCAGCTCTGCTATTTTTTAACCTTTCTGGCCCCTGTGCTCTGGGGGTGCTTGGGGGGAGCGCAGTGAGCCAGTAAAGGCAGAGCGCTCAGAGTTGTTGCAGACACATGGGAGGTACTTAGTACCTGTTAGCTTCCGATGATCTAAAGTGTATTGTAAGTTGAGCATATCCTACCAAGATTAAGAATTCCTTTTATCTATAACCGAGCATCTGTGGATTCGATTTTAGAGACTCTCGACATACTGTTTTCTCTCTGAGTGTGAAAATACCATGCCAGGACACTTCTGAATCAGTTTGACAGCATTCCTCATGCCAATTGATCACATTTTATATTCTCCATCCTTAAAATAACTCCTAAAAAATCTACTTTGCTTAGGTTGCCTTTAGCTTTTTGTTCAGTAATCAAAATATGGGCCCTTCAGTTCCATAAACATTGTTTTTACAACCTTTTGGTGGTAAATGTTGAACTCATGTTCCCTTGAACTCATGATGGGTACTGACTGATAACTACAGTAGTAGTAAGTTACTACAATTTGGTATGCATAAATAGAGGTAGTTTCACCGTGCTCCTGTTGGGCCTGCTTATGGACAGAATTCCTGCAGATTTTCAGGAAGGACCTTTTATCTCAGAGTATTATCAGTATTGTCTTGAGTTGACTCTTGCTTCTCAGTTGCTGGGTTTTTTTAATTACCAGCTATGGTGGGTTTAGCTTCATAGTTATCCATTTAATTTGTTGTGGTTTGTGTGGTTAACTTCTCAGTGTGGGGTGATGGTTATTTTCTTCAGTATTTTGAGGGTAGGTTTGTGTTGTAGTTGAAACCTATTTCATTTATACACTTAAACTGCTGAAGAAGATAATTGGTGTCCTTTTGCTCAACATTTTTTTTTAAAAAGATTTTATTTACTTACTTGAGACAGAGAGCACCAGCTGGGGTGGGGTCAGAGGGAGAGGAAGGAGCAGACTCCCCGCTCAGCACCTAGCCCTGCACAGGGCTCGGTCCCAAAGCTAAAGGCAACTGTTGAGATCATGACCTGAGCCAAAGTCAGACACTCAGCTGACTGCGCCACCCAGGGGTCCCTCTTGGCTCACATGTCTAAAGTAGTACTTCATTGTTATGACCAAATTTCCCCCTTCCTTCCTTCCTCCCTGCCTTCCTTTCTCCCTCCTTCCGTCTTTCCCTTCCCTTCCCACAAGAGTTGAGTCAGAGGTGCTGATGAAAACAAATGTTTTTGAGAGCCATGCGTTCAATTGGAAGAATATTTTAGATTTCATCAGTTCACCATCAATTCTAATTCACATTGAAACTTACCCAAAAAACTCATGGAAACAAGGAAACATGAGTTCAGTATTGCCATTTTCTTTTTTCCTTGTTTGTCACTGGCTTATAAATTGAATTTTTAATGGAAGGTTCTTTCTGCAAGATTATTTAAGATGAAGGATTGTGTAATGCTTCCTCCTGTGATATCCTTATCTGTTTACCCAGGGTCCTTAGCGTATCTTGATTCTCTAACAGCTAGAGGTTTTTTGTTTGGGGTTGGGTTCTTTTTTTGGCATTTGACAAAATATTTTATTTATTGTTTATTTTTTTAGAGGCCGGTGGCAGAGAGAAAGAGAGAATCTTAAGCAGGTTCCATGTCCAGCACAGAGCCTGATGGGGGCTCAGTCTCGCGACCTGAGATCATGACCTGAGCCAAAATCAAGAGTCAGACCTTTAACTGACTGAGCCACCCAGGCACCCCTGATAAACTAGTTTTAAAATCTTTTCTATCTTTTTTCAAAGCTACATTTTATTTTTTTAAATTTTTTTAATGTTTTATTTACTTATTCATGAGAGTCAGAGAGAGAGAGAGAGAGAGAGAGAGAGGCAGAGGCAGAGGGAGAAGCAGGCTCCCCGCCTAGCTGGGAGCCCGATGTGGGACTCGATCCCAGGACCCTGGGATCACGACCTGAGCCGAAGGCAGACGCTTAACCATCTGAGCCACCCAGGTGCCCCCAAAGCTACATTTAAAAAAAAAAGAACCATGCAGTTAAATTTATTCTGGTGGTCAGTTCTATGAGTTTAGACAAATGCATTGTTTCACCATCACTGCAGTCAAGACACAGAACATTTCCATCACCCCTAAAATGCCCTCTTCCTTGGTTGTCATCCCAGCCTGCTCCCAGTTTCTGGAAACCATTCCTCTGTTTTCTGTTCCTATCGTTTTGCCTTTCCCTAAACTGGATTTCAAATGAAGAGTTAACATTGTATCTTGAACTTTAGCCAAACATGTCCTGAGACATACTTGAGAAAGTATATTCTGTGATGTATGTTATGTGTGAAACTTTCCGGTTAAGTAAGAACTCTCTGGCATAAATTAATGTGGAGCATACTTACGGATTTGCATAGATTTAAAAATTGTCCTTACGTTCCCTGGAGCCATGGTGTTAATTGGTTTATTAGTCAGGTGGAGTGGAGCGCCTGAGGTCAGGACAGTTGTCCTTGAACATGTAAATGAAGAGTGGATAATCACCGTGTGTTATTGTTTGGGCTGATTTTATCTTTAACGGGTAATTCAGAGTCCTGATTAATATTTTAGAACAGTGACCGCTGGCCTCCAACCTGCTCATTATCTTCAGAACTTTAAATAAAATACTTGATTTCTCCTCAAGACAGTAGTTACAGGAAGCCTTTTACTTCTTCTTGTCTCACAAATACAACTCTTGACCTCTCCATCTTTATTTCAAACATGGAAAATGTCCGTGAACGTGGGGATTTTTAAACTTTTTTATGCTGAAAATTCACAGATACCTTGGAAAAGCACATCTAGGCAGAGTATGAGAGGATGTTTTAGGCACAGTGTAGCTAAGAGAACAGGGAGGACGTCAGTTTGGTGTTAGGTTTGTATTTTTTGAGAAAAGTAATCCTGAAGAGCTTTTCACGTTTTATACCAGTGACATTAATGCCATCTCCCCCCACCCTTTAACGATTATTAAAGTCACTCTTTGGCGCCTGGGTGGCTCCGACCATTGGGCGTCTGCCTTCGGCTCAGGTCATGATCCCAGAGTCCTGGGATCGAGCCCCACGGTGGGCTCCCAGCTCAGCGGGGAGCCTGCTTCTCCCTCTGCCCCTCCTCCTGCTTGTGCGTGCGCGCGCGCTTTCTCTCGCTGTCAAATAAAGAAATAAAATCTTAAAAAAAAAAAAAAAAAGGCAAAGTCACTCTTACCCTCCCACCTGCCTTGCCCTCCCCCATGAAGGGGTGATTTGGAAGAAACCGTGGTTTCCAACCAGCATTTTGGAAAAATTTCAAGCATAAAAAGAATGGATAAGGCTAGCGTAGTGAGCAGCCATACATCTCATACATACAGCCTTTGCTGAGCATTTTATCCCATGAACATTCCCCTTCCTCCCACTCACTCCGTGTAGGTACGTGTATGTGAATACACACACAAGCATGGTTTTTCCCTTTACTATTTAAAAGTCAAAGGACATCACAACATCAAACATAAACCCCTAAACTCTTCACCACACGTTTTTTTTTTTAAAGGACTTTCTCCTCCATAACTGCAAAGCTACCATCACACAAATTTCACAATGATGCAGTAACATCATCTCTCATGCAGTCCACACTGAAATTTCCCCATTGCCCTGGAGTGTTCCTTATGGCTGGCTCTTTTCTTCTAGGATCTAGTCAGGGTTTTTGTCTTGGAGCTGCTTGTCATGTCTCTGTACTTTCACTGAATCTGAACAGACCCCTCACATTTTTTTTTCCTCATTCATTACCCTGACATTTTTGAAGAGCTCAGGCCACTTCTCCGGAAGAGTGTCATATATTCGGGATTTTTCTAGTTATTTCCTCCTGATTCAATTCAGGTTAAAATTTTGTGGCCAGAAGACAACAGAGATGATGTTGTCTCCTCATGATGTCACATCTGGAGGGACAAAATAACACCTTGTTTTCACTGATAATTCTAAGCATGTTAGGACAGTGTCTGCCAGATATTTCCTTTGTAAAAGTGTCCTTTTCCCTTTGTCATTAGGAAGTCATTTGTGTGCTGTTTTGAGACTCTGAATATCCTATTCCTCAACAACCTTTCACCCTATAATTTTAGCCTCCCCCGATGATGCTTTTCTAATTCGAAGATTATATTGGTGGTTGCCTAAGATTTTCTGATTCTACCTTTCCGTACGTAGTAGCTGGGTTTCTTCTGTAAAGAAGAGTTTCCACTTCTCCCCTTGCTATTTTTGAGTATCACCACAGACATCCAAAGTGATGTTCAATGTACAAGAGAAGAGACTTCTCCTGACTGAGCTGCCTTTGGATATGCTTTTGGCCATGGTGTTACCTAAAATGCCAATGTACAGATGGTCCTTTTCCTCCATAGCAATGTAAACATATATTTAATAAATACATTTCAGGGGGCACCTGGGTGGCTCAGTGGGTTAAGTGTCTGCCTTCGGCTCAGGTGATGATCTCAGGGTCCTGGGATTGAATCCAGCATGGGGCTCCCTGCTCAGTGGGGAGTCTGCTTCTCCCTCTCCCTCTGCCCCTCCCCACTGCTCATTCTCTCTCTCTCAAGTACATAAGTAAAATCTTTATATATAAATACATACATACATACATACATACATTTCTGTGTCAGCCAGCTCTTTCATAGGAGTGACAAGTTAACCAAAGCATGTAACATGAGCTATGTGCTCTTGAAGAATGAGATGCTCATAGGCTTTTCTGTTTCTTTCTTTTTTTTTTATTTATTTGAGAGAGAATGAGAGAGAGAGAAAGCACATGAGTTGGGGGGAGGGTCAGAGGGAGAAGCAGACTCCCTGCTGAGCAGGGAGTCCGATGTGGGACTCGATCCTGGGACTCCGGGATCATGACCTGAGCCGAAGGCAGTCGCTTAACCACCTGAGCCACCCAGGTGCCCTTTTCTGTTTCTTCTTTTCCTTTTATGCTACTTCAGTACAGATCAACCCGAACCTGTTAGTCCTTGTAGCTCATACATGCCATAGCATGTAATGGGAGGAGGAAGGATACACATTACTGAAAAGAAGGGGCAAAGGAGGTGATCAGAAAGATAGGAGTATGTGTCTATCACAGTGATTTTTGTACTTTCATACAGCTGTCAGTAGATGAATACAGAATTTTGTTGAAGATTTAGTAGCTGGGCATTGTTTCAGGTAGGCCTTACTTAGATATCAGAGCCTCTAGAACTCTCAGACAGGTTAAAGTTTCCAAAGATTTCAGAGGTCAGCCTGTCTATTCTCCTCAGTGATCATTTCTGTCTTTACTTTTTAAGCCTACTTTATGTGTACATACTGAAGTATTAAAATAATAGATCATCTTGAGCTGTTTCCTTAACTTCTTCGAGCCTTTCTTCATCTGTAACATAGTTAAACGTATTATATCAGGAACTACGTGTCCCCACGTTTGTTTTCTTTTTTTCTAGTATCTTCTCTATTAATGAATTGTTCATTTTTAAACTTCATATTTTTAAAGTGTGCAATTTGATAAATTTTGACACGTGTTCACGTGATGAATCCATCGCGGCAATCAAAATGAGCATATCTATCGCCCCAAAAAGTGTTTTTAGGCCACTTGGTAATCCCTCCCGGTCCTGCCAGGTCCCCTGCCACCATCCCTATCTCTAGATGACAACTTACCTGCTTTCTGTCACTATGGATTATTTTGCAGAGTCTGTAATTCTTTGCAAATGGAATTTTATGGGATATACCCATTTTTGCTTGGCTTTTACTCAGTATAACTGAGATTTATTTATATTGTCTCTACCCATACTTCATTCTCTTTTAATTACAGTATTATACTGTATGGGTATTCCACAATTTGTTTTTTTTTTTCCTCCTATTTTTTAGAATTTTAATTCCAGTATAGTTAACATACAGTGTTATATTACTTTCAGGTGTACAATATAGTGATTCAGCATTTTGTACAGTACCCAGTGCTCATCACGACAAGTGCCCTCCTTAATCCCCTTCACCTGTTACACTCACCACCCCCATCCCTCTCCCCTCTGGTAACCATCCGTTCTCTAGAGTTAAGAGTCTTTTTCTTGGTGTGGCTTGCTTGCTCACTCGCTTGCACTGTCTTTTTAACCTTTGCTTGTCTGTTTTATTTCTTAAATTCCACATATGAGTGAAATCATATGGTATTTGTCTTTCTCTGACTGACTTATTTCACTTAGCAATATACTCTCCAGCTCCATCCATGTGGTTGCAGATGGCAAGGCTTCATTGTTTTTTATGGCTGAGTAATATTCCATTGTATATTTATACCACATCTTCTTTTAAAAAAAAATTATTTATTTTAGAGAGAGAGAGAGAGAGCACGAGCAGGAGGGGTAGAGGGAGAGGAGAGAGAGTCTCAAGCAGACTCTGTGCTGATCGTGGAGCCCGATGCAGGGCTCGATCCCATGACCCTGAAGTCATGACCTGAGTTGAAACCAGGTGTCGTCAGATGCTCAACTGACTGCTCTACCCAGGCACCCCTATATACCACATCTTTTATCCATTCACCACTGGATGGATACTTGGGCTGTTTCCATAATTTGGCTATTGTGAATAATGCTGCTATAAACATTGGGGTGCATGTATCCCTTTTTGATTAGAGGCTAAATGTTATAAATGGAAAAGGCAGAACAGGAAATGGATTATTGTACTCATTTCAAAGCTTGGTCATTATCAGCAAAGATTACCTGGTCTTCTGGGTAACGACACTTGTAACAGAGATAGAAGATTCAGAAAAGAGTCTTGTACGTACAGTGTGGCCCTTCATGTGAGACCCACTGTTCTCTGAATAGAAGTAGCGTAGACTAAGAGCAAGATGTGAACCAAACTTGTGTGGAAGCTCTCGTAAGTGATCCCTTGTATCCCTGACTGTAATCTCCTCAGCAGCTCAAATGAAAAGCACCAAGTCTCTTGCGTCTCAGAGGATCAAAATGCCACCTTCCTTCTGTTTTATTTGTTACATGCAAGTTTTATATAGTTTTATAGGAGACTTTTTTATCACGCATTTGATTTTCATAAAAATTGGGATTGTTTGGAAGAAGAGTCATTAATATTCTTTACAACTTGTTCTTGTTCCTCCTTTTATGTTCGTTCCTAGTGCAGACTTCTCTCTTATGTAAAATATTCCACTGATGCCCTTGGTAGATTTAGAGGTTGTTAAAGAAATTGTAATAACAGCTCTGGGAACAGCCAGGAACTGCCTGTCCTATACCATCTGACCGTGGCTAGCCTTTCTCCTTGTAGTTTTAAAGCCTTTGTGTACACACTAATTCACAAAACAGTTTTGATCAGTTTAAATTTAGCAAATCTTTCCAAACACAAGCTTTTCACAATCAGGACCAGAAAAGTTGGGTTGTGAGTTATTAATGCCTTTATCTGTTAACAGCGGTAGCGATACTGAAATGGTGATTGGGATTTATGAAGGGGACATTTTACTAATGGAACAACAAATGAAAATGGCCAGGAAGGAGAGATGAAACTTTTACCCAAAAAACTCCTTGGTTTGTCCTGGTGTTTTCCATAAATTTACCTTTTTCTGTCAGTAAGACTGTTTAGGAATTCTATTCATGCGTATGAATGTATTCAACATTTATATATTTAATTATTTCTATGATTATATAATAAATATGACATAAAAACTTAACAAATATATAAACATATATTTGTTATATCTATAATTACATATATAATAATACTCTATTAAATGAAATGACAACATACCTGCATGCAGACGTGCGCACACACACTCTCTCGTACCCTAGCTGATTGGGATAATTATTTGCCATGATTAAATACGGCACAGGGTTGTCTCTTTGAGAAGCAGCTTGATTTCAAATCCAAGTCCGCGATTTTAGCAAGTTCCCTTGTGACCTCTAGCTCGGGGTTTTTTGTTTTTGGTTTTTTTTTCTTGGTCCTTTTTCTTTCCTCTCTTCATGATCTATTAACCAGTGTGGCTTTTATCTCCCAATTAATAGTGGAACAGGCCTATCATGGCTTCTCCATTTCTGTGTTGTAGAGGATAGCTATTTGCTTGTTAGGTGCCCTGCGGGGCTCCCAGGGACGTCTGGCACTCCGTTAACACCGTGTCTCCATGTCGGTTTCTGAATTTTGACAGATGAACCATGGTAATGTGAGACGTGAACATTAGGCCGGGGTTTCTCAGTCTTGGCACTACTGACAGGCCCAGATAATTCTTAGTTGGAGGGGGCTGTCTTGTGCGCTGTCAGATATTTAGCAGGATCCTGGTGTCTATGTACTAGACACCAGTAACATCCCTCCCTCCAGTTGTGACAACCAGAAATGTCCCCAGACATTGTCAGATATCCTCTGGGATACAGAACTGTCTCAACTTGAGAACCACTGACCTAGAGCATGGCTGCCTACCTGGGAGATTCCCTGCAGAGTCTCCCAGTGTGAAGTCTGTATATTCCCATACTTGAAGCCAGATCATTCTAAACATATCCTCCAAATTTAGAAAGAGGCTGTTAGCCCTTTGGTGTATGATATAATAACAGACAAACCGACAGAGGGACATTTACTTGAGGAAGTTTTTAAAAGTAAACTTGAGACAGTTTGAGAATTACTTATTTTGTTTTCTCCTTAGACAACCTTCTAGGTTTAATTTTGTTGCTCTTTCAGGATGACTCGGCAGTTTTTTTTAAAAATTCTAACCTCATTCACATACTCTAATCCTTCCTTTTATTTATTGTGATCACCCTGCAGCTTAATTCCTGTCTCTTCGTTCAGTTCCGCAAACTTTTACTGGCGGGGGGCGGGGGGCTGGGGATGGAAACCTAGTTCCTGTCTTTAGGTTTGGGCAAGTATTTTCTTTTTTTATTTTGGTGGTTAGTTCGTTTTTTATCATCTGAGAACTACTGGGTACAGTCTCTTGCATAACGTTTACTTTAAACGGTTTTTTTTCCCAGTTGATTAAGCATTGACATGCTTTTTCAAAAACTTCAAAGTTGAGAGGCTTAATTGCCTTCTCTTAAAAATACAATGTATGTGTTGATGGCAGCTGGGGTGTGGGGCTTGCTCAGAAATCTTCCCGTTGCATTTCGTCTGTAGCCACGAACGGATACTATAATCCTGACAGAAAAGGGAGTGTTCACGTTGACTCCCTGGCAGCCATGTGGGGCCTGGTCCTTTAGTGCCTCAGGGTTTATGGGAAGCATAACGTGAAAGAAACCCAAAAGTAATTCTGAATCCTGGGGCAAATCCCCCAACTCCAAACTTGGTATGTCATGCCTTTTGAAATGATTATTTTGGTAGTGACATCTTTTGGCTTGAACGTCCAGATACTGGGATTCCTGTCACTGTTTGCGGGCCTTGTTAAGATGGCACTTGTGTCTGGCCTCACCTGCCATCTGCTGTGACGGAGCAGCAGTCCTGATGACGGCCTCCTTCCCTGGCCTCCCAGCTGTGGACAGTTGCTGATGCGTGAGGCCCAACAGAGACGGAATGGGCTCCCAAGATCCTTCCGTAACTGCAACTCTCGCAATGCACGGAGCTGGGATATCTTTGCTCTTTGTCTACGCCTGCCATGGAGAAGGCAAAAAGAGTCTTGGCAAAAAAAAAAACCCAGAAACCAAAACAAGACAAAACCCGGGGCCAAATGGCCTGTTCCAAGAGTTTTTGCTCAGATGGTTTGAAAGTGGCGTTTAGGGGAGAGGGCAAGGTCATCCTTGATACCGAGAGAAACCATCTCCATTGGTCAAAAAATAATGGCACCTAAAAGGATAATGTCCCTTCACTGCCATCGTCCCTGTCTTTTGTCCTCAACAGCTTCCTCCTGTGCCAGTCTGTCCTTATTTATTTTTTCTAGAGTGGCCAAGATGTCATTTTAGCTGGGTTTTAGTTTTAGTACCGTTAGCTCTTTATAGAAGCTTGCCTGGCTTTTAATTCTTTCCTTCTTTATTGCCAGACAAAAGGAGAGGGAATATACCACTAGGATACAGAATGGTTTGTAGTAAAAATGAAAGATTGACACAAAAAGAGCATGTGGATCCCCATATCTTGTCTTCAGTGCTGTCAGTTGGCATCGGTGAGCAGTTTTAAAAGAGCCAAAGTGATAGATTTTACATCCTAGGAGCGAGGAAGAACCTTGAGAATTTCCAACCTTTAAACACAAGAGAATCTATAGTATTTTGAAAGAGGAGAACATTCTCTAGCTTCCCTGGGTAATTCACCCTAATGCTTTAACAACGCTCTGCATCAGGAAGTTCTGTATGAGTTACAGCCTAAATTCTTCATGCTGGTTAAGCCTGTCCCTTCTTGTTCTGTCCTCAGTGGAGGGATCGAACAGCTGGTCACAGGCCCCAATGCAAGAGCCATTCACATAATTGAAAACTGTTATTAAATTGCCCCTTCAGCCACTCTTTCTTGCTCGTTCTCTTTTTTTGTTCATGGCTAAATAATCCCAATTCCCTTAAACTGTTCTCATAGGTCTTTCAAACCCTTTAATTATCCTTGTGCCTTTCTGCCAAGCCTTCTCTGAATTCTGGGTCAGCTGTAGTCCCCAGAACTCCACCGCATTTTCTAAGGCGGGTTTGAACAGTGCTGAGGGTCATGAGGCCATTTCCTCACCCTCTCCCTGCTTGCTTTCAGTTATACATCATAGTCATGGCGTTGCTTTTTTGCTTTTTTATGTTTTTCCACCTACATTTGTTGCTGACTCATGGTCGGATTTTGACTTTCCATCTTCTGGAATGATTAGAAGCTTTCTCTTCTTACCACGCTTCCTGTATTAAGCCTGAATTTTTGCTCTACACGGTATCTATTAATTCATCATTAAACAAACTCTCATTTCAGCCTCAGTCAGAAAAAAAAAAAATATATAGGTTCAGATGAAGCCACAGTAGATCCATGTTTCAAATAGGAATGACTTAGTAATGTTTTTCAGTTTACTGTCTGTGCTGGCTTGTCTCCTCGCTAGAAAGGGTTATTTTGATAAAGTTAGTTTCTAGACCAATGGAGCAGGAGATTGTCATAGGACGTATTGTAGCTGAAACTTGTGGTTCCTTTGACACAATCTTATCATTGTGTCTTTGTGTACAAGATAGAGAAACGCGTGCAGGAGCCTGCACGGTGACAGAACCGGCAGGAGGCCTAAGTTTGACCAGAGAAGGCTGAAGGCTGAAGGCTGAAGGCTGGGTTTCTGTGGAGCTGAGCTGCGAGGTGTCGCGGTGTGGCTCCTGTTTGACCTTGGCCTGCTTGATACTTTCACCAGGGACTTTTTGATGAGGACAGAACACATGTTTTCAAATGTAAAAACCGTTTAAAAAGAAGTAAGTTTTAAAAATGTAAAAATTACGCAAAGTGGGGAAGAACGGCTTGGCTGTTGGCTGTGAGAGTCAGGATTCTGCAAGTTTGCTGCATTTGTGCAGTGGGCTCAGACTCACGGGAAATCGTTGATGAACGTGAAAGAAACTGATCCCAGATGAACAAGCAGAGAGTAGAGGAATCACCGGAAACAGCCAAGAACAGCATTTCCCATTATACCCGCCACAGCATTAGTACTTTGTGCTGTTCATAAGCCTGAAAAGTTTAAAAAAGAAAAAAAAAAGATAAAGGTGTTGGGATCACTGAATAATTAGTGTGGGAAATCCTGAGGTCAAAGTTTAACGTGTTTCTTGACCAACAACCTTCTCAGCTTTTAATATGTTAACATTCATTAAGCATTTTAAGAGGCAGATATAATGTGCAGTGTTTCCGTAATTAATTTGACCTTCTTTTCATGAAGCACTTTGTTGGATGACTGATCTGCTGGATGCACTGGGAAGCACTGACCCAGAGATTTTACTTGAGTGGAAACCCTGTGTGAGCTTAGAATACAAAACAAAAGAAAGTCATCCAATCCTACTGTCTGGACAAGTGGAGGTACCATTCATTCCCAACAGATCATATTTGGAGAGTAGTCTTCTAAAGGACAGTGGCAAACCAAGGCATGTCCTATGAGAAATAAAAGGAATGAGGCGGGGAGCGGTGCGCCTGGGTGGCTCAGTAAGTTGAGCGTCTGACTCTTGGTTTCAGCTCAGGTCATGATCTCAGGGTTGTGAGATCGAGCCCCAGGTCGGGCTCTGCGCTCAGCGTGGGGTCTGTGCGCGCGCTCTCTCTCTCTCTCTCTCCCCCTCCCTCTCCCTCCCCCTCCCCCTCCCCCTCTCCCCCCTCTCTCCCTCTCTCCCTCTCTCCCTCCCCCCCTCCCCCCTCCCCCTCCCCCCCGCCTCTCCCCCTCTTTTTGTCTCAAACAAATAAACACAATCTTTAAAAATAAAAGGAATAGGAATGAAGAGGCATGGGACAGACATGACCACTCAGGTAGAATATTGAAAAGGCTCCGCAAACCCTGCGACCCTCTGGGTTTCTGGTGGGACGGACAACAACAGTGAGGGTAACAGTGGCACACACGGGTGTGGCTCTTGCTATGTGCCAGATACTGTTCCACGCACCTTTCCTTTAACTCGTTTAAATCTTAAAACAACCCTATCTGGCAGGTGCTATTCATAGTTCCATCTCAAGGCAGAGGAAAAGTAAGACCCAGAGAGGTAAATTTAATTCTCCAAGGTCACACCGCCAGTAAATGGCAGAGCTGGGCTTTGAACTGTTGGTGGTTGGATTCTACAGCCTCCGCTCTGCTCTTGGATTTCAGCTGTGTGTGATGAAGTACTTTTGACAGGGGTACCTCTGCTCAGGCATTCAAGATCATCCATTAAGGAGGTTGGCTCCCTGGTACGGCTGACGTTTATATGGTGGCTCTAAGAACACAGTGGCATCACATAAGAGTTGGTGCCATTCCAAAAGGATGAGTTCACTTGCATGGTCCCTTTCATCTTTAGGTTCCATGATTTTTTTCCCCCAATTTTCCACAGAGTGCCTCTGTGATGGCACTCTGCACAGAGGAAAGTGCTCCTCCACAAAAGCTTTTGATCAGTACCTCGGATTGATAGCGTTTTGCAGCTAGGAAATTCAAGGTCAAATAGCTCATTATAATGTTGTTAAATTTATGATCAGGGGTAACGGCTGGACTAGTGCTGAAGTGGTGAGCTTTGCAAGCCAAATGACCTCTCAGTCCAAGCCCTATTGCCTGTCTGCAGTGTAGGAACAGATTCCTCATTAGCGAACCACATTCCAAGAGAAGCAACATGGGTTTGCAGTGTAGATACTCATTACTTGTTTGATACTAAATAACCCTTCCCTATGTTCAGTTTCAATCGGTCTTGGAATTGGCAGTGTTCTCTGGTTCTTGGCAAAAGCAAACAAACATCTTCTCTGTAGAAAGCACTTGCATTCTAGGGCTCAAAGTATCTCCAGAAGATTTTTTTTTAAGGTCAATGTAGTATATAATAAAAAAAAAATGTAAGCACCCAAGAACCCAAGGTGAGTGAGAACCAGCAGAAACAGCAGACTGCAGGAACAGACCCACAGTAATTTCATACTTCAGAATCAATAGACAGATGGTTTTTTGAAAACCATGTTTACTCTGTTTAAAAAAATAATAATAGCTAAGATTGAAAAATATCTGGGGGCGCCTAGGTGGCTCAGTCGTTAAGCATCTGCCTTCGGCTCAGGTCATGATCCCAGGGTCCTGGGATCGAGCCCCACATCGGGCTCCCTGCTCCGCGGGAAGCCTGCTTCTCCCTCTCCCACTCCCCCTGCTTGTGTTCCTTCTCTCGCTGTGTCTCTCTCTGTCAAATAAATAAATAAAATCTTAAAAAAAAAAAAAGAAAAATATCTGCAGGGAGCCACAGACTTTGTAGAACTGACCTTAAAAATGACCAAATAGAACTTGTAGATGTTAAAAAGTACAACAACCAAAATTTAAAACTTACTGTTTGGGCTTAACAGCAGACTGGATGCTACCAAAGAGAGAAATAGATAGAAGGGATTGTTAGAAATGAAGCACAAGGAGGGCCTATGCAGACCAACATGGGTCAGGTTGAGAGAGTCTAACATTTATCTAATAGATTTCTGTAAACAGAACAGAGGGGAAATGGAGATGAGGCATTATTTGTTGAGGTCATGACTGAGAAGATTCCAGAGCTGACCAGAGACGCTAAAGATTCAAGAAGCCCAGTGAATACTAAAAAAGTATAAATAAACCCTAGAAACAGATGACCTTCAAAGGAGCAATAGTCTGCTTTACCAAGGACAATTCTTTACAGTAACAACAGAGAAAGTAAAATAAAAGTGAAATAATAATTCAGTGTGCTAAAACAAAATAAAAAGAGACAAAACCAAAAAAAGAAAAAAGAAACCTTTTCAGTCTAAAAATCTATACCCAATGTGGATAGCTGTCAAGAATATGGATTTAAAAAGGAGATTTTTCAGACCAAACAAAACCTGAGAAATTCTCCTCCAACATGGCTCTTTACAAGAACATTCTAAAGGATATACTTAGGCAGAAGGGATCCCAGATGGAAAATGTGAGACGAAAGAAGCAATGAAGAAAAACAAAGTAGCCAATATATTGGTCAATCTAACAACACACAAAAATTAAGACGCCATCTTGTAGGGTTAACAAGTAAACAGCAGTAGACCAGGAGGTTTGGGTTCTAGGACCATCTCAGCTCCTAGTCTGTTGTATGGCCTTTGAAAAGCTACCTCCCTCATCTGTGTCTCAGTTTTCTCGTCTGTAAAATGAAGCTCCAGGACCCAATGTTTTTTAGAGCCTCTTCATTATGTTTCCATGAAACACTGAGAAATAGATTGTCTAGGAAAAAAACAAGGAATCAATAATTCCTGAGTTGGTTTTTCCTTAACCTTCTTTGAAACGTTATCGATAAACACTCGGCATTTTACTTCTGTCTCACTCTTATGTATCTGTCCCAAAACTGGAGCTAAAGGGAGTGTCGAGGCACAGGTGTGTATTTTGCTCGCCTTTCTCCACGTGTTGGTTTTGCTTCGCTTTCTTGTCATCTAGCAGCCGAACAGAGTAATGGCAGGTTACTCAAGCCTTAGGGGGTAGGTGGCTCGTGTGGCTGCGAGGGGGACATTGGCAGAAACAGGCTGTGAAAAGTGGGTCTCATTGCACCACCACTGTTCTGAATTTCTTAATGTCCGGTCTGTACTGACGTGTGCCTCCTTTCCTTTCTCCCCTTCTTTCTCTTCTTGCCCCGTGCCCCACCCCCCTTCGCTTTTCCTCCTGTCCTGCACAGGCTAATAATAAGCCTGAGATCGAAGCAGCCCTCTTCCTAGACTGGATGCGACTGGAGCCCCAGTCCATGGTGTGGCTGCCCGTCTTGCACCGGGTGGCTGCTGCGGAGACTGCCAAGCACCAGGCCAAGTGCAACATCTGCAAGGAGTGTCCCATCATCGGATTCAGGTATCGGGAACCCGCCAAATGGCATTGTTTTTTGTTTTTTTTTTTTCTTCGTGTCTCTCACCTTTTTCGGACTTGATCTTTTATCTCCTGTGCCAGTTGCTGTCAGTTTGTTCCTTTCCCAAGTGACTGCCCTGGTCCCCGGGCTAGTTTGGTGGCTCTGACTCATTAGGCAGGTGGCCCTTTGCACCTTCACTGTGGAGCTCTGCAGGACCGACTGACCGCCTGCCTCCTCGGAGATACCTCTGTGGCAGGGGAATGCTGATTCATGGCGCCACCTCCTTCCCGGGGCCAGACGGTGTTAACCATCTCTTTGGGTTTTTTTGTTTGTTTGTTTGTTTTTCCTTTTGCTAGAAATTCTCTAGGAATCAGTTCTAAGACTAAGAGATGGTTTTGTTTGGGGAGACCTGTCGTGGTAGCTCAGTTTCTTATTCACTTTGTCCCATTCTTCTTCCCTGAACTCACAAGAATTGTTTCAAGCAACCCAGAACGTACTTCTTGATCGGTGAATCTGATTACACTCTTTGCCTAGTATCCTAATGAACTTCTAAGGGAATATAAAGTATGCAAGTAAATGAAAATTTCACAAAGCAGCTAAAAAGAGGGAAAGGTTCTTTATAAATTTAAAAGGGAAAGAGATAGGAAGCATAGCAGGTTATTATTCTGATATTCTTAAAAATGTCACGGAAAGCAGTTGGCTCTTAAATCTTCAGCCTCGGTGACCTGTTTTGGGAGAGAGGGGATATTGTTAATCTTACCGAACAAGAATCCCAAATCCAGATTTTGAAATGAGGCTGTATTTCAACATCTGGATCAACATCTGGGTTTCCCTAGCAGTGACTCAGCCGTCCAGTTCTCAACTAGCTATATGGTCTGTGCCTATTCAGAATCCACTTAACAGCTACGTAAGTACTCTTTCTCTAGTTCTGCTCAGACTTGTTTTATTTCTCTGCTTCGTAATAACTGCTTCGTACCATTCGTGTGCTTTGTATTCACTCCTCTTTTACCCCTGGTTTGTCCTTCTGTACTTCATGTTGTGACCAAGAGGTTTTTGCAAAAACCGTTAGAGGTTCCTAAAGCCTAGCTAGACCACCCTGAGTAGACAGTGCTCACAAAGGACACAGTTTTCCTTCCTTCCTGGTTTCTGGCCGGTATAAACGATGACAGGGGAGATGGGGAGGGGAAACCGCAGGGGACTGTGTTCCAACGCTTACCTTTCTGCTCTCAGCTTCCCTGCCTAGCCAGTGAGATTGATGTGCAGGGGGAGGTTTCACAAAATAGGAAACGGGGGTGCTTTGGAGGATCTGAGAGTGATGTTGCCTTTATTTCTTTTGCCCTTATCGAATTAGATTATTTTGGGAAGCGGCGCTTCTCTTTCTTCCTCCCCCTCTCAAAAGATGGTTGGGATCTAAAAAAGGTAGCTTTTTCCCCACATCTCCATATGTGGTAGAAGGAATATGTTTATTTGAATTGGCTAGCATTCTTATCTGAGAAAGCAAAAGGCAGGGAGAATAGGAAATAATAGCGTCTGCTGAGAATGGGGGCGGACGTACCAGCCCGTACTTACAGATTACAGCTGCTTTCAGCCAGCCCCAGTTTGTCTTTTCTTGGGGCTTCACTTATCATTTGTGGGTAACGTGGTGGTGCGGCGGCGGGGGGGGGGGCGGTTCTGAAGAGAGAGACATAAAAGAGATCATCCGAGTAACTACCTGGAAGTGAATCGTGCCAGTCAATCAGAAAATGTGATTAAAGCAAGAAGCATTTTCAGTGAGAGTCCTTGTTTCTTTTGCCTGTATTTTGTGAAATTGCTTCCTCTTGATAAATTGTTTTGAAAATAATTGCTTCAGAAAAATGTTTGTCCCCAGAATGGGTAGGGGGCCTGCAGTGCATCCATCTCTCTCTCTCCTGGAAGTTCTTTCAAAATCTTGCGTTTGGTCTTCAAAAGACTGGAAGGTTGCCAGTATCTTCCTACTTAATCTGAAAGGGTTCCTCGTGGAGGTTAAATGAGAGCTGAAGTTTTCTTCCCTCCTTCCATACGTTTATAGGATAGTCTTCCTGCCAAAATGTTTTGATACTGAAGGAGAAGCACCAGAGATCTATAGATGGAGGAAGTTAATCACTTACCTGTGGGATTAATGAACGTTGCATTTTGTTTCATGAATTAAGACCATGTGGAAGAAGGTTTACTAAAGAACATTCTTTGGGAATTGGATTTGAAGAAATACATATGTGTTTGTTTTTGTTTTTCACCAGGTACAGGAGTCTAAAGCACTTTAACTATGACATCTGCCAAAGTTGCTTTTTTTCTGGTCGAGTTGCAAAAGGCCATAAAATGCACTATCCCATGGTGGAATACTGCACTCCGGTAAGTCAGATGCCTCCCTGGCGTGAGAATTTGCTCACCTGGAAGGAGTTTCACTTCTGCACAGTATTGCAGATGATGTGTGATGCTGGGGTTTATGAGTTCCCCGGATGTTCCCCAGCTAAAGTGGCTCCTCATTGTAGGCTCCAGATTTACTTGATCCTAGTGCGTGGGGTGGTGCTGAGAAGACGTTTTCACACTGGTTTTGCACAGCCCTAGCAGTTGTGTGGACACGTTTTATGGCCTTGGGGAGGTGCTGGGTGTTGGGGTAGGGGGTGATGTGGGGTTCCTCTGAATCTATTATCCATTGCTTTCAGTCAGTCTTGCTTAACTCATGCTAGGCATTTGCCTTTTATTTTTATTTATTTTTTTGACTATTTGTACATGTATATATACAATATACATGTATATACGTGTGCCTTTGCCTTTTAAACTACTCTGTGAAGTAGGTATTATTATTATCTCCTTCCTACAGATGAGGACTCTGAGGTCTTAAGGTTAAATAATTTGCGCAAGGCTCTATAATTAGGAGGTGGAGCTTTTTCCCAAGATGTTGTTTTGGGGAAGTGTTCATTGGCTCACAGAACTTTGAAAGAATCGCTGGTGACATGGAAAGGACATAGACTTGGTGGTCAGACACACATGGGTGTCAATGTGATGTTCTTTAAACACTAGCTGCTTGCTATTCAATGCCTGCTCCGTGGCACTGGCATTACCTGGGAGCTTACTAGAAATGCAAAAGCTCTGGGCGCCTGGGTGGCTCAGATGGTTAAGCGTCTGCCTTCGGCTCAGGTCATGATCCCCGGGTCCTGGGATCGAGTCCCGCATCGGGCTCCCTGCTCCTTGGGAGCCTGCTTCTCCCTCTGCTTCTTTCTCTCTCTCTCTCTCTCTCTCTCTCTCTCTCTCTCTCCCTCTCTCCCTCTCTCCCGCCCCCGTCGCTCATGAATAAATAAATAAAATCTTTTAAAAAAAATGCAAAAGCTCAGGCCCCGCCCCTGTCTTTGTAAATCCATCCTGCATTTTCGCAAGATCTGCAGGTGGATGCCATGCGCAGCAAAGTTTGAGAAGCTCTGCTCTCGAACTTTTATGCTCTTCTTTCTCTCTTCCGTCATCAGAGCATTGACCCAGGTCTTTCACTGTCTCTCTCACTTGGATTCCTCTTGCAAAGGCAGTCAGTGATGGAGAATGAGCCACGCAGTGAATAGAATGATACTCAGTGGGTGAAACGTGACATCGCTGTGGACAGAATCATTTTTAAAATACTGCCAAGTGTGGCCAAACTTAAGGTCAACTTTAAGAGTTCTACAAACTCCCATTGATTGAGTAGCCCTCATAGTTGCTACACTTGTTTTTCGCCATAACAACTTGTTGAGGTATTACTGCCGCCATTTTACAGGCGGTCGGAGCCTTGGAGAGGTAAATAACTTGCCCAAGTGAGCCCTACTAGTTACTCCTACGCCCGGCCCGGTTTTTGTCCATAGACTTGGCTCTTGACCCCCACTGTGTCTCTTCAGTTACGGAACAAGTGCCCTGAAGCAGAGCACTGGAGTGAGTACTCTTTTACCTTGAGATCGTACCTTTGTAGGTCTGAGCTCAGTGCACTTTCCCTTTCAGACTACATCGGGAGAAGATGTTCGTGACTTTGCCAAGGTACTAAAAAACAAATTTCGAACCAAAAGGTATTTTGCGAAGCATCCCCGAATGGGCTACCTGCCAGTGCAGACGGTCTTAGAGGGGGACAACATGGAAACGTGAGTAGTGGCAAGCGCAAAGCAGTCTCTCATTTGACATATATTTGAGCTCCTCTCAGCTGAATGCCCTCCTTCACTCCCAAATGCAAACAGTCTCTCCTATTTCTTTAGATTTACTTTAGCCGAAAAGAGAAAAACAAGCTGATGGTCAATTGCCATTTTCCCACGTTAGTTGTCCCGTGACACCTACCTGTTCCAAAAGTGAAACCTGATCTCACAGGGAAAGAAACTACACGACAGCTACTAATTCCCTTATAAGAAATATGGGACTGTTTACAAATGAGTGATTCCAGTCTTTCATTTCGGTCTTCCTCCCTCACAAATCACTAGGCGTCTGTCTTTTTGTATCTGATTGTGTGGTCATACCTAGTTGCTTTTATCTCCTTGAAAGAAAAGACACTCACAGGAAGTTTCTTCACAGTAAGTAGCAATGATTCTCATGATCAAAATGGTATCTCCACCTCTCTGCAACCTTCTCGTGTTTCCCATAACGGATGGCAATCGCACACTTGTTTGTTTTTCTTTCACCTCACTCTCCACCTTTGTTTGGCTGTTGCTTTCATGTTTCATACTTAATTGGTTGGATTTTATTTATTTTGACCTCGCAGTATTTTTTAATTAATTAATTCATTTATTTTTATTTATTTATTTATTTATTTTCTTGTGGCTGAGTTTGCCTGTGTCTCTCTTCACCACCTCATTTTTTGTTTTGCAGTCCTGTTACTCTGATCAACTTCTGGCCGGTAGATTCTGCGTGAGTACTTCTGCTGAAGGGGGCTGCTACCACCAACACATTTGCTTGCTTGATTTGACAATTTTTTTGTTCTGTTGGTTTGGTTTGGTTTTTAAGGATACATTAATTTCCCTTCCTTCATTTCATTTTTTTTCTTCCCGCGGTAAGACACTTAGAGTGCCATCCACCACAGAGCGGGAGAATCAGAGTGAGGTTTCCGGGTCCCTACCTGGTCAGGCTTTAACCAGCAGACATCCTGGCCTGGAGTCAGTCATCAAAGAAACGAATGGGTTGTTAGTTCTATTCCTGAGAGACACGTTTACGTATTCTTCCGTGATAAGCTCCTCTGATTGCATAATAACATTCTTGAGCCATATTTTTTGAGATTCAATACTTCAGGGCTTTCAAAAGGATGATGGTTTGTTCTTTAGGGCCTGTTACAAGTGGACCATTAAAAATCAGCAGAATTTGTTTTATAGTAGGATGTGGAGTTTGATGGAATAATTTCAGTCAGGTGTGTGTACTTCTTATCATGCTACCGGACTAATCTTTATACACACATACACATGAGTTTCTCAGTTTTGAACTAAACTCACTTTCCTCTCCTCTCCAAACTAAATATTCAGCTCATAGTTACACATTTACACTGGAAGGAAAGTATACTCTGCACTACTGGTGTATGTGAATAATGCTAATATTAGATACCAACAGATAATTGGTTTATCTTAGGGTTTATGATGTTATTAGAAAACTCTGGGGAGTCGGTGATTTACATATTAGTAAACAAAGCATGCATTGTTTTAAAGTTACATCGTGTGGAGTATTTATAACAAAGTTTTGTTATTTCAGAGCGTACTTTATTAAAATATTTATTTAAAGTCAGACAGCTCTATTATATAGAGAAGGAAATGACCAATTTAGAAGAACTCGATTTATTTTTATTGGGTCTCTTTTATTGTTCCACCGTGTAATTTAATTTAAAGTATATCCTTTTTTAAAAATCCTGTAGTGATAAATGCAAGTTATTCATTGAGGTTTATTTTAAGTCTTTATTGGCCTAAAAGAATTGTAAGGTGTCCCTTTCTTTGTTAAAGCTGCATTATTGTGCCCCTTAATTTTGAGATACAGTACCTATACCTGATTTTTTTACTCATCAAGGGGAGTTATTTAGATTCAGTTCTGGTTTTTTGCTATTCATAGGTAATTGTTTTCCCTAACCCGGGTAGTTTATTTATTTATAGAAGTTTGACCCTTTCCTAAATGAGAAACTTCAGAACAAACTGATGGACTGAAATCCTCACTAAGCGAATGGATTTATTCTGTGTTGGAATAAGTTTTAGCCAGTTGAAATATCCAAAAGGCAAATGTGCTACAGAATAACTTTAAAAATGCATGGATGGAGGTAACACAAAATGATAAGCAAAAAATAACAGTTCCTTGAATGGAAAAAAAATGTTTATTGAATACATCAACTAATGAGAAAAAACATGACAAGTGAGTTTAATGTCACTTATTTTAAGTAGAGGGTGTTTGTCTTCAACTTTGAAGAACTATCAAATTAATGACATCCTATATTAAAATATCTTCCTCTAGAAACTAAAACATAGAATCACTTTGCCTTTTTTATAAAAAGTCTGCTCAATTATTCAGAAATAGTGGGAAATTATCCTTTTGAGGAAGAAAACCAGACCCAGCAGGCTATGGTCCCTATTTCTTTAATACCAGCATTTTTATTAAAGTCTTTACTCAGGGGATTTTAAATAATTTATAAAATATATTGCAGAGCTCTCCTATTTAGACAGAAGAACCAGGTCCTGAGGTGGCTTAATTTTGCAAGAATTCCCTCTGATGTTAACAGATTCTCATGTGGATCACAGAATTTGAACGTTGACTGACATACAGATCTTTCGTTTTTCCTCAGCGGAAACCCTTACTTACCTGTATTTGTCGTATTTTTCTTAAAAACTAAATCTAGCCTAAGCCTTTTATATTGTTTGTCCAGAAATGAGACAAACAGTATCCTTTGAGCTCTTCTGCTTTGAAACGTAAACGCATGAAAACTTACTAATGGAGTTTTCACAAAAGAGAAACCGGTGGTGGGTGGGGATGGAATTGGCCATTAGTAATAACAGGACTAATCCTTCTGGGTATATCGTTTTGTGTGTAGGAAGTAGGAAGGGAGAACAGTGTTCTTACCATCTCTCGGAAAAGTGTTTCAGAAGGCTTTGCATTTAGTTTTGTTTCTGGACTAAGTGGTTTTCTACTTATTCTTGGTTTTTTAAATGCGCCTTCTCTGAACAGGGCTCCCTTTTGGCTCATTTTCTGGTTTAAGAGGTACCTCCTTTAGTATACTTTTTTTTTTTTTTTTTTTTTTAGGAATTCTTGTGCTTATGCATGCTCTGTTAGGTGCTACTTAGTAACAAAAATCACATGGAATTAGCCTCAAGGCTAGGAATTAAAGTGCTGCATAATATTTTCTGTATAAGATTTTACTAAAGTGTTTTGGATTTACATGCCTAGTTTTCTTGGTATAGTTATGCTCAAAGGTCTCAGGTTTTCTTTGTTCTGTACACTGCCAAGGTAGCAACCATTGAAAAGGAAAACACTTAACCGTTTTCTTCCTGGTAGGCTTTTAGCTTATCAGCAGTATGTAAATGAGAAAAAGTGTGTAAATGAAAAATTGGTTTGTTCCAGAAGATAGGGCTTATAATCCAAATAATCCAAGTACTAAATTATTTTGACCTGCAGTGAATATTTTAAAACAAACCTTAGCATTTTTCTAATGCACTATTCCAGGGTTCTAAGAAATGATGTGAACTCTACCAAACTAGAGCGAAGATTCACACGGAAATCTTTGGATCTGCCTAGTAAATTGGGTGGCCATCCTTGTTTCCTCATGACAGCTTAAAGGTCTTTGTAGTTCATTACAAATTGGATTAGAGTGACACTTGACCTAGACAACACTGGTTTCATAAATAAGACATTTATCTCTCAAGGAAGACCTCAGTTCCCTAGTTGCTTGCTATACTGTGTTGTAATCATTTTAGGATTGCGTGTCTTCTTTAAGAAATGGGGATTTCAAACTTATTTCCTAGGTAAGCCTAGATAACTACATGTTTGGTTTTTTTTTTCCATATAAGTAAAAACAAATGTATTCTTCTTAGTGTTTTGACCACATCCATTAATGCTGTTTGGACGCTGGGCTAAACCAGTCCTCACTGAATAGGTTACTGTGGACTTCTGGGTCCATGCCTTTCTGTACGGGCTTTCTGTGTCAGGACAGAAGTGGAAGAGAACTTTATTCCATTTACGACCGAAAAGCACAAGTCCAAACTGGTTTTCAGAACGGATGGATTTTTTTTTTCCTAAGGTTAATCCAAAAGATACCATAAAAACTTCAAGGGTAATTAACAGATCAGATACAGAAGGGTGGGGAAAATATTAACCTTACCAGATTTCTTAGTCTCTGGAGCTTAAAAAGAAAAAGTAGGGTTTTACACCCCAAAAGCGTATAGACTATTCATGCTAACGCTCCCCTCTAGTTTTTTTCTCTGTATGTTAGCACACAGTATCCCTACTAAGAAATATTGCAGGTATTGTGACATTTTATTAGATTTAGTCGTTCTTTTTTTTAAAACATCACAGTATCATTGTGGGTCATTCAGTTTTATTTTGTGAAGTAGTAATATGGTCCTGCTACTAAACTGTACTAAATTGGTGGACATGTTACTTCCTTACAAAACAGCACAGACCAAGAGATCTTGATGTGTGGGATCTTAACAGGTCCTGGCCTGGCCTCCTGGGAATTGAAATTGTTGACTGTAAATGTACTAAGCAAATGTACAGTTTCCATTCAGTAAGAAAGCAGCTAATAAATGGCGTGGGGGGGGGGCACTACTTAAAATTTTTAACCACCTAGTGCCAACGTAGTCTCAGAACTATAGGATGTGAGAAATGACAAGGTAGGAGGAAAAAATGTCACAAAGAGATCATCTCCCCTTCTATAATTGAAACATTCCAGAGAAGATTTTGATCTCTTTTGATGGCTTTGGGGAAAAAAATGAGAAGTAGGAGAAATTACCTCTCAAACTTGGATTTAAAATAGTTGATGATATATCTAAGATATAGGAACAACCAAATGTGTACATTATCCAGAGCATTAGAAGAAAAGCATTTTAGGCCATATATATAACATGACTGTGTGGTGGGGTTTTTTTTCTCCATTAATGGATGGTATCTGTGACTAATCACATTTTCTGCCTTATAGGCCTGCCTCGTCCCCTCAGCTTTCACACGATGATACTCATTCACGCATTGAACATTATGCTAGCAGGTATGAGACTAGTTGAATGCCAGGCAAATATTGATTGAAATAACTAACCAAGGAAAGCTAACCTATAATCATTTGAAACAAACCTTTTCTTTTTCCCCCCAATCTTGTCTGATTTCTACTAATCCACTTGCCCTCTAACTTGCATGCCATTCCACTGCATGCTGTTTTTGGACACCAGTAAGAGCATTAGTCCAGAACAATCTCCCCTCATCCTGGCCTTTAAACATTTCTGATAGCTTTGCTATGTTTTGCATATGGAGCACGTTTAAGAATTGGCTTAGAAATCATCTCACCTTCTTGGAGAACTGCTAGACCAACCATCCATGGGTGAAGAAATGATACTGTGTTCTCTAGAGCATATGAAAGCATTAGCTTTCTATTTGCGTGCTTATTTAACACCAGATGCTGTAAAGAAAAGAATAATTAATTTTCCTAATCCGTGCAACTTTTTGTCCCACCTTCTCTGTGTTTCAGCGAATTTTTATGCTTAAAAACCGAATTGCTAATTGTAAGCTATCTTATGCTCGTTAAAGAAGTCTGTAAGAGTTTGGTTAACTTTTTTTAATTTTTAGTGGTAAGAAGATTTTATTATTGTCTGAGGGGAAGGAGGTTTTTGAAGGTAAAAATTGGTGGCAGACTGTTCAGAGAGCTTACTATGAGTCCATCCTTTATCAGTAGTCTAACTGCTAAATGTGTTTGTCAACCGTGGGAAGCATTAACTAGCTATATAAGTCTGTCATCAGGGGAAAGCTTTAATTGTCTTTAAAAAACAAGGGGTAGTGAAGGTACAGTGTATTTGCTGGTAGGGAAGCTTTTCTTGTAAAAACAAAAGCCTGCTCAGTGAAAGCAAGATCAATTTGTGAAGAAGAAGAAGAAGAAAACAACAACCAAATACAACTTCCCTTCTAATTTATAGCATAAATGTAGAGCTCCTAACTAGCTGTGGTCCACCACTCACTGCCTCAAATGGTTAGGGCAACACACACATTCTTTAATTTGAAGGATTCCTTTCTCTTCTTGACATGATTTATCCTTTAGTTTTCAGGAATGTTCGATTAGGTCTTGAATAGATTCTAAGAAATCACATAAGTTTTAATGAGCTTTTACGTTTTTTATCAGGCTAGCAGAAATGGAAAACAGCAATGGATCTTATCTAAATGATAGCATCTCTCCTAATGAGAGCATGTAAGTATCCTGTCTCTTTTTACAAAATGTTCCTGACGATGAAATTGCTTTGAGGGCTTTAGAGGTAGGGTAGTGCAGAAGATAGGAATTAGCATTAGACTCACTTGATCTTTCAAGGAGCCATTCGTTGACTTTTTTTCCTTTGACTCTTAACCACCTGACACGGAATGAGCTCATACAAAATGTGGCATTACTGGTATTCCAGAGTAGCAAAAACAGTGGGCCTTATTTAATACCGGATTATCACAAGTTGCATAGGCTCAAATATTGAAATTATACGAAATGCTTAATCTTTGACCAAACCTGCCAGATATTTAAAGGGGTTAGATATTAATTTTTAAATGTGATGGCTAAGTAGTATTTTCTCCACTCCGGGAGCAGACATATAATCTTGGTATGGTTGCATTGGTATTCCCATCTGGTAGGTTAGTTGGGCATTTTCCTTCAGAATCCGAAGTAGTAGATTTTTGTGATTTAGCATCTTTGCTAGCTAAATCAGGTGAGGCAATCTGGTGAAGGGTTTCAGAAGAGGAAGTACAAATTTAGGTCGAAGTTGTCTAGTGGGCTGATAAGCCAGGCCTGTCAAATAGAAGGGAAGAGAGAGCGCAATGCTAGAAATGGTTAACAGGGAAAGAGTGGCTTTCTTACTGAGTTGGGGAAGTGTTCACCTTGAGGAACACAGAGGAATAGTGCCATGAACCAAGGGCCCAAGGTGGAGGGAGCCGATTAAGAAGCTAATATGTAGGAAAAGATAAGGATCTGCTAACCGAATAGGTAATTTAGAGAGAGGGGGAAAAAAATCTAGTCAAAGCACAGCAGTGTCTACTTCGATAAGTTACGGGTGTCTCACCACTTTGTCATGGAATCTAGGCAAAGGGAAGAAGGAGTGGTAAATTTATCATGTCGTTGGTGTGGCAGCCCAGCGTCACACTCCGATGAGGCAAGAGCCTTTGTAAGGATTAGGCTGAGGGAAAGAATATCCTAGTGGCATGTATATACATAGCTGGTTATTGAAGACATGAGAACAAATCATCTGGCAGATACAGGTGATCACCTGCAAAGGTGAGTGTTGAATCAAGTCGACACTCAGTCGTTTGTATATGACTGAGTTACTTAAAACGAAAACAACCTTTTCCCCAAACGAAAGTAACTGTGGTACATTCTCTTTCTCAGTTATGGGGATAAGTATTAGTAGGTTTAGTATATAAAATACCTTGACAGGAAAATATGTGGCCAAAGAATCAACCAAATGTAAACAACCCGAATGATTTGCTTCTTTGTGTCACCACTTTTGGTGATTAGAAGCTCCAGCACATTCAAATTATTTCAAGTTGTATCTGTATAATAATGGCTGCCATTGACCGCCTGAGAGAACAGTAAGAGAAATTTAATTATAGCTCTGTTGTAATTAAACACAGGAAGTTCTTGCAATAAAATTTCAGAATTTGGGAAGAGGGATAATAAATTAGGTAGTAAAACATCTTTTTACGATTGTTAAATGAAATTTAGCTTTAGCTCATTCTGAGGACATAAAATGCATTTTGACTCCATAGTAGACAGTAAAACCATGATCTTTGGGGGGCAGATCTGGGGAAGTTGTTTGGGGGATTGGTTGACTTCACTTAAATGTTGGTTTTTAACACCCAGTAATTATTTTTAGACAACTTTTCCCTTCTCAACCAATTACCTGGCTTGACAGACCAAAATCATTTAAGTCATTTTTTTCCTAAATACATGAATTGTTTTTCAACTCAGAAGACTTAGAGAGGGGAATATCAACATACCATCCTACTCATATCTAACGAGAAACAAAGAGCCTTAGCCTCTCATTAAGAACAGAATGAAGTTCTTATAACTTAGATGTGCACAGGCTTCTAAGGAGCTAGGAGCAATACATTTAGAAAATAATTTCTCCTGTGTATTAGAGAGTTCCTAGTTTTAAGGAAACATTGCAGCTGCCTCCCCAAATGTAAGCCTTTTGCTTCTTTGTTCCTGAAGATTAGTCCTTAAAAGCTGTTCTAAAGAATGAGATGCTCAGTCTTCTTTTAATTAGTCATCCCAGTGGCTTTTTTTTTCCTTCTAGTTTTTGTTTTTCTCTCTGAACAATAATTGAATGAAACCATCATTTGTCTCCAGTTTCATTATTGTTACCATCTTGCCTCTATGGCTTTTGTAAGTTCAAACTGGCTTAGCAAAGCAACACTTTGTGGGCCCCTGAAAAAAATATTAATTACTGTAAAGGCTGCAGGGTTATTTTTCCTGGTCATTGTCAACAAGAGCGTGGGTTAGTGAACAGATTATCTTGACAGGCTTGGTAGTAAAAGCATTATAGAGCCATTGTTATGTCTTTTAATATCTGTTAACTATTGGTTGAACAGTCAACATAAGAGTCCCAGTATTTCTGTAAATCTGCTACTCATTTGCCCATGTAAATAGGCCAATCAAATTCATTTGAAAATTTGAGCAAGAAATACTTTGAATTGTCACCAATAAGATCATAGATCACAACCTCAAAAGTATCAAAATGTCTTTAGAAATAGGAAAAGGGGTCTAATTAATGGTTAAGAGCAAATGTTTCTATTTTTAAATTCACACCCGAGTCCCTGACCCCCAAAGCAAAATAAGGGGGGGAAAAAACCAAAACCTTTGATTTTATTTTCCAGAGATGATGAACATTTGTTAATCCAGCATTACTGCCAAAGTTTGAACCAGGACTCCCCCCTGAGCCAGCCTCGTAGTCCTGCCCAGATCTTGATTTCCTTAGAGAGTGAGGAAAGAGGGGAGCTAGAGAGAATCCTAGCAGATCTTGAGGAAGAAAACAGGTGAGTTTTCTTTCTAGCTTTGTCATTGGTATGCAGAGTGCATACACGTGCGTACATAGAAAAGCACCAGGAATCTTCACTTAGTCATTCTGTGTCTAATTGTTTTCTACAATAATCTGTTTAGCTCCATTTACAGATTCTCTCTCTCTCCTTTTTTGTTACCTGCAAGAAGAGAATGAATGCGATAGTATAATTAAGAAGTCCGAATTTAGGGGTGAAAGGAATTAATGCTAATGGTGGTGATTGATTTGTTGCATGTGTTTCAGAGGCTTTATGTATTTGAGAATAGAATTTAAGAACAAAGCAAGTCCTTTAATTTCACGATTATATGATTTGTACATATATTTGGCCATATTATCTACCTCAAAGCATTTAAGAAAGTAGGTTCGTTGGCTTGGTCGGATCTGGGAACGAATTCATTCATCTTATTTTCCATCCTCAAACACGGAAATCATTAATGCTCACCATCATAGCAGGTTAGTGAGACCATTCCAGTTGTCAGTCATCATCTGAAAAAGCTGTTCGCGGAGAAATAGAAACCCTAGAAGTGAAAAGCCTGAAGAAAATTCACAATGACAGCAGAGAGGACGCAGGTGTAAAAATCTGGGGGTACTCTGTGGTGTCAGGAAAATAGAAATCATTGGACATTTTTTGTGTTACATTTATTATATCACAGGTCTCTTGGTTAAGAAAGGCTTTTACGTATGATCACTTCTAACTCACTGTGCCTTCTTTAGACAAATGCCACCAGGCAAGTCTTTAAAGGAGCAGTTGCTCAAATCTGTGGGACTTAAGAACCTTTATCTCTTCGCTTTAGCCCAAGGCACCAAGACCTGTGAATCTAGACAGTGCAGTGTGTCTGAGAACTGGTGCCCTGGGGGCGGGGTTGGGGGGGGGGAGTAGGTCACCTCAAGATGAAAAAGCGAACTGCCATTCATCCATTGCTTTCTACTGCCACTGCCCTCTGTCTGGCTCTTAAAACCCCTGACCTGTGGCCATGCTCCTTATCCAGTTGGCTTCTCTTTACTCTCTTTCTCACCCCTCCAGTAAATCCTCCATACCGACTTGAATTGTGTATCTTTCCGGAACCAGGACCCTTCATGGCATTCTTCCTTCATTGCATTTCTGCATCTAGAAAAAAAAAAAAAATCCAGCTTTTCAGCTGGGCACTTAAAACCTTCCAGAATTTTCTCTTGACTTCCTTTTACAACATTATCTTCCTTTGTGCCTGTGTGTTCCAGCCACGTTGCTGTAGCAGCTGTTTCTGAATACATCCTGCTCTCATCCACTTTCTGGGTCAAGCTCAAGCTTGCTTCTCAGCCTACCCACTAACCCCCATCCCTTCCATATCTGATGAGGGAGTCCTACCCATCCACCATGACCTTCCTCTAAATAATCTTTTCCATAGAGCGCTGTTAGATCCCGACATTTGGAAGTAATCGATCTTTTGCCTATATTCTCTGAATCATGTGAACCTTTCTCAGAGAATTCCCTGACTGGTTCGCCTTTTTATTAGTTAATTCCCATTGCCTCTCTCTAACAAGACAGTGAATGCCTTTGGGGCAAGGACTGTGTCTTCATCCTCGTAATGGTCCCCTAGAGTTCCTAGCACAGTGTGAGTACTTAGGGGGTAATCAGGAAATGTTTGGTAAAAACCTCACTTTAAGAATACAGCAAGGATGTCCCATGAGTACTGTCCAGGAGGCAATACGGAACATTTTGTTGGTTGTAATGGTAACATTATTTTTGGCCTTATTTGTAAGACTGGCACTGAAGGTGATGGTAGATACAACATTTCCCCCTCCTTTATTGAGGATCCTCCTTAGTATCCATCTGTGTTAAATCTATAGTTATTTTAGGGGTCAGAGTCAAATAAGAAGGAAAAGTTGGGATTGGCATGATGAGTAGAATTTGATGTTACCCAGGAATAAAAATATTTTTGTACAATAGGATTGTTGCCATTATGCAATATATCTTTCCATGTCATTGGGTAAGAGTTTTGTCTTACATGTTGTTGGCACACTTTGCTTCTATACCATGAAAACCAGACCAAAGGGTGTTGGTAAAGAGTACTGATAACTATCATTTCATCATTTCCAGAGCACTTTAATGTATTTTGGGTCATTTAATCTCCCTTAAAGCTCTGTCAAGAAGATGGACAGAGAAATGCTGGTTCACAGAGGTTCAAAGGGCTTGACCCAGATTTCACAGTCAGCCAGTGGCAGAACCAACTTCCGGTCCAGATTTTCTGACTCAAAATAGCCAACCCTTGCACCAGAGAATAAAAAAGAGTCATTCTATGTAAACAGAATTTACACAGAATTGTGGCATATTCCCTGGAATGTACCTTGACTTGAGGCAGTATTCTTTTTTTTAAGTTTGTTGTGTTTTTTTTTTAATTTAAGTAATCTCTACACATACCGTGGGGCTCAAACCCATGACCCTGAGATCAAGAGTCGCATGCTCCTCTGACTAAGCCAGCCAGGAGCCCTGAGGCTGTACATGAATAAACCAGTTCATGTACTTGTGGTACAATGATAACCACTTTCTCCTGAAAGATATCCAAGACTACTCCCCAAGAATGAAATGGTTCATTCTGTCAAAGGAAGAAATAAAGAAAGAAAATGACACCAGGGCTCCTTACAGCTCTGAAATGAAGGATCTGATGTTGATGCAAGTCTTTGTGTAAGTCCTCCCGACCTTCAAGTAATGGTTGGGATGAGCTGCTTTCTTCCTTCCTCCACTTTGTCACATTTCACTCCCTACCGAATTCCAAAGAAATGTCTCTCCAGAGCTCCCCTCCCGAAAGTACACTATTTGGTTTCCTTTGCTCTGTCCTCTCTTAAGAGTTCCGCTCAAAGAGCTTCAGAGCTGTAGCTTTGCCTTTATGATCCCTGAATTGAGTGATGCCTGAGGGGCTTTAGTTCACCCTTTCCTGTCCTTCCTCTGAGAGAATCCAGGGGCTCAGTAGATGCCCTCTCTCAGGGCCCGCCAAGCTGACTCTATTTCCTAAGTCAAACTGGGCCATATAATCAGACTAATACAAGCATACTTTTAGAGAAAATGGGAATGGATATTTAAAGATTTTTTATTTATTTGAGAGAGCGCGAGAGCACGCATGTGCACATGGCACAAGCCGGGGGAGGGGCAGAGGAGGCGAGAGAGGGACAAGTAGACTCCCTGCTGAGCCCCATACAGGGCTCGATCCCATGACCTGAACTGAAACCAAGAGTCAGACGTTTAACCTACTGAGCCACCAGGTGCCCCGGGAATGGATATTTAAAACTGAGATTGTCCCGTGTCCCTTGGACATATACTTACCATATCTATGTGTATTTTGTGTTCCTTTATTCTGTAGTTAGGACTTAACCTCCAGATGACAGATAGCAAAGGAAAGAGGCTTAGAGATCCCCATTCCTGAGGAGATAGGTTCTTAAATTCTGTTATTCTTCTTCACGACATCTCCCCTTGAAAAAGAGAGAACGGTTAATGTTGAGGTGTCTCAGGGGTGTGTTACCTCGGTCTTTAGGATTCCATTTCTCCCAGTTGTTGGACATAGCATTCAATAAATATTTGTTGAATAAACTGAATGGGGCGCCTGGGTGGCTCAGTCGCTAAGCGTCTGCCTTCGGCTCAGGTCATGACCCCAGGGTCCTGGGATCGAGCCCCGCATCAGGCTCCCTGCCCAGTGGGAAGCCTGCTTCTCTCTCTCCCACTCCCCCTGCTTGTGTTCCCTCTCTCGCTGTCTCTGTCAAATAAAATAAAATCTTTAAAAAAAAAAAAAAAAGGAATGAATGAAATGAAGCCGAATTTATTTTAATTATAGCACTCACACATGTCCTTTTGACTAAAGCCTAATTTTTATAAAGCATTGCCTTTTAAAAGCTGTTCTTCTGCTTGTTTTTCAAAATACTTCCCTTCTCCAAACTTCTTGATTAACCAAGCATTGCTTTGTCAGAAATTTAAAAGGTTAAACACCCATTTTCCAAATCCTAGGCCGTGTATGTCTCGCCCATTGGCATTCTCTTGATTGTTGGTTAATAGTACAAATATAAAGTGAAAGCTCTGAGCAAAAGGTAAATATGACTCTGAATTTTCTCAATAGCATCTCATAAGCTTGGGTGACTAGTGACTTAGACAGTCTTTAATGTTTTATTTCTGCATAATGTCCTCACTCTGCAGATAATTCAGATTCACCGTCATTTGATGGAGACCAGTTGGATATTGAGAATTTGATCCACTGTGTGTCCTCAGCATTGCAAGCTCAGAGTTGGCTTTTTTTCTTGCACAGATTCAAAAGCCTGCAGTCTCCTGACTGAAATTAGTAGTGTCAGATTCCGACGTATTTTTCTGTGCACTGTCTAAATGAAGTGAGACTTGCCCTGAAATTCTAGGTGTGACCCTAGCAATGAAAAGGTAGCCTTTGTGAGAGACCAAAACTTATTGTCATCCTGCTGCCTGCATAGCAAATTGATTAGATTGTTCTCGAGTCTAAAAGGAGCGTAAATACTAACCAGATTCACTGGGAAGTCTGAAGTGAATTGAAGTTGTCAGCAGACGTTACATGACAGCAGGGAACTGTGGGGATTCCTACTACCTACTTGGTTACCTTTCATTGGTCTTGTTGAGCGACCGGACACAGTGTAGTCTAAATTTGAGTTTTCCTTGCTCCTTTTCCTTCCTCCAGTGATTATGCCAGATTGTAAATGTTACAGTCCCAGAAATTCTAGATGGGTTACTTACGCCACAGAGCTGAACTCGATGGAAATCACGATCCTGTTGCTTTACTTGTAAATGATGGCATGACCTTGGGCCCCGGGGCTGCCGGTTCTCTGCACAGTGTCTGCGGTCTTTACTCCGTGCTCCTTCCTTAGGCCTTTGTGCGAGTCTGTAGTGCTGGTGAGACTATAACCAAGATGAAGGGATGCTGAAGGGGGTCAGGAGTGGGCCTTCCAAGCAGCGGGAGGAGCAGAAAGTGTCAGGGGGAGGAACGGCAGGGAACATGGGGGAAACTGCAAACAGCTCTGTTACTTTTGTGGCGAGACACGAAATGGGAGCAGATGCGGCCGGACGAGTGGGCAAGGCCGGGCCTGGAAGGGCGTGCTGCTGCCTCACCTAGGACGGGGAGCCCCTCGGGCAGAAGCCCGGGACCGTACTGTTACATTTACACTTCCATCCATCACTCGGGCAGCTTTGTGGAGGGTGACCTTGAAAAGAACTATACCGGAAGAAGGAATTCAGATTGGGAGGTAGTCATGGAAACCCACAGAAGAGATCACTGTGGCCTAAAGTCAGGCAACAGAAATGGGGGAGACAGGCTGAATGTGAGTGGTATTTCTGGGCAGGGGCGCAGAGCTGCGTGCTGTGGTGGTTCCACGGATCTGGGGAGGGAGGGATCGAGTCCCAGTTCTGGAGGGCACGTGGCGAGCTGATGGTGGTTTGCCTCGTGGACTGACAGATCAGGAAGAGGAGAAGCAGGTCTCTTCTTCGTCTCTCTTTTTAAAACAAATATCAGTTTATCGGGTTTACACTATTTATAGACCTCCTTCCTCAAGGGTCAAGTAGCTGAAAGCCGGTGAATGGGGTGTGGGAGAGGTTGAGTTGAGGGCCTGGGGACACATCCACGGGTAAATGTCTGACAGTCAGAAGCGGAACTGTGAAGCTTCCAGAGATACTAGATCTAGGAGCCACCAGCTCCCAAGCAGTAGTTGAAACTGTGAGAGTGAATTTACCTACCCAGGCAGTGTGTGGCAGCAGGAGAACACTGGGCTTGGTGGAGCTCTGGAAGATTTGAACATTACAATGTCGATTTAATTACCTTTCTAAAAATAGGCCGTCGTGCACATTAAGTGAAATCCAAATGGTTCAAAAAGACACACAGAGAAAAAGGAGTCCTTCTCCAACCTTCTCCCCTGGATGTAGCGTTCCCAGCTCCAAAGGCTACCACCCGTGTTGGGTTCTTAGGTACCCTTTCAAAAGTAATCTCTACACTAAATCTTTGCAAATATATTTGTGCTTGTTGGGATTATTTCATACAATACCATGTGGGGTTCACCCTGGTCTTCCCTTTTTACTTAAAGATCCCTAATAACTTCTACATGCTGGAGGAATATGCCAGAAAAAGAGGGGAGGAGAACTTGGGGCTGATGGGAGCATTGGTCCCGAGGAGGCAGGAGGGAGAGCGGTTATGGGCACAGGAGGACGCTTGCCTCTGAAGGGGAGAAGGGCCACCTCTGAAGACAGTGTGGTAGAGGAAGAGCTGAGGGTTTGGAATGGGGGCAGGGAGCATGATGGAAGGAGCGTCAAAGGTCCTGTCGGCCTCACCTGTAATTGGTGGAGATGGGTTTTCCGAGCTGGTCTGTCCATTTCTTTGAAGTTGGATTGGGGTGGGGGAAAAGAGGAGGATGTGAGGAATTTCATGAAACTAGGCCTTCATGTCACTTGGCAACATGTGCCCCCAAAGCCAAGGGCTGCAGAGCTTAGTTAGATAAAGGGAGCTAGTTTTCCTTCGGAAATCGGACACGCAAGATCTGTTTTGGCGAGGGAAGCCACCATATGAAGAGACGCTTTGTGAAGAGAAGCTGAAGGGCAGACACGTTGAATTTAATAAGGTGGGCAGGAGTTGGCCGACTTCGCTCTACTGGGTCATGGGAGGTGGAGTCACCGTGATTCAGAGGCTCCGTTTCCAGCTAACCAGTCCAGTAACGAAATTTCTTTCAGTTTATCCAGAGTTAATCAAATTAAAGCCTGAGGGGACCAATTCAGCCTCTCCCAATTCTTGGAAGGGGATGGATAACCCAGAAGGACAATTTATTTCTCCCTTGATCCTAATTCTCTTTATAACTGTCTTGTTATACTGAATGTATTCATGTCGCCTTAAACCTTTTTGGGGAACAGCATGGCGTTTCAGTACAAATACTTCATCTGTTGAAATGGGGAATATATGCTTTTGAGAGACTGGAGTTGGCGCTCCATTCCAGGTCCTCTGTCTCACAAACAGAAATCGTGGAAATGAGAATACAAATCACACTGTTGTCTGGTGAGCTGCGATTCTTGGCGCAGGAAATTGCATAGTGTTGAAGGACTATCAGAAAAACCAAAGAACCCTTCTGGTGACAAGAATATTCAGAATTTACAGGTACCTGCCCTCCCCTTGGACAGCCTGGTTAAAGGTGAAGCTCTTAGAATCCAGTGTCCCTTTTTAGATCCTTCATGAGGACCCTTATCGTCCTTTTGGCTTGCATTACCGCACCATCCTGCTGGAGGAGAACGGACTGTGGTCCTCACTTTCTGTAGTTACTTTCCAGGCCTAAGGATATAATTCCAGTTCAATTCAGTAGATGGATGGTGAGTGCGTAATGTGTTTTTCAAAGTGCCTGCACTACAAAGATGACTAAGCCTTCGTTCTTACCTTCACGGAGCTCAAAATTGAAGAGAAGGCATTAAAACCCAAGCAACTAATGATAAACAACTAATTATAACCCATTGTTACAAGCGCTCTGGGGGCACAGAGGTGAAGGATTAATTCTGTCGGAGGGATTGGAGAGACCTTCACCAGGGGAGTTGAAGCTAAAGACCGAATGGGACTTTTCCAGACTGAGGGAGGAGAGAGGAGGAGCCTCCCAGACTGGTGGGGCAGAGAGTAATGTGCGGCCAGAGCACCAATGACGGCAATGAGAGAGTGGTGGGACGGTAGGTGGAGACCACCGTGCAAAGGGCTTTACATGTCCTGTTAAGTAGTTTGGGTTTTATCCTGTAAGCAGTTGAATGGTGGGACGGTAGGTGGAGACCACCGTGCAAAGGGCTTTACATGTCCTGTTAAGTAGTTTGGGTTTTATCCTGTAAGCAGTTGAATGGTGAACGTTTTTCGAGGAGGGGAAGAGGGAGCTAAAGCTGTGGAGATTGGTAGAAAGATCGTGGAAACAGTTCATTGAAAAATGGCCAGGTTCTGAGCCGAGGGTGTCGTAGGCAAGTGAAGACGGGATGGGGAAATGCGAAGGTCACTGAATGAATGGGGCCGGGGAAAGATGGAGGAGGGAGAACTTGCATGATAGGAAAATTTTTAATTAGGGAATGGGGAAATGAGCATTCCAAACCAAACCAGACAGCCATAGAACACTCAGGAAAAGCTACTGATTGGCAAAGGTCAATGCATAGGGAAAACGAACTGGGTGCAGAGGCCATCGAGTTCTATTTGTCCAAAGCGATTCAAGGGGCAATTTGCTATAATGATTCTGTGTATTCACTTTCCAAAAAAAGGACTTGAAAAAAATGCATAGTGATGAGATTCCCACAGCCTAAACAGTAAATCAGTGAACATAGTAGGGATTAGCAGAGTTGATGTAATTGAGATTCAGATTTGGTCCCAGCTTCCCTGCTGCCAGTGGGATAAGAGGAAACATGATTTGTTGATCTCTGAATGTTGGATGAGAGAAGCATGCACCTTCCTAAGGAAACACCGTTTTCCTGGCTCTAAATAGTAACAGAAAAAAAAAAAAAAAGCTGTCATTTAAGCACCATGTCCTTGCTATGGACAAGAACTGTTGTGAGTACATATGAGATCTTATCTAATCCTTACAGTGACCCTATGAAGGAGAAGTTGTGTCCCAAATAAAGACTCCGTGGCACCAAGTATGAAGGACATGTCATATAGCTAGCAAGGAATAGGGCTTAGATTCAAACTCGGGCGGTCCAGGACTCTTAAACAGTGTTAACACTTGATGTGATCATTGGCTAGAGTCCTTTTTATAACAGAGACTGAAGAAACTTTTATGTGATTGCTTCTAGTGCCTTTGATAATTGCTGAAAGCGTAACATTAAAGGCCAAAGAAATGATGCTATTTCTCCATGGAAGAAGGTCGTTGTTGCCTAAAATATGTTCTGCAGAATACCTCTAAGATACTCTTTATAAAAAATGAAAAGTGATTCCAAGGACAGACAAGCTCTGGAAACACTTGTTTTGGAAGGTCATAATTAATTCACCTTTACATGGCGGAGTCTAGAAGTAAAGTAACAGGATTAGCTTGGTTTAACCCAATGTTGCTTACACATACTTGACCTTAGCCCAACTGTAATGTTCTATAGCACACACTTTGCTTTTGGTAGGAAATTCAAATCTGTACTAAATTTTGAAAACCAGGCAAGGAGACAGCACAGTTGGCTCTCTCTTGTGGTTGGTGAGAAGCCTAGCTCTTGTCTTTCGGGGGACATCAGAGGAAGTAGCTATAACAGGTGTCTCTGCAGATGAAGCCTGGATTTTTCTCACAGTAGTTATTTTTGATTTGCTCTAGCAGTGAAGCCCTATAAATGCAGAAACCAAAATGATTTAGTCTGGGAGATCCAAAGATAGGTATTAAGTCATCTCTCATGGCCATAGAAAAATCCTTCTACTGTATTTATAGAACAACCCAGTGAGTAACCCTGGCTTTCTAATCAAACTACAGAGAAGAACTTCTACCAATAACTTGACAAAATTAATTTGATATATGGAATTCTTAACTGATTGAATTTTGAAAGATGTCCACCAAAGATAGCCACTTTGACTTCTATCACCTTTACTGTTGAATTTTTTTTTTTTAAACAGTTGATGCAAAGGCCAGTTCTAACTGGAGGCATCTCCTGGTATATTATAAATTCATGGGAAGATATTGCTTCCTCTTTATATCTTATAATAGGAATGCAGATATAGCGTTCATCTCAACAGATTAAGGTATAAATTTACAAAGATGTGTAGCTACCCTGTGGTCCTGTGGAATGCTACTTGAGGAAGCAGATTCCTTTTCTGGCACAGAAACGGAGGAGATAAATGATCAGTATATCTGTGTCGCTTAGCAAGTTCCAGTTCAGGGATACCATGGCTAATGGAGACATGCAGGAGACATTTGAAAAGACGAGTCTGAAGTTTATAAGAGAAGTCTGGATGGAGGAATAATGGGCGTGGGGGTGTGGAGGAGGAAGGGCTTAGAGGAGGTGGAGGCCTTAGGGAGAGGTTAGGGACCTCCCAGGAAGGAAATAGACATGGAAAGAAGACAAAGGACCTCGTGGTGTAGTTACTGTAATCGGGTATGCCCAGTTAGAAATGATTTCCTGGTGTGTATTACTTAGGTAAGTGGATGGCTTCTGCACATGACTCAGCTCATCCTTCTTTTGCCTTTTTTTTAAAACTTCCTTAAAAATTAAAGTTGACCCCCCCTTTTTTTTTTGGTATCTCCCAATTCTGGGTTACTTATAGTACCACTCCGACTGCTAACTTCAAGTCATAAATAAGTCCCTATGATCCTTTTCCTATAATTTCCTAGTGAATCAAAGTGATTATTTCAAAGATGAAAATAACCTTTATTTTTCGCTTTAGCAAGGAGCATAATTCCCAGTCCTTTGGCATTAGGGTAAAGGTCGTCACCATGGTGGCACTAGGCAGTATCCCTACACACTAGAAGGGTAAAGGACAGTGTCTCATAAATCCGTGTAGTGCTGAGTGTATAAATATATGTTGAGTAAATGAATGGATGGGTATGCTCTGGAATTTTCCTGTTCCCAGGTGGATTTTTTTTTTTTTGGTTGATTTTTGGCTGGCTTCCATTGTTTTTCTCATTTCTTATGTTATTGTTCTTGCCCCGGATCTCTTATTACACCTGATGAGGTGGTTCAATCATTTTCCACTAGGGTGAAAACATCTATTTTCTGGGCTTGTTTTTAGGCTCTTATTAAAATTCATCATCTAAAAGTATTGAGAAGTATCTGCATAGATAATTCTACATGTACATATATACCCCTTTTCTTTTATACACATGGGTTAAACTTGAATCCTCCACAGTAAAAGAGAGCATGAGAAAAGTAGTCTTCACTGGGGAAATATCCTGTGGGCTATGAGAAGGAGGATTTTGAATCTAGAACTTAATTTTGTGTAAGAGCTTCATTGAGATACAATTCACATACCATACAGTTCACTCATTTAAACTACAATTCACTGGTTATGAGTGTATTTACAGAGTTGTGCAACCATCATCCCAGTCAATTTTAGAACAATTCCCTAACCCCAAAAAGAAACCCCTTACCCGTTTTTGGTCATTGTCCGTTTCTCCCAAAACAACCTTGTTCTAGCCCTAGACGGCCCTGTTTTCTGTTTCTGTGATATGCATATTGATGTTTACATATGAATGGAGTCATGCAATATGTGGTCTTGTGTCAGTGGTTTCTTTCATATAGCATGAGCTCTAAAGAGACCTTTATGTTGTAGCATGTATTTGTACTTGTTTATTACCGAACAATACTCCATCACATGGCTAGGCCACAGTTTGCTCCTCGGTCAGCACGTGATGGACACACGGGTCGTTGCCAGTGAGTGCCTATTATGGATAATGCTGCCCTGAACATTCGGGTACAAGTCCTGGGACGTATTTTAAAGAAATGCTTCTGTCGTTTGTGTCATTGTAACAGAGGAGGTCAGAGGATCCGAGGGGGCCAGAGTGTACAGCAATGTGTGCCAGCAAGTAAAAAATAGGCCATCAAGATGAATTTACTGGGAGAATTTAAGGCCGAGTCTAACTACTCATGAGGGACTCGAGCCGGGACACACAAAGCTTAAAATGATGATTCTCCTAGCGCCTGTTATGGCTTTTTGCTGACCACAGACCGTGAAAGTTTGCTATTTTACTGTATTTGTCTGAAAATTGAAACATACTTCCCCCACTGGTACCATTCCTGGGGACTAGATTCCTCACTTCTAAAACCTCTCCAGTCCTCGTGTGCTTTTTGAATGGGTCAAGAGTAGCCACTGTCATTTTTGTTTGGGGTTTTGTTTGTCTGCCTTATTTCCAGCTCTACAGTGAGGACTAAGTTTTTTTATGAATTCTTCACTTCTTTTTTGAACTTTTGATTAGTACATTTACTCTACAGACTATAGTGTGTTGGTCCCTGATCAGGAATTTGTGAGAAATATCTGTCACTGGAGATAGACTAATGCCAATTAATATTGTCACGTTCTGTCTGTTAGAACTCAAGTAAGGTCTCCACTGATGTGTCAAGGGCATATCCCCAAAATAGAGTAAGTACATCTAGATACATGAACCCTGTAGACCTAGCCTGAATATTTTGTTACCACTATAATCAATGGCCATAATTTGGTAGTTTTAAGGAAATCTCATCCTAGATCTTAGCTCAGTGATTTTATTTTGCCTGGGTGCTCAGCTGTGACGCACTTGACTAGAGCACAGATGATGGAAAATACACAAAAATTCCCAGATTCTGGGGTTCTTACAGTAACGGCCCGGGGGCCTAGAGCTGACGTATATATAAAGAGGACAAATACTGAAGAATCTGTTTCGAAGTACTATTTGTGTATATTCTCTGCCAAGCTCAGTTAGTTGATTGCTTTCATTTCAGATAATTTAAGTACCATTTTTCTGGTAGGAAGCTTTTATCCCACCTGAGTTCCAAATCTAAAAAGCACAGAATGTAGAGAGAAAGAAGTAAGAATAATGAACACTTAGAATGCGCTGGCCATGGTTCTAACAAAGTTGCACATATGGAATATAGACCATATCCTGGCTCATTAATCCTCCTGATGTAATGACTGCTTAAGTCAGTGGCCTAGCGTCAGCACATGGCAGAGCCTAGCTTTGATTCAAGGTCTTCCTGACACCAAAACTGTGCTCTCAAGCCGTGCTCCAGTTTCCTCCTCAGCCATGGGTGGTAAAAGTCACCAAAAAGGCAATGTGTCCAAAAAAAAAAAAAATCTTATTTTCTTTACATGCTTCAGCATCTCTTTTAAAATGCAGGTATCACTAGAAGAAATGGTACATTATAAAATCCCAGAGGGTTTAATAAACTTGTATCATACCTTAATGCTGAGCAAATTTCAGTAGGAAAGGCATTGGAATTAAGAGCTCTGAATACATGAAAGGGTGACAGAAATCCTTCTCTCAAGAGAGAAGGATTATAAATAAAAGCCTGGGGGGGGGCGGTCCTACCATTTTTTACTGTTTTGCTTAAGGCAGATCTAAAATATACATACTTTTACTTTCCACCCCTTGAGCTTCTCCTTAAGTAACACTGGCCCTGCCAAAGCACACTCATGTCTTTCTCCATCTAGTTGAGGAGTATTTTTGAGTTGGTGCTTGATAAAATTTTACAGTATAGCTTTAAATAATTTTATTATAATTGAAAAGGTTCCGTGCAGCTTCCTGTTTTTAAAATACATCATGCTTGCAAGATTTGTCTCCCCCCCCCCCACTTTTTTTAGAAACTGCTAATTTGCTAGGTTTATAGTAGCTGTAATAGTTCTATATGATATACTAAATTTGCCTGAATCCAGATTGGTGGATGTGATTTATAGCTGCTTTTTATAAAGTATGAGGGTAAAGTTGGATTTCTCTGGGCCTAATCTTTTTAGATGCAGACCTTTGTAGTTGTTCCCACCTTATGAAATAGACCCTGTGTGTGCTGATGCTTTGGTATACAGGTCAGGGTCTAATACTGGTAAGAAGACCTTGGTGACTGGCACATGATCTTCAGTTCTTTATTTCAGAAACACCATGATATGATTAAGTAATTACACTTGGCATGGAACGTTCCATTTAAAGAGTAGATGACCAACATTGAAAACACTTGACCTCTGTGAATTCACAGAAAGTACACAAAAATTGTTGGCATGTTCTTTATCGTAACTAGCATGTGGGTAGTTATGATTGCTGGAGGGGCCAGGTGCATTCGTGTTTTTAGCAGGTGGATGTAAGGCCAATTTGATTCTTAGATCCATTAGTTGCCAAGGAAATTTATTTATTTATTTATTTTTAAGTAATCTCTACACCCAGCATAGGGCTCGAACTTATGACCCTGAGATCAAGAGTTGCAGGCTCTTCTGACTGAGCCAGCCAGGGGCCCATGCTTAGGAAATCTTTTTTTTTTTTTTCTTTTTCGTGTAACCTTTTATTCTAGAGTAACATTCAGTACCCGTAGAGTAGTATCCATGAAGTTCTAAAGGAAAGAAAATGTGAGCCAACACTTTGCTCATTTTCATATGTGAGTAACTGACAGGTTGAGTCCTTTCATGTTCTATTTTTCACGAGCTCTTTTTAAAAACTTCTATTTTTTGTCTAACATCATACAGTTACAATTTTTAATTTAAGTATAATTGACATACAATGTTATATTAGTCTCACATATACAACATCGTGATTCAACAGTTCTCTCCAGCATGCGGTTGCTCCGCACGATAAGTGTAGTTACCGTTATTGACATTATTCCCCTACCCTCTACTGTACTTATCATCTGCATAACTTATGACTCAAAGTTTGTACCTCTTATTCCCCTTCACCTAATTCACCTTGTCTCCCTGTTTTTCCTCCCCTCTGGCAACCACCAGTTCTCTGTATTTATGAGTCTATTCAGTTTGTTTGTTTGTTCCTTTTGGTTTTTAGATTCCACATATAAGTGAAATTATGTGCTTATTAGCCTTTCTCTGTCTGACTTATTTCATGTAGCTTAATACTCTCTAGGTTCATCCGTGTTGTCACAAATGGCAAGATTTTTTTTTTTAATCTTCTTCATCCATTTTTCTTTCAGTGGACACTTAAGTTGTTTTTGCTATTGTGAATAATGCTGCAGTGAACATGGGAGTGCATTCATCTTTTTGAGTTAGTCTTTTCTTCAGATAAATATCTAGAAGTGGAATTTCTGAGTCATATGGTAGTGCTATTTTTAATTTTTTTGAGGAAACTCCATACTGTTTTCCACAGTGGCTGCACCAGTTTACATTCCCACCAGCAGTGCACCATGTTTCCTTTTTCTCCATCTCGTCACCAACACTTGTGTCTTGGTTTTCTGGTACTAGCCATTCTGACAAGTGTAAAGTGCTAGCCCACTGAGGTTATGATTTTCATTTTCCTGCTGATTCGTGATGTTAAACATGTTTTTTTCTTTCATGTGTCCATTGGCCATCTGTATGTCTTCTTTGGAAAAGAGTATATTCAGATTCTTTGCCCAAGTTTTACCTTGTTTTATTTGGGGGTTTTTTTTTGGTGTTGATTTGTAGGAGTTGTTTATGTATTTTGTGTATTACCCCCTTATCTGATACATTATTTGCAAATACCTTTTTCCATTTAGTAGGTTGCCTGTTTGTTTTGTTGGTTTCCTTTGCTGTGTAGAGGCTTTTTACTTTGATGTAGTCCCAATAGTTTATTTGCACTTTTGTTTCCCTTTCCTGAGGAGACATACACATAGCCAAAAAAATGTTGCTGGGGCCAGTGTCCAAGAGATTATTGCCTATGTTCTTTTAGAATTTTTATGGTTTTAGATCTCACATTTAGGTCTTTAATCCATCTTGAGTTTATTTTTATGTATGAAGAAAGTGGTCCAATTTCGTTCTTTGGCATATAGCTGTCCAGTTTTCCCAGCAACATTTATGGAAGAAACTATAATTCTCCCATTATATATTCTTGCTTCCTTTGTCATAGACTATTGACCATCTAAGTATGTATTGATTTCTGGGCCCTGTGTTTTGTTCCATTGATGTGTTTGTTTGTGTGCCAGTACCATACTGTTTTGATTAGTACAGCTTTGTAGTTTAACTTGAAATCTGGGAGTGTGATACCTCCAGCTTTGTTCTTCCTTCTAAGATTGCTTTGGCTACCCCGGGGTCTTATGTGGTTCCATACAGACTGGGATTATGGGTTCTAGTTCTGTGAAAAGTACTATTGGTATTTTGATAGAGATTGCATTGAATCTTGTAGATTGCTTTGGGTAGTATGGACATTTTAACAGTATTTTTCTAATCCATGAACACTGAATATCTTTCCATTTGTTTGTGTCAGCTGCCCTTCATCAAAGTCTTGGGAGTTTTCAGAGTATAAGCCTTTCACCTCCTCGGTTAAATTCTATTCCTAGGTATTGTATTCTTTTTGCTGTAGTTATGAAATGGGATTGTTTTCCTTGTCTTTCTGCTGCCTCGTTGTTAGTGTACTGAGACACAACAGATTTCTACTTCTTTATTTTGTGTCCTGGAACTTCGCTGAATTCATTTATTCTAATAGTCTTTAGGGTTTTCTCTGTAGAGTATCATGTCATCTGCACATAGTAACAATTGTACTTCCTTACCAGTTTGGATGCCTTTTATTTCTTGTCGGATTGCTGTGGCTAGGACTTTCAGTACTATGTTGAATAAAAATGGTGAGAGTGGACGTCCTTGTCTTGTTGCTAATCTTAGAGGAAAAGCTCTGAAGTTTTTCACATTGAGGATGATGTTAGCTGTGGGTTTGTCGTTTATCGCCTTTATTATGTTGAACTGTGTTCTAAGCCCACTTTGTTCAGAGTTTTTATCATGAATGGATGTTAAAGTTTCTCAAATGCTTTCGCTTCATATACTGAAATGATGATATGGCTTCTGTCCTTCGTTTTCTTAATGTGGTATGTCATGTTGATTCATCATTTTAACTTAGTACACAATTTGATTGGCTAATATTTTGTGGAGGATTTTCTCATCTATGTTCATCAGGGTTATTGGCCTGTAATTTTCTTTCTTGGGAACTGTTCAGGTACAATAGGTAATAACTCTTCCTTAAATGTTTGGTATAAAACACCTGTGAAGCCATCTGGTCCTTAGCCTTCTGTTGGTTGGGAGTTTTTTAAATTACTGATTCAGTTTCATTACTACTAATCAGTGTGTTCAAACTTTCTGTTTCTTCCCAATTCACTTTTGGGAGAGTGTATGTTTCTAGCAATGTACGTAGGTTGTCCCGTTTATTGGCATCTAATTCTTCGTATTTCTGTTGTGTTGGTTGTTGTTTCTCCCCTTTCATTTCTTATTTAAGGACTCTTCTCTTGACGAGTCTGGCTAAAGATTTATCAATTTTGTTGATATTTCCAAAGAGCCTGCTCTTAGTTTCAGTTTCTATTTCATTTATGTCCTCTCTGAACTTTATTATTTCCTTCCTTCTATGTTGGTTTTTCCTTTTCTAGCTCCTCTACACATAGATTAGCCTCGGTTAGATTGAGACTTTTTGCTTTTTTCTTGAAGTAGGCCTGTATCCCTATGAACTTCCTTTGCTGCATCCCAAAGATTTTGAACCCTGGTGTTCCCATTTTCATTTGTCTTTGTATTTTTTTTTATTTCCCTTTTTTGTTGTTGACCCATTCTCCACGTTTGTGCTTTTCCAGTACTTGTTTCTTGCACTTGATTTCTAGTTCCATACCCTCCTGGCCAGAAGAGAGGCTTGATGTGATTTTAGTCTTCTTAAACTTCCTGAGACTTGTTTTGTGGCCTAACGTGTGATCTGTCTTAGAGAAGGTTCCACGTGCACTTGAAAAAAAAAAAAAAAGTGTATTCTGCGGTTTTTGGATGAAATGTTCTGGTTAGGAAATTTTATAATGTAAACTGGTGTCTGGACAAGCATGTTTGTACATTTGATGCCAAAAAATGCATCAGCTACATCTATGTATTTGTAGATTGGAGGGATTTTTACATCTATGTATGTGTAGATTGGAGGGATTTTTTAAAGCTCTATGGAGAATAAGAAAATAATGGGAAACTTCCTTTGCTGCTGGAAGAAACTGTGGTGACAAAAGCCATGTGTGCTGAATTTGAATTAGTGTTCTTTAGAGGGCTGCCAGAGAAATATAATTTACAAGATAATCAAGAATGTAAATAGATTCTCTGTGGAGTCATCTGATTGCTGACATATATTCAACTATGTTGAAATGACAGCATAAATACATTTCTAACAATTAGAGAATTAACAGGGGTGAGATGTACATGTATTAACTGCAAGAAAAGCGAAATATATATTGGTAACAATATAAATCGACAACCGTTAAAGGGAGTAAACCATGTATTTGTAGTTAAGCTTTAAAACAACTCACCTTGGAACAGGGGTAAGTATCCCACTGGTCTTTTATGGAAATTTTATAAATACTGTAGTATCACGACACACTTTAAAAACCTCTATGCCAATGCCTTGGAAATATAATAACTTTAATTCCAAACCCCTCACAAAAATATGCCCTGAACAACTCTGCGACCGTGACCACATTTATTAGGAAAAGTTAACCTCTAAACATCAGTCTTTCAAATAAACACCTTTCAAAGAGAATACCAACTCCAAGAACTTGGTATTTTCCTTGTTTTCTGGCCAATTTTGAACCTTTGGCGGGACACGTTGTTCTGCCTCCGAGCTTTAGGAGGGAAAACTAGTCCCACAAAATTTTGTTTTTGAGCTTAATAGAAGATTTGTTTGGCTCATTTATTATTTTTTTTAAAGATTTTCAAGTAATCTTGACACCCAACATGGGGCTCAAACTCACAACCCCGAAAATCAAGAGCTGCCTGTTCTACTGATCGAGCCAGCCAGGTGCCCCACTCATTTGGCTCATTCCATCCTGTTATGGTGTATTTATGTTTGAGTGCACACTGAGGGAGCACTGACCGTACGTCCATAAAGTCAACATGTCCGGGTAGGCTTCTGATGAGGATAACCTGAGCCCTTGTTCTGAGGCATCTTCCTCTGCTCCTGCCATTGATCCCGTGGTAGATAGCATATGGAATGAAAAGAAGAAAACCAGGGCCTGGGGAGCAGCATGTAGGGATAAGTTAGTGGACTTTCTGTTCCTGCTGTAACCACAGGAATTATTAAAATTCTCTTTAAATGCCTGGCTCGGGGGCTCCACCTTTTAAAAATCAGGGCTCTGGGGCGCCTGGGTGGCTCAGTCGTTAGGCGTCTGCCTTCGGCTCAGGTCATGATCCCAGGGTCCTGGGATCGAGCCCCGCATCGGGCTCCCTGCTCTGCAGGAAGCCTGCTTCTCCCTCTCCCACTCCCCCTGCTTGTGTTCCCTCTCTCTCTGTCAAATAAAAATCAGGGCTCTGCAAAAACACATTTGGAGAGACATACACAGACTTGTACTTGAAATGAAAAATGACCAGTTTGGGCCTCTGCCGGCGACAAGAGCTTCTCCGTAGCCATGGATGTGGCATGACGCTCTCCTGCAGGTAGCCTGGGGAGGAGGTGAGGTGTGCAGTTGCGAAGGAGAGCATTGCTTCACAGCCTTGAAACCAGGACCTGAACCATGGTGCCCGGTGATGAGAGAGAGAGAGAGCAATCACTGCATTCGTACTGCTCAATCCAAGAGCCATAAACTTGCGATCTAAGACATAGCTCTAGACCAGAGGCCCTGGGTGGGAGCAGCCACAAAACTGCTTGACAGAGAGAGGTGAGTTGAGGAGGAGAGGAACGTAATAAGGCAATAGCAAAGAACTGGGGCGCCCGGCGGTGGGTTGAGTCAGTAAAACATATGACTCAATCTCGGGGTCGTGAGTTCGAGCCCGGTTCTGGGTATAGGGCTGACTTAAATAGATATGTAAAAAATAAAATAGCCAAGAACCAAATGGATCTGCCAGAGAACATCTTTGGAAATGCAAACTGTGGTCACTGAAATTACTAGACTGTACCCCATCAGAGAAGCTCAGGGAATTAAAAAAAAAAAAAAATGTAAGTAAGCATTGAAGAGAAATGGAGAATTTACCACCAGGCTCCCAAAGATATCTAGGAGGAGTTTCGGAAGAACATGGAGGAAATGGCAGAGAAGCAGTATTTGAAGCCGCAATAGCTGAGGATCTTCCAGAACTGAAGAAGTATATGAGTCTTGAAGGAAATGATCTCCTGAGAGCACTTTCCCACATCTGGGAAGGCAAGAAAGGGCCTCCGTAGAGCAATTGGTATTCTTCACAGCCCCGTTTTGGGAAGCCCTGGCTGAGTCAAATGAGCCTTTTCTGGTTTATAGAAATGTAATGTGTTGTATATACTAAACCATGTTTTATGAACAAAGACACTTAGAAAGAACTCAGAAAAAGAGAGCTTTTTGGACAACTAGACCCTGAAGATCAAGATACCAAGGAAGACCTCTCCAGAAAAGGTAGTCTCTCCTGTGTGTATCTTTGTGAAGAGTGGGTGGGAAGACGGTGATCATTTGCTGTACTATGCTGAAGTCCACATCTAAAAATAGTGTTTTCAAAACGAACACTGTGGATGTTGAATAGGATTCTCTGTTAAAAGATGGTGTTGGTTGGGACTTTGCAGTGAAGCTGGATTTCTTCTAGGTTCATGAACAGCTGCTGGGGGCGGGGGGAGTTAACTCCCATCACATGAAACCTCGTAAACACTAGATGCTGCTTTAAGTTCACAGAAATATTTCGATGACTGATTGCCAGTTGAGCAGCTAGGAATTGGATTTAATTGATGTCAACAACCACATACCTTGGTTCCTACCTAGAGGACTGATGCGCAGAATCTGGCTTCGGGTAAACATGTTTCGATAAAGTGTCTTATTACTCCCTTGTCAAAGCGACTTGCCCTGAAACAAAGTGCGTACACACAGCTCTCCTTGCAGATTCATAGAAGATAGACAGGATTTCAGTCAAAACAGATCAGAGCTGATATTCCTGTAGATGAGAAAGATCAGGTATTGATTTCCCGCATGACTTTCAACACTTCTAGAAACCTTGTAAAATGAGGTCCAGGATAGAGCTTTAAAATGAAAAAAAAAAAGATTGGATTTTATGTCTTCTTCCACGGGGACATCCAGCATTTTGGAAGCCGTACCATCCCCTGTGGATCTTTCAAGTATGGAACATCCGAAAATATTTCCTTAACTGAAACCTGGTCATGAGATGATCCTACTTTCTCAAGCTGGACAGCGGGAAGACTCTGCTTGTCTCTCGTGCCTTTTCTCAGAGATCCAGACCTCCCCCATTCGTGGATAGGCAGTTCTCTCAGCTGACGAAGCATCGTCTGTGAGCAACGGGAATCTGTCATCTTACTTTGGTATTTCCTGAAACTAGAAGAAAGAGATCAAGTGTTCTGATCAATAGTAGCAGTGTCCTCCGCTGGAATTACCGTCTCAGCAATTCTAAAGCAAGAAGGAAATCTGTACCCTTAAATGTATTTATTAAAAAACATAAACAGTTTCAGCATTCAACCTGCAGAGCTAGAGGAAAAAACACAGTGAATTGTAATGGACGTAAAGTAAGATTGGAGTTCAGAGACTCAGCACATTCTTGGATGTGCAGACTCCATAACACGAAGTCAGTTCTTCCCTGTTGAACCTATATGCCCCCACTGTTATTCAAACCCTAAGTTTCAACAAGAGCCATGACACTTTTAAGGCAGGACAGAGTAGGAAGTCCTCCCAGACACCAATTTATTTCAAGTTGTAGTAAGTGATCTGCATGGGGACTTAAAAATAAACCCACAGAACAGAGCGCTCAGAAGCACAGTGATGTATTTATGGGCACTTGATGTATTGCAGGAGCTCCCCTTAGAAATCGGTGAAGAAAAGATGGACTTTACAGTCAAAGAGGCTGCCTTCATCACTTACCTATGGGATTGGGAGTAAAATTAGATCATGTCTTTAAGACACCAGGCACAAAAGATTCTGGGTGAAGTAAACTTTAAAATGGAGGTATAAGGAAGATTTTCTTAAAACATAAAAAGCAGAAAACATAGAGGAATATATTGAAATTTAAAACGTGTGTACTACAGGTTGCCATGAACGCGTTAAAGAGATTGCTGAAACCCCAACAACTCCACATCCAGCTATGTTCTGTAAACAGGTATCCAAGGAGACAGAAGGAAGTTAACTGCATCTTTGTTTGCAGTAGTGATGGGTGGAAACTTAAATATCCACTGACATGAGAATGTTGTTCACCTATTCAAGCAGCAGAATAATACCTTAAGACAATTCAAATCAGGAACTATTATGTATCAACCTGGATAAACTCCAAAGCAGTGTTGAAGGCAAAAAGCAACTCTCAGAATGGTATGTATCTTCTTAAACATAACGTTCTTAAAGTTTAAGAACATGCAAAACAACAGGTTCAATCACATGAAATGGCCACTTTTGTAGGTAAGACAAACAGCCAAGTATCAGCATGTGCACTCAGTTCAACCTAATCTTTGTGCATACATTTGTGGTAATGGTAGACATTGAATTCAGAATGGCATTATCTCCTTTGGGGGGGGGCAATGGGGGAGAAGGGTCTGCTAGGGTATCGAGGAGAGTACATAGGAAAGCTGCAGCTTTATCTCTTCAAAAACTTTTTGAAGAAAACACGGCAAATGTCTCATTTATTGAAACAGTGTGGTGGGTTCATGGTTACGTTGCTGCTAAGCTGTTCTCCATTGCTGTTGCGAATGTGGGAATTTTTTTTTTTTTTTAAGCAAACCGGTGTTGACAGAGGTATAAAAATTTGTAATCTCATGACATTATAAGGAAAGGGTTGTAAAATGAACCCATTGCTGCTTGCTCATCTGAATGTGGCGCTCATAAGATAAGAGGTTGAAAAGCATATCCCCTCACACACCAAGCCGACTCTTCCGATGTTCTTTTGTTTCTTAAGCATTGCGAGGATCGTCATCATGAAAACCATTCATTAAGTACCTCTCTTTTGCTTGCTATTGTGTGTGGTGGTGGTCAGATGTCTCTCTCTGCCATTTTATATGAAATCTGATGATGATTTTCAACTTTCTGGGTTTTTTTTTCTTTCTCCACTTTCTGTGATGCCAACAGAAATCTGCAAGCAGAATACGATCGTCTCAAGCAGCAGCATGAACATAAAGGCCTGTCCCCACTGCCGTCCCCGCCTGAAATGATGCCCACTTCTCCCCAAAGTCCCCGGGATGCTGAGCTCATTGCTGAGGCCAAGCTACTGCGTCAACACAAAGGCCGCCTGGAAGCCAGGATGCAAATCCTGGAAGATCACAACAAACAGCTGGAGTCACAGTTACATAGGCTCAGGCAGCTGCTGGAGCAAGTGAGACCCACATCTCTCTCACCTGGGATATCGACCGAGATTCCTTTCTCTTCTCTTAGAGAACTCCGAGTCCATTGTAGAATTGTGACCAGTATGGATTTGTTGAGGACTTAGGATGTGCTGAGCAAAGAGCTGGCTCTCAAGGGAAAGACGACGAGGAGGAAAGCTAGTGTATCTTTTTTATGTTTGTTCAAGATTGTTGCCTACAAATTTTTTTTTTTTATTTGAGCCATTTAAAATTCACCTTGGGGAAAAAAATTCTGCAAGGTTTCCCCTGGTCTCCTAAAAGTGAGAAATTTGTCTTATTTCCTGGTAGACCTTTCCATTTTTTTTTTCTAATTCCTAAAACATAATTGTTTCAGCCTCCAGTGAAAACCTAGCAAGATAGTGCATTGTAGTAGGCCCTGACTTTCTGGGAATTTTAAAGTTTGAGCTATGTTCTCTCCATCCTGTTACTTCATGCTTTACGAAAGTATGAATTCTCTCCTACGCTGCTGTGGTTTCACAGGGTTTTACCATTCTCAAGTGACCTTCTAAATCTTTCAGTTATTTGGTCTAATGATTTTATATATCTTGTTCCATCAGGGCTGCAATTTCTTTTCAAATGTGTAAGGCAGGCACAATTCAGGTACAAAGACAAGCTCCATGGAGCTTATCAACAGCGACATTTGGGAGGTTTCTTATTGGAAAAGGTTCTAATTTCTGAGTCCTATGAGTAACCCTTTTATATTTGTACAGTTATTTGAGTGTTTATCCTGAAAACTAATCCTGTTTTCTTTTGGCTACCTTAGCCCCAGGCAGAGGCCAAGGTGAATGGTACCACGGTGTCTTCTCCTTCCACCTCTCTTCAGAGGTCAGACAGCAGTCAGCCTATGCTGCTCCGGGTGGTCGGCAGTCAGACTTCAGAATCCATGGGTAAGCGTCTCTCAGCCGCTCATGGATTTTGTTTTCTCTTAAGGTCTGGAAATGGTGAACTGTTTGCTCAGAGGTTCACATCATCAGCTAAGTCGCCTACTCTATACAAGCCACGGTCGTAAATGTTTTCGGGGTGCAAAGATGAGTCATATGGTCCAAACCCCCTCAAGGGGCCGGCCATTCAGTTACTCAGAACAAGGCAGTGTAGTAGTCAAATTTCATTCATTTTGGAGAACAGAGAAGGCTTTACGATGAATGGGTGTTTGGGAACGGTTTTGAAGGGTGAAGTAGGAACCCGGCACTCTTTGAAGAAGGAAGAGTGTGAAGTGGAGATGTAGAGATGAAGACCTTGGGCCCTGGGCAGAAACAAGCCAACAGTCCATGTCAGTAGAGAAATGGGGTCCAAGCAGAAGGGCCAGGGTAGAGGGAGGGAAGTAATGCCACAGAGGAAGGTTGGGGTCACGTTGACCAGAATGTTGAGCAAAGGTGTTGGACTCATTTTGGTCGGAGTCGGGGAGCCACTGAAAATCATATACACCTGGTAAGAAATGTCGCCAAAGAGGTATCCCGGCAGCTGTTTCTGGCGCAAAGTAACCCATCTTTCCACCTATACGAGGCCAACACAGAGGCCCAGTTCTGGGAGTTCATAGTGTAGGCTTGCTAGAAGACTCGGAGACTACTATTTGCAAACCGAGTACCTAGGGCTGGGGGCTTGCCTGGAAATGATGGGGTTGGAAGGAGATTGTGATCCTTTTGACTGGGTACATACTATTTTTGAGAAACTGGCAGGTCTGAGTCGTGTGCGGAAAGAAGCAAAAGCACAGGTCTGTGACTGGTGTGAAAGGGCAGGCTGGGGAGGCGACAGTGCGCTCCACAGAAGTGGTAGCTGAAGGGTATGAGAGGAGAAACGTAGAACAAAGGTGTTTCGATCCCGTGTCTTGAGAAAGACCTCCCTTTGAGTAAGGGGGTAGTGAAGGAGGGGAGAGCAGGTAGAAGGCAGATGTGGGCAACAGGTCCAATGCAGGAAAGGGCTCAATGGGAATGAAAAGAAGTGACAGCTCGTTGGATCATGTCAAGATCAGTTAAGACACTTTTGGAACATTACTTAGTCACAATGAGGACTTAAGTGAAAGATGAGTTTGTCGAGGAAATGGTCTAGTGTTATTCTTCCACAGTGTTCTTTGCCAAGGACCGGGTTCTCAGAAAGCTGGAGGGCGTGAGGCATAAATGATAATAGAATGTCACCAGCCATCTGCTTATTGGCTTTTCCTGCCATGCTAGACTTAGACATTTGGGGGAGCTTTTGTGAAGGCCGCAAATACTGGGTTTATCCCCCTCATTTCTCCTCCTCTCTCTTTTTTTTAAGGGCGCCTGGGTGGCTCAGGTCATGATCTCAGGGTCCTGGGATCAAGTCCTGCATCGGGCTCCCTGCTCAGCCGGGGGGGGGGGGGGTGTCTGTTTCTCCCTCTCCCACTGCTGTGCTCTGTCAAATAAGTAAAAAATCTTTAAAAAAAAAAAAGATTTATTTTAGAGCACACACACATGGGGCAGAGAGGCAGACTCCCCGTTGAGCACAGAGCTTGATCCCACAACCCAGGAGAATGCGACCTGAGCCAAAACCAAGAGTTGGACACCTAGGCACGCCCTTCCTCCTGTCCTAAGGCCCAGCATGAGGAATCCCATCTTTTATGTTTCCTTTTCCCTGGATCCTAAACTGGTTATACTTGACTCTCTAGATCTTACCTCACAGAAAGGGAGAGACCTGGGTCTCCTTGATTCCTCACCCTCAAAGCTCTGATATCATGGTGTGTTGACAAATTCATTTTGTACCTAAGGTGTTCCATGACAGTAGCATATAGAGAGGTAAAGTGATGGACCCAAAGGAAGACTCAAGGGACCATGGTCAGGAAAATTTCAAAGTTGGACATTCATGGGGACCACTGAGAGGGGGCTTTTCGTGGGCTTGAGGAGACCAGGTTGGTTGGGCTCATCAGATGGTAGGCAGGTTCTGAGGAATGGAGAAAGACACTGAGGAAGGTGGATGAGGGGGCTGAACGATGAACTTCAAGAACCTCAGGCACTGGGCGGGGTCCTGTGTTCCTCCAGAGAAGTCAAACCTTGCAGGAAAGCCAGGCTTCAGTTGTTTCGTGAAGGAACAGAATGTGGGTGAAGTGGCTTTCCTGGCTTTATCACAGCTCAGTGATTGGGGGCAGTGTTCGCCTCAGATTCTCTCCCCACTGTGCGATCTGAATAGAACTACTGGACCGCTGACTGAAAATGAGAGTTTGGCATAGGAAAAAAACGTATGCCTCTTCAAAGTCTGTAAACTCCAAAAACAACAGGTTTTGTACCTTCCTTTGAAGCAAGCAAAGCATGTGAAACTGCATTGCCTATTTTAACAAGTGAGATTCACGGCCCCGGGTGCTGAGAAGCAGTCATTATGTAGGCCTGCCAACACTGGCCCAAGAAAGCACTCAAGTCACAGCACATGGCAGAACAGAAAACAAGGAGAGAAGTGCTCTGTTTGGGTGAGTTCGGCTAAGTGGCTAGTAGAAAATGGATTGGCAACATTTGTTCTCTGAAAGAAAAGACTAAATCCAAAGGTGATCTTTTTTCCAACTGTGTAAGTCAACTTCCTTTCAGTGGGGGGGGGGGGGGAAACAGCGATCTTCTTGAAGGACACACACACAGGTATTTAAGTGTGTATCCTTGTGCTTTGAAGGTCTGAGCTGTGATAAGGCTGGGATTTACAGAACCATAGTGTGGACAGAGAACTGCATTCTTTAAAATGACTTCTTTTAAAAGCAAGAGTGGGTGCTACCTCAGGAGTTGGAGTGCTTCCTCAAACCATGAGCTACTTCTCACTGTACATCTCTACGTACCATATGTATGTTGCTATACGTTTTGTTTTTTTTTTTTAACTGGGACAGTGTCATGAAGCTTACATTCTATTGGAAAAGACAAGCAAATTCACCAAGTTTGGCTTTCGTGAGCTATGTATACAGGAGCTTTACCAGCAACTCCTCACCTCTGATGACCCCGACCCTTCTTCCCACTCACTTCTCCTTAAAAACGTTAAGAGATTCCCTGGCTGCTTTAGAATAATTTCAAACTGTGGCAGAATTGGAGTTAATTGAACAGTCTGCCACATTTATACTTTATGTGCATATTAGGTATGTGCAGAGTTTAACTGACCCATTTAATGATTACATTCCATATATAATGACGCTTCAACCTTAAATACTTCAATGTGTATCTTCTGAGGTGAAAGATGCCCTCTTACATAACCACAAAAGAACGATCACACTCAGGAAATTAACGCTGATACAACACTGCTAGACGTAATTTAAGTAAGTTGAAATACCCCCAGTTCTGCCAGTAATATTCTTTACGGCTCAGCGAAGGGTCACATTTTGCATTTAGTTCTTTCTTTTTAGTCTCCCGTGATCTAGAACACGTCCCCAGCCTCTCTACATTTTTCACAGCACTGACATTTTAGAAGAGGTTCAGAGCAACTTGCTCTGTAGGCTGTCCCTCACTCTTGGCTTCAAGTAAAATATTTTACACCCCATTACCACAGCAGTGATGTATCCCTTCTCACGGCATCACTCAAGGCTTTCCTCAAGACTGCCAGGCCCCTCTCCTGAGTGTCTTTGGGATAAAAATGTAACCCAGTCTTAAATCCTGGTCAGCTTCCAGAACATCGTCTAATTTTCCAACCTACACAAAGATAGTCCTTTACCACCCTTTTTTTTAACTTTCTTGAAGTACGATCTTGGACATATGCGTACACCCCTGATATGACAACAAGGTACTAGATAGATTCGTCACTCCCAAAATACACCCTTTCTCTACCTTCTTTAGCCAAGCCCAGCTACCACCAAGCATCAAGGTCAGTCTGTTCTCATAAACAGAGCAAAACACTTCACAGCTTCTGCCAATGATCAGCTGAACTCCCCCTTCCTCTGCAGCCTCTGAACGCGATCTCTCCCTCCATCGGCAGGGCTGGTGCTCATCCACACAGAGCCCGCTGTCGCGCTCACCTGTGGACAGTGTTTCCTTTAGCCCCAAATATACCATCCTTTCTTTTCAGGGAATTTCATCCTCATTAGATCTCATAATCTATTCTGTTTTTGTAGTTAGTAGCATTTCCTTCTTCTCCCTAGCACTTGAGCCCTGTCTATGCAAGAAACAAACATTCAGTACAGTGCTTGCGAAAGGAATGTTTTACTAAGCAAGCCCAACACATCCCCGTGTACACATGCCAACAATCCACACACTTAAGAAGTTTCCCGGGGAGGTTCTGGTTAAAGATGGCAAGAGAACTGGGTCCTGAAATTGCCGCCTCCCACAGACACAGCAAATCTACAGCTACATACAGAACAAGTGCCTCGGAAAGAAAGTCAGAAAGTAGCTCAGTGACGCCTACACCTATCAGGCAAACATGGCAAGGGGACACCCCACAATGAAACAGGTAGGAGAGGCTGAGACGCAGTGCCACCATAACCCCCCTGGTGTGGCGACACACAACCGGGAAGGAGCTCACAACTTTCAGCTTCTTCCTGAGGAGTGAGCCTCCAAAACATCTGGCTTTCAATTCAACAGGGCATGAGTCCAAGAGATCCACAAGGTTATAGTGAACGAAGAGACAGTACTTAAAGGACTCACAAGGACTCCCTATGGCTAACCCTCCACGGCTCAGCTCAGAGGCAGCACACTGAAATGCGCCCACTCTTCCTTGGAAGAGGCCTGTTTGTTCCTGGTAAAAGCTTCGGCCTGAGGTGTAGGCTTCTGATTTAATACACATTTAGGGACCACTTGAAATACTCTGCAGAGACTGCGGAGGCTGGTGGGTGCCATCTTCCTGCCTCCCTGCAGGTCATGTGCTAGCTCTTGGAAAGGAGAATGTGCACATATCTGATGCTCTGGTTTTCGTGGCTGCCATCCAGTAAACACAGAGCTTGATCGTCTGGCTCTAGGGGCCAGCAGAGCTTGGGTTCACAGGTTCAGGGTGATGGCAGCAAACAGAAGAATGTAAATGGCCATCACCCAGGAGGGAACAAACCCCCAACTCCCATCTCCTCGTCTGTCCCTGAAGAAAGTATAGCTCCACACTTTAGAAGCTGCTGGCTGAGATCCTCCCCTCTGGGACACTGACAGGTCTTGGCATGCCCTCAAATCCTGGGTGCCACTAAGAACCAAGAAGGCTGCCGGGACGATTGCAAATGTGTGAGAGACGACCAAGAACTAGGGCAGGGTTGAAAGATAAGGTTCATCTCCTACAAGATTTTTAAATCCATCCAAGACTGGGAGAGGTGGCTGTTTTATCCAGTGCATAGAAGCCAACACAATGTCAAAGAAAATGAAATGGGCTATGTTCCAAATCAAAGAACAACATAAAATGTCAAAAAAGACGTGCATGGAGCACTGGGTGTTACATGCAAACACTGAATCATGGAACACTACATCAAAAACTAATGATGTACTGTATGGTGACTAACATAACAAAAGAATTATTTTAAAAAATAGCAAAAAAAAATTTTTTTTCATCGCAAAAAAAAAAAAAAAAAGCTCGTGAAATGGAGAGAAGTGATTTACCTGATAAAGAGTTCAAAACAATGGTCATAAAGATGCTCGTCGAGGTCTGGAGAACAGTGCACATAAGTACCCAATAGAAACCGTGAAGCAGAAGAACACAGCAATTGAACTGGGAACTACATGAGAGGGGTTCAGTAAGAGACTGCATGAGAAGCTTCGAGGACAGGACAGAAGACTCCATCCACCAGAAGAGCAAAAAGAACAAAGACCAAAAATGGCCTAAGAGAATTATTAGGATACTCTCAAGCTGACAAATATTCACATTATAGGGATTTCACAGGAGCAGAGAGAGAACAAAAGGGTGAGAAAACTTTCCTAACTTGAAGAAGGAAACAGACATCCAGATCCAGGAGCCCAGAGAGTTCCAAATAAGATTTAAAGAGACCCACGCCAGGACTCATTAGAATTAAATTTTCAAAAGATACAGACAAGGGAGAGAATCCTCAAAGCAGCCCATATAAAACCAGCAGCAGATTTTTGAACACCTACTTTGCAGGTCAGAATGGAGCTGGATGATATAGTCGAAGTGTTGAAAGAAAAAAACTGCCACCCAAAATACTCTGTCTGGCAAAGTTGTCCTTCAGAAGCGAAGGAAAGATAGAAAACATTTTCCAGACAAGCTGAAGGAGTTCAGTACCACTAGGAGTGTCTCACAAGAGAAGTCAAAGGGACTTCTAGGATTTATTTGTTTTAGAAAGAGAGAGTGAGCAAGCGGCCTGGGCAGAGGGAGAGTCTGGAGCAGACTCCATGCTGAGGGCCCAGCCTGACATGGGGCTTGATCCCACGACCCTGAGATCATGATCTGAGCTGAAACCAAGAGTCAGACACTTAACTGACTGTGCCTCCCACGCACCCCCAAAGGGGCTTCTTGAAGCTGAATGAAAGGATACTAATTTAGTAACAGGAAAACATATGAAAAGATAAATCTCCTTGGTAAAGGTAACCATATCATTACATTCGGAATAACGTTGTGATGGAGGTGGATTAGCCACTTGGAAATTTCGTAGGAAGGTTAAAAGACAAAAGTAGTAAAAATGACCATAATAATTCGTTAATGGATGCACTAGATAAAAAGATACCAGTTGTGACATCCAAAACATAAAATGTTGAGAGGGGAGTAAAAATGTAGAGCTTTAGAATGCATTCAAAACTGAGTTATCAACTTTCAATAGACTGTTACAAATAGATTTTACGTAAGCCTCATGGTGACCACAGAACAACAACTTGTAGGAGACACACAACAGAGAAAAAGAAGTCGTGGCATACAACTACAGAAAATCATCAAACCACGGAGGAAGAGAACAAGAGAAAAAAAAGGAACAAAGGAAATACAGAATAGCCAGAAAAACAATTTTGAAAATACGGGCGTACCTATGCAAAATTACTTTAAATGAAAATAGAATATAGTCTCCAATCAAAAGACCTAGAGTGACTAAATGGATTAAAAAAAAACAAGCCCTGTCCAGGACCTACAGCGCCATATGCCAACTGAAATAAGGCGGACTGAGAAAGACCAATACCTGATGATTTCACGCCTATGTGGAACCTTAAAAGCACAATAAATGAACAAACAAAAAAGCAGAGTCGGATTTATCAATACAGAGAACTGAGGGTTGCCAGAGGGGAGAGGGATAGGGGTAACAGGAAGTAACAAGCTTCCAGTGATGGGATGAGTAAGTCATGGGAATAAAAGGCAGAGCACAGGGAACAAAGTCAATGAGAGAATAGCATTGGATGATGACAGATGGTAGCCACAGTTGCGATGAGCAGCACATAAGGTACAGAGAAGATTGGCGGCTATGTTGTACACCTGAAACTGATGGGGTAGTGTGTGTCTTTAACCTATACTCAGAGAACCTTTAAGAACACCCATCTGTATGCTGCCTCTGAGAGACTCACTTTACACATAAGCACACATGCAGACTGAGAGTAAAGGGATAGAGAAAGATAGTCCATGGAAATGAAACTAGAAGCTGGGGTGGCTACACTTACATCAGACACAATAGACTTTACAACAAAGACTGTAGTAAGAAACAACAAAAGGCGCTACATAATGATATGGGGTCAGTCCAACAAGAAGATAGGACATTTGTACATATTTATGCACCCAGCATGGGGGGCACCAAAATACATAAAGCAAATATTAACAGATCTAGAGGGAGAAATTAACAGTAATAATAGTAGAGGACTTCAACATCCCACTTTTCAATAGTGGGTAGATCATATAGACAGAAAATCAGTAGAAAAACACTGGACTTAAATGACACATTAGACCAGAAAGATATGACAGATTATATAAACATTCTATCCAAAAACAGAGAACACATTCTAAAGCACAACTGGGACATTTCTCCAGGGAAAGATCATATGTTAGAGACCATCAAACAAGTCTTAGTAAGTTTGAAAAAACTGAAATCAAGCATCTTTTCTGACCACAATGGTCTGAAACTAGAAATCCGTTACAAGAAAATAGGAAAATCCGCAAATGGGTGATTAAACAATATCCTTCTGAACAACCAGTGGATCAAAAAGAGAGAAATAAAAAAAATACCTTGAGACAAATGCAAGTGGAAACAACGTAACCAAAAGCTATGGAACCCAGCAAAAGCAGTTCAAAGAGGGAGTTCATTGCAATAAATACCTACATCAAGACACAAGGAAAGTCTCAACTCTCAGCTCAAGGAACTAGAAAGAGTCCAAAGTAAATGGACAACATCTGCAAATCATCAACACAATAAAGGATGAAAATCATATATAATCATCTCAGTAGAGGAAGAAAAAGCATTTGACAAAATTCCATATTCATCCATGATAAAAACTATCAGAAAGTGGGCACAGAGGGAACATACATCAACATCATAGAGGCCATATATAACATGCCCACAGCTAACATCATATTCCACAGTGAAAACCGAAAGCTGTTCTTCTAAAATCGGGAACAAGACAAGCATGCCCACTCTGAACCACTTCGATTCAACATAGTATTGGAAATCCTAGCCAAAACAATCCCATAACAAAAAGAAATACAAGGCTTCCAAATCATAAAGAAGAAAAATTCAATTTACAGATGAAGTGTATCATATACAGAAAACCCTGTAGACTCCACCAAAAAACTGTTCGAATAAATGAATTCAGTAAAGTTGCAGGATACAAAATCAATATACAGAAATCTGCTGTTTCTTTAATAACGAACTATGAGAAAGAGAAATTAAAACAACAATCTCATTTACATCAAAAAGAAAGAAAATACCTGGGAATACATTAAATTAAGACAGTGGAAGACCTGTACGGTGAAAACTATCAGACACTGATAAAAGAATTTGAAGAAGATGCTAAAAAATGCAAAGATATTTTGTGCTCACGGATTAGAAGAATACTGTTAAAATGCCCATCCTACCCGAAACAATCTACAGAGTTAATGCAATCCTTATCAAAATTCCAATGGCATTTTTCACAGAAAGAGAACAAACATTCCTAAAACGGGTCTGGAACCAAAGAAGACCCCCAGTAGCCAAAGCAATCTTGAGAAAGAAGAACAAAGCTGGAGGCATCATGCTTCCTGATCTCAAACTGTATCACAAAGCCACACTAGTCCAAAAAATGTGGTATTGACAATTAAAAACAGAAACATCAACGGAACAGAGTAAAAAGCCCAGAAATAAACCCATGCATATATAATCAATTTATTTACAACAGAGGAGCCAAGAATACAAAGTGGGGAAAGGGTAGTCTTTTCAATGAATGATGTTGGGAAAACTAGCTATCCACATGCAAAAGGATGAAACACCACCACTATCTTATACCATATACAAAACTCAAGATGGATTAAAGACTTGAACATAGAACCTGAAACCGTAAAATTCTTAGAAGACAAATAGGGGGTAAACTCCTTGCCATCCATCTCAGCAATGACTTCTTAGATTTAACAGCAAAAGCAAAGGAAACGCACACAAAAATAAACAAGTAAGACTCCATTAAACCGAAAACATTTGTAAATCCTGTGGTAAGAGAGTATTACCCGAAATATGTGAACTTCTGTAACTCAATAGAAAAAAAAAAAAATCTGATTTTAAAATAGAAGAGCTGAATAGACATTTTACAGTGTTTATGTCCAAAAGGCACATGCTTCCTGATCTCAAACAGATGGCCAAGAGGTACATGAAAAAGCACTCAACATCACTAAATCGTCAGGGAAATGCAAATCCAAACCACAATGAGATTTCACCTCACGCCTGTTAGAACGGCTAGTATCAAAAAGACAAGAGATAAAAGGGGTTGGTGAGAATGTGGAGAAAAGGGGACCCCTGGGCATTATTGAAGGACTAGAAATTGGTGCAGCCACTATGGAAAACAGTATGGAGGCTCCTCAGAACATTAAAAGTTAAAGTACCACATGATCCAGCCATTCCAGTTCTGGTACTTATCTGAGGGAAGCATAACCACTATCTCAAAAAGATATCTGCACCCCCATGTTTACTGCAGCATTATTTATAATAGCCAAGACATGGCATCAACCTTAGTGCCCAGTGACAGAAATGGATAAAGAAAATGTGATGTACATATTCAATGAAATATTAAGCCATCAAAGAGAATAAAATCCTGCCATTTGTGACAACATGGATGGACCTTGAGGGCATGATGCTAAGTTAGAGAACAATAAACACATGATCTCACTTATATGTGAACTCTTTAAAAAAAAAAAAAAAAAAAAAAAGGAAACTCAGATACAGAGAACCAGATTAGCGGTGGCCATAGGCAGGGGGTGGGCAAAATGGGTGAAGTTGGTCAAAAGGTAGAAACTTCCATTTGTAAGTAATTTGGGGGAGGTAATGTACAGCATGGAGACTATAGTTAACAGTACTGTATTGTATATTTCAAAGTGGCTAAAAAAATACACAGCTATTTTGGTGGTGAATGTTAACTACACTTATTGTAGTCATCAGTTTGCAATATGTGCATATTTCAAATCATTATGTTGCACACCTAAAACTAATAGAATGTTGTATGCCAATAAAAATAAATATAAAAGAATATTGGCTACTAATTTCAGTATCTTTCACCATCCTTCAACACTGGCCAGCCAACCATCAGCATCATCATTGGATACCAAAATATATTTAAAAACTTTGTACACAAAGCAATTTTATGTCAAATTGAGACCAGCTGCCCTGAAGCATAATTTTTAAAAGTGATTAAAGCCACATATCAAATACTGGATACATTATTTTTCTTTTGAAAAACTGGAGAAGGGCAGGAAAAATAGAAGTAATAAGGTAATCATACATCATTTTGGAAACTGATTCAAGACAATATGATTTAGATTAGTAATCCAAAGAAAAATAATGGGCATAGTTGCTTATATTTACAGCCCCCGTTTGCAGAGAAAATAATTTTTTAATACATAGCTCCTATTTCATAAAGAGAAAAGTAGTTTGCTTAGGTGTCAGCAAAATCACAAGAATAAGGATTTGGGGGTCTTTTTAGCATACGCTACATTGGTTCTGGCTCAAGTCTGTTTGTTTGTTTGTTTGTTTTTTAAGAGAGAGAGATAGCACATGATTGGGGGTGGGGAGCAGAGGGAAAGAGAATCTCAAGCAGGCTCTATGCCCGGCACAGAGCCCGACACAGGGCTCGATCTCACGACCCTGACATCACGACCTGAACTGCAATCAAGAGTCGGACACCTAACCGACTGAGCCACCCAGGTGCCCCTGAAGTCCCTTTTTAAGCAAGTAGAACCATTATCATTTCAGTCTCGGAATGGGAATTGAGTCAGATAGGATATCATCGCTTCAAGTAAGCCTAAAACCACGGTGAGTTTCAGAAGACTTTAAAGAATATCTTGCCCACAGCAAACCACTCCATTTCTTTTTTTCTCAGATGAAATGGTGTCATCTCACTTCTTTTTTCTTCACTGAGCAGCATCTCATGTTATGCTACATCAGGGTACTCTTTTAACTTGATCCTGTCTTATTCATTTTTTTTAAATGTTTCCGTCATTTCGTTGGACCAACTTCAGACAAGCTGTGGAGGCTATGGTTATGATTCAAAAAGGATTTCTGGGGGGCATGTTTGTGGCAATCACCTTGGAGTAGAATCTCATTGAAGGATTAACATTAAAGTACTGTCATTAATTAAGTATGAAATCCCTTGACCATTAGCAATTTGCTATTCGAGCAGGCAGTGAATTGGTGAAGTAGGAATAAGGGCTGGCCAAATTCCTAGTGTGTACAGTTGGGACTGAATATTTTCTTGTTAAATAAATAGGTTTTTTTTTTTTTTTCTGGGGGCGGTGAACTTGTGGGCACAGGTATTATTAGAGTTAAATACATTGCTGGGTTGCCTGTTGTAGCTACACATCAGTATATGATTAGAAAACCCATAAATATTGGTTTCTTTCTGGTTTGACGTCTTACAACAGAATGTATCGGTCACCTATTGCCGTGTGACAAAATAATTACAAAATTCTCCAGTTACATATTTCTCATTTACGCATGTCTTGGTTGGCTGGAATTCTGCTGCAGCTCATCTAGGCTTGACTCCAGGTTGTGGGTTGGGTTAGGTCTCTTCCGCCTACCTCATCCTTCTTGGATCAGCAGGCTGTCTGGGCAATGTGCTCCTTTTAGCACCTAGGCACAAGAAGACAAGCCAAACCACCTAAGGACGTTACAAACCTCTCCCTCTATCTGCTAACGTTCCATTGGCCAAAGCAGGTCACATGACCTGGTCCCAATTCCTGCATGATGGATGCATACTCTCCCCAATACTTGGCCACTCCGTTTTGTCTACACTCACCTTCTTGGTGTTTGAGCAAGCCAGTCACACTCCCCTCTCAGAGTCTTGGCATTTGCTGTTCTCCCCTATATATACGTGGGTCACACTCGTGGACCTTGTGAGACTTACAGATGATAGATTGTCTGTAAAGATGAACTTGGTTGATATCATTAAGTTTATGCTTTCAAGTTTGATCCTTGAAATAATTCAGGTAGAGGAATGCCAGTCCCATCACTGAACTGTGTTTGAATCTTAACACACTACAATTCAGTTCCTAGAGCTCCAGTATGATGTAATTAAACTGTCAGAAATTTTAACATGGTTGCTCATGAATGTCTCTGTTGGTTCTGATTTATTCTGTAAGGCATACTATTGCTAAAGCAGACTTACTGCCATTAAAAATGCCTCATGTTCCACAACTTGGCAAAATTTGCATCCATAATGGAACAAGGAGCTATAATCATCCCTGCAGTTGTCAGGATTCTGTTCCTCCTGGCAATATTTCATTCATTCCAACCTCACCAGATAACGGTGCTTTAAACTCACAGGAAAAAAGAAACTAAAGATGCTCTATTTCATGTTTTCATTTCTAGAGGCATAAATAGAAGCAAGTCGTGTGTGTGTGTGTGGATTGGTAGGTAGATACCGCAACTTCTTTTTCTATCTTGTGATCTTAACTTTTCAGCACTTATTTCTTGTCCTTAGTATTTGAAAGAGGTTTTCTGTGGTATGTTACCATGAGACTCAAAGACGGAGAGGTTTTCTGTCTATCCTAGGTCCGTAAGCCCTCCACTGTAATGATGACATTCAGCCTTCTCTCCACCTCGGATGCGATTTTTGTCTTAGTGGTGAACGTCACATCAAGGATTCCTTTAGCTTACACTTTTAAAAACAAAGATGAGAACTTATTAATAAATGCAGGACTATAATCACAGATGAAAATCCAAGTGGCACCGATGAAAGGAAATGACAAGCATACTTAAGTCATTAAATCACTGGCTGCCCAGTCATTTCCAAGTCAGATGTGAACCTGAGGTTGTCCTTAAGCATTTTCATTACTGTTGATTTGCCAAAGCAAGGTCTTGTTTTCGACAGAAGTGACAATGTACTGAACAAATAGAGCTGGAAGTTAATATTATAAAAAATTAGTTTCCAGAGACCTTCAGAGTTCAAAGTACTTTTGTTTCCAGTGAAGAAATTTGTCCCTTACTGCAAATGCTGTTTGAGGTGTGTCTGTAACACATCCTTCATCAGTAGAGACACACAGATCAACAGAATCTACAAGTGGACTCCCACTCCCAGAGGAGGACCATCCCTCCCTGAATTCCTTTTTGTCCAAAACCTCCTTCTGCCCTCACATAAAGAGTTTCTCAATCATGAAGAAAAAAGTTTCCCCTTGATAAGCCTCCAAAAACATGATGATGATGAAGTCGCCCCATGTAACAAAGAGGAAAGGAACCTTCCTCCACAGAATCCCCCATATCCACAGTCCTTTGAAACTTAATCTTTACCTATCCCATTAGACTTCAAAGGTACTTGAGTTTTGTTTGTATTTGTGGTTAAATGTCAAAGGAAAGAGTGGGGAAAACACCTCTGTGGTTGCCACTCCTTCCGTACCTTCATCAAGTGAGGGCAAAATGTCACATACTCACTTCCTTTTGTGTTGACGAGACACACTGGAAGTTTCTAATCGGTTTTTTTTATTACAAGGGAAAAACGGTTCACGTCTACTAACGGGGCATAAGAAACTTACGTCAACTTTATCTTAACTTCTGGAGAGAGACACCGTTTTCTTCAAAGACAAGGGCATAAATCAATCCCTGCATGGAATTCTTCTTCCCGTGAAGTAGTCATTCCCTAATTATTCAGCCTTGATGGGTTAATTTTATTTGTGCTATTTCCGAGCAAGTGGAAATGAATTTATAATGACTTTTTAAATGTGATCGTGGGCTTTTTCCTCTAGTTTCTCTCTGTTTTCCTTAAGCGTAACGTGCCATTGTTTGTGCTTGCTTTCGTTAAGGTGAGGAAGACCTGCTCAGTCCTCCCCAGGACACAAGCGCAGGGTTAGAGGAAGTGATGGAACAACTCAACAACTCCTTCCCTAGTTCCAGAGGTAAGCTCCATGATGTGCAAGTAACTCAAGCCTACTGGAATTAGGCCTCCCGTTTCCACACCCAACTAGCCTGTGTATTTTCCGTGTTTAAATGAGCACGTGCTGACAGAGTGCCACGTGGGGATCGTTGTGGGAAGCGGGTATCTTTCAGGGCTCAGTTCTGTTTTGGATGACCAAATTGACTGGTTTGGGATTCTCGTTGAATTCAGATACCTATAGAATTTAGATGCCTCTAGAAGGAAGAATATTATTGTATACCTTTACTACCTTTGTGCATTAGTCTGAAGAGTTAATTATGAGATCGGTTTTACTTAAGAGCAATGATGCTGTGACTTTGAGAGACAAAGAACTTCATGCCCTGATGGCACCTTTGCCTGGGACACACACACACCACACGATACAGTGAAATCTAGAACATGTCTAGTATACGGTGGTGGTGGGGACTTGGACTTCTGCTGCCCTTGATATTTAAAAATTGTATCTTACCCCATTATTTAAATATAGGTACAATTAAATCTTTATATACTAGTCTGTTGTTGTTGGTTTCACTGCCATAGATGGAATACGATCTTTGCAAAGAAAGACATTAGTAATATGAATGCCCTTATTGCCCGCCATACCTTTGCCCGTGTGTATTTTTCCCCTCATATAAAAGCAGCATTTTACCCCACTAGCCAGTATGAGCTTCACATGTCTTAGTTCATCCAAGGAGGTTTCGCTCCCATTGTTAGCACTTTGGAATATTTATGTTCATTTATTGCTCTGACATAAAACAGAGTCACTAACCCACCTGCCTTGAGTGAATAAAAAGAACGGCAGCAGCCGCCTATAAGCAAATGGAGGGAAAACCTAGACAAGCCAAAGGGGAGAACACAAGTCTTTGTGGCCAGTGACTGGCACCCCTCATGGGCAGCCCCAGAGGGAAGGGCGGCCAAGAGTCTGGCTATTTGTTCCTCTCCATAAGAGCAATGAGGAGGCTGTCGGGAGTCATGGGTTTTTCCTATCTTTCTGTTCCGTGTCAGCTAACAACAGCCGTTTCCGAGCTGCTTGATGTATGAGCAAACACTGTGTGGTGCTCATTAAAAGCAGTACCGTTCTCCTAGAGCGTTGCTAAGGAACCATCAGGGAAGCTAATTTTAAATGTCTGCACCAGCCATGTTTTCACTGCTGAGTGCCTCTGATGTGTTGATTTTAACACCTAAGAACCTTCTCTGTCTTCCCTCCACCCCCACGTCCCCCACCTGCCACCCTCAGTCTCCATCACGACTCTCTCGGCTGTCTTCTCTACCCGGATGCCATGGTTCAGGAGAAGACCACGTGCTGGTTGGACAGATATCAGATGCTCTCCCCTTTCTCCTGTCAGCTTCTACGAGCGCCTACTATGGTACTAGTGGAGGCTTAGGGATGCAAACAAGGACGGCCCGATTCCTTGCCTTCAAGGGGCTTATGGTCAACTGAGGATGTAGATTTCCAGAGTTCCCACTACAGTATAGTATTGTTGCTGTACTGGACAGGGCTAGGACATGAGTGAATCTCAGAAGCACCCTTTGACCTAAATAGGAGGGGTTCACCTTAGGCACAGCAAGGGTCTTCTTCAAGATGACACAGCTAGAACTTTGGGCCCCCCATGTAGCACATAGTTCCAGTGGCCCCAGCCTATCCCTTGAAGGTCACAGATGGATACCTCATCCCAGCACCTTCACACACAAGCTTGTGTGCCTGCTCTGTGAGAAGTTAGTGGCTGCCATGTTGACACCCTGGGCTTTGCTTTTCTTTTCTTTCCCATCTGAACAACTAGAGTATAGCGCATAAGAAGCTACAGCACGGCTCGTGACTCTGCTCGTGACCCATCCTCATTATCTTTAGGGGAAAGGTCTTTGCGCCCTCCCCCTGCATCCCCCTTATAGTCCCTGAAGCTGGATACCACATGGGTATGGAAGAAGCCACCTAGAAGAGGAGAAGGAGACTGCTGATATGTTTGGCAGTTAGCATCTCTGATGTTAAATTCACTTGTGTGATGTTGATTTACTTATATGGAAACTTGGGGAACTTCAGGCCACCTGGATAGTATTTACTAAATCCACACTTACGGAAGCATACCTTCCCGAGTGCTAATTTGAGTTCTCAAATAGGGGATAAGGAGGCTTTGTCTGACCAATTCCATTAACTGAGTTCCTACTTCTTCAGCCTACTACTGACAATTTATTTTCCTGAGGAAAACAATCAGGATCTGGCTATTCTTTTCTGTGATGCTATTACCTTGACACTTTTTTTTCTTTTTTTGTTTAAACTACTTCCTGACAAATTAGGCCTTAAAATTGGGCCTTTACTATTCTGCACCCAATTCCAATGTGTGGGAGCTTTTCCCACAGCACCAAGCAATTCCGACACCAACTGGGTGCCCTAGAATCCAACTCATTTCCAGACACCCGTCTACCTGGAGAGAGTATCAGAGTCCACAGCTTGAGGGCTCAGTCCCCCAAGACCACCCCCACTTTACTTCAGAGACCAGTTGCAAGACCAGTTTATTGCCTGGGCTCCTGACCCCCATGCTAAAGACTTAAAGGTTCCAACGACCCCCTTTCTTCAGTTCAATCACTTTGCTACAGCAGCTCACAGAACTCAGAAATGTTTTCCTTACCAGATCACCCTGTACTCTGAAAGGATAGAACTCAGGAACAGCCAGATAGAAGAGATATGTAGGGCAAGGTAAGGGCGGGGGAGGGTGCGGAGCTGCCTGCCATGCTCCCTCCAGGTGTGCTGCCCTCCCAGCACATCCATGTCTTCACCAACCTGGAAGCTCTCCCTGCCCAGTCCTTTTGGGTTTTTCGGGAGGCCTCGTTGACATGGGTGTGATTGATTAAATCATTGGCCATTGGTGATTACACTCAGTCTCCAGCCCCCCCTTTCTGTCTCCTGAGGTCATGGGGGTAGGGCTCAAAGTTCCAACCCTCTAAACCCACAGTTGGCTCCCCTGGCACCCAGCTCCTAAGTGTGCCTATGCGTTTTCCAAGACTTGCCTCATTAACATTACAAAAGATACCTTGCTGCCTCTTTTCACAAGAAATTCCAAAGGTTTTAGGAGCTCTGTGACCTCAAAGGGGATTAAGACCTAATATATATTTCTTAATTCTAAATCACAATCACAATCACAATTCTAAATCACCCTTTTCTCCTCAAATTCAAATGGATAAAAAGTCTCATCGTTGTAAAAATAGAATGAAAAATATATAGATGGTAGGGTTTAGTGGGAGCATCTTACCAATCGGGAGGTATGTTAGGTTGATATTAAACAGAAAATTTTGAGTCCCAAACATCTTAGGCTTACAGACCATCCAAAAAGGAAGGGCCCTGAAAGGTCCTTTTAGCATTTCTGAGGACCCAAACTGTGGCTTTTGACCTTTTGACCATTATCCATGCCAGGAGAAACATTTTACATCTCAAACTGGATTAAGGATATAAAATACATTGTGTGTGTGTCTGTGTATACACACACATGTATATACCCACCATGTATGTACGCCACACATGTGTCTAGTCACATACACATACAAAGATCAGAAACAAAAGATTCGTGAACCAACACTTCCTATCTCCAATTAACTCACACTGTTTCTCTATTTTATTTATTTAAAAATAAAATGCCAGTTGCAACCCACTTAGTTGATTTTCAGATCCAGTGGTTTAAAAAAATACGGATCTGACTGATCTCGGTTTTCCTTGCCCAGGTGCACATCTTTTTTAAAAAATTACATTTTTTTAAAAGTTCCACCATGGAAGTTGTTTCTGCCAAGACCTTCCTAATATCTCAGCGGACATCGTGCTTTTAATCTAAGTCTGCCGCCCATGTTCCCATTGCTGTGTTAGAAAGAATGAAGTTCACAGTTGCTACAGCTGTTTCGGACAGCTGTTTGAGTAACTCAAAACAGATGTCAGAGCCAGAGGTCTGACATTTAGTGGAAATGTGCTATTAAATACCACCTCATGGTTTACTTAACTCTGCTAGATAATTGCCCACAGAGGAAAAGACTTTTTAAATAAAATATTATGCTTTTCACACATGTAAAGTGTATCAATAGGGAAGTTTTGCATTTTAAATGTACAACTTTTTTGTTACCCTTTGCCAGTCTTGACTTCAGGCTCAAGTCCTAAGGTATCAGCTAATCTTCCCCTTGCATTTTCACTCCCAAGCCCCTGGAAGCCAGAAGCGCCTTATTCATGGCCATTCGGCAAGTTAAAATAAACCCCTGATCTTATCTCGCTGGCCTTGCTAAACTGTTATCCAAATTAATAAAGGGGTTGCGTGCTCCTCCCTCTAGTGAAAAACTGCTAGCCAACACTGTCCTGCATAATAGCCCCGATAAATTACGGGGTGTTCAAGGCATGAATGTGCGTGTGTTTAGCTTTATCTGATACCTTTCCTGATTAATCTCTAGACAAAGTTATCTGCAACCACTTGAGGGATTTCAGTGGCTCACTATATATTAAACACAGAACATTAGCCAATTTCTAATCTATTTATCTACCAGTAATGTGTCCCTCTGTCTATAAACATATGTAAAAGTTGAATTCCACTGTAATAAAAGTCATTTTCTACTATAAGGCACTTTCTAAATCTCCACCCTTATTCTATAGGAACAGTACACGGGTAGAATGTGTAATAAACGTATTTTTAAAATAAACAATTTAAGTGACTTGTCCCTATGTCTGTGATAGTTTTGCATTCTGACAAAGGTATTTTCATATGTATGTGCATTTACAAAAGAAACGCTTCCATAGTCAGTGTGGTATGGTATTGGCTTCTCTAAAAGTCAGGTGCCACTGTATACCAATTAGTGAACACTAAGATCCAAGATAAGCTCTTAGTGCAACAGGACAATTCAAAACACAGCAAACGGTGCTTTTCTATTTCTATTGTCTGTACAATGTCTTACCTAGTGACCTGTGCCATATTATTTTTCTCCCCAACATCCATGCCATCCTCTCTCATATGACCCCCCCTCTCCATAAAGCCCACAGACATTCTGTTAACTGCCTCTAAATTAGCCACCCAACAGCAGTGCAAAATGTGCCGTGTTCTAAAATGCAAGTCTTATCTGTGGTTCTTTTATGGAAGAACTGCATCAAGACAAGATCACGTGTCCCCTTTCGGGAACCACTCTGTTTCCTGTCAGCTTCCATCAATTTTGAGCTGTTATTCCTTTACACCAGGGGCCAACAAACTGTGGCCCAGGAGCCAACTGTGGCCCACTACCTGTTTTTAAGTCTTGTTAGAACCTAGCCACCCCCATTCATTTACACATTGCCGATGGTTGCTTTCTCACCCCAAGGAGGGGGTGCTTGTGGCAAAGTTGAACAGTTGCTATAGGGAGCGTGTGGCTTGCAAAGCCTAAACTGTTTACCGTCTGGCCCTTTACTCAGAAAGTTTGCCGACCCCTGCTTTACGCTGTCGTTCATTCTAGCTTGTTCCGTCCATACGGTCATACACTTCTGGGTGCCAATCAACTTTCAGCTCAACAAAACTGTGCTTTTGAATGGACTTGTGTATTTATGTCCGTGTTCACCAGACATCATACATGTTTCAATCTTCAAAGTATAGCCATTAGAATCTTCTTTCACTTGTGATAACATAGAAATTCTAAAAAGGGACTCATTCTTCCTTAACTTTTTCAGTTAGTGAACAAAGATTAAGAAGCTACAGCTACCACCCCCCCACCCCCCCACCCCCCCGCCCAAAACAGTCATGTCCTGAGATTCTAACCCTGAATAATGAATCATCTCAAGTTCCTACTGCCTGAGGAAACTTGACTTCTCCAGGCCTGACCACGCCCTGTATTCAGACACAGGGCTCCCCCAGCCTATTTCCTTCTCTTGATTCATTTCCTGACAACATACCCACATTGCCAGATGGACACCCTAAGTGAAGGTCGAAGGAAACTCATTTCCAAAGAATGTATTCATGAAATAAAACTTACCTGGCACTTGAAGCTTTTATTACTGGTAAAGAATGTTTTTAAGTGGCGCAACCAAAATAGCCTCTGTTTTGTCAGTACAGAAACTAGTCTGCGACAGTAGAAAATACTGTTTAACGTTCTTTAAACAAAAAGCAGAACTTCCTTTGGTACTGTGGTAGTGAGCTCATCGGAACCCAAGTGACGACGGCGGATTTTGAAAGAGATCAGGATTAACGTGGCTCTGGAAGGCCCACTGTACGTGAAACATGGCTTCTGAAGAAGTACCCGAAACAAAACCCAAGTCATTTGCTGCGTATTTGGCAGTGGCCAGTGGATACTGAGCTCGAATACGGCTTGGTGTAGAATAAAGACATGTAACCTTTATCACTCAGGGAACCACTAATGACATTCTGAAACTAAATCATACTGCTTTCTAACAACACTCCTTCCTGAAGCTCTTAAGTTTTAAAAATAGACCAAAGTGTAAGCCAGAACAAGTTACCAGCCCTTGGCACGCAACTTAAAGGGTAACGGGCAAGGCCAGGTTGCCGCAAACACCAAAGGACTCTTGACCGTGGTCTAGTGGCTACCTGACTAATTCAATTCAACCAGCATTCATCAGCATCCCCTAGTATCGAGGTACAGGAGGTACTGGGGACACAGAAGATGGGTAAGCGATATATGGGCCCCGGCCTCAAGGACCTCACAGTCTTGTAGGGGAAGGGAATGAATTCTATGAGACAGTGTAACCACAAAATAACAAACATGAAAAAAGGACTTGATAAAGGAGTGGAAAGGAATGGATGAGTAATTCATGCTGGGATTCATCTGAGCTATTAAGAATGAACTGATGTTCTCCTCCCTCCCCTTTTTCCTTTCATCTGGTATGGGCCTACCACTGGCAACACCCACAACTAAGGAGCCAGTACCCCTTTTTCTCTCTTTCCCCTGGTTTGAGGAGCATCATGAATATCTTGACCATGCTTATATGATCAAGCATGCAGTTTTTATACTTTTTTAAAAAGATTTATGTATTTCAGAGAGAGAGGGAGTAGGGGGTGGGCAGAGGGAGAGGGGAGAGAGAATCCCAAGCAGACTCCATGCTGCACACAGAGCCCGACGCGGAACTCGACCCCGAGACCCTGAGATCACGAACTGAGCCAAAACCGAGTGTCAGACGCTCAACCAATTGACCCCCAGGCGCCCCTGCAGTTTTTATACTTCTAAGAAATCTGACTCACTTGGGAAAATTCAGAAGGAAGGAAAAGAGGGAGGGAGGGAGAGTCCTACTTAGAAAACCTTTCAATGTATCCTAGAAGTTTTAGACCCCGAACTTGAATTGTGAAAGATTGCTTTGGAATAGTAGGGCCATACTTCTTTGGTCTGGACGAGCAGTCCTCGCATTGTTCCAGGGTGCTTTAGTCCTTGCAGCCGCTGAGCATGGGGGGCCCTGGGGCGGGGGGAGTCAGGAGATGCTGTACAGGGTCTCCCACAGCTCTATTTTTATCTGCTCAAGTCAGAGTCTGAAAACCAGTATTGCACTTGAAGGCCCTGGTGATGAGAGGAAATTGCAAGCCCCAGACATGCTAGGTATGGTCAGAGGTCCCTAGTGTTCTGTCCAATTATAAATATTACCATAGAAAACTTGACCAGAACCTGCTTTTCAAAAATAAATAAATGCATACAGTCGGAGGATTCGCTAAAATAAACAAGGCCAGTGGGTCTTTAGCCATCAACTCTCAAGGTTCCTGGTATCTGTTGAATTAGGAGAAGGAAATTGAGGGTTCGTTCCTGGATCTGTCTCTGTGGCTTGCCCCTTAGTGAGACTCATCTCCTTCCCCTCCTCTTTTTTTTTTTTTCCTATTTTCTCAAATGCCCCCAATCTCATCCTGGGCATGCTCAGCTTCTACCAGATAGAAGGAGTTCTCCCAAGGGGGTGGAGTCCCGCCTCTGTGGCGTTTCGCCTTATATTTGGGGTGCAGACTTTTGGCACACACATCCGTTCCTGTTTATGTTTCGGTGTATTGTCCAGCTGAGAGTGAAGAGCTTGAGATTTTTGGACATTAAGCTTGAGGTTCTAAAGTTGTCCTTGAAAAACAATGCTCAATTTGTCAGATTCCTCCGCTGTACCAGCTTTCATCCAGTTGAACACATGAACTCTATGGATTCTGTAAGTTATGTCTCCTGGATCATGTTACCTGTTTTACACTGATTTTAAGTGTATGTAAAGGTTATTTGACTGGATGTGTCCTTCGGGTTTGTTTGTTTGTTTCTGGTTGTTGTTGTTGTTGTTGTTTTTTCCAGAAGGGAATAAATGAATTGTCATCTCAACCTTTGTTTGGTAAAAGCAGCAAAATTGGTATGAAACTGTATATTTATGCATTTTTTTTTCCTTTCTGATATCTCTGCCTCTTCCTCTCTCCATTATTAAAGGAAGAAATACCCCTGGGAAGCCAATGAGAGAGGTTAGTGAGACTCAGGCTCACAGCCACGGCTTCTGTGTGTCTCATCGCGCTTTCTGTGTTTGGCGTTTGTGTAAGAATTGTGTGTGTGCACGCGCATGTATGTACTACATGTGTCATCATGTCAGGATGGTAGTCACCTCTCCACTTGCAGCTCATGAGGAACATTCTTCAAATGTTCATTGCCATTGTCATCACCATGACGATAGGACCAGGGGTTGGGGGAGCAGGAATCTCTATAAAATGGCAACCCTTGGTAGTCCCTAGGTTGTTAGCGTGCAGTTCATCATCTGTTGCCATTTGTAACGCAAACAAAACCCTCAACGTAAATTTAGCCTCGAACAGAACTGAGGAGTCCTCAAGTTTCTGTGTACTTTCAGGACCCTAGCATTTTTCTGCCAGTGCCCTGGGTTTTTTATTCTTCTGGAATGACTTCATTTTGTTTTTATTTTCTTTTTTCCTCATTCCTACACTCCTTTCCCACTCCAGCTAACATTTTTTTTTTGAGCACTTATTGTGCCAAGCACGGTTGTAAGCACTTGCCATCTTTTTCATGAGGTAATCTTCATGCCAAACCTAAGAGGTAGGTACTCTTATTAACCCCATTTTACAAACAGGGAAACTGAGTCAGTGAGAAAGTAAGCAGTGTGTTCAAGGTGACAGAGCCAGAATTTGAATCCAGGCAGTCAGGGTCCAGAGCCACACTCTTCTGAATTGCCACCTGAGAAAATGGTGTCCAAAAGGCTCGCATCACGTCAGCTAGCCCTGTAGAAAAGCGCTCTGTTCTCGCTTGACCTTTGGAAACCCGGATAGAGCATAACAAGTCAGGGATAAAAATTGAATGTTGGAGTCCTGAGGGTGTTTTTAAGTGCCTATTTGTGGGGTAAAAGGGGGTAGGGTACAGTATTATCACTGAATGTGGTGTGAGGTTTTTTAGGGAAAGCTGCTGCGTACTTTTATCAAAAAGAGCGTCTGAACGTTCAGTTACCTCATCAAAGGACTAGTAGATGACAGAGTGTTGAGTGACAGCCCGAGGGAAACCAGCTTGTCCTTACCAGGAGTTTAGCGTGAAGGATGGGAGAAGGAAAGCTCTTCCATGGGTGGCCGTAACATCTATCCTGGGAGACGGGTTGGACGGGGAGGGAGTGCGGACATGAGAAGATTCTAGATCCGCAGCAACAGGCTAGACGAGAGTAGGCTCAGATTCATTTGAACATAAGGAGCCATACCGAAAGTCTGCCAACACCAGGCCAGGCAAGTGTAATGACTTTAATGATCCTTTAATGTCTGCACCAGTGCTCTCTTCCAAGGCTTAGGACACCGGGGTCCTAGGGATTGGGGAGGGGTAGGCTGGGAGGAAAAACACAGGAAACCTGAATTGGTGAAGCAGTGAATGCTCCTGACAGTTTGCCTGGCTCACGTACTTCTTATGTGAGGCTTCTTGGGTTCATTCTTATGGTAAGTGTCCCTTACAGTTTCTCTTACTGTCTTAAAAAAAGCTGCACCTTAATTGTGACTGCCCTGAACATGTTTCTCTCATGCACAAATCTTAGAAAAGGCCCGCCCGTGTATCATTCAAGTCACAGAGGCCTTCGGAAACTTTATTACCTGAGCCATATTACAGTCCAGTTACGTTTCCAGAAAACCCAAGAATCAAAGTGATTTCTTTTTGTTGTTACAAAAATTACCTCAAAGTTACAGTAGATCAGATAGTTTTTCAAAGATTAAATTATAGAGAAGAGAAACACAAATTTCACTGCACCACTCCAGCTTTGCTGTGGCCAAGTGAATGCTAACCATTTATTTGGGGACTGTACTTTAAAAAAACAAAACAAAACAAAAAAAAAATAGAGTGCCAGATTGCTATTTGAGGTCTTGGGTCTCAGCCAGAAAGTCCCCATTCCAATCACTGCGGAAAACAAGTCCCTCAGGCAGCGGTGGCCTGGGAGACTAAACGTGTTGCAGTTCGCGCCAACTTGGAAAAACATAGCACTGCCCTAATGTTCAATGCCTGGCGCCTTTGTGCTCAACAATCCTCGCTTAAGAATGGATTAAACAAATACTTTCTATAGGTGCATTTGGGCCTGATTTGGGCCTGAAGCCAACGGCAGACGCTTCTCGGTGCCTGTCACAGTCATAGTATGAGATTTTAATTTTGGCTTCAGAAAAATCTGTCAGATAAAATTAATGACCTCACTAATGTTCTGCCTCACACACACAGATCACAGAACCAGGATACAAATCTGTTTTCTGTGTCCATATCACACTGCAGTTTTAGGCCTCCAGTGGATTGAGTTATGATTCTTTGGGGCAGTATTTTGTCAAAGAGATAGAATTTTTTTTTCCTGGCTCTAATGCAAACCTCCATGAAAAACATTGCCATCATTCTTCTGGTGAAACAGGTATCTGTGAATAAAGTAACCAAAGGCATACTCTAGATGTGGTGAGGGGGCTCTGAAGGTTCTTTTTTCTAGCACAGGGAGAGCCTGAGGTCATTTGTGAACATTTAAAACTGTCCAGACAGGTGAAAGGCCACCTCACCTTTTGTGGGAGGGTGTGAGGTGTATTAAGAATAATCAACCTTTCTATTACCTAGTCACTTTTTAAATAGCAGATACCCCTAGAAATGATGCCTCTGGAGAGTCTCAAGAATTTTCCTTCTGGGTAATAACACCATTTCAAGGAGTAGAAGCAATGCATTCACTTGTGAACTGCATGCCACATTCCCCAGCACACAGGTTTAAATAGGTACTTTTTGATTATCATCAATAAGCTAATGGGAAAAATGAGTTCTTCCCTGTTCGGTTTAGGTCTTGTAATACATTCTCTACCTCCCTGGTAGACTCCACTATAGCTAGATGTGGGTGATGAGAAATGGTGTCAATTCTAGTCAGGTATCAGGTTGTCAGGGTCTTGGGTTTTGTTTGTACTGGCTTCATTAATTGCTGCTAAGACAGCAAGTCATTAAAAATTTGCAGGTCATCCACTCGTTTCCAGTTATGCACGAATAATTGGGTAGATCTCCCAGGGTTGCTGGGCCGTCCAAAACAGATACAAAGGAAGCCCTTTAGCCTGGTGGCATCAGGTAAAATAGGGTGCTCTAAGGAGCAGCAAAGAACCTACTGGATCCTCCGGTGGTTTCTGTGGTTTAGAAAAGCCAAAGATGATTTCAATTCTTCACTGAGGGCTGCCACGCTCCCGGCCCACTCTAGGAGTAGAACAGCTGCTTTGTTCAGGTTTTAAACTCTTTGCCATCTCAACCAAAATCCCACGTGATTTTTTAAAACCTAACTAGTTCTCACTGAAACTCTTTGCGCTGATAAAGCTCAACAAGATTTACAAACGTGATCACCTTTGCGTAAATGGCCGAAGGGTGTGAAACTTTTAGTGAGTCTTAACTTGATCTGACGCCATCACTGGATAAGTGCCTGCCTCTGAACCCTCTTCACACCCTCTCTCTTATGTACTGAAAAACGGTATGGCTCTTGAAGTAAATACTAGAACAGAATTCCTGCCCCAGTCTATCTTTAATTTTTACAAGGATTTTAACAATTATGAGAATCCATAAAGTTGATACATGGCAAGTTAGTAATAGCCTCGTAAAGCATTTTTAGTTCCAGGGGCAGTACTCCAAGAGCAGGGAATGATTTAGTAATGTCCAAGAATTAAAATTAGCCATATAAAAATATGGGACATATAGGAAAAGGCAAGTCATAAAGTAGGTTTCAGATCATCTTCCCCTAGATCTGAACTCTGCCACCGAGTAGCAGGGACATGGCCCTGCTTTTGGGCTCCATGCTGGGGGATCAATGTTAGGTCATGTCACATTATTATTAAAAGGCTCTTCGGAGAGTTAGCCCCCATTTAGGAGGAGAACAAAAATGGATTCACCAGATACCCAAATCCATGCTCTGCATATAGGTCATATGGTAACTGGGCTGTGGAGTCATTTAGAATGAAGAGTGATTTTTCTGAGGTAGCTTCCAAATTTCAATGTTAATATACAAAAAGGTTGCTTCAAGAGTTTGTTTTTTCAACTCAAGTAAAAGCAGAGAAAAAACAATCTCCTCCACCGTAGCCTTACACGTGAGCTGGCGGCTTGAAAGAGCACAGAAGTGAAGATCCCGTGTCGTGGTCATGGTGGCAGTGATGAGAATGGTGATGACAATACATGGTGGCGCTGGCAGTGGGGATAGGTCTGGGGAGAGGGGCTGATGATACCGAGATTCGAGTCCAAGGGCACAGTAAGTCATCTCCCACGACAGGGCGGGGAAGGTCCATCCCACCGGGAAATAGTCCTGTTGTGACGGGAACCTTGTGCTTCTCCGTGGAAGCCTCCGGCTAGAGGCTTCCATTGGGAAGATGAGTGCGCTCTCAGACACTTTCCCACTGAAATGACCACAGTAGTAGCCTGACCCGGTAGTAAGCTGATACTAACAACGTGGAATGGCTTCATTAACAAGGCTTTGCTTCTTTCTGGAAATGGGGAAACAATCAAATCCTATTGTGTAGACCCTCGGTGCAGCTTCTGTGTTGTCTTCACCTAGAAGTGGGGAAGGATCTCCCAAACGGCGAAGAGTCAGGCTGATGTAATCTGCACCTAGTGTCACGTCTCTCTTTCTCTTTGTTTTCCAGGACACAATGTAGGAAGCCTTTTCCACTTGGCAGATGATTTGGGCAGAGCGATGGAGTCCTTAGTTTCAGTCATGACAGATGAAGAAGGGGCAGAATAAATGTTTTACAACTCCTGATTCCCGCATGGTTTTTATAATATTCATACAACAAAGAGGATTAGACAGTAAGAGTTTACAAGAAAAAAAATCTATATTTTTGTGAAGGGTAGTGGTACTATACTGTAGATTTCAGTAGTTTCTAAGTCTGTTATTGTTTTGTTAACAATGGCAGGTTTTACACGTCTATGCAATTGTACAAAAAAGTTATAAGAAAACTACATGTAAAATCTTGATAGCTAAATAACTTGCCATTTCTTTATATGGAACGCATTTTGGGTTGTTTAAAAATTTATAACAGTTATAAAGAAAGATTGTAAACTAAAGTGTGCTTTATAAAAAAAAGTTGTTTATAAAAACCCCTAAAAACAGACACACACACACACACACACACACACACACACTTTGAGGCAGCGCATTGTTTTGCATCGTTTTAGCGTGATATCCATGTGAAATTCATGGTTTTTTCTTTTCTGGCATAGTAAAGATAGGACTTCCTCTAACACCACCAAACAACTACATCACTTCGCTCTTTTTGGAATCGGTGACTGAGTGGGACTGGCTGTGGGTTTTCGCTTTACGCATCTATATGTCTAGAAGTATGTAAATACTGTAGGTATATAGATTAAATAGATCTGACTTTCTAGAGACCTTTTAAACGTTTTGTTCAAATGATCTGGCCGCTTCCTAATGGAAAGAGATTGCTTCTGGTCACCCAGGCTTACCTGCTTTATCTAGAAGGAATTTTCCCTGGAGCCTGAAACCAGGAAGCAACTACCACACTAAGACATTGTCTGGGGCTCCAGATGTTTCTCATTTGGAACTTTCCACTGACAGCTATGGTATTGCATTTTTGTAAAAGGGACAATGAATGAATACACAGGACTTACTGCATCCAAGTAATCCTTCAGTTGATACATTCAGCTTCCCGCGACTGGCAATGCCACCATCTACATGTAATGATGCTTCAGTGGAAGTCACGCCACCAGAAGACATTTTTAACTCCCCAGACAGTAAGGAGGACTTCCTGGTAGGGTCGGAGGGCTGTGGATTTGCAGCCAATTCCGTGGGAGGGAGGGGGCCGCTCTTGAAGTAAAGGATTGGATGAACGTTCATAACCATACATAGAGATCTTTGTAATTACAGTGAAATCACACTCTTCCCTCTCACAGTGAAACAGCAGTGGGTATTTGAGGGGGTTTTGCTTTCTTGCTTTCTTGCTTTTTTTAAGATATTTTTTTCCCCATTGCAAGGAGTTTTTAAATGCCACAAGACTTCACTTCAAATAACTCTTGGGAAGAGGTGTAAGACAGCCTCAGCATGCCTCTTAAATAGTCACCCAGAAGCCCATGAGCTTTGTTTCCCCACTTCCCATTTCTCTACAGGTAATTACACGCAGGTTGGTTTAAGGCAAAACATAGATGGAGTCACATGTTCCAAAGGGTACTCCACTCCTTGCTGCTGGAGGAGGAAGGTTAGAGACACAAACAAACAAACACCGTGCAAAGAGAATAACCCAAGAGGACTAACTGGTAGGAGCAAGCTTTACTCTCGCATCTTCTTAGCCTTTCATTTGTTTTTAATCATCCATTCGCTAGAAATCACCCTGTGACCCCATTATTTTGCAAATCTGTTACCTCTTAGGTCAAGTGTCATTAACTTTTGCACAGTGGGTTTTGTCTATTATTTTCTTAATGATAATTAACATCCACCATGGCTTCTCATGCTATTTCTACCTCACTTTGGTTTTGGGGTGTTCCTAATAATCGTGCACACCTGATTTCACAGCTTCACTACTTGTCCATCATGTGAACATTTTTCTCCATTTTTCCCGCCATTGTCATTTCCAAAAGAAAACCCAAAGCTCTAAGGTAACAGAATGACAAAGATTTGGTTTTAGTCTTGCATTTTTTTCCTTTATGCGACACTGGACTTTTTCTTTCCCCGCGGATTTTTTTTTTTTTTAACCACGATTAAAAACAACGGGTTGTGTTACTTCCTACTAAGCAGTTTTAAGTTTCATTCTAAAAGCAGAGGTAAATAGAGTGCATAATTTTGTTTTAATCTTTTCATTTTATCTTTTAGACATTAGTTCTGGAATGAGTCTGTCAAAATATTTGAATAAAAACTGAGAGCTTTATTGCTACGTTTTAAGCATAATTTGGACATTATTTCGTGTTCTTTATAACCACCAAGTATTACACTGTAAATCATAATGTAACTGAAGCATAAACATCACGTGGCATGTTCTGTCATTGTTTTCAGGTACTGGGTTCTTACTTGAGTATCATAATATGTTGTGTTTTAACACCAACACTGTAACATTTACTAATTATTTTTTTAAACTTCAGTTTTACTGCATTTTCACAACATATCAGACTTCACCAAATATATGCCTTACTATTGTATTATATTACTGCTTTACTGTGTATCTCAATAAAGCACGCAGTTATGTTACAAAAAAAGTGTCGAGTACAGTACTTTGTTTTTAATTTTTAACTAGGTAGTAACATTCATATGGTTGACGGGTGAAAAATCGAGAAAGCCAAGTGGTGAAAATACCCTATTCTCACGTCATGCACACAGGCCTGTGAGCAAATGTCAGTTTCTTGTGTCTCCTTCCAAACAATCACGATCATGAAAACAATTACAAACACACGTTCCTACTTTTGTCCTTTTATGACACCAGAGCTAGATCTCTTTCTGTGCACCCAGCTCTATACCTTGCTTTTTTAAACTTAAGAATGGACTCAAGGGACCCAGCCATTCTTAATTATATCACAAGAAATGTTTCCATCTTGATATATAAAATGCTTTCTCCTTTTTTTTTTAATAGCTGCATAATATTCCAGTGTAGGTTAATGGGATACCACTTAAGCTGTCCTCTTTGGGGGGACATGTGGGCTGTTTTCCGCCTTCTGTGACAAACAGTACTGCACATCTTTCATGTCGTCTCACTTGTGCCAAAATCTTATCTGTGGGATCCTACAGGTGAGGTTTCTGGACCAAAAGCGGCAAGTGTGTGGAGCTGGGGGAGATCATTTGGGTGCAGCAATAGTCACAGTGCTCATTTGGTCTCCTGTTTCAGTCCTCACAAGTGGATGAATTAACCAGTATGCAATTTACATTTGCTTCTCAAGAGAATTCATCACTTCCATTACCGTTCACAGCACCAAATCTGAGGGGCAGTTGGAGCAATAGGAGTCTCACCTAAAAGGATACCTCAGAACTGGTTCTGGGGAGGCTAGCCCTAACCACACAGAAGTCATGATCGGCACCAGAGGGAGATTCCCCGGGAGATCTCGCCCCTGCCCTGCTCTGCTTCTGTCCTAACCGCAGAGGAGGTGAGGCAAAGGAGGAGCCGTGTCAGTTCCCCTAAGGAGGGGTGATCTTTGCCTCTGACCACGATGCATGGACAGGAGTTCCCCAACTGTTCACACCCCAGGAGTCCAAAGAAATTATGAAGTCCATTAGGTAAAGTCTATTCTAGTGATTCTGGGAATAAGAGAAGAGGGTCAAGCTCATCAAGAATGATAACTGAGTATGGCATCTCTGCTAGGAATCACCTGCTCAGTTTCTGAAGGTGGGCTGATGACACCGGCCCAAGCGACTACAGTCATGAAAGATGGCCCCTGAAGTCCACATACACCAAGACTACCTCTCACCGTATTTCAATCCATCCTGGATCCCGCCCTGCCATTCCCCAAACCTGCCTTTGCTTGAAACACCCTGACTGGCTGTTCAGATGGCACGAAACTAGTCACTGAGGAACCCAACACATCACCGAGGAACCCAACACGTCACCATGTCCACCACACCTGTGTGCGGAGGACTCTGAGGAGGGCGCTTCGCTTTCCATTCACTTGGCCCAGGTTGGAGGGGAGAGAATTATTTCAGTCAAAATGTAAAATGGATCAAGCTGGTGCGGACTGTGCACCAGCAAGCAAAATGTGTGTTTAGGGGAAAGCACCCAGATGAAGGGACAGGTCCTGTGGAGTGGTGATGTGACTCCCTAAATTTGTAATACTCGAATGGCGGAATGAATGCCAACATAAGCACTGGCACACACGCAGACACTTTCCTTCAAATTAAGTGTAGCAAGGACACGAATCGAATTCTTTCCCACAGTAGCATGACTACTAGAGTAGGAAGTTCTGCTCTAGTAGACCAATACATTCTCCATCACTCCATGGACAGCACAGTGCTGTGATCTCACGGACTTACTTGAAAATATGACAGCAGCAATACATCAGACTTTCCATAATAAACAGTACTGTGTGTGTGTGTGTGTGTGAGAGAGAGAGAGAGAGAAGTTTGGGGATGTTTGAGAGTGGCTTTTTTTTAAGACTTTATTTGAGAGAGAAAGAGAGAGCACAAGAGTGGGGGGGTAGGGACAAGCAGACTCCCCACTGAGCAGGGAGCCCGATGTGGGGCTCGATCATGACCTGAGCCAAAGGCAGACACTCAACTGACTGAGCCACCCAGCTACCCTCTGAGTGCCTTTCTTATACAGCAAAGATTATATATAGTAACATAAGGCTTAAATTCTATACCTACGTATACGTATGTGCATTTGTATTATTTTATATACACACAGCATCAAGTTTTAGCTCTTCTCTAATTTGAGATCATTCAAGCTCACAGAAACATTGCGAGAACAGCACAAAGAACCCCTATATGCGCTTTATCCAGATTCAACAACTGTTTGCATGTTGCACCATTCACTTTCTCCCTCCATATAGAGTCTGTTTTCTTCCTGAACCGTCTTGAGAGTTAAGTTTCAGACATCATGCCCCTTTATGCTTAAATACTTAAGGTAAATTTTCTAAAAACTAGAACATTCTCTTGCGTAACCACATGACCATGATCAAAATAAAGAAACTTAACATTAAAGATAACATCTACACAGCCACATTCAAATGTTGTCACTGTGCAATGTCTTTCATAGTTACATATGTTTCCCTGATCTGGTCTGGGATCTAATTCACGAGCTCATGACATTTAGTCCTGTCTCTTTAATCTTCCTTCATCCGGAATGGTTTCTCTGCCTTTGTCTTCAAAGACCTTGACATGTTTTAAGAGTACAAGCCAGTGACTTTGTAGGATGTGCCTCCATTTTTTGGGTTTGTCTTAGGTGCCCTTCGTGATTAGATGCAGGGTATGTGTTTTTGGCAAGAATAGGACACAAGTGACGGTGTGTCCTCAGCATATCAGAGCAGGAGTCATGTTACAATGGTCTGTCCCATTCTTGGTGATGTTAACTTCAGCCTTGGGGAGGGTGGTACCTCCAGGTTTCTCCACTTGGTATACATTTTAAAACCTAGTTATTCTTAAGCCTTTAGGTTCACCTGGAAAATCTTAATATTTTCCTAGGTATTACTGTAGATGATCTGTGTAAAATGGGCACACTTTCAGAGAGTTCCAGTTAAGACAGCAACATGGGAGCCCCCTGAAGTCACCTCCTCCCACAGACACACTCCATCTACACCTCCATACAGAACAAGTCCCTCTGTAAGAAACCCAGAAACTAGCTGAGTGACTCCTACACATATGGAGTAAATGACAAGATCGGGAGGAAAGGCAGAGACACAATGTCACCGTAAACCCCATCCCTTGCACAGTGCCGCACAACCAGGAGGAAACTCACAACTCCCAGCTTCTCCCTGAGGATTGATGGGTTTGGACCCCACATCTGGCACCCCAACTTTTAAGGCTTCCTTGAGAGATATGGGACCCCTAAACCTCTAGCTTCGAGAGCCAAAGGGGCTTGTGTCCATGAGATCCACAAGCCTATGGTGAATGAGGAGACAAGGGCTAAAGGGCTCATGCAGACTCACCACAGCTAACCCCCTAGGGCACAACACAGAGGCAGCAGACTGAAAGGCCCAGTCTTTCTTTCAAAGAGGACTATTTGCTTCTATTAATAGCTGCGGCCCAAGGGGCAGGCTTCTAATTGAATACATACGTAGTGACGGACTGCAACGCTCTCCAGAGACCCCAGAGGACAGTGGATGCTATTTTTATGCTCTTCCTTGGCCTTGCTCCAGGTTGCCAGTCCCTGGTGCTTAGGCATATGTCTGGCACTCTGGTTTTGGGGGCTACCATCCTGGGGATGCCCCTTCATCCTCTGGCTCTGCTAGCCAATTGGGCTTACATTCATGGGTGCCACAGGACTGTAACAGACAGAGAAACCGTTCTTAACCAGCTCTCTCCCCAGGGCACGGTACAGAGACAGCATGCAGAAACACCCAGTCCTTCCTTAAAAGATACCTATTTGCTCTTAAAGGCTGTGGCCTGAGAGACTGGCTTCTAATGTAAACATGTCAAGGGGCAGATCACGATACTCTGCAGAAACCAGAGGATGCTCTCTTCGTCTCTCCCTCTGCTTCATTCCAGGACACTGGTGTCTCCCATAAAGGAGCTTCGGCACATGGCTGGTGTCCTGATTTGTGCAGCTATCCCCCAGAAATGCCCCTTGATCACCTGGCTCTGGTGGCCAGTGAGGCTTAACACTCCTCAGGCCTATGGGACTGTAACAGAGAAACAGTTCTTCATCGGCTCTCCACTCCCACCCCCCGGTACAGTGCAGAGACAGTGGACAGAAACACCCATCCCACAGGCTTCCTCTGAAAGAGAGGGCCCAGCTTCCAATTAGCCTGCATCGAGGTGCTGACACTGACAGATCTCGGCACACCCTCAACACTGGGAGCCACTAAGAACAGAGAATGCTGCTTCAGCAATGTCCACAATAGCCAAACTATGGAAAGAGCCCAGATGTCCATCGACTGATGAACGAATAAAGAAGAGGTAGCATATAAATATACAATGGAATATTACTCAGCCATCAAAAAGAATGAAATCCTGCCATTTGCAACGGCATGGATAGAACTAGAGGGTATTATGCTATGTGAAATAAGTCAGTCATTGAAAGACAGATGCCTTACGATTTCACTCCTATGTGGAATTTAAGAAACAAAACAGATGAACATATAAGGGAAGGGAAGGAAAAATAAAATAAGAGGAAAACAGAGAGGGAGACAAACCATAAGAGAATCTTAATTCTAGGGAACTGAGGGTTGCTAGAGGGGAGGTGGGTAGGGGGATGGGGTAACTGGGTGACGGGCATTAAGGAGGGCACGTGATGTAATGAGCACTGAGTATTATATAAGACTGATGAATCACTAAATTCTACCTCTAGAACTAATAATACACTATATGTTAATTAATTGAATTTAAATAAAAAATTTTAAGAAAAGAATGCTGCTAGACAATCACAAAGGTTTGAGAGACAACCTAGAGCTGCATGGGGTTAAGTGATAAGGTTCATCTCCTACACATACCACTCCTTCAAGACCAGGAGAAGTGGCTGTTTCCTCTAATACATAAAAACAAATGCAGAGAGTCAAGGAAAAAGAAGCAAGGAATATGCTCCAAATGAAAGAACAAGATAAAACCTCAGAAAAAAACACCTTCAAGAAACAGGGATAAGTGATTTACCTGATACGAAGTTCAAAATAACAGTCATAGTATACTCCTCCAAGTGAGGAAGACAACAAATGAACAAAGTGAGGATTTCACCAAAGAGAAAATATATGAAAATACCAAAAAGAGGGGCACCTGGTGGCTCAGTTGGTTAAGCGTTCAACTCTTGGTTTTGGCTCAGGTCATGATCTCAAAGTTGTGAGATCAAGCCCTGCGTCTGGCTCCACACTTAGTGTGGAGTTTGCTTGAGGATTCTCTCTCCTTCCCCCTCTCCCCTTCCTGCGTGTGTGTGTGTGTATGTGCACACACACACACACACACACACAAACACACTCTTTTGCTCTCAAATAAATAAATCTTTTTTAAAAATACCAAATAGAGGGCGCCTGGGTGGCTCAGTTGGTTAAGCAACTGCCTTCAGCTCAGGTCATGATCCTGGAGTCCCGGGATCGAGTCCCGCATCGGGCTCCCTGCTCAGCAGGGAGTCTGCTTCTCCCTCTGACCCTCTTCCTTCTCGTGCTTTCTATCTCTCATTCTCTCTCTCAAATAAATAAATAAAATCTTTAAAAAAAATTTAAAAAAAAAATACCAAATAGAAATCATAGTGCTTAAGAATATAGTAAGTGAAAGGACACATTCAATAGTGGGGTTCAACAACAGGCTAGATGAAGTGTAAAAAGATCCCATTAACTTGACAACAGGGCAGTGGAATTCATCCAGAGGAGCAAGAAGGAAAAAAACGAAAAAAAGTGAAGATAGCTTAACAGACTCATGGGACACCACCAAGCATTAGAGGGGTCCCAGAGAAGAGAAAGGGGCAAAAAACCTTATTTGCAGAAATAATGGCTGAAAACTACCCTAACTTTGGGAACAGAGACAGACATCCAGATCCAGGACACCCAGAGAGCTGCAAAGAAGAGGACTCCAAGGAGACTCAAGCCAAGATACATTATAATTCAAGCATCGTAAGTTAAAGACAAAGAGAAGATTTTTAAAACCGCAAGAGAAAAATGAGTTGTTACATTCAAGGGAATGCCTGTAAGACCATTAGCAGATTTTTTTAGCAGAAATTCACAGGCCAGAAGGGAGTTTCATGCTATATTCAAAGTGCGAAAAGAAAAAAACTGCCAACCAGAATACTCTGTCCAAAAAAGTTGTCCTTCAGAAATGAAAGAGAGAGTTTTCCAGAGAAGAAAAGGTGAAGGAGTGTAGCCCTAGACTGGCTTTATAATGTGGAAGGGCACTTGTGCACGCTCTCTCTCTCTTTCTCTCAAATAAATAAAATCTTAAAAAAATGTTAAAGGGACTGCTTAAAGTTGAAACAAAAGGGCACAAATAACTGGAAAACATGAAAGTATAAATCTCACTGGTAATGGTAAATATAGGTAAATTCAGAGTAATCGAATGTTGTAATGGTGGTGGGTTAATCACTTATAAATTTAGTATGAGGGTTAAAAAAAAAGTATTGGGGCACCTGGGTGGCTCAGTCAGTTAAGCATCTGACTCTAGGTTTCGGCTCAGGTCATGATCTCATGGTCATGAGATCGAGCCCCGTGTCAGACTCCATGCTTAGCACGGAGTCTGCTTAAGACCCTCTCCCTCTCCCTCTGCCCCTCCCCCACACTCACATGCTCTAAAAACAAACGAACAAAAAAAAAACACCAATGTAGTAAAAATGACTGTTACTACAATAATTTGTTGTTAATGGATACACTAGATGTAAATTATGACATCAATAACAAAATGTGGGGGGTGAGGGTCAAAATGTAGAGGTTTAGAATGCATGTTAACTTGAGTTAATAACAACTTAGGATAAACTGTTATAAATGTAAGATGCCTTATGTGAGCCTCATGGTAACCACAAAGCAAAAACCCACAGGAGATACACAAAAGATAAAAAATAAGGCATCTAGGCACACTACTCCAGAAAAGCATCATATCACAAAGGGAGAGAACATAAGAAGAAAGGAACAAAGGAATTCCAAAACAACCACCAATGTACAAAATAGCAGTAAGTCCATACCTATTAATAATTAAATGTCTGAAGACTAAATTTTCTAATCTAAAGACATAGAGTAGCTGATGAGATTTAAAAAAAAAAAAAAAAGGACAGACCCAGCTTTGTGCTGCTTACAGGAGACTCAGTTCAGCATTAAGGACACACACAGGCTAAAAGGGAAGGGATGGACAAAGATATTCCATGTAAATGAAAACCAGAAGAAAGCTTGGGTAGTTATACGTGTATCAGACCAAGCAGACTTTACAACAAAGACTGTAGTAAGAGACAAAGGAGATCATTACATAATGATAAAGGGGTCAATCCAACCAGAGGATGTAATATTCGTATATATTTATGCACCCAACATAGGAACACCTAAATATATAAGCAAAAATTAACAGACCTAAAGGGAGAAATACACAGCAATACAATAGTAGTAGGGGACTTTAGTAACCCACTTCCACCAATGGCTAGGTCATACAGGCAGAAAACCAATAAGGAAACATTGAGCTTACACAGGTACTAACAGAACATTCCATCCAAAAGCAAGGGAATACACATTCTTTTCAAGTGTACATGTAACATTCTCCAGGGCAGATCATATGTTAGTTGATAAAACAAGTCTTAATAAATTTAAGAAGACTGAAATCATATCAAGCATCTTTCCTAACCACAGGGTATTAAAGTAGTTATCAGTTATAAAAAAACTGGAAAATTCACAAGTGTGTTTAGATGAAACAACATAGAAAATCCCAAAAGACTCATTACTAGCAAGAAGATGAATCAGTAATCAAAAACCTCACAACAAACAAGAGTCCAGGACCAGATGGCTTCAAAGGTGAATTCTACCAAACACTTGAAGAAAATTCATACCAATCCTTCTTCAACTCTTCCAAAAAATAAAAGAGGGAATACTTCCAAACTCCTTTTACAAGGCCAGCATTAGCCTGATACAAAAACCATACAAGGACACCACAAGAAAAACCAGTTATAGACCAATATCCCTCATGAAGACAGATGCAAAAATTCACACCAAAATATTAGCAAACCGAATTCAGTAATACATTAAAAGGATCATACACCATGATCATGTGGGATTTATTCCAGGGATGCAACAATGGTTCACCATCCACAGATCAACATGACAGGCCACATTAACAAAATGAATGATACAAACCATATGACAATCTCAACAGATGCAAAAATATACTGACAAAATTCAACAACCATTTATGATAAAAACTCTAAAGAGAAGTTGGTATAGACAGAACATACCTCAACATAATAAAGGGCATATCAGATGAGTAAACAGCTAATATCATATTCAGTGTTAAAAAAAAAAGAGAGAGAGAAAGCTTTTCCTCAAAGATCAGAACATGACTAGGATGTCCACTCTCACTACTTTTATTCAACATAGTATTGAAAATCCCAGGCAGAACAGTTAGTAAGAAGAAGAAATTAAATGCATCCAAATCAGAAAGGAAGAAGTGAAACTGTTTCCATTTGCAGATGACATATTATACAGAGAGAACACTAAAAAAAAAAAAAAAAAAAACTAAAAAGCCCACCAAAAACTACAGAATAAACAAATTTGGTAAAGTTGCAAGATACAAAATCAATGCACAAAAATCTGTTGTGTTTCCATACCATAGACTAGTAATGAAGTAGTTAAAAGAGATATTAAGGAAACAATCCCACTGACAAGAAGTAACAAGTGCTGGCAAGGATGTGAAGGGTACCCGTGGGCACTGTTGGTGGGAGTGTCCGTCTGTACAGCCACTACAGAAAACAGTATGGACGGTTCTCAGATTTTTAAAAATAGAACTACCTTATGATCCTACAACTCTACTTTTGGCTATTTATCTGAAGAAAACGAAAACACAAACTCAAAAAGAAATCTGCACCCCCATATATGCACCCCTAGGTTCACTGTAGCATAATTTACAATAGTCAAGAAACGGAAACCGAAGTGTCCTTCAATAGACGAACGGATAAAAAAAAAAAAGATATATATATATATACACACACACACACACACACACACACAATGAAATACTATTCACCCATAAAAAAAGAGAATGAAATCCCACCATTTGTGACAACATGGATGAACCTTGAGGACATTATACTGAACGAAGTAAGTCACACAGAAAAGGACAAATGCCATATGAATCACTTATATGTGGAATCGAAAAAACACACATGTGCTCATAGACACAAAGATTAGATACACAGAACAGATTGGTGGTTGTGGGGGCAGAGAGTGGGTGAAGAGGACCAAATTTTCAGTTATAAAATAAATAAGTTGCAGGGATGTGATGTATAGCATAATGACTATAGTTAATAATACTGTGTTGCATATTTGAAATTGATAAGAAGTCAATCTTAAAAATTTTTTCCTTGTCATGAAAACTTTGAATTCTGTAGGGCAACAGATTTAACAACACTTACTGTGGTGATCATTTTGCAATATACACAAATATCAAATAATCACACTGTATACCTGAAATTAATAGGATGTTATGTCACTTGATCTTAGCCAAAAGGCCGAGAAGCAATATATGATGTTACATGTCAATTATACCTCAATTAGAACATCATCATGAATTCTCCAAAAAGAATCCCATTTATAATTCCATGAAAAGAATAAAATACCTAGGAATAAATTTAACCCAGGAGGTGAAAGATCTGTACAATGAAAGCTGTAAGACCTTTATGAAAGATATTGAAGACACCAATAAATGGAAAGATATTTTATGCTCTTGGATTGGAAAAACTAATATTGTTAAAATATCCATACTACCCAAAGAAATCCAGATTTGACACAATTAAATTCCAATGACATTTTCACATAAATCTAACAGTCCTAAAATTTATATGGAACCACAAAAAAACCCTGACTAGTCAAAGCAATCTTGGGAAAGAACAACAAAGCTAGAGGCATCGTGTGCCACAATTCAAACTATATTGTGAAGATATAGTAATCAAAACAGTATGGAATTGGCATAAAAATGAATACACAGATCAATGGAGCTGAACAGAGCACTCAGAAATAAGCCCATGCGTATATGGTCATTTACAACAAAGTAGCCAAGAACATACAGTGGGCAAAGAATAGTCTCCAGCAAATGGTGCTGGGAAAACTGGACAGCCATAAGCAAAAGACTGAAATTGGCCTATTATCCTATACCATAAAAATCAACTCAAAATGGGTTAGAGATTTAAATGTAAGGCCTGAAACCATAAAGTTCCTAGAAGAAAATACAGGGGGATCATCTCCTTGGCCTAGGTCTCAGTTGTAATCTTTTGGATTTAACACCAAAAAGCAAAGGCAACAAAAGCAAAAATAAACAAGTGGGTCTACATCAGACTAAAAATCCTCTGCACAACAAAGGAATCCATTAATAAAATAAAAAGGCAACCTATGGAATGGGAGAAAGTATTTGCAAATTATACATCTGATAAGAGGTTAATATCCAAAATATATAAAGAACTCAAACAACTCAATGGCCAAACAACAATCATATTTTAAAACTGGCAGAACAGCTAAATAGACATTTTTCCAAAGATGCCATACAGATGGTCAACACATACATGAAAAGGTAGAACATCACTAATCATCAGGGAAATGCAAATCAGAATCACAATGGTGTATCGCCTCACACCTGTTAGAGTATTACCAAAAAGACAAGCAGTTGGACGGGGTCCGAAAGACCCTGTTCTTCAAGGGACAGGTTTGAGGACGAGGTGGTGATGGTCTCCTGGGAGGAATTCCAGGCACCTCAGACACCTCCCTGCTGCCAGGAGAAACAACTGGCCCCTAGAATAATGGGACAGTGCCTTTGGGTTGCTGTGGCTTTGGGCTTTGGCAAACATCAGATCCCCCCCACCCCACCACATGCCCAACCCAGAAACCTGGCTCCCCGAGGTCCTTTGGCCTCCTGGAAGGCAACGGACTTTTGGCCTACGCAGCTCAGTCTTCCTTTCTGGCTTTGGGTGTTTGCGCCCCTGCACGGCCTGTGGGCCAGATCCTGGTCCCCCACACCTGGCTGGGCCCCTGGAGCTGGTCACCTCCACACTGTGACTCTGATGGGGCACTGAGGGAGGGTGACTGGAGTTTGCTTTATCCCTGGCACGAGCCACATTCCGTAAGAATGAGTCTGGGAGGAGGCGTTTCCAGCACTGGGGCACCCAGGTGTTTCTTACCCCAGGACTCCCTTGCTGTTCCCATGGAATCCGAGATCCCTCTGGAAAGAATAGCAGCGCCTGGGGGCTTGATTCCACTGTGCGCTGAAGCTCAGCAAATCCTAGCCCATCCTCTCCCTGCCCGTTTCTGGACCCGTAGTTACTGCCTGCCACCCTCAACCATCCTGCCCCCATAGGCCAACCGGAGGAGTGAACTGCGCATGCACCGGCCGCGGGGGTGTCTGAAACATTCTGACACCAGATACGGAAAGAACCCAGGCCGTTTTCTCATACCATTCATTGTGAAATTGCATTTTAAAAAGGCACATTTTTCAAATGGAACCTAAGGCTAATCTCGCCAAAGCGTCACAAACACGTTAAGCACTTTAAACTAACAAATTATTACTAAATTCAATGAAGCATTAAAACCATGGTTCGGTATACTTCATCTCTGTTTTATTCTTAACTTCTTAGGCTTTCCAGACTTACTTGGTAAGGCAGAGCCTCTCCGTGGTGTGGCGTACTCCCATGCGTCCCAGGAGTGCGGAGGTCTTAAAACCTTGAAGGCTTGGGGGTGGCCAGATGGAGCCTGCAACCTTCAGCCTCCTGCAGTTAACCCAGAATGCCCTGCAATTAAAAACCAATCTTTCTGTATGCCATGACATGAAAACAGGAGAGAAACACTGCGCTGAGCAAATACTTCAACCACCCCGAGGGTCGAGGTTACTGCTTCAACAATTCCCGTCCATACTAAACCTAAGCATCTTAGGCATGTTGACAATTAGCTGTCAGATATTTGTGGCTAAGATGAGTAACTCCTCTTAAGCCACAAGAGGGTAAACATTCAATTCCTTCTTAAGGTCACTACAGCAACAGGGGACTCCAGGCCATAGAGAAGCTTTTGCATAGTCTTCACACCCTGTGTTCCTTCGCCTTTAACTTGTGTGGCTAAGTGGAAGCCTCTATACTAGGGCTCCTCAAAGTCCTAGCTCACCAGCCTCATTCATGGTGTATGCCGGTTGTCTTCATGTCATTATTAATAAAACCCTCCCACTCTCAACAATGCCCTGGTAGCTAGAATAAACTGCCTGGCCATCCTACCCATAACGGGGGTGCACATAACTCACTTCAACCGCAAGTGTTTCTCAGGAGAGATGCTGTTGGCCTTTGCGTGGGGACAATTCTTCATCACCCACGAATCTCCCTCACTTTGCCGTCCTCCCGGCATTGGGATGACAAAGTCCCCTCCACCCATTTCCCGGTGCCTCCTAGGAAAATGGCAGAGGACTACCAGTTCTCTTTCCAACCCGAATACCAGCTGTGTTCTTTGCCAAGTCTCCCTCACCGGCAGGCTCCAGCTCTTAGATTTTAATGCTGTTAGTTCTTGCGTACTTTGCCTCTTTTGTCCAACCCTCTAGCCCCTTCCCTCAAGTAATTTATTGATGCCATCGCAGATGGAAACACTGCCCATCTGAGAAAAAGCCAGGAAACAAAGAGATGTTTTCCAAGGGTGGAGAAAGAAGTTATCCCTATGTAGCGTCTGACCTGGGCTCATGTGCGGCTTATAGCTGCTCATAGTGCCTACTGCGTGCTCTGGGCGCTTTCCCTCTGGTCTTCAGGGCCACGCCACCCAACCCCAGCTTCTGGCAGTACTGGCTGCTGGCAGCTCACAGCGGTGTCCCCCTCTGGGCACTGCCTTCAGCCACGAAGAACTGTCTTGTGCAGATAACACCACCTCTCACGAGGGAACAGCTGGGGCCAAGAACTGGCTGATGGAATCATACAGACACCTGGTCCCCTGGCCTCGTTTTGGGACAGTGTTGAAAGGCCATCCCAGCTCCAGAGCCCCCTGTGGGACGGGCTGAGGCCTCGGTGGCAGTCACACCACCGGGGGAGCTCCTTGGCCCCACCTGCCTCCCTCATTGCCTTCACGTGTCTCTCCCACCAGTGCGCCCCGGTCAACCTTCCACCTGGGACCGATCCCAGGCAACCTCCTGCAGGTGAGCTCTCCCTCTACAGAAAACACTCCATCTCAGGATGCCAGGGAGTGCGTCCAAAACGCTGCCGTTAGTTTTACTGGGAAACAGAGTTGCAAACCAAGAGAAGAGTAACTTACGCTGTTCTGTCTCTCCAGCCTGCTGCCCGCTGGGCTCCGACTGTCCATTCCTCTGCTTCTAACCCTCAGCCTTGCTTTCTCCACACGTTCATGTTCGTGTCCGCTCACATTCTGCACAGCAGTATCCTTTCCTTCCCCCCCGCACTGAGCGCAATCACCCTCCTCCCCCCAGAGCTGACTCCCTTGTGGTTGCTCCCACCACAAAGCTTCTGCGTGATGTGCATGGATGTGCGCTCCTGTTTGTACAATCCATCCCCCTGTGGTATGGGCCCGGGCTCACTCCTTGAACCTCTTGTCTTTAATGTGGCATGCTAGCTCAGGGGTCTCATTCAGTCTCAGGGCTATAAATACCTTCAGTGTGATGAAGACTCCGGGGCCGGTGTCTCCAGTCGGTACTTCGTCCCTGAACTCCGTTATCTGTAGATTTGGCTGCCTCCTCAACATCTCTCCCTGGAGGTCTGATGGTCTTCTCTAACTTACCATGTCTGAGACTGAGCTCCCGATGGACCCACCACAACCACCTCCCTGCCACCATCTAAAACGTTCTCCACCCCAGCCCTTAATGGCAACTCCATCCTTCCAGGTGCTCAGGCCAAAGAGCACTATCATCTGTGACTGCTTTCTTACTCACATCAACAAATTCCGTGAGCCCTCCCTCCTCAAAATATATCTAGAATCTGGTCACTTCTCTGCATGTCTGCTTCTACTGCCCTGGCCTGAGAAGTCCTAATCACGCTGCTGGATCACTACGGTAGTCTTCAGCTGGTCTCCCAGCGGCCACCCACCCTCCTTCACACTCGCCTTCACACAGAGTGATCCTGTTAAGGCATAATCAGATCGGGCCTGTTTGGGGCTTAAAACTCACCCACGGCTCCCCGTCCCAGAGTAAAAACCAAAGTCCTTTTAACCTCCTCAAGGTTCTAACACAATCTGACCTGCACCTCTCTCCCCAGGCCGGCTACCTGTCCCTTTGTCTGCTCTGCTACATGCATCTTATGGCCACCTTACTGTTTCTGAAACACATCAGCCAGTTCTGACCTCAGGGCCTTTGTACTGACTGTTTGCTCTGCACGCCCCCCCCCCCATGCCTGTTTTGCTGGCTTCCTCACCTCCTAGAGGTCTTTACTCAAAATTCACATTGTTGAAACAAATGTCTGGGCCTAAGATAGAGCCACTTCTGTCTGGGTGCCACGTCAGCAAATTGAGACTTAGACTAAGTGTCGTGTCCCTTTAAATGCTTGACTTGGCCAGAAACAGTATATCCAGTCAGCCAATCCCCACCTACCAAGCCAACTCTGGGCTCTGTACTTATTTCCTCGTTCTCTACTCTTTATCCTATAAAAGCTTCCTGCCTTTCTCTCTGTTCTGCAGTTCTCTGGACCCTTGCAAATGGAGGCTGCCCATTTCATAAAATATAAGGGTTTGTTTGTATCACCTGAATTGTCTTCTTTAATCAGTTTTTCACAACCTTCTCTCTCAAATCTCTCCTAGATACTAGTTGAACTGCAACCCCAAACTCTTATCTTTGTGCTTCCCCAGTTCATGTGGCTATATCACATTGCTTATCAGCTGGCATAATATAATTCTTGACTTAGATATTTTGTGTATTATCTGTCTCCCCTAGCTAGAATGTAAAGTTTGTATGGGTAGGGATTCGGGTCAGTTTTGGTCGCTATGCTCTCCCGGAGCATCTAGAACTCCTGGCACACAGAATGTGCTGCGAGTGAATATAGGAACTAAGGAGGAGACAAAGGACGCAAGAAAAGTCATATCTAGGACTTTCATATACTGCCTTTTCTTCCGTGGCCATTCATCATATTCTCTTTATGGAGTAATGTTCAGAGCTTCGGGATGAAAGAGACAGCCCAGTGACATTCCAGCAGAGAGTCACAGACATGACTGCTTAGCAAACAAGATCCCAAAAGAAAAAAAAAAGGGAACTGGAATTTCATAAAAAGGGAAAAAACTAACTGGGGTGATTTAACATCTTACGTTGAAGATGATGCCTAGTTGTCCTCCAGCTCTACTGAGTAGGGAACAGCCACCCCCCCCAACAAAAAAAGGTTGGGGGTGGTTAAATCATAGCTTAAAGAATTTGGGAGGATATACAAGGAAGAATACAGTAGCAACCACCCTGGCTAAATACTGGACGCAGTGGGTTCATCTCCCTCTGGAAGTTTTTGTAGGTGAATGCATTCCCCTTCAAGTCTGGCCCTATTGGACAACAAATGTAGGCAGGGGAAAAGCTAAAACAAGAATGTCTAATGGCCGCACAACAAACCTTTCCCTCCTCTGGCTTGTGTGGTTGGATGTCTGGTCTAAGCCTGGCCTTTTCCACATACGACAAGACTTCCCACCCCACCTCACAACCTAGTTAGCAACCTGTGGCCCATTCTGGCCGCTCCAGGACAGGTCAATAAGTAATGTTAAAGTCTTCCTTCAATCTTTTCTCAACCTCCGCCCACTCTCCTACCATGTTTCTCTTTAAAAATTTTGGTATCCTAGCTCCTAGATACAGAGAACAGATGGGTGGTTGCCAGAGATGTGGGGTGGGGGGTAGGTAAACGGGTGAAGGGGAACAAAAGGTACCAACTTCCCTGTATAAAAATGAGTAAGTCCTGTGGATGTAATGGACAACACGGTGACTATAGTTAATAAGACAGTACTGTATATTTGAAAGTTGCTAAGAGAGTACATCTTCAACATTCTCATCACAAGAGGAAAATGTGTAATTATGTATGGTGATGGGTGGTCACAACACTTCGTGGAGCGATCATTTGGCAGTGTATGCAAATGGCAAATCATTATGTTGTACACCTGAAACTAGCATAATGTTAGAGGTCAATTATACCTCAATAAATAAATAAATATTTTTGGTATCCTGAAACTGTATATGATACCCTGATGTACAGATACAAAACTCATACAAAAATTTTGTAAAACGTTCTAAAGTTTGTAAAGTAGGGGTTTGTTGAAGGACTTTTTCTAACTCTGAAAGCACAACAGTCTAAACAATTATGTGACTATTCATAAAATAGGCTACTGGGTTTCTACTTCATGCCAGGCACTTAGGATAGGAAGTCAAAAGGGGATGGTGTGTAACTCCTAGTCCACTAGAGGACCTGGTAAGAAATAATTGCTGTGGGTCATGATATAAGCTCACACAAGCTAAAAGTGGTAGCCCAAGGATGGTGTGCTAAGAAAATAGGGAGAATCAGGCAAAATTTCATAGGGAAGCCCCCCACACTGGATCAAACACTTACATTTGCACACACTATGATAATAACCTTTCCTGTGTTTTGTTTGGAAAAGCCCCCTTTCGATTAATTTGATCTTCAGAGTAAATTAGTGTTCCCTGCAGTATATGATGGTCATGAAAAGGTCCTGCATGGAATTGGCAGCCAGAGGTCTAATAGAGTAACATGCAGCCCAAGGACCATAATTGCCAACAAAAAAAAAAAAAATCCACATTTCTGGTCACATTTAGCAAAGATTATTTAACAGAAAAGCAGCTTGAATCCACCAACAACCCCATCTGCATACCAACTGAAGAGCATTGCTGTACAACAAAATACACACAGTAGGTCCTAATTAATTTCTGGTTGGATTTCATTCTTACGTAAATGAATCAATGAATTAAACACATAATATATGCATGTATTTGATAAATGTATACAACCCCCCTTTCATCAAAAAGGCAGTGTATTTGGAGCTTTCTATTAAACACTGCAGATTTCTAAACTATAAAAAAATTTAGAGAAGAAATGAATGATTCATATTAATAGCAAGAATTGTTATGCTAATTGTGAGTTATTTGTGCTCTACTATTTGTGCTGTACTATTTTTTGCTTTCTACTGAATAGTCATTATCTTCCTCCATGTTTCTCTTTCAGATCACTTGGAAAATAAAAATGAAGAAGCTGAATAAGGAGATATGGTACGACATCTGCATTCTGAAGTGTCAACTTAAAGTGACCATGTAAGTCCTGCCCAGCTTCAAAACAAGCAGAGTTATAAAAGTTTATTTGGAAGATGATGCCGTCAGGAGAAGCTAGGTTGGGCTGCAATAACAAATAGACCTCGCAATCTCGGTTGCTAAACTCAGCAGAGACTTCTTTCTAGGCCACATCATAAATCAGGGACCAGTCTCCTAACATCTTACAACCCCACCGTTTCCGAGACCTTTGAGTCCAGCCCACATGGAGCAGAAAATGAGAATATGTAGAAAGCACATTGGTGGAAGGCACAGATCATTTCTGTTCACATTCCCATTGGCGAGAATTCAGTCATAATTTCCCAAACTCACTGCAAGGAAGGCTAAGAAATAGATTTTCTCAGTGCCCAGGAAAAGGAAATGGATTGGTGAACATGTAGCCAGTCTTTGACACAGGCAGAGAACTCAAAACATACTTTTTATTCAAGGCAAGTTGTATGCTCTGGTTAGGTTCCCAAGTAAACCCATCCAAAACGCACCTGAAGAACAGTGCTAATAGGGAACACCTTGAGGGCGTAAAATGTCACCTCTCTGGCCATCTTGTCTACCAGAACCAAAGTTGAAAACTCATTAACATAATAGAGGTTCTACATTCTATACATTCAGCCATCTTTTATTTCACATTTATTATGTCTACCTGTGCTGGGCACTATTCTAGGCACTGAAAAAACAAAGATAAGATCTAGTGATTGCTTTCAGTGTCAATAATGAAACTAACTCCTACGAGACCAAGATAAGAACCAGGGTGTTGGGGCACATGGGGGGTGCTCAGTCGCTTAGGCGTCTGCCTTCGGCTCAGGTCGTGATCTCAGGGTCCTGGGGTCGGGTCCCCACTTCAGGGTCTGGGCGTGGGGAGTCTGCTTCTCCCTCTCCTTCTGCCCCTCTCCCCCACTCATGCGCTCTCTCGTTCTGCTCTCTCTCACATAAATAAAATCTTTCTTAAAAAAAAACAGGGTGTTTTTAGGAACTGCACATACATCAGTATGGCTGGAACAGAGTGGGCAAGATAAGGGCAGCAAGAGCCCAGGACCAAGACGCTGTGTGCCATGCTGAAAACAATGTGGGCCTTAAATTGGAATCCACTTAAAGGACGTAAGCACAGGAGTAACACAATCAGATGAGTACTGCTGAAAGACCAGACTGCCAGCTGTATGGAAAATGAACTAGGAGGACACAGTGGAGAGGGATGTGACTACTATACAGCTGTCACTGTTTTGCCATCAAGGACATTTTGCTGTAGACACCTTGACCTGGACGTTTTGCATGAGGTAATTTTGAGGCAGTATAAAACAACATATCATTAGGCATTCTCTTTCCATTTTCAGAATGAAAACTGCTTTGTCGTTTTTCTTTCTGATTATATGCTCATTGTGAGATATTCAGACAATATAAGGAGGTATAAAGCAAAAGTAAAAATCACTCATAATCCAGTGCCTGGTGAAAACCACTGTTAACATATTCAGTGTCTATATTTTTATAACTTTCCCCATGCATACTGTTTCTAATAGAAATGTGATAATACCATAAACACAGGTATAACCCGCTTTCTTTGTTGAGCAATAAATTCTGAACATTTTCTCAAAGCAGTAAGCATAGCTATCATAATTTTTTTAAAGATTTATTTATTTATTCCAGAGAGAGAGAGAGAGAGAGGACAAGGGGGAGGGGCAGACAGAGAAAGAGTCTCAAGCAGACTTTCCACTGAGTGTGGAGCCCGACCAGGGTTCGATCCCTCCAACTCCAAGACCACAACGTGAGCCGAAACCAAGAGTCAGATGCCCAACTGACTGTGCCACCCAGGCACCCCTCACTATCATTATTTTTCATTATGCCATAAAGCATTCCATTGGTTGGATGTTTGTGTATGGTAGTGGCTGAGAGTGTAAGCTCTACATCTGAATTGTCTGGTTTCTAATCCTGGCTCTAAGCTAAGGGTTAGAAAATTTTTCTGTAAAGGGTCAAATAAATGTTTTAGATTTTGTGGGCTATATTAGTCAGGGTTCTCCAGAGAAACAGAACCAACAAGATACATAGATCTAGACACAGAGATACAGATGTATATAGAGATAGATAGAGCTGTATCTCAGTGTCCATATCCATCTAACTGTCTATAACTTTGTGTCTATAGATATTTCTATTTCTGTCTCTATCTCTTTCTCTGTCTATATATTCATATATGGAGAAAGAGATATTTTAAGGAATTAGCTAACATGATTGTGAGGGTCTAGACTCTGCAGGGTGGACCAGCATGCTGGAGACCCAGGAAGAGTTGCAGTCTGAAGGCAGTCTGCTGACAGAACTCCCTCTTTCACCAGGGACTGTTGTCTTTTTCTATGAATTGATTGGATGAGGCCTACCCATCTGCTTTACTCAAGGTCTACTGATTCAACTGTTCATCTCATCTGAAAAATGCCTTTACAGAAACATCTAGAATAACGTTCGACCGTATGTCTGGGTACCATGACCTAGCCAACTTGACACATAAAATTAACCATCCCATGAGCCACGTGACCTCTATTGCCACCTACTCAATTCTGTCATTGTTGTATGTGATAGCAGACATATACAATATGGAAAGAAATGGGTATGGCTGTGTTCCAACAAAGCTTTATTTACAAGAATAGGGGGGCAGGCTGGATGTGGTCCATGGACTGCAGTTTGTTGATTCCTACCCTTAGCTACTTTCTAACTGTGCAACTTTGAACAGGTCATGTCAGTTCTTTAAACCTCAGTTTTCTCATCTGTGAGAAATGGGGATGATAATGGTTCTGAATTCAAAGGGCTAATGTGAGAATCAAGAGACACCTGTGCTCAATAAATCTTCCCCTATTATTTATCCATTATCTACTGACAGAATTTTTTAAACACCTTTATTAAGATATGACTGACATACCATAAACTGCGTATATTTAAAGAATATAATTTGAAAAGCTTTAAGAGATCCATACACTCATGAAATCATCCCTGCAAAGATAGTGAATACGTCCATCACCCCAAAAGCTTCATCCTGGCCATTTGTAATCCTGCCCTGGCACCCCTTCCACCACTCCCAGCCTCCACTCCCACCGCCAAGCAACCACTGATCCGCATCTCTATCTTACTAACAAAATTTGGATTGTTTGCAACCTTGCACTATTAAGAATAATGCAGCCATGCACATCCCTAGGCAGATTTCTGCCCATGTGTTCACCTTCTTCCTTAGGATAAAAAGCCACAAGGAGGATCACTAATTTGTAGAGTATGTTCACTTGATAGTGTTATACATGTCGACAAATTGCCTTTCAGAAAGGTACCAATCTGCAATGACTGTTTCTCCCCACTTGTTTTCTATTGTTATACTGACAGTGTTTCTGTATATGCCCGAGGTAATTCTGTGTGCTCGAGCTGGGAGTGTGAGTGTGGACTCAACATTTCAAGTATCCAGAGATACTTAAACAGCATCTGATGGGCACCAGTCGAGAACTGACATCCACAGAGGTGGTGACTTAGCACTTGAGGAATGAAAAGAGGAATTTTGATTGGTGAGGTAAGTGGTGTTCCGGCTAAGAACGTTGCGCGAGCTCTACAACCCTTGTAGGAGCAAGGTGTGAAATCCCAGCCCCGGTGTCTGATGCCGCTGAAGCAGCGCATGGCTCTGACTCTGCCACATGCTGACTCCTCTACAGAACCAGCCAGTCACGTTATGAGGAGTGGAGGAGCATCTTCTGCCGAATAAGCCTTTCATCCTCTTTTGTACTGGCTTGCTAACAAGTGTTTGTATGTTGAAGACCATATGGAGACTTGGGCTTAACATTTCATTCCATAGTAATGAGCCAGCCACTAGCAAGGTTGTGAGGGCAGGGAGATATGGCCACCAGCCAGCTGTAAGATGTTTACTAAAGGACCCGGCCGTTCACCGGACTGCCGAATTGGTTTAGGTCTGTTTGCAACATCTTTCCCGTCCCTGCCACTCTGACAGGGAGATTATGCCTTACTGTTTTCATTTGCATTTTTCTTAATAGTTAGATTATCTTTTCATATGGCTGTTGACTATCTGCCTTCTTTTGCGAATTATTTGTACCTATCTGACCATTTTGATACTGTGGTTTTAAAAGTTTTCTTATTGGTTTGTAAGAGATTTTATTATATTAAGGACATTAGTCTTCTGTCATATGAGTTCCACATGTTTTCCCAGTTGTCAAATGTTTTAACATTGTTTATGGTGTTTTTTTTCTGAAGTAGCAAATGTTATCAATATTTTTCTTTATGGTCTCTGGCTTTGGTTCATGCTTAGAAATTTCTCCCCCAAGAATATATAAATAATCATGTGAATTTTCTTCTAAGGGTAGGGATGACTGTTTTACACATTCCTTGGGAAAAAACATGTAATAGCGGAAAGTTTAATGGTTTGTACAAAGTAGTACTCAGAGGTTTAAAATCGCCTTTCTGATGGGACAATAAAGTAGTAAACATGTTTTTTGGTGTAATTTCTGAAATTTGGCCTTCTTCCTTACAGTCTCTCTCTCTCTCTCCTTCTCTCTCTCATATATCCTTCTAAGTAACTAATTCAAAATAGAAGGGGAGATAAGCTCATAAGCTATGGGAGGCAGAGGACACAAGAATACAGACATAGAACCCAGTGAGACACACCTATGCCAGACTTTGAATCAGAAGCTGGGGACCCTTCCACCAACTGTTGGATTGTAAAATAAAAAACACATTTAAAAATACACATAAATTAAATTTTTAAATAAGTAAATAAATAGAGGTTGAGATAAATAAATAGAGAAGCCGGCAGTGCCTGAGTCACTGTGACAGGGCAGCAGCAGATATACCCAGTTTCCAGAAGCATCGGTGGCAGAGTTCCCAATGGTGGTGCCCCTCCCGCTTGTGCTCTCTCTGTCAAATAAATAAATAAATCTTAAAAAAAAAAAGAGTTAGATTGGATCTGCCATACCTCCCATCCCCCAAATCCATCCTGTTCACAAATGGTCAAATACTGTGAAACTCTTATGAGTTACATATTAGGGGGAAGGAGAGATACCCCTTCTCTGTCGGTACTGAAGCTGCAGCAGCCAGGGTAGCAGGAATCCGATATCCTTGTAACCAGCTTTTTTAAAAAAATTGACCACTGTGCTAACGTTATACATGAGAATATTCTGTATATGCCTGAAACTGACGTTGTGCTTATGGCCCTGAAGCCATCTCTTGCCTGAGATCCTGGAGGACACTGGGGCTATTTGTATCCAGGGAACTGGGATTCTATCATAGAACGTGCTAGAACATGCACACACACATATAATTAAGACATCTGGTTACCTTCTGTTGAAAATATGACTGATTCTTTTAGCCTAAAAGTATTCATTTAAATGTGGGCCGTACCAAGGTATAATTTTTTTAGGACAAAAATCATAATCCATTCTTAAAAGACAGCAAATAAAAATGTATGGAAAATATGTGAAAAATAATTGTCTTGCCTCAACAAGCATACCCTTACATCAAACTGCTAATGATAATACATGTTAGATGTTGGGAAAGCTCATGAGAAGATTATTTTCTAATAGAAGCTGTTTAGCCTGTCCTACCTCTAGGAAATTGACTTAAGGGTGAGGTAATACTTTAAGTAAACAATTTAGGAGGTCTATCCAAATTGCTCAAAGTGCTTTGTAGACATGAGCTAATTCAGCCTCGTAAATAAGTTTGCATAATGGCATTCATGTCTATGGTTCCCTTTGAAACTGTTTCGTAGGTGGTGGTTTGTTGAGGGAAAGGTATCTGTGGTAACGCAGGCCCATCCCCAACCTCAGGGCATCTTTGGGGAATCCAGAGACAATCCTTAACTTCTGTGGGCAGACTTCCTGGTTATATCATAACACCTTCCTGCCTCCGACTCTTAGGGCTTCAAATTGAGGAAACAGTTGTGGGGGAACGCATATGGGGGAAAACACCTTGAGGGAAAGGAGGCTGGTGACTGTTGTGTTTTCTTTTTTTTTAAGGAAAAAAAAAAAACCACCCTGAGACCACACAAACGTGGGCTATTTCAGCCATTACCTCCTCTGAACTTCAGAGCTCCCAGTAACACTAGGGATTAAGTTGAATGAAAATGGTGATTTGGCTCCACCCTATTGTAAAACCTGCTAATCGATTCTCCCAGCACTCCACTTTGAGATGGTTCATCCCCACTGTGGTGGCAGCTTAGGTGCCCGCCCAGATCCCCCCTTCAGGACTGAGGGACAGATCCTCCCAGCTGTTGGCAGTGGCGGCTGGTGCTGGCTGACAGCTCAGTCCCTCTCTGGGAATCACAATGATGAGCTTTCTCATCCAAAGCTGTGCCCCCTTCCTGGAAGCAGCCCGCATCCAATGACTGGCCAATGAGGGGTAGGTACAAGGTCCCTGTTCCCTCACCTCAACGTAGGATGACTCTGGAGGGCCACCCCAGGTCTAGCGCTCACTATAGAGGTGGCTGAGGGGTGTGCGTCACACTTTAACTTCTCCCTCTGCCCAGCCTTGCTGCTCTTAGTCCCCCACAGGTGTATCTCCCTAGAGAACTCCTCAGGGGAACTTCCTGTCCACTAATCTCCATCCTACAGCCTGTTTCCAGGGAACCTGACCTAAGATACACCCATTTTAAGTCCAACGCTGCATTTGGAAAAGTCAGAAAGATAATTTTGCAGGTCTAACCAATTTAATTCTTTTACATTTTTATTGCCTATAATTAACTCATCTCTGAGGGAAATACTGATTAGCTTTGAACTTTGCTTCATGATTACTGCAGGCATGGCCTGGTGCCAAATAAAGGTTTAGTTCAGGGTTAGCAATCATCTAACTACAGCAAGGGCAGCAGAATGAGAGTTGGACACTAAGGGTTGTTCATGTATTAACTCCTAAGGGAATTAATGTCAGACGCGACTTGAAAAAGAAGGAAAAGAAAGAGAAATAGTTAGATAAATCAATAAATATGTACTGAGCACCTACCGTATAAGCAATAGGGTCCCAACAAAGAGGAAAAAACAATATACCCCCCCCCTTGTGAAGCCCACAGTCTAGCTGGGAAAACAAGCAAATACACTATTAGAGAAAGTGTGGTAGTTTGTAAAGGGGGATATGTGGAGGGCACCATGACAGCCCATAGCAAGAACCCCTAACCCTGACAAGCGTAGGGTTAGGACAGGAGAGAGAAGAAAAGGAGTGTCTTTATGGAACAAAATAAACAATCGTGGCCAGGGGAAAAGAGGCCTTTAAGAAAGCTAATCCAAGGAAATTATAATCTACAAGGCAAAGGAAGGAATTTGCAGGAAGCCATTCTATTTATAAAGTCAAAAAATTGGAAACAACCCAAATGCTCAACAATAGGGGAGTGATAATAATAGAATATTATGAAGCAGTCTAAATGGAAATAATGAGCATTATGTCCATTCATGGAAATGTGGTGTGAAATATTAAATGAGTAAAGCAGAAATGGGCCATGCTCACTGGGTGTGACTATATGAAAATATGTGTCTTTATAAACAATGACACAGAAAACTGTGTACCAGAGGAACAAGAATTTCATGTGTCATGTTGCCTTTCAGCCCCTTTTCCCCTATTTGAGTATGTCACCTTTCTGGACTGAATTTTTTTTAATGTCTCCTTTTCCCTGTTATGAAAGCCTTATACATGCATGCACCAGCCTAGAAATGTGTTTTAAGTCTTTCAGAAATATTCCAAAATTCCTGCTCTTTACTACAACAAGAAAAAATAGCAAGATCACCCTGAGGAACAACCAGCATTTTAGACTGTGGATCTTTGGCCTAGAGGGAGGTGAACATTTGGAAATGACAGAAAGGCTATACCTATTTTAATAAACAAGAGAGTTACAACCTTTTTGGAAAACCTCCTCAATAACATAGATGAATAGCTTTTTTCAAGTGCATATTCTTCGATTCAATAATTCTAATTCTAGGCTATACCTAGTGGTATGGTGGCAAATATTTAACAACCAGGTCTCGGGGGGGGAAGCCTTGGATGGCCAATTCCAAGCTATCAATGTGATGTCAGGAGATATGAAAACGTATGTCAACACGAAGACTTGTACACGAATGTTCATAGCAGCATTATTCATAACAGCCAAAAGGTAGAAACAATCCAAATATCCAATGAATTGTGACACATACATACAATACAATACTACCCAGCAACAAAGAGCCATGAACTGTTGATACAGGCAACAACATGGATGAATGTTGGATGAAAGAAAGGGACAGAATGAAAGTATATATCGGATGACTCCTTTTATATACAATTCTAGAAAATGCAAATTATTGTGACAGGAAGCTGATCAGTGATGGTTTGGGGATGGCAAGGAGGCAGAGGGAGAGATTACAAAAAAGCAAGAGAAAATTTTCAGGGGTGATGGCTATGTTCATGATCTTGACTGCGGTGATAGTTTCATGGGTATATACATGTCAAAACTGCTCCATCAGTACACTTAAAATGTATGCAGCTTATTGCATGTCACTTATCTACGATAGAACTGGTTCAAAAAAAAAAAAAAGACTAATCAGGGTCTTCTGTGCTCCTGTCCCCACTCATCTCAAACTTCTCATGTGCCCAGCCTCACTTCCAACAGCGAACACCCGCATCTTTGTCAGAAGCCTTCCCTTGGGCTGCCCAAACCCACATTGTTCTACAAACTGGGTGAAAGCGCCTAGGAGTCAACATCTCCCGCCTCTTCTGCCCCTTCGCCCCCACCCCCCTGGGTAGCCTTTAATGCCTGACAAGTACAAGGGCATAAATGCCCAGTTCCCTCACACCTTGTCCAGGATAATTCTGAGGTGGACTGTTAAAACTGGTGGGATGAAATTCCAGATGCTTCTGGTGGTAGCTGGCCTAATAATGACCCCAGTGATGGGCTATCACCACTCCACTGCCCTACCTGTGTCCACACACCCCAATGAACTCCATGCACTCCAATCCCTGTCCTGGGGCCAGCCTCTGGGAAAGCCCAATTCAGACAGGGTCAAAGCTCTGGTGAGGATTTGCCCCTAGAAACTGGAAGGAGATTGATTTGAGGATTTGAGTTTTAAGGTACTTCCCCTCAGGCCCCTTTGAGTTAAAGTACAGTTTCTAAAGCTAACATCTGGCACAAAAAGTTGTTCACAAAGATGGATGGGTAATAAAAAAACAAAGCATTAAAAGCAGGTCATCATGATCTCTCTTACATTACTGAAAGACAATAATGGAAGACATGGAGAAATTAGAGGGAGAGGAGCCACTGATTTTAAAACATCAAGATATTTGGGAGCGCCTGGCTGACTTGGTCGGTGGAGCGTGTGACTCTTGACCTCAGGGTTGTGGGTTTGAGCCCCACGTTGGGTGTAGAGGTGACTTAGAAATAAAATCTTTTTTTTTTAAAGGTATTTGTAAAAGTTGGGCCTGGAAAAAAATAAGTGGCTTTCAGGTCCTTCTGCCTGCACCAGTATCTACAGCTAACATTTGTTCTTATCAGGCCCCTTGTCTCAGCCAGAAACTGTTCTATGGGCTGGGAATATGGCATTGAAGAAGACAAATAATATCTTTGCTCTCACGGTACACATGCTCTAACAAATGGACACAGACAACAAACATAATAAATAACCACAAAACATATCAGAGCGTGATAAATTATTTGCAGAGAATTAAAATTGGGTGCAATAAAGGTAAAGGCTGCTGGTGTGGCTGCTCCAGATTTGATCGTATGGTAGATTTGATGATTGCTCTGCAAATATCCCTTCCCTGGGAAGAGAACCTTCCCTCTCCATTGATGTTGGCCATGTGAATTGATCTGGACCATGGGGAGGGGGCAGTATGTGAGCTCTCAGTTGGGGCCTAAGAGGCTTGAGGGTTTTCGATGGCTCACCTGGGAGGCAACCTGGACCCCAGGCTGAGATGTAGAGCAGGGCTGCCCCCCATCACCCCACAGGCCTGTGAAGCAGAGATTCTTGCTTGTTGTTTTGAGCCACTGAATTTTGAGGTCATCTGTTAAAAAATATTATTATAGCAACAGTTGACTGATCCCCATAGTCAGGAAAGTCTGAGGAGTTGATTTTTTTTTAATATTTCTTTCTAGAGAGAGAGAAGGTACACACAAGTCACGGAAGGGGCAGAGGGAGAGGGAGAGAGAGAATCTCCAGCAGACTCTGCGCTGAGGGAGGAGTTGATATTTAGGCTGAGATCTGAATGGCAAGAAATCAGCCCTGTGATGAACTGGCAGTGAGAACATCTAACATGAGTAAAAAGATGCAAAGGTGGGTGCTGGCTTGGCATGTTCAGAGAAGGGAAAGGCAAGGTGTGAGGCTGGACTGTGCAAGGAGCTGAGTGGGAGGGTGAGTGAGAGGAGACTGAAGGGGAATCAAGTGAAGGCCAGGGTACCAAGGGATTTGCAGACAAGAATAAGGAATTTGGTTTTCATTGGAAGAACAGCAGAAAGCCCCCGGACGATTTTAGGCAACATAGTGACACAATCACATTGATTTTGACAAGACTGCTCTGGCTACTGTATGCAGAACAGATAAAGCGGGGGCCATGCATGCTTTTCGGCTAAACTACAATGCAGTCTCAGAATCTCCCTCAACACAGAGTTCCCAAACTACTAGGCAGAGTTAAAATCGATATGGCAACTCAAATTCAGAGGGTGATAGACACCTAGATAAAATATATACAAAAAAGAGCTTAGGTACTATTTCATGCATATGTAACAAACCACCCCCAAACTTAATGACTTAAGAAAACAACAATCATTCATTGATTCACAGATCTGCAATTTGGACAGGGCTTGGTGGAGACAGCTTGTCTCTATTCCATGCGGAATCAGCTGGGGAGGCTCGTTTCGGGGCTGGAGGATCCATTTACAAGATGGGCACATTCAGAGAGCTGGCAAGCTGGGGCTAACTATTGGCCAGGGGCCTTTGTTGTCTTCCATGTGGCCACATGGACTTTCTCACAGCTCGGTGGCTGGGTTCTAAGAGCAAGCATTACGAAGACGACAAGCCCCAGGGTGTAAGTGCTTATCAAACCTCCGCTTGTGTCACACTTGCTAACTTCCCATTGGCCAAAGCTAGTCACGTGACCAAGTCCGGCGTCAGAGTTGGGGGTGGGGACTACCCAAGGGCAGGAACGCGGGGTGGGGGGTGTGCAATCTGTTGGGCATCAATGATGTCACAAAAGCCAGACCAAACTTTAAGTGAACTTTGAAAAGAAACCCGCTGATTTTAAGACTTGCTCTAATAGTCAAGGGGAAGAAGGTTTGTGTCCTCAAAACAGGTTCATTTTTCAAAATCTCTTAGTTTTAAATAACTGCATAGACTTCTTTTTAGCACCTATGACATCCACCTTTTTTAAATGTATTTCATTCATGGTTACAAATATATAAAAATGTAAATACTTACCATGATATAAAAGGATAACAGGTCATAACAGGGGTTGTTCATTTTCAAAAAGTTAGAAAGCATGAAGAACTAAAAAAAAAAAAAAAAAATAGAAAGACATAATTCTTAACAGCGTCCCAAGGCAGAATATCAGACAATGGTGGGATTTTTCCTTCTTTTCTCCTGCAAGTCTCACATTTCAGTAAATACAGACTAGATACCAACCCATTGGCTCTGCAAGCTTGTAATGTGATCCTTTGTGGCATTGAAAGGGGACATGACATATTTGTCCCCCTTCCTTCCCTTCTGTCCTCTCTCTGCACGTCTATCTCTGCAGTCACCGCAGCTTTGTCCACATCCGGTGCAGCTCATTTCACCTGCCAGATCCATGCCGACACATTAAAGATGAATAGCAGGTAGTGCGTTCCATTTTCAGCACCTGGATGACCAGGGGTTTGGCTTTAACCTTGCACGGCATCGTGTATCTCTATTGATTCTAAGTAGACAAAGAAGGAGCTTCTCTGTAATTGTGCCCTGCTGCTATTGTGACCATGAGCTGTTAACAGGAGATAAGCGAAGCTAAGGCTGGCCAACCCCATGTGGTGATTCACACCCCACTGTAGCTCTTACATTCTCCCCGGGAGACAGTCAAGCTGGAACAGTTAAAATTGATTTCCTCTGACTCAATTGACCATGGGCGAGGACATATTTCTTCAATATTTCTTCAATATTCCCCAAGGAAAAGAAGTGAGAACGCTTGCAGAGAAAACAAGTTAGATAGGGGCCCCAAAGTTCTGATACCTTGATTTATTTTGTATTTTTGTAAATGGAAGTGTAATTTACTTACCATAGAAGCACATATTTAAATACACAGCTCGATGAGCTGCAACACCTTTGTAACTGACCTCCCAACTGAGTTATGAATATTTCCATCATCCTAGAAAGTTCCCTTACATTCCTTTCTAGTCGATCCCCTTGCCAGAGGCAACCACTCTCTAACTTTTATAGTCATAGCTTAGTTTGGCCCATTGTTGAGCTTCACATAAGTGGAAATACATAGTGTTTTATGTGTCTTAGACTTCTTTTGCTCAACACAATGTATTTGAGATTCATCCAGGTTGTTGAGTGTATCCGTGGCTCGTTCCTTTTTATTGCTCAATATTATCTAATTGTAGGAATATACCACAATTTACGTGACCATTCACCTACTGATGGCCATTAGGGTTATTTGCAGGGTGGGGATATTATGCATGAAGCTGCCTCGAACAAATCTTTTACAGTTCTTTTAGTGAACATGTCTTCCATTTCACATCCCACATACTTAGGAGTAGAATTTCTGGGTCATAGGATAGGTTCACTTTTAACTTGATAAGGAACTGCCCTACCATTTTCCAAAGTGGTTGTACCATTTTATATCCTCACCACTTCCTCACCAATACTTGGCATCGTGTTTCAACTGTTCTATAGCTAAAATAGTACCTCATTGATGACACACTGAACCATTACCTTCAAAAATCCAGGGAGCCAGAAAGTTATAAGCAAAAAAATGTCCGACTGAACCCTTCCTGTTCAGCTGGGATGTGGGTCCAGATCTGGAGCTACACTCAAGTTCCACTTGCTCTGGGTCAGCATGGACTTGACATTCCATAAACAAAGGGCTTTGAAAAGTTGATATCATACCATATTCAGTAGAACTGAGATACCTTCCCTCTCTAATTCCCTTGTTTCCCCCAAATCTCAACACAAATACTCAACCAACTCTATGATAGGTGATTGATAAATACTCAGATAGAAGCTGTCTGAAATCTCAATTCCAATGCATTGCCTGTTACACCAAAAAACAAGTTCAAATTCATTGCTGAAATAAAACCCCTGGATGTATGACCGCAGGAAAACTAAAGGCTAAGGTGTAAACCCTAAAAGACAGCCAGCCTCAAACTACAGTCATTCACCCCACGACTTTGTGTCTTAACCAGCCAGTGGTCCTGAGTACTCCTCTATAAAATGGGTGTGCCCAATCGGGGAGTCAGAGGTATTGGATGAGAACTGATTAATTATGAAAAAAATCCAAACGTCCTTAAAAAAGTCTTCCTATACAATACAAGATTTTTTTTTTTTTTACTTCACAACTCTGCTTTAATTTACGTCTAAAGAAGAGGAAGAAACAATAATAGAAATCAAAAGCAAGATCCCACGACTTTGGTCTTCCCTCTTTATTTTATATTTTGTCCATTTTGTCCAGCTATTTCTTCAGCCCACAACTAATAATACGCAATGCCCAATGACTGACCTTCACTTCCCACAAGGGGTGACGTAGAACAACTCCATTTAGGCTAACATCTCCTCTGCAGAATCTATCCCAAAGTTCCCTGGAGTTATGAAAAAGATGGCACGAGGGAGATTAAGAGGTAGAGAGAGAGGAGCGGCGCTCTTTCTTCAGCTGAGGTTTGCCAAGCCTCGGTAACCAGAGCCGCTGCTCATGGCAACAGGAGAAGAGCTTCCCTTCAGCGCGGCTGCTGTGCCAACACATCGCAAATGCCTTCCTCGGCAGAGCAGGTGATGCTAAGGAGCACAGCCCATCCACCTGCCAGGCATCCCTGCGCCTCCAGTCCTGATCCATCAGCTACCCATCCCCAGAATTCATCATGCTCCCTGGTCGTATCAGTTTTGAGAGCTACAGGCACAGTGCAATGGGCTCAGTGTGCCAATGACCTCTGTGCTACAGAACCTAGGAAATAAAAACTGTGGAACTCATTTGGAGCGGTCACCCAATACTCTCAGGTCACCACTTTCCAGGCGTGGGGTGAGGTGGCATTTCTCTGTCCCCCTTGAAATCAGAGCACGTGATTTTCTTTGGCCAGTGGAATGTAACCAGAAGTGACAGGTGTCACTTCCGGTGGAAGCTTTAAGAGCCTGTGCGTGATTTGCCATGTTTTTGTTCTACTACTGTGGGGATCATGCCTCTGTCAGTCTGGATCTCTATGTAGCAATCGTGAACACGTCCTCTTTATTGAGGCACAAGGGAGATCGAGTGAAAGCAGGCCCCTGTGCCTTCATGATCCCAACAGTTGGTGCCTTCTTAAATTCTGTGCCCTAGGCCCTTCACTTGCCTCACTGGTCCTGAGCGAGAATTAAGCTCTTCCTGTGCTAAGACACTGAGACTGGGGGTGCGGGCGTTGTGACTGTAGTACTCTGTGGCTCGCACCCCTGCTCGGGACTGGAAAGAGGAGCAGAGACTCTGGCCCTGGGCCTGTGCTTTCCACGACCTGGAGTCTCCAGCTCTAAAATCACTTCTGGTTTTGTTTGTAAGTAAGCCATGACATTTGGGAAAATAAAATCATAGTAAGCAATCAAATTAAGTGATTTTACAGATATTCCTGCATGCGAGAGGCAGTTGGCAACATAATTGAAGAAAAAAAATGAGCAAGGTAGCAACATAATTGAAGATCGTCCCAGGGTGGGATGACTGGACATAAATAGAAAGTAATAAACCAACAGGCTGGTCCGGATTCAGATCAAATGCCTACTGTGCTCTTCTCAGGACCCATTAAAAGTAGTAAAATTCCATGTGTAACATCCACACAGATCTGCCACGACTTACCTGCTGGGGTCAAACCAGGCTCTTCACATACATGGCAATGGGTATAAGCAGCTCTGCCAACAGAACACGTAAAGCCTATAATACTCTTTATTACAGAGCTTTAGATGCCGGCCTACAAGTTTCCATTTACCTTCAAAATCATCACCCAGTTAAGTACCATGTGGTAACAAAGTTGCGTTCTTTGGAATCACAAAACTGTGATGAGCTCTCAGCCCTTTTCTAAAACATCAAAGTAATTTCCCTGGGCTGCAAACCTTTAAATATATCATATAATTAGGATGATTGGCACATCACGCGGCCTTATGTGGGAGATTGCTCAGGTGTTTGGAGAGTGGGCCTAATAAGGCCAAGACTGAGCTTAAGCCCAGGTGGGTCAGTTAGCTTCACACAGAGAAAATCCTCCACAGCCACAAACTACACCCACAATTGCAGTCTCAGGACAAATTTAGTCAAATTAGCCACAAAGGAGCCTGGATAAGCAATGTCTATAGCTCTCTACAACCCATCATAGCTAATGGAAAAATAAGTCCAAGCGCTCCCCTTACTGCTTACATCATCTCTCCAGGGGCCTGGCTACTCACACATCATCTTTCAGACATGCTCATCTCTAAAACATTACTACTTTACAACAGGATATATACCCACAAAGGAGCTTTCTTTCAGCATGGGTCCTGGCCAATTTTTTTTTATTTATTATGTTAATTGAGCCCTTTCTCCTGAGCTTCGAACCCAGTAGCCACCGTCCTCCAGGGCCTCCTCTCTTGGACGTTCTAGAACTCACAGGACTCAGTTAAAACCCAGGTCACCACCTTCTTCCCCCACCGCCTTGGCCTCCTGCATTGCCAGTGTCCAGAACAGTGAACCAAAGGCTGAAAGCCGGGAGTCTGATTCCTCTCTTTCCCTCACTACCTGCGTCCATCTAGAAACGCTATAGATTTCTCACCTCAATGCCTTTTACGCCCCACCCTTCATCTCCACGTCCCTCACCATCGTGCCCTTCCGTGCCTCACCTTCTCCCCCTGAGTCACCACAGAAGTTTCCTGGCTATTCTCTGTGGTGCCATGCCCCTCTAATCTACCTCTCACTCATGCCAGAGTGATCTGAGACAAAAATCTGATTTTGACGCCCTTCTGTTTTGAAAAGTCCCAAGTACCCCATTGGGTCAAGAATCGATCCCGTAGCGGGGCTCCTGGATTTTCAGATTTCTCTCAAAATACCTATAGGTCCCACTTGCATTCACACACCATCCATCACAAACTGCTTGTAAGTTCTCTGTACATGCCACATGGTTTCACACCTCCATGCTTTTTCTCATGTGGGGTCACTAACTGGAAAGCCCTTCTCTTCAATTCTGCCTGGGGTATTTTTACTCATCAGCTCGAATGTCACCTCTCTGATGGCATTCCTGAACTTCCTTCATCCTTTTCCCTCCTGGGTGGATCCATTATACCGGTAAAACTTTCTGACACTGTGTTTCAGTTATCTTTTGCTACAAATCAACCCCCTTCCCCCCACAAAATACAGTGGTTTAAAACAACAACCATTTTATCAATTATAATGTTACAATTCTGCGTGTGAACAGGTTCTGCTCTTTGTGACGTCAGCTGGGGCTGCAGTCATCTGGAATATCTAAAATGACTCACTCATGGCTGGCAGTTGGGGTTGGCTGTTGTCTGGAAACTCAGCCCATTTTCTTTCCTTGTTGCCACTTCATGGGGTTTGGTCTTTTCACAGCATGGTGGCTGGATGCAGAGGGAGAGTGGAATTCAGAGAGGGAAAGCAAAACTTCTGAGTGGAAAAAAGAAAATTCTTCCCATCGTCTTGGAAGTCCCAGAATGCTTCTTCTACCACATTCTATTGGCCAAGGCAGTCACTGGGCAGGAAAAATAAGTGCGAACTCTAAACAAGGAGCAGTACTCTGGGAACTGAGAGGGAAGGAATTGTTGGGGCCATGTTTGGAGACTAGCTACCACACTCTGTTAGTTTGAATTCATTCTATTCCTAAAATTCTGAAAGCCTCCCAAGGATAGGCACGATGCTTTAATCATCTCTTCACCCACAATTCTTTGCACAGATCCTAGAACATGGCACTTAGGAGCTTAACACATATTTGCTGACTCTATCAATCCAATTAAATCAGATTAAATCAGCCCACAGTTTTTGAGCACCTGTTCTGTGCTATTCTATCTTGTTGAGTGCTTTGGAGTTGCACAAAGGGTGTTTGCCCTCCAAGAGGTTATAAGTCAGGACAACATTGTGCCAAAGGGACACAACACAAAAGGAGATGATTAATAGTTCAGAGCAATTAAAGACAAGCCATCAAGGGGTGGCCCATAATTGATAGCCATGCTAGCCGTATGGGCACGAATCCCTATAGATCTTCAGAGAAGGCTGTGTTCACTTCAGACAGAAATTTCAGGTCGGAGATGGGGTTGGATCTGAGTCTGAATGTCAAGCTAGGACCCAGGATGGGAGAGAAATATGATCATAGAAGCAATTATATAGAAATGGGACCACACAAGTTGTATTACTTAGTGGACCTCCACATACACACACAAACACACACACACAGTGGTAATTTTTTTTTTCAGAATGATCCTTGCTATAATCACACTCTAATACGTAAATAAATAACATTGGTCAAAGAGTGAGCTCTAAATAATTTTTTAAAATAACTAAGAGAAGTGGATAAAACATGGATGGCAGAAATTATTTTGGCTCACTAAATATCACATGTTTTCCCCTACATTTCTCAGCCTCCTTGAGATTGGTTTGGTCTAAAGTGCACATGACTTCTGGGCCAAGGCAATAAAGAGTAAGCGGGAGGTCTCCGCGCTTCCTGTTTCCCTTCTGTACAGTTGGAAGTGAAGAATTCTGAGAAGATACAACTGAAGGGTGGAATGTAGCCTGCACTGGTAAGTTAACTGTTATTGGAGAGCCAGGAAAGAGGGTCACTTCACCTGCTTCAGACTGTGATGTGAGCAAAAAATACACATTTTCTTCAGCCATTGAGCTTTTTAGGTTTGGTCTGTTACTACAACATAGCTTTCCCTATTCTGACTATTAATACCTAGTGTTTTCTATGAAGGAATTGAATGTCACATAATAAAAATTATTCATCCTCTATTTATAAGAGATAACAAGCACAGAAAACTTTTAAAATCCACTTTTGGCTATCTGCAATTGAGAGTTGTACCTTCCCACCTAGGAGCAAATGCTGAAGAGCTATCTAATTAAATAGTCAGCTTCTATAATCCCTTGTGTACATTGATTGGACTCACTTTGCAGTGCTGTGCAGAGCAGTCTGCAATAGCTCTGATCATGAGCAGTAGAAGGTGAGCAAGGAAAAACAAGGGTTTACTTGAAATAAACAGTTAATCCTCAAACCTTACTAAGTCAGTATTTTCCCTAACTGGACTTTTTAACATGGCTAATAACAAGTAGAAAATGACTCCCTGCTTCCTCTTTCCCGTTTCTCTTTCTAATGGGCCTACTAATTAGATGAGTGGTAACAAAAGGGTCAGTCACCTGAGGAAACAAGGGAGCCAAGAGTTAGAGAAATCCACAAGCTACACCACTGGAGCCTGAATCTTGGGTGGCAGCTTCACTTGGGCTATTGTTTTGTTGCCTGAGACTGTTGGAGATGAGGTACTTGAGTTCTTCTTTATTTCTATTTAGTCTATTTCTTCCCTTTATTCTCTGGACTGAAACAGTGTCCAGCTGCATGCTGGATTCTGGGTCCTCAGGAATTTCTTAGGCTATGCCTTAAACCTGAGCCAAAGAACACCTGCTCTTTGGGGTAAATTCCTCTGAAGTGAGCAGTGTTTGCAGAAGGCTCCTCCTGAGAGTGGTCCTACTTCATCCAGGGAGTTTGATCTATAAAAGGGTCATAGATTTGCCTCTTAATTATCTTCCCCAAAGAGAGAGAGCCAAGAAAATAAATATCCCAACCTCCCTCTCCTCCTGCCCTCCCATCTCCTGCCCGTGCCTCCCATTGGCTGAGACCAACCAGGAGCCAGAGGGCCAGGGGCCCATGGATGCAGTCCATACAACTCAGCCTCCCAGGGCTCAGAGTAAGATGGAAAAGGACAGAGAACAGTACTGGAGAAGCAAATGGAGAATATATAGCACATTGAATAAAACTGAAACGTGGCAACTTTAGAGAAAATTTGTATTTAACTGAATATCAGCCATCAACTTACACACAAATATATACAATGAGTATGTGTAAGTTTAGAGGACTTCGCTTTGTCCCTCAAGATACCAATTCTCCTCTCCCCCAACCCAGAATCAGAACAGTGAAGACCAGAAGGAGCATTCGCCTCTTCAGAATACAATGCATGTGGGTGTTGGACATATCTCATTAGCACCCAACCAAACCAAATAGGAGCCGCCACCACAAAACTTTCTTGTGGCCTTTGTGTTAAAAAGATACCCTTTTGTTGAACCAGCCAGAATGCATTAGAGTTTCCCCATCTCTGATCACCAGCTGAAAGGAACCTTCTCTGGAAAAGAGAATTCATGGCCCAGTCCCAAATACTCCACAGCCTCAGGATCTGTGGGTCCCAACACCCCTTTCAAGGGTGTGACTCAGGGAGCACAAAAGTACTGATGAAGGGATCCTTTCTCCTGGATCCAAAAGCTCATGTTCCTATCTCCTTCCAGGATTAATTTTACCTAGATCATGCATCTCAGCCTGTCAGATCCCCTCAAATCTCTGCTGACTACTTCCCCTGCCTGGAAGCTTTCAACATTCCCGTGGTTCTCAGCTGCTTCTGGTTCTCTTCAGGCCTTTATTGCTCACACCTATTTCTCTGCCTTTCCTTAGCATGCACTGAGCCAGCCTCAGCCCCATAGGGGCTACAGTGTTCTATGGATGAGGTCCCTTCTGAGGCCCACTCTCTAAGGGCCCCCTTCCTCCACTGGTTTGCATCGGTTCTCTGTTTTCAGAGCACCCTCTGCCTCCTTCTCCTCAGGGATGCTATCACTCCAGTCCATATCCCAGTAAGGAATTCTATGCATTTAGATCCCTATGCCTTTAGATTCTATGCCTTTCTGGAATCATATCTCTAGTGAGCAGCCCAAAAAAGTGCTTAATGTACCAAGACAACTCCTGTGGGGTTCATTACGTTCCTAGTGGGATGGGGATGATAATGAGGAATGTCAAAGGACAATTAAAGAAAAAGAAACTAAAATCTCTTGTGAGTATGAGATAATACATGTCAAAGATTTTATTTAACTCATTAATTAATGAGAAAATCAGTGAGAGGTTACAAATGATTCAAAGGAGAATCCAAAGAGCCATAGATATCAAGGCAGGCAATAACGAATGTTAAGATAAATGCAGAAATTGATGCAAAATGAGTCTGAAATAAGTTGCATTCCACCCAACACAACTCACTTGCATTTCTGTGGACAAGAATCGTTTGCATTATTACTAGTTTTCTGCAATTTACAAAATAATAAAATAGCTCAAAATCAATGAAAGGTGGAGATAACCATGAATAGTGCTCTAAAAAGGATACCCAGTAAATGTGGTTTGTTTTTTTATTTGTTGGTTTGGTTTTGTTTGCCAATTTTAAGGTCTTTCACAATTTCTCCTGATAGGAGAAAGGCCTCTCCTCCTTTTCCATACCAATCTGTATCTAGTGTTAACTATTGGAAGCACTGTATGTGAGGTGGGAATGGGCATTTCTTTTTTTTTAATTTTTTATTGTTATGTTAATCACCATACATGACATCATTAGTTTTTGATGTAGTGTTCCATGATTCATTGTTTGTGCATAACACCCAGTGCTCCACGCAGAACGTGCCCTCTTTAATACCCATCACCAGGCTAACCCATCCCCCCACCCCCATCCCCTCTAGAAACCTCAGTTTGTTTTTCAGAGTCCATCATCTCTCATGGTTCGTCTCCCCCTCCAACTTACTCATTCTTCCTCTCCTGCTATCTTCTCCTTTTTTTTTTTCTTAACATATATTGCATTATTTGTTTCAGAGGTACCGATCTGTGATTCAACAGTCTTGCACAATTCACAGCACTCACCATAGCACATACCCTCCCCAATGTCTATCACCCAGCCACCCCATCCCTCCCACCACCCACCACTCCAGCAACCCTCAGTTTGTTTCCTGAGGTTAAAAATTCCTCATATCAGCGAGGTCATATGATACATGTCTTTCTCTGATTGACTTATTTCACTCAGCATAACACCCTCCAGTTCCATCCATGTCATTGCAAATGGCAATATCTCATTCCTTTTTATGGCTGTATAATATTCCATTGTGTATATATACCACATCTTCTTTATCCGGGAATGGGCATTTCTGTTTGTGGAGACCAATACACGGGTCCTCCTTAACTCCAAACCTCAATAAATGCTGCAGACTCAATGTGTGTTTCCATCCCCCAAATTCGTATGTCGAAATCCTAACCCCCAATGTGATGGTATTAGGAGGTGAGGCCGTTGGGAAATGATTACATCATGACAGTGGAGCCCTCATGGATGGGATTAACGCTCCTTATAAAAGAGACTAGAGAGCTCCCTCTACCCTTTGGCCATGTGGGAATACAGCAAGAAGGTGGTCATGTATGATGCAGAAGAGGGTTCTCACCAGAACCCAGTCATGCTGACATTCTGATCTTGGACTACCAGCCTTCAGAACTATAAGAAATAAATTTCTGTTGTTTATAAGCTGCCCAGTTTATGTACTTTGTTATAGCAGCCAAACAGACTAAGACAACAAAGGGTAGAAGTCTCCCTTTTAGAGCATTGTTACTCAGAGTGTGGTCTGGCACCACCTGAGACCTTGTTTAGAAATTTAGATTTTTGGCCCCTGTCTAAATCAGAATCTATATTTTAAACGATTCTAGACCTGGACTCAGGGTGAGGAGGAAAAAAAAATCCTAGACCTAAAGAAATTGAAAGACATCCCATATTTATGGATCAGAAGAATTAATACTATGAAGATTGCAACACACCCCCAAATTATATACAGATCCAGTGCAATCTCTATCAGTATTCCAATTAGACTTTTTTGGAAAGAAATTAGCAAGCTCCAGAATAGCCAAAACAATCCTGAAAAAGAAAAATAAAGTTGGACAACTCATACTTCTCTATTTCAAAACTTACTACAAAGCTGCAGTAATCAAGACAGTGTTGCATCAGCATAAGTTTATATATATAGATCTACAAAATAGAACTGGGAGTCCAGAAATAAACCCATATATCTATGGTCAACTGATTTTCAACAAGTGTACCAAGACCATCCAATGGGGAAAGAATAGCCTTCTCAAAAAATGATGCTGGGATAATTAGAAATCCACATGTAAAAGAATGAAGTTAGATTCCTACCTTATATCATATCCAAAAATTAATTCAAAATAGATCAGAGACCTAAATGTAAAAGCTAAAACTACAAAATTCTTAGAAGGAAACCTAGGTATAAATTTTTGTGACCATGAATTAAGAAATGGTTTCTTGGATATGACATCAAAAGCACAAGTGACAAAAGAAAAAATAGATAAATTGAACTCCATCATAATTAAGAACTTTTGTGCTTCAAAGGACACCATTAAGAAAGTGAAGACAATCCACAGAATGGGAGAAAATATTTTCAAATAATATATCTGATAAGGGACTTGTATCAAGAATATATAAATTCTTACAATGCCACAATTAAAAGACAAACAATGCCATTTAAAAAATAAGCAATGGATTTGCATAGACGTAACTCCTAAGAATATATACAAATCTTCTTGGGAAGATAGAAGAATAGGAGGATCCTAAACTCACTCTGTCCCATAGTTATACCTAGATAATACTCATATCAAAGTAAATAAACAAGAAAACAACTTGAAGACTGGTAGAACACACTCCACAGCTAAATGTAGAGAAGAGGCCACAATGAAGAGGGTAGAAAGGGTGCAGATACGGTAGGGAGCTAAATGGACCCATGAGACTGTCTGGGGGAGGGAAGGTGCTACAAGGGCAGAGAGGGGAGAGGAATAGGCCCCCACACCAGGCACCTAAGGCATGGGGAACCCACAAGGAGAAGACAAATCCCCATAACATTTGGCTTTAAGAACCAGAGATGCAACAATCAGATTTGGAAGACCTCTTACATTCAGCATCAACAGGTCATCACCAAATTCAGAAAAAGATGATGGAAATCATGACCTGAGAGGTGCAGACAAATGACTTGAAAGAAGCAGTCAATAAATTGATTGCAGGGGCACCTGGGTGACTCAGTTGTTTAAGCATCTGCCTTCGGCTCAGGGTATGATCCTGGAGTCCCAGGATCAAGCCCTGCATCAGGCTCCCTGCTCAGTGGGGAGTCTGCTTCTCCCTCTGCTCCTCACCCCGCTTGTGCTCTCTCGCTTGCTTGCGCTCTCTCTCTCTCTCAAATAAGTAATAATAATAAAAAAGAAAAGTAAAAATGCTGAAGAAACCCAACTTTGAATTGGGAAAGCTCATGGTGCTTCATGGTGAAGTAGTAGTTCTGAAAAAGCTACTGGCAATGAGACTGGTGCTAAAGTTGAATGAGCTGATAGATATGAGCCACGAGTCCAAGAATCTGTTTAAAATTCAGACACTTAATAGTGACAAATAAAAAATCTTATTTGTGATGTTTAAAAAAATAAAATAAGATAAAATGGCCAAAAGCTGTGATAAAGAGAGAATTTTAAAAGCTGCAAGAAAACAGTTACATACAAGGGAAACTCCATAAGGTTATTAGCTGATTTTTGAGCAGACACTTTGCAGGTCCAGAGAAAGGGGCATGATATATTCAAAGTGCTGAAAGAAAAAAAAAAAAACCCTGCAGGGGCACCTGGGTGGCTCAGTCAGTTGGGCCTCTGCCTTCGGCTCAGGTCATGATTCCAGAGTCCTGGAATCAAGCCCCGTGTCAGGCTCCCTGCCCAGCGGGGAGCCTGCTTCTCCCTCTCCCGCTCCCCCTGCTTGTGCTCTCTTGTGCTCTGGCCCTCACTCTCTCAAATAAATAAATTCTTTTTTAAAAAATTTATTTGACAGAGAGAGACACAGCAGGAGAGGGAACACCAGCAGGGGGAGTGGGAGAAGGAGAAGCAGGCTTCCCACTGAGCAGGGAGCCCAAAGCAGGGCTCAATCCCAGGACCCTAGGATAATCACCTGAGCCGAAGGCAGACACTTAACGACTGAGCCACCCAGGCGCCCCTCAAATAAATAAATTCCTAAAAAAAAAAAAAGAAAAAAGAAAAAAACCTGCAACCAAGAATACTCTAGCCAGCAAGGCTATCATTCAGAACAGAAAGAGAGAGTTTCCCAGGCAAACAAAAGTTAAAGGAATTCATCACCACTAAACAAGCCCTATAAGAAATATTAAAGGGGACTCTCAGTGGAAAGGAAAGACTCTCGGTAGGAGTAAGAACAGTCAGTAGTGCAAAAGCAATAAAATAAAGTATATCTCTAAAAATCAGTGAAGGGATCCACAAAATAAAAGGATGTAAAGTATGATACCATATATTTTAAACAGGCTGGGGAGAGGAGTAAAGAATCAGTTCAAACGTAAGCAACCATTAACATAGACTGCTATGCATAAGATGTTATATGTAAACACAAAGGTAACCACAAATGAAAAACTGGTGGTAGATATGCAAAAATAAAGAGAAAGGAATCCAAGTATATCACTAAAGAAAGCCAGAAAACCATGAGAGATCAGAGCAAAAGAAGAAACAGAGAAAACGGCAAAAACAACCATTAAAAAAGTAATGAAATGGGGGGCATCTAGCTGGCTCAGTTGGTAGAACATGTGAATCTTGATGTCAGGGTCATGAGTTTGGCTCCACATTGGGGATTACTTAATAAATAGATTTTTTAATTAATAAATTTTTAATTAATAAATAAATAGATTAAGATTACTTAATAAATTTTTTAAAGTAACAAATGGTAATAAGTACATACCTATCAATAATTCCTTTGAATGTAAAGGACTAAATGCTTCAATCAAACAACATAGGGTAATAGAATGGATAATAAAGCAAGTGCCATCTATATGCTGTCTCCAGAGACTCATGTCAGACCCAAAGACACATGCAGATTGAAAGCCAAGGGATGGAAAAGCATTTATTGCACAAATGGAAATGAAAAGAAAGCCAGGATAACAATACTTATATCAGAGAAAAATAGACTTTAAAAAAAGACTGTAACATAAGACAAGGACACTATTTAGGGGCTCCTGGGTGGCTCAGTTGGTTAAGTATCCAATTCCTGATTTTGGCTCAGGTCATGATCTCATGGTTGTGAGATCAAGCCCTGCATCAGGCTCTGCACTCAGCAGGGAGTCTGCTTGAGATTCTCTCTCTCCCTCCCCTTTGCCCCTCTGTCCCCACCTCAAAAATAAATAAATAAATCTGTTTTTTTTTTTTTAGATTTTATTTATTTATTTGACAGAGAGAGAGATAGCGAGAGCAGGAACACAAGCAGAGGGAGGGGAGAGGGAGAAGCAGGCTTCCTGCAGAGCAGAGAGCCTGATGCGGGGCTTGATCCCAGGATGCTGGGATCATGACCTGAGACGAAGGCAGACGCTTAACGACTGAGCCACCCAGGTGCCCCAATAAATCTTAAAAAAAAAGGACACTATTTAATCATAAAGGGAACAATCCAACAAGAAGATATAACAACTGTAAATATTTATGTACCCAACATAGGAGCACCCAAATTTATAAGCAGTTAATAACAAACATAAAGGAAGTAAGTGATAGTAACACAATATTAGGGGACTTTAACACTCAGCTTACATCAATGGATAGATCATCCAAACAGAAAATCAATAAGGAAACAGTGGCTTTGAATGACACATTGGGCCAGATGAATCTAACAGATATATTCAGAACATTCCACCTTAAAAACAGCAGGATACACATTCTTTTCAAGTGCACATGGAACATTCTCCAGAATAGATCACATATTAGGTCACAAAACAAATCTCAATAAATGAAAACAGACTGAGGTCATTCCATGCATCTGTTCCAACCACAATTCTATGAGACTAGAAGTCAACCACAAGGAAAAAAATCTAGAAAGAATACAAATATGTGGAGGTTAAATAGCATGCTACTAAACAACAAATGGGTCAACCAAGAAATTAAAGAGGAAATAAAAAAAAACTACATGGAGACAAATGAAAATGAAAACGCAATGGTCCAAAATCTTTGGGATGCAGAAAAAGCTGTTCTGAAAGGGAAATTTACAGCAATACAGGCCTATCTCAAGAAGCAAGAAAAATCTCAAATAAACAACCCAATCTTATACCTAAAGGAGCCAGACAAAGAAGAACAAACAAACCCCAAAAACAGTAGAAGAAAGGAAATAATAAAGATTAGAGCAGAATAAACAAAACAAAAACCAAAAAACCAATAGAACAGATCAGTGAAACCAAGAACTGGTTCTTTGGAAAGATAAACAAAATTGATAAAACTTTAGTCAAACTCATAAAGAAAGAGAGAGAGAGAGAGAGGACTAAAATAAACAAAATCAGATGAAAGATGAGAAATAACAACTGACACCACAGCACCACAGAAATACAAAGGATTATAAGAGAATATTATGAAAAATTATATGCCAACAAAGTAGACAACCTAGAAGAAATGGATGAATTTCTAGAAACATACAACCTCCCAAAACTGAATCAGGAAGAAATAGAAAATTTGAACAGACCAATTACCAGCAATGAAACTGAGTCAGTAATCAAAAAATTCCCAAGAAACAAAAGTCCAGGACCAGATGACATCACAGGTGAATTCTACCAAACATTTAAAGAAGAGTTAATACCTACTCTTCTCAAATTATTCCAAAAAAAAAGAGAAGAAGTAGGAAAGCTTCCAAATTCATTCTATGACGCCAGCATTACTCTGATACCAAAACCACATAAAGACACCACAAAACAATAGAAGTGCAGACCAATATTTCCGATGAGTATAAATGCAAAAATCCTCAACAAAATATTAGCAAATGAATGCAACAACAAATTTTAAAAAATCATTTACGGGACACCTGCCTTCGGTAACTCAGTTGGTTAAGTGTCTAGCTCTTGGTTTTGGCTCAGGTCATGATCTCACAAGCCCTGCTCAGCACACAGTCTGCCTGAGATTCTCTCTCTCCCTCTCCTCTGCCCCACCCCTCTCAAATAAATAAATAAATCTTTAAAAAAAATCATTCACCCCATCAAATGGGATTTATTCCTGGGATGTAAGGGTGGTTCAATATTCACAAATTAATCAATGTGATACATCATATCAACATGGGAAAGGATAAAAACTATATGATCATTTCAATAGATGGAGAAAAAAATTTAATAAAGCACACAAACCATTCATTGATAGTAGCCCTCAACAAAGTAGGTTTAGAGGGAACATTCCTCAACATAATAAAGGTCATATATGAAAAACCCACACAGCTAACATCATGTTCAGTGGTGAAAAGCCAAGAGCTTTTCTTCTAAAATCAGAAACAAGACAAGGATGTCCACTCTCACCTCTTTTATTCAACATAGTACTGGAACTCCACCAAAAAACTACTAGAAATGATAAATGAATTTAGTAAGTTCACAGGATACAAAATCAATATAAAGAAATCTATTGCATTCCTACACACTACTAATGAAGTACCAGAAATAGAAATTAAGAAAACAATATCATTTACAACTGCACCAAAAAGAATAAAATACCTAGAAATAACATAACCAAGGAGATGAAAGATGTGTACTCTGAAAACTATAAAACACTGATGAAAGATATCAGAGACAAGGGGTGCCTGGGTGGCTCGGTTGGTTAAGCGTCCAGCTCTTGATTTCAACTCAGACCTTGATCTCAGGATCCTGAGCTCAAGCCCCGCAATGGGCTCCACTCTGGGTATGGAGCCTACATTAAAAAAGGGAAGAAAGAAATCAGAGATGACACAAACAAATGGAAAGATATTCCATGCTAATGGATTAGAAGGACAAATAGTGTTAAAATGTCCATACTACCCAAAGCAATCTACAGATTTAATGCCATCCCTGTCAAAATACCAACAGGATTTTTCACAGAACTAGAACAAACAATCCTAAAGTTTGTATGGAACCACAAAAGACCCCAAATAGCCAAAGCAATCTTGAAATAGAAGAACAAAACTGGAGGTATTACAATCTCAGATTTTAAGTATACTACAAAGCTATAGTAATCAAAACAGTATGGTACTGGCACAAAAACAGACATATAGATCAATGGAACAGGACCGGGAGCCCAGAAATAAAACCATGATTATATGGTCAATTAATCTTCGACAAAGGAAACAAGAATATGCGATGGGAAAAAGACAGTCTCTTCAACAAACAGTGCTGGGAAAACTAGTCAGCTACATGCAAAAGATTGAAACTGGACCACTTTTTTACACCTTGCACAAAAATAAACTCAAAATGGATTAAAGACCGGGTGCCTGGGTGGCTCAGTTGGTTAAGCGACTGCCTTCGGCTCAGGTCATGATCCTGGAGTCCCGGGATCGAGTCCCACATCGGGCTCCCTGCTCGGCAGGGAGTCTGCTTCTCCCTCTGACCCAACCCCCTCTCATGCTCTCTCTCTCTCTCTCTCTCTCATTCTTTCTCTCAAATAAATAAATAAAATCTTTTAAAAAAATGGATTAAAGACCTAAATGTGAGACCTGAAACCACAAAAATCCCAGAGAGGAGCACAGGCAGTAATTTCTCTGACATTGGACATGGCAACATTTTTCTTGATATGTCTCTTGATGGAAGGGAAACCAAAACAAAAACAAACTATTGGGACTACATCAAAATAAAAAGCAGAGCAAAGGAAACAATCAACAAAACTAAAAGACAACCTACTAAACTGGAGAAGATATTTGCAAATGACATATCTGATAAAGGGTTAGTATCCAAAATATATAAAGAACATATACAACTCAACACCAAAAAACCCCACATAATCCAATTAAGAAATGGGCAGAAGACATGGACAGACATTTTTCCAAAGAAGATATATAGATGGCCAAAAGACATATGAAAAGATGCTCAACATCAGTGATCATCAGGTTAAAACAAATCAAAACCACAATGAGATACCACACCTGTCAGAATGGCTAAAATCAAGAATACAAGAAACAACCGGTGTTAGTGAGGATGTGGAGAAAGGGGAACTCTCTTGCATTGTTGGTGGGAATGCAAACTGATGCAGCCACTCTGGAAAACATAATGGAGGTTCCTCAAAAAGTTAAAAATAGAACTACCCTATGAACTACCCTACCCTTGCACTACTAAGTATTTACTCAAAGAATACAAAAATACTAATGCAAAGGAATACCTGCACGCTGATGTTTAGACCAACATTATCTACAATAGCCAAATTATGGAAACAGCCCATCTCCATTAACTGATGAATGGATAAAGAAGATGTGATACACACACACACACACACACACACACAAATATTACTCAGCCATAAAAAAGAATAAAATCTTGCCATTTGCAACAACAGGGATGTATCTAGAGGGTATAACGCTAAGCAAAATAAGTCAGTCAAGGAAAGACAAATACCATATGATTTCACTCATATGTGGAATTTAGGAAACAAACAAACAAAGGGGGAAAAAAAGAGACAAACCAAAAAGCAGACTCTGCACTATAGAGAACAAACAGATGGTTACCAGAGGGGAGGTGGTTGGGGGGATGGGGGAAATAGGTGATGGGGATTAAGGAGGGCACTTAATCATGATGAGCACAGAGTAATGTATAGAATTGTTGAACCACAATATTGTACACCTGAAACTAATATAACAGTGTATGGTAGCCATGCTGGAATTAACATTTAAAAAAAGAAAAGAGAAAAAGAAGATATACAAATGGCCAATAAGTACATACAAAGATGCTCAACATCATTAATCATTGGAGAAATGCAAATCAAAACCACAATGTGATGCTATTTTGTATCCACTAAGATGAGTAAAATTAAAAAAAGACACAACAACAGTGTTGGCACCTTCACACATCGTTGGTGGAAATGTAAAATGGTATAGCCACTTTGGAAAATATTTGGCAGTTCCTCAAAATATTAAACATAAAGTTGTCATATGACCTAGCAATTCTATTCCCAGGTATAGTCCCAAGAAAATAAAAATATTTCTACACAAATCCCTACAAACAAACATTCATAGCAACACTCTTCATACCCACAAAATGGAAACAACCCAAATGTCCATCAACTGATGAAAGGATACATAAAATGTGCTTATAGATATTATGGAATACTATTCAGCAATTAAAAAAGGAAGATTAGGAACATTATGCTAAGCAAAGAAATCAGATACAAAAGGTCACATACTGCATGATTCCATTTATTTGAAATATCCAGAATAGGCAAATCTATAGAGACAGAAAATGAATGAGTGGTAGCCAAGTCTGGGGAGTGACTGCTTATGGGTAGCCAATTTCATTTTGGTGCAATGAAAATGTGAAATTAGATTGTGGTAATGGTTGCACAACACTATGAATATACTAAAAAGCAAGCAAATGTTCACTTTCAAAAGTTGAATTTTATAGTGTATGAATTGTATCTCAATAGAGTTATTTCATTCTTCTTTTGGGGGGGGGAGGGACAGAGCAAGAGGAAGAGAGAATCCTAAGCAGGCTCCATGTCCAGCACAGAGTCGGACCTCACAACCCTGAGATCACAACCTGAGCCGAAATCAAGAGTCGGGTGCTTAACTAACTGAGCCACCCAGGCACCCCTAGAATTGTTATTTTAAAAAACGGCCTCAAGACACCCTGCACCAGGGCACCTGGGTGGCCCAGTTGGTTAAGTGGGGAATTCTTGGTTTCTGCTCAGGTCCTGATCTCAGGGTGGTGAGACTGAGCCCCGGGTCGGGCTGGGCACTGAACACAGTCTGCTTAAGATTCTCTCTCCCTCCGGCCCTCACCCCACTCCCACCCACCCACACCTTGCTCTCTCTCTCTTTCTCTCAATCTCTCTAAAATAAATAAAGCTTAAAAAAAAAAAAAAAGACACTCAGAATTGCCCTGCGCCTCCCGCCTCACGCAGACTCAGATGGAACGTTGAATGCGGCGCCCTGCCCCTAAGCCGCTCCTGATTGCGTGACCACGCCCCCTCGCCTAACAGATCCAACCTCCCAACTGCAGAGTAACGGACCTCATTCCAGCGCCATCACAGAGAGCTGTGCAAGGCTTTCTTCTTCGCCTATAGCTTGAAAACACACTGCAGACCTGTCGCCACTGCCTGTGGCCCTGCAGCCCTCGCTTCGCACCACGGTCACCTTCCTCTTGGTGCCCGGACCGCCAGCCATGGCCACCGCACCGCTCTCACAAGTGCGCCAGAACTACCACCCCGACTGCGAGGCCGCCATTAACAGCCAGATCAACCTGGAGCTCTACGCCTCCTACGTGTACCTGTCCATGGCCTTCTACTTCGACCGCGACGACGTGGCCTTGAAGAACTTCGCCCAGTTCTTCCTGCGCCAGTCCCGCGAGGAGACCGAGCATGCCGAGAAGCTGATGCAGCTGCAGAACCAGCGCGGAGGCCGCATCTGCCTCCGCGACATCAAGAAGCCGGACCGCGACGACTGGGAGAGCGGCCTGAAGGCCATGGAGTGCGCCCTGCACCTGGAGAAGAACGTGAACCAGAGCCTGCTCGACCTGCACCAGCTGGCCACCGACAAGAGCGACGCCCACCTGTGCGACTTCCTCGAGAGCCACTACCTGCACGAGCAAGTCAAGTCCATCAAAGAGCTGGGGGGCTATGTCACCAACCTGAGCAAGATGGGGGCCCCGGAAGCCGGCATGGCAGAGTACCTCTTTGACAAGCTCACCCTGGGCGACAGCGACAAAAAGAACTGAGTTGGGACTGTTTCCCCTATAGCCACAGGGTGCATGGTGACTTTCCCTGATCACCATGCCGAGCATGCATATTGCAGTATTGCCTTTGCAAAACGTTCCAGGTTTTTTCTTCCAGTTTTGCCATAAATAAATAAAGTTGTTTGGTTTCAATAAAGTTATTTGGTTCTTAAATAAATAAAGGTCTCTGACTGATTCTGTGTGCAAATGACTCACCTTTTAAGTTTTAAAATAGGTATCCAGGAGTCTCTCCGTCCGCCCAACCCCATCCACATGCGGCTCAGGAGATGGATGGGGGGAGGTATACCATGGGACCCTGGAAAACACAAATCAATATTCCTCTGATAAAGGATGTGAGGGTGGGGTGGGGTGGAGTGACATGAGGTGGGTGGTCTGGGGCCCTGGTGTCTGTGGGTGCCTATGTATGATGAAAGTATAAAAAAACATGGTCTAGAATTCATCACAGTAGTTACCCCTGGGGAAGAAGGGCAGACAGTGGGATTGCACAAAGGATCCACCCTGGGCTACAGTGATAATGAGAAGTGACCCTTAGGCTAAGTTCCCCATGGACATGGGTGTGACAAAGTAAAGTAACAATGGCACTTGGCAAATCCAAGTTCTTTTATTTACAGCATTGTCTTATTTTTATAAGACCCTCAGGAAGTAAGAAGGGCAGGTGCAAGACCATGTCTTAACAAGTGAGAAAAAAGGAGGCCACACAAATAAAAAGTTCCAGAATGTGGACATGAACATAGATCTGCTGATGCCATGTTCCATTTTGTTGTTGTTGCCCCACAGGTATATCAATGGGTTAAGCAAGACTTTGTGGGGAGACTGGAAATCCAGCCAGATAACCAGACCCGGAAGGGAGGGAAATCCCCAACACTCGTAATGACAGCCCTGATCACAGGAGTCTCTCCCCTAATTGCAGGTGTGCCTTCCAGCCTAGGGTGGGGCTGGCTTCTAAACCTCAGCCAAATCCTCTGAAAGGAGTCTTGAGGGCTCACAACAGAATGTATGAGAGGAAAGATCCCTCAGAGGAAGGCAGGCAGTACCTGGACACCTGAGTCCCTCTGTCCAGGCTCACCCCTCCCCCCCAGGCAGCCACACTATTACCTGAGGTGGCAGGGAAGACCTGGGAAGAACTCAGGCCCGGAAGTCCCCACGGAGTGTACTCTCCGCCCACGTGGTTTCGCTCTCAGTGGCTTCTCTTCAGGCACAAGGGGAGGCTGCAAAACACACATGTGCCTGCACACCCAGCTCAGGGGGACAGAGATGCCCAGTATCCCAGCCAGGCACAGGGTACCGGAATCTAAGTACCGAACCGTCCCCTGTTGTGGTCTCCGCCCTGGGCTCTAAAGCTGACCCTAGTCTGGTTCAGTCTTGGCTGCTGGGCCTCCTCTTTATCCCATCTTTCCCTTCCCTGTGATTCAGAGGGACTCCGCGGGATAATGCACAGGAGTCTGCTTAGATCTACATCCTTTTATTTTACCTGGAAAAGAAGGATTTCCTCACCTGCAAGACTCAGAGAGAGTTGTGATTACACTCAAGCGCCTATTACAAGCTGCTACTTTGTAGTGTCACATTTCACAGCTTTTCTTTAAGAATCCCTGGCAGGGGAGTCTAGACACAGTGGCAGTTCAATTGTTGCTCTCCTTCTTGTTCCGCAAGACGAAAGGAATGTTCGAAATCCCCGCCTTTAGGTTCAGTTTTGGGGTCCACCAACAGCCTTTTGTTTTGTTTTGTTTTTAGTTGTTTTTTTTTTTAATTTTATTATGTTATGTTAGTCACCATACAATACATCATTAGTTTTGGATGTGGTCATCCATGATCCATTGTTTTCGTATAACACCCAGTGCCCCATGCAGTACGTGCCCTCCTTAATACCCATCACCGGGCTAACCCATCCCCCCACCCCCTCCCCTCTAGAACCCTGTTTGTTCCTCAGAGTCCATAGTCTCTCATGGTTCGTCTCTTCCTCCGATTCCCCCCCCTCATTTTTCCCTTCCTTCTCCTAATGTCCTCCATGCTGTTCCTTATGTTCCACAAAGAAGTGAAACCAGATGATAATTGACTTTCTCTGCTTGACTTATTTCACTTAGCATAATCTCCTCCAGTCCCAACCATGTGGATGTAAAAGTTGGGTATTCGTCCTTTCTGATGGCTGAGTAGTATTCCATTGTATATATGGACCACATCTTCTTTATCCATTCATCTGTTGAAGGGCATCTCGGCTCTTTCCACAGTTTGGCTATTGTGGGCATTGCTGCTATGAACATGGGGGTGCATGTGGCCCTTCTTTTCACTACATCTGTGTCTTTGGGGTACATACCCAGTAGTGCAATTGCTGGGTCATAGGGTAGCTCTATTTTTAAATTTTTGAGGCACCTCCACACTGTTTTCCAAAGTGGCTGTACCAACTTGCATTCCCACCAACAGTGTAAGAGGGTTCCCCTTTCTCCACAACCTCTCCAACATTTGTTTCTTTCCCTGTCCATTTTTGCCATTCTAACTGGGGTAAGGTGATATCTCAATGTGGTTTTGATTTGAATTTCCCTGATGGCTAATGATGATGAACATTTTTTCATGTGTCTGTTAGCCATTTGTATGTCTTCTTCAGAGAAGTGTCTGTTCATATCTTCTGCCCACTTTTTGACTTGATTATTTGTTTTTTGGGTGTTGAGTTTGAGAAGTTCTTTATAGATCTTGGATACCAGCCCTTTATCTGTAGTGTCATTTGCAAATATCTTCTCCCATTCTGTGGGTTGCTTCTTTGTTTTGTTGACTGTTTCCTTTGCTGTGCAGAAGCTTTTTATCTCGATGAAGTCCCAAAAGTTCATTTTTGCTTTTGTTTCACTAGCTTTTGGAGATGTATCTTGAAAGAAGTTGCTGTGGGCGATGTCAGAGAGGTTACTGCCTATGTTCTCCTCTAGGATTTTGATGGATTCCTGTCTCACATTGAGGTCTTTCATCCACTTTGAGTTTATCTTTGTGAATGATGTTAGAGAACGGTCGAGTTTCATTCTTCTGCATGTGGCTGTCCAATTTTCCCAGCACCGTTTATTGAAGAGACTGTCTTTTGTCCATTGCTTTTTTCCTGCTTTGTCAAAGATTATTTGACCACAGAGTTGAGGGTCCATATCTGGGTTCTCTATTCTGTTCCATTGGTCTATATGTCTGTTTTTGTGCCAGGACCATGCTGTCTTGCTGATCACAGCTTTGTAATAGAGCTTGAAATCGGACAACGTGATGCCCCAGCTTTGTTTTTCTTTTTCAACATTTCCTTGGTGATTCGGGGTCTTTTCTGATTCCATACAAATTTTAGGATTGTTTGTTCCAGCACTTTGAAAAATGTCATTGGAATCTTGATCGGGATGGCATTGAAGGTATAGATTGCTCTGGGTAGCATAGACATTTTAACAATGTTTATTCTTCCAACCCATGAGCATGAAATATTTTTCCATCTTTTTGTGTCTTCTTCAATTTCTTTCATGAGTGTTTTGTAGTTCCTAGAGTATAGATCCTTTACCTCTTTTTGTTAGGTTTATTCCGAGGTATCTTATGGTTTTTGGTGCTATTGTAAATGGAATCGTTTCTCTAATTTCTCTTTCTACAGTTGCGTTGTTAGTGTATAAGAAAGCAACTGATTTCTGTGCATTGATTTTGTATCCTGCCACATTACTGAATTGCGGTATGAGTTCTAGTAATTTGGCACCAACAGCCTTTTGAATAGGTGGGGCAGTGGCAGAACCAAGTGAGAATTCAGACTGATGAAGCTGGCCCTATCACTCCTTCCAGATGTCTTAACTTTGTCCATCATTCCCACCTTCCTCTGCCTTCCCACCCTCCTCTGCCACGTACCCCTCAGAAGTGGTGAGCCAACTTTTCTGGCTGTGCCACCTTCCCGCACACTCACAGCCATCCCATCCCCTCAATAACCTGCCCTTCAGCACATTTGAGTGAGTTGTGACTTGGTCGTCCAGCCCTGGAAAATACCAGCCCCTCCCCAGACGCACAACTGGGTGCTTGTCAGTCAGTGGCCATGCTCTGTTGCTTCGAGGAACGATGTCTGAAATAGTCACTGTTGCTATGGGTACCAGGGTCTCGAGCAATGATAATATCAGGACAGACAGAGGGAAAAATGATAAAATTGATAACTTCATCGCAGGCTCAAACACGGATTCAAATTAACAGTGTTGAATAATTTACCTCTGGGGACAAAAATCCTCACTGTATCACAAAAGGAAATTTCTTAATAGACGGTTGTTACTGACAACTTGTGCTTCATTTTCCAGGAAAAGGAAACGTATTTTTTCCCATCAGAAATGTGTGACAAGAAGTACAAAGCACCCACTAATTTCTTCTGCATCTTCCCTACCTTGAAATTTGTTCTACATTTCTGATTTTTAATTTCTACATTTGATTTTTAAATTCTCCTTCAATTTTTTTCATTTGTCAGCAATTTCGGTTTCTTTTTGCAAGCCCAAGAGACATATTTAATCAAATATTCAGTCGTGAAAGGCATTATCATTAATCTTGGAAGTGAAACTTCAGAGTTTAAAATAATGGACATTTTTATTACAAATCGTTTTCCTGCAGTCCTGAGTTCCAATTCAGAGGGGTATTGATGGAGAATTTGCTTCAGGAAGGCTGAAGCGAAGGGTGAAATGAAGGGAATTAGCATAGTGTTAGAAGACCTAAAAGGTAAAGAAAAGAAAATTATGCCTTGATTGATTAGTCGAGGAGGACATAAGAGTGGACTAAGTTACAGTGAGAAAGCAAAGTAATAATGGCTAACATACGTTTAAGAGTCTTTTCTGGGACGCCTGGGTGGCTCAGTCGGTTAAGCGTCTGCCTTCAGCTCAGGTCATGACCCCAGGGTCCTGGGATCGAGCCCCGCTCTGCGGGAAGCCTGCTTCTCCCTCTGCCTGCGGCTCTCTCTCCCTGCTTGTGCTCTCTCCGTCTCTCTCTCTCTGTCTCCCTGACAAATAAATAAATACAAGCTTTAAAAAAAAAGAATCTCTAAGTCTGGATTACATTCGGTTATGAGTAACAAAGCTCAGAAAACTGTAGCTTTAAAAAGATAGGGTTGCTGTCCTGTATGTAAACAAGTGTGGAGAACAACAACAGTTCAGGCTGCTGTGGAAGCTCCTTCCATCTTATTTCACTGATTCCAAGACATGCATTTTTTTCACATTTTTCACATTTTAACATCTTTGAAATTAGGATGAGTCTTACAATCACTGTTGGCCATAGCTGTCACTGCCTGAGCAGTCACATCAAGACTTGACAGAGTGGCATCAGAGGCTAGGAACAAAATCTTAGAGGTGTTAGGAAGAGTACTCTTAAGAAATGCTGCATCATCACTGGGGCGCCTGGGGGGCTCAGTCAGTTGAGTGTCCGGCTCTTGGTTTCGGCTCAGGTCATGATCTCGTGGTCATGAGATGCATGCTCGGTTGGGAGTCTGCTTGTCCCTTCCCCCCGCCCCCAACTCATGGTCATTCTCTCTCTCTCTCTCTCTCTCTCTCTCAAATAAAATCTTAAAAAAAAAGAAATGCTGCATTGCCAACACTCTTGATGGCACAGAGGATGACAGTAAGAGACATCAATGATTCTGAGTACAAAAGTGATTTAGAAGAGTTCAGATTTGGTTTTTTTAAAATCATTTATTTTTTGGGCGCCTGGGTGGCTCAGATGGTCGGGCGTCTGCCTTCAGCTCAGGTCATGATCCCAGGGTCCTGGGATCAAGTCCCGCATCAGGCCCCTTGCTCAGCAGGGAGTCTGCTTCTCCCTCTCCCTCTGCCTCTTCCCCTGCTTGTTCTCTCTCTGTCTCTCTCACAAGTGAATAAATAAAATCTTTAAAAATAATAAAAATAAAATAAAATCATTTATCTTTTTATTCTAGCTTTATTGAGATATTAATGACATAACATTGTGTAAGTTTAAGGCGTACAACGTGATGACTCGATACACATATATATTGTAAAATGATCACCACAATAAGGTTAGTTAACATCTCCATCCCCTCTCTGTGAGTGCAGGGTGAGATCATTTAAGATGTACTCTCTCAGTAACTTTCAAGTATACAATACAGTATTGTTAACTATAGTCACCACACTGTATATTAGATCCCCATGACTTACTCATCTTATAACTGGAAGTTTGTGCCCTTTGACCAACATCTCCTCATTTCCCCCACCCCCCAATCCCTCACAACCACCATTCTACTCTGTTTCTGTAAGTTCAGATTTTTAGGTTCCACATATGAGTGAGATCATACAGTATTTGTCTTTTCTGTCTGACTCATCTCACTTAGCATAATACCCTCAAGGTCCTTCCTTGTTGCTGCAAATGGCAGGATTTCCTTCTTTTTTCCATTGTACATATATTTTTTTCTTTATGTATGCATCTGTCAGTGGCCACTTGGGTTGTTTCCATGTCTTGGCTACTGTGAATAATGCTGCAGTGAACAGGCAGATATCTTAGAAGAGTTGAAATTTGAATCTAAAGAAGTTCTGGCTATACCTTACATAACTAATTTAGCACATAGTTTCCTTTTCGTGTGTATGCACAACAGTGATCTAATGACAAAAAAAATCTATGTCTTAATAAATGTAAAAGAGATCTTTTAATAAATATAAATTGGAGGGCTGCCTGGGTGGCTCAGTCAATAAGCATCTGCCTTCGGCTCAGGTCATGATCCCAGGGTCCTGGAATCGAGCCCCACATCGGGCTCCCTGCTCAGTGGGAAGCCTGCTTCTCCCTCGGCCACTCCTGCTGCTTGTGTTCCTGCTCTCTCTATCTCTCTCTGTGAAATAAATAAAGAAAATCTTTAAAAATATATATATATAAATTGGAAAGTCTAATGGATAAGAAAAAAAATGTGTCCTAATTTGATAGCATTTTCTTCTTTCTTGGTGGTACATAAAATAATGGTGTGCCCTAAAATTGATATGCTTGATTCAGTAAAATATATTCTTTTGTTGTTCTATAGTACAAGGCTTCTAGTCTTGTTTATCTCACATTCCAATACTAGAGCTCCAACCATTACATCAGCACACCAGGAAGAAAACATATGTCAGATCTGTTTGTGGCTGCAAAGGGAGAGTGGCCTTCAGAGAAAGAAATTTCGAGAAAAAGAAAATGCCCAACTTGTCTAAGATGTTAAGAAGAGAAGTGGAGACCTGCAGGTGGCAGGAAGATGGAGAACACGATCATAATCATAATCATTATGGTCCAACTCATAAAGGTGTTAAGGTTGGCAGAAAGACATGCTCTGTCCAGGAGGATTCCACATATTAAAAAAAAAAAACAAAAATAAAATGTTTGCTTCCCCCACTTTCCCCCACCCACCCCTTGTTCTTCAAAGTATATAGATGTGGATGAAAAACCGAGAATAAAGAAATGAAGGAAAGAATATCCTATTGATTAAAACGCCATGATCTGGATCATTCTCTGGGGGATGGTTAGCTTTAAGCTGAACCTCGTAAGACAAGGAGGGGCTGGCCTGACAGATGTGAAGGCAAAAACAACATGAGACAGACTTCCAAATTCGGGCCTGCCAGAACTGAGGACAAAGGCCAGAGAAAGAGTCCATCTTGTGTGAGGGGAAGAAGTATAACTCAAGGTGAGCTCATAAAAGATGAAGTATGGGGGACAGCTGAAGGGCAAGCGTGAAGTTGTTATGTTTAACTAGAAGGTCATTTGAGGAAAGCACAGATTTGGATCTGGGCTTCAGGAGTGGGCTGGTAAATCCTTTCTTGGAGAAATCCTGGGAGGATGAGGGTGCCCAGTGACAGACACTTGGGATGAATGTCAAAATGTGAAACCTAATGATCCTGCATTTGAAGAGGCAGGGAGAGTATTCTCTCAGATCAGGCGAGTGGCATCAAAAAATTCTGCATAAGGTCTGGCTCTCCTTTTGCCTTTTATACCAGAGTTTGACAATTGTTTCAATTTGCTGCTTCGGAAGAGTACAAGTCCAGATGTCAGAATGTCAGAAGCGCTAGACGAACATCAAAGCCTCCGGTGGTGCCGGCACGAGTGTTTTCGAGCACCATCAAAGAAATGCAGGGTTTGCACCCTTCCTCCCAGAGAAAGAACATCACACATAGCTCTGGCACTTTTTGCCTCTCTTGAAAAGCCATTCACTGTTTTTGTCAGACACTTGGAAGAAGGAAGGTTATCAGCAGCCCCTGAAGCTTCCAAGACGCCAGTGCACCTTAGCCAGCCAGTCGCTGCCAGGGCACGTGGGCGTGTCAAGACGGAATCCAGCAACAACAGTGAGCTTATTCAGCATGGCATTTACCCATGTGATGATTCAGCTCACAAAACATGACCACCGTCGCCAGACTTCCACATCTCTATAGACAGATGTGAAGAGGGGTCCCCTGGAAATTCCCCAGCCTCCACAATTGACGCCTTACCATCGCTGTCTGCCTCGTGCTCACAAGGTCTAATCTCAAACGGCCTTTATCTCTGCTTATGCTCCTCACCACAAGAACCACTTCACCCACCCCTGTTTCTCAGAACACTCCTCAGCCTTCCCACACGAGTCCTCATAAGGCTGGGCACTTCCCCTTTCTGTCCCCCTCTCTCAACTTTCCCCAACTCTTGAAATCCTTCCCTTGGGCTGTTTGGAAATCGTGGGCCATTATCAGCAGGATCTCCCACTACATTCTCAACCTCTTTTCTGAACATTGTCTTCACCTTCTCGCTCCGTGGGCAATCGGCAACGTCCCTAAGGACACTACTTCTGGGGCAGCCCCCCGAGTCATGATCACTCCCCCTCCCCCACACACACACAGTACCCCTGAGCCTGAAAGTAAGGCAGGTGTCCTCTCCCTTCCTTGTTCACACTTCCAGGCCATTCTCTCTCTTGTCCCTCTGCCCTTAAATGCCCCAGGTTAAGAAGTAAATGCCATCACATCGTGCCCCCACACTATCCCTTCTTATTATCGTTATCTAGGGACCCCTACCCAATGTTTCTTGAATATCTTGCTCCTGGCTGATAGCAACCTTCCCCGGTATTAGCCCCGTCCTAATTCCTGGTGATTTCAATATCCCCATAGATGATCCTTCCACAACCTGGCCTCTTACTTTCTTGCTTCTTCTCCCACAATCTTATCCTCCAATCCAGTTAGCCACTCGTTGCTATAGTCATAACACAGACCTTGTCATCTGAGGTAACTGTCCTCTTTCCATAATCTCTAATTCATGTATCAGACTCTCTGACCACCTCCTCTTTTTCTAGTTCATTCTCTCCAGTGTCCTGATACCCCAAATCCTTTAACCCCTCTGGGAAATCCTATCAGTTGGTCCAACAACATTTTCACTGCCTCTCAACTCCTTGACCTCCTCTATTTTCTGAGGTTAAAGCCCCTGGTAAATGACAATAATCATTCCCTTGTACTTATTTCCACTTCACCTGACCCTCTGGCTTTGTTGTACTTGCTTGGCAAAAATCCCTGACCTGGTTAAATTCCTTTCTCCCCTAGACCACACCTGCACCCATGTAACTGAATGTGGCTAGAGAAAAATCCAACCATCGTGACTGAATGCACTTAAATTTCATGAGTATGACTCCTAAGTGGTCCCTTGGTACCACCAGCCACCACACTGTATTTCCCTATTCTACTATCTCTCTTACCCTCCCTGCCCATTATCCGTAATTCTCTTTTGTATCCATTAACCTTGGCTACATAGCAAGCCATCCCAGTAAATAATGTCTTAAAGCAGTAATGATTTTATTTGCTCATGATTTTGTGGGTCGGCAAGTGGGTTGGAATCAGTTGGGTAGTCCCTCTGCTGGATTTGCTGGGTGTCACTCATGTGACTGTGGTCATCTGGTGACTTGAATGGGGCTGGTTCATCTTAAGACGGCAGTTGGTGCTTACTATTGGATGGGTCACATGCCTCCAGCAGGCTAGCCTGAGCTTCCTCAAGTGGTGGTGGGAGAGTTCCCAGAAACAGGCATTTTTTAAGCCACAGTTGGCATCATATTTGCCAATGTCTTGTTAGCTATAGAAAATCACATGGCGAGCCCAGAATCATGTAGGAGAAGAACGGCAAGGGGCTTATGCACTGGGATTTGTTACTGGAACAATCTACTGCTTCCTCCAGCTTCTAACCACTCACAAATCCTCCCAATCCTCACTCTCAGCTGGTAACCTTGCTTCCTATTTCACTGAACAAACAGAAACTATGAGAACATCCATGGACTCCCACCTACCACCATACCTTCCACCCACCAGCCTGTGGGCACCTTTACTCAACCCTCCCTCTCCTCTTACCATGCCTCTGTCTAAAGCTAACCCCTCCATTTTTGCCCTGGAGCCCATCACTTCTTGTCCACTGAAGGACTTTGCTTCTGTGTCTCATCTGGAGTTACTCATGCTGATGCAGTGATCTGGTGGCTTGAATGGGCTGCATGGTATAAGACAGCCTCACTCTCTTTTCTGTATCATCATTTTCTCTCTCTTCACTGGATCATTCCCTACAGAATAAAACCATGATATCTTTTCTTACTCTAAAATATTCCTCTAATGGGCACCTGGGTGGCTCAGTCAGTTAAGCATCTGCCTTCAGCTCTGGTCATGATCCCAGGGTCCTGGGATCGAGTCCTACATCGGGCTCCCTGCTCAGTGGGGAGTCTGCTTCTCCCTCTGCTCCTCCCCCGGCTTGTGCTCTCTCTTGCTCACTCTGTCTCTCAAATAAATAAATAAAATCTTTTAAAAAAATAAAACAAAATATAAAATAAAATAAAATATTCCTCTAATTACCCTCTGGCTACTGATTGGTTCCTCTGTTCTACTTCACAGCTTAGCTCCTTGAAAGCGCTCTCCATACTCACAGACTTCATTTCCTCTCTTCCCAACTTCTCTTAAACCCATGCTTATCAGGCTTGCACGTCCATAACTCCACCAAAATGTATTTTGTCATAGTCTCCAATTTCCTCTGCACTGATCACTCCAAGGGTTAATTCTCAGCCCTCACCTGCCTTGAACACTCTCTTGAGCTGACTTTCAGGATATTTTACTCTCCTGGTTTTCTTTACACTTCTGTGGCCTCGGCTTCTCGGTTGCCTGCTCCTTTAGTGTTCAATTCCTCTTCATCATTTCCCTGACATCTTACTATTGGAATGTCCCAAGGCTCACTTCCTAAGGCTTTTCTCTTCGCAGTGTCTATGCACACCTTTGGCAATCTCATCAATTTCATGCATTTCAAATGCCCTCTCTGTGCTGATGATTCCAAATTTGCACCCCCAATCCAATCCTCTTCCCTGAACTTCAGACCCATGTACACAAATACCTACTCGAATGCCTAACAGACATCTTAAACTTAGTGTGCCACATTGAACTCCTTATATTTTTCCCCAAAACTTCTCTACCTACAATTTTCTCCAACACAAATTAATGGCATTTTCCAGGTTTTCAGGACAAAAGCCAGGATGTCATCTTTAATTCCCTTCTTTCTCCTCTAGCCCACAACCAAACTATTAGTGCATCTTATCTAAAATATACCCAAATTCAGATCCCTCTCACAACTTCTATTGTTACCACCCCTGTCCAGTCAACTGAACCTCCCACCCAGGTTATTGCAATAGACTCTTAACTGATCTCCCTACTTCTGCCCTTGTACCCTAGAGTCTATTTTCAACATAGCAGCTAGACTGAGCTTTTAAAAACATAAGTCAAATCATGGCACTCCTCTGCTACAACGGCCCTCACAGCTCTTACAATCTGCCTATCCTTTCCCTCTATCCTCTTTCTTTTGCACTAATATTTTTACTGTTCCCCTCCTTGTTCACTTGGCTCCAGTGACATTGCTCTATTAATAATTCCTAGAGTATCCCAAGCATACTCCCTTGTTAGGGTTTTGATTCTGGTTTCCTCTGCCTGGAACACTGTAGCAGTTACCTTTTGCTGTGTAAGAAACCGATCCAAAACGTAATGGCTTAAAATAACAATGATCGCTTTTCATGGTTCTCTGGGTTGACTGGACAGTTATTGGCTAGGCCAGCTTGGCTGAGGTTAGACGGTCTTTTTGTAAACCAAGTTTTACCAGAGCACAACCATACCTATATGTTATGTATCTGTGACTGCTTTCATACTGTAATAGCAGTGGCTTGATGTTGATAGGGCAATGGGGATAGCTTAGCCACATGTTTCTCATCATCCATCAGGGTAGCCCACGCTCGTTTACATATGGTGGTCACAAGAGTTTCTGAGATCAGATGGATCATACCTGATATTGTGCCCTTGGTCAAAGAAGTTCACATGACTAATCCTAGAATCCATGTGGAAGGGCCTACCCAAAGATGTGACTGTAGGAATGGGAAATTTTGTGGTCATTTTTGCAAACAATCTACGATAAACATTATTCCTCCTTCATGACTTGTTGCCTTACCTCCTACAACTTGATGCCCAAATATCACTTTTCTAGTGAGCCTTCCTTGATGAACTCCTCTTCCTTATTTTCTATGCCCCTTTTTCTGCTTAATTTCCCTCCATAACACCTATCACTTCCTTATCTTACTAACTTTGCTCACTGTCTTCTCCTTCTAGAATATAAACTTCATGAAGGCAGGGATTTTTGTCTGTTTTGTCCATGGTTTTACCTCAGGTGCTTAGAACACTGCCTAGAACAGAGTAGAAAATCAAAAAATATTTTTTAAAGATTTTATTTATTTATTTGACAGAGAAAGAGAGAGAGAGAGAGAGAGAGAATGAGCACAAGCAGGGGGAGTGGCAGGCAGAGGGAAAGGGAGAAGCAGCCTCCCCACAGAGCAGGGAGCCTGACACAGGGCTCAATCCCAGGACCCTGGGATTATGACCTGAGCTGAAGGCAGATGCTTAACCAACTGAGCCACCCAGGTGTCCCTCAAAAAATGTTTTTGACTGAATGAGTGAATGATCTGATGCTATTTAGGAGTTGAAGCAAGAACAGTCCTTGCTGGCCATGACAGTGTTATTGATGTTTGGGTCTACAGCCCATCAGTTATTCTTCTTGGTATAACACTACTAGTATTACAAAGCAATAATGTATATTAAGCCCTTTGAAAACACCAAGAATTTAAGAACAGAATTACTATTGCTTTGCTTTTTATTCCTTAGATAAGTTTGGCCTTAACTCACTCAATAGGTAATAGTCACTAATTATTATATTTAACCATCCTAAGTGGACCAGAGCACTGCAACTATCTATTTTGGCATAGTAATTTTTTGGAGGAGGGATTACTCCTAAGACAATGCTCCAATCGCATTGAACATACCCATACCCAGCCATCTTGGGATGTTTTTTTTCTGCCTGAAGAATTAAGTTCCCCCAAATTAGTATCCATTTTGCCTTTGAGGCATTATACACTCTTTATGGGTTTAGCTACATCTTAGAAAAGGGTTACTGACATGAGGGGTGGGGGTATCTGGGTAGGAGCCAGAATGTGAAGCATTTTCAGGACCAAGTTGTGGAGTGATTTGGCTGAGATAGAGGAGCCATATGATGCAATATAATAGAGCGGGAGTACAGCAAATGTATAGAAAATACCATGTTTTGAACTATCATAAAACATGATCAAGCCCCAGGTCCACCAGATACCCAAAAAAAGACGTGAAAGCAGAATAGTTTGGCAATATATGAGCTTTTCTTACACCTTTTGGTTCTTGCATTTATCCCTGTTACTGAATTACATATACTTTCTTTTTCCTTCTGAATTCCATATAGGTTTAAAAAACTGAAACTACTGTGCCAATTTATTTTTTTTATTTGAATAGTTTCATCGAGAGCAGAATTCTGCCTTGTTGGATTATTGATCTGCTATTATTTCTCTACCACACCACTTCCTTGGTGGTTATTTATACCTCATCTATAGCTCCCAGACATTAAAATGAAAGGTCTTGAAACTTATGGGAGAAGTTTAGAGGGAGAGCTCTCTATATCTTGTGAAATAGACAAGGTCACTGCTTAGTCAACCTTTCTTACAAAAGAGTTCAGTGATAACAGCCAAATTAGAGCCCTGGTCAACCGCAGCTGACGATGGGCTCTGTTGATGGGTGCCCTTGGCTAGACCTGAAAGTGATGTCCTGAAAAATGATTACACTTCTACTCAATAAGCCAAAGATGTATCCATTAAAGGCTGAGCAGGAAGGAGAAATAAAAGTGTAACTGTAACCTCTTGATCAGTTCACATATTTGACCTATTACTCTCAGTCATGATCTCTAGTGTATCTATCACACTTCTTCATGTGTGGGGGGTTATTCCAGTACAGTTTTAGACACACAGAGTTTTTGATTGTTGAGGTCCTTATAATCTAAGAAAGATAAACTTATGTCTGTAAACTAATGAATAATTCTTAAAAAGCCATGTACAGAAACTTAGAACTACATGATATTCATTCACTGAATAATTCTTTATGAGGACTTCATTGTGGTCAAGCTCTGTGGTAGATGCTAGGTGTTTTACCCTCAAGATGTTCATACTTTAGTTGGAGAGACCAACATTAAAACTGATATTTGAGTGCTATGATGGAATTAAGGACACACAGAGAAATGGAATGTTAACTTGCTTTGAGAGTGGTAGGTGTTCTGGATGGAAGCATCCTCAGGTGTGATGATACCAGAATGGAATTTTGAAGACTGAATAGGAGATGTTGAAGAGAAGAAATGGGAATACGCTGCAAATACAGAGAGTGGTGTGGGCCACATCTGGCTTCCCATGTTTAGGGTCAAGGTGGAAAGAGAAAAGAAGCTGGAAAGCTTCTGGAAAAGAAAAGCTTCTGAAAAGCTGCTGGAAAAGAAGCAGGAGAGATCAGAGAAAACCTGGCAGTTCAACCAATGAAGAAGAGAAGAGAGGGTGATGTTGAGAGATATGGAAGACAGGAAACTATAGTTCTTGGTGAATAGATTGGCAGTAAAGGAAAGAAAAGGATTTTGAAGGACAGTGTTTGAATTTTTAGCTTTGGGCATCTGGGTATAGGATGACATCATTGTTAGAAAGAGGGAACCCAAGAGGAGGTATGGGGATGTTGACAGAAAGTAGGGATGCTTCTCAAGGTCAAGATGCCATGAGACATCTAGATGGAGTGGAAATGGAATGAAATGTAGCAATTACATATTTAGACTACATGGAACTAAAGGTGAGGAGTGGAGATAGTCCAAGATGGTGGAGGAGTAGGAGACCTTAGTTTCGTCTGGTCCCCGGAATTCAGCTAGATAGCTATCAAATCATTCTGAGCACCTGTGAACTCAACCAGAGATCTAAGAAAAGATGAGCTGCAACTCTACAAATAGAAAAGCGACCACTTTCTGCAAGGTAGGAGGTGTGGAGAAATGAATCCAAGGTGATATATGGGAAGATATACTGCAGGGGGCGGGAGACTCTGTCAGCCGGCTACCAGAAAGTGATAGAGCAGCAGAGCACAAAATCAGAACTTATAGAAGTCTGCTCAAGTGAGGGACGTCCCTGCCTGAAAGGTGCTCAGGTGGCGAAGTGGGGAGGAATCCTAGGTGGGACAGTGTGGTCTCAGGATCCCCGGGGTCACAGGAAGATTGTGGGTGCCTGATTGTGGCAGAGTTCCCAGGCATCTGAGCAGGGAAGCCGGTTGCATTCAGCGAGCCTGGGAGTGGGCTTTCAGCTTGGGATTGCCATATACTGAGAACTGTGGCACAGTCGGGTAACTGTTCTTGGAGCAGGGGCCCAACTAACAGCAGAACCTGCGAGACTCCCCACTTCCCCCCCTCCAGGAACGGCATAGAAGCATGCTGCCAGAGTCTGCATGGCTTGGAGACTTGAAACAGGGTCACATGCCTGAGATAGAAACACTTGGTCACAGGCCAGATGAGCACAGAGTGAGACCGGAGACCAGGGAGATGGGAGTGATCCACTACTTTTCTCTGAGGGCACACTGAGGAGTAGGGCCCCGAGCTCTCAGCTCCAGGGCTGGAGATTCGGAGCCTGCCATTTTCATTCTCATCTTCTAAAGCTGCACGGAAAGACTTCGGGGAACAAAAGCCACATAGAACAATCTAGAGCAATCCAGAGCAAATTACTTAGTCTGGCCCCCTGGCAAGGGTGGTGCAATTCTACCAGGGGCAAGAAACCTCAGATTCAGAGCAACCGCTCCCCTCCTCCACCCCAGAAGATCAGCAAGAACATCCAGTCAAGACCAAGTTTTTTACCAGTCACTGAGAACTGCAAAACTCCAGTGCCAGGGGAAAATAGTATATAGAATTCATGGTTTTTTCCCCACGATTCTTTAGGTCTTTCAATTTTAATTTTTTTCTCTTTCCTTTTTCAACCAATTTCTTATCTTATCAACTCTTTTTTTAAAATCTTTTTTTAATTTTCATTTTTACAGTTACATTCTATCCTTTCATTGTATTTAATTTTATTTTTGTACATATACAATTTTTCTTTATTTACAATTTTAGGATCTAGTTTTCTAACAAACAGACTAAAATACACACAGGATCTGGTGTATTGCTCTGTTCTGTTCACCTTCCTGATTATATTCTCCTTTTTTTTTTTTCAGTTTTGGGTCTCTCCTGATTTGTTTAGTATATATGTCTCTGGGGTCATTGCTGCCATTTTAGTATTTCATTCTCTCGTTCATCTATTCTTCTCTGGACAGAATGACAAGACAGAAAAACTCACTTCAAAAAGGAGAACAAGAGGCAGTACTGACTACCAGGAACCTAATCAGTATGGACATTAGTAAGATGTCAGAACTCAAGTTCAGAACAACAATTATAAAGATACTAGCTGTGCTTGAAAGCAGCCAAGAAGACACTAGAGAATCTCTTTCTGGAGAAATAAAATAACTAAAATCTAATCAAGTCAAAATCAAAAAGGTTATAATGAGATGCAATAAAAAATGGAGGCTCTAGGGGCACTTGGGTGGCTCAGTCGTTAAGCGTCTGCCTTCGGCTCAGGTCATGATCCCAGGGTCCTGGGATCGAGGTCCGCATCAGGCTCCCTGCTTGGCGGGAAGCCTGCTTCTCCCTCTCCCACTCCCCCTGCTTGTGTTCCTTCTCTTGCTTTGTCTCTGTCAAATAAATAAATAAAATCTTTTTTAAAAATGGAGGCTCTAACTGCTAGGATAAATGAGGCAGAAGAGAGAATAGTGATATAGAAGACAAAATGATGGAGGAAAAAGAAGCTGAGAAAGAGAGAGATAAACAACTCCTGGATCACAAGGGGAGAATTCGAGAGATAAGTGAAACCATAAAGCAAAACAATATTAGAATAATTGGGATCCAGGAAGAAGGGGGGGCAGAGGGTATATTGGAGCATATTATAGCAGAGAACTTCCCTAATCTGGGGAAGGAAACAGGCATTCAAGTCCAGGAGGCAAAGAGAAGCCCCCTCAAAATCAATAAAAATAGGTCAACACCCTGACACATAATAGTGAAACTTGCAAATCTCAGGGACAAAGAGAAAATCCTCAAAGCAGTTCAGGACAAGAGGTCCATAACCTACAAGGGTAGAAACATTAGACTGGCAGCAGACCTATCCACAGAGACCTGGCAGGCCAGAAAGGACTAACATATTCAGGGTGCTAAATGAGAAAAATATGCAGCCAAGAATACTTTATCCAGTTAGGGTGTCATCCAAAATAGAAGGAGAGATAAAAAAGCTTCCAGGACAAACAGAAACTAAAAGAATTTGTGGTCACTAAACCAGCCCTGAAAGAAATATTAAAAGGGATCCTTTAAACTTTTTTTTAGGGTGCCTGGGTGGCTCAGTCAGTTAAGCATCTGCCTTCGACTCAGGTCATGATCCTACAGTCCTGGGATCAAGTCCTGCATCAGGCTCCCCGCCCAGCAGGGAGTCTACTTCACTCTCTCCCTCAACCCCTCCCCTCTGCTCATGCTTTCTCTAATAAATAAATAAAATCTTTAAAATAAATAAATAAAGTTTTTAAAAAGATTTTATTTGAGAGACAGAGAGAGAGAAAATGTAGGAGAGAGAATGCAAGCTGGTACAGCCACTTCAGAAAATAGTATGAAGTCTCCTCAAAAAGTTGAAAATAGAGCTACCCTACAACCCAGCAATTGCACTACTGGGTATTTACCCCAAAGATACAAATGTAGTGATACGAAAGGGAACCTGCATCCCAATGTTTATAGCAGAAATGTCCACAATAGCCAAACTATGGAAAGAGCCCAGATGTCCATCAACAGATGAATGGATAAAGAACTACACACGCGCACACACACACACACACACACACACACACACACACACACACACAATGGAATATTACTCAGCCATCAAAAAATGAAATCTTGCCATTTGCAATGCCGTGGATAGAACTAGAGGATATTATGCTAATTGAAATAAGTCACCAGAAAGACAACTATCATATGATCTTACTCATATGTGGAATTTAAGAAACAAAACAGAGGATCATAGGGGAAGATAGGAAAAAATAAAACTGGATGAAATCAGAGAGGGAGACAAAACATAAGAGACTTTTTTTGGTAGATTTTATTTGAGAGAGAGTGAGTGAGAAAGAGAGAGCACAAGCTGGGGGAGAGGCAGAGGGAGAGAGAGAAAGGCAGGCTCCCCACTGAGCAGGAAGCCCAATGCAGGGCCTGATCCCAGGACCCTGGGAGCATGACCTGAGCTGAAGGCAGACACTTAATGACTGAGCCACCCAGGTGCCCCCCCCCGAGACTCTTAATCATAAGAAACAAACTGAGGATTGCTGGGGGGGAGGGGGGTAACTGGGTGATGGACATCAAGGAGGGCACATGATGTAATGAGCACTGGGTGTTCTATAAGACTGATGAATCACTGACCTCTATCTCTGAAACTAATAATACATTATATGTTACTTAATTGAATTTAAATAAAAATTTAATAAGAAATAAGTATAAAAAACAAAAGAAAAATGGACAAAATACTAGAACAAGCACTTCACAAAAGAAAATATCCAAATGGTCAATATGTATACGAAACAGTGCTTAATTTTATTAGTCATTAGAAAAATGCAAATTAAAACCATAATGTGATACAACTATACATCTACCAGAATGGCTAAAATGAAAACAAAGAATGAAAAAAGCCAGAAATACAAATTACTGGTGAGGAAATAAAACAATCAGAATGTTTGTACATTGATGGTTAGACTGTCAATAAGAATAACTACTGGAATATTTTGGAAAAAAATATGTGCCATATCAATATGCATATCCTATGACCCAGCAATTCCACTCCTACTTATATTCCCCCAAAGAAAAGCAAATGTATATTCACAAAATGACATGTACAAAATTATTCCTAGTGGAAGTATTTACATTAACTCTGAACTAGAAATTTCCCCAATTGTTCATCAATAGTAGAATCAACAATAAGTTGAAGTATATTAACGGAATATAATAGTATGCAGCAATGAGAATAAATATAGTACATCTATATGTAACAACAGACATGAATTTCAGAAACATAGCATTTGAGGAAAGAAAACAGAAACAGAAAGAGTGAATACTCTTTTCCGACTTGAAAAAAGTCTGAATTAGTGAAAGCTAACAAATGGTGATAGAAGTCATGATAGTGGTTATCCTAGAGGATGCCAGTAGAGACTGGAAATGGGCACAAGGGTGACTCAGGGATGCTCATTATGTTCTGTTTCCCGATCTGGGTGCTGGTAAATGGGTAAGTACACTTTGCAAAAAATCATCAAGCTTGACACTTATGATCTGTGCCTTTTTCTGTGTGTATGTTATACTTGATTAAACGTGACTTTTTAAAAAGTAAAATACATAAATAAATGTATGTATGAATGTGAGGGGTAAACTTTCCCACACCCAATTCCCTTCTGTCTTTCTAAATCCTGGCTCCTTTCTTGCAGGAAAGGTCTCCAACTGAATGATAGGAAGATGAAGAGAGAAAGCCTCATGGATGGTGTGGAAGGTTAAGTGGGAACTGGAGGAAAGGCAGGGATTTGAAGCAGAAGGGAGAAGGAAAGTCAGCTCAGGGAGGGAACCCAGAACCAACAGGGGGAGAACACGGGTATGAAGCAAGGCAAGGGCAGAAGGTTGGAGATGTGGAGAAGAGGAAAATTGGCATTACCGAGTGGATGGCACTGGATTTCCTAATGGATTTATTCTCTGGATGGATGCTGGGAAGCTTAGACTTGAAGCCATCAGCAAGAAAAAGCCATGGTAGGTGTTTGAACAGAGGAGGAACATTATATGATTCAAATTTTAGGAAAAGGCTCTGGAAATAGCATCCAGGAGAAAAAGTAGGCCTAAGAGGAGGCAGAGGGATCTAGTCAACGGATGACTGGGATCTTCCAGCACCTCCAGCTTCTTTGTAGGGGGAGCAAGAGCTCCCAGGGCTTCTGCTGGTGCAACTCTCTCTTGTCGGCAATATGGCAGCCATCAGGTGACTAGGATTGAAGAAGGTCATGCTATATACTCCTTCCAAGGGGATCTGACTATAGCCTTTTTGAAGAAGCAGGAAGAGATCCGTGAGTATTTTTTTCCTTTAGAGAAATACAGAAGCAAACAAGAAATAAAGCTTACAATAAGGACTATTTTTACCCAGTTACACATGCATTACTAAGTGTCACAAATCCCATGAGCTGGAAAGTGTGATTTTCTGAGTCGGCCACTGTGTTGAGATGAGAGGAATTGCTCAGTGTTGATAGCACTTGTTGGATGTTGCTAATGTAATTACAGTTTCCCGGGCTGGTCTCAAAAATTAAGATTCATGTATTCTCTATTTTCCTTTCCATTTTGGAAAGATAATAATAATAAAAATGTACAAACTTGCTTGGTTTGACTTTACACCCGGCTTTTGTGACATTTTTATTGTGTCTTCTACCGAATGGATCGATTTTTTTTTTCAACTTGTCTTTGAAAATGTCATTTACACAGAGAGATTGAATGGACTTAATTTGTTTAGTCTCCCAAAGTGATGCTTCTAAGTGGGCCATGATAATTCAGTAAATACATTGCGTGAAGGGGGATGGTATGAACAACTGAAAGAATTACTCATTGTGTGTGGGGAACAAAGATGGATAAAAGGAAGTTAGCTAGCAAATAGGACTGTAATGATAAAATAAAGATGGCCGTAGAGTGCTCAGATTCCTTGTTCTATTAAAACACAGTGTTAACTTCGAGAATTACTATGTGTATTTATTGTCACTGTTGGGGGTGCTATTGAAGTATATGCAGGGGCGGCGCCAAACAACTCATGTAAATTTCTCCTCCATGCTTCCTTGAGCATCATCAACAGCTGGACTTAACTGAATTTCTGCTTCAGAGAATTACAAAAGACCATGATAGGATTTAAAATGTTTCCCATTTCCTGTTCTTTACCAGTGTTTCTATTCTAACATAGCCTCTGCATTTGGGTCTTAACCTGCCTAGTTCATTATAATTATCTGTGTTGCAACTGCCGATAACCATAAACTCAGCAAGTTTTGGAATGCTTTGTAAAGATATGTAAATGATCAGAGAAGTAACTGTTTTAAGTGGCATTCTTAGGCATGTAAAATTCGTGAATAATCTGAGAAGTTGTAAGCGTGCACCACGTATTTGGCATCGACAGCATGCTCTCATGTACAGTATCTCATGGAAACCTGGCAGCCACTGACATTTGAGTCAAGCCTTTAGGGTAGCATGGTCAAAGTGACTAAGTTAAACATGGCAACTGAAAAATGGAAACTCCTTTTTCCCCGCCTCATGTCATCTTGAAGTACCAATGTTCCATGGAATGGAGACTGAAAACTTGGGAGAGAGAAATCTGAGGATAAGGACTTGTTCAGATTTTAACAAAAATCAACCAGTTACCCTAAGTAATATTTTCCATTTATGCACTGCACGGGAAGGTGAGGCTGGATGGAGTTCAGAGTCAGACTTCCCAGCTTCAGATCTACTTGCTAGCTTCCCCTGGACAAATTAATAAACCCCTCTGTGCCTCAGTATCCTTATCTATAAAATGAGAGTAATAACTGTCTTACCTCATAGGGCTGTTGTATATGTAAAATACTTGACATGCAGAGAGCAAAGTAAAAACTCAGTAAAGGTTAAAGAAGAATGATAAATAAGAACTTGACACCGAGCATTCTATCCTTTGCATAAACATGACACATGGAATATCGTAACCTCAAGTCGTTCTAATTATATTGCATGGACACCTCTGGTTTCTACATAATAATAAGAAATTCATTATCCATAGTTTAACTTAAAGCCCTCTATAGTCTTACTGAAAATAAATTAATCTATGCAAGTTCTTGACATACACATAAAAACTAGTTTATTGGCTCTTGCTAGAGAATTTTATGGACTACAGTGGAGCTTTCTCAAACCAGCAACAGCACCCATGCTCCCAAGGCAAATGAGCTTCTTCAGTGATATCATACTGTCCAGATCTCTATGGTAAGAATAGGTCCGGAGTACTGCATCCAGCTACAGAGGCTCAGTTTCATAGAGGCCATTGATAAATGGAGCAATCTGAGAATGTCAAAGGGCATGAAAATCCATGTTATATGAGAAACCATTCAAGGGACAGGAAATGTAGCCTGTTGAAAAGAATAACCTAGAAACTGTTCAGAAATATCCAAGAGCTGTCTCAGATAAGAAGAATTGGACTTGTTCAGGAAGTCACTAGAAGTAGCAGGTAAATATTATGGGTCATTTTACATAAAACAAGACATCTGGCCATGAAATAGGTTGCTTCTCAAAAGAGCAAGTACCCACTACTAAAAAGTACTTATGCAAAATTTGTACAACCCACTTAAATAAATGATGAAGGTAAGGTTCCATCTCTGTATGGGAAACTGGAATGACAGTTTCTGGACCCGAGAACCTAAGATCTCTTTTAATTCTGGTTGAATTCTAGTTTAATGTTAATCTTGCAAGCAAGTTTCCATATGCTTCCCCTTCCCCCACAGCCTTCTTGGGGTACACACTACCGCCAAGAGATGGAAATGCTGTTGGCATCCTCTATGCCACCATTACCAAGATGTATTTACCAAAAGTTAATTAGAACCTCTTGGAGAATCTGATAAGGTTTTCATCTTCTAATGCGTAAGCTCACATTTTCCAACATTTTATTTTAGCCCTGTGCTTAACTGGAAAAGAGGTGCCACTTTACGGAAACGAACCGTTCCGTGAGGACTAAAAATCCCCCGAGTAGGAGACATTTACAGTCTGTTTACATCATTTTATCTCATTTGATCCTTTAGCAGAGCCGGTAATATCATTATTTCCATTCAACAGATGAGCTTCTGAGGACTAAGTGGCAGAGCTGAGACATGAGCACAGACCTTCTGACTCCAGTTCCAGTGCTCCTTCTATTTGCCCCCCTCACTCACTGCTTCCAACTGTTTAGTCCACGTGCATCAGAAGACCAAAAGCAGAGATGGAAAAAAAAAAAAAAAAGCCTCCCCAATTAAACTCAGTAATGAAGGAAAAAAGAAACCAAGTAAATGCTCTGCCAGAAGGAAACCTCATAAGAAAATATGGAGCTGGAAATTCAATTAGAGAAAATTGTGGAGAGATTTTGAGAATAAAACACATAGGGATTAATTAAGGAAATAAAATTAGTTAACTAAAAAGGGTCAAGGTTTAGAATCAATGTATTCTGGGAGTTGGAAGAAAGACCTGTCTGGGATCTGAGGAACTAAGGGGGAGTGGAGATTTAGGGAATGATGCAGATAAAGTGAATGAACATGGTGAACAAGAGCAAGAATCATCAAGAACAACATAAAAATAAGCTGGAGCAGCAAACAGAACAGTAGGACTAGCAGACAGGCATGAGGAGAGGTAAATAAAAGAACGCCCCTAAATGGAAAATCACTCTTAAACACAAATAAAATGCTAGACACAAAAAGGTGGGCATGGAAGCCAGAAACTGAATGAAGAACAATAGATTTGTGTTTGCAGTGTTTTCCTCAGGGGTGAAATTCTATTTTCCTTTCTTTGGGTGGATTTTCTTCCCGCCATCCCTCCCTCTGAGCTCTCCAAAAGGGAAATGCAGAGGGTGTGAAGGGGATGAAAAGGCAAGCTGAATATTTTTGATGTGTTTCCAAATGCCACTGAGAAAGCTCCCGCAGCCTACTTGGTATGGAACGTGTATTTGAAAACTGCTAAACGTCGACAGTCATGATGGTGGCACTAGTTGGCATCAGTGAGGGGAGAACCATGAGCCGGATCAGAAAAATAATAAATATTAGCAGTTCCCTACTCACATTTGGGGTCTTCAACAGCATTATGAGTCCGTATTTAAAACTATTGTGTTATTCGAAATTGATATATTGAAAAAGAACTTTTAGACCCTTGATTAAAAAAGCGTACCCTATAACTAAAATGCAGTATTATCATATATACTAGAATGAGCAGAACAGTGCTTTTGAACCCACCTCAGCATATCATCCAAACACACACCGGCTGCCACAAAGATATTTTGAAGCTCTGAATCAGGTAACTTGATCTGCCCTTGGTTACCCCATAAAATACATGCTCTAGAAGCAGCTTGTCCCCAGGGAGCAATGTCCTCAAAGAATGTCCAGAACAAAGGTACTTCTCTCACATCAGAAATTTTCTCCCCTGAGAAAGGGTGAGTGTAGATATAAAATGGACAAAGGAGGGGAAAAGGAATATGAAAGAAGCTATTACATGACTCAAAAATGTTACCACCGAGGGGTGCCTGGGGTGGCTTAGATGGTTGAGCGTCTGTTGATCAGCTAGGGTCTTGATCTCAGGCCCCACACTGGGCGCCACACTGGGCATGGAGCCTACTTAAAAAAAATGTTACCACCTATGTAGCCTTGAGCAACTTCCTTAAACTCTCTAAATCCTCAGTTTTCTTATATGTTAAATGGGGATAAGAAGAGTATTTATCTTAGAGTTGTGGTAAGAATCGAATAGCATAACCTATGCAAAGCATCCACCCAATGCCTAGCATTGTGTACACTAAGTGCTCAATAAATGTAGATAATATGATTATTACCATTCTTCTGCTTCTACTTTTGTCTTCCTGCTTTCTTTACTTTATTCAACCAATGTTTGTTGGATACCTAGTATATGCCAGGCACTGTACTGGGTACCATGGATGTGAATCTGTATAAGTCAGACATCTCTCTGCCCTTGTAGACTTTATCATATAGTAGAAAAGACATAATGTGAAATTTAACTATAAATTAATTGTTCAATTACATCCATCATAAATACTATGAAAGAGAAGTCCAAGATGCCAGGAGAGAGTAAAATGGGGACTTGACGTAATCTAGGGCTTCTTTTAGAAATTAAGTTTTGAGCTAAGTTCTGAAGGATGAATAAAAATTAACCTTTCCAGGGCACCTGGGTAGCTCATTCAGTTAAACCTCTGACTCGTGATCTCTCCTCAGGTTTGGATCTCGGGGTCATGAGTTCAAGCCCCACATTGGGCTTCACACTGGGTGTGGAGCCTACTTTAAAAAAAAATTAAACTTTCACAACATGCAGGGGCAAAGTTTGAGGTAGAGAGAAAGATGGAAGGGCACTGTAAATAGAGGGAATAGCATATATGAGGGCTCAGAAGCAGGAGTTATAGAAAGCAAATAATTTGATAGTTTTTGTTGCTTTCTCCACCCATGACCTTATTTTACTATAACCAAACTAACCTAGCTGGCAACCCAGACGACAAAAGATAATTCTCAGTCATTTACTTCTTGCTGGAAAGAATAGCCAGAACAAACCAGAAGGAAGCTTTGGCTTGCCCATCCTATATCCCAAAGTCTAATTTTGTCAGAGGGAAAGAAGTGACAAAAGTCCATTCCATGTCCACAATAGCCAAACTATGGAAAGAGCCTAGATGTCCATCAACAGATGAATGGATAAAGAAGATGTGGGAGATATATATATATATATAATTTATTTATTTATTTATTTATTTATATTTATACACACACAAACATACACAATGGAATATTATGCAGCCATCAAAAAATATGAAATCTTGCCATTTGCAATGACACGGATGGAACTAGAGGGTATTATGCTAAGCAAAATAAGTCAATCAGAGAAAGACAAGTATCATATGATCTCACTGATATGAGGAATTTGAGAAACAAGACAGAGGATCATAGGGGAAGGGAGGGGAAAAATGAAACAAGATGAAACCAGAGAGGGAGACAAACCATAAGAGACTCTTAATCTCAGGAAACAAACTGAGGGTTGCTGGAGTGGTCGGGGGTGGGAGGGATGGGGTGGCTGGGTGATGGACATTGGGGAGGGTATGTGCTATGGTGGGAGCTGTGAATTGTGTAAGACTGATGAATCACAGACCTGTACCCCTGAAACAAATAAAACATTACATGTTAATAAAAAAAAAAGTCCATTCCAGAACCCAAAGTTTGAATCTACTCTGTGGGTTAAGATATACAGTGGGGTTTATAATTCAATTTTACATGTAGTTCTGTATCACGCCTCAAAGTTCATAGATGAGAAGCATATAAATGAAAGTGTTACACTGACTATTGAAATGTCTTTCATGCCAAAGAGAACCAAAATAATAAATGGGGCTGTGCACCAAGCCCGCCTTGTGCTGTTGGAGTTAAGGCTGCTAGCATGTTTATATTATAGACTTCATCTTTAAGGCTCTAAGATTTGGTCATAAAATCTCTTCCCAGCCGAAATGTGGCATATAAATAAGGTCTCTGCTTAAGGGTTGAATTGCTCTGTTGCTCTTTTAAAGCTGTCCTTTCACTAGATTCAGTTCAGGGTGACTTTTTAACACTGCTCAACACTACCACCCACGATTAACTCTTCATGCTTAGGGAAAGGTGCCACAAGTCACCTTATCATTGCTACCTAGAACTTTAGAGTGGGCAGAAAATTAGACATTTCTGTAGTGTGCCCAGAAAAAGACACTTGTATAATGAAGAGGTTATCTTGTGATCAGAGAATAATTTCAACACTCAACTCCTTTTTAAAAATGTATTCCCACTCAATGTTCCATAGGATGTTAAAGCTCTCATGATAACACGACATGCACCCGGCTCCAGAGAGAGAAAACACAGCCCAGTAACCGTCTGAAGAGAACTTCAGTATCGTTCATAAATCTCTTCAAAATCCAGTTTTTCTCCAATGAATTAATTCATGAAAACCAATATTACTGAGGGTTTTTTTCTCTCATTTTACTGATTGAATTGGCTGTTGATGGTGACTGCAATTTTATTGTTGCTTATTTTTTTAGCTTTTAATTTTATTTTTATTTTTTTAATTTAATTTTATTTTATTATCTTATGTTAGTCACCATACATCATTAGTTTTTGATGTAGTAAAATAATTATAGATTCACAAGATGCTGCAAAAATAGTACAATGCAACATACCCATCACTGGGCCTCCCCTAATGATGACACCTTACATAGCTATCATGTAGCATCAAAACCAGGCAGTGAATTGGCACAAGTTACTAGAGCACAGATCTTACTCCGATTTCACCCGTATTTGAATGCACTCATTTTTGTATGTCTGTGTATGATTCCATGGCATTGTGTCACATGTGTGAATTTGTGACATCACCACCACAAAGGAACTCCCTTGTGCTGCGTCATTTATAATCATACCTCCTTCCTCCCCTCCCCTTCCCTCACCCTTGGAAACCACCTCTCTGTTCTCCATCTCTATGATTTTGTCATTACAAATGGTACATAACAGGGACGCCTGGGTGGCTCAGTCTGTTAAGTGTCTGCCTTCCGCTCAGGTCATGATCCCTGGGTCCTGGGATCGAGTTCCACATTAGGCTCCCTGCTCAGCACGGAGCCTGCTTCTCCCTTTCCCTCTGCTGCTCCCCCTGCTTGTGCGCTCGCTCGCTCTCTCTGTGTGTGTGACAAATAAAGTCTTTTTTAAAAAATTTAAAAATTTTAAAATTTTAAAAAATGAATGGTATATAGCCTCAAGAATGTTACATAAATGGAACCATCAAGTATAAGACTTTGTGAAACTAGCTTTCTTCACTCGGTGCTCTGATCTGAACGTTGTGGTCCACCTCCACCATATTCTTATGTTGAAATCCTAGCCCCCAAAGATGATGGTGTTAGGAAGTGTTTGAGAGGTGCTTAGATCATGCAGGTGGAGCCCTTGTGAATGGAATTAGTACTTTTATAAAAGAGACCCCTTTGAGGTCCCTTGCTCCTTCCTTCAGGAGAAGACACAGCAAGAAGTTTCAGGCAATCAACCAGGAAAGGAATCTTCACCAGAATGAGACCATGCTGGCACCTTGATCTTGGACTTCCCAGTTTCCCAAACTGTGGTAAGTAAGCCTCTAGTGTTTATAAGCTACTTAGTCTGTGGTATTGTGTTATAGGAGCCCAAAACGATTAAGACAGTCGACAGAACGCCCTTAAAATCCATCGAAGTTGTTGTATCAGTGGTTTATTCGTTTTTATTGCTGACTAGTATTCCATTGGCTTGAATGTACCATCATGTGTTCAACCATTCACTTGATGAAGGACATTTAGGTTGTTTCCAGTTTGGGGCTACTACAAATAAAGCTTCCAAGAATATTCATGTATATGTTTTCATGTAAACATAAGTTTTCATTTCTCTAAGATAAATGCCCAGTTGTATGAGAAGTATAGGTTTAATTTCTTTAAGAAACTGCCATACTCCTTTCTAGATGATTATGTGATTTTACATTTACACCAGCAATTATGAAAGAGTCCATATCTCTGCATTCTTGCCAGAATTTGGTATGATGAGTCACTTTCATTTTAGCCATTCTAAGGTAGTGGTATCTTCTCATGATTTCATTTTGCATTTCCCTAATGGCTTGCGATGTTGAATAATTTTCATGTATTTATTTGCCATCCATTTGTCTTCTGTGGTGAAACTTCTGTTCAAGCCTTCTGTCCATTTTCTTCCTTTTTTTTTTTGCATGACAAAGTCTTTACTTTCAAATAATTATCAGTACACCAAGTAAGAACATGTATACAAGTTCTTGAATTCTATCATCTAATAATTTTGGTTAAGAGAAACTAAGAGCAGCCCAAACAATATATACTAGTATTTGCTGTTCCACCCTTAGCCGAAAGGATGACTTAAGGCTGGCTGCTGCTTCTCACAAGTTACAGTAACTATTTACTACTTTTTCATAGAGAAAGCCCCTGACCTTCAAGAAAGCTTTAGGGAAAAAAAATATTTAATCCCTTTCTTTCTTTAAACAGTTTTTTTTTTTTTTACTACATCTAAGAAAGAAAAAGTGTTGATACATATGTTGCTTGAGCTAAAAGGCATAGGAAAACAGACAACGTATACACATTAAATTTCTAAGAAACATGAGGTAAAAGGAGAAAATCTTTGGATATGCTCTACGTTTGTACAAAGAAGCTAGATTTGCTATTCTCCAAGAAGCGAAGGGACTTACTACATGATATACAGAAATAACTTAATGCCTTTTCACAAGGATGTAACTACTCAAGCTTTGCTGAAGCTTCGTATTCCATGACGGCATCTAACATGCCAATCTACACACAGAGCTGCTCCTTCCTCCCCTATCCATTTATGCAGTAGTTTTCATGGATTTCTGGCCAGATGTCACAGACAAAGGCCAGCAGGTTATCCAGGACTTCATCCCTGTTCTGCTGGAAGTAGGCCTGGAGGATGGTCATCTTCTCCTGGGTCTCCTTCTCCACTTCGGTGCTGCAGCTGCCATGGGATCCCAGAGCCACAGCTTCCTTGGCCTTGAACTCCTTCTCTCTTTGCAAACGGTATTGTTCAATTTCAGCCTGAGCTGCTTCTTTGGCCTGCTTCAGCCTCCGGTTCTTTCGCTTGCGGGCCTCCGACACTTTCTCGGCGGCCCGCTTCTCGGTCTGCAGCAGCTGCTGAATGCCCTGCGACTGGCTGGCCATGGCGGCGGCGACTCTGAGGCCGAGGGACGCGGCCTAAATCGGTTCGAGCAGGTTCTGTCCATTTTCTGATTGGACTATTTCTTTTCTTTTTTTCTTTTTTTTTTTAAGGAAGAGAGGGAAAGTAGTGCACACGCAAGCAGGGGAAGGGAGGGGTAGAGGGCGAGGGAGAGAGAGAATCTTAAACAGACTCCACGCCCAGTGTGGAGCCCGATGCAGGGCTTGATCCCATGACCCTGAGATCATGACCTGAGCCAAAATCAAGAGTCCAGTCCGATGCCTAACTGACTGAGCGCCCCAGGTGCCCCTGGACTGTTCTTCTTACTGTTGAATTTAGAAAGTTCTTTCTATATTCTGGCTATGAGTCTTTTTTTGCACATGTACTTTCTAAATATTCTCTCCCAGTCGGTGGCTTGTCTTTTCCTTCTCATAGCAGGAGCTTTTGCAAAGCAAAAGTTTTTCATTTGATCAAGTCCAATGTGTCCATTTTTTCTTTTGTAGGTCCTGATTTTGGTATCATATAGGGATTGAAATGCTGCCATTAGTGATAATAAATACCATGTATTGAGCACTTAACCAGGAGCTGGGAACTGTGTTAAGCCCTTTATAAGCACCATCTAATTTCATCTTTACCTTAGCCCTGTGAAGTCCGTGCAATTAGCTGCATTTTGACAAATGAGGTGACTGGATCTTAGCTAGGTCACTCACTTGCTGAAATTCACACAGTGAGTAAGTAGTCAAGACTGGCTTCAAACTCAGGTATATCTGACTCCAAAGTACACTGTATAATGGAATTAGGACAAAAGATTGGGGAATGTTAATTGAGGTAGGATTTCCTCAGGACTTGGTGTGGGATTACAGGAGGTGGGAAAGACTGGACTTAACCCACCCAGCAAAAAATGCAAAGACGGAGTGGCTCCTAGCAAGCACCAGTAACAAAGGGCAAGTCAGCACTGACCTGGGACAGAAACCACCAGTGATATCCTAAGTTTGATCTGGCATTTTAGCATATGAGAATGAACACCTTTGTCCTTTCCACCTACATAGGTTTTGTCTCCCAGCAGATATAAGAAAATGGTCTTGGCCAGCATGAATGAGGAGAATGGAATGTCTTTCCCCTCCATCTTGAACTTGGTCTGAACTGATGACCGTGAAGGAGTTCCCTGTGGAATGTAAGAGACTTCCCTGGAAGTTGTTTGCACATTTTGGTTATAAGGTTGAGTGAGGAGTTAGTATTGGGGATGGGGGGAGGCAGTCAGGATAACCCCGATACGGCACTGCTGCTGAACCGAGTAATCTCAAAGTGACTTGGCTCGAAGCCAATAAACTGTGGCATTTGTATTAATTTTACTGAGGTGGGGAGGGAGCTCTTACAGCATCAACTCAGAGATGTGAAATTAGCTGCCCTATGCTCACCCTCAATGACCTGAGTAGGCAGCTGGCTGACAAGGTAAGATGATCTTGATAGAACAGTGGTTCTCAAAGTGCAGTCCTGGGACTGGCAGCATTAGCCTCACATGGGAGCTCATTGGAAATGCAAGTTCTCAGACCCCACCCCAAACCTACTGACTCCAAAATTCTGGGGATAGCCCCAGCAATGTGTGTGTTTAAAAGTCTTCCAGGTGATTCTGATACAGGATAAACTTTGAGAACCCCTGTAACAGAAGGAGATTTATAATGTGTATCAGAACTAGTTTCAACTGCATATAAAATGTAAAACTTGGGGTGCCTGAGTGGCTCAGTTGACTAAGTGTCCAACTCTTGGTTTTGGCTCAGGTCATGATCTCATGGGTCATGAGACCGAGCCCCACATCGGGCTCCACGCTAAGCGTGGACAATGCTTGAGATTCTCTCTCTCTCACTCCTTCTCCCTCTGCCCCTCCTGGCTTACACTTTCTCCCTCTCTAAAAAACAAACAAAACAAAACCAAAAAAAAAAAAAAAAACCTGTAAAACTCAAAATATTAGCGGCAAAAGACACCAGATTTATTCTTTTATATACAAGTCTGAAGGCAGTCCATCCAGGGCTGGTGTGGCGGTACCACAAAGTTATCAGAAACCTAAGCTCAGTCTTTCTGTTTTGCCATCCTCAGCACTGCTTTTTATCCTCAAGGCTGCTTCACAGTCCAAGATGACCAGTCAAACTCCGGCTCTCACATCTCACATTCAAAGGAGCAGGAGGGAACGAGAGAAAAAAGACAAAAGGAGATCCCTCTCCAGTGAGTCTGTGACCTTTAAGCAGAAATCCCATGTGACATTTCTGTTTACAATTCATCATCCAGAATTTAGTTACATGGCCACAACTGTCTGCAAAGGAGGCTGGGAAATGTGGCCTTGCATTGAATTCAGGGCAGTCTTTGAACACCTTGAATGCAAGGAGGGTTCTGTTCTAAGGAAGAAGGGAGAAGTGATGTCAGGTGACACCTAGAAGCCTCTGCCACAAACCCCTAAGACACAACTGGGAGAATCCTAGAAACTTGGAAAACATCTTAGAATCAGCCAATTCTTTACATTTCTACACGAATCTCTTCAAGGCAGTTAAGAATTTTGGCCTTTTGATATGAAGTCCCTGGTCATAGACAATAAACATTAGGATTTTCAAATATGTTGAATGAAGAGAGGTTGTTGGTAATGTGTTATCACACCACTTACCTTTCACAAGATGCCAGCCCAGGGTTCTAATAAAGTTTCAGGACAAATGTCCTTAACTTTTCATTTGATCAAGTCCAATGTGTCCATTTTTTCCATCACCATAGAAGCAAGTGGCTGGCTTCCCCCAAAGAGAAGTTCTTCGAATGGGCTTTCCTGAACTATTTTTTACCAAAGAAAATCCCAGCCCTCACTCAGAAAAATGTACAATGACTTGGCTTTATTGGTTCCCAGCCCCAAGTTCTACACAAAACATGGCCCCTAAGCTTTGCTTTCCCCAGAATGGGGGTGGAAAGTGGAGGCCCAGCCAAAACAGGTGAGGTACATCAAGAAATCAGTGACCAGCAACATCTCAGAAGTGCTCAAACTTCCGGTATTTCTTCAAACTTGTTAAAAATGCAAACTCCCAAGCCCGAAGCCAAAAGATTCTAATACTACAGAACAGAAATAGGATCCATGAATCTGCGGGTTTATTTCAAGTACCCCAGCTGATTCAGATGGACCTTTGACAAGCTCTCAATATCAAACAAGTCCCCAAACGCACATGATACCACAGCAGGCAACATACAGAACAAATCCATCCCAAAGCTGACGCATGCATCTTCCCCAACATACAGCAAAGTTAAAACAGCTGCTTGATTTGGTGAAAAAGATCAAATCAGCTGTTTGACAGTGGCATCGGGTAACTTTAGTCAGAGCGGGCAAGTCGGGCGGTTCTCCATGCCATGAGCCCCCCCCATTAAGGGATGTCACCTCGGCCACGGCAAGGACCCCGCTGCTGTCCGGTCAGAGACAAGGGCTGCCCCCAATGCCAACAGGGGTCCTTTGGTAACCTGGGCCCTGTTGTGGTCAGTCTTGGATGACAGTGAAGTTTCCTTCCAGCTCTAACAGCTTCTGATTGTACTCTGCGGTCTTCAAAGAAGTACATGCTGCTGTATCCTGGGGACCTTGCAACTCAGGAGCAACAGCAAGAGGGGAAGTCTGGATGTCCAGAAGGAATCATGGCAAGGAGGGGAAGAGAGAGAAGGGGGAAGAAAGGGCACACTGGGCACAAAGCTGCTAACTCTTCAAAACAAGGGCACGTGCCCCACAAGCATGCACAGGGGCGCAAGCCCTCACTGTTCTGCAGCTACCAGCTACCTAGATCAGCGGCCGTTCAGCCTGGCCTTGCTGGCACGAGGCAGAAGAGTGTATGCCCCAGTCTAGCCAAGATTAGGAGGCTCGCTTTGTGTTACAGCAGCTCGCAACCACGATCTCACTGCAGCGAGAATGACAGAGGAGGGGAAAACACCCCACTCTACTACTGCCGGGGCTGTTAATGCAGGAGAGGTGCCCCACCTACTGGTCTACAGCCGCACAGAGATGCAAAGGCCAGAAAACGGTAAAGGCATACATTTTAAAATGGATTCTGGCTCTTTGGGTAAGAAAAAAAAAGGGGGGGTGTCTTTTCTTTTTCAAAAACAAGAAAGAAGGGACAAAGAAAGAAAACCGTGAAATTTCCAAAGACAGAAGCTACGAAGGAAAAGGAGACACATGGGACGGAGACACAATGGGAGAAGCAGCATTAAAAAATAGGAAAGAAAGTGCCAAATTGAAAAGAAAAAAAAAACTTGAAGAAACCAGATATTTGGTTATCATTGTAGCACAGATGCTTCAAGAAAATCTCTCACATTATTTGGAAATAACATACTACGTGCCATGTTTTAGATCCTTCACTGAAATTATTAAAAGAAAATATTCTGTAGGATTCTATCCACATGGACACAATTGACTCGGATAAGGCTCAGTCCTAACATAGAATCATTATACATTTTGTCATTGTCTGGGGACACACAGATGATTGTGCTGACACCGGAAGTTCACAGCAATCTGGGAAAGACTGGGGGGGTTGAGGCATGACCAGCCCTTCTGCGCCTCTTGCGTATATCGTTGGTCTCTAACGACAACAGCTGTTGCCTACCGTGCCTGTCACTCTTTCCAGTCATGATTCTTAGGCTTCTGAAGAATCTAATACCTCCCCACCCACCCCACCCCACCCCACCCCGCCAACAGAGCTATCTGCTTTCTGAGGTGCCGATGAATATTTGACCATCATATCTCACTTATGGGCATTGACAGTTCCACTCTGCAAAGCATTCTAGAAACAATTTTTCCACTTCATGTAGACTTCCCTTATCAATGGGTCCTACCGCCTGTCAGGATGAAGAGACCAGAAAAATAGCCCTTACTGAGCATCTACCGGGCACCAGGTTCACTGTGTTTCATAGGGTATTCATTACATCTTTACCCCAGCCCTCTGGGGGTCGTTCTTATTATCCCTATTTTGCAGATGTCAAGACAAAGTCTCAGAGAAATTCAGTAATTGTCCCAATGCTATTAACTCGTGGATCTGGAAAGCTGACCAAAGGAATCGTAAGTGCGGGCTCTCCACCACAGCATAAAAATGTACCAGCTAGGAACACCAGGTATCATGACATAAGCCAGTGTTGCTCCAGGTATGAGCTGCATCAGAGCCTCCTGGAGTTACCTGTTGAAAACATAGCTCCCTGGCTGTCAGCAGATTTGACTAAATCAGAACCTCAGGTGGAGCCCTGGAATCTGAATTTTATTTTTTTTAAAGATTTTATTTATTTATTTGACAGAGAGACACAGCGAGAGAGGGAACACAAGCACGGGGAGTGAGAGAGGGAGAAGCAGGCTTCCCACAGAGCAGGGAGCCTGATGTGGGGCTCGATCCCAGGACCCTGGGACCCTGACCTGAGCCAAAGGCAGACGCTTAACGACTGAGCCACCCAGGCGCCCCTGGAATCTGAATTTTAAACAAGTGCCAGGAAATGACTCTGATTCTCATTAATTTGGGGGAACCACATGATATAAGAAGCAAGAGAAAAAAATGCTGAGATCCTAAGGGCATACTTTTAGAGCTAAGAATATAACAGAGTCTCTCCATTTCGTGTAGTGCAGACAGCTGTGGTGTGGGGCAAGAATGCTGTTGTTCATTATCTGGTTAAGGGATTTCAAGTCTCTGAGCCAATTTACTCATCTGCAAAATGGGAATCATGGTTTCTATCTCACATGGTTGGAGTGAGAATAATGCATGTGAGAAGACTTGGCAAATGCTAAATGGCTCTGTGGTAGATTGTAAAAATGGCCAAAAATCATCCCCCAACCCCTCTATCCACACCCTTGCAATATTAACGTTGCAGCTCTTCCCATCAAGATGTGTCCCATTCCTTGAATCTGGGCCATGTGATTTGTTCTTGCCAATGGGACACTGGCCACCATGACTCAAGCAGAGGCTTAAAAAGTCCTTGCATATTAAGGTTTGCCCTATTGCTATGCTTGGGATCCTAAGGCCACCATGTGACTGAGTCTCAACTAGCCTTCTGGAAAATAAGAGACCACGTGAAGAAGAACCACAGTCAGCCAGCTACCAGCCAATAACCAGTCAATTGCAGGACACATAAGTGAGGCTATTCTGGATCACCGAGCCACCTGCTGACTTTCCAGCTCACTGCAGACCCACGAAGAAAACCAGCAGCAATCAATAGAGCCAGCCTAGACCAGAAAAACTTCCCGGGCAGCCCACCAGATTGTAAGCTAAATAAATGATGGTTAAAGCCACCAAGTTTTGGAAAAGTGTGTTACACAGTGCAAGCTACCTGATGCGGGCTCTAGGCACAGGCTACTAGTTGGGTTGCTTAGTGTTTTGAGCATGAGTTCTGTGGTTTTCCAACATGCTGCCCAGAAGGGCATGTCACAGATGAGCAGACATTAGTGTGCAAATTTTCAAGTAAGCTCTTTCATCACATGGGTACAGTGCCCACCAGAAATTATTTTACAGTCTCTCTGAACCAAAGCACACTCGGGAAGGAGCAAGGGGCCAAGATGAAAGAACCCCTCCCTGTCTCCCTCTCAGTGTTTCGAGAACGGCAGTTCAGCAGCCTCGTGTAGAAGGACACATAACCTAAATCTCCTCCAAGCTGATTGTCAATAATAATCTCCTAACTTCACAAATGCATGCATAATCTGCCGCATACCTTCCCATGTGCACTCTTTCAACAGCCTGCTGCTGGCACCAAGATAAATGGCTTCATCAAAGGCAGCCATGGAAGCTTGTGACCTGTTGAGGCAGAAAAGCTTCCTGGGGGATCAGAAACATCCTAATGCCTAAATCAAGCATCCTCACTGCCATATGAAGTGTTACTGTGCAGAATATATTAAATAAACCTGTAATGGTGAACAGGGCAGGAATTGCACTACCCAAGCTCTTCCCGGGAGTCTTTATACTATGATTAAATTCCTTTGATAGGCATTTTCAAAGTGTGTTGTTCCTCTTGCTAAACATGTTTGGCAAGAGAAGACTCGTCATCTGTAAACATTATCTGAGAAGCCTCATTCAGTGGAACAAGGTGCAAGAGTTTACTATCAAATTCATATTCCGCAACCTGAAAAGTAAGTGTAAAACCAAGAATTTTTAAAACCTTCCTTTCCCTTCCCCCAAGAGATTTAGAGATCGTGCAATGAATAAATACAGCCGTTTTAGCATTCATTTGACACAGCAAATTGCAACTTGCTCTGGGAGTAAGTGACTATTTCCAAGGCTGATGCATCGCATTCACATCACATACTCATTCTGCAGCCCCCCCCCCCACAACACACACACTTCAGTAGATGGTTATGGTGTTACTGTTGGTTGAGGATAACCACACCACCCATTTTCTTAAATCTTTCTCCAAGCTGTACTGAATCAGGGGGACATCTCAGAACACCACTGAGTAACCCAAAATAAGTCTCAGACTCCTTCTGCTTTTTATACACAGTCTTGAATATGTTCATTTGCATTGAAGAATTTCAAATGCCTTTTTTAAAGCCTAACAGATTTTTGTGGATATAATTTGGAATTTCAAGCTTCATTCAAGAAATCAAAATTAGTTCAAATACATGATAACCATTCAGTCAATTAATATGAGTTCTAGAACCAGGATTTAACTGAAGTTTTTCTCATACCAAACCAAATGCCAGTGAACTGTAGTTAGTTAACAATAGGCTTTTATTTGGCCAGTAAATAATGAAAAGTAACTCAAGTTGTATTGGAAACACTTAGGAGCTGGATACAGTCCGTGGTTGAAAGTGGTCCAGGCACCAAATGATGAAGGAAATGAATAACCAGTAGAGAGAAAAGGAAAAAGGAAACCATCACATGAACACAACCAGAGAGGAGAGAGGCATGCAGATGATAACTGAAGCCATGAGCATGCATGAGCTCTCCCCAGGATGTTTACAGAATAACAACAAACGACAGCCAAGAACTGAACTCCAAGGATCACCAATACTAAAAGTATAGGCTGATCAGGAGACTGAGAAGAAGCGGCCAGAAAGGTAGGAGGAAAAGCTGGAGTGGTTTGTATCACCAAGCTCAAGGAAAGGAGTGTTTCAACACAAGGAGGATGCCAAGAGAGCAAGTAAGAACTTGGGAGAAGGGACTTCATTCAGTTTACCAGTTGGAGAAATTCCTGGTGACTTTGGCCAGAGCAGTTCTCATGGTGTGGTGAGGACAGAAGGGGGATTGTAGTGGGTCAAGGAGGCTATGGCAAGTAGGAAATGAAGACAGCAAGGGTGGACAATCCTTTTAGGCAAGTTAACCTTGAACTATCTGAGAGGGAATGGGAAAAAGAAGAGGATGGAGAACATGGAATGAGAAAGGCTCATTAGGAGTAGAAAGGCCTGGGGTGCCTGGCTGGCTCAGTCCGTGGAGCATTCGACTCTTGACCACCACGTTGTAAGTTTGAGCCCTATGTTGGGTGTAGAGATTTCTCAAAAATAAAAAATCTTTTTAAAAAAGAGTAGAGGAAAAAAAAAAAAGAGTAGAGGGGCGCCTGGGTGGCTCAGTCGTTAAGCGGCTGCCTTCGGCTTAGGTCACGATCCCAGGGTCCTGGGATTGAGCCCCGCATTGGGCTCCCTGCTCCATGGGAAGCCGGCTTCTCCCTCTCCCACTCCCCCTGCTTGTGTTCCCTCTCTCGCTGTGTCTCTCTGTCAAATAAATAAATAAAATCTTAAAAAAAAAAAGAGTAGAAAGGCTTGTTTAAATATTGATAGCAAGGAGGGGCATCTCTTCCATCCTTACATGAAGGAATAAGAGAAAGGTGCAGTTAGAGAGATATTTGTAAGTCTGGTGGGCAGAGATTTTGTGTGTTCCTACCTGCTGACTTTTTTTCTCAGCGACCTAGGAACCAAGATACCTCTGCAGAGACTGAAGGGGTGAGGGAGAGACCAGAGATAAGGTAAGCGTGAAGAATTTTTCAAATAGTCACTGTGGAGACTGAGAAGGACTCAGGTGAGACATTGAGGGATTTTCAAGGTGGCATGGAGGGTGGTCCTGGGGGAACGTAGAAGTCATGGATTTATGGTTGTACCTGTGGTGTGATTTTCCCCAGAAGTGCTCAACTGTCTAGATGTAAGCCAAAAGCAGAAGTTGGATCCATCCAAGAATAGGGTTTTGGCACATGGATTTGACAGAAGGGATAGAACAAAGATGTTAAGAATGCTGGCAAGAGAGAGGTTGGAGTTATAGACCACTGGATATAAGCTAAACAGAAGAGGGAAGCTAGGAGGGAGCTGATATCACGTAGGGAGAAATTAGTGGGTCAAAGGACTATAGCTCCTCGAGGTTGCCCAATGGGTGTGGCGGGAGCAACTGAGTGAGGGGGGGATACATTTAGGAGACTGTGGTCAGAGTGGGCGATGTGAACGTCAGACGTCGGAAGTGGTGCGGTTCTAAGAGTGACTAATTCTAGAATGAGGCCATGGAATGCATGAGTGGAGGGGAGTATAGGCGAAGGCCACAGAAGAAAAGAAGATGCACACCCTGAAAGCGTAGAGGTGGTTTGTTATCTCCACAGGCCACGAAGCCCACAGGATGATGGCAGGACGGGGGTGGAGAAGAAACCAGAGAGAGTCACTGACTGAGGAGGAGTGACCAGCAACCTGAAAGCTGACAGAGATGAAGAGATTTAGAGAGTGGCAGAGTTACCTCATGTGGGTCTCAAAAGCCCAGAGGGTGGGGGACGCCTGGGTGGCTCAGTCAGTTAAGCGTCTGCCTTCAGCTCAGGTCATGATCCCGGGATCCTGGGATCGAGTCCCGCATCGGGCTCCTTGCTGAGCAGGGAGCCTGCTTCTCCCTCTGCTTGTGCTCTCTCTCTCTCTCTGACAAATGAATAAATAAAAAAATCTTAAAAAAAAAAAAAAGCCCAGAGGATGGAAAATTGCCTGAAAGAAGCATGAAGAGCCACCCCACCTTACACCCTGATACCCTGTGAATGAGGAATGGAGCACCTCTGCTTGAGAGACCCACAGGGGACAGGGCTTCAGTTGGGACCGAGGGGGAGTGAGCGAGGTTGTGGGCAAGTGGCCCATGGGATAGGAGTGGCAAGTTGCCCAGTAGAAAGTGTCTAGCGTGAGTGGACAGGAAAGATAACTGGAAGGATTCCCATATCGGAGCAAACAGGGACCAGAGAACACTGGCGCCAAGGATTTGGCCGTCCACGAAGTTTGCGAAGAATTTACCCCAACTTTCTCTGGTGGCTGGGGAGAAGCGGTAGGGGCCAGCTCCAAGGTTACACGGGAATCGCATTCCCTTCGAAGCGCGTGAAATTGCTACTATTCGCTATTTTTGCCCCACCAAAAGGACAAGGTCATAGGGTTCCACTTCGGAGGATCTGCGTACTGAAGGAACAAGGCTTTCCACAGCGGCCGGGGCTGAATGCGCTACGAACTTTTGTTCGTTTAAGGTCTCATCAGTGCAGCTGCAAGCGGAGGTGGTGCATGAGAGCAACGCCCGCTTCCCAAGGACCGACCTCGGGCTGGCTCCGGACCACGTGGGGCCCAGAGGTGAGGGCAGGAGCCCTGGGGGGAGACTCCGAACCCAAGGGCTATGTGGAATCTGAGGACACAGGTGGAGGAAGTGAGTGCAGGCGTGAGTAGGAGCAAGGAAAGGCAAGGTGACAGGTGGCTGGAGCGATGAGCTCAGAAGAAGAAAAGCGAGGGAGGGGCGCCTGGGTGGCTCAGTCGTTAGGCGTCTGCCTTCGGCTCAGGTCATGATCCCTGGGTCCTGGGATCAAGCCCCGCATGGGGCTCCCTGCTCGGCGGGAAGCCTGCTTCTCCCTCTCCCACTCCCTCTGCTTGTGTTCCTGCTTTCACTCTCTCTCTCTGTGTCTAATAAATAAATAAAATCTTTAAAAAAAAAAAAAAGAAGAAGAAGAAAAGCGAGGGAGAAACAAAGGCAAAACCTCAGCAAGTGCCTCATATCAGAAACAGCATCTTCTTTTCCCTAGGAAAGCAAGTGCTGCTTTCCCCAAAACCAATTATAGTGGCGGAGAGGGAAGGCATGGTGCACAATAAGGAGAGAAAAATGACTATAAAGCACTTTGCAAAACTAAAAAGTTATATAAAGTCCCAATAATAATAAATCACCTTGCCCGAGGTATGAAAACCTTAAAATAACCTGAAAAATCAAAACACGGGGAAGCAGAAGGCATCGATGAGCTTCCAGAAGGTTTGTATGCTTGCTTGAAATTCCTCCCCCTCAACATCTCCAGCCAGGTTCTTTAAGAGCAGACCTCAATCAGGTTTTCTGGTAAAAATAACTCTAGTCCCTGCTTAAACCTGCCCCCCCCACCCCTCTGCCGCCCCTATGCCCATCCAGTGAGAACACAGACTGGGGGGAACCTCTTTTCTGATTCTGGCATCTGCCTTCTTGAAAACTCCTGCATCTGTTTTGTGGAGGTTTTCTTCTTTTTGTTATATAAAAAGAGATTGAAAAAAATTATCTTCATTCCTGGATAAAAAAAAAAAGAAAAGAAAAGAAAAATAGGTCTTTCTGAATTCCCAGTACCGGAGCTCTGTTCTTTATATATCTACTTGTTCCATTGTTCAATAAACCCACATATTTAAGGGTGACACATTCTCCTAACTGAGGCCTTCTCAGGCCCATGTGCCTTGCTAAAAATGGACCTTGGTGACTACTGTTTCCATTTTTTCCTAAGAAATAATTTGATTATTTTTATCCTGCTTCTATCACCACTCACAAGGAAATGGTTATCTTTGCGCAAAAACCATTTTTAAACAAGCCGAGAGCTCCAACATGTACAGAAAAAAATTTTCTTAAACACATCTGTATAAGGCACACACATACTCACTGCCTTGTGAAAATTAGCTTTAAATTTGGAGTCAATGCTCTTTTGCAGTAAAACTGTTTCCTGTTCAACCTCTTACAATATTATGCGCATCCCTACATCTTACTTTGTACAAACCTGAATATCTCCCAGAAAAAGGATAATTTAATAAAAGCGGGTGATATGAATCACCCAGGGACAATTTGAATTATTATCTGTAGATAATTCATTATGCACATATTTCTAGCGAGATTCTTAAATCAGCAGGGCTTCTTAATCAGGGACTTTCAAATTTTGTCTGTAATAACTGGAGACTTGACCCATAAATCAGCAAATAGGCCAGCAGGCTTGCCACATGCTTCACATTTCTTCTTGGGAGAAAAAGACACTTAATTATCCTGAGGTCACAGAAGAAGGGAAAAATGGACATGAAAGTTGTTAGGGGTTTTATAGCAAAGTATAACTAATTTTAGTATTGTCTTAAAAGTGAGCTCGTGAAAAGAAGCCAAGGAAAAACTTTGAAATCAACCGAGGTGTTTTATGCAGAGAAAGATATTTTCAGTGTTTACAGGAACAATCTTACCAGCCAACCCTGTCTCCCATTTCCAGTAAGATGATTGTCCTGAATTTGAATATTTTTTCATGTTCCTCATTTTGCAAATTAAATCTCTAATATGGAAGACACAGGAACGTAGGACTTCTTTTAATCCCTATGTGGAATGTTAATAAAGGGATTGAGTTTATCCTTTATTTCTAGTATCTAGCCTTCTCCCTACTTCACTAGAACCTCTCGGTTAGGACTCTACCCTCCTCCTATTCTTCAGGTTTTATTCCTTCCACCTCCCATGGTAGAGGCTGCCCTCCATGAAGGACCCCATAGGGCTCTCACAGTGCAGTGTGAAGCTGCTGAGGAACTCCATGGGACATAGCCCCAGAAGACTTGGATTCAAGTCCTAATGCCCATTAGCACCGTGTGGGGGATGCTGTCGGTGCGAAGCCCAGATACCCTTCTCCTGACTGGTTCGCTCATCCCCTGGCTGCTGTCAGTATAGGCAGCTAACTGCTCAGGACTGTCCTCTTCTCTAGGAAATTGCTCTCAGACAAAAGGGAGTCCCTTCTCACAGGACATTAAGGACCCCTCCCCTGCCAGGAGCAGCCATTAGCCAATGAGTGACTGACGCAAGAGTACAAAAGGCCAACCATCTCCAGGGAGGACCAATTCCCCGGTGCTTTTTGTGCCCCCGGGGCTCCCGTGGGATCGGGCAGAAATGAGCCTCTGGTCTAGAGCACATCCTTGCTTAGCTCTCTTCCTTGGCCCTATCCCGCTTCCCTTTGCCCCTTGGAAGAGCACTTGTGCAGTGAGCCACCTGAACAAGAACCTCCTCTTCAGGTTCTGTAAAATTTTAGGGAAATCGACTGCGGATGCAACTGGGACCCTGGACACTCACTTCACATGTCTGTTAGCGGTTCCCTCATATGCAAAATGACAACAGTAACACACACCTCACAGGCCCATTGCATGGGTTAAATGAGAAAACCTACACAAAAAAAAAACCCTGCTCACCTAAAGTGCTATTCGAATTTAAAGGATTATTATGAACTCATGTAAATATCAGACTATGTATAGATTACCTCTCCCACAGCTGGAGTGGAGGGTAGTGGACCTTAATCAAAGAGCTTCCTCCCTTGGCCTCTGGTTCCCCCCTTCCTTTCCTAGGTCTCTGTTGCTGGCCCCTACCCCTCTGGCCAGTCCGCAGATCCGGGCAGCACCTGCAGCCAGTGAGAAGCACCAGCCACCTCCTTCAGTTCCAAGCATATGCTGAGGTTCTCCATATACTGAAGACTCCCAACCCTCAATCTCCAGCTCTGACTACTCTCTAGAACATCAGACTCACAGTTCCTAGTGTCTATTTGACGAGTCCATGTGGCCGTGGGACAGACATCGGACTTAACATAGCCAAAGCATGACTCTTGATTTCCCACCTGTCAGTCGGCTTCCCCATTGCTGCCCACCTTCCCCATCTCCCTAGACAGCTGCCTTCCAGAGAACTGCTCAAGTCAGAACTCTAGCAATCATGCTTGATTCCTTTTATTCTTTCGTCCATCAAATCCACCGGTAAGCTCCACCAACTCTTCCTCCAAATTCCACTTCTCTCCATCTCCACTACCACTGACATAATCCACGTCACCATCATCTTCCTCAAACCACTGCACCCCGACAAATCCTCTCTCTTATAAAATATCAAGATCCTGTCACTGACTTGCTTAAAACCTTCAAATGGCTTCCCGCCATTCTTAGAGCAAGCTCCGTCTCGATCTCCCTCCCCCTTCTCTTTCTCTCTTTCCCCTTTCCTTTCCCTCCATCCCCCACCTAACACACACGCGCGCACACACACACACACACACACACACACACACACTATATATATATGCCAGCCACATTGCTTTTCTCTTGCTCTTTGAAGATACCAAAATCATTCTTGCCTCGGGGTCTTTGCATTTGCTCTGTCTTCGGTCGGGAATGTCCTTCCCCAAGGTTCCATGGATGTCTCCTTTTGGTCAAAGTTTGTTTTACTATTCCAATTTAAAGTAGTTACCCAGGGGCGCCTGGGTGGCTCAGTCATTAAGCATCTGCCTTCTGCTCAGGTCATGATCCCAGGGTCCTGGGATCGAGCCCTGCATCGGGCTCCCTGCTCAGCAGAAAGCCTGCTTCTCCCTCGCCCACTCCCCCTGCTGTGTCTCTCTCTGTCAAATAAATAAATAAATAAAATATTTTTTAAAAAAAATAAAGTAGTTACCCAGGGATACTCTGTCACATCACTCTATTTTAATTTTCTGGAAACCCTTTCTCACTTTTTGTTGTTTACTTGTCCATTTGTGCATTATCCATCTTCCTCACTACTTGTGAGTTCCAAGAGAGCAGGGATCTTGTTTATTTTGTTCACAGCTATATCCCAGGGGCCTAAACCAGTGCCTGATACATAGTAAATGGTCACTAAATACAGTTTTTAGCTGACTAGATTCATGGATGAAGGAATGAATGAATATATGGAGTACTGGACTCAAGCTTGGGTCCTAGCTCAGCTATGTCATTTGCTAGCTGTGAGATCTTGGGCAACTCAACTGACCCTTTCAAGGGCATTTTGGATGATGCTTGCTAGGCTGGTGCTGAGGGAGAACAGGTAAGTGAGGTTTTAACCTCCCAGTGTGCAGTGTGGCCTTAAAACCTCCTTTTCCTGGCTCCTAGACTTACTCTGCAGTACATATGGGTAAAAGCTTAACCATGGGATAAGGTGGCCAATTGTTCTGCTTTGCCCAGAACTTCGGGTTTCTGGCACATGAGACTCTCGGTGCTAAAACTGACATAGTCCTGGGCAAAGTGGCGCAGTCTGTCACCTCCTGTGAGGCCTAGTAGAACACCTTCAGCTCCAGGCCGTGGAGCACCGTGGAGGAAGCTCAGTGTCTGCGGGGCAAGAAGGGTTGGTGAGGAGCTTCATGGGGTGTGGTGAGAAGAGGAAATGTCCTTGGACAGGTTGTGATCCTGTCGAGTTTTATTATTGTTGTTATTGTTGTTCTACTTTTTAGTTTGGAAAAGTTTCAACTAGAGAAATCAACAAGAAGAGTACAAAGAAATTGCTTTATTATTCTCTCCCTTTATTTCCTTTTTTCTGGACTATTTGAGAGCAGACTACATCTTTAGGCTTCTTAACCCTTTAATATTTCAGTGTGTATATCCTTAGAACAAGGAAAAGTTCTTATGTGAGCATAATACAAATTTAGGAAATTTAACACTGACCCAATACTTTTGTTTAATCAACAGTCTATGTTCAAAACAAATCAATTGTCCCCAAAAGAAAACTTTCATTCCAGGATCCAGTACACAATCACATACTGCATTTAGTTTTCATCTGCTTTAGTATCCTGTTCTTAGTCTTTTGTGATACTGACATTTTTGTAGAGAACATGCCAATTACTTTATAGAGTCCCTCAGGGGGCGCCTGGGTGGCTCAGTTGGTTAAGCATCCGCCTTTGGCTCAGGTCATGATCCTAAGGTCCTGGGATGGAGCCCTGAGTTGGGCTCCCTGCTCAATGGGGAGTCTGCTTCTCCCTTTCCCCCTGCCCTCCCTCCCACCCCCCTTCCTGCTCACACACTCTCTCAAATAAATAAAATCTTTTTTAAAAAAATCAAGTTTGCAGGGGCACCTGGGTGGTTCAGTCAGTTAAGTGTCTGCCTTTAGCTCAGGTCATGATCCCAGGTGGGGTCAGCCTCATGTTGCACTGGGCTCCCTGTTCAGCAGGGAGCCTGCTTCTCCCTTCCTCTCTGCCCCTGCCCTGCTCATGCTCTCCCTCTCTCAAATAAATACATGAATAATCTTTTTTAAAAAAATCAAGTTTGTTAACATGTCATTCAAAAAAAAAAAAAATGTCCCTCGCAGCAGTGCGCCCCGTGGTCCTGCAGATCTGTCTCTTGCTTCAACAACGTTTGGACGGAACAGACCCAAGGACGCCCCTTCTACCAGCCAACGACCACCCTCCAACCTTATTTCCAGTCGCTACCTTTCGGAGCCATCTTCTTGGCCACCCTCTGCCTCTGGGACCACCCAACACCCAATTATGAGCTTAGCTCCTTAACACAGATCAACCATGAGCTCCCACATTCGTCAGTAGTACACCCCCGAGGTGGAGGCCGCCGTCAACCACCTGGTCAACGTGCATCTGCGGGTCTCGTACACCTACCCCTCTCCGGGCTTCTATTTCCACCAGGACGACATGGCTCTGCAAGGTGTGGGACATTTCTTCAGCGAGTTGTCTGAGGAGAAGCGCAAGGGCACCAGGTGTCTCTTGAAGATGCAAAACCAGTGTGGCAGCGGCACCCTCTTCCAGGACGTGCAGAAGCCGTCCCAAGATGAGTGGGGGGAAACCCTGGGCGCCATGGAAGCTGCCCTGGTTCGGAAGAAGAGCCTGAACCACGCCCTTTTGGATCTACCCGCCCTGGGTTCTGCCCGTGCAGACTCCCACCCCTATGACCTCCCGGAGAACCACTTCCGGGATGAGGAGGGGCCACTCATCAAGAAGGTGGCAACCACCTGACCAACCTCCATAGGCTGGCCGGCTCCCAGGCTGGGCTGGGCGAGTATCTCTTCGAAAGGCTCACCCTCAAGCACGACTGGGAGCCTCTGAAGCCCAGCAGCCTTTGAGGGGTCCCTCTGGCATCACGCTGTGCCAGGGCTCGTGCCCTGAGTCTCTCCCTGAAGCCTCTAGGCAGCTTTTTAACCACCCTGGAGCCCTCTCCCAAGCCGTGGGCCAAATGGAAACAATGAAGTTTTTGCAGGGGGAAAAAAAAGAATGTCCCTCAGTTGAGATCTTCCTTATTTTTAGAAGGGGAATAATAACATCCACCACACAGGATTAAATAAGATTCATTCCTACTCTTAATTTAAAGGATAAATAAGATAGAATTTGAGATAAAAAAAAAACTAGAAAGGTCTATGCAAATATAAATCAATGTTTATATTCTTGATAATGATATTCAGTATCAGGACCCTTCAGGTTGAACTTGAGAAGCAAGTGACCTGAGACCTACTGAATCAAAAATTCAGAGGGTGGTTGAGAATCACTGTTATCATGGATTAAATGATGGGATGTATGGAAATAACTGGCATAATGCCAAGCGGTCACAGCACAGAGTAACTGTACAGTAAGTATTAGCTCCCTCCTCTGCCTTCCCCACTGCCCACAACTCACCCAACACACAGAAGTGTGGATGCATGCACACACACACATGCACCAATCAATAATTGTTTGGATACAGCACATGAAAAAAAAAACCACTACTATTTCAAAATTACATACATTAAGAGCTGGAAGTATACCTATAAAACTTCACATGGTTGGGGGTGCCTGGCTGGCTCGGTCAGTAGAGTATGCAACTCTTGATCTTGAGGTTATGAGTTCGAGCCCCACATCAGGCATAGAGATTACTTTAAAAAAAATCCTTCATACATTTGAACACAATTAGTAATATCATGGGTCTCACAACCTGCCTTCTTGAAACTGGGAGAGAAGTTCATCAATAAATATTTATTAAATGTTTATCATATGTCCAACTCTGGTTGCTAGAGAGAATATTAGAAAAGTAGAAAAAATAGTTCCTGCCTTCAGAGGGCTTAATGGGAAAAAAAAATGAAGGTAATGTTAAAAAATAAAATTCACGCAGGTGCCTGGGTGGCTCAGTTGGTTAAGGGTCTGACTCTTGATCTCAGCTCAGGTCTTGACCTCAGGGTTGTGAGTTCAAGTCCCACATTGGGCTCCATGCTGGGCGTGGAGCCACCTTAAAAAAAAAGATAAAAACAAAGTTCACTGAGTAAATTTGAAGATATAGTTGGCTTTATTGAGCAATTCATGTATTAGGGAGCATCCCATCTAGCAAGTAGAGGGGAGCTCCAAGGAGTTGTACAAAATGGAAGGTTTTTATAGAAAAGAGGGTGGGGCAAGGAGGTTTTGCTAATAATAAAAAGAAAGGACTGTTTCAGGGAAAGTTACTTTCCCTTAGGGGGAAAAGCTTGGGGGTCTTATCAAGCAGATTACCTCATCTTCCTTTTGGGGGATGGAGAGGCCCCATGTGACAGACTGCCTCATTGGTGCTGACCAGAAAATTATTGACCGACCAGTAAAAACTACATTTCTGGGCGCCTGGGTGGCTCAGATGGTTAAGCATCTGCCTTCGGCTCAGGTCATGATCCCAGGGTCCTGGGATCGAGTCCCACATCGGGCTCCCTGCTCCTTGGGAGCCGGCTTCTCCCTCTGCTTTTCTCTCTCTCTCTCTCCCTCTCTCTCTCTCCCTCTGTCTCTCATGAATAAATAAATAAAATCTTTTAAAAAAAAGTCTACATTTCTAGGGGAGGTGGAAACTACAATTAGGTTAGGTATTAAGTCCCACTTTGGTAATGTGGTCTAGCTTAAGCGACTCCATTTTGGGCCTGTGCTTTTGTTTTAGACAGTAATTAATACTGACTGACACCTACAGTGGGATAGAAACTGTCGTGGTGGGAAATTATCTTGATGAACTGGGAGACTCCACGAACACTATCAGACAAGCAATCCCAAAGGATAAGGAAAAAAAGTCTCACAGATCAAATTTCAGTGCTCAAATCACATAATTTGAGTTGACTTAGAAAATAGAGTGAGTAGTAAAGGGAAATAAATGGATTGGGTTAACACATTTGGGGCAGGGTACAGTGGAATAGAAAGGACCATAATACCTGAATCACGGTTTATGCAAAATGTATACGTCCTGTATCTCTCTGTCACATCACCTACTGATGATGTGGTTATAAAGATCAGAGTTAAAAATTAACAAGTAGGGGCGCCTGGGTAGCTCAGTTAGTTAAGCATCTGCCTTCAGCTCAGGTCATGATCCCAGGGTCCTGGGATCAAGCCCCGCATCGGGCTCCCTGCTCAGCAGGAAGACTGCTTCTCCCTCTCCCACTCCCCCTGCTTGTGTTCCTCTCTCGCTGTGTCTCTCTTTGTCAAATAAATAAGTAAAATCTTAAAAAAAATTAACAAGGAGACTCATCAAACGGAAATTACCTGGAGACAATATAGTCTTGCTCTATCAATGAGAAAAAGGGACAAGTATGACTGGCCACTGCTATAATTTGCCAATAATGTACTGTGTGTCTCAAACAGAGGACATGTGGGACCAGAACAGGAGTCACCAATGGGTGACTGATTTAAGAAATCTACAATTTTCAGGGCACCTTGGTGGCTCAGTCAGTTAAGCATCTGACTTCGGCTCAAGACATGATTTCCAGGATCCTGGGATCAAGCCCCATGTCGGGCTCCCCGCTCAGTGGGGAGTCTGCTTCTCCCTCTCTCTCTGCTGCTCCCCCCGCTTGTGCACTATATCTCTCAAATAAATAAAATCTTTTTTAAAAAAGAAATCTACAATTCTCGAGGATATTTAGCCTGATTTGGTCCTTCTTGTGGATGTTCAGCATATACGCTCTACTTACCTTATTATATCTAATATGTCTCACTCTATTAGCAATCTATTCCTTCGCTAATTATTTTACTTATTGCTTTTATTTCTCTTGTTCTCTATATAGTATAAGTAAATACTCTTAAATAATAAAGCAAGCATATATTTTAGGTACAATATAGGAGGTTTTCACATATCCTCTCATTTAATTCTTATATATTATATATAATGAGGTAAAAAAAAAAAAGACATATGTTGTAGGCAGTGAATAATTTAAGAGTACAGTGAAGGGGCACCTGGGTGGCTCAGTCAGTTAAGCATCTGCCTTTGGCTCAAGTCATGATCTCAGGGTCCTGGGATCAAGCCCTAGGTCAGGCTCCCAACTTAGCAGGGAGTCTGCTTCTCCCTCTCCCTCTGCCCCTCGCTCTCTCTCTCTCTCTCTCTCTCTCTCTCTTTCTCAAATAAATAAATAAAGTCTTTGAAAAAAAAGAGTACAGTGCAATATAGACTTAGTCAATGGCTTGGTGATATGGAGGGCATCCTCTAGGGATCCTAGTAAGGAAAGCTGGGCTTATTCAGTAAAGGATTCATGGAAGAGTTGTTTCTCCATCAGGCCTTGAAGAAAGTGAGGAATTCTACTGGAAAGAGAGTCAGGGTACAGACATTAACAGAGGAGCAAGGAGAGGAAATCTGGGAAAACATCAGGAGAGATCAGTCACAGGAAAACAGATCCCACATTGGGCAGCAGAAAAAGATGCAATCAATCACTTAGGAGAAGGTTGACAGAAGGAGAAAGCCAAAATGCTCAAAAGAGAAAGTAGAAGTTGCTTCAAAAATGTGAAGCATTTTTTGAAGACACTCTCCTATCAGTAAAATAGTGGGGGTATGCCCTCTGTGGTAGATTGTATTACTGCTCAAAATGTTTGCTGCTACTCCCTGTTTAGGACTACACATTCCCACCCTATTGGTGTCAGCCTTGGCCAATAGTCCTGCTTTGACTAATGAAAGTGATTGGAGGTGATGTGCTCCACTTCTGAAGAAAGGTTTAAGAATCACTATGTGATTCCACCATATTTATCTTTCTAGCAATGCCCCAGATAGGGGATGCCCATTCAGCTTTGGTTCTGGAATGAAGATAAGCTGGAGGCTACCTCCAGCCCAATATGGACAAGAAGCACAAATAAGGAAAAATTTTTTGTAAGCTGCTGAGATTTGCAAGTTTCTTGTTACTATAACTTAGCCCCCTGATATAGCATCCAGTCAGCATTGTTTTGGAGCTTTTAGTCAATACAATAAGAGGGGGAAAAAAGAGTATTTGGATTGATAAGGAAAACAAATTTTTTTTGGTATATGACTATAATTTCCTATGCAGAAAAATAGAGAGAATTTATGGATAGATTATTCAAATTAATAAGATGGGTTGGCAATCTGGAGCAGAAGAAAGACGCTGCTGTGTTGAGTGAGTGTTCTCTGAGGGTAGAAAAGATTCAGTGGGGGGGGTAAAAATAGCCTGGGTGAATGAAGAGGCGAAAGAGGAAAGTGTATGTGATGGGGAAGTGAGAAAGAGGGGATACATTACTAGGAGGGAAATGAAGGGGGAAGACATGGTGGAAAGAACAATTCAGGTGGGGGGAAAAAGATGGATTGGCAAGATTTCTGAATACAAACACAAAATACAAAAACCAATAGGTTTTTCTACACCATGGGGAAAAAAAGGAGTTAGAAAATATAATTTTTTTAAATTGCCATTTAAACCTAGCAGTACAAAAAGTCAAATAAAATAAAATTAGTAGTATAGATAAATGTTCCTAGGAATAAATCTAGCAAAAGATGAGTACTTCTTTATGGGAAAATTATAATACTGTATAGAAAGAAGACTTAAATAAGTGGAGAAATACAGCATATTCTTGGTTTGGAAGATTCAGTATTGTAAAGATGTCAGTTCTTCCCAGTTGAAACCATACAATCAATGCTATTTTAATCAAAGGCTCAGTGGGGTTAGTGCGGAATTTGACAATCTGATTCTAAAATTATATAGAAGAGAATGGGACCAACAATAACCAAAGCACTCCTGAGGAAGAAAAATAAGGCGGGAAGACTTGCCCTATGAGACATCAAATCTTATTTAATGGCTGTAATATTTAAGACAGGGTGTTATTGACAAAGGGATGTATACCTTTCATCAAAGAGGAAATAAAAATGGCCATGGCATTAAAAGATGTTAAAATTACTAGTATTCAGGAAAATACAAATTAAAACCACAAGATACCATTTTACACACTCTAGATTGGCAAAATTGAAGTCAGATAATAAAACGTGTTGACAAAAAATGTAAAACAACAGGTACTTTCATCCACTGTTGATAGAAGCCCATCAGTTTTGGAAAAGTCCTGTTGAATATGCACGTATCTATGACCTGGTAATCCCACCTCTAGGTGTATAAGCTAGAGAACTTCTTGCACAGGGACCAAGGGATAGAGGAAGAATGCTTATAGCCATCTTATTCCTAAGAGCAAAATGCTGAAAAGAGCAAAAGGCTGAAAACAACCTACTCTCCATCATAAGTCACAAGAGTATCAGACTGAGACATAGTCCTACCCAGGAATGCTCTGCAACGGTGGACATGAATGAACTACAGCCACATGCATCAGCATGAATAAGGCTCAGGGACACAAAGGTCATTGGAAAGGCCAGGTCACTGAAGAATGCATCCAGTACAAATCCAATTGTCTACCATTCTAATCAGGGAAAACCAAGGAGCATGTTATTAAGAGATATATTCATATGGGGTTAAGAAAAACACTATGAAGCAAATGAGCTAATTGATAATATAAAATCCAGGCTGCTGGTCACCCAGAAGTTCAGGAATAGGATCTTCTAAGGGAGCTTCTAGGGTGGTGATGTTCTATTTTTGGAAACTGGGTGGTAGGTCTATGAATGTGCATTTTATTATTATTTAATTTGCATATATATTTTTACAGCACCCTGGGTACAATTTATGTGTATGGTATATTTCATAACAATTTTTTAAATTAATGGGCTAAACCATACATCTTTTTTATACATAACTACTGTACTAAAATACAGAAATTATAAAACACATAAAAACCAATCTCTTTAAAGGATGGGGTAAAATAAAATAAATATTCTTTTAATGAATAGTACCAAAAAAATACTTCTAGTGAATTGTAGAAGTTTGGTTTCATATTCTGAATGTTTAGCTTTTAATGTCTTGCTAATCTTGATAGCTTCATGTTAGCTAATTTCTGAACACTAGTATATACTCAGGGTGATGTATATTGTTAATGACAGTGCATATTAACTTTTTCAAATGATCTTCTTTAATAATTCAAATTTTTGCTTAACTACTTGTTAGATTTCATAAAAGTGTCACTATTTTTACTTCAAATATGGCTGATGAAGACCTAGTTCTAAGTGGAAAAGGAGTGTCAGCTCCTAAATTTACTTGTATTAGTCTTGGTATTTTCATCCATCTGAGGATTCCTTGTAAGAATATTTTGAGGCCCTTATCAGTGTCTCAAGAATTCATTTAAACTTCTTAATATAATCTGGAAATCCTCTCAACTAGGCTTACAAAAACTATAATTGTTTCTACTAACGACTGCTGTATAACTATGCCAAAGTGTAGCAGCTTAAAACAATAATTTAGTATTATTAAATATTAAAATTTTGTGAGTCAGGAATTTGGACAAGGCACCGTGGGAATAGCTCATCACTGTTCCACAACTTGTCTAGGATAAGTTGCCTGGAAGACAGAACACCAAGTCCACCAGGCATTTCTCCACATAGCCTCTCCATTTGGGTAGCTTGAGCTTCCTCGCAGCATGGTTGCCCCAAGGTTCTAAAAGTGCAGTGCAGAAGCTCCTAGTCTTTTCATAGGCTAGCCCTGTAACTGACATAGTGTCACTTCTGTCATACATTATTGGTCAAGCAAGTCACTAAGGCCAGCTTGGATTCAAGTGGGAGTGTAATCAGATTACATCTTTCAGAAGCAGAAAAGAATTTGCCGCCATATTTAATCTTCCATAGAAATACAGCACCAAAAGGGAGCCACTGTAAACCCTTCTCACTGGAGAACTGCAAATCTCCCAGAAGTGGGACATGAAGGTCTCATACACTAACCCACTGAAGAAACTAGTGTCAGGTATTAACTGTTAGCAAAGCTTGTTTCCTTTCTTTTTTGATAAAAAATAAATACAATTAGAAATTCCTGCCTCCTTGGGGGGGGTACCCCTAAGTAGAGACCGGCATTAGGGATGCTTGAAAGAATCAAGGATCACATTGAACTGAGAGATGTGAATTGGTGATTTGCTGCGGGTCCACAACCCATGGAGCTGGGCTGCAGAAACTTGAACATTGGAAGTAAATGCTCTCAATTGGCTTCCAAATGGCAGTCTCTTGTTTTCATCACACAGTGGCCTGGCTTAGAGTGCTGGACTGACTGCTAGGTGCAGCTTTAGCAGTCCTGCTGCCCGCTCTGACAGGTGGATGGGTTCCTTTCAGGGAGCTGGAGGCCCTACAGCTGCTAATAGTAATTATACTTGTCAGCAAAGCATTCCCCTCAGGAAACTCCTGCTGCTTCATTAGGGCTAATTGCCAATAGGCAGTGCAGTTTCCTAGAAGAGGAGGGGACATAAACCCACAGGGAGTTGACAGACCAGCTGTGTGAGCTCAGAGAAGCCAGATGTGGCCATGTGCCATTACAGTGTAGCTGAGGGCTGCTGAATTCATTCAACCCAGTCCCAGGAACAGAATAAAAGAAAGAATTTGGTGAGGTAGGCTAAACTCATCTCCATCTTTATTGTCCTATGAGCTCTTGTGGAAAACGTGAACACACCTTGCTGGACTTCTGACTTTAAAAAACAAAACAAAACACTTCTGAAAATACATTTCTTACCTTATATAGGACATAGGGACTGAAGGCTTCTCCTATAACTAGTTTCATTCATTTGTCCATTCAGTAAATATTTATATAACTACTACATGTCTAGAACTATGCCTGCACTCAGGGCACAAGATGAGGTGCTCTCTGTCTGATGGGAGCCAGATCACATATAGAGTCTTCTAAGTTAAAGTAAGGACTATAGCTTTCCATTAATGTGAAATGAAAAGCCACTGAAACAGAGAAGTGCCATGATCTTACATTCCAAAGTATCGGTCTATTTACTACGTTGACAATGACTACAAGAGAGCAAAGGTAGAAGGTAGAACACCCATAGGGATGTTCTGCAATAAGTCAGGTGAGAGATGATGGAGGCTCAGAGCAGAGTGGTCATGGGAGGTCACGAGAAGTGAGAGGATTATGGATATATGTAGAAGGTGGAACCAACAGAATTTCCTGATGGATTGAATATAGAGTGTAAAAGAGAAGAATACAGATGGCTCCAAAGTTTGGGGGCTACATATCTCCCCAAAGGATCGAGTTGCCATCAACCGAGATGAAAAAAGCCAGGAGAAGTAGAGTGGGAGGAAACCAGGAGTTCCATCTGGAATGGTGATTCTGAGACGTCTATTTGACATCCAAATGGAGATGTCAAATAAGCAGTTGGCTGTGTGTGTCTCCAGTTGAATAGAGAGGTCTGGACTGCAGGTAAACTGAGGGTCATTGATATATGGACAGTATTTAAAGTGTTTATTTCTTTAAGATTTTATGTTTTATTTATTTATTTGAGAGAGAGAGAGGCAGATTGAGAGACTGAGTACGAGGAAGAGCAGAGGGAAAGGGAGAAGCAGGCTCTCCACTAAGCAGGGAGCCCCATGCAGGGCTCGAACCCAGGACCCTGGGATCATGACCTGAGCCGAAGGCAGCTGCTTAACCGACTGAGCCACCCAGGACCCCTTAAAGTGTTTAAATGCCAAATGAGTTCACCAAGAAGTGGGTGTAGCTAGAGGAGAGGAAATGACTGAAAAATGGAGCTCTGCAGTGCTCCACTACTGAGACAGCAGGAAAAAGAGGTCCTGGCAAAGACACAAAGATACAGAGAAGAAACAACCAGGGACGGAGGAGGAAACCCAAGAGTACAGGGTCTCGGAAGCCACATGAAAGAAGTGCAATTAATGGATGAGGGATACTAGACTCGGCCTCATAAGGCTCACAGGTTGGGTAACATGAATACTAAGAGCTGACCATTGGATTGGTGGACAGGGAACTGTTGGCATTTAAAATGAAATTTTTAGCAATTCTGTCTGTCTCAATCTTTAATATCAGTAAAAATTTTTGCAAAGTTGACTTGGAAGGGAGTATGTCTCCCCCATACAGAACAACCTAGGTCTGTTTTTTAGGATTTTTAAATTGATAAATAATAAAAGTAGAAAGAAAGCCTCCTTTAATTAGGGTGGGGGTTAACATATTCGTTATTCTAATATGAATATTCTAATTCAACATCCTAGTTGAATAAGCAGCATGGCCCACTTGTCTAGCTTCCAATATAAATTTGATCATATATCCTTATAGGAGTTCCATTTCCTCCTGTAGCCTCTACCTCTTCATATTTACACACAGTCTCTCTTGGCACCTCCCCAACACTTCCAGTTTGTCTCAGAACACTCGAGGCCTTCTTAATCCAAAGTTGAAATTCTGCTCCCAGGTGAAATGTACAGTGTAGTGGCTGAGAGCCTGGATTCTCAAACTATGCTGCCCGAGTTCAAATCCCAGCTCTATGGGTGTATTAGTCAGCTATCACCAGGTTATGCTGCCTAACAAACAAATGTTAATTCCAGCAATGAATGTAATATTTCTCCTTCATTTGACATGTAGGTAGCCATAGGTAAGCTGTCTTGAGTATGCTCCTGACTCTGGGGCATGGTAGCGTCTGTACCATATGTCTTCTTGACTGAAGGAGGAATCTTGAATTGAGAAATGCATGTTCTCGTGGAAGACAACAGAGACTAAACCAGACTCTGCAAACACTCTTAAAGCTTCTGCTTCGATGTCATGTCCATTCACATTTTTTTGACTAAATAAAGTAAGTCACATGGTATGGTTTCTATCATCAATTCTTTTCTTTTCTGTATGTACGTGCTGCTCTGTCCATCAAAAAGTGGGGCCTATTTCTAATCCTCTTGAATCTGGACTGGCCTTGTGAACTTGCCTTGACCAACAGAATGTGGCAGGCAGTGTCACTTTACGATTTTTAAGCCCAGCTCTTAAGAAGGTGGGCAACTTCCACCTCTTGTGTCTTAGGACCAGCTGGCATGCTGAAAGGCAACCCAGACTGGATGACAGAATGAACAGAATCCACGCGAGGGGAAGTCGTGAAGGATGAGAGGCCATCCTGGACATTGCAGCATCAGCTAGATCCCAATTGATGTGGGTGCATGAAGGGACCCTAAGGAAGACCAGCAGAAGAAACTCCAGTTGAGCTCCAGCAAAACCACAGGCTCATGAGACACAATGAAGTAGTGTTTTTAGCCACTCACTTTTGAGGTAGTTAGTTGCGCAAGAACAGGTAAGTGAAGTGCATTAGTCAAGTCCCAAACCAACAGAGCGGGGAGGAGGTGTGTGGAAAGGAAAGTAAATATTTTTGAATAATAGTACAGTTTAGTACAGGCCTTCAGTAGCATTATGAACTCCTTCAGCACACTGTGTCTCAGCTGCTCCTCTGTAAATGGGAGTAATTTTTTTAAGTAGGCTCCATGCCCAGCTTGGAGCCCAACGCAGGGCTCAAAGTCACAACCCTGAGATGGAGACCTGAGCTGAGATCAAGAGTTGGATGCCTAGCCAACTGAGTCACCCAGGCACCCCATAAATGGGAGTAATTTTTAACTGAAACCCTCTCATTAGATTGTTGTGAGTGTTAAGGTAAAAGGGTTAAATAAATAAAGGCATGTGATGCATTCTGATTTGGCACAAAGAGTTAGCTATGTTTTGTTCAATCCCTGACAGGCCTCTGTTTCTTGCCTTGGTGGTCCCCGTAAGGTGTCACTGGGAAGCTGGGACCCTTACCCCAGTCCAGATCTCTGCAGGCCACAGCTACACCTCATGGAAGGACAATGCCACTCTAGTTAGCTACTTAACTCTAACCACGTTTCCTTCACAGGCTCACTTACCACCCCTAAAGCCCCTTTTGTAAGGAGAGTTCTCCAGCCTGGACCACACACACTGTATCAGAGACAACCTCGCATCCACCCAGATGTAGGACCTGGTACTGGACCCCAGTCACCCACCAAGACTTCTTCTCCATGATGAGTCCCTTTGGGGACTTCCATGTCCCCACCACTGACAAATATCCACTGGGACTATTTCAAACCATGAAAGAAGTGAGACAGAGCTCACAGTCTCTTCTCTCCCAGGAGATTCTTTGGTCCCTGAGGACATTTACCCACCTCCTGACCAGAACCAGCGTTGTACTGAGCACTGGGAGACAGAGTTTTGGCCAGGACCTAAAGGGATAACAGTAATTACTATTGGAAAGAGAAATTTCTCCTGTTTTATTTCTCTTTTTTCTTTTTTTTTCAATTAGTTTCAATTTATTTATTTTTTTTAAACTTTTTTTATTGTTATGTTAATCACCATATATTACATAATTTGTTTTGGTGTAGTGTTCCATGATTCATTGTTTGTTCATAACACCCAGTGCTCCATGCAGAATGTGCCCTCTTGAATACCCATCACCAGGCTAACCCATCCCCCTACCCTCCTCCCCTCTAGAACCCTCAGTTTGTTTTTCAGAGTCCATCATCTCTCCTGGTTCGTCTCCCCCTCTGACTTACTCCCCTTCATTCTTCCTCTCCTGCTCTCTTTTTTCTACCTCTTTCTCTTTCTTCTTATCTCAGAAAGTTTTGTGTAGCTTTTTATTTTTTTACTATAGGAATGTATTATTTAAACATAGAAAACAATAAATCAAAGGAGAAAAGAGTGTGAGGGCTTTTGAAAGAAAGTTCCCCCAGTGGTATCTCAATATTTAAATACGCAACTCTATTTAATCATGCAAGCTTAAGGTTGCTTATCGAATTCCCTGTAATTCATGACATGCTGAATTGGTATTGGAGTCTTGACCTGCTGAAACAGAAGAAAGTCCAGTATTTTTTACCAAATACTTCTTAGAATCTCTAGGGATGCTTATCAGCATCTTTGAATCTATCCTGACAGTCCCTATGTTTTATGCGCAGAACAAATCTTCCCTTCTAATGCTTAGGCCCTGGGCAGAAGAGAACCACCCGTATAAGAAACTCCTGGTTCCCTTCCTCTGTGAAGACTTATCCTTAATTACAGTGAGCTGTTTTAAAACGTAGGGTTTTTATTATCCAAGTGATATGTGGTGAAGCCAGCAGATGTTACCATTGAAAAGATAGTTTGTTCCTCACAGATCCCAAGAAGAAGGGGCACACCACACCACGCAGGGCCACACAGAGAACAGGGCTGAGCAGGAGGCAGAGAGAACAAAGGGAAAATGTGCGTAGAAGCCTTTACTGTGGTTTTCACTGCAAGGAAAACACAAGGCAGGTTAAACAGGTTTAGGGTTGACTCTTTGGAATAATCTCTGCAGGCTGGTGGGGGCGGGGGGCGTCCTGAGCTGTCTGATACTTGGCCCTGCGGTGGGATAAGGACCTAGGAATATTGGCCTGGAGTGTAAGAGCCAGATGGAGGAGGCAGAGGAGGTGTGGGGTCTGGATTTGTTAATTTGCCTACGAAAGGCACACTCCAGGTTGAACTGTTTTTCTCTAGGAATTAGCTAACCCTGTGAGGAACAATCCCTTTCTGGTCAGCGGTCCTCAAGCCCCAAATACCCAAGCAACAAGAAAAGAGAAAACAGGGGCGCCTGGGTGGCTCAGTCGGTTAAGCAGCTGCCTCGGGCTCAGGTCATGATCCCAGGGTCCTGGGATCCAACCCCGCGTCGGGCTCCCTGCTCCGCGGGAAGCCTGCTTCTCCCTCTCCCACTCCTCCTGCTCCTGTTCCCTCTCTCGCTGTCTCTCTGTCAAGTAAATAAATAAAATCTTTAAAAAAAAAGTCTTTAAAAAAAAAGAATAGAGAAAATATCACTAATATGTGAGCCTTGATTGGGGACCATCCTGATGCATCATCAGACAAGTTTCTTTGTCCCTGAACCTCAGTGAAGGGAGGGGAGTGCAGGGGGCACTGCCCAGTTCTGTCCTCCAAAAGTACAGGCCCTCAAGGCTCTCAAGTCAGAGTGCCCCATTCCATACAGTCCTTGTTGTGTTTTGTTTTAAAGAAATCTGTTTCTTTTTCAGAATTAAAAACTTCACTTACACTATTAGGGCATTTCTCAGCAGCTTGCTGAAACTTCTTGTCCCTTCTTTTTCCTCCACCAGCCTGATTTCCATGAGGCAAGAACAGTGACTTCCTATTCACCCTTGCATCCAGTACGCACACCGTACTAATTAATACTTAAATATTTGTTAAATAATCTAACTAATGAATGAATTCGGGAAATAGGACATCTGGCGAAAACAGTACATGAGTACAGGTGTCTCATTCTCTCTCCATTGCTTATGATCCTTGGAATTTTACCAACCAAATTTAAAAGAGGAGAAAAACTGTTTGCTAAAATTAGTGCCAATTCCCTTCCCTGGGCCAAGGCCAATTTGTTTTTTAACAGCTTTGCTGAGAGATGCCTTACATACTATAAAGTTCACTGATTTAAAGTGCACTAACTCAATGGTTGTTAGTATATTCACCCTTGTGTACCAGTCACCATAACCATCTCTGGAGGTCCTCAGAAGTACTCGGTAAAAGAACTTCAACTTTCTTTCAATTCACAGGTAGGGACTCCAACATCAACTTAGCATGTCGTGAATTACAGGGAATTTGATAGGCAACCTTCAGTTTGCAAAATGAAATAGTATTGTGTGTTTAAATACTGAGATACCACTGGGGAAATTTTTTTTAGAAGACCTCACATTTTGGGGTGCCTGGGAGGCTCAGTCAGGTGAGCCTCCACCTCTTGATTTTGGCTCAGGTCATGATCTCGTTGGGGGCGGGGGAGGGAACTCTGTCAGGCTCTACGCTCCATGTGGTGTCTGCTTGGGATTCTCCCCCTCTCTCTCCCTCTCTCTCCCTCTCCTCTCTCTCTCTATCAAATAGGTAAATAAAATCTTTAAAAAAAACAGAAACCTTTAGGGGCGCCTGGGTGGCTCAGTTGGTTAAGCAACTGCCTTCGGCTCAGGTCATGATCCTGGAGTCCCGGGATCGAGTCCCACATCGGGCTCCCTGCTCAGCGGGGGGTCTGCTTCTCCCTCTGACCCTCCCCCGTCTCATGCTCTCTCTCTCTATCTCATTCTCTCTCTCAAATAAATAAATAAAATCTTTAAAAAAAAAAGAAACGAAATACAACAGCACTAAAAAATAATTAATAAAAAAAAAACAGAAACCTTTAAAAAAAAGACCTCACATTTTTCTCCTTGTTTTCTAGATATAAATAATACATTCTTATAGTATGACTTAAAAACCTACACAGAATAGAAAAAGAATGCATTTTAGGGAAAATAGAGGTGAATGGAGGTGCATTCGAGGAAGGTTCATGAGAGAAATCTACAACAGGAGAAGTAAATGAGGGATGAATATATATATACACACACAAATATATATGTGTATATATTTCCCATAAATGTTGAGGGAAAGCTTGGGGAAGAAATAGGTTTTAAAAGGCCATGTATGGCGGTACCTGGCTGGCTCAGTTAGAGCATGCAACTCTTGGTCTCTGGGTCGTGAGTTCGAGTCCTGTGTTGGGCATAGAGATTACTTAAAAATTAAAATAAAAAAAAATTTTTTAAAGGCAATGTATGGGGCGCCTGGGTGGCTCAGTCGTTAAGCGGCTGCCTTGGACTCAGGTCATGATCCCAGGGTCCTGGGATCGAGCCCCGCATGGGGCTCCCTGCTCAGCGGGAAGCCTGCTTCTCCCTCTCCCACTCCCCCTGCTTGTGTTCCCTCTCTCGCTGTGTCTCTCTCTGTCAAATAAATAAATAAATAAATTTTTTTAAAAAAATTGCCAGAGGCTGGGGAGTGAAGGAATCAGGGGCAAGTCGGGGTGGGGAGTCACTACCAGTGGGCACAAGGTTTTCTTTAGAGGTGATGAAAATGTTCTGCAATTCGATTGTGGTGTTTCCATGGGGAATATATATATCACATATGATTACATACATACGCGCCTCTCCCTTACTTCTTCTCCTGTACTAGATTTCTCTCACTAACCTTCCTCTAATGCATCTTCCTTCCCCTCTATTTTTCCGAAAACACACTCACAGAAAATGTTTAAATGAAAGCAGAGGGGAAGGAGGAAGGAATGAGGAAGCAGGGAAATACTGGAGCAGGCACCACAGCAATTTCTCTCCTGCACACTGTGGACCTTTCTCACTCTGTGTGCCTCGGACAGCAGCACTTGAGACAGGGAGGCAGGTCATTTATTTGGGAGTGGATCCCAAAGTGGAGGAGTGATAGTGAAGGGAGAGTGACGTAGGGAAGGAGAACGAGCCATAGTAAGGGTGCTTCATGCAGCTTACAGGACCTCGGTTCCACCAAGCCCACTGAACAGCCTATAGAAGACCTTCCAGAACTGTCCCCCTGACAGGCTGGAGTAGCCATTCACAGGCTCTTGTTCCCCATTGCTCGATAGTGGCCCCAGGGATGCGCACTTGCTGGCCGTGCTTTAGTGGGGGCTCAGTGTATCCCTGGCACTGAGGAAGGCCTGGGGCAGAAGGGAAAGAGTAACAGGAGGTGAGCCAGTGCTGTCCCCCACAGCTGCCCCCGAAATAGGGAGCATAACTGGGACCATGGAGCCATACACTATATGCCCTGTCTCACATACTAGGGAATTCTTTAAAAATTATTTTTTAAGATTTTATTTATTTATTTGGGAGGGGGAGGAGCAGAGGGAGAGGATCTCCAGCAGACCCTGTGCTGAGCACAGGGCCCAACTCGGGGCTCCCATCCCATGACCCTGAGATCATGATCTGAGCTGAAACCAAGAGTCAGCCTCTCAATCAACTGAACCACCCAGGTGCCCCCAAAATTATTTCTGCTGAAATATAATTTCTATGCAATAAAAGGCAAAGATCATAATAAGACACAATGGTGAATTTTGACAAATGTCTCTGCCCATGAAAACACCCCCTCATTTGAAATACGGAACATTTCCATTATCCCAGAAAGTCCCTTGTGCCCCTTGAAACTAATCCTGGCCCACAACCGCTCCCTCAATCCCCACCCCAACCACTGTTCTGATTTCTAGCCCCACAGATTAGGTTAAACTGTTTAAGAACTGCATATAAATTGAATCATACAGTATGTTTCTTGATTCTGGTTTCTTTTGCTCAACAACGCATTCTTGAGAATCAGTCATAATGTTGCATGATCAGTAGCTTGTTCCTTTCCCTTGCTGAGTTTTCCATTATGTGAATACACCACAATTTGTTTATTCTTTCTCCCACTGATGGAAATTTGGATCACTGCCAGGTTTTGGCTATTATGAGGAAGCCTTATAAACATTCTTATACAGTCTTTTGTGGTGATTTTTACAAATGTCTTATCTCTTTAAAATTATTTTTTGAATGTGTAGAACCGTCTTGTTATGTTGGTCACTCTCTTTCCTTCATAAATTTTAGTGGAAGGTGGAGAAGGAGCCAGAAAGAGGCAAAGGAGAAGGTCAGGCTCTGCTCTATCTCCCACAAGGGCCACCACACCCCCTGGCCAATCAGGACATTTGTTATAAGGAATGTATTTAATACATGCATTTAATGCTGTTGTAGGAGAAGTAGTCAATGCTTTTTTTAAAAAAATATGCCCTTGATTGGGGCACCCGGGTGGCTCAGTAGTTGGGTGTCTGCCTTCTGCTCAGGTCACGATCCCAGGGTCCTGGGATCGAGCCCTGCATGGGGCTCCCTGCTCGGCGGGAAGCCTGCTTCTCCCTCTCCCACTCCCCCTGCTTGTGTTCCCTCTCTCGCTGTGTCTCCCTCTGTCAAATAAATAAATAAAATCTTAAAAAAAATATATGCCCTTGATTATCAAAAAATATGAGCAACAGACATCCCTAACTCCTGCTATACCTTTAACATACGGTCCAGGTATGCAGGGCTTTCAGTTTCTACTTTCTTCACTTCTGTACAACTTGAATTTCCTATGAGTATGCCTTATTTTATCATCAGAAAAACAATAAAGATTCTTTAAGTCTGCTCAATGTGGGTGAGCCTCTAAGAGCATGCTTCCTCTCCCTCAAAATCACCATTATGATGAAATTTAATGATATCAGACACTATATATATATACATATACAACATGTATTATGTATATATAATATATATGTATGAATATAGAGAAAAATATTATACATATAACAGAAAAAAATCTTGTGAACAGCCTGGAGCTGAGAAGAAGGTATCAAATTAAGGCCCCACTACCCTCTCCCACAAGAAATGGCTAAAATATACCTAAATAAGATTAGCATAATAAAGAAAGTACAAACAGCAAAGATTTTTAAATCTATGAATCAAAATACTGTTTTATTCAACAGATGAGATCGGAGAATCAAAAGTACAAACCATTCGAGATCCGAGGGGCTTCTCAGCAGACATTTTGTTCCTGGGTGTTCTCTTAACCCCAGCCCTGGGGTGGTCCAGAGGGTCTTTCTGTGAATCCTGTCCAGGGCCAAGCTCTTCTTACACTGCCCTAAGACTGTTCCTCCCCATAGGGTCCCCACCGTGGCACCTCCTGGCCTGGCTGCCTCAGTTAAAACCCTCATTCCTCTGCCCCACATACTGACTTCTCTTGAGCGCCAAGTTTATGACTTATTAACCCCCTGGGAGACAGATAAAGACCCTTCTTCCCTCGGCAGGAAACACATACATTTCAGCAGTAGCCTTCCAGCAGCGTCTCCCCTGCCTCAGTGGTCTAACCTCAAATGCTAGCTTGAGGGGTGTGGGTTCCAGGCCCTCCGGGAGGAGGGTGTTTACAGCAGCTATTTAGGGGCCAGGCAGAGCTTCCAACAACAGCATGCAGACGACCACCTCCTCTGCTTATGGTGTTTCCTGCCTCTACTATTTACCCTCAAGGATGGAGACTCTAAAGCAGAAAATCATGAATAGCGATTTTTTTCGCCGTCCCTGGCACACAACTGAGAGTTGACTCCGTTCTTGCTAAGGAGCCAGGATATGTCATGCTTGGAAAAGCTAGTGCAGCAGTGGGGTGATCTCATTAAAATCATAAAATAAACTAAAGCAATCAACACTGCATCTTTGGAAGCCTGGAATAAGGCAGGAGCTCAGAAATTGCTGGTAGGCTAAAAAGATCCTTTTTCACATGGGGAAGAAAAGATTCCAGCCCCTATACCTATGCTTGGGCGTCTGCCTAATCACATACCTTGCTTCCCTGGCACGGATGCGCACAAGATAATCAAAGTCTTGATACATTAAGAAATCAGCATCGCCCAGCAATTTTCATCTTTGGTATATACCCAACAGAAAAACGTAGGCATTTTCATGATGAGACATGGGCAAGAATTTTCAGAGTAGTGCTCGTCACAATTGCCTCAAACGGAAAACCACAGAACAATTGTCAAGAGTAGAAAGGATAAATAATACAGCAATGGAGAATTAATGATCTTCAGCTTTGCACATAATACAGTTGGAGCTCACAGGCATGACTCCGAGGGACGGAAGCCAGACACGAGAGTACATACTGTAGGCTGCCATGTGCGTAAAGCATGCAAATACTACTTTAATGTGCTGTTAGGACTCAAGCCAGTGGTTACCCATGGACGCACGTGGTGGCCATGCAGGAGGCAGGAGGGAGCTTCTGAGGTGCCAGACACACTCTGGTTTCTCGTGCTGGGTGCTGGGTTCACGGGTGTAATCAGCTTGGAAATCACACTGAGCTGTACACTCAGGTGCACCTTTGCATGTCTATGATCACTTAATAAAAATTAATTTGACAAGCACAAGGCTTCGGTTGGGCAAGATGACTAAGCAGTAGGGCTCCACTGTGCAACATCATCCCAATCGTCAATGACAATGTAGCCCACGCTTAAACATTCGTTAAGAGGGGAGATCTCACATTAAGTGTCCTTACCACAAGAGAAATTTTAAAAATGTTGTTTACTCAATAGAAAAAGTCCTCAGCATCAGACTGTGACAGAGGCCTAATGACTGTAAATTACAGTGCAGGAAATCTAGAGTAGCCGCAAAAGGCTAAGTGACAGAAGGCTGTGTTCTGTGGCTAATAGCTATTGAGGAAAGACCTTGGAAAAGTAGAGGAGAGGAAGTGAGAAGTGTGTCAAGCCCCTTCCTGGAAAAAAAAAAAAAAAAACCAGGAATATCCCAATGCCAAAAACGTCTCACTTCAGCGGAGTTCACTAGCAAATAGAAGGTCACGTCTCAATGCAAGAGGGAACCAACCCATGGAATCTCTTCCCTCCACTGCAAGTCATAAACAGTATCATTACATTCTTATTCTGAGAAGCAAGGAGAATTTAAAAGCAATTGCTTTCCCTTGTTTCTCCTGTTGATAACTGGCTCCAAATCCTCAGAGTGGAACAGGACAATGTGTCCAAGGGCTGCCAGTAGGATCCCTGAACCCAAAAGGAACTGCCCAGAGCAATGACAAAGGTTGATGAGCATGGTGGCTGGGAAGGAGTCCTGTGCTGCCTCCAACTGAGAGCACTGGACCAAGGCCTAAAGAAAGGCAAGTAGAGGGCAGCAACAGAGTCAGGGAGTGAGACAGGGACTTTGGGGAAAGATGACTAGGAAGCCACCAACTTCTGCAATTCTCCCATGAGGCAGGCCCTGATGCCAACTCCTTGGGACCATGTCCATTGCTCAGCACCCAGACCCTCAACATTCCGGGTCAGACGTGCAGAGAGAAAGGTCCTCAAGTGCTAGAGGTAGAAGAGACAGGGATAAGCATTCTGAGAGCCATAAATGCCTAAGACAACTGCACATCGTTTTATACATGTACGAGAGAAAAATCTCTGATGTAATTGTGACAAGGATAATGAGACTATATCGAGTTAATTTTTCCTCCAAAGGACAAAGAACTCCTATGGGATAAGCTGGGTACCTTTGTAACCCACCGATCTTACTACTCCTTCAAGTCCCTTTCCCCTAAAGCATTGTTTCTCACAGTTTCGGGCTCTACAAATACCCTGGAGATCTTGTTAAAATGCAGATTTTGCTCTGTGGCTCTGGACTGGGGGCCTGAGATTCTGCATTTCTAACCAACTCCCAAGTGATGCTAATGCTGCTGGTCTGAGGACCACAGTTTGAGTGGCAAGGTCCTAAAACAGGGATTGTGTGTGTGTGTGTGTGTGTGTGTGTGTGTGCGCGCGCGCCTATGCGCGCTCACGCACGCGCAATCATAGAAGGCTGACAGAATCCTATTACTGATCATTTCAAATTTTATTTGCACATACCCTAATCGTCTCTGGAAGATACAAAGACACTATCAACAGGGATGGTCGAGGGCGCCTGGGTGGCTCAGTCCTTAAGCGTCTGCCTTCGGCTCAGGTCATGATCCCAGGGTCCTGGGATTGAGCCCAAAATGGGGCTCCCTGCTCAGCGGGAAGCCTGCTTCTCCCTCTCCCACTCCCCCTGCTTGTGTTCCCTCTCTCGCGCTGTGTCTCTCTCTGTCAAATAAATAAAATCTTAAAAAAAAAAAACAAAACACAGAGATGGTTGAGGGGTGGGGTGCGGACACCGGCTGGCGGAGGGGCAGAGGTGGGAGAAACACCATTTCCTGCATACAACTTGTACTTTGTGATTCATGAGCTATTCGAAGATATCTCCATCCTAGAACTTAAATAAATAAATTGACAACAGGGGGGCGCCTGAGTGGCTCAGTCGTTAAGCGTCTGCCTTCGGCTCAGGTCATGATCCCAGGGGTCCTGGGATCGAGTCCCGCATCGGGCTCCCTGCTCCGTGGGAAGCCTGCTTCTTCCTCTCCCACTCCCCCCGCTTGTGTTCCTGCTCTCACTGTGTCTCTCTCTGTCAAATAAGTAAATAAAATCTTTAAAAAATAAAATAAAATAATAAATTGACAACAGGGAGAAAAAAACCCAAGAATTCATTTATTATATCTGGTTTGTTCCTAGGGAATAAAGCCGGCGCCAGTATAATCTATCTCAACATTTTGATTCATTCTTTAACATGGTAAGCAAAGCCAGTTCCATTGTGTGGAGACATAATTAGTATCCAAGAAGCACTAGGCTTGATCACAAAGGTCCCTCATCCTGTCCTGCAGGCATTGAGAGTGAGCGCCCTCACCGAGATGGGCGGGGGGTGGGTTTCAGTGACTAATAACTGATGGCAGGCTGCATATCTAAGATATAATTCATCAATAAGATAAAGAAGCCCGTGAAGGTTACAGCTCCCTCCAAGTCACGGATTTTCTGCCATTGCCCAGAATCAGAGCAAAGCCGTGAGGCTCACGGAGAGGACTAACACATGCACGGAGCTAAAGTCTGAGGGGGGAAATGAACACTTCATTGGAGGGGGCAGTGCGTCCTTTAATTGAAAAACTGGTTTTCAGATACATTTTCAGACAATGATTTCTTCAACTTATGGTTTCCTCCTAAGTGGAAAACTTGATTAAAAGGAGTGTTAAAAGTGTTGGATATTTATTGGTAAACTTCTTAATGAATGATGGCGTGCAAAGTAAAGTGCCCAAATCAGAAGTATATGTAGATCAATGGAATTCCACCAGGTGAACACAGCAAAGTAAAAGAATCAAGAAAGAGAACATTTTCAGAACATCAGAAAGCACTCCTTGGGCTTCCTTCCAGTCACTAACACCCACCCCAAGGCAACCTCTATTTGGACTTCTAAGAGCATAGTAGTTAGGTCTGCTTTTGAATGTTACAGAATGGAATCATACTATCGTAGTTGTAAGATTTTAATTAGCACCCTCATGATCCCCTGTTCTAATCAGTAAATGGTACATCTTTGTGTCTATGCTCAGAAAGGGGTGGCCATGAGTGTCTGGCTGATGAAGTCAGTGATCAAAGTACATCCCTAAACTACTGTTTGGGGTGTGTGTGTGTGTGTGTGTGTGTGTGTGTGTTTCAAAAGAGCCGCTTGAGAGAACACGCCCCCAAATTACAATACCTCTCTATAAAAGGACACATCCCAGGACAGCATCTTTATCTCCATTCTCTTTCCAAGTCATCAATTTTAAATTACCACGTGACCCAGAGGCACTGCAGATCCCAGGTCCGCAATCTCTTCAGAATCAGGAAAGAGAGTGGAGAGGATCAATCTTCAGCCTGTGATCAAACCCTGAAACAACAATATCCCTGTTAACCTCGTTAGGAAGAAATCCCATTCTCTCATGCTCTGGGGAGGACAGAGGCTGCAGCCCCTGAAATTAGATTATCTTCCCTGCTGGTGCAAGATGGGGCAAGACCAGGGGTGCCTTCATTTTGGATTTAGTGGGTGACTAAGTGGGGCGCCTGAAGGATGTCTTTTGGGTGCGGGCACTCCGGGCAGGGAAGGTATATAAAGTGACACAGAGACTTTGGAAGAAAATGCTATAAAGGCAACTGAGGAAGTTGTTGACAGAACACAGACTTGGAAATCTAGTTACATAGTATGGGTGTCGGGAATCAGTGTTATTGATGACCACAAAGAGGATATTGGATGCCGAAAGTAGAGCAGCATCTTTACTTTCCCATTTTTTTTTCCCTCAGAAAATCTCTCTGGCTGAAGTCTACGTCACTCCATGTCCAACCCAGCCAGACTGAGGAGATTATAGTAACCATGGGGAAGGATCTGAAGAATAAGAGCACATTTTATCATTGCAGGAGAGATGAAAGCTTCCTTCATAGTCCAGAATAAAACTGTTAGGGCTCTGGAATGTAAGGATTTAATACAAAGTGTTCACCCATGTAAAGTCCTATTATAACAGCCAGATGTATGTTACAGAGCCTGATATCTTGATTAGGTAACATATCCTGTCTTATTTGAAGCCATGAGAACCTACCGGTGGTGGCATGCGACTTTTATGAAAGGAAGCTGAGGCAACTTGCAGAGCTGTCAGTCAGCAAACATTCACAGTTGGCATGAAGTGAGGTGTATTCCCTGGTCTCGGGCAACTCACCATCGGCTGAGAGATGAGCATCACCTGGGACCTGGGTTGAAGGGCAGAGTCCCGAGCCCCTCCCCACTCCTGAATCAGAACCTGCACTGGAGCAGGATTCCAAGGTGGTTTACACCCACATTTAAATTGGAAAAGCTTTGAGCCTAAATGACACTCTAGCTCGATTATTCTCAACCCTGGTCACACATTAGAACTTTCTAGAGAACTTGAAAAGTCCTGGTTCCCAGTAGAGCAGTATGTCACATGAGGACCTGGGCCTGAAACATGAGGTGGGAACAATGTTGGTGTATTCCAGGAGCAGCAAGCAGAGCTGAGCGATGGAAAGAGCGGCGGGTGGTAAGGTCAGCAGGATAGGCTGTTCCAAGGCAACATTCAGGCCATTAGAACTAGTAAGGGTTTTATTTGATGGGAAATCATTGGTCGGTTTTGAACTGGGACTAGCTTGTAAGCATTCAGAATAGGAAAAAAAAAAAAAACTCAAGCATTAGAAGGGGCACCTGGGTGGCTCAGTTGGTTGAGCATCTGACTCTGATTTCAGCTCAGGTCATGATCTCGGGGCCCGGCGCTCAAGCTCCGCATTGTGGACGAGCAGGCTCCACACGCAGCAGGGACTCTGCTTGTCCTTCTTCCTCTGCTCCCCCCGCTAATAAATGAATAAAATCCAAAAAAAAAAAAAGCAAAACAAAACCCCTACATACTGAGAGTAGTCTATTAATGCAGTGTAGAAACCAAAACTTTGGGGGCGCCTGGGTGGCTCAGTCGTGAAGCGTCTGCCTTCGGCTCAGGTCACGATCCCGGGGTCCTGGGATGGAGCCCGGAGCCCCGCATCGGGCTCCCTGCTCGGCGGGGAGCCTGCATCTTCCTCCCCCACCCCCACCCCCACCCCCCACCCCCGCTCGTGTTCCCTCTCTCGCTGTATCTCTCTCTGCCAAATAAATAAATAAAATCTTTAAAAAAAAAAAGAAACCAAAACTGTTAGGATAACAGAATTCACAGAGAAAAATGAATTAAATAAACCCACAGGTTGAAGGCCTTACCTGCTGTTGCAAGATCAGCTGATCAACTGGTAGGGTGCGAGGGAGGAAGAAGCCAAGAGGGAGAGAGAGAGATTGAGAGAGAGAGCGCCCCTCCGTGGACGGGAGATTATTTACAAGGGAGCACAATAGACTGGACACCCTTCCCAGGCTACTTCTTGGGCTACTCCCTCCCCCACCTCCAACACTTCCTCTACTACATCCTTTTTTCCAGACCCTCAGTAATGTCCCCCTGAGCGAAGTCCCTGAACATCAGTTAGATGAGCTCTGGTCGAGTCTGTGCGCATGGCTCTGGTCCTCGTCCTGAAATGAGCCTACCTCCCTTCTCCCTCAAAATCACACTTCTGGGCGGGGGGGGGGGGGGGGGGGATGACCGAACAAAGTGAGGGATGGAGGACATGGTGCAAAGTGTGGGAGCTGACTCCCAAGGACTGTTAAATCCACCAAAGACAGTAAATAGCCTCCAGCCCAGTTCTCCCCACTTCATAGATTTGGAAACTGAAACCCAGCGAAGTGAAGTCTTCTGTGTGTTTGTCTGTTCATTTGTCATCCGAAATGTAGAGCTAGTTGTGGCCAGATCCAGTCTAGAGTCCAGGCTCTCCATGAAGTTGTCTGTCCTCTGAGGAGGGCAAAACGCCTTCACGAGTACGGTTCGCCTCCAGAGAGCCAGGCACCCTCCTACCCCTGAGCATATAGTGTGGGTGTCTGCCCTTGTCCCTGTCCTTGGAGCTTCTTTGGCTATACCAAAGATTCTCACTTGAGTCAGGACAAATCCAGGAAACATGGCAATGTCAGAGGACCCTCAGAGGCTGCGGAGTGTAAACAACTCTTAACTGGTGGAGGAAGTTCGAGGCCTTCCCCAACTTCATGGACCTGAGCCATTTCGGCAGGCCAGTAGGAAACCCCAAAGAACCAGAATTATAAACCCCTTCACAGAGGTGGCTGCCAGCCCAAGAAGGTCCCCTAGGGTTTGACACGATCCCTGTACCCCATAAACAAGCCCCAGCAATCGGCACATAGCCCAGCAGCCTTCCGCAGACTTGTATATAATGACCCCCACAGTTGGGCAAATTCTGGGCAAAAGCAGTGTGACTGGACCTCCCGGATTCAGGAACCACTCAGGGTCCACTATCCGGGCATCTACTCTAGCTCATGGTGCATAACAAGTCCCTCCACAATGTGGCGGCTTCAAATAATCAGCATTGGTTAATTCTCCTGATGCTGTGGACCAGCTGAGAGGTTCTGCTCTGGGCTACCTAGGACGGTCTCACTCACATGCCTGCTCGTTGGCAGGTGGTTGGTCCCAGGGGCCACAGCTGAGATGGCTGCTCTGCTCCCTGAAGTGCAACAGGCTAGCCTGGGCTTCTTCACATGGTGGGATCGGGCTTGCAAAGAGCACCAAGAGAGGGCAAACTCCAAAGGGAGGACAGGGGCTCTTGAAGATTCTGTTTGTGTCATTATTTGCTACTGTCCTGCGACCAAGTCCAGATTCAAGGGGTGGGAAGACAGACTCCACCTCTTCCTGGGAGAAGCAGTAAAATTAATTTGCAGAGGAAGTACCTACAGAGATGGGACGAATTTGTGGCCTTTCTTGCAATCAACCAAATCAACCACAGAACCTGTGGTGGAGGAAATGCTCTCTAGGAGCGCTTTGTCCAAAGTCCTCTGAGCGTAAATTTCCTTCCTCACCCCATGCATGATACAGGGCTTCTCTTCCTTGTTTCCCACAATCATTTGCTTTGCCTCTTCAGTGACTGGATCCTACAGAGACATCACAATATTCCAACATGAGAAAATTCTAATAAAAATTGCCGGTGTTCCATATTATCTCCTGGTTTATATATTACATCCATACACTAGTTATTTTTATCCTCGGGGTCATTTGTGCATGTACCAAGTAAAATTTTAAAAAATGTATTGTTTTCCTATTAAGGATATTTTACGGGACACTCTTACTCACAGAGCCTGCTTGTGGGCAGGGGCTTTCTGCCCAATAGCAACGTCACAAATTATATTTAGTAAATCAACGTGCTGTGAGACAGTAGCAGACTACATTAGAAATATAATGCTTGGCCGGTTGTTTATTGCATATAATGGATACTTTTCATATATCAACGCATGGATGTTTAAAGCTCAGGATTGCATTTACACTTGAGTTGTCTCAAATAAGAAAGCCATAACCAGGAAACTCAACAACATGCTTTTCTGTGCGTGCTCCATTTTCTCTCTGGCCAGGTCCTCCAGTGTTCGGATAACACACAACCGAGCATGCATTCTGGGGTATGGCAGTGAGCTGGTATCGAAGAGGCTGCGATTGTTTTTTACTGTGGCGGGTTTCTATGAAGAACTTGGTCTTCATTGGTACTGGTGACATCCGATATGTTTAAATTTGGAAAGATCTGACCTTGGTATTCCTCTCTGTATATGTCTAGAATTTCATGAAATAGCTCAGTCACATGCAGCCCATCTATTCCAGTCATAAAGAGAAGAGAAAAACCACCAGGAATCTATTCCAAATGCTCATCTCCTCTTAGAAGTAGCCCTCTAGCTAGTATGTGAATTCACCCTTCTATCAAAAGCATCCATGAGGGGCGCCTGGGTGGCTCAGTCAGTTAAGTGTCTGACTCTTTGATTTCATCTCAGGTCATGATCTCAGGGTCGTGGGATTGAGCCCTGAGTTGGGCCCTGCACTGGGCGTGGAGCCTGCTCAAGATTCTCTGTCTCCTTTTCCCTCTGCGCCCCCTACCCCACCCACCCCCTTCTCTCTCTCTCTCTCTCTCTCTCTCTCTCTCTAAAAAAACAAAAGCAAAAACCACCAAAAGCATCCATGAGATGTATTAGCTGCCCTTACAGGTCTTCTGGAGGTGCCCCATTTGTGTGTGCATGGAGCTAAGTGTATCTGGGCATCTGCATAAGAGAATATTGTTTCCTTCCACTGCCAAGTCACATGAAGTCCCAGCCTCTTTGGAAACACGTCCTCTTTTGAGTATAAATATGTCATGAATCATATAACACAAGGGTTGCCAAACTTTTCCTATAAAGGGCCAGATAACGAACGTTTTAGGCTTCTCGGGCCATACGTTCTCTCCCAACTACTCAGCTGAAAGCCACCACGGGAATCTGTAAGCACACGGAGGCTGTGTTCCAATAACACTTTATTTATGGACCCCGAATTTGGAATTTCATGTCCTTTTCACCCATCATGAAATAGTATTCTTTAAAAAAAAAAAAAATGTTGCAACCATCTGCAAATGTCAAAACATGGTTGGTCCTTGTGGGGTAGAGAAACAGGCTGTGGGTCAGATTTTGCCCGTGAGCCATTGTTTAGCGACTCCTGCCCTGGTACATTCATGAAGGGAGCGAAGGGAGCAGTCATGCAACAGAGGAAGCAGGGATTCCAGACTTGAGCCCTCCCAACTCCATTTTGGCATGTCTCTTTTCTCTATAAATACATTTCTCTGGGAAAGCTGATTTCTTAAAAAAATTTAAGCGACTCTGCTTTTATATATAACCGCAGGGAAGAATCGCTTCTTTGTGCTTCTGTATTTTTTTAAGTAAAGATAAAAGCCATTTGATAGCAAATTAGTTTGCCCTTTATTTGCACATCATTTCCCGCGTTTAGGTCTCTCCCTTTCCTTATTTATTCTTTACAAAGCTCCGGATTTCTTTGAGTGACGCGACAATAATCGGTGAATTGGCAACATGAGTAATAAATCACTAAGTTGTGGAACAAAACTAATTCCGATAATGGCAGCTCATTCCTCCATCCCAGAATCAGCAAATTCCATCCTTCAAGACCTTCCATTACACATTGTAGTCCTCGCACTGTATTGTCTTTGATTATAGTATATCATAAAGACCTGTGTTCAATCTGATCCTTTTTGATTTTCCAATTTAGATCTCAAGAAGTGAATAAAATCAATGTCAGCATTTTGACAGCGGTAGTACTTCAGACTTTGTTCAGCATTTTCTGGTAACTTATGTCGCTCCGTATTCTGATGATACATGGAGAATGTTTCGCAGCGTTTGCATTCGTCTCATTGGATTGAATGTTTCTGTCTGATGGGGAGGAGGCTGAATGTCTCCATGGCCAGATAAAACTGCTCCCCCGCTCATCTCCTTCCAGATGAAGTCAACGGGTCTGAGGAATCTTTTAATGTTATTTTGCCATCCGATGCCTTCGGATTTTTTTGCTAAAAATACCAAAAATACCAGATTTATTTAGTAGCAGTTTTAACTTTTTAAGTGGCTGTTTGAATACTAAACCCATTTTGATTTTCTTTCCCCATAGTCAACGTGATATGACATCAAACTGCTCTGAGTGGTTAAAGTCTCCCCTGAGGTTCTTTTGAAGCACTTCCACTAAGGTATTATTTACATCCTCCGTCATTCGTTTGTTACCACCTAAAAAAAAATTGCACAAGTCTGTTTTTCAGCGTAAGCCTTTTCCTTCCTTGGGTTAACCATGAATTCAATTCAATGCAGCGATTATTGGAGACTTAACGGAACACCGAGTTTGGTGCTAGGTATTGTGGAAGGTACAAATATGAGTGGGACGATGCCCAACCTCAAGGCATTCACACTCATCCTAAGGAAGGAGAGCCCAAATGCCAATAAGGACCAAATGGAATAGAATGTGTGAACTGGGTTTTAGGTGGAGGGCTCTAGATAATGGAGAGATTCCTTACTGCAGGTCTCATAGCATCAGTTTTAATCTTTAAGGGTCCTCGGCTGTTCATATTAAACTACTGCTGCTGTTGTCTACTTTGCTCGGATAAAATGAGTCAGCAGCCTCTTTCTGCTTTGAGATCCCACAATGAAACTTTAAACCATATTAAAAACGGCATTCCCTACACCGACCAAATGTACTCAGGATTCTTGCAGGGGGAAAAAAAAAGCCTAAAATATGACATTGTTTGAGACATGACCTATTTTCTGTTTTGACTTTATCGTTTGAGTGCAGTAAAAAAATTGCTCATTAATTGCACAAAAAGTAAATCCACTGAATCGAAGAACTAGTGCGGCAGAGTTTGGGAATGTAAATTGAATTGACTGACTCAGCTGGCTGCTCAGCTCAAACTGGTAGAGCTCAAACCTCTTTCAGTTGGGCCTGGGTGCAGACAGCTGAGGTTACGCTCTGTGGAGAAAAGCAGATGGACAGTTATTAAGGATCAGAGGTGAGAGGAAGTGATGGGGCTCAGAAGTCAGCAGTGAGTAAGCGGTCAAGATCTGGCCCATCTGAGATGAGGTCAGGGTAAACAGGTGTAAACAGGAACCGAAAAGCTAAACCAGTGATCCCAAGGGAAGGCAGTCTATGTGACTGAAGGAAAAAAAGCAATCCACCAGAGAATCCCTGGACCTAACACCTGGGCTGTTTGAAAGGGCTGGTGATTATTCACATCTGACCCCAGTGAAGAGAAAATTAAGGGATTGTCATTTCTGGAAGCAAACAGGAAGAACATATTCTTTCACTTGGCTTCTTTAAGCCTATCACCAGAAAGATACTTTTTAAAGACAGTCCTTATTGTGCATGAGCACTTAATTTAGCAAACTACGAGGTTTAAAACTTTTGGGATGAAACTTTAGCTGAGGACAGATCCTGATGCTCCTGAGAATGGCGCTAGGAATATTGTAGAAATCGAGAGCTTCAAGCTTTTAGGGCTCACTCTACAAGTTCTTAAATGGCCAATTGGGAACTTGAAATTGGTAGATATTTTCTTCTCCCTTTCCAAGCTTGCGCTGCTTCTTCTCTTCCTTATAAAGGACTATGTGAGAGGTCTCTGGTAAAAGGTATTGCTCTGATAAAGCGCAGGTGCTGTTGGAACGTAGCCCATCACCACCGGCTCAGTCACAGATTCTTGTATCTACAGATCACAGCAAAATTGAAAAGAGTGGGAGTTGGCCCTGTGGACAGATCTAATGGACCGGCAGCTGTCAGTTCATTGTTTAAACACTTGCTGTTCCTCGGTGATTTTTTTCCCCCAGAAACTGGCTCAAACCAACATATGACCCTTTTGTATAATCTATATAGACTGTTGGTTTACTGCAGAGCACTTGAAATTGAAAATACAAAAGGTTTCTTTGAGTGTTAGAACAAAACAGCTTCTGACTTGCTCTGAAAATGCACATTGTGGAGATTCTTATCTGGAGGGGCCTTTGATTTCCGGCCAAGTTTAGGGGAGGATGGTCTAATAATAACACAGCAAAGCGGTTTTGAGTAGTAAATTCACATAGAGTTTTTCAGAGAATGTGGAGATAAAATCCGAAAGAGAAATTCTCAAAACAGTCCCCAAACGAATATATTCTACTCCTCCACCTCCCCCAAGCTGAAAATGAAAGCGCAGAAGAACAAGCCTCTCTGCATTAGCAAGAGTTGGTTATTTTTGCTCCCTTTAAAAAAATAAATAAATAACACTTGTTGGCTATTTCTGATTACTAAAAAAACTACATGCTGATTGTAGAAAATGGGAAAGTACCCAGAATCCCAGCACTCTAAGATAACCTTTCTTTCTGTAGATGCCCGTACTATACTTTTTTTTAATTTATTCATTTATTAGAGAGAGAGGGAACACAAGCAGGGGGAGCAGCAGAGGGGGAGAGAGAAGCAGGCTCCCCGCTGAGCCCAGAGCCCAACGCGGGGCTCGATCCCAGGACCCGGAGACCATGACCTGAGCAGAAGGCAGACACTCAACCATCTGAACCACCCAGGCGCCCCTATTTTTTCTAATGAAAGTTTTGTCATGGTGTGTGTACAATTTTGTAAGAGGAAGTTATTCCTGAGAAGGTAGCCATGGTCAGTTAAATCTTCAAGAAACATCCACTGTAAATGTCGGCTAACAACGGCTGTCACTTCCCTGATATACTTTCTCCCAGAGCTTTGGCCAAATGTAATGCCTCTCACAGGATCAAAAGAGACAGTGGCACCTCAACAAATCGAGGAGAAACAAGTTAGGTGCACAGAGAGTGAGGATGGAATCGAAAGCTAGTCTTGGCCTTTTGACGCTTCCTCTATGTTAATTAGCCAAGAATTTTGTGAGCTTCTCATTTCATCCTATTCTACCCCCAAACCAAGCTAACTCCCACTCACCTGGGCTCCCCAAATGATCGTGAATGCAAACAGAAACGTGATCTAGAAGGAGATGGCTGAACGCACACCGAATTTCTATGGCGTGCGTAGGTGCGCGTGTGCGCAGGCGCTGCTGTGTGCACACACCCATCTGTAACAATCACCCCAAAATAAAGACATTTTAGCTTTCTGAAGGGCAACAAGAAGCAATCATGACCTAATCATAAAAGCTACCATTTGCTAAGTACTACCTAGGCTCTGTGCTAGTGATTCTGCTTGCATTACTTGAATCACACTTCTTTCCTGATCACAGTATTCAAACTGCAGCCTCCCTCCTGGCCCCTGCCCCAGCACCCGTGAGTCCCCTTACCACACTCTACGGGGCACTTTTTTCCCTAACACTTGTCACCTTTTACGAACTTCATCATTTACTTGTTCTGTCGTTGTTATTACTATGATCTCTGTCCCACCATTGTCTGTTTTGTTCATCGATGTAACCCAAGCTCCTCAGTTTTTGGCACATAGTAGGGGTACATTAGATATGTGTTCACTGAATGAAGGCGTGAAGCTTTACTCCTTCATCTTCACACCAACCCTTTGAGATTGATGCTATCATCCCCATTTTTTAAAGATTTTATTTATTTATTTATTTGAGAGTGAGAGCGAGAGCGAGAGAGAGAGCGCACGGGAGAGCGCACAATGGGGGTGGGGGAGGGGCATAGGGCGATGAAGAAGCAGGCTCCTCGCTTAGCAGAGAGCCCGCCTCAGGGCTCAATCCCAGGACCCTGGGATCACGACCTGAGCCCAAAGGCAGACACTTAACCAACTGAGCCACCCAGGTGCCCCAATCATCTCCATTTTAGAGAAGAGAAGGTTGCAAAGGAGATTGTAAAAACTGGCCCAGGGTCACATAGCTAGTAAGTAATAACATTTTGGTTTTGAAATCAAATCTCTCTAGACTCCAAATCTCATACTTTAAAGAGTGGTCCCCAGACCAGTGCTGTTCCGTGAACTGTTATGGTCGAGGTAAGTGAAATTGAGAGGGAATCTTTGGAAACTTTTATAACAGTCTGACATTGCTGCAACATCTAAGAAAGCATCTCTCGGTGGACCGGTCTCATGGAACAGGGCGCGGACCAGCTTGGCTGTTGTCATGCTCACCTGGTGAGTTACATGCGGGGCCAAGTGTCATGCACGATAAGACCACGTTACAGTACGTCATATTTTAGGACTACTCTGTCACCTGTAACTCTAAAGTCCATAAGAATCAGAGACAACTTAAGAATTTATTTCTTTTAATAATTTTTCATTTTTACAATGCTTTAACTTTTAGGGATTCAGGTGGTTAACTAAATTAAGGAAGTAAATGTTGATGCTGAATTACATTTGACAAAATAAGCTTCACTGGGACATTTTTGTCAAGAAGATAAACCATTTCTGATGGCAGCAGGAGTAGTAAACCAGATGATGCTAATCAAAGTTGAGTTCTGAAAAAGGAAGGCCAAGAGGAGTACTAGTTTTATTTGCAAGTATTTTCCTTCAAGTGGTAAGTTCAGGGTTGTAGCCATAACTGATGGTAAAGTGCTTCAAAGAGAGCGTGTTATTTGTAGAGATTTTCTAGCTAAAAAAGGCAATACAAATATCAAAATGTGAGCAGCATTTACAGGCCAAACATAAGAAAGAAAGTGTATTGAAATAAAAAGTCAACAGAAACAGATACTCAATTTTTCACATATAAACACTAGTGCTGTGCAGGCTTCTTAAAGATTTTATTTATTTACTTGAGAGAGAGAGAGAGCACTAGCGGGGTTAGGGGCGGAGGAAGAGAGAGAAGCAGACTCCCCACTGAACAGGGATTCTGACGTGGGGCTCGATCCCAGGACCCCAGGATCTTGGCCTGAGCCGAAGGCAGACACTTAACTGGCTAAGTCACCCAGGCGCCCCATCGGTGCAGGCTTCTTATAATGTAGCCCTTCATTTGCTAAGACTCCAAATCCATATACAATTGCCAAGGCGTCAGAGAAAGACACAGCAAAGATATTCGCTTGGATATGTTGGGTGTATTGGTGGCAAAGAAGGTATAGCTCAGGTGTCACTTTCCAACAAAAGGAACAGGCTAGTTTATGAAAGAGCTACTCATAGAAAACATAAAGTTTGCAAAGTGTTTTCCATTGCAACTTGGTATCATTAGCAAATAATTCCTATAGCAACTTTTAGCAGATGTATGATTTCAACATGATGGAAATATTAAGAAGAATTGTTTTGTCAACCTCATTGCTAAAAATACAACTTGCACCACACTGTGTAAAACTGGGAAGGCAAACGTTTCATCTGATAAAACACTGCCAATAAATGTGGTCTGAAGTTTAGGTTTCATGTGAAAGTAATGCTCGTTTTGTTTTTAAATAGGCTCCATGGCCAACATGGAGCTTGAACTCACAACCCTGAGATTGAGAGGCACACGCTCTACCAAGGGAGCCAGCCAGGCGCCTCTGGACGTTGACATGCTGGTAAGTCAGCTGCAATCATCAAAAAAACAAACAAACAAACAAACAAAAAAAAAAAACATTCTGAGTAGTTACTCAGATTAAGGTGTCTCTAGAATGTAAATCAACGCACCTCCTTCATCAAGAAAATCTTGCTACGAAAATAATGTCCGCTGAACTAAACAGTGGCCTTAGTGACACGGTAAAGCTGAGAATTACATTAAAACTAATGCATTATGGGGCGCCTGGGTGGCTCATCAGTTGAGCGTCTGACTTTGGCTCAGATCATGATCTCGGGGTCCTGGGATTGAGGGCTGTTGGGCTCCCTGCTCAGTGGAGAGTCTGCCTGTCCCTCTCCCTCTGCCCCTTACCCCCCACACACACACACCGCTCTTGTGCACTCAATCTCTCTCTCTCTAAAAAATAAACTAATGCATTACACTTCAGATTATTGTCTACATTTTGTGATAACATAGAAGCTGAACATAAACGATGATTATTGCATGCTGGGTATGATGATAAGCAAGAGAAGAGTTTTATCGAGAACGTTTACACTACAGAATAAACTCTCAGTGTTTCTGCAAAATAGGAAACCAGTTTAATCCAACTTTTTAAAGGTACAAATTAGACAGCCAGTTTGATGTTTTTGTGTTATATTTTCACTATATTTTATGATCTGAGCTCCGTGCCTATCCCATGCAAAGACATAGTATGACATGTTTTCCGATGGCAGATAAGATCTAAAAACCAAAACAGAGGTTAGAACCTTGGAAGAACAAAATTTGTACAGATTGTTATGACCTATTTCACAATTTAACAATTATCACAGACTTGGGTAATGATCTCGATATTGTGTATCTGCAGAAAGTTTTCTCTGAATACCTTACAATTCTGGTAGAACATTTTGAGTTTCATTTTCCTTCAAAAAAAAATATCACACACAGGAAATTTATGGATCTTTAACCCCTCCCTTTCATAAAAAGAGAACTTAAATTCAGTCATACTCTACAAGATTAATTGTTAGAACAGGCTGCTGATGAAAGACTGAAGATGAATTCTGAAAACACAGCCTTGCTTAGTTCATTTTGGATAAAAGTTAAAAACAAATACCCCCAGCTTGCTGGAACTGCCTTAAAATACCGTCTTCCATTTCCCTCAGCACACTTAAGTAAGACTGATCTCTCTACTATGAGTGTTATTAAAACAAAACATACAAACATTTTAGATATGCATTATACTCTGTGAGTAGTCATGTCTAGATCAGTTAATGAGCAAGAAGGAGGCTCATTTGTTACATCAAAACTGCAAATATTCATATATACAATGTTTGTCCAAAAATGTATATAGGCATTTAATATAAGGAATTGCCACTTTGCTCAACTTTTATTTAGTTGTGATTGTAGCATAACAAGCAGTTATGTGTAATGATGATTATATTAATAGCCATTTTCATAAACAACATATATGCTTTCTGTCCTCTTTTTTGCTTTATTTGCTTTGATTATATTTATTCAAATGTAATTTGACGTCTGTTGAATCTAATAAGACAGACTTGAATTTTATGTCTTTGTTTCTTTTTTCTTTTATTTTTCTAGGATTTGGGTTTTATTGCATTTTTACAAAAGTATTGTTTACTGTGGGCCAGAAAATCGTTTAAATATCCAATCCTTTACCACAGATAGCTTGAGAAGCACTGCCCTAACCACCTCCACTTCGGGGCCATGTTGGCCTAACCAGGGAATCTGCCTCCATGTCGGTCCCTTAGATTTAGGCTGCTCCAAATCACTCACTGAATCTCCCTGAGATTTTGGATCAAAGGATTTAGCACAGATTGTTCCCTGGCATCCATGCACTCAGGTCTATTCACATAGACTCAACCTCCTGAGCCCTCTGGAATCCCTGAGTCTTGCCTAGGACCCCAAACCAAAAGAAAGCATGACAGAGTCCTTCAGGCTGTTGAGCAATGCTGATGGAAATGTCTTTTCTTGTCCCCGAAGCACACAGATGGAATTGTGTTGAGCCAGGGCAGAGGAGGTGGACTGAAAATCAAGTTGACAAGGAGAAACATGATAAGAATAGAGCAGAGCCTAATTATTAATGACAAGAAAGCTTGCCAGAGAAAAACAGGAGGAGGCCAGCAACCTGCTGGGCCTTGGAGGCAGGTTTGGCTTCTGTTTCCACATACCAGTCTGCGGGAGGCCTTCAGCATGCCCTTGTCTCCTTGGAGAAACTCTCGGAGATTTGGTAGTAGATTCTCCACACTCCAGACCACACACACAAAAAAAAACAAATCATCCAGCAAATGCACCCACAAGCACTCTCAACTCTGTGTCATGGGGCACCTCTTACCAACCCGGCACTTGATAGAAATCAGGTCTTTAATCCTTACAACAACCCCATGAGCTAAATATTCTTAGCCATGTCTTACGGATGAGATGAATGAGGCTCCAAGAATTTAAAGAAGTCGTTCACCCTCCAATCCACCTACTTTTCTCCTGCTATGCCATCATCCCACCTTGGCTCCCCCCAGCACCATTTGCCTGAATTCTGCTGATCTTTCATGACCCAGCCCAAAACCTGTGGTTCTCAGCTTGGGCTTTATCTTGGAATCACCTGAGAAGTTACTGCTCTCTGGGTCCCATTCCCAGGGAGTCTGGTTTCATCCATCTGAGATGTGGCCAATTAACATAGTTACCTAGCTTTCAAAAATTCTAAATAATTCTAATGTTCACCCAAAGTAGAACACCATTAGCCCAGTCTCCACAGCTGAGTTAGATGCCCCTTTTCTGTGGGCCCAAGGCACCTTATTTTTCTTTAGTCATTCATTCATTTATTTACTTTTTATTACCTGTTATCAAATTTAACTTCACAGTATTTGTATTGCCTGTTGCCCCTTGTAGATTTTAAATCATTGAAGACAGAGACTTCCCTATTCATATTTGTTCATTCATTCATTCACTAACTTAGCAAGTATGCATCAAGTACCCACTGTGAGTCAGGCTCTGCGCTAGTACTTAGCAATACAAAAGTAAGCAAGGTGCCACATGTACCCAGAGTTTAGTGAAGGAAACAGAAGATACAAAGACAATACATGTGTTCTTAAATATGCAGCAGAAGGATGCATCTGGGGGAAAGGTCTCAAGAGGGGTTAAGAGCCCTTTGGACAAGAGATTTTTGGGCCCCAGATCTCTTGAGCAGGACTAGCTACATGTTTGCATGCCCAGTACAAAATGAAAATACAAAGCCCCTTGTTCAAAAGGCAGGAGGAAAGTGCTGTCAAGGGTACCAAAATATAGATCTTGCTCTCTTTTTCCACAGTCTGATTTGTCACAGTGTTTATTTGCTATTTAATGCCATTCTAAAAAAGAAAAAGTACAATTTTAAATTATTAGCGTGAATTTTTACCATTCATCTTTATACCATGCAGTGCCAGTTTTAAATGCAAATATAAGAGCTTTTAATTCATATGAAGGATTGCTAAAATTACACAATTCCTATTTTAAAACCAGCATATGCATTCGTATTTCATTCTTACTGGAACAATGGAAAGCCTGCACGAAATTAATTCAACCATTTTTATTTCACTTCTTGCTGTGTGCACATTCTACCAATACTCTGTACCTTCAGCGTCCTCATGAGTAAGGAAGGAGTTAAAGGAACAGGAACTGTGTATTCGCCTATTTCCCTCTTTCCTTCTGTGTCTTCATGTTCAGCAAAAGCGGTTAGCTAATACAGGAAAGCAAATGAGTAAGAAAGGGTATGGTAGGGTTTCTTGCTCATTTGTGCTTTCTTAGAATTCCTTTCACACCCAAACAAGGTCTAGTGCACATGGGAAGTGTGGCCTTTCTGGGTCGTTTGCCCTCACTGCCTCAATTATAGATGTAACACATTTATTCTGGGCTTGCTTTGAGTCTCACAAAACTCCTACCCATGTGGGCCCAGCAGAATCCCAGGCTCAGGGGGCACTGTAAACGCTCTGTGCTAGAGGAGGGGCAATGAGCAGCGGAGATGGAGCGTATGGGAAAGGCAGTGTACTTCCTCTGCTCACGCGCATGTCCACTGTCCCATCAGACTTCATTTACAAAACAAATTCAAAGATAAAACTATGAAGCATTTCAAGACAGTAATAGCAGAGCATTAAATCAAGGAGGGGACGTTCTGAGCCCAGGGCCCCGTAGGACCACACAGGTAGTACACTTATGAACCTGGCCCTGACTCAGAGTTTGGGCCAGAAGTTTGGGAGAAGAGGCTCTCCGTGGCCGCAAGCTTTCAGTGGATTAATTTCAGGGGGCGTATTTCCTCAGTCCTGTGGACTTCTCACGCTCTGATGAGGGCTGTAATCAAAAGAGGACCCAAGTGGGACCCTCCAAAGGCAGGTCCCAGGGCAGGAGCCCTGTCCCTTACACCTGGTTCCAAAAGCAAGAGAGATGGTGACTTCTACTCCCAAAGAAGATGGTGGGAGCGACGGGTCTGGGAAGACTAAAAGAGTTCCTGTAACCTCAACCAAGCATATTGAACAGACTCAATACATATTTATGAATAAATGAATGCAACACACATACAGCAAACAAGTGGTTGTGCGAGCAAACGGATGAGAGCATGTGTTTTGATGAAATGATACCTGACTTCCATTGGGAATTCAGGCCTACATTCAAAGCCAACTCTTTCTCCAATTCATTAAAATGTGATTTTACATATGCCCTAATTGTGTACCATTCATATCACGCTATCACACCACACAAAGAACCACCAAAGCATCATCTTCCATTTTCTTCTTTATATATAAATGATTTTTTTAATTACCCAAACTAACAAAATACTGAGCTCTGTGCTTTCTTGCCTCAATTATGTTTTTCATCATTATATTCCTTCTTCAACCTTGAGATTTACTTTTCTTAAATTGCATTCCCCACATCTGGGATACAAACCATTCTGTTGATACAGCAAATGCATATGATAAGGGAAATGTGCATCTGTTTTAATTCTCTAAAACCCAGGCAAGATTTGACCAAACAAATCACTAGGCCATTCAAAAATCCACTTTTTTCGTTGAGTATATTCATGCAGAACTGGTAAGAAGTCAACACTGCGGAAGAAAATGTTGCTCACCTATTTTTTTTTCTTGATGAACAAGGCTGAAATATTTGGATTCTATTTGTATGCCTTCTTTCAGTTTGATTAGGACAGTGAATCTGTGTAAAATGTCCCACCACCAAAAAAGAAAAATTCATACATTCACTGAAAGAAAATAACCCACTAAAAGAAAAAAAAAAAACCCACTAATATAGGCCTAATAGGTTCAATAAATATTACCTCTAGTTTCTCTTTTTGTTTTGAATTTTGTGTTTTAAGCAGGTACTTTGTACTTGGTCTCATTGCATGACAATGACTACCTAACCTTTACAAAGAAAAAATACTTTCCCTACTACACTCTGAAACCTTCAGAAATTCTCCCTTCACTTTTGTGGCTGAATTCTCTCAACACTGGGCTTTTTTCTTCAAAAAGGCAGACCTTCGTTGACAGACCTAACTCCTGTCTTGCTCACATGCGCATTTTCCATTACCTTCAACAATTCTAAGGCAATCTAATCAATAGAAATCAGCCAGATTTTAAAAGGCTATGCTAATTGCTCTAATTCCTTTTATTCACTAAACCTTCCTGTATTTCACCCTTCCTTAAAAGAGAATGGTAATTTTTCTTTAGGAATCAATAAACTCTCCCGGAGCCATTGAAGCTTCCAGAAAAGGCTGTCAAGTAAAATTTCTATTTTATCTTAAGTTCTTTTCCATATTCATTGATCCTACTGGCTCAAAGACACAGAAACAAGACTGGATCTGAAAAAAAGTGAAACACAGCCACCAGAGCACAAAGTAATTAGTTAGCCATCTCTGGTACTAGTGGTTGGCCTGTTTCTGATGCAGAAGAGGTGCTCAGGCATGATTTGTTGATTGTTTGACTGAGGTGTAAAGGGCAAGCACCTGAGGGGAAATTGGAACATTCCTTATCATTGTATCCTTTCCAACTGTGTGAAATACATGATTTTCTATAAATCATTCTCAAAATACGTTGTGTCAGTTTCCAGTATCAGAGAAAGGCAATTTAGACCAGTTCTCCGGCAATTTGTGATGAAAATTTGATGACAAAACAGTTCAACAGCAAATAGCATTCACATTTAGTGAGACGTAGCTACAGGCCAGCCAATTACTAGGTACCAGACATGTAAGATTGAGTCCTTGATTTCTAAAAGTTCACAGTGAAGTGGGGGAAATAGTGGTATAATCATCACGAAATGTGCAGGCTTGTAATACGGTTATGTGCAAAGTAGGGCAGGGACACAGAGACCCAACAGTCAATGGGGATTCAGTAGAGTGGTTAAGAGCAGAGGCTCTGGAGTTAAATGGGGTTTGAATCCTGGATCTGTGATTCACTGGGTGATCTTGCAAGTTACTTGGCCTCTCTGGATCTCAGTCTTCTCCTCTGTTATAGTGACAATGACAGTACCTATCTTATAGGGTCATTGTGAAGATTAAATGAGTAACTTACAACAGTGTCTGGGAACACAGCACTCAAGAAATTTACTCACTATTAATATGATCAGATTATACCTAAAAGGGAGCCTGAAACTTGACCTACAAAAGTAGATGGAGAAGTACAGGCTTCGTGTTATAGGCATGCTTGGAGAATCCCAAGCAACTCTGTGGCTGGAGAACAGATTAACAGAATGAAAATGTGAGAATAACACATGCTGGTTTGGACTGTGACGCACGTGAACCTTAGTTCTGCTACTCACTCATGAGCTGAGCGCCTGAGCAAGTCAAACTGGCAGGAAAAGAGCAGATGCTCCATGCATGAGAACAAGTATTACTCTAGGTGCATGGAGGGAAAGGGCTTGACGTTGGCACTGAAAGTCTGGCTGAGGTGAAGTTGTGGAAGACTTATATATTACATGTATTACTCAACCACTGCCACAATAATGCTGTGTAACAAATAATCCCCGCCCCCCCGGAATCTTAGTAGCTCCCAACAGCAAACATTTGTTTTCTAACTCACAGGTGGGTCAGCTGAGGTTTGGCTTATTTTGGTTGATTTTTGCTTTCAGCCGGGGTTGGCTCCAGGCTGCAGATCAGTTCCGCTCCACAAGTCTCACTCTGGGACTCGTAGCCACCTGTACAGAGCAGGTATTTCTGGCCATGCATTCCTCATGACAATAACTGAAGCCAGAGAGGGGGATCCAAGCCTCATAAGTACAGTTGAAGTCTTCTCATGTCTCGTCAGCCAAGATTCCATTGACCAACGCAAGTCATGTGGGATGGAGAAATATACTGTATTCACATTACGGAAAGAATTGCAGTCACATGGCAAAGGGCATGGATATATAATTCTATTGTGAGGAGAGGGAAGAATTAGGAACAGTAATCCAATCTACCTGTTTAGGGGTTTTCATTCATTCTATAGATTAAAAGATCCATGAATGACATTATATTAAGAAAATGCATGATTAGATCTAAATTTTGGAATGTTCATCCTGGTGACTATGTGAAGGATGAATGGGGTGGGGAAGAACTTGAGGCATTTAGACCAGTGCTTCTGATCCACGGGCCAGACAAGACATGGTTAGGATATCGGATTGTATAAAGAGGATAAATGTGAAGAAAATTAGCGGGGATGCTTGGGTGGCTCAGTTGGTTAAGTGCCTGCCTTTGGCTCAGGTCATGATCCTAGGGTCATGGTATCGAGTCCCACATCGGTCTCCTTGCTCACCGAGGAGCCTGCTTCTCCCTTTGCCCTTTCACCTTGCTTGTGCGCTCTCGCTTGCTCTCTCTCTCTCTCTCTCTCTCTGACAAATAAATAAAATCTTTTAAAAAGATAAATTAGGATTAGCAAGACCTGGTGACTAACTGGATGTGCCATGAATGGAGGGGCAGGGTTGCAAGAGAAAAAAGGTAAAGATGAGTCAGAGGTTCTAGGTTAGACAATCAGGAGGGTGGTAATGATATAGGGAGAGTGACAGAAAAGTGTTTTTCTGAGAAAAAAGACACAGGAAGATAGTGAATCTAATTTTGAAAAGTAGAGTGGTTTTGTAACATGTCAGCTTGCCTAGGCTAATCTTTGTTTCCCAGAATTCTCTTCTGTGAATGTGTTTGGTTACAATTGGTCATAGGAGACATTTTGTGTGAGATTCAGAAGGGACACCCAATGACGTTGCGGTTCATGCACACTGTCGCTTATCTGTTGGCTCACCTGGTTGGTGTGGGTCAGCAGCTGGACCTTGTCTACCTTCTGATTCTCTGACTGCTGGACCAGGTGCATGGTTAGCCCCATGGCGAAGGATGCCACCTTCTCCTGCAGGACAACTACATGATTCACGTTATAGGCATAGGCCACGAGAGACCCACATGGGTTCCAGTCCTTTCTCATGGATTCCTATTTGTCCTTGCTCCACCCCTATCGACAGCTATCTTCCCTTCCCAGTTGCTTACCCTGCTGACTTTAAGCTACAGAATCCAGTGTGGAGACCACAGCCTTACAGAAATAGTTGACTAACTTCTACAAGTACAAAAGTTCAAGTCCTTGTAAGAAATCATATATATGTGATTTCCTGGTGGTTCTATCTCTGCTCAAACCCTGACTACTACAGATAGGTTGAGTCTGAAATACATGTAGTAAATCTGTGTAGAAATAAGAAATAAGGTCTATAGTTAAGAAAGAGAGCAGAAATGTAGAGGCGCCTGCGTGGATCAGTCACCTGGGCGACCAACTCCTGGTTTTGCCTCAGGTCATGATCTCAGGGTCCTGGAACTGAGCCCCACATCAGCCCCATGCTCAGCGTGGAATCTGCCTGTTCCTCTCCCTCTGCTCCTCCCCCTGCTTGTGCTCGCTCGCTCGCTCGCTCTCTCTCACACACAAATAAATAAACAAGATCTTAAAAAACAAAAGAAAGAAAGTGAGCCAAAATGCAGATTTGATAGTACTGGCTAGGAAGTGGGAATGATACAGGGAACAGACGCAGTTCTTTAGAGATTGTTTAAAGTAAAAGAGAGACTACCTGAAGAGAAAAAGATGGGAAATTCCAATATTCAAAGATCTGGAAGAGAGAGAAGAATCAGGAAAATGCAAGCAACAATCAAAGGGATAAGGAGGAAATCAGATGCAAAGGGATGCTCTGGAAGCCACAGGAAGAAGTGTTTGAGAAGAAGAATGGGGTACCCACTGGGTGTCCCGGTTCTGCACAAAAGTCAAAGAGAATGAGAGGAGGATAAAGGGCCACTGACTTGGAGAATTAGAAGGGCTACAGCAGGTGGACATGACTTTGAGATAGAATCTGCTCTCAAAAGCTTAATGAGAAGTCAAGGAATAGATAAGGCATCTGTTTTTCGAGTTTCCGAGGCATGGTGACAATGTCAAGAGATTTCCTTAGGGTGAAGCAGTACAAACCTACTTCCATTTGGAAGGGAGGAAGAAAACTGGAGATCAGGATTCCAGACAGAATGAGGGTAATGGATGTGGTAGGTGCCATGGCACGTGGTAGGAAGAAGTGCCTATGTATAGAAGTCAGCCTTGACCAAAGCCATTGAACACAGGGCTTCCTCCAAGGCAGGCAGGCAGGCAGGAAGGATATGGTGGACAGCGTATGGGGATTCCTTGATGGGCATTATCTTCTTAGTAAACTAGGAAACCCTATCATTATATCTGTTCGGGCTTTTTTTTCTAATCTACATAAAAACACTGTGCTCACACTTCGCTGTGAGCCCCTGAGACTGCATCCGCTCAGAGGAGAGACCTTTTTCTACAGATGCTATGCAGGCTAGCACTGGTGCTGCCATCAGTCTAGCTTCAAAAGAAGCTGAAGAGGGGCGCCTGGGCGGCTCAGTCGTTAAGCATCTGCCTTCGGCTCGGGTCATGATCCCGGGGTCCTGGGATCGAGCCCCATATCGTGCTCCCTGCTCCACGGGAAACATGCTTCTCCCTCTCCCACTCCCCCTGCTTGTGTTCCCTCTCTCGCTGTGTCTCTGTCAAATAAATAAATAAAATCTTTTAAAAAAAAACAAAGGAAGCTGAAGAGCATATTTCTGCCTTATACTTTGGGGAGATGGGAGGGGGAAGGGTCTTCTAAAGATTCTGGGAAGCTAAAAAAGCAAAACAAATACTCTCTGTGACTACTGAGCTAAAAGGGAAGATTTCATGAGAACCATAAGTGTCTCAAGTCGCCATTAGGAAGACAAATAGTCATTAAGTAAAATGATTTCTCAGCAATGTGAGGTTCCAAATAAGATTGGAACGTAAAAATTTATAATTCATTTGTCCAGTTAATTATTTAGCAAATATTTTTTGAATGCCATGTGCCAAGTCCTGTTGTAGCTACCGAGAATATGGTGGTGAACATGTGAATAATTAAAGTAGGCATTATGGAGACGATGATAAAATGATGATAAACATGTGGGGAGGGGGATGCAGCAGGCTTAAGGGACTGAAAGGGATGGAAATAAAGGTTGCAAGTTTAGATGGGATTTTAAGGGAATGTCTCTCAAAGGAAGGGACTTTTGAACAGAGCCCTGAATGCAGTGAGGGAGAGAGGGCTGTATAAAGTGTCCCCCAAAAGGTGTTTCCAGCATAGGTAGCAGCAAGTGCAAAGTCCCTGAGGGAGAAATAACCTTGGAGTGTTTGAAGAACACCAAAATGGCCCATGTGACTGTAGCAGGTGGCGTGGGGAAGGAAGGGGGAAATGGTAAGAGGTAAGGCCATCAGGTGAGTGAGCCTCGGTAACATAGGGCCTTGTAAGCCGTGGTAAGAAGACTGCATTTTATTTTAAGCATGAGAAAATCTATTAGGGAATTTTGAGCAGGAGAGCAACATGATTTGATCGTGCTGATGGCTGGACGAGAGTGTAAACTATAGGTGGGCAGCACTGGAGGCAGAGAGACTAGATCGGAAGGCATTATGCTGGTTACAGCGGCGGGAAGAGGGTCTGAGCTGCAAGAAGTTGTCTTAACGAGGGCTGTTATCACGAAATACCACAGGTGGCTGGCTTCAACAATACACATTTATTTCTGGGGCGCCTGGGTAGCTCAGTTGGCTACGCATCCAACTCTTGAATTTCGGCTCAGGTCATGGTCTCGGGGTCCTGGGATGGAGCCCCACGTCGGGCTCTGTGCTCAGCAGAGAGTCTACCGGAGTGTCTCCCTCTCCCTCTGCCCCTCCCCCTGTTCGTGTGCTCTCTCTCTCTCTCTAATTAATAAATAAATCTTTTAAAAAAATTTTTAAAAGATACGAACACAAGCCAAGGCAGAAAACTGGAAAATGTGTCAAGCAGAATAAAAGCTACAAGAGTCCAGATGAAGATTGGATGGGCAGTGAGGACCGGCCATGGGAAGGGAAAGGTCGAGAAGAGACTGTTGGAAAGGTAAGGGGGGGCGAGATAATGGAGGACCTGCTTGTGTGCTTCCAATTGTATTTTGTTTAAGATTTTATGTTTAAGTAAGCTCTACACCCAATGTGGGGCTTGAACCTACGGCCCCGAGATCAAGCGTCACACACTCCACTGACTGAGCCAGCCAGGTGCCTCCAGATTGTATTTGAAAACATAATTCCCCCCTCAGAGAATTTTCTTTGCTTCTGCCGGGGGCCTGGGGACACCAGCAATTCAGGATCCCTCAATCCAGTTTTCGGGCAGGAAATGTTCTGATGTTCTTAGACGACTTGAGTCTGGGCTGCAAGTTCATGGTAGGTTTGCTTCTGCCGTTTTCTGACTCCTAGAGTGGCTTACAGCGTCCCTACCCTCGACAGCCCCTGGACTCTGACTTTTACCTTCCTCGCCCTGAGAATCTGTCAAAGCACAGCTTGTTCTCTCAGCTGCCTGGTCAGGATGCTGCCGTCACCTTCCCAAATTTCCTCCCAGATCAGTCTCTCGTTAATATTTCGTTTACCTGCTCGATGTTTTTAAGAAGATTGAAAAATATTTTGTCCAGCTGGAACACTGTTCGGTATCACTTCGTTCTCCTTGCTGGGTGTGAAAGTTCTGCTGAGTTGCTACTTTCAGTTTATGATAAAAAATCTGAAGTGGATGCTCAGCACTGCAGAGCAATCTTAATACATTCTGCAATGAAGTCACTCCCTCTTTTTCTGAGATCACTGATAGAAGCCTTCTTCTTTCTTCTCGAGTGTTCGGCACCCCTTCCTGCCTCCTCACTCTCAGCTGGGGCTCTCAATCCAAATTACACTGAAGTATTAGAAGCGAAAGGAATGGCTGCTTCTTTCCACCACTTGTCATCATAACTGCAGCTCTACCCCTGTGTTCCTCATCTACCATGGAGGAAATGTCTCAACTCCTACCGGAGCCCAGGGATCTACTTACCACTGGATCCCATCCCCTGTGCCTGGTCGGTGATCTTCTCCTGTTATTTATCCCCTTGTCCTGTAGCACTCCTTTCTCTTTCCCAACCACATCATCATGAAAATATATCCATCCCATATTTACGATGTTTCATATTAAAAAGCAAAACAAGGGAGCCTGGGTGGCTCAGTTGGTTAAGCAGCTGCCTTTGGCTCAGGTCATGATCCCAGGGTCCCGAATCGGGCTCCCTGCTCAGCGGCGAGACTGTCTCTCCCTCTGCCCCTCCCCCCTCTCGTGCTCTCTCTTTCTCTCTCTCTCCTGCTCTCTCCCTCGCTCTCTCAAATAAATAAATAAATAAATCTAAAAAAGAGGGCAAAACAAAACAACAGCCTTTTCCTTGTTTAATTTTTATTTAAATTCAAGTTAGTTAATATATAGTGTAGTATTGGTTTCAGGGGTAGAATTTAGTGATTCATCACTTGCATACAATACCCCGTGCTCATCCCAACAAGCGCTCTCCTTAACGCCCATCACGGTTACCCCATCCCCTGCTCACATCCCCTGCAGCAACCCTCAGTTTGTTCTCTATCATGAAGAGTCTGTTATGGTTCGCCTCCCTCTCTGTTTTTATCTTATTTTGTTTTTCCTTCCCTTCCAACAACAACCTTTGCTTGACCACATATTCCCCCTCGGCTAAGCAAAACTCCTCAAAGGAGCCATTTCTTAGTTGATTCTGTTTTCTTAATCTCTCATTCCCTAGCCAACAGGTACCAGTTATGGTTTCTTCCCCAGCTCTCTGCTGAAACCTCTCCTGTCATGCTTGCTTATGACCTCCATCTTGTTAAATCCAAAGGTCAATTCTCAAGTAACTTTTAACATAGTTTGTCTCTCTCTTGTCTTTCAACTTTTTATTTTATTTTTTTAAAGATATATTTTACTTATTTTAGAGAGAGAGTGTGTGTGAGCATGAGTGGGAGAGAGAGAGAATCTCAAACAGACTCCCCACTGAGCATGGAGCCCGACACTGGGCTCGATCCCACGACCCTGAGATCATGACCTGAGCCGAAATCAGGAATTGGACGCTTAATGGACTGAGCCACCCAGGCGCCCCTGTTCTTTTCTTTGTCTAGAATTTCGCTCCCACAACTTTTATTTAAATTGAGATATGATTGCCATTTAACATATATAGGTTTCTAGTGTATAACATAATGATTTGATGTTTGTATATATTGAGAAATGATCACCACAATAAGCCTAGCTAACATCCTTCACCACACAGAGTTAGAGAATATTTTTTGTGTGCTGAGAACTTTTAAGAGGTACTCTCTTAGCAGGTCACAGGCACATCTGCCTGAGGAGGTGCCAGGAGCTGGCATCCACCAGGCCCTTCCTCTGCCAGGAGGCCTCTCTGGAAGGAGCAGACAGCTCACAGAAGCCCTGGATGCCCTCTGTGCCCATCACAGAAAAGTCAGAACTGTCCCTTTCTTGCCCACCTGCCTGGGCTCCAGGGGGAAGAAGTGGATACTTACCGATCCGGGCCCGGGTCCAGCCCCTGGGTGAGGATCTCCGAGATCCGGGCGCTGTGGCCGATCTTCTCCTCGGCCGTGCCCACCCCCACGGATGCAGGAGACCTCGGGCAGTTGTGCGCAGGGCCCGGTGGAGCGGCCAAGGCCAGACCTGGTCGCACGTCACGCTCCCGGCGTGCTCAGGTTTGCGGCGAGGGCTGCGGTGGCCGCGCAGAGCCGCTTCTCCAGTCCCGCGGGCGCACAACCAGCGAGCAGGTGCGCGTCCGGCCCGACGCTAGGCCCGCCTGGTCGGCAGGAACTGCAGCGGCCGCAGCAGCGGAGAAAAAGGCCGTGCGTTTGTTCTTCGATTCTGACATCTTCTGTCGCATATTATAGTTGTGCGTTGCTCACTCCCTGCTATTTTGTGAGTCTGGAGAGGGCACAGCCCGTGTCCTGTCCATCTCTGTGTCGTCTGCATCAGCGGCCTGGCTCCCTGCACAGAACAGGTGCCCATAAACGTCGGCCGCCTTGAACTGTGACAGCTGAATAAATGTCAAAGCTGCGGTTAAAAGCTATAGATTCTCTCTTCCTGTCTCCAGGTCTAATCAGATAATGTTCCCGGGTTTTACCCAACTTTGAAAAAGTTACTTTCAAGGTCAGGAAAGAGGGAATATTCTGCCCATTTTCTTTTATGAGCAGACACAAAGATTAGGTTTGCTTTTTCCTTTTTAGTTCTCCTAACATCAAGCTGATTGATGGAAGGTAGAGAAAAGTAATAAACCTTTATTCACAGAACTACAAAACCCTCTCCTGCTGCCACTCCCTTCCCTCTCTGGAGATAGATGGGGCCCCTGCTGTTAGGAAATACACAGCAGAGGGGGGAGTTTTCCAGGAATCCCTCTGCTACTCATCTACATCTTGACTACTTCTTGATAAAGATATCACCCTCTAGACAGAAGCTGTCATCAAGACAAGCAGGCCACATACACATTTAATTGTTTGGTTTCTTAAAGAGAATAGCAGCCTCACCATGAAAAACGGCTCCTTTTTCCAGCATTAGTGAGGAAGCGTACTGGGTCACCAGGAGCAATTTCAGAAATCAATTGATCATAACGTCCCACGCCTTGGCGCTCTCCCGTTCTTTCTTTCAGTGAGCGACAAATGGCCAGGGTCCAGCCAGCCAAGGAGGTAAAACCAGTGGGGATGACGTGGCCCCGCGTGGACATCTCATCCGGCAGCCTAGCTCAGGCTTGTTCACATGGTGGTCTCCGGGCTCGGCGTGCAGCCACCCCGTGAGTCCCGGCACATGGGCTTTCAAGCCTCTGCTTGGGTCAGGGTCCTGGGACACCAGGCCAGCCCAGATGGAGCAGATGGAGAAATAAAGGGCACCTCTGAATGGGAGGACCGACAAGGCCACGTTGAGCAGGGGCGTGCACACACAGCCGGGAAGGATCTGTGACTGTTTTTGCCATATACCAAAGGCCCCAGCCTCCACGACACTCGCCTGCCTAAATTCCCTCTTCTCTGTCACTCTCCCAGAAGGTAACAGCAGAAAAGCATGTGACCGAAAAAAGGAAGTGGTACCAATTGCCTTTCCTGGAGCCCTTTCCCCTTGGCCCATCTTGGGTTTGCTGCATGCCACCTTGGAAGGTAGTCAAAGCAAACACCTGGAAAGAAGAGAGAAAGAACATGCTGCGAGGACAAAGGCTCCATGCAGGTCTCCTGGTCTGGAGGTTGGAATGGGGGAGGGAGGGCAGCGGGTTTCCTGGGGAGTGAAGTGTTGGGTGGACGAGAAAGGAAACATGGCAGGAGGCAGGAGCGGGTGGGGCTAAGAGAGGTTCCCACTGCGCTTTTGCTCCTTCCTCCCTCCATCCACCAGCTCAACGGTGGCTCAGTCATTCCGAGGCCACGCTGCCTGGAAAAGTGGGCAGCGTGGCTTAAAAAGTAGATGATTGCACACAAAAACTTCATTTACAAGGAAGAGTTTTAATATTTTACATTTAACCTTTTCTTTTGAGGTCGTTTCAAGGAACAGAAGAATCACAAGAATCTGAATCATACAGAGAACAAGTGACCCTTTATCCAGAGTCAGTTACTGTTAACATCTTGCCTCTTTTGCTTTATCATTTATGCTCTCATTTTCTCTCTGCCTCTGTGTGTGTGTGTGTGTGTCTCTTTCTCCACTACTGTGAAATAATTTAATGTATATGCATATATAAAGATCTTCCTTGACTTACAATGGGCTTACCTCTCGATAAACCCACTGTAAGCTTAGACTATCATTAAGTCAAGGGGCGCCTGGGTGGCTCAGTCGGTTAAGCATCTGCCTTCGGCTGAGATCATGATCCCAGGGTTCCGGGATCAAGTCCCACATCAGGCTCCCCACTCATCACTGGAGAGTCTGCCTCTCCCTCTGCCCCTCACCCCGCTTATGCTCTCTTTCTCTCTCTCTCTCATAAATAAATATTTTTTTAAAAATATCATAAGTCAAAACTGCATTTACCACACCTAACCTACCAAACATCACAGCTCAGCCTAGCCCACCTTAAACCTGCTCAGGACACTTACATTAGTCTACAGTTGGGCAAAATCATCTCACACAAAGCTATTTCATAATAAAATGTTGAATATGCCATGTAATATATTCAATTCTGAACTGAAAGTGAAAAACAGAATGGTTGTAAGTGTACCAGTCACTGATCCTCATGATTGCATGGCCTTGCTGCCCAGCACCACAAGAGAGTATCATCCTGCATGTTGCTAGCCTGGGAAAAGATCCAAATTCAAAATTCAAAGTAAAGTTCTGCTGAATGCATATTGCTTTTACACCATTTTAAAGTCAAAAAACCCTAAGTGGAACCATCATGATTTGGGAACTGTCTATATATACATGTACTATAGTGTATGTGTGTGTGTATATATATGTATATATATATATATATATATATTTGAAACCATTCAAGGGTAAATTACATATATCGTGGCTCTATATCTGAAATACTTCAGTATGTATTTTCTAAGTATAGATTCTCAAAGAGAATATCCTTTAAAATTCTGAGAACAAACATTGAGGAGGGGCCCCTCATCTAGCAGGTGGGAACCCTGAGCCATGCACCATGGTGCTTGGCTGGGAAAAGCCCTCGCCCACGTGCTCTTGCCTCCAGCCACAGCAGCCCTCGTCTATGCCCCTCTGTAAGTGCAACACGGCGGCAAGAGAGGAGCAAGCCACAGAAAGAGATGGGGAGGGCCAGGGCATCTAGCCTCGAGAGAGGTGAAGAAAGAGCAAGACATTCATGATTGCTTCTGGGAAATCAAACAACTGGAGCCGAAGAGGGAGGAAGAAGACTTACAGTTGTTTTTTTTATTTCAAGCAGGCATGGGGAGGAAGGAAAGCACTATGCTGAAAGGGAATGCACGGGCTTTTAGAAGACATGGACAGACATCCCAAAGACACACGTTCTCTACTTGCTTAATTTGCTCAGGACTGCCTTTCAGGGAAGTCTTGGGAGGCCCTAAACACCACAGGCATCTCAGTGGTACACACTGAAACGTTATGTCTTTTCTCCTAAAAACATTCTAGCATCCTTTTCTTCATTTGGAATGATCATTTCCGCATCATTGTCCCAATGCGAGAAGCCGCAGGCTCCAGCTCGGAGGCTGTTGTCTGCAGCTTGCTGGCCTCTAGCGGCCGGGAAGGAACCTCCCAGCTCCTGGTCCTGCCTGGCTTCACTGTGAGGAGACGGGCGCCTGGAGGCAGCCGTGGATGCTGTCTTCCTTACTAACCATGGGAAGGGCTTCTGGGGAATATTGGACAATCCGCTTCTTTACCCAAACCATCGTTTACCTGGATAAGAAACTTCCATTGGCCCAGAGCAAAACATAGAGGCCGCATTTAGGCCCACTTTCAAGTCCCTTGTTTCTGGGATGTGGATAATGTTCTATGGATAAGGCTTTCCAGTTACTCTGATGAAAGGTGCAAAAATAGATGGCAGGTGAGATATGTTTGGAGCAGACTCTCACAAGCCTGTGAGGAGGAAGATCAAGTGGAAATAACATATGTTTGTAGACTCTAAAGAAGTACATACACGGGGCGCCTGGGTGGTTCAGTCGGTTAAGCATCTGCCTTCGGGGCTCAGGTCATGATCCCAGGGTCCTGGGATCGAGCCCCGCATCGGGCTCCCTGCTCGGCGGGAAGCCTGCTTCTCCCTCTCCCTCTGCCTGCCGCTCCCCCTGCTTGTGCTCTCTCTCTCCCCCACATCAAATAAATAAATAAAATCCTTAAATATATATATATATATACATATAAAGAAGTACATACATATCCAACATTATCTTTGGAAAAAAAATCAGTGATCACGTGGCCTCCGTAAGTCTCTTAGACATTTGCAACTTCTCCAAGATTCAGTTTGTTCATCTGGGAATAACAGTACACCCCGCAGGCATGTATTTGCCAAAATTACGTGAGTCAATAGGTCAAAGGGCTCACTTGACCTTTTACTGTGCAGAACTGACACTAGAGATGTAATAAATTTAGCTATTATTATTATTTTATAGTATTATTATTATTATCATCATCATTATCAAAGATATAGTCCCATCTTCAGTTTTATGACAGAACAGGAGAATCTTTCCCTAAATTGCAATTCTACTTCCCAGTTGATAAAGGTCTTTGAAGTACGTGTAGATCCCATTTAAGTAAGGCAGTGCCAAAAATTCCTCAGAGTTCTCCTCATGTAGATGGAACCATAGCTCTTCTAAGGGGAAAGACATTTTGAATGGTCCCTTGATATGAAGATACCATAGAAGGGATCTAAGTGGACTTTGAGGAATCCAGCGGATGGGCTGGCTTTAAAGCCCTCTCGGGCCTACAATTCCACATCACATGACTCTGTGACCTGCGTTATCGCCTGCAATTGTATGAGCACAGGACAACAGCAGAAGAGACCAGAGACATGTCACAGCACAGGCCCTGGGTCAGCCCTGTGCCACACACTGGAGGGGAACTCCATCCTTTCATCCTCAGACACGGGCACTCTGCTCCCTCCCAGCCACACAGGGATGCTCTCAGAATGGTACAGAGGCTGCCAGTGACGGCAATCTCCCTCCTAGTTCCATGTGCCAAGAATGCTTTCCAAGTGGACAAAAGATTGGCATCAAGCTGATGTAAATCAAAATGGTAAGACTTTGCAGGATGGCTGGAAAAACGAAACAGACCTAAGTAAATAACTGATTGTAAACACTGGCAAGGATGATTTAGATGTCAATCTGATTTCTGCGTGTTATAAATAATATCAATTCTTAGTATTTTGGCAGAAAATAATGCAAATAATATCACATAATTTGTCAGTTCTTTCTGACAGCAGTAGAGTTAGTAGAACTCTGTGATTTGTGTGCACAGGAAGAAACCATATATGTTTGTACTGGGACGCAGAACCTACATATACTCAGTTCTTCAATATAGAAGGGCAAAATAACAAGTTGGTGAATTAACTGTAGTAAATAATAATAATGAGCCAGAAACTGTTAAGAAAAATTCGCCACTATAAATCAGCCATAGTTTGACATGTAAGATATTTATAGTTTGGAATTACACGGCAAAAATATAATAATATCAAAATAGCTCCTGTTTGTTGAGCACTTAATTGAATACCAGATGCTATGCAAAGTCATTTTCATACATTATCTCATTTAATTCTTTTTTTTATTTTTTTAAGGTTTTATTTATTTGAGACAGAGACAGAGAGCATGAGTGAGTAGAGGGGCAGAGGAGAGGGAGAAGCCGGCTTCCCGCCGAGCAGGGAGCCTGATGTGGGGCTCGATCCCAGGACCCTGGGATCATGACCTGAGCCGAAGGCAGACGCTTAACCCACTGAGCCACCCAGGCGCCCCTATCTCATTTAATTCTTGAGACAGATAGTGTATTATCCCATTTTACAGATGAATCCACAGTTCTTATGGAATTTTTTTCTTCTCCTTCATATAATTTGCCACAATTTATAATTACACATTTATTTCCTTGGGTATTTGACTGATGTCAAACATGCAATTACAATGTATGCTTCTTGATTACAGCACTATCACCTTTTTGCTAAGCTTTCCTTAGCAAAGTGCTCAGCACATAGCAATAAATACGTGTTAACTAAAGGAATGAATCTCATGGAGTTAAGAGACTTGCCCATGGTCCCTCAGCTTTGGGAAGCCCTGTTTTAGCAACTGTTAACTTCTGGGTATCCTGCATATACTATAGTGGTTTTAAATTTATGAAAATATGGAGTTGAGACAGCCATCTTAAAATCATAAAAAGTCAGAAGTGATATCAGCAACATGGCTGAATAAGAGGTCCCTCATTCATATCCCCATTTTAACAACAATTTGGAATCTATCCATGGGCAAAAGCTCCTTTGTGGGAGCTGTGTGGTTGAGCACTGTAAGCCAAGGGACTTGGGAAAATTATCACCCATCCATGCATCAGGTAATGAGCAGACAGAACTTGGTCTCAGCTGTGGACCCTGCAGTAGCCCACGAACTGGTTCCAGCCCTCTTGGCCATGATCCAAAGCCCCTGGAGAACACAGTCTTAGATAATCACCCATGGACAAAAGAGCCTTCGTGCAAGTCCAGGTTTCCAGCGGACAAGTTCCAGCACACTGTTGGAGAAAAAAAAATTATGAGTTTGGACACACTGGAGAGGGTAAGAGGAAGAGCTGGACTTTACCCATGGCACCCCTTTCCCAGGTGGCACAGCTCAGTGCCAAGGAGACCTTCCCAGTCCATGATTCCTCCTACTGGGAGTGTATGAATGAGTACTCATCTTCCCCAACTGTGCAGGATGCTGCCAAAGAGAACTATTTCTCTCTCACCCCATCTAGAGTACTGAATTGTGAGCTGCATGACTGGGGGGTGGAAAGAGGCTGAGAGCAGCAGACAGAACACTCAGAGGGCATTAAAGGATATAGATCCTAATAACTGCATCAGGGATTCCATGTACAGCTCAGAACACCTCACCCACAGATCCCTGCAATGGGCCCTGTGCTCTATGCCTCACCCACATGCACCCTCACCCTGTGACCAGCTCCCTCTGCATGCTCTTGATCAGCTAAAGTAAACTTTGGCAGATGGCTAGCGAGCATGCGCAGAAAGCCTGCCTAAATCTGTGGGCAGGGAGAGACCACAAACCTGAGCTTTAGGCTCTACCTTTGGGAAAGCAAAAGGAAGGCTGTCAGCACACAAGCCTGGTACTTTGCAAGATCAATAGAAGGCATCCGAGCTTAAGAATTCTGCCAAAAGAGGGAGCAAGAAACATGGAGCAGGTATATCCATAGAAGGTCTGGGAAAGCCTTAGAATCCCTATCAGGGCTGACAGAAGGTGTTTATCTCCTAAAGGCAGTTAGTAAAGACCAGAGGAGGTGATGGTTACTTCCAATGGGAAGACAGTGATGCAAGACTTCAAAGAACATGAAAAATCAGGGAAACATGACACCACCAAAGAATCACAATAATCTTCCAGTAACCAACCCCAAAGACATGGAAATCTGTGCTTTACCTGATAAAGAATCAAAATCAATTAATAAGATAGCATTGGTAAATCCGTACTTATCAATAATTGCTCTAAAGGTAGATGAATCAAATTATCCAATCAAAAGGTATAGAGTGGCTGGATGGATAAAGAAAAAAATAAGACACAACTATATACTGCCTACAAGAGAGTCACTTCAGCTTTATGGATACATGTGGGTTCAAAGTGAAGGGATGGGAAAAGATATTCTGTGCAAGTGGAAACCAAAAGAGAGCATGGGTAGCAGTACTTCTATCAGACAAAATAGACTTTAAGCCAAAAATGGTAACAAGAGACAAAGAAAGTCATACTATAATGATAAAGGAGTCAATTCATCAAGAGGATATAATAATCATAAGTATATATGAACACATCGGGGCACCTAAATATATTAAGCAAATACAAACAGATCTACATGGAGAAATAGACAACAATACAATCATAGTAGGAGATTTCAACACCCCGCTTTCAACAATGAATAGATCATCCAGACAGAAAATCAATAAACATTGTAATTTAACTATACTTTAGACCAAAATGACCTAAAACACATATGCAGAATATTCCACCCCACAGCAGCAGAATACACATTCTTCTCAAGTCCACATGGAACATCCTCCAAGATACATCATAGGCTGACCATAGAACAAGTCTTAGCAAATTTAAGAAGATTAAAATCATACCAAGTATCTTTTCTGAACACAATGGTATGAACTAGAAATCAGTAAGAAGTAGAAAACTGAAAAATTCACAGATACGTGGATATTAAAACATAGTCCTGAACAAACAACAAGTCAAAGAAGAAATCAAAAGGGAAATTTTTAAAAATCTTGAAACAAATGAAAATAGAAATACAACTATACCAAAACTTACGTGATGCAGCAAAAGCAGTTCTGGAGGGAATTTTATAGGGACACCTGGCTGGCTCAGTCAGTGGAGCATACGACTCTTGATCTTGGGGTTGGAAGTTCGAGCCCCATTTTGGGTGTAGAGATTACTTAAAAAAAATATTTTTTAAAAAGTAAGAGGGAATTTAATAATGATAAATACGTACCTTAAGAGACAACAAAGCTCTCAAGTAAACAACCTAAGTACACCTCAAGAGATAGAAAAAAGAGCAAACTGAGCCCAAAGTTAGCAGAAGGAAGGAAATAACAAAGATCAGAGCAGAAACAAATGAAATGGAGACCAGAAAGACAATAGAAAAGATCAACTAGACTAAGAAAAAAAAAGAGAGAAGATACAAATAAATAACATCAAGAGTGAAAAAAAGATATTACAACTGATACCACAGAAATACAGAAGGCTCATAAGAGACTCTTATGAATAATTACATGCCACCCAAGTAAATAACCAAGAAGAAATGGATAAATTCCTAGAAACATAAAACTTATCAAGACTGAATCATGAAGAAATAGAAAACCTAAACAGAGCAATAATGAGTAAGGAAGTTGATTCAATAACCAAAAATCTCCCAACAAAGAAAAACCCAGTATCAACTGGTTTTGCTAGGGAATTATAACAAACATTTAAAGAAGAGTGAATGCCAGTCCTTCTCAAACTCTTCCAGAAAACTGAAGAGAAATTTACAACCCCAAACTCATTTTGCAAGACCAGCACTACCCTGATGCCAAAGCCAGATAAGGACACTGCAAGACGAAACTATAGACCAATATCTGATAAATGTAGATGCAAAAAATGCAAAATATCAGGAAACCAAATTCAACAGCATATTAAAAGGATCACTCACCATGACCAAGTGGAATTCATCCCTGGGATGCAAGGATGGTTCAACGTATGCAAACCAATCCACGTGATACACCACATTAATAAAGTGAAAGTTAAAAATAAACTACACCAGAATTAAAATGAAAACTTAATAAACAATAGAAAGAAAAGAAAAAAACCACAGCATAATCTCAATATGTGCAGAAAAGGCATTTAACGAAACACAAGTCCTTTTATGATAAAAAAAAAATACTTAACAAGTTAAGTACTGAAGCAAGTAGCTCAACATAGTAAAGGCAGCCCACAGCTAACATCATACTTAATGGGGAAAGACTGAATACTCTTTTTCTAAAATCAGGAACAATATGGGCACCTGGGTGGCTCAGTTGTTAAGCATCTGCCTTCAGCTCAGGTCATGATCCCAGGGCTCTGGGATCGAGTCCCACATCGGGCTCCCTGCTCTGTGGGAAGCCTGCTTCTCCCTCTCCCACTCCCCCTGCTTGTGTTCCTGCTCTCACTATGTCCCTCTCTGTCAAATAAATAAATAAAATCTTTAAAAAAAATAAAATAAAATAAAATCAGGAACAATATGAGCACTCACTCTTACCTCTCTTCAACACATTACTGGAAGCCCTAGCCAGAAAGATTAAGCAAGAAGAAATAAAAGGCATCCAAAAATATAAATAAATAAAAGGCATTCAAATCAGAAAGAAATAAGTAAAAATGTCTGTGTTTGCAAATGATATGAATTTATATATAGAAAATCCTTAAGACTCCACCCCCAAAAAAAACCCTGTTAGAACTAATGAACTAATTCAGGATACTAAATCAACACACAGAAATCAGTTACACTTCAATATATGAACAGCATAATATCTGAAAAAGAAATCACACAATCTCATTCATAATAACATCAACAACAAGAAAAATACTCAGGAATAAATTTAACCAAGGAGGTGAAAGATTTGTACTCTGAAAATTAAGACTTTGATGAAAGAAACTGAAGAAGAAACAAATAAAAGGAAAGATATTCTGTGTTCATGAACTGGAAAAATTAATATCGTTAAAATGTCCATATTACCCCAAAACATGTATACCTTCAATACAGTATCTATCAAAATTGCAGTAACATTTTCCACAGAAATAGAAAAAGCAATTCTAAAATTCATTTGGAACTCCAAAAGATCCTGAATAACCAAAGCAATCCCAAGAAAGATAAAGTTAGAAGCACCACACTTCCTGATTTTAAACTACATTACAAAACTATAATTATCAAAATAATATGATACTGGCATAAAAACAGACACATAAACCAATGAAACAGAATCAAGAGTCCAGAAATCAACCCAAGTATATATGGTCACTGATATTTGAAAAGGGAACCAAGAACACCCAATGGAGAAAGGATAGTCTCTTCAATAAATGGTGTTGGGGAAGGTGGGTAATCACACAGAAAGAATGAAATTGGACACTTATTTTACACCACCCACAAAAGTTAACTCAAAACTGATTAAACACTTAAACTTAAGACTTGAAAGCGTAAAACTCCTAGAAGAAAAAAATAGAGGAAAATCTCATTGACGATGGTCTTGGCAACAGTATTCTGGACATGACACCGAAAGTACAATCAACCAAAGCACAAATAAATAAGTAGGACTATAATCAACAACATGAGAGGGCAACCTACAGAATGGGTGAAAATATTTGCAAACCATATCTGATAAAAGGTTAATATCCAAAATACATAAGGAGTTCATACAACTCAAAAGCAAAAAAAAAACAAACAATCCAATTTAAAACTGGACAGAGGAACTGAATAGACATTTTTCCAAAGAAAAGATACAAATGGCCAACAGATATATGAGAAGATACTCAACATCACTCATCATTGAGGAAATGCAAATCAAAGCCACCATGAGATTATCACCTCGCGCCTGTTAGAATGGCAATTATAAAAAAGACAAGAGATAACAAGTGTTGGCAAGGATGTAGAAAAAAGGGAACTCTTGTGCGCCACTGATAGAAATGTAAATTGATGCAGCCACCATGGAAAACGGTATGGAGGTTCCTCAAAAAATTAAAAATAGAATTACCCTATGATCTAGCAATCACTCTTTTGAGTATACATCCAAGGGAAAATCAGGGTCTCAAAGAGAGATCTGTACTCCCATGTTCACTGCAGCATTATTTACAATAGCTAAGATATGTAAACAACCTAATTGTCCTACAGATGAATGGATAAAGCAGATGTAGCATACATATACAACGGGTTATTAGTTAGCCATGAGACTGAAGCAAATTCCCCCATTTGCAACAACACGGATGTATCTTCAGGGCATTATGCTAAGTGAACTAAGTCAGACAGACAAAGAATAGACTGTATGCGATGACTTATATGTGAAATCTGAAAAAGTCGTCCTCATAAAAGCACAGAGTGGAATGGTGGTTCACCAGGGGCTGGGTTGGGGCGGGGGTGGTGGAGATGGCAGTCAAATGTTCAAACTTTCAATTATAAGGTGAGTAAGTTCTGGGGATCTAATGTACAGCACGACTACGGTTAACAATTATATATTTAAAAGTTGCTGAGAATAAATCTTCAATGTTCTCACTACAAAAAGGAAATGATAATTATGTGGGGTGAGCTAACCCTACTGTGGTAATCATTTCATAATATATAAGTCTATCAAATCATCATGTTGTATGCCTTTAACTGACACAATGCTGTATGTCAATTATATCTCAGTAAAGCCAGAATAAAAACTGTAAGGGGTCAAACAGAAGGAAAAGCTCAAATGATTATAGAGCTGCTGGCTCCAAAGTCCTTGAATTGCTGGATAAAATGCAAGCAACCACCTACGTTCAGACTTTCTGTTTTGGGGGGAAAAATGAGCCCTGTTTTTATGGAAGCTGTTGTAAGGCAGGTTTGATGCTACTTGCAGCGTAAAGTACTCATGATGGACTCCCCTGCCCACATGAGAGCCGCATCTGCGGAATGATAAACTTGTTACCAGGCACTGGTTGTGATTGCTCCTGCCTCCCATATTAACCAGAACTGGGGGTGTTCGGGGCCCCTTCTCTGTTTGTATGGTTAATAGAGTGCTGATTCCACTGCACCAGCAGAGCCCACATGGACTCAGAGAGCCACAGGTTGACCATAAAGGTAATCTCCTGTTTTTCCAGGTGAATAAACTGAAGCCCAGAATTGTTACAAAGCTAATTTGAGTGGAAACCAACAATATGCCTCTACAATGCCATGCTTGTATCCTGGTGCACCCCTCCTGGTAGGAAAGAGTCCCTATGCAGTGTTTTCTAAAACGCCCCTTATACAGAAGACGTGAACAGACATTTCTCCAAAGAAGACAACCAGATGGCCAACAGACACATGAAAAGATGCTCAACATCACTCATCATCAGGGAAATACAAATCAAAACTACAATGAGATATCACCTCATAGCTGTCGGAATGGCTAAAATCAACAACACAAGAAACAAGTGTCGGTGAGGATGCAGAGAAAGGGGAACTCTCCTACACTGTTGGTGGGAATGCAAACTGGGGCAGCCACTGTGGAGAACAGTATGGAGGTTCCTCAAAGGTAAAAACAGAACTACCCTATGCTCCAGCAATTGCACTACTGGGTATTTACCCAAAGAATAGGAAAGCACCAATTCAAAGGGATATATGCACCCCTATTTTTATTGCACCATTACTTATAATAGCCACATTATGGAAGCAGCCCAAGTGTCCATCAATAGAGGAATGGATAAAGAAGATGTGAGGGGTGTGTGTGTGTGTGTGTGTGTGTGTGTGTGTGTGTGTGTGTGTGTGTAATGGAATATTACTCAGCCATCAAAAAGAATGAAATTTTTGCCACATGGATGGAGCTAGAGAGTTATAATGCTAAGTGAAATAAACCAGTCAGAGAAAGACAAATACCATATGATTTCATTCATATGCGGAATTTAAGAAGCAAAACGAATGAACAAAGGGGGAAAAAAGAGACAAACCAAAAAGCGGACTCCTAACTCTACAGAACAAACAGATGGTTACCAGAGGGGGGGTGAGCAGGGTATGGGTGAAATAGGTGATGGGAATTAAAGAGTACACTTATCATGATGAGCACCGAGTAATAAATATATGGAAGTGTTGTCATTATACTGTACACCTGAAACTAATGTAACACTGTAGGTTAACTACACTGGAATTAAAATAAAATTTTAAAAACAGGGGCACCTGGGTGGCTCAGTCAATTAAGCATCTGCCTTCAGCTCAGTCATGATCTCGGGGTCCTGGGATCAAGCCCCGTGTCAGGCTCCCCGCTCAGTAGGGAGTCTGCTTCTCCCTCTCCCTCTGCTGCTCCCTGGCACTTGTGTGTGCTCTTTCTCTCTTTCGGATAAATAAATAAAAGTTTTTGGAGAAATTTAAAAAATAAGTACTTAAATAAATTAATTGAAAGCCCCTTATAGGGTTGCACCAACCGATGATCATAGGAAGCTTTAGTGCCCATATGGGGTTGTCAGTACTCCACACCAGTGCAAGGGACCCCCGTGGGAGGCAGCAATGACCAAAATGTGTCATTTAGCTGAAAGAAGGTGGGCTGACAATGCAGTCATTTGGAAAACCATTTAATTTCAGTTGCTGCCAACTACAGATAAGAAGCATATACACAATCACCTAAGCCAGGAGTACCACTTAATAGTTTTTCTAAGTATTTAAATATTACCACTTATTGGTGATTACCTCTGCATATTTGTAGGAAAACAAATAAAATGAAACATATTGCTAGGATATTAAGCCACATTTTGTTGTGACGAATTTAAATAAATTTTATATTTCAGTCTGCCAATTATGTTATTTCTTTCTAGTTTCTGAATATAAGTAATTAAAACAGTAATGGGTCTGTAATCAAAGTTTATATTAGTATTTGGATTATTAAAGTACTGAGAAAATGATTTCCCACAAAACACATTTTTACTTAACTAATTAAATAATTTCCCATTTTACGCTAGGAGAAGAAAAGAGAGTAGAAAATAACTTTGAGGTTTCTAACGTGAGAAACTCAGAGGATGAATTCACATAATTAGAAATACACTAATAGCTGTGGGGAATTGTTTGCAAAAAGAACTGTAATAATTTCCCCTCTCTCTCCATGCCCTTGACTGACTCTTGGCCTGCCCATGTGACTTGCTTTGGTTAATGGAACAATAGCAGATGTGACGTAAGTCAAGAAGACTTGAGAAGTACTTGGGCGTCCATCTCGGGAGCTCTATAATCACAACCGTGTGAATGAGCCCAGGCTAGCCCACTGAATAATAAGGGACACATGGCCAAGTCATCCCCTGCCTCACATGACATAGAGTCAATAACCAAACACGTGAATGAAGCCATTGGGGATGAGCCAACCTCAGCCTAGGTTACCTAGACCAGAAGAACAGCCAGGCAAATACGAAGAAATTATCAATATTTCGCTTTTTTAAAAATGTCTCTTAAGCTTTTAAAATTCTTGTAAATGTTACAAAAGGTATCATGCTTTAAACACTGCATTTATAGAGAGAGAAAAAAGAAAAGATTAAACATCGTATAGCTGGGTTTCTTTGTTCCGTTTGCCATAAAATTTATTGGAAGAATTGTGTACGCTCATTACGTCCACTTCCTTTCTCCTAAATATCCTCAATCTTTCATTGGATTTCCCCGTCTGCTCCACTCTCCCGAACCTGCTTTGAGAATGCCGAACTCCTCTGGCCTACCACTCTTGCCCTTTTCAGTGTCCTTGCTGACTGTGCCTCTTCTTCCCAGTCTCTAAAGTTTGAGCCTCTTGGTTTTCTTTTCTCTTTTTTTTACACCACTTTCCTGTGTAACTCATCCCGTGCCACAGCTTTCAACGCCGTGTGTCCACTCCTGACTCCCACACTTGTATCTCTGACCCTGCCCTATCTTCTGAACGCCTGGCTTCAAGAGCCAACTACCTACTAGACCTCCACCTGGGTATCAAACTAACATGTCCAAAATCAGACTCTTGATGCCCCACCCTGGACAGCCAACATTCCCTTCCGACGGCTTTCCTCGTATCAGTTACTAGCATCTCCATCATTCAGACCAGACTAAAGGATAGAAACCGTCCTCGATTCTTTCCTTTCTCTCACCCTTTAGGCAATCTGTGTTAGTTCTATGCCCAAATATATCACGTGTGCATCCTCTTTTCTCCACCTCCTATTTTAACCTATTAGTTCAAAAGACCTCCGTTCCTTTTATAAGCTACTACAGGAGGCTCCTAAATAGATCCTGTTTTCATTCTTTTTCTACCCTAGTCTGTTCTCCAGCTGCCAAAATGATCACTTAAAAACATCCAACACGACTCTTGGTTTCGGTTCAGGTGATGATCTCAGCGTCCAGGGATTGAGTCCCCACATCAGGCTCCCTGCTCAGCGGGGAGCCTGCTTCTCCCTCTGCCTGCCGCTCCCCCTGCTTCTGTTCTCTCTCTCTCAAATAAATAAAATCTTTTTAAAAAAATTGAACATATATCAGATCATATTCCCACCTTGCTTAAATCCTCCAATGACTTTAAATTTCACCACAAATAAAGTACAAACTCCTTACCGCATAATTAGCCCCTGCATTCCTCTCTGGCCATGTGTAACTCCCCACAAGACTGTCATACCCAGGGGCACCTGGGTGGCTCAGTCGGTTAAGCGTCTGCCTTCGAATCAGGTCATGATCCCGGGGTCCTGCGGGGAGCTTCTCCCTTCCTCTCTGCCCCTACCCCGCTCATGCTCTCTCTGTCTCAAATAAATAAATAAAATCTTAAAAAAAAAAAAAAGAGGGCACCTGGTTGGCTCAGTCGGTTAAGCGTCTGCTTTCAGCTCAGGTCAGGATCCCAAGGGTCCTGGGATCGAGTCCCACATCGGGCTCCCTGCTCTGCAGGGTGTCTGCTTCTCCCTCTGCCCCTCCCCCCACTCGTTCTCTCAATCTCTTGCTCTCTCTCTCAAATGAATAAATAAAATCCTTAAAAAATTAAAATAAAAGTTATAAAATAAAAATTAAAAAAAGAATGCCAAACTCATGAACTTTGCTTTGATTATATTTTTGCTTGTTGCCAACAGTCAATTCAATAAGCATGTATTAAATGATTGAACAGTCATAAAGTGAATAAAGGGCTGTATTGGTACTTGTGTTTTTGATATCATCATTTTTTATTTAATATAACAGAGGTGTATGAAATACATATGCTTTAAAAACTCAGTAAATGTAAGTACCACTATCCATGAAACTCTGCGGTGACAGCCACCAGCAGGCTGGTCAGTGGATGCCTCCATGGAACTGGGGAATCTCAACGGGAATTACGAAATCGTGGAGTTATAAAATAAAATAATAGTGACGTTCTCCTAGATTTCCCATGTATTTATATATTATAAACAGTAGACGTGGGCCAGTATCTTCATACACAGCGATAAGAAGCACAGGATTTAGAGTTGGGCTGGAGATTTCCATTTGACCATCCAGTCTACTCTCTACCAACCCATATTCCATTCTGTGCCCTCAAAACGGAACTATCTGATCTTGTGGCTTAAGGTTGGGTGTGGCCAATGGAAGCATTAACAGGAGATTGGAAGGTGGGGAAAAGAGTAGGGACAGAGTATTTACTCTTCTTTGGCTGGACTATGAGTTGCCATATCCTTCTATCAAAGGCCATAAATTCTGTCTGGTGGTCCTTTCCACAGAGCTACTCTCCCCTGGTTCTGGTCATTCTTTCCCCCCTCTGCTCCCTCATGCTGACACCATTCCTTCTTTGAACCCTGCCCCCACCTTTGTAAATGGCCCCTTTCTTAACTCACCTCGATTACCCAATTTAAATGTGCGATATGGTTTACACTGGGCCCCTGAATGGTACAGTAACTGATCCCAGACTTGGCCCTGAGACACAGAGCACTGAAGTAGCATTCTAGGATACAATGGGTCACAGATTTGAGGAGTGCACAGAGAATTTCCTGGGGACATCGGGAATCCCTAGGGATTCAGTGACATCGCAAAAATTCAAATGATCACACAGTGTAGGTGAAGGGCAAGGTTCTGTGAGAGCAAATGGTTGTGGAGTTTGATCACCATGCAGTGATAGTGAGTATAAAGAGTGTGGATCAGCTGCTGTTTCTCATTACCCCACAGCTCCAGCGCCCCGAGGCCTGACATAACCAGAAGCACAGAGACTCTGGTTTCTCCCCCACCCCCTCAGATTCACAGGGGGAACGACGCGACGTGGCCTCCCTAGCAGGGCTTCCGAAAGACTAGGTGGCAGAGGCCAGAGCTGCAGAGGGTTGAAACCTCCATATGGTGAACTCTGACCAATGAAAGATAGGAGGCAGGAGGTCGGCAGACACCTTCCTCTTCCTTTTTCCTTCCAAAAGACGGGTTCCCAGGAGCAGTGGCTGGCGAAGCCCGTCTGGAGACAAGTCGCATGGCCAAACAGTCAACTATATTTTTCTCTTGAAGGTCTGGCCAGGCTTGTTAATGAATCACCTCGCATTTGCTTTCCCTGCTTCTTTGCCTTGCTTTCCCTTTTCCCTCATGGTTGCTGCCCTGGGATTGGACCTCTCAGTTAGGGGGACATACCATCCAGGTTTGCCTTAGGACTGAGGGGGTTTCCAGGATGGGAGACGATCAGTGTTCAAACCTGGACAGTCACAGGCAAACCCCACTGGCCATAAAGCATTAGGATTGAAGCGCTGTTTTCTAAAGAATCCTGGGTAAACCGACTGGGACCAGTGGGAGCAGACCCCCGGAGTGGATCGTAAGGCTAGATGGAAAAGAGCCTCAGGTCACCGAAGCACTCTCTTGTGATGCAGAGTTCAACTCCTGGCAGGGACACCTGGGACCGGTTTTAGTACATTGCTGGGATGGTTCTTGAAGCTTCGGGCAGACACAATGATGGCTGATGGCAGACAGGCTGGGACTGCCTGGCAGAGCACAAAGAGGTCTCAAGGTCGGGGGGGAGAGTGGAGAAGGTGGCAGTGGATTAACAGAACTGGAGAGCCGCCGTCCTTGACTTTTCTCTGCAGGGGCCACAGGACCCTTCCTTTATTAAAGGAATAAGGAATGCACTCTCGAGAAGGGCAGTGCTTGCTGTGAGCCATCCTCTGCATACCAACCTTGAAAATAAAGAGATGCTGCCACGAACCCCCAGGCTTCCTAATATGAACAGAGGTGCTGGGGGTCGGATCCCTGGCCCTCCAGTATCCACTAGACTGGAGCACCAACAGGAGACCAGGGAACTCAGGGGAGTTATTCACCCAGCACCTCCCTGTGGCGTTGCCACAGGCTAGCTGCATCCCCATGGAAGGTCAAGGCTCCTGTAAGCCAGCCCTCTCCACACAGCCTTTCTGCCTCCAGGTTCACTTCCTCCCCTCTTTCCATGTTAGTCCTAGGAAGCCCTTGTTACTAGCTCCAGGAAACGATGCTGTGACTGTGGGCTTCCCAACACCCCTCTCTACTGTGTAAAGAATCGCTTTCCTTAAATTGATTAATTTGAGTGTACCATCTGTTTCCTGCCAGGACCCCATATACACTTAGAGCACATTTGGAAATTTTTCCCGGAAACCTTAGAGGGAGGAACCAGGTGGCTAGGGAAAAGAAATGGGAGGAAAATTTTTCAGTGTACACGTTTTGAATTTAGAACCACATAAACGCATTACTTATTTAAAAGAACATTCCATACTAATGTACACTTTTTAAAATTTTATTTATTTATTTAAAGTGAGCTCTACGCCCAACATGGGGCTTGAACTCACAACCCCAAGATCAAGAGTCGCATGCTCCCCTGACTGAGCGAGCCAGGTGCTCCTCATGTACACTTTTAATAGCGAGGTTAAGTCTGTGAAAGACAGAGGGGAGATGATGTGGCTTTGCTATCATAAGCTTTGAACATGTGACACAGGATTTCCAGTTCTAGAAATTGATTCTCAAAAAAGAAGTGAAGGTACAAAACTTCATGTACAAGGAGGATTCACCACAGCCTTTCCTTGTACAAAAGAACATTTGCCAACAATGTAAATGCCCAACAATAGGGGCGTTTGGAGAGAAACATAGGACAAACATCTCCGTAGCCATCAAAGATTGTGCTTTTAGAAATATTTTGAAGAACACAGTAGAATGTCATGATAGAAAGTTATAGGGCAGAAAGAGAATACAAACAAGTGTGTATAATTTTGTAAAATGTGTGTGTGTATTAATCTCTATTTTATCAATGAAGGCACCTAGGCAGAGAATAGTTAATACATGAATGTGTTCAAGTTTACAGGACTTATGAATTTGGATTTGGGGGGCTATGAGTAACAGAATATCCAACTTAAAGAACTGAAACAAGAGAAGTATTTACTTTTCTCACCAAGAGATCTGAGGGTGGACAATACTAGGGTTAGTCTGGCTGCTCAATTATATCATTAAAGACCCATATTCTTTCTCTCATTCCACTCTGTCACCTTCAGTGTGTGAGCTTTTTCTCCTCAGCTTTTCTCCTTAGGTCACAAAATGACTGCTGCAGCTCCAACTGTCACATCATCACAGGCAATGACCCAAGCAGGAAGGCCTTAGGAGCCAACTGGGTTCTATCAGGCTCTTGGTCTGGGTTAGCTCTTTGCCATGGCTTGCACCCATGATACAACCCAGGGTTCTTCCAAATATATCTGCACTGCACGATGGGCTGCCTTATCATAAACTGGACTGTTCTTGCTGAAAAGACTTGAAACAAACCCAGAAATAAAAGTCAAACCTGTAATGGATTCTCTTCATCTGTAAAATGAGTAGGTTGAACGAGATAATCTCTGAGGTCCCTTCCAGCTCTGCCGGGCTCCGATGCGAAAAAAGCCTGGCAGAAAACCCACCAAATTATTAACTGTGGTTAATTTGGGATAGTGAGATTATTCATTTTCTTCGTGATTTTTCTTCTTGCCCAAATTTTCTGTAATGACTATGTGTTATTTATGTAATGAGGAAATTCATCATTTTTTTTAAATACCATAAATGTTCTAAACTAGGAAACTGTTTTAAACTAACTTTACAAATGTAGTATGTGGGGTTTTTTAAGTTTGTCTGCCAATAGTTCAGCCTCTTTTCTTAAGACTTATTCCCATACTTTAACCACCCCGGTGTGTAGGAATAATTGTCATCTGCAGTTATAGTTATGGGCATCCTAGTAAAATAGTGGACATAGGTTAAGGGCAAGTGGTAAGCAATCTATTTCTTCTCATGTGAGTTTGACTGCCTTAAACAACTGAAATTCCTCCAAGAAAAGACACAGAATATGTGGGTAAATTCATCATGCATTTAACTACCTGTAAAACATAGTTACAAATCGGAGGATTGTGAAAGTAATCACATTTAGATTTCCAAGACTCTCAGAACTGCATACCAATCCTTGTACTTTGTTTCTCATGGAAACTGAGTTGTCTTTCAACAATTCCAGAGGTCTTTGGGTCTAATGTACCTCACAAATTCCTTACCATTCATGAGACATGGACCTGTTAAAAAAAAACAAACAACAACAACAACAACAAAACCAAGAAGGCGAGTTAATGTTTTTACTGGAAACAAATACAGTCAGTTGAGTTTCCTATAGTGACAGACTCTCTTCATTCATTTTTGAGAAAATGTCTGCCAAATACCCGCATCAGAAGCACTGTAGTTTGTCTCTATCGGTCGTTTTTGTTTGTTTTTTTTTTTTAATTAAGTAGTCTCCACGCCCAGGGTGGAGTCCAATGCAGGGCTCGAACTCACGACCCTGAGATGGAGACCTGAGCAGAGATCAAGAGTCTGATGCTTAACTGACTGAGCCACCAGGTGCCGCTATCAGTCATTCTTTCAAGTAAAAATGGTGCTCCCCGAACGAAGCAAAGAATTCAGTTCACAGCTCAAACAATCCCACAAGTCCTTTGCTTGAGACAACCACCATCCTTTGGTATGCCGCATAAAATCTATTTCATTAAAAAAAAGATATGTGTTTGAGGATTGAAATTTAACAAAATTAACCACTTTTACTGCATATTCAAGGACATTGCAAGTGAAACTGCCTTTTTTTGGCAACTATGTGGAGATAAGAATATAATGTCTATTAGTACAGGTTGGTGTCAGTGCCTTAATTTGTGTTAAGAAGTTAGCAGTTTTGCCCACATTTGCTTTTACACCATGAATGCACTTGCAACACAAAGAAAAATGCAAATAAAGTCTCGGTATTATTATTTTGACCTCATGGGATTCCCAGGGGTCTGCAGACCACATTTTGAGAAACGACTGCTCTCGACTATGGACAGGTAAAATTCAATTTTAAAAATAACTAAATTAAGAAGGGAAATAAAACCAGGACAAAAATAAATTATATTTGTGAATTAATCAAGTAAAAAAAATAGACTCTCATCCCTTAAATAAATATATTCTACAGTATCAGTGATCTCTGTAAGTTAAGTCTTGGGTAATAATAAATGAAAAGGTAATTTGGATTCTTATACATTTTTTTCAAAAATAATTTATTTTTCTTACTAGGCAACGTTCTATCACCCTACCAAATTTTCAAACACATTATTATGCTAGTTTGTTAATTATTCTCCCTACCCCATCCCCACTCCACCCTGAGTTTCTTGAGATTAGAGACTATATATTATTCATAACTAAACTAACGCTTGGCACATAGCAGGTGTTCCATAGATGTTTGTTCTACTGAATGAATATATTTATCAATCAATCAAGAAACAATATGAGTTTTTAAAATTAAAACTGTAGGGGCACCTGGCTGGCTCAGTTGGTAGAGCATGTGACTCTTGATCTCAGGGTTGTATGTTTGAGCCCTACATTGGGTGTAGAGATTATTTATAAATAAAATCTTTAAAAGATAATTAAAACTGTATGCAAGCTAGTTGAAATAAGAAGTTAATATATAATTTTCTTCAGAGGCAGATATATTTAAAGAAATTACCTAAAAATTAACTCCAATGAGTTTGTAAAGTATTGCCAATTAAAGAGAATTTTGCCCAACATAACTTGTAGTCAAAAAATTATTTAATTACTTCATTTTTCTCTATTCTTTCTTAGCCCACTAAATATCAAAAGCAGAATGTTTGCAATACAGACATTAAGTCTCGTGCCCTGGGAATCGAAGTCTACTCTTCACTAGAGTACAGCAGTTACTGATTGCTTCAAAACAAACCACCCTAAAACTTGACTTACAACAACAGCCATCTAATTTGCTCAAGATTCTGTAGGTCAGCAACCGGGGCTGGATTCAGCTATGTAGTTCTTCTGCGGGCCTTGCCATATGTAGTTTCAGTTATCTGGTGGTTCAACCGGGACTGAATGGTCTAAGACGGCCTCACTCACGCGTTGGCAGCTGGTGTTGGCTATTTACTGGGCCATGAGTCTCTAGCTGACTGGCCCAGGCTTGTTTACATGAAAACTGGATTCTAAAAGCAGCAAAAGAGTAGGCAAGACCCCAATGCACAAGCACTTTACTATCATCTGCCTGTGTCCCATCCGCTAATGTCCCATTGGCCAAAGGAAGTCACATGACCAAGCCTAGCGGCTCTGAAGAGGGCGGGGCGAGGGCGGGGCGGGGGCGGGGCGGGGACTCCCAACGGCAAACAGGGACGTGCGGTGCCTGGAGGGCTGGTAATTTAACCATAAACCCCAAGGAGATTAGGAGCAGTGTTCTCTTCCTACAGACAACAAATAACAGCTAAAACTAAACAGAAAAGTGAACCAGTCATGCTTCTGGAGAAACGACATTTTCCTAAGAGTATTATAACCTAGTCTAGGACGTCTGCAATTTTTCTCAATGTCACAAAATTCTAAAGACAATCAATTTGAAAATCCAGGTGTCATCAAACATTTTGAGAAGAGAGAAGTCGTACGATTACATGATGATAGTGTTCAGCAGCTTCGAAAACTTGTTAACTTGGCCCTTAAGCTTTGAATGAGCACATTTGTAGACAGGAGTTTGAACCATCTGACCTTTAATGTTCTTTTCCAATACTGAGATTTTTATGATAAACCGTTTAGTAATCAGTCTATTACAGCCCGTTCTGGCTTGGCTGAGAAAATGCCCTTTTTCTTACAAGCTTATACACATACGCCTCTGCATAAAGCAGAGCTCGGAGACAAATGACAGTTCTGTTTCATAATATTTGTCTCCTGACAGAAGAGGACCAGCTCTTGAGTTATTGCCTCATTAGTGAAAATAAAAATCATTGACAACTCCCAGGATTATGGGAATGGAAATATTGAAACTTTGATTTACAAGGGCTATTTCTGACTTTCATTTTTCTTTGAACACCAGAAACTTGGCTTTCTCTGCCCCTATTCCTAGATTAGTGGAAAGGCTATAGAAGGAAATGTTGAAGGTCAGAAGTAGCAAAACAATTTTGGGCACTGACAGAAAAGAAAAAAAGTAATCATTATCGTGTTTCATGATGATGAGAACAGAAAATATAAATAATTGTCATTGTTCTCTAAAGAATTCACGCGTAGAGTTACAGTGCTTCTCTCATAGGACATGATGAAAAGAGAGCTTGGCTGACCCAGAATTAGATCCCCAAGTTTTTCATTTGCTCTGCTAGCACAACAAAGTTTATGGGCAACTTATAATTGCCTGAGTGCCCAAAGGTTATGGATCAATCACTCAGACTGCCAGTCATGCCAACGCCCGAGCCTGGGAATAGTCAGAGAGGCTTGGGATCTTTTTTTCACTAAGTCAAGATGGCTTATTGTTAGATTTGGAGGAAAAACAGAGTGAAAGGAAAATGCTATCGACATACTTAGTGAGAAACATCATTTATATCTGACAGTAGCACATTTTTAATAATGAGGCCAGCAGGGAAAAGACAGAGAGGAGGAAAGATCTTACAAGGAGAGTTCTGCTCAGCAAGCCAACTCAGCTGTGTGAAGTGGACCCAAAAGTCCATGGGGGGGAGGGGGGAGAATATAATATTTTAAAAATGCAGTGTGCAGCGTTCACATTTATTTTCGGGGGGAGGAAATGCTTGAGAATCAACCCCACTCACTAACTTCACCTCATCTCACCTCATTTATTCTTGCCAGCTAAAATGTCTTCGTTACACACATCTGAAATCTTTTTTTATAACGGAGCTTGTTTTTTTTCAATTGTTCAAATATTCGACATCACCTTTTTAAAAAAATGGAAATTTCACTTTGCCACAGGTTGGTATTAGGTTGAGTCGTACGGGATTGCCAATATTCTACTATCTCTGGCTCTAAAACAGCAACCTCATATTGTTTAGTTTCACAGGTGTGTCTATAAGTAAGTATACAGTAGCTATGTGATATTTTCGGTGTTTTATATTTGTAGGGATAGGATGAATTATTTAAGAGGTGGTCCTGAGACTTATCAGACAAGCATTTGAGAAAAAGTGAAGAGTCCTACATCAATCCATATACAAAAATCAACTCCAGGGGTGCCTGGGTGGCTCAGTCGTTTAAGCGGCTGCCTTCGGCTCAGGTCATGATTCCAGGGTCCTGGGATCGAGTCCTGCATCGGGCTCCGCGGGAGCCTGCTTCTCCCTCTCCCACTCCCCCTGCTTGTTTTCCCTCTCTTGCTGTGTCTCTCTCTGTCAAATAAATAAATAAAATCTTAAAAAAAATCTTTAAAAAAATCAACTTCAAATATTACCATTTAGCTAAATGTTAAAAATATAGAAAATGAAGAGAATTTGGATATTTACATAATTTGGATGTTTACATAATTAAGTGCAAAAAGCACTTATCAAGAAAGCATATGAAAAACGCCGTAATAAATTTAACTAAGATTCTTTAAGTGCCAAAGCATCAATACATCTCTTTTAGAAAGTCTGTAAATAAAATTAAAGTACAGTTTTAAAAGTGGGGAGAGTAGTTGCAACATATATAGTGGAAAAAAGCTGAGACCCTTAATATCTAAAGAACTCTTAGCTATCAATAAGAAAGATAAACACTCCAATTAAAAATGAGCAATTTCCAAGAGGAGACATACAAATCCCAGTAACCTTCACAATCAAAGGGCAATTGCAAACATTAATGAGATATCAAGTATCACCTTTGAAATTAATAAAGTAAAAAGAATGACGCCCCAAGCATCAGTAAGAATACAGGAAAATAAACGTTCTCATACATAGCTGGCGAGGTGGGGCTAACTCCATGATTTCTAATGGGCAATTGGTAATTTGCATCAAAAAATGTTAAAACTCTGCATCTCTTCTGAACCCACTTTTGCAAGTTAGCTTAAGGATAAAACCACAAAGATGTCCAAAGTGACATGTGTCAGTATTTCATCACAGTGAAAATTTGGAAGCTAACTAAATGTTCTAAAATAATGGAATTGCTCAGAAATCGCAATGCATACAAAGGAAAAGACTATGCCAGGGGTCAAACTGTGTCATAAAAAATATTTCTAGGCATGAGGAAAGATATACTACTTACATGAAAAGGGGGGGAAAAAAAAGCAGGCTATCAGCCAATAGACGCACTGTACATCCCCAGGGTGGGGGCAGGATCCACACCAGAATTGGCACTGCGTACAGAGGCTTAGTTCCTGGACTTGGCCGATCACCTGACACCCCCGCGATTCTGAGATGCGTGACAGTGATGTCACTACCTACCCAGAACACAATGCTATCCCAATTTAACCTCCTTCTCTGGACTGGGGGATGGACCATCTAGAATCATTGTGACACAGTTCTAGGTTGTCATGGTAGTGGTGGCTTAGGGCGGGGTGACATAAATCCCACTTTGTGGGCTGGAGGAAATATGGCTTCACTGAACACAATAGGAGTAATGAATTATTGTTATACCAGGGGCACGCCTCTCCCTACCCCCAACACTCCCATTCCCTTTCTCCTGCTTTGTTTCTTCTCCATATACATCACCTTCTAATACTTTCTAGAATTTACATACTTATTTTTATTATCTGTCTCCCCCTACTGGTATGAAGGCAGAAATTTTTGTTTGTTTTATTCACTGTATATGCCCAGCACCTAGAACAGTACCTGGTCCACAGCAGGACCTCAATAAATATTAAGTACATGAATGAATGAATGAATGAATGAAAGCTTGTATTTACTATATGCTTTCCATTCATCGGGCACCTTAATTCAATTAGTTAAGGAGAGCTTTTAGGAGAAAAGAGATCAGAAACCATATGTGGGGTAGTGGGGAAAGGGAGGAGCGGTGGCTCACCCTCCTGGCCTTGCCCGTGGTTGTGAGGGTGTTGGGTAAGACTTGATAAGTGATAAGCGAGACAAACGTCTCTTTGAATGCAAGTGTGGGGAGTTGTCTCTCTCTCCCCACCAACTGTCCCCGGGAGACGCTGCCCACTGAGTACACAGTAAGGACCCCAAAGTGAGAGAGCTAGGGACACCTCTCTCATTCACTGTGTTCTACATTCAAAGCTGATGGGCACTTGACCAGTAATCCAGAATCCCACATCAGGGAGCAGAAGAGTGGCCTTAAATTATGTCTCAATAATGAGTACAGTTCCAGTACTGAGCTGATATTCATAATGGTGGTCATTTCTAATGAATTTTTTATTTTATTTATTTTTTTAAAGATTTTATTTATTTGACAGAGAGAGACACAACGAGGGAACACAAGCAGCGGGAGGGGCAGAGGGAGAAGCAGGCCTCCCGCCGAGCAGGGAGCCCGATGCGGGGCTCGATCCCAGGACCCTGGGACCATGACCTGGGCCGAAGGCAGCCGCTTAACGACTGAGCCACCCAGGCGCCCCTCTAACGAATTTTTTAAAATCCACCTTTTTGGTCTTACTACTTAGAATCCCTCTTTTTCTTTCTATATTCAAGTTCGTCATTCTCAGAAGGATCACACTTTTACGCTAGAAAGATTAGTTCTTTGAATCATACCTCATAATCACAACTCATTATATTTTCCTGCTGAGCCAGATCAGCTCTGCGCTTATTTGGGTAGAAGTGAAGTTTAAGAACGTGTGTGCTGTCCTCCTCTCCCCATGTTATCTGTCGTAACTACTGGCTTTTGCCTCTTTTGCTGATCATTAGTTTGAATGTGCCTACAATGACTCACGCCTTCATTTCCACCATTAACAACAGAAAAAAAGATGCCTCCTCCCGCGAGTACAAAACAGCCAGGTTTTACAACGTGAACAGGAACTTCAAAATTATCGCCAGTTCCTGACATGCAAATAATTCTTGTAGAATTGCAGTTTTTCCCGTCCAAATTATACTTGAAAAACTACCGGCTTCCTAGAATAAACTCTATGTAATGTCCAGCTCATGCCACCCCCACAATAACAGGAAGAATACTGCCTCATATTTCTCCCTTGAAAGGCAATGCAGTCTAGTTGATAAGAGATCAGAGCAGACACCGGAAAACCTGATTGTATTTATGACTCTATTTCTTAGACACTGTACTTTTTTTCTTTTCCTCTCTTGGCCTCTTCCCCCTCCTCCCTGCTCCTTCCCATCTCTTCTCTCCCTCCCCAACCCCTTTCTCTCTCTCTCCTCTGCCTCTCTCCCTCTCAGTCTGTCTCTCTCTCTCTCTCTCCCCTTCTAAAATGAAATATTTGGGGGCACCTGGGTGGCTCAGTCAGGTTAAGCATCTGACTCTTGATTTCAACTCGGGTCATGATGGGGTGGTGAGATCAAGCCCCGTCGGGCTCCGTGCTCAGTGGAGAGTCTGCTTAAGTTTCTCTCTCGCCCTCTCCCTCTGCTCCTCCCGCCTCTCTAAAATAATAAATCTTAAAAAAAAATGGAATATTTGTTACAAATAAATTCATACTAGAAACCACAATACCAAGTGATGCCAGGAAGGTGGAGGAAGTGGACCTCTCATACGTTGCTTGTGGTAGTAGAAAATGGCACAACCATTTGGGGGAAAGGTTCGGCAGCTTCTTATAAAGTTAAAACATGCATCTCATGTATGGCCCAGCAGTTCTGCTCCTAGGTATTTGCCCCAGAGAAAGGAAAAGAGTTATCCACAAAAAGACTGACAGAAGATGCCGGAGCCGCTTTCTTCATATCTGCAAACTAGAAACTACACTAATGCCCATGAACAAATGAATGCATACACAGATTGTGGGATGTCCATACAAAGGATTACTGCTCAGCCTACAAAGCAATGAACTGCTGATACATGGACTAACCTGGATGAATCTCACCAACATTGTGTTGAGTGAAAGAAGGTAGACACAAAAGAGCGCATACTATAGAGTTCCCATTTATATGAAGTTTTAGAACACATAAAACTAATCTATGGTGATAGAAATAAGTTCACTAGTTCCTTGGGGCAGCAAGGATGGCAGTGGTGAAGGCGGACTGACCTCAAGGGGAGTAAGGAAACTTTCTGGTATAGTGGAAATGCTTTTTATCTTTACCCGTGTAGAACTTTTAAGGTTGTTTATATTTGTCAAAACTCATCAGACTATATACTTTATACCTATGCATTTTATTGTGTGTAAATTATAACTCACTAAAGTTGACTGAAAAATTCCGACTGGGTTCTAGGCAAGAGTTGAGAAGAAAAAAATTTTTCCCCTGAGTACACAGGTGGATCCTATCTGTAAGTTCACGTATCGGTAGGCTAGAGGAGGTGACTGAATCAGTGAGGTCACAGGTATGTTGATAAAACTGCTATCTGCTCCATCAAGTTCAACAGACAGTGAGGGCTTAAATCTGCAGTGTAACATGTTAGACATTATTAGAGATAGAAAAGGCAATTCAAAATCCCCACCCTCAAGTTCCTGCTAATTCTTTTGGGCCGAGTGGTGATTAAAAAAACAATAGGCAGGGGGCGACTGGGTGGCTCTGTCGTTGAGCGTCTGCCTTCGGCTCAGGTCATGGTCCCAGGGTCCTGGGATCGAGTCCTTCATCGGGCTCCCTGCTCGACAGGGAAGCCTGCTTCTCCCTCTCCCGCTCCTCCTGCTTGTGTTCCCTCTCTCGCTGCGTCGCACTTTGTCAAATAAATAAATAAAATCTTAAAAAAAAAATAGGCAGGCGCTCAACTAATTATTGTAAAATAAAGAATAATAAAAGGGTTCCATGGGATCGTACTTAATGCCTACTTACTCAATTCATGGAAATGTCACAATCTCTTGGATGTCTTGTGGTTCCTAAGTCCCTGGGAGGAATTCTGAGGGGTATTGTGCAGCCCAAGAATGGATTGGCACTGGGATTAAGACTTTTTCACAAAGAAGCTGGGACAGGGTTACCTTCCCTCCTCCTGGGGAAAAAAAAAAAAATGACCAGGAACGTAAAAACCAAGCCTAGGAGGGCGGTGAGTCAAAGGATGGCACCTAATTTGAGACCCACGGGTAAGACTGATGGAAGATAGTTAATATGATTGTCAAGATCAGGGCTATGCAGAACAGCTTCCCATGGTCTTAGTCTAGGTCTTAATTAAGCAGAGTTGTAAGACTGGAAATGCAAATGGATTCATCAGAGTAGGTCACCTTCGTGGCTTCACACAATCAAGTTTCTTTTCTTCCTCCCTCAAAGGGCTATGCGGGCATTCTTCTCTGAGCAGCCGTCCGGGACCCCTGTCCTCCAGATGATGACTCAGGAACCCAGAGACTTTCATTTTGTGACTCTGGTAGCTCTGGTGCCATCTAGTTAACAGATAGACCATTATGTGGAATGTTTTCTAGGTTAGGCCTAGACGGGCACACATCCACTGTGCCCAAATTCCACAGACCAGAGCTCAGTCACATCATCCCACTCAGACAGATGCAAGGGTGGCTGAGAAATTTGGTTTAGCTGTGTGCCCAGCACACAGAAGAGCCAGACTGGTGACCACCAACAGTCTTGACCACAGCAAGGCTACCTATTGAGCAATTTGAGAACTCTCAATGTCCAATGTTCAATTACCCGGAGGCAGCTGAAAGATACACAGTGGGGGCTGGAGATGGGGAAGGTAGGATGCATTCTCCACTTGAGATAAAAAGTGCTGTGCTCCTCCTGGGGAATAGGGGAGCAAATCATCAACACCTGAAACTAGAAGAGCCATTTAGGGCACAAAACAAACGCAAGGTTCCCCAAGAGGCAGAGGAGAAAAATAGCAGAGGTTGGGGGTCTCCATAACTCTGCCAAGACATGACAAAATGGCCCCTATGCTTTCAGAACCCCCAAGCCTGTAGCGGATGCGTTGCTCAGAGCAGGAGCAGTTTGGATTGGATCGACTGGACTGAATTGTCAATAGACAGCATTCCAGGAGTTTAGCTGGGAGCTCTAACCAGACACTGCTCACGTTATTAGTCGGGCTCTTGTTTTTTCCCTCTATGTAGACTGAAAAATGAAGGGCACTGGCTCAAAAACTTAAACATGGAAGTACCCTATGATCCAGCCATCCTACTTGTGAGTCCATACCCCAAAGAATTAAAAGCAGGGACTCAGATACTTGCACACCCACGTTCATGGCAGCTTTAGTCACAATAGCCAAAAGGCGGAAACAACCCAAATGTCCATCAACAGATGAATGGATGAACAAAATGTGATATACACAGGGGCGGTGGAGCATGCGACTCCTGATCTTGGGGCCGTGAGTTTGAGCCCCGCGTTGGGCATAAAGCTTACTTAAATAAATAAACAAACAAATAAACAAATAAAAATTCAATGTGCACATGCAGTGGAGTATCGTTCGGCTTTAAAAAGGAAATTTTGACACGTGCTACAACATGGATGAAACTTGAATACAGTATACTAAGTGAAATAAGCCAGACACACTAAAACACACACACACCCAAATATTACATGATTTCACTTAGCAAAGTCTCGAGGATAAGCAAATTCAAAGAGGTCGAAAGTAGAATAGAGGTGACCAGGGGTAGGGGGTGGCAGTTATTGTTTAACAGGTATAGACTTTCTGTTTGGGATGATGAGAAAGTTCTGGAAATGGATAATGGTGATGACTGGACAGTGCTGTGACTGCTCTTAATGCCACTGAATTGTACACCTAAAAATGGTTAAAAGAGTAAATTTCATGTTATGTATATTTTATCACAAGAAAAAAAAATGTTCCCCCAAAAGTGAAAGGCACAGGCTGTCTATTAGAGAAACCTGTTAAGAGCCACGGAGAGAAGGATTCCAGTTGGTAAATGGGGATGGGAGGAATCCAGTAAGGCTTCATGGGAGAGAGAGTTGCATCACCTGGGCCCTGGGAAACTTCTGGATGGAGATTAGAAGAGCAAAGAGGGAGGATACAATCCGGGCTGTGGGGAAATGTGAGCAAGGGCAGAGTCATAAAAGTACGCAACATATCTAAGAAAAATGGAGAGCGGTTCAGTTTATTCATTGCATCTCCTACTTTCCCCTGCTGGCGGTGCTAATATTCTCTCCTTGGAGCGGTGTTCAGGGAGGGCGAAGTTGTTCAGCACTCCCTAGACTGCATGCACCGCAGAGAACAGAACTAGTGGGCTTAACCTGAACAGGAATAACCCTCAGCAGTCTGCACAGAAATGTTTCCACTTGACTCCTACTAGGGGAGTTAACAGAACTATATAAGAAACAAGTGTTATCTTTTTCAAGGGGAGGGAGTCATTGTGTTCTGAGGAATTTCATCCACAGAATCTGTTTATGTTGTCAGAGGCAGGGATGGATAATGTTTCTGAACTGGTATCTACAGTGTTCTCTCCCCTGGGGTTCCTCCTTTGTTACTCCCTGCTCAAGCCTCTGGGTAATCGTGTGCAAGGGGCCTCAAGGGAGAGATGCAACAGGGTGGTGTGGTTTTCTGGGTTTTGTTTTTTAATTGAGGCATTAGTGACATATATTCGTTTCAGACAGGGTGGTGTTTTAGATCCTTAACAAAAGTTAGGCAAGGCTCTTTTCTCTGGACAAGGCATCATTTTGATGCTCTTAAAACCAACAAGATAGTTTCTGAACACCGGTAGTCAGGTTTGCTTCTTTGTGTCTGTGGGATTTTAACTTTTTATTCTCTGTCCAAGACAATTCTAAGCCATGTCAAGTAGTGTATTATCTGCACAGCTTCCAACCTTCTGCTGGAGATGGACTTCATCTTCCTATTTCTGAACTGCTCTGCCTCGTGAGCTGCCTTAGCTTACCTGATCTGAGGAGCGGACTGACCTCACCCTACAGCCCAGCCCTGGAGGCCTGTAAGATACACTCTTTGAAAGGAGAGAGATCTTCCGACCTTTTTGTTCCTTGTCCTGGGGCAGAAATAAAGAGGGGGGAGACAGCCCAGCTGACCCTCATGCCTTATCCAGGGGCGGTCTCTCTCTAGTAACTGCATCAAACAGGAAGTGAACATAATTTCTCAAAACATATTTTCATAGTAGAAAAATGAGGCCATACTCTAGCCAAGTGATCAAAATTAACACCCCAAGTAAAAGGCAAACAGACACGGTGTGCCTCCAGATGAGATACCCTGAGACCTTAACGTCCCTGGAAACTATCCCCTGGTTGCTTTCGGGAAATTCGGGCGCATCCTTGTAATTAATTCCTTTGGTAGAAAGATGTACCCTCCCTGTCTCTCCCAAAGCAGTACTTCTTAAACTTTATTGGGGATCTTGCTCAAATGTAGAGTCTGGTTTAGTAGATCTGGGGTGAGGCTCAACATTCTGCATTTCGAATGAACTCTTAGGTGACCTGGATGTTGCTGGTCCTGCAGGCTACATTTTGAGTAGCAAGGTCCTAAAGCAGGGGTTCTCAAAGTGTGGTCCCTGGACCAGCAGTAGCAGTATCACCTAGGAACTTGTTAGAGATGCACATTCTCAGACCGGCTTCCAATACCTACTTGATTACTCAATCAAGAACTCTGGGCATGGGGTCCAGTCCAGCGGGGGCCAGAACTAGGATTAGGCAACATTTAAGGAGGCATCTACTTCTTGGGTTCATGCGAGTGCAAGGTCGACCTGAGTACAGCAATCCGTGTCTTCCAAGTCGTCCAGAAGATTCTGATGCAGGCCAGAGTTAGGGAACCATTATCTCCTTTCTTCTCACTACATCACTTCACTGCAATAGCAGCCTAACTGTATTTAAATTATCTGGGCCCCGGGGGGTGCCTGGCTGGCTCAGTCTGAAGAGCATGCGACTCTTGATCTCGGGATCGTGAATTCGAGCACCATGTTGGGTGTAGGGATTACTTTTTTCAAAATTAATTTTAAAAAATTATCAGGGACACACCTCAGACCCATGGAATCAGGACTTTTGGGGGCAAAAAGGTGTTCATCTGATCCATAAAGGGGTATGAATGAGAATGCTCATCAAAGAACTGTTTGCCATGGCAGGACTTAAGAAAAAAAAAATGTATCAACCATGATACATTGGATAAGCAAAATGCATGCAGTCATACTGCAGTTAGAAGCAAAGAACTAGAGGGGCGCCTGGGTGGCTCAGTTGGTTAAACCGCTGCCTTTGGCTCAGGTCATGATCCCAGGGTCCTGGGATCGAGCACCACATCGGTCTCCCTGCTCCTGCAGGAAGCCTGCTTCTCCCTCTGCCTGCTGCTCCCCCTACTTGTGCTCTCTCCCTCTCTCTCTCTCTCTCTCTCTCGCTATCTCTCTCTGTGTGTCAAATAAATAAATAAAATCTTTAAAAAAAAAAAAGCAGCAAGGAACTAGAGGGACACCTGGGTGGCTCAGTCAGTTAACCACCTGACTCTTGATCTTAGCTCAGGTCTTGATCTCAGGGTCGTGAGTTCAAGCCCGGCATTGGACTCCACGCTGGGTGTGAAGCATACTTAAAAAAAAAAAAAAAGGCAAGGAACTAGATGTACCATAGAGCAATGTGACAAGGGCAGAAAAACAAAGAGACAAAAATTGTGAGAGACGTGCTTTAGAGCACAATACCACTTATGTAAAATTAACATGAATGCATGTTTTTAAATACACTATTTCACATTGTATGTTAATAAAACATAAATAAATAAATACACTATTTCTTTTCAAATAAAGATCCATGAATAGAGAGGGGAGCCGAGTTGAAGTGGAATGGGAGTGAGGACCAGGGATAAAGGGGAAAACATTGGTAAATAATGAGACAAACAAGTAAGCATAAAAGGGAAGAGCTTTGCCCAGGCAGAGATGAAAATGTGCTTTAAGTTGAGGAACATGATTAACTCAACTCCAACATGAGGTCCACTAGTTGGTATGCAGAAATCTCTGCAGATGGAGTCAGGAAATCCATTGAAAACAAGACCCCCAGATGAGTCCGCTGCATACCGCCAACATCCTTAATTCCAAAGCGTTTTTATTTTTTAGCACTTCCTTGATTTGGCCACTACTTAACTCTCCAGTCACCCTGGCTTCCATGTTGCAATCCAGTAATACAGCAAATGTCATGATGTGTCCCACCCCCAGATCTTATTCATGCTGTGTCTCCTGCCTGGAGCCCCCTCCCCCCCCTTTTTTTAAGTAATCTCTAGGCTCAACATGGGGCTGGAAATTCCGACCCAGAGATCAAGAGTCAGATGCTCTACCAACTGAGCCATCCGTGCGCCCCTGGAACATTTTCATCTTCCTTCACCTGGCTAACTCTTATTTATTCTTTCCAACTCAGCGCAGGTACCATCTCGTCGGGAAAGTCTCTGACCCCTCTGGCTGGGTTAAGCTGATCCTCTGGCATTCACAGCACTGGGTTACTTGGTGGTTACATATTATGCTGAAATTGATTTGTGTGTTTTTAAACCTCTCCAGCCCAAGGACTCGCCCTTACCCCCTTTTGTACCATAGTGCCTGTTAATATGGTGCCTGTGATTTGATGGTGTTTCAAACGTGGTACGGCTTAACCAGCACCAGGAATGTTATTTATGTATTCATTCACTTACACAAGACGTTGTTCAGAAAGGACTGAAGGCAGCACTTGAGAACTAAACTCCCGAGAAAGAGAATGTGGAATTTCACTGTAACAGCCACCAGCAAAGTCAGCCCTCCGCAGCCACAGGCTTCCATCATGGCCGCCTATCCTCACAGACCAAGCTCGGAGCAGGAGCCTGTGGTTCTGGCTGTGTCCGGTTACCGAAAGATCTCCATCCCTGCCTGCTACTGCCATCTCCAGGGGACTGCTTGATTTTCACCCAGCTGCAGGACTCCAGCTGCCAGGAGAAAGTCACAGCTCTGGAGTAAAATCACCTTCATCAATTAATGGAAAGACAGCTCATTCTTCCCTCTTCTTTTTCAGGTCTCTGAGAGAGATGTTGCACAGCCCTGTGTCTTCCGGTCAGGTAGAGATCAGAGACCATTTTACACTGCTTCCTCATCGACACCAAATAATTTCGGAATTTACAGCCTCACAAGAAAACTCCAAAATATTAGGCCGCCTTTACAAAATCAGGGACTTACATGATGGATTGATGCAGGAAATCGGGAAGTTCATTAGAAGATTCACGGGGCGCCTGGGTGGCTCAGTCGTTAAGCATCTGCCTTCGGCTCAGGTCATGGTCTTGGGGTCGAGCCCCGCATCGGGCTCCCTGATCTGCGGGAAGCCTGCTTCTCCCTCTCCCACTCCCCCCGCTCGTGTTCCCTCTCTCACTGTGTCTCTCTCTGTCAAATAAATAAATAAAATCTTTAAATAAAAAAAAGAAGATTCACGAACCCTCCACTGAGAAAACATTTGCAGTTATAGTCATGCTCCCTCCCCTCCCACAGAAAGGAAAATAACTGTTTTATTTAAATCAATGTCATGAATGTTACAAAACAAAAAAACAAACCCTGAAACACGGAGTCTAAAACGAATTTGCCTCTCATTTCCAGAATATTCTTTAGTCTTATATCATTACATTTGTAAAAGAATCATCATAAAGGATAGGTTATTTGTTTTAACAGGCAAAATTATACTTGCTTAATGACAGGAAACATGGTTTGGTAAAATCCAAATTCAATTAGCTAAAACCACCTTTCCTATAATCTGTTAAGGTGCTATCTCACAATGAATCAAATAATCAAGGGGAAAAAAACAATCAAGGAAAAAACCGGGATACTCGCTAAAGCAGGATTTCTCAGCCTCAACATTATTGGTATTTTGGGGGGGGTCATTCTTTCTTGCTGGGTATGGGGGCCGTTCCACGTGTTGTAGGATGTTTAGCAGCATGCCTGCGCTCTACCCACCAAATGTCCACCCACCCTCAGTCATTGACAATCAAATATCCCCTGGGTGAAGGAGGGAAGCAAAATCACCCCCCCATCAAAAACCACTGCACCTGAGGTAGACACAAAGCCATTCACAGATAAGATACAGATTATAGAGTCCGTAAATTAGAACATGACACAGAATACACAAACCTCTCCCCTGGTCCAAACCCCAAACCCCAAAGATTGGTCTTCCCCAATGCAAAGGTGTCAAACTTGCCAATACTATATTTGGGAGCAGATCCTTTTCTTAATAGCATTTCAAAATCTAGCCAAGCTATATCTGATAGAGGAAGTCTATCTTGCAATAATTCACATGTTCTTTCACTCAAAAAATAGACCCCTCGATTTTGGATTCTAACGAAACACTACCCAAAGACAACGAAGGAGCTGTGTTGACCTCAGTGAACAGGCTTAACCATCTGGACAAGAACTCATTAGCAATTTATAATGCAGCAACTATTCATTAATGGTTGCAGTAGGCAGCATAATGCCCCCCAACCAAAGTTGTCCAGGTCCTAATCCCCAGAACCTGTATAGCAAAAGGAACTTTGCGGATTTGATTACGTCAAAAGATCTTAAGAGAGAGGGGCGCCTGGCTGGCTCAGTGGGTACAGCATGTGACTCTTGATCTCGGGCTGTAAGTTTGAGCCCCACGTTGGGTGTAGAGCTTACTTAAAAATAAAATATTTAAGAAAAAAAAATCTTGAGATGGAGAGATTATCCTGTATTATCCAGGCAGGCTCAAGGTAATGGTTAAGGGTCTTACAAGGGAAAGAGGGAGGAGGTCCTTATAAGGAAAAGGGAAGGATATGTGATACCCAAGAACAGAAGAGGTCTGAGTGATGTGATTGCTAGCTTTGACGATGGAAGGGGCCTGGAGCCAAGGAATGAAGGCAGCCTCTAGAAACTGAAAAGGCAAGGAATAAATCCTCTCCTCCAGAAGGAATGAGACTCTGACCTTCAAAAGGGCAAGAAATGCATCTGTTTATTTAAGGCACTAACTTTGTGCTAATTAGTTACAGCAGCAAATAAAACTAATGCAGTGAAAATCCAACAGGAATATTATGACCTGTGAGGCCAGGAGGCCATTTCATAGTTTCAGTAAGCATAATCAATATTTTAAACCGTAGTTAAAGATCTTGGACAATACAATGCATTACCTCTCCCTAATAGCAGCTGAGAATATCCAGCTTTTAGATGTTAGACGCTAGTCCAAATGTATTACGATGTATTAATTCATTCAGTCATTATATTAACACTGTGATGAAAATATTTTGAGGATTTCCATTTTTCTAATAAGAAAACCAGGATCCAGAAAGGTTAAGTATGTAACCATTTCAAGCTTGCACAGCTACGAAATGGCAGCACTGGGCGTCAAAGCCAGGCCTGCTGTCTCCAAAATCGAAATAAACGCCACCCAGAGCAGTTCCATGAATTTCAGGGGTGGAATGTTTAAAAAACACCCCCCCACACACACACTGCTACACCCAAAGAGGGCGCTTGACCAAAAGTACTATGGCACCTGCGTTTCCAAGGGTAAGGACGTCTGCTGTTTTGCACAGCCAGCAATCCTGCCACCTTGTTTGTTTGTTCGTTATTTTATAATCTCTACACCCAACGTGGGGCTCGAACTCATGACACTGAGGTCAAGAAGTTGCACTCTCCCGACTGAGGCAGCCCCCTGCCCCCTCATTGAGAGGGTAGTATCGCAACCTTCCTTAGGCAATTACCCCCTCCCACGCTGCCTACCGTTTCTCTGGACTGTCACTCAAGATGCCCTACCCTGGTTCTGGCCAATTTGACACAAGCCAGACTGATACAATCCCCTCCCCGCTCTGGAATGTGGAGAGATTCTCCTGAATTCCTGCTCCTTGATTCCTGGAGTGTCTCTGGTTCCCGTCTTTTCTAAGGCTTGCTAGTTCAGCTTTTTTCTGTTTTGCTGAGACACCCTATATCTTTCCAATAAAAGTCCTTTATCATTTAAGTGTACAGGAGTCAGTTACTTTCCTTCCAAAAGTCTACCTGAAACTGAGCCTTCCAGAGACTTCTTACGTGTTCGGAACCCTTGCTGGGAAGTGCCTTCACATGAAAAGAGCTGGCACACTCTCTCCTGGCCCTAGAGCAGACAGAGCACAGGAAGCCGCGAGAGGACAGGCAGAGCTCGGAGTGAAGGAGGCTGCAGACTGCAGAGCCACGCAAATAAAGTAAAGCTACCGTCTGATCATCACTCAGACACGGTTGGGGAGGTAGACCATTTATCCTTAGCAACTACTGTTGCATAGACTATGTATCTAGACTGAACTGGGAGCCATGATTGGACCATCCCAGCACCCCCTAGTGTGGACACGAACAAGGGCGGCACTGAACCTAGACAACACAGGAGGTAAGGTGAGGACCCTGCCGGCATAATGAATCCCCTTCTTGCCTTCACGCTGCTGTTGTAAGCTGTCCCAAGCCAGTGGAGACTAGGTGCCCACGGCAGTCAAGATACTGTCGACAGAGTTGACAAATCAAATAAGGATTGCTTCCAACAGAACGCTACCTTAACAGGGCTTATTTCTTTTATAGTTACCATATAAAAGTAGAACACGAATAGGCTTCGGCAGCCCTAGGTATCATCTCGATCTAAAAATGTTTCACTGGGACGCGTTTTCCCTCCTCAGTACCTGTTACACACACGTACAGCTCAAAATCCACAGCCTCCAACCCCTCAATGTTAAGATAAAAACTTTTGAGATCAGCAGCAGCTTCGCTTACCTGATTTTAACAGGTCTTAAAGTCACTTTCAGTTGTCAAAACTTTTTTAATTACAAAAAGCTACATTTTTCCAATAAACAAAATGTCAAACGTTTTGAGATTGCCTGAGGCAGACTTTTTTAAGTATTGTGGGGTTTTTTGTTTTGTTTTGTTTTGTTTTTTACTTTCCATTCGTGACTGACTCAGGGACATAAAAGTCCTTATGTATACTGTCCTCACTCCCTCATCTTTTTCAACAGTTTTGTCCTAGATTCAGCCTATGGAAGACAAGTTTTACCCTCATTCTTTAAGAATGTCACTGAGAAGTCGTTCTACTTCTCTGAGATAACTAACTCCATGATTAGATCTTATGAAAAAAAAATATATATCCGGTGTAGTCTTTTGACTGAAAGTCATGCATTTCTAGGGACATTAAGAGAACAAAAGCAAATTAAGAATGCATTCAGATTTCAGGGTTTTTTGTTTTTTGTTTTTTTGGTTACAAAAATAGATTGCAGTGGGTCTGGATTCAACCATCAGGGGTCGGTTTGTTTGCTTACATCCCTAGTACTTACGGATCTTATCACTGGAAGTTTGTACCTTTTGACCCCCTTCATCCAATCCCTGCATTTCCCACAACCTGCCTCTGGTAACAAATCTGATCTCTTTGTCTATGAACTTTTCAAAAAACTTCCATGTATAGGGGCGCCTGGGTGGCTCCGTTGGTTGAGTGTCCGACTCTTGACCTCAGCTCAGGTCTTGATCTTGGGGTCATGAGTTCAAGCTTCACGTTAGGCTCCATGCTGGGTATGAAGCCTGCTTAAAAAAAAAAAAAAAATTCCATGTGTAAGTGAGATCATACAGTATTTTTCTTTCTCTGTCTGACTTATTTCACTTACCATAATGCCCTCAAGTTCCATCTGTGCTGTGGCAAATGTCAGGATTTCCTTTATTACGGCTGAATTATGTATGTATACATATCTCACATTTTCTTTATCCATTCATTCATTGAGGGACATTTAGGTTGCTTTCATGACTTGGCTATTATAAATAATGCTGCTGTGAACATGGGGATGCAGATAGCTCTTCAACATGGTGTTTTCGTTTTCTTTGGATATATTCCCAGAAGAGGAATTGCTGGATCAAGAGTCATCAGATTTGACTTCTCATCAAAGCATACCCACTAATTAGCTATGTATCAGGGTAGATCGCAAAAAATCTCCCCAGTCCCTCGCCTTTCCCTGTTTCAGCTTCTACCATCAAAAAGTGGAGTCTATTTCCCTGCCCTTAAAATCGTAGTTGTTCTCAAGATTCACTTTGGCTACAAGAACGCAACTAAAGTGACACCATGTGAGTTGTAAGTCTAGGCCCCAAGAGGCACTGCAACTTCCCCTCTTGCTACTTTTGGAACCTGGCACCACTATGTGAATAGACCTGGACTAGTTTACTGGACGTTAAGAGGCCATGGAAAGAGGGACTCTAGCTACGCTAGCCATCCTAGCCAGGGTTCCAGACATAGTAGTAACAGCCCCGTCAAGAAAAGTGGAGCCTGGTTCAGATCATAAAAACTACCGTCAGAATGAGGAGCCAACCGCACTCAGGGCGGAGTCTGTTTGAGATTCTCTCTCCCTCTGTCCCTCCACTCATGAGCTCTCGTGCTCTCGCTCTCTCAAATATATAAATAAATCTTTAAAAATATAAAAAAAGGGGGGGGATGAGCCAAATAAATGGTTATTTTAAGCCACTAAGTGTTAGGGTATTTGTGATGCCCCATAAACTAACTTGTATAATGGCCCTTAAACAGAACACTTAAGCTCTCTTGGCTCTGTAAATCGAGGGGACTGAAGCAGCCCTAGAATTTTCTTATTGCAAAAACATTCTTGGTGGTGTATTTACCACCCTGTTTACTCCGGAGCACCCAGCGGAAAGAAGCTAAAAAGAAGACTGACACAGTTGTATACAAAGATTCAAGGTGGGTAGCGTAGCATAGTATGTGAAAATGTTGGTAAACATTATACAAAATTAACTTGTCATTGTAATTACACACACATTAGGAGTACAAGTTAGCCTAAGGAAAATAAATGAAGACCAGCACAAAACCATGGAGGGGTACTCCATCTCCAAGGCAGCCTGGAAAATGTGAAGAATGAATTAATGGTGATGGAGCACCCACAATGTTCCTCGTGATTTATGGACATTAGCTCATTTAACCTTCAAAGAGATCCTATTACGTAGTGTTATCATCAACCCATCTTACAGATGAGAAAACTAAGGCTTGGAGATGGTAAATAATTTGCCCAGATTCAAAGAGAATAAGTTACACTAAGGAGGGTATGAACACAGGCCTTTGGACTTCAAAGCCTCAAGTATCTCTTTGCTTTCACTAACTTAGCTGCTGCCACCCAGCAGAGAAAATTAGTCATCATTAAACATTTTTCTCACTCTTTATTGTCATGCCTATAGATAAAAATGGCATAAGAAGATTATCTATGCACTCAAGATCTTATTGTCCCAAAACATCCTGTTAATTTTGGGACATTTTTCCCCCCATCTGTTTCCTCTATACTGGGTTGTTCTTTAATCAGGTAAAAAAGACTTTTATTATATATTTTTTTAAATCATGCATGTTATATATGAACATATGCTTATTATAAAAAGTCAAAGAGGGGTGCCTGGCTGGCTCAGTCAGTAGATGATGCCACTCTTGATCTCAGGGTCATGAGTTCAAGGCCCACGCTGGGGGTAGAGTTTACTTTAAAAAATATATATATATATAGGGGCGCCTGGGTGGCTCAGTTGTTAAGCGTCTGCCTTTGGCTCAGGTCATGGTCCCAGGGTCCTGGGATCGAGCCCCACATCAGGCTCCCTGCTCGGCGGGAAGCCTGCTTCTCCCTCTCCCACTCCCCCTGCTTATGTTCCTTCTCTCACTGTATCTCTCTCTGTCAAATAAATAAATAAAATCTTAAAAAAAATAAAAAATATATATATTATATATTATATATTATATATATGTATATATCAACACGTTTATTATAAAAAGTCAAAGAGGGGGCGCCTGGGTGGCTCAGTCGTTAAGCGTCTGTCTTCAGCTCAGGTCATGATCCCAGGGTCCTGGGATTGAGCCCTACATCGGGCTCCCTGCTCAGCGGGGAGCCTGCTCCCCCTGCTTGTGTTCCCTCTCTCACTGTCTCTGTCAAATGAATAAATAAAATCTTAAAAAAAAAAAGTCAGGGCCACCTGGGTGGCTCAGATGGTTGGGCGTCTGCCTTCGGCTCGGGTCATGGTCCCAGGGTCCTGGGATCGAGCCCCGCATCCGGCTCCCTTCTCGGAGGGAGGCCTGCTTCTCCCTCTCCCACTCCCCCTGCTTGTGTTCCCTCTCTCGCTGTGTCTCTCTCTGTCAAATAAATAAATAAAATATTAAAAAAAAAAAGTCAAAAAGGAGTGCCTGCCTTGCTCAGTCGGTGGAGCATGCGACTCTTGATCCTGGAGTTGTGAGTCTGAGCCCCTCGTCCGGTGTAGCGATTACTTTAAAAATAAAAATCTTAGAGGCGCCTGGGTGGCTCAGTCCGTTGGGCGTCTGCCTTCGGCTCAGGTCATGATCCCGGGGTTCTGGGATTGAGTCCCGCATCGGGCTCCCAGCACAGTGGGGAGCCTGCTTCTCCTTCTCTCTCTGCCTGTCCCTCCACTCCTGCTCTGTTCTCTCACTTTCTTTCTTTCAAATAAATAAATGAAATCTTTTAAAAAAATAAAAACCTTTAAAAAAAAGTCAAAGAATCAAAGGCTTACAAGATTTTTTAGAAAGGATCAATTTGGTGTGTACTCTTCCAAACACTATTACATAAAAGATTCTTCTGCATTATAATAAATTATTTCTTATATGCAGCTATTACAGATTTTTGTTTTACACATATGGGATAATTCTAAATATATTTGTTGTGACTTTCTCTTTCACTTACCAATATGTCTTGGAGATCTTTGCATATCGGAACATAGAGATCCGCCACGTTTTTTAAAACTATGCAAAGGGGGCATGTACCATATTTTATTCAACCCTTCTCTTATCCATACTTAGGCTGTTTTTAATATTTTACTGTAACAACATAATTATGCACCTACTTTTTAAAAAAGCGCCTCAGCAAATATAATTGCACATATAGTGTTATAAATGAGGGCATTTCTATTTATAGATGTGGACATAGTTTTAATTTTCAAAAATACTACCCCCACACCAAAGTGTATAAAAAGGGGCGCCTGTGTGGCTCAGTTGGTTAAGTGTCCAGCTCTTGGTCTCAGCTCAGGTCTTGATCTCAGGGAAGGGAGTTCAAGGCCTGCATTAGGCTCAACGCTCCTACTTAAAAAAAGGAGAAAAAAAAAACCTCCAAATTTACTATCCAAAAAAAAAAAATACTGTTCCAAATAGAGTATAAGCGTCCATTTCCACCACTCTAGTGAATACCAGATATACATAATTTTTTCCTAATCTGATTAGAGACAGATTGTTATTGCTTAATTTACATTTCTCTGATTTCAAACAAGTATTAGTTCTTATGTTCATTGCACATTGAATTCTCTTCAATAAATTATTAATTTCTTGTATTCAATTTTAATTGGATTTTTTTAGAGTTTATTCATTTATTTGACAGAGAGAGACACAGCGAGAGAGAGAGAACACAAGCAGGGGGAGTGGGAGAGGGAGAAGCAGGCTTCCCGCTGAGCAGGGAGCCCGATGTGGGGCTCGATCCCAGGAAACAAGGATCACGACCTGAGCTGAAGTGAGAAGCTTAACAACTGAGCCACCCAGGTGCCCCTGGATTGTTTTTCTTTTATACACACACACACACACACACACACACACACAAAGTGGATATTGAACCTTTGATATATATATTTAAAATATACTCCCATCCTGTCGCTTATCTTTTATCTTGGTTTATGGTATATTTCAACGTACAAAAATGTTAAATTTGCACATATTCAAATATGTCTACATTTTCCTTTTTGGATTCCAGGGTTTTCAAAATAATTTCCCCCCCACTCAGATTGTGTGTGTGTGTGTGTGTGTGTGTGTGTGTGTGTGTACTTCTAGTACTTCCTAAGGTTTAGTAACATTTAGATATTTAATTCATCTGGACTTTATTTTGTATTTGATGTAGAAGGGCTCTACTTTTTTTAAAGACTTTACTGATTTACCTGAGAGGGAGAGAGAGCACTCACGTGAGCGCACGATGGGGGTTGGGGGCACGGGGGGAAAGGGACATGCAGACTTCCTGCTGACAAGTGAGCCCAACGTGGGGCTCTGTCCCAGGACCCTGAGATCATGACCCAGGAAAGCTTTACTTTTAACCCAATGAATTGCTGGTTTCCATAACACCATCATGACACCATCACCTATGATGCAAATGCCAAAGTATTTTTATTATTTTAGCTTTATAACCTGTTTTATGTCTGGCAGAGCAAGTCGCTCTTCATTATTCCTAGTTTTCAAAAACCTCTGTTATTCTTGTACATTATCTCTTCTACATTAAATTTAGAATCACCTTATCAAGGTTCTAATTAACGTTGCATTAAATTTATAGGTTAATTCTGGAGGAAATGACAGGTCTATGTGGTAGGCAGATTAATGTCCCCCAAAAGAAGCCCATGTCTTAATGCCTGGAGCCTCTTTTTTTTTTTTATTTTCATGAAAAGATTTATTAAAAATATTTACAGGATGATCTGCATCCAGTTCAGAACCATACATCAGAACTCTGTTGGCACAATGGTCCAGGTCAGAAATCTTCTTTGGAAACCAAGGAACAGTTTCCATACCATCTTCTTTCACAGTAAAATTGTCTGGTGGATTCACAGAGAGAACGTTAGTATGGGACTTCAACAGATGAAAAATGGCATTCAATTGTTCTCTGTTGATATCACAGTCAACAAAAATCTCAAATTCTGAGTTTCTTCTCTTTGATTTTCGGGACTCAATATGTAACAGGTTCACATGCTTCTCCTGGAAGATTTTCAGTGCTTTTATAAGTCCACCAACTTCATTCTTCAAGGAAAAAATGAGAGTTGCTCTTCCTCTTTCTAAGGAATGGTCTTTATTTTCCTTATTGTCTTCAATCATGGTCAGTTGGTGTAGTTCTCTGTGCAGCTGCGGGCGGTAAGCTGGGACTGCCTGGAGCCTCTTAATATGTTATGTTACATGGCAAAGGGCAATTAAAGTTGCAGGTGGAATGAAGGTTGCTAATCAGCTGACCTTAAGATAGAATTTTCTGGATTCTCTGGGTAGGCCAAATGTAACCATAAGCGTCCTTAAAAGTCAAAGAGGAACACAGAAAGGTAGAGTCAGAGGGAGATATGATTATGGAAGAGGAGTCAGAAAGGTGCGATGTTGCTGGCTATGAGGACGAAGGAAGGCGACCATGGGCAAAGGAATGCAGTGGCCCCTAGAAGCAGGAAAAGGCCAGGAAATGGGGTCTCTCCTGGAGCCTTTAAAATGGAATACAGCCCCGCTGACACCTGTATTTTAGCCCATGACTAAGCTGACACCCATGTTGAACTTCTAAGCTGTAGAGATATAAGATAATAAATTTATGTTGTTTTCAGCCCCTAAAGTTGTAGTAATTTTAGGGGCACCTGGCTGGCTTAGTCGGAAGAGCATGCAACTTCTGACCTCAGGATCATAAGTTCAAGCCCCATGTTGGGTGTAGAGATTACTGAAAAAATTAAAAGGAAAACCTTTAAAATACAGAAATGAAAATAAAGTCATAGTGATTTTTTTTAGAGCAGCAACAGAAAACTACTATACTCTACAATGTTGCAATTTCTGTGACAGTTGGGACATTTGGTTGCAAGCAACAGAAACAGACTGTCTAATTTAAATACAAAAGGAATTTACTGAAATGGTATTAGAGATCTTATAGAATTCACAAACCTTTGGAAAACCAAGGTCTGGAAGTAAAGCAAGAACCAAGAGAGGCCAGAAAGCAAGATGCAGAACCAGAGTTTTTACGTCAGTGTTCCAAATTAAAAATCAGAAACCATTCTGGGTATTGAAGCAGAGAGAGTTTAATACAAGGAATTGGTTACATGGGTGTCAGAAGTGCTGGAAGAGCAAAATGTGAAAGGAGACCAGAGAAAAAGGGAGAAGCAGTAACTATGCAGAGTGTTACAGATCAGTCTGGTACTACTGCCCTCGAGCTGCAGCCCCTGAGCCTGCACTCACCGAGTTTCTGGAGACACCACCGTTGCTGCCAGTACTATTGAAATTGCACTACGGCTGAGCAGGAAACCGGTATCCCACACTCTCACTAATGCTGCTGGAGCCCAGAGCTTTCTACGGTTACCTTCAGTTCTTTTCTCTGGTGGTGCTCTTGTCAGAGACCTCCTCCAAAGATGGGAAAAAAGACTTCTCCAACTGCCTTAAAATTTTCCATCGGTATTTTCCATCAGCAAAATCTAACTGAAAGCCAGCTGGGTCACCTGGCTCAGTGGATTAAGCGTCTGCTTTCAGCTCAGGTCATGACCCCAGGGTCCTGGGATTGAGCCCCAGGTCGGGCTCCTTGCTCAGCGGGGAGTCTGCTTCTCCCTCCCCTTCTCCCTCTGCTCTTCCCCCTGCTCATGCACTCTCTCTCTCTCTCTCAAATAAATAAATAATCTTAAAAAAAAAAAAAGAAAGCCAGCTAATAAGGGAGTTTGGGGAATGTAGTGTGCAGGGTTTTAAGCCCAGCAGTATTCGAGAGAAAAATGAAAAGTGAGTGTAGAGCTGCGAGATAATGAACATAGGAAGGGTGTGGTTAGCCCATTTCTATTGCTATGTAACAAATTATCACAAATGTAGCACCCTAAGACAACCTACATTTATTAACCGACGTTTTCCCTGGGTCAGGAGATTAGACATGGCATAATTGACTCCTCTGCTCAGGACTTTGATTAAGGTGTTGGCCAGGGCTGTGATTTCATCTGAGCGTCCAGGTCCTTGTCCAAGATCACCTGGTTGTTGGCAGAATTCAGCACCTTGTGGCTGTAGGACTGAGGTCTCTGTTTTCCTGCTGGAAGGGACAGCTCCCACCTCCTAGCTTCTTGCTATGTGGCCCTCTCGCCATACAGCAGCTGCTTCTTCGAGGCAGCAGGAGAACCTCTTCAATGTAACAAAATCAAGGGAGTGACTACCTCCTCCCATTTGCATTATTCTATTGGCTAGGAGCTGGTCACAGGTTCTACCGCCACTCAAAGGGAAGGGATTATCCAAGGGTGTGACTCGTTCGAGGGTCACCTTATGGTGTGTTCACCATAGTTAGGATGTGGATGCTGGCACCAGCACCACACACCACTGATGCTGAATTCTTATGACCACCATGCCTATGAGTAATTTGTAAACTTTTCTGAATCTTGATATCACTCCTTCAAGATTCAAGGAGGGCGGCATTCGTTGGCTGAACCTGGTCATATGCTCACTCATCGCCTCCCTAGATAACGATGGGAAGGAGCATTTCCCTCCTTTATTTTTCACAATGGTTCCACCAATGTTACACAAAAGAGAGTTTCCCTCCCAAATAGAAAAGTGTCTTCTTGGATGCCCACTTGCTATATCCCTCCATTTATTCAGGTCTTCTTCTAGAATATAACATAGTGCTGTAGTTTGATTCATAAAAGACTTGTATGTTTTTGTTAGATTTTTTTAAAATAGTCATTTTTTTAAGACTTTTTTTTTTTAATTTTACTGTTATGTTAGTCACCATACAATACACCATTAGTTTTTGATGTGCTGATCCACAATTCATTGTTTGCATATAACACCCAGTGCTCCATGCAGTACGTGCCCTCCTTAATACCCATCACCGGGCTAACCCATCCCCCCACCCCCCTCCCCTCTAGAACCCTGTTTGTTTCTCAGAGTCCATAGTCTCTCATGGTTCATCTCTCCCTCCGATTCCCACCCCCTCATTTTTCCCTTCCTTCTCCTAATGTCCTCCATGCTATTCCTTATGTTAAGACTTTATTTTTAAGTAATCTCTACACCCAACGAGGGGCTCGAACTTACAAACCCGAGATCAAGAGCCGCATGTTCTACTGACTGAGCCTGTCAGGCACCCGTTTACTAGATTCTTTTAATTAGTCCAGAATTTCAGTTGCAAATGACAGGAACCAGAGCAGATGAGCTAAAAGAAAAAACAAAATATATTGGTTCATTCATTGAGAATACCAGGGATGGATTTAATTTGGAGACGCCCAGACCTCTTGAGAGAAAGGAGGGAGGGAGAGATATCTAGACATAGAGACAGAGATACAAAGATGGAGATGAAGATAGATAACAAATATGTCCTGTCTACAACCCCTCCAAGCACAAAAGACCTTCCATGAGATAGGGAAATATGGGGGCGCCTGGGTGGCTCAGTCGTTGGGAGTCTGCCCTCGGTTTGGGTTGTGATCCCGGGCTCCTGGGATAGAGCCCCGCATCCGGCTCCCTGCTCTGCGGGAAGCCCGCTTCTCCCCCTCCCACTCCCCCTGCTTGTGTTCCCTCTCTCGCTGTGTCTATCAAATAAATAAATGAAATCTTAAAAAAAGAGAGAGAGAGAGATAGGGAAATATGTGACCTAACAAAGGTAACAGGAAATTCACAGTCCCAAAATTTGAATGAGTAAAAATATAACTTCTAAATATAATGTGCCAATATTTTACTGGAAGTTAGAAAACTCATTAATTCTGTGAGATAATTTCTCAGTGTTTAAGAGTCATTACTATAGAAATCCTTTAAATAATGTGTTTTAAAGATATTTTATCTAAAATAAACTTTCCAATAATCTAAAAAATGTAACCTCCTTAACTATAGTTATTGAGCCCCCCAAGGCAGTCAGCAGTATAAAGCTTAATCTTGCCAATCCAAGGTAATTCAGCCATTTCCAGATTGAAACTCAGACACTTTTGAGTAATTGAGTACTCCCATCCCCCTTGTCCTCAGAAATAAGCTAGGTTCTTTCTGGGGGACTTACTACAAATCAGGCTTCAATAGGAACAGGGTTTCTAAATACAGAGGTCCTGTCTTTTACCCAGAATTAATTGGAACTTGCTCATCTGGTCTTTGTCATTGAGTTCTGGCATTCATTGCTCAAGTCCATAATCTCATCATGGCCTGTGAGGACCAAGACACAATCCTGACGCTTCTCCATCTTGCCCCCAGGCACTTCAGGGCCATGAGCACTCTCTCAGAGGTTCAGGAACACTCAGCTTTCCTCACAACAGGCGGGTGTACACGGGCCCCTGGGAGGCTGACATCAGGTAATCTGCTGGGGGACCTCCGTCAGCATCAGTATCCTCTGTTCTGGTGCCTTGCTAAATGACAGGCTTAAAGGTTTACAGTCTCCTGGCTACACTTGACATGCGTGACACACTTTCTTCTACCCGAAGATCCCAGGAGAGGCTTGCATCACTTCCTCCCACCTCAGACCCATCCCAGACAGTGACAGCCAGGCCCCAAGGCTCCCTTAGGAACTCTCACTTACCTCTAACTCCCTCATTTTCCCCCCCAATTCCACTCCTTCCTCACCCTAATGGAACCCCTACCTGGTCTGGGGCAGTTATTACTCCTACATCATCTTGTATTCTTACTTCGTTGTGTATAGTCCTCATGTTCTACTTCATTTAGGAAGTCACAAAAAGAGTAAAATGGAAAAAATGCTCTTTGAAAATTCTAAAGCTCTTTAAAAATTATCAGGTGACATTTCAGCTAATGTCTTCATAATAAGTAATACCCTTAGAACTTAGTATTTCTTCAAATTTATAGGGTTAAAAAAAAGGAAAAACAAAGCAGTTCACAGTTGATCATCTTAAAATCTGAATTTACAAAGTTTCTGGGCATGATATTCTTTTAACAAGATACCTTCTGTCTCCAGGGCATGACTCCCTTTTGCAAAAATCTGCAATAGCTATAATAGCAGCTGATTTTTCTTTTAGGTATCAAAACTAGATTTAGATTTCATTTTTCTTCTTATGTCACACACAATTATAAGATGACTTCCTCAAAAAACACTGACCACACGATTAACATATTCACCTCACAGTCAGCCCAAACAGTCCATGGTCTTGAATTAAAATAAAGAGGAGAATGTGTGACATTCAACCTGAAATCAGAAATAAAGGGGCACCTGGGTGGCTCAGATGGTTAAGCGTCTGCCTTCGGCTCGGGTCATGATCTCAGGGTCCTGGGATTGAGGCCTGCATCGGGCTCCCTGCTTGGCAGGGAGCCTGCTTCTCCCTCTCCCTCTGCTGTTCCCCCTGCTTGTGCTCTCTCACTCTCTCTGGGGGAGCTTTTTATAACCTTTCTCACTCTTGATTATGTATCAGGGTATCCCTAGGGTGGTTGGATTTACAGTGCTTGATATTTTATGTTTCATTTTTCTACTTTGTACAGTTTTACCCTGATATAAAATCACATGCAAACTTAAAAAAAAAATGTTACCATAAAGAGACTGCATGGAAAGGAAAAGGGCTAGTTGCATCTACCTGATTTACCTTGATGATGACCCTCTATAATAATAACAAAAGTAGTAATATTTATTTTTCTTTTTTAAAGATTTTATTTATTTATTTGAGAGAGAGAATGAGAGATAGAGAGCACGAGAGGGAGGAGGGTCAGAGGGAGAAGCAGACTCCCTGCTGAGCAGGGAGCCCAATGCGGGTACTCGATCCCAGGACTCCAGGATCATGACCTGAGCCGAAGGCAGTCGCTTAACCAACTGAGCCACCCAGGCGCCCAAAAGTAGTAATATTTATTGAGCACTTACTGTGGGCAAGGACTGGGCTAGATCTTGCACTTACATTATCTGGCTTAATCATCAAAACAACTTCATGAGGTAGATACTCTCATTAACTCTATTTCATAAATGAGGAAAATAAGAACCAGAGAATTTAAGTAACTTACCCATGATCCATGATCAATCTCACAAATGAAATATTAGGCTAGTACGAGCACCTAACTCATAAAATGAGTTTTATGAGCATAGCATAAAATGAAATTTTCTTGAGCATAAAATGAAATTTTCTTGAGCATAAAATGAAATTTTCATGTAAAGCAATTAGAATATTATAGAAGCTTAATAAACATTAGTCATTAGGATGAGAAAGAGAAAAAGAGAACTGATCTGCAATGACAGAAAATTTAGTAAAACCAATGAGAAAAGCTAAGATAAGATACAGAGAGAGAGGGCGCCCGGGTGGCTCAGTTGGTTGGGCGACTGCCTTCGGCTCAGGTCATGATCCTGGAGTCCCTGGATTGAGTCCCCACATTGGGCTCCCTGCTCGGCAGGGAGTCTGCTTCTCCCTCTGACCCTCCCCCCCCTCATGTGCTCTCTCTTTCTCATTCTCTCTCTCTCTCATAAATAAATAAAATCTTTAAAAAAAAAAAAAGATAGAGAGAGAAAAAGAAGTATTAGCAGTCACACCCTGGTTCCAAGTATTCCTGGGGCCCAGGGACACCCTGGCACTCTGGGAGCCAATAAATGCTCCATTCTGATTAAACTGCTACGGTCTGAATGTGTCCCCCCCTCAGATTCATATGTTACATCCTAACCCCCAAAGGCGATGGTATTACAAGGGTGGGGGAGCTTAGGTGGTCATGAGGGAGGAGTCCTCATGAATGGGATTAGTGCCTTTTTTTAAAAGATTTATTTATTTGAGAGAGGGAGAGAGTGCATGTGCACACGGGCGTGAGCAGGGGGAGGGGCAGAGGGAGAAGGCGAGCGTGAGAGAGAGAATCTCAAGCAGACTCCCCCACTGAATGAAGAGCTGGATGCCGGGGCTCCATCCCAGGACCCTGAGATCATGACCTGAGGCGAAACCAAGAGTCGAATGCTTAACCGACTGAACCACTCAGGCGCCCCAAGTGTTTGTCTTTCTAGCCAAGCTCTTCATGAGGAAATGTTGCTTTAAAGACTCAAAGACAGGTTTTTACTTCCAGCCATGGTAGAATAACTGGGGCTCACCATACCCTCCCACCACGAACAATTAAAAACTGGTGGCAAATACGTGAGACAGTAGCTTTTGGACATTGCACAACAGCGGTGCAGGACCATAAGCATGAAAGGAAAACAAATCAGTGTGTCTTACAATCACCCCAGTGTTCTGGCCAGAGGCAATTTGCAGACTGTGGTGCAGAATCACAACCATAGCCGGGAGGTATTGTTGAATGAAAGAGACAGACAGTGCTCAGGAAGACTTAGGTGGTGATACTTTGTGGGGCAGAGTACCACGAAGAGGGGGATGTGAAGAGAAATAGCTCCAAAAATAAACTGAGGGGCCCACTGAATCTGTTGCTGAATATTAAGCTACACATGCAACAGGTGAAAATACCTGCTGTTGGGCATAAGAGAAATTAGAGCTGTCATCTGAATAATTCCCAGAGATGACACAGAACTGTGAGATGTTTAAATTCTGACCAGCTGCAGAAATGTCCTGTTGAACGTCCAGGCCTTCATTGTGGAGTTCAGAAGATCATGCTTTGGTAAAGAGACTAAACTAGCCCTAGAGTAAAGGCTATTCTAAATTCACCCTCATAAAGCTAAAAATAAGCCTCAAAGGGATCAAGATGATCTGTAAATAATTTAAGTCACCATCAGGACAATGCCCAACAATTTTTTTAATTTTTTATTTTAATTCCGGTTAGTTATGCCCCACGTTTGTTAAAGAAAGACAAGACCTAGCAGTCCACAATGTAAAATCACAATGTTCAGCACCCCTTTAAAACTGACTAGACATGCAAAGAAGCAGGACAATGTGATCTATAACCAGGAGAAAAAAATCAGTCACCAGAAACAGAATCGAAAAATGACAGCTATGATGGATTTAGTGGAAAGGACTCTAAAACAGCCAATATGCGGCGCCTGGCCGGCTCAGTCAGTAGAGCATGCAACCCTTGATCTTTGGGTCATGAGTTCAAGCCCCATGTTGGACAGAAAGGCTACTTAAAAAAAAATTAAAAGATAAAAGAATCCTTGGAGTGTCAGGGTGGCTCAGTCAGTTAGGCGTCTGCCTTCGGCTCAGGTCATGATCTCAGGGTCCTGGGATCGAGCCCTACATCAGGCTCGCCGCTCAGTGGGGAGTCGGCTTCTCCCTCTCCCTCTGCCTCTGTCCCCCACTCATGCTCACTCTCCTTCTCTCTCAAATAAATAAATAAATAAAATATTTAAAAAAAATAAAAATAAAAAAGATAAAAGAATCCTTAAAAATAAAGATAAAAACACAGAAACTTTTTAAAGATAAATAAAAGAGCTATTATAACTATGTTCAAGTATTTAAAGAAAACATGAGCCTAGCGAGAAATGAATGATAAAATAACCAAATAGAACTTCTAGAGATGAAAAGTACACTCTCTGAGAGCAAACTATAGGTACTGAAAAGAAACTCAATAGGACAAAATAAGCTGAACCCATTTTACAAAAGGACCAGTTCCTTGGAAGACAGCACTGAGGATTCACATGGAATGCAATACTGAGGGGCGCCTGGGTGGCTCAGTGGGCTGAACGTCTGCCTTCGGCTCAGGTCATGGTCTCAGAGTCCTGGGATGGAGCCCCACATCGGGTTCCCTGCTCAGCATGGAGTCTGCTTCTCCCTCTGCCTCTGCCCCTCCACCTTGCTCATGTGTGCTCTCTCTCTCTCAAATAAATAAATAAAAATCTTTAAAAAAATATAAGTGTATCAAATCCACACATGGTACACAAACTTACACAATGTTGTATGTCCATTATGTCTCAGTAATGCTGGAGGGAAGGGGAGAAGAAGAAAAGCCTTCCACATGACCTTCCAAAGATCTAGTCTCTTTCTATTTTCTAGGTCCTTGTGATCTCTGTGATCTTCTACTGGAACTGCTGTATCCAGCCAGAAGTTAAGGAAAGAGAGAGTGTGTGGCTAAGATATATCCGCTCTTAACTGCCTCCTATCAGAAGTGACATACCACTCCCAATTCACATTACATTGGCAAGAGCTACTGGTCATGTGGCTCCGCTTAGCGGCAAGGGGACTGGAAAGTCTAGTTTGCTCCGTGCCCAAGCAGAGAAAACTGGGTCGTTAATCCTGAAGCTGGTCTCTGCCACAGCTATGAAAGAGAAAAACAAACAAACAAAAATCAGATTATCTTCACCAGAATGACAGTCTGACAGGAGCCTGCTGGCAAAACTGTCATTCAAGAGACAGTTTAACACAGACTCTCGGACTACCCCTAAAATAAATATTAAAGGAAAATTTTCCACAACAGGAGAATGAAACCAAAGGGAAGAAATAAAGGGGAAAAAACAACATTAATCTTGGGAATCATTAATATTTTGGTAAAGGTGATGACCTGTTGTATGTAAGAAAAGAAGATTATATATTTTTTACTCATAAAACTTAAAAACTATTTTAGTTTTTATTTATTTACTTTTTTACAAAGGCGATAGAAGTTTATTGACTGTACGTCAAGGGAGTGGCGGGCAGGACAGCAGAGGTGAGACTGTCTGCCTACCAAGTATTTTAAAAGAGAGATCTCAGGGCGCCTGGGTGGCTCAGTTGGTTAAGCAACTGCCTTCGGCTCAGGTCATGATCCTGGAGTCCCGGGATCGAGTCCCACATCGGACTCCCTGCTCAGCGGGGAGTCTGCTTCTCCCTCTGACCCTCTTCCCTCTCCTGCTCTCTGGCTCTCATTCCCTCTCTCTCAAATAAATAAATAAAAAATCTTAAAAAAAAAAAAAAGAGAGGGGCGCCTGGGTGGCTCAGTTGGTTAAGCGACTGCCTTCGGCTCAGGTCATGATCCTGGAGTCCCGGGATCGGGTCCCACATCGGACTCCCTTCTCAGCAGGGAGTCTGCTTCTCCCTCTGACCCTCTTCCCTCTCATGTTCTCTATCTCTCGTTCTCTCTCTCTCTCAAATAAATAAATAAAATCTTTAAAAAAAAAAAAAAGAGAGAGATCTCATTTCCAACCACCACAAAAATGGTTTGGTACCTGTCAGTAAGGTTAACCATTATTAAAAGATGTAAAAGAAAGAATAGGTAAAGAAAATAAGAGCTGCGGTGTTCATGGATGGTGCATCTGTCAGCTTTGGCAAGATTGTGCTGACTTTGCAGTTAAGAATCTGTAGCTTCTTCTATTCCTCCAAAGTCCCTGAATTCAGGGCTCCCTGCTTGCAAAAGAGGCCAAATCTTGGCTGGGCATATCTCTTTCTTGTGGCATCCCTCCAAATGCAGGCCATAGGAGGGAAGGCACATTACTGTTCTTGTTTCCTGTCCTGTCTCCCTGAACCCACAGGCTCGTTCAGCACCATACCTGCCTTTCCAAGGCATCAGTGATGTTGCACTTTAACGACTTTCTTTTTTTTTGTTTAAGATTTTATTTATTTATTTGACAGAGCGGGGGGGGGGGAGAGGGGAGCGCACAAGCAGGGGGAGTGGCAGGCAGAGAGAGGAGAAGCAGGCTCCCCACTGAGCAGGCAGCACAACACGGGGCTCAATCCCAGAACCCTGGGATCATGACCTGAGCCAAAGGCAGACACTTAACCGACTGAGCCACCCAGGCGCCCCTGGTTCTTTTCCAAACACCACATAACTTCAGAGCCAATGCCACATTGTCAACAACACCGAGGTCAAGAGTTGCATGCTTTACCGACTCAGGCAGCCAGGTGCCCTGATATGTCTAACTCTTAAAAACACACGATAGGGGCGCCTGGGTGGCTCAGTCGTTAAGCGTCTGCCTTCCGCTCAGGTCGTGATCCCAGGCTCCTGGGATCCAGCCCCGCATCGGGCTCCCTGCTCGGCGGGAAGCCTGCTTCTCCCTCTCCCACTCCTCCTGCTTGTGTTCCCTCTCTTGCTGTGTCTCTCTCTGTCAAATAAATAAATAAAATCTTTAAAAAAAAACACACATGATAAATGGAAAAAAAGGAAGTTGCAAGACCCATACTTTATAATAACATCTACAGACCTTTTAAGATCTAAGCAGTACCATACATTATATTCATGTAATACATATACTGCCTATCCTATTTGCGTATATACATAGATGGAGTTAAATATTCTTATTTTGTATATATATTTAATCTACCATTCTGCTAAAGATAACATTTTGGCAAATTTGGGACAGTGGTGAACTTAAAGAGGGAGAGAGAGGAAAGGAATGGGTTCGAGGGGTCAATACAGAGAGCTTCATCTATTCCTGAAATGTTTCATCCCTCAGAACATATCTGAAGCAGGGGAGCCTGGGTGGCTCAGTCAGTTAAGCACCTGACTCTTGATTTTGGCTCAGGTCATGATCTCAGGGTTGTGAGATCGAGCCCCTCAACCAGCTCCCCGCTAAGCGGGAAGTCTGCTAGAGATTCTCTCTCTGCCTCTGCCTCTGCCCCGCCCACATGCACGCAGGCACAGGCTCCCTAAAATAAATAAATAAATCTTCAAAAAAACCCCAGAATGTATCCGAAGCAAATATGGCAAAATGTTAATGTACCAAGTGTCAGACATGCAGGTATTTATTTCTCAGAACTTTATATGCTTGCAGTACTTCATAATAAAGTATTCCTAGCACCTAGCAACAGTCAGTTAACATTTTCTACCGCAAACTGCCAGACATCTTTTATTCACATACATGTGCAAATATGTAAATTCAGATTTTAAACAATATTGAGCTCATGGACTTCATAGTACTTTATTACATGCTATTTCATTTCAGTAGCATCATGAATATTGTTTATGTTAGTGAATATATATTTAGAATGTCTTAATGGTTTATAATATTTCATTATACATTTGTATCATTTTTAACCAATCTTGTATTGTCATATATTGTTTCTAATATTTTGTTGTCATAATCTAAACTGTAATAAATGTTATTTTATTGTCTTTGTTCAATTATGTGATTATATTCTTACAAAAAATTCCTTCAAGTGGAGAGGCTTAGATAAAAGAAATGCACCTTTGAAAGCTTCAAAGCATATTGCCAAGTTGCCGTTCTGAAAATATATCTCAATTTATACTTTAAGTGTGACTCAGATTCTATTTTTTTCTATTTTAGTCTTTACCAGTTTCAATAACCTTTACTTATGGATCTTTGGAATGCCTAAATGTCCCAACTGACAGAGGGTAGCCTGGGCTATTTCTCTAAAAGCTAGTTGTCCTAAGACAACTGTGTTTGCTTAACTGTAAAATTTCTCAGCAAACTACCTATAATTATAAATTGCATTTTGCTGAGTCATAGGGAAATGTAACAAATCTTGGGAAAATATTGTCTATACCCTTGAGGCCGGTGCTATACATTTTATTATACGTCTTTTGAACTCTGTAGAAAGTGTGCAGTTTTCTTTTACTTCAACTGGTAACTTGTCCTGAAGTCTAATTAGTCTAATTGGATGGGGAGATTAAAAGGTCGAGGAAACTAATCCAGAGCAAGAGGTTTGTTTATTCCACTGGCAATTTCCTGCTGTTTCTTGAAAGTGCCCTGAGTGTCTGAGTGACAAGTCCCCTTTCGTTCCTAACAACAGACCAATGAAAAACAAAATCATGTTCCAGGTTTTGGTAAATGTGGGCCTCACCCTTCCAGTTTCTGGTTTGACAAGTACTTTAGGGATGCAACAAAACCAAACAAAACCTTAACCAAGTTAGTGTGGTGCCAGGTGAAACGAGATACAGAAGAGGTCACCTTGGAAGTTTTAACCCTTGGGGCACCTGGGTGGCTCAGTCAGTTAAGCGTCTGCCTTCGGCTCAGGTCATGATCCCGGGGTCCTGGGATCGAGTCCCGCATCAAGTTCCTTGCTCCTTGTGGGGAGTCTGCTTCTTCCTCTGCCTCTACCGCCCCACCCCCACTCCACCATGCTTGTGCTCTCTCGCAAATAAATAAAATCTTTTTTTTTTAAGTTTTAACTTTTACTACAAACTTCTTATTACCTAAGAAATGGCTTAAGCAAAATAATAATGTCTTAAGATGTTTTAAGTAAAAAAACTGCGTTAAGTAAAACATGTCCTTGTATGATTGCTCTAGGTTAGGCCTCTATAAGCGTTAATGGACATAGAGGGCATAATGAACCCATATTTTGGATCTGGTGAATGAGATTAAAGCAGCACGCTCAGATTTCTTCAGTTGACCCCCAGAAAACTTTCTTGACTCAGCTTTTATAATCCAAGGACAACTACCTATAATTTTATTAAGGTTTCTTAAATTACATTCCTGGTAAGGCTTCTTCATGTAGTAACAAATTATTTTTATGGGCAATCTTCTAGTTCCAACTAAACTACAGACCTATTGGTCTGCTGATCACTCAATTTAAATTCAATATTCATTCCTATTTGATATATTTTATGTATAAGATTGTTCAGACAATATTTTACATGGGCATGAATGGCTACTAAGATACTCTTTCATAACTTTTGGGAACATCTGTTAAGAATAACAAGTTATATGTCAGTTTAATTTATTTTTTTTTTAAGATTTTTTTATTTATTTGACAGAGAGAGACACGGTGAGAGAGGGAACACAAGCAGGGGGAGTGGGAGAGGGAGAAGCAGGCTTCCCGCGGAGCAGGGAGCCCGGTGCGGGCCTTGAACCCAGGAGCCTGGAATCATGACCTGAGCCGAAGGCCCAACGACTGAGCCACCCAGGCGCCCCTATGTCAGTTTAGTTTAATTGACTACTCCTTAACCAGTGGCTGTCAGACATGAATGGCAACTCACTGATCTCCACAGGGACCCCTGATTATTCCTTTTTATTAGGGCCCTTGCCTCAGCACCACTGTGAGAAATACAGTCTGTTCAAATGGCCTCCTGAGAGCCAAGTCAATAATTTTAAGTGGTGTGATATAGGTCTGTATTCTACTGCTCTCCCCTCGCTTTGTGTCTTGCCTATTTGCAAAACCCTCTTGGATAGCCTAGAATCATACCCTGTCACTCTAAGTCCCATTGTAGAATAGAAGATTTGTATTTTTCGCTACTGACATGAACTTGTAGCAATATCAATGGACAATTAGTTGTCATCTAATTATCATCAGAAATACTTCTAAAGATAAATTACTCTAAAATACCATTATTTGGGGCAAATGATCCTGTATCATGATTAAGACTGGCTGCGAGTGATAGCAACTCAAAAACATTAGCTTCAATGCAACTGAAGCTTATCTGTCTCTCATACACTGAGGTATAGGGTTCGTCTCCCATACACCGCAAAGCACATCTTACCTTGGCCTCCAGCTTACTAGCCACTTTCTTTCCCATCCTTCCCAATCAGCATAATGTCACCAATGCAGTGAATCAATGCCATACTCTGTGGAACTGCCCAGATCTCTTTGGACTACGTGGTAACAGAGGATAGGCAAGGTAACATAGCCTTGTGGCAAGACAGTCAGTGCATATGGGAAAGACAAGAACACATTTGCCAAATTAAGGGGTGCATATCTTGTACCTGAGACCATGTTAATCTGTTCTAACATCGACACCATGTCTGGCATGGCAACCATGAACGGGCCTATCATGCAACAGTCCATGCTCATTTCTCAGGATCCATGCAGTTTCTGCAGGGGCCAGACCACCAAATTAAGGGATTCATGAGATCTTTTTATGTCCTTAACTGTAGAAATAATCACCATCCCCTAGGATACAATATTGCTTTTGAGTTACTACCTTGGCTGCTGGGGAAAGGGTGAGGGAATACAGGGTAGAAGAAGGATCGTGTTTCATCCATTTGGCCTTCCCTACTGTGATGGCTCTCACCCCACACACAGACCAAGCACCAATGTGGGGATTAAATCAATCGCCAAGTATGTCCATCCCAATCATGCATTCAAGGACTAGAAAATTACTAATGGGTGAGTCCATAAAAAAAGTAGAGACATTGTAAGCTAGACTCTGGCCCCCATATGTCTCCACTCTAACAAGAGGCCTGATGATGCTCTGGGAGTCTCCGTATATCAAGGCCAACTTGGAGTCTATGTCCAATCATCCTCAAAATGTCTGCATATTTCCCTTTCCTAACTGTAGATGGGCAAAAATAATTTTCCCTCTAGTCTTCTAGGTTGTTGGCTTAGACCCCCACCCTGCAATAAATGACAGTTTCACGGGAGAAAAACAGAAGTCTAGTAACATGGGAGCACCTGGCTGGCCCAGTCAGTAGAGTATATAACTCTTGATCTTGGGGCTGAGTTTGGAGCCCCACGTTGGGTACAGAGATTACTTAAAAATATTACTTAAAAATAAAATCTTAAAAAAAAAAAGAAGAAGAAGAAGTAGTTTGCGATGCCTGGGTGGCTCAGTTGGTTAAGTGTCTGCCTTTGGCTCAGGTCATGATCCCAGAGTCCCGCATCACGGGCTCCTTGCTCAGTGTGGAGGCTGCTTTTCCCTCTGCCTGCCACACCCCCTGCTTGTGCTTTCGTTCTCTCTCTCTGACAAACAAATAAATAAAATCTAAAAAAATAATAAAATAAAAAGAAGTTTAATAACGTGTATACCTCTTGAAAATATGGGAGATACCCAGGAAAACTGAGTAACTCTCTAATATGGCCCAAACCACCCCCTTAAATACCATCTTCAAAGACAAAAGATGTTTGGGGAGAAGGGGAAGATCAGTTTTGGCAGGTGACCAGGAAAGGCCCAGTAATCAAGGGTGTGGTTATTATGCAAATTTAAGCCGTTGTCTTCTCCAAAGGATAGTTTCTAGAAATTTAGAGTCATTCTTTCCTTCCTGGTACAGGGAAAGAGACACCCTTACAAAAGGAGATTCCCCCTTATAAATGGACTGTCTCCTACGAAAACTGGTAACTTCTACTCAGTTTTCAGAGCTTCTTGTGTGTCTGCAGTTTCTTAAAAGTAAACATCCCCAATCAATCCTTATACCGAAGAGGAATATTTGAGGATGGGAAATGCTGCTCCCTTTCCCAAGTATACAGGTACCTGAGTAAACAACAGCTGGTTCCCTTGGGAAAACACTGGGGGAATTATGGTGGTCTACCCTGTCATGGTGTTGGCAGGTTCCTTCCCCCTGGGGAGCTGAAGACATGGCCACCTCTTAATTCAATACATTCCAGTACCGAAAACTGGCTGCATGGACAATGAAATGGGCAATGGGTCATGACTTTTTACTGGAGCAACACTCTAAGCCTTCTGCACGTCCACTTTCGCCTCCTTTTGATTATACAGTAGCCCCCCCACTTAGCCGCAGTCTTCCTTCCTGCAGTTTCAGTTACCCGCAGTCAACCACAGTCTGGAAGCAGATGACCCTCCTTCTTAGGAATTGTCAGAAGGTCAATAGTAGCCAAACTCCAGGTCACAATGCCTGTAGAGTTCACCTCACTTCATCTCAGCAGCTACGTATCTTACCATCTCACATCATCACAAGAAGGGTAAATATAATACAGTAAGATATTTTCAGAGAGAGACAGAGACCATATTCACATAACTTTTATTACAGTATAATAGTTCTATTTTACTGTTACTGTTGTTAATCTCTTACTGTGCCTAAGTTATAAATTAAACTTTATCATAGATACGTATGTATAGGGAAAAGCATAGTATATACTGGGTTCAGTACTATCTACTATCCACGGTTTCAGGCATCCACTGGGGGGCTTGGAACATATCCTCTGCAGATAAGGGAGGACTACTGTGTGTGTGTGTGTGTGTGTGTGTGTGTGTGTTTATTTTTGGGGGAGAGAGAAAGAGAGAACATGTGTAAGCACGAGCCTGTGTGCACGAGCCAGGGGAAGGGGGAGAGGGAGAGGGAGAGGGAGCGGGGAGAGGGAGAGGGGGAGAATCTCAAGCAGACTCCCTGCTGAGAACAGAGCCCACCACAGGGCTCGATCAATCTCATGACCCTGAGAGCATAACCTGAGCCGAAACCAAGAGTCAGACACTTAACCAAATGAGCCACCCAGGCGCCTCAGGACTACTGTGTAGATTAAGCAGCATCGTTGTATGCCCATTGGTTTTCTCCTAGGCAGCTATAGTTGAGCCCCTAGGGAGCTGTAGTTTTATAACTGTCCCCACAATTCCCTCCTAGTTAAAGCCCCTTGGTGGCTTCTCCATCCTTTCTGGTCATAATTGCATTCCCATAGCTTCTGGCAGTTAAGCACCATCATCCGGCCTCCACTGCCTGAGTCCCGTTTTACCATCTCCTTTACTATCAACAAGCCAAACTTCATGACGGTCTCTCTGTCTTAACCTTACAGTGGAAGCCTCCACTAAATGTTTCAGTAAGGCTGATATCCGGCTCCCCAGCACATTTCTGTTGGCCCCAGTGAATGGTGTGTCCTCTGGATTTTTCCATGCGGCATAATCCACTGGTGAGTCATCTGGTCTCGTGTGGTATATGCATTCCTGTCTGCCCACCTCTCTCAGACTCTTAATTCCTTGCTCTATTGTCTGTTGTGACAATTTGGGCATTTCAACTTCGCTCAGTTTGGGCTACCACTTTCTCCAGGCATCTAGAAACTTCCCTAACAGACCCCATCTCCGGGGTCCTTGCCAGGGTATCCCAAGAGAGTGCCAGTCAGACAATAAACTCTGCCTTATCCAATTATAGTTTTCAGGCCTATGACTCAATTATCCTCAAAACCCAGTCCACTGTTTCTCCCACAGCTCTTGCTGGCACACGCTGACCGGTCTTAGAGCTCCTCTGAGGTATGGCCCCTTTCCTCCTTTATCAGGCCCAGCACATCCCCAGATGCGTTATGCTGTTGCATGATTCTAGTTATCGGCCTGGCAACCAAGAGATAAAGTTGGGCAGATCCTGAGCGGGCGGTGGGGGGATTGGGGGGGGGGTGCGCTGTGTGGCTGTTGCCTCATGGGGGAGAAGACTCTACGATATCTTTCTACACTGGAGGTGGGGAGCAATATGGCTCTTAATAGGGAGGAGTGGGTCACCTTTGAAGGCTCTCAGGGTTCAAAGGAGCCTGGTGTTAAAGAACAAAATTCAACTGAGTACATTTTAAAAATCTTAGTGGCTTTGTTTAGCCATCCATGAGTTGGGCAGCATCCAATCTAGCCAAGAGAAAGGAGCTCCAAGGAGCTGTACAACTCAAGAGGGTTTTATAGACCAATATGAGTAGGAAAAAGGAAGCTATGCTGGGTGTTTGCTGATTGGTTGAAGCGGGGTTACTTTCCTTCTCTGGAACTAAGGGAAGTCTTGGAGCCCGGTCAGCTCACTTGTGCTGGACACGCAAGTGCTGACTGGTTGACTTAGGCCTTCCTTTTCTGGGAAAGCCGAGTACAAAAATGTCATACGGTTTTGGTGTGCAGTCATGGGGCTGAGCACAAATGACTTCAACCCGTCCCTAATTTGGTTTCTTGAACCCTGGGAGGCCCAGTCTTCAGGGGCCTCCACCCACATACGCTCGTCTCATGCAGCAGCATCCCGGGGTTGCCCCCAACAGGGCTCTGACCCTGCGAGAACAGACTGCCTCAGTCAAGCATTCGATCAGCTTTGAAGGCCAATGAATATAACCATTTAATCTTGAGTTTTACCTTCAGCTTTTTCTGCTCTCCCACTGCAGAAGATAAGAGCCTCTTTGTAAACTACGGGAGAGGACTTGTGGCCTTCACACCTGGTTTTCACCGGTGTATTGACTGACCTTGGTTTTTCATTATCTCTCTGTAGGGTGTGATAGAACATAACAGCAACCAGACAATTCCATTGTTCTCTTCCGTGCGGCCTCCTCCTCCCTGTCCTCCAGCATCCACCCCCACCCCCCAGACTCCAGACTTATCAAACCGCCTGAGCATTCCCCTCCATGAGAACCTTTCCCCAAATCATAACCACTGTATGTTTTCGCAATTAAACCAGCACATTCTCCGTGCCCTACACACTGCCCAGGCTGGGGTCTTCCGGGCCAGACAGGTGGTGAGCGACCCTCACTGACCTCCACCCTTTCTCCTGCTCTCTCAGGCCACGTCGGGTAGCGGCTGTGTCCGTTCAAATCCTCTGGGCAGCAAACAAGAAGGCAGAGTGAAGGGTGAAAAAGGCCCCTCGGATGAGTTTAACACGTGGGAAAAATGAAGACAGAGGAAGCAGGGCCAACAGAAAGCCTTCCGACTGTGTTGCAGATCTGACACTAGTAAAAAAAAAAAAAAAAAAAAAAAGGAGGAGAAAGAATCGGGCAGGGAGAGCCTCAGACCACAGGGCAGATCTGACGGAGCCTCCAAAAGAGCCAAAGAGCTCTGAGCACAGACAGCCTGTTCCAGAACACTGATGTGCAGCAGAAGTGGCCAGGCCTTGGCCACCCTGGGCTCAGTCTTTGGCTAGAGTTTCCCTGGGGAGAGCAGGGCCCCAGAGCTCTGTGCAGAGGCACAGCAGCTGGAGGCTGTCAGCTCACTGCACGCCCAGCGGGTGACCAGCAAGTTCTTTCTTGAAGGAAAATGCGACCGGCACATCTCATTTGTGGGAGCTGCCAAATACAACACATGCCCCTCCTCATTTTCACCGGTTGTATGAATACCTTCTCTACTGAAAGAGAGAGTCAAAGAGGCTTTAATTCTTGTAGCTTCTTTTGAAAGAGAACTGCCTCACCTTCAACCTCCACTGACAGAAAAGTAGATAAAAAGGATAATCACCACCATTTACTAAGCACCTGTTTCTGTAGATACTAAACAAGGTGCCTGGCATAAATGATCATTAACCTTTATCCTATTTATTGCCCGAGAGTAACCCTCATCTCCAAAAAGAGGCCATCTCACGCTATTGGCAGAACTGGATAGAACAAAAGCTGCCACCTTCCCCCACTCAGGTTCATGCTCATTCTTGGCTCCCTTCTCCCCCCGCTTTATTTTGTGAACTCCCAACTTGTGTGTGCCTTTGGCTGACACACGTTCCTGGTTCTGTCTGTTGGTTTCTTCAACTTTGACTACTCCTTAATTTTCGGCTCATTTTCACTTGGTTTCCCTTCCAGGCTTCCATCCCTCAGATACAGTGATGCAGGCTTTGGTCCATTTCCTGGCCCATATGCTGCTACCCTCTGGTCTCTATCCCAGTCATGGGGTGTAAAGGGCACCTAACTCCAGGGCACCTGGGTGGCTCAGTGGGTTAAGCGTCTGGCTCTTGATTTAGGCTCAGGTCATGATCTCAGGGTCCTGGGACTGAGCCCCACGTCGGGCTCCATGCTCAGCGGGGAGTCTGCTTCTCCCTCTCCCTCTGCCCCTCCCCTGCTCGTGCTCTCTCTCTCAAATACACAATATCTTTTTTAAATATTTTATCTTTATTTATCTCAGCGCGCGTGCACGCACGAGACAGAGAGAGAGAGAGAGAGAGAGAGAGCACAAGCAGGGGGAGGGGCAGAGGGAGAAACAGACTCCCTTCTGAGCAGGGAGCCCGATGCAGGGCTCGATCCCAGCACCCTGAGATCATGACCTGAGCCGAAGGCAGACGCTCAACCAACTGAGCCACCCAGGTGCCCAATAAATAAATAAAATCTTAAAAAAAAAAAAAAGAATCAAACTGACATAAGACAGATTAACAGAAGAAAATAAAATTTACTAGTGTATGTTCAGGGAATCCAACAAACACAGAAATTCCAAAGACAGGCAAAATAAGGTATATATGTCATCCTGAACTGAGAAGGGGATAGGGGTCTGGGACTTCAGAGGAAAGAAATGCACTTCACAGGGCAATAGGAAGAGCAGATGTTTGGTAATTAGATGTTTGTCCTACCATACAGATGGGTCACTCAGATAAAGTTTGTCTGATAATAACCCTTATTCAGGGAAAAAATCCCCAATTTAGATTCTTCTATGTGGTTAAAAGAGGAGCAAAAGTTTCTCTTGAGCTCACAAGGTCTCTCGATGGCTTTCAGCTCAGAATAGTCTTCATGGTAAAGTGGCCCAGCTTGGGGTGGTCTGCCCTTGGCCCCTACAGTTGCATGTCCTTTTCAAAGTCATCTTGGGATGCTGACAGGATACTCAAGGATTATTTAATTACCTAGGGGATATATATCTGTGTGTAACTGCCATTTACTATTAATTAAGGGCTCAGACTCCGAAGTTATATGGTAATTCTTCTGTCCATTAGAAAATAGAGCCCCAAAGTTAGTTTCATTGCCCTTTGGACATTAATCAGTTGTCTCTAACTTAGCAAATTTATCTCAAACTGCCTTTCCTAGTGGACTATAAATATGCCAGTCCTCAAAATGCTCTTTGAACCAGCATTACCATCTTATTGATCCCCTCATTAATGAGTTGAATAAAATCTTTGACATACATCCATTCTATATTTGTATGAGCACTGTTGTTTTTAGCTTTTGAAAATCACTCTTTGATATTACGATGTTTGACTTCAAAGTCCTTGGTCTTTTCAGATACTAGATGACCTTTCAAGATGGGCATGCTGATATATGTTGGAACAGGAACAAAGTTGTCACCCCCTGAGGTTAATTTTCTCTAGAACTGAGATAGCATATGCTACTTATCTCTTCTCATGTCAAAGACAGGGCCCCATCTTGGGCCAATTGTTTGAGAAGAGCTTTCCTATTGCAGAGACTTCTGGTAAAAAAGACAGCTTGGGTACAGTGACCATGAGATCTATCTAAAAAACTGTTTCTGAAATTTTTGCAATCTTCAAATACAGCCCATGTCATTGAAGCAGAGGTTTAAATTCCTCTTTGAGGGTTCTTTTGCATTTGGAAGCCTCTGGGATACCTAAAAGTAAAGCCAAGATCCTATTCCAGAATGGACTTTGAGGAGTGGGGGGAGGGGCAGAGGGAGAGAATCTTCAATCAGATTCCCCAGTGAGTGTGGAGCCAAACGCAGGGTCGATAAATCTCACAACCTACAAGATCACGACCTGAGCTGAAACCAAAAGTTGGATGTTTAACAGACTGAGCCATCCAGGTGCCCCTAAATTATTTTAAGTAAGGATAACAGTTGAAGAAATAGTGGAATATGCCACCCCAAAATATGACTCTTTGGCATAAGAACTATTTTGAAGTGGCATATTTTTGAGAAAAAGTAGACATGAAGAAGCTCTAAAATCAAAGTAGAATACAGCCTTTTGTGAGAAAAATTTACATTTAGAAGGTTAATCTCCATTTGCAAGCATGTCTCCCTCTCAGTACCAGGAAGGGAAGGATGACTTTAAATTGCAAGAAACTCATCAATGGAGAAGGCAAGGACTTAAATCTGTATAACAATTTGTGTTTTTCCAGTAGCCTTCCATACCAGGCCTCCCCCAACCACCAACATCTTTCTTTTGTCTTTAGCTGACATTTCTATTTAAGGTGATATCTTAGGCCATTTCAGAGAGTTTTACTCAGTTTTCCTGGCCTCTCCCATGTATACAGGAGATATACATGTTATTAAACTTGTGTTTTTCTCCTGTTAATGTGTTTTTTATTGCAGGTGGGATCTCAGCCAAGAGTTCAGAAGGGTAGAGGGAAAATTACTCCCCAACCTTACATGGGTATACAAGGGGGTTAGTTAATGAAAGTATGCCTAAGGAGGGTTCTAGGATTCTGGAAATAGTCTCTTTTTTGATCTGGATACTACTTATGCATGTGTGTACACTTGGTGAAATTTTGTAGAGCACTTAAGATTTGTATATTACATACATGTTGTACTTTAATTAAAAGTTTACAACGATATGGGGTGGGGGAATTGATGGTACAGGTCATGGGGAGTAAGGAGTGCACTTGTCATGATGAGCCCTGGGCGATGTATGTAATTATTGAATCACTATATTGTACACATGAAACTAATATAACACTATATGTCAACTCTGATGAAATTAAAATGAAAAAAGGTTTACATTGTTATTCCACTTTCCTTTTGCCCTAGGGACACTTCTCTTCAGTGAACTCAGGGTTTAGGAAAAACTCCAGGTTGGGAAGTGTCTTGTGTATCACTTCTGCCCAGGGTGACCAACTTATCCCAGTTGGCCTGGGACTTTTCTGGGTTGTTTGTTTGTTTGTTTGTTTTTAAATAGGCTGCACGGCCAGCATGGAGCCCCATGCGGGGCTTGAACTCATGACCCTAAGATCAAGACCTGAGCCGAGATAAAGAGTTGGACACCTAACCGACTGAGCCTCCCAAGCACTCCCTTCCCTGGTTTTTGTACTGAAAGTTCAGTTGGTCACCCTGTTTCTGCCTATAAATATAACAGAATTTGGGGAAGGAATTATTAACTAAACTAACTAAACTAAAAAGAATTGACTTTTTGGAATGGGAAGAACATACATTATAATCTCCATAAATTATACAATGCTTATTGTGTACTCTTCATCACAATCAATGAAAGATCTCTGTTTGGAAAATCCAAGACACACTATTATCACTTTGAAAAGTCTGAATCTACATTAACCTAAAAGCATGAGTCACACGTGCACACACACAGAACCATCTGAACCTAGATCCAGAGGGAGCCATTCAATTGGAAAGTTTACTTTTAAAAAAGGTCAAGTTATTCTCCCCGAAGTTCCTGTAGACAAGTGATTTTAGAGATAGAGAGCCCTTGAGATCTAAAGGAAATGCTATTATAATATAAATAAACCTCATGCAAGCCAGCTGTGACATTTGATACCAGAGAGACTATGACTGAAAATACACAGCACCACTCTGGCTTTTCTCAAACAGAAAGGGAATTGTCAGAGACAACTATAACTTGCAAGGACAAAACCCGAAACATGTTACTTTTTATTTATAGGATGAAGGCTGAAGATGCTGGAGGGTGGATGGTAGGGGTAGGCTGCAGGATAGCTACCCAACAGAAATACTGAATTCAATCTTGGCTGGACATGTCCAAAATTGGAAGCCAGAGAAGAGAAGCCCCAGTTTAAATGAACTTCTCAGTCAGTAAGTCACAAAATGTTGTTCCTTTAATGTCTTCTATTACATAGTGATTAAATGGGCTCCCACGCAGCTCTGATTAAAAACACTTAATGTTCCCTCCAAAATTGCTTTGGGGAGAGGAATCTCATGTCAGGGAAATGAATTCAAAAGGACTTCCCTATAAGGGCTGAAGGAAATTTGCACCTTCAAGCCACAATTTGGAAAATATCAGGCTTTAGATTACTTTTGGAAGTTTACAAATTAAATTCAAAAAGCCCGATACTGAGTGAGGTGATCTTTATGCAGTCCACATACACATTTAGTCTTTAAAACTACCTTTTTTTTTTAAAGATAATCTCTACACCCAATGTGGGGCTCAAACTCACAACCCTGAGATCAAGAGTCATGCTCTACTGACTGAGCCAGCCGGGTGGCTCTAAAACTATCCTTTTATTTTTTTTTTTAAGATTTCATTTATTTATTTGACAGAGAGAGACACAGCCAGAGAGGGAACACAAGCAGCGGGAGTGGGAGAGGGAGAAGCAGGCTTCCCGCGGAGCAGGGAGCCCGATGTGGGGCTCGATCCCAGGACCCTGGGATCATGACCTGAGCCGAAGGCAGACGCTTAATGAGTGAGCCACCCAGGCGCCCCTAAAACTATCCTTTTAATAATTACCAATATTCTTCAGTAGAATGTACTTGTCTACCAGAGTAAACTGTTTGAATAGCGTGTTTTATTTTTTTATTATTATTATTTTTAAAGATTTTATTTATTTATTTGACAGAGAGAGACACAGCGAGAGCAGGAACACAAGCAGGGGGAGTGGGAGAGGGAGAAGCAGGCTTCCCGCCGAGCAGGGAGCCCGATGCGGGGCTCGATCCCAGGACCCTGGGATCAAGACCCGAGCCAAAGGCAGACACCCAACCAACTGAGCCACCCAGGTGCCCCGAGGCAGTACTTTGAACTTTTGCCTTCATGACTTTTGGACACACTATGTATTTAAACTCCGCACATGCGCAGCTTTACTATTCAGCTACAGCCCTCAAAGGGACCCCTGTGCAGGTTTTTGGATCTTTTCTATCTAGTCCCCTCACCCTCCAGTACTTCACCCAGCATACTCATCTCCCTTCACTGGACAATCTTTCTGGACTTCATCGGTGAAAGGGAGCAGAATTTGCCATCCCAAAATAAGCCTCTTTGGCAGACTGATTATTTCGGGCTGATTATTTTTGAGAGGCTTCAGACACAAGAGAAATCTCTAAAAACAGATAAGTTGCCCTTTTGTTTTGTTTTGTTTTTAAAAGATTTTATTTTGAAGTAATCTCTACAGCCAACATGAGGCTATCAAACTCACCACCCCTCGATCGACAGTCACATGTTCCACCGATCAGGAGTCACATGTTCGACTGAGAGAACCAGCCTGGGGCCCCCCAGAAGTCGCCCTTTTGTAAGAGACATTTACATTTATAAGGGAAATCTCCATCTGTCAGGGTGTCTCCCTCTCTGGATGGGGGAGGAGGGGAGAATGACTCTAAATCTCTAGAAACATATCAATGGAGAAGGCAAGGACTTAAAATCTGTAGAACAACCATAACCTTGTTTATTGTGCTTTTCTGGTAACCTCCCATAATGGACTCCATGCCCCAACATGCCCCAACATCTTTTCTTTTTTAAGTAAACTCTCCCCACAACGTGGGGCTTGAACTCATGACCCCAAGATCAAAAGTCACATGCTTTACTAACTAAGCCAGCCAGGAGTCCCATCTTCTTTTGTCTTCAGCTGGAGACGATATTTAAGGTGGCAGCTTAGGTCATTTGGGGGAGTTACTCAGTTTTCCTGGGTCTCTCCCATGTATACAGGAGATATACATGTTACTAAACTTCTCTTTTTTTCCCATTAATCTGTCTTTTCTTTGTGGGGGGGGGGGGGCTCCTCAGCCAAGAACATAAAAGGAATGGAAGTGAAAGTATTTTTCCTCACCTACATGGGCAACAACGTGCATTAGGACAGTTTGCTTGGCCTTATGTCCTCTTGGAAAGAGGTGCCTCTCAGCCTTTTCCACATGTGACTCTAATTCTTCCCTCCAAATGGATTCTCTGGCAAAAGCCATAGCTTAACGCAACTGTGGGGAGCACCATTCACCTACATGATCCAGGGGGAGCCAGTCAACTAGAGTTGCGTGATATCTAGGCCCTGTCGTTCCTTCCCATCCTATTTCCGTTCTCGTGTAAAAAAGGATTGGTCACTCGTTCACACTGCCCTTAAAGCCACAGTTTCTATGCCTTTTTTGATTGTTTACCTCATCAGTAGTAAGATTTTCTATCACAATCTCCAATACATATACATAACCTTTATTTATGAAATATATACATGTGTCAACACATACACGAATTTCATTAAGTTTAAAATACAAACTAAATATGTACAGAACTTCTCTCTCTCCCTCTCCCTCTGCCCTACCCCCTCTCTAAAATAAATAAATCTTTTTTAAAAAATGCATACAGGTTAAAAGTGAAAGCATGGGAAACTATATACCATACTAACACTAATCAAAATAAAGCTGGAGTGGTTATATTAATATCAAATTCAAATTAGATTTCAGAGCAAAAAATAATACCAGGGATAAAGAGGATCATTTCCTAATGATAGAGCAGTCAATTCATCATCGTATATCAATCATAAATGTTTATGAACTTATTAACACTACTTTAAAATACCTGAAGCAGGGGCACCTGCGTGGCTCAGTCGGTTGAGCAGCCAACTCTTGATTTCCGCTCAGGTCATGGTCTCAGAGTCGTGGGATGGATCCCCATGTCTGACTCAACGCTCAGCACAAGTCTGCTCAGGATTGTCTCTCTCTCTCTGCCCCTCCATCCGCTCCTGCTCTCTCTGTCTCTAAAATAAATAAGTGAATAAATCTTAAAAAAAAAAAAAACCTGAAGCAAAAACTGATAGAACTGAAAAGTAGAGAGTACCATAATTAGTCAGATATTTAAATATCCCCCTCTCAATAATTAATAGAACAAGTAAACAGAAAATCAGCAAGTATATGGAGAGGTAAGCACTTATCAATTCACATGACCCAATTAACATCTATTAAATATTCCATCCACCAAGAGCAGAATATGCAGTCTTTTCAAATATACGTGGAATATCTACCAAGATAAATCACAGTGTGGGCCAGAAAGTAAGTCTCAATAAATTAAAAAGGATTCAAATCATGCAAAGTGTGTTATAGGACCACAATGGGAATTAAATTAGAAATCAAACAGAAAGATCTCTGGAAAATTCCCAAATGACACAACTTTTAATTCATGGACAAAGCAGAAATGTAGAAAAATTAGAAGGTTTTTTTTTTTTTAAAGATTCCATCTATCCATTTGACAGAGAGAGCAAGAGAGCCCAAGCAGGGGGAACGGTAGAGGGAGAGGGAGAACGCGGGGCTCGATCCCAGGACCCTGAGACCATGACCTGAGCCGAAGGCAGACGCCCAACCATCTGGGCCACCCAGGCGCCCCTAGAAGGTATTTTTAACTGTATGAAAATGAAATATGACATATTAGAATCTGCAAGATGCACCTAAAACAGTGCTTAGAGGGAAAGTTATAGCACTAAAAACCTACATCACAAAAGAAGAAAAGTCTGAATTCAATGACCTGTTTCCAGGATTAGCTGGGAAGTTAGAGGACTATACAAGCCATGTGTAGAGATTCTCTGGAATGGATGCTTTTTTAAGATTCTTATTCTTGGCCTCTTTTGGGAACTGATGACAAATAGGCCACATTCCTTCTTATTCTCACTGCCCCCTCAGCTAGAAAGAAGCTCCCCATCCCCACTTCCATCACCTTAGAAGACTGAGCGGAAACTAGATTCAGGCTCAGGAAGAAGAACACAGGAAAGGCCCTTGAGGCCAGTTTCTAGTCTAGGCAAAACCAGTGCTCACCCAACATTAGTGATGTAATTTGCCTCACCTGGGTCAAGACGTCCACACGGAGGTATGGGGGACAAAGCACCACGGAGTGTATATTAGCCTGCTTGGGCCGCCACAGAAAAATTCCATAGGCTAGGTGATTTATACAGCAGAAATTTATTTGCTCACAATTTTGGTGAGAAGTCCAAGATCAAGGTGCCAGCCAATTCAGTTCCTTGTGAGAGCGCTCTTGTTGGACTGCAGGTGGCCAAATTCTATGTCCTCACATGGCCCTTCCTTGGGGCAAGTGCATAGAGACCAAAAGGGATCTATCTCTCTTCTTGCCCTGATAAAGCCACTAATCCCATCATGAGGGCCCTACTCTCAGGACCTCATCTAACCCAACCTCCTCTCAAAAGCCTCTCCAAATATAGGGCTTCAACATATAAATGGGGGGAGGGCACAAATCTTCAGTCCATAGTAGAGCTCCTACTAAAATAGCTCTCCCAGAAATCTGTAATATGACAAGTTGCTTGTGGAGAATTCTGGGACTTTGGTTCCAGTCATCATTATCTCCTCCTTGAAGAACCAGCAAATATTATGCATTGTTTTGGACACCAGAAAAGAAGCCTTTATTAACTCAGAGCTCATGACATTACAACATTAGTACAATAACCGTAACAAGAAGGGAGATAGGCTGCAGAAAGGAGGGGCAGAGAGAACTGCAGAGTAGCTGAATGCCAATGGAACAAAAGCAGGACTTCTTATCCAAGGTGACCTTGAAGCTGGGGCTCTTCCAATCATCAGCTGTGGGACTTTGGACAGGTTCTATCCTGGAAGCTCAATTTCTACATTTGTAAAATGAGAAGAGTAATAGAAACCACTCTCAAATTTGTTGTGAGACCAGAAGACTACATGAAGAGCACTTGAAAATACTTATTTCAATATTATGTTGCCAATCACTTGGGTCAGTGTCTTCTCAGCTATTATCCCCCACCAGAGACACACATCTGAGACACTGTATCACAGAATCCTGTTCCGGGGGGGGGGGGGGGGGGGGCGGGACACAATTTGTGCCCCTCCTCCTCTCTCCTGGTATGAATATTTAGAGACATCAAATTGAGGTTAAATATCTTCTCACCCAGTCTGAATGATTTCATGAATTTTAATAGTCTGAATTATATAATCCCACCATGTCTTCTCCTTGTAAGGAATCAAAAAGATCCAATTCTACTCCAAAGACTTTGGTTAAATGTTTCCCAATGTATTTTAGGATGATGAAAAAGAAAAATCCATTAACTTATTAACCCAATAAATATTTATTGAGTGTCCACCAACTACTGGTCTAGGTACCAGCCATATAGCAGTGAACAAAATACATCAAAGTCCCTTACATTTCACAGCAGTATAAATAACTATAATGATACAAACTTCTCAAAGTCTCTTGACTTTGTTCTGGAACTTCTGTTTAGAATAGTCGTCGGCTCCATTCTCAAATAAAATTGGGATTTAATTTGTATTTTGACAGTGTGCAAACTAACGAAGCTATCTTTAGTGCTAGAGATGAAGGAATCTGGAGTAGATTTATTACATGAAATGAACATCAAGAAAATGACATATAGAGAAAATGAACATGCTGAGAAGAGAAAGAAAAATCTCTTTGTGACAATCATTCATTTTTCATTCTCTGTAAAGGTTTATTTTACACTGTAAGGGAGGAAACATCATGAAGTATTTAAACTATATTACAAGCTACAGATCCACATTCAATGTATCTAAAAGAGAATAAAAGAACTGCAAAAGTAACTTAATCTGACAACCCTAATGAAAAAATTCTAACAGTACATGGGTTTTCCCACCTTGAGTTTCTAAAGTCATTGCGTAGCTGTTTTATGAGACTTTGAAAGTCAAGTTTTTGACAGGGCCCAGAAAATCAGCCTTACTGCTAGTTATAACATCATCTTTGAGCATTTATATCCATCACATCAAAACTAGCAAAAGTTTAGCTGCAATTTTTGGGGGTGGGGGGGCTGGGGCTGTCTGGGTTTCCTTTTTCATAGTGAGTCCTAGGACACTGCACGATATGGCTGGCTATCTGAGGGAGCCAGTTTTCTATTTCACTGGCCCCATGCCTCCTACAAGCTGCTGACTCACTTTATGGAGTGGAATTAAGAACCTGTCTGAATCAATAGGCATTTGTGGCAGAGAGTGCTAGTTGTCCCAACATCCATTTTTGCTTTCTTCTAAGGAAATAGAAATTTCAGCTAGGCACAGCATTAACAAAGGTCAACCAGATCTTGGAAAGCAGCTCACAGGCTGCAGAAGAATAGCATTAGGGTAAATAAGAAACATTTATAAATGTTGAACAGTGTCTGCTGCATCTTGCTGCTCTTTTAGCAACATTCTGCAGGGGGATGGACCCAACCAGAGCTAGTCAGACGTGGGGGGGCGGGGGGGTGGTGTACAAATCGCCACCACTAGCTGCCCATTTTCTGCGGAACTAGAGCAGCGGCAGGAGGGCACGCAGGGGTGCAGGGCATGGGACAGAGTCTTGGGGGGTTGCACATCTCGGTCAGGTTCCCGGGGTCTGTGAGCCCTTCAACCCCTAGGCCCTGCTGCTTCCTGCCTCCTTCCTCGGGAGGAGTTCATGGCCCAGACGGGCTCTTATTGCCCTGAGGCTGACCCCCTGGGATCGGTTCTGCTATATGTAATTGACAAGCAGCAAACAGACCAGAAGCTTATTAAATGTTAGAGAGAATTTGAAAACCAAAGAAACCAAAAGGCAGGTTTGCAAATGCCTGTGATGAGGAGATCCTGCACAGGAAAGGAAAAATAGTTTTCCCTTTATCCTTTGAGGTTCTAGGCTGAGACCCCCCTCCCCCATAATAAAACCCAGATTTAATAGGAGAAAGACAAACAAGTTTAATGACATACATACCTCCTGTATACATGGCAGAGACCCAGGAAAAGTGAGTAACTCCCCGAAACGGCTCCAGCCACCACTTTAAATACCGGCTTCAGCAAAAGACAAAATATGTTGGGGGTGGGGAGTCTGTTCTGGGAGGCTACCGGGCCAGGCACGGTAAACAAGGGTGTAGTTGTTATGCAGATTTAAATCCCTGCCTTCTCCCTCCTTGGCAGTTTCTAGAGATTTAGAGTCAACCACCTCTTCCTCGAACCAGGGGGGAACCACCCTTACAAATGCAGATTCCCCTAAGACCTGTAAATGTCTCTCACAGAAGTGCAACTTCTATTCCGTGTTCTGAGCTTCTCCCGAGTCTGCAGTTTCTTAAGAATAATCAGTCCCAAATAATCCTTACGGCCGCAGAGGCGTGTTTTGGGGTGGCAAATTCCGCTCCCCTCCACCTTCAGGCTATGTTGAGGCCCCCAAACTGCTCAGCAAAGAATGGACGGTGAAAGCGGACCCATCCCCAAGAGAGGCCCAGGGTGAATGTGGCCATAAACAATCAATGGAAATGAACCTTCTGGAGGGCCAGAGAGGACAATGGACAAGGGTTTTCTTTAAAGAAGCAGAGCTAAGGGCTATCAGATGGGCTAACTGAGGAATTTGATCCAGTTCGAGGACAAGGAGCTTTTGCATTTCCAAGCCAGTGGGACTCCATAATCGCCAGGAACTGACCGCTGCCGAGGGTTGCCCCGTTGGTCTGGAATTTCCAGTAGCACCGCGTCCGTGATCACCCCACTCCTACTCTACTGTGAGGTTGTGGAGGGCGCGCATCACTTGTCTTTTTTACAGATTGCAGGATCACAAGAAGATACATTTGAACCTCACAGAGGGGATATCACACATCCCTCAGAGATCCTGAACTTTGAAATGCATGCAAGCGTAGGAAAGGAAAAATCATTCTCTCTCGACTCTTCTCGGTTCCTGGCTGAGACCCCCGCTATAATAAAAGAGAGATTAACGGGAGAAAAACAAACAGAAGTTTAATAACATGTATACCTCCTGCACACATGGGAGAGACCCAGGGAGACTGAGTTACTCCCTGAAATGGCCCAAGCCACCCCCTTAAATACCTTCAGATAAAGATAAAAGAAAGACGTTGGGGGAAAGGGGATGCCATTTATGGGAGGTGACAGGGAAAACAGTAAACGAGGGTAAGGTTGTTAGGCAGATTGAAGTCTTTACCTTCTCCATTGATAAGAGTTTCTGGTTTTATTTCATTTTCCTAAAGATTTTTTTCTTTATTTGAGAGAGAATGAGCAGAGGGAGAAGTGGAGGAAGAAGGAGGCGTTGAGCAGGGAGCCCGACACGGGGCTCGATCCCAGGACTCTGGGATCATGACCTGAGTCAAATGAAACACTTAAACATCTGAGCCACCGAGGTACCAAAGAGTTTCTGGTTTTAGTCATCCTCCTCATCCTGGGACAGAGGGAACCATGCTCACAGAGATTTCTCTTATAAGGGTAAATGTCTCTCTCTCTCTTTTTTCAAAGATTTTATTTATTTGACAGAGAGCACGGGGCGGGGGGGGGGAGGTGCAGAAGGAGAGGAAGAAGCAGGCTCTCCACTGAGTAGGGAGCCAGATGCGGGGCTCAATCCCAGGACCCTGGGATCACAACCTGGGCCAAAGGCAGACACTTAACCCACTGAGCGGCCCAGGCGCCCCTAAAGGTAAATGTCTCTTACAAAAGGGTAACCTCTACTAGGTTTCAGAGCTTCTCCTGTTATCTGCAGTTTCTTAAAAATAACTAGCTCTCAAGATGATCAATATGACAAAGAGGCCTATTTTACGGTGGCATAATCTGCTCCCCTTCGGTAGCAATGGGATTATACCGGGGAGTTCTCTCCCTTAGCAATGGGTATGTTCTGGTGTGGGAAGAAGGGTACACAGATGTTTGTGTGTCCAGAAAATCTGAACAACAGGGGCCAAGAGTTTCCCCCCAAATCTACTTGCCCCTTGTATCATAATAGAATTTTGAGCTGAATATGTAACCCCCTAAAATAAGAACTTCATTTCCCAGTCTTCCTTATAATTAGATGTGCTCATGAAACTAAGTTCTGGCCAATGGGACATGAGATGGCATGCGGTATGCAACTTTCAGGTGATGCCCTTAAAGGGAAGGCACGTCTACCCCTCTCCTTCTTCCTGTTAGTTGGAGTATGGAGGTGGTAGAGAGCCCTCTGGGGTCAGGAGGCTGTGGCAGCATTCTATAGACGGCAGAACAAGATAGAAGGAGTCTGGTTTCTTGGTACTAGAAAGCACCATACTAGCCTAGACTTTGACAGAAGAGATTTTATTTATCTGTTACACACAGCCAAACTTATTAACTTATTAATAGATAATTATGTATCATAATCTAGTTCTAGAAACCCAGAATGGAGTATTTTTCTTTTTTTTTCAAAGATTTTATTTATTTATTTGAGAGAGAGAGAATGAGAGAGAGAGCACATGAGAGACGGGAGGGTCAGAGGGAGAAGCAGACTCCCTGCCGAGCAGGGAACCCGATGCGGGACTCGATCCCGGGACTCCAGGATCATGACCTGAGCCGAAGGCAGTCGCTTAACCAACTGAGCCACCCAGGCGCCCTGGAATGGAGTATTTTTCAGCTTTGTGTCAGAATGATAACTTTTGTAGCTTCAAGCCATATGAAATGTAAAATGTGACAAAGAATTAATAACTTTACCATGTTAAGAAAGTCATTCAAGGGCGCCTGGGTGGCTCAGTTGGTTAAGCGACTGCCTTCGGCTCAGGTCATGATCCTGGAGTCCCGGGATCAAGTACCCGCATCGGGCTCCCTGCTCGGCAGGGAGTCTGCTTCTCCCTCTGACCCTCCCCCCCATGTGCTTTCTCTCTCTCTCATTCTCTCTCTCTCAAATAAATAAATAAAATCTTAAAAAAAAAAGAAAGTCATTCAAATTTGTGAGAAAGACGCTTAAACCCTATAGTTAAGAGAATGAACAGTTGACTGATACTTGAGGAAATATATATGGTAAAGGAAAATCACTTAGAAAATGTTGACCCTATATAGACATCAAAAGAGTGAAAAATTAAACTAATCTAGAGATTTCATGTTGCACCTAGTAATTATATTAGCTAGTGCTTATTGAGGACTTATTTCACACTTGGGACTATGCTAAGTGTTTTAGGTCATTTCATCTTTACAACATTTTATATATGAAGAACTCAGACTTGAAGAGTTTAAGCAACTCACCCAAGGTCACATAATTAGGAAATATTTAGAGCAGGATTTCAAACCCAGGCATGTCTGATTTTAGTCAGTACTTCAACTACTAAACAATATTGCCAAAACAACATTTATAATGATGACAACATGTAATGCTGGAGACTAATAAAGTTGTTTACTCATTCATTACTGCCTGATTTGCTCTCAGATATCTCACTGCCCTTCTCTTACTCTATACTGTATCATAGGAAACCAAATTTCCCAGGTTCCTTTATTCTCTGACTTCTGGGTTGTTTTGCACAGTGGACAATATCTGCAGAAGATTAGAGAGCAAGAAAAACAAAGTACTTTTCTCTCTCTCTCTTTCTGCTTCTTATAGCATCTCTTCCATGGATTCAGCTTTGCTAGAACAAACCTCCCTTGATGGCTCAAACTACTACTGGACAGTTCTGGCCACGCCTACCTAGCTGTGGTTCTAGTTCTCTTCAGATGGCCCTGGTCTCTGAGCTTTGGTAACATTACCTTATATCCAAGTGTCCCTCCATCCCTAGGGGTGGTGGCATCTTTCTGCTCTTGCCAATCTTTGAGTTAATTCACCATTGGCTTTTCAGCTTCTCCATTATTTGTAAAGTCAATTTCCTGTTTTATTTTCCCTCTGTCAAACATACTAGAGTGGTTTTTGTGGGTTTTTGCTGGAACCTGACTTAATTACAGACAAACACCCCTTTTGGGAATAAGAGCAATCTTCTTTTCTTCTTTTTTTTTTTTTTTAAGATTTTATTTATTTGTCAGAGAGAGAGAAAAAAACACAAGCAGGAGGGGCAGAGGGAGAAGCAGGCTCCCCGCTGAGCAAGGAGCCAGCCCGATGCGGGCCTCGATCCCAGGACCCCAGGATCATGACCTGAGCTGAAGGCAGATGCTTAACCGACTGAGCCACCCAGGTGTCCTGGGCAGCAAATATTTTTTAACAATAATAAAATCTACTACAATAATAAAAGCTATGAGGAAATATGGAAAATGTTTAATATAATAAGTAAGCAAAATCTACAAAAAGATTTTACATACACTCTTGTGGTGGAGTCTGCTAGCTGTCCACCACAATCCATTCCTTGGGCATGTGGAGTTAGATGTAATCATATGATTAAGTTCTAATCAATGATGCCATCTGCCTGGAAATAGCAGCAGATCCCACAGGTTATGGGCTCAATCCCACAGGACTACCCCTTCCACCCTTGAGACACCAGTCACAGGTCCAGCTTGTCATCCGAGCTTCTGTCCAACCAGCTGGAGATCAGAGGTTCCCATCATCCACTTCTCAGGCTCAATTAATTTGCTAGAGCAGCTCACAGAATTTAGGAAAACAGTTTACTTACTGGATTATGAGGTTTTTATAAAAGGCTATAACTCAGAAACAGCCAGATGGAAGATAGGTGTAGGGCACAGTATGGGGCAAGAAGCATAGAGCTTCTATGATCTCTCTGGAAGGCAACCCACATGGCACCTCCGCATGTTCACCAACCCAGAGGCTCTCTAAATCCTGTCCTTTTGGGTTTTTATGGAGGGTTCATTAAATAGGCATGGTTGATTAGATCATTGGCCATTGGTGATTAATTCAATCTGCAGCCCCTCTCCCCTCCCCAGAGGTTTGGGGGTGGGCTGAAAGTTCCAACCCTTTAATTACAAGGTTGGTTCCCTGGGCAACCAGCTCCTATCCTTAGGGGTTTTCCAAAAGTTACCTTGTTGACACAAACTCAGGTGTGGTTGAAAGGAGCTTGTTATGAATAACAAAAGGCACTTTCATAGCTCTTATGACTTGGGAATTCCAAGGGTTTTAGGATCTTTATGCCAGAAATGGGCACACAGACCAAATATGTATTTTTTATTATAAATCACAATATAACAAGGATCTACTCTCGTGCACCCTGATTTATCATCTCCCGGCTGTTCCCTCCCATACCTCTAGACTCATGATGGTGGGTCAGAAGATTACAGAATGAGGGATGCATGCGTGGCTCAGTCAGTTAAGCATCTGCCTTCGGCTCAGGTCATGTTCCCAGAGTCCTGGGATCAAGCCCCGCATCCGCCTCCCTGCTCAATGGGGAGCCTGCTTCTCCCTCTCCTTCTGCCTGCTGCTCCCCCTGCTTGTACACTCTCTCTCTGACAAATAAATAAATAAAATCTTTAAAAAAAAAGAAGATTACAGAATGAGAAGTTTAAGAAGAATTCTTGTGACATCACTTCTCTATGATTGGGAGGATGAGATTTGAGAATAAACAAATGACCTTTTTAGATACCAAAAAAAGTTTTAAAAAACTATACATAATTTCTCCCTGGTAAAATTGAAATAATGATAAACTTTAATTTTGAATATTTATTATTTCATTTATAATAACTGAACACATATTTACTCATTTTCATTGTGAATTTTACACATGACCTCTTTGGGGACACTCTCCCCAGGTAATTGTCTCCTTGTAACTTTTCCCAGAGTCCACTATGCCAAACACTTCCTCTAGATCATAGGTTCTAGAACATCAAAGATATAAACTATAGGTTCATTTGCTTCATTCTATTATGCTTATTTGTTTATGTGACATTTTTCTCAAATAGACTAGAAATACCTTGAAGCCAAGGACTTTGTCTTATTCATCTCTATATCGTCAGAATCTGACTCAGTAAATGTATGTTGAACAATGAATGAATTCCTAAGACATGAGTAAATGGCACTTGCTGTTTCTGGCAGATAGGTTATTACATTTGGGAAGAGAGGATCAAAGTCCCATATTGACTGGTCCAGTTACTTATTACCTTGGGCAATTCTCTTAATTTCAATTTTCATCTGTCAAATGTTTCTTTGTACTAGTCCATCTGTGGTACCCAAGGCCACATGCCCCCAAATGTGCCACTTTGGCATATTGATTATTTTGAATTAAAGTTACTTAAGGGGCACCTATCCAGCTCAGTCAGTAGAGCATGTGACTCTAGATCTCGGAGTCCTGAGTTCGAGCCCCTTGTTGGAGTACAGATTACCTAAAAAATTTTTTTTTTACTTTATGAATTAAAGTTACTTGAGAAACAGCCAGGGCAAGAAGAACACCCTGACTTTTGTTGTCAGAGAGCAGAAAGTAAATTTCTCATGTGAAAGATTCCCCTCCCTGTAACAGGAGGTAAAGCGACATCCTTATCACCAGATCTAGGGAATTCAGAGCCAAGAAGTCTGTCTAAACAAACTTGGTTTTTTTCACTGATTTTCCACCCCAGCCCAAACCTGTTGAGGATTCCTTATTAATTAAAACTCCAAGAGAGACTATAGACTCTGAGAAACAAACTGAGGGTTTTAGAGCGGAGGAGGCTGGGGGGATGGGTTAGCCCGGTGATGGGTATTAAAGAGGGCACGTTCTGCATGGAGCACTGGGTGTTATACGCAAACAATGAATTGTGGATCACTGCATCGAAAACTGGTGATGTATGGTGACTAACAGAATATAATAAAATTAAATTAAAAAAAAACTCCCAAATGTAAGTTTTCTTTGTCCCATCAATTTCTCCCAAATTGATAGTTTCTTTGTTTAAAAAGCATAAAAACTGGGGTATCTGGCTGGCTCAGTTAGAAGATTGTGTGACTTGATCTTGGGGTCATGAGTTCGAGCCCCACCTCGGTTGTAGCAATTACTTAAATAAATAAACCTTAAAAAAAAGTATGAAAACTGCCTACCTTGGTCATTCTTTTGAGGTCTCAATATTATTATTGGTCCTCCATGGACACTAATTAAACTTCACTTCTTTTCTTCTATTAACTCTGTGTTATGTCAATTTAATTCTTAGGCCAACAAGAAGAAGCTTGAAGAGTAGAATAAAATTATTCCTCCCCTACACATGTTTACTATGAAAAGGAAATGCTGTGGTTCAGAAAGACCTCAAGACCATCCAGGAAAGAAAGTGGCTAAAACAGAAGCCATTGTTTATATGTCTTGATGGGGCACCTGGGTGGCTCAGTGGGTTAAGCGTCTGCCTTCGGCTCGGGTTGTGATCCCAGGGTCCTGGGATGGAGCCCCATGTCAGGCTCTCTGCTCAGTGGGGAGTCTGCTTCTCCCTCTCCCTCTGCCTTCTACTCCCCCTACTTGTGCTCTCTCTCTCAAGTAAATAAATAAAATCTTTAAAAAATGGGGTGCCTGGGTGGCTTAGTTATTAAGCATCTGCCTTTGGCTCAGGTCATAGTCCCAGGGTCCTGGGATTGAGCCCCACCTCGGGCTCCCTGCTCCGCGGGAAGCCTGCTTCTCCCTCTCCAACTCTCCCTGCTTGTGTTCCCTCTCTCGCTATGTCTCTATCAAATAAATAAATAAATAAATAAATCTTTAAAAAAAAACTGCTTTATATGTCTTGAGGGGTTGGCCCTGTCTTCCCAAGAGCAAAGAAGATTCTCAGTTACCATATTTTGTAAACTGTATTAATCCATAAATCATTAACATTTGCTGAGGAGGGGTTTAAATCTTGCCTCTGTAAAAAATCACTGTGCCACCTTAGTTCTCCAGGTTTGTTTCCTTTTGTAGAATTACATTTTAACTTAACAGATGCTTCTAGAGCACTTATGTCTTCAGAAGTTATACGTTGAAAGCATTAAGAAAGGATAGGATTCATTTTATTAACACAGAATATAAATATTCTCGGTTAATTTGCCTTCCCCATCTCAGTCATGGTCTTGAGTGTTCCAACTATTTATTTCTTATTCACTCATGGTATATCAGCTTAGAATCTTTTGTTTGCAAGCAACAGAAAATCTACCTTAAACAGGCTTATGCAGAAAAGAAAATGTATTAGTTCATGTAACTGAGTGGTATAGGGGATAGGGCTGGCATTTTTTTTTAATTTTTAAAATTATTTTAAAGATTTTATTTATTTATTTATTTAGAGAGAAAGCGAGCATGAGCAGGGGAAGGGGCAGAGGTAGACGGAGAGAGAGAATCTCAAGCCAACTCCACGCTGAACACAGAGTCCGATGCCATGACTCTGAGATCACGACCTAAGCCAAAATCAGGAGTTGGATTCTCAACCGAGTGAGCCACCCGGGTGTCCCATCAAGACACATAAGGAGTTCAAATGATATCCCCAAGCCTACTTCCTTTTTTTTCTCTCTCTCTCGTTCTTCATCTCTCAATTCATTTCCTTTGGGTTGTTACCATTTTTTTTTTTTAAGATTTTATTTATTTATTTGACAGAGAGAGAGATAACACAGGCAGGGGGAGGGGCAGAGGGAGAAGCAGGCTCCCCACTGAGCAGGAAGTCTGATGCGGGGCTCCATCCCAGGACCTTGGGATCATGACCTGAGCTGAAGGCAGATGCTTAACGACTGAGCCACCCAAGCGCCCCAGGTTGTTACCATTCTTTAGATGAGTTCCCTCTATAGTTATGAGATGCTGTTGTAACTCCAGATCTTCCATCCTCTAGAAAAAGTGAGAATGTCTTCCCTGGATGTCTCACAAAAGTCTTAGTGCATCTGAGTTTTTCTGCCTGAGTCACTTGACCACCCCTGAACCAATTACTGTGGCTTAAGGATTATGAGGCTCGGGGCACCTGGGTGGCTCAGTCATTAAGCATCTGCCTTCGGCTCAGGTCATGATCCCAGGGTCCTGGAATCGAGCCCCGCATCGGGCTCCCTGCTCGGCCGGAAACCTGCTTCTCCCTCTCCCACTCCCCCTGCTTGTGTTCCCTCTCTCGCTGTGTCTTTCTCTGTCAAATAAATAAATAAAATCTTTTAAAAAAAGAGAGAGAGAGAGAGAGAGAGATTTGAGATGAATAACTGAGCGCAGGAAGTTTATTGAGATATTCCCTTAGGAAATACACCAGTAAGGAAGGAAAACAAAATGAGATGGACGAAAACACTGACCCATGACGACAATGCAACTAAGACTTCAGGCTATCTCACATGGAGCTCTGAAGCTGGAATGGTCCTTCAGAGTATCCCAAATTAATGAAAGGATTCCAAGTCTTTGTATTTCCATCTCAGCCCGTCATTGGCTGTGGGTCACCCGCTGGGAAAGTGCATAACCTTTGTGAGGCAGATCCCTGAAGCAAAGGCAATTCCCAGTGAGTTTTAGATGTCACCTGTCAGGAATCAATAGCCCCAGTAGCTTGGGGATAGGCGCACTGCTCTGAACAGGGGATCTCAGTGGATTACTGCAGTATCCACTACAAATCCTCCCTACCATTGCTGTAATCTTAGTAAGGTCACTCCATAAGAATTTTACCTAATTCACCTACCCACTCATTCTCTTCTACCTGCTTAGCCATAAATGGTGTTTACCTCTCCTGTCTTCCCCCAGCACTGTTACCCAACCACTGTATCTGTGCAAATCTACATTGCTGGCTCATTACAGAAGAGATTTTTATTTATTTGCTTAATTATTTTAAACATTTTTTTAAGATTTTATTTATTCATTTATTTGACAGAGAGAGAGAGAGCACAAGCAGGGGGAATGTCAGGCAGAGGGAGAGGGAGAAGCAGGCTCCCCGCTGAGCAGGGAGCCCGACACAGGACTCGATCTCAGGACCCCGAGATCATGATTTGAGTCAAAGACAGACACTTAACCAACTGAGCCACCCAGGCACCCCTAAACTCTTTTTTTAAACTAATCTCTCTGCCCAACATAGGGCTCGAACTCACAATCCCTGAGATGAAAAGTTGCATGCTCTACTGACTGAGCCAGCCAGGCGTCCCCAGAGAAGAGATTTTTAAAATAAATCTATTTAAAAAAAATAAAATAAATAAAAATAAATCTATTTATGATTCTCTCAACTTGAGAGTTGAGGAAGGTGGGCAACTGGCAGTCTGTACATTACAATTCCCTCAGAGCATTGCTGAGCTTATGTAGCATTAAGGAAAGATACAATGAGAGTTACAGTGAATTTATTTAGAAGTAGATACTGAGCATGTTTTCTATTTGAAATGTACTATTTTGGGGAACAGGGATTAGAGATTACTTTGTACTGGTCAAGAGAACTGGAACCCTAAATGTTTTTATTCCAATTATTAATTAACCTTTGACTTTAAACAAGAGAAAGACATTGAACCAATTTTGATTAAGCTATATTAAGAGAGATAGGTTTCCACTCCTGAGATGACAGCCTTGGTAGAGATGAACCAGCAGGGAGGTGACCACTGGATAGGGGCACTGGTGGTTACAAATGTGGACTAGCAAGGAAAGGGAGGGATGTGAAAGGGTTGATCCTGGCCAACAGCTGGAGTTGCTGAGATTGGTGTACTGTATCCATCCAGTTCAGGTGATGGCCTGAGACCAATCCTATTTCTCTGGCTTGTTCTAAAAAGAGTGCTGCTGAGTATAGATGAGTCATGTTCCAGAAAGAGCACTATCCCATTATCCATCACCAGATCACAACTCCCAAGTCAGAGAATGCTGAAACATGAGACAATGAGTGTGCCCTGCCCTGGAAGGAGGGGTGAAAGGGTGCTGGTGCTGGGCAACTGGCATCTTTACCTTCTTGGTCCTTTGCACTCAATTCACCATTTTATTTTTCTTCTTTAAATGTCTTGATATAAGAGGGCTAAATCCCATTGTTCCTTGTGGTTATAATAAGGACGATTAGAATCGGCTGCCTTTACTTCTTTCAGCAAGCTCAGAAAGCACTTTGACACACTCATTATTTAGGGTACTGGCCAGTACAGGGACAAGTGCTAAATGAAGGTTAGGAGGGAAGCAAAATAGGAGGTAGAACACAGGGAACAATTTAGGTTATGAGGAACCTCTTTCCCACTGAGAATCGCCAAATCACAAGGTAAAAATCAATCAAGGGGTCTACACAGAAGTGAACATTAACATAATTTAAAGAGAGTATTTTAGTAGAAAGAGTACACTTGTCTGAAAGTGATTCTGAGAAACTATGATGCTGGTTTGCAGGCAAAAAGCTAACTAGAACCAGAGACCTGCCTTTCTCCCAGAGGGAGGGGGTGCAATCCAGCCTAGCCTCCCATGGGACCTCCTCCTCTCACAAGAGGACTGTAATATCCCATCAGCTTCAAGGTCCCAGAAAATGCCTATAAACAGCAGGTATCCTAAATCCAGATTACCTGGCACCAAGCAAGCCAAGTAGTCCATCATCAACAAGGTTCCTCATAGGCTTGCTCCATAAGAAGGGATCCTGCCAATGGAAGCCAGGCTCACTCTTCAGGTCCAACAAGGGTTCCCTCTTGCTAAGGCTCAATTAGCTGCTACTGACCCAACCCACCACCTGCAGAAACCAATACTGAGCCACAGTAAGGCACCATTTCTCAAGGAGACGACAAGCCAGTCACTTGGGCAAAATGATTACTTTGGATCTCTTCCACATGGGGTGGGTGTGACTGTGGGACAGCAATTCATTCTTTCCAGGACTGATTCATACTCTAGTTGTGAGTTTGCCTTTCCTATCCACAGGTCCCCCAGCAGGACTACCACTCAAGAGTTTACAAAATGGTCATCCATTGACATGGTATCCCATACAGTGTTGACTAAAACCAACAGACTGTGTTACTGCAAAGGAGCTGCACGTGACCATGAGAACTAGTGGTCTCAAATTATGCTTTGTCATGCAGAAGCAGACAGCTTAATGAAATTGGCCCATTAAAGGCCCACTAACTTTTTTTTTTTAAGATTTTATTTATTTATTTGAGAGAGAGAGAGTGAGAGACAGCACGAGAGGGAAGAGGGTCAGAGGGAGAAGCAGACTCCCCGCTGAGCAGGGAGCTCGATGTGGGACTCGATCCCGGGACTCCAGGATCATGACCTAAGCCGAAGGCAGTCGCTTAACCAAGTGAGCCACCCAGGCACCCAGCCCACTAACTTTTTAGCTCTTGGTATATATGCTGCCAAAGTCAGTACAACTTTTTAGCTTTTAGACCATACCATGTGGAATTGGGGTGACTTGGTAAGAGAGGGCCTTGTTAGTCCCATGAAGAGCCACTATTCTTGCGACCATGAGTAACCCTGGGTGAGATCAGAAGAAGAGCAGCCCAGCTGAGGCCAATCTAAACTGCTGACCTACTGGGGTACCTGGCTGACTCAGTTGGTGGAATGTGCGACTCTTGATCTCTGGGTTGTAAATTTAAGGCCCACGTTGGGTATAGAGATTACCAAAAAAAAAAAAAAAAGTAAATAAAGATTAAAAAATCCTTAAATTGGGGCGCCTGGGTAGCTCTGTCGGTTGAGCGTCTGCCTTCGGTTCAGGTCATGATCCCGGGGTCCTGGGATGAGTCCTGCATCGGGCTCCCTGCTCAGCGGGGAGCCTGCTTCTCCCTTGTGCTCTCTCTCTCTCCCTGTCAAATAAATAAAAATATTTTAAATAAAATCTTTTTAAAAAAGTCCTTAGGGGTGCCTGGGTGGCTCAGTCCTTAAGCATCTGCCTTCGGCTCAGGTCATGATCCCAGGGTCATGAACCTGGGATCGAGCCTTGCATCGGGCTCCCTGTTCTGCGGGAAGCCTGCTTCTCCCTCTCCCACTCCCCCTGGTTGTGTCCCTCTCTCGCTGTCTCTCTCTCTCTCTCTGCCAAATAAATAAATAAATACAATCTTAAAAAAAAAATCCTTGGGCGCCTGGGTGGCTCAGTTGGTTAAGCAACTGCCTTTGGCTCAGGTCATGATCCTGGAGTCTCGGGATCGAGTCCCACATCGGGCTCCCTGCTCGGCAGGGAGTCTGCTTCTCCCTCTGATCCTCTTCCCTCTCGTGCTCTCTATCTCTCATTCTCTCTCTCTCTCTCAAATAAATGAATAAAATCTTTAAAAAAAAAAATCCTTAAATTGCTGACTTACTGTATAATGAACAAATAAAATGGTTATTAGTTTAGACCATTATGTTTTGGAATGCTCTGTTACGTGGCAATAGATTATTGACACAAGTGAGGGCAAAAATATCTGAAATGTACATAGACGGATCTGATGCAGCTGAAGAAAATACATGTTAAGTTCTATCACATTCCAAAGAGAGCTTTAGGCCCTTCCCTAAAGGCTCACCAAGAGGCAGCAAAACTGGGTCTAGAACTATAACGCAAACACTTCCTTCAGCTGAAATAAGAGAAGGCTAAAAGGGAGATTTTGATTAGTTATTATCTCTCAGGGATTATTGTTATTACTGATTTTCTCTTCCACTGGCGAAGGCAAAGCCAAAGTGAGGGGACCTCTGAGAGCTGAGTTAGGAGTGTCTTGAAGATGTATCACACTCCAGCTGCTTGATTGAACTGTAGCTACCTGAGAATTTTAGGGGAGACAGAGAATTTTACTTCTTTTTTTTTTTAAAGATTTTATTTATTTGTTTGTCAGAGAGAGAGAGAGAAAGAGAGAGAGAGCACAAGAAGGGGGAGCCCCAGGCAGAGGGAGAGGGAGAAGCAGGCTTCCTGCTAAGCAGGGAACCCCAGGTGGGGCTCCATTCCAGGATCCCGGGGTCACGACCTGAGCCGAAGGCAGACACTTAAACTGACAGCCACCCAGGTGCCCCCAGAGCAGAGAATTTTAGGGAGAGCTGGCCACACATATCCTTGGAGTTTGGAGACCAGAATCAGCATAGACAGTGCTGCCTGCCTTTTGCCAGAAGAATTTTGAAGACAGGAAGCTTGCTGGAGCAGCAATGACAGGACAGGCTATCTGTTACTCAGCATAGCAAGGATATGTGTGTTTCCTATGGATCGAGTGATGGTCACAGAAAGCAAAAAAGCCTGAGCCTCTTGCTTGTGCCCTGCCAAAGGCCCTGCCAATGGGTGACGGGATCCTGGCAGTAAGAAGCTGTGGGTATTCCACAAGGACAGTCTGTATCAAAGAACTATGCCATGAGGAGGGTCTTGAAGAATCACGCTCACCTCACAGAGAGCGAGCATTTGGATGCCAGTCACACAGAAGACACGGACAACCAAGAGAGGACTTTTAGCAACATCAGAAAATAAAAGAGACCAGGGGTTGAGGAGAAGCCCGATAGAGGAAAGAGCATCATATGTGTCCTAGGATGTGTTAACAAATCTTCCCAGTGGGAGCCTAAGAAGAACCTCCAAAAGCAACCAGCAGAGAAAGCCAATTTTAGGCATCTGCTGTGTCCAGAGAGGACAAAATCATCTTAAGACTGTAACCTGTGAAGCAGGAAATTATCTACCTCCATTCCCACCCTCTTCATCCTTGGAGGAGAAGAAATTGTGGTCAGAAAAATGGGGAAGGAGAAATGGAAGTGTAAGGAACAGAAAGAGGATTATACTCGCTTCTTTGACTTTAAGCCCCTTACTTGTGGCAGAACCCAACTGGGAGAGAGGACAAGAAGTAACTACAAATCGGGGCGCCTGGGTGGCTCAGTCGTTAAGCATCTGCCTTCGGCTCAGGTCATGATCCCAGGGTCCTGGGATTGAGCCCTACATCAGGCTCCCTGCTCAGCGGGAAGCCTGCTTCTCCCTCTCCCTCTCCCACTCCCCCTGCTTGTGTTCCCTCTCTCGCTGTGTCTCTCTCTCTCTCTGTCAAATAAATAAATAAAATCTTAAAAAAAAAGAAATAACTATAAATCAAGTTCTGAGTTTTGATTATTTTATCAGGCTGCTGGTTCCCCACCACCACCTCCCAACAAGCCACCCTTTTCTCTAAAGTCATGGAATTTTTAGCTAGGTATGAGACTGCTGAGAATAAGAATACATTTCTCAGTCTCCGTTGCAGGTAAATACATTAATGTGAATAAGTTCTGGCGAACAGGTTATGAACATAAAGGATGTTAACAACTTCTGGGTTGTACCCTTAAAGGAAATGGGTACATTTTCCCCTTCCTGATGACTGGAATGTGCTGTGGTACTGAGCCATTCCAGACCAAATAGGCCAGGACAGTACTCTAGGGATGGCAGAGCAAGAAGACAGAAGATAAACTCGAGCTCACTCTGTGGAGCAGAGCTGCTGTTATTAGTACACTTTTGCCATCAAATAAGGGAAAGTCTCAGGGGCGTACTACAATGCACATTTATTTCTTACTCATGGCTTTGGGAGTGGCCTGGGGCAGCTCTGTTTGGTATGAAACCCTGAACTCAAAACAGGTTTTTTGTTTGTTTGTTTGTTTGTTTTTTACCAGTGTTTTAACACGACAGTGCCCGTTATGTGGGGTGGGTGACAGAAGTGGAAGGCCCCCTTTCTGACCACATCCAGCTTCTAAAATGAGTGGCTCTCCACAGGGGAGCCGCTCTGCTGGTGGATGTGGGTCAAGTTCAGCTCCACTGTAGTGTCTCTTTCTCATTCCCAGGTCAGAGGGAGACTGTAGCTCTCAGGACAGTGCACGTTTCTTCCCATAGCAGCAGCTGGATCCAGTTTGCAGACACAGCATCTTGAACCCTGATCCATCAGAGACACCAGCACCAGTAGGGGCTGTTCCCTCCTCAGAGGTCTGAGTTTCAGCTCCACACAGCTCCTCTTCTAGATCTCTAAATTTTAATAATCCCAACCTCTTCCCTTGGTCCCCCTAGCTCCGCCCATAGTAGCTGCTATGCCACCAGAGCACAGTCGCTATCTCTGCCACATACTGAGTTCTCTTTTTGCATTTTCAGTTATCTAATTATCATTTCTTTGTATTAAATTCTGTTACAATAATCGGGTGGTTTGTTTCCGGACATTCCCCTGACTGATTCAATGGACTAAATCCTATGCCTGAGACTACGTAGCCTCAAGAATTTTCTCTTTGACGTATTTCATGATAGCCTGCTCCCAGTACCTGCTACTCCTCTCTGCACTTATTTTCGTCATAGAATTTACTCTGCTCAACTGTCATCATTATTTTTTTCTCATTCATCGCCATCCCAGGCCAATAGCTGAGGACAGAGTACACGTCCCTTTCTTCAGTACTGGCACACAGGAAACTATGGACAACACGTTTGAATGAATGAATTCATTTCATTTTCCCAGTGAGGAAAATAAAACAGGAACGGTAGCAGTTAATAGTATGCGATTTGGAAGGCTCACGTAGCGCCAAAATGAAAGAGAAAGTTAGATGGTGACGTGAGAAACAGGAGGCAGCGAGCCCAGCTCCGAGCAGCCGGCGAGCTCTCAGTGAAAAACGCTAATTGACAACAGGATGAAAGGGCAGCTGAGACTTCGCAAAGAGTACTCGGTGACCGGGAGAGCAGGGAGAAGAAAAGGGTTGGAGGACTCCCGGGGACGCCAAATTAGCCGTTCGGGCTCTAGAAGGATAACCCAAGCCTTAGAGGACGCCCCTCTTTTCTAAACCAGCCCTGCCCAACCCTTTCCCGGGTTTCAGTTCTGGTTCCTCCGCCCACTCCTTCTCCGCCCCGCGCCTCTAGAAGGAAACAGGTAAAACACGGAGAACTGGGTCTTACTTCAGGAGCCGTTCTGGGCATGCGTCAATCCCCGCCCCCGCGCAGGCGCAATAACTTCCGCTGTAATTGGTACCGCCCATTTTCGCTTAGCGGGAGCGTTTGCTCTCAGGCCAGCTCAGGCTGCCCTAATTGACCACTTTTCCTGTCGGCCCCCGCCTTCTAGTTGCTGTGGGGGTGTGTGTGTTGGGGAGGGCGGGAGAGGGGAAGTCTCGCGACGTCGCCTTCGGCAGTCTCCGGCGGCGCCATCTTTGTGCCTGGCGAGCGACGGCGCCCGACAGGAGTCCGGAAAGCCCACGGTTCGCTTGCCAAGCTCTAGCCGAGACCGGATCCAGGAAATACGAGGCGGGCCTCGGTGGGAGGGACGCACTGAGGGAGGAGGGAGGAAAGGAAAGGGGGCGGCGGCGGCGGCAGCGGCGGTAGCGGCGGCGGCAGCGGCGGCGGCAGCAGCAGCCGCGGCGGTAGCGGCGGCGGCTCCTCTCACCGGATCCGGTCCCCGCGCGGCGCGCACCCGAGGGGGGTCGGGCGGGGAAGCGGCGCCGTCCCGGACCCCCCCGCGGGAGCAAGCGGCGGGCGAGAAGGCAAGGCAGCGGCAGCGGCAGACAGGGAGCGGCGGCTGCCGGGTGAGTGGCCCCGAGGAGGGCCCGGCACCTGCCTGATCCTGGGCGTCGGGGGTGGCCCCGGGGTAGTCCCGGTGACCCAGCGCCCGGGCGGTGGGCGTGCGCGCTACTGCGGGGGTCCTGGGGACTCGGCTCGGCCTGGGGTTGCGGCGGACACTAGGAACTGCGGGGCTGCCGGAGGTCTGCGCAGGGCCTGGCGCGCCCGCCCCAGACGCCCCGGGAGGCCGAGGAGAGAGGGAGTGGCCGGGGGCCTCGGTTGGCCCTCGCCCCTCGAATGGTGGGGATGATGTTCTTCCTCGCCGCACCCTAAACATTGCGGAGAGTGAACCTCGGTGGACGGGCTTCAAGCCCCCAGCAAGGCGTTTGGGGCTGAGGACTAATCAGCATCAAGGTTGGGTCTGTTCAGGGTGTTGAGAGATGTGGGGGAAGGTTAGTAGTAATAGTAATTGTTCTATACGGGGTTTGTAAATTGGTGGCAGGTGTGGAGTAAGGCGAAAACGTTGTCTCCGTTCTTTTAACAAAGATCACACAAGCAGTCCTCAGGTCCAGTGACAGATTAGAGTTATTCCCAGTTGGAGTTGTGTAGTTTAGTCCTGTGTGCCAGCTCATTAAAGTGCATAAAAACAGGATTTGGGGGGATGGGAGGGGAGGGCAAGGTGGGTTATAAAGTAGGCTGCATATAAAGTCGAAAGTTCATAGGGTTGATAAAAAGCATTTTTGTCCTTAGTGAAACGTAATTTATTTAAATTGCTTAAGGACATTTGTCACCTTTGGTCCAGACAGAGCTTGTCAATTCCATGTGTTCTTCACTGACGTTTGTCAATCCGACAGTAATTTCGGCATCTGATGTATATATTTCTGGTTTGTAAAAGAACAAGAATGAATGGGAAAGAACAATTTCACAAACGTAGCTTTTTTTGCTCTCTTTTTCATTTTGGAAGAATGAAGGGATTTATTTTTTTCCTTGCCTTGTAAATGTTTTCCAGTCGTATATCAAAACATTTGTAAGAAGGAAGAAATATTTCGATCAAGAAAAGGTTTTTGAGATAAGAGTTTAGTTTTTCACGGTGTTTTAAAGGGCATAATCACTCATGGTAAATTTTGTGATGGTGTCAAGAGTGCAAGCAAATACACATACATATTTAGCATTATGTTATATGTCATATGAAGTCATATGAAGTTTTTCAACTTTAGCCTCCCCTCCGCGCCCCCCCCCCCCCCGTTTGCCTGTGACTGGTTTAATCAAAGGAAAGATTTTAGTGAAGATAAATACTAAATATATGACTTTCATCTTTACATTGGACAGGACTTGTGTTCTGTCACTCTGAATTTTCTTCCACGTATGGATTCGACAGTTATACAGATTTTTCATTAGCAAATTCTGTACAGTTTGTGTTGGAGCAAAGGGAGCTAACCTTGAGTATGTTCAGGCACTGGTTTTGGTGGGTTATGTACCTTTGCATTTAATCCTCATAGCTACCCTGTGCAGGTAGTTTTATTCCTGCTGTACAGATAACCACACTAACCTCCAGTATTCTTAAGTAATTTTCCTGAGGAAGTTATATAGCTGGTAAATTGCAGAGCTAGAACTCAAACTCATGTGTGTCTGATTTTAGAATATGTGCTTTTTCTACCATACTCTGCATAAGTGTGTGTGCTGATAAAAATTTCATGAAAATGGAAATTTTTGTTACAAAGAAACCTTTCAGTTCTTTTGGTAATCTTGAAAGATTTCAGTGTTCTTGGTTGAAGATAATCTTAAGGTTTTTTGTTTTTTTTTTCTTTCTTTCTCATGTGTTCATTTCTAGCCAGAGGTAACATTTTAACAGAAGTCTGCTGATGAGTAAGGATTTCTAGTAGCCTGTAGTGACCCATGTGAAATTCAGATGTTTTCAGTAACTTTGCCTCCAGTTTCAGCATGCCCAGGGTAATTCAAAGATCAAATATTTTGTTTATTTTGGTGCTGAATAGTTTTTCAAATTATATTACTAAAATAAAATGCCACCTATTTCTAGGGGTCTTAATTTGCTTTATCGTAGCTAGAAGGTATACACACCCATACCCACCCACCTACTTTCTCCAACAAGTGGAGTACTTGATAACAGACACTGTTTTTCTTCTTTTTAATTTAGTACAGAGGTTTTGGATCCACTTTGTAGTTTGCAGAAAATACGGCAGCTATTCTGGGATCCAGCATAATCTTCTGTGGGGCTAGGAAGTGAAAGATCTTCCAGGTTCCCAGGCAGTGTCCGATATGTCAGTGAAACAGCAGGAACATCTTGCCAATGCATGGCTGATAGTCACTTTTGTCCCCTAATGGTCTCTGCTCTTGCATCTTTGATGTGCTGCTGAGCTTGCCTCCTGGCCATTATCTCTGCTCAGGAGAGAGTTCAGCTGGAAGAGTAGCAGCTTAAATACTAGGGGAAAAAAACGGATGCTAAGTGTCTGACACTCATCCTCCAGCTGGTCATTTGGTTAGGTTTACCTGTTGAATTAATTATCCCTGGCTGGGAGTTTTGAAAACGTTATTATGGACTTTGGGATTTACTGCGCCATCTTTTAAGATGTAAATTGTTTGGGGTCCCTCAGTTAAGTAGCCCTGTCTTTTGGAAACGACATTACAGGCTGGAGGTAAAAGATGTCCTGTGCTCCTGAAGATGCATTTGTGTATGTGTATGAGTTTGGAGCTTTGCTTGAAATGCTAACTTGGAGTCCTGACAGGCAGTGTTTGGTCTCAGTGAGCAAGTTCTTCATTATAGTTATACTCCCAAGAAAGAGTTAAATAGGGCGCCTGGGTGGCTCAGTTGGTTAAGCGACTGCCTTCGGCTCAGGTCATGATCCTGGAGTCCCTGAATCGAGTCCCACATCGGGCTCCCTGCTCAGCAGGGAGTCTGCTTCTCCCTCTGACCCTCCCCCCATCTCATGTGCTTTCTCTCTCATTCTCTCTGTCTCTCAAATAAATAAATAAAATCTTTAAAAAAAAAAAGAGTTAAATATCTTTCCTTATTTGTGAAGGTAATTACTCATGATACTTGGGCTGGCTATTGGGGTGAAAAAATTGACAAATGATAATGTAACTGAGTGCTCACTTTGTAAATAAAAAAGCCTTTCTGAAATGATTTATATTGCCACTGTATAAAGAAAAGGCACCAGGAATTTATCTCACATGTATTTAGATGTATGTTTTCATATCTTCCACATAATAAACCTCATTATATTACCATGGCTACAAATACTCGTTTGTTTAAAAGTGAAATGAACCTGAGGAAATACTGGAAACTGTCAAGATGAATTAATCCTAAATATTTAAGAAGAGTTAGTATAGTTTAATTCTTTGGCAGTTCTATTATTTGTCTGGCCCTCCACATCCCACTTCCTGCTTCAAATTTCCTTAGGTTCCTTCCTCTCCTTCTACTAGTTGTTCCTGCTAGTACCTGGAGCCTTTACTTCCCTTAGTTCTAATTGACACCGAAGTCTTTGGCAGAGGGGATGCTGATGAGGAGGGGAACAAAACTCTTAAGTCCATTCCCGTTCTCCGAGTCCCTGTGCTCTAGGAGATCCCGAAGGATCCGGACAAGACCTCTTAACCCACTCCTTTCATTATTGAAAAGGAGAATGAGAGTAGCCAGAGTGAGAGAGGCAGTATCAAGATCCTTGCCACGGTTTCTTTTTCTTTTCCTCCCCTTTCCTAAGCATTCAGGAGGAAAGTTTGTAAAAGCTCGTCTGCTCCAGGAGCCGACCCTGCTCCCTTGTCCTCTTCTGCAGCCCACCTTAACCCCCACACTTTTCCCTTGCTCCTTTCAGCTGCCATCCCGCCCTTCATACTTCTCTCCCAAGTAGGTCTTGTCTTCCTTATCCCAGGATCGCCTCCCACTGCAGCTCTGCCTTTTTGTCCTTCTAACTCTGAAGCCTCATGCAGTGCCAACTGCCGTCTTTCCTGCCTTTTCTCCTGCTCTGCCTCGATCATGGAAGCCTAGGCCTGTGGTCCTAGGGGAGGAAACAGTTCTGCTCCAGGACTGAGTGGGGCAGGGGTACTTGGTTTTATTCTAAGTTGATTGCTAAATGAGTTGCCCATAGAAACGATGCCCATGCAGGTTTGGTATTTTATTATACTTCTGTAACCTTATGGCTGTTTTAGCTTTTGTGGATTCGTTTGGATTTCTGCCACATAGACCTTTGTTTGCTGGGAAGGCAAGTTCTGAGATTCAAATAGATGCTTTAAAAAAATCAGCGTGTGCTCCAGAAGTTGTTGGGGGTTGCATGCTTTTTGTTAATTACTCAGTGGGATGGTATGGAGCACACCTTTTAGCAGTCCAAAATTAGATATGTGGATCAGGTGGCTCTTCTGGGAGATTAAACTGATAGCCTTTTTAGATTGTCAGTGCAGAATTTCTGAATTTAGGCAGATGTTTTGAAATGTAGTTGTTCAGTCCATCCCAGGTTAATATTTGTCCTTAAAGCAGTTGTTACAGTATTGTGGAAAAAACAGAGTTTTGCTTTGTCATAAAAAGAATATCTTGTTCCCACTATTTCTTGTTGCTGTTTTGAAACTTTTCAAGGGTATTTGAACTCTAGCAGTTACTTTATCCTAGTTTACCTAATGGTAAACAGGGACAATGTGTTTGTTTTATGTTGAAGATTTTAAAATAAAGTTTTATTAGTCTGTTGTTGAAGCTGCATGCCTTTACCACTGTAGTGTTCAAACAAGTGAGGGATTTCAAGCAAAATACATTTTAAATTTGTTCTCTATAAAGGTGCTCAGTCTTTGCTTGGTGGAAAGATTCCTAATAAAAGGCAAGATGGGTCGGTCTCTCTGTTTTTTTTTTTTTTTGTCTCCAAACCACTCTTGTTTTAAAAGTGGAGTAAGCACCCTTTATTTCTTTTAAGAGTTTGCCAAATTATTTAATAACACACAGAGTGCAGTGGTTAAAAACATTTCTCAGGGTAAAATGCTTAAATGTTCAAATCTTATTTTTGACACTAGCTCTGTGATCTTGGGCAAGTTGCTTAATCACTGACCTGTTTCCTCATTTTTGAAATTGGGTAGTGTAATACTTACCTCACAGGATTTTTTTTGAGGATTAAATGAGCCAGAGGATGTATAGTATATTTTTAGAACATAACTAGTGATGGTAAATACTCAAGAAGAGTTAGTTTTTTTTATTATGCTGTCATCAATATTGTTACTGCTGCTGTTACTACATTCTGAGATGACACCCCTTCTGTTCCGGGTGTGTGTGTGTGTGTGTGTGTGTGAGTGTGAGAGAGAGAGAGAGAGAGAGAGAGAGAGAGGGACTGTGAGTGAGAGTGTGAGAACTGTGAGTGAGAGAGAACATTTATTCGGTAGTAATTTTTCATGCAAAGCTTGTGGGGGGCCAGGGAGAGCAGCATATTAATTGTTGGATATATCCAAAATTGGCTGTAGTGCAGGAAATGCATACATTCGGTAACACCGTTCGTATTAAGTATAAGAAACTGTGCCACTTTGATATATGAGCAAAACTGGATTATGTGAGTAACTACGGTGTCTTTTATTAAAATTTGTTTAATTATCTTGGCATCTATAAGGCCAAAATCTGTGTAGAGGGAGCCTCAGCTTTTATTTATTTTTTTTAAAGATTTTATTTATGTGACAGAGAGAGAGAGAGAGCACAAGCGGGGGAGCAGCAGAGGGAGAGGGAGAAGCAGACTCCCCGCTAAGCAGGGAGCCTGATGTGGGGCTCAATCCCAGGACCCTGGGATCATGACCTGAGCCTAAGGCAGCTGCTTAACCAACTGAGCCACCCAGGCGCCCTGAGCCTCAGTTTTTAAATGGTCCATTTATAAGACTTTCTTTTTGGAATTCACCACCATTTCCCATAGAAATAATGTCACATATGGCCTTTAGATTCCCAGACCACTTCCACATATCTGAATTTGAAGACTGATAGTGCTATATAAACTAACTTGTATGTATAACAGTGTCTCGACAAGAATATGCACTGAGTGCCTCAGGTAGCAAGATTATGAACACAATCTTGAAGGTGGGATGGGAGAGTCACATTCCTTCACGATCCTAGCAAAGACTCCCAAGTCTTGGGAAGAGGGCTCGTTTCTCTAAGTGGATGCTGAGGACAGGGTGAGTAGTGGGACCTGGTCTCTAGAAAGCAGAAGTTCTTTCCTGGTGTGGCTCCTCAGAAGGCTGTTTAGTATGGTGGTTGCCCTCAAATCTCTGTTCCATCACTTATAGAACTTATCTGTAAAACAGATATTAGTACTGTACTGTCTACCTTATAGGTTCTTGGGAGGGTTCAATGTGTTAATATATATATAAAGCACTTAAAACAGCAGCTAGCCCATAGGCAAGTGTATAAGTAACATTATACACGTATTTATTATTGTTAGTTTTAGGACCTATAGAATACCCCCCTCTGGGACACCTGGGTGGCTCATTTGGTTAAGCCCCGTTGGCAGCCCTGCAGTGGGCTCCCTGCTCAGTGGGAAGTCTGCTTGTCCCTCTCCCTCTGCTTCTCCCCACTGTTCATGCTCGCTCTCTCTCCCCCTCTCAAATAAATAAAATCTTAAAAAAAAGGAGTCCTGTGATAGTGGAAAGAATGGGGATGGCGTGGAGAGTAAAGCATTTTTTTTTTAAAGATTTTATTTATTTATTTGACAGAGAGAGACACAGTGAGAGAGAGAACACAAGCAGGGGGAGTGGGAGAGGGAGAAGCGGGCTTCCCGCAGAGCAGGGAGCCCGATGCGGGGCTCGATCCCAGGACCCTGGGATCATGACCTGAGCCGAAGACAGATGCTTAACCAACTGAGCCACCCAGGCGCCCCGAGAGTAAAGCCTTTTTATATTAAAAATAAGTTTCACAGGATTAAATGGGTTGTTTTATGTACTGTACACTTTTGATGTAGTTAGCTTCAGAATGACAAGTCATTTTTCCTTTTAAAATATTAAAGTTGGGGCACCTGGGGGGCTCAGTCGGTTCAGTGTCTGCCTTCAGCTCAAGTCATGATCCCAGGGTCCTGGGATCAAGCTACATGTCGGGCTCCCTGCTCAGCTGTGAGCTGCTTCTCCCTCTCCCTCTGCTCCTCCTCCCTGCTCATGCTCTCTCTCTCTCAAATAAATAAGTAAAACCTTAAAAAAATAAAAATGTTAAAGTTACATAGAAAGCATACTTCCTTCATATTAGATGTAGAAGCTACCCGGAATGATTTGGAGAAATTACTTTTTTGTACTTACTGATTTAATAAGAAATTAGTTTTAAGTTAGTACTATAATTTTGTTGTCACTAATTGAGCCTTTTTTTTTTTTTTAACTACGTACTGATTTCAGGTTGTGGTCATGATTGGTTTTTTGGGTCTTTTTCAGGGGTACCATATGCTATAGGTGCTATTGACATTCTGAATTACCACACATGCTTTAAGTTTGATGTCAGAGTCGTCATTCAGTGTAAACAGAAAGTTATCTGTTAGGTTGCACATCATGAACTTTACTTTTAGAAAGTCTTATCTTTTCTGCTCCATAAATAGCTTTTGGCTATTAGTCATGAATGGCAAAGAAATTAATTTTGAGTTGGTATCATTTAGATGAAAATGTTTCAGTTGAATATAGCATGTATTGAGAGACACTGCCAGTAGACAAATTCTCTTGCTGGGTAGGAATCCTCTAGAACTTAAAGAAAATTGGAAAAGTGATGAACTTAATTAAATACCTTTGTTTCTATTTATGGAGAGCTGCTTATGACCTTGGACAAATCAGCCAATTCAGAGGACCTTGGTTTCTTCATAAAATTAGATTTGACTAGACGTGTGAATCTATTAGTTTACTTCTTAGATTTGAAAAGACCCTCTTATTTAAGGAAAACATAAGATCAAGTGGCTTGTGTTAGAGCTTTATGAATCAATACTAGTCACTAAATCTAGATATAAATCAGTTTACCTTTTTGGGTTTGAATAGTTTCAAACCAATTTTACTGTAAGTTTGAGAGTTCCTAGTTGGTTTGGCATCTCTGAATATTTTTTTTGGTAGTTAGCATGTTGTCTAATACCTACTTTTTAAATTTTTGTTAGTTATTTGATTTCTGTGATTTGACCTGAACCAAACTTTTTTTTTTAATGTTTTATTTATTTGTCACAGAGAGCACAAGCAGGGAGAGCTGCAGGCAGAGGCAGAAGCAGGCTCCCCACTGAGCAGGGAGCCCAACACAGGGCTCAATCCCAGCACCCCGGGATCATGATCTGAGCCGAAGGCAGTCGCTTAACCGACTGAGCCACCGAGGCGCCCCCTCAATCAAACTTTTTTGCTCTCCTATCCCCTAACAAATTTTGAAAAATAAGTACTCCTTCATACTTAAAAAAAGAATTTATTAAAAGTGTATAAAATATGCAGAAAGCATACATCAGTAAACAGCTCAGTGAATTTTCACCAACTGAGCACACTTTTGTACCAGCACCTAGATCAAGAAAGTGAACATTACCAGTCACTTAGAAGCCCCTTTGTGTGCCCTTCTAATCATTTACTACCCTACCCATCCCCCCACCATTTCCCTGACTTTTTTTTTTAATAACTGGAAATTTGTACCTCTTCATCTCCTTCACCATTTTCCTGATATTTAACATCACATGGTTTTGTCTACTTTTGTACTTTATGTAAATGGAGTCCTCTTGTATTCTTGGGCGACATTATGAATGTGAGATTTATTTATATATTGTGTATAGTTGTAGACTGTTTCTTCTCATTAGGGTATATTCCTTTGTGTGGCTATATCACTATTATTCTTGATAGATACGTAGGTAGGTCTCAGTTTTTGGAGAATGTCTTTGTGACCTTGGAGTAGGCTAAGATTTCTTTTTTTTTTTTTTAAGATTTTATTTATTTATTTGACAGAGAGAGAGACAGCGAGAGAGGGAACACAAGCAGGGGGAGTGGGAGAGGGAGAAGCAGGCTTCCCGCTGAGCAGGGAGCCTGATGCGGGGCTCGATCCCAGACCCTGGGATCATGACCTGAGCTGAAGGCAGATACTTAATGACTGAGCCACCCAGGCGCCCCTAGGCTAAGATTTCTTAAACAAGACTTTTTCAATGATAAGTATTTCTTTAGGAATTGCCACTGGAGAAAGAAGAGAGAACTGGTTTATTTTAATATGGACATCTGAAACATTTTTTTCAATATTAATAAAGAGTAAAATCTTTTACTCTAAATCTCAGGGAAAGTGTCAGTATTTACAACTAAATTTTTTAAGTGACTGAGGTTTGTGTTTTTATAACTATTTTGGACTGAATTCCTTCAAGAATGTGTCATGTACTTCGTTGACTATTTTGACTTGCTGATTTGTAGAAGTTCTTTGTTATGTGCTAGAAATGAGCCCTTGCTGGTTGCATGAGAATATTTTTTCATTTTTGATGTGTCTTTTGATAAACCAAAATTCTTTAATGTCATCTGATTTAGAAATATTTTCCTTTGTATTTAAATTAGATACCAGGTTAAGTTTAAAATATCCTCCCCTATCTCAGGGTCTTGAAGATACTCTCTCTCATCTTCCAGAAGCTATATTATTTTGGCTTTTTTTTTTTTTTAAGATTTTATTTATTTATTTAATTGACACAGAGAGAGAGACAGCAAGACAGGGGACACAAGCAGGGGGAGTGGGAGAGGGAGAAGCAGGCTTCCCACCGAGCAGGGAGCCCAATGCAGGGCTCGATCCCAGGACCCTGGGATCATGACCTGAGTCAAAGGCAGTCGCTTAACCAACTGAGCCACCCAGGCGCCCCTATTTTGGCTTTCATGTATAGGTTAGCATGTACCTGAAATTGATTTTTGTGTATTGTGTGAGAAAGGGGAAAATATCGTTGTTTTCTACTTGGCTAGTTAATTGTCCCAGCACGGTCTTTTTCCTGCTTTTGTCAGGAATCAAATATTCCTATGTTTGTGGTTCTGTTTCACAGCTGTCTGTTCTGTTCCATTGTTCACTGCACTGATACCACACTGTGTTCTTCACTAAAACTTTAATCATAAGTCTTGATGATCAGTAGAACAGGTTCTTCCACCTGCTTGTCTTTTCAGAGCATCTTGGGTATTCTTGGGCCTTTGCACATTTATAATGCGTTTTTATCATCATGTCACTTTCCACACATCACATCATGTCACTTTCCACACATCACATGTACACACAAAAAAAATCTGTTGGGATTTTGATTGGATTTCTGTGAAATATATAGAGCAATTTAGAATTGACATCTTTATCATTTTATTTTCTAATTCATGATCATCTCTGTTTAGGTCCTCTTTAATTTCTCTCAGTAATGTTTATAATTTTCTTCAGGAGAGATGTTTGTAACATTTAAGATTTTTATTCCTAGATATTTGATATTTTTTGATATTGTAGTTTTTGAAGAGATCATTTTGTTGCTTATCAAAATACAATTGACTTTTATATCGACCTTGTATATAACAATTGTGCTAAATGTTTATTATCTTTAGTAGTTTATCTTCAGGCTTTTTGTTTCTTCCTTTTGAATTGCTATACTTTTGTTTCTTAGTGCTGACTAGTATTAAGATTATATTATTGAATAGAAGTGGAAATACAGGGCACCATTGTCGTCTTCCTTTTTGCAAACAGGAAACTTTCAATATTTCTTCATTAAATATGTATTTGCTTTAATTTTTTTCCCAGTTACCCTCTCAAATTAAGGAAGTTTTTATTCTGTTCTTAGTTTGCTAAGGGCTTATCTCATGAGTGATACTGGATTTTTATCAAATATTTATTGTTAAAAAGGAATTATGATTTTGCTCCTTAAATCAGATTATATCTATTGATTTCCTAATGCTAAATCAACTTTGCAATCCAGGAATAAATCCAGTTCCAGTTAGTATCACATTTTCCTTAGGAATTTTGGGTCTTTGTTCTTGAGTGAGATTGGTATCTAATTTTGTTTCCTTGCAGTACCCTTGTCAGGTTTTGGTGGCCTTGTAAAATGAGTTAAGGAATATACCTGCTCTTTCTATTCTCTAGAAGAGAGTGTGTTAAGATTGGTTTTATTTCTTCTTTAAAGGTATGATAGAACTGAGCCCTGAAGCCATTTAGGCCTAGAGTTTTCTTTGCAGGAAAGCTTTTAATTACAGATTCAAGTTTTAAAGTATTAGTAGTATATTTCAGGTTTCTTTCTTTTTTTTTCTCTTTTTATTTTTTAAAGATTTTATTATTTGACAGAGAGAGACACAGCGAGAGAGGGAACACAAGCAGGGGGAGTGGGAGAGGGAAAAGCAGGCTTTCTGCGGAGCAGGGAGCCTGATGCGGGGCTTGATCCCAGGACCCTGGGATCATGACCTGAGCCGAAGGCAGATGCTTAATGACTGAGCCACCCAGGCACCCCTCTTTTTTTTTTATTGAGGTACAAACATTGTAACATATAACATTGTATCAGGCCTACAACACAAGGATTCCATATTTGTATATATTGCAAAATGATCACCACTATAGGTCTAGCTAACATCTGTCACCATATATAGTTATTACCCCAATTTTTTTTTCTCTGGATGAAGAATTTTAAGATTTACTGTCTTAACAACTTTCAAGTGTGCACTACTGTATTATTAACTATAGTCACCATGATGTACATTATATCCCAGGACTTACTTATTTTATAACTGGAAGTTGGTACCGTTTGACCTCTTTCATCCATTTTGCCCACCCTCACTTGCTGCCTGTGGCAGCCACTAATCTAATCTGTTCTCTGTATCTGTGAGCTTTTTTTTTTCTACGTATAAGTGAGATCATACAGTATTTGTCTTTTTTATTATAAATAGTGCTGCAATGAATATGGGAGTTAGTGTTTTTTGAGTTAGTGTTTTGGGTAAATACCCAGAAGTGGAATTGCTGGATCACATGGTAGTTCTATTTTTAACCTGTTGAGAGACCTCCATAGTGTTTTCCATGGAGGTGACTCCATTTGCATTCCTACCAACAGTGGACAAGGTTTCCCTTTTCTCCACATCCTCACCTGCACTTGTTATTTTTTTTTTTAAAGATTTTATTTATTTATTTGAGAGAGAGAATGAGAGAGAGAGAGCACGAGAGGGAAGAGGGTCAGAGGGAGAAGCAGACTCCCCGCTGAGCAGGGAGCCCGATGCGGGACTCGATCCCGGGACTCCAGGATCATGACCTGAGCCGAAGGCAGTCGCTTAACCAACTGAGCCACCCAGGCGCCCTGCACTTGTTATTTTTTGTTTTTTGATATTAACCATTCTGACAGGTGTGAGATAATACTCATTGTTTTTTTTTCCACTTTTTTTTTTTTAAAGTAAGCTCTGCACCCAGTGTGGGGCTCAAACTCATGACCCTGAGGTCAAGAGTTGAATGCTCTACCAACTGAGCTAACCTGGAGCCTCTCATTGTGCTTTTTTCTTTTTTTAAGATTTTATTTATTTATTTGATAGAGTGTGTGCACGAGGATGCATACAGGAGGAGAGGCAGAGGGAGAGGGAGAAGCAGGCTCCCCGCTGAGCAGGGAGCCTGACGTGGGGCTTGATCCCAGGACCCTGAGATCATGACCTGAGCCGGAGGCAGATGCCTAACTGCCTGAGCCACCCAGGTGCTCCCTCGTGCTTTTGATTTACATTTCCATGATCATTAATGATGTTGAGCATCTTTTCATGTAGCTATTGGCCTTCTTCATGCCTTGTTTAGAGAAATGACTATTCAGAACTTCTGCCCATTTATAAATTGGGTTGTTTGGGTTTTTTTGGCTATTGAGTTGTATGAGTTCTTTATATATTTTGGATATTAACTACTTAACAGAGATATGATTTGCAGATATTTTCTCCCATTCAGTAGGTTGCCTTTTCATTTTTGCTGGTAATTTCCTTCGCTGTGCAGAGCCTTTTAGTTTGATGTAGTCCCACTTGTTTGTTTTGCTTTTTTGTTGCCTTTGCTTTTGGAGTCAGATGGAGAAAAATCTTCACCAAGACTGATGTCAAGCTTATTATAGCCCGTGTTCTCTTCTAGGAGTTTTATGGTTTCACTTCTTTATATGTTCAAGTGTTTAATCCATTTTGAGTTAATTTTTGGGTATGGGGTAAGATCGTGATCCAGTTTCATCTTTTCCAAGTAGCTGTCCAATTTTCCTGACAGACTTTATTGAAGAAACTCTTCTTTTCTCACTGTATGTTTTTGGCTCCTTTGTCATAAATTGATTGTATATGCTTGAATGTATTTCTGGGCTGTCTATTCGGTTCTCTTGGTCTATGTGTTTGTTTCTATGCCAATACCATACTCTTTTGATGACTATAGCTTTGTAAGATAGCTTGAAAGCAGCGAGTATGATGCCTCCAGCCTTGTTCTTTTTTTCTCAAGATTGCTTTGGCCATTTTTGGGCACTTTTGGAGGTGAACCCTATGCATTTTAGTATTGTTTGTTCAAAATACTAAACTGCCATTGGTATTTTGATAGGGATTGCATTGACTCTGTGGATTGCTTTGGGTGGTTATGGACATTTTAACAGTATTCTTGCAATCCACGAGCCACAGAATAGCTATTTATTTGTGTCTTCAATTTCTTTCATCACTGCCCTACAATTTTCAGTGCAGACAAATCTTTCACCTCTTTGGTTAAATTTTTTCCTATTTTATTCTTTTTTCTCTTCTAATTTTTATTTATTTATTTATTTGACAGAGAGACATAGCGAAAGCAGGAACATAAGGAGGGGAAGTGGGAGAGGGAGAAGCAGGCTTCCTGCCGAGCAGGGAGCCAGATGCGGTGCTCGATCCCAAGACCCTGGGATCATGACCTGAGCTGAAGGCAGACGCTTAACGACTGAGCCACCCGGGTGCCCCACCTATTTTATTCTTTTTGATATAATTGTAAATGGGGTTGTTTTCTTATTTCTCTGATAGTTTGTTATTAGTTAATAGAAATGCAGCAGATTTCCGTGTTTTGATTTTGTTTTCTGCAACTACTGAATTCATTTATTAGCTCTTAACAGTTTTGTGGTGGAGTCTTTAGGGTTTTCTCTACATAATATCATGTCATCTGCAAATAGTAACAGTTTTATTTTTCCCTTACCAGTTTGAATGCTTCCTTCTTGCCTAATGGGTCTGCTAAGATTTCCAATACTATGTTGAATCAAAGTGGTGAGAGTGGGCATCCTTGTGTTGTTCCTGATCTTGGAGGAAAAGCTTTCAGCTTTTTACTGTTGGGAGTATGATGTTATATTAGAGCTTGTTATATATAGCCTTTATTATACTGAGGTATGTTCCCTCTGTATCCACTTTGTTCAGACGTTTTATCATAAAAAGATGTCGAATTTTTTTGCATCTATTGAGATGATCATATGATTTTTATCCTTTATTTTGTTAATGTGGTGTGTAACATTGATTTGCATGCTTGTATCCCCGGAATAAATCTCACTTGATTCTGGTATATGATCCTTTTAATGTATTGTTGAACTTGGTTTGTTAATATTTTGCTGAGCATTTTGCATCTATGTTCATCAATGATACTGGCCTATAATTTTCTTTGATTTTGGTGCCCTTGTCTAGTTTTGGTATCAGAGAACGCTGGCCTTGTAAAATGAGTTTGGAAGTGTTCCCTTCTCTTCCATTTTTTTGGAAGAGTTTGAGAATGATTGGTATTCTTTGAATGTTTGGTAGAATTCACTAGTGTCACTGTCTCTCCTGGTGTTTTGCTCATTGGGAGGTATTTGATTATTGACGGAATCTCCTTACTAGTATTTTTAAAAAAGATTTTATTTGTCAGAGAGAGAGAAAGCGTGTACGCACAAGCCAGGGAAGCTGCAGGCAGAGGGAGAAGCAGGCTCCCTGTTGAGCAGGGAGCCTGATGTGGGACTCAATCCCAGGACCCTGGGATCATGAAGATCAAGCAGAAGGCAGCCACTTAACTAACTGAGCCACCACCCAGTCATCCCACTAGTAATTGTTCTGTTCACTTATTCTATTCTGCCATAATTCAGTCTTGGAAGGTTGTATGTTTTCTTCCAGGTTTTTCACTTTGTTTGCATATAATTGTTTATTGTGGTTTCTTATGATCCTTTGTGTGGTATCTGTTGTATCCTCTTTGATTTCTCTTTTTATGTATTTGAGCCCTCTTTTTTTCTTGTTGAGTCTAGCTAAAGGTTTTCAATTTTGTTATTTTTTCAAAGAACTAGCTCTTAGTTTTACTGATCTTTTCTGTTGTCTTTTTAATCTTTATTTCACTTATTTCTGCTCTGTTCTTTATTTCCTTCATTCTAACTCTGGGCTCCCCCCGCCCCCGTTCTTTGAGGTGTAATGTTAAGTTGTTTGAGATCTTTCTTGTCTTTTGATATAGGTATTTGTTGCTTTGAACTTTTCTGTTAGAACTGCTTTTGCTGCATTGCATAAATCTTGGCATATTGTATTTACATTTTCATTTGACTCAAGGTATTTCTTTAAAGTTTTTATTTAAATTCCAGTTAGTTAATCTACAGTGTAATATTAGTTTCAGGTGTACAGTATAGTGATTGAGCACTTTGATACATCACTTGATGCTCATCATAAATGTACTTCTCAATCACCTTCACCTGTTTCACCCCTCCCCCCGTAACCATCAGTTTGTTCCCTATAGTTAAGAGTCTGTTTCTTGGTTTGCCTCTCTCTCTCTCTCTCTCTCTCTCTCTCTCTCTCTCTCTCTCTCTCTCTCTCTCTCTTTTTTCCTTTGCTCATTTGTTTTGTTTCTTAAATTCCACATGAGTGAAATCATTATCGTATTTGTCTTTCTCTGACTTGTTTCACTTAGCATAATATTCTCTAGCTTCATCTACGTCATTGCATATGGCAATATTTCATTCTTTTTAATGGCTGAGTAATATTTCGTTATATATTCCAGGAACCTCCATACCGTTTTCCACAGTGGCTGCACCAGTTTGCATTCCCACCAACAGTGCAAGACCATTGCCCTTTCTTTACAGCCTCACCAACACCTGTTGTTTCCTGTGTTGTTGAGCCTAGCCATTTTGACAGGTGTGAGGTGATAGCTCATTGTAGTTTTGATTTGCATTTCCCTGGTGGTAAGTGATGTTGAGCATCTTTTCATGCGTCTGTTGGCCACCTGGATGTCTTCTTTGGAGAACTTTATTCATGTCTTCTGCCCATATCTTAACAGGATTATTAATCTTTTGGGGGTTGAGTTTGATAAGTTCTTTATATATTTTGGATACTAACCCTTTATCAGAGGTCATTTGCAAGTATCTTCTCCCATTCCATAGGTCGCCTTTTTGTCTTGTTGATTGTTTCCTTTCTGTGCACAAGCTTTTTATTTTCATGTAGTCCCAGTAGTTTGTTTTTGCTTTTGTTTCCCTTTTCTCCGGCAACATACCTATAAAGAAGTTGCTATGGCCTATGTAAGAGAAGTTACTGCCTGTGTTCTCTTCTAGGATTTTTATGGTTTCAGGTCTTATATTTAGGTCTTTCATCCATTTTGAATTTATTTGTGTATGGTGTAAGAAAGTGGTCCGGTTTCCTTCTTTTGCATGTTGCTGTCCAATTTTCCCGACACCATTTGTTGAAAAGATGGTCCTTTTTCCATGGAATATTCTTTCTTGCTTTGTCAAAGTTTAATTGACCATATAATTGGGAGTTCATTTCTGGGTTTTCTTTGCTGTCCCATGGATCTATGTGTCTATTTTTGTGCCAGTACTATACTGTTTTGATTCTCTAGCTTTGTAATATAACTTGAAGTCCGGAATTACGGTGTCTTCAGCTTTGCTTTTCTTTTTGAAGATTGTTTTGGCTATTTGAGGTCCTTCATGGTTCTATACAAATTTTACGATTGTTCTAGTCTGTGTAAAAACCTGTTGGTATTTTTTTGGTAGGGATTGCATTAAATGTGTAGATTGCTGTCTCAATGTATTTTTTGATTTCTCTTTTTGATTTTTTTGTTAACCCGTTAGTTATTTAGTAGCATGTTGTTTAATCTCCATGAATTTGTGAATTTTCTATTTTTCTTGTAGTTGATTTTAGTTTCATACTATTGTAGTTAGGAAAAGATGCTAAATATGGCTTTATTTTTTCTTATAACCATTTGGTAAATTCTATATTTATAAAAATTTGTTTCATATGAAGTTTCAAGTGTATTGGCATTACAGTTTCACTTTTTTGTCATTTAATGTGTGCAGATTGCTTAGGTCCTTTTTATTCCTTTTTTAAATAGCTTTGAGTGTACAATTTAGTGGTTTTTAATACGTTCAGAGTTGTCCACCATCATCATAATCAGTTTTAGAACATTTTCATCACCCCAAAAAGAAATCCTGCTCCTATTAGCAGTCACTCCCCATTATCTCCCAACCCCTTCCCCTCTTCATCAGCCCTAAGTAATCACAAGTCTTTTTTTCCCCTTACAGATTTATTCTGAAATTTTCATGTAAATAGAGTCATATGATATTTGGTCTTTTGTGAATGGCTTCTTTCACTTAGCATAATGTTAAGGCTTACCTATATTTGAACAGTTATCAGTTTTATATTATATTTTTATTGCCAGAAAATACTACATTTTATGGATACATCACTTTATTTTTTTATTCATCAGTTGATGGACGTTTGGGGTGATTTATTCTTTCTGGCTATCATGAATAATGCTGCCATAAACATTCATATACAGGTTTTCATGCAAATGTATATTTTCATTTCTCATGGGCCTTTTTCATTCATTACTGGGTATATGTATCTTTTCCCCCCCCTCCTTTTAAAAATAATTTCCATGGCACCTGGGTGGCTCAGTCATTTAAGCATCTGCCTTCAGCTCAGGTCATGATCTCAGGGTCCTGGGATCGAGCCCCATGCTCAGTGGGGAGTCTGCATCTCCCTCTGTCTCCCCCCCCCCCCCCCCCGCCCCAGCCGCTCATGCTTGTGTGGTCTCAAATAAATAAAATCTTTAGAAAAAAAATTTCTGTGGTGGTTTAGCAATTGGAGTAATTTTTCCAAAAAACCATTTTGGGTGTTATTCTATCTTGTTAATATCTGCTTTTATGTTCATTATTTCCTTTTACTTTATTTAGAGTTTACTTTGCTTTTCTTATACAAAACATCTTAACAGGGGTAGTTAGGTATAAATTTGCAACCTTATTTCCTTCCTAACACATGGATTTAAAACTATCATTTCAAGGGAAACAAACCATGAGAGACTCTGGACTCCGGGAAACAAACTGAGGGTTACAGAAGGGAGGGGGATGGGGGGATGGGGTAACTGGGAGATGGGTATTAAGGAGGGCACGTGACACTGGGTGTTATGTGCAACTAATGAATTGTTGAACCTTACATGAAAAACTAATGATGTACTATATGCTAACTGAACATAATAAAACTTGAAAAACAAAACAAAAAATTATTTCACTTTCAAGTATTGCTTTACCTGAATCCCGGAATTTTTGGGGGGTAATATTTTCATTATTTCACATCATTTTCTAATTTCCATTGTTATGTCTTCTTTGATCTGTTGGTTATTTAAAATTGTATTTTTTAAGTTCTAGTAGTAAGAATTTTCTAAATATGCATATTTTGTAATTGGTTTCTGTCTTAATCACATTTTCCTTAGAACTTCCTTTGAGTGACTTTAAGATTTCTTCAGATTTACTTTATGGTCAACCTGTTGTCATTTTCCTGCAATGTAAGTGCTTGACAAGTATATATTCTCTAGCTCTTGGATTCAGTGTTCTTTGTGTGCCCATTGGTGAAGTTTGTTAATTGTTTTGTATTTGTATCATTACAGATTTTTTGTCTTATTAACTACTCAGATTTTTTTTTTTAAAGATCTTATTTATTTATATGACAAAGAGTGAGAGAGACCAAACAGAGGGAGAGGGATAGGGAGAAGCAGGCTTCCTGCTGAGCAGAGAGCCCGACTGGGGCTTCATCCCAGGACCCTGGGATCATGACCTGAGCTGAAGGCAGATGCTCAACCGACTGAGCCACCCAGGCGCCCCGAGAGAGATCTTTAAATCTGCCACTGTGATACTGACCTATGTCTGTTTCTCCTAGTAATTCTATCCATTTTACCTATGTATATAATTTGAGGCCATGTTACCAGTTGCATACAAATTTAGTTAATTATGTTCTGGTGAATTAGACACTTTGTTTTTGAAGTGACTTAAGTCTAGTGATGATTTCGCATGATATAATTTTCTATCCTTTTAGTCTTTTTTTTTTTAAGAGATTTTATTTATCCATTTTACAGAGAGAGAGAGTGCACACAAGCAGGGGGAGTGGGCAGAGGGAGAAGCAGCCTTCCTGCAGAGCAGGGAGCCTGACGCGGGGTTCGATCCCAGAACCCTGGGATCATGACCTGAGCTGAAGGCAGTTGCTTAACCAACTGAGCCACCCAGGTGCCCCTGTTTTTTTTTAATCCGATTTTATAATCTTTAATTTTTTTGGAGAACATTTAATTGATTCACATTTAATATGATTACTCGTATTTTGGGATTACTTCCAGCATCACGTTTCTGTTTCACCTGTTAGATATTTTCTTTGTTTCTTCCTTTATTTTGATTATTTTTTATGTCAGTTTTTCCATTATTGGTTCACATACCACATATTCACTTTAATGCTTTTTGTGATTATCCCAGCGCTTACAGCATGTATGTTTCACTTATCAAAGTCTAGTGTTAAGTGATACTTTTACTTTTCTCTTGGTTGAAGCAGGAATATTAAAACTCCTTAGTTCCATTTAACTACCTCCTGACATACATGCTGTTGTCCTGTAACTTCATATTCTGTATATTTTTTTTAAAAGATTTTACTTATTTATTTGAAAGAAAGAGAGAATGAGAGAGAGCACATGAGAGGGGAGAGGGTCAGAGGGAGAAGCAGACTCCCTGCCGAGCAGGGAGCCCAATGCTGGACTCGATCCCGGGACTCCAGGATCATGACCTGAGCCGGAGGCAGTAGCTTAACCAGCTGAGCCACCCAGGCGCCCATCTGTATATATTTTTTTATAAAAATTATACACATTTAGTATATATAACTTAATGAGTTCAGAGGTAAGTTTCTGTATGTATCTTAAAAGTCCCCAAGACATTATTTTATACAGTGTTTTGTTAGGTTTTAAACTGCTTACTTAAACTTTCATGGTTCTTCATTCTTTTCTGCATCTCTGACCTAATTTGGATCAGTTTTCTTTGGCTTTATGATCTTTTGGGTTTGCTGGAAGTTAATTCTGTTTTTATTTGTCTGAAAATATATTTCATTTCCATTCTTTTTTTTTTTTTTAAGATTTTATTTATTTGACAGAGACACAGAGAGAGAGGGAACACAAGCAGGGGGTGGGAGAGGGAGAAGCAGGCTTCCCGCTGAGTGGGGAGCCCGATGCAGGGCTCGATCCCAGGACTCTGGGATCATGACCTGAGCCGAAGGGGGCAGACGCTTAATGACTGAGCCACCCAGGTGCCCCTCATTTCCATTCTTGATGGGTATTTTCTCTGCAGTGGAATACTAGGCAGCTGTTTTTCTTTCTGCTCCCTAGAGATTGTTTTAGCTTCCATGTTTGTTGTTGCAAATTAAGCTATCTTCGTGTTGTTAATTTGAAAGTAATTGCCTCCCCCCCCATGCATTTAAGTTTTTCTTTGTTGATTGTGAGCTTGGAATTCATTGATAATTTTTTTTAAGATTTTATTTATTTGAGAGAGAGCACAGGAGTGGGTGGAGGTACAGAGGGAGAGGAAGAAACAGACTCCCTGCCTAACAGGGAGCTTGACGCCGGGCTTGATCCCAGTACCCCGGGATCATGACCTGAGTGGAAGGCAGATGCTTAACTGACTGAACCACCCAGGGGCTCCCATTGAGAATCTTAAGTTTGTGGTTTGACTTCATATATCATTTTTGGAAAATTTCAGCTACTCAAATACTGCTTCTTCCTCACTGTTTTTTTCTCCTGGTAGTCCAATTAACTGTGTTGTAGGTAGACCTTCTACTTTTTCTTCCCGATCTGTCTTCTGATTTACTGTCTCAACCATCGGTCTGATTTACTATCTCACTGGCTTTTTAAACCTGTATATTGAATTCTTAATTTTGGTTTTTATATTTTTCAGTAACAGAATTACTTTTTATTTCTTTTTTTAAAATCTGCTACATCACTTTTTATGGTATTTTAGTTCATTGCTAAGATCGAGGTGTAATTTAAAAATCTCTGTTCGGTAATTCCAGTATTTGTAGTCCCTGTGAGTCACTTTTTGTTGTTTTGTTTGCTATTTCTATGGCTTTTGATCTTGTTCTCTTGTCTCCTCAAGTGCCCAGTTCTCTTCAATTGTATGCTGGGCATTGGATTTGAAAAATTATTTTACAAATTATTTGAGACCAAGGATACCTTCCAGAAAGGATTTATTTTTGTGGCATCTGCTTTTTTTTTTTTTTTTTTAAGAGAGAGAGAGAGGAGGGGCAGAGGGAGAGAATCTTAAGCAGGCTCCACGCCCAGTGCAGAGCCCAACAGAGGGCTCGATCTCACAACCCTGAGATCATGACCTGAGCCAAAATCAAGAGTTGGATGCTTAACCGCTTGAGCCGCCCAAGTGCCCCATATTTTTGTGGCATCTGCTTGAGAGAATCCAGGATTACTTAGTCTCATCTCAACTTTCAAGATTTTTCTGGGCCAACCAGATGAATCAAGGCCAAATTGCATTCAGTGTATGGACTGATTCATTTCTGATTCACCCTTACTAATAAGGTGCTGCTCCTCAGATTCCTAACCTGAAGGTGGGAGAAGAGGATTTTCTTTCGTTCTTCTCAGCCTGTCAGATACAGTTTAACCTCCGTTTCTTCTGGATTGTTGGGCTAACTTCTCAGAATTTTCTGGTTCTCTAATCAGTCCAAAAGCACTATCCTGTTGGTTCTTCAATCCTTTACAAAAGTCATTTCTTATATTTTGTGCAGCTCTGTTTTTACATGTCTTTAGCAGAAAGGTTGGTTCAGATCACCTGATGTGCCATAAGCAAGAGAGGAGGTCCTTTTGTTGTCTCTTTATGGCAGAATATGATTTTGTCATGTTTCTCTAAGAGTTCAGACTCAGCCCCTAGTTCACTAGTTTTCTTTTATGTAATTGTACGTGTAATTGTACTCACTTTGATACTTTTGTACATTTGTATTAAAAGGTTATATTCTGTGTGTGTGTGTGTGTAAATATAAAGTTTTACCAGAATACTCAGTGTTTTAAGTCTCTTCAGTGTTGGGCAGTTTCTAGACCTTGACAATGGACACATTTGTTATATTTAAGTTTCAGCCAAAAATAGTGTCTGCAATGAGTCTCAGAACGTGGAATCCCTCTTCATTGCTGTTGAAATTGGGGATGTGCAACATCAACTAATTTTTTTTAATGTCGTGGAAAAGAATGCTTTCCTAGCTACACTTTTATCATTACATATGTCTTAGTTTATCTGTTTGTAGGTAAGATATATATCTGTCCTTTTGAAATAGAAAGATGCCGTTGTGCAGAGATTCCTTTTTGCTGTCCTATGAGAGCTCTCAAACAGCCTCATAAATTAATATAGTCCTTTACAAGTGAGAACCATTTTCCTTCTTTGTGTAGTTTCCATAATAGCCTTGTGAGGTGGTGTGATAGTTATGTGGTATTACACAAAGGATTAGGAAACAGGACCTAAGAGAAGTTAAGTGATTTGTCTGTGGCCCTACACCTGGTTAAGGACAATGACCACTAGAGCGTTTTTTCATCTCTTGTGACCTGTTAAAGCTTGCCTATAGATACTCACTGATTGCCCAGTTTTGTCATGTTATGCTTTTTTCTTTCTGTAAACTAAATGATAGAATGACTTCATGACTCGTCTTAAGGATTGAGACAGTTGGGAGATTACTCCTTCATATCCGATCCTCACTGACTTCCCCCCGCCCCGGCCATTTCTAGAACATGGTTCCACTAAGCTCTGGAATTTGCCAACTCCTTTGCCCTCTTGGAAAGCTTGCTTTGTCACTAGTCTTTTCTCTTTCCCACATGTACAGTCAGTCCCTTTCCCTCTCTTTAGACATGTTTCAGTTTTTCCAGTTCTGAGAGATACCTTTTTTTCCCCTAACACATTTGCCATCCTTGTCATTTTTATGGTTAAAATCAAACTCTCTAACTCCTTTACTGGATATCTTCTGTAAGGCTTCTTATTCTCTAATCACTCTTGATTAAGATCCTAGTGAAAATCTTGTTTGCTCTGGGGGCTCCTGAGTGGCTCAGTCATTAAGCGTCTGCCTTCGGCTCAGGTCATGATCCCGGGGTCCTGGGATCGAGCCCTGCATCGGGCTCCCCACTCGGTGGGAAGCCTGCTTCTCCCTCTCCCACTCCCCCTGCTTATATTCCCTCTCTCGCTGTGTCTCTCTCTGTCAAATAAATAAATAAAATCTTTAAAAAAAAAATCTTGTTTGCTCTGATCATGTGAATCTTAGGGAGAACAAAAAGCTTTTCTGCCTTGGACCCTTTTTGCAGTGTTAGAGTCAGTGCTTCACCTGAAGTATGGTGGTGCCTCTGCTTCTGCATGGTGCTCACATCTCATTTTCAGTGCCCTTGTTATGGTAACCTTGAACAGTTATATTAGGTCTGTGAATGTCAGATGTCCTTGTTTACTTGGAGTATACTCAGTCACATAGTGTTCGTTTACTACATATTAAAGGGTATGAGGATGTGGCCTCAAATTCAATATTACTCCATTTTTTTTCAAGAACTATTTTTTTATTATTATTTTTTAAAGATTTTATTTACTTATTTGAGAGAGAGAATGAGAGATAGAGAGCACGAGAGGGAAGAGGGTCAGAGGGAGAAGCAGACTCCCTGCTGAGAAGGGAGTCCGATGTGGGACCCGATCCCGGGACTCCAGGATCATGACCTGAGCCGAAGGCAGTCGCTTAACCAACTGAGCCACCCAGGCGCCCCTCTCTTTTTTTTTTTTTAAGATTATTTATTTATTTATTTGAGAGAGAGGGAATGAGAGCCAGAGAGCAGGAGAGGGAAGAGGGTCAGAGGGAGAAGCAGACTCCCTGCTGAGAAGGGAGTCCGATGTGGGACCCGATCCCGGGACTCCAGGATCATGACCTGAGCCGAAGGCAGTCGCTTAACCAACTGAGCCACCCAGGCGCCCCTCTCTTTTTTTTTTTTAAGATTATTTATTTATTTATTTGAGAGAGAGGGAATGAGAGCCAGAGAGCAGGAGAGGGAAGAGGGTCAGAGGGAGAAGCAGACTCCCTGCTGAGCAGGGAGCCCGATGCGGGACTCGATCCCGGGACTCCAGGATCATGACCTGAGCCGAAGGCAGTTGCTTAACCAACTGAGCCACCCAGGCGCCCAAGAACTATTTTTTTAAATCCCTGTAAGGATTCTTTTCTTGAAAGCTCATTTATTAGTTTTGCCTCCTGTCCCACTGACAAATCTGTCATGCTCTGAAATGTTGATGGAGGGGCGCCTGGGTGGCTCAGGTGGTTAGGCATCAGACTCTTGCTTTCAGCTCAGGTCATGGTCCCAGGGTCGTGAGATTTGAGCCCCGTATGGGGCTCTGCACTCTGTGGGGAGTCTCCTCTCCCTCAGCCTCTGCCCTCTGTCCCTCTTTGGGTGCTCGCTCTCTCTCTTTCTCTCAGATCTTAAAAAAAATAAAATAAAATGTTGATAGAACTGTGACTGGTGCCATTATCTTTTGAATATCCTCATCAGAACATTTGCATTTTTTCCCTTCCTTTTTTAAACTCCTGTATCTATTTTGTTGTCTGCTTTTTCTTCAGTAAACTTGATTTACCTGAACCCATCTCTCCCTTCTCTGAACTGTGTGTTACTAGGGTATGCAGTATGTTCTTTTTCACCAGCTCAAGTGGAAGCTTTAAAACAGGGCATGGGCTTCACAGTCTTCCTTTATCACTTATTGCAGAACATTGCGTATAATAACTTTTCATTAAATACGTAGATTAATATGTGTAATATAATCAGTTATAAATGATAATGTGATAATTATAATTAATAGGATTACTAATTTTAATATTAATATTAAACTGATATTTAAATTGAACAGTGTTGGCTTTTTAAGGATTTTTCTCTCTGGACTGCCTTAAGAAGCCTTGTAGTAGTTTTATATCCCCAGCTTCTTTTTCTGCAGTCTCTGTACAAAATAATGAAAATGATCAACTTTTAAATGTTAATTTGAATTCATTGATGTTTTCTCCTTAAAGGACTCCGCAGTTACTCCTAGTTGATTGCTTTTTATTTTTGCCTTTTTATTTGTGAACATTTCGAAATGTACACAAATTACGTTTAGGGAACCTCTGTGCTGAGGTCATCAACATTTCACCATACTTGTTTCCTCTTCCCCCAGCCCACTAGTTTGCTGAGAATTTATAGCATATCTTTTTTTTTTTTTTTTTAAGATTTTATTTATTTATTTGACAGCGAGAGAGGGAACACAAGCAGGGGGAGTGGGAGAGGGAGAAGCAGGCCTCCCGCGGAGCAGGGAGCCAGATGCGGCTCGATCCCAGGACCCTGGGATCATGACCTGAGGCGAAGGCAGACGCTTAACGACTGAGCCACCCAGGTGCCCCTATAGCATATCTAAGACATTGTTTTATTCCTAAGTAATATGTCTCTAAAATAGCACCTTTTCTTGCATTACTGCAATAATGCATTATCATATACAACACACCTGATAATGATTTCTTAATAGCTGATATATTTTGTCCATGTTCAAGTTTCCCTGGTTCTCTAAAAATTTTTTTTATATAGTTTGATTTGTCAGAGGGCTCAGGTGATAACATCCTGATCCCTTCATGAAGCCCCACTTTTTACCTAATTCTTTTACTAGCCATTGATTACCAATGCGTGGATTAGTTATTTAATTAAAAATTAAAAAATTGAGGGGCGCCTGGATGGCTGAGTTGGTAGAGCATGTGACTCTTGATCTTGGGGTTATGTGTTCAAGTCCCACGTAGGGCATAGGGTTTACTTATTAATAGATAAATAAATAAATAAAAGTAGTGATTGTTCTAGTTTGGTCACTTCTGCCATTATTAGCTGTAATCTTTCTCTGTAGAAGAATTTTTCCTCATTCAGTAGGGCTACTTGGTTAACCTAAAATATCTCGACAGTTCTTGAGTTGTTAATAACTCCTTTTGGGGAACTGAAGACTGCTTTCTTCTTTTTTAAATTGATGTATAAGTAGTGTACAATGTTACATTAGTTTCAGGTGTCCAATACACTGATTCAACAATTCTGTGTATTACTCAGTGCTCACCACAAGTGTAGTTACCATCTGTCACCAAACAACATCATTACAGTATTACCATATTCCCTATGTTACTTTTCATTTCAGTGACTTATTTTATAACTAGAAGTTTGCACATCTTACTCCCCTTTGTCTGTTTCACCCATTCCCCCCACCCACCTCCCCTATGGCAACCATCAGTTTGTTCTCTGCATTTGAGTGTTTTATTGTTTGTTTTGCTTTTTAGATTCTATATGTAAGTGAAATCATACGGTATTTGTCTTTCTCTGATTTATTTCACTTAGCACAATACCTTCTAGGTCCCATCCATGTTGTCTCAAATGGCAAGATACCATTTATTTTAAAATATTTTTAAAAAAAATTTATTTATTTGACAGAGAGAGACACGGGGAGGGAACACAAGCGGGGGGAGTGGGAGAGGGAGAAGCAGGCCTCCCGCGGAGCAGGGAGCCCGATGTGGGGCTCCATCCCAGGACCCTGGGATCATGACCTGAGCCAAAGGCAGATGCTTAACAACTGAGCCACCCAGGCACCCCGGCAAGATACCATTTTTTATGATTGAATAATACTCGATCATACACACACATGCACGCATACACACACACACATACATGCTATATCTTCTTCATTTGTTCATTCATCTACAGATGGACAGTTGAGTTGCTTCCATATCTTGGCTCTTGTAAATAATGCCGCAGTAAACATAAGGGTGCATGTATTTTTTCGAATTAATGTTTTCATTTTCTTTGGGTAAGTACCCAGTAGTGGAATTTCTATTTTTAATTTTTTGGGGAACCTCCATACTGTTTTCCACCGTGCCTATACCCATTTACCTTTCCACCAACAGTGAATGAAGATTCCCTTTTCTCTACATCCTTCCCAACACTTGTTATTTCTTGTCATTTTGATAATAGCTATTCTGACAGGTTTAAGGTGGTATCTCATTGTGATTTGCATTTCCCTGATCACTGAGAATCTTTTTATGTGTCGGCCATTTGTATGTCTTCTTTGGAAAAATGTCCATTCAGGTCTTCTCATTTTTTAATCAGATTATTTCAGGGTTTTTTTGGCCTTGAGTTGTTAGAAGTTCTTTTTATATTTTGGATATTAGCCCCTTATCAGTAAATATCATTTGCAAGCATCTTTTCCCATTCAGTAGGTTGCCTTTTCATTTTGTTAATGCTTTTCTTTGTTGTGTAAAAGTTTTTTATTTTGGTGTAGTTCCAATAGTTTAATTATGCTTTTGTTTCCCTTGCCTGGGGGACATATGTAGAAAAATGTTGCTAAGGCTGATGTCAAAGAAATTACTAGCTATGTTTTCTTCGAGGAGTTTTGTATTTTCAGGTCTTACATTTAGGTCTTCAATCCATTTTGAGTTTATTTTTGTGTATGGTGTAAGAAAGTGGTCCATTTTCGTTGTTTAGCATGTAGCTGTTCAGTTTTCCCAGTACCATTTATTAGAGAGACTCCTTTCCCCATTGTATACCCATGCCTCCTTTGTCATGGCTTAATTGACTAAGTGTGGGTTTATTTCTGGGCTCTCTATTCTGTTTCTTTGATCTATGTGTCTGTTTTTGTGCCAGTACCATAGTGTTATTACAGCTTTATAGTATGTCCTGATATCTGGGATTGTAATACCTCCAGCTTTGTTCTTTCTCAAGATTGCTTTGGCTATTCAGAGTCTTTTGTGGCTCCATAGAGATTTTATTATTATTTGTTCTAGTTCTTTGAAAAGCACTCCTGGTGTTTCAGTAGGGATTACACTGAATGTATAGATTTCTTAGGGTATTATGGATATTTAAAAAATATTCTAATCCATCAGTACAAAGTATCCTTCCATTTGTGTCTCTTCAGTTTCTTTCATTGGTGTTTTATAGTTTTCAGAGTATAGGTCTTTCACCTTCTTGGTTAAGTTTATTCCTAGGTGTTTTATTCTCTTTGGTGCAATTGTAAATGGAATTATTTTTATTTCTGTTTCTACTACTTCATTATTAGTGTATAGAAATGCAACAGATTTCTGTATATTAATTTTATATCCTGCAATTTACTGATTCATTTATCAATTCTAATAATTTTTTGGTGAAGCCTTTAGGGTTTTTTCTATATAGTATCATGTCATCTGCAGATAGTGAGTTTTACTTTTTCCCTACCACTTTGGTGCCTTTTTTTTTTTTTCTTTTTCTTGTCTGATTGCTCTGACTAGGACTTCCAGGTCTATGTTGAGCAAAAGTGTTGAGCGTGGACATCCTTGTCTTGTTCCTGATCTTAGAGGAAAAGCTCTCACTTTTTTGTCATTGAGTATGCTGTTAGCTGTGGGTTTTTATATATGGCTTTTATTGTACTGAGGTATGTTCTCTCATCCTACTTTGTTGGGAGTGTTTATTGTGGGTGGATGTTGTACTCTGTCAAGTGCTTTTTCTGCATCTGTTGAGATGATCATAAGGTTTTTATCCTTTCTCTTGGTTATTTGATGTATCTCATTGATTTGTGAATATTGTAGCACCTTTGCATCCCTGGAATAAATCCTACTGATCACAGTGAATGATTCTTTTAATGTAATAATGAATTTGGTTTGCTCATATTTTGTTGAGGATTTTTGCATCTGTGTTCATCAGGGATATTGCTGTCTAATTTTCTTATTGTATTATCTTTGTCTGGTTTTGGTATCAGGGTAATGCTGGTGTCATAGAATGATTATGGAAGTTTTCCTTCACTATTTTTTGGAATACTTTGTGCAGGATAGGTATTAACTCTTTAAATGTTTGGTAGAATTCACCTGTGAAGCTGTCTGGTCCTAGACTTGTTTTTTGTAAGTTTTTTGATTACTAATTCAGTTTTATTGCTACTATAGTAATCATTCTGTTCAAATATTCTATTTCTTCCTGATTCAGTTTTGGAAGATTATATGTTTCTAGGAATTTAGCCATCTCTTCTAGGTTGTCCATTTTCATGCTGCATAGTTTTGGTGGTAGTCTCTTACAGTCCTTTGTGTTTTTGTGGTGTCAGTTGTTACTACTCTTTCATTTCTGATTTTATTGATTTGAGCTCTCTTCTTTTTCTTGATGAATCTGGCTAAAGATTTATCAATTTTATCTTTTTCAAGAACCAGCTCCTGGTTTCATTGATCTTTTTTTATTGTAATTTTAGTCTCTATGTCATTTATTTTTCCTGTAACCTTTATTTACTTCTTTCTACTAGTTTTGGGCCTTGTTTTTTTCTAGCTTTCTTAGGAGTAAGGTTAGGTTGTTTATCTGACATTTTTCTCATTTCTTCAGGAAGGCTTGTATTGCTATAAACTTCCCTCTTAGAAGTGCTTTTACTGCATCCCAGAGATTTTGGACCAGCATATTTTCATCTTCATATGTCTCCATGTATTTTTTGATTTCCCATTTGATTTCTTGGTTGACCCGTTTTTTAGTAGCATGTTGTTTAGCCTAAATGTATTTGTGTTTTTCCAGACTTTTTTCTTGTAATTCATTTGTAGTTTCATACTGTTTTTGTCAGAAAAGATGGTTGATGTGTTTTCAGTTTTCTTGAAATTATTGAGACTTGTTTTGTGGCCTTACATGATATCTTCTGGAGAATGTTCCATGTGCACTTGAAAAGAATGTTATTCTGTTGTTTTTGGATGGAATGGTCTGTGTTTATCTGTTAGGTCTATCTGGTCTAATGTGCCGTTTAAAGCCATTCTTTCCTTTTCATTTTCTATCTGAATGAACTATCTGTTGATATAAGTGGGGTGTTAAAGTCTGCTACTATTATTTTGTTACTGTCCGTTTCTCCCTTTCTGTCTGTTAATAATTGTTTTATGTATTTTGGTGCACCTATGTTGGGTGCAAAGATGCGTACAATTGTTATATCCTCTTATTGCATTGTTTCCTTTGTCATTATGTAGTGCCTTTCTTTGTCTTTTGCTACAGTCTTAAAGTCTGTTTTGTCTGCTGTAGGTATTGCTAGTCTGACTTTTGTACACAGTAAGCTTTTTTTTTTTTGTTTTTAATTGGCTCTGGAGCCCAACACAGGGCCTGAACCCACAGCCCGAGCTCAAGACCTGATCTGAGATCACGAGTCAGGTGGTTAACCGACTGAGCCACCCAGGTGCCCCTGCTACCCTGGCTTTTTTTTCCCTCACTTGATTTGTATGATAAATGCTTTTCCATCCCTTCACTTTCAGTCTGCATGTGTCTTTAGTTCTAAAGTGACTCTCTTGTAGACCGTGTATAGATGGATCCTGTTTTTTTAATTCATTGAGTGACCCTGTATCTTTTTTTTTTAAATTAAGTAGGCCTCACACCCAGTATGAGGCTTGAACTCATGACCCTGAAATCAAGAGTTACATGCTGTACTGATAGCCAGCCAGGCACCCCTTAACCTTGTATCTTTTTATTGGAGCTTTAGGCCATTTACATTTAAAGTAATTATTGATAGGTATGTACTTATTTCTGCTTTCCTCTTTATATAAGGCTATTATTTCACTGAGGCTTATGATCAAGTATTTTTCTTTTTTCATGTTTTTGAGTGATAGATGAATGACTCTGTGAGTTGGGTTATGGGGAGGGCCTCCCATTCTTTAGTGAGCAGTTGTAATTCTATTGAGAAGGTATAGCAGGTGACAAAGAACCATATACCCTGTTTGCTGTTGGGCTTTGCAGTGAGGGTGTGGTGCTCATTTGGGGTGTGGAAACCTAAAAATTTCCTTTACTTTACCAGAGAATAACTTAGACTTGGTATGGAGTCATTTAAATTTTAAGACCTATGGCTCTTAAAGAGCCTGAAACCCATTAATTTTTTTTTTTTTAAGATTTTACTTATTTATTTATTTAACAGAGATAGCACAAGTAAGCAGAGCGGCAGACAGAGGGAGAGGGAGAAGCAGGCTCTCCGCTGAGCAGGGAGCCCGATGCGGGGCTCGATCCCAGGACCCCGGGATCATGACCCGAGCCGAAGGCAGCTGCTTAACCGACTGAGCCACCCAGGTGCCCCCAAACCCATTAAATTTTAATGGCTAGTATAAATGGGGAGCTGTAGGGATCCCTGATGGTTTGCCAGGAATGCAGTTAAAGTTCCTCTTGCTAGCTCTTTGTGAAGACGAAACGTCAGAAAAGCTTTGCCCTAACCCTAACTCTCTGCTGTTGCCGGCTCTCCCTTAGGTACTGGAAATGACTTAGTGGGAAGGGGAACACGGTGACTGATACAGTCAGGTGAACTTTCTTTTAGTATTGTTGGAACGTCAACTTTATTCTCTGGAATTTCAGGTAGTAAAGCAGTACGAACAGCTGCTTTCTCTTTCATGACCTTACATTTATTTGCTGTATAACTTGCTCATGCTCTTTTCTTTAAACCTTTCATAGTTGAAATCTTACCTGTTGGGTCTTTCATTTTTTTAGGATAGTGTCTGCAGCCTTCTCTCAAGTTTTTCACCGTGAATTGTTGTGTGTCAAACTGGACAAGGTATCTTAGTTGAAGCTTCATCATTTGAAACATTGGAGGTAAGGAGTGTGTATCTATATATATGTATCTTTATTTCCGTAGTTATTAGAACAACAACCTTTTTTGAAACCTGTATTGCTGTTAACGTGTTTGTTTATCTTGCCCCCTCACTCCCATCCCTTTCGTGCATTGAATAGCAAGGATGAGAAAATAGAAGATGTCCAGGTAACCTCAGACGTCCAGGCCCTAATTCAGGACCCTAAGGAGGTCTTTGTAGATTTCATTGTTTTAATTAGAAACCTCAACAGCCAACGGAAGGGTAATTTAGCAGTTGATTTTGAATTAAAGGGGCAAATCCCACCCAGGTTCCAGACACCCAGTGGTTGTGGCTGGAGCTCAGTAGAGCTTCAAAGACCTGCCCTCAGGAGTAACTGAGTGTGATGTGTGCATATGCTGATCTTCCAACTTCCTAGTTTTTATTGTAATTTTTCTTACAGGTCTGTGTTCAACAACCGAGTTGTATAGATGATAAATCTAGTATTATAAACAAATACGGGTATAATTTTTTAAAGTATTGTAGCATCATTCTTGCTTTGAGCCATTGATCTGTTTCAAGAAAGACTGTATAATAATATCACCTTTGATTTCTATCTAGATAGTTTGTTTTTCCACCTTATACAAACGTTCCCACTCTTTTAAAACATCTGTTTCCTAGTATAATAACGTGTGGGTGTGTGTTGTGAATTAAACACTGGACAAGATGTTATGAGGCCTGTTTTATAAATTTAGCTTTTTTAGCAAATTTTAAAATCCCTGTGGCCTTCAGTTACCTTCTTGTGTAAAACAAGGGGATTGTACTGAGGTTGGATTCAGGGTTTCTCAACCTTGGCACTATTGACATTTGGGGCCAGATAATTCTTTGGTTTCAGGGGCTGTCCTGTGCCTGTAGGATGTTGAGCAGTGTCCTTGGCCTCTGCCTACCAAATGCCAGTAGCATCTCTCTCCACTATGACAACTAAAATTGTCTCCAGACATTTTCAAATGTGCCTTTTTGGGCAAAATCATCCCCACCTGGGAGCCACTTGGTTACATGATGTGTAGAGTTCCTTCCAACTTTCTATTTCTATTGTTTTTATTTCAAAAAATCCTGTTCTTTGCAACCTAGCTTAAATGTCATCTCTTCAATGAAGCTTTCCTTCATGCTCTTTTTCCTTGTCTTACTTTAATTGTTTCTGTATCTGACAACTTATAGGACTTAATCCCACTCTACTCTGTCATTGTGTTTCTTTGAGGGCATGGGTCTTCTCTACCTCTAAGCTGTGTGCTCAGATTTTGTTAAATGAATGAACAGTGGATTTGGGAGGATTATCAGGTTTGTCATTGTTAAATAAATGATTATAAATGATATTTTTGTTCATCTTTCCTACCTTTCCAGTAGGAAATTCCCATAGTTTGTGATCTTGAATTTCTGGGTTTAGGAAACTGATTACTTAAAAAAAATCTTTTTAGATGGCAGGAAGCTCCCGTAGTATGTGAGGGAGCCACACAAAACACATCGAGGCTGCATTTGAGAAAGATAAAGTCACACAAAAATTCATAACATAAAGAGATGTTTTGGCTTTTATATCCGGATGTTTCTCAGCTCCATTTGGTTAGAAAGCTGCCATCTATTCAGATAAAAGTAAAATGGAAAGGTAGTAAATATTCTTTCTTACATAACCTATAATACCTTGCTATATTGTAAGTCAGTATTTCTCATAGCAACCCACAGTAAAACAAAAAAATAAAAAACAACACATTTAAATCATGATTTAATACATATCCACACCTCAAACAAGTTTTTTGAACCACTGTTGACCATTACTGCGTATAAAGCACTCTGATACTTTCTATGACATTTCTTTTTTTTCTTAAATACTTGTCATCACCCAATAAATTAATTACACAATTCACTAATAGGCCACAACTTACCATTTGAAAAACACCGTTCTAAGTAACCTCTTTAATAAAATGTGGATATGATCTGCCTCTAGCATGTGTTACCAGTCAGTTGTCCTGTCTTTCTTTTTAAATAATGCCATTTAAGAATTGACCTAATGAAGACCTTGGAGGGAGGGACGGCAGGCCAAGAGAGCGGCACCCGGGTCCAGTGCTGAGCCTGAGCCCGCCGGACGGGAGGCAGCCCAGCCGCAGCCTCGACCTTGGCCCTGCCAGCATGGCTGGCTGGACTGTGTGGACTGAGACCTAGAGCTGGGGTAAGGATGACATCAAGAAAGGGATGGCAACCATCGAGAAGGTCTGGAGATGGGAGAGGTCCTGGGTGACTTTGGGCGACACTTCCCTTCATATCTTCAAGTGGGTGCTAGTGGTGGATCCCCAGGAGGAAGAGCGACAGAGGGCAGCTGGGCAGGTGGGGGTGCAGAGAAATCCTCAGGCCTAGAGTGGCAGGGCAGGGGCACCAGTCCCCGGGCGCAGGGTGGCCCTCCTCATCCTGCTGGATGCCCCTGAGAACCATAAGCAGTTTCCATTCGGGAGGCTCCCTGCACAAGGGCACCAAGCCCAGCCCTGGGGGCATCTGCCAGCCCAGCTGCCCTTTGTCACTTGCCAGACCACCAGAAGGGGTCCCAGAGGATGCTCGGCCCCCGTGGCTGGGCTAAAGAGAGCAATCCCAGGAGCATTACTGCAGGCAGCACTGATGAACCCCAGTGCTGACCAAGGAGGATTCTGTTCCGGAATTGCTGGAGGCTTAGGCCTTTGGAGTTTACCCTGTCTTTGAGCTAGTGCCGCCTGTCCCCAGGGCAGACCACGGTGACTCAGAGGTCACCCCCTCCCCCTACTCAAGCACATCTGCCCAAATGCCCCTGACCCCTGAGAAGCCAGCCTGTCTGTCCTGTCGCCTGAGAAGCCCCTTTGGCTTTTTACAAATAAACACCCTTTTGTTTAAAAAAAGAACAAAAACAAAAAAAACCCTTGAAACACCTTGATTCCCAATTAATGTAAAATCCTGTATTTTGTCATTTATCCTAAGTATTTAGTGTACACAAGGCACTGTTGGTTTTTTGTTCTCAAGATTTACAGTGATAATACCTAGAGGAGAAGAAAAAATTAAAAAACATTATTTTAGGTGCTCATAGTGGTAATAAAGGCATGACTTTTTGGGCATTTAGGAAGGGGAGAAAGCTGTGGTGATTTAGGTCACTGGGAGAGAGTTAGCATGAATGTGGGGTAGATTTTGCATTGTCATATCAGAGATCTGAAAAAGCTATTACATGTGGTAGAAAACAGCATTCATGTAGGTGCCCAGGACTTTTGCTCATTTTTTGGGTAATGTTTAAGATAAAGTAATTGAGAAATTAAAAAATAAAAAAAAATATGGTAAAGTGCTGAAAATATACAGATAAACAGGGTATGTTAACTCTCCTGTGGTTATCAAATCCAAAGTTGACATTGGATTATTAGGTTTACTGGGATGAAGGTATGGTAGTTCCCCCCCTTTATCCATAGGGAATACGTTCGAAGATACCCAGTGGATCCCCCAAACTGCAGATAGTACCAAACCCCATAATACTATGTTTTGTTTTGTTTTTAAGATTTTATTTATTTATTTGACAGAGACAGCGAGAGAGGGAACACAATCGGGGGAGCCGGAGAGGGAGAAGCAGACTGCCCGCTGAGCAGGGAGTCCAACGCGAGGCTTGATCCCAGGACACCGGGATCATGACCTGAGCCGAAGGCACACATTTAATGCCTGAGCCACCCAGGCGTCCCTACTCTGTTTTTTTCTGTATATAACCTGTGATAAAGTTTGTAAAGTAGGGACAGGAAGAGATTAATAGTCATAAAATAGAATATTTATGACTGTATACTGTAATGAAAGTTATGTGAATGTGGCGTCTCTCTTAAAATAGCTTATTTTGGGGTGCCTGGGTGGCTCAGTTGGTTAAGCGACTGCCTTCAGCTCAAGTCGTGATCCTGGAGTCCCGGGATCGAGTCCCGCATCAGGCTTCCTGCTTAGCGGTGAGTCTGCTTCTCCCTCTGACCTCTCCCCTCTCGTGCTCTCTCTCATTTTCTCTCTCTCTCTCAAATAAATAAATAAAATCTTAAAAAGAAATAGCTTATTTTAGGGGTGCCTGTGTGGCTCAGTCAGTGAAGCGTCTGCCTTCGGCTCAGGTCATGGTCCTGGGGTCCTGGGATCGAGCCCTGCGTTGGGCTCCCTGCCCAACCAGGAGCCTGCTTCTCTTTCTTCCCCTCTCTCCTGCTCTTGCTCTCTCTCTCTCTCTGAAATAAATAAATAAAATATTTTTAAAAAGCTTATTGTACTGTACTCACCCTTCTTATGATGATGTGAGATGATAAAATGCCTATTGATCTACAGTGGGATGAGTGGCATAGGCACTGTGACATAGCGTTAGGTCACTGTTGATCTTCTGATGCTATGTTGAAAGGTGAATCCTCTGCTTCTGACTCCAGTTGACCACGGGTAACTGAAACTGCAGGAGGCGAAACCACGTGTAAGAGGGGACTATTGTAGTTTCTGAATGATGGGGAGAGAGAGTGCTCATCTGTCAAAATAAGCCAGTCAGGTTACTGTTCTTTATATAAATTGCTCTTCATGGAACAGAAATGGGTTATATTACAGTTAGCATTTTTTAAAAAAAGATACTTATTATTTTGGCCGTACAATTTAAAGTTTCCTACATGCTTGCAGGGCCTGGGCTTCATCCTTTTTTCTATAAATAGATGGGGGCTCAGGATGCTACGTCACAACCAGGTGTGCTACAAAAGCCTTAAGAAAACAAATCGTGGGTTATTTTTTTATTTTTCTGGACTGCTGCTGTCTTCTTGGGATAATGTAGAATTTTGTTACTGTAGAAAATACTTGTGATCTAAAAGAAAAGAAGATGATTTAGCTTGTGATGATACTTGGGAAGGAACCACCTGCCCTAAAAGTGTGGTATAGCATCCTGTGTGCTGTTACCTAAAAGCACCAGAAGTCTTGAGTTTTTGTCATGTTTCCATACTGAGTTAGGAAGTTAGCAAAAGGATAACTAACTCCTCATTTTGTCACCTTTCTAGACTACTGAAAAGAAGGTGCTTTTAGAGCTGGAGATGTGAATAAGACTCCTGTGCCAGAGATCATAAATCATCTTGAGGTAAATTTTTAAAAATTAAGTAGATTGTTTTATACAGTTTTATTTTTACAGAAAAACTGAGAGGATAATACAGAGAGTTCCCATATGCCCAGCACCCAGTTTCTTTTTATTATTAATAGATGACCTTGGCATGGTACGTTTGTTACAGTTAATTAACCAATATTGAAACACTGTTATTAGCTAAAGTCCATAGTTCACTCCCTTTTCCTTACTTTTTAACTAATGTATTTTTTCTGTTTTAGGATCCCGCCAGGATGACGTTTAGTTGTCATGTCTCCTTAGGCTCTTCTTCCTGTGACAATTTCTCAGACTTTCATTGGTTTGATGACCTTGTCAGTTGTGAGGAGAACTGATCAGGTATTTTGTAGAATGTCCCTCAATCGGGATTTGTCTGATGTTTTTCTCATTGTTAGACTGGTGTTCTGGGTTTTGTAGGGGAAGACCACAGAGGTAAAGTGCCATTCTTATATTCTTGTCACATCACGTCAAGAGTACGTACTGTCAACATGATTTGTCACTGTTAACATTGGCTTTGGTCACCCGGCTGAGAAGGTTTATGTCCGCTTTCTCCATTCTCCACTCTAATGTTACTTTTTTTTTTTTTTTTTTAATTCTCTTTTGTACTGTGTTGTTTGGAATGAAGGCACTGTGTAGTCGCCACTTAAGGAGTCGGAAGTTATACGGCATCTCCTTTCAGGTGTTCTACATAAATTATTGGGAATTCTTCTGAATGGGAGATTGTCTCTTCTCCCCTGTTTGCTCATTTATTTAGTCATTTCTTTGTATCATTAGAGGTTTATGGATAATTATTTTATACTTTGGGTCATATTGCATTACTACTTTATTTGTTTTGTTGCTTAAATTTTTCTAGCCTTGGCCATTGATGAGCTCTTTTGGTTGGCGCATGTGTTACCCTAACATGCCCCCATTATCATGGGGTGGGGTTCCTTTTGAGCACCTCCTTACTGTTTTAGTTCTAGAATCAGCCATTTCTCCTCAAAGCCCTGGTTTCTTTTATTAGAGAATGCTAATGTTATTAGAAATCAAGATCTGAGTACGAGGTAGGCTCATTGCTACTTTGGGGGGGATGGTGTTTCTAGGTTCTGTTAGCTGAAATCCCACGTATACACTATCTGTATGTTTATGCATGTCTATACATGTTTCTCTGTATCTGTTTTTATATATCTATATCAATATTAAGCTAAACATGAGTTTTTACTGATGTCTTCAACCTAATCCATTACCACATGGATCATTCTAGCCTTCTCTCCTTGCTTGTCTGTAACCTTTCCCAGACAGTGAGAAACCTGGCTCTCACCATTCACCATCAATGTACTTAATTGTTCACTCCTGGTACATATGTAATAATATACAGATATATATCAGTTTTGTTAACTTCTACCTCAATGGGAAACAGCTTTATTAACTAGAGTACATTGCTTATGTACATTTCCTTTTGCCTTTACTTTAGTCTTACAAATGCCACTCATTTCCAAAGTTATGTAGGTCAGCACCTTTCCCCCCCACCCTCTGGAATGACATTGTTTCATGCATTTGTAATACAGTTAGATTACATCAGATGGTGTCTATTCCTTCCTGGGATCCCCTGACCTACTAAATGATCTTAAATTTGCATGCTTTAAGGTTCACTCTTGGGGCGCCTGGGTGGCTCAGTTGGTTAGGCGTCTGACTCTTGATTTTGGCTCAGGTCATGATCTCAGGGTCATGAGACTGAGCCCTGCATCAGGCTCCGGGCTGGGCGTGGAGCCTTCTTAAGATTCTTTCTCTCCCTTTCCCTTGCTCCTTGCCTCCTCAGAAAGAAAAAGGGTTCACTCTTTGTGTTATAAAGTTCTGTGGGTTTTGACAAGTACATGATGTTATGTATCTATTATTAGAGTATTATACAAAATAATTTCACCCCCTTAAAATTGCTTATGCTTCATCTATGAACCCTCCCCACAAACCCCTGGCAACCACTGATCTTTTTACTGTCTCTATAGTTTTGCCTTTTCCAGAATGTTCTTGAGATATTTTTAAAGTCACTTTATAAAGGAAACCTTTGATTTTTCTAACCTAGATACCATTTTTTTCCTACCACCAATTCAGTATTCCTAAATGAACAAAATATTTCTAGTAAGAATCAAGGCTTTCCCATTTCTTTTTTCATATACCACTCTATAAGGGCATTTTGCTTTATTTTTTAATATCCTACTTCTTTGGGGCACGTGGGTGGTTCAGTCGATGGAAGATGCGGCTCCTGATTTCGGGGTCATGAGTTTGAACCCCATTTTGTGCATAGAGCTGACTTAAAAACTAATAATTGGGGCACCTGGGTGGCTCAGTCAGTTGGGCATCTGGCTCTTAGTTTCGGCTCGGGTTATGATCTCCTAGGTTGTGGGATCAAGCCCCGTGTCAGGCTCCCCACTGGGCTGGGAGTCTGCTTCAGGATTCTCTCCATCTGCCCCTCCCCACTGCTGGCTCGAGCTCCCTCCCTCCCCCCTCTCTCTCCAAAAAATAATTTTTTTAAAAAAATAAAGAGTAAAAAACAAATACTCATATCCTGCTTTTTTGTTTCCATACTCAGAATTGGGAGAAGATCCCAAGTACCTTTATTTTTATTTTTGTTGGGGAGGTTGTGGGGTGCGGCAGGAGTGGCACATATCATGGGTTCTGTAGAGGTGGCAGCTAGCAAGCAGATACTCACTTGGGAGGACAGGTGCTCATTTTAAATTTAAACAATATGGGGGCGCTTGGGTGGCTCAGTCAGTTAAGTGTCTGCCTTCGGCTCAGGTCATGATCCCAGGTGGGCTCCCTGCTCAGCCCGGAGCCTGCTTCTGTCTCTGCCCCTTCCCCTGCTCATGTGCTCACTCGTGCTGTCTCTCTCTCTGTCTGAAATAAATGAGTAAAATCTTTTAAAAAAAACAAAAAAAACTGAATATGCTTCTATTTGTTTCTGGGGGACTATATTTAACATGAAAATGCTTTTGATTATTTTAATATAAATACTGATCCGTAGTATATCTCCTTTGAGAATATGTAAGATAGATGCAGTGAATATGTGACTGTTTCAGAATGGTTTCCATTGTAATCAAAATCCTGTGGGTTGATTGTCTTTGAAATTATTTGGAAGGCTCATTTAGGGGAAATAACAAGTATCATATTCCTATCCCTTCCTTGTCATTTAGTTGCACCTTTACATATATGCATGAAAAATCTTGAAATTGGAACCCTTACCTCTACCAGTAAAAGATCATTAGTTACGCTCCACTACTGGCCACTTCTTGTTGCTGCTTACCTAGAAGAATTTACTATTTAATACAAAAACCCCTTCTGTTTTATAATCAGGTTTTGATTTAAACTGTCTTTAAGGGCGCCTGGGTGGCTCAGTTGGTTAAGCGACTGCCTTTGGCTCAGGTCATGATCCTGGAGTCCCAGGATCGAGTCCCACATCGGGCTCCCTGCTCAGCGGGGAGTCTGCTTCTCCCTCTGACCCTCTCCCCTCTCATGCTCTATCTCATTCTCTCTCTCAAATAAATAAATAAAATCTTTAAAAAAAAAATAAACTGTCTTTAAGAGTTTTGACATCATCAGAGTCCTACCATGTAGCCAGAAGTATAGGAGAATAATGTTCGTTTACTAGCTTTGCTGCTTTTTGACTCTGTGACTACAGGCAAATTATTTACTCTCTCTGAGCCTCACATTTCCTCATTTGTAAAATGTGGATGATATTATTTGCCTCTCCTGTGGGATAAGGGGGATTAAATGAGACAAAGCACTTAGCCTGGTGCCTGGTACATACATATGGCTCAATAAATACCATCTAAAACCAAAACTTCCAAAGCAACAAGAATATGGGTAAAAATTCCAAAGGTTTATATGAGTATACATGTTTTTGTTCACTGGTTATTGGCTGGGCCAGACTAATCAGAAAAATGAATGATTCCTTTCCTTAAAAGTTCTCTCAAGGCCAGGCTAACTTTTCCTCAAACCTCAGCAGTGTTCACCTCGCCAAACTTAAGATGCTAGCAGCGGCTGTCAGCCTGAGATACTGTTGTCTCTCTAGGGACCACCTGGGGGCGCTCCTGGCATTTTACAGGCCAGGATGCTAACCACCTTGTGACACATGGGGCAAGCTTGCATGATGAAGCATTATTGTACCCCAAATTACCATATCAGTAGCCGACTGTCGAGACACACTAGACTAGACTGATACAGTACTGGCTTTAAACCTTTTATGGAACATATTGCAGGTGGCACAGACCCTGCTGGTATGCCAGTGGGTGAGGCGACCTCAGGCCTCTGTGTCTGGGACGGCCTAGGGAGTGTGGACAGTAGGCAGGCTGGAAAGTACGTGTCCCTTCTACAGGGTGCAGCCATGCCTTAGCTGTAGCCAGTTGCCCGCTATTGCTGTAGCTTCTGATTTTTTCGGAGAAAGGTTGGGTATCCAGGTTGTTAGGTAAAATTTCTCTATTTTAAAGTGTGGCTCCGGGCACCTGGCTGGCTCAGTCAGTGGAGCACGTGACTCTTGATCTCCGGGTTGTGTGAGTTCGAACCCCACTTTGGGTGTAGAGATGACTTAAAGAAATAAAGAATCTTCAAAAAAATAAAAAAAAATGTGGCTCAGCTTTTTTCTTTAACACTACTGAGGTCGTCAAACCAAGCAGATCAGTGGGCTGGATTTGGCCTACAGACCATTGGTTTGTAACCTCTGCTATAATTATTTTAGGAAGTGAGCTAAAATGTGGCAGAAGTAAACACTCAGGCCTATAACCGCACAACCCTGCATATTTGCTGATCTCAGAAAATATTTGCTGTGGAAACAAAGCACTAGGTGTGAGGTCATTTTCTAGAGTGTGGAGAATGGCAGCATTAGAACAGAGCTTTGGGGGAGCTTTCTCTCTGTTTGGGAGGAGGAATTCTGTTGGAGAAATCCCAGTAGCTGCTTTCTGAGGATCAGAACCCACTGCACCTTGTGGTGCTGGCACTCCTGAATGGGGGTGGGGCTAGCTGCACCCCTGGAAGAAGGCTCAGAGTGATTCCACCACTGAGCCTAGCGTCTGGGCCCCCTACTCTCCATCCTGCCCTCAGAAATTGGGAGTTGCCCGCAAAGCTGACAGACCACAAAGGCTCCACCCTGTAGAACTTCTTGGTTTATGTGGCTTTAGAACCCTATGATGATCGTGGGGTTTATGCCTTTAGTATTTCTTCTTATTTTTGATCTAGGGTTACCGCCTACACAGCTCCACAAGCCACAGCTGTGGCCATCTGTGCTTTGGTGGGGGTGTTTCAAGGGTGTCCCAGGAGTTAGGTCACAGCCAGCCTAGCCAGCACAGTTCAGATACTGCTTGAGTCCTCTGGTTGGTTTCAGATCATCACTCATCACTTTAGAATTGTATAAAAAGAAGCAGCCTGTTAAAAGGTTGAGAAACAAACTCCGTATCTATTAAGCATAGTTGTTGCATACACTGATAATATCTGGACAAGAATAGATGGTGTGTTTTGATGTGCATCACATCGAAATCTATAATATAAGATACTATAGGCCAGTGTTTCATCTTAGTTGTATGCTGTGGGATTACATGCAAAAACGTAGTGTAGTACTTTATTTTAAAACTTTGTTTTTTAGGGAGACAGGCTCATCTTACTTGCTACAATACTTTCTATTTGTAAACTATCTGTTTTAACCTCTCAGCAGAAAGGAAATTGCTTTTTTTAAAGAAGAATTTTAACATTTTTTTAATCATCAGGAAATTATTCAGAGAGTTATATATTGTGAAATACTTAATGATTATCCATGTCAGTTAGTGCTTATGAGCATGACTGTTTGTATAGGGCAGAGTGCTAACCACTGTTCAGATTACGTACATAATCCTTTAAAGAGAAGACATTTTCATATTTGCTGTGAAAAGTAGGTCTGCTGTTAATCATCTTTTCAGGGGACGCCTGGGTGGCTCAGTTGGTTAAGCGTCTGCCTTTGGCTCAGGTCATAATCCCAGGGTCCTGGGACTGAGCCCCACGTCGGGCTCCCTGCTCAGCAGGGAGCCTGCTTCTCCCTCTCTCTCTGCTGCTCCCCTTGCTTGTGCTCTCTCTCTCTCTTTGTCAAATAAATAAGTAAAATTTAAATCATCTTTTCAGATGGTAGCCATCTTTGTGGGTAAGTTGTTGGCTCTGATTTTAAAGATGATTTTTAATATGTTATTTTCAAAGGCAAGTATTTGTAACTCTTAAGGGCAAATTTTGTCCTTTTAGCTCTGCCTCTTACATGTCCTGCAACAGCTTATTTATACAACGGTTCTTTGCACCCCTCTCAGCCCTTCACCTCCCACCCCTGTAACCCCCTTTTTGGATGATAAGTTGATGGGGGTTTCTTGTCTTTTTTCCCCCAAAGAAAGGCGCTCATCCTCACCCTACTGGCAGTGTCCTTGATACCTACCAGTGACATGGTGGAAAGAACACAGCCTTTGGAGAAGGCAGGCTTGGATTTGAGTCATGATTCTGCCATATGCCCATTCTGTGAGGTTGTTTCCTTATTTTTTAAAATTTTTTATTTTTTTAAAGATTTTTATTTATTTATTTGACAGAGACATAACAAGAGAGGGAATACAAGCAGGGGGAGTGGGAGAGGGAGAAGCAGGCTTCCTGCCAAGCAGGAAGCCCGATGCGGGGCTCAATCCCAGGAGCCCGGGATCATGACCTGAGCTGAAGGCAGACGCTTAACCGACTGAGCCACCCAGGCGCCCTGAGGTTGTTTTCTTATTTGTAAGCTAGAGGTAATCACAGCTACCTTGGAGGGCACAGTTGTTCAGTAAATGGTATCTGATAGCAGTAGTAGTGAAATTAATGGTAACTTTGGCGTTGGTGGCTCCTGAGGTTTTAAAGGTGGACAGAGCTGGCGGAGAGCTAGCAGCTCCCAAGAGCTCAGAACTGGACAGAACCCAAACTCTTGCTTGACGCCTGAAGCGTCTTTGTTTTTGTTTACCCTTGTCGCCTTTTCTTCTTCGTAAGAAGGCAGTTGTATTATCCTTATATTTTAAAGACTTGAAATTAGGGTTGAGAAATGAATAAAACTGTTCTTTGGAACCACTAGAGAAGCTTGAGTTAAGCTTTTGGGTGCTTCAGAAACTCTTTTTTGATGACAGTTAAATAGCTATCAAGTGTTCTGAATATGGTTAGCCCCTCAAGTATTGAAGTATCATTTCCTGGTGGGAAACGTGTCATCATTTCTGTAAATACAAGCAGATTTGATGACTTAAGGTCATTCTTACCATTAAATTCAGTGAATTTCATTTTTCTTTTCTATTTCACCTAACAAATGTTCATTGAATACCTAGTCTGTGCCAGACCCTGTGCCTAATCAGTTGTATACCCTCAAAGGAGATACTGAATTATAGAATCTAAGAGTTGTAGGTCTTAGCCTTTTAATTGAATGAAAATCCTAAAGCCTTAGAGCTGTGCTGTCCAGTAAGGTAGCCACTGCTACCTGCAGGTAACTGCTGACTACTTGAAATGTGGCCAGTCTGAATTGTGATGTGCTGTTCGTATAAAATGCACACTGGATCTCAAGGACCTCGTTGGAGAGAAATATGTAAAATAGCTCATCAGTGATTTTTATATTCATCATATATTAAAACAATACTATTTTTGATATATCAGATTAAATAAAATATATTGAAATTTCACCTTTGCTTTTTCCTTCATATGGCTACTAGAACATTTAAAGGGACTTGCATTATATTTTTATTAGTGCTGTCTTAGACCTTCAGTGACTTGGCAGGGTTATTCATCTAGGACTCCTTTGGCTAGTGCAAATTATAGATCACCTTACTGTGAAAATGGCAGATAATGGTTGTTTTGATGAAAATGGTGGGTAATTCAAACAGGTTTAAAGATTTTATTTATTTGAGAGAGCACGCAAGCTAGAGGGAGAGGGAGAGAGAATCTGAAGCAGACTACTCGCTGAGCACAGAGTCCAACGCGGGTCCCGATCTCATGACCATGAGATCATGACCTGAGTTGAAACCCAGAGTTGGCCACTTAACCGACAGAACCACTCAGGCGCCCCCGAACAGGTTTGAATTGACCCTAAGGACTAAAGTTAACCCTAAAGACTTTGAAATGATGTACATTTTAAATTAAGCCTGGATTGTTAATCTGGTAGAATATTTTAGCTTTTCAGATTTGGGATATTTTAAGAGTAGAAAACTGGAAAAACATACTCAAAGAATTAGTAGCTTAAATCTATTTTCCCTTTTTCCTAAGCATTCATAAATTATTCTACAGAGGTGATCCCTGTATCTCCCAATATTTTTTGGGGGGTGTGCATAGGAGGTACAGGACAAGGTTGGTCTATATATTTTTTATTTTATTAGGTAGATTGGTTTGGTATAGTAAAAGTGACTCTTCGTTATTTAACAGACATATGAGCAAGTATGAGCTCAGGCTCTGGAAATGCAGGGGTGAACAAAGCATAGCCCTTGACTAGAACTACAGCCTTTTTGTTTTTGTTTTGTTTTGTTTTGACTTTTTATTTGGAAATAATTCCAGAGGTACAGAGTTGCAAGAGTAAAAATTTTTACAAAGAGCACCTTATATCCTTGATGCATATTGGCCTATTAATATTTCCCCTGTTGGCTTTATTTGTGCCCTCGTTCTGTGCATGTATGTGTGTGTGTTTGTGTACAGGCACACATGTACACATACATGGTATATTTTTTTTCCTGAATCATTTTGAGAGTAAGTTGTCATACTGTTTACCCCTAAATATTTCACTGCCTAATTTCCAAAACTAAGTGTAGTCTCACATAGAACCATAGCACAGTTAGCAATTCAGTAAACTTAGTAAGTTCAATAAATTAAACATAATGGAATACTTTTCATAATCTACCATCTTTCAATTTTGTCAATTGATCCATTCTTTTTAAAAATTTTTTATTGTTAATCACCATACGTTACATCATTAGTTTTTGAATTGATCCATTCTTTTATAACATTTTCCCCACTTAGTGTAGGACCCAGTCTAGGAATTTTATTAGATTAAGTTGTCATGTACTCTGTCTCCTTTAATCTGTGGTATTTTTCTTGCCTTTTTCTTTTATGACATTGGCTTTTTTAAGATGACATTCTCACCCTGTTTCCACCCCTCTTTTTTTTTTTTTTTAAATAGAACATTTATCATTTTGGCTTGTCTTTTTCCTCATAAGTTTCAGGTTCCGCATTCCTTTTTTTTTAAGATTTTATTTATTTGAGAGAGAGAGAGTACAAGCAGGGGGAATAGAAGGCAGAGGGAGAGGGAGAAGCAGGTTCCCCCACTGAGCAGGGAGCGTGACGCAGGACTCGATCCCAGGACCCTGGGATCATGACCTGAGCCGAAGATGGAAGGCGGGTGCTTAACTGCCTGAGCCACGCAGGCACCCCTCAGGTTCTGCATTCCTGACTGGAATATTGGAAAGTAATATGTTTTCTCAGGGTATCCCATCTAGAGGTGTACGTTGTCCATCTTTCCCTCATTGATGTTAATTTTGATTACTAATCATGATACTGTTTGATTTATCTACTATGTAATCTCCCCTTCTCCCCCCACAACTAATAAGCAGTTCTTTGGGGAGATACTTGAAGACCATTCATACATACTACTCTTCATCCAAATCTACTCCTAGATTTAGCATCCATTGATGATTTTTTTCTTGAAGCAGTCTGTACTGTGATATTGGCAAAATGATGATTTTTTTTGGGCTTCAGCACTCCTTGCATGTTTACCAGTTGGATTCTACTATAAATAAAAGTCCTCCCTTCTCCATTTATGTACGTGTGTATTTAATACTGATAGCGACTCATGGGTTCCTGTTTTCTACAGGCCTGTAATTCATTACTGTCCTTAATTATTTTGGTACTCAAATTGTCACAGGTTTGGCCAGTGGGAGCCTTTTCAAACTGGCTCTCAGGTCCTTAGGACAAGCTCCCATCATTTTTGAGTACTTCCCCCACTCTGTGGTGTAACAGCATGTTCTAGATAGAGCTACAGTTTATATGAGAGACCTTTAGATACACTGGTGGCTTCAGTGTCGTGTGTTCAGTGCGCCTGTGAGGATAAGCACAACCTGCAGTGAAAGCACAGTGGAGGGTCCTCTAGCGCGCTGTGGGTAGAGGAGAGGCATGGCGGTAGGACTCGGGGAAGGGGGTTGTCAGTGGAAGCCCTCTTAGAGGAAGTGCCATCAGTACCAACGTGTACAGGATCGATGTGGCTTCAAGAAGCAGTGGGGAGGGAGGAAGAAAAGCATCTCAGGCAGATGGATGATCATGGTCTCATGCCCTAGGAGGAGGTAGCACAGGACAGCCATGCACAGAATCACACCTGGCTCTGTTCTGTTGGGATGCAGAGTGGAGGGGGCATGATCAGATCTGCATCTTAGAACACAAATACTCTGGCTGTGATGTGGGAGGAAGGCAAGACCAGAGGTGAGAGAGCAGCATGACATTGGAGCCGTAATGTTGATGACAATATTCAGAAATGCCCCGAATAATGGTAACTAGTGCTTTCTGACTTACTAATGTTTGACATTTAAGTTTTACTACAGCCCTACTATTATTTCCATTTTATAGGTGAAATTTCAAAGGTGTGAGGATTGAGTATTTTCTTAGACACTAACAGATGGCAGAACTGTGGTGGAAACCATAACCGCTCTGTTTCACCCTGTAGTTGGTTGTGCAAGAATGGGAAGTCAGGGATCACACCCTGGTTTCTCGTATTGTTACTGAGTGAATAGTGGTAACATTCGTGGAGAGAACAGAGAGCATTTGGGGAAAGGGTTGTGGTGAGGATTTCCTTTTTGAACATATTGACAATTATCTTTGGGCATATCCAGATGGTGCTCTGTAGTAGGCAAGTGGCTCTATGTGTCTGGAGTCTTGGAGAGAGCATGATGTTCAAGATACCAATTTGGGAATCCTCAGCCTTTAAATGTTACTGAATGCCTACTAGTGGATATGATCACTGGTTAAAAGGATGTAGAATGGAAAGAAGAAGCAACTTAGGGCAAAAACCAGACAGACGTTAATGGGACAAAAGAGGTGGGAAGAAACCAGGCTAGTATGTTGTCAAAGAGGCTAAAAAAAGGAGCAATCAGTATTGTCAGATGCTGCAGAGATCAAGGGGGCATAGGGACCAGAAAATATATCCTCTGGATTTAGCAGCAGAGAGATTGTGGTATTTCAGTGGAACAGTGATAAGAGCCAGGTTAAAGCAGACTAAGGTATGGATTGTAGGGAGAAGAGTACAGGGTGGACAGAAAGCCCATATATGTGCCGGTCATATTCCCCCACATTTTAATTTTTCTTCATGTTCATTGGATAGCTTTCGTGTTGTGACTGGAAGTCATTAAAACAGTCACTGATGGCTTTTTTTTTTTTTAACCTGTGGTTAGGCAGAGTCTCACAGGTATGGGCTTTGTGGCCACTTGGTAGACAAAAAGAGTGTACATAACTCCTGACAGTCTTAGCTTGGAAGGAAGAGGAGAGCAAGCCAGACACCCAGTGAAAGCTAGCAGTTTGTATGCAAAACGAAATGCCCTGCCTATAACCAATATCAGGTTTGAGATTACATGATGTTTTTTTAAGTATCTATCTAATTATAAACGAGCAAAAGTAATTCAGTATTTTCCTTAAATATCTTTATTTCTTTGTTTTTCAAAGATTTATTCAGTTTAAAAAAATTTTTTTTATTCAAGGATAGTGGACTTACAATGTCATATTAGAGACTCATTCAACAATTCTATACATTAGGAATGCTCAGTACAATAAGTGTAGCTACCATTTTTCACGATACATCTTTATTACAATATTATTGACTGTATTTCCTACTGTCTTTTTATCCCTGTGACCTATTTATTTTATAACTAGATGTTGGTACCTCTTAATCCCCTTCATGTATTTTGCCCATCCCTCCTCTCCTCTGGCAACCACCAGTTTCTTCTCTCTTTATGAGTCTGTTTCTTTTTTCTTGCTTGTTCTTTTTTTTTTTTTTTTAGATTCTGCATGTAAGTGAAATCATATAGTATAGGTCCTTCTGTGATTGGTTTATTTCACTTAGCATAATACCCTGTAGGTTAATGTTGTTGTGAGTGACAAGATGTTATTTTTTTGTGGCTGAGTAATACTCCATTGTGTATATATTCCACATGTTCCTTACCATTCAGCTATCAGTGGACACTTGGGATGTTTCTATAACTTGGCTATTATAAATAATGCTGCAGTAAAAATGGGGGTGCATGTATCCTTTCAAATTAGGGTTTTCATTTTCTTCAGGTAAATACCCAGCAGTGGAATCACTGTATTGTATGGTAGTTCTATTTTTAATTTTTTGGGAAACCTTCATACTGTTTTCCATAGTGGCTGCACCAGTTTACATTCTCATCATTAGTGCATGAGGATTTTTCTCCTCCACATCCTCGCCAACACTTACTTTTGTCTTTTTGATATTAGACATTTTGACAAGAGTGAAGTGCTAATTCATTGTGATTTTGATTTGCATTTTCCTGATGATGCGTGGTGTTGAGTGACTTCTCACGTGTCTCTTGGTCATCTGGATGTCTTTGGAAAAAATGCCTATTCAGGTTCTTCTGCCCATTTTTAATTGGAATGTTTGGTGTTTTGGTTTGGTTTGGTTTTGGTGTTGTATGCATTCTTTATATGTTTTCTCCCCTTCAATAGGAAATATCTTCTCCCCTTCAATAGGTTGTCTTCTTTGTTTGTTGATGGTTTCTTTTGCCATGTAAAAGCTTTTTAGTTTGATGTAGTCCCCATAGTTTTTCTTGTTTCCCTAAGGAGACATGAAGAAAAATGTTGCTGGGGTGCCTGGGTGGCTCAGTCATTAAGTGTCTGCCTTTCGCTCAGGTCAGGATCCCAGTGTCCTGGGATTGAGTCCCGCATCGGGCTCCTTGCTCCGCGGGAAGCCTGCTTCTCCCTCTCCCACTCCCCCTACTTGTGTTCCTGCTCTCGTTCTCTCTCTCTCTCTCTGTCAAATAAATAAAATCTTAAAAAAAAAAAATGTTGCTAAGGCTGATGTCTAAGACATGACTGACTATGTTTTCTTTTAGGATTTTTATGCTTTCAGGTCTCACATTTAGGTCTTTAATCCATTTTGAGTTTATTTTTGTGTATGGTGTAAGAAAGTGGCACAGTTTCATTCTTTGGCATTAGCTCTCCAGTTTTTTTTTTAGCACCATTTATTGAAGAGACTGTTTTTACCCCATTGTATATGCTTGCTTCCTTTATTGTAGATTAACTGACTCTGTATGCCGGGGTTTCTTTCTGGGCTCTATGTTCTGTTTCATTGATCTTATGTGTCTATTTTTGTACATTACCATACCATTTTGATTATTATACCTTTGTAGTATAGCTTGAAATCTGGGATTGTGATATCTCCAGCTTTGTTCTTCTTTCTCAAGAGTGCTTTGGCTCTTTGGGGTCTTTTGTGGTTCCATACAAATTTTGGGATTATTTGTTGTGGTTCTCTGAAAAATACTGTGGGTATTTTGATAGGGATTGCATTGAATCTGTAGATTACTTTGGATAGTATGGACATTTTAACAATAATAATTATACCACTCCATGAGCCTGATGGATCTTTCCAATTGTTTGTGTCATCTTCAGTTTCTTTCATCAGTGTCTTACAGTTTTCAGAGTACAGGTCTTTCATTTCCTTAGTTAAGTTTATTTCTACATTTTATTCTGTTTTGATGCACTTGTAAATGGAATTTTCTCATTTTGTCGTTAAGTGTATAGAAATGCAACAGACTTCTGTGTATTTTGTATCCTGTAACTTTACTGAAATCATTTATTCTAATAGTTTTTTGGTGGTATCTTTGGCGTTTTTTCTGTATAATGTCTTGTCATCTGTGAATAGTGAGTTTTATTTCTTCCTCACCACTTTGGATGCCTTTTATTTCTAGCGTCTGATTGCTGTGACTAGGACTTCCAGTACCGTCTTGAATAAAACTGGTGAGAGTGGACATCCTTGTCTTGTTCCTGACCTTAGGGGGAAAACTCTCACTTATTCTCCATTCAGCGTACTGTTTTTCATCTATGGTCTGTATTATGTTCAGTTATCTTCTTCTGAACCCACTTTGTTGAGTGTTTTTATCGTGGATGCATGTTGAATTTCGTCAAAATTTTTTTCTCCAGCTATTCAGATGATCATATACTTTTTATCCTTTTGTTAATGTGGTGTATCAGGTTCATTGATTCTTAGATATTGAACCATCCTCACATCCCTGGAATAAACCCCATTTGATTGTGGTGAATGACTTTGTCAGTGTGTAGAATTTGGTTTGCTCATATTTTGTTGATGATTTCTGCATCTTTGTTTATCAGAGATAGTACTCTGTCATTTTTTAATTAATTTTTTTTAAGAGAGTGTGTGAGCAGGGGTGGGAGGGTTAGAGGGAGAGGGAGAGAATCTTAAGCAGACTCCTCGTGGAACCGATGTGGGGCTTGATCTCATGAACCTGAGATCATGACCTGAGTTGAAATCAAGAATCGGACGCTTAACCAATTGAGCCATCCAGGCACCCCTGTAATTTCCTTTTATTGTAGTGTCTTTACCTAGTTTTGATATCAGGGTAATGCTCGTCTCATAGAATGAATGTGGAAGTTTTCCTTCTATTTTTTTGAATACTTTGAGAAGGTTAGGTGTTAGCTCTTTAAATGTTTGGTAGAATTTACTTGTGTAGCCATATGGTCCTGGACTTTTTTGGGGGGGCGGTAGTTTTTTGATTATCGATTCAGTTTTGTTACTAGAACTAATCACTCTTCAGATATTCTCTTCTTCCTGATCCAGTCTTGGAAGATTGTGTATCTCTAGGAATTACCCATCTTTTCTACAATGTCCAGTGTCTTGGCATATAATTCTTTGTGGTTTTGTGGCGTCAGTTGTTATTTCTCCTCTTTCATTTTTCTCTTTTCTTTTCCTTCCCCCTTTTTTTTTTTTTGAGAGAGCACACAAAGAGAGGGGGGTGGGGAGGGAGAGGGAGAGAGAGAATCTTAAGCAGACTCCATGCCCAGTGTGCGCTTGATCCCACAGCCCTGAGATCAAGACTTGGATGCCAACTTAACCGACTGAGCCACCCAGGCGCCCTCTCCTCTTTCATTTCTGATTTTATTTGATTCTTCTCTTTTTCTTGATGAGTTTGGCTAAAGGTCTATCAGGGTTCTTTTTTATCTTTTCAAAGAACCAGCTCTTGGTTCACTGATCTTTTCTATTGTGTTTCAGTCTCTATTTCATTTATTTCCACTCTGATTTTTACTCTTTTCTTCCTTCTGGTAACCCTGGGCTTTGTTTGTCCTTACTTTTTCTGGTCCCTTCAGGTGTAGAGATTTTTCTTGTTTTTTTTGAGATCGGCCTGTATCACTATAAACGTCCCTCTTAGAAGTGCTTCTGCTGTGTCACAAAGATTTTGAATTGTTGTGTTTTTTATTTTCATTAGTCTCCAGGTATTTTTAAATTTCCTCTTTCATGTCCTTGTTGACACATTGGTTGGTTAGTAGCATATTTGTTAGCTTCTGCATGGTAGTGTTTTTCCAGTTTTTGTTGTTGCTGTGGTTACTGATGTCTAGTTCCATATTGTCATTAGAAAACATGTTTGATATGATTTCAATCTTCTTAAATTAATTGCGACTTGATTTGTGGCCTAACATGTGATTTATCTTGGAGAATGTTCCATGTGCACTTGAAATGAGTTATGTATTCTTCTGTTTTGGGATGGAATGTTCTGTACATATTTGGTCCCTCTGGTCTAATATGTCATTCAAAGCCAGTGTATCTTGTTGGATTTTCTGTGTCAGTGATCTATATATTGATGTAAGTGGAATGTTAAAGTGTCTTGCAATTACTGTATTATTCTGTTTCTCCCCTTTCGTTTGTTAACGTTTTTTTTTGTTGCAATAATCTTTTTAAAAAATTTTTATTGTTACGTTAATCACCATACATTACATCATTAGTTTTTGATGTAGGGTTCCATGATTCATTGTGCATAACACCCTGTGCTCCATGCAGAATGTGCCCTCTTTAATACCCATCACCAGGCTAACCCATCCCCCCACCCTCCTCCCCTCTAGAACCCTCAGTTTGTTTTTCAGAGTCCATAGTCTCTCATGGTTCGTCTGTTAACATTTTTTTTTAAAGATTTTATTTATTTGACAGAGAGGGATAGTGAGAGAGGGAACACAAGCAGGGGGAGTGGGAGAGGGAGGAGCAGACTTCCCGCTGAGCAGGGAGCCCGATGTGGGGCTTGATCCCAGGACCCTGGGATCATGACCCGAGCCGAAGGCAGACTCTTAACGACTGAGCCACCCAGGTGCCCCCTGTTAACATTTGTTTTATGTATTTAGGTGCCCTAATGTTGGGTGTGTATTTACAACTGTAATATTCTCTTGTTGGATTGATCCTTTTATCATTACATAATGCCTTTCTTTGTCTTCCGTTGCAGTCTTTGTTTTATTTTATTTTTTTTTAATATTTTATTTATTTTAGAGAGAACCCAAGAGAGAGCAGAGAGCACAAGCAGGGAGGTGAGGAGAGGGGCAAAGGGAGGGGCAGAAGTGAACTCCCTGCTGAGCAGGGAGCCCGATGTGGTGCTCTATCCCAGGACCCTGGGATCATGACCTGAGCCGCTTAACTAACTCAGCCACCCAGGTGCCTCGCAGTCTTTGTTTTAAAGTTTATTTTGTCTGATAGAAGTATTGCGACCCAAGTTTTTTTTTTTTTGGCTTCCATTTACATGGAATGTGTTTCCATCTCTTCATTTTCAGTCTGTATGTGTCTTTTTGTCTGAAGTTAAGTCTCTCCTAGGCAGCATGTAGATGGGTCTTGTTTTTTTTTTTTTTTTATGCATACCCTGTGGCTTTTGATCAGAATATTTAGACCATTCACATTTAAAGTAATTATTGATAGGTATGTACTTACTGTCATTTGTTAATTTTTTTGATAGCTTTTGTAGTTGTCTGTTTCTTTATTCTCTTGCTCTTCCATTGTGATTGATGACTTTTAGTTTTATGCTTGGATTCCTTTTTATTTTTTGGTGTATTTCTTACAGGTTTTTGTGTTATAGTTACCTTGAAGTTCATACATAATATCCTAAGTATATAGCAGTTTATATTAAGTTGCTCATTGCCAAAGTTCTATCACACATTCTAAAAGAACTACATTTTTACTTTCTCATCCATCTTTTATATGTTTTACATCTTTTTGTGACTCCCTTAATTTTTTAAGTACAAATGATTTTACTCCTGTTGCCTTTTAACCTTCGTACTAGCAGCGTAAGTGATTGATGTACTGTGTGTTTGCCTTTACCCTTGAAATTTTTTCCTTTCATTGTTTTCTTACCCTCTCATCATGGCTTTTTCTTTTCCACTTAAAGAAGTCCCTTTAGCATTTCTTGTAAGGCTGGTTCAGTGGTGATGAACTCCTTTAACTTGTTTGTCTGGGAAACTCTGTTTCTTTGATTTTATGTGATAACCTTGTAGTGCAGAGGATTGTTGGTTGTCAATTTTTTTTTCCTTTTGGCACTTTGAGTACATCTTTTGGCCTGCAGTGTTTCTGCTGAAAAATCAGCTGATATCCTCATAGGTTTTTTTGTTGTGCATAACTGTTTGGTTTCCTCTTGCTGCTTGTAAGATCTTCTCATTATCTTTGATCTTTGACATTTTAATTATTACGTGTTTTGGTATGTCCCTCTTTGGGGCTCTCTGCTTCTTGAACCTGGATGTCTCTTTTGTTCTGTAGGTTAGGGAAGTTTTCAGCTGTTATTTCTTTTTCTTTTTTTTTTTAAGATTTAATTTATTCATTTGAGACACAGAGATAACAGAGAGAGAGAAAGCATGAGCAGGGAGAAGGAGAAGCAGGCTCCCCGCTGAGCCAGGAGCCCGATGTGGGGCTCGATCCAAGGACCCTGGGATCATGACCTGAGCCGAAGGCAGATGCCCAACCATCTGAGCCACCCAGGTGCCCCTGTTATTTCTTCACATAAATTTTCTGCCCCTTTCTCTCTTAGTCTCCTGAGATCCATATCATGAGAATGTTAATTTGCTTGATGTTGTCATTTTTTAAAATTCCATTTCTTTTTGGTGTTCAGCTTGAATGTTTTTTGTTCCCATTTTCTGGATTGCTCATCTGTTCTTCTGCATCTTCTGTATCATCTAATCTGTTGATTACCTCTAGTATATTTTTTATTTCAGTTACTTTAGTCTTTTTTTTTTTTTTTAAAACAGTGTCTTTCTGTGGAAGTTCTTAGTGAATTCATCCTCTCTTCTCTCAAGTCTGTTGAGCAACTTTATGATCGTTACTTTGAAATCTTTGTCAGGTAGATGGCTTATCTCATTTTGGTTTAGTTATTTCCTTGAAATTTTGTCTTACTAGCATATTCCTCTGCTCCTTTTTTAAATCTGATTTTCTGTGTTTGTTTCTATGAATGAGGTGGAAGAGCCGCCTCTCCCAGTCTTAGAGGAGTGGCCTTGTGTAGACACATCCTCCGCGCAGACTGTGTGTTCCTCGCACGTTTGGGTAGCTTGCTGCCTGGAGCTGCGATCCGTGTGGTCCTGGGGTCCTGGGGCACTCTGCAGCAGGGCTACCCTAATGGAAAACTGGAGCAGCACCTGGCGTGGATGGCAGTGTCTCAAGGGGCTTTGCACTGTGCCCCCTTGGTGAGATTACTGGAGCTGTGTTGGATATAGGCGAGGTGTGCCCTGGCGTGCGCCTCACTGGGGCTCCCCTGCTTAGATGGCTGGGCCTGGTGTGTGCTTGGGGTCCAGCACTAGCCGAAGAGACAGGCTGTCTAGAACATCCGGTCCCTGCTCCTGCGTGGACTGTCACGGTGGGAGTGGGCAGGTCACCAGTGGCACTCACCAGCACCTCCGACCCCAGGGAGACTTCCAGTCGTTACCCCACTGGGGTGGATGTTCTGGGGTCAATAAATGGTTTTTCCTTCACTTACAGTCTAGTTAACCCTTTAAACTGCAGCTTTTTTTCAGTGCGCTGGGCAGTGATACCTTCCACTATCGCAGTTTGTGGCGTCAAGGGCGGGGGGTTGCCCTTGTTACCATGCATCTCTTTCTCTTGCCGTTCTGTTTGAGGTCCCTCTAGCCTTGTACTGTGCGGAAGGTGTCCTGTCAGCCCTTTGTTCTTCGGGAGGAATTGATGTATATATAGGTGTAAATGTGGTGTGTCCATGGGAGGACGTGAGTTCAGGGTCTTCCTATGCTGCCTTCTTACACCCATCCGAACATTTTTTATTTTTGAAATATTGATTGTAGTTCTCTACATTGCCCCAAGTAATGACATGATTTAAAGTTTCAGGACTTATTTGCAAGGTAAAGAAGATTTGGTGTGGAATGACCCTTCCTTATGTGTGTGGTTTAGACCATGTAGCTTACAATCATGGTTTCCATGCCTCTTAAGATGATGCAGGTGTTTACTTCACATACTTAAAAATATTTGACCATCTAGTGAATGAACACAGCAGAAATTATGAGGTTGTATGGTATACACTACGTTTTCCCCCTTTAAAAAAATGGGAAATATGTGCAGTTGAACCCTTGAACAACATAGGTTGGAACTGTATGGGTCCACTTATATGCAGATTTTTAAAAATAAATACAGTACAGTGCTATAAACGTTTTTTTCTTATGATTTTCGTAATATTTTTTCTCTAATTTACTCTATTGTAAGAGTACAGTATATAATACATCATTTAACATACAAAATATGTATTAATCGACTGTTTATGTTATCAGTAAGGTCAACAGTATGCTGTTAGTTAAGTTTTGGGGGAGTCAGAACTTAAATACGGATTTTCGACTGCACTGGGATTGGTGCCCATAACCCCTATGTCATTCAAAGGTCAGCTGTATTAAAACACGTATCAGTTCATTGACCCTTGGTGCTGCCAGTGAATTTATGAATTCATTATTTCACTAGTTGCCTTATTTATATGTGGGTGCTCAACTTGAGTAGTGCCGGTGAGATTGGATGTTAATTTTCTACACTCAAACTGTACCCTTAAATCCTGCCATCTTAGCACCTCTGTCAGTGGCATCAGAAATAAGTGAAAGCCTAGCTATGTAGGTCTGGCTAATGATGGGTCAGCAGCATGATCTTTTTAATTAATGAATTTCTTTTTCTTCCAAGATTTTGTTTACATTCAAGTTAGTTCACATATAGTGTAGTATTGGTTTCAGGAGTAGAATCTAGTTATCCATCACTTATACAACATCTAGTGCTCATCACAAGTGCCATCCTTAATTCCCATTTCTCATTTAGTCCATCCCCCACCTCACCTCCAGCAAAGCATCGTGGTTAAAAACAAAGGATTCTAAGTTTCCATTTTTGTTCGCTAAGTTATTTCCTTTAGACTTTGGGTTTCCCTTACTCATACTTCAAATTCAAATCTTTTGGCCTCAGAGTACAAGTAGGATGTAAGACAGGACAGGTAATGCTTTGTGGTGTTATCATCAAGTCCTTCTTTTCTTATTATTTCGGACATCAAAATGATCACTGTGCTTTAGGGGAGTGATGTGATAGACCTTGGGAAAATATGAGTGATTATACATAAGTAGCATTTCTCAAGGCTAGCAAAATATTTTTGCCAAATAGTAATACTCTGTAGTTTTAATCTAGCTGCTGCTTTATTTTTTAAGCCATTAAAATGAAACAGGTTTTCAGATGTTTTTTGGCTTTTTTTTGTTTCTAAACCAGGGATTGGCTATATTATATCAGAAAAGTCTGGCTAAGTTGAATCTGTCAATTTTACAACTCTCCATTTTAACATAGTGATCATTTCTATTTGAATAAAGTGAAATATGTAAGTAAATTCAACCGTACCTTATTGAATTATTGTTGACACACAATGTTACATGAGTTTTAGGTGTACAAACATAGTGATTAACTTTGATTTCTTTTAATAGAAAATGAATGCGGTGTTGGAAGATCATTACTATTGGAAGGCCGGTTAGCATCAGTTTCCTAACAGATACTTGACCACCATTTGTTCTGGCATGGCGCAGAGCACTCCACAGCTTGATATGCAGGTTCTCCATGACCTCCGACAACGTTTCCCGGAGATTCCAGAGGGTGTTGTGTCTCAGTGCATGTTACAGGTAGATTACCCAGCAATGATAGTGCTATTAAGCTACAGTTCTCCTTAAGTTTTTTTGTCTATGTGGAGGGCAGTAGGAGATACTTAGAGCAGGATTTCACAACCATGGTGCTGTTGACATTTTGGGCTGGGTAATCTTTGTTGTGGGGCCCTGCCTTGTACATTGTAGGCTGTTTAGCAGCATTCCTGGTCTCTACCACTAGATGCCAATAGCACTCTTGCAGTTGTGACAACCAAAAATGTCTCCACACATTGCTAAATATCTTACGGGAGGCAAAACCTACCCCCTTGAGAACCACTGATTTGGGGGGGAGAAAAAGGCATGTAGCAAAATGAAAACTGATTATGTTCGTATTTCACTTTTTACATTTTTAGAGTTGTTTGATCAGTCCCCAAATCCTTAGATTTGAATTTTGAATCTCAGATTTATCAAAACTTTTTAGGCTATATACTTTTGGGCCTATTTTTTATTTTTATTTATTTTTAATATTTTTTTTATTTATTTGACAGAGAGAGCGAGAGAGGGAACATAAGCAGGGGGAATGGGAGAGGGAGAAGCAGACTTCCCGCTGAGCAGGGAGCTCGATGGTAGGGCTCGATCCCAGGACCCTGGGATCATGACCTGAGCCGAAGGCAGACGCTTAATGACTGAGCCACCCAGGCGCCCCAGGCCTATTTTTTAAAGTGTATAGAGTCCAGTCCCTTTCTTACTGTTTTTCTGGTTGATAAATGCTTACTAATAGGTAATTTTAAGTATAAGGCCACTTTCTCTAGTTTAATCATATTCCTTTGGTTTGGTTGTCTTGTAGTGAAATGTATCTTTAATATTGGGTAGAATGTGTTTTCCCATTCAAGGGACAAGAGAGAAACCGGCCTAATGCTTCCCTTGTTGAATTTTGCATCATCCTCCACAGGATCTCAGTGTGTTTTGGGTTACAGCATTTCCCTCTTTGGTTCACTTTTGGGTACAGCACCTTTGTCTTGCCCACTGGACTTCCTCACACTACAGTCAGTTCAAATTCTACCTTACTGCAGTGTGAGCGGCTCAGGTTATCACCTAAGCCTATATACAGTGGAGGTTAATTACAAATAGAACAGAACAATTGTGGTAAAAGAGGTGCTTCCTAGCCCTTCTACTAGGTCTAGACCTTCGGGCTTACAGTTTTTGTATTATAGCTTGCTTTTTGTTTTTTCAAACACACATTCCCAGTCTGAATTTCTGTTTTTTACTTCAGCTGCATTTTGGTCTCTGGTAGAGCAAAGGTGCTTCCCACTGGAGTAAAACCAAGCATGAGTGAGGCTCTTAGCTAAAACCATTTCCTAGCAGTCACCTTCCTTACCTATCCTTACCACCTATCCCCCATCTCTGACTTTGTTTTTTCCAAATTTAATTTATCCCTTTATCACCTGTATTTTTTCATGGCTTAGTCTTTATCACACTAAACTGAAGGAATGAACTTTAAATTGAGCTTAATGAATATTTGTTGCTAATTTACATTGACCCAAGTCTTTCTCTTCTTTGTTCCTTTGGGATTAATAGAATTTATTGGTATGGGGACTTACTACCACTGAGTGGCTCTGAAAAGTTTTTCTGTTTGCATTTAAAGACTCAGTAGTTTACATTTAATATACAGTCTTAAAGCCTCTCTCTCTGGACCTGTCATCTCTCAATTTAGGGTCACTTTTTAGGAGTATGATTTTTTTTTTTTTTTGCCTTGATCTTTTCAAGAGTTTATATATGGTTTTTGTTTGTTTGTTTGTTTGTTTAATTCTCACCTCTTGGGGCACCTGGCTGGCTCAGTCGGTAGAACATCCAACTCTTGATCTCAGGGTCATGAGTTCAAGTCCCACATTGGACACGGAGTCTACTTAAGAAAAAGAAAAAAGAAAGAGAAAATTTTTTTTTTAAAGATTTTATTTATTTGAGAGAGCGAGAATGAGAGAGAGAGAGAGAGAGAGAGAGAGCACATGGGAGGGGGGAGGGTCAGAGGGAGAAGCAGACTCCCCGCTGAGCAGGGAGCCCGATGCGGGACTCGATCCCGGGACTCCAGGATGATGACCTGAGCCGAAGGCAGTCGCTCAACCGACTGAGCCACCCAGGCGCCTGAAAGAGAAAAGAATTCTGACCTCTTTATCCAACTAACTGATTTTGATTTCTTTATTTATATTTACTATTTGGAAAATTTTGTATCCATTTTTTTTCTTTTGAAGGCATTCTGCAGGTTAAAGATAACATTTGAATCTATTTTGGTGGTATTCTTTTAAAAATGATTTCATAAAAATAATACTTAAAATACTTTGTATTGCTGGTTTCAATTTTTTCTTGTGAAAATTTACTTACCTTGTTACTATAGACATTCATTTGAATAGGCTGACAAACCAACTTTGTATCATTGTGAATTGGGGTCTTTGTGTGAGGATATTGTTCAGGCTCCCTAATTCACTGTAGAAAACATGAAATTTCAGCAGCGTTGATACAAATGTCAAATAGTGAAGTATCCACGACTGCTTTAGATTTCATATAAAACGGACTGATTTTTGTTCTCCTTTCAGTCCAATTGCAGAGATACTTTATTTTCACTTTTCTTACATATTCTTCTCTTTCAGATATCTGTCAGTGTCATTTTCTAGTAGGCAGTTTAAATCCTTTGGATCCAAATTTGCTTAATACCTAGCTTCTCTTCCTTGATCACAGTGATTTTTAAGTAGGACTTTTAGAAAGGCCATACTTTGAGTTTTAACAATTTTCTTCTTAAATTTCAGCAATTGCTTTTCTCTATGACTCAGAATTTTAGTATCAAAGCTTTATATAAGGCAACAGATACAGGTTATGTATGGAGTTTTGATGAAGCTAATTCTTTAAATTTCTGAGAATTCATTTTGCAAAGGTTTGCTTAACTGAATCTTTGTTTACTTCTTAAAGCTTTAGTATAGCAATTTACTTTTGGCCTGACATCCTCTCCCGTGAAATTACTGTGTTATAGTCGAAACAGCAGTGGGAGTAGGAGACGGAGAATCTAGAACTGGCTCTCCTCTGTTAACTAGTTAAGTGCTTGTTCTCAAGCCATGTAACTCTTTGGGCATCTCTTTCCTCATCTGTAAATGAGTTGAGTTGGAATAGATGAACCCTAAAAGTTCTTCCAGCTCTAAAATTACAGCATTGTATGTTCTGTTTTAGTTTTAACCTTATTTGCTTCTCAGCAGAAGTAGAAGTGTTTCCTTTCATTTTTATATAAACTGTGCTTTTTCCTAAAATCAGTATGCAATAGTAGGTATGTATGTGCTTATCTGTCTATTTATGAACTACAGAGAAAGTCACAGAAATTGAGAAATTTTATTCCAAGGGCAATGGATAATAGTGCTTTAGGCTAATAAAATAGTTCAGAATTTTGTATTTTAATGGAAAACTACCTTATAATTTTCAAATTAAAAAGAACTTCCTTCATTAGTTGATTATTGTTGGAGTATCTAAAATGTCACTCTGGTATTACCATCTTTGAGTGTAGGTGTAGTGACTCAAAAAATTCAAATCCTACAATGATTTGAAAGTTGACCAAGCTACTTTTCAGTGGGTAAAAAATGTTGAGACTGGGAGTGTGAGTGAATTTCATTAAGGCAGTCGAGACCTGGTTTTCTGTTAAATAGCCTTAACTTTGGCCAAGTTGTGGAACCATAGTTCAAAAAGTGTGCTTGTTTTTACTGATTTCTTTGTTTAGCTTAATCTCTCCTAATGATAGTTGAAATTATAATAGGGATAAATTTGGTTAAAAGGCTGCTTTAGAATTTTTATTGTTTTGACTCTAGGAATTTTATTATAATTTTTCTCCTTTTGTGGTTTCAGTGCCTTTCGAAAACTAAAGCATGGTTATTTTCATGTTTTTCAGTTTGTTTATTAATGTATTTATTTTAAATATTTTATTTATGTATTTGACAGAGAGAGAGAGAGAGCGAGAGCAGGAACACAAGTAGGGGGAGTGGGAGAGGGAGAAGCAGGCTTCCCGCCGAGCAGGGAGCCCAAGCAGGACCCTGGGATCGTGACCTGAGCCGAAGGCAGCCGCTTAACCGACTGAGCCACCCAGGCGCCCCCATGTTTTTCAGATTAAATATTAATGATGAATATTGCTTTAACTTATATGTTAGAGCATCGTGGTGAATCCAAGATTGGCCCAACATGTTAATTTGTTGAGATGCATCAGACCTAAAATGAGTCCTGGATTTGCACTCAGAAGACTTGGAGTTGAGTCACACTGTTCATTAGTGGGTGCTTTCCATTTGTGTAGCAGTAGCAGGAGTACCAGTCATAGGAACTAAATGTCTGTGAAACAGTATGAATTGTTTGGGATCTCCTTGTCAGGGTAGGTGACTATGAAGCTGTTCGTGCTTAAGATGCTGTTCTCTACTTATTTTATGACAGTCGTCTTTGCATAACCTGCAAAGCTTGACTTCAATTAAGATTTGTTCATTTTGTCAGTATTAATTTTACCATTTTTCTCCCCTAGAACAACAACAATCTTGAAGCCTGTTGCCGAGCCCTTTCCCAGGAGAGTAGCAAATACTTATATATGGAATACCATAGTCCAGATGACAACAGGATGAATAGAAATCGCCTTTTGCATATTAATCTGGGTATCCATTCTCCTAGTAGCTACCACCCAGGAGATGGGGCACAACTTAACGGGGGTCGAACACTGGTACATAGCTCAAGTGATGGACATATTGATCCACAGCATGCAGCAAGTAAACAGCTGATATGTTTAGTTCAGGAACCACACTCTGCTCCAGCTGTTGTGGCTGCTACTCCAAACTACAATCCATTTTTTATGAATGAACAGAACAGAAGTGCAGCCACTCCTCCTTCGCAGCCACCTCAGCAACCATCTTCCATGCCAACAGGAATGAATCCGTCTGCTATGCAAGGGCCTTCGCCGCCGCCACCTCCTTCATACATGCACATACCTCGGTATAGCACAAATCCGATTACTGTTACAGTATCCCAGAACCTCCCTTCTGGACAGACTGTACCAAGAGCTTTACAAATTCTTCCACAAATTCCAAGCAATCTCTATGGGTCTCCTGGTTCTATTTATATTAGACAGACATCTCAGAGTTCATCGGGAAGACAAACTCCTCAGACTACACCATGGCAGTCCTCACCACAGGGCCCAGTGGCTCACTATAGCCAACGGCCTTTACCTGTTTATCCACATCAACAGAACTATCAGCCTTCTCAGTATTCTCCCAAACAGCAGCAGATTCCTCAACCTGCTTACCATTCACCACCTCCTTCTCAATGTCCTTCACCCTTCAGCTCTCCACAGCATCAAGTGCAACCTTCCCAGCTGGGCCACCCAAGTTCCCACGTCTTTATGCCTCCTAGTCCTTCAACTACTCCACCCCATCCATATCAACAAGGACCTCCTAGCTATCAGAAACAGGGAAGCCATTCAGTATCTTATCTCCCATACACAACATCTAGCTTACCCAAAGGATCCATGAAGAAGATAGAAATTACAGTTGAACCCTCTCAAAGACCTGGGACAGCAATGAACAGGAGCCCTTCACCTATCAGTAATCAGCCGTCTCCACGGAATCAGCACTCACTGTACACAGCCACCACACCACCTTCAAGTTCTCCTTCGAGAGGGATATCCAGTCAACCAAAACCTCCATTTAGTGTTAATCCTGTGTACATTACATATACACAGCCAACCGGACCTTCATGTGCTCCATCACCATCTCCTCGAGTGATACCAAACCCAACAACAGTTTTTAAAATTACTGTAGGTCGAGCAATGACTGAAAATCTTTTAAATTTAGTGGACCAAGAAGAACGTTCTGCTGCGCCAGAACCTATTCAGCCCATTTCAGTGGTACCAGGCTCTGGGGGAGAAAAGGGAAGCCATAAATACCAGAGGAGTTCTAGTTCTGGATCAGATGACTATGCCTATACGCAAGGTAATTTTTGCCCTTTTATGAAATTTAATCTTTGTGCTGAGGTGGCTTTTTCAAAATAAATTTATATTAGCTGTTTAGTTTTAATTAAATGGTTAGTATTTATTAAATATTGGGCAATAGCATCGCTACCAAGAATAGGGTTAGAAAAAAAATAGGGTCAGTGCTTCAGAGTTCTCTACAGACTTTGTTTTAAAATATGAAAATATAAGCATGATAATAGTGACCTAAGAAGGCTGTTTTTAGGAATAACACTCATTGGGACAAAAGCATAGACAGGTGAAATTGATACTGTCAAAAAGCAGACCACAGAGTGGGGAAGGAGATTCATAGCGGGTGGGCTAAAGTTTATCACGGTTAAGGAATTTGAATCCTATTTCTAATGAGATTGGCCTGGAGGGTGTAATGTTTGTAAGTGACATATATTTTTAAGTGATGTATATTTATAAGTGGGATTGGTGATGAAGACTAATGGTGGATTAGTTAATAGTGGACCTAACTAAAAGGACAAAAATTTTTTTTAAGATTTTATTTATTTGAGAGAGAGAGAATGAGAGAGAGAGAGCACATGAGATGGGGGAGGGTCAGGGAGAAGCAGACTCCCTACTCAGCAGGGAGCCCGATGTGGGACTTGATCCAGGGACTCCAGGATCATGACCTGAGCCGAAGGCAGTCGCTTAACCAACTGAGCCACCCAGGTGCCCAAAAGGACAGAATTTTTTTAAAAGTCTATTCAGATTTCAAGGTATCTGAGAATTTCATATTCTTTCATTATATAAGAGTAGTAATTATGACTGTAGTTCGACATGCCTGGTATTAAACCGGTTTAAAACCTACACAGGTGCAGTTAAAAAGACAATCTTAGGGAAACAGAGGCCAACAGAGCAAGAGGGACGTACAGGTGACGTCATTTTGGCAGCAGTTACAAGAGCCAAATTAAAGCAAAATAGCATTAGCAAGATACAAGAGTAAATGCCAACTCAAAATGGAGGACAGGGTTTCTTTTGAGTATTTTATGCATTAGCAGTGCATATAGAAGTTTCCCAGTCACTTGTTCAATGTTACCCTCTGCAATGACTCTCTCTGTAACACTATAGCTTTGCTGTTACATCAGCGAGCAAGGATGGAGAGGTTAGCCAAGCAGTTGAAACTTGAGAAAGAGGAGCTAGAGCGGTTGAAGGCTGAAGTTAACAGTATGGAGCATGACCTGATGCAGAGACGGCTCAGAAGGGTCAGCTGCACCACTGCGGTCCCCACGGTAAGTCCTCTGTTGGCCTGCGTGGACAGGAAACTGGGGAGGATGGCTGTCCAGGGCATGTGTTTTTCTTTTAGGTTCTGTTCCTGGCAGGGTCTTTTCGTTTTTTCCACAATGGATGAGAGACTTTCACCTTCGGTTGTTCTCATCACCATAATTCGATGCTTTTATGTCTTCTCACATGTGTGAATTCCATAGGTTCATCAGTATTGTCAAATAACTGACAGTTATAACGAAGGTATGGCATCTCATTTACTGTGAATTGCTTTCTGTCAAAATAGAAAAGTGCACCCTGCCCGAGCATTTTATATTTTTTTCCTCATATGTTCATTTTTTCTTTTAAGCATATAATGTACTTATAAATTCCAAAGATTTAAAAGTTATTTTCTTAAGTACATTGATTCAGAGGAGTTAGAATGATATCGGTATGAATCTGGGCAAGTGTGCCCTGTAGAGCATTTTAAGGCAGAGCAATTTTGTTAAGTATAAATAATTGTAGGAACGAAGGTAACAGTATTGACAGTGGTCCTAATCGAAACTGCCCTAACGAAAAGATTTGGATAATATATTCTTAACATACTAAGTACTATTTATGAGTTCTAAAAAATGTTAAACTCTTCAGAACGTTTTGAAACCAGTCTCCTAAAATCGCGTGACAATACAAGCTTTCTGTGATCCGACCTATCACTTCACCTTTTGACATTTATTGGTGCAGCAGTCCTTGTTGAGTTTATGAATGTGGTCCTGCGCTGGGTGCTTAGTGCATACCTGCTAGTGAGAGAAATAGACCCATGGACAGATAATTAGAATTCAGTGTGGTAAGTGCTGGTAATGCTCACGGGTAATGAGAGAACTCGTACATCAACTAGTCCGTCTATGTACTCAGTGCATTTCTTCTGCTGGAATGCCCTCCTGAAGCTCTTCATGGGTAAGTCGTGTGTATTCTTCAGGGCTTCACCTCACCCTTTACTTTGTCTTTGGAGCCATTCCTTATTTTCCTGACCTCTCTCAACGGAGGGTAATTTCTCAGCATTTACAGGTTTGGAGAAGTGAGCATGTATGTCATGCCTCTTGCAGACAGCATGTCTGCAGCTCCGCCTTCGTAGATAAGTTTTTAATGGAGGCTCATGGCTTCAAAGGCAATCTGTGAACTTCTGAAATTATGTGCAGTATGGATGCATGTCTACAGTTTTCATCTGACTTTCGTAAGGTTAATAGAGTGAAGGGGAAAAGGGTGAGGACCCGCTGCTCTAAACAGCATAGTGTTGCTGTATAGGCATAGGAGAAAGGGGAGGGCATTTTAGAAGGGAAAAGAAGGGAGAAAAGGAGGGAAAAGAACATGGAGATAATGAAGGTGTGAAGTTAAGACAGAGACAGACTTTCAGGAGGCAGCAAATATAGGTCTTACACTTAAGCTGAGATTTCTGATGTCTTAACAGGTTAGTGTGCATCTGCCGATTGGGGTTTAGACCTTGAGGGTGAGGTGTTTGAACGTCATTCTGCTGGTAATGGGGAACCAGTGGAGTTTTTCAGAAGGAAATTATTGATAAACAGACATATTTAGTAACCTGATGAAATTTTTTCTAATATTGATGAAATTCCTAAATATAGTCAGTATTAGAAGTAAGAATGGAGGGAGGGTTTTACTTAAAACACTTAGAAAATCACAAAGCTATCTTTAACTGAAAGGTGGTAATAAGTTTCTCATTGTTTTCTCCACTTGAAATCTTAATTGAATTCTCTGATTGGGGGAGATATTGAAGAACATAACCCACATAGGAATCTACCCTGGTGGTTGGGCGCTTTAGAATCTTTTAGGTACTTATGGAGCATAAACAGATTTTCTTAGCATAAAAGTCATTTACCCTAACTTAACCAAATAAGTTTGGTTTAGTAACCTCTTGCTGTGTGGTAATTTCTGCTAAAATGAGCCCTGTTGATTTTTTTTGTTGTGTTGGAAAGTAGAGAACTGTCAAAGGTAACAGGTTAGTGCTTCAAAAAAAATCCAGATTTTAGATGAGCACTTTTATTGATGCGTTACTTAAAAAAAGAAAGAAGAGTGGAGTGAACCCCCTGTGTAGCCATCACCCAGCTTCAGAAATTGATAGCCCATATGGGTGACAATATTTGAGAGATAAGAAATTTGTTTGATTCCCTTGTGTTTCTGCTGCCAGGCCTAGAGTAAAATGAAGGACTATTAGCAATGCATGGCTGAGGGACGGACAGTTCTACGTGGAGGTTCAGACAGGGCCTCTATTCAGATGTGAATTTGAATCCTCCTGCTACTTACCTGTTACTCATATATCCTTGGAGAAGTAACTTTCTTTGCTTGTTTTCTTACCTATAGTATCTGTGAGTACCTATCTCATGGGATTAAATAAGATAATATCCATAATTTGTGCGGTCCCCAATAAATAGTATTCTTACTAATGTTGGTTGGACAACACTGGAAAAACCTGCTTGAGATACACACACACGCACACACCCGCACACCCACGAACTGTTTTTGCAAAATTTAGATTTAGTCTTAGGTGTATGCATAACATATAAAGTATATTATGTAGGAAATTAATCCAGAAGTAAAGCATTTTGTCAGAATTCTCTTTTGTTGATAGAGGCTCATTCGAGGTGCCATGACATAGTTGTAAAGAATGCTCACATAAGGGGCGCCTGGGTGGCTCAGTTAAGCAGTCGACTCTTCATTTTTGCTCATGTCATGATCTCAGGGTGATAGGATCGAGCCCCACATCGGACTCCATGCTCAGCGAGGAGTCTGCTGGAGATTCTCGCTCTTCCTCTCCCTCTGTCCCTCTCCCCCAAGCTCTCCCACTTGCTGCCTCTAAAATAAATAAATCTTAAAAAAAAAAAGTGCCCACATAGGCTCTGGAGGCAGAATAGTTCTGGCAGTCACTGGCTGTATCTAACTTATCTGCATTTGATTTTCCCTATCTATAAATGGGAATTCTAAGAAGTATATTTTAATATTGTTGTCAAGATGAAAACAATATATGTAAAGTGCCTGGCATGGAGTTAGGTGCTCAGTAAAATGGCTGTCTTTATCTTTGTCCCACTCGCATGTAGGATTACATGATAGAGAATGGACTGTTTTTTGCTATTAAGCATATATTTCTACCTTCAAGTTTTCACATTTCTTATCAAGCCGTGTATTAAAAAAAAAGTGTGTGCCTCATGAGATTGAAATGCACATTAGTTACCAGCTGTAGAAGCTTAGAGCACCAGTGAAATAATCTAAGGAGGGCAGAAGTGCAAGATGGCCGTAATCTGCTGTTCCCAAAGCCCTGTGTTAAGTGCTGTCGAAGAGGTCGTCACATAAAGAGATCTGTATGTGAAAGGATAGATGTGTGTCTGTGAACCTGTATGTATTTGTGAGAGAGAGAGAGAGAGAGAGAGAGAGAGAGAGAAGTTCATGTAAATTGACATTAAATCAGAAGTGTTGGCCAGTTAAATGGTAAGGATGTTAAGTACTTTCAGAGTTTTGAGATAGAAATGTTAGCTTTTTTGCCGATAGGGTTCAAAGATGAGACAGTTTCATGGCAGAGGGGGACATTTAAGTTAAACCTTGAAAGATAAATAAGATTGGATTAAGCTGAGAGATGCCCATTACCCCCTCAGTCAAGTTTTTCCTGTCATTTGTCTTGTTCTAAGTGGGTTTTTGGAATAACCCACGTTAGTCTCAGAATGCATAATTAGGGCCAAGCCACTAAACAACAACAGTGGTCTTCGACTGGGTCTCTGTGATACAACTTCTTAAAGTGCTCAGTTGACTTAAGGTAGTTTTGCCACCTTTTGAAAAAAGCTTAGAATTTTTCACTTTGAAATGTCAGATCTTTTACAAACAGCTCTAAATTACACACAGCCGATCTTGAAACCCCTCTTCCCTGAAAAGGCAGTGTACTTTTTGGCACATGGTACTGACTTTTCCGAATTTTTTTTTTTACCTTGGTTTAGTCAGAAACTATGAAAAAGGACATAAGAAGCTTACAGATAAACTATTCTTTTAGTAAATTCCAGTGGTTCTCCTGTCTTTGGAAATGATCTTGTTGACTAGATCTCTTGTTATAAGCAAATGTGCTGTAGTCTCTAGACTATAAAGTGTATTACAGTCCTTCCATACTTAGTTCTAGAGCTTCACTATTTAGGACCACTGTGACTAAAACACCCCCCGCCCCAATACATAGGAAGAATCAGCTCCTTTAGGTAATTTTCCCATTATGATTCTACGGAGAATGGGTTCTTTTACATATTCCTAGGAAGACAGTATCTTTGAAACCCCTGGACAAGTGCTTTATTTTTAGTATAAATGCTGAGGTATATTTTAAGCCCTTTTAATATTGCCTGGTAAACAAGGTGTAAGCATTTTACATGGTAATGTCCCATAATTTTTCAGATAGGAAAAAAGGAAAGCAATCCCTAATAAATATTTCTGAATGACTTTTGTGTTCCTGTAGCATTCTAAGGGACTGTAGTTCTTACTGTATTCTATCACTTATTTTATGTTATGGTAATCACCATACATTACATCATCACTTATTTTAAATGTTTCATGCTTGCTAATATAAGGGGCAGTCCCAGTTATTCTGATAACGTGTCCTAAAAGCATAAGAGCTTGCATTATTGTGAATTAAGAACCTTTTTGCTTTTTCTTTGCTCTTGTATTAACATAGTTTGTAGAAAAATACAGGTTTTTAACAGAAGAGGATTTTATTCTGTCATAGCACATATTTATCTTTTACTTCGTATAGTTGAAAGCATATCAGTAACTGAGTTAATATCTGGGCTGTGCTGAAAGCTTCAGTATCCATGCCTCTGGAATTCAAACTCTTAATTTTGTTACTCTGTGTGTGTGTGTGTGTGTGTGTATATTATAAATATATAAATAGTAAAGAAATCTAGACGGTCAGGGGATGTAAAGCCTTCCAAAAAACTTTGAAGAATAGGGCATTCTGTACATTTCAGTGTCTCATGTATGCCTCTAAAACGCCTAAGGATAGGTAGACTGGGCTTGAAATCAAGGAACAAGGAAACAAAGTTGGAGGAAGAATGGGATCCATTTGTGAAATTTTCATGTAATAGAGTGCTTCCTTTGATCTAAATCCTGGTTCTACCAATCACTGTGTTTTATAATCTTGGGAAGATTACATGCACTCCGGGTGAATCAGCTTCCTCATGTATAAATTAGCGACATTACTACTACTTGCCTTGAAAGATGTTTTGAGGAAAGAATGAGACCTCTGGTAAACACAGTGCCTGACACTTAGTATTATTTTTTCAAGCCTGGACAACACTAAAATCACGGACATTGCTTATTTTACAGATTGATTCTCATAGATTCCCTTACCATGAAAACATGGAAGTAAAATATTTTTAGTGCTCTGTGATTAAAATGGTATTTTGTATGATAAGACATAGTCTAGTACTGTAGCTTGCCACGTTTTATGCAGATTTTGTGTTTATGTGGCCATACTGATGTCCCCATTTTACCTGACTGTTCCTTTAAAACGTTTAGGACTTCTTTATACATGCCCTCTTATAGACTAAGGCCATATTGTTGGTAATAACCAATCAGAACTATTAACATGAATAGCAGTTCTTAAATGTTGGGCTTGATAATGACTTTCCCACAATTGCTATTTTGGGTCCTTTCTTACTAGCCTGAGGAAATGACAAGATTGAGAAGCATGAACAGACAACTCCAGATAAATGTTGACTGTACACTGAAAGAAGTTGACCTCCTTCAATCTAGAGGTATAGACTTGATTATTTGGTAAACCATAAGTAATAGTGTGGTGTTTTAAGCTGCTTAAATAGCAATCATTTTTGGTTTTACAGATTTAAGAGAGAGTTTTTATCCATTATGATCCTATTCAAGAGATCCCTCCACCCCATGGTCATAGATTTGGGGGATCAAAAATAGTTTTACTTTGGCAATTCCATCATTAATTTTTTGTCATTTAGACTGCTCTATGTTGTTACTCTGCATTTACCTTGTTCTGGTCATTTACTGTGAAGATTTTGTATTGATGGGTCTTAATTATAAAACTTACTAGATTGATGTGATAATCATCAAAAGTAGCTGTAAAAATAGGGAATCACGTATCAATATCAGATTTATCACTTTTAAAATAAATTCTGTATGCCATTTTTATATAGCATGAAAACATCCACGTATATCTCAGACTTTTTGGAGAATGGGTTTTTTTGTTTGGCTTTTTTTGGTTTTGTTTTGTTTTTAACGTTCTTATAGAATTGTACTACAGTAGAAGCTCTCTTAACTTTCATTTACCCAGCTCACCAGGTTAGAGCTCTTCTTCATTTCCCCTGTAAAATACTCTGACCCTGTCCACAGCTGCTGCACACTGCTGACTAGGGGGGCCACATACTGGCATGTTCAAGTACTATTGCTCCTAGCAACTGAATTGTCCCCTCAGTGAGAGTTAGTTGTACCTGTTCCCTAACCTGTATATGCCAGTTACTCTACTTCTGTAATGTTTATTAGGCTGACAAGAATGCAGGAGGAGCTGTTCTTCCCATAAAAAAACCAAAAAAACAAAAAGGTGCGGTTGGGGGGGATGGTCTGTGAATTAGATACGGGTGAAAACTGGAAAGGGTTAAGGGGATAAATCACAAAAATCTAAGAGGATTCTGTTCTTTTATTCAAAATAAAATTGTAGAACTTAGGGTTCAGTGAACTAGCCTGCTGGCTCTTTTTGTAGTTTTAGTCGAATATAGTCATGCCCATTTGTTCACATATTGTCTGGGTCTGCTTTTTTGCTTCACCAGCACTGTTGAGGGCTTGCAACAGACTATTACAGGTCCACAAAGCGTAAAATTGTTGATTTTCTGGACCTATACATAAGAAAAAGTTTGCCCACTGCCCCTGTAGTCCATCACAGGTGTAGTTTATGTAAGAAAGACAGTATAGAACTTCATTGGACACATGTTTAAAAAAAAAAAAAAAGTCTTGGTCCAACACTGAAGTTGACAAGTAATTTTTCTCAAAAGGTCTGTTTCATTCAGCCTCTCCCATTACCACCACTTACTGTTTTCAATTATGGCAGCTAAGAGAGCTTCTACTCTATTTTGAGAGTATATAATAAATCTTGACTAAAAATGGCAATGAGCTAACTTTAACAGAAGCAGGGGAACCTAAAAGATGCCCACCAATCTAAATGGAAGCGAATTTGAATGTGAAAGTTGAGCAGTCCAGCCAGTTCAGAAGGTGGTCCCTGTAGAGACTCGTAGCTTGAAGCAGTGGAGCTCTGCATCATGGAGGGGTGATATAGATTATTATTAGTGTATTGGAAGACTGTATCAGTTTTTGCTTGGGTGTTTTTTAAAGCAAAACACACAAACATTTGGTTAGGGTATTTATAGTAAGCCTTATGAGATCTAGAAATTAAAACATCAGCTGTAACTTAAGTAATTGAAGAAATACATATGCAACCTCTTACAGCACTGTGGCTTTCATTATCTTCCAAATGGATAAAAGCATTTGTAATAGGACCTGCAAGGGAAACCACTATTAAAGTTTTATATGCAAAGAGCTGTGTTTTTGGTCTCCATTGGGCAACAAAGAGCTTTTTTTGGTGCCTAAGTATTTCTAAATCTCCTTTCATAAGGGGTCCATATATGTCCATTTTATACCGAATTCTACTCTTCCACACTCTGGAAAAATTTTATACTGAATTCCAGTGTAAACTTTGAAGTGAGAGAATGGATCTAGATGCAGATCATTATTTGGTTTGCTGAAAAGCAGGTTTATTGTTGGTTTCAGTGAGGAAAACTTTGTGGGGGGAGAGATAATGTCTAGAAATCAAGACATCTAATATATTTGAACTAGTAGTACCTGATAGCATACGTAGTTACAATGCTTAATTGGAATTGTGCAGAACAAGCCGATTACAGTGATAGGTTCACAGAAGTGAAGGTAGGACCTAAGGTTGCCACTGTCTCAGAACCCACCTTAGAGGAGTCACGGCAGGAATTGGGACTGAAATCGACATGAGGCCAAGGAGTGAACTGTTTAAGAGAGTTGAAAATTTTGTGGCAAGACAAAATTCTCAGGGATCATTTTATTTATCATTCTGAAATTGGCACCTTACCATCTTTGTTAAATCTGTAGACAACATTCAGTATTCTCCAGTTCTTGAAGATAGGAATCTGTGAGCTGCTGCTCTTATAACTAACTGGATTCATCTTTGTATGTTTGACTTCTTCCACTGTTGAATTTATAATGGATAACTTTTTAAGGTAAATTATGAATGACATGAAATAGTTCAGCCATCCTTTAATTTCTCTTCCTCATTTACCTCCCTAAGTGTGCCACGTACATAATCCTGCTGAAAGAGACTAGCTTTGCAGTTAGAAAAATATTCCTTCAAGTGATAGTTTATAGGCCAACACTGATGTGGTAGTTTGCTTGCGTCTTTTCTCACAGTGATCAAGAAAAACATTTTCAGTGGGAAGGTGATAGGAGTTTTGAAACCCTAGAAAGCAGTTTCCCTTTTTAGATTTTTTTGTATATTCTTTAACAAAAAAGTCAAATAGGAGAAAGAGCCTTAAATGCATGGTGATTTTATTTTCTTTATAGGAAACTTTGATCCAAAAGCCATGAATAATTTTTATGACAACATAGAACCTGGCCCAGTTGTACCACCAAAGCCATCTAAAAAAGGTGAGTAGGGAAATGCCATAAACATCATAGAAATAAATATCAGAATTCTTTGAGAGTTCACCTCTGTAACTGAAGAAATTTCCATTAGAGATACTAACTTGTTCAGCATAAAAAAAGTTAACCATACTTTGAAAAGCACTAAAATTAGTAACTCATGGAATTATTGTCAAAGGTAATTAAATGGGATATACAATTTAATTTTTTAAAAAGAACTTTATAGCTAACATTATAAATTTACTTACCTCTGTAATAACTGTAATCCTAAAAGATAATTCTTATAAAATAATGAGAACTTTAAAGGTCTTAAGTTAGAATGTTAAATTGGCAGGTCACAGAAGAATCCTTGTGTGCCCAACAGGTGAACATAATAATAATTAGATAGGGACTAGGTGTGTTTTCATGAAAGACAAAATAAATCCTCTGTAACCAAGATTTGGAGGCATCACTTTTGGCTCTATTAAATAATGTTACCACTGTTTAATTGGCATTTCAGTGTCTTAAAAAACTAATTTGAATTAAATTTACATCTTCATTGAATTTAGATAAATTTTTTCTGTCCCATTCTTACTCAAGGCTCATGTTCTTTTATATAGCTCTCAAGACTGAGCTGAAGTATGCATTTCCTATCTTAATCCATTTTGCTTTAAGCAACTTAAGGGTGAAACATGTTAAAATCTTGTCAGAGTTACTACTCCTTAGGTAATATATAAAGTCTGTCACCTAAATTTTAGTTGAACAGTTTTCTAGGTATTTTAAGTATTTGCTTTAGAGGTTGCAGTGCAATACTACTACTACCATAGGTGTTTCATCTGATCCGCGTTTAAAATAGTATGATTCCTAAGAATAAGACACATAAGAATCTTAGCGGATGACTTCCAAGTATTAGATTTGGCCGCTTCAAGCTGAAAGTGATAGAGTTATGTATCACTGATCACTTTAACCATTTGGATTAATAATACAGGAGTCTTTAAACTTGATGTTGCCTGAGTGTCTACTAAAGAAGCACTACCTATTACTAATCCAAGAGATAATTGATTAAGGGCTGTTATAAAAGAATCACCCTATTTAAGGGAGTATGTTGAGAAGTTGTTAACCTGAACCTAGAGGAGCCAGTTGATGAGCAGACAGTGTGTCTACCATGAGCCATCTCATTAGCATAAACTCTCAGGTATGGTCCAAAGGGCCCACTGTAAATAAGAAAGACCCTCCGATCACTTGGGAAATGTCAAGATTTTTGTGGTTATCTCCCAGGAGCTAGGGATTAAAGCTAGACCCATTTTTAGGCAAGGTCAGATTCTTTACTTACACAGAATTTATGCAGTGCTTACAAAGAAATTTGTAAATACACAAGACCTGAAGTTTAATAATCAGTGACCTAAAATTCCACCTTAAGCTAGGAAAGAAGAACAAAGTCAAGGAGATGTAAAGATAAGTAAAACTTAACACAAATTATCAAAAACCCATTAAAATAAGAAAACATGATGAACATCTTTATGCCAGTAAACTCGGCACTTGATGTGAAATGGACGCATCTACTCAAACTGAAAACGAGATGATATAGACCTAATAATAGCTGTATATCTATTAAAGAAATTGAATCCATTATCTTAAAAATTTTCCCAGAAAGAAAACTCCAAATCCAGATGATTGCACTGGTTGGTGAATACTGTGACACATTTAAGAGATCCTACCACTCTTACACAAAATCTTTGAGAAAACAGGAGAAGAAGGAAAGCTCCCCCCCCCAACCTTTTTTTTTTTTTTTTTTGGTCTTATGGAGTCAGCAGAGCCCTGATTTCAAAATTGATAAAAGGATTACCTACTCACCACCCCCCCAAAAAGAAAACAGAATTACAGATCACTAACTCTCCTGCACTTAAAGCAAAAAAATCCTTAATATTCACAATAAATAGAATAATATATCATGACCAAGTTTGTTTTAGCTTAGGAATGTACTATCAATCAAAGGAGAAAAAGCTCATTATCATTTTACTAGATGCAGGGAAAGCATCTGACTTAAGTCAGCAGCCATTCCAACTAACATGGTTATTTGCAAAGACAACCTAAGGTAAAGAAACAACTATTAGAACTAATCAGTGACTTTAACAAGGTCTTGGGATGGAAGGTCAGTATACAAGAACCATATTTCTATATACTAAGCAAACAACTTAACGAAATTAAAAAGAGAATTACAAAACCATCAAAAAACACATTACACTTATGAATAAATCTAACCAGCAGTATAGGCTGAAAACTACAAAACGTTGCCAAAAGGAATGAGAGTAATACACCATGTTTGCAATTAAATAAAAATTGGGAAACTTATTTTTCCCCTTGTTTGTACAAAGAATATCCAAAATCATCTGTAAAAAGAAGGAAGTTGGAAGTTTTGCCCTAACTAACCTTAGGACTTACTCTAAAGCTACAGTCATCATGGTGTGTTATTGACATAGGGATAAAAAGTAGATAGAGAAATGACTGTAGCTTTATAAATAGCCCAGATATAGACCCTCACTTAACACTGCCAAATTCTTGACCAAAGCAACCAATGGAGAAGGGAAAGTCGCTGGAGCAATCAGTGCTGGAAGAACTAGGTAACCATATGGAAAAATTACCAGTTTTGATTCTTACCTCCTACTATACACAAAAATCTGAGATAGGTCATACACATTTACGTGTTGAGCTAAATTCTAGAGCTTCCAGAGCAAAACATAAAATATCCTTGCAACTTGGGTTTAGCTTAGAATTTTTAGGACCCAGAACGGTTGGTACATGAGCCTTCATTAAAATTCAACACTTCTACTCATCAAGAGACACTATTAAGAAAGTGAAAAGGCAAGCCAGGGGGCTGGGAGAAAATATTTGAAAACATATCTGGTAAAAAACAAACAAACAAACAAAAAAACCTAACCTGGTACCTAGAATATATAAAGAACTTCTATAACACAGTAATAAAAGGACAATCCAATTTTAAAAAGGTCAAAACATTTGAGTTGACACTTGACAAAAAAATATATATAAATGGCCAGTAAGTACATGAAAGTGCTCAACTTGAATAGACCTTAAGAAAAGGCAAATTAAAATCCTGAGATTCCTGAATAATGATGGTATGAAACATTAATGAGGATGTAGAACAAACAGAATTCTTAACACATTTCTGATAAAAGTTTAAGATGGGGTGACCATTTCTTATGAAACCAAACATTCATTCACCTGCCCGGTAGCTTATCAGTTCGCCTTCTATAGACTTAATCAAAAGAATTTAAAGCCTATGTCCACAAAATGATTTGTATTAGAAGATTCATAGCATTTTTATTCAAAATAACCAAAAACTTGGGAACATACCAAGAGGCCATCAACAGATGAATGGATAAACAAATTGATATGTTCAAATCATGGAATACTACTGAGCAGTACAAATCAACTACTGTTAAACACAACATTGACCAACCTCAAGGACATGATGCTGCAAGAATTAAAACACAAAACAATGAATACTGTATGATTGTTTATATGCATCTCATAAGCTATATATTTATGTCAAAAAAAAAAACCCAGAACAGCTGTTATCTCTGGGATAACAGCTCTAGAGGTTGGGGATTAACTGGGAAAAGGCATGGGAGGATTTTATGGGCTAATGAGAATGTCTTGATCGGGATTTGGGTTATTCAGGTGTATATGCATTTGCCAAAACTCCTCAAATGGCAACACATGTGGTTTGTGTATTTCATTGTGTAAGTTTTACCTTGAAAACTCAGAAATAAAAGGACAATTTCTTGAGGTAATGGGATAGATCAGCTGCCAGGAGCCCATATACTCCGTGTTCTAGCAGTGGTGACATTGGGGTGGCAGACGGTCACTCTGCCTGCTGTCTTTGAGACCAACACCATGTATTTGAGGTGGGGAGCTGGCGTTTGGCTCAGCTAGGAACGGTGCAGAGCTTGCATTATTAGGACGCTGTAATATCAAGCTTCAGCGGGCTCTCTACAAGTACTTCTATACAAAAAAAGCTCTATTCTATGGCACTTTGAATTCAAACAAATTTTGCTAAAGCTGATAATTGGATAGTCCCTCAGAGTTAGCTGTAATTAAATTCCAATTACAACCAACTTTTAAATTATGTAGCAAATGCTCAGTATGTAGATGGATTATGTAGATAGACGCTTGATGCTACAAAGTTAAGACAGGACTCCTCCCCCAGGCAGCATATCGTCTACCTATACAGTTTTGAGTAGACTAGAGAACTAACATCTTCACTATAAATGAATCTCTACTATAGAAATCCAGTTGAGCTTTCATTATATATACTGTTGGTGAGAGTATAAAATAGTATTATGTAACCCTTATAATTTTTAAACCTTTCACCTCTATTAAAATTTATCAGTAGAACTTAATGCTACAATTCCTTAAGAAGGCTTTTCATTACATTCCTAAAAGCTATTTGATTTTCTCTATGAAGTCAAATTTGTTTTCTTCTAAGCATTTGCAGATTTTTTAACTAAATTGGCCTCTTCTAAAAAAATGTAGCTTAATGTAGATTTTCTTGCAGTATTACTTAAGATAAAGTATAAATAACTGGTAGAATTGGTTTATTGGTTAGAATAAATGCCTTGGAGTTATTACAGACATATATGGTAAATCCAAGTGGAATAAGGATGTTTGTCTGAAGTATGGTGATAAAAAGGAAAGAGTAAGAAAAAGAAACAGAAGGAAAAAGAGGGAGACCCAGAAACCTTTTTGGACTGACCTTTGTATTGAAGCAGTGCAGTGTGCATGTCAGCTCCTCGGGGGACTCAGCCAAGTCCTCCCCAAGCTGTCATTGGTAACACAGTAGTGAGAGCATTGGCCTTGGTGTCCCACTACTGGAGCGTGTGTCTGGGTAGTTTTGGCCACCTGACCTTGTTCGGATCTAGTCTGTGCACCAGAAAGGCGATCAGTCCAAATACTTAATAGTTTGTGTATTTTACAGGGCTGTTGTTAAGAGTCTGTGAGAGTAAGTATGTGACACTATAAAAGTGCTTTACAAATTTAAGAAATAGAACTTACTCTTTGGAGCCTAAGGAGACCATTTACTCTGCTTTTGTTTACTCTGATAACAGAGTGTTTAAGTACCGAGGCACCATGCTTAGAATTCTGGAGCAGTGATTTCCAAAGGTGGATTGTCCTAGGGGATTACTTCTGTGGGCTCAGAACGGATCAGAAAATACAAGATCTTTCTTTGTTCTTAAGGGCAAATTATACCAAGTCTTAATAGAAAGAAAGGACTACTTACTAATAATGTATAAATTAATAGAAACAAAATTCTAGCAAAAAATCGGGATACCTGCAGCCCATATTGAGTTCTGATTTTTTCAGTTACTGCTACTCCTACTCTTTAATTATGATGTACTATAGTTTTATTTAATTATGGTGTATTATAGTTTTATATTATTTTAATGGATTCTTTGGCTAGCCTTACACATCATGTACTTTCAACCTCTGGTTTTCTAATAACTGTTGCTTACTAAGGCAGTTGCTAAAGTATCATCTTCCACAGTTTGCCCTTACATTGACATTTAATTACCATCACTGAGTTTGCACTGGGAAGTGGGGCAACTGGTGAAATTAGGCATTGATTCCAAGTAATTGTAGAGGATGGAAAAAGTTCTAAGAACACTGTTCTGTATAGGTTGTAAAAGCAGTATTAAAAATGGCACTTACCCTCACAGGAGAACTAAAGGGAACATGAAGCAATAGAAAGGGTAAACAGGCAACCGTCCATGTCCCATGGGAGATCCTGGGGAGCCTGTCCACTCTTCTCATGGATGGCTTTAATCCCTTTTCTCCTGGCTTTGCTTCTTTTCATGCAGATTCGTCAGACCCTTGCACAATTGAGAGGAAAGCCCGAAGAATTAGCGTGACCTCCAAAGTACAGGCAGACGTCCATGACACCCAGGCAGCAGCTGCTGAGGGTTTGTACTTGTGTGTCCGGATTTTGTGCACAAAGTCCAAAGACACATGTTAGCCCATGTAGAGTTACCACAAGTAAAGGCTGCCTTCCCCCCCCGCCCTTTAAAAAAATTACTCTCTCCAAGTGACTGGCTGGCTCAATTGGTGGAGTGTGCGACTCTTGATCTTGGGATTTTTGAGTTTGAGCCCCTTGTTGGGTGTAGAGATTACTTAAAAAAAAAATTATTCTCTTAACTGAGTTTCTAAGGCTGTGCTGTCCAATAGAAATATAATACAAGGCAGATACATAAAATATTTCACCTAGCATATTGCAAAGTATTATTGTTTCAATATGAAGTCAATATAAACTAGCCAGATATTTTACATTCTTTATTTCATACAACATCCTTGAAATCTGATGTACATTTTACACTTAGAGCACATCTCAGTTCACACTGGTCACATTTCAAGTGGCCAGTAGTCACCATATTGGACAGATTGCTCTAATAATAGCTTCTAGAAAGCAAGGCCAAGTAATTAAAGAAATAACTTGAAATTCGGGATTTTACAACTTCTCACTGCAATTTTCTAATGCTTCTTGAGTTTTACCCTGGGATTCAGTTGAAATAAGGGTTCTAAAAATACTGTTTATATTTGAGTTTATGTAAGTATGACTGTGTAATATAAACAATATTGGTGAAACTGTTGATTTGTGATGTTTTTGATGATTATTTTTATGGAAATCTGGCCTATTAACCCATTTAAAAATAGTCTTTTAAGTCTTTTTTTTTTTTTTTTTTTTAGGAATCTCTACACCCAACGTGGGGCTTTAACTCATGACCCCAAGATCAAGAGTGGCATGCTCTTCTGACTGAGTCAGCCAGGCGCCCCTAAAAATAGTCTTAAAGGAAAAACATATTGACTTCACTTTTCCTTTGTGTATAAATATGCATATTTTAAGGTTTTTTTTCCTATGAGGCTTGAAATATTTTGTTATTTAAACAGTCCATAAAAAGACAAGATTTTACAACTGTCAATCAAATGAAAAGGGACATCTAAAATGTCTTTTGGGTTTTAGAGGCTTCTATTTATTTGAGAGCAGGAACACAAGCAGGGGGAGTGGGAGAGGGAGAAGCAGGCTTCCCGCTGAGTAGGGAGCCCGATGCGGGGCTCGATCCCAAGACCCCGGGATCATGACCTGAGCCGAAGGCAGACGCCCAACGACTGAGCCACCCAGGCGCCCTTAGAGGCTTCTATTTAAACAGTACTTCCCTGTGATGAAATGAGCAGTGTCTTACCAACAATAATTGTAAATTAGGTGCCTTGAAAACTTTTTTGATAAGTTACTTCAGAGTGACTTGATTCCAAGTTAAATCATCCCGGCCCTGAAGGAGAAAACGTGCCCCCACCACACACGCCTCTTTGGCACAAGGAAGGGTTACTCTGAGGGACTGCGAAGGCTGGAGCGGCCCTGACAACGGAGTACAAGTTACCCTTGAGTAAGGAACATCTACATTGATAAAAGTAGTCTCCACCTAGAAGTGTTTCCCTGCCCCTCCCAGAGAGCCTTGTGACTAAATCAAAAGAGAATTGGATCAGTGGAGAAGGGAACTGACTTAAATCTAGGTAGATCTTCCATAACTGGCTTCCCCTGCCCTGCCCCCAGCATCTTTCTTTTGTCTTTAGCTGTAGATGGTATGTTAAGTGGCAGCTTGGCCCCCTTTGGGGAGTTAGTTTTCCTAGGTCTCTGCCCTGTGTGTGTGAGGTACACATGTTAATGAACTTGGTTTCTTCTCTTGTTAGTCTGTCTTTTATTATAGGGCAGGTCTCAGGCAAGAACTCCGAAGGATATAGGGGAAATTGTTTTTACTTTGTGTACAGTATTAGACAATGAAGAGGAGCCCCAAGTATCCTGTATTAGTTACGTTAAAATAGGTTGTGCAGGTATTTATGGAGTTTAGAAAATAAAATTTAAGGCTAGGTTTGGAGTTACACTTCATGAAGTAAAAAGTTGCCTGCTCTAGAAAAGTATAAAAGTGAGTTTTCAGAGCCTGTTTATTAAAAACCAACAACAATATGGTTTAAGTGTTTACCTTTTAGGAGAACAAAATGCCCTGAAAACCAAAGAGTATTGTATGAGAGAGGACCTTTTCTGGAAGTGGCGTGGAGAACATTTTTCCTCTAACAGAAGGCTGTAACAGTTAAATGTGCTTTTTATTCTTCCATATTGTACAAAAAAGAAAACTATCAAGTCTCTGTGTTTTGGAGTCATGAGCCAAAAGATACAAGGTGGGTGATAATGGCCACTCAAATCATCAGTTGAGGCCAGAGAAACAAACCCATTCTTCTTTTTATAGTTCTACGAATAGGTTGATGAACCCAGTGGTTGTCTATTCTGTGGTAAAGCTAACATCTCCCTCCTGTTTCAGCCTGAGCCTTATTATTGCCTGTTGTAAGGTTCGAGGTCTAAAACTTAGTTCTCTTTTCACACCAGCCATTTGTCATGAAATACGAATTGCTAACCGCAAGTGAGCTCATTAATTTCCATTGGAAGATAGACTTAACCCCAAATGGTAACTGATTAAAGCCTTCCATCTTAGTTTCTTCTGTGACCGGTTTAGGTAGGCTGCCTACCTTAGATCTTAATCTCATTTGCAGTCCACAGTGATGATTTCCAGTGTTTTACAGGTAGATTTTTCCCAGCCTCCTGGCCATGCTCCAGATTCCAGGGGGAATTCCACCCAGATATCTTTAGCCTCCTACTCACTGCTGCCACTTTCAGTAGGGACTGTTCCTAAAAAGCAGGATTTACAAATTAACTCCCGAAGCAAAGAGCCTTGTTTTGAGCTCAAGGCCAGAAAGATGAGGATCTAGGAGGAATCTAAGTTTCAAGTATTTTTTTTTTTTAAGATTTTATTTATTTATTTGACAGAGTACATGAGCAGGGACAGAGGGAGAGGCAGAGGGAGAAGCAGACCTCCCTGCTGAGCAGGGAGCCCGACGTGGGGCTCGATCCCAGGACCCTGGGTTCATGACCTGACCCGAAGGCAGACACTTAACTGACTGAGCCACCTAGGCACCCTAAGTTTCAAGTATTTTTTTTTTTTTTTAGTTTCAAGTATTTTTAAAGAAAATCCTGAGGCCTGGGGCCACTGGGTGGCTCAGCCAGTTAACCTTTCGTTCAGGTCATGATCCCACGGTCCTGGGATCTTGTGGGGCTCAGGCTCCCTGCTCATCCGTCTCCCTCTGTGCCTCCTCCCCCACCCACCCCTTCCCGGCTCGTGCTCTCTTTCTCTAATAAATAAAATCTTTAAAAAGAAAAAATCCTGAGGACCCACCTAAGGTTGCGAGCATTTTACATTGCCAGATATAGACATTTTTAAAAACTATCTGAAGGACCTTATGATGTCAAAAAGGAAAAAATAGAAAAAACAATCTTTCACATTGAATGAATTTAGCTTTTATGAAAAACTATAGTCTCTCTCTTTTAACTATTCTGGGAGCAACTTGGTTAGGAACCATCGCAGTCATTGTCAACCATTATAATTAACACATACACACTGTGAAGCTGCAGGTCTCCCAGAAAGAGACAGACATCCCAGCGGATATTGAATACAGTACAGCCACTACTACGAGGGGCGTGTCCTGGGGGGCTGAAGTTGGGGGGAGAATTTCGCATGCTGCCTGATATTTCTCCTTCTGTTCATTCGGCTAGAATACAGTATAACCACTATCTATGGATAATGAATGAGGAAGGTAGTCTATCCTGGACTTCAATTTATCTTTTCAAACCAAGTACAATTTGTATCATAAACTTCCTGTTCTAGTAGTATGGACATTCACTGGCTTTCACCTTAGGTCAAGTAGGAAACTTTTTTTTTTTTGTAATTTTTTTCAGTTTGGATTATATTTGGAAAAATTCAATCTCTTTTCTCTCTTGATCCTAACTTCCCTCAGAGCATCTAACTGGCTCCAAACAGAGTCCCCGGACACAACCCCGCGATGAAGACTATGAGGGGGCCCCATGGAATTGTGATAGCTGCACCTTCCTGAACCACCCCGCACTGAACCGCTGTGAGCAGTGCGAGATGCCACGGTACACTTGAACTCCCAAGAGTCCACGTCGACTTGAGAGAGAAACTGGGAGCACCCACTAGAAGAAAAGGAACCTTGGGAGTCTGTGCATCTGCCCGGCCTTTTCATTTCTGATTCCACCGGGGGAGGAGCAGTGCCCCTCTAGGGCTTGTGCTCACTCAAGAAAAATGGGGTGTTCTCTTTATTTTGTGTTTTTGTTTTTTTCCTTTCTTGACTCATTGCAGAGTGAGATAGAAAGGGATACTTGAAACTGGGAAAGGATTCACTCCTGAAAGAATGTCCACAGAGAAGTCAAGAACCCTTCTGTGGACTCCCAGTTGTTAAAGTTACTGCTGAGCGGCCCTCACTTTATAAACTAGAACTTTCAATCATGCTGTGACATGTTACCTACAGTTCATGCAGACTGACTGTGACTTCCCGGGGCAGACTGCCCTGGTCACAGCTCTCTAGAAAACCAAGGTTCCCCAGGCTTCTTCCCATTGTTGCCTACTGAGAAGGACAGGAAAAAGCACCCAGAACATGACTTTTTTTGTGGGGGAGGGGGAAGCAAAATAATAAGGGTATTTGTAATTGCTGTTTTCAGAGGTAATTTCAAACACAAACACAGTGGCTTAAAATGTGCTTTGTAGCAGTCAGGAATGAGGCATATCTTGCCCTTCCTTCAAAAGTACAATCAGAGGTGATAAGATCTCTTTTACTTGTACAATAATTCATCGAGCTAAATCAACACTGGTAACTAAGACCTAATGATGCCACATAGTAGATATAATTTTTAAGTTACTGCATGCTTTTATTAGGCCATTGGCTTTAAAAGTAACAAGTCCTTACCAAGTACGATTTTATGAATGACCTTCTCATAAAACTTTGCTTTGCCAATAGCACAGTGAATGTACGCCAAATGTAAATCCATTCCAAAATGCATTTGGTAATCTTGAGCTCAGCTGTGGTTCTGTAAGAAATGTTTGCAGTCCATAGGGCCTTTTTTTTTTCCTCCTTCCAGTTTTGTAACAAATTCACGATGTTTACAGCACAGTGTTTTGTGCCAGAATCCTTACTTAGCTGAAAAAAAAAATTAGCTGTTCAATACAGATTGATTTGCACATGTTAATAAACCAGTGTGAGGGAAATCACAGTTGGTCAAGATCATAAAGTTGTACACTGCATTACTTGGGAGGAAGAGAAGGCTAGTCAAGAAACAGGATTAAGAGAAAGGTGAATACCAAGGACTTTAAAACTAAGAACTGTTTCAATTTAACATATGGTATTCAGAGGTAATACTGAGTTTGTTCAACTAGTTCAGGTGATACTAAAGCACTCCTTGTTTATGAAACCCCAACTTTAGGGCATGAATAACTGAAGAGATATAAAATCATGTGACTCACTAGGGTGTACCACTGGAAAATTATGAATAGGACATTTAATGAAGGTCTCTATCACTGTTGAATTTCCTTCCTAGCTCAGAATTGGATTTTGGAATCTTCCTGTTATTTGGGTGAATATAAATAGCAATAAAGTCAGTAGGGCTTCTGATCCTAAAGGATTTTACCAGAGGTTTTAATTTGAGGACTCTCTACTCTCCCATACCGTGTGCCCCACTACACACACACACACACACACACACACACACACTCACACACTCTCTCTCTCTCTCTCTCTCTCTCTCCCTCTCTCCCTCCTCTCCCATACCGTGTGCCCCACTACACACACACACACACACACACACACACACACACACACACACACACACACACACACGCTCTTCAAGCTCTCATTGTATTCTACTTTAGAAGTGATATCTGGCAGACCTGGAAAAACAAGCTGCACTTAATAGTATAATGAAACCAAAGGCTTAATAACCCATCATCATTTTCCATCAAAATCATCTAATTTCACACTCGGCGTACAGCTTTGAAGACGTTTTTTTCCTATGTGGAAAATGCCCCCCCCCTAATTATCCACTCGTCTCACAAAAGTATGCGTGGCTATGTGATGACACTGATAAAACATCTCTCATAAAACTGTGGCCAAACTGTGAAAATAATGGTGAGAAAACAGATGGGCTTAAAAGCATTGACCTGAAAACGGCATTCTTTTAAGGTTTCTGTGACACTGGGATCTGTCCGTCTCCAGTAGCCGTCTCTCAGTCCTACTATTCTATAATATGCCAAGGCCTTCGCCTTTGTATGGTTTCGTATCTCTTTAGGGATGATCAACCCCACTTGGTATTAAGTAACAAATTAGGGGAAAAACATATATCCTGCTTGGTGTTCTAGCTAAAGGTTTACCAGTATTCTTAGATCTGCTGAAGGGGCAGCAGTTAACTTGGCACTTGTCGGTTGAGAATGAAAGTAGCATGTATGCAAACAGTCGGATGCTATATTAAAACCCTGTAGATGACTACAACTATTGCATGAACACACATCCAGGTTAGTAAGCTGTTCTCATACCCTAGATGCATGGTTCCAGTCCTTTGGTGATCTATCTAGTAAATCATCGTTTTCACCTGCCAGGCAAAAGAAGCAACCAGTCTCTCTGATAGGTTAGAGGGTGGGGTAGGAGACATCAGAGCTGGATTTTAAAGATGTTTCATCTGTGTTCAGTTCTGGTTGTGCCCAAGTTTCATAGGCCAGCATAGGCTGTATTCAGTTTTTCAAGTAAGCAAAACTGTCTGACACTGACACATTTGGGAGGTTTACCTGTGTCCCCTGTATATACTTGCCCGTGACCGCTTTAAGCAAGAATTCAGTCCACTTTCAAGGTGCCTTTGCAAAAGGTCTCCTGGTCAGATGGATGTGCAGGCACAGTCGGCATCGGAGTGGGAGGAGAGAAGGCGCGCAGTGCCCATCTGCCGCCCTACTTCGGCTCTCTGGTTCCGTGGGTGCACTTTGTGTTTCTAGTAAAAAGTATTGTTTCTGAAAACATGACTAGTTTGATGTACCTGGTAACACATAGGCCTGACGATACATGTTACACTATTTCATGGCTTTGTAAACTGGGTTTTTAGAAAGCACATTTGCTGTTTTGTTAAAAGTACATTGCCCCTTAACTTTTGGAGTAGGTCTGCAGAATTTAAAGTGGGAATAGAGGAGCCAGAAACTTGCTACGCATTGTCAAATGTTTGGAATTGATAATGACCTTGTATGCGAGAGCAAAGAGGCAGGAGGTTTTAAAGAAATAAAAGAACTGCATTGTAGAAAAGGTAGTTTTAGAGAAGATAAAGGATTGTGGGGAAAGTGTTGCTAATTTGTTTATTTCCCTGAACGAAATGGGAAGTGTGATGAGCAGTTTAATTTTTAAGGAGCTGGTCTCGATTTTAGTACTTTTTAATTATTAAAAAAAAATACCGTTTCCGTAAATTTTGTCATTGTTTTGTCCCGGTTATTGAGGGTTCATATCCAGCTTTCTGTGGCAACTCCGTTTTATATAGTATTTTAAAAGGTGACTGTAATAATGTCTTTGACAGTATAAACAAAAAACAAGGATATAAGGCATAGAAAATTTGTCCTTTGAAAATATCGGTGATGTATCCTGGAATGTGAAGATGTCCCTTCATAGTTAAATTTGATCTATTTTACTGTTGTAACCACTGTTCAGACTTTGAATGAATCCATGTTACAGTGTGTGTCTGTATATTGGTCGAGCAAGAAAAATGACCACTGAAATATTAACTATAAAAAATCAGAATAAATTGGGCACTGTCTGTTGCACCACTACTGTATCTCTTTGAAAGAATTAACAGTATTTTCTTATTGTAAAAGTTAATTCTGATGACGTTTTCACATTCACTAGACCTGCATTTTTTTTATTATTTGCATCCCCAAATATTTAATACAAGTAGATTTTGCATGGCTTGGGCATTCAGAGATTAATAGGATGATGACAGTCTTAGTTTCTAAAGCCATGAAAAGTTGCTTTGAGACTGAACAATTCTGAATTCTTATTTATAATGACACCCAATGTCCATGTTTCCCTACTGTAAAAGAATTGATGTTTCTTCATTAAAACAGCAAGAACTTATTAAATCTTGTAAATACCATGTTTCTTTTAGATTTCTGTGTATGCTGTGAATCATTTTGAGGTGAAATTGTACAAAAGCATCTTAAAAGGCTATGCATGCATCGTACTTCCAAACAGTACATATTCGGAAATTCAAAGATTCCTGCAAAATAAATTAATAAACTAAAAGCAAACACTACATTCTGCATCTTTTCTGTGTAGTTAGAAATGATTTATAGTATCAAACTAGTCCAACACATAATTTTCTAGACTGAAATACGCGGTCTCAAAAACATAATCCTCCATATTTCTGTTCCTCTATCAGAACACGTCGTGAATGTTAGATTTGGGCATTAAGTGTACACTAACTTTAAAAATTGGGTAGAAGGATATATAAGCAAATTTTATGAAAACGGTGGAATATGTTAGGAACTTAAATAATGAGTAATTTTCTCAATTTTTTTGTCATTTGTAGCTAGCTCCAAGTTGACCCTTGAACAATACGGGTTTGAACTGCATAGGTCCACTTACGTGTGGACTGTGATAAATACAGTACAGGACTACAAATGTGTTTCGTCTTCCTTGTGATTTTCTCCATACTTCCTTTCCTCAGTGTGCTTTATTGTAGCAATATAGTCTATTGATACATAGAACATACAACATATGCGGTGAAGGACTATGGTATCTATAAGGTTTCCAGTCCACATTAGACTATTTATTACGTTTTGGGGGGCCCAGAAGTTACATGCGGATTTACCACGGTGCAGGGGGCCAGTGCCCCCGAACCCCCATGTTGTTCAGGGGTCACCTGTCGTTTGTCCAAGGCAAATTGTCAGAGGCCTTGACCCACTTGCTAGAGGCTATAGTCCATGTTCCAACATTTGCATAGGGATCAGCACAGATGAATTCTAGGAGGTAGCCTTTTCAGCGAGTAAGCATATTTGAAGTCAAAACATTGGGGAGGGTATGTGCTACGGTGAGCGCTGTGAATTGTGCAAGACTGTTGAATCACAGATCTGTACCTCTGAAACAAATAATGCAACACATTTTAAGAAAAAAGAAAAAGAAGAAGATAACAGGAGAGGAAGAAAAGGGGAGTATGTCAGAGTGGGAGACGAACCAGGAGAGATGATGGACTCTGAAAAACAAACTGAGGGTTCTAGAGGGGAGGGGGGTAGGGGGATGGGTTAGCCTGGTGATGGGTATTGAGGAGGGCACGTTCTGCATGGAGCACTGGGTGTTATGAACAAACAATGAATCATGGAACACTGCATCAAAAACTAATGATGTAATATATGGTGATTAACATAACAAAAAAATTTTAAAAAAAAGGAGACAAAACATTTTTATTACTTTTTAAAAATTATTAAAATTCATATACACACCCAAATACAGAATTGTAGAATGATCCTTCCTTTGCTCATTACCCAGCTTCCAAAAGGACCCTTATGTAAGCAGATGCATTTCATCTGTATTCTCATTTCCCCCACCCCCGTGATTATTTTGAAAAGAACAAATCCTAGACATCGTAGCAATTCCATCTATCAATCAACTTTTTTTTAATTTTTTTTTTTGTTAATGGCATTTATTTGCTAAACATTAGAGCAGCTCAGTGAAGACATGTATCATTGACCTTGGCCCTGTGTCTAAATTCCAGTAGGTTGGAAGTTATCAACTTTTTTTTTTTTAAACATAAGTACCATATACTCCTATTGCACCTTGCCAAATATCAAATATCCTGTGTTAAATTTTCCAAGTTTTTTTTTTTTTTAACAAGCAGTTCTCAATTAGGGTCTGAGTAGAATACTTGAAATTGTTGTCCCTTACGTCCTGAAACTACACAAGTGTTTTCTCTCCATATCTGAAATCATAAACTTTCCCTCATTACTATTTGGTTGCCTCCCCACCGCATCTTAAAGTAAGTAAAGTAATGCATGGACAAAAAAATGCAAGACAATTTTAACAATGGTTGGTAGACTATTTTTCTTATTCTCCTACTCCCTTATTTTCCACATCCTAGGTTGTCCCTTTTTTTTTTTTCCTAAGATTTTATTTATTTGACAGAGACACAGCGAGAGAGGGAACACAAGCAGGGGGAGTGGGAGAGGGAGAAGCAGGCTTCCCGCTGAGCAGGGAGCCCGATGCGGGGCTCGATCCCAGCACTCTGGGATCATGACCTGAGCTGAAGGCAGACGCTTAACGACTGAGTCACCCAGGCGCCCCTAGGTTGTCCCTTTTCAATAATGGATTTTGAAATAGAAAATGACTTCAAATCTGTTAACACAATACTGAGTCATTATGGTACTCATTTTTTTGTAATTAAGAGAGGCATCTGTGAGAACTATATGATCTCCCTATAATCCCACAATCTTTATCATAATTTCTCTCTAGGTATTGAGTAGCTCAGTTTTCCACACAGAAGTCTGGGGCACTGTTGGGTGCAGGGTGTTTGTCTCCCACCCGCATTCCTCCAAAGACTTCCTGCTTAACTTTGGTCTGTTGGCCTTTTGCTATGATGGAGCTCTGGCCATGTTTTGTGATAGGAGTTTCAAAGGTTTTAATGGGATACAGATTATGTGGGTGATATTATGGTTCACCACTTCCAGGTTCTCGTATCAGGCAAACCACCTCACTTTTCCTGGCTCTTGGAATTTGATGGGTATGCTTCTGACCGCCCTTTCTTGACATTCTGGTGGTTAAGAAATACGGAGTGCAGGGCACCTGGGTGGATCAGTCGTTAGGCGTCTGCCTTTGGCTCAGGTCATAATCCCAGGGTCCTGGGATCGAGTCCCGCATCAGGCTTCCTGCTTGGCGGGAAGCCGGCTTCTCCTCCCACTCCCCCTACTTGTGTTCCTGCTCTCGCTCTCTCTCTGTCAAATAAATAAAAAATCTTAAAAAAAATACAAAGTGCAGGGAAAATCAGGTGCTTTTCACACAGCCTGGCTTCCTCAAGTTTTGCATTGTGGTTTGGGAACACAGTGCTCGATATATTACTTTCCTTGGTTTTGACTTATTTGTGCCTTTATTCTCTTGGGGACCCAGGCGGTTTTCAGGGAGTACTGTTGCAGTGGTCAAGAACCACTAACATTTATAGCCTTTTAAAAATCCCATCCAATTTTGATTTAAATCACTAAGAATAGTCTGCCATGGGTAGGTTAGGTTTAATTCATAAAAATATCTTTGGGTTAAGCATAATTGAAGTTGCTTGCATTCCCTATACAATTTGGCAAGGAATCAAACGGTCACATGTGGCAAGGGAACTCCTATTTTAAGCTTTGGATTTGAGTTTCTCTTCCCAAATTCTAAAATAACTAATGAAAACATCTTTAATGGTTGGAGAACAGGAAATGATGTTCTGGGGGTCAGAAATGACAAGGTACAGATGGGGACGTACTGAAGGCAGTAGCAACCAGGATCAGCCAGTCCACAGTTCCAGTCACCAATGAAGGTCATCAAGGAAAACCTGCAGAGCACGTCTATGGGACTCCCCAAGAGAGCCCGTGATGACCCCCAAGCTCTATGCAAGGATAAGTGTGCTGGACAGGAAGCACTGAGACTGTGGCTTTTGTCTTTGTCTTACTTGCACCATGGGTTTCATTAAATAAGCAAGGGCTTTAAGGGAGTAGTTTGGCCACTGAGATAAGAGGCGTGATGCACCAAGTAACTTCCAGCTACCACAATGAACACGGAGGAAAAATTTGCTTGGCCTAGCTGAGGATTCCAAGGAACAATTTTCAACTCCCCAGGAAATACCTAAAGCAGTACCCACAGGTGCTTGGCTAAAAACAAAGGCTTAGCAGAACATGCACTTCCCTGTCTTTCCTATGCTCTGTCAGCAAGCATTTTCTCATCGAGGAAAATCCATAGAAAAAAGTACAAAGCTTGAGCTTTCTTTTTCATTAAGGATTAAAAGATCTGAGCATTGGGATCCACATAATCTTTTTAAAGATTCCTTAAAAATCAGGAAATGCAAGGAAAGATTTAGCATTCTAAAAGAAGGACCTCATCCTACAGAATCAGAGCAGAAAACTTTAATTTCTAATTTTAATTCCAAACAAAATGTACAGTGATATCTCTCAGAAAGGATCAATCAGATCAAAATGGTTTCCGTCAAATGAAAACTGGTTTTTCCAAAATCCTAAACTGCAAATACAGGTAGTGAAACTTAAGAAACCTGAGTCAATAAAAAATTATTCTAGAATTCAGAAGAAAGATGAAGAGCTGACACAACAAATGTGAAATCTAGATCTAGGAGAAGCAATAATTAAAAATACAAGAAGAAATGACACATGAAAGAATTAACAAGATTGATAAACCCCTGGCCAGACATCAAAAAGAAAAGAGAAATGACCCAAATCAACAAAATCATGAATGAAAGAGGAGAGATCACAACCAACACCAAAGAAATACAAACAATTATAAGAACATATTATGAGCAAGTTAGATAACCTGGAAGAAATGGGTGCATTCCTAGAGATGTATCAACTACCAAAATTGAACCAGGAAGAAATAGAAAACCTGAACAGACCTATAACCACTAAGGAAATTGAAGCAGTCATCAAAAATCTCCCAACAAACCAAAGCCCAGGGCCAGATGGCTTCCCAGGGGAATTCTACCAAACATTTCAAGAAGAATTAATACCTATTCTCCTGAAACTGTTCCAAAAAATAGAAATGGAAGGAAAACTTCCAAACTCATTTTATGAGGCCACCATTACCTTGATCCCAAAACCAAAGACCCCATCAAAAAGGAGAATTACAGACCAATATCCTTGATGAACATGGATGCAAAAATTCTCACCAAAATACTAGCCAATAGGATCCAACAGTACATTAAAAGGATTATTCACCACGACCAAGTGGGATTTATCCCTGGGCCGTAAGGTTGGTTCAACATCCGCAAATCAATCAACGTGATACAATACTTTAACAAAAGAAAGAACAAGAATCATATGATCCTCTCAATAGATGCAGAAAAAGCATTTGACAAAGTACAGCATCCTTTCTTGATCAAAACTCTTCAGAGTGTAGGGATAGAGGGTACAGACCTCAATATCATAAAAGCCATCTATGAAAAACCTACAGCGAATATCATTCTCAATGGGGAGAAGCTGAGAGCTTTTCCCCTAAGGTCAGGAACACGGCAGGGATGTCCACTGTCACCACTGCTATTCAACATAGTATTAGAAGTCCTAGCCACAGCAATCAGACAACAAAAAGAAATCAAAGGCATCCAAATCAGCAAAGAGGAAGTCAAACTCTCACTCTTTGCAGATGATATGATACTGTATGTGGAAAACCCAAAAGACTCCACCCCAAAACTGCTAGAACTCATACAGGAATTCAGTAAAGTGGCAGGATATAAAATCAATACACAGAAATCAGTGGCATTCCTATACACCAACAACAAGACAGAAGAGAGACAAATCAAGGAGTCGATCCCATTTACAATTGCGCCCCAAACCATAAGATACCTAGGAATAAATTTAACCAAAGAGGCAAAGGATCTGTACTCAGAAAACTATAAAATACTCATGAAAGAAATTGAAGAAGACACAGAGAAATGGAAAAACGTTCCATGCTCATGGATTGGAGACGTCAATGCTACCTAGAGCAATCTACACATTCAATGCAATCCCCATCAAAATACCATCCACTTTTTTCAAAGAAATGGAACAAATCATCCTAAAATTTGTATGGAACCAGAAGAGACCCCGAATAGCCAGAGGAATATTGAAATATTGAAAAAGAAAAGCAAAGCTGGCGGCATCACAATTCCGGACTTCCAGCTCTATTACAAAGCTGTCATCATCAAGACAGTATGGTACTGGCACAAAAACAGACACATCGATCAATGGAACAGAATAGAGAGCCCAGAAATGGACCCTCAACTCTATGGTCAACTCATCTTTGACAAAGCAGGAAAGAATGTCCAATGGAAAAAAGACAGTCTCTTCAACAAATGGTGTTGGGAAAATTGGACAGCCACATGCAGAAGAATGAAACTAGACCATTTCCTTATACCACACACAAAAATAGACTCCAAATGGTTGAAAGACCTAAATGTGAGACAGGAGTCCATCAAAATCCTAAAGGAGAACACAGGCAGCAACTTCTTCCTAGAAACATCGCCAAAGGCAAGGGAAGCAAGGGCAAAAATGAACTCTTGGGATTTCATCAAGATAAAAAGCTTTTGCACAGCAAAAGAAACAGTCCACAAAACCAAAAGACAACCGACAGAATGGGAGAAAATATTTGCAAATGACATATCAGATAAAGGGCTAGTATCCAAAATCTATAAAGAACTTATCAAACTCAACACCCAAAGAACAAATAATCCAATCAAGAAATGGGTAGAAGACATGAACAGACATTTTTCCAAGGAAGACATCCAAATGGCCAACAGACACATGAAAAAGTGCTCAACATCGCTCGGCATCAGGGAAATCCAAATCAAAACCTCCATGAGATACCACCTCACACCAGTCAGAATGGCTAGAATGAACAAGTCAGGAAACGACAGATGTTGGCGGGGATGTGGAGAAAGGGGAACTCTCCTACACTGTGGGTGGGAATGCAAGCTGGTGCAGCCACTCTGGAAAACAGTACAGAGGTTCCTCAAACCGTTGAAAATAGAGCTACCATACGATCCAGCAATTGCACTACTGGGTATTTACCACAAAGATACAAATGTAGGGATCTGAAGGGGTATGTGCACCCCGATGTTTATAGCAGCAATGTCCACAATAGCCAAACTGTGGAAATCATGAAGATGTCCATCGACAGATGAATGGATAAAGAAGAGGTGGTATATACACAATGAAATATTATGCAGTCATCAAAAGGAATGAGATCTTGCCATTTGCAACGACGTGGATAGAACTGGGGGGTGTTATGCTGAGTGAAATAAGTCAATCAGAGAAAGACATGTATCACATGACCTCACTGATATGAGGAATTCTTAATCTCAGGAAACAAACTGAGGGTTGCTGGAGTGGTGGGGGGTGGGAGAGAGGGGGTGGCTGGGTGATAGACATTGGGGAGGGTATGTGCTACGGTGAGCGCTGTGAATTGTGCAAGACTGTTGAATCACAGATCTGTACCTCTGAAACAATGCAATATATGTTAAGAAAGAAAAAAGAAGAAGATAGCAGGAGGGGAAGAATGAAGGGGAGTAAGTCGGAGGGGGAGACGAACCATTAGAGACAATGGCTCTGAAAAACAAACTGAGGGTTCTAGAGGGGAGGGGGCTGGGGGGATGGGTTAGCCTGGTGATGGGTATTAAAGAGGGCACATTCTGCATGGAGCACTGGGTGTTATGCACAAACAATGAATCATGGAACACTACATCAAAAACTAATGATGTAATGTATGGTGATTAACATAACAATAAAATTTAAAAAAAGAAGAAATGACACAGCAAATAGAGAAGCAACAAATAAAATAGACTCATGGTGGGAGGGTTAAAAACAAAATAGTACCTACAAAGATAAAAGTGACATCAGAATTCTCCTGCATTTCTGGTAAACTTGAACAGAACTCTGAGTGTGAAATGCAAAACAGACATAGTATTAGAATCAGCTTAGTGAAACCTCCATGTAATAAAATTATATATCTCACATGGACTAAATGTTCTTTCAAATATTTACCAAACATTTACAAAAAAAAAAAAAGAATCCAGGAAACTGCAATGTTTAAAGCAATTATATAGGCCACATTTTTCTGACTGTGAGACATTAAATCCAAAAACAAATCAAGCCACCAGAAAGAAAACTAAAAAACTCTTCTAAAAAACTTGATTAAAAACGAATTAAGAATAAAATCAGATTTAGTTCAGGCAAATCCTTAACAAGGGGCATTAGCAAAGATGTTATCTGACACTAAAAAGAAGGCTTTCAACTCCCAGAAAACGGGGCAGAATAAAACAGTACAGTATCTCTGTGTTTTAGAGAATGAATCTGTTGAAAAATTTCTACATGCAAATACATTGTCTACACCTGTGAGAGAACAAGTTGCACAAAGAAATGATAATTCAGAACTCTATGAAATAATTTCCAGCACAAGAAGTCTTTGTGCCAACTCAAACAGTGAAAGAGAAATGTGGAAAATCACAGCTCAACTATACTCTGAAAGAACACGCTGTATCTAATACAGCCAGTGTCAAGAATCCTGATGAGGTGGAGAGCTCCAGGGAAAAAATGGATCAGAGATCGAGGTTTCCCAGCTAACCAGAAGCAGAACATTCCAATAAAAGCTTCTGTAAGCTGAAATGGCATAAAGGAAAGAAGCAGTCACCATTAATTTGAGACATTTTTTGAGCACTCCCAGACCCCAAAAATAACCTCTTTAAATTTAAGGTTCTTCTGATACCTTAGGACACATCTTGCTAATACACACACACACACACACACACACACACACACACACACACACACACACACAAATCAGGATCAAGCACAGATGCTCACAGAGTTTAAAGTGATGGCAGCTTGATGCTGAGATGCTCAGTGCAGTTCTCAGCGAGGGTGCTTGGTGGGGCCGCTCTCACCGCTCGGGTCACATGCTGCTGAAGACCTTTCATTTTCTGCCTTTTTTGGTAAAAATTAGTCCTCTTCCAATTTCTTTTGGTTAGCAAAAACATGTATGAATATAGGTCTTTTGTAAAAGCGAAGTGGTGTATCACAAATTTTTGAAAAGCCAGAGATACCCATATTCCAAGGCCAGGCTGATGAGTAACATATATGGCAAAGTGTTTATACAAGCCAAGAGCTTGAGAAGGTATGTGAGAATATATAAAGGAGTCAAACTCTATGGCTGCCATATGTGTGGAAAGATAGCCATGTAACCAGCTGAAAACTCATGTAATGAGTCATACAGGTGAGAAGCCATACCAAAGTGAATTATGTGATAAAGTCTGCACAAAAATGCTGGTTATTCATCCATAATCACAAGCATTCTGGTGAGAAAACCAGTATCAATATGATGTGTGTGATTTATAATTTACAACTTCTTGTAATCTCAAAATTCATGCAGGGACACATAGCAGAAAGAAGCCAGCATAATGATCAATCCAGGTCATAGGAATACTGGAGGAAAGTCCTACATATGTCATATCCATGAACAGGCATTTGCTGTCTCTTGTTTTCCTGTCACACACACACGTAAGGAAACATACAGGAGAAAACCATAAATAGGTGGTTATCCGTAGAAGAACTTCAGCTCAACAGAAACTGCCGATCTCTTCAATAAGAAAGGCTAGACTGAGGGGGATGATGGCAGAGTAGGAGGATCCTAAGCTCATCTCATCCCACGGACACCGTGAGGCAAACAGATACATCTATGCCACTAACTCTGAAAATGACCCGAAGACTGGCAGAACAGATCTTCCAGTTTAACTGCAGAGAAGAGGCCACATCAGCAAAACAGGAAGGCAGAGATGCAGCTGGGAACCAAATCCCAGGTAAGACTAACCACAGACAGGAGAAACACTGCAATCCCACAGAAACAGGACGATGAGACCTCACACCAGGCACCCCTGGCACTGGGGACCCACATGGGGAAGATGAATCCCTCGCTTTGAAAACCTGTTGGGTTTAATTTTGGGAGCTTTGAACACCAGTGGGCTCACCTCTAGGAGAGCAGAAAGGCAAAAAGAAATGGAGTCCCTGCCCTTCAAGAGTCAGAATAAATAACTCCATCCAAGACACAGCACATACAGCGGTTTGAAACTGCCTGGGGTACTTGTGAAGATTTTTTTTTTTTTTTAGATTTTATTTGACAGAGAGAGACACAGCGAAAGAGGGAACACAAGCAGGGGGAGTGGGAGAGGGAGAAGCAGGCTTCCCGCTGAGCAGGGAGCCCGATGCGGGGCTCGATCCCAGGACCCTGGGATTATGACCTGAGCCAAAGGCAGACGCGTAATGACTGAGCCACCCAGGCACCCCAGTACTTGTGAAGATTTATTGACTAATCTTAGAACATGTGCTAGAGGGGCAGGGATCTTCAGATGTCTTCGGGAAGAAAAAAGCTGGTGGGCACAATTTCTCCTCCACTCCCCCAGCCTAGATAGCTCTCCCATCTATCTTGCTAGCAGCACATGCCCTGCCCCAGGATTCCCCTGCAGACCCACCCATCCAACCCACCTGCCAGAGCAAATGTCCCCCCAAAGCAGCTCCTGCCCTGCCACACCCCACAGGCAGCCCCAGCAGGGACCAGTGCCACTCCGAAGTGACTCCTGCTCTGGGGAGAGGTGGGGATAACCCCACACACAAGTTTCAGCAATGTTGCCTCTTAGCTGGCTGCACAGGAAGCAAACCCTGACCTTGGGTGCACCTGCAGCAATGGTCCAGAGGCTAATTACAGACATCTCGGCTGACTGTCAGCCCTGCCCACCAAAGAGCTCACAGTGGCCCCAAACCTCTCAATGCAGAGACCAAACCCTGCCCCGTGGACCCAAAGCAGGCAAAGGAGCTCATTGTAGCTGGCTCAGCTAAAGATAACCCATGGCTCAGCTCCAATGGTAGTGTTTATGTAGCCCACAGAGTGAATACCTCTTGGAGCACCTAATTCTGGTGACCAGGAGGTGGGGTGGGTGGGTGGGGACTGTGCTAGAGGGTGCCACAGGACCTCCACTACATGAGGCCACTACTTTTAAGAAACCAACACTGAAACTAAAACAAAATAGAGAGAGGAATCTCTGCAAAATTAAAGAACAAGACAAAATCAGGAGAAGAGCTAAATGAAATGGAGATAAACCATATGCTCGATAAAATTCAGAGTAATGGTCATCAAGATACTCAGTGGACTTGAGAAAAGGGTGGGAGCCATCAGTGAGAACTTCAACCAGGAGAAAAAGTGTAAAAAAGAATCAGAGATGAAAAATTCAATAAATGAAATAAAAAAATACATTGAAAGCAATTAATAGTGAAATAGAGGATGCAGAAAAACAGATCAGCAATCTAGAAGACAGTCATGGAAATCAACCAAGCTAAAGAGTAAATGGGAAAAGAGGAATAAAAAATGGCAATAGGTTGAGTGAACTTGGCAACATCATCAAGTGTATTACATTTGCATTATAAAGGTCCCAGAAAGAGGAGAGTGAAGAGGGCAGAAAAGTTATTTGAAGAAAAAATAGCTGAAAACTTTACTGATCACTGGGGAAGGAAAAGCACAACCAGATCAAAGAAGCAGGGAGAGCCCTCAACAACATCAGTCCAAGGAGGACCACACCAAGACACATAATAATTAAAATGGCAAAAAGTAATGATAAAAAGAGAACTTTACAAGTAGTAAAAGGAAAACTCAGTTACATACAAAGGAAATCCCATAAGGCTATAAGCTTTTTCAGCAAAAACTTTGCAGGCCAGAAGAGAGTCACAGGATGTATTCAAAGTGCTGGAACAACTAAGAATACTTTTCCCAACAAGGTTATCATCCCCAATTGAAGGAGAGATAAGAAGTTTCCCAGACAAACAAAAGTCGAAGGAATTTATCTCCACTAATCCAGCCTTACAAGAAATATTAAAGGAAATTCTTTAAGTGGAAAGAAAAGTCAGTAACAAGAAGAAAATTGTGAAAGGGAAGAATTTCACAGCTAAAAGCAAAGATGCAGTAAAAGTAGTAGATTAATCACTTATAAAGCTAATGTGGAGGATAAAACACCAAAATAGCAAAATCAATGATATCTACAAAATATAGTCAAGGAATACACAAAAGAAAAAGATATAAAATATGACATCATCTATATAAAATGAGGAGGGAGGAATAAAAATGTAGTGTTTATAGAACATGTTCAAACTTAAGCGACCACCAACTTAGTATAGGGTGCTATGCATATAAGATATATGTGAACAATCAAAAACCTGTAATACATACAAAAAAAGAGAAAGGAATCCAAACATAACAATAAAGAAAGCTATCAAACTACAAGGGAAGAGAGCAAGAGAAGAAAAAAACTAAAAGAAGAACTACAAAAACAACCAGAAAGGGGCACCTGGCTGGCTCAGTCAGTAGAGCATATGACTCTGGATCTTGGGGTCCTGAGTTCAAGCCCCACATTGGGTGTGGAGCTTGCTCTCTCTCTCTCTCTCTCACACACACACACACACACACCAGAAAAAATTAACAAAATGGCAATCAGTAAAACCTATCAATAATTATTTAAGTGTACATTTTATTATTTATTTTTTTGAGACACAAAGAGAGCAAGTGAATGGGGGGGGGGAAGAGGGAGAGAAAGAATCTTAGGCAGGCACCACTCCTGACACAGGGCTCCACCTCATGACCCTGAGATCATGACCTGAGCTGAAATCAAGAGCTGGGTGCTTAACTGACTGAGCCACCCACGCACCCCAATAATTTCTTTAAATGTAAAGGGACTAAATGCTCCAATAAAAAAACTGAATAGATAAAAAAACAAAACCCATGTACATGCTGTCTACAAGAGACTCACTACATACCTAAAGACACATAGACTGCAAATGCCAAGTTGGAAAACCATGTACCATACAAATGGAAGTGAAAAAAAAGTAGGGGTAACAATACTTACTTCAGATTAAAAAAAGGCTTTAAAACAAAGACTAGGGGTGGCTGGGTGGCTCAGTTGGATGAGCAGTGGACTCTTGCTTTCAGCTCAGGCCATGATCTCAGGGTTGTGAGATCGAGCCCCACACTGGGCTCCACGCTTAGTGGGGAGTCAGCTTCAGGATTCTCTCTCTCCATCTACCCCTCCCCCCGCTTGCCCTCTAATACTTTTTTTTTTTTTAAGAAAAGATTTTATTTATTTATTTGACAGAGAAAGAGAGAGAGAGAGTACAAGCAGGGGGAGCAGCAGAGGGAGAGGGAGAAGCAGACTCCCTGCTGAGCAGGGAGCCCGATGCAGGGCTCAATCCCAGGACCCCAGGATCATGACTTGAGCTGAAGGCAGATGCTTAACCAACAGAGCCACCCAGGCACCCCTAAAATAAATAATCTTTTAAAAAAATAAAACAAAGACTAATAACAGAAAAAAGAAGGGCATTATGTAATGACAGAAATATTAATCCATATACCCAACACAGGAGCACTTATAAACATAAAGCAACTTTTAACAGACATAAAAGGACAAAGTGAAATTAATAGAGTAACAGTAGGGTTCTTTAGTACCCCACTTACATCAGTGGATAGATCATCCCAACAGAACATCAAGGAAACAGTGGCTTTGAATGACACATTAGACCAGATGGGTCTAACAGAAATATACAGATATTCCATCCTAAAATAACAGAATACACATTTTTTTTTCAAGGGCACATAGAACATTCTCCAGGGTGGATGTTAGGACACAAAACAAGACTCAATAAATTTAATAAGCCTGCAATTATATCAAGCATCTTTTGCAACCACAACAGTCTTAAACTAGAAATCAATTACAGTGACAATCAATTTCTACAGTATGAAACTGGAAATCAACTCTGGAGAAAAACACAAATCATGCAAGCTGAACAACATGCTGCTCAACAACAAATGGGCCAAACATGAAATCAAAAAGGAAATTTAAAAAATACACGAAGACAAATGATAATGAAAACACAACGGTCCAAAATCTGTGGGATTCAGCAAAAGCTGTTCTAAGAGGAAGTTTTATAGCAATACAGGTCTACCTTAAGGAACAAGAAGAATCTCAAACAACCTAACCTTACACCTAAAGGACCTGGAAAAAGAAGAACTAATAAAACCCAGAGCTAGTATAAGGAAGGTAATAATAAAAATTGAGTGGAAGTAAATGGAGTACAGACTCAAAAACAAAAGAAAAGATCAATGAAGCCAAGAGCTGTGTCTTTGAATGGATCAACAACGGATAAACCTTTAGCTAGGCTCATCAAGGAAAAAAGAGGACTGAAATCAGAAGTAAAGGTGAAGAAATAATGGACACCAAGAAATACAAAGGACTGTAAGAGAATGTTATGAAAAATTTTATGCCATCAAATGGGACAACCTAGAAGAAATGGATAAATTCCTAGATACACACTATCTTTCAAAAGTGAATCGGGGAGAAATAGACAATTTGAACAGACCAATTACTAGTAATGAAATTCAATCAGCAATCCAAACACTCCCAACAAATGAAAGCTCAGGACCAGATGGCCTCACAGGTGAATTCTAGCAAACACGTAAAAAAGAATACCTGTTCTTTTCAAACTATTCCAAAAAATAAAAGAGGAAGGAAAACTTCCATATTCACTCTACAAGGCCATCATTACTCTGATACTGAAACCAGAGACATTACAAAAACGAAAACTACAGACCAGTATCTCAGGTAAATGCAGATGCAAAAATCCTCAATGAGGTATTAGCAAACTTGATTCAACAATACATTAAAAAATCATTCACCAAGATTGGGTAGGATTGATTCCAGGGATACGAAGGTGGTTCAAAATCTATACATCAATGAATGTGATACATCACATTAACAAGAGGAAAGATAAATGGCATATAACCAATCTCAACAGATGCAGAAAAAGCGTTTGACAAAATACAACATGTTTTCATGACAAAAACTCTCAAGAAAATGGGTTTAGAGAGAACATGCCTTAATATGATAAAGTCCATATTGGAATTGTTGTTTATAATGGGCATGTAATAATTTCATAATCACAACGTCAAGAAGTCTAAGGAAGAATAAAGAAGTGATGCAAGATGGGAATATCTTGATATAAAATCTGTGAGACACAATTACATGCTCTACACAGAGAATCAAGAAAATTGTACTTTTCCTAACCTGCCAAGTCTTGTCGATTTTATTTATTTTTTAAAACATGATGAAGAAGTTATTTGGAGACCAAAAACTTAGAATCTCTGATGTTGTATCTAAAACATTTTAATTTTAGAAGGAGAATTTGCACCAAGGAGTAAAAAAATTCTTTAAGGACTAAAAATTTAATAAATAAATCTGTCTTCCTATCCCATCAATATGCTAGTTTCCAAGAGCAAATATGAATTAGTCTTAGGATCAATGTTTTGGTACAAAGAACACCAGTTTAACTTCCAAGAGCCACAATGGATGAAGCACTATATTCAGTCCTCCATTTGTATTCATTCTCTAAAATAACCATATTCCTCTAATTATAAGCACACACGCTGTGTGTGTGTGTGTGTGTGTGTGTGTGTGTGTGTGTGTGTGTGTGTGTGTGTGTGTGTGTAGTGCCACACAAATTCTTATGACAGTGTTTTGTATTTGTTTTAGCAGAGAGAAGTGCCTGGAGCATTAATGGTTAAGGATTCTGTTTGTGGAGGTAAACTACCTACTTGCTGTGTGATCTTCTACAAATTGCTTTATTTCATTCAAACTCAATCACCTCCTCTATGAAATGTGGATGTTAACAGCACTCGACCTTGTGGGGTTGTTGTGAAGATTAAATGAATTACTCTATTTGAGGCACATAGAAGAGTTCCTAGTATAATCTAAATGCTCAAAAGCTGTTAGCTATTATTAATATTATGTTATTTTTACTTTTAAAAATTATTAACACTGGGGTGCCTGGATGGCTCAGTCATTAAGCGTCTGCCTTCGGCTCAGGTCATGATCCCACAGTCCTGGGATCGAGCCCCGCATTGGGCTCTCTGCTCAGCGGAGAGTCTGCTTCTCCCTCTCCCACTCCCCCTGCTTGTGTTCCCTCTCTCGCTGTGTCTCTGTCAAATAAATAAATAAAATCTTTAAAAAAATAAAAATTACTAACATTGCAAAACATAGGAAGCAAACTTTCGTAACTGAAGGGAGAAATAGTTCTGCAAACGGTTGAAGACTTCAATATAACACTTTAAGTTATGGATAAAACATCTGGACAGAAAATCAATAAAGAAACAGAGAACTGGAACAACACTATAAATCATCTATACTTAACAGACACAAAGAACACTCCATCCAACCACGCTGGAAAACACAGTCTTCACAAGTGCACACAGAACCTTCTCCCGGAGAGATGTTAGGCCAAACAGGTCTCAATAAATTTTAAAAGATTGAAATCCTACAAAACATCTTCTCCAACCATTAGGGAATAAAATTAGAAATCACCTTAAAAAATGGAAAACTGGGAAATTCATAGGTATGTGGAATTGAAACAACACACTCTTAAACAACCAGTGCATCAAAGAAGAAATTGCGAAGGAAAATAGAAAATACTTAGAGTTAAAAAAAAAATACAACTACCAAAGCTTTTGGGATGTAGTGAGGGCAGTACTTAGAGGCAAAGTTCTAAGTATAAATGCCTGTGTTAAAAATAAAAAAACCCACAAAGATCTCAAATCAGTAACCTAAATTTATACTTTGAGGAACTAGAAAAAGAAGAGCAGACTAAACTAAGAGCTAGAAGAGGGAAGGAAATAGTAAAGACTAGAGCAGGGAGAAATAAAATAGAGAGAAAATAAGAGAACCCATGAAACCAAAATTTGGCTCTTTGGAAAGAAAAGAACCTTTAGGTATAATGACAAAGGGAAAAGAAAGAGATAAAAGTACCTAAAAGAAGAACTCAAAGATGACACAAACAAATGAAAAGATACTCAACACTCATGGGCTGCAAGCATCAGTATCATTAAAATGTTCGGATATTCTTGGGAAAACGCTACCCAAAGAATTGAAAAGAGACTCAAACAGTTACCTGCACACCAATGTTCACTGCAGCATTATTCACAGAGGCCAAAAGATGGCAACAACCCAAGTGTTCAGTGGCAGAGGAAGAGATAAATAAAATGTGGTCTATACATACAATGGACACTTCTGCCATTAAAAAAAAAAAAGGAATCAAGTTCTGATACCTGCTGCAACACTGATGAATCTTGAAAACATTATGCTAATTGAAAGAAGCCCAACAAAAGGACAAATATTGTATGGTCCCACTTACATAAAATATCTAGAATAGGCCAATTAATAGAGACAGAAGGTAGATTACAGGTTACAGGGGCCTAGGAGAAAGGGGGAAATGGGAACTATTGCTTAATAATTGCAGAGTCTCTGTTGTTTATTATTATTATTACTATTATTATTATTATTATTTTAAGTAGGCTCCATGCCCAACATGGGGCTTGAATTCACGACCCTGAGATCAAGAGTCACATGCTCTACTGACTGAGCCAGGCAGGCGCCCCCCAGAGTCTTTGTTTCAAGTGATGAAAAGTTTTGGAAACAGTGGTGACTGGTGCACAGCACTGTCAACGTGATTAATGCCACTTAATTGTACACTTAAAAATGGTTAAGGCACATTTTGTTATATCTATTTTATCACGCTAAGAAAGTGAAAAAAATTAAACTTATGGGACATCTGTTTAAAAAATGCAAATAATCACGTCCCAACCTCAGGAATTCTGACAGAGTAGATCTCAAGAGGGGCCCAGAATATTCATTTTAGTAAGTAAGTCACTCTTCGTCCCAAGTGATTCTGATACAGGGAGCCCTAAGATCTCACACTGAAAACCACTAGTATTGTTCCTCGGTTGTAAATAACACGTGGGCCTCTTCCTCCAGGGGATTCATGCCTTCAGCTCCTACATCTCAACTTCTTATTTGAATCTTAGAAGGAAAACAAACTTTTTTATTTTTATAAAAGATAATAATTTCTTAACACTCTATCAAGTTCCGTTTGTTCAAAACAGTAGAGAGTGGCAAGGAACGGTCTTTTGAGGCCCTTTTCCACTTCCCAGAGATCACCACTGTGACCCTATGATGTGCACTCTCCAGAAGAGAAAAGGCGGCTTCTCTGAGTCTTTAATGTGCTAATTTGCACCAGGACTTTGCAAAAGGTGGGGATGCAGGGATCTCTAAACACTTGGGAGCATGAGTCCTATTTCTCCCTGATAAGTATCTGCAGAATCAATGTTCCATGAATTACTCTCCGGGCCACGCTGAACCACGTAACATACACACATATGGAATTTCCAACTACATAGAGATTACTTCTGTCCCAGATCTTGTCAAATAGCACTTGGCATCTTTTCAATCCCTTCTCTGTTCCTTCTATTACAATAACTTGAAAATTTTATTTCACAGATAGCTTTCCATTAAGGCACTGGATGCAATTCAACTTTAGTCAATTCATGTAAGATTTGGATGGCTGAGAAGAGAAAAATCTTGCAGGGTGGTGGCTGATAGTTTCTAACATTTGCGAATTCTTGCAGTGGCCATGTTCTACCCATCACCATTTATATACCAGCTGTATGGGGAGAAGGTATGAAATCCAGATGCTTATTTCAAAGTGTGCTGGCCTTTCCTAATTTCTGGATCTCAGTTAATCTGGAAGATTATGGCAGACACCCCAGACTTCTACTCCTCCGGCCCTTCCAATGATGGTGTGAGCATCTCATTCCCTATACAAAATAACTTTGTTGGCCTAACTCCAGTGGTTGCCATTTCCAGCAGCACTGGTACAATTTGTCAAATACCCATTTCAGATGATTTCAACTTTTATTATCTAGTATTTCTTTCTTTCCTGGCAAATTCAAGTTATTATGTCTAGCAATAAATATTTCAGGTGACACTTTTCAAATTGCTAAGAAAAGCAAAATATATCTATAATCAAGCTTTGGTATAGTCCAAAATCAGTTGATATCGTGATTTCTTTACATCATGAAAATATTTCCTCTGTCCTTTAAAACTATTTTTGTCCTGATCCAGATGATGTCCCAAGTCCCAGCCAGATAAGTTGGCATACCACCACCCATAAAATGCTGAAATCAGCTCAGTGAAAATCCCCACTGTAAAGCATAGTTCTTTAAAATATGGTTGGGGGGCACCTGGCTGGCTCAGCGGGTAGGACGTGTGACTCTCAAGCTCAGGGTCCAGAGTTCAAGCCCTATGTTGGGCATGGAGCCTACTTAAAAAAATAAGAAAATATGGTTGGAATTACATCTAACCTTGTCTGTTACATCAAAAGGTAAAGCAAATGATGGGTTCTAAATTGGCAAGCTTTTTTCTGCGAATTATTAGGTTTTTCTTCCTCCCCTTGAAAAATAAACGCACAGATAATACCAACATGTTTAAAGCTTCTGTCATAGGGGTGCTGGGGTGGTTCAGACCTTCGGCTCAGGTCATGATCCCAGGATCCTGGGATCGAGTCCACGTGCATCTAAAGTAGACCATGTTTCTGATTCAGGGCGAACTGTTAGCCTCATGGAAATAAGTAAGTAGAAAAACCACTAATTAAAAAATTGACCTGACATTTGCCTGGGCTTTCTTAGAGATAGAAAGAATCCCCTAGGATTAACAGTGATCCAATCAATTTGGAGTATGTTGAAGTTCCCACATCCTTCTGAAGAAGATATAGTAACACATGCTAATACTAAAGAGATTGACGATTGTCCTCCTAAAGTATCTATCGTTCAATAAATATGTCCCACATCAGGCTCCCTGCTCAGCGGGGAGCCTGCGTCTCCCTCCCCCTCCGCTGCTCCCCCTGCTTATGCACTCTCTCTCTCTCACTCTCTCTCAAATAAAGAAGTGAAATCTTGGGGAAAAAAAAAAGCTTCCATCATAGAAAACATTCTATTTAAAAATGAAAATATGCTTCCCTAGGATCAGGTGTACAATCAAATTAGTGATGTCAGTCTTGGCCTTGATGGTTCTCAACTTCTCTTTGACTTTGCTGGTCTCTATCACTAAGGTCTCAGCATGCCTACAAGGCAAATTTAAGATGTCTCCAGGATAAATTATGAACTTAAAGTAAGACACTGGAAACCTTAGCTCTTTTCATCCATCCATGTGGATGGGCTGCTTTGCCAAAATATTTATATATACTTCAATTAAGCAGATATCAAGTAGTGAATATAATGATTATTTATATCAAAATACTAATCTGTAGGAGTATCATTAGGTTTTCAACTGCCACATCATTTCTTAGAATAGCACAATTTATTCTACAGAATTGAATGTCTTATGATGTGACTTAAGGATTGTCACATTAATTATAGGCAACTGAATATAGAAGACATTCAACTAAAATTTTGAGGATATATGAACTTAGAAAGAATCAAAGGTTGCTCGACTAATAATTATACACTTTGTTAAATTTAAAACAGATGAAGCTTTAGCAAAACATGTTCTAACTACAGAAGGATTCCCCTGCACAAAAGAATTACCACCTTGTATATGATTAAAGGTTATCTGTCTTAAAAGAGCAGGCCAGGACTCTTGTTCTACACAATCTTCTTCAGTAGAATCAGAAGTCATTATCCCAAAGACACAATTATTTGAACAGCTGGTTTGCTTTACTACAAATCGTGACTGAACTTAATACCATTATCAATATAAAATGTTACTGTGGCATTAAACTACAGTTACATAGGACAGGCCCATTGTGGGGAGAAGTTGGGTGAGGGGACCCTACAGGATTTCACGGGACTCTATGTACTATTTTGCTACTTCCTGTGACTCTACAGTTATCCAAAATAAGAGCATTTAAAAAATGGTCCCAGGGGCGCCTGGGTGGCTTAGTCGTTAAGCGTTTGCCTTTGGCTCAGGTCGCGATCCCGGGGTCCTGGGATCGAACCCCGCATCGGGCTCCCTGCTTGGGGGGAAGCCTGCTTCCCCCTCTCCCACTCCCCCTGCTTGTGTTCCCTCTCTTGCTGTGTCTCTCTGTCAAATAAAGAAATAAAATCTTTAAAAAATAAAAAAATAAAAAAATAAAAAATGGTCCCAATGGTTTGCAAAGTACATCAGTTTATCTTAGGTACCCAGACCGTAACCCTGCTCTCCAAAGTGATTCACTGAATGCTACAGACTGGATCTTCAAGTTTTCACAATGTGGCTACAAACCCTCATTTTGAAAAGAATGCTCTGTAATGCTGACTTTCGAAAATCTGAATTAGACCCAAGTGAACTTCATGTTTTTGTTTTTGTTTTTAAAGATTTTATTTATTTATTTGACAGAGAGAGAGAGAGACAGCGAGAGAGGGAACACAAGCAGGGGGAGTGGGAGAGGGAGAAGCCGGCTTCCCACAGAACAGGGAGCCTGATGCGGGGCTCCATCCCAGGACCCTGAGATCAAGACCTGAGCTGAAGGCAGATGCTTAACCGACTGAGCCACTCAGGTGCCCCAAAAACAGTTTACTTCTTTAAAAAATTATGGCATTAAAATCTGCATGTATTTGTGCTGGTGGGGATGTGAATCTCTGTCACAGCCTCATTTCAAACTAAAGCCTGTAGTAATCACAACAGGATGGTACTGGCATAAATACAGACACACAGATCAACGTAACTGAACAGAGCACCCAGAAATTAACCCATGCAGATGTGGTCAATTAACACATGACAAGTGAGCCAATAATCAACAATGGGAAAAGGACAATCTCTTTAATAAATGGTATTGGGAAAACTGGACAGCTACATGCAAAAGAATGAAACTGGACCACCATCTTACACCATACACAAAAATTAACTGACAATGAATCAAAGACATGAATGTAAGATCTTTAACCATAAAACTACTAGATGAAAATAGGGGTAAACTCCTTAACATTTGTCTTGGTGAGGATTTTTTGGATCTGACACCAAAAGCAGAGGTAACAACAACAAAAAATAAAACACGTGGGATTACATTAGAAAAGGGAACCATTGAGTCACCTGGGTGGCTCAGTCAGCTAAGCATCTGACTCTTGATTTTGGCTCAGGTCATAATCTCAGGGTCCTGAGATCAAGCCCCATGTTGGGGCCCCACAGTGGGTGTGGAGCCTGCTTAAAATTCTCTCCCTCTCCCTTCCACGCCCCTCCCCCATCTCAAAAAAAGGGGGGAACCATCAACAAAATGAAAAGGCAACTTACTGAATGGAAGAAGACATTTGTAAATCATATATTTGATAAGTGGTTAATAACCAAAATATATAAAGAATTCCTACAACTCAACAGCAAATAAACAATCCAACTTAAAAATGGGCAGAAGATCTGAAGAGGTGTTTTACCAAAAAGTACATACAAATGACCTCAGTACATGAAAAGATGCTCACCATCACTTATTATCAGGCAAATGCAAATCAAAACGACAAGGAGACATCACCTTACACGTGTCGGAATGGCTAGACTCAAAAAGACAAGAAATAGCAAGTGTTGGCAAGGATGTGGAGAAAAGGGAGCCCTTGTGTGCTGTTGGTGGGAATGTAAATGGGTATAAGCACTGTGGACAACAGTATGGAGCTTGCTCAAAAGTTACTAAGATAGAACTACCATATATGTTTCAGCAACTCCTCTTCTGGGCACTTATACCCAGAAAATGAAAACACTAATTCTAAGAGCTATCTACATCTGCATGTTCATTGCAGCATTATTTACAAGAGCCAAGACATGGAAATAATCTTAGCATCCATCAACAGATGGATAAGGAAAATGTGATGTATATGTACAATGAAATATTATTCAGCCATAAAAAAGGAGGAAATCTTCCCATTTGTAACAGCATATATGAACCTTGAACGCGTCAGAGAAAGACAAATACTATATGATCTCATTTGTATGTGGAATCATAAAAAAAAAAAAAAGCTCACATACAGAGATCCTATTGGTGGTTGTCCCAGGGGAGGGGAGCAAATGGGTGAGGGCAGGGAAACGGTACAAATTCCCACTTATAAAGTAAGTCACGAGGATGTCATGTACAGAATGGTGAGTACAGTTAACACTGTGTTGCATGTTTGAATGTTGCTAAAAGTAGATCTTAGTAACAGTCCTCACAAGAAAAAAACAACTCTGTAATTACATATGCTGACGAATGTTCACTAGGCTTACTATAGTGATTATTTCACAAGGTATACAAATATCGAATCATTATGTTATATACCTGAAATATAATGTATGTCAGTTACACCTCAAGAAAAACATCACATGTATTTGTGCTGTTGGAGACACAAATATTTGTTTGTTCGTAGAGAAATATAGGCTTGATCTCTGTCTGCTTAGATATCTGCCTTTTTCCCAGAATCATTGTGTGTGCCCTGATAAAAATTCTTATAGACCATGCCTTACTTCCCCAATCAGAAAGTATTTCTTCCATATGGTTGCATACACTCCCTCTCAGGGCAGTGAAATCAAATGAACAAAGCAATGTGTATGGCAGGTGCCAAGCATGTGCTTGTGTGGATCTCAAATGCTAGCCTCATTGAAAACGTGTCTAATTCTTAGGGTCTTTTGAACTGTTTCACCCCCCAAAAAGTTTAGAATTCTAAACCATGGCTGAAGTCTATGGTTTTCAAAAACAGTCTAAAAATGATTCTAATTGTTTACAGAAGGAGGATTGGGGAAGCTCTGGCAGCAGATGACTTCACAATTGTGTGAAGTTAAGACTATCCAATGGACTGCTTTTTCATGTTCCTAAGTTCAAGCTAACTCTCACATATGGGTATTTTGACAAAAGCATCTGATGATTTCATTTCTGATCTCTAAATCTCCTCTGAGGGAGCCCCATATCTCACCCCCAGCAATGGGATGGGACTGGCTCGTCTGTGCTCTAGAAACTTGATGAGAGTCAGTTTTTGCCCCATCTGCTTTGAGCAGATGACCTTTGTCCTTGGTGTGGTCTGTAAGGATGTTGGCCTGGAGCATGATACCTAATGACTGGGTCTCCTAAGATTGCTGCGCTTACGGAATTTCAGTTGTTGGATGGATTGTTTTATTCTTTTTATTGGCTTTTGAGACCAATGTGGACAACAGAGATTTATTCCCCAGTCTTCGAAGGCACAGTGCTGTTCTACAGGATCGCCCCAGGCTGCATGAGTCAGAATTTATGGCTGGGGGAACCCAGCAGTCAGCATTTTAACAAAGCCCCATAGGTAGTTCTGATTTCCAGCCAACGGTTAGAACCACTAGACTAGGCTAGCCCGTTCACTTTAAAATGTCCTAGCACGAGGATTTGGTCCTCCTGACACATCACCTCTTTCAGTTAAAGACCTGCCATCTAGTGAAGTGCCGGCGATCCTGTGTGCATAAAGCAACTGCCTCAATAATGTGGCTGTGCCAACTGTGTGGGAGTGGGGCTTATTCCTCGTGAGACTTTTAAGTGTATCTTCATTGGAACTGAGTCATAGATGTGGTTGAATCCCATGCTCATCAAAATGTATTTGGTCTGAAGTACCCTTACATTATTAACTCTTTTCCAACTCAGACAAATTTTGTGTTTTTGGCACAAGAAAAATTCCAATGAAGAGTATTCCCTCTTTCTCCCCTTCGCCTTATGTATACACGCACACACACACACGCATGTTTTTTAATTTTAGCCTCAGAATTCTGACTGACTTTTTGCTTACCAGTTATTGGGGCTGCTATACACACACTATCTTTGGGCAATGAACAAGCTTTCCATGTGGAAGAGTTTAGGTTTTCCCTCTCTTATAAGAAAACATAACTGAGTGTTTTGGCTAACTTGGGGCTGGGACTTCAGTCTTCTGGTAGGTAGATTTAAGCAACTTTTTTTTTTTGAAGATTTATTTACTTGAGAGGGAGCACACGTGAGAGCAGGGGAGAGGGGCAGAGAGAGTCTTAAGCACACTCCATGCTGAGCATGGAGCCCAGTGTGGGGCTTGATGTCATGACCCTGAGATCAGGGCCTGAGCCAGAACCAAGAGTCGGACGCCTCATGGACTGTGCCACCCAGGCGCCCCTATGCAACATCTCTTTACTCCCTAATTTCATCCCCTGAAGTATATACCACAGAGGGAGCAACTTCGGACTAAAGAAAAACTCAACTCGTGTCCCCAGAGGTGTTTTATATACACATATACACGGTGCACATTGCCTGGCAAATGAGAGATGTTTAATGAAGACCTGGTTGAATCAATGTCTACTATACTTGAGTTAACGAGTGTAGTGGGTTAACAAGTGTTAATGGGAGTGGCGGCAGGGTGCTGACAAAAATATTTTGTGAATGCACATTAAGACCACTGAGAGAGGTTTTGTCCTAAGGGAAACAGAAGCTTGGTATACCAAGCCAGCTGCAGGTGGCTACTGGCTGCCAGAAACTCACTGAAGTGGACCATGAACACAAACTTCGTACCTTTTATGAGAAGCGTATGGCTACGGAAGTTGCTGCTGATGCTCTGGGTGAAGAAGGAAAGGGTTATGTGGTCCGAATCAGTGGTGGCAATGACAAAGAAGCCTTCCCCATGAAGCAGGGTGTCTTGACCCATGGCCGTGTCCACCTGCTGCTGATTAAGGGACATTCCTGCTATAGACCAAGGAGGACGGGAGAGAGAAAGTGCAAATCTCTTCGGGGTTGCACTGTGGATGCCAATCTCAGTGTTCTCAACTTTGTCATTGCAAAAAAAAAGGGAGAGGGATATTCCTGGACTCACTGTGCTTCGTCACCTGGGGCCCAAAAGAGCCAGCAGAATCCGCAAACTTTTCATCTCTCTAAAGAAGATCATGTCCGCCAGTATGTTGTGAGAAAGCCCCTAAACAAAGAAGGTAAGAAACCTAGAACCAAAGCACCTACAATTCAGCGTCTTGTCACTCTACGTGTCCTCCAGCACGAATGTCGGCGTATTGCTTTGAAGAAGCAGCGCACTCAGAAAAATAAGGAAGACGCTGCAGAATATACTAAACTTTTGGCGAAGAGAATGAAGGAGGCCAAAGAGAAACGCCAGGAACAGACTGCCAAGAGACAGAGGCTGTCCTCTCTGAGAGCTTCTACCTCCAAGTCTGAGTCCAGTCAAAAATGAGATTTTCTAAGAGTGACAAATAATATCAGACATCAAAAAAAAAAAAAAAAAAAAAAAAGACCACGGAGAGAGATTTTGTCCTAAGGGAAACAGAAGCTTGGTATACCAAGCCAGCTCCAAGTGAGGGTTGAAAGGAAGTGATGGTTTTGACCCCCGATGGGAGTTCCATGGCTGTGATGACACAGCTGGACAGCACGCCTGGCCTAAGCCACCAAGGAGGTGGGCGGCGCCCTTGGAACCCAGGCCGTCTGCATGAACGGAACCACCCGCAGTGTTTATCAGCTGCCAGCACCCTTGTAGAGGATCACTCCTTCACTGAGAAAAACACCGAGGGAAAGAGTGTCCTGTGCCTCTTTGTTTTCTTTCTGGAGCATAAATGGCGGGAGAAATTTTTAAGTTATCAGAAATGGACATGAAGACACAGCTGAGAACTTGAGCTCCAGTGGGCGTTCAGCAGTGGGCTCTCTGCTTCCCTCGCCCTGACAGCCTCCTCTGTCACAAGTGGACACTTGTGAAGGGTAGGGAGGGTTCCCAAAAACATGTGGTCTGGTAGAGCCTGCTAAGCATCCCACAGGACTCATTTTCTACCTCTTCGGTAGTTCTACAACCCCTTGAGTTCAAGTTTATGGCAAAAAGGTCTATGGCTGGTGTGCCTGGGTGGCTCAGTCGTTAAGCGTTTGCCTTCGGCTCAGGTCATGACCCCAGAGTCCTGGGATCGAGCCCCGCATCGTGCTCCCTGCTCTGCGGGAAACCTGCTTCTCTCTCTCCCACTCCCCCTGCTTGTGTTCCTGCTCTGTCTGTCAAATAAATAAAATCTTAAAAAAAAAAGTCTATGGCTTCTGTTTGTGGTATATTTGAGGGTTTCTGTGATTTAACAGAGAATTTCTATTCTCCACACAATTCCAACCTACTCCAGAATCCCTACCATTGTACCATACCAGGGATTTTACTAATATTCTAGAATGCAAAGCTAAAGGAAGAGGGTTTTTTAAAATTAATTTATTTGAAAGAGAGAGAGAGAGAGAGATTGCACAAGCAATGTGAGGGGGCAAGGGAGAGGGAGAGTCTCCAGCAGATTCAGCACCAAGCACAGAGCCCTATGTGGGGCTTGATCCCAGGACCCTGAGATCATGACCTGAGCTGAAACTAAGAGTTGGAGGCTTGACAAACTGAGCCACCCAGGTGCCCCTAAACAGTTTTTTTTTAAGATTTTATTTATTTATTATATAGAGAGAGAATGAGAGATAGAGAGCACGAGAGGGAAGAGGGTTAGAGGGAGAAGCAGACTCCCTGCTGAGCAGGGAGCCCGACGCGGGACTCGATCCCGGGACTCCAGGACTACTCTATAGAGATAGACCTGTGTGTGTGTGTGTGTGTGTGTGTGTGTGTGTGTGTGTGTGTGTGAGATCCAATCCTCAGCAGACAGTAACCAGGTGTCTTACAATTCAACTCAATTCTGACACTATCCACCCAAAGATAGTATCAGATCCCAGAGGTTAAGAACTCAGTCCTAAAAGAATGCCTGTCCCTTCAGGCACCAATCACAAGTCCAATTGGTCACCTATGCTTCTGTCTGACTGGCTATACATCAGAGGTTCCCACTACCCGCTTCTTAGGTTCAATTAATTTGCTAGAACAGCTCACAGAACTCAGAGAAACATTTGCCTTCCTAGATTCCTGGTGTATTATATCAGGATAGAAGTCAGGAATAGCCAGATGGAAGAGATGCACAGAGCAAGGGAAGAGGAAAGGAGCAGAGCTGCTGGGCTCTCTCCAGCACATGACTTTCCCTGAATCTCCAGGCAGTCACCAATTCAGAATCTCTTTGAACCCCACCCCATTTTGGGTCTTTATGGAAGCTTCATTACATAGGCATGAATGATTCATTCATTGGCCCCTAGGCATTGAACTTCACCTCCAGCCCTTCTCCTCTCCCCAGAGGTCAGGCAGCAGGAGGCAACAGTTCAACTGTCTTAAGCATGTGGTCGGTGCCCCTGGCAATCAGCCCCCATCCTTAGGTGCTTTCCCAAAATCACTTATTAATGTAACAAAGACACCTTTACCACTCTCATCACAGGAAATGCTAACGCTTTAGGAGCTCCGTACCAGGAAAGGGACAAAGAACAAATATGTATTTCTCATTATAAATCATAGTAACACAAATAGTAAGACAAGATTTTAATGAGAGAGGATAACAAGCGTCCGTTTGCTGATTTATGTAAATGAGGATATATAAAAGTACATAAATCTTAAATGTACAAGCTGAAAAATTCTACATATATAGACATACATATAAATTACCAACCACATCAAGATATGGAATATTTCCAGCACCTCAAAGGCTCCTTTGCGGCTTCTTTATGTTGGTTTTCCCAAAAGGATAACCATTATTTTAATTTATTATCATAGATCAGTTTTGCCTGTTTTGAACTTTATATAAAGAAATGATACAGACTGTGTGTTTTGTTATGTGTTTTGTCATAGTCTTAGTTTTTAACTAAGAATGCTGTAGCCCAGAGGACATGTGATGGTGGGATTCAGTCAACAAACCAATGTAGAATATCAGGAATATCTCTTTTCCAGTCGTATGTACTCTGGAGGTATTCTCATCCTAACAAAAAAGCCTGGGTGAAATAGAAAACCCTTCTCAGAGCAGGAAAGAAAACACTCTGCCTATTTGAAAAGAGGGATTTAGTGATGACTACAGTCTCAGTGGCAGAAAGTGAATGCTTAGTATTTCAGTGTGATGTGGATATATCTGCAGAAACAAATACGACTGCTAAAAGCTAGAATAATTACAACAGTTGCTATGATTTGTGAGTAGAGACCGGGACCTTTTATGAGCAGGATGTCCAGTGTGCACTGCTGAGTCCCAAGGGCTTAAAACACTTCTTGATCAAAGGGAGGAAAATGGCAGAAAAGAAGGATCCTGAGCTCAGCTTGTCCCACAGACACAAGGTAAGAGTTACATCTGTGTAACTACCTCTAAAAATGACCTGAGGACTAGCAAAACACACCTTCCACACTTAATCATAGAAAGGAGGCCACATCAAAAAAGACAGCAGAAGCAGAGATAATGATGGGAACCAAAACCCCAAGGAGACTCACCACCAATGGGAGGGACGCCACAAGCACCAAGAAGTAAGAGGGTCAACTTCCACACCAGACAACCCAGAGATGGGGGACATGCATTGGGAACACAAGTCCCCATAGCATTTGACTTTGAAAACCAGTGGGGCTTAACTTGGAGACCTTTTAAAATCAGAGGGGCTTAACTCCAGGGACTTGAAAAATCAGGAGGCTTAACTCCAGGAGAGCCAGAGGGCAACAGGAAATGCCCCCCCTCCCTCCACCCAAGAGCCCGGATAATAAATAAGCCGGCAGAGACACAGCGTAGAAGCAGCAGTTTAAAAAGCACCCGGGGTACACGTAGAGGACAGGTATTTACTTAGAACATGCACTGGAGGGGCAGGGATTTTTCAGAAGACATCTCTGGGAACGAAGTGCTGGCAGATGCCGTTTTTCTTCCCCTCTCCCAGCCCGAATAGCTGGGTACTGGCAGGAGCCAGCGCTAACACTTCCCACCTATCTTGCTAGCACCATGTGACCACCCCCACGTTCCCCTGTGGAGATCCCCCATCCCAACCACCCACATGGGCAGGTGTCCCTCCAAAGTAGCTCCTGCCCAGCCACACCCTGCAGGTGGCACGGGCAGGGACCAGTGTCACTCTGAAGTGACTCCTGTCCTGGGGCGAGGTAGGAATAACCACACACACTGCTGCACTCAGTTCCAGCAGCTTCGCCTCCCAGCAGGCTGCACAGGGAGCAGGCCCTGCCCTTTGGTGCACCTGCTGCTGTGGCAGGAAGGCTCATTACAGACAGCTAGCACACTGCCAGCCCCGGCCCACCAATGACAGCCTCGAAGGAGGTCAAGCAGGGATAGTGCCCTGCCATTCAGGGTACAGGTCAAGTGGGTCATTGTGGCTGCCTGGACTGAAGAGAAACGTGGCTCAGCCACAGCAGGGTGCACGCAGCCCACAGAGGAGACACTTGGAGAGCGCCTGCTTCTGGTGACCAGGGGGCACTGCGCTACAGAGCAGCATTGGACCTCCTCTTCATAAAGCCACTACTTTCAAGACCAGAAGACACATTTGACCTTCTGAACACATTGAAACAAACACACTGAGTTAGACAAAATGAGGAGTCAGAGGAGTATTCTTCCAATAAAAGAACAGGACAAAATCACAACAAAAAAAACTAAATGAAATCGAGATAAACAATATGCCTGATCAAGAATTCAAAGCAATGGTCATGAAGATACTAGACTGGAGAAACAAGTGGAGGATCTCGGTGAGACCTTCAACAAAGAGCAGGAAAATATAAAAAAACAATCAGAGATGGAGAACTCAGGGGCTGAAGTAAAAAAAAAAACACTAGAGGGAATCACCAGATTAGAGGATGTGGAAGAAAGGATGAGGGATCTGGAAGACAAAGTAATGGAAAGCAACTAAGCAAAACAGCAAGAGGAAGAAAACTTTTAAAACGCAAACAGGTTAAGGCAACTCAGCAACATCATCAAGCATAGTAACAGCTGCATTATGGGGATCCCAGGGGAGAAAGGGGGAGGGATGGCAAACCTATGTGAAGAAACAATAGTTGAAAATTTCCCTAATCAGGGGAAGAAAACAGACATCGACATCCAGGAAGTGTAGAGAACCCCTAACAACATGAAAACCAAGGAGGTCCACACCAAAACATGCAATAATTAAAATGGCAAAAAGGAGTGATAGAGAATTTTAAAAGCAGCAAGAGGGAACCAAACACATACAAGGCAATATATATATGATGTCATATATATATGACGTCATGTACATAAAATGCAGGGGGAAGTAAAAATTTATAACTTTTAGAATGGGTTCAAACTTAAGCAAACATTAGTTTAATATAAACTGCTATATACAACGCATAGATCATATATATGAACCTAATGGCAACTACAAATCAAAATCCTATATAGATACATACAGAAAACCAGAAAGGAATCCATCCATAACACTTAAAAAAAAAAAAAGTCATCAAACCACAGGGAAGAGAGCCAAAGAAAGGAACAGAGAACTACCCCCCGCCAAAAAAACCCTGAGAAGTAATAAAAAAGGCAATAAGTAATCAATAAGTATTTTTTTTAAAAGATTTTATTTATTTGAAAGAGAGAGACACAGCGAGAGCAGGAATACAAGCAGAGTGAGTGGGAGAGGGAGAAGCAGGTCCCCCATGGAGCAGGGAGCCCGATGTGGGGCTCGATCCCAGGACCCTGGGATCATGACCTGAGCCGAAGGCAGACGCTTATAACGACTGAGCCACCCAGGTGCCCCTCAATAAGTACTTTAAATGTAAATGGACTAAATGCTTAAATTGAAAGACATAGGGTGATTGAATGGATAAAAAGCCAGACCCATCTATATGCTGCCTTTAAGAGACTCACTTCAAACCTAAAGACACGTGCAGACTGAAAGAGAAAAGATAGGAAAACATCTACCATGTAAATGGAAGCAAAAAGTCCCCCAAAAAACAAAAACAAAAACAAAAGAACTGGGGAAGCAATGCTTCTATCAGACAAAAGAGACTTTGAAACAAGGTCTATAGCAACAAAGAAAGGCATTACATAATGATAAAGGGAAAATCCAACAAGAAGATGTACCAATTGTCAATATTTAATGCACCAGGGATGGGAGTACCTAAATACATAAAGCAACTATTAACAGACATAAAGGGAGACATTGATAGTAATACAGAAAGGATATGGGGCGCCTGGGTGGCTCAGTCAGTTAAGTGCCTGCCTTTGGCTCAGGTCATCATCTTAGGGTTCTGGGATCGAGCCCCAAGTCAGGCTCTCTGCTTAGCAGCAAGTCTGCTTCTCCCTCTCCCCCAGCCTCCGTGATAGCTCTACCTCTCCCTAAAAAAAAAAAAAAAAAATCTTTAAAAAAATGAGAAAGGATAAAAGCCTATGATCGTCTCAAAAGGAACAGAAAAATCATTTGACAGTACACATCTATTCATGATAAAAACTCTTAAGTAAGCAGGTCTGAGGGAATATACCTCAACAAAGTAAAGGCCATATATGTCAAACCCATAGCTGACATCATCTCAGTGGTGAAAAACTGAGAATTTTCTGCCTAAAATCAGAAACAAATAATAACATCCTTATGTCCGCTCTCACCCCTACTCTTCAACATGGTACTGGAAGTCCTAGTCGTAACAATCAGATGAGAAAAAGAAATAAAAGGCATCCAAATTGGAAAGACAGAAGTAAAACTGTCACTGTGTACAGATGACGTGATACAGAGAAAACCCTAATGACTCCATCAAAAAACTACTAGTACTGATACATGACTTTAGTCAAGTCACAAGATACAAAATATACAGAAATCTGTTGCATTTCTATACACAAATAAAGTATCAGAAAGAGAAAATAAGAAAAAAAATCCCATTTACAGGTGCATTAAAAAGAGTGTAATACCTAGGAATAAACTTAACCAAGGAGGTGAAAGACCCTTACTCTGAAAACTATAAAAAAAATTGATGAAAGAAATTAAAGATGATGCAAACAAATGTAAAGATATCCCCTGCTCATATACTGGTAGAATTAGTATCATTGAACTGTCCATACTACTTAGAGCAATTTACACATTCAATGCAATGCCTATCAAAATACCAACAGCATTTTTCACAGAACCAGAACAAATAATCCCCAAATTTGTATGGAATCACAAAAGACCCCGAATAGCCAAAGCAACCTTGAAAAAGAGGAGCAAAGGTGGAGGCATCACAATTCCTGATTTCATGATATACTACAAAGCTAAAATAATCAAAAGAATATAGGACTGGCACTAAAATGGACATGGGTCTGTGCAACAGCACAGAGCCCAGAAATAAACCCACACTTATCTTCTCTATTAATCTATGACAGGGGAGGCAAGAATATACAATGGGGAAAAGATGGTCTCTTCAATGACTGCTTAAAAAAAAATACACACAAAAGCTACATGCAGAAGAAGGAAACTGGACTCCTTTCTTGCACTGTACATAAAAATCAACTCAAAATCGATTAAAGACCTAAATATGAGACCTGAAACTATAAAACTCTTAGAAGAAACATAGGCGGTAATTTCTTTGACATCGGTCGTAGAAACATTTTTCTAGATAGGTCTCCTCAGGAAAGGTGAACAAAAGCAAAAATAAAGTATTGGGACTACATCAAAAAGAAAAGCTTTTGCACAGTACAGGAAACCATCAATAAAACAAAAAAGACAACCTACTGAATGGGAGCAGATATTTGCAACTGATAGGTCTGATAAGGGATTAAAGTCTAAAATATATAGAGAGGAGTGCCTGGGTGGCTCAGTCGTTAAGCGTCTGCCTTCAGCTCAGGTCATGATCCCAGGATCCTGGGATCGAGCCCCGCATCGGGCTCCCTGCTCTGTGGGAAGCCTGCTTCTCCCTCTCCTGCTCCCCCTGCTTATGTTCTCTCTCTAGTTTTGTCTCTCTGTGTCAAATAAATAAAATCTTTAAAATAAAATAAAATAAAATATATAGAGAACTTATACAATCTAACACCAAAAAAACCAATAATCTGCTTAAAAAGAAGCAGAGGACCTCAAGAGATGTTTTTCCAAAGACAACACACAGATGGCCAATGGGCAGATGAAAGAATGCTCAACATAACTAATCATCAGGGAAATGCAAATCAAAACCACACTGAGATAGCACCTTATACCTGTCAGAATGGCTAAAATCAAAAAGACAAGAAAGACAAACATTGGCAATGATGTGGAGAAAAAGGAACCCTCATGCACTGTTGGTGGGATTATAAATTGGTACAGCCACCGTGGACAAGACTATGCATGATCCTCAAAACAATTAAAAACTGAACTCCCATATGATGCCGTAATTCCACCACCAGGGATTTCTCCAAAGAAAATGAAAACACTAATTTGAAAAGACATACAAACTCCTATGTTTATTATAGCATTATTTACAATAGCCAAGATTTGGAAGCAACCCGTGTGTCCATCCACAGATGAATGAAGAAGTGGTATATACATAACAGTGGACTACTACTCAGCCATAAAAATGAATGAGATCTTGCCATTTGTGACAACATGAATGCACTTAGAGGGTACTATGTTAAGTGAAATGAGTTCTACAGAGAAAGACAAATTCTGCATGATTTCACTCATATGTGGAATCTAAGAAACAAAACGGACAAAGAGGGGTGCCTGGGTAGCTCAGTTGGTTAGGCAACCAACTCTTGGTTTCAGCTCAGGTCATGATCTCAGGGTCTTGAGAATGAGCCCTGCATTGGGCTCTGTGCTCAGTGTGGAGTCTGCTTGAGATTCTCTCTCTCACTCTTCCCCTCCCCTTGCTTGCACACACTCTACTCTCTAAAATAAATACATCTTTCTTTAAAAAAGAAAAAAAAAAAAGAAACTAAGAAACAAACCAAAAAACCAGACTCTTAACTACAGAGAACTGGTGGTTGCCAGAGGGGAGGTGGACATGAGTTGGGGAAAACGGGTGAAGGGGATTAAGAGGTACAAACTTCTAGTTGTAAAAGAAATAAATCATGGAGATGAAAAGTACAGTATATGGAATATAGTCAGTAAGATTGTAATAATGTTGTTTGGTGAGAGATGGAATCTACACTTACCGTGGTGAGCACTGAGTAATGTAAAGAATTGTTGAATCATTATGTTGTACACCTAAACTAATACAATACTGCCTATTAATTTTACTTCAATGATATATACGTATATGTAATAAAAAAATGAAGACAAGAACAAGAAAAATTTTTTTAAAAACGAGGGCACCTGGCTGGCTCAGTTGGTAGTGCATGTGACCCTTGATCTCAAGGTTGTGAGTTCAAGCCCCATGTTGGGTGTAAAGATTACTTAAAAATGAAAAAAATTTTTAAAGATTTTATTTATTTATTTGACAGAGAAAGACACAGAGAGAGATGGAACACAAGCAGGGGGAGTGGGAGAGGGAGAAGCCGGCTTCCCACTGAGCAGGGAGCCCAATGCGGGGCTCGATCCCAGGACCCTGGGATTATGACCCAAGCCCAAGCAGACGCCTAACAAGTGAGCCACCCAGGCACCCTGAAAATGAAATCTTTTTAAAAAGAAGTTTAATTACAAATACCTAAAGACAAAAAAATGGTAAAGAAAGGGAAAAATAGTTGTGCTCAAAGAATATATTAATAATGCTACAGATATACGATTTGATAATTATGAGCCACATTAATATTGATTTCCTTGGCCAAGTTAAACTTGTAAAGAGAAATTGTCAACTACTTTTCACAATGGTCAGAAATTTTCTATTTATTTTTTTAAAGATTTTATTTATTTGAGAGAGAGAGAGAACATGAGCAAGGGGAGGGGCAGAAGGAGAGGGAGAAGCAGACTCCCCACTGAGCAGGGAGCCTGATGCAGGAGTCGATCCCAGCATCCTGGGATCATGACCTGAGCCGAAGGCAGACACTTAACAGACTGAGCCAGCCAGGTACCCAGAAAATTTCTATTTAATTTATAGTTTACGATAGGTAATTAACCAAAAAGCTCATCATCCAAATATTACACAAAAGCATAGAATAGAAAATTGTCTTCTCCACCCCTGTTCCTCACCGGTGTAGTTCTCACCAGTGACAACCTGATACCAGTTTTGGGAGGAGCTTTAGATGTTAGAAGCACTGAAATAAAATAACATGAATCTTCTATTAATCAGGTCTATAGTTTTAGATGAATGAATTAATGACATGCCTATTCTTGGACTCCTACTGCCTCATATGGTACTTTAGGTAGGAGTTTTCATTTACACAATGGCATCACTTCTTCCCTATCTCCAGGCTCCCATGCTTTCAGTAGTCTTCCCTAACTCTGCTTCTCCAAGGGCTCCTTCCTTCTCAAATATGCTCAGGGCTTCTCACCCTTAAATACCCTCATCTCCTTACAAATAGCTTATAACTGCAGGGGTGGGGGGCACCTGGCTGGCTCAGTTGGTGGAGCATGTGACTCTTGATGTCAGGGCTTGAGTTTGAGCCCAGTGATGGGTGTGGAAATTACTTAAAAATAAAATCTTTAAAAACAAACAGCTTATAACTTAAAGAGGAAAAAAATACCTTGATAGTGGAGAAACCCATCAGACACTAACTTAAACAAGTGATCAGAATTACCATTACCAGTAATATGTCCAATGGACAGCATGTGGCTCCTGATAAGAAAACATCCTCCACATAGTATTCCTGCCCCAACAGCACAACTCTATCTAATCCTTAGTATCACAGCAACCCAATATTACATGACATTCTACAAAATAATGGTCAGAAAACATCGATATTATGAAAGACAAAGAAGGCAGAACTGTTCTATATTAATGAGACACAGTGACTCACTGTAATGTAATGTGTAAGATCTTGAATTTGCTCCTAGACCAGGAAAACTTGCTATAAAAACATGATGATGAAAATTGACAATACTTGACTAAGGGCCATGGGTTAGGTAATAGTACATCAAATAATTTCCCCGATTTTGAAATTACATTGTCTTTTGTAAGAAAATGTCCAATTCTTTTTTTTTTAAGATTTTTATTTATTTGAGAGAGAATGAGAGGCAGAGAGATCACAGAGGGAGAGGGAGAAGCAGACCTGCTGCTGAGCAGGGAGCCCAACATGGGGCTCTATTCCAGGACCCCGGAATCATGACCTGAGCCGAAGGCAGACGCTTAACGACTGAGCCACCCAGGCGCCCCGAAAGGGTCCAATTCTTAGGAAGTACATATGTTAAGTATTTAGGGGTAAAAAGGATGGTATCATTAACAGACTTTCCAATTTTTCACAACAAACTGATGGACGTGTGTGTATAGCTATGTGATCTATATGTATACATATACACACAGAGGGGAAGGATATGCAAATGAAGCAAAATAATTTTGGAAGTTTGAAATTACACCTATATAAGAAGTGATCCTCGGGACACCTGGGTGGCTCAGTCGGTTAAGCATCTGCCTTTGGCTCAGGTCATGATCCCAGGGTCCTGGGATCGAGTCCCGCATCGGGCTCCTTGCTCAGCAAGGAGCCCGCTTCTCCCTCTGCCTGCCTCTGTCTCTCTCTCTCTCTGATAAATAAATAAAATATTTTTTTTTTAAGATTTTATTTATTTATTTGAGAGAGAGAATGAGAGATAGAGAGCACGAGAGGGAAGAGGGTCAGAGGGAGAAGCAGACTCCCCGCTGAGCAGGGAGCCCGATGCGGGACTCGATCCCGGGACTCCAGGATCATGACCTGAGCCGAAGGCAGTCGCTTAACCGACTGAGCCACCCAGGCGCCCCATAAATAAAATATTTAATAAAAAAAATAAGAAGTGATCCTCCCCAAATCTTCCAGAATTGGAGTTCTGAGTTGTGGAATGAGTACACTTCTTTACCTTCTCCCCATCAAGACTCCATTAAAATGATAATAAAGGAATTAAAAAGGTACAAAAGCACAACACTGAATAAACAGAATGGGGGTTATTGAGGGACAAGAGAGGACAACAAATATCTGGTGGGCAGTTAAGAGTGGACTGATGACGGCAGATGGGAATAACCTGCAGCCAAGGGTATGTGAGAAGCAGCTGACATGACTGCCAAGTGCACAGAATGTCTTGGGTTCAGAGTCTATAGGTTCTGGAGAGGACAGGAGGGAGAAGCCGAATGGATAACCATCAAATACCTACCATCTACTCCCAAACTCCAACTCAGAACACTGCTTGTGACCACGTGGTTAATTGTCCAGCAAGGAACAGCAACAAAACTGGAGGATTTTTCTCTAAGGAGAACAATTCGGAGCTAATGGCAGCTTCCTGCCCATTCACATTGCCAGATAGTAAACAAGCCCTGTGCCCAGTGAGCCCTCTACCGTCACCAACAATCAAGATCACCAGACAGCTGAGTAAGCCTGCAACTTACAAGAAATAGAAATAGGGCGCCTGGGTGGCTCAGTTGGTTAAGCGACTGCCTTCGGCTCAGGTCATGATCCTGGAGTCCCTGGATCGAGTCCCGCATCGGGCTTCCCTGCTCAGCAGGGAGTCTGCTTCTAACCTCTGACCCTCTTCCCTCTCATGCTCTCTCTCATTCTCTCTCTCTCTCTCTCTCAAATAAATAAATAAAATCTTTAAAAAAAAAAAAAACCAAGAAATAGAAATAACTCCAGCAAAACGACAACAAAAACCACACACACACAAACCCAAAACAAAACAAAAATAACACAACAACCAACCACAAAGAAAATTCAGGGATAAGAAGCAAGCTTACAAAAACAAATCACATTTAAGAGAAATGGAAAAGAAATTGTATTCTTTAAGCTAGAACATGATGCTGTAACATCATGGAATAACTGGAATACCAAATAAACTTTTGAAATTAAAAAATACAATTACTAACATGGTAACCATCTAATGAAAAGTTGAAGTTGAAGAAATTTCCCAAATGTGCCGCTCAACACAAGGACAGGGAAAATAGGAGAAAAATGAAGACCTATAGAGACCCAATTCAGGACGTTCAATCTCCAAATACTGAGTTCCAGAGAGAAAACAGAGATACAGAGGGAGAAACTTGCCACAGAAGAAACAAGAGAACATTCCTAGGATTTCAGGAAAATACAAGGTTTACTCAGTGATATGGAAGATCAGTAGCGAAAGACTTGCACTGTCACCGTGAACTTCCTGAATAATGGCAAGACACAATGGTGCCTGGCTGCCTCAGTAAGAGGTACGTGCAACTCTTGATCTCGGCATTTTGAGTTCAAACCCCATGCTGGGGGTAGAGCTTACCTAAAAATAATAATGGGAGGACCCAAAAAGCTTCCAGGAAGAATAAACACATCACTCAAAGAGAAATAATGATCAGCCTGGTTTGAGAATTCTCAGTATTAATACCACATGTGTTTTCATCCTCAATTTTGAGTCAAGGTGATTTTCAGACTAAAATTATATAGTCTCAAAACAGAATAAAGACATTTTTAGTCAAAGCCAGGACTCAGCAGTTTACCTTTTCCATATGCTTTCAGAGAAATTTCTGGAGAATATGTTCTGGCAAAATGAGGGGGTAAGCGAGGGGAGGAACATTAAGTAGGAAACCGATGGTGCGTCTTAGCAAAGCCATGAAAGAAACCCCTGGAAAACAGCTGTGCAGGGGTCATCAGCTCAGACCGCCATAGGTGAACAGAAAGCTCCAGAGGGTAAGTGTTCTAATTTCTTAGAAACCCCAGGAGGTAACACATCAATATCCACTTTGGTTCTACAGTTAACAAAGTCCGAGCAATATGAACGCTACTGGTTGTTAGCTTTTAGAATCAACCTGGAGACCAAATCAGGGGTGCACTGTGGTTAGGGAAAAGAGTATAAATGCTATCAATGTGGTCAGTGTGAAAGGACGCAGGACGTCAGCCTGGAGGCTGGAGTAGTGACAAAAAGAGGGCATTAGCCTTGATGTCCCAGTCTTATCAAGCGCAGAGACAAAGGACACTGGCCATAGTTGATGAGCTAAGAAGCAGAGCTCTAAGCCTATTTCTATAAGTCTCAAAGGCAACTAGGAAGGTAACTACAGTCGTAATAGGACTGTATCAGGAGGAAAGGGGAGAAGGGGTGTGGGTGTGAATGAGTTAAATCCTCATCTGTGGAAGCAGAAAGTCACTAGTTATTATTGAAAGTTGGTAAGTTAAGAATTTATATAAACATATGATTTACCAACATGACACTGGGCAGAGAGTGTTAGCTCAGGGTAGAAGATGGTTGCTTTTCAGTACTAGTCCTTCTATATCATCTGAACTATGTGCATCCGTGACTTTAATTTTTTAACTGTACTTTTTTGATTTCCCAAAAACTAATTCCTCCTCTCTCTCCCCTGTTCCTTTTACAGGGACACTTATAACTTTATACTAGCTTTCTACTCTTTCTCAACTACGCATTCCTCTGCCATAGACCTGACTCGGTGCCAAACTGCCTGCTGAAAATGTTTTTTTGTTTTTTGGGGGTTTTTTTTGGAAGAGAGAGTACATGTGAGCAGGGGCGAGGCAGAGGGAGAGGGAGAGAGAGAACCCTAAGCAGGCTCCATGCCCAGCACTGAGCCCAACTTGGGGCTTGATCCCAGGACCTCAGCCAAAATCAAGAGCTGGGCGCTTAACGAACTCAGCCACCCAGGCGCCCCTGAAATTGATTTTTTTTAAGATTTTATTTATTTATTTGACAGAGAGAGAGACACAGCGAGAGAGGGAACACAAGCAGAGGGAGTGGGAGAGGGAGAAGCAGGCTTCCCGCCGAGCAGGGAGCCCGATCCTGGGCTCGATCCCAGGACCCTGAGATCATGACCTGAGCCGAAGGCAGACACTTAATGACTAAGCCACCCAGGCGCCCCTGAAATTGACTTTTAAATTAAGAATGATGTGGTCTCAGGCCTTATATCTCACTTGACCTTGTGGTGTTAACTACTTCTTGTCCTCTCTTGTGCTGGCCTCTAATATCTCAGGACCTTCCTGGTTTCTTTCTACTATTGAGAACTTTGTAAGTCTCCTTCTTAGATGCCTCCTCCCCTGCCCACCCTATTCATGCTGTTGACACAGTGTTTCACCATCGGCCCTGTTTTCTTTTTTGCTCCATATCCTCCCCTTGGAGAAAACCACTCACTCCTCTCAATCATCATTTGGACACTGATGACTCTTTTCTCCCTTTACCTCTATTCTTGAACTTTCTCTTAAATGCCAGGATGGTTCTCAATGTCCTATTAAAACTGCTTCATCTAAACATTCCATTAACATATCACACTCAACACGTTCAAAGACAAAAGATACCAAAACTTATGGGCCTAGAGGGAAATTTTTTTTTAAGATTATATTTATTTCTTTGAGGGGAGCCTGGGTGGCTCTGTCGGGTAAGTGGTCACTCTTGATCGCAGGGTCATGAGAATGAGCCCTGCATTGGGCTCCCTGCTCAGCACAGTGTCTGCTGGTCCCTCTCTCTCTGTTCCTCCCCCTGCGCGTGCACGCGTTCTCACTCTTGCTTGCACAAATGACTAAAAAATATTTTATTTGAGAGAGAGAGAGAGAGCACAAGATGGGAAGAGGCAGAGGGAGAAGGACAAGCAGACTCCTGGCTAGGTATGGAGCCTGATGCAGGGCTCAATCCCAGGACCCTGAGATCATGACCTGAGCTGAAGTCTGACACTTACTTAACTGAGCCACCCAGGGGCCCCAAGAGGGAAATTTATAGCTGTAAACACCTATATTAAAAAAAAAAGGTGTCAATAACCTAATCTTCCACCTAAAGACAATGAAAAAAGAAAAGCAAACTCAACCTAAAGCAAACAGAGGGAAGGAAATAATTAAGATTGGAATAGAATTAAATGAAAGAGAATAGAACAAATAAAGAAAAACCACTGAAATGTTGATTATTTGAAAAGATCAGCAAAATTGATAAACCTTTACTACACTGACCAAAATAAAAAGAGAGAAAGAGAGGCACGCATGGGTGGTTCCCTCAGTTAAGCATCCACTCTCATTTCAGCTCAGGTCGTGATCTAAGGGTCCCAGGATTCAGCCGTCGCTGAGCTCATGCTCAGCAGGGAGTCTGCTTGAGATTCTCTCTCTCCACACCCTCTGCTCCTCCCACCTCCCACTCTTTCTCTTTCAAATAAATAAATATTTTTTCAAAAGAGAGGGGAAGAGGGGCTCCTGGGTGGCTCAGTCATTGAGCGTCTGCCTTTGGCTCGGGTCATGATCCCAGGATCCTGGGATCAAGGCCTGCATTGGGCTCCCTGCTCAGTGCGGAGTCTGCTTCTCCCTCTCCCACTCCTCCTGCTTGTGTTCCCTCTCTCACCATGTCTCTGTCAAATAAATAAATAAAATCTTTAAAAAAAATGAAAAATAAAAAGAGAAGGAAAGAGAATTCAAATTAGTCAGGAATGAAAGAGGGGCCATCACTACTGAAATTACAGAAATAAAAATGGTTATAAAGGATTATTATCAGGGTGCCTGGGTGGCTCTGTCAGTTAAGCGTCTGCCTTCTGCTCAGGTCATGATCCCAGGGTCCCGGGATCGAGCCCCGTGTCAGACTCCCTGCTCAGTCTGCTTCTTCTTCTCCCTCTGCCCCTCCCCCCCATTTGTGAGTGCACACATGCACACTCTCTCTCAATATATAAATAAAAGCTTTCAAAAAATAAAGGAATATTATTCAACAACTGTAAGCCAACAAATTAGATAACTTAGATGAAACAAATTCCCAGAGAAACACAAACTACTGAAACTGACTCAAAAAGAAATAGAAAAGCTTAATAGAGGTGTAAGGAAGAAATTAGATTAATTAAAAACATCCTACAAAGAAAATCCCAGGCCCAGATGGCTTCACCGGAGAATTCTACTCAATATATAAAGAAATATTACCAATCCTTTGCAACCTTTTCTAAAAACAGAATAGAAAAGAACACTTTCAACTCATTCCATGAAACCAGTATTACCTAGATATCAAAGCTAGACAAAAACATCTCAAGAAAACTACAGATCAATATCTTTTACGAATATTGATGCCAAAACCCTCAACAAAACACTAGCAAATTGAATCTAGCAATATATAAAAATGATTATACACTACAACCAAGTGGGATTTATCCCAGGAATGTAAGATTGATTTAACATCTGAAAATCAGTCTAATACACCACATTAATAGAACCAATGACAAAAACCAAGTGATCGTGTCTATTGATGCAGAAAAAGCAGCTCACAAAAATCCAACACACCTTTGTGGTTAAAACATTCAACAAAATAGGAATATAAGGGGACTTCCTCAACCTGATAAAGGACATTTGTGAAAAACCCACAGCTAACATACTCAGTAGTGAAAGGCTGGATGCTTTCCACCTAAGACCAGGAACAAGACAAGGATTCTCACTCACCACTTCTACTCAACATTGTACTTGAGGTTCTACACATGGTACTAAGGAAAGGAAAAGAAATAAAAGACATCCCTATCACAAAGGAAAAAATAAAACTATCTGTATTTGTAGATGACATGATCTTGTATACAGAAAATCCTAAGGAATCCAAGAAAAAAGCTATTCCAAGTAGTAAGTTCAGCAAGGCTGCAAGGTGTAAGATCAATATGGAAAATCAATTACATTCTATATACTAGCAATGTACCACATGAAAAATCAAAATAAAAAAAAAACAATCTATAACAGCATCAAAAATAAGAAAACTCTTAGGTCTAAAAGAGAAATGAAAGACTTGTACATTGAAAACTAAAAGGCATGGTTGAAAGAAATCATAAATCTAAGTAAGTGCAAAGACATCCCATTGTGTATGGATTGGAAGACTTAATATTGTTAAAACAATACTCCCCCAAATGACCTACAGATTCCATGCAATGCCTATCAGAATCACAGCTGATTTCTTTGTAGAAAATGACAAGCTGATCCTAAAATTCTTATGGAAAGGCAAGTTACCAGAAGCCAACACAACCTTGAAAAGAAAACAACGTTGGAGGACAACAGTTCCCAATTTTGAAACTTACTATGAAGCTATAGCATGGTACTGCCATAAAGATAGACATGTAGATCCATGGAATACAAGTGAGAGTCAAGAAATAAACTCTTACATTTATGGCCAACTGATTTTCAACAATGGTGCCAAGACGTCTGAATGGCGGAGAAATGGTCTTTTCATTAAGTGGTTTTAGGACAATTGGATATTTATCTGACAAGGAATAAACTTCAACCCCCTCCTTATGACATATACAAAAACTAACTCAAAATGGATCTAAGACCTAAATGTAAGAACTGCAACTTTCTTCTTAGAAGAAAACATAGGAGTAAACCTTCCACCTTTGGAGTAGACCACTGTTTCCAGATAGGACACCAAAACATGCTATTTGGTCTACATCAAAGGAAAAATTGATCAACTGGATACCTCAAAATCATGAACTTGATGGTATTGCTTAGAGCACAAAGGAGACTCTAGAGAAAGACAGCAATGAAAGAGGTTCTTGTATTTCTCTCCTCCCACAGATGCACTGAGTACACAGCTCACACAGACCAATTCCCTCCAAAATTCAGAAACTAGTTGAGTGATTCCTACATAGTTGGCAACTGAGGAAATGCCGACATGGAAATAAGTAATCGGGAAAGGCTGAGACATGCTCTCAGCATAAATCCTACCCCAGCACAACGTCATGCTATTGGGAGGGAATCCCCAACTTGCAGCTTCTCCCTGAGGAGGGAGAGGTTTGGACCACACATCCAATGCTCCAACTTTTAAAGCTGCTGCTTGAAGGATGGACCCCCAATGGGGGGTTGATATCCACAATATACAAGGAACTCCCACAACTCAATAGCAAAAAAAAAAAAAAAAAAAAAGAATAACCCAATTAAAAAATGGGCCAAGGACCTGGACATTTTCCCAAAGAGCTAAAAATGGCCAACAAGTCTAGGAAAAGGTGCTCAACATCACTCATCACCAGGGAAACGCAAATCAAAACCACACAGACAATTCCTGGCATCAGGGATGCCCTGGAAGCTGCATTTTCACAAACTCCCAGAGTGTGTTCTGTGCAGATGCGTCTGGAAACCGCTGAGTTAAAGCTGGTGGAGCGACGTAGACTGGAACCCAGGGTAAGTACTGAGTAGTCTACACCGACGACCGGTGCGTGGAGCTGGAAAAGGAGCGGCCCCTAGAGCCTCAGCGTCACCATCTGGCAGAAGTCAGGGCTGGCTGCTCATCTGGGGCTCACCGAAGTGCATCCGAAGGTCAGGCTCCAAAACCCCGGGGCAAAGGAGCGCGACGTGAACAAGCAGCAGGACCAACAGCAGCAGTAACCCCCCACAGCCACTACCGCCAGCCCACGGAGTCACCCCCAGTGCTCTGCCAGCCTCCCGGGAGCCACCTCCCTGAGGCCCCTAAGCACTTCTCTGCCGCAGTGCCCCACCCTCCCTTATGGGCTGGGGGCCTGGGGACTCAGAAGCTGGGAATAGGGCTCCTGTGAGGCCAAGGAGGCCTGAGTCCTAGCCCTGCCAATGACCTTCTGGGTAACCTTGGACAAGTCGCCCACCCAGTCCTCGCCTCCCTGTAGCCCATCCATGCAGTGAGCCAGTTGGATAAGGATCTTCTCAGCTCCTGTGTTCTAGGCCTCAGCGAGGTAAGGAAGCCCAGTGTGGGAGGTTTCAATCCGCAGAGGGCTAGGTGAGGGGCCGTGATAGGCCCGCAGGCCCCACTTCCTCCTCCAAAGGTTCAGGGGTGGGAGGCCACGGTAGGGACTGGACTGACCATGAAGAAAGGAGACAGAGCTGAGAGAAGATGGAATGCTTGCAGCCCCTGACCTGAGAGGGAGCAACATGGTCCATTCCCACCTGCTTCTTCGTGCAGCCTCACCTCGCCCTGCCCTCATTGCAAATTGCCCTAGCACCCTCTCCAAGCTGGACAGAAAGCACAAAGCCAGAGTGGGCCAGAGCAATAGGTTCTGAGGACTGCCCCCTCTGGGTTGCAGAGTTATATCCCCCCACTAGCATACTCAGTGGGGCCTCCCCATGGGGGGAGCCTGGAGAGAGCTAGAAGGGCAAAGTCCCCCTGCCCAGGCCCAGGGAGTATAAACCCAGAGGACTTTCTCTGGACCCAGCAGAGCTCACAGCTACCCAGGGTTTTACATAGGGTGGAAGCTCTCCACAGCTTCAAGAATAAGTTGTTTTTCTTCTCTTAAAAAAAAAAAAACAAAAACACAGTCAATTATCACCTTTCAGCTGTTAGGATGTCTACTAGCAAAGAGAAGAGAGGAGTGTTGGTGAGGATGTGAAGAAAACTGGGTGGAAACGTACACTGGAACAGCCATTGTGAAAAGCAGCATGGAGGATCCTCAAAAGCTTACAAGGTGAACGGCCCCGTGATCCAGCACCCCCACGTACAGCTGTCGATGAAGAAGAAATGAAATCACAACATTTGTATTCTCATCAGACCCCTATGAGGCAGGGCGCCCGGCTGGCTCAGTCAGTGGAGCGCACAACTCTTCATCTTGGGGTTGTCAGCTCAAGCCCCACGCTGGTGTAGAGGTTACTTAAAATCTTTTTAAAAATGCACGAAGCTTCCAATTTCTCCACATACCCACCAACATTTATTATCTGACCTTCAAAATACACTTGTTACTCGTGGGTGGAAACAATCCAGAAAAGATCCCTAGTCCATTCCATGTTGTCTCCTTTGGGGCTGGTATCAGGCTGTCTGTATCTCATTAACTGCATTATCTATAAAAAGGGATAACAAAGGTACCTGTATCACAGGCTTCTATGATGACATACTTTCCTTAGGGCACTGCCCGGCCATAATAAATGCTCAAAAACCATGAGCTATTATCACTACTCTTATCTATGAAAAAGTGTGTTGCCTTTTCACTGCATTTCTTACCGTAAATCTACTAACTTTTGAGTCATGTACAGGTTGCCCATAGCATTTCCAGTTTGTGACGGTGGTAAGCAGGAATACTTGTCCGCTTTTTTTTTTTTTTAAGATTTTATTTATTTGAGAGAGAGAGAATGAGAGATAGGAGCACGAGAGGGAAGAGAGTCAGAGGGAGAAGCAGACTCCCCGCTGAGCAGGGAGCCCGATGCGGGACTTGATCCCGGGACTCCAGGATCATGACCTGAGCCGAAGGCAGTCGCTTAACCAACTGAGCCACCCAGGCGCCCTTGTCCGCTGCTCCTGGTGTAGCTTTACATTTGGAGAAACGGTCCATTAAAACAGGACGCCTGGCCTCTCTCTGCTCCTCTGCTAAGGGCAGTGACTGATCTGTTGGTAAAGTGGGAGAAGGGACTGTCCCTCTTGACCCAATGTTTCCTCTCAGTCTTCAGGCACTTCCTGCCTACAGAGGGCATACAGTCCGCTTGGCTTCTCCCTGCCCCCACCGCAACTCCCAGAGGGGCCTGAAGTCATTCAGTTCAGCCAGGGCCTCGGAGTGGGGGTATACTTCTCATTCCGTCCACTCAGTAACATAAAGCTCATAATCTAAGCCATTTCCTCCAAGCCAGGCCTAACCAGTCATTACAATGATACTTCATTCTCCTCTGCCTTACTCCTGGGTCTGTCACTTAATCAGTTTTAAACTTGAGTGGGAGATGGAAGAGAAGGAGGTTATGATCAATCCCTCTCAAACTAACACACCTCTTTTTGTCATACTCAAGACTATAAAGTTTTAAATTCTATCACCTACATCATCTTTAAGGCTTACCAACTTATAAAAGAATAAACATGTGAGAAACACACATAAAAGAGGAAAAATGCACTAACATGTTAGAGGCAGATTGTATCTGTTAACTATTGCTTGTGTAACTAACTAGTCCCAAACTGATTGTCTTAAAAGAACAATCTACAGGATCACCTGGCTGGCTTAGTCGGTAGAACATGCAACTCTTGATCTCAGGGTCATGAATTCGAGCCCTACATTGGATGTAGAGACGACTTAATCTTTTTTTAAAAAGAAAAAGAACAATCTACATTTAGCTCAGTATTCTATGGGTCAGCAGTTTGGGCTGGGCTCAAGAGGGAAATTTTTTTTTTCTTTAAAGATTTTATTTATTTATTTGACAGAGAGAGACACAGCAAGAGAGGGAACACAAGCAGGGGGAGTGGGAGAGGGAGAAGCAGGCTTCCCGCTGAGCAGAGAGCCCGATGCGGGGCTAGATCCCAGGACTCTGGGATCATGACCTGAGCCGAAGGCAGATGCTTAACGACTGAGCCACCCAGGCGCCCCAAGAGGGAACTTCTGAGGCAGTCTTGGCTGGGTTCATTCATGGTGGCCACCGGGTTGGCTGGGGGTTCCTTGGTCTTGGGAGCCTCCGCTAGGACAACTTGTCTCTACTCTTTTGTCTCCTCCAGCAGACTAGTCCTGGCTAGATCACATGGTGGTGAAAGGGTTCCAAGAGCCAGAAAAAAACAAAGCTGTAAGACCTCGTTCATTCTATGCCCAGAATTTTGTGTATCCTTACACTACATTCTATTTCTCCATGCAGGTCATTTGGCCAGTCCAGACGCAAGGGGGAAGTAGACTTCACTGCTGGGTGGGCAGAGTTACAGAGTATTGTGGACATTTTTGCAATCTACCACAGCTGTACAGCAGAATAAAAACAAATCTGTAGCAATATGGAGCTTTACTTGTGTAACAGCATCATCTGAATTTAGCTAGACAAAACAGGTCTTCATTTAGTATTGTTCTAGTAAATAAGCCACAGGGCACCTGGTTGGCTCCATCGTTAGTGTATGTGACTCTTGATCTCGCGGTTGTGAGTTCAAGCCTCATGTTGGGGGTAGACATTACTTAAACAATAAAATCTTTATGAAAAATTAAAGTATATACGCCAGTAACAAAAAGTTACCATTACATTGTGAGAACTATGTGGAGGTAGTCAAAGTTTAAATTACAAGAAAAAAGTCATATGCTAAATTTTGAAGTAGAAACCTCCTATGAAAATCCAGAGACCAATAGGTGTAAAACTCAATACCCAAGGTCAACAAAATTTTTAGTCCATCATGCAACCTTGGGTTAGTGAGACATTCTATTTTTTTTTTTTAAGACTTTATTTATTTGTCAGAGAGAGAGAGAGAGAATGAGTGGTGGGGGGAGGAGCAGAGGGAGAAGCAGGCTCCCCGCTGAGCAAGGAGCCTGATGTGGGGCTCGATCCCAGGACCCTGAGATCATGACCTGAGCTGAAGGCAGACGCTTAACTGACTGAGCCACCCAGGCATCCCAAAAGTGAGACATTCTACAATACAAATGATGTGGGAGATGAAGGCCCAAAATCATACCTTGGCAGACCGTAAATTTAAAATTAGAATATTAAAAATATTTAACAATTTTTTATAATTATAAAAATGACTCATTTCTGAAAGACTGGCTAGGATATTTTTGTCACCAAAAAGTCATTCTCTACTAAAAAAATTTTTTGCCTAAAAGTTCTGTTCTTTAGAAAGAACAAGTATTATTTAACTTGTTATTCCTACATATGTCATGAACTTATCTTCCTTTTTCCTCACTTTTAGTCTCTATTTCATAAACTTATAATTGTGTATTCTGTGATACCATTTTGTCATTAGCTCAATTGTTATCAGTATCTTTTTTTTTTAAGATTTTATTTGAGAGAGACAGAGAGCATGAGAGAGAGAGCACAAGGAAGGGGGAAGGACAGATGGAGAGGGAGAAGCAGGTTCCCTCCTTGAGCAACGTGCCTGACTCGGGCCTTGATCCCAGGACCCTGAGATCATGACCTGAGCCAAAGGCAGATGCTTAACTGACTGAGACACCCAGGCACCCCTGTTATCAGTATCTTAATAGTATTTTTATATTCTGGTTTCCTGATATTCCCATCTGTGCCATTAATGGCCTAGATTATCAGATTTTTATTAATTTCCCTCCAACTCTCAGATTTATGCCTAGTTTTCTAAAATCCTCTCTAGTACATTAGATGCAGAAAAATCCATCTTCCCCAAATATTTGTTCTCAAATGTTTCACTGTTACACAAAGGTAGTTATCTCATTATGAAAAAAAAATAAAGAAAATACCTAAAGGGGGCACCTGTGTGGTTCAGTTGGTTGGGCATCCAACTCTTGGTTTCAGCTCGGGTCATCATCTCAGGGTCATGAGGTCGAGCCCCACGTAGGACTCCATACTTAGTGGGGAGTGTGCTTGGGGTTCTCGCTCTCCCTCTGCCCCTCTCCCCACTCGTGCACTCCTTCTCTCTCAAATCTTTTTTTTTAAACATCTAATGAAAAACAGTTATTCTGAATTGAAGGCAACTCTATAAATTTTGATTAGCATATAGCTTCTAAGTGCCTCTGGTACAATCTAAGACTATGTATTTCCTTTTGACATCACAGCAACTTTGTTTCAGCTCAACTACAAGTATTCTGTTTGGCTTAATTAGAACTTTGATGAACGATTTGGTTTTGATCAAGCATCAAATGATACTGTTCAACATTTTCCAACTTCTTAAAAATAATTTTTTATTTTTTATTTGATCACTTACCTGGAAAAAAAAAACACCCAGCCCTCAACCTCTGTTGAAGCATATCTCAGTTGAGTGCATGTCCTTTTTGAGATCATCCATGTAAATGTGGGTATCAATGTCTCCTTAGGAGAATGACTACCTTGTACACTAGTTTCAGTAAAAGCCAATTAAGATCAGTAAGTTCAAGTCTGAGATCTTTGATTAGCTGCACATGTACTTTAGTCACAGATTTTTAAAAATTTATTTGAGAGAGAGAGAGAACACAAGCAGTGGGGACAGGCAGAGGGAGAGGGAGAAGCAGGCTCCCCATTGAGCAGGGAGCCCGACACGGGGCTCGATCCCAAGACTCTGGGATCATGACCTGAGCCGAAGGCAGACATTTAACCATCTGAGCCATCCAGGTGCCCTTTAGTCACAGACCTAGAAGGTACCCTAGGGGCGCCTGGGTGGCTCAGTCAGTTAAGCATCTGCCTTCAGCCCAGGTCATCATCCCAGGCTCCTGGGATTGAGCCCTGTGCTGGGCTCCCTGTTCAGCCGGGAGCCTGCTTCTCCCTCTCCCTTTGCTGCTCCCCCTGCTTGTTCACGCGCGCACTGTCAAATAAATAAAATCTTAAAAAAAAAAAAAGATAAAAGGTACCCTAAAGTTCATCGTATTGGTTAAAATGCATTTGGCTGCAAAATAATTGTACCAAAGCTTCCTAAAGGCCTATGGCCTTATGATAGGCTATGTCTGCCACAGCTCTGGCATTAAGTCCTCACATGACAGGGTGTCCACAGTGAACAAGGAAAAGGAGCTCTGCTTACATGGCCTGCTTCTTTCATGGGTTGCTGGGGTGGGGGAAGCCAATCTTTCCTAGAGGGCTCCTATCATTTCCCTTCTACCCAATTGGCCAGAATGGGTCATATGGTCAATTCTGGTCAATTCTGACTGCAAAGGAAGCTGGATTAAGTGAGGATTTGGCATTTTCAGCCTCTATAAGGAGATAGGCAAGGAAGGGGGAGGTTGGGAATGGCAGTCAGCTAGGCAGCCAGAAGTCTGCCAAAATCCAACTCCCTGGTTCTACAGATGATGAAAATGGGTCTAGAGAAGGGATGTTGACTTGTACCACTTCAGTGTTATGGCCAGAATCTGGAAACTTTACCTTCTTATTGTGCAGTTCTGAGCATCCCCCACTAGCCACACTGCTTCTTCAAAGGTACCATATCCTTGCCTTAGACAAGGCAGTTAATAACATGCAATTAATTCAGCAACGTATCAATGGCCAGGAACTGCAATATATATATTGCATGCACTGAGCACTGTGCAGGATATACAAAGATAAACAAGAAATGGTTACTCCCTTCAAAATCTGAATGATCTCCAATATTCCAGATTCTCAGATAACATAATCACAAAATAATTTTCTAAACAAAAGGACTACAGTACCCCATTCCAAGCTAAAGTTTGCAAAATACATGTATATCAGAAAAAGCACTACTGGCTTATATAATTATCTAAGGCAAAGAGCAGCCTGTGGGCCAAACCCAGCCCCCTGTTTGGAGACAAATGAAGTTTTATTGGAACACACCCATACCCTTTTGTTTACATATCTTCTATGACTGCTTTCCCATTACAGTGACAGAGTAGTTGTAACAGAATTAAATAGTTGCGATGGAAACTGTCTAAGCCTACGAAGTCTAGCATATTCACTACTGGACCGTTTCCCAACCCGTTATCCAAGGAGAATGAATACTGTGTTCTCTTCGGTGGCACATATACTAGGGAGAAAAAATACGGACATAAAATATTAAATACCAGGTATTTATATCAAGTTCTCCAAATATTTTACCTGCATTTGACTCTCTGGTTCTTGGCTTCCTACAAATTCAGTGGACAGTAAATCAACATCAGTAATTCAAGACCTTGATCCCTTGTGTTACTGTTGCCTTGAAAACATTAAAAGAATACTTCAACTAACAGATGTTTATTTTTGGTTCAGAGATAACTAACTCATTCTGTTCAAGGTGATCAAGGTTGGACTTGCTTGGCTTAGATGAAATTCATGGGATGATCTTCCATACATAGATGAGAATCCAAACTGACACACAAGGTTTTATTTAGAATTAAACTTTAATTTGTTTCAATAGAATTTACTCACATATGGGCTACTTGGGTGGCTCAGTCGGTTGGGCATCTGACTCTTCATTTCACCTGGGGTTGTGATCTCGGGGGTCTGAGATGAAGCTCAGCTCGGAGTCAGCTTGGGGTTCTTTCTGCATCTCCCTCTGCCCCTCCTGCTCATGCTCGCTTCCTACCTCTCTCTCCCTCTAAAATAAATAAACTTTTAAAATTAAAAAAAAAGGATTTGGGGCACCTGGGTGGCTCAGTCGGTTGGGCATTTGCCTTTCGCTCAGATCATGATCTCAGGGTCCTGGGATCAAGCCCCACGTGGAGCTCCCTGCTTGGTGGGGCGTCGGCCTCTCCCCCAGCCCATCCCCCTACTCGTGTGCTCCCTTGCTCTAATAAAATCTTCAAAAGAATAAAAGCAAAAGCCAAGCCTATTAAAAAAAGGATTTACTCGCTCTAGCTGCCATCTTGCATCCCCGAGTGTGTGCACCTAATCTCAGCTGGTCCGCCCGAGACCCCCTGGGCGCCAACCCTATTTCCCCGTGCAGTCCCATTTCCGCTCCAACAAGATGAAAGAAACTATCACAAACCAGGAGAAACTCGCCAAAGTGCAAGCACAAGTGCGCATTGGTGGGAAAGGAACTGCTCGCCAAAAGAAGGTGGTGGTTCAGAGAATGGCTACAGCAGATGATAAAAAAACTTCAGTTCTCCTGAAAGAAGTTAGGGGTAAACAATATCTCTGGTATTGAAGAAGTGAATATGTTCACAAACCAAGGACCAGTGATCCACTTTAACAACCCAAAGTTCAGGCATCGCTGGCAGCGAACACTTTCACCATTCCAGGCCATGCTGAGACAAAGCAGCTGACAGAAATGCCACCCAGTAAAACCAACTTGGTGCAGACAGTCTGACTAGTTTAAGAAGACTGGCTGAAGCTCTGCCCAATCTGTGGCTGGAAAAGCACCACTTGCCACCGGAGAGGAGGAGGATGATGAAGTTCCAGATCTTGTGGAGAATTTTGATGAAGCTTCCAAGAATGAAGCAAACTGAATTGAATCAACTTCTGAAGAAGATAAAACTTGAAGAAGTTACTGGGAGCTGCTATTTTATATTATGACTGCTTTTTAAAATTTTGTTCATGGATCTGATAAAATCTAGATCTCTAATACTTTTAAGCCCAAGCCCTTTGGACACTGCAGCTCTTTTCAGTTTTTGCTTATACACAATTCATTCGTTGCAGCTAATTAAGCTGAAGAAGCCTGGGAATAAAGTTTGAAACAAGGTTAATAAAGTCCTTTGCCGAGGGGGAAAAAAAAAGATTTACTCATGTATGATTGTGTGAAGCAAGTAAACTGAGGGAAGTCAAATGCAGCTGATCCCAATTTGCTTCCTGATCTCTTCCAAGACCCTTGCAAGTCCCCATTCCTCCTGATGCTTGAATATCCATCCACAAATGCTTGCCAGTGCCCGAGATGCAGGTTTCAGCCGCCACTCCATCCATCCCTCCCTCCACTCTGCCCCGTGTTTATGACATCATTATCCCCCCAGCCAACCAGAGGTTACACAAGCTTCAGCTCACATTCTGACTTTACCACCCCTTGAAACTGGGCACATTTTTGAACTATCTGTAGCTTCAGTTTCCTCTTCTATACCATGGGAAGGATATATTTATGCCATTTAGGATTAGTAAAAAATTAAAGGAGACATGGAGTATAAAGTGCTTGGCATACAGCTGGTATCAAAGATTACTTCTCCTGGGCGCCTGGCTGGCTCAGTCAGTAGAGCAGGCAACTCTTGATCTCAGGGTCGTGAGTTTGAGCCCCACGTTGGGCATAGAGATTACTTTAAAAAATTACTTCTTCCATACACTTTCAAAGCATTAGTCATCTATGTTTCTTCCCTGGATTTCACCCTCCTCATCTACCCGGTCATTAAGTCCTGACAATTCAGATTCTGCAGCAGGCTTTGAATCGGATGCATCTTTTCCATCAGTGTGGCCACTGCCTTGCTTCTTCTCTAAATGGCTACAATTACCCCTTATTTTTTCTTCCTTCCTCTGATTGCTTCTTGAGCCGTCTTACTGTACTTTTGCTTAGAATTTTTTTTTTTTTACATAAAATCTCATTCTTATTTTGTTACGTTTGTTGATCAAAGCTATTCAGTCATGATCGGCAAGGCCGTGGCTACCTCTCCAAGCCCATCCTCTGCTGCCCATAGGGCCTTCGCACTTCCGGTTCCCACTACCTGGATCTACGGTGTTGTCAAGTGTAATGCAGGTAATACAGGATTTAGCCCCAGGTGGACTGACTTAAACTCAACCATCGTCTACCACCTTCCCTGTGAACACACCTCATGATCTGATCTCTTTACTCCACCTTCCTCTGTCAACATTCTACTCATACCTAAAGGCTAGCTCCAAAGCAACCTGCTCCCCCTTTCTCTTCTGACCCCCAACCCATGGTCAAGCTTCCTGTGGACTCTGACCAAAAAGCAGTCTTTCTTTTCAGAGGGAACATGTTGAGCTGTATACAGCAATCGTCCACACCAGGGATTTTCCCACTTTTTTGCCACGTGGATTTAGTTGAATATTAATTACCTATGGCCCCATTGCACATAATATATATTCCTTTCATCTGTGTGAAAACTGGCAGGAATATTGATAGGCAGTCATATATAATAGGAAAGATCACCATTTCATAGGGAGAAGTATCAAATCCATGTTTGGTCACTGTATCTTTTTTTTTTTTTTTTTTAAGTATAGATCCACACCGGTGTGGGGCTTGAACTCACAACCCTGAGATCAAGAGTCGCATGCTCTACCGATTGAGCCTGGCACCCCAAGTCATTCTATCAGCTTTTGTTGTGTAACCAACAATCCTCAAATCTTCATCGTTTTTAAAAAGATGAGCTTCTATTTTTTCTCACAATTCTGTGGAGCTGCTGGATAGCTGTGGTGGGGCTGGCTCAACTGGATGTCTGCAATCAGCCAGAAGTTCTGTTCAACGGGAGGGCCTAGGATGGCTGTACGTGTCTGGCTGTTGTCAGAGTAGCTTGGGTAACAGGCATCAGCGGGGCAATCCCAGCCCTGCTCTCCATGTTGGCTTCTCTACCACTAGGCTAGCCCAAGCTTCTTCCCACGGTAGACTCATGGTTCCAAAGAGCAGCAGAGGATAAGCCTTTCGAGCCTCTGATTGTTTCTCTGCTTATGTCCCATAGGGCCCAGCAACTCACAAGGCCTAGAGTCAATGTGGATCAAAGGAGATAATGTTCTTTTGGTGCCAATACTCCAACAATCTAGCCCAGCCACTTAACTGGTTATGTGACATTAGTCAAGTCATTTACCCCACTGAACCTGAGTTTCTTTAATCACTAAAATACATGTACTATTTCTATCAGGGGACGCCTGGCTGGCGCAGTCGGTGGAGCATGTGACTCTTGAACTTGGGGTGGTAAAGGTCCAGCCCCATGCTGGGTGTAGAGCTTACTTTTAAAAAAGTTAAAAAATAAATAAACTTAAAAAAATTTTTTTAAGTAATCTCTACACCCAATGTGGGTCTTGAACTCACAACCCCGAGATCAAGAGTTGCATGCCCTTTCAACTGAGTGAGCCAGGTGCCCCAATAAAATTTAAAAATTAACTATATCCAAGTCCTTGTAAATATGAATAGTTCAATTCTTTACCAGGATTTACATGTTAATTCTTTCTCTAGAAGTGCTTTATTCCTGTGCCTTACACTTAAACACTTTCTTAGGCTACTTTATTAGGACCTATGGTGGATATAAACAAAGGGTGTCAATAAATATGTTTTTTCTTTAAAGATTTTATTTATTTGTCAGAAAGAGACAGAGAGCAGAAGTGGGGGAGCGGGAGAGGGAGAAGCAGGCTTCCCACTAAACAGGAGCCCGATGCAGGGCTCGATCCCAGGACCCCAGGATCATGACCTGAGCCGAAGGCAGACACTTAACTGACTGAGCACACTCAGGCGCCCCTAAGTATCTATTTTTATAAATGAAATGATTGCTCTGAGATATGGACTGGTTTAAATATGGCCTTTATCAAAGATATTTTCCATTTTACCATCTTTTTCTTCTAATTTTGAAATTTACCTTCATGGTAGAAAAATGTAAGTATAAAGAGCAAAGTAAAATTAGCTGAAATCCCATTTGTGAAAGAAGCACTCAACATCTCAGACTCCAGTTCAACCTTGTTTTCTGTGAATATTTTCCTATAGATTTCAATCTTGTTAACAGCTTTTAAGTTAAAATGTCTTCTAACAAGAGCAAATGGATTTAACTATTCCCCACTTTAAAAACTTATTAAAAACATTTGTGTGTTGAAATAAAAACAAACTTACTGACATACCATTTAATTTTTGTTAATAGGGCTCCAGGAATGGTGACAGAGATCACCAGGAGACAGAAAAAACATACTTGGTTGGCAGCTAACAAGAAGTCATAGCCATAAAACTCATAGTTACTGACAAGTTATAAATAAGTATGCCCTATTTTCTTTCTTTAAAAAAAATTCCTCATATAATCAAAAACATTTCCTTTACTTGACTCATTACAAGGGCCTTTAGCCAAGAGTACCTCTTGCATTCAAGAGAGAAAAGCAGCTTCACTTTTCATAAGAGATTAAAAAGAAAACAACAGGCTATATTCTATTCTTTCAGCAATTTTAGTTTTTTCAAGTGCACCTATTTCAGCTCTTGGTTGTCCTGATCACTTTCCAATGCACTTTCTTAGTGAACTGTTACCAAGTGCATCGGTCTGTCCTTGGGGTCTTTTGCATTTAAAATTGCTACAAATACACATGAGCCACACAAATCCAATTCAAATGGTCTCAATTTACCAGATTTCTACTTCATTACAGAAACTTTCCACATGGTTAAAAAAAAGTGTTATGGGCAAAAAGAACTTTAATTACAAATCCATCATTGAGGTAGTGACCCACTACTTATCTAACAAGACAATAGCAGAGGCATTACATTTGTTACTTACGGGAAGGGAAGATTTAATGAAAGAAGAGGAGGAAGGACTAGTAAGTGAATTCTAACCTTTGTATTGTGAGATTCCAGGTCATCTCTCTATATCGTCTATGTCAATAAGCATCTTTTTGCTATCAATTCTCAAAAGTAAGCCAGTGAGTGAAGACTACTCAATTTCAGTGTAATAATCATCACAGAATGAGTCCAAGGAGTTCAGACAGGCTAACGTGTAGGATCATAAGTCAGATTGATTTTAGAAAGCATGGAGAAAAAATTGGGGTGGGGGGTGGCCACCATATGTATTATTTGGATGGGGCAAAGTTAGGCATAAACTTCCATAACACAAAGACATTTGCCAAATACTCACCAAATCTTGACTTTAAGTTAATCAATTTCCCCCATCAAGGGATCTGTGAAGAAGCGAGGAACATTCCCCAAAGCTTTTGTGCATTGTTGTTTTTAAAAACCAGTTTGAAGTGAAAACCCATATGCTATTTCCTTCCTCCAAGTTTTAATTCCATCCAAAATATACCTGATTTGTTTCATTCTCTGGAGCTTTTTGGTAGGTTTTCCCCCTCCTATTTTGTCATGCGTTTTTGGTTCTCTTTTGAAGGATCACTTTATGATGAGCCTACTTAGCAACAGGGTATGTGAACTCCTGCTCAACTATACTTGCTCAAAAACCAGGACCTCCATGATTCCGATTTTTGGGTTATGTTGGTATTTGTTTTATGGACCAGTTTTTTGGACCCATTTTTACAAATTTTGTATTTGAAAAGAATATGTACTTTACCCCTACTGAGTGTACTATTTCTATTAGATCAAATGTGATTGCATGGTTCAAATTGTCTGTATCCTTTTTTTTTTTTAAAGATTTTATTTATTTATTTGACAGAGAGACAGCTAGAGAGGGAACACAAGCAGGGGGAGTGGGAGAGGGAGAAGCAGGCTTCCCGAGGAGCAGGGAGCCCGATGTGGGGCTCAATCTCAGGATCCTGGGATCATGACCTGAGCCGAAGGCAGACGCTTAACGACTGAGCCACCCAGGCGCCCCCAAATTGTCTGTATCCTTAATGATTTTTATCTTGATATATTAAACTAGAATAATATCTCCCACTATGCATTTGGATTTGGCTATGAGCCTCTTATTTCTGTCAATTTTTGGTTTATGTATTTGGATTCTATTAATAAATGCATATAAATTATAGTGATGACTCCTTAGCATACCAAAACTTATAAAGATCATTTTAAAAAAAACCTTTGGGGGACAGCTGGCTGGCTCCGTTGGTAGAGCATGTGACTCTTAATTTCAAGGTCAGGAGTTCAAGCTCCACACAGGGCATGGAGCCCACTTAAATCTTTGGAAAGGTGTTTTTGTTTTGTTTTTTGGGTTTTTTTGCATTGTACTCTGTTCTGTGAGTTTAGATCTCTTGGCTCACAACTACACCATAGATAATAAATGTATTCCAGATCAAATCTATATTGCTAGAACAAGGATCATTTTGGGGAGGTGCTCCTCCCTCAGTAAATCCAGGTGTTTCTAAACCTGCTAACTGTAGTCTCTCCTTCCCCTTGTCCACACCTGGGAGTCTGACGGAGAGGCAAATGGCCCCAGCTGGGGTAAAGTTCCTCTCCATACTTTTTGGATGGCAATTGAAGAGGAAGTTTCCCTCCCTGCTAGTCAAAACACTGTACAGATGGGTCGCTAGGACTTCTCTGTCCAGTAGTTCCTTTTGTGAAGAACTCATTCTCATAGCAGGAAGAGAGCAGCAACATAAGGGTGCACGTGCACATGCGTGTGTGCGGGTGGGAAGGCCCACCTCACTCAGGTCTATGTGTCCGTGAATCTAGTTCCACTGTTGCTTGGTTACAGGAGATGAATTTCTGCTCCACCTCTCCCCCGCCCCCCCACAGTAAGGTAGTTTGTCGGGCTCCACACTCAGTGCAGAGTCAGCTTGGGATTCTCTCTCTCCCTCTCCCTCTGCCTCACGCCCGCCCTCCCCGCCACTCAAGCACACCATCTCTCTAAATCAAGAAATAACATCTTAAAAAATTTTTTTTTCTTTTTAACACACAATAGCAAAATCAAGAATAAGTTACTAAAGGAAATAAAGAAGACTCCTTGATAAATGTGTGGTAAAAAGATATTTTCTTATTCTTATCTATGGTCATGGTATATGACCACAGATTTATGAGCTTGGTTTTCATATTCTAATGATTCTTGCTTATAATCCCATTCTCCCTGCCATTTTTTGAGAAGCCTTCTATTTTATCTCAATTCAAGAGAAAGGAGATCCAGAGAAGCAAGTTGCTAAACTAGAGCTAGAGTGGAGTATTGCTTTGAGTTTAGTCAAATACATGACCTGGAGTGGCTTCTAAACCTGGTCATTTCCATCCATTTAGTCCTTTTAAGTAAACTGAAACCACTGAAATACAGGTAATTTGTTATTTATAGTCCATTTAAAGCAACACCTGAATTAAGTTATTCAAATCTTAAATGTATGAAATCAAACTTTTTTCTTTTTGTGTGAACTTTCAGATACAGGCACACTTTTTTTTTTTTTTTTTTAAGTAACCTCTACGCCCAGCATAGGGCTCAAACTCCCAACTCCAAGATTAAGAGTCTCATGCTCCACCTACTGAGCCACCCAGGCACCCCAGGTACACCTTGTTTTATTGTGCTTCACTTTATTTTGTTTAGCAGAAATTGCATTTTGTTTTTGTTTCTTTTACAACTTGCACTTTTTTGGCAACCCTCCATCAATCAAGCTTATCAGTGCGATTTTTCCAATAGCATTTTTCTCTTTGTGTCTATTACGTTTGGTATTTGTAGCAATATTTTTAACTTCCACTATCACATTTTCAATGGTAGTCTATGTTGAATGATTACAAAGTTCAGATGATGTTCAGCAATGTTTAGCAATAATTAAGTATGCACATGGTTTTTTTTAGACCTAATGCCATTACACACTTAACAGATGACCATATAGTATAAATTTAACTTTCATATGCACTGAGAAGCCAAAAAAAACAAACTAGCATTTTTCCATTATTTGCTTTATTGCAGAGGTCTTGGAAACAAACCCACAGTATCTGAAGTTTGCCTTTACTGTTTTTTTTTAAAAAATATTTTATTTATTTATTTGACAGAGAGACACAGCGAGAGAGGGAACACAAGCAGGGGGAGTGGGAGAGGGAGAAGCAGGCTTCCCGCCGAGCAGGGAGCCCGATGTGGGGCTCGATCCCAGGACCCTGGGGTCATGACCCGAGCCGAAGGCGGACGCCTAACGACTGAGCTGCCCAGGCGCCCCTTCTTTGTACTTTTACATGTATTAACTAGAACACAGTATCAACTTATTTTTAAATTAGAATAACTTTTTTTTTAAGATTTTATTTATTTATTTGACAGAGAGACACAGCGAGAGAGGGAACACGAGCAGGGGTAGTGGGAGAGGGAGAGGAAGGCTTCCCGCTGAGCAGGGAGCCCAATGTGGGGTTTGATTCCAGGACCCCAGGACCATGACCTGAGCCGAAGGCAGACGCCTAACAACTGAGCCACCTAGGCGCCCCTGCCTGCACTGTTTTTTAAATAGGCAAGAAAATGCTCTAGAAATAATGTTCTATAACCAACAAGAAAACTCATTTTCGAAAAGAGATCGTTTTTCCTTTTACCACTTTTCAGCTAATTCTACTTCTGAGTTAGCTATTCACAGGATCAAGATCATAAGAAAGTAAGCTTTGATATAAAGGACATTAATTTTTTTTTTGACCTAAGTTCTCTTTTCCAAACTTGCTCATGCGCTTCTATCATCAAAGGCTAAGGAGAGGATCTACAAAGGCTGTGACTTGCAAAGGTATTATTAGCCAGGATGGCTTAGGTTATGATGTGCTGACAAGCCCCACATGGTAGCGGCTAAACATAACACAAGTTTACTTCCAGCCTCTACTGAGGCTGAGCGATGCTTCCTCAGGACGCTTAGTTCTACAGACACTACAGCAGGGGCAAAAGAGGGATTCATTTAATGGCTGGTGGTAGACACTGTAACATAAAACCTGGGCATTGCTGGTAGTCCTCATTTATAACCCCTGAATTCGAAGCCATGATACCAAGTGTTCTTTGACTACAGAGGTATGAAAGAGCCACCAGCTGCTGAGGGTGATCCAGTTTTGGCAACAACATAACCCTAAGGCTGAAATACCTTCCAGTCCTTGGGGTCCAAGATAGAACTTAAGGTTCACTCAATAAATACATTTTTTTCCTTTGGGCCATAGCCAGTTTCTGTTGCTTACAACAGAAAGCTTTCACACTGAGTCCAAGTGTCACCTTACCGGCTATCCTAGGTTCAGGCGGGTCCGTTACTGAGGTATACACGGTCATTTCACTCCAAAGGATATAAATCACAGAGAAATGCAGCTACCTTTTTCTCTGAAATACCTTAACCTATATTCTTGTAGACTAGGAGGTTTCTTTGTTACTTAATTTCAAAGACCAAAACTTCCTTTATGAATGCCCTAATTACAACAGTAGCTCAATGTATTGAGTCTCTACTGTTTTGGGCCTTCTGTTAACTAGCTATAGGCTAACTGTAAGGTACTTAAGTACAAGGCCCAGTGTTGCAGAATTTGATAGTAGCATAGGTCACCTTCAGCCTTATCTGACTTTACAGCCTATACTTGAATTATCGTCTTCTAAATAGCAACCTAACCTAGACGTGTCTATCTCCAAACTGAAGACAAATGCCTTTTTTTTCCCTTCAGATTTTATTTTTAAGCAATCTCTACACCCAGAGTGGGGCTCGAACTCACAACCTCTGGATCAAGAGTCGCATGCTCTACCGACTGAGGCAGCCAGGTGACTGACAAATGCATTTCTAGATTTTATTTATTTTTTAAAGATTTTATTTATTTATTAGACAGAGTGAGACACAGCGAGAGAGGGAACACAAGCAGGGGGAGTGGGAGAGGGAGAAGCAGGCTTCCCGCGGAGCAGGGAGCCCAATGCGGGGCTCGATCCCAGGACCCTGGGATCACGACCTGAACCGAAGGCAGATGCTTAACGACTGAGCCACCTGGACGCCCCGACAAATGCATTTCTATGTTCTCCCCAGTAAGGCTAATTTTTATAAGAGATTTCAAAGCCTGACGACTAGCTAAGATGTTGCCCTTTTCCAAGAAGTCGACGTGCATCCATGAACACACTGTGCCGTTGTGCGAGTTGCGCGATCCAGCACCACACCCCAAGGAGCCGAGGACAGCTCTCCCCCACCTGCACATCCGGGACTAGGAAGACACACCTTAGTACTGGCTGTCGAACACGGGGAACAGCCAAGTTGCCACAATTCCTCTCATTGCAGTTCCAGAAAACTGTTGAGAATGCTGACCCAGGCAGATTCCTACAGACAAGAGAGAACTTGTGGAGATTCCAGCATGCCACTGGAGAGGAAAAAAACCAAACAAGACCAGTTTGGATCAGGGGAACCAGTAAGAGCTTCACCAGTGCCCTCCCTCCCCCTAGCCCTCCCACTGCTCCCAGGCAACACTCCACAAGGCTTAACTATCAGGCAAACCTTCCTCTCCCCACCTCTCATGGGGGAGGAGAGCGGTGATGCAGGGCCCAGGTGTTCCAGTGGCACGGGAGGCAGATGGAAAATCGGGGGCTCTCCAGCAGTACTGAGGGTCCGCAAGCAGAAGCTCCCCGACTGAGAGCAAGGTAAATATAGCAAAGAAGCAAGTAAGAGGGGCGCCTGGGTGGCTCAGCCGGTTAAGCGTCTGCCTTTGGTTCAGGTCATGGTCCCAGGGTCCTGGGATTGAGCCCCATGTGGGGTTCCCTGCTCTGCGGGGAGTCTGCTTCTCCCTCTGCCTGCTGCGCCCCCTCCCGCTCTCCCCCCCATCTGTCAAATAAAATCTTAAAAAAAAAAAGGCAGGTAAGAATATCTGAAAGCATGAAAGAGACAGTTTCTATGGACTACATTCATCAGAAGTCCACACCTGACCCTGTGTGATTATCACACCTGGGGGTTTCCCTACCAGGTCAGGATACCCCCAATGTCCTGAGAGCCAAACACACACCTTCCCCCACTCTGCAACTGGCTTTGTGTGCAGTCTTGAGTGCAGTAGTGGTAGTGTGCTCCGAGAACAGGTCCAGGTCAATGTGTAAGGGAGAAACCACAAACCTGAACTACAGTGCCACCTTCTGGGAAACCAGGGAGATTACCAACAGCCAGCCTAGTGAGTTCTAAGAACACAAGACAGGAAAACTTAACAATTCTGCTATAAGGAGGAGCAAGAATAGATCAGGCATATTCATATAAAAGCAGAAAAATGCCAGGTAACAGGACCATCCAACAGAATAACTCACCCAAAGGCAACTAGCAAGGATGTAAGGTGTTTGCTACTGCAAATGTGAAAGCAGGGATATAAAACTACAAGGAACATGAACAAAGTAAGGAAATAAGTCATCTCCACAAGGTAATTCAATAGCCAAGGCAAGGGATTTTAATGATCTAGATGATCAGGAACGCACTGGCTGTTTTTGAAGAAACTCATGCTACAAAACTCAGAAAGACAATGAAATCACAAAGATAAACATGTTCACAATGAAGTATTTACCAGAGAGAAATCATAAGGGAAAACCAAACAAAAATTCTGGAGCTGAAAAACTCAATGAAATGAGATACAACGTAAAGCATCTGCAGTAGAGTATAGCAAAATCAAGCCAGAGTAATTGAGAAAATAGGAATTTTGAAATGAAACAATTTTTTTATTCTTTTAAAGATTATTTGAGCTAGAGAGAGAGAGAGAGAGAGAGAGAGAGAGGGAACACAAGCAGGGGGAGCGGCAGGCAGAGGGAGAAGCAGACTCCCCGCTGAGCAGGGAGCCCGATGCGGGGCTCGATCCCAGGACCCCGGGATCATAACCTGAGCCTAAGGCAGACGCTTAACGGACTGAGCCACACACGCGCCCTGAGAAAACAATTTAAAAAGGGGGGGGGGAAAGCCTATGTAATCTGCAGGATTGCACCAAAAGAATATGTGAGACTAGTCAGAGTTCTAGGAGTAGAGAGGGAGAAAAGAGGGTAGAAAGCTTAAAGAAATAGTAGCTGAGAACTTTCCAGACCTAGGGCGAGAACTGGACATCCAAGTTCATGAAGCTAGTAGATTACCCCATTATCACAATGCAAAAGACTTCTCCCAATGGGGCGCCTGGGTGGCTCAGTCGATTAAGCATCTTGCCTTTAGCTCAGGTCATGATCCCCGGGTCCTGGGATCGAGCCCCATGTCGGGCTCCCTGCTCAGTGCGGAGACTGCTTCTCCCTCTCCTCCCTGCTCCCACTCTGTCTCTCTCTCTCTCCCAAATAAAAATTTTTTTTAAAAAGACTTCTCCCAATATATGGTTATAAAACTGTTAAAAAATCAAAGATAGGGAATCCTAAAAGCAGCCAGGGAAAAGCAGATTGTCATCTCCAGAGGAACTCTCATTAGGCTATCATTGGATTTCTCTGCAGAAACCCTCCAGACCAGAAGATAGTATAATGATATACTAAAAGCATTCAAAGAAAAAATAATCAGCCGAGAATACTCTACCTTGCAAAGTTATTCTTTAGGTATAAAAGAGAAATAACCAGAAATACTGAAAGGAGTTCAAGCTGAAACAAAGATACTCATCAGTGACATTAAAACATATGAAAGTATCTAACACACTGGTAAAGATACACAGTGAGATTTAGAAAACTCTATGTAAAAGGATGGTGTACTTAACCACTTAACTGTACTAAAAAGGTCTAAATACTAAAAATTATAGCTACTAAAATTTGTTAATGGGGGAGTCTGGGTGGCTCAGTCGTTAAGCATCTGCCATTGGCTCGGGTCATGATCCCAGGGTCCTGGGATGGAGCCCCACATCGGGCTCCCCGCTCAGTGGGGAGTCTGCTTCTCTCTCCCTCTGCCCTTCCCCACCACTCATGCATGCTCTCTCTCTGTCAAATAAATGTATGAAATCTTTAAAGAAATTTTTGTTAATGAATAAATATAGAAGAGTTGAATAAGGACTTCAAAAATATAAAGGGGAGTGAAAGAGTGAAGCTTTTGTAGATAAAGTTAAGTTGCTGTCAGCTTAAGATGAACTGTTTTATTTATGTGTTCTGTACGCCTCAAGGTAACCACAAAGCAAGACTTAAAGTAGATGCATACAAGATAAAGGGCAAACAGACCTTACCACCAAGGGGGAAAAACATCACTTATTTACAAACGTAGACAGAGCAGGGAAGTCTGGGTGGCTCAGTCAGTTAAGTGTCTGCTTCAGCCCAGGTCATGATCCCAGGGTCCTGGGATCGAGTCCCGCATCGGGCTCCCTGCTCACTGGGGAGTCTGCTTCTCCCTCTCCCTCTGCCTGCAGTTACTCCCTGCTTGTGCTCTCTCGCGCTCTCTCTCTGATGAATAAATAAAAGCTTTAAAACAAAAAAGAAAACAAACGTAGACAGAACAACAACAAAAAACAATGGAAATACAAACCAACCAGAAAACATTGAGAGCATTATTAAAGTTTTTGCAGCTCACTAATGATGGAATTCACCAATCAAAAGACAGAGTGGCTAGATATGTTATAAAAAAACAAAGACCCAACTATATGCTGCCTACTAGAAACTCACTTCAGCTTTAAGGACACAAAAAGGCCCAAAGTGAAGGCACAGAAAAGGATAGTCCATTCAAGTAGAGACTAAAAAATCAGAGCAGAACTGACTATAAAATGCTAATGAGAGACAAAGAGAGGGTCAATCATCCCCCCCCCAAAAAAAAGAGAGATAAGTATATAGACATCCAACATCATAACACAGAAACCTATCATGCAAATACTACCAGATCTGAAGGGAGAAATAAATGTACAGTAATAGTAGGGGACTTCAATAGCCTATTTTCAACAATGGATAGATCATCTAGACAGAAAACAAAGTAAATACTGGACCTGAATGATCCATTAGACCAAATTAATGTGACATTTATAGAACATTATATCCAACAGAACACATTCTTCCCAAGTACATACATAACCTTCTCCATGATAAACCATACGAAGACAAAAACAAGTGTACCAAATTTCAGTAGAGTGAAGTCATACAGGCTATCTTTTCCAACCACAATGGTATGAAACTAGAAATCACGAAAGGAAAGCTAGAAAAAAAAATCTACCAGTATGTGCAATTTAACCACACTCCCCAGCAAGTTGTGGGGCAAAGAGTACTTTTTAAAACTTTTTATACATTTAAACAAAACAAATCCAAACAGAAAATACAAGGAAGCTTATGGGATGCTGCAAAAAGAGTTTTCAGAGGGAAGTTTATAGTGTAAATGCACATATTAAGAAAATAGGAGGATCTTGAACAACCTACCTTTATACCTCAAAGAACTAGATAAAGAACGAAGACCAAAGTTAGCAGAAGGAAGGAAATAACAAAGATCAGAGTGGAAATAGAAGAGATTAAAAAAAAGAAGAAGAAAAAGAAGAGATCAGAAAGATAGAAAAACAACCCTGGTTTTTCAAAAAGAAAACTGACAAACCTTTAGCTAGACTAAAAAAATATTCAAATAAAAATAAGAGACATTACACCTGATACCGCAGAAATATAAAGGATCCTAATATTATGAAAAATTACCCGCTTACAAAGAGGACAAACTAGAAGAAATGGATAAATTCATAGTAACATACTATCTACAAAGACTAAATCAGCAAGAAACAAAGTTTGAACAGACCAATTACTAGGAAGAAGGTTCAATCAGTAGTGAGAGATCTCCCAGCACAGAAAACTTCAGGACCAGATGGCTTCACTGGTAAATTCTACCTGATATTTAAAGAACTCATGCTAAACCTCAAACTCTACCAAAAAATTCAAGCGGGAAAACTTCCTAATTCATTTTACCAGGCCAGCATTACTCTGATATCAAAGCCAGGTAAGGATGCTGCCAATATAGACCAACATCCCTGGTCAACACAGATGCAGAAAGTCAACAAGATATCCACAAACACACACATAAAAAGGAGTATACAGGGGCGCCTGGGTGGCTCAGTCGTTAAACGTCTGCCTTCGGCTCGGATCATGATCCCAGGGTCCTGGGATTGAGCCCCGCATCGGGCTCCCTGCTTGGAGGGAAGCCTGCTTCTCCCTCTCCCACTCCCCCTGCTTGTGTTCCCTCTCTCGCTGTGTCTGTCAAATAAACAAATAAAATCTTAAAAAAAAAAAAAAAAAGGAGTATACAGCACAACCAAGGGGGATTTATTGCAGGGATGCAACGCTAGTTCAACATACACAAATAAATTAATGTGATTCAGCACAATAGAATGAAAGGTAAAAATCCAATCATTTTAATACCAACATAAAAACCATTTCACAAAATACACTCTCCTTTCATGATAAAAACCCTCCATGGACTGATTATAGGAGGAACATCAAGGACATGAAAGACAAAACCCATAGTTCCTCATATTGCAAGGGTAAGGGACTAAAAGCTTGTCCTCTAAGATCAGGAGAACACGGATGCCCCCCCTCACCAGTCCTACTGCATACGGTACTGGGAGTTTCACCTTGAGTAACTAGTGAAGACGGAAATAAAAGGGCAGAGGATCCTGAGCTCACCTCCTCCCAGAGAGGCAACAACTCCATGTAATTCAGCTCACTCTGCAGATGACTGAAGACTGACGCAACAGCTCTCCTACAGCTAAGGACATCAAGAGAAGGCCCCAGTGGTAAGGGCAGAGAGGACACCTTTTTTTTCCTTTTATTTATTCGATAGAGACACAGCGAGAGAGGGAACACAAGCAGGGAGTGGGAGAGGGAGAAGCAGGCTTCCTACTGAGCAGGGAGCCCGATGCGGGACTCGATCCCAGGACCCTGGGATCATGACCTGAGCCGAAGGCAGACGCTTAACAACTGAGCCACCCAAGTGCCCCAAGCCTAACTTGTAAAATCAGAGTAGAACAGTGTTTATCAGGGGTGGGGGTGGGGGAGTGGAATTTGGGGAGATGGTGTTTAAGGGTACAAGGCAACTAGTAGCGATTACATTCATCCATGTCATGTTATAACTCTTAAGTTACTAGACTAGCTCTTCATTGGTCCCACCACCAAAGAGTTACGTGACATAATCAAAAGGTTAGCTAATACTATCGTGTTATTCATATTGCAATATATAAATGTATGAAATCAATACGTTGTATATCTTAAACATACACCGTTTTATCAATTCTATCTCAATAAAAATATACTTTAAAAATACAGGAGCCCTCACTCTTCAAAACATTCACATTTATTCATTACTAATATAAGTTTTATTTTACCATTCTGAGACAGTGCCTGAAAGGGTAATTTTTTTTTTAAGCCTACATGGCACATGTAGTGATGGATACTTAGTAATGAAGATCCAGAGGAAACCTTCTGATGGGCCAACAGCTTCTGCAGCTACCATGTATTTGCCTTTGATGAAAACCCAGGCCAGCATCAAGACCCCAGAGTAGTTAAAGTTGCAAATGCTTGCTTTTCTCAGGCAGTCCCTGCATTAAAGCAAAGTGTTTCTTTTGCTGTAGTCAAGCAGGGAATGTTTTTGAAAATTTTATTTATTTGAGAAAGAGAAAGCATGAGTGAGGTGGGGAGAGGGAGGAGGAGAAGCAGACTCCCTGCTGAGCAGGGAGCCTGACGAGGGGCTCCACTCGGTACTGGATCCCAGGATGCAGAGATCTTGACTGGAGCCCCTGAGCTGAAGGCAGATGCTTAATGGACTGGGCCACCCAAGCGCCCCAGGCAGAGAATGTTTTTAAAGGTGGATCTGGAGTTCTATTTGGGTAAACACTGGACAGTTTTAAAAATTAATATTGCTTACCAGCTACATGTACCTTTAAAAGTTCTCTTCACCCCAGATGGCGGTCAGTTTTATTTTGTGCTGATGTTCAAGTCCTTGGTACGGGTTGGGTTGTTCCTGAGGCTCAAGTTTATCTTGTCCTTTCCTCCACTTCCTTCAGCCTCAAAACACACAAGGGTCTCCAATGAATCTTTTTTGGCTGAAGCTATGTAGCAGTTAGCTTTTACTGCTTAACTGCTGCCAGAGTCAGCAGCTTAAAACCAGCATTTATTAGCTCACGGGCCCGTGGGTGAGGCGGCAGACTCTGGGTGAGGCTTCTTGTGTTGACATCGCTTGCTTTCACGCATGCCCCACTCCTGCGGTCAGCTGGATGATGTAGACGATGAGCCCCTTATGTCTGGCAGGTTGGTGGCTGTTAGTGACAGGGCCACATGGCTCCTTGTCCTCTGCAGGACAGCCTGGAGTGCTTCACATGGCATTCACCGTGAGGTGCACAAGAGGGCAAACCCAAACTGTACAAGCACTTGTCAAACGTGTGGTTGCATCGCATTTTTAGTGTCCCATTGGCCAAAGCAAGTCACATAGCCAACCCACATTCAAGGGGCGGATTAATCAACTACAGGCTGGGAATGAAGGCTAAGATTTTGGCCATGTTTGCCATCTCCCGCAGTCACTTCACATTGTTTCCAGCATCTAAATTGGGTTCCTAGCTATCACTGGTGTGATAGAGTGCCAATAGCAGCTCGTTTTTATTAAGTGGTAATGTGGAATAACGCTTACAATCTTATCTCCTTGACGCAACCATCACATAACTAATCCGATGACATCCTTTGGAGGAAGTGTGTTTCAAGTCGAAGAACCAACAGTGACTTCCAAGCAATCGCCTACTAGCATTTTATCAGCGTAACCCCGTCTCCAAAATCTTTAGTGAAGGTATTTAATCATCTTAGAGACCTAAAGATACATAGTCCTGAAACTATTTCTTTTGTAAAGTTAGTCAATAATACTCCCAAGGGCGATTCTTCTAGGAAGCAAAGAGCGACAGTTCAAGCCAATTGTTGTCTGACACTCACAACTCACTCATCCTGTTGCAAGAGAAAGTTTTGATTACTTGGTTACACTTGGTGTGTTTCACCAGAAATGCCTGTGGCTTCAATTTAAAACCCCTCCCAAAGCGGTAGAAGTGGCTCAGCTCGTATTATTTAATCTTCCAGCTCAACAAAACATTCCTATTTCCTCAAGCACTGATGAGGCCATCTGGAGCCCAGAATGACCAAACAAATGGCAACACTGGTTACTATTGCTTCTCCTCAAGGAATATTAACTAAAATGTCCTTTTAAAGTAAAGCATCTGGACCTATTTATCACTGTTTAACAATGTGAAGAGCCTTGCATCCTAGTCGGAGTACCGCATTAAGATGCTGAGTATGCATTGGAAAGAAATTCAGCAAGAAAGGACTGCTGACATTTCTCCTTCCCTAAGACTTAAAGCTCTCAGGCAGTGTCATGTGTGGCCAAAGATCCCCTATCCAGGATTCCTAATTTTAGAGTCTGTGAAATTTCAAAATACACTGAAAAGTGGCTCCTAGATCAGACTCTACAGAAGCATATGTAATTCCATGGACACTGGGCCTTTTTCTGACCCACTGAAAGACAAAAACAGACAGACAGACACACACACACACACACACACACACACACACACACTCCTGAATCAATTTTTTTTAAGATCTTATTTATTTGAGAGAGAGAGAAGAGAGGGGGACATGGGGGGGGAGGGGCAGAGGGAGAGGGAGAAGCAGACTCCCCGCTGAGCAGGGAGCCTGATGCAGGTCTTGATCCCAAGACACTGGGATCATGACCTGAGCAAAAAAAAAAAAAAAAAAATCAAGAGACACTTAACCAACTGAGCCACCCAGGTGCACCTCCTCAGTGAATCTTGACTTTTCTTCTGAGAAGCCTTCTCATCTAGCACTTGACTCCTCAGAGTTGAGGACTCCTTCCTCAAGGCCATTACTGAATTTTTTTTTAAGTTTAAGTTATCTCTACACCCAACAGGGGGCTCGAACTCATGACCCTGAGATCAAGAGCTGCCTGCTCTTCCAACTGAGCCAGCCAGGTGCCCCAAGGCCACTTCTGAATCCTGAAGGCCTGGAAGTAGTGGACTGACAGATCAGGCTCATGTTTAGAAAACTGTTAGAGTAGCAAGACTGGGGCCACTAGCTTTAGCTGTGTAAAAAACAAAACAAAACCCCTAACACAGGCTTAAATAAGCCATCATTTTATGCTCATTCTGGAGGCAAGGCAAGTCACATGGCCAAGCACTCAGTCTGTGCACACGGGGCCCACAGGCGTGGGTACAGAAAGGCGTGAGTAACTCGGGGACCATTCCTGCAGCTATGTACTGCGGGAGGTCTGTTTCATCTGTGAGGCACTTCAGAACCTGTGGATTTTCTAGGACACCACTGACTTTTTTTTTTTTTTACACTTGTATACATTTGAGAGGTGAAGAGGCTTTCAAGAAGGTTAATGAGGATAATCAGAGGACAAAATAATATATATCTTCTGTTCTGATTGCTACTTATGTTTAAGAAAAGTGGACTTGAATTTATGCTCATTTTGCTACTCGTAAGAGTTTAGTTATATACAAACCAAGAGAAATCTTTTTACAGACTGTACAGAGATGTTCAGTAATTGTGATCACAAGGTATAATCCATAGAACTTCACCACTGTTTGTAGATGTACATCCACGGAAGCACTCATTTAAATTCTGTTTACAAATTAGTGCCATAGCTACACAAAGGAAGTCACATAATTATTATAAGTATAAAGGAAACATTGTTGGTTTTCTGTCCATAGTCTTATTTACCTCTTCAAAATCCTCTAATTAGATTACTCATTCATTCCAAAAATACTTAGCTTATGACACGCAAAAAACGCAATTCGGGTCAGATAGGATTTTCCCATTTGCTATGCCCTTCCTGTCCCAGGCTTATGAGTTCAGGAGTTCCTCATTCAGGAACTATCTGGTGATTTCATATGCCAAGTGCAATCATAATTCTGCCTATCGAACTCATCCAATCAACAAATACATTCGGGGTATCAGTTATGTGTCAGACACTATGCTAAGTCATTAGGGTGCCAAGGGTGAGCAAAGCTCAGCCCTTCTTTCTAGTGTTTATAGTGTAGTTGGGAATACAGACATTCATCTTAGGCACCACACGACCATGAGCATACTCAACCACCAAATGTGATAGAGAGGTCAGTACAGTCAAGGAAGGTAGAAGCTGCCCTAAGACAGTAGGAAAGCCTTCCCTCAGCAGGCGATGCCGGAAAAGAAAGGAGAAGGTTGGGAAAAAGTCCGTGGGCGTCAAACAGAGCACAATCCGTGGTCAAAGTGACAGCATACCACAGAAGGTTCTGTGGCAGGGGCACTGCCCATTAGCCAACCTGAAGGAAGAACTCGGGCAGAGAGAAGGCTATGGAGGTGAGGCCAGAAGTGGGGGATGGAGGGGCCCAGGCCGGGAAAGGAAAAAACAGGGGCTTTTCCATTAAGATAAATGAGAGGGACTGAAGGAGGGGAAGTGGAATGGGGGGGTGCATGGTCACATTTGCCTGAAAATGCTCATTCTCTTACATTGGACAGCAGATCTGAATGGGGCCGGGGCGAGGCAGGGAGAGGAGGACACATCCCCATTTACTCTCAGAAGGAGCCTGGACTAAGGTGCAACCTCTGTAAACGCAGAACAGGGGAGGGATTTCAGATTTCTAGGAAGTAAAAACAAGAGACTTTGGTGATGGACATATGCAGGCTGAGGGAGAGGAAGGAGTCAAAGCTGACGCACAGCTCCCCAAACAGTTCAATAATACCTGTAATAAGGATTCTACTTGGGATACTGCACTCAATTCCCATGTGTGGGTTACCCCCCCCCCGGCCCCACCAACACACCACCAAGCAGTCTGCGACACCAGCTGGGTGTCCTACAATTCAACTCAATTCTGACACCATCTACCTGGAGAGAGCAGGACATACCCCAGGTAAAGGGCTCAATCCCACAAGACTCTCATCCCCCGACCCCAACCCACCCCTTAGATGCCAATCAGAAATGCAAGTCGCCACAGAGCTTCTCGTGGACCAGCTATAGATCAGAAGTTTCTAGAGTCCCCTCCTCAGGTTCAATTCATTTGCTAGAGTGGCTCACAAAACCCACAGAAACAATTTACTTACCAGGTCACTGGTGAATCAGAGGAGGATAACTCAGGAACAGCCATATGGAAGAGACAGGCAGGGCCAGCTATGTGGGAAGGGGAACAGGGCCCCCAAGCTCTTGGGGCGTGCCTCTCGCCCTGCACCTCCAGCTGTTCGCCACCTCAGAAGCTCTCCCAACACCTGCCTTTTGGGTTTTTGTGGAGGCTTCAGGACGCAGGTGGAATTGATTAAATCATTGGCCATTGGTGATGGAGCTCGATCTCCAGTCCGCTCCCCTCCCTGGAGGTCTGGGGGTGGGGCTGGAAGCTCCAACCCTTTAAGAACATGATTGGTTCCAATGGCAACCCCATCTTCAAGGGTTTTCCCCCAAATCGCCTCATTAACATAACAAAAGACACCTTGACCACTCTCCTCACAGCAAGTTCCAAGGGTTTAAGGAGCTCTGTGCCAGGAACCAAACATATTTGTCTTATTATAAATCACAATATCACACTACTGACTTGTGAGAGAGGGAAACAAGACACTTTGTTTTACATAAGACTTGCCAAGGCAATCCGGGAGGAGGCTGATGTGGTGTATCTGTAAGCTTTTGCTGGGTCATAAACCATCCCCCCCACCCCCCACCCCCAACATAATGGCTTAAAACAACAATCATGTATGGACTCACAATTCTGAAGTTTGGCAGTCTGGGCTATGCTCAGATGGGTGGCTCCTCTCCTGCTGCGGTCTGGGCTGTCGCTGGTCAGCTAACTAACAGCCCTCAGCTGAGGTGACTTGCTAACAGTCCCACGTGCTCTCCTCTCCTGTAGGCAAGCCCGCCTGGTTGACATGGTAGTCTCAGGGCTCCAAGCCAAAACAAGAGAAGATATCCCAAAGTACTATCACTTTGGGAGCTTTTACTTGCTCCCCATTTACTCTTGTCTCATGGGTGAAAGAAGTGACATGTCAAGCCCAGAGTCATGGTCCAAGAGGATCACTCAGGGGCGTGGATAGAGGGAGCTGGAACCAAGCTGGTGGCCAAGTCCTGAAACAGACAGCTACGTGCGGTTTGGAAGGGAATGAGAAATTCTTTCTCTACCCTCAAGGTCTTCCAGCTGTAGTAAGAATTAAATGTACACGACATGCATTAACAGGGGAAAAAATCCCCAAGTTTTATTAAGTGTGCACGGAGGCCCAAGAATGAAATTGAGACCTAAATAAATGACCAAGGCAGGCAGTTTTTATACTTTGTAGAGAAAGACACAATAAATCTGTGAGAAATTGACAGAACAAAGAAAGCTTAACTTTGGGAGTGTCAATTAGCCAGGAATTCCAAACAGAATTTGGACTGCGGTAGTAAATTAGTAAAAAGTAACCAGGGTTGTTTATACAGCCTCTGGACTCTAAATTCCCCATGTCTGGCAATAAGGATGTCTCTTTACCTCCCAGTACAGGGGTGGCACCTTTCACATGGAAGACTTATTTCCTGCTTTCCTGGGACAGAGGAGGGTCTGAGTGTCCTTCCTGCATAGGCTGTCTCCTCAGTAACTTTTATTTAAAATCATCAAGGGGCGCCTGGGTGGCTCAGTCAGTTAAGTGCCTGCCTCTGGCTTGGGTTATGGTCTCGGGGTCTTGAGATTGAGCCCTGTCGGGCTCCCTGCTCAGGGGGGAGGCTGCTTCTCCCTTGCCCTCTGCCTCTCCCCCTGCTTGCTCTCTCTGTCTCTCTCTCTCTCTGAAATAAATAAATAAAATCTTTAAAAAAAAAGAGAGAGAGACGCTCAACTGAGTCTCTCAGGTGCCCCTGCTTGTTTTTTCATTTGCTTCTCTATCCCCCACTCTCTTTCTCAATCTTTGTCTCTCCTTCCCTCTCTCCCCTTTTGCGTTTAAAATGTGGTTTTTAAAGTCTTAAGACACAGTAAATTATTTCTTTGGCTTATTTTCATTTTTTTCCCTGAATGTTGTTTATATGAGATGCCTTTTTTTGATCCATTCGTATATTTATGAAATTCATAGAGATATTTTAGCTTGTTTATTATTTCCACACTCGTCACTTGCCAGAACAGGTGGGTAAGAAATTTGTACACCAAACTAAGTTATCAAGTGGGTCACTCACTGTGCCCTTTTTATCCCAAGTATATCAAGACATTCTTTCCTTTTCTGGTATTATTATTCACAGAGGAATGATCACCATCTGTCTTTAACTTGAAATGAAAGTTCTAGACATTTATCAAATATCCAGCACTTTCAAAGGCTGCTCAGGCTATTTTGCCAGTTATCTGAGAAGCAATGGCCATGAAAAGAGGCTCTGAAATCCCCCCAGAGAATCAGTGATAAAAAAAAATGAATTACTCCTGGAACCAATAAATCTTCTGCAGTTGATGGGCTAGGAATTTGCTAATTTAGGGTCACCTACTTAGGTCTAATTATGTGTGCTTTATGGATTAATAATAAATATTAATGGCAGAGGTTACTAAAGTAGAAAACAAACACTTGCAAGTAAATACACTTGAAAATAGTCATCATGGCGACTTTATAGAGTGAAAGTGGAAACAAGCCTGTGTCATAGATTAGAATGTGGAATCAAAGCTAACCCAGTAGGAGTTCAGGGCAGACAGCTGAATTGCACATGACTGTCTCCTGTGCCACTACCATTTCTTGAACGTATACATTAACCAGTTTGGGGGTCCAGAAATGCATATGGCAGGACAGCAGTTCATCATGACCGGAAGAAAGTGAACGATGTTAAGAAGTCTGATAGAGTGGTGAAGAGCTTTGGCTTTGCAGCCTGACACACTTGGGCTTGAATCTCAGTTCTTTTTTTTAAAGAAGTGAATGCATTTCTTTTACATTTTATTTATTTATTTGTCAGAGAGAGAGCGCACGAGCGGGGGGAAGGGCAGAGGGAGAAGCAGGCTCCCTGCTGAGCAAGGAGCTGGATGCAGGACTTGATCCCAGGACCCTGGAATCACGACCTGAGCCAGAGGCAGACATCCAACCAACCGAGCCACCCAGGCGTCCCTTGAATCTCAGTTGTTACACATTTGCTCTTTGACCTTGGGCAAAGCATTCAACATCTCTGGCTGCCTCTAGGGATTTGGGAAGCTTGTCTAAGAGACTCACTCACTACCTACTCCTTGCCACACCTGCTCACCTACAAGGCTTCTGAAGTTTTCTCCCCAAATCTTGGTAGGGAGAAGAGCCTGAGTCTCCCCTCTTGTGGAGATTCGGGGCTTGGCCCCCTAGGTTTCCTTTCTTTCCTCACTGGCCTTAGAAGCACTTAGATCTTTCTCCTCCTCCTGAGCCTAAAGCCCTCCAATCATTAAAAGGAAAAAAGCGTACAGCAGGGAGGAAACACACTCTGATAGCTCAATAAATTATCTAGTAGAATGGAAGTAGTATAAACTAACTTAAAGGGTATTTTTGAGACTTAAATGTGATAATGTATGCTAAAAGATGTAAAGCACTTAGTAAGCTGGATATATAGTAACAACTCAATCATCATCATCATCATCATTCTTGTTGCCTGCCTGTCATCATCATCCCATGTGAGCAACATTTTATAAACCAGAAGGTCAATATTTTATATTAAACCTCTTAGGCATTTTGCCTTAAAGGAAGACAGATCTAGATTCAAATTCTGGCTCCTCTTTTTTTTAAGGACATGCAATATTTTTCAGGCTTTGGTGACCCACCTCCCAAGAGCGTCTGAATTTAAAGTAGTCTATTCTTAGGTCCCCGGTGTCTATTTCATGTGAGTTGGATTATGCTGATGAAGATATTGCAACAGGGGCTGTCGATTCCCCTATGGCAGCAACCCCCATTCAGGCAACGTCTGTAGTCTTTCTACAGAGCTCTGTCTTTCCCAGCTTGCTCTCCTTCTTCCCTCTTTATATTTCTTGGCTGGCCTCTGCGGACATTTGACATTTTGAGATGGGCCCAGGGCATGAAGGGACCCTCTTCTTTTGTAGACCCTCCTGCTTTTGTAACATCTTATCATTACTATTTTCCCTTTAAAAATAAATGATCATACCAGTTAACATTTATTGTGCCGTCGTTCTGTGACACCCTTGTTCTAAGCAATGTGTATGTATTATTTAACTTAATCCTCATAACTCTAGGAAGTGGGGATTGTTATCTTTATTTTCTAGATGAGGGAATGATGCAAACAAGTTAAACAACGAGACGAAGCCCACACGACTCATTACTGTTCGTCAAACCCAGGCAGAGAGCCCAAGACCTTAGCCACTATGTTCTTTCCCCCATTGATTTCCTCTGATGTTTTCAGGATGTATTTTCTTTTTCTTCAAAATTCCTGCAAATTTTGATTTGCTTTCAATTTGTTCTCTGTAGTTGTAATTCTTTACTAAACCTTTTAAAAAAAGTCTAACAATAGGGGGCACCTGGGTGGCTCAGTCATTAGGCATCTGCCTTAGGCTCGGGTCATGATCCCGGGGTCCTGGGATCGAGCCCCGCATCGGGCTCCCCGCTCGGCGGGAAGCCTGCTTCTCCCTCTCCCACTCCCCCTGCTTGTGTTCCCTCTCTCGCTGTGTCTCTCTCTGTCAAATAAATAAATCTTAAAAAAAAAAAAGAGGTCTAACAATACATATGTATATCCAGTAGAAGTGAAAAGTCCCTGTTCCCATAGTCCAGTAGGAAAGCACTGTTAATAGTGTGGTGTAGGGCGCTTGGGTGGCTCAGTTCTTAAGGCGTCTGCCTTCAGCTCAGGTCATGATCCCGGGTCCTGGGATCGAGTCCCGAATCGGGCTCCCTGCTCAGTGGGGAGTCTGCTTCTCCCTCTGCCCCCATGCCCGCTCATGCCCCCCCAAATAAATAAAATCTTAAAAAATTATTAAAAAATAGTGTAGTGTAGACCTTTCTTAGGAACCTCAATAGTATTCTCACATGGTCACAGCAGGAGAAAATCAGTATCATGGAGTTTATAAGAGGATGACTGTAATATGCTGGAGCTATGTCCCAGAATTGCTCTGAGTTGTGGTAATTTCTGTTAACCTTTCTCACTTTACCTCAACCTTTAAGGAAAATGCATAAGCAGAAAAGTGACAGCAAAGGCAACTCCTAGGATATAAAATGGCCAACGGGCCATCCTACTCACCAAACTCCGTGGGAAGCTCAACACTCCAGTGACTGATCACCAGATACATGATGAAAAATCATTATCTAAGCCACCAGGAGGCCCATCATTCATAAAGTGGCATTCTAAAATGGCCATTCACAAACCACCAGAACAGTCTCTCTTGCAGCAAAAGGTTAATTCTTAGAATGCTATTCATTCATTCACTGATTCAACACATACATATTCAGCACCCATTACACTTCTAGGCACGGAGGATTAAAAAGTAAACAAATAACAAAAATCCTGTGTTCATGAAAAATATATTCCAGATGCAGGTAAGGGAACTAGACGACAAAGTCATTTCATAAAATCCATAATGTGTCAAATGGTGGTAAGTGCTATGGACGAAACATAGCAGGGAAGAGAGTGAGAGTGTTGGATAGGCTTGTGATTTTGCTCTTGTACTTTTCTTCCTCATTTAAGGTATTTTCATCCATGGTCTCTGTTAGATATTTTATATGTTTAGCCCGTTTTATTGTGAGATATGATTTATATGCAGAAGAGTATATAAAACATAATATGTAGTTGAAGTAGCTACGTATTATTATAAAGTGAACACCCATGTACCCATCATGAGCTAGAATGGCCATCAACCTGTAAGCTTCCTGTATCATACCATCTGCCATACACTGAATGCTTGTGTCCCTCCCAAATTTATAGGTTGAAGCCTAATCCCCAGTGTGATGGTGTTTGGACGAGGGGCTTTGGGGAAGTGATTAGGTCACGAGGGCGGAGCCTTCATGAATGGGATTAGTGCCCTAATAAAAGAGATCCGGGAGCTTCCTTGCCCCTTCTGCCTTTTGAAGACACAGTGAGAAGTATCTAGGAACCAGGAAGCAGGCCCTCTCTAGACACCGATTCTGCCAGTGGGTGCCTTGATCTTGGACTTCCTGGCCTCCAGAACTGTGAGAAATAGATGTTTGTTGTTGAAGTCACCAGTCTATGATATTTTTGTTATAGCAGCCTGAATGAACTAAAGACATTGCTCAACCATACCCTCTCCACACGCTCTCAGATGTAACCACTAATCTGACCTCTATGGTAATCATTCCCTTGCATTTTTAAGTTTTACTACCTATATATGCTTCCCTAAAAAAGAGAGTATAGCTTTTTGGATTTCCTCTTCGGTAGTCTCCCATGCAGCCATGGATATCTGATATACCCAGCTCACTATCAAAACCTGCAACTACCCTAACTGAAATATTCACACTGAAAACATCACTAACTGAATTGTTTGTTATTCACGATTTTGAGAAGATATTTATGTACATTTTGGTAATAATCTAAGTATGTTTTACATTACTAACCAAATATTTAATGGCAGAATTGGATTTGAATTCTTCCCTTTGATGTCAGAAACATCTTTAAGCCTATGTGGCTAGAATGGCCAAGTTCACCTGCTTATTCTAAAGTCAATAGATGACTCAAGCCTGGTAGGAAAAACCACACCTGCCTTTCTCTACACCTTTCTCCAAGGGTACTAAAGTGAGCTCCACTAAAAACAATTTTAGAAACAAAACTCATTATTCCTTAACCTAGAAACCTGAGTGCAGAGATAGGAATAACATAGCTCTAAGGCCATTCACTTTATTTCAAGTTAACATTCTACTCACCCGGTTTGGATAAAAACCTTTTTAATGTCTTTCTATAGCAGAGCTCCAAAAAAGAGCGCTGGCGTCAGTCTTTTGCTATGTTTTCCTGCTTATGCATTTTTAGCATCTATACACCCCCAACGAAGTTTCTAATAGGACAACGCAAAGCAAAATACCATTACTTCTCGAAGCTAAAAATTAATTTGGATTATGTGATTCCAAAGTTGTTTATGATTCTTCTTAAAGTAGTATATTCACAGAAATTTCTTTTAAAAATGTCTTATTTTAGGGGCACTTAGTTGATTCAGTCAGTAGAGCATGCGACTCTCTCTCTCTTTTTTTTTTTTATCATTAGACTCTTAATCTCAGGGTTGTGAGTTCAAGGCCCATGTTGTGTGTGCATCCTACTAAAAAAAATTAAAAATGCCTTATTTTATATAAAAATATTTCAATTTAAAATATACTTTACTCGGGACACCTGGCTGGCTCAGTCAGTGAAACATGAGACTCTTGATCTCAGGGTCCTGAGTTCAAACCTCACACTGGGTACAGAGATTACTTACATAAATAAAATTTAAAACAACAAAAAAATACACTTTACTCAAAAGATGCCAAGGAATTAGGGTGTTAAAATTGTTGGCTCGGGGCGCCTGGGTGGCTCAGATGGTTAAGTGCCTTCAGCTCAGGTTGTGATCCCAGGCTCCTGGGATTGAGCCCGTTAGGCTCCCGACTCAGCAGGGAGTCTGCTTCTTCCTCTGCCTCTCTCCCCTGCTCATGCCCTCTCTCTCTCTCCCAAATGAATAAATAAAATCTTTTAAAAAAATAAAATTGTTGGCTCAATAAATGTTTTGTGATTAAAGGAATTTAATCCTATTTGTAGCTGATTAACATTGATATGAATCTATTGATTGCTTTTTCTTTGTCTCATACAACTCGGAAAAGTTTTTGTTTTTTGCTACAAAATATTCTATAAATTAGATTTTTCACAATTTTCTATAGTAGTTAAGTTTTATTTTATTTGGATGCTAAAGTGCTTATGGTGCTTAGAACATATGATCTAAATGCTGATGGATTGTAGTAAGATTATTTTCTTCATAACTTTGTAAAGCTCAATATGTAAAAAGCTAATGACAACCATAAGAGTTAAAAAAGGTTTGGTATTGAGACAATAATCATATCAACATATGGCACAATCAACAAAATTTTGTCTTGATTTGATCATGTTTGTGGACTGTTATGAGATTATTTCTTTATACTTTTCTAGAACCAAACAGGTGTAAGACAAAAACAATAGAAAAAAAAAGTAATTTGGTTGGTCCTGGGAAAAGGGGGCACAATTTTGTTTGGGAACTGGTTGCTTCTACCATGTCATCCCAAAAGTCAGTTATGAACCAATGTGTTTAAAAATAGCTTTCAGGGGCACCTGGGTGGCTCAGTCAGGCCACCTACTCTTGATTTCTGTTCAGGTCATGATCTTAGGGTCCTGAGATTGAGCCCCGTGTTGGCTCCACACTCAGCGGGGAGTCTGCTTGAGATTCTCTCTCCCTCTCCCTCTGCCCCTCCCCCCCCCACTCAAGCTTGGACTCTCTCTAAAATAAATACATAAATCTAAAGAAAAAAATACCTTTAAAGAAAACAGGCTGTAACCTAAGATCTTTTTTGAATAAATTTAGAAAAGCATATAATGTGTAATTACCAGAGCTATTCCAGTTTTTAAATAATTGATAAATGTTAAAGTATAGATTGTGAAGGGAATAATAAGTCTAATTTTATGATGACCTGAAAAAACTAAGGAAAATCAAAACTGCAGGCAAGTGTAAATGCATTTTTTTTTAAGTGTAAATGAATTTATGGCTTCGTTTAAGCCTTTGGTTTTTATGATCCTCGCATGAAGGCATCATGGACATCTCCCAAGATCACCACAATGCTTTTATTTAACTAGGATTACGAGCAACGAGCAACGAGTACCCCAGCAACTTGGGCCGGACATTACAACAGATGGGAAAGATGCCTGAGATGACAGAAAAGCCTGACTGTGGATAGCAGCGCCACCTAGTGGTTAAATTTGTTTCTAAAAAGAAACCAGCTTTGCAAGAGATAGCCAGGTTACTGGATCCTGTTCTACATGGTTTTTAGCAACGTGATGAAAGATGTGACTACAAGTGATGGACTTGGAAGAGATAAAGGAATCTTGTATGGTACACATGGCTTCGTAAATTGTGATTGGATGTTTGAAACATTTCAGCAGAAATGGTTCAGCCTCTATCCGTGTTAGAATCACTTAATGTTGGCATTATGGTGTCTAAAATATAACTCAATAAAAACTCGTTATATTTGAAATCCTGCCTACTAAGATCAGGTGAAAGAAGTCGATGTTAACACTTGTAGCCTCACCAGTTGTTATTCCAGTTGTGGGAAACAAATCTTTGGCTTGAACTGAACAATTGCTTGGCTCAACCAAAGAACCTGGGGTTGCCTACGAAGACAGGATTTTCTTTCCTTGGTTTTGAAAGGCAACCTTCTTTCTGGGACGCCCATGCAGTTACCAGGGAGTGCAGTTCAGTTAGCCAGAGTCACTGAAGTTAATTAGGAAGCAGTAATAAGCTGCAACAGGCTTCAGAGCATACAAAGTCCTGTGTACTATACTCACGGCCCCGTCCAGGCCTGGCATCTATTTGTGCCTCTCTCTGAGGGAAGAAAAGGGCTTGGAGTAGTTGTGCCAGAAGATCGGTAAGACTTCAGCCCTTTTAAGTGGGAAGTCTTTCAGGATAAACAAAATTGTACTAACAGACAGTGAGGGATGGGCTTAAGCATGCACAATTGGGAGAGCGATATGCCTTATCTTTCTATTATGAAATATTTCAAACACAGAGAAGATAGTAAATACATGTGTATCACCACTCAGAAGTGTCAGATCTTAAGATTTTGCTATATTGGCTTTAGCTCTTTTAATTTTTTGAAGAAACACAACTTTTCACGTTCTCTGATTCCACCGTCTCCCTTCCAGGGGTGACCACCATCCTGAACTTGGTATTTATCATCCCTATGCAAGTGTTATACTTCTAGTTCACCTGTATGTGTCCATACACATGACACCTCATGTTGTTTTGTGTGTTAACGTTTTTACATCAAGTTTATGAACATTCAAGATCTATGAAAACACTCCCTTAAAGTTTGGGAAAAAAATAAAAATAACCACAGACATCAGTTTAGGATTATGTATTAGTTTCTACTCTTCTTTCTAAGCTATTTTCCAATTTTTCTAACAGCAGTATTATTCTTACCTATTTCCAAAAATAACTATTTGATCTGAAAAAAAAAAGCACAGGAATGCTCGGGTTTTTTTGTTTTTTGCTTTTTAAGATTTTATTTATTTGAGAGAGAGAGAGAGAGAGAGAGAGAGAGAGCACGCATGAGGAGCACAAGCAGGGGGAGTGGCAGAGGGAGAGGGAGGAGCAGGCTCTCCACTGAGCAGGGAGCCTGACAGCCTGATGCAAGGCTCAATCCCAGGAACTTGGGAGCATGACCTGAGCCGAAGGCAGACGCTTAAACAACTGAGCCACCCAGGCACCTGTTTTTGTTTTGTTTTTAAAAGCAAGTACTAGGCTCAACTTAGAGCTTGAACTTGGGACCCCGAGATCGAGTCGCATGCTCTACCAACTGAGTCAGCCAGGTGCCCCAAGTAATGGTCATTTTAAAAAGAGCTCCCTGGGAGGTACCTGGCTGGCTGAGTCAGTAGAGGACGTGACTCTTGATCTCAAGGGTCATGAGTTTGAGCCCCACGTTGGGTGTAGAGTTTAGTTTAAAAAAAAAAAAAAAAGAGCTCCCTGAGCTGGGAAACCAGTGAGTGGAGACTGTGAACTGGCAAATATTCACTGTCCTTTGGATTTGATTTACAATTAATTGAAGAGGTAGATTACAAACAGACCTATTGTTTCTTCAAGAAAAATGTGGTGGTAAATTAGTAAAGGGCTGAAGCTTTAAAGTTTGCAGAGAAAGAGGATAATGAACATATGAAATTAAAACTGTTTAGAACCTGGGGCTCGTGGGTGGCACAATCGGTTGAGTATCCGACTCTTAAGTTTCAGGTCATGATCTCAGGGCCATGAGGTTGGGCTCTGAGCTCAGTGCGGAGTCTGCTTAAGACTCTCTCCCTCCCCCCTTCCCCTCCCCTCTGCACTCTTTCTCTCGAATAAATCTTTTTTTTTTTTTTTTAAGAACTATTTAGAACCTTAAGAAATGACACAAAGGGTTCCACTTAGAGAAAAATCAAGTTACTGGTAATTATGGTAATATATTTTGGGTAACACTTTTGGAAGACTGCTTTGGGGCAAACAGGTTAGATGCATCCTTTAATATTAGTAGAGAGTATATTCTATTGGACAGACCATGGAAACCTCTGGGAAGGTGAATGGAAGGCCAGATCTTTCGTTTCATCATAGTCTTTTATGTATTAGTGACTAAAGCATTTCCCTTATTTCCAATATTAGATGCTTAAAAAAGTTAATGAAAGTGGAATAAAAAGGAGTTAAATTTATTAATCTCCATTTTTTCAAGGAGCCTTCCTTCCGAGGGCTCATTTCAGAGATTACAAACTCACATGCCATCAGGGACTGGTCATAGGCTGACTTTACATTAATGCAAATTAAAAATAATATTGTTATTTTAAACAAGCCTGTGGGCTGAATTTGGTCTGTGGGTAACTAACTTATGACATCTGAGTTCTTAAAGTTATATATTTTATTGAGATATAATACATATGCCATAAATGCACCCCTTTAAAGTGTATAATTCAGTGGTTTTTAGTATATTCACAAAGTTGTACAACCATTACCACTAATTCCACAACATTTTAATCACCCCCCAAAAAACCTCATACCCATTAGCAGTTACTTCTCATTTCCCCTCTCCCCCCAGCCCAGACTCAAGCAAACATCTTTCCTTCTATGAATTTGCCTATTCTGGACATTTCTGATAAATGGAATCATACAATATGTGGCTTTTGTGTCTATCTTTTTTCACTTTGTACAGTTTCCAAGGTACAGTCATGTTACAACATGGATGTATCAGTGCTTTATTCATTTTTATAGCTAAATAATAATATTCCACTGTGTGGATATACCACCTTTGGTTTGTCCATTCATCAACATAGACATTTGTTCGTTTCCTCTTTTTGGCTATTATGAATAATGCTGCTATGAACATTCATGTACAATGACCTTTGAACTTAAATTCAAAAATTTTAAATTAGATTTTTTTTAGGTAGGCTCCACACCCAGCATGGAGCCCAATGTGGGGCCTAAACTCACCACCCCGAGATCAAGACCTGAGCTGAGACCAGGCACCCCTTAAATTAGATTTATAAACAGCTAATACATTAACACGGTTCAAGATTACATACGCTAACAATTAATGTAGTTTAAATGTATATAAACAGTGAAAAGGTTTTTCTCACCCTTGTCTCCCATATGCCCAATTATCACTGCTTTCTGTCCCACTAAGTAAACACTATTAACAGCTCCTTAGGTATCCTCGTTTTCTTTCTTTTTTTAAATAGAAAGAGAGCACACTTAATGCACTCCTCTGCACCTTGCTCTTTCATTTTTCCTAGATAGGTTTCCATGTTTCTACAGTATTCTTTTCTAAAGCCACACATCTTCTGTTATGTGGTTGTACCAGTTTATTGTTAAACATCTTAAAGTAATTTTTATACCCAACATGGGGCTCGAACTCACAGTCCTAACATTAAGAGACGCACATTCCACCAACTGAGCCAGCCAGGCACCCCTTGAGCAACTTGTTTTGACCATACCTTCTGCTTCTCAGAGTATTTATCTTTATAGTCCCCACATGTAATTTAATGGGTCATTTTCACTAAATGTGATGAAAGGAAAACTTCAGGAAATACTTTTGAGGGTTTTTTCTCTATGGTGTTTGGCACATCTAATATTTTATCATAAAACCAGAATTAAGATACATACCTATAGGGGCGCCTGGGTGGCTCAGTCGTTAAGCATCTGCCTTCGGCTCAGGTCATGATCCCAGGGTCCAGGGATCGAGCCCCGCATCGCGGTCCCTGCTCAGTGGGAAGCCTGCTTCTCCCTCTCCTGCTCCCCCTGCTGTGTTCCCTCTCTTGCTATGTCTCTGTCAAATAAATAAGTAAAATCTTAAAAAAAAAAAAGATATGTACCTATATAAAGTACAGGCCAAGTAGCAATGAAGTTGATTTAAAGGTCCATTTTCAGGGTGCCTGGCTGGCTCAATCGGTGAAGCGTGTGACTCTTGATCTCAGGGTTGTGAGTTTGAGCCTCACACTGGGTGTACAGATTACTTAAAAAAAAACACAATCTTTAAAAAAAGAGGTTTTTTTTTTTTACAATTATTTATTTTTTTTAAGTAAGCTCTATGCCCAATGTGGGGCTCAAACTCATAACCCCAAGATCAAGAGCTGCATGCTCTGCCAACTGAGCCAGCCAGGCACCCTGAAAGTCACCCAGTTTTCTAACTATTATGTGACCTTATGAAAGTTTCAGGAAAAAAAAAGTTATTAGGTTGCAAAATAAAGGATCAAGTAGACTTCATTATTTAAGTATTTTTAGTTAAAATAAGCTATTAAAATTAGTCAAAAAATAATTTTGGGAACCCTTGTACACTGTTGGTAGGAATGTAAAATGGTGCAGTCACTACAGAAAACAGTATGGAGATTCCTTAAAAAATTAAAAATAGAATTACTACATGACTCAATAATCCCACTTCTGGGTATTTATACAGAAGAATGGAAATCAGGATCTCTAAGAAATATCTACACTCCCATGTTCACCGCAGCACTATTCACAACATCCAAGATATGGAAACAAAGCAAAAGTCCATCGACAGATGAATGGATTAAAAAAATGTGGATGGATTAAAAAAAGGAAGAAACCCGACCATTTGCAACAATATCACTGGACCTGGAAGACATTATGCTAAGTGAAATAAGCCAGACACGGAAAGACAAATACTACATGATCTCACTTATATGTGGAATCTAAAAAAGAAACAAAAATGTCAAACTCATATAACATAGAATAGATTGGTGGTTACCAGGGGTTGGGGAAATGGGGAGTTGCTGTTCAATGGGTTTAGTTAGTTATACAAGAAGAATAAGTTCAAGAGATCTGCTGTCTAATGTACTGCCTATAGTTAACAACACGGTGCTGTGCACTTAAAAATTTGTTAAGAGGGTAGATCTCATGTTAAGCATTCTTACCACACACACACACACACACACACACACACACACACACACACAGCTAAGGGACACAAGGAAACGTGTGGAGGGGATGGCTATGTTTATTACCGTGACTGTGGTGATGGTATAATGGCTGTTTGCATATGTCCCAACTCCTCGAAGTGTTTACATTAAACATGTGCAGTTTTCTGTGTATGAATTTTATACCTCATTAAAGCTGTAAAAAATAATTTCTGTACTTCTATTTACTATTAGGTAGATACTATGAGTTAAACACTACCTACCATCAATGCTGTTAGTTTCTGTGCTATGACATCTTCTTTTGCTGGTTTCTCATAAATAGCCATCATTCTTCATTCCCAACATGATACAAAACACTCAGAAACCAAAGAATTAAGTTTGGGTGCTTCAAAAGAAACACTAAAAATTCTAAGATATTGTTACAGAAGCAAAGATGCATTTACTTTTTTTTACTGATTAAAGAACAAAAGATTGAGGTATTGGCATGAAATTGAGAGAACAATGGCACACTTGACTCCACCGGCCAACCCAGATAGAAGGAACAGAAAGAAACCAGTAGAAAGGCATGGCTAGCCATAAGAGACCCTAAGTGATCATGATTTCTGACCTCAGCGGGTATTTTCTGGATGCTGAGATGAAACAGTGTAGTCTTATCCAATAGAATGATTAAGGTGCTCATCATTACAGAAACTACTTCTTAGGCTCTTGGTTAATTCTTCAGAGTGTGCCTGATCAAGTGCTAACAGCTGAGTTACATCCTTCTGGATTTAACTTTGATCTTAAGTTCTAGCCTATAAATGAGAAATGCAAGTAAGAAACATCCTTCTGGATTTAACTTTGATCTTAAGTTCTAGTCTATAAATGAGAAATGCAAGTAAGAATGAGGGGTCAATTTATTTTAAGTCAATTTATCATTAAATACCAATGTGCACAGTTTCAAACATTTATAAATATCGCAATTTATAGAAAATTAATGGAATCTTAAAATTATTTTGAACAGTGATTTAACAATTATTTACAATTAACTCAACCTACTTTTGTAGAAACATAATTATGTTTAAAAGTACCCTCAACACAAAGTAATAATTTCACAGTACCTTTCTATAATATTTTTGTCACACAAGCAGCAGCTGCATCAATAAAACCCAAGTAGACTGAATAATTTAGGAACAGCACAATCAGAATTGCAAATGCAAGCTACCATTAATTCCAGACAAAACAACACCTTTTATACTAATATATAAATATTTTCCATTGTCAGCCCTGGTTGAAGAAAATATTAGGAGGCAGTATTTTCTTACTTGTAGTAAACAGAAATTAATTTTAAGATTTAAAAAAATTGACATTAAGTGCTAGATTAGGTAGGTTTTTATAACATGTAATACTAACCATTTCGAGAAATTCTTGGTTTCACTGGAAGCCATTTCTAATTGCAAACCTTTCTTCAGCTGTACTAGAACAGTAAGTGGACATAATTCTCTGTGATCCCAAATAGAAATTATACTTGCTTACCAGCAATTAATAACGTATTTGGATAGAAAGAGATTCTTGGCTTTATTCCTAAGGTTTTCTTCTACTTAAGTGTTTAACCTTTTTTGCTATTCCCTCAAAAAAATCCCTAATATGTCTAAATTATGTCAAAGGAAGACAACTTTATATGGACTAGTGCTTGTTTGAAAACAATATTTACCATAGTATTCCACAGTTTTGTCTTTTTCCTTTTTTTTAAAGACATATATCCAGCTAAAACAATTAAATAAAAAGATAAGGTATAAGAGATATAGTTGAAGTCACAATAAAGTACATTTTCTTTTATTGACATGGAACATATACTTAAGCTTTAAATGCTGGCTCTTTAAGAAAAAGTTTCTCCTTGTAAATATGCATAACCGTTGCCCAAAAATGTATACAGTGTTTTCCCCAAAATATTTATACACATAGTGGTCCACTTAAGACCAGCTCCGTTATAACCTACTGAATACAATGTGCTCTGAATTTATAAACGGGCTACCCTCTGTATATAAAATATATAGGCATGTATGTTATACATACAAAGTAAGAAATATAAAAAGGAGAGATGAAAAGAAAAAGGGTTCTTCCCTGTAAGATCCAGACAGAAATTCAGTGTAATTAGTGAGGTCATGTAAAATGTACTCTTAATTTATAAATGGGTTGCCCTCAGTATATAAAATATATATATAGCCATGTATGTTATACATACAAAGTGAAAAATATAAAAAGGAGAGATGAAAAAAGAAAGGAAAAAGCGTCCTTCCCTAGAAGACCCAGACAGCAATTCAGTGAATTAGTGAGACCATGTAAAATGTCCGACGAATTTCAGTTTTGGCAAATACCTTTCTGGAAAATATCTAAGTTTGAGAGTACTAAATTTCCATTTTAAGGATTTAGTAGAGGTGTCCATTTAAACATTCAGGGAAGATGTTGTGGTCTCCTTAATATGCAGAAAAGAGGACTTTTAGGGTCTATTAAAGAGAAACAAAAAGCCACTCATTTTTAGCTGGTTAGTAATCACCCCTTAGTCAAGTGTGTGCAGTGCAGAGAGTCAAATCCTAGACCATCAGCGTTTGAGTGTGTCTGATGAAAGATTCCAATGAAGGACCTGAATTCTTCCTAGATCTCAGAGGGAATGGGGCAGGACGCGATGGCAAAGGAGGGGTCAGCCCCCAAGGTGGCTGGTCCAATCTTAACTCTTGATGTTAAAAAACACACCAAATGTTTCTATAGCATTCTTTCTGCTGCATTGTCTTTATTTCAAGCCACAGGTCTACTTGGAGGGTCATGCAGCAAGTGGCTTATAAATAAAATCAGAGTCTACGAATAGTGTCATCACATTAAGAGACAATCGCTGGATTCTCTCATTAGGCAAAGAGCTTGCATCTTTGGAATCCATGAGTTGGTATCATTTATGGGATACCTAAAATGGGGGACAAAAACCACATATATCAGCAACAACATACACGCAATTTAGGAGTTAAGGCAACGAAGACTATTTAATCATTTGAGCTACACATTCCACATGATTTCTAAATACTGCTTCACAGTTAAAATGCAACAAATAAAACTAGGCCAATTCCAAAATTAGCAAATATTAACACTATTGCTAATTGTTTACCAAGGCAAGTGACTCCCACTGTTCTCAAATCTCAGCATATGTTACCAAGAGAGAGAACCTAAAGATGGTAGCCATATCCCTTTGGGAGTCTAGGAATTTAGACAAGTAATGTATCCCTTAGCTTAGAGATAAGCTGTATGTCTCAATTTTGACAGAGAGTAGGCCTTTCCCTCCTTCACAGTACCAAGGGGGAAACAGGAGAAAAAAAAAAATCAGTGAAAACATTCAGGTGCAGTATTTTCCCTCCTTTTCCAAACCATCGTCATGCAGCCAAAAAAACAAAAAACAAACAAAAAACAACAACAACAAAAAAACACCTCAGGATAATGAAAAAATGATATAACTTTTCCTAAAACAACTCATAAGTTTCTTTATAAATCTAAATGACTTATTTTTGGATTATCACAATATTTGGAAAATATTTTTGGATACCCATTTTGGGTATTTTGGAAAATTACAATATTTGGACTTTTCCACTAAACATTCCCAAGAAGCAGAAAGAAAACAGACATCTGTGAATTCTGTATAGACTTGTGTATACAGAAGCCCTTCATAAGGTGGAAAGCACTAATACCAAGATAAGGTATTGTTTTTATGAAAGCAGATTTGAATAAACTTATCCCAAATATGAAGGATACGGAAAATGGAAGTCTAGTTTTAAGTTCTCATGCAAGTAACTCATATTTTATCATTAAAAGATAATCTAATGTTCTGCTGATGTAAACGCTTTTCATTCCATATTTATATATAGCGCTAAACTAATGACGTCAAGCTGAGTTAAGGCTTGTCAGATTTCTACAATCAGATGCTCCCTCCATATCAATAAAGTTTACATTTTACATGTTAAACCCAGGTCAACATCTGATTAATTACAAGAAATAATTTAACTCTTTCCCTTGTTATGAAGATTTAAAAAAATTTTCACTTTCTTGGTAACATATGGAACAAGTCATTGCCATGTAGTCCCTTAAGCCTCAATTGGAAGAAAAATCGAGCTGTCATCAGGAATAGCTCCCCAAAACGATTATTACATTTAAATCATCACAGGTTATGCGATGTATTTCATAACATGCTGAGCAGTTTTATTTTTCTAAGAATAAGCAGAAGTTAATGTGCAAAAAAATAATTCGGTTTTAAGTTTGACTCCCCTTATTTTAGCAATAATTTTTAAAACTTCATCTCACAAAATATATTCTTTTAACTAAAATAAAAGCGACTATACATGTTGCCCAATTTTAGAGTTTTTCCAGACTCTGCTAACATACTCTGGTGGAAACTCTTAACTGAAATATTTAGACACGCATGGCAAGTTTTCTTGAGTATGAAGAACTTACATACGTTTGAAAGCCAATTGAATTAATGTCAAAAATTAGACTTTAGCATCCACCTGTCACCCTGAAAGTCCTCTCATGGAAGCTTTCACAGCACGCTACTTTCACTTCTGCTTCCTGCTGCGGCTGACAGCAGAACGTGGCCCCTCAAAGAAACTGTCATCTACCAACAATAAGAGAATTAAGCAGAGCCACAGGCCTCAATTCTGACTGCTCCGAAAGATTAATTGGTCTCACAAATTAGACCTTTCATGGATTTTCCAGGTTCCTCAGCACAGGAAGAACGAAAAACTCTAAACATTTTCTGCCAAGTTATACACAAATACATTAGTGCTAACTAATAAAATTGTCTAATTTAAAGAGTAACTGACCTGAGATGTACCTTGCTCCGATTAACATTACCATGCTACTCACTATAAAAAAGCCCAAGGGTAGACTACAGAAGATACTAGGGTCACCTGTGGTCATCCAAGTAGAAGGGAATTCCAGTCAAGCAAACCAAAAGAGAGACACATAATTACAATATTTGTGTTAAGAATCACATGACAGCAAAACAAAATTAAGTTATAAAAATAGTATATTCATAAAAGCTAGCAGAGTTATTACTTCAAATCAAAAATATAATCAATATTGAAGGCTTATGACAGTTAACAAACAATATGGGTAGCATGCCACAGGTAGCCAAGAACATAATACATATATAAACCCACATAAGCCTTCCACTGGCAAAGCTGAAGAGAGTTGATGGAGAACTTTTTGGGAGGCTGTTGATTTTAGCTTTTTTGATTCTTACCCCAAAGATACTAAAGGAGCAATCCAATTCCCCCAAGATTCAAGGTAGAGATCCTTTAGTTATCAGAGAAGAGTTATATTGGTCTACTAAAAATGAACTTCAAACCCTATTTTTGCTAAGATATTGGTTTTGTTTTCTTTTTTAAACAGAATTTGCTATGTAAGGAAATGCACCTCATAATTAATATTACTGTAATTTAAAAACTAAATTGTAAAGGGGCACCTGACTGGCTCAATCCGTGGAGCGTGGGACTTTTGATCTCGGGGTTGTGAGTTTGAGCCCCATGCTAAGTGCAGAGGTTACTTAAAAATAAAATCTTGAATAAACTGTATGAATCCATATATTTTTAAAAATATTTTATTTATTTATTTGAGAGACAGAGCACAAGCGGGGGGGGGGCAGAGGAAGAGGGAGAAGCAGATTCCCTGCTGAGCCCACGTGGAGTCCCATGCAGGGCTCCATCCTAGGACCCCAAGATCATGACCTGAGCCGAAGTCAGACGCTTAAATGACTGAGCCACCCAGGCAGCCCCATATTTTTTTTAATCTATGTATGTATGTAAACTCTACACCCAACGTGGGGCTCAAACTCACGACCCCAAGATCAAGAGTCGCAAGCTCTACCGACTAAGCTAGCCAGGTGCCCTGTGAATCCACATTTTTAAAAAATTGCCTGAGAATAAGGTTGTGTTGGTATTTTCTAACTAACTTCTGTCAAAATCCCTTCCTTTAAAGAATATTCTTTATATACATGTGCTTTTCTTGAATTTAAAAATTATGTATCTCCATTATTTAATGCTCTTTTAAAAAGAAACATATTCAAAATTAACCTCCAAGTTTTAAGAATATGCAACCACTGGATGAAAGGGCTTCACTGAAATGCAGCTAGTTAAATATTTGCTATGGGCATAGTTTTTGATATAATAAACTGACAACAGTCATTTATTTGCCTTTTTGGGAAAGGATTTTTTTTTTCCCTGCACCATATATTTCTTTCCCTTAGAAGGTAGATTAAAAGAGGGGTACAAACCATTTTCCTCCATTTTACCACTGCTTATGTTATTTTTCAGATAAAACCAAGGTTTCTTTTTGTTTCCATACTTGTGGAGACCACATTTTAATTTGATTTTAGGAAAGGGAACATATATTCTTGTTCTTTTAGAGCAAACCATCAGTTACACTAAGTTCTTTTTTTTTTTTTTTCCAGTTAGGCTAAGTTCTAATCACTAATTTCCTGATATGGCTACAGTGAGTTCTAGTTTGCAAAGAAGACCCTGAGGACTATCTGCATTTACAAGTCCTTACCAATTTAGGTGGCATTTATTTATTTATGTATTTATTTTTAATTTTATATTATATATATATTTTTTTTATTATGTTCAGTTAGCCAACAGGTGGCATTTATTTAATGAAAATATATCCCTTTTGGTCACACACACACACACTTACTTGTTATTTGATAGCTGTGCATTTTAAACCAATTTGACCTGTTTTCAAAATGTTGTTTTGGTGTGTCTGGAGTGCAAAGCCAAGCTTATCATTTATGATAAGCTCTCTCTAAAAAGTATCAAACTCCCAATCATTTCTGCATTTTAAACACATGTCAAAATGCATATTAAAAATTATAATATATTCAAATATAGTTAGAAATAAGAAAATAAATATGACTGCTTCAAAGTGGCAAACTGCTTTGGAGATGAAGCTAACATAATATTTTCCCCATAAACTAAAGCCATTTAAAGAGCATAAAGACCAGGTAGCAATTCTAATATCCTTTCAAGATTATTAAAATAGGATTCTATCTGTACTGCTACTATTATAGAGCTTATTGATATATAGTCACATATAGTTTATACTGCTTAAATAAATACAATTAGCATGTCACTAACTGAATATAATTCTGAGTTTATTACACAGCTTAGAGACTCAGTATTATACATTAGAGTGTGTTTCATAAATCTACTGGAAAACATCTTCAAACTCTTAAATGCATCGCAGTCTGAAACAAAAACAAAATGCGAAAAATCTAAACCTCTCAATAGCAGAAACTAAAGAAATCATGCAATTTTCTTTCATCAACTTTTTCTTATGTTTTAAATTCACTGACAGTGAGGTATTCAAACAAAGTGAAAATGATCAGTTGGTTTTATGGGAATTTTGCAATTAAAATTTGATCTTCAACTGCTTGCTAGTAAGATGTGTGTGTGTGTGTGTGTCACTGTGGTGCAGGGAGGGACAAAGGGATGACTGTGCCGTTTAAAAAAATCCAACAAGTCAGCGAAAACATAGGACTCAACTGCTCATTAGCCATTGATTAAGGGCAACTAGAAAATAAATCAGGGTCCACGTTGTTGTATCTTGCATAGCAACTAGCACCGGGCTAGGAAAACACTTATGATTGAGAAGTTTTGTTATAAAGGGTCTCAAAATCACAAAAGGTCTTAGTAAGAAAAGCTTTGCCACCATTTTGGAAAGAAAATGGAGTCTCAGAACAAAAGATTTAAAGAAAAAGGATATTAAGCTTATTTAGGAGGTAAAAAAGCTTCAGGTAGGAACCTCCAGGACTGAAAATACAGATCAGGGATCTGTGGTAACGGATGGTTCCAGAAGTGTCTCCTAAAAGCCAGATACATTAAAAGTAATTTTATATTCACTTTTGGCTTGGAAGGCAGGTAATATTCCATTTATAAACTCTTCTCCATTAAAGTGTATGCTTCAATATATTATTGGACATTGTTCTATTTATTATGTTCTAAATCTTCATTTAGCAAACAATTAATATATTATGGCATATCAAAGGCACGTTTAAGTCTGTCCAATTATCAAGTGCATAGTAAAGGCAGCTTAAGGCTGTCTATGACTGAATGGCTAACTTAAGCCCAATACCTTCCTACTTAAGTTTTCTATTTTCTGCCAAGAGCATTTCCCAATCGATTATGACACTTCTAATTTACTATTTGGTACATTTCTTCCTCTCTGATTCCAATGAGTTCTTAAAATGTACATTCACTAAGAACTTGGAATCAGCCTAGGAAGTAGAGAAATAGATTCTGAAATTCATGTAAGTTTTGGTTGGTTCAGGCCATGAAGACAGCCCCCCAAAAAGGTAAAAGGAGACACTTAAAAAAAATAAAGAAAAGGAAGACTCTAGTTGATTTTCTTTTTCATTGAGAAGAAAGAAATAATTTTACTTTTAGAAAGCTCAGTTACCCACTGAAGTACCAGGAAAAAACTAATAAGGAAAAGAGAGGGCAGGGTAGAATTAAGTACGTATCTATCTGATAATTTACATTTTATGTTTAGAACTTTAAAGTGTTTTCAAAATGTTAGAAACTCTGGACATATGATAATGCTTTTCTTCAGAGCAGCCTTGCTAAGTGTAAATAGTTAGATACTTAAATAAGTTATTTAACATACTAGGCAAAGCGGCAAGAATAATAAAAACATTTTTACCACTTTCCGAAGACTGAGTTGTAACCCAACCCACTGACTTCATCACAGCTTTCTTCCATGTAGAGTAACGAATTTCACTTTCTAGAAATAGAAGGTAGGAAAAACACACATCTGAGAAGTAGTTTACGGAGATAGTCCAAGCACTGTACTTATGTTCGCTCAGCATTTTCAACAAACTGTGACACATATTCAGCTGGCATGGGGCTTTACCAGAACTTGGATTTGGGAGAGATACCTGCTGGAAGGTGGAGGGGAAATTCAGCATGGTGTTCGGGGTGAAGGGAGACTGGGAGCCAGGCTACCTATGAAGACCAGGCCATTCACAAACAAGTGGTGATGAATTAGAAAGGCATTCACATTGGACCTGTTCTCTCTTTCTTGTGGGGAGGAAGCGGGGGAAGCTTGGGATATAGGGAAGGGGTGTACTGTGAATGTGGAAAGACTAGAAGGAGAATTGTTAGTCAGTCTAGCCAAAGGATTTAACAAGTACTGATTCTTCATAAGATTCAAATTGCATTCCTGTGATACAGGATTTTTTTTTTTACAATGGAAATCCACAGTAAGAGGACTAAACAAAAATGGGCACCACTGGTGCGTCCACCCACACGCACTCCTCCTAGTAATGGGGAGGCTTGCAGGAAGGTGTCCCTGTCGGGCCTCCTGGCCTTGCCACAGCACCTGAAGCCTATGACACCTGAGCGACACTGCTCAAGCATCACTTGCTTCAGAAAGTTTCCAGGGCCCCACTTCTGCCCCTCCTCCATCTTCCCACACCACCTCCCACACGTCTCAGGTGACCAGCCACCACAGTGAACTGTCATGGCTTTGTCTGCCTCTCCCAACATACATGAGTCTCCTGAGGGGCAAGGACTTCGTCTTAATCATCTCTATATCCCCACAACAGGACAATTTCTGGCCTGTACTCAGCTCTAAAAAAAGTTTGCTGGAGAATGAACTACTTATACCTAGATGCCTGTTACACATGTGCGCGTGCGCGTGTCCGTGTTGTGTGGGGAGGCGTGGGGCTGGGGAAGGGAAGGACGGCTGACATAACCGACCAACTCTGGGCTAAGGCCTTAAAAAATGGCAAAGAAGGCTGTCCTCAGAAAACAGAAAACCCTTTGCACAGAACTTCCTTGCTTTAAGAGTGGGATTAGCATCTCAAGACCATATATTCACTCTGAACGTTATTTATTTATTAAAAAATTGATTTTTTTCAGACGTAGACATTTTTTTGAGCCCCCATTTAATCCAATATTAACAAATAAAAATTACCTACAGATAGAATATCAGATTTTGAAACACATTTCTACATCAAGTTGCGTGGTATACTGACTATAAAATTACTAGTGTTACAATCCATTTTCTTGTATGTGAGAAGGAATAAAATTAAGAAGTGCTGGCTTAGTCTTCCAGAAAATTAAAGAGAAATGCATTTGAAAGCTTATTTCCCAGTAGTGCAAAATCTACTTTGATGCGATTTCATACATAGGTTTTTGAAAGGCTATAAAATCAAATTCAGTATATATAAAGCCTTATTTTTGTACTCACATTTATTTCAATTTAAGAGATGCACCACTGTATTTTAAAAAGGTGTTGGTCAGAGCCTGTGGCTTAGCTTAGCTGGTTAGGACAGTGAATCAGGTATTTGAGGCTCGCTTATTTACACTGTTGCCGCTTTTGTCAGGCTAGCTCTGCTGGGCTTCAAGGTTACCAGGATGTCCCTTAGGCCAGCTAATCATGTCCTAAAACTGGGCCACTGGCACCACAGATGGTCAGTTCCATGGCTGATCTATCTCCCTTCTCACTTTTAAAAAAGGCTATGTTAGCAAGTTAGAAGCAGTGTTATCCTTCTGCATGAAAGGACTGTAAACAGTAGAAGTAGATGGCAAAAAAAGTGATTTTAGAAGTTTTTTTTCTTATAATAAGGAACTTTTCCCCTCATTCAGACTCAGTGTACCCCAACATGCTTAGTAGCCAATCGAAAACAGTAGCATTTGCTATTTTGCTTAGTTTCTGAACTTACGAATAAACAGAAAGGCAAACTCTCTCTCTTTTCCATGTATACCATTAAATTTCATTTTAAAAGAAATTTTATCTTTAAGTAATGTCTACACCCAACGTGGAACTCAAACCGATGCCCGCAAGATCAAGAGTCATGTGTGCTCTACCGACTGAGTCAGCCGGACGCCCCTTAATTTTCATTTTCTAAACATACCCTCAGCATTGATCTGGGGTTCAAAGCGCTCCATTGTGACCGCGGACAGATCCTCGGGTTCGAGACTCCAAACGCCAACTCCTTCTGCGGCCCCTGCGGCCATGGCAGCTCCCAGGGCGGTTGTTTCGGGCATCGAGGGCTTCACTGAGGGAACACGGCAACATCAACATCTTTGCAGTTAGATATGCCTAAAAATACCAGTTCTTCCGAAAGAAATATTCCTCTCAGAATGCAAAGGAATGAAGGCTTACTGACCTACTGGGATATACAGAATGTCTGCTTGCAACTGCATAAGAATTTTGTTGTTGGTCATTCCTCCGTCTACCTGCAAATGACTGAGCGGAATTCCACAGTCGCGGTTCATGGCATCCAAAATCTTAAATGAACCAATGCAATGCACATAATTAAACTACTACTCCATAATGACATCTCTGAAAATGGCAGTCTTCTACGCAAAAACCCTCAAGAGCTTCCCAAAGCCTACAGAATCAAACTTAGATTTTTTTTAAATGCTTTTTTAAAGATGTATTTATTTATTTATTTGACACAGAAAGAGAGAGACAGAGAAAGAGGGAGAGCACAAGTAGGCAGAGTGGCAAGGAGAGGGAGAGGGAGAAGCAGGCTCCCTGCTGAGCTGGGAGCTCTATGCGGGGCTCGATCCCAGGACCCCGGGATCATGACCTGAGCTGAAGGCAGACGCTTAACCAACTGAGCCACCCAGGTGCCCCTCAAATTTAGATTTCTTATTCTCATCTTCCAAGCCTTCCTTCAGGGATCACACCAGCCTTTCTTCTCACTACACCTCTGCCCTCACCCGAAGAACCAGCCATGCCAAAAACCCCAACTTTGCACCCTGGTTTCCTGCCCTGATGCGTATACTTGTGCTATTTATGTCCTTTACCTAACATGTGCTACCTAACATCCTCCCAACTGTAAAACACTCAGCGCCTGGTGGATGACAGGAACTCAGAAGGTAATGACAGCTAACAAAAAGAGAAGAAACTTGTACTTATTAGAAGAGAGCTTAGGCGGGCTTAATTTTTGATTAGGTATTTAATAATGAAGCATTTAATAAATTTTCAGCATTAATATATAATTTGTTTGAAAGTGATACAAGTGGACGAAGTACAAGAAAAAAAGCCCTTATTATTACCTCCCGGGTTTGGAAACAAACAGCTTCCAATGCAGCAAAAGCAATATGGCATTTATTGGTGAACTGAGTGAGCCCACAGATGATCCTAAAAACACACACAAAGATTTTTAAGATTAGAGTGGAGTACACGAGTCAATCTGAAATGTCCTGAATATGGAAAGGTTGACCTTGGTAGACAGAGAAGTTCAGGGGAAAAATGCATATTAAAAAAAAAACGACATAAACAATGAGCAGCTTGGAAAGTCCTTATGGTCCAGAATCTTGCATCCGCATAGGGAAAAGTCCAGGATCCAAATGAACAGATGACAATAATTTAACACCAAATCAGAATTCATCTAGACAATGTCCCCTGGATACATAATTGGCAGAGGCCTTGAAGATAAAAGACCATAACACTGACATGGATGTGGCAGGGGCTTATTGTCAGATGATTTATAACTTCTTGCAATTTAAAGGTCCGGAAATTAATACTCTCCAAACAGAAAAGATTTCCTCAACACTTTAAGATCATTTGAAAATAGATAGGTAGGAAGCTAGAAACTATAAGCTATTAGCTAATTTAGTAAATAAATCAAGACCCGTAAAAGCATACCTCATATTCAATTCTTACCCTCTCGCACTGGGCTCCCAGTAAGGTGCGTATAACCCTGAGAACGCGGGGACGAAATAGCAGCCGTAAGAAGTACCTACTTCTTTAGCAAGTTTTTCTAATAATAATAAAAAAGAGAGAAACAAAAATCATTCTAAAATATTCTATTACTCTAGTCAATAAACACATCTGTATAAATTAGGATAGGGCTTTTGATTTCTTATTTACTAGTAGAGCAAATTTTCCGAATTAAAGATGTAAGCTGGGAGAAACAGAAACAAACTTCCCCACATTGAATACCTGCCACTACAATGTAACCCAGGCCAAGAAATAAAGGAACTGGATTAGTTTCATTAAGGTATTTTAACTCATTTCCACTATTTCTAAGGTGGTTGACTATGAGATGGAAAAGTAGCCTCCAGTGTGTCCCCAGTAAGAAATGTGCTTCTGATTGTCTCACCTTCAGGCTGAAGTAAACAAGTAGATTAAAGAGTGGGTAGATGAGTTCAAAAATAATTATCTGGGGGGCGCCTGGGTGGCTCAGTCGGTTAGGCGTCTGCCTTTGGCTCAGGTCATGATCCCAGGGTCCTGGGATCGAGCCCCAAGTCAGGCTCCCTGCTCAGCAAGGAGTCTGCTTCTCCCTCGCCCTCTGCCCCTGCTCTCCCTGCTTGTGTTCAAAAATAATTATCTGTACTGAAAATAGTCATATTAATAGTTAAATGATAGGCACTGGGGTTTCAATGCTCTAATCTAAGAGTTCAAGTTCTTTCTCATCAGGTAAATGTAACTGAACTACTTTACCTACAGATTCTGGCCATCTTTGCTGTTCGATTTTACACTTGGGTAATTTTTATGCCCTACCTTGCCAGTTTGTTAATAGCCACCACTAATTATGTCAATTTGTTGTTTTATAAATCTTCACAAAATAGTCTTTTCTATATACATCCAACTCGTAATAGGAATCCATATCATTTAATGTCACATATGGCTCAAAGTACAAGTATTAACAGACTGCAAAGGTAAAATATTAAAAATTTTCATTCTTTAGATTCTAGCGCTGTGTGAGAACATACTCACCAATTTCCTCTGAGGTCTGTATAATTCCAAGATTGTCTCTTAGCCAACGAATAACAGCACCGGCTATCGCTACAGAACCCTACGAAAGAAAAGGAAGCCCAGAGAGAATACATGTTATCACTATAAAAAGATGTCGTTGAGCATTTCTAAATGAATGACACTCCAAGATGGATACAATTTAAAACTATCGACTTTGGGGCTTTTACAAATATCATAAATGAGGTCTACTAATGCAAACATAGTTTTATCTAGGTCATTAGAGACGTTTTTTTCATGAGACAGGGCAAAGAAGTGAACCCTCCAGCACACCCTTGGACCTATCCAATCTGCTGTTCTATGGACTGCTGCTGAACTATGAGGTAGATTATCACCCAGAAAACATTCCCACCGTATCTCCCAAGTTATCAGGAAAGGCCACATTAAAAGTTTTTTTCAAAACCATTTCCTGTATCTAACAGCATATTAAATCAAGCAACAGTAACAAAAAAGCGAAGAAGCTAACTACAAAGTAATTATTCAACAAAATCACTAAGGGATGGGGAGGCAGGGAGGAGGCTGTGGCAATAAGGAAGAAAACGTATGATTTGGAGTCAGATGAACAGGCTGAGTCCAAGTTCTAGTTCTTAACTGCTATGTGATCTTAGGCCCATTAGTTAGGCTTAGTGAGTCTCCATTTCATGACCTATAAAATGGTGGTGACTATCCCAACACCTACTTAAACTACTATGAGGCTCAATATGAGCATGGAGGGGAAAGTTATTACCAAATGTAAATATTAGCTTCATTAGTTTTTTCTGTGTTGAAAAAGTATAATCCAAATTCCACTGACTGATGAATGGACAAATAAATATAGTATATTCACACAATGGAATATTATTTGATTACAGGAAAGAATGAAGTTCTGCTATAACGTGAACCTTGAAAATATTACGTTAAGTGAAAGGAGCCAGTCACAAAAGACCATCAAGTGCACCATTCCATTTATATGAAATGTCTGCAAAAAGCATATCCATAGAGAGAAAGAATAGATTAGTGGATGCTTAGAGTTGGGGTGGTGTGGTTATTCTTTGGGGTGATGAAAATGTTCTAATGTTAGGCTGTGGTGATGGTTGCATGACTGTGTATACTGAAAACCACTGAACTGTATACTTTAACAGGGTGAATCATGTGATATGTGAATTATGTCTCAATAAAGCTATTATAAAAAGATCCTGAGGAGAAAAAAAAAAGTACCAGCACAAACCATTAGGAATTTCAAAGGTTTTTTGGTTCTGATGTTTTATATTCATACAGATTATTAATGTAAATTACTTCCAGAGTCACCCCAAACCAAAACATCAGGTGAGATTAAGTACAGAAAGCAGAATGTTTTTTAATCTGTTGCCTACCTCCTTGTCTCCAATTCAATTCACTGAATTACAGATGGTCACCCCTTCTTGCTGTCAATTTCCAGGATATAACAAGCTAGATGTGGAATATGATGATTCATTCTATCATTCATAACTTCTATGAGAATAAGTCACTATATGTTACCGGAAAGCTGCAGACTACCACAATTGTTCTCTTTATACGGCAGCTTTTTGGCTATAAAAAATTACTAAGGAAGAGATCTGACATCACTGGGCAAATTTAACCAGGCTTTAAAAATGGGGAAAAACCCAATTCAACAAATACCTTGAAGGGACTCTAAACCCACTGTCTCTCTCTGGAGAAGTTTTCAGTACACTTCCTAACTTTGATATGTTATGTATTTAGGTACTTAGTGGAACCATCAAGGAAAACTAAAGACTTTAGAATTTTACTCTCAAATGTCCTTTGGAAGCAAACAATTTAAAGATGGTAGCTGTTAAAAACAAGTAAATGTGTAAGATTTTCTAGACCAGCACTGTTCAGTAGAAATATCATGTCAGCTACATACGTAATTTAAATTTTGTAGTTATCATATTAAAAAAGTAAAATGAGACAAGTTAAAGTAATTGCAATATATTGTGTTTACTCCAAAATATTAAAAATACTATCATTGCAACATGTAATCAATATAAAAATTATTGAGGTATGGGGATTTTTTGGTACTAGGTCTTTGAAATCAGGGGTATGTTTTACACTTACACCACATGTCAATTTGGACTAGCCACATGTTCCTAGTGGCTTACCATACTGGAGAGCACAATTCTAGACCTAATTAAAAAAACAGGTGTCCCTTTCTCCTTATATTCTCAAAAGACACTGGGCCTGAACTGCATCTAACCAAGAAATGCAAATATTTTCAATATTTTTAGGTGAGTAAACTGATACCTTCAAACAGCTGCTGGGCTAGAAGTCTGGTGGAATGGTTTTGTGGTTATCAGCTAGCGGAACTTTATACTTTGGGAAACCAAATGCTGATGAACCTCATTTCCATTGAAAAGTCAGTATGTTATAGGCTTAGATAAATTTTTTTTTTTTTTGGAGAGGAAACGATATTGTTTTAGCAAAAGGAGTATCAAGGTTTTCATGAAAAAGTAACTGGTTGTGAGCCAGAGGGCATTACTTTGATTGAAACAAAAGAAAAAAAAAATACAAAGCCACTCTCAAGGCTCCAGAAGAAAATTATTCTAAATGTGGTCATCAGGAGTATATAGGAGTGTTTGGTTGTAAGTGAAAAAATAAACTGAATATAAGAAAATAAAAGATACATTAAAAACACTCATCTGAAATAAGAATTTTGGTACCCAGATATAATACATGGTATTAGCTAGCCTTCTAAAAAATTAATAAAAGTGAAAGAAACCTCCAAATTCACAAAAGATGTGGTCTTCTGAATTCAGAGGCAGGGGATAAAGTGGAAAATGGCATAATGCTTTCAAGGTGGGCAGGAAAGAGTACAGGAATGGAAACCTAAAATGATAGAAGGTGATGGTCTACTTGCTATCAAAGAACTTATTATCAATTATATCCTAAATATAAAGATCCAATACTTCAGTGTATCGTCTACATATATGAATGAACTCTCATTCGAAGGCATGACCTATATGGGAAAGGCGCATGCAAGCTGAAGAGCTGTACTCTAAGAAAGACATAAGAGAAATGAGAAGGTATAAAGAAAAATAAATGAAATGATGAACAGGACAAGAGGAATAAATAATTTAAAAACTAGGGGTGCCTGGGTGGCTTAGCTGGTTAAGCATCTGCCTTCAGCTCAGGTCATGATCTCAGGGTCCTGGGATCAGGCACACATAGGGCTCCTTGCTCAGTGGGGAGTCTGCTTGTCTCTCTCTCTTTGCCCCTCCCCACCCCACTCGTGCTTTCTCTCTCTTTCGCAAATAAGGAAATAAAATCTTAAAAAAAACCCAACTAAATACATAGCCTGGTAATCGGAAGGCTAAGAAACAGGCTATGGGAAGAGCAGATTAAAACTAATGAAGTAGGGGGCACCTGGGTGGCTCAGTCAGTTAAGCGTCTGCCTTCGGCTCAGGTCATGATCTCAGGGTCCTGGGATCCAGTCCCGAATCGGGCTCCCTGCTCAGCGGGGAGCCTGCTTCTCTCCCTCTGCCTGCCGCTCCCCCTGCTTGTGTGCCCTTCCACGCAAATAAATAAAAATCTTTATAAAATAACAAAAAAAAGATTCTTTCTCTCCCTCTGCCCCTCCCCCCACCCCTGCTTATGCTTGTGCGTGTTCTCTCTAAAAAAAAAAATAAATAAATAATAAAGTAGATCTGATGTAATGTCATAGAAGACAAATATACTTTTCCTCAAGAGCTCCTTGCCATGAACAGTATCCATATAAAGGAGACATTTCAGGATGTGGGGTAGTTGTATGATACAAGGCAGTTACGGTTAAAATCAGTGGGTATGGAGAAAAATTATGTAAAATTAAGATTATCCTCAAATTGCTTAAAATCATCTATTAGGCACGGTAAACATAGCTTTGTGTATGTGACAGTAATATGCATCTCTGTGTATATAATTTATACTGTACTTAATTTGTGTAAGATTACAAATGCAAAATCTAACTCTATAGCATTTTTAATTGCATAGAAGAAAGAACAGAAACCTAGAGTTTAATTGGGCGAGCATTATTTTTAAAATGTAATCTATATTATCAATACTTCAGTTAACAAGTTAGGGAATTAAGATAAAAAGCATTTACTGCTCAGAAAGTATACTTTTCAGGAAAGTACATTACAAAAGTCCAAGAACAACGTTTACAAAGGCTGTGGCAGACAGATTCATAATTAAGGTGGCCTCCATGGTCCCCACCTCCTGGTGTTCGTGCCCATGTGGGATCCTCTCTCCTTGAGCACGGTGGGACTTAGGACTTGCTGCCAAGCAGCAGCACATGTCAAAGGTGATGGATGCACATGATGAAGTATACATGATTAAGCTACATAAGATTATCATGGCTGTTGTCTGGACTCTCTCTGTTCCTTGCTGGCTTTGAGAAAATAGAGGGGGTCCTCTGTTGGGGTCTTCATGTGAGAAGAAACTGCAGATGGCCTTGAGGAGCTGAGGGCAGCCTCTGAGCTGACAACTACCAAGAAACTGAAGACCTCGGTGCTACAACCACAAGGAAGTGAATTCAGCCAATAATCTGAGTGAGTGGGCCTGGAAGGAGATGGAGGATTGGATGAGACCACAGTCTTAGCCAACACCTTGACTGCAGCCTTGTGAGACAAGTGGTTGTAAGCCACTTACATGTGTGGTAAAACTGTTACACAGCAATAGATAACTAACACATAGGCTTATACCAAAAATGGAACATCTGGCTTAAGAAGGGTGAAAACCTCAGGGCGCCTGGGTGGCTCAGTCGGTTAAGTATCTGCCTTCGGCTCAGGTCATGATTCCAGGGTCCTGGGATGGAGCCCTGCATCAGGCTCCCTGCTCTGCGGGGAGTCTGCTTCTCCCTCTGACCCTCCCCCCTGCTCGTGCTCCCTCTCTCTCTCAAATAAATAAATAAATAAAATCTTTTTTAAAAAAGGATGAAAAACTCTAAAAAGGAAATGTCAACACCATCATCACAAATCATACCAAAGAAGAGATGGGAGAAGGGACATTTAAAGAAACTAAGAGGGCCTACACAGAAGACCTCTTTGAAACTCTTATTTAAAAAGACAAAAATGGCATAAGATTGGTTATGTAAACGGTATTTACTGGGTACCTACTCTACACCAGCCTGCTCCAAAAGAGTGGTGAAGTGGACAGACAAGTAGCATGGCCTCAGGCAACTTGCGTCTCAGTGCCACAATACAGAACATGGAAGTCTCAGGTCCTAAGTAATCTCAACTTCATCAGTAATTAAAGCCCCCCAAAGGATTTCTGTTTTGTGAAGTAATATTTGGAAAACATAAACAACAGAAGGGAGAAGCACAGCTTAAGGAAGATGGCATCCTATTAACAGATGGCAGAGAAAATGCAGACCTACTCAACTGCTCTGTTTTGCGTCAACCTCTTCCACCACTAAGAAAAATTTTCTAGTTGGGGCATCTGGCTGGCTCAGGTGGTGGAGCGCGCTACTCTTGATCTCAGGGTTGTGAGTTTGAGCCCCACATTGGGTGTAGAGACTATTTAAAAATAAAAAAAAAATCTTTAAAGAAAAAAAGGAAAATTTCCTAGTGAAAGAGTGGGACAAACTGAAGCAGTTTAATAGGACATTAAAGTTTTAGAACAACTCAAGGATCATGTGTCCCAATTCCTTTTTAGTGATAATGAAAATAGGAACCTAGAGAGGTTAACCTATCAGGCCCGGATGAATCACACGCCAGGGAGGAAGGAGGAAAAAAAAAAAAAGAATTCTCTTGGTGATGTCCACATCAGAAATGGTGAGTCTGCGCTTTAAAAATCCCCTCTCTCTGTTTGAGACACAGAGTATGAGAGGGCAAAATGTAAAAAGGGAACACTAAACCAACACCTGCTGACTCAAAGGCAGAGCGGTCGTCGAGGTGGACAGAAACAGAAATGCACAACGGAGCAGGGCTTGAGACCACAAGCCCAGGAGGTTCTGCTTCGGTTCTCCGTATGCGTCAGGAAGCAGGAGTGGGGGCCAGGAACCCGCTCCTCCAGAGGAAAGGGGTCTACAGTAGCTTGCGCAACACAAGGGACAGAATCAGCTTCAGTGCTTGAAGCCGGGGGCTAGGTGGCGCTCTCCTGCTTGTGTACGGAGAACTATTTGCTGACAAAGGCTGCGGCTTTAATAGAAGATGGGACCGGAAGTAAAAATTCCAATGAAGAAATCCATTATCACGAAATCAGCCGACAAAACTTAACAGATGGAAGAGAATTCACTCCAATCTGACAAGGACTTTAAAAAAAGTCAGTGCTGGAAGAATTCAGAGAAATTAAGGCATGATTTCCATTAAAAAAAAACAACAACCATGAAATTATGAATCAAAAGAAAAGCGAAATAAAACGAGATCAGGGGGATACGAACAAATAGCCACTTAAAACTGGTGGAAATGAAGTTACAGAGTGAAATTTAAGAGTGTAATAGGCGGGGCCAACTCTAGAAGAGACAAGATGAGGAGACATACACCGCAGGTGACTGTAACTTGCCGCCTCCACTGTGAAAAGTGGTTTGCGTCATCCGCCCCAAAGGGAAGATACACATAATCTGCTGCGTACAAGTTCTACTCCTACAGTAGCATGTATACAGGAGAGCTACACAAAAATGTTCAGAGCAGCATTTTTCATCAGAGACGAAAAGAGAGGACAACTAAAAGGTCACCAACAGTTGCATAAATACTAAACCATGGCATTTTCATAAAGTGATGAAAACGAATGATGTCAAAGCTCTATGTAATAACATGGAGAATCTCACAGATGTGATGGTGAGAGAGAAGCCACATTAAAGAATACATACTGTATGACTCAGTCTCTCTCACTTTCTCTTGTCTATTTTTAATATACAAAGTATTAAAAACATGAAAACTCAACTCTGGTGTTGAAGGTTGCACTTATTTTTTAATAAAGATTTTATTTATTTATTTATTTGAGAGAGAGCACGCACCGGCAAATCGGGGGTTGGGGAGGGAGAGGGAGAAGCAGACTCCTTGCTGAGCAGGGACCCCCCCCCACCCCAACGTGGGGCTTGATGAAGGGCTCGATCCCAGGACCCTGAAATCATGACCTGGGCCAAAGGCAGGTGTTTAACCACCTGAGCCACCCAGTCACCCTGAGAGTAGTGTATATTAAGTGCTGGAACTATAAAGTAAAGTAAGGAAATGATAAAAGCCAGGGCACTGGTGACCTTAGGGGAGAGGGAGAAGCTGTGAGTGCGAGGGACGCACAGGTTCCTGGCTGCTGGCCCTGTTCTGTTTCCTGCCCTGGGTGGAGGATACATGAGTCTTCCCTTTATAATCATTTGTCAAGCTGTACATTGATATTTTATGCATCTTTCTGTAGGTGTTTTATATTTCACAATAAAAAAGTTTTGATTTGCTTTATTTTTTTTAAAGATTTTATTTATTGGGGCGCCTGGGTGGCTCAGTCGTTAAGCGTCTGCCTTCGGCTCAGATCATGGTCCCAGGGTCCTGGGATCGAGCCCCGCATCGGGCTCCCTGCTCCGCGGGAAGCCTGCTTCTCCCTCTCCCACTCCCCTTGCTTGTGTTCCCTCTCTCGCTGTGTCTCTGTCAAATAAATAAAATCTTTAAAAAAAATAAAAAAATAAAAGATTTTATTTATTTATATGTCAGAGAGACAGAGATAGCACAAGTGGGGGAGTGGCAGGCAGAGAGAGAAGCAGGCTCCCTGCAGAGCAAGGACCCCCCCAATGCGGGACTCGATCCCAGGACTCTTGGATCATGACTTGAGCCAAAGGCAGGCGCTTAACCGACTGAGCCACCCAGGTGTCACTGCTTTGTTTGTCTTAAAGAGAGAATTTGGAATGTAAGGTAGGTAGGGAGGACCTAGTGAGGGATGCAGGACAGAGAAGCAAGGGGATGAAAATATATAAAAGAACAGTTCAGAGTCGGGGAGGATGGGTTTAAAGGTGCCAATATTCATACAATAGCAATTGTAGAAGAGGCCAGAGGTAATGGTAGAGTAGCAATGCTTAAAGAAATAACTGCTGAGGATTTTCTAGAATTGAAGACAGACTTATATCCAATTTATCTAACAGGGTAAGTAAAATCAAATCTAAACCCTGGCACATCATAGTAAAAGTGTAGAACATCACTGATAAGAACATGTTAAAACCCCCCCATCCCAGAAAATAAGCCAGGTTATCTGTAAGAGAAACCACATTTAGATCAGAGGTCTCATTAGCATAAAAAATGGCCAGAAGGGGGCGCCTGGGTGGCTCAGCTGGTTAAGCGACTGCCTTTGGCTCAGGTAATGACCCTGGAGTCCCAGGATGGAGTCCCCCATCAGGCTCCCTGCTCAGCAGGGAGTCTGCTTCTCCCTCTGACCCTCCCCCCTCTCATGTTCTCTCTCTCTCTCTCATTCTCTCTCAATTAAATAAATAAAACCTTTAAAAAAAAATGGCCAGAAGGGATGTAGGAGAAACAATGGCTTCACCTAAGATTTTATACCCACCGCAGAGAGAGGGCAAAATAAAGACAAATCTAAAAGGAATAGGCTTACTACCTGAGGCTCTTATAAGAGAACCACAAAAGGATGCCCCTCTGCAAGAAAAAAATGGGGGGAGCGCCATAAAAGGTTTGACCCCAAAGAAATGATACTGGACACAAAAAATGATAAAATAAGCCATTAAGTATGATTTACTATCTACTGATAAGAAAACAACTAATTACCGCCTGCTTAAGAAAAAGGGGAGGGGCACCCGGCTGGCTGAGGCGGTTAAACGTCTTGTGCGTCTTGTGCTGAGACTCCTGATCTCAGCTCAATTTTTTTTTTAAAGATTTTATTTATTTATTTGTCAGAGAGAGAGAGAGAGAGAGAACGGTAGGCGGAGGGAGAAGCAGACTCCATGCTGAGCAAGGAGTCCGATGCGGGACTCGATCCCAGGAGCCTGGGATCATGACCCGAGTCAAAGGCAGATGCTTAACCAGCTGAGCCACCCAGGCGTCCCTGAACTCAGCTCTTGATCTCAGGGTGGAGTTTGAACCTTGTGGGCTCCCCGTTGGGCAAGGAGCCTACTTTTTAAAAAAAAGAAAAAGAAAAAGGGGAAACGAAAACTTTAAACTCAATGACAGGATTGCTGGTGGAGGTGATAGAGGAAAAGCATTTGAGGTTATCATCATGGGTGGGACATTCAAATTACTAAACAACTATCAACACTGCTAAGAAAATATATAGTTAAATAATACATTTATTTTTTTTAAAGATTTTATTTATTTATTTACTTGAGAGAGAGAGAGAGAGAGAGAGAGAAACAGCATGAGAGGGGAGAGGGTCAGAGGGAGAAGCAGGCTCCCCGCTGAGCCGGGAGCCAGATGTGGGACTCGATCCCAGGACTCTGGGACCATGACCTGAGCCGAAGGCAGTCGCTTAACCAACTGAGCCACCCAGGCGCCCAATAATACATTTTTTTAACGTAGGCTCCACATCCAGTGTGGGGCTTGAACTCATGACCCTGAGATTGAGTAGGATACCCTACCAACTGAGCCACTCAGGCACCCTATGGTTAAAATATCTTCAAAATTTAAAGGTACCCAGAAAAGAAAAGAAACCCAAAACAACAACAACAACAGGAAATGCATGATGTTGCTTCCAAATCAGCAGAGGGAAAATGCAAAATTAAAAGACTTAAGATGTGCTGCTACAGTTTCAGTTTTTAAAAAATGGAGAGTAAATTTTTAATACCTCAGATTGCCAATCCTAACAATCTGTCAAATTAAAGAAATGATTATTAAATATACACCTTATAAGCACTTACAAAAAATGGAAGTGGTGTGACCATGTGGGATTACCGGGAATTAACTGAGAAAAAGTTTTACCAATGTAGCTTTACGCTTTGCCCTCTTTTTTGGTTTGGTTCAATTTTTTTACATGTCTATTAATTGAAACAAAAAGTGAGAAGATACAGAAAAAAGAAAAAATCTTATCTCCTACTGTGAACGTGTGTGTGTGTGTGTGTGTGTGTGTGTGTGTGTGTGTGTATAAGTGTGTATGTTGTGGCTCAGGCAGGCTGCTAGGTTAGCAGACGAAGCAAGGGACAAATCTGAGATGCACTGAAAAGAAATGGACTCGGGAGACTGGAGATGGCAGAGGGGTGGCCAGGTGTCTAGATTTTGACGTCCAATAACCTGAATTTGCATCCTGGATCTGCTACTAACTAGCTGTCAAAAGTTACTATGGCCAAGTGACTCCAATTTCACTTCCTACTCTCAAATGCCTTGTGAGGACATAGCGAAGCCTGTTTGTCAGTCTTATCTACTGTCCCTCTCAGCTTTAAAATTCTATGAATCTTTAAAAAATTACATGAACTGAAACAAAATCTTAAAGCATATGCTTGTTAAGTTTCCAGATGAGGCAAAACTGGAAAAGTAACAGAGTAAAGAGTTAAAAAGAATCTAGACTGTGTCACTGTAGGTTGAAATCACTATCATGAAATTTGACAGGAAGAAGCAAAGACATGAATATAGATTAACAAAAGATCTGCAGGGGCACCTGGCTGGCTCGGTTGGTAAAGCATGTCACTCTTGATCCTTGATCTCGGGGTCATGAGTTCAAGCCCCAGCTTGAGTGTAGAGATTACTTAAGAGGAAAAAAAAAAAAAAAGATCTGCACAAATACGGAATGGAGAGGACATGGTATGACAATGAGTCATTTGAAAAAGAGCCAGATATTTTAACATCTGCTTCTGGAGCCAATGATATGATGGGGTTATTAGACTAATTAATGAACTCTTAGGCTAGAGTAGCAGAAGCAGTGTTTGTGGTCAGAGAGGAATAAATCACACCAGTAAGTACAAGTCAGATTACATGTAGAATATTCTATTCCATTCTGGAAGAGTCTGACAAATTGGAGTGCATCTAATGAAGGGAGTCCAGAACTAGAAAGCATCCAGAAACCATATGACGTCAGGGCACTGGGGAAGTTTTTTCTGGAGTAGAAAGACCCAGAAAAAATGACAGCCATGGGGCACTTGGGTGGCTCAGTCGTTAAGCATCTGCCTTCGGCTCAGGTCATGATCCCAGAGTCCTGGGATCGAGCCCCGCATTGGGCTCTGTGCTCGGTGGGAAGCCTGCTTCTCCCTCTCCCACTCCCCCTGCTTGTGTTCCCCCTCTCGCTGTCTCTCTCTGTCAAATAAATAAATAAAATCTTTTTTTTTTTTTAAAAAGTGATAGCCGCCTCCTAGTATTTGAATGCTCTTGACAGCTGATCCAGGTCTAGTGGTAGAGGTGTTAAGAAGCAGTTTTTGGTGCTATCTTCAAACAGAAGTTGTAGGGCTATCGGTGAAGGAAAGAAGAGAAGGCTCTTTGTATTGGGAGGGAAGTTAAGACCTGGTAAGCCCTATCCCAGAAGCCCTTTCCAGGTCTAAGGCATCTCTAATTCTAAACGACTGACTGTCTCCAGTATAAGGAAAAAAGAGAGCAGCTTCCTCATTTGCTAAAGGTAACTTTTAACAGACAGTACATATTCGATGTGCCCAGCTCTGTACTAAGCACTTTGCACAGGGGGAAAGAGAGCAGGACAGGGCTTATAGGAATTCACCTTTTGAGAAATGATATGATACCATTATTACACAGACCAAGTGTTTCCCAAATGCTTCTATTATCCATAGAGAAGGGGTTGGGGGAGAGAGAACACAGTGCTTATGTCAGGAGGGGTCAAGAAAAAAATGGAAATAAATTCTTCATGCTCTAGGCAGAGCAACTAATAAAATGTCTGAACTATAAACAGAAGTCTAATACTTGTGACCAAATTATTATCGACACTTTAGGAAACAAGCCTCAGTAAGCCTTCAGATCAATTGGATATTTGTACATTTCAAGGGAACCATTTAAAATGAATTGTAAAGAGATGCCTTTAAGAAATGTATCTAAGGGGAGGGGTGGGGAATGGGCAAAATGGATGAAGGGGAGAAGGAGACACAGGCTTCTGGTTATGGAATCAATAAGTCACAGGAATAAGAGGCACAGCATAAGGAATACAGTTAATGATACTATAATAGCTCTGTATGGGACATATGGGAGCTGCACTTGTGGTGAGCAGAGTCCAATGTGTAAGCTTGCTAAATCACTAAGCTGTATACCTGAATCTAATGTAATATTGTGTGTTAACTATACTCAACAACAACAAAAAGAATGTGGGGTGCCTGGCTGGCTCAGTCGGTAAAGCATGTGACTTGGGGTTGAGTTTGAGCCCCACACTGGGTGTAGAGATTACTTAAAAATAAAATCTTTAAAAAAAAAAGAATGTATCTGATTTGATAAAAAGAATACTGCTTCTTTGACCTTACCAATAAAAGTTAGTAATGTTTCTAATATAAATTCATCATGCCCTACAGACTTAAGACTGATATATTCCTACTAGAATTTACAAATGTGTTTGAAACAAATACTTCCACTGAAAAGAGGCATAAATCTCCTCACTTTCTTCCCCACACCAAAATTGGATGCAAAATTTATTTTTATGGGGAGACACGTGAAGAGAGTCCCTCTGCTTTTGTGCCCAGTGGTTCTCTTTGAACACTGGGGTACTGTAGTCATAAAAACACAGAATTTTCCAGCTGACAGAAATACTTGGAGAGCAAGTCAACACCTTCATTAAACTTCAGAGATAGAAAACCTTACACTGCCAAGCGACTACAAGGTGCCACAAGGGACTGGTAAAGAACCAAGGAGCCCATACACTCAAGATCTCCTGGGAGTCCTGACCCCAGCTCAGTCCCAGGTTCCTTCCACTCAACCAAATGCCAAGAAAAAAACTGAGTTTTTTCAGTCCTATATATTAAGATTTACCAGAAAAGGTATTAGAAAGCATCATGATTTTCACTGGCTTTGATTGTTTGCCATACTACCCATGTTGATTGAAAAGTACTTACTTCCAATGCATAATACACTGGTTTGTCTCTGCCAAGCTTGTAAGCCACTGTGGTCAGAAGGCCATGCTCAGAAAATACACACTGCAGGAAAGACAAAAATATTTCAGTAGCCAGGAAAATAAAAAGATAGCAGAAGAATATTTTTTAAAGCTAAGATGACCTAGGTACAAAAATAATTCAATAAATATGTAACAATTAAAAAATAAATCTTAACAGTCAAAATCACCAGTATTAAGGACAATACATTTAAACAGTACAAAATGTTTATCCCTTGTTCCAAATTAGATTTGCATTAAGAATCTGACATGGTCCTAGCATAGATATCCCACCAGCAATCAAAATCACACATGAAAAAATTCAAAGAACCTAAAACAGTTCTTACTAGAGCCACTTAAGTTTACTGATTTTCATCATTTTTACTGAGCTCTAAATTAAACCCTAATAAAGGGTAAATAAAATCTATAGAAACAAAAGTAACTTAATAGCAAATTATGCTCAAGCATTATTTATATGAAGTTAAAGAAGACTTTCAATCGTTTAATTAGGAAAAACCAACCTTGCGGCCTGTATTACATAGTAAGAAACAGCCTGTTCCATACCTATAGTTGGGGGAAGAATGAACAGTGTGACAATTTTATTAAAAATAAATCACAAAACATCAATAATACAAGTCATTTAAACTGATGTACAATAAGTCATTATCTTAAAGTTTTAGAAAAGTTCCAAAAGTTAACAAGCATCACACACTCCTTTTGGAATAACGTTTTAAAGACTAAGTCTAGAAGAAAACGTACTTAGTGCAATCCTAAAGGAAAAATGCAAGCGTGGTATTTAGTGCCTAGTCACAGCCCAGGACTGTGTTTATAAAATATCACCAGATGACAACAGATTCTACGTCCAGTCACAGTGACATTGCTACTAACCCACATGGAATGAAGCATTTCACTGATGGGGTAGGCTACTTAGCTCTCTCATTAGTACAATCCAATCATGAACTGAGAAACACTGCTATCTTCTGGCATGGAGGGGAGGTTAGGTCCAGAATGCGGGAAACTGGAGATGTACCTCAGAGAGGGGAAAGCTACTGAAGGCCTCGCTTTCCTGTTCTCTCTGCAGGCTAGGCTATTCTACCAGGTGGGAGAGTCGGAATGAGAATGGAACATGGCCGCCATGGAAGAACTGAATTTATCTTATGGCAGCCTTAAAAGTATAAGCTTTGGACTCTGCAACAAGTCTGGACATGAGTGAGGAGTTTTGACATGTGCCAGGCAGAGAAGTAATCCGAAGTGATACCAGTGAGGGTCACAGGGAAACAGTTTTCCACCGTGAGCTGTGACTGTCCACCTTGGCTCTCTACAAACCGTTCTGCCCAAGCTTGGGATTCCCTCCCCACGGGCCTTGCTGCTGTGCTCTTTGATATTCTGGCAGGTGGGAGAACAGGGAGCACTCAGTTCAGGGGCAGGCAGAAGGATCCCAGCAGAAGCCACTACCAGTAAGCACGAAGTCAGCAGGTCCCATCATGTGGGTGTGAAGCAAATAGAAACCGAGGGCAATTTTTTCTTCTAGCAAACATTTTTCCAGGCACCGCTGTTGTGAATAAGAATTAACCCAAGACATCCTATCTCTTTTCACTCAAATATATATTCTCTGCCTGTAGACAAACAGCCAACACATTCAGGGAGCATGTGATTAACGAATACCTACGTTTTTAAAGATAACAGTCAACTAACACTAGGTACAGGTAATAATACATTTATGAATGAAAACACATAAATCACTATACCCTTTTACTTCCACAATGCTGAAAAAGCTATATATTTTATGTTAATCTCCTTTAATAAATATTCTTAAAAATGGATTACCTGTTTCATGCTTTAAAAAGTTAATTACCCGTTTCACCGCTTTTTAAAGGAGAAATCTGTGCCAATTTAGCCCCCATATAAACACCCTGCATACCGAAGAGTAGTGTATGAATCTTAAGGTAGCAAACTGACACAGAGGCTCCAGGCATTTAATAAAAGTGAATTTTTAAGTGAGTATACTTCACAAGTAATTAATGAGCATTATCAATGTATGAAGAGACTCTTGCTACCTACGGAGCACAACTTTCAAGGCAGTATACAGGCAGTTATTTTCCTCTGAAATTTTATTATTTTTTCTTCCCATACATCAAACCTATATGGAGCTTTCAGCGTTTATATGGTCGACCTATCCTTTCTCAAGACTGCAGTGTGTTTGAACATCCCGGAAAGATGCCTGCTTTTTCTAACCTCGGTGAAACTGAAGGCTGCCCACTACCCCTCAGGGAGGAGTGTGAGTGGCCCCGGCCGAAGCCGTGAAGGTCAAGGCCTCCTTTAGAATACTTTATGCCTCTGGGGAGGGAGGGCATCTATCTTAGGTTCTCGTCCTTGAAAGCAAAATTAAATGTTCAAATAATCCATGTTCACTCAAGAAAAATCAGAAAATATAGAAAAGCTGAAAGAAAAATGAGAATCACCATAATCTGTTCCTCGGCACCAAAACAGAGGCAGGCTTTCCACTGAATTCTGAGCTGGCTCTCATGTGTTCCTTGCTGAGGTTTGAAGAGACTGACCAATTCTCAGTCCCACCCTCTCCAACCTCTTAGGACTTCATCTGGCCCATCACTTCTTTCTCATTCATTGTACAACTCCCATCTGGTCTCTGCTCAGACTCCAAAGAAATATTCTCTGCTCCTGTTGTAACTTAGAAGCACAAAGAAAATCCCCCACACTTGGCATGATCCTGTCAACTTAACAAACTGCCTACTTGGCTCACCATTTCTGGATGGCCATTTTTGCAAAGTACATTCTGTCTCGCTGTCTCTGTTTTCTACCTGCTCACATCTCTTTTGGCCATTTGCAACCCGGCTTTCATCTTGAGCATTGCCCTAAAGCTTCATTCTGAGAAGTTACCACTGAAGGCCTACTTTCTGTGTACAATGGTCTCTTCTCATTCTCAGCCTCCGTAACCTTTTTGTAGCATTGTGCACCTCTGACCAAGCCCCCCTCTCTTAAGTGTCTCTACCCCAGATTTCCACATGAATGAATAATTGCAGTCCATTTTTATGAATTTCCCATCCCTGTGTCTCTTACTTCTCCTAACTTTTTCTTGGGAATTGTGTCTATTCCTATTGCTTCAAAAATCACCTCTAAATAAGGAAATTCAAAATCTCTACTTTCATACTGACCTCATTCCATATTTACAAATGTGTACAATGCACAGCTTATCAGAACCCCAGACGTGTCCCAAACAGAAAGTATACTATTGAGACCTGTTCCTGACAGTGGGCTCAGCCTACACACTGGGCCGAGGCGACTAGACTCCATACCTACTTTCTGCCTCTTGTCCCTCCACGGTGCCACGAACACCCACCTACGGCCACCCTCTCTGTCCCCACCCTTTTTGGTCCCTGTCTTTGTGACCAGGATGCCTGCATGGCGTTTTTGCCTCTAGTCTCTCCACACTTTGGAGGAGGACTTCGGTATTATTAATGAACAGTTCTAGTCACTCCGAACACCAGCTCATAAACCTTCAGAAGTGTCCCACTGCTGCACCAAGAAAAAAACTCCTCAGTCTGAAATTTAGGGCTTCACGATACGACCCTAGCCTTATTTCCTCCTACCGCCCTACTTGAATGTTCTCTACGTTCTCTAAACAAAGTCTTATTTCGCTCTTGGCGTATTTTTCAGCCTTCCGTGCACTCACCAATATAGCTCCTTCTTCAAAACACCTCGTTATTAACATAATCTTTTGCGATTTTTCTCCCCGTCCTTTGAAACCCAAGAGCAGTATTTCAAAGTTTCTTACGGCACGTAAGTTATGACTTCTCAGATGATTAAGTGTATATTTGTCTTCTCTCCCCTCAGGAAGAGAAATACAAGCCCAAAGAACTTATGATTTTCTATTTCCCTCCTCCAACCTGCAGCGGCTTGGCTTAAATTCATCATTCCAGGAGTTGGCTGATAATGCTTAAGCGGGAAGGGAGTCGAAAGAGAAGGAAAAGCCAACAATTTTGGTGGAAACGTCCCATGTGCTCTACACCGTGTTAGGTACTTGACAGAGAGAGAGAGAGAGAATCACTGATTTACTAGCACTAGCGTGCCTGGCAGAGGAGGAAAGGTGGAGGGGAAATAGCCTAGTTTTCCATTATTTCTCTTGACTCCTGGTGCAGCTGTCTGGAAGCCAGAATTCAAAGAGTATGTTTTCCAGACCCATGCCCACTCAAGCTCACTTGGGCATAACCTCAGGATACCATGACCTCCAAAGATTACATATCTCCCCTGTTCTCACACAGATGATGTCACACTCTTGTATGAGGACCGAGGACCATGCTGGGCCACAAGAACATTTCATTAAAAATGGGAGACATTTCATTATCCACAAAAGAAGAATTTAGTCACTGAGGTTAACACTGCTGAGAGAATTAGGAAATCCTCTAGAAAAGAATAAATGTAGATAGTCTCCCACACGGTGGATGGGAATCCTTCCTACACAGGGTATAGTAACGCAGAGAGGTTCAGAGCCCCGGCTAAGTGGAATCAGATGGATCTGGGGGCAAAGACTGCTCCTTTCACTTAACTAGCTTCACCACTCTGACATCTGTCTTCTTATCTGAAAATGCAAGAAATCTAATCACTCTTAGATATAGGGCTTTTTACAGATGCCCCAGGTCTGAGTAGTAAGGAGACAAGATTAGGAAACAAATGCACCAAACCTCTACTTCCATCATTCCTTCTACTTCTTGTCCAAGGAGAAATACCAGATAATGAGGAGAAAGCACAAGGCCAGGAAAACAGCACTGGAAATCCCACAAAAATATAACTTTACAGTTACAGTGAGAAAGTCTAGGGCAGGAATAGTATGTTGAGAAATATAGCTCATTTTTAAAAATTTTTAATTAAAAAATATTTTTTAAAGATTTTATTTATTTATTTGAGAGAGGAGATAATGAGCGAAAGAGAGCACGAGCTGGGGGGGGGGGCAGTGGGGTTTGAGGGCCAGAGGCAGAGGGAGAAACAGACCACCCCCGACGCTGAGCAGGGAGCCGATGTGGGGCTTGATCCCAGGACTCTGGGATCATGACTTGAGCTGAAGGCAGACGCTTAACCAACTGAGCCACCCAGGAACCCCCAAACATTTTTTCAAGTATTCTCTACACTCAACCTGGGGCTTGAACTCACGACCCTGAGATTATGAGTCGCATGCTCTACGGACTGAGCCAGCCAGGTGCCCCTGAAACTTAATTTAAATCATGGTTCTTCCTCCCATCTGCTCTGCCCTCCTCCACTCCCCGCCCCCCCAACCAAAACCATTAACACTTTAAACCAAAATTTAGTTTCTGGATGGAAAAGGTATTGAATTTTATAAATTAAGGTCTTTACAAGCCTTAGCATTGTGTTTACATTTATTTGAAGGAGAGAAAGAAAACTAAATGGCAAAAAACTTATTGGAACTCCTAAGCTATTGATTTTCAGCCTGGAGGAACTTCAACAGATTTTCCTCATTCAAAGCACCAAAGGGAGAAACAAACAAACAAAACATCATTGGTTTTTGGGTCTGTTTCTTAAACTCACGTATTTTTGGCTTGTCCATCCTGGAAGCACATTTGTCCCACCAATGCAGCAGACTGGTCCCCCAAACACTGAAAGCACAAGTGACAATAAAGAACACTAAGACAATGTTATTAATTTCCCTTTTAGAACAGCCATAGGATTTATTTTTACTTTCTTTCATTTATCAAGGAATGAACTATCTTGATTTTTGCATTGCTTCCATTTGTCCATTTCCCCATTTCTTAATATCCCCTACAAGATAGTAGGTATGGGAAGGAAGAGTTAGAATTTGGTCAAAAGGTTCTCAATGGCCCACACTGTGTCACCTAAGAATCAGCCAATTTTGCTGCTTTTACCTTTTTTCCATAGTTTTGGAAGGGGCAGACTGATTAAGATAGAGGAAGAAACGCCTCACATGGAAGCGGGTAGGGCTGGGGAGGTAGCAGGGAGATGAAACTTACCCCAGATATTGGCACACCTTCCAAGGCCCCAGCTTTCTAATAAAATTTTAAAAAAGGATTATGAGTAATTACCAACTATTGTCTCTACTAACACAACTGCAACAGGAATGAACACGAATAGCAGCAACATGCCAGAGCATATGGGCAGACAAGACAAAGCAAGTGTTTCAACTAGACGTATTTCTAGAATGACAAGAAGACACATGGTATTGGAGAATGGATGTCAAACACTGGACTGGGAATCAGGAGACAAGGGGTCTACTCTTGGTGGGTTAGTGTTAAGCCACTGAGCAGGCTGCTGAAACTTCTCTATGCCTCAATTTCTTGATGTATAAAACGGAGTCCGGGTAACATGAATGCCTAGGTCTGATAGCTCTTTGTTATCATTGCCATTAATAAGGAAAACTAACACATCCTTTAAAACAAACATATGAATAGCTATCAAACCAGCATGGAACAGCCTCATTTTGGAAGGCGGTATTTTACCACCTATCCTTCCTTACCCAAACTGCTTTTAAGAGAAGTAAGAAACCCAAGAGTGTTTGGGTACTGGGTATTACTTGTTCATAGCCGACATCATTCTTCAAGTTTAGATAAGCAAGAGTTAATTTAGGTCACGAATACTGGTTTTTATTTGGATCAGATATGGCTAGCATTCTAGGGAGAAAAACGAGATTTAAGTGGCTGTGTATTTTACCAAACTTCATTAAAAAAATACTCTAATACAAAGCAATTTGTGCTGGTATTAAGGAATTAGGGGGAAGGAACGTGATCCATGAAGTAGTGTGATGTGCTAGGAACAGGGCCAAACAAAAGCTTTCCACTGAGTGCCCCCTTGGTCTCCCATTTGCGATCCTCTAGGAGCTTCGGGTTCCCTATCTAGAAGAGTAAGGGAAAGAACAGAGGCTGCCTCACATGGCTCTGATGATAAGGAAGTAATAGAATGTATGTGGGAACCCTGTACAGAACAGAAAACATCTTCTAGATGGTGGATATTATTTTATTTCTTTCATGCTTTCTGCTTAATTCAAGACCTGCCTTTTTTATTTACTGGATATACTCTTAGGAAACCTGAACCTGGATAATAAGTGAAGGGTACACTTCATAAGGAACTGAAAGTGAATCCGTAGGAAACCGAGAGGCTGTCTGTCTTCATATACTTAAATATATGAGAAGAAGCCTTTGCTGACACTATTGAAGGTATTATCAAACTACCAGCAGGATCTACTGATGTGCACTCAGGCACATAAAGCGCTCCTTTTCCATCACAGGGAGGGGTCTCTGGAGGATTCCTGGTAATGTCCTCTGGTGAAGCATGCAGAAAAAGTGACAGTGCATTTCCAACTAACTAGTCTGAAAGGTTGGTCAAGTATCATTTAAGATAGGTGTTTAGGACATTTAAAAACTACACCTAATTTCCCTGTTACGCCAAAGCCCAAAGCACATCACAACTGTACTTTGTCACAGGGAACATCAGAATTTCTCATTCCAGAAAACTAGTTTAGTCTTTTATTTTGAAATATCACTTTCAGTCTTATGGGAAACTTAAAAACAGACATGACTGAGTTCAAAGAAAACCTAGAGCTATTCTAGAGCTTACAGCAATTTGGAGGGTCATGGAGATTCTAGATAAATCTGCTTAGTAAATGGACTTCTGCTTGTCTAAAACTACATGGAAATGCACTGTATCTTTTCCAAATGAATGGGTAGCATAATTGGTGGGCAACCTACTCACCAGGCTATGAGAGATTTTCTATAGTCAGCAAGGGGAAAAAAGGAGGACAGAAGCATAATATTTTAAACGCAAGAAAAAAACTAGGCCAGTAAATGCTTTTTCAACCATTCTCTAAAACGGTTTCTCAAGGATATTTTTTTCTCTGACCCAAGGCAGTCTGTAGACAGCTATGAAGTCATCCAAGCACTTTTATTGTAGATGAGCCGTGCTTCCCTTAAAAATTTCCATGATGCTTTAGAAGACTTTATTATAAATATTTAAGAACTCTGCTCAAGCTTTATCCAGAGCACTTAGTATTCAACTCTATTACTAACTCTGTAAGTAGTTTCTAATATTTGTCATGAAATGTCTAAACAATATTTTTTTTTTGCAATTGACCTTAGATGTATTTTTAAATTTTATCATAAATTCTAGATTTTTGTGCTCAATACCAGTTCAAATCCTCCTGGAGGTTTTCATCCCTGATGCGTAATCAGAGATACTCAGTGATGCTAATCACACTTTTTGCTGAAAGTACTTTTTCTCTCAGTTTCAGTGAAAGCAGCAGTAAAATGTCTATTATGGAAACCAGTTTAATTAGCAATCACAAATCAGAAACAGACTCTTTGTTTTCAGTTTCTTTGCTAAAGTTTTGCTCAGGCTGACAAAGAATCTAATATAAAAACGTGGTTTAGCCATTAAAAGAGATTCAACAGGAAAAAGAACACTAACGTGAAGAGTCCTTCCTATAAATTATAAGCACACACCACAACTACTAAAGTTATTTCAATTAAAAGAATAAACAGGCTCAAACATTCCCATGCCACCTTCTGTAGTTAGATTATTGCATAAATACTTTAAAAGTAGAATACTCAAAGAACAGCCAATGAAAGTTTATAAAATATAAAACCAACTGGTAAGAAGGATTCTAAAATTTAAGTTATAAAACTAAACAGCACTAATTTCTTATTTTATAGACTACCAACACTTACAGAAAAGTCACAATTCTCAAACTAGAAAATGTAACACAACTGACTTTTGAATTCTGAATAGTAAAGCTTTTTTTAAAATGAAATTAATTTTTTTTTTTTTTTTTTTTTTTTTTTACCATTAGGCCATAGATCTCAGAAGAACTCCGGACATTTGGAAGAATTTTCATCGGAATTTCAAAAAATCTGAAAAACAGTAAGATAATATTGGGTATATAACACTATTTTAAATAAATATCTAGAAACATTTATATGTATTTAAAGACAAAATTATAAATAGCAATTAAAAAATGGATGTATTTGAGTGCAGAGTTAAATAATAAGCCAGCAGAACATAGTTGTATGTTTGGGTATTTATCATTCTAACTTTATACAAGCCGATGAAAAATAAGAAGCACACAGAAAACAAAGTACTTTTCTAAAGAGACCTAATCTTCCTAATCAAGACAATTAATTTGGCCTGTTCGCTATATATCCAACAATAGTCTCTTCTTTGAATACACAGTATAGACTTGTATACAATAGTTGAAATATCAACAATTAAAGTTTGGTGCTCCACTAACATCTGAAAATAGTAAGATTTAGGTTATAAATAGCTAACGTATTGGGAAGTGCTTTTTAGGGCAAAACACAACTCACTCGCAGAGCTCTTTATCCCATTCCAGAGAATGAATGTTGAAAAGCATTGTCCTACTTGCATTTGTTACATCTGTACAATGGACACCTCCATTGGCCCCTCCTGTCAAACTCTAGACGGAATAAAAGGACATGTTGATTTGTACTCATTTGCTATTTATTTAATTTTATTTTTAAAAAAGATTTAATTTAGTTGAGAGAGAAAGAGTATGTGAGTAGGGGGAGGGGCAGAAGGAGAGGGAGAGAATCCTCAAGCAGACTCCCTGCTGAGCGCAGAGCCCAATGCAGGCTCCATCTCAGGACCTTGGGATCATGATGTGAGCCAAAATCAAAAGTCAGATGCTCAACCGAGGCACCCCCTAATTTGCAATTTAATTTACATGTTGTCAAGGGCCATAATCAGTAGCAGAGGACATAAAGCAGGAGAATGGAATGTGTCAATCACTTAATTTTCTAGTTTTCAGCAGTGTCTAATAGAAATACAATGCTAGCTACATGCATAATTTTAAATTTTCTAATAGCTACATTTAAAAGGTATAAAGAAGCAGGTAAAAAGTAAAACTCTTGAAATTAATTTTAGTAAATTTTGGTAAAGAGTAAAACTCTTTACTCTTGAAATTAATTTTAATAACACTATATATTTTATTTAACCCAATATATCAAAAATATCCTTTTATTTATTTATTAAAGATTTATTTTTTAAAAAACTTTTAAAGTAATCTTTACACCCTACATGGGATTTGAACTTACAACCCTGAGATCAATAGTTGCATGCTCCACTGGCTGAGCCAACCAGGCACCCCCAAAATATCCTTTTAATATAAAAAAATTACTAGTGAGACATCTTACCTATGTATTTATTTATTTTATTTGTAAGTAATCTCTACACCCAACGTAGGGCTTAAACTCACAACCCTCAGATCAAGAGTCGCATGTTCTACTGACTGAGCCAGCCAGGCACCCCAACATTTTACCTACTTAAGTACAGTATATATTTTACACTTAAAGCATATCTTGAATCACACTAGCCATATTTGAAGTGCTCAGCCACACGTGCTTAAGTGGCTACCATATTAGACAGCAGAATTCTAGTAAACTGGTCATTAAACAAACAAAAAAAATCAGTTTTGTTTTCATCCGTTATCTTTGGAAAAGGCAGTCTTAACTACATTTGGCAAAGTGAAATATATCAACATGTCTGCCGCTTCAGGATCTCACATGCTGTGTCTCTGTGATTTAGTTTTTTGGAGTAACAATTCTCATTGGGTTGTACCTACCCAAGCACTATCCTGAAAGCAGAGTTTTAAATGCTCCCGTGTTAATACCCTCGGGCACTGCTGCTTTCTCCTGTGTGGGAGTGATAAGAGGTAAGAAAGGAACAACAGCGGAGGAAAGGCATCCCAGCATCCGGGGAGTAGGTCCCCCACCCCGCAGCTAACTGAGCTCCCTCCTGCAGCTCACAGGTGCCACACCCTGCCTTCCTCTGGTTTCAAGCAAATGACTGTCAGAACTATTTCAGCTGTGACAGGTATGAAAACTGTGGGCCAAGAGAGCACCAAGCACAGCGTGCCCTGGCCAAGCACAGGGAGGGGTGAAGAAAGTACTGCTTCCTGGTACTGGTTCTGGAAGATCTGCTCTGTGGATCTGGCAAGTGAGAATGGGGACAATATTCCTCTGAAGCTCTCTTGAATGTTGGAAAAGATAATCACATACTTACTGAAGTTAATTACAAATGAAATTATATGTGTGGGGATTTGCTTTACATTTATCTGTGGGGAGAAAGGGTATGTGAGTATAGTTGAAACAAGATCGGCCATACTTGATTGCTGTAGCTGGCATGTTGTTGCCAAGGTTCATTACACTAGTCCCTCTACTTTTGGGTATGTTTGAAAATGCCCATAAGAAAAATAACAGAGAACAAAAAAGAGAAAGGGGGAGAGAGAACATGTACTTTTAAGAAAACATGTACTTTTAAGAAAAACATGTACTTTTAAGAAATGTCAAAAATGTTAGTTTCTACTCATCTGTGTTCAGCTTAGGCAAAGAGATTATACATCGAAATTCTATGATTTTTTCATATTATGGCTTAATAAGAGACAGCTGTGTCATGCTGAAAGCAAATGCTAAAACTCACACAGGTGTTCTCTTAGGTTAAATAGTTACTTTTAAGAAATGACCACTGGAAAAGAGCAAATGATAAGCAAGAGAAAAAGACTACCTAAATTACTAATTACTAATTAATTACCTAAATTACTTATTCTAAAGATAATAAATATGAAATGTGGTTTTGGTAATCACCCTCCATTTTTATTGAAATAAAGCAAGAAAAATAAGGAGGAAGTAGGCAAAAATGCCTCTTAAATGGAGGTTGAAATGTTCTGCTGTCTCGAGTGGGAAGTTTCAACTCGGGGTGCCTGGATGGCTCAGCTGGTTGAGTGACAAACTCTTTGATTTCGGCTCAGGTCACGATCCCAGGGTTATGAGATCGAACCCACATCAGCTCTGTGCTGGGCATGGAGCCTGCTTAAGATTCTCCCTCTCCCTCGCCCTCCGCCCCTCTCCCAGCTCATGCATGCACACACGTGCGCTCTCTCTCTCTCTCTCTCTCTCTCTCTCTCTCAAATAAATAAATAAATAAATAAATAAGTAAATGAATAAATAAAACCTTTTAAAAAAAGTTGGAACTCTTGGTAGAAAATAGAGAGCAGGCAAGCCAGTCTAAAAAAATTCTGAAAAACTTTCTCCATTCGTACATTATATTTAAACGTACCCAAATAAGCCATGAATCAATGGTCCCAAAAAGAGCTCTATCTTCTTCAACAGCCCTCTGAACTTTCCTCACATTGTCAAGGAGCCAACGAAGTTTCACGGCACTGAAGTAAGTGCTAAGTGGAAGGCCTGTCTTGGACTAAACACAGTTATGAAATTCAGCCAGCAAATTAAGTTACCAACTAGTCTAAAAAATAAAACACCAAACTGAGAAACTCAACAAATCACAAAATATTCAATGGCCCTAAAGTCAACCCCATGGTATTATGGATAAAAATAATTTTCCTATCTCATGGCACAGGAAGGCATGTTCATGAACAAAGATCAGCGTGATATGTTTGCAGTTCAAAGAGCATCCACGTTGCAAGGTAAAGAGAAAATTGACACAACATCCTGTAATCTAGATGGTGAACACGTAGACGTTAGCTTTTGTGATGAGTATTATGTGCAGAACCTAGTCTGAAACTCTGCCTTTTCATTTTATATTTCATGAATGTGATATTTTAAACTATTAAGAATCAGAGAGTATATCAAACTATAACCAGAAAATTTTAGGTTTTAAAACAGGTAAGACTTAATAACAATATACTTATATGTGTAAAAAATATATTATAAATATGTACATATACACATACATATTCAAATAACATAAAATAAGTGGAGAATAAAGTAGAGCTCAAGGACATGCCAGAAGAAAGCAACACTGAGTTGCTCCATATTAAGAAAGTAGTTGCCTAAAAACTCAGTGAGGACATTAAACAAAGGGAGTTGTATACTGAATAAACGATAAATGGTAAATATAAAACATATATGGGCTTATCAATCTTCTTTGAGAATCGATCAGCTCCAACTCTTATTTTTGTTAGTATATTAAATACCAAATATATTTATAAGGGCTGGTGAAAGTGGTTAAGAAGATACATACATCAAAATAATGCAACTATCTTTCCCCTCCCCTAATCCTTAGTTTCCTGATTTACCACCTACCTACAGAAAGTGATACCGTTTTCCTTCTTATCTGCTATGGATATGTTTGGTAAGAAAATTCAAACCAAACCATTTAATACTTTACTGCACCCTGTAAGTTATGACTAACCCATGGTTTTCTAGCTTTCCTAGAAAAAAAGTAAGATCAATACTCAAAAATAATGAGAGGAAATAATTTATGGGATAATTCCTCTTTGATTTGAAGGACCAAAGGTCATCCCACAAAGGCAACAGTGAGGTAGTCGATAATATCTCATTTTAATGATTTAGGTAGCAAGTGTAAAAGTTGCCTAAAATGGCCCTGAAGAGAAAAACATGCATCACTTGAAGCAAAGTGCAGCTGGAGGTGGGGGTGAGGGTTATGCATGGTGACAAAGAGGAAGAGAATAGGAAATGGGTAAGGGTATATTTAGGAGTAGCCTGAAGTTATTTGGGGGGTGAGGGTAGGGAATGGTTTGTTAAACTGCTACAGTTAATGGGATTTGAACCCTAGTTTCAGAACGAAGAACCACTGTTTTAAGAGTCCCACTGACAAATACAAAGGGGATATGCTAAAAAACAGAACTTCCTTTGGATGCTAGAAGTGGGCCTTGACCTTAATAAGAAAAATACTCTTTCAAAAATTCTCTCTCCCTTCGTTTAACTCAAGAGAGCTCTACAAATGGACTGAAATTTAGGCACTTTTTATCAGCCTCCTTCATATGAAGAAAGAGTTCAGTGAGGAGCTGGAGTGACTTTTAATTTCTCTCCCTAAGTCCAGATGCCTAAAAACTCAAAAGCATCCAGAACTTTCTTTGACAGATAGTAGAAAACAAGAGGGAGTATGGTTTAAGCCACTGGGACACTTTATAATCCCCTCCAGCCTATCAACCTCAGAATATGAATCCTCTAATCCACCACAGGGCAAGAAGACAGAAAGGTAAATACTTGAGTTGTCCTCAACTGTCTGCAGAGAAATAGTCTATCAAACATATCAAATAACTATTGTGCAATAGGATGGAAGGCCCGAATAGTCTTTCAGGTGAAATCTCTAAACCTTTTTTAAAAACAAGTGTTCTTACAGTATACTTCTGAAGAGATCTCTTACCTTGACAAAGTTATTATTTCCTGGAATTCTTTTACTAAGATTCTCAACGGTAGACTGGGTTCTCAGATCAAGCCACACTATAGACCAAAATATAATAACATATATGAAAAACTTCATTTAAAAAATCAGATCTTAATGAAATCACTGTCAAGTATGGGATACTGATTAGTTTCCATAAGCAATTAAAATGCTAGAGCTTTCAAAAGATTGAAATTAGAAAATTAGAAATGAAGGGGCACATTGTTAGAAAAAAGAATAAATGTATGAGGAAGAATTTAAAGCTTTTATGCAAAATTATAGACCAAGTTAGGAGAACAATACAAACCTGAGGGCATTTATTTTGTAACCTTTTTATAGAAAAAAAAAAACCATGAAAAAATGTTTTGGATAAGCAGTTTCTCAGAATACATGAGTACAGAGAAAATCTTACATTGCTCGGCAGGCCAGTTGCCAAGGGCAGAACACACCGCTCAGGATCACCGTACTGGGTATAAAGCAGGTACCTTACAAAACTTGGGAGCAATTTGTGACAAAGCAGAGAACCCAGTACTATTTATTGAAGGAAAAAGTAAGATTCAGTCTCCCATGTCTGAAATGCTTATGTACATTAAACTCTTCCATTTCAAAAGCAGGCTAGAAGCCAGATTGTTAAAAGAATTGTTTAAAGGTCACCATTCTTGCTCCCTGCTGGATTATAAAAAATTTATTTTAAGAGATCAACATTATTTACACTAAGTAAGTTTTGTCCACTTTCTGATCCTCTAGTAGAAAATATTTCTGCTCTGCTTCAGGACAGAAGGCCTGAGAAAGAGAAGGTATCACATAATACATAAAGCAACTGCGAAAGGTAACCAATAGGTCAGCTGAGTTTTATGTGTCAGCTTTAAGTTCTCTGCTTAACTTCTATCACTTTTAATGTTAGTGGTCACTTGCTATTTTTAGGCACTGACTGTGCTCAGAGGCCTCCTGAAAAGCCTCAGCCCCATAGTTTATTTAAAGGGCACCAGGGAAGATAAAACAGGCTTGTCCACTACACACGTGAATGCTGGCCACTTAATTGCAAAGTTCGGTTCACCCTTTAGACTATTCCTTTCTGTTCATTTAAAAACCACTTCTTGGGGCACCTGGGTGGCTCAGTCATTAAGCGTCTGCCTTCGGCTCGGGTCCTGAGCCCAGGGTCCTGGGATCGAGCCCCGCATCAGGTCCTTGCTCAGCGGGAAGCCTGCTTCTCCCTCTCCCACTCCCCCTGCTTGTGTTCCCTCTCTTGCTGTGTCTCTCTCTGTCAAATAAATAAATGAAATCTTTAAAAAAAATAAAATAAAATAAAAACCAGTTCTTTTCGGTAGTGAATTTTAATCAGTTCTTTCTATTTACTTAAACTGTCATTTCTCCTGAGGGCTGCCTGAGCTTGATTTTGACAGTGGCTACTTCAGGACAATAGACTGGTTTCTGCAGGTGTGAAAAGCAGCAAGAAAAGGCTCATCACAACTGAGGGAAGAGGAGGCAGAGAGGAACACCAGGGGAATCCGTGGCCCGTAGCGCACATCTGCATTTGCTGCCCGCCACATATTCTTCTTGCTCTTGGGAACAGTATCTCAAATTCTCTTCAGGAAATTGTCCCTCCCTCATTCTCAGCCATGTGGCTTGCTGGAGATTCGATCCTACCCCCAGCTGCAGGATCATGTCCCCATCCCCATGACTGGTTCAGTAGACAGTGTGTGGTCTAATCAGGCCAACGGAGATTTGTGCTCAATCTGCCAGAGCCCCTCTCCTCAGCGCCACTAGGCAGTGTGTGGCTGGGCCTGCTGCCCCCACGAAGAGAGAGAGCTGAACTGGCCACATCTGGAGCCATCCCAGAAGACTTGGGGGGAATCCAGGTCATATTGTCGAGTCTAGAGACAAACAGCATCTGAACTAAGCTATTGTTGCACTGCTGGTTCCATGAACAAAAGAATTACTTTTTAAAAAAAAACTTGCACTTTATTTAATTAGGGTTGAGTTTTCTATTACTTGCACTGTGACTGATACAAGCCATTGGCAGCAGCAGCATGGAGTTGGCGAGAACTCCCCTGTCCAGGGCGCCAAGGCAGTCCACTTCTCACAGAGGGGCTGTATTGCAAGACTGTGACCAAAGCAGACCTTCCTCATAGGCAACCCCAGTAGGTGTTAACAGCAGTAATTGGGAAAAGGAGAGGAATTCAAGAGAGAAGTTTTGAGTCTGTGACAGGTAGAATTAACAAACACGTCTCAATTCTCAGTGTTTCGAGCTACACCGGGCTGGGGGTTAAAAATCAATTGAGTGTGTTTTGACTACCTACTCTTAAAAAATGAAATAGGATGGATTAGAATGGAAAATAACAGAGTTCACTGAACTCAGTAAGGTAAGTACAGACTTGTGAAACTTTTTAGCTATGTGAGTTTGATGAATCATGATGGAAAATATATTTCTCATCAAGGGACATGAACAAAGGACCTGAAAGTCATTGTTCTGGGCTGTTTAGTGACTCAAAGCCTCCTAGATCATGGCTTTTCTGTATTTTAATGTAAATAATCACTAGGGAGCTTAAAGATGGACCCCATTCCCTGAAATTCTAGAATACTAAGAAGGTCCAGGGAGGGAGCCCAGAAATACGCCTTTTAAATAGGTGCCTGCCTTTTAAGAAACACTGCTCGACTCCACAGCAGTGGTCCTTATCCAGAAAGCACAACCAGAATCCCCTGGAAAAATTTGAAATCACCCATTCCAAGCCCTACCTTGCAGGATTCTGGTTGCAGGTCTAGGCCAAGAAGGCCCAAGTCTTTCTACTTTTGCTATAAGCATCCCAAGTTATTCAGTATTATATACTAGAACTTGAGAAGCTATTTTCTAGGGCATGATCTTTAGGATATGCAATTTGTTCCAGTCATTTCTTTAAAAACCAAATGACAGACAAACTGATGACCAGGTGGCTCCCCTGAGTCCCAGTGGCTCTGTGACTCAATTGCTCCTGGACAGTGACCACTTACATAACTGGGCACTTCATTCCTCACTTGAGAGCTTGCAAGCATCCACAGTGGAATCCACAGAATCAGCCCCTCAACAAAGTGAGTCAAGACACCGGACATGAAATCAGGAGACCAAAGTTCTAGGTCTTCCAATTTTGCCACCAACAAGCTATCTGACTCAAGCAAGTCATTTTACCCCTCGTGGCTTAGATTTCCTGACTATAAAACAAGGCAGTTGGACTAGATGGTCTCCGTAGTCCCTCTCCTGCCATTTTTCCATGATCACAGAAGGCTGGCAGATTCACTTTGTTTTTACAGCCCAAGAGTTTAAGGCAATTAGAATACATGGAATGGAATTAGTATAACTGTCAAGGAGAAAAATGTCAGTGGTTGATACACTACTAAACAATTCACAAATGCTCAAAATTAATTGAATTAAGAACAAAAACATTAGAAAACTCATTAAAGAAGCTAAGATGGCAGAATTAGATTTGCAGGAAAAGAGACCAAAAGCCAAAGAGAAGACCCCAAGCTGGAGGACCGAGCCCCTTGCGGAGGTAATTTCTGAGAACAATCAAAAGGAGTGCCAGATCCACATCCAGCAGCGGTGGTCAATTTCCCCCATCATATCTGAGTCAGAAGGCCGGGAAGTGAGCAGGAGCCGGAGCACCAATACCTGAGGAAGTGCCAGCAGCTGGAACTGAAGAGCCAGAGGGAACAACGGCAACTGGATCTGAAGGGCCAGGAGAGACTGGAGCGGCTGGAGCATTAGGAGAAATAATGGCAATTCATGCTAGAGGTGGCCCGATTCGAGGTCTGTGTTCTCTTGTGGACCACTGGGAAAATGGGAGACCACTCGGGCAAGTTCCCCAGGATGAACATTTTCTACGCGTGCGAGCACAGAAAGAGCAAAGGAAGAGACATGGAGTGGACAGGAAATGAAGGCAGGGCAGTCTGAGGCTCTGGTTTGGTGGACTTCATCCATGTGGACAAAGGCCAGGGAAATACGTGCTTCTACTTCAGGATGACTCTTCCCTACCTTGCCACGTATCCGCGCCCTGCTTAGAGAAGTGGCTCAGCTGGTTACTGACCGCTCACCCAACCCGTGAATTGAAAAAGGCTGTGTGCTGTAGCGAGTGAGCCTTCCCTAGAAAGGGACGCGAAGGAGCGTGCCACAGTCTCTGTTGCGGTAATTTACAGGAAGACGGGAAAAGGCTGGTCTGGGAAGGCATGGCCCCGAGAAAGCACTTCCCTGGTAGGGTGGCAGGAGGTGAAGCCCACCACCACAGACAGGAGAAGCATGTCCCGAGGGAACAGGGGATTGCTAAGTTCCAGAGTCATTTGGAAAAAAAAAAAGAAGAAGAAGGAAAACAGATGCTCGGGAGTCCAGAACACTATACAGCCTGCTTTTGTAAGGCATGTCCCTTATTTAGACCTAGTAAATCTGATTTAAATGGTTCAAACCATGAAGTAAGTAAGTTTAAAAAAACCCAGTTGGATGATGCGATAAACTTTCATTTGTATTAAATAAAGTCACATCCAATGTAGGTCCATTAGATTTGGTCTGGTCTGAAAAACAGTTTTAAGAGTGAAGAGAAATGCAGTTACCTCAATGCCCACAGACCAGGGCCAGTTTGGTGAAGTAGTTACAGTCCAGAGGAGGAGATGATTTTGGGAATATTTAGAAATTTGTATCGTTTTTGGTTAGAACAATAGAAGGGAAACGTACCTAAGAAAAAAAATTTTTTAATTAACTAGAAATAATCGGAATTATTTTCAATGGACTAGAAGCAAAGGCAAATAATAATCTCCACTGGGAGGGCTGACTGTGACCAGCTACAGGGCTGGCAGGAAGGGAGGTGAAAGCGAGGCCTCAGGTTCCGGAGCACACCCTGAGCCAAGGACTGCTGACAGTTACACAAAGTGTTATCAGGTTGCTTCCTCCACAAGAGATAGAATAATAGTCAACCAGATTGCATTGCTATGTGTTATCACTTGCCAAAAGTTAAGCTATTAATTAAGCTGGGTAAGAGGTCACTTGCAAAGGAGAAGAGGCTATAATTGATGACTGTCCCTCACCTGATGACATTTTCAGAAATCACATGGGGCCAAAAGAAAAACGGAGAGTTAGGGAGGGGGGTGATTTAAAACATATATATGTCCCAATGTGGGGGCCGAAAACTATTTCAGCTCTTAGGTGTATAAATGCCAGAATGCCAATGATTCACATGAGTGTGTGTGACCCAGGTAAGCTCTGCATTTCTCCTAAGAACACCCGTCATGTATACATCAATCATTCCATCTGGCATTCCTGGATTAAAAAGAGTATCAGCCCATTCAGGACACTGGCCATGGCTAACACTTACTGAAGCCTTCTAATCTGCTAGGCACTCCAAGTACTCTACATGTATTAACTCACTCATTTTTACCTCACGCCTAAGAACTCCACACTTTTAATTTCTCCAATTTAACTGTTGAGGGAACAGGCACAGAATGGTAGTAAGTGGAAAAGCCACGATTTGAACCCAGAGTCTGAATCCAGCATGAAACCCCTACGACGCAGGTAAGCCAGAATGAATTCCAAGTCTTAAACGGAATATAAAGAAATATTGAAGATCAGAAACCTCAAAGTTGAAATCAAAATCAGTTTCTTTTTAAATTGGGCAGAGTTGAAGAATTCATTAATTGCAAACTACACAGAATTTTTTTACCCCGGATTGAAGGAAATGTAAGACATTCAAAGAATCTTGTAATAAAGGACTTGAAATAAGGAGAAATTAAGTATATCTGGATCAAGCTGAATATTCTAGATCTTACAAAAGTAAAAAAAAAAAAAAAACCCTGCTCCCTTCCAAAGCAAAACAATAAAAACAAAACCACACTGTTGTTGTTTAAAGACAAGTGTGCTTCCAAGTTTTAGGTAGCCTGTCATTTACGGTTTTCTTTCATGCTGATACTCTGAAATATAATCCAGTCCCAGAAAAGGTTAAAAAAATTGATCTCAAGTTTCCTTCAGATCTTGATAAATGATTACACAGGCTTAATCACTGGCTCAGGGTTTAACCAGTACATAAAAAGTAAAAAAAAGGCCAGGTGCCTGGGTGGCTCAGTCGGTTAAGCGACTGCCTTCGGCTCAGGTCATGACCCTGGAGTCCTGGGATCGAGTCCCACATCGGGCTCCCTGCTCAGCAGGGAATCTGCTTCTCCCTCTGACCCTCTTCCCTCTCATGTGCTCTCTCTCTCTTTCATTCTCTCTCAAATAAATAAATAAAATCTTTAAAAAAAAAAAAGTAAAAAAGGCCAAGAGGATGATCAATGTTTACAACTGCAATACTCTGTGTAAACAGTTATATGTCATAGGGAACTGTATTTTTTTAAAGATTTTATTTATTTATTTATTTATTTATTTATTTATTTATTTATTTGAGAGAGGGAGAGGGGGAGGGAGGGAGGGAGAGAGAGAGAAGAGGAGCAGAGACAGAGAGGGACAAGCAGACTGTGCCGAGCACGATCCTGAGATCATGACCTGAGCCAAAATCAAGGGTCGGACGCTCAACAAAATGAGCCACCCAGGCACCCTATTTTTATTTTTATGTTTTTAATACTTTATTTGAACTAATCTCTACACCCAAGTGGGGTTCGAACTTACAACCCCAAGATCAAGAGTCACAGACTGAGTCAGCGAGGAGCCCCACAGGAAACCCAAAATCCAACATCTTAGAAAAAAATGTTTGCCATACCATTTAAATAAAAATGGATCCGAGACAAATGATTTTTGTCGGTGCTTTTCTTTCATATACTAGAGGTCTTAAGTCAGTGACTCTTGCCTCCCTGTGTTTTAGTCTTTAATAGGACTACTATTTTTATATTAAAGCATGAATTGTGCTCTATAGAAAGCTATTGGAGCAAGGGTCATATGGCGCTAGGCTTGGTATGCACACCCATCAACTGTAATAGAGAGTGACAAAACCTGTCCAAGAAGGAGGGCAACAGTTGGGCCATTGCTGTTAGGCCAGAATGTTTTACTGGTAGTGTCAGTGAAACGTGCACATGAAGATCTTAAACATCACGGAATCAAGCCTTTCCCTCCCACTTCAGTGCTTCTGGCCTTGGTTGGGCCATTGTAGTTGTGCTTGGTTTCCTCTGTGGTGTATTTATAAACCCCAACCTTTCTCTCACTAAATACTTAGCAGACCGCAAGGTGTGTAGACCTTAACTAATAATAAAAGTTGGTTTTAGAAGGAAAAGGCTTACAAAAATGGCAGCATTTCGGGGTACAGGGAAGTCCGTGGAGGGGCGCCTGGGTGGCTCAGTCGGTTAAACATCTGCCTTCGGCTCAGGTCACGATCCTGGGATCGAGTCCCGCATGGGGCTCCTTGCTCAGTGGGGAGCCTGCATCTCCCCCTGCTTGTGGTCTCTCTCTTGACAAATAAATAAATAAAATCTTAAAAAAAAAAATACTGATGAAGGGAACACTAAGAGGGGGAGAGAAAAGCACCACCACGGGGGTAAGGATGAGTGAAGCCAGGCGAGAGAAGCCAAAAAACCCAGGGCCACAGAGTTCTTGCAATCCAGCCGGGAGGCCCATCTGAGTCAATGGCTACATCAGGGCCCAGTGACAGCAAAGCAGTGATGCCAAGTGACACTGCTCTATTTTAGGTACCACACCAATGTTTACCTCACTCACCATACAATACATACATTCTCAAACTATATGAAACAGGCCATCTGTGCCTCAATGGACCGATTTAAACTTTTTTTCTGTGCTTGTAACGGTATCTTTTACAAAAGACATCAGTAAACACACGCACCTTTACTGCAAGCAAGAAAAAAATTGCCTTTCTCAGTCTTCAACTTCTACACCAAATGGATTTCAGGTCCAATAACAGGACGGGTACTGGGGGTGAGTAAGCTGATTGCTTATTAAGGACCCCAGGGCCATAAACCAGCAGGCCACATAAAAAAGCAATTTTTTAAAAAAGAGAAGTGTAGACTGCTTCTCTCATTGGCTTGTCTACAACAAACGCTGCTAATCAGTTACATAATTGAGTGAGGAAAGAGAGAGATGAAGAGGACAGGCCTAGAGTGATAGATTTATGACGAAGAGACAAAGAGGGGAGAGAGAGAGAGAATCAAACCCACAGACTGCTGGGTTTGATTTATTCTTTGATATAAACAAAGAAGCTCAAAGACAAAGATAAGTGAAAATCTAATTCTGTTTCCGCCAGTCCCACCCTGTGTTAAGAGAAAGCTGCTGGAGATTTAATATTATGTTGATAGTCTCAATTGCGACCTGCATGGAGATATGACACCTGAGCGTTTTCCTGCGTGACATAAAATTGGAGGCAGAATCTATCCTTGTCATGACCAAGTGGCTTCCCTTTTCAGCTACTTACTACTTCTCTCTCCTACTTTTCTATTGGCCTTCCTCCTTCTCACTTCCAGATTCCTGTCCTTAGCCTTCTGAGTCACAAAGACAAGCACGGTGCCCGCCTGGTTCGTCACTAGCTGCCCAGGGCTCATCATAGAACCTGTACCCAGACGGGCACTTGAACTTTTGTTGAATAATTTACATTCATTCCTACAGTGAAGTCATCTATAATAAACTGGGAGTCTCACCTCTCTGGTACTGACTTTAAGTCTCCATCTTACATTTGAACAATCTCCTTATACAAGAGCCACAAGCCTAATTGCCCAGAAATGAGCTTTGATTACAAGTCCAATACTCACCTTGTTCGAAGAAGCAGGCTAACACCCCTTAAGGTTTATTAAGGTTAAATTAAGATTTAATCTTAATTTCCTTCTGTTCTCGGAGGCTAAAAATCTTGCAGCCCTGTTTCCGCACCCCCCCCCCATTTATCTTTATATCCTATCTGATTTACAAACATACAGGTTGTGACTTTCCTCTGAAAGGTCTCTCTGGTTTGCCTTCTCTCCACTGTCTTGGCACTAATCCCACCCACTGATTAGTAGTCTCAACACCTTTGCCAGATTTTAGCAGAGAAATGAATCTCGTCCTTTTTAATATACTTACTTACATATTTGGATTTAAATGCCTTCTATTTGTCCTTCCTTCCTGTTTCACATTGCTTTTTCTTTCCTTTTTTGCCTTTTTTTTTAAATCATTCAATATTCCCCCTTTATAAGCTTGTTAATTATACACTATTTTACTCATTGCTTGGAGATTATTACAACATGCATCCTTGACAATACAAGGACCTCAAAACAGTTTAGACTCACCTACCCTAAATTCCTTTCATGTACATCTGTTGTCGTGTATTTTAATTCTTAATAAATTTTGAACATTGTAAGATGTTATTGTTTTATGCCATCAAAATTCAGTTTTTGTCTGTCTTTGCCTTTATATTTCACCTTAATTACTTAAGAATATTTTCACGGGTTTAGAATCCTAGATGGAAGATAGATTCATTTAGCACTTTAAAGATTTCATTCTACTGTATTCTGATTTACTTTGTTTCCACTGAAAGTCAGTGTAGCTCTCTTGAAGGTCATATCCTCTGGCTACGTAGAAATTTTTCTTTTTATCTTCAGATCTCCACATATGTTTACATATGGTTTTCTGTGTATTTGTCTTGCCTGGGAAATACAGTGCTTCTTGAATCTGTGATATCTTTCATCAGTTTTGAAAAACCGTATCATTTCTCTTTCCTTTTCTCCTGGGGCTCCAATTATAAGTATTCTAGACCTCCTCACCTTACCCCATCTTTCTCTCAGATTCTTTTCTGTTTTCTAAACCTTTGTCTCCCTGTGCTCCAGTCTGGTATTTACTTCTGATCTCTCTTCCAGTTCACTAATTCATCTTGAGCTGTGTCTAATCTGATGTAAAACTCATCAACTGAGTTTTTAATACAGTTCCAGAATTTCTATTTTTAAATTCCCAACTCTTGGCTAAGGTGACCAAACTTGTCAAGGCATTCCTTGAACATGTTGATCATGATTACTTTGAAGTCTGATAACTCTAATATCAGGATTTCCTATGGGTTGGTTTCTAAAGTTATTTGTTTCTGTTGGTTTTTAGTCATGTCTTGTTTTGTATGCTTGATTATTTTTTTATAGAAAACTAGAAATCATATATGAAAAACTCTAGAGATAATTTTCCTCCAGAAAGGGTTCATTTTTATGTCTGAAAGGAAGTTAGGCTAGGAGCATTAGCAATCTTAGATCACCATAATCCACTCAGTGCTTTAAATTACTTGAATCTGGGCTTTAACTCCTGTGATGGGTAGTGTAGTCCCAGTTTACCTTACTTCTAGGGTTGGCCCTACACAGTTGCAATCAAAAGTCTAGGATTTTGCCCATATTCATCTCTACCCCCGGCAGCCTGACTACCTTTTGCCTCCCTATTTCCATGAACCTATGAAAATGCTGCTTAGCCTCAGATACTCCTCATAGAATCTACGAGTATTTCTAGGGAATAAGCAGCACCGAATGCCAGGCTTACTTCTCTGGGCTTTCCTTCTCTCCTGGATCTTGGTCCCATAATTCTTCACTGCCTTGGTAGCCTTCCAGTCCCTCAGACAGTTTTATTTTGTTTTGTACTTTTTGAGCTGTTCTTGGTTGACAGGTGCATTTGAAACAATCCATTCCACCATATGGGAAAGTAAACTCTCCTTTATTACTCACTTTGTCCCACGTTACCCAGCGTATGGCTTTCAGCACTCTCTATATCCTCACCAACCCCTTTTTATCCAAACAAGAACATAGGCTTTGGGGTTGGAGAGGTTTATGTTCAAACTGTGGCTTTACCTCTACTTACAGTTATATGGCGTTGGACAAGTTATGTAGCTGTTCCCCCCATAATTCATTTGTAAGATAAGGCAAGTAAAACCTGTTTCAGGATCATTGAGATTAAATAATATGGGCAACGTGTTTAGCGCAATCCGTAGCACACAGTAATGTTAGCCCTTATTGAGCATTATTATCACTGCTAGTTCTATTAAAACTAATAAATAAGTCACCCTATCTGCGAATCTGATCAGTCTCTTCACTCTTTGGTGAAATATGTGTAGACATTTTCACCTTCATAGCTTGTTCACACTAGCCTTCATTTTCCCCTTTTCCTAATGTAATCCAACACATTCTTCAAGCTCTAAGATGGAGTTCAAGCTCCCCCAAAGGTATGCCCAAAATTCAAAATCCATGCTAATATGTATTTGCTCTAATTCCTATTCATTTTAGCAGCATAGTTTATCAACGATTCCCTAATTCTGTGTTAGTCTCTTACCAAAAGTAGATTACAAAGTGTTTATAAAACTGGCCAATAACTCATACCCTCCGTAACACACTCAGTATAGCACCAAACACATAAGAGTTTCTCAAGACATGTGCATGGTTCAGTACTGAAAAAAGTTCTTCATATGCCATAGATGCAGTAGAAATTAATACTGGAAAGCACATAGGATGGGGCACAGAGGGACAAAGGTAGAAGAAAAGGAAATGAGTATATAAGCACATCAGAAAAGAAAATATTTCTGGTAAAATATTAACTTAAATCTTCTACCTTACGTATAACTTCAACTAACCTAGTTGCATTATTTTAAAATGACAACTCAAAGTCCAAAGTTGCATTTTTACAGTTCAAAGTTTAGAGTTTAACAGGAACTTTTTGGTTCCTTTGAGAAGGTCCTTCCTTTTCCCTAAGGGGAAAAAAAAAAGTAAAACCCTAACTAGTTCAAGAAGTTGGCAAATAGTGATCCATGAAAGAATACCCCCTAGGTATCAGTCATTAAAATTGTAATATCCTGCTTTACTTGTATTCAAAATGATTTGCTCATGAAAATGAGAACAAAATAAATATTTAAAACACATACTTTTGTGTAACAGGACCTATGGTTGCAATTCCTTGACATTTTTTGAGTCTTTAATGTTTTTTTATCACAAGTACAAAAGACATACTAAATTGTCTCTGATAACACAGTAACTTTAACTACCTTAATTTTTTATAAAGATTATTTCTAAAGGTTTCATGCTATTCTTACAAGGCACCGTTTTAGTATATTTTCTGCTTGAATATCACTTTCTTCCAATCAATACTAAAGTAACTATACTACTAAAATAACTATCAAGTAAAAATAGCTCACTCTAGAAATCATCCCATCTCTGACAATTTCTGCCTCCATTCCCCATTTTACAACCTGGTATTTTATTGACAAAAACTTGTGTTTTGCCATTTGTGAATAGAATAATGCATTTTAGTGACTGTATATTTACAACAAAATTTTCCTTTTAGCAACTGACAGTGTCATTTAGTGCCCAAATATCATGTGCGAAGAGTATGCTACATTATACTCAAGGTCATTTACATTTAAGTAAGATGTGATACCTAATGTTGGTGTATTTGAGATTTTGAGTTTTTGAACCCCTGCTGAAATAGCCAAATGTGTAGCAGAAGGAGCTAAAATGTTGAGATTTTATTTTATTTTTTTTTTAAGATTTTATTTATTTATTTGACAGAGAGAGACAGAGCAAGAACACAAGCAGGGGGAGTGGGAGAGGGAGAAGCAGGCTTCCCGCTGAGCAGGGAGCCCGATGTGGGACTCGATCCCAGGACCCTGGGATCATGACCTGAGCCGAAGGCAGACGCTTAACGACTGAGCCACCCAGGCGCCCAAGATTTTATTTTCATAACCTCAGATGAGTCAATTCAAATTACTAGATGGAAAGAACAAGTACCCAAGTACTTTATAGACAAATGACTGTGCACACGAGTAATTTTGATTTTTGAGGGGAAGAGGCGAGATCTCTTTTAGGTGTCAGAAACAGCAGGGACTATGAAACAATTGTGGCAACACTGAACCATTTGTATAATACAAATAATCAGGAAAAGGAGAAAGCAAGGGAAAAACTTAATTCAAGATGTGAATAAACACCTGAAGATGGTAAATACAGAACAACTAATTTCTTAGAGGACTATTCTGGCCATCCCATCCGAGTATAGGAAACACGACTACATGCTTTCTCAGCCAGACATTTCAGGGTGACAATGTTTGCAAGTGGAGAAAGGCCTTGCATTTGACATACACAAACAACAGCTTACCCACAGCATTGTAGAGAGGCTCTCCGGTTAACTTGTCCCAGACTACAGTGGTTTCCCTCTGGTTACTGACACCAATAGCTGGAAAGAGAAGATTAAACAGAAGGGAATACAAGTCAAACAAGTAGAAAACTACTTCAGGAGAATAATTCTCATGTGTTTTGTTTTGTTTTGTTTTTTTACAGGCATAACTAAACATAACAATTCGAGAAAACATCTGGCACTTTTATTGTGGTATTGAATATACTGTCTGTGAGTGGCTCCGGGAAAAGTAAATACCCACTGTCGAAATACCCACTGTCAAGTGCTTCTTTTTATTTCTGCAAAACTGCTTCCCACTTCACTATGAGCACATGGACAACATGGATTCAGATCAATATCTCCCAAATGAAAGGCTCCCAGGTTAGCTTATAAAAAAGGGAATGCACTAATTCCAAATTTACAATACCCAATTTATAATTCTTCGGAGACCAATAATCACCTCGTCCATTTATTTACGAATTGCTATAGGCAATTTCCGTCTGGGGGCATGCACGCGCACCTGCATTTTAAGAAAACAACTACAGATCAAATCCTTCGCGCTGGGCAACCTCCTACTGTGGTTCTTTAGAAATTGTTTTGTTTCCATATTGGAATATGTTCTAAGACATATGAATTTGAATAAGGCATAAATACAATATGTGATGGCATTTACATTATACTGACCTTCACATGACTCAAATGCTGTAGTTACAGTTATTTTAGGTAAAAATACTAATCCATTCCATTTTATTCAACAGCTTGATTCAGCTAAATCAGAGGTTCTCAGACTTGGCTGTACATTCGAATCAACTGGAGAGCTTTTAAAAAAAAAGTATCCGTGCCCAGGCCATGACCCAAACATTACAATTTAACAGACAGGGGTAGGAGCTGAACGTTAGTATTTTTCTTTAAAACTCCCCAAGTGATTCTACTGTGCAGCCTGGGTCAAACACACTGGCCTGAAGGATCGAACTCTCTTCTCTCAGAACGTAAGATGAGGACCGACTTTAAAGGCTATATAATCAATAACAGGTCTTCCACTTAAATTTCCCCCAAAACCATTCGTCACGTGACCATTCAGACAGAGCTTCCAGGGACAAAATACTCACTACCTCTCGAGGCAGACCAATCTTTATTCACAACTTTGTTATTTAAAAAAAAAAAAATCCTACAGATCTTAGCTGTAGTCTTTGGAGATACATGGAAGAAGGTTAATACTTCTACATGAGAGCCTTTCACAACCTTGAGGCAGCTATATTGTCCCCCGGGGTCTTCTCTTCCCATGTAAGCTAAACAGTCCAGTTTCCTTCCGCTACTCCCACCATATGGCATGGTTTATTTAGTTTTATTTTAAGTAATCCCTATGCCCAGCATGGGGCTCAAGTTCACAACCCCAAGATCAAGAGTCAGATGCTCTCCCGACTGAGCCAGCCAGGCACCCTTCCATGTGGCATGATTTAAAATCCCTTCACCACCCCTCCTAGGAACACACAATTTTGTCCATACTGTTCAAATTGTACACCCAGAATAAAACACAACAGGAATGTTCGGACCAGCACAGAGCTGAGGGGGACCAATAGTTCCTTGTTCTAAATAATCTTCTTTTTAAAGCTCAAAACAACAGTTTATTTTTAAAACAATACATCAAAATCTAAATAAAAAACATAATTACTTAGATTTTACTTTAAGGAGATTTTATGTGTAATAGAGAACAATGAAAACTGGCCTACGGAGAATGAGCAATATGTATTTTTTTGAGGTCTATAATTGACATTAGTTTCAGGTACATAACATGATTGGGTAGGTGTATACACTGTAAAGAGATCATAGGAAATCTAGTATCCTCCTGTCACCATACAAAGTTACATAACTTGCAATACAATATTGTTGACTATAGTCGCCATACTGTACAGTATATCCCCATGACTTATCTATTTTATGACTGGAGCTTGTATCTCATCCCCTTTCTCCCATTTTGCCCCCCTCCCACCCGCAAACACCACTCTGTTCTCTGCATCTATGAGTTTTGTTTGTGTTGTTTTTTAAAATTCCACATAAAAGTAAAGTCCTACAGTGTTTGTCTTCCTCTGTCTGACATTTCACTTAGCATACGCTTAAGGTCCATCCATGTTGTCACAAATGACAAGATTTCATTTTTTAATGGCTGAATAATATTCCATTGTATACTCCACTCATCCGTCAATGGACACTTTGGTTGCTCCTATCTTGGCTATTGTGAATAACTGCAATGAACATAAGGGTGTATCTATCTTTTCGAATTAGTGTTTTCATTTTCTTTGGATAAATACCCAAAAGTGGACTTGCTGGATCATGTGGTAGTTCTGTTTCTCCTTTCCTGAGGAACCTGCATACCGTTTTCCCCAGTGGCTGCACCAGTTTGCATTCCCACCAACAGTGCACGAGTGTTCCCCTTTCCTCCACGTCCTTGCCAACAGCTGTCACGGTCTTTTTGAGAACTGACATTCTGACAGGTGTGCTGGGATATTTCACTGTGGTTTGGATTTGTATTTCCCTGATAATGCGTGATGATGAGCATCTTTTCATATGCCGGTTGGCCATCTGTAGGACTTCTCTGGAAAAATGACATTTGGGTCCCGTGATCATTTTTTTAATCAGACTGTTTGCTATTGTGTTGTAGGAGTTCTTTGTAATTTTGGATATTAACCCTTTATCAGATATAGGATTTACAAATACATTTTCCCATTTAGTAGGCTGCCTATTTTGTTGATGGTTTCCTGTGCTGTGCAGAGGCTTTTTAGTTTAGTTTTTGATTACTGATTCAAACTCTGTGCTAATGTTTGGCCTATTCAGATTTTCTATTTCTTCATGATTCGGTCTGGGAAGATTGTAGGTTTCCAGGAATGTATCAGTTTCATCTAGGTTGTCCAACTTACTGACCTAGAATTGTTCATAGCATTCTCTTATGATGCTTTGTATTTCTTTGGTATCAGTTGTAACTTCCTCCCTTTCATTTCTTATTTATTTGAGCCCTTTTTTCCTTAGGGAGTCTAACAGTTTATCTAAATAACCTTTATCAAATGCAAATTTACTTACTAGAACACCTTTTCTAAAGGTATAAAGATGACTGACGGTCTACTTCAAGAAACTTAGAGTCACAGGGTAAAAGGAAGAGATTTGGGGGCATTTCCTTAAAAACAGAAGACACTAATGTTTGTAGGAATAAAGATGGAAGACCAAGGAGAATGTGCAGAAGGGGCAGGGGAGCTGGAAATCAATGGGACATGGTCTTGATTCTTGTAGTGACAAGAGGGGATGAGATTAATGCATAGGTGGAGGGAGGAGCCTCCAGAAGGACAGAAGGCTATTGCTTTCCTTGTGATGTGGGGAAGTGGGTAAGAGTTTTAGGTATTAAGTACAGGAATAGGAAATGAGGAATTAAGCCCTCAGAGCCTCAGTGTTCTCTGTGAAGTAGCACACAAGGTTATCTGCTCAAATGGGCTCAGGCAAAATAGGATCATGAGTTTGGGGCACTATTCAATTAGAGCTCAGGCTCTGAAGCCAGACTGTTAGGGTTCAAATTCGAATTCCTGTTTCCTAGCAGCATGATCCTGGATCTCAATCTGTTTTATCTTCTGTAAAACGGAGGTAATAGTTCCCACCTAACAGGGTGAGAATGAGGAATCCCTGAGTTAACGCGTACTACGACAGTGCCCGGCACATGGTAACTGCTTACTAAATGTTCCTTTTTGCTTCCATTCATTGTCATCAATATTATTATTTTTAAGTAATTAATTTATTTTAGAGAGAGAGAGAAAGCACGAGCAGGAGGGGCAGAGAGAGAGAGAGAGAGAGAGAGAGAGAGAGAGAGAGACTCTAGAGCAGACTCCACACTGAATGTGGAGCCCAACTCAGGGTCGATCCCACGACCATGAGATCATGACCTGAGCCGGAACTAAGAGTCGGTCACTTAACCGACTGCACCACCCAGGTGCCCCTCATTGTCATCAATATTATTGAGGAGAGGTTGGACTAATAGTTGCAGAGAATGGGACTGAGCTAAGCAGGACACATAAAGGAAGTGCCCAGGAGTACTGGGGGCACAACAGAGGCCAGAGAACTCAGTGGGACCTCAGCAATGGACTGCTAAATTGGAATACTGTGAACATGATAGTTTTAGTGACAACTTCACACTGTGGGATCACAATGAATTCATGGTCCAGTAGAATCTCCCATTCTTCCTCACTACATTAATTTTCCATCAACAGACCGGCGGGGCTCGCTTAGCTATAGTCTCTGAATCACTTTCCTCTGCCCTTTGGGTTACCCTTCTTTATTGGCTCATTTTAACTTATATTCAGAATATAATCTAGGGCTATTTTCTATCTGACTCATTGGTCACAGGTTCCTCCCTGACCACTCCTTCTTTCCCTTCTATCTTAATTCAGTTCCTTTGTGTGAAGTAAAATTGCTTTTCTTGCAGACAAAGTCCAGCAAGAGAGCTTCTCAGGGTTCTCCCGCAGCCATAAACATATCTCCATTACTGGTTTCTCCTCAGGGCACACAGGCCTTATAAGGTACCTCTGAACTTTTTCAGTGTTCCAACTTCTTGTCATTTTTACCCTGAAGTCCTCTGTATTTTTTTAAGATTTTCTTTTTTTTTTTTTTATGTGGAGCTTGAACTCACGGCCCTGAGATCATGAGTCACATGCTCTACCTCACTGAGCCAGCCAGGTACCCCTGTGTTTTGTTTTTAAAGAAAACTTTTCTAGGGCATCTGGGTGGCTCAGTCAGTTGAGCATCCGATTTCGGCTCAGGTCATGATCTCAGGGTTGTGAGATCGAGCCCCATGTTGGGCTCCCTGCTCAGCGGGGAATCTGCTTCTCTCCCTGTCCCTCTGCTCCTCCCCCCACTTGTGCTTAAAAAAAGAACAAAAACAAAATTTTACTAAATTCTACCTCTGAAACTAGTAATACAATATATGTTAATTAAGTTGAATTTAAATAAAAGATAAAAACAAAACAAAAACAGAACTTTTCTGACTGCTGATTCCAGCACCCATGCTTCTCTTAATAGTGCCTAATTTTCATTCCCTCTTTCTCAGAAGTACACATTGAGGTTCTGTAATTCTCCACCTTGGGTTTATCTCCCATTTAGGAGCATATGAGAAGTTACATGCATAAAGTATATATGATTTCCTGGCCCCACAGTCTTTTAGTTATAGATACTATCATCATTGACATATATAAAACCCAATGTAGTACACTGTATCTAGGAGGTTCATGCTTCACCTGTACATTCCTTCTCAAGAGGTATTTTTCTCAGCTATGAGCACTTCCAGTAAAATTAACTAGTTAAATGCTAACCTCAGAATCTCTGGTTCAATTTTGCTTAACATTGCCTGTGAAAAGTTATAATGACAGTTAAGAAAATATACTTAGAAAAAGCCTTTGGAAATACTACAGGGTGTTATAACTGTTGTTGGTAGAATTATGGACGGTAGGCATCCTTATTTAAAAATAAAATCAGGAGCACCTGGCCGGCTCAGTCAGTAGAGCATGCAACTCTTTGATCTTGGGGTCGTGAGTTCAAGCCCTGTGTTGGGCCTAGAGCCACTTCAAAAATTAATGAAAATAAAATCGTAACTTATAATTGGAACATGTTTTTAGGGGGAAAAAAAAAAAAACCAACCCTAAAATCACCCAAAGCGAAATAGTAAGAGCCCCGGAGGGAGACTCTGGGGCTACTAAAAATGCCACGTGGAAAGAGGTCTAAAGCTTTGTAAGAAAAACAGTCTCTGGAAAATGTGTGCTTGAGGCATCTTATAACAATTGGAAATGAGATGCACCACAGCTGGGAAGCTATTTTGGAGAATAAGATGTCTTTCTGAGACCCCCTGAGAGTAGATAGAAGACAGAAATATGTGTGGATATGTTTGGCAGGGCGAGGTAGTGGATGTGGGGGGTTTCCCTTTTCTCTAACAGTGTGGTAATGACTTTTGATACAAGAGAATTTAATCACTGAAAATTTTATGCTCTCGGTTTTTTTAATTCCTTTTTAAAGTAATCTCCATACTCAACCTGAGGCTCGAACTCACGACCCCAAGATCAAGAGTTGCATGCTCTACCAACTAAGCCAGCCAGGTGCACCTATGTTCTCAGGATTATAGCGGCGTATGTTGTGTTTTGCTTCTATCACATGAGGATGAATGAGGGTATCTGGAACTTTAATTCTTTATATACTCTGTAGCTCCTTCAGCCCAGTCACAGGCAAACAGAGCTTCCCAACTCTTTAAGGAAAGAAGCAGCCTATTTACTTGTCTTGGACTCCTGTGTGCGGTTGAGCTGGAGAGTGAACTTTAGTTTTGGTGACACTGTTCATCCAGACCTGAAATCCACAAAGTTTCTGGTGCAGGACAACTAACACCAATCAAACTAGAATTTGCAAAAGAAATACAACCAGCTAGGGGCACCTGGCTGACTCAATCAGGGAAGCATGTGACTTGATCTCAGGGTTGTGAGTTGGAGCCCCATGCTGGGTGCAGAGAGGTGTAGAGATTGCTTAAAAATAAAAATAAAATCTTTAAAAAAAAATAAATAAGGGACACCTGGGTGGCTCAGTCAGTTAACCATCTGCCTTCAGCTCAGGTCATGATCCCAGGGTCCTGGGATCAAGTCCCGCATCGGGCTCCCTGCTCAGCGGGGAGCCTGCTTTTCCCTCTCCCTCAGCCTGCCGCTCCCCCTGCTTGTGCTGTCACGCTCTCTCTCTCTGACAAATAAATAAAATCTTTAAAAATAAATAAATAAATAAAATCTTAAAAAAAATACAACCAGCTATGATAAACTCTTAATGATTTTTTAAAAGATTTTATTTATTTATTTGAGGGAGGGAGGGAGGGGGAGAGAGAGAGAGAGACAGAGAGACAGAGAGAGAGAGAGCGCGTGCGCACAAACAAGGAGAGGCAGAAGAAGAAGCAGGCTCCGGGCTGAGCAGGGAGCCCGACGCGGGGCTCATCATGACCTGAGCCGAAGGCACACGCTTAACCGGCTGAGTCACCCAGGCGCCCCTAAACTCTTAATGATTAACAGGTAAGACTATAAATAAATTGCTCTTCAGCTGGAAAATCTGATTTATTTGCTACACAGGAAGTAAAAAGTGAGGTGGTTTGAAAAACAAAAAGTGAAGTGGTCTGTGAAGTTACCAGTGTGGCTCAGGAAAATGAACACCGTTATCCAATAACAGACAGCTACCTGACCTCCAATAAGTCCTTTTCCCTCATTTGCAGCTAGGTTTAGGCTGCAAAAGCTGTGAGAACAATTCAAGGACACAACCAACCACCACTTTGATGCACGACTCATCTAAAACTTGTTGAATGCAGCTCTAAAAGAAGTCTGAAGCACTTCCACATAGATGTAGGGACAAACAAGGGTAGGATATTCCATTCATTTGTCATTGCATTATCACGTGTCTCCCTCACTTGGCTGTTAGCCGCACGACCCTATTCGTGCTCCATTGTTTCCCCAGCATAGCCAGCACGTGAAGTGTGCTGAATGAAAGGTTTTGATAACATTGTCTTTTTTTTTTTTGAAGGTGTATCCGTTTATTTGAGAGAGACAGAGAGCACAAGCAGGAGCGGCAGAGGGAGAGAGAATCCGAAGCAGATTCCCCGCTGAGCACAGAGCCTGAAGCAGGGCTCGATCCCACGACCCTGAGACCCCGACCAGAGCTGAAACCAAGAGTCCGACGCTTAAACAACTGTGACCCAGGTGCCCCTGGTCCAGTCTTTTTTAAGTAAGTTTTATTAATACAAATAGAGGAAAGTCTGAAAACAAATTCAAAGGTTCTCCTCAGCATCTCCACCAAAATAAATAAATAATCAAAGTTTCAACTCAGGAGTGTTGGTAAATCTCAGAGCCAACAGGATGTGAATCAAGGCACCCTCACCACCAACTGATGGCTGCCCTTATGTAGAGTCAAACTAGCTAAGAGGGCGCCTGGGTGGCTCAGTGGGTGGAGTCTGCTTGAGATTCTCCCTCTCCCTCTGCCCCTCCCCCTGCTCGTGCTCTCGCTCGCAAATAAATAAATCTTTAAAAACAATAAAACTACTTGGAATTCATAGGGATCTGTAATAATCTGACACTCTCAATTATTTCGGGGAGATTCTCTTTGTGACATGCTTTGATTCCAACCGCCCTCCCCCAGCTGTTCCCCAGTCTATCTGGGAGCTCCAGCAAAAACCCCAAGCATCATCTTTGACCCATCACTTCCCCTGACAGCACTACTCTATTACCCTGACTTCCCATCTATCAACTTCTGCCCCCTCTCTTCACCTCCCCCACTACCACTGTCAGTCAAGTCACCATCCTCTTTCTCAGGACTTCCACGGCAGCCTCTACACCGGTCTCCCTGTGTCCACACCCAGACCTACACGACTTCACCACACTGTAGTGAGGAAGTTGTCTTCAAACTGCAGGTCAGATCCTGTCATCCTGTCACCTTGCTTCAAACCTTCTCACGGCCGGCCCCCTGTAATACTAAGAATAACAACACCCAAACTCCTAACCATGGCTGACAAGGCCCCATCCGTTTCCCCGATTTCTGCTCCTACTGAAACCCCTGCTGCACCCCTGCCCTCACCCTTCTTTTACTCCACTTTTGACACGCTGGCCTTTTTCTGACCCAGAAACAGGCCAAGCGTGTTCCCACCTCAGGACCGTTGCACATGCTGCTTCCTTTTCCTCAAACATTCTTCTCCCAGCTATTTGCATGGTTGGCCCCCTTTGGCTTGTGAGACCTCGGCAAAAGTGTCACCTCCTCAGAGAGGCCTTCTCTAGCCATCTAAACTAAAGTAAGCCTCTCTAGGCACACCCTACTGTGTCACTCAGTTTCAGCTTCTGCATGGTACTTCTCAGTATCTGAGATCAGCTTGTATTTGTCTGCTCTTACTGTTGGGCTCACACCCACCGGAATAAAAGCGTCATGAGAACAGGGACCTTAATCTTCCCATTTATTGTTGCATCCTTGGTTCACAAAGAATTGCTTGCTACTGCACAGGCACTCGGTTATGTGCTGAATGAAGGAATGAGTGAATTTGATTGAGATAATCATACATGGAGAAAAATATTTTCTTAGAAATACCTTTTATGTTGGAAATATCAATATTGAGTTGTCCAAGTTTCTCACATGTTTTCTCTATACACTCATAGACAGACTGCAGAATCTCCTTAGGGTCTTGTTCCACCCATCTTTGAACAAAAGAATGTATCTGGTTAGTCCACAAGAAAGCAGTACAAATGTAATTTACTTCTCTAGAAATGTGCACTTATGAGGGTGTGGCTGGCGCATAAATCAAAGAAAATTACATTAGTAAAGGAAAGCATCGCCAATATTCTAAACAAATGATTTAAACAAAAGCCCATTTCCCTTACATTTTTCTTATTCTTCATATAGTAATTAATCATTTGAAAGAAGGCAAGTAATGACCGCAAGTAGCAGATACTCTACCTACTTTTAAATAATTTTTTCAAATTCAATAAGAAATGAGTTCCCCAATTCTTTATATCCTGTGGCTTTGATGAATTTTGATAAACCGTTCGCAGGCATTCACTAGTCACTAGCTATTTCTAAGTAGATTGAAATATATATATTACTCTTGGGATGGATGGACTGATTGATCTACTTATTTACTTATTTGTGTATGTACTTATTTATTTATGAAGCAAAATGAATTCTGAAAAGTCAAAGAAGTATACTAATCTCTTTTGCCATTTTTCTCCCGAACGATTTTGTGAGAATTTAGGGGAAAAAATTTAAGTTTCTTCCAGTAATTATTTCATGTAGACAAGGGCTTGCTCCCAGTTCTCAGACCCAATCCTGGTGCCATTTTGGTAAGGTACAAGGACCTCAGAAAGATCAAAGGCTCATAATAAATGACAAGGAAGAGAAATGTGGAAAAAACAAATGGCAATTGAGGAAAGCCACAAGTAGAAAGGACCCAAATTTTAAAAGTCCTACCCTACAATCTGCAAGTACAAGGGAATTCCAAATGCCTTTCTTCTTGGCCTTCCTTGAGCCTGACTGGCTTTCCTGAGCTTTGAGTCGTCTCTAAATTCTTTTTCTAAAAACCTAATCTCCTTCCACATATTTCTAACTTCAGTCCCTTCAAGACCCAGGTGCTTTCTCTCCAAACTGCACTGGGATTAGGTCTGTGGACAGTCATTCTAATGCTAGTACCACATCAATAGCTTTTATTATTAAAGTAATTCTCTAAAATGCAGGAGATCATTTTTCATGGAAAGAAAATACCAAAACTTGGTAGGGCATCAAGTTTTTTTTTCTTTCTTAAATTGAATTAAATTTTAAAGTAAAACAAAACAGATTAAAAGTATACAATTTGTTGAATTTTAACAAATGTATGTGTCCATCCAACCAACACCCCACTCAAGATATAGAATTATTCCTGTCACTCCTGAAAGTTCTTTCATGCCTCTTTCCAAGTCAATCACATACTCCACAGGCAACCGATTTTTGGGTTTCTATCATCTTCGATTACTTTCGTCTCTTCTTATTATCTCAGACATAGCCATGTAGTATGTACTCCTTTGTGTTCAGCTTTTTTCATGTTTCATGGTATTAATACGACTCAACCATGTTGTTGCACGCATCACTTCATGTTTTAAAATCTGCCTCATGGTATTTCACGGTTATTCATTCTATGATGACCGACATTTGGGTTGTTTCCAGTTTGGGCTATTATGAATAAAGCTTCTATAGACATTCATGTATGTCTTTCTACAGCCATATGCTTTCTTCTTTCATTTCCCTTGGATAAATTCCTAAGAGCAGAACCTGCAGATACATGGCTGATTTCCTAAGAAACTGCCACAGTTTTTCGAAGTGGGTGTATCATAAACATCATTAAATTTTAAATAATATACTTAACATCCTATTCAATTACAACTAACTACATATGCACATTATTCCCAAGAAGGATGACTTTAGCATTCGATGGTAAGAGATGTGAATGCTTATACTCCAATCAGCAAAGCAGTGTTCACCAAGGATGGACACAGAACTAAATGCCTTCAAAGTCACTGTGGAATTTCCGATATTTAATACTCCTTTGCCTTACTACTTTATTATCCCTTCCTTTCCTGTCACTGAATTCCCAAGCCATCAATCACCCACGTGTTTTTGCTGAGCCACCAAGGTATTGTTTCTTTCCTTGACTAAAAACCTATCTCTCGAGTCTTCTCAGGAGGGGTTTGGTGAAGTTTGCTTTACAAGGCCAGAGGGCTGGTAAGGGGAGATGGATTAATAAAAAACATGAGGTATCTTTTACATATTAAATCAGGAAACGTACCCTTCTCTTGGAAACTCTTGTTTTATTTCCACTTGATGATGACTAAGTAGTTCAGCTGTTTTTGAATTGAAAACCTGAAAAACATATTGCAACGTTAGGGTGAAAATGCATGTAGAGAGCAAAGGTGTTCAAAGCTATTCAGCAGCTTAAGTTCTCAGTCACTGACAGAAAAAGTCCGATCAGATGAAATGCCACACAGGATGTTTTACCTTCTCTTCTGATAGAATCACGATAAAGAGAAATCTATTGAACGTGAAGCTAAAGGGACAATTCCTTATTCTTTAAAACAACAACAACAACAACAACAAAAAGACTGGCTCCAGGTGTAGAAAATTGAATACATCAAGCAATTAATAGCACGGATCTCAAGGGAGAAAGGAAAACCAAGAATAAGAGAGAGGCGGCAAAATGCTGATGATAATGGTGTAAGGTTCCATTCTGCTTCCATCTTGGATATAGAGACACAAAGAGTCATAGATGCCCAGGCAGAGAAGGGCACTGCATAAATTCTTTCAGAGGGAAGTGCAGCAATGCATCTAGCTCTTTTAAAGGTAAGCAGAACCCTATCAACAAGGGGAAAAGTGTTTCCTGCCATCCATCCGGCTGAGTGTGCTCCCTGTGACATATAGTGTCATGGATTGTTGACTTTTGGTATAAAACATTTAAACCAATGGATGAAAGCTACCAAAGAAGTGCTCTACAATCCTCTACAATTTTACTACTACTAAAACAATACTTAAAAAAAAAAAAAAAACAGGGTGACTGGGTGGCTCAGTCAGTTAAGCATCTGCCTTTGGCTCAGGTCATGATCCCAGGGTCCTGGGATTGAGTCCCACATCAGGCTCCCTGCTCAGTGGGGAGCCTGCTTCTCCCTCTGCCTCTGCCTCTCTCTCTCTCTCTGTCTCTCATGAATAAATAAATAAAATCTTAAAAAAAAACTTAGCCACCCTTTCTCATAGACATTCTTTTTCACCTGTGTGTACGTATACTTGAGTACCAAAGTCCTTAGGCTTTCAGAGTCAGGATTCATATTTTAATTAAACTCAATTTCTGAAATCACTGTAATTACAGTGGTAAAGTTACATCCAATTAGGTAAGAAAGTGTGTCCATGGCTAGGTTTCCTGTGGGAGAAAATTACCTGCTCAATGCAGTCTGTGAAAAGGAAAGTAAGAAGAGAAAACACACCATGAGCGGCTGCCGCCCTCCCTCCCCAGCACACTATCTCCCTTTCGGGAGGAAGTGATAAATATAATGAACGCAAGAAGGTAAAGTCTCAAGTCCTTGGAGGAGATAAAGTATCTTACAAGTCAAAGGTTAACTTGACATGTCGTAAATAAAAGGCACTTGACAGAACCCCAAATAATATCCCCCTAATTTATTTATTTATTTTTAAAGATTTTATTTATTTATTTGACAGAGAGAGACACAGCGAGAGAGGGAACACAAGCAGGGGGAGTGGCAGAGGGAGAAGCAGGCCCTCCCCGCAGAGCAGGGAGCCCGATGCGGGGCTCGATCCCAGGACCCCGGGACCATGACCTGAGCCAAAGGCAGACGCTTAACGACTGAGCGACCCCGGTGCCCTCCCCCAATTTACAACTTAGCATTGGGGTGTATCTCTAGGATGTTCACTCCATTTGTCCTATTTTTAATTATCGCTAGGGCCTAGAATAGTGCCTGGCATAGGGCTGACAATAAATATTTGTTGAATGTCTGAAAGAAATATGGTCTACCAGATACTTTTTGGGAGAAAAATTATCAAATCAAATGAGAAATGGTTATGTGACAGAAAATCTCTAATAGGAAACCACAGTTGTATTATTTTTATCCATACTACTTCTGCGCCCAGGGTCTACTCACAAATCCCCAAAGGACTCTGAGTTAAGAGACAAGGTGTCCCTTGTCGGCTGGATTCATAAACACCTCAATAGCAGACCTGGAGTAGGATCCCTGTTCCATCATCTAGTAGTTTTTACTAGGCTAACTTCAGGACCCTTATACTAATAATGGATTTGTAGGCCTTTGGAATAGGCAGAGAAAAGGGAAGAAGTTTGGTAAATTCCATTTGGCTTATTAGACCATGATGCTGGTGATCACACAGCATTTGGATGTAACAGGATGGAGCCTGGACCTCCTTACTTTTTCAGAGTTCTGAAACTGTGCAGAATATAGACACCACCTTTAGAGGTTTAGGAGCTGACCCTGTGCAACACTTCCAAGTTTATGGGACACTTTCTAGGTATTTTTAGAATCATCAACTTTCCTACTGCAGCACTGTCCAACATAATGCAAACCACTTATGTAATTTTAAGTTTTTTCATAAAAAAAAAAAACAGTGAAAAGAGGCAGGTGAAATTAATTTTATTAATGTTTTATTTAGGCCAATATACCTAAAAAAATTATCATTCTGACATGTGATCAACAGCAAAAACTATTAATGAGACCTGCTACTTTCTTTCGAAGTAAGTCTTTGAAATCTGGTATATATTTTATGGTTACGGTCCATCTCAATTTGGACTAACCACATCAAAAGTGGTCAATAGCCACATGTGGCTAGCAGCTATTGTACAGGACAGTGAAGTTCTGCAGTACTGTTTTTCTTGTACATCCAGGTTCCTGTGAAGAGTCTTAATGGCTGTCCATTTGTCTGCAGATGGACAAATGTACAGAGAAGGCTAACGATGCTTCCACAATACTTTCTGCCTGGAGGGTTACGAACTCTATATGAGAGCACAGTGCCCAGTAGCGAGAATGGTAGTCTGATGTTTTCCAGCAGATTTCAAAAGCCACTGTCAACTAGAGATGGCGGTGGCTATATAGTTTTATAAAAGTTCTAGCATGCTCATTGTTTAAAACTCATTAGGTGGCAAAGGAGAAAGACCTCAAAATTACACAGAGGTTCCTCACTTTTTTCTCCCTTTTCAGATTTGAAATTCACCAAATGTAAAAGTCAGTTAAAACTTCAGATGCACAACAGCACAGAATCGAAGGCTCTCTTTAAGAAAATTAATTAAAAGGCATATTTGAAGGCACAAGGAGTCTATGCTTCTTGGAAGAGATCTTTGGGATCCTGTGGGCCAGCATTTTCAAAATGTGCTCCTTGCATCTCCAGGACCCTTCAGATGCTGGGAAGGAGGGACAGGGAGCTCCAGCTGAGCCTCTGGGCCACGCCATACCTCAGAGTTCACATTTTATCGATTTTAGCTTCCAGATTTAGGCCCTTTCAGAAAAGAGCTTAACAATGGAGTCCTATGGTAAAAAACAAATGATTACACAAACTGAAACCCATGGCCCTAATGTAATGCTCTCATACATTCCAAAGTGAGCTCCAGAAGACTGGATAATACTCACAAACAGGACTAAACTCTTAAGTTTTCTGAATGCCAGTTCCGTGCTTTTCCAGTACAAAACCATGCTAATATGAATTATGATCTTTTCATCCTCCATTAAGTGGCAGCAAATATGGAGTTTTAGGACATAAAAGGAGAAAGGACACCTCACCCAGACTCGTGGGAGTCAGAGAGAGGGGCTATCAAAAGAGGAAAGCTCTAGGCTAAGACTTAAGGTGGACTGGAAGGGGGTGCGTGTGGGCCTGGGAAGGGATGGGAGGCGAGGCTGAGGTGGGGGGGGGGGCAGCTACCACGTGTGTGGGGGGGTCCAGGTGAGAAAGCTGAGGGCTGCAGTCAGAGGGGGAGCAGCAGTGAGAAGCTGAAGTGCATCGCTGAGAGAGATTTAATTTAGGATATAAGCAATTAGATGCATCAAGGGCTTGAAGGGGGAGGAGTAAAGGAAAAGGAGGGACATTCAATGGATGACGGGACAGGCTGGCAGAGGCAGTGTTTACAAGACACGGGATAGGGTAGGAATGGTCGTTGTGGCACACAAAGGGGTTAAGGAGATCGCAGAGTTCATTTTAGATAATGTGTTGTTTGGGGTGTTATTCAGGCATAGACGTAGAGATGCCCAGTGGGCAGTTGCTTATGTTGTAGGTCATCAGCTTAAAGAAGGAGATCTGTTCAGGTCACAAACCTGGAACTAGTAGATAGGTAAGTCCTGGAGATCTAACACACAGCATAGTGATTAGAGCCAACAACATTGTATTATAAACTTCAAAGTTGCCAAGAGACTAGATCTTAATTGTTCCCACCACGAAAAAGAAATGATAACTCTGTGACATGATAGAGGTATTAATGCGACTGTAGTCATTGTATTACAATACATATGGATCAAACAACACCTTGTATACCTTAAACTTATGCTATGTTATATGTTGGTTATATTTTAATTTTAAAGAGAGAGAGAGATCTGTTTGCAGAATTTTGTGTTGGGCAGAGAGGCAGATGAGAACTTCACGCTTGGTGTAACACGGAGGCAAAGAGCACTGGCCTGGGATGCACACAGAGCTGGGGGTGCGGGGTCAAGCTCCAGTCCTGCTCACATCAGCGGTTTGACTTTAACTTTTCTGAACCTTGACTTTTCCAGCTGTCAAAGGATTAAATGGAAGAATTTATGGAAAGTATTTCACACAGGGCAGGCACACAGTATGCATCCAAATGATGAGACCACTGCTGGTGCTGCCATGACTATTTTCATTACTGTTACTGCTGTGGTTTTTTGTTTGTTTTTCAAGATTTTAATTTATTTGTTTGACACGGAGAGAGAAAGCACAAGCAGGGGGGGAGCGGCAGGCAGTGGGAGAGGGGGAAGCAGGCTTCCCGCTGAGCGGGGAGCCCAATGCGGGGCTCGATCCCAGGACCCTGGGATCATGACCTGAGCCGAAGGCAGTCACTTAAGGACTGAGCCACCCAGGCACCCCCGTTACTGCTGTTACTACCACCAGCCGACAGCATGACTGACTGGTGGTAGTGAGGGTTCAAAGCCACCCGTGCTATATTCATCTCTAAGCCCAAATCACTTATCAGTTCTAGACCGTTTTATGGGGAGGGCAATTACAAACTGAAGAGAGGTTAAAAGAAAAGGGAATCGCGACCATCTAAGTTCTGAATGATACTGAAGGGACACCTGGGTGGCTCAGTTAAGCGCTGGACTCTTGTTTTCAGCTCAAGTCATGATCTGAGGGTCCTGGGATGGAGTCCATTGCAACGGGCTCCCTGTTTCACGGGGAGTCTGCTTCAGATTCTTTCTGCCTCCCTCTCCCTCCCCCTCTGCTCCTCCCCCATTCCTGTGTGCACACATGTGTGTGCATGCGTGCGCGCGCTCTCTCTCAAGAAATAAAATCTTAAAAATAAAAAAAAAAAAACAAAGAAAGAAGTGAATGTAGGAAAGGAATTTAGCAGTGCAGGTACACAGCACACACCCCCAAAATGTCATCACTACTGCTGCTGCTACTACTAATGCTTATTATTATTATTATTATTATTATTATTATTATTAGGGCTACTACTACTATTACCTTCAAGTGGTAGAATAGTCACCAGCTCTCTAGTCACCACTAAGCCTAATTCATGACTCAATTCCAGCTTTAGGGAGAGGGATGGCTTAAAAAGCAAAGATGCAAGGAAAATTGTCTTTATAAAAAACTATTTAAGAAGGACTTTCTGAAACAATGCAGGCCTTCCTTGTCTTAGAAGGAGACCAGTAAAGAAACGACATGCTGTCCTGACTAAGAAACTGTCCCTTGGGGTTCCAAAATGAATTCACTTATCCTTGCTCACTCATCCTATGACTAATTCAGCCAGCCCATCATAAACATGCACATTCATTTCCCTCCTCACGTGATTTCCCCACTAGCCTACGCTTTTACACCACACTCAGCTTCACTATGTGACAAAACATTTTTCAGGAATGTAAACTCCCTCTAGAACTCTATGATACTACATAAATTTGAATGACCTAAAATAAAAATACTAGCTACAAATATATCACATTGACAACTTGACCACAAAAGGCACATTGGCATCTTCCAACAAGCTACAAAAGTAAGAAAAACATGGCAAATGACATATTTTTCTTAAAAAATGAAACCATATTAAAAAGCATATACTATATCTAACACAGCTATGGTTCCCAAATTAGACTTTTTCCAAGACTCCACAAATTTTACCCTTCCTAAGTCTTCCAATCCTAGAGTTCTAGTCAACACATGTGAAGGGCTCGGCTGTCATCATGTAATGAGCACCCACTACATGCGAGGTGCTGTGTTAGGCTTTGGGGAGGAAAAACCAGATACTGTCCTGCCCTCTACGGAGCTCAAAATTGAAAGCTCTTAACATGCAATGTTTATGGGAGACAAGAGAACTAGTAGTATAGGGGGGTGGCAGCCTGTGATGAGATAAGTGTTCTTGCCATTTGCGTAAGGTGATGGGCTAGAAAATAAGCCAACCTAGTGGAAAAAAGAAAACACAAAAGAAATACAACTGCAGTGATCACAACAGTGGCCTCATTCCGCCTAGGAGCCAGATTAGTTTTTACCAAATTTACTGTTCATTAGTTCCCGGCCCCTCATGGGTGCTTAATGAATATGTGTCAAATAAAAGAAGGAAAGCGGAGGGGCGCCTGGGTGGCTCAGATGGTTGGGCGTCTGCCTTCGGCTCGGGTCATGATCCCGGGGTCCTGGGATTGAGTCCCGCATCGGGCTCCCTGCTCAGTGGGAGCCTGCTTCTCCCTCTGCCTCTCTCTCTCTCTCTCTCTCTCTCTGTCTCTCATGAATAAATAAATAAAAATCTTAAAAAAAAAAAAAAAAGGAAAGCGGAAATCCGTCCCTAAGCCTTACGAGATCTCGAAGTATGATGGAACAACTGGGGCCAAGACAATGATTCCGGCCACAGCAAGCACAGAACTACAGTTTGAGCCATGCTTTGGAGATGCTGGCTATTGGAACAAAATGGTTGTGCAACCATTATCCATGGTGACTACACCTGAGCCCTGCCCAGGACCCATTGAATCTGAGTCACAAGATGATCAAAACCAGCAAGACTTATTCAAAGACGATGTTTTGTTTTGACATATTGCGAAACCAATGTTTGCATATGTTTTTCTTGGTGAAGATTCATCTGTGATTGTAATCAGAACAGACACCTGAAAGGTGGGTAAGTGGCCTTCCCCAGCCAGGAAGCCTAGGGCAGGAATTAGGAGGACCGGCTTCCGAATGTCACAGACCTGGCCTTGAATCCTAGTTCCACTGGTTACTCTGTGACCTTGGGCACCATCTTCAGCACAGTCCAATCACCTAGGGAAAGGAACTTAATAATACTACCTACAACACGGTTGTTAGGAGGATTAAATGAGATAATGCTGGAAAAAATCCTCAACTGCTGCATCCAACACATTTCAAGTCACAACACATTCCAAGCCTTTGCTTTTTGTAACATCCAGCTTAATGGGGGAAAAACAAAGTTACCAAATTAAAGAAGGAAGTTGACTGTTTCAAGTGAAACTTTGGTCTTCTAAAGAAATGGCCCCTCCTTAAAACCTGTTACACTGATTCTTTTTCCAAGAAGTTCCTATTCTGTAATCTGAGTAATCATGTGCCAACCCCAGTTCACTTTCCTATCAGACAAGTATGAAATTTTTCCTTTGGCACAAAGCCTACGCATAGGGTGCAGGGGGGACTCTGACAACTAGAAATGAGCATGTTCTAAAATGGCAGGTCTACTACTAAAATAGAAGAAATTAAATAATCAAACATACCCAAGTCAGGAAGTTTTAAGATTTTTTAGCAAGGTTAAAAAAAAACAACAACCTGGAATCAAAATTCAGTTAACCTATTAAAGAGAAATAAACATCTATTCGATAACTATGTAGCAAGAGCTCCCTGCAGACAAAACATGCATTCATTTGCTGTGTTGACCAAGATGTTTCAAGGAATACAGAGACCTAGACTTCAAAAGAGGTCTCTGCTCCAAAGTACAGGCATGTAATTATAATACAGAGCAGTGATAAGAGCTAGGACTAGAGGTGTAAGAAAAGTAGTATAGGAAGAGGTGGAAATTCCAAAGGTTTGAGGAAGACCTGCTAGGAGATGGCAGTTGAGGCATTATTTGGAATTTCAAGCAGCAGATCTGGGGAACAGGGGAGGAGGCAATTCGCTCGGATGAAAGAGCATGAATAAAGAAATCTTGTGTCCATCATGGGAGAAAGCTAACATTGTTAGCGCTGAAAAAGGAAGAAGAAAGCTTGCAGAGGTTATGGGTCTTGTAAAAGTCGAATGAGGTATGCAAATTTAATGAATAATGGTCAGGAAATTATTCAAACACCTTTAACTTTATAAGGTTCCTTATGACAGTTCATATCCCCGTATTCTTTCCTGAGAAGGTAAGCAATGAGTTTTGAGTCATAATTATAACACGGAACAAAACGACTGGAACAATTCCTGGGAATCACCTTGGGATTGAAGCACTTATTCGGCAAATCTATTATCTGCATTTTGCAGGGAGTGGTTTAGCAACCACTTTCCTTATAACCAAAGAAGAAAACACCTCGCTGAACTGTTCCTAAGTTCTGTTTGACTTCACACATGATCTCTAAGTCTTTTATGTACCTGTGAGGCATGCTTTCATAGTTGTTTCTCAAAAAGCAGAAAACTTAATCGATCAACTTTTATGCATCATTCTATAAGCAGGATGGGAATCTTCTGAATTTGCCACCTTAGCTTACTCAATGGGATCATGCCATAACAGAGCCCAGTAAAGAGAACCCAACTTCGGGGGGGCTTGTGTTGTTCACGTCACACACTGAACAAATGAGTGTGATAACATGAAGTTGATGAATTCTTCCCCTACCAATGCAGAAAGATGCCTCTTGGGCAGAAGAATCTGAGGAACAACCTGCAGTAGATAAAGAAGATTGCGGGCTACATGGACAGCAAGAGTGAAGAGTCAAAAGGAAGACAAGCACAGTAAGGCTGGCTCCTAAAAAGGAAGCCTACAAAGTTATGAAATACTTTACCCATATTCACAGAGGGCAAAAGCCATATAAACTTGAGAACAATCGCCATGTTGAATTTGGCCCCCACCGTGCTTTATGAACTAGTTGCCAACATTTAAGAATAGAAGGATTTCACTGAAAACTCTAGACTATCAGCTTTTCTTAAGGAATTGGAACATCTGGCAACACTGGGCTGGTGTTCCTGCTTGGCAACTGTAGGCTGTCCCCTTGGCCTGAGTCTGCTCTCCAACTTCTACCTGGCTGGAGCCTGCGGGCATTTGTGTGGGCAATTCTTGAATAGGATTTCAAAAGTTAACCCACAGTTAACACACATGTCTTAATGGTCTTTCTTAATTTGGGGAGATGGTAATGATGATTGTGTATTTTATATATTAATCAAATCCAGTTACACAGACTATCTTACTTATGATTCAGGATTACTTTACAAACAATTATATGAAAATAAGACAAAGTGAAACCTGCCCTGGGTGATCAAAAGATAAGCAATGTAAGAGACAGTAGAACTACAGCTTGGCAGCTCAAACCAGGGTAAGTCATTAAAGAAGATTCAAACTAAAATTGGACTGAAAGCTTTTCACTTTATACAAGAGAGACAAGTATCAAAATGAAGGCACAAATGCAGGTTTTAGTCAAGTGGTCAGCTCAACAGGACTTGGAAAAAAACGTATAAACTTTATATATAATGTATACATATATGTACATATATAAATAGTGCACGAAAAAATGATTTGAAGACAGAGCTAAATAATCATTCAATAATTACATCAACCTGTCAAGTGAGTCAAATGTCCCCTGAAAGCTTGAGTTCTTAACCATTTATTTAAATTACTTGTAAATTATCTTACTAAATTCGGTGTGTATCAGTTTAAGAGCAAGTTTCCTAATTGCACAAAACATATTAATAAGCAGAGTCCCTTAAATAGCACTCCGTTGTGATAAAACTGCTGTCATCCATGGTAAATAAAAAGAGAAACAGAATTTTCCCGTCACTTTATGCTGTGAAGCACGGAGAAAACCATCTGTTTGTAACCCGCAAAGTATCCAGAACTGAAATTTTCGAGTCTCCGAAATTAAGTAAAGATGCTGGTAAAAGCAGTGTAGTGTGACTTTTTCCTAATGTGTTCAGCGCCCCCCCACACACCCCCACCCCACCACGCCGGCATTCCACCTTCTGCAATTTCTGTGGGAGAGGATGACAACGCATCATCACGCCAATACTATATTCGTTTTACTGCTCCAAAGGACGCTGTGTTAGGCTACCAAAGCCGTGACACAGCTTTCGCCCCATCCAAGGACGTCCTGCGCCCCGCAGGCCAAACGCTCCTGGGGAAGCCCGCAGTAGCGGTCAATGTGGCCACCTGTCCCTGGCTGCAGGCGGGCCGCTCTGCACGGATGCTCGGCGAGTCCCAGCTCCCTTTGGGGGTGGAGTCCCCTATTAGTAGGTGACCCGGCTCCACCACCAAGGCCGGGGCTGCTCAACTCGGCCGCGGGGGTCGCGAGAGGCCGAGGTCCCCCAGGCCCACGCAGGGCAGCTCCAGCGTGGCAGGTCCCGCTCTGGGGGCCTTGGCCTCCACCCTTTGCCTAGCTACCGGGGGCCCGGGGTCGGAGAAGGCTCAGGATGGGGACTCGACAGCCAGCCCCGAGGTCCCTGGGCTCCCGCCTCGGCTCAGCGCCTCCTCAAATGTCACCCTGGGCTCACCAAAAAGCGCGTTGAGCTGGTGCCCTGGTCCACTGCCCCCACCAATGGCCCCAAAACTGCTTTCTTCGCGGCTGCCATGAAACCAGCTTCGGGTCAGCGGGCTATCGCGGCCCGTTTCCCGGGTGACGGCGGCGGGCGGGGGAGGGGCAGGCGGCGAGCCGGTAAGGCGAGACAGCGTGCGAGGGCAGAACGCTCGGACCGCGCTCCAGGCAGCCCCTTTACCCGCGCGGAACCTTCTCACCCCGCCCCTCCGACCCAGGCCCCGCCCCCAAACGCGTTCCCCACGACTCCGGGGGCGTGGCGGGGGGGGGGCGCTGCCTGCTGGGCCAGCCAATTAGCGAACGCGGAAAGAGGCGGAACGTTCCGACAATCAGAGGGCGGTGAGACGTCACGGGGGCGGGGCCTGGGCGCGGCGGAGGCGGTGGCCCGCGCAGCAAGGTCACGTGGGCTCCTGCGACCCGGCGGCCGAGCCATCCAGCTGCTGGGCCGAGGGCGGAGGCGGGTGCTATCCTTTAGCTGGGAGCGCTGCTGGCCGGTGAAAAGGGCACAACTCCCAACCCGCGCCCTGGGGCTTCCTCCCGCGAATGGGTCCCAGAGTCCAGAACTGCTGGTTCCTCTGGTGGGCTGTGAATCGCTCTTAAGACTGACCTGGTCAGGCCTTCCCGCGCTTCCCACGCCCCGCCCACCTCCCCTCTCCTTGCCCTGAATAATTCCCCGTGCGGGAACTGGCCCAATGTAGTGTGACATCTGGGAGCACGGCGAATCCCCATCTTTGTATGCTTTTCAGGGACGAGGAACGCGGAAGTTCTTTCGGTTTAGCATTTAAGGGAAGAGTGCAGAATCAAGCTTCCCGGGTTCCTCAGTTGACAATTAGGCATCCGGCACCTCCCTGTCCTGATGCACCCTTCCTCCTCGCTTGACCTCACTCGGGTGTCCCCTCCCTTCCACGCAATTTCCTCTCCCTCCATTAACTGCTCTACATTGCAAAGGGAGAGGAAAGGGGCTCTCTCATTTGACCTTGAATTTACCTTGCCAGGATCCTTTTGAGTCCTATGTTTCAGGGGCTTTTCAAACTTTGAATCAAGACCCAGTGAGAAATAGTTGACAACTCCAGGTGTGGGTGTGTGTGTGCGCGCGCGCATACATTTATATTTAATATATATTTATACATAAGTATATTTTATGCATATTTACATTATTGAAAAGTATTTCCAAAACAATTTCTCCTTCCATGCTATGCATTCTGCATTGTCTTATTGTATTGCATATCATTTTATCAACTGAGTAAAGGAGGCAAAACTAAAAAAGAACAGAGGCCTTTATTTGGGGTCTCAGAATTGCAATTCAGGTGCACAGATTCTGGAGAAATCAGAAAAGGGTATTGGTCATGTAGGGAAAGCAAGGGGTTTTTATGAGCAAGAAGGAAGGGGTGATTACATTATTTAGATAAAGAAGTGAAAAAAACTGCTTCTTTGGTGCTAACCAGTGGAGCCACTTCTGATTATTATCTTATTATTTTATTGGTGCCATCAAACAAACCTGTCTCTGGTATGTATTAATTCACTTGATTGGCCGCGTAGGATCTGAATGCCAGTTCCTGTTTAAACTTTATGACCAACTGTTTCTAAAACAATTGCTGCTCCTAGCCTAGCTCAAGAGTTCATGAGTTGGGAAGAAAAAATGGGAGCTTCAAAATGAGAATTTATGTCCAGAAATTTTATACAATCCCCCCTTTGATCAAGATTTTTTTTTTAAATATCAGAGATCAATATTATTCCCTGCTAACCGGAGTTTTAATGTTCTGTTCTGGATCTTAAGAGGTCTGCTCCATATCTCAGGAACTAGTCTTTTGAAAATAGGTCAATTCAGTTAAAACAGTTGTGTCTCATTTCAGGAGATGGTCTTGCAACAGGGTTCCCAAAGTTAGGCCCATATTGTGCAAGCAATCAGGTAATTAAAAAGAGGCATCTCTACGGAAACAAAAGAAAAACAAAGTCAACAAATGTTATTGGTTGAAGCAAATTATAAACCCAGTGTGGTCCTGAGTGCGGCCACTGAGATTGCTAGATGTCAGGCTCATAGCATCTTCAGAGGGAGTGCGAGCAGGCAGTGGTAATCCGATAAATTTTCCTGGTTTGCAGTCTGAATATCTCTGGTGATCTTTCTGAGTGGCCCATACAGCAAAAGGCACGAAGATTGTCTAGACATGGACTGTTGTGGCGATTTCTCTGAAGTTTAAGTTGTCTAGCTTCAGTGTGCAGGGCTTCAGGAAAAACGGCAATTTTTTAAAAAAGATTTTATTTATTTATTTGACAGAGACAGAGAAAGCACATGGTGGGGAGAGGCAGAGGGAGAAGCAGACTCCCCGCCGAGCAGGGAGCCCGATGCAGGGCTGGATCCCAGGACCCAGAGATCATGACCTGAGCTGAAGGCAGACGCTTAAGCGACTGAGCCACCAGGCATCCCCAAAACAGCAATTTTAGTTCTGACTGACGCCAAGTCAAAAGAAGGAAAGAAAATTGGAAACCTTAGTTGGAGAGTCACAGCCAGATATTTGAGGATACCAGAATTTAGGATCCAGCCCAGTTTTATAGGGAAACAACTCTCAATCAGAACTAGAATCTAACATCCACACTGTGTGTTATGAAATATAATTCTTTTTCTCTTTTTAAAAAGAAAACCACAGGCCCAAAATGGTGTTACTTAGGCCGAGTTCCCAAACTGGAACTTAGTACCTAATTTAATTTCAGTTTCAATCTCCCCCAGAAATGTAATATTTTAAATTTAAATTCAATTAATTAATATATAATATATTATTTGTTTCAGAGGTAGGGGTCAGTGATTCATCCATCTCATATAATACCCAGTGCTCATTATATCACCTGCCCTCCTTAATTGCCATCACCCACTTATCCCCATGCCCCTACCCCCCCTTCCCTCCAGCAACCCTCAGTTTGTTTCCTATGATTAAGAGTCTCTTACCATTTGTCTCCCTCTCTGATTTCGTCTTGTTTTGTTTTTTTCCTCTTTCCATATGATCCTGTTTTGTTTCTTAAATTCCACATATGAGTGAGATCGTATGATAATTGTCTTTCTCTGACCGACTTATTTCGCTTAGCAAAATAGCCTCTCGTTCTGTCCGCCTCGTTGCAAATCCAGAAATGTAATCTTAACTGGTCAGTCAGGAATTTTCCTCATCAGCGCCAGAGTCTGTCACATGGGGCCTCTCCAACCCCCAAAGGAACATGAAGTAATCTGCATGATAAGACCCCCTGCTTCTTCCCCGAAGGGAAAGTGACCTTGCCTAGAACAATCCTTTTCTTTCACTAATAACTTTCAGGCCCCACCCTCTTTCCTATAAACACCTTCCATTTTGTACAATTTCTCAAAGCTTCCCTCTATTTGCTAGATGGGATGCTGCTTGATTCACGAATCATTTAATAAAACCAATTAGATCTTTAGATTTATTCAATTGGGTTTTGTTTTTTAACTCTAAAATCACCCTCATTTCTACCAAAGATAGCCAAATGAATACTAATTTGTTTGTGAAATAAGTCCAATTTCAACACCTTGGCCTGATTATTTATTTTTTTTAAATTTTTATTGTTATGTTAATCACCATACATTACATCATTAGTTCTTGATGTAGTGTTCCATGATTCACTGTTTGTGCATAACACCCAGTGCTCCTGGCCTGATTATTTTAAAAGTGTAGCAAGAAGAGTGATTGATTCTATAGCTTCTTTTAAATCTGCTTTGCTGAAACTTTTCATAAGGAATTTTAGATTGAACTTTCAAAAGCTTCCTCAGGCTAAGAAGCCAACCCAAATACTTACCATCAGAATTTTGTGTAATTAATAGTTACGGATTTGGGTGAATCCTCCCTTCTTGAGGTCCCCCAAATATCCTGAGGTTCCTGCCCGTGCCAGGAAGTGACCTTCCTTACTCATCTGGTAAGGCTGCTGGGAACCCTGTAAGCAAGGTATCAGGCTTACTGTTCCAAGGCGCTTTGTTGGCTCCATGAAGTCAACCTTAGTTCCCTAAAGCTATTTGGTCATATCTAGTCTATGCACTTCTCTCTCAAATATAACATTCCAATCCAAGCCTTGGTAATATAACCAACGTTTGCAATGGCGTTCTGTTACAAGGAGAGCAGATTCTTAATAAATTTTGCAAATAACTACAATTGCCATGAAAATAGGACTATTCACCGAGAGTTTCTAAACTCTGGAGGGGTCAGGTAGGGAAAAAAAGACAAATGTTTCATATTTATTCACAAAGGAATATTTTATCAAATTTCTGTAAGTCACAGATAGCTTAAGAGAGAAAGTTTCCTTAAATCTGGAAGAGCAAACATTAGAAAACCAGCAACATTTCAAACAAGAGTCATAAAAACTGTGATCATCTTCCTCAGTTTATTCAGGCCCATGTTACTAATTCTTGTTGTTGGAATCCAGGTTTCTCACTAGTTACAGACATTCTTATCCGGTTCAGTTTTCTGATCTTAAGGTTATCAGAAACCTGTATTTGTCAAAAGTCCTTTCCATGAATCTCCTTGAAGCTGAAACACAATTGCAAGAGCATCAAGTATAAAACAAGAACTGTAAATGACAAAAGACTCAAAATGGCCATGGTTCAAGATCCCATGAGAGTTCATTACAATGCAACTGACAAAGAAATGTGGTTATTTCTGTGACACACAACACTTCAATAATTTGAATTACAAGTGATAACACTGTACCAGAACATATTAAAACTTTAGGAATTTCCTATTATTTCTAGAGCAGTTATATTAATAGCAATTCACCCATACAATATAACCTAAGAAGGTTTATCATCACTTACCTGACAGTGCTTTGGTAATTTGACAATTTATTCAAAAAGACTTCATTTAGAATTTGAGTTGGGGGAGGTTTGTTAAAAATATCAGAATTTTTTAAAGCACATGTCTAAATAGGATCACAGATAATTACAAAACTTAATACTCTTTTATTTATTATCCAAGGTGACAATAAAAGATTCTAAAGGCAAATATAGAAGGTTACATAGTTGTTAGCAAAACTTAGCTCTCTAATTATGGGGAGATTCAGTTTACTTAAGTAATCAAAGACCTGATAAAGACAAAACATCTCGAAACTTCGGTTTTCTTACCTGGAGTACGGTAAAGACAAAAATCTTTGTTTATAATTTCTTAGTAAGAGTGGACCAATAATCTAAGAAAACTTTGTTGTTTTAACAGTGAGAGGAAACCAATTCTAATCTTGACCAGTGTACCTGTGACATTAAAACTCATTCATTCTAGGGGCACCTGGCTGGCTCAGTCAGTAGAGCGTTCGACTCTCTATCTCAGGGTCCTGAAAAAAATTCATTCATTCCAACTGTAGTCCCGACCATGCATACAACTGTTTTCAAAGATTCCCTTTTCACAAACTTTCTACAACATTCATTCTTAGATTCAGATTTTGTCTGTTTTCCCTCTTTAAATAACCAGCCTTGCTTTAGGACAAAACTTTCTTTTCCCTCAACAAGAAACACATCTCTATTTCTCTTATCTTTTCTTACCGAACACATAACATCCTACTTTCTTGGCATATGAAAATGTTTTCTTATTATTTCTAGTAGCTTAAATTATGTTTAGAATTCTTAACCTTTAAAAACCTTATTTTTCTTTTTTAAGTGACCTCTACACCCAACATGGGGCTCAAACAAATGATCCCAAGATCAAGAGTCACATGCTCTACCAATTGAGCCAGCCAGGCACTCCAGGAAACCTTAATTTCTTTTCTTCTTCTTTTTAAAAAATATTTTATTTATTTATTTGACAGAGAGAGACACAGCAAGAGCGGGAACACAAGCAGGGGGAGTGGGAGAGGGAGAAGCAGGCTTCCCGCGGAACAGGGAGCCCGTTGCGGGGCTTGATCCCAGGACCCTGGGATCATGACCTGAGCCAAAGGCAGATGCTTAAAGACAGAGCCACCCAGGCACCCCCCCCTTTTTTTTAGAGAGAGTGTGCGAGTGAGGGGTTTACAGGGGGTGGGGGGCCGAGGGAGAGAAGAGAGAGAATCCTTTTTTTTTTTTTTTAAGATTTTTTTATTTATTTGACAGGGAGAGAGGGAACACAAACAGTGGGAGTGGGAGAGGGAGAAGCAGGCTTCGAGCAGGGAGCCCGATGCGGTCTCCATCCCAGGACTCTGGGATGATGACCTGAGCCAAAGGCAGACGTTTAATGACTGCACCACCCGGGCACCCCAAGAAAGAGAACCTTAAGTAGGTTCCACACCCAGTGCAGAACCGGATGTAGGACTCTATCTCACAACTCTGAGATCATGACCTGAGCTAAAATGAGGAGTCAGACACTTACTTAACTGAGCCACCCAGGTGCCCCTGGAAACCTTAATTTCTAATGAAAGCTAAGAAGTAAGCAATTGTGAACTGTTATACTAGCATTCTTTTTCTTTTAAGATTTTATTTATTCTTTTATTTTTTAAAGCAATCTCTACCCTCAATGTGGGGCTCGAACCCATGACCCTGAGATCAAGAGTCGAGTGCTCTACCAACTGATCCAGCCAGGTGCCCCTCTTTTTTTTTAAAGATCTTATTTTTAAGCAATCTCTACACCCAGCGTGAGGCTTGAACTCACAACCCCCAAGATCAAGAGTTGCACGCTCCACTGACTGGGCCAGCCAGGCACCCCTCTATTAGCATTCTTTAGACTGGCAAATTTATGAATACATTTCATAAGTTTTAGAAACATATGCCTTCTTATAGTAAATTTCTCAGTATGGCACAAAACATGTTTACCAGTAGACCTAAATATCTTTAGTTTCTCTGTAACAGGAAGTCAAAATTAAATAAGCTTATGTTTTAGTAATTAATGTTTTAGTATTTTATCTGATTTGGAAACGATCTAGGTATTTAAAGACTATCTATCATGTAATTTAACTTAACAAAACTCTAAGGTTTTAAGTTACCAAAAAGGATTTGGGGAAACTATTTAAGTAGACATAAATATTGCTGAAAAGTTCATTTACAAACTTTTATCTTACATCTGTTTAATTCACTTGTTCTTAACAATTATGTTTAGATTAGTCATGAAAATTTCACAAGACACTAAACAGTTAGCCATCACTTTTAAGTTATATTCGTTGCTGACAAATTCTGTAACAGAGATAACATGAGCTAATTTGACTTTTAGCAAACCCATGTAGAATAAAAGTTTTATACTTAATGCTAGCAAGTCTAAAAACATGACTGTTTTAATTAAATCAACCAACTTCAATTAGCTTTTATATATTAAGGATTAATCTTAGATCACATGAATTTGAAACATATTTGGGTTTATTCCTATTATATCTCTGAGAATTTAATTTATATAAGCACCAATTTTCTTTAAGCCAACTAAACAGAGCTCTTTTTATTTTTTTATTTTTTTAAAGATTTATTTATTTATTTTATTTGACAGAGAGAGACACAGTGAGAGAGGGAACACAAGCAGGGGGAGCGGGAGAGGGAGAAGCAGGCCTCCTGCTGAGCAGGGAGCCTGATGTGGGGCTCGATCCCAGGACCCCAGGATCATGACCTGAGCCGAAGGCAGATGCTTAACAACTGAGCCACCCAGGTGCACCCGAGCTCTTTTCAAAATTAATTTTGGCAATACCATTCAGAGGTAGTAAATCCCATACATGTATAACATCTATGATCACAAAGACAGACATAAATGGTAACCTTAAAGCTACTTTTTTAAATTTCTTTTTTTTTTTTTAGCCATGAGGGGCACCTGGCTGGCTCATTCAGAAGAGTGTGGGACTCTTGATCTTGGGGTTGTGAGTTTGAGCTCCACGATGGGGGTAGAGATTACTTAAAAATAAAATCTTTTAAAAACACAGAATAAATTTTTTAGCCATGAGACAAGTAGGATAATTCAGAACTCACTAATTTACATAAGAACAATTGGAACCATAGTGTTTTTCTGGCAGATGGAATCAGTTAACACTTCCTGCTCAGATAACTAAAACTTTTTCTACTAATATTTGTGGAGAAGGCACTTATCATTTGTATCTATCCTTGACAAGTAACGTTATGGAAGCTGCGGGCTAGATTTTGGGCCAGGGTGCTTCTATAGCCATTTGTAATTTAAAAAAAAACTCTCCCCTGCCCTCCCCACCCAAGTTTTAGGAATAGAGGCTGATCTACATCTGAGTTCGCAGAGACATTATAAGACTTTTGAGATAAAGAGTGGATGTTTGGGTAGCCGGTGATGGCATGTATTGCATGGAGCACTGGGTGTTATACGAAAACAGTGGATCGTGGATCACCACATCAAAAACTAATGATGTACTGTATGGTGACTAACATAACATAATAAAATTAAAAAAAAACAACTAAAAAAAATAAAATAAAATTAAGAGTGGATGTTTGGGGACTGGTGAAAAGGAGAGGTTGAAGGATTTTCAGTTGTTTCTGGGGCTTTATTTCTAGTTTTGCAAAGATTTGTAGGATAAAGACAGTAGCTTTTAATCCCGCAAGGAATTGGGTTGCAACTTAAATGATATCATAGGTTGGTCTACCCATCTGGCTATGTTATCCTCAGTTTGCTTCTTTCCCTGTGGGTATATAGTTCTAATTTTAACTTAGGGGAGAGGCCTTAAAAACATTCCTATCAGACGCTGAATATCAGCTTATAATCCGGCCAACTTTTGACTACAGAGCTACTTTTTCTAAAATTCTTGCTCGTTTTCAGCTGGGACAAACAGTAAATATTTCTGACAGTATTAAATAACTACCCTTTGAGTGTAAGACGTCCCCAAAGAGGGTGCAAAGATACTACCTTCCCAAGAGCCCGAGTCACTCCCAAAGATAGCCAAAAGAAAGAACTGACAATCTGCATGTCGCAGAAAGGCAGACAAAATGAGCGGAGCAGGAAGGTAACGGCTATTTCTCTTGAGCTCACAGGGTCTCAGTTGCCTTCAGCTCAAAATAATTCACATGCTGAAGTGGCCCACCCTGAGGAGACTTGCTCTGAGCCCCCTCAGCGCCCCCTTCAGTCTTAAAGAAGTTTCGCAATCCAGAAGCTAAGTTGCATTTTCTCTGTGCTGTTCGGCTATTGCCAAAAACATTTGCCCCTTCTGGCTATTGCCAAAAACATTTGCCCCTTCTGAGGGAAAGAGATGTGCGCCTGATACATCTCAAGAAAACTGCAGCTGAATGGGTGAGTGGGGTCTGTAGGGACCAGAAGGAATGGATGAGTGCCTTCTAAGGGCCCCAGCTGAAAAGGGATAGGTAAGAATTTCAAAACTGTCCTAGGGTATTAGACACTCCCACCACTCACAGGGTTTCTGTATTCCGAGGAGGGGGAAAAGGAAGGTTGGTGGGGCTTAACACTGACACTGTTGCTCCCATGTCTATAGGGTGCAGGGGACTGGGAGATACAGGCTTCCAGGTATGGGATGAATAAGACAGGGGAATGAAAGGCACAGCAGAGGGAATACAGTCAATGGTACTGTAATAGCATTTCATGGTGACAGGTGGTAGCTGTATGTGTGGGAAGCACAGCATCATCTCTAAACTTGTTGAGTCACTATGTTGTACGCCTGAAACTAAAGTAACATTGTGTGTCAACTTCACTCAAAAAGAAAAAAAAAAAGAGACCTCATCTCACCCCATTCCCACTAACCTCCATTTCCCCTAAGGTATGGGTACGAAGTAACGGGAAGACCCCCTGTTGTCCTCCCGGCTGCCCCACTCTGTTATATGAGCATTTGTTCCCCCCATTGTTCACGTCCTTAGAAGGGAAAGTACTCTTAGGCTGTTTGAGCCAACTTTGTCTTTTAGGTAACAAAGGCGGAATTAAATTTTTTTAAAAAGGGTTTTCACAATTAATTTTGTCAATACCAAAGTATTGTTTAAAAGTTTTAATCTGGGGCGCCTGGGTGGCTCAGTCGTCAAGTGTCTGCCTTCGGCTCAGGTCATGATCCCAGGGTCCTGGGATCGAGCCCCGCATTGGGCTCCCCGCTCAGCGGCGAGTCTGCTTCTCCCTCTCCCACTCTCCCTGCTTGTGTTCCCTCTCTCGCTGTCTCTCTCTGTCCAAGTAAATAAAATCTTTAAAAAAATAAAAATAAAAAAAATTTTCTCTAACATATCATAATAATCAAAAACCAGATGCTTTTGGCCATTGAGTACATTGTTGATTTGCTTCTCCAATCTTTTGGAGTCTTTTGAAAAATCTTAGGGATAGTTTTATGTAAATCTTCAGCTAGCTTAAAAGCTTGTTTTAACTATAGCTTTTCACTTGGAAAGATCATCAAAAGGCTTTGTCCAGCCTACTTTGCCCATTCATCCCTCTATATTCCCCTCACTTATAAGCATGTGTATAAGTTGATAAAGGTCAAAATTACTAGGTTTACAGGTCTGAATAACTAAAATGAATTCCTTAAGTGAACCCTAGAGGGTCTTCAAGGGCATTGGGAAGGTCCTTGGTAGCAGCTCACAATCCTGCCTTGGTTCAAGGAGTATAAATGACTGATGAAGTCTTAGAACCTCCTTCATTAGGTTGAAGTTTAGAAGGAGTTTGGATGACTGGAGGATCCAGAGGAACCTCCAGATTGATATTATAGGATGGAAGTTCTGTGAAACTAGGATATACAGGACAGCCTGGGTGGTACAGTGGGGTAAATCTCTGACTCTTGGTTTCAGTTCAGGTCATGATCTCGAGGTCCTGAGATCGAGCCCTGCATCGAGCCCTGTGTTAGGCTCCATGCTCAGCGGGGAGTCTGCTTGAGATTCTTTCCCTCTGCCTCTCCCACTCATGCTCTCTCTCTCTCTCAAAATAAATAAAGCAATAAATCTTTAAGAAAATCCTAGGATATACAGGTGAAGAGCAGGAGGGGGAAGGTAGAGGAAGAGCAATAGCTGTAGCAGTTTCTGATAAATTTTTTTGGTTTAGATCATCTCCGAGGGAGGTCAGAGTCGGCTTTAGAAAGTTTAGTTATTTTTGTGTAAGGAAGCAAGTTTAGAATGATTTAATTTCTCAGAGGCCTCCAAGTACTAAGTGAACTATGCTTCCTACTCAAGCTGCTTGGTTCTCTTTTCTTTTTCCAATTGTGCATGCAAATAAACTAATTTTGGAATCTCAAAAGATCCCCGGAGTGGCCACTGTAATGACAAGTAAGATTGAGCCAACAAGACAGAAACTTACAAGAAATGGACCCATAACATACACCCAGCTGGGGTGCCAGGCAGAGGCTGCTCTCCAGCAGCAATTTTCCAAACCAAAAACCCCACTGAGCATTCACCAGACAGAAGAGAGTAACTCTGTAGTGCAGACACATAGACAGACAGACAAAAGCCCACACAGGAAAGACACCCCAAACCTGGGCCTGAGCCTCAACCAAAAAGAGGAAGTTTGGCAGGGGGTGGCACTCCCGGCTGGCTCAGTCGGTAGAGCATGTGACTCTTGATCTTGGGGTTGTGAGTTCGAGCCCCACGCTGGGCATAGAGCTTACTTAAGCTTACTTAAAACAAAATTATGAAAACAGTGAGGTTTAGAACTAAGAGAACTCACCAACAGAACCCCGAGCCGCCTGCTCAGGCAGGTACCATGTTCGAGTCCAGAGTCAGAGGGGTGCATCGCTTTGGATCCCATGTTATTCTCACACCATTTATGTCCACTGAGAAAAGGAGGCAAAACTGAAAAAGAAGACAGGCCTTTGTGATCTCAGAATTGCAATTCGGGTGCACAGATTCCAGAGGAATGGGAAAAGTGTCCTGTTCATGTAGGGAAAGCAAGGGGTTTTTATGAGAAAGAAGCAAGTGGTAATTATATGATTTAGACAAAGAAAAAAAAAAACCCTGCTAATTTGGTGCTGACTGGTGGAGCTGCTTCTGATTACCATACTATTGATTATTTTATTGGTGCTGTCAAACACACCTGTCCCTGGTACGTATTAATTCGCTTTACTGGCCTCATATAATCTGAATGCCACTTGTTCTGTTGAAATTTTATGAGCAATTGCTTGTAAAAGAATTGTTGCCTCTGGCCCAGTTCGATAGTTCCTTAGTTGGACAGAAAAATGGAGCTTCAAAAGGGAGTCTCTTGTGTCTAGAAATTGTACACAATTCCCCAATTTTTAAAAGATGCTGATTGAAAATCACTAAATTAATTATGTAAACCACCATGCTATCTGTCCATTTCAAAAGCACCCTACTATCGTCAATCTCTCATTTCCTTCCATCCTCTTCCCTAATCTCTCAGAGTTCTGGAACATCATGTCTATTTTTTCCCCTCTAGTCCTTACTCTACACCATCTCTGTGTTTATAGTTTAACCACACTTACTCCGGAAGGAAATTTTCCTATACTCTGTAGATAGCAGACTCTGGTGTTCCCCATGAGGCCTGCTTATAGAAATGCCGGACTTAATAACTGTTGATAAACTGGCCTGCTTAGGAGAGAAGGGCAGATGAATCAGTATTTCTGAATTTCCTGGAAGAAGACACAGACAGGCGTTCCGGCAAGCGTAAAGGAAGTAGGCTAACTTGCCTCTAAACACCATGAAAGGCATGGTCTATCTATATCATTAAATGATATAGATAAGGATTTCCTTGATTCTAGAATGCAGTAAAAAGAAAGCCACCAGACCTGCCACATCGATCCATTTAAACAAAACAACAAAAAAAGTGACCATGTTCCAATTCTCACACACTTTTGACTCTCAAGATTCTAAGAGGACAGCAAATTATTTGCTTACCAGTATAGTGGGATCCGAATTCAAACATTTCAGAATAAGTGGGGTTAGATGTACATGAGAGATTATTAAATATATTGATCCTGTGGTTCCCACAACAGTCTGTATTTCACATCCCAATTACTTTCACCAAAACAAAACTGAGAGGCCAAAAGATGATTTAAGGTTTCAGGAGTCACACACATCTAAGCTCCCGCTTGGAGATGAGGGAAGGGCCACGGCAAGGGTCTTGAACAGAAGAGTCTCACTTGCCTTATCTAATCTCCACACCTTAAATATTTACTCTGAACCTCCTAGTCCTGTTTCCTCTTACCCAATTGGAATTACTCCCATCTGCCTGCTCTTTCTCAACCCTTCAAACCCAGGCTGCAGTCTGAAAACTCAAATTTATATAAAGGTAAAGATCAACCAATAGATACTCCAATTTCCTTTTCCATACTATTACTGAGGCAGAGTTGGAAGTAACAATGGGGCACGTGAGGCCCAGAGAACATAAGTGACTTGTCTGAGATCAGCCAACCTTTTGTGGCAGAACCAGGACTAGAATTTCTGGCTCCTGACATCAGGCCTATTGCCATTTTAGAGCAGTCTGAGGGAAGTGAAGCCAGGAAAATAAATAAAAAGGAAGAAGGTAGGATGCTGGCCCGCCTTGCTCGCCCCCCCCCCCCCCCATTCCAGGTCTGAAAGTACAGCAGTGGAGGAAACACTGGATTGGAAAGCTAAGGATCTTGGTCTGATCTTGGCCCTGCCATTCAACACTTGATCTTCCTGACCTTGAGTAACTAATTTTCTCCCCTGGCTTCCTTTTGCTCATCTGTCAAATAGGACAAATGTCATTGATGTGGATGGGAGGATGTGTGAAATGCGCTCTATAAGCAGAATGGTTAATCATGAAAGGCAAGATGCTCTCACTGGCAAATCTGTTTCCACCAAAGAAACCCAGAGGTGAACACCAAGGCACTTCAGACAAATGATTTAAGTCGCTTGAGTTCTTTCAAGTTCATGGTGATGATTTCTGACTGGTAGAACAAGAAATCAAAGTCAACTCCCACTGGAGAGTCTCTAGGTGTTTCAATGATTCCTCCTCTGGTGTTCCTGTTGTTAATTTATATAAGCAGGAAGATGACATTTCTGTTGAGAATCTTTTTTTTTTTTTTCTTTTTGGTGGGAGTGGGAGGTCCAGTAATGCTTCTTGGTCTTCCCATATTTGCCCTATTTTTTCTAGTCTACTTGGAAAGCTCCTTTCCTTATCTCTTCTTGCTATTCTAGCAACTATTACTTGGATAGGAATTGACATGCGTATGGAAAGCACAAGAGGGAAAGTTAGTGATGGAAAGGATTGCAATGAATAGCTCAGACATTCTTTTATTTTATGGGTCTGGAATGATTTAGGCAGATATAAGAGGTGATTTGCCCAAGATAATGGAATTAAAGACAGATTCAGAATTTAAACATACTTTTATAAAAAAAGATTTTATTTATTTATTTGACAGAGAGAGACACAGCGAGAGAGGGAACACAAGCAGGGGGAGTACGAGAGGGAGAAGCAGGCTTCCCGCCGAGCAGGGAGCCCGATGCGGGGCTCGACCCCAGGACCCTGGGATCATGACCTGAGCCAAAGGCAGACGCTTAACAACTGAGCCACCCAGGCGCCCCCAGAATTTAAACATACTTGATTAAGGAAGCCAGATTAGGAGTTTTCCTCTCCCCCCATGCAAACTAGAAAATCCACTCAAATGCATGTTAATAATCTTATTGTAGCTACCTAAAACTATGTATCACTCTATGCAATGTCCCAACTGTAATAGAATTAGGATATGGCAATGATTTGCTAATTCTACCCATATCAGAACCACCCATAGGACTTGTTAAAACCCAGGTTGCTGGACCCCAACCCCAGAATTTCTGGTATAGGCGAGATCTGATAATCTGCATTTCTAACAAATTCCCAGGTAATGCTGATACTGCCGATATAGAGACCACACTTTGAGAACCACAGGACTATGGGTATGCTAGGGTCTCCATTTTTCTAGGATTTGACAAAACTGTGTTAAGAGAAATCTGTCTTTTATCTTGTGTTAGTGCCCTTTTCTCCCAAATCTTAGTTCTTTGCTAACAAATAATACACTTAGAATATTGGTAGAAAAAGGCTTAAGGCAGAGGTTCTCAACCATTAGTCTGTCCTAGTCATGTAAGGTGCTTGTTAGAGATGCAGATTCCTGCCACCTTCTCCCTACCCTGACCCCTCAGAATGCAATGACCTAGGCTCTTTGATGCCAGGGATTTTGTCCTGACCATTGTTTTAGCACTAGGGTCTGGGTGTTCTATAAGGGACTGTTGGAATGAGTGAATGAATGAATGAATCAATCAATGAAATTGTACCTTCTGGTAATAACGTCATTGTGCTGTACCCTCCCACATTTCTTTCATTGTTTTAAGGTTTTACTGTAGGCTTTGCTGCTAGATATAAAATAAACACATACAACTGTTACAAGTAGGGTAGTACGCACGGAGTCTCAGCTGTAAAAACCAATTCAAAATATAAACTTGTTCTTTGGAGTACATTGTGTCAAAGGCTGCCCATATTAATAGCATTGTGATAAAATAGTAACATTTCCTTTGATAAGCAGACAAAACCCATCCATGATCTTACACACATTTCCATCTCCTTGCAACAGTTCCCATCTCTACCCAGTCTAGGCTTAACCACCCATATCCATCACAAGTCACTTGTATTCCTTCACAGGTGCAGAAGAGACTGGGCTTGAGCCAGGTGACTTGTATGGCCAAGAGGACATCAGCAAACATGATGCAGAGACTTGATAAGTGTTTGCACAAAAGTGAGCCTTTCCTTCTTGGAACCCAGCTGCCATGCTTTAAGAAAGCCAATTGAACCTGCCAGCAGATGAGAAACCATGTGGAGGAGAATGATGCACTCTAGCTGACCAACACCAACTTCCAGAAATGTGAATGAAACCATCTTGGATATTTTGGCCCCAGGAGAGCTCCTAGCTGATTGCAGCTACTGAATGAACCACTCAGTTGAATGAGTGACCTTAGTCAATATCACCTAGAGCAGAAAAACCACTCAGCTGAGCCCGGCTAGTACACAGAATCATGACAGATAATAAATGGTTATTCTCTTTAGCCACTTGGTTTTGGAGTTGTCACGCAGCAACAGATAAATGACACGAGGAGTACATGTTGGTGTGATGTCTCTTCCTCACAGAATTTAATTTTTGGTCGTATTTGGTTCTAACCAAGACACTGGGTCTTTTGGAAGGATCAAAATAGGAATATCCAGGAGTTTTCTCATTTTCTAAACATGTTTGGAAAACTTGCAGTTGATGCAAGTTGACAGGTTTTCAATTTGAACACCTGTTCCTGATAGGGTTCTGAGGCAGGGGGGATGCTGGGAATGCCCTGAGGTCTCACTTGCTTCCATAAAGGGCAAGGTGATGCGTAAGTCGGACCACTGTCACTTGACTGTTTTTATTTTCTTCCCTCAGCACCCATTTTGCTTTCCATTCTCACATTCCTCTTATTTTCTTCATGCTTTCTCTTTTGTGTGCCCGTTTGCCTTTCCCTTTCTATATGCCCACTTTCAAGTCTCCAATGGCTAACAGAAGAGAGACAAAGACGTATGTTCCTTTTTATAGTTTGCCTTTTGCCACTGTATATAGAGATGTAAAAAATAGGGAAACCGACAAAATTGAAGCCAAAGTACCCACAATTATGTTCACCATTATGTTTAAGTACGTTCATGATTATAAATTACGTGTTACATTCGTAATCATGGGGCACTGACTTTTCAAGGGCTGCATTCACACAGTCATATCATACAAAGAAAAGAAAATGTATTTAGTGCCTTCTTGGGGCACCTGGGTGGCTCAGTCTTTAAGCGTCTGCCTTTGGCTCAGGTCATGATCCCAGGGTCCTGGGGTCGAGCCCCGCATCAGGCTCCCTGCTCAGCGGGAAGCCTGCTTCTTCCTCTCCCACTCCTCCTGCTTGTGTTCCCTCTCTCGCTGTGTCTCTCTCTGTCAAATAAATAAATAAAATCTTTAAAAAAAAAGAAAATATATTTAGTGCCTTCTCTGACAAGTCTCTTAGTCGGCACAAAATAGATGTTGAATGAGGGAATTCACTACTTTCAATGGGATTATAATCATTCATTTGCAGATTCTTTTTTAAATTTAATTTTATTTTTAAAGATTTATTTATTTATTTGAGAGAGAGACCACACGAGGGGCAGAGGGAAAGGGAGACAAACTCCCCGCTGAACAGAGAGTCCGACATGGGACGTGATCCCAGGACCCTGAGATCATGACCCAAGACGGAATCAAGAGTGAGATGCTCAACCAACTGAGCCACCCAGGCACCCCTTGCTGATTCTTTTTTTAAAAAAGTATGCTTTTGAGAAGAAAAGGTAACTATAATTTACTTCTTTAGGCTCCACAGTTAAACCTGATTAGGAAAAATTTTGGAAGAAAATGTATCAGTTATCACTCAGGAATGGCATGTAAGGAAAGAGGAACGACGATCTTAATTTAAGTAGATTCATTGCCTTTTTAATGGGAAACCCTCCTCTCTTTGGAAACACTCCATTGAAAGCACATATCTTGGGGCACCTGGGTGGCTCAGTCATTAAGCGTCTGCCTTCGACTGAGGTCATGATCCTAGGTCATGATCCCATAATCTTGGGATCAAGCCCCACATCTGGGAGGAAGCCTGCTTCTCCCTCTCCCACTCCCCCTGCTTGTGTTCCCTCTCTCACTGTGTCTCCCTCTGTCAAATAAATAAATAAAATCTTTAAAAAAAAGCACATATCTTTGGGGGCACTTCTTATTTGTGAAGAGACATATGGATGTAATTTCTTAAAGGACTGGGAAGAAATTTTCCAATTGTCTAGCTCAACTCCGTGTATTAGAACTGAAGAAAATAAAGGCAAGGATCTGGGTTACTTGTCCACGGTCACTTAAATGTTTGGGGCTTTTTTCATCAATAGCAGTGATTCACTGCTATTGATGAAAAAAAAAAAACAACTCAGAGCATAAGTCAACCTACAATGAATCAATAGTGCTCTTTTCTGAAAGATACTGTAAACATATAAACATTATGTATATATAAATAATTAGGCCATCACTGAAAAAAGTGCTGTAGTCTTTTAAATTTTATTTTGTAAAGTAAGCTCTATACCCAACATGGGGCTTGAATTCATGATCCTGAGATCAAGAGTTGCATGCTCTACCAACCCAGCCAGCCAGGTGCTCCTGTGGTCTTTTTTCAGAGTTTTCTACTATACTTTTGTACTCCATTCTCCCAAGGCCCCATTCCTCACCACTGTGCACGAAACCTAGGTCTTTATTTCTGTCATCAATCTCTCTGTGTTAGAGAATGAGGAATTAAAAACTACAGAGAAACACCAAATGCTGGCAAGGATGTGGAGCATCAGGAACTCTCATTCATTGCTGGTGGGAATGCAAAATGGTACAGCCACTTTGGAAGACAGTTTGGGAGTTTCTTACAAAACTAAACATACTCTTACTGTATGATCCAGCAATCATGCTCCTTAGTATTCACCCAAAGGAGGTGAAAACTTATGCCCACATAAAACCTGCACCAGATGGTTATAGCAGCTTTATTCATAATTGCCAAACTTGGAAGCAACCAAGATGTCTTTTAGTGGGTGAATGGATAAATTGTAGTCCATCCAGACAATGGACTATTATTCATTGCCAAAAGGGAATGAGCTATTAAGCCATGAAAAGACATGGAGGAAACTTAAATGTGTATTAGTAAGTGAAAGAAGCCAATCTGAAAAGTTTGCTTACAGTATGATTCTAACTAAATGACAGTTTGGTAAAGGCAAAACTACAGAGACAGCAAGATCAGTGCTTGCCAGGGGTTGTTGGGGGTGTGTGTGGGAGACTTAGGGATGAACAGGCCAAGTAAAGAGGATTTTTAGTGCAATGAAACTACTCTGTATGATACCATAATGGTGGATACATGTCATTACACATTTCTCTAAACCCATGGAGTGGAAACACTAAGAGTGAACCCTAATGTAAACCAGGGACTCTGGGTGATGATATTTTAATGTAGTTTCACCAGTTGTAACAAATGCACTACTCTGGTGGGGGATATTGATGATGGGGGAGGCTGTGGATATGGGGGCCAGGGGTATATATGAAATCTCTGTTCTTTCTGCTCAGTTTTCCTGTGAACCTAAAATTGCTCTAAAAAATAAAGTCTATTTTAGGGTGTCTGGGTGGCACAGCTGGTTGAGCCACTGAGTCTTGGTTTCAGCTCAGAGTTGTGGGATCAGGTCCCATATCGGGCTCTGCGCTCAGCACAGAGTCTGCTTGGAATTCTCTCTCCCTCTCCCTCTGTCTCTCCTGCTCATACTCTCAAACAAATAAATCTTTAAGAAAATAAAGTCTATTTTAAAACCTGTAGAGATAGTTTCAACATATTTGAATGGTTCTGTCCTCTACTCATGTTCCTTGGCTGACTGTGCATTAGTGAGCATTCATTACCTAGGTTGAGAAATCACCTGCTTTCCTCCCATGGCCATTTCAATTCTCTGATCTAGACCTTCTTTACTTTTGACCACATGGCTTGTGTTGGCCTATTTCCTTGCTTATGATAAAATAAATTTTATTAGAATTCTTTCTGGTTGTATTTAAATCAGCTCACATGTACAGTTTCTTAAAAGGTCATTTAAAATTTTGTAAAATATTGGCACACATTAAATCACTAACTTCTGGGGAACAGAGTTTTTTTTCTCCTTTTTAAAAACAGTTGGTCCCTTGGCGGGGGGGGGGGGGGGCTGGCTGCTTCGGGTGGTGGACCATGTGACTCTTGGTCTCGGGGTTGTAAGTTTGAGCCCCACACTGGGTATGGAGATTACTTAAAAATAAAATCTTAAAAAATATATAAAAACAGGTGGTCCACAAATCCCTGCTCTTCAGAAATTTGTCGTATATACTTTGTACTTATATTTTCAAATACCGTATACCTTAACTTCTCCACTCCCCTTCATGTCCTTTTCCCTAAGTGCTGGTTAATAACACTGCAGTCTACAAATGGAAATTTTCTCTTTGTAGCTTGTGTCTGGCTGCCTGGAAATGATTGTGATGTCACAACTGTCAGTTTGCAGTTAGGCAACATAGCAAGAGGAACCTAGTTAAAGGAGAAATAACCTCGATTTGTAAGTTAGCGTTTGTACAATGAGGAAAGCATAAATTTGTATGGCTCTCCTTTCATGACTCCCTCTTCTTTCGGATGGGGTGATATGACACCTCTGCCTATTCAAGAGAACTTGCTGTAATCTAGTGCCGATGTCTAAACAATTTGGGAAGCTTGCATATTCCACGGGTGACAGAGTCCATACTGCTGGGTGACCTTTGGAGGTCTCCAGTCTGCCAACCTTGCAGATATGGACACCCAGGCTGGCATATGTGTTCAGGAATAAGGAACAGAGTGATCGCTTTTAACTTATGATTCACAGCTATGTGGTTATGATACTTAAAGGGACAAGCCCCATTTCAAGTAAGGCTTTGGTGCCTTTGTGGTACCCCCAGTGAAGTGTTTGCAACAGAATAGTCCCCCCCCCCATAATTATGTTTATTACTTGGGAGTCTTCTCTGCTATCAAGAGAGCTTATTATGTAAACTGTGTTCAGGAAACACTTTATTTTCAATCTTTTGATTTTTTCCTCCTGTTAAAATTCTACTGAAACACTTCTTTTCTAAAGGAGGCAATGGAGATTAGGCATTCCAGCGAGGATGAAATACTATAGATGCTTATGGTATATTTTATAACTATTTAGACCAATGTTTCCATGACTGTAGAGTAACAGTCCTCGGCTTAAAGTCTTGTACTCTTCCAAAGGTATATAAGTCAAGTTAAAGCAAACTGGAGGTTTTCCTAGACTCATTCCCTTAAAAATACCACACCCCTGGCTTTTGGCCCTTGCACTCAGGCCCTTCCTGGCAGTATTCCTTTCTCCCTCCCTGTCCATTGTAGTTTTGCCATGTTGTTGCAATAAGGGCTTCCAAAGTGTTCACTCCACCCTGCATGTAAACCCTTGCTTAGTCTCCATCACTCTGGGTTTATACTCCGTGATTTGTCTTGGCTAAGGGGCACTAGTAACCATGACACGAGCAGAGACTTAAAATGAGCTTCCTCATTTGGACTACTGCTCTTTTGCTTCTTCTTTGGTAGTCCACAAACCACCATGTGGGGAAGCCTGGGCTAGCCTGTTGGAGGATGAGAGACCCCATGGAGGAGAGACAAGTCATTGCCACTAAGGCCCTCTAGAAAAAGCAGCTTAACAATCACTAGACATGTGAGGCCATCCCAGAACACCCAGCATCAGCCCAGAAGAGCCATCATTAATGTCCCAAATATCCCAGCCATCACATTCCACAAAATTGTCAGCAACATATTTTGTTGTTCAATGTCCTTCAACTTCAAGGTGGTTTCTTATGCAGCAAGAGCTATGTGATACACGGTCCCACCTGCGGTCGGTGTGGTTTTCTATCACGTGCGGGGAAGCCGACCACACAATTGGCTGCTCTTCTTTCTTCTTCTTCCTCTATGGAAAATACCTTAGTCCAGTTCTTTAGTCACAAGGAACAAAATCCACTTGAGCTAGCTAAAAATAAAATGCTATGTGTGCCTACATGCATGTGCGCATGTGCACACACTGAGTAGGAGATGACAGATGGTTTTGATGACACGACTGACAACTTAGACTCAAGACCTGCAGCTCAATGAGTCTTCGTGTCTGCTGGTGCTGGAGGCCTCTGGGAACCGAGTTTACTCAAGCATCTTTTTGTTTTTGTCTTTCTGGGACTCTTCTCTGAAACTCTTTGAACATGTGCCCTGCTTTCTTACTTCACTCTCAAGACTGGCTTTCCCTATCTATTTATCAAGTTGCCCAGGGCTCTAAATGATACCTCAGACTCCGAGGCTACCTGGCTCTGTCCCTTACCGATTACAATTTGCTTCCATATACAAACCCTCGAAAAGATGCTTTGATTGGCTCATCTCATGTACCTTTTGCTTCCCTTTAATCAAGTGGTCACCCTGATCTGGTCAGCAGTGGTGACACAGGACAGATAGGGTAGGCAAGAAGTCTTTGTGCATCTGCTGTTTGCCTGAGGTCCTGCTGATCAAGGCCGGGCTCAGCTGGATGTCACAGCTTCATGATGTGGCAGCTAGGGTGGCCCTTTTTCTCACTGCATGTCGCATACTGGGTAGGGTGGTTCTGCTCCATGTGTGTTCTTTTTTTCCCTTGGTCAAGATGGCTTGTTCTCAGGCATGTTCATCTTATGGAGATGGCATAAGTGCAAGAGAACAAATGGAAATGTGCAAGGCCTGTTAAGGCCTAGGCTCAAAATTGTCACAGTGGCACTTCCATCCAGATATCGTTCACCAAAGCAAGTTACATGGCCAAGCCCAAAGTCCAAGTGGCAGGAAATTACTCCACCCAAGATGAGACCATAGCAACTGCCCGCCTGCTGGTAGGGGTGAAAAATTGGGGCCAGCACTGCAACCTAGTACGCTTTTCCCTTTTCATGTCTTTGACATGCTCATCTTTGGCCCCACAAAGATGATTGTGGTGGTGACGATTGGTGATGAGCTGGAAGAGAGGAGTCCAAGGGCTAGAGGAACTAACTTATCTATAGGAATCTATAAGATTGTCAGCAGTCAGAAGGGCAGTTTAAAGAGAGATGGCAGATAGTGGCTGGCTCTGGATCAAAACTATTATTCCAGAACATCCGATATGGTGCCACAGCTGCAATCTTTAGGCCATGTTATGGCCCTAGAGTGGAGAGGGCCAGCCAGGTTGTTCAGGGAAGAGCTGTACTCCCTGGAATGAGCAAACTGCTGTGCACATAGAAAAAGCAACACAGATATACAGTCATACATCTGGCCAACATTGAAGAGGTCAGAGGCAAGGTGTTAGCATGACAGCAAGCATTGGCCCAAGGCGAACAGGACAAGACTACTTCTGGCCCGAGGCCCCAGAAGGTCTGCTTTGGTCAGGCTTGGCTAGGGTCAGAGATACAAGGTTATTGACGGTCCTCCGGGCATGGCAAGAAAGAAAAAAAACCCATGGACCGATCCTGCTAGCTCGCATGGCTTTTTTGTCTTGCAAACCCACTGCTTGCTGCACCCAACCCACCATACCCCTTGTCCAAGTGACTCAGTTGGCGACTTATCATGTTTCACCTTATCAGTTGATTCGTCATGTATGGATCACGTCGAAATCATGTCACCATTAAAAAAAAGTAAAATTCAGAGCAGCCTGATGTCCATAGATTCTGAGTGTTTAAATCAAGGTGACAAAGTCAGAAGACCTAGTAAGTAAGGATAACAACAGAAGGGTTTTTTTTTTTTTTTTTTTTTTTTGATGCCAAACAGATGGTAGGAGGAAAAGGCAATGAGAGTAAATCACTGGCAGGGGTTTACTCTGATAGTCCCAGAAGAGGCTCCTGATGTAAGCTAGTTACTAATGGCAGAAAGGAGGCTGGGGCCTGACTGGAAGTGTTAGGGGTAAAGGGGGAGGAACTTGTTCTGAGCACTTAGGGGAAGGCATGGACAAGGGCCCAGCAGTGGTGGGAACTCTTTCAACTTCCTCATCTGGGAATTCAGAGTAAGCTCTTGTTTACCTTTCCAGCCACACCCCCCACAACTTCCCCATCTGTACTCTACCCCTGCCAATGAGTGGGCTTTCCATTCCCCCCAAAGACGGCCTGCTCCTTCCCCGATTCTGTGCCTTTGACTGGGCTGCTCCCACCATCTAGGACGCTGTCTCTTCAGTGTTTGCCTGTCAAATTATTATCATCCTTCAAAGCCTATCTCTAGTTCCACTTCTTCCATGAAGTGGATTCCTCAAGCAAATAAGACCCGTTCCTACTTTACCTCCCAGAGTGCATCTCATAGTCTGTCTTGTATTATCATTTTACCTATATTTGTCCTATCCATTCTTATTTCTCCTCTTCCCTGTGTGCTCAGTATCTATTGGATGTCCCGTATTTTATCTGGACCTATGAAAATGCATGTCCTCAAAGTGTCTGCTCTCAAAAGACTTTAGTTTGTCTAGAGGGAGACGCAGACTGGTAAATGGGAACTGCAACATGTGATAAAGACCAAACAGAAGTAAGCATAAGTGCTACTGGAGCCTCTAAGAGGGGAATTCGAACCAGCCTTCTAGAACCTGAATCCTGAGGGTAAAAGGCAGAAGTCATTCCAGCACGGCCAGCAGCATGTGCAAAGACCCTGGGGTTATTCACAAATTACTTGTAAGGAGCAATACATAAAATGTTTATGCTCAGATCTTGGTACATTAATAACCGAAATGTGTAAGTTACATAAATACTTCCCTATTTGTTTTATTTTCTGGCAACCTTCAATAAGCGATCATTCATCCTCGTTTATCATTGAGGAAACCAGGTCAATCTGGGGTCAATCAAATTAAAAGTAGCAGAGTTTTTTGATGCCAGAGCTGAGCTCTTTCCTCTACATTTTGCCTCTCAGATCTGGCTCCTCCCGATAGAAGGAAACTGGGCAAAAGGTCAAGGAGAGGATCTAGAAGAAAAGATAGGAGCTGGAGGATAAATGACACAACCTTCACAAATTTTCCCCCAAGACTACCTCTGCTTATGAAAGTACACAAAATCCAGTGTCTAGCAGGTAGACCAGAGCATCTTAATCCTTTCCATGGACTGTACTTTTTTTTAAGAGTTCACACTGCTGGAGCCTCTGGGTGGCTCAGTTGGTTGGTTGAGCACCCGACTCTTGGTTTTGGCTCAGGTCCTGATCTCATGAGTCGAGGGACAGAGCCCCCCCACCCCCCGACAGACTCCGTGCTCAACAGGGAGTCTGCTTAGATATTCTCTCCGTCTGACCCTTCCCTCACCCACGCTCTGTCTAAAAATAAAATCCTTAAAAAGAAATAAAGGTTCACACTGCCATTCACATAGGCAATAAAAAAGGGGGTGTCTATGCGCAGCATGACCTCTAACCTACTTAAAGAACTGACGTGGATGCAGTGATGGCAGCCAAGAAGAATGTTGTAACATTCCTAGTGTACAGAATTGGCTCAGAGTTGCACAAATCACCTGACAGGAACTCTAACTTCAGGGCCAGGGCCATCCTAACGGTGCCCCTTAAAAAAAAAAAAAAAAAAAAAAGGCTATTACTATATTCTAACGTAAAGTAAAGTTTCACTTCATTTCCACTTACAAAATACACACGTGCCTTATACAACTTGTAGCAGACCTAATAAAGGTTTTGTGAAATCTAACAAGATTGTTCTAACTCCAAAAGTTTTGGTGTCTACAGAGACAAGCACTGCCATCATCAGTAAAAGATGGAAACTGCAATTATCAAACAAGAATATTGTACCTTAAATTAAATATAAATTGCTCCCCTAATTCACAGCCTCGAATGATGGAATATTTGCGTAGGAAGGAAGCTTGGAGGTCACTCCTCACTCTCTATGTAAAAATTCTGACTAAGGGAAATTTGGTGATTTTTGCCTTGGGAACATTTCTTTGGGGTTTTCATACACATGCTGCCATTTTATCTTTAAAACCTCGCAAAATGGACATGACAGGTGGTATTCCGACTACACAGAGAAAATAACAAAGCTCAAGGATTTTAAGCCTTGCTTATCAGCACAACAGTAATAAATGGATGCCAGGATTTCTGTGCTTTTTCCTGCACCATGTGAGCCTTCATGAATTTTTACTGATCTAAAGGAAATGACAGTAAGGAATAATAATAACAAAGAAAACATGTGGCATTTCACTGTGTTCTTTTTAAATCTTTTTTAAAGATTTTATTTATTTATTTGAGAGAGCATAAGCAGGGGTGGGAGGGGCAGAGGGAGAAGCAGACTCCCCGCTGAGCAGGGGCCCGACCAGGGCCTCAATCCTGGGACACTGAGATCATGACCTGAGCCGAAGGCAGATGCTTAACAGACTGAGCCGCCCAGGCGCCCCTTCACTGTTTTCTTACTCAATCCAAAATGGAAATGGAGAGGGTTCTAGACTGGAGCTTGAGACTTATTTTCAGCAGTTACTGGCCTTGGGCTAACTTCTTACATGTGTTCATCTCTGGAGTCACAAGTCTGGAACTTGACCCGTCTCACAGGGTTGGTGTGAGTCTCAAATGAGATGATGGATAGGAAACTGCTGTGTAAAGAACAAAATGTTAAGTGACTGGGTGGTGAAAACAAAGTCTGCATGATCCATGCTTCAGAAATGTTGGGGATAATAAAAACGTTAACTGTTTGCTACTAATCTGATGAGGGACATCTGTAACTTATAAAAGAGGAATGGACAACTTTAACAGCAGAAACAAGAATCCTGAGCACAAGAAGAAATATATGTGCTCTTGTTTGGGAAGATAATATAATAAAAAAGGTATCTCACAAGTTAATTTTGAGATTTAATTCATTACTGATTAAAATTCCAACAGAGTGCTTAAGAGAACTTGACTATCCGTAAACTTTTTACGGAAAAACATGCAACCAAGCAATATTCTTAGAAGAAAAGATAACAGTGTAGGATTTACTCTGCCAAACTTTAAACGATTGTCATAAATTTCTGGTACTATCCTAAGTAGAGAAAATAGAATGATAAAGTAGAATAGCATTAAAGAGTAGACTAACATTTTTAAGATGTCAATATATGGCATGTCAAGTGACACAAAGTAATAAAAATGAACACTAGTAAATGTGTTACAGAAAAATAATATGAAAACGGAGAAAAATAAATTCACAGAAATAACCTGTATCACATCCTAGATATTTCAAATTAGTTAAAGAGTTAAATACTAAAAAGCCATCCACAGACAAAGCTAGAAGAAAGTGCAATCACAGATCTTAAGTCAGTTGTAGAAGGGAGGTAATTTTTTGAGAATTAAAGTAATAAAAATACTTGTGGTGAAATAGACCTAATAAGAAGTGAAATGTTTTCCCACAATGAAGAATAATAAAATGAAAAACAACTGAGTGAGAAAGATACTTGTGACTGATGTGTAGGAACAGAAATTTTAGCCCCAAAATACGTAAGCAAGAGAGATACTGGTTTATAAATGGAGTAACTACTTTCTAATGGAAGCATGGTCTAAGAATATGAATGTACGGTTATGTAAGAAGAAATAAATCAAATGTTATTCAAAAGTTAAGCTTCCAGAAGAATTTCAAATTGTGTGAACTAGAGCAACTATGCAGTGTCATCTTAACTGTATTTAATTAGTAAAAATAAATCAATTGTTGACAGAGTTGCGTGAAAAAAAGCTATTTTTATACTTGGCTAATAGAATTCTAGTTGAAATTGGAAAGCATCTGAAAAACCACCGCAGGGAAATTTCTAGGCCAACTGCGATATGTTTGGGCAATGAATTAATATTCCCAATAGAAATGACATGTCACAACTATATAAATCTGTGGAAGTAAATACATAAAATAATGTTATGTAAAACAGTTGATACAATTGAACAATGTTGGTACCAGCCTTATAAAACTAATGAATCATTGAATACTACATCAAAAACTAATGATGTACTATATGTTGGCTAATTGAACATAATAAAAAAAAAAATCACAGTATAAGCCACCGAGTTGGAAAGGACCCTGTTGCTAAAGAAGAAATAATTTTTAAACGAGGGTTTCTCCCCTCATTTAAACATTTTGGTTTGGCTCTATACCATTTAACTGTAAAGTTAAAACATAAAAATATGAAAATACATTTAAAAAGTCAGGGATAAATAAGACTCTCCCTGGGGCTGTGCGTTATTATTCTCAATTTTTTAAAACATCTATACATTGTGGCTTATTTATTGCTATAGACTGAATGTTTCTGTCCCCCGCCCCAATTCATATATTGAAATCTAATCCCCAATGTGATGGTGTTTGGGGCTGGGGCCTTTGGGAGGTGATTAGGTCATGAGGACAGAGCCCTCATAAATGGGACTAGGGCCCTTATAAAAGTCCCCAGAGAGCTCCCTTGTCCTTCCTGCCATGTGAGGTTTTAGTGAGAAGACATATGAACCAGGAAGCAGTCTCTTACCAGACAATGAATCTTGGTGCCTTGATCTTGAACTTCCCAGCCTTCAGAACTGTGAGAAATAAATGTTTTTTTAATAAACTATGTCTATGGTATTTTGTTATAGCAGCCCAAATGGACTTAGACATTTACTGTTTGTAATTGTGATACCTTTGGTCCTTTTTTCTTTTTTAAAAGTTTTATTATTTTTTTTTAAGTAATCTCTACACCCAACATGAGGCTCAAACTCACAACCCTGAGATGAAGAGTCGCATGCTCTACTACTGAGCCAGCCAGGTGCCCCTGATCCTTTTTTCTTGTATCGACTCAACCCGTAGACTTGGAACTAGATGTATTCTTAGAGATCATCTAGTACAGTCTAATTGTGAGAATGAGGACATTGAGGCCCAGGGAGATTTGCTCAACGTCACAGAACTTGTCAGTTGCAAATTGATTTTTAGATTATATACAAACAGTACTTATTTTGTTATAAACAGATTTGTCATTCCTCCCAATGAACGTGTGAATCATCAAACAGAGCAACTCAATGTAAGAAGTATTATTACCTCAATCCTGTTCATAAAGAAATGAAGATCAAAACAATGAAATGCTATGTATCACTTATAGGGTTAGTAATAAATTAAAAATATATTATGGTATCTAGTGATGGTGAGAGTTTGGGGAAATGGGCATTGCATACTGTGATGGAGCGAGTGTCAGTAGATGCAGTGATTTCTGAAGGGCAGTTTGGCAATAGCCAACAATCTTTTAAATGTACTTTTCATCCAGAAATGCCACTGCTAGAAACATACCCTAGATGTATGCTTGCAAAAGTTCTTCAAAGTGTATTCAAAAGGATGTTCGTTACAACATATTATAGAGGGAAAAAAGAAATCATGAATGCATTCATTAATTAGAAACTGGTTCAATAAGTTGGGAATAGCCTTCAGATGGAATACTATATGACCACTAAAAATGAAATTGCGTATGTCACATTGGGAAAGATCTGTAACATAAACTAAGAGGAAGAAAGCAAGATACACAATCATGAATGGTCTCCGATATGTGTGGGAGAGACACATACACAAACACACACACGTACATAAATCCTAAAAGAAAACACAAGAAACCCTGAAGAGTAGTTACCTTTGGAAAGACAAATATGGAAGAAGGAAAAGAGGAAAGCTTTTACTTAAGTATCTTGTACTAACCTGTACAGTATGGATTTTCTACCTAGATATTTACATCTATTAATGACATTTAAAAATTATCAGCAGACTTTACACAGATTGTAGAGTCATGGGTTAATATTTTTTTATGTTTCTTGTCTCAACTTAGTCCTTTTCTGTATATTTTCTTTAATTGCTTTGATAAAAAGAATAAACATTTAACTTTTATATTGAGTTACATCTGAACTGACCTGGAAAAACATCCATAGAATTTTAAGTGAAAGAGGCAAGTTGCAAAGTGAAATTTTTCATTTAAAAAAAAAAAAAACCTGGGGAAGAATACGTATTACATTATAACCTTAGATGGGCAGGATTGGTGAAGAAGGACAGAAAACCTCTTTTTTAAGTAAAAAAATCTAATAAGGTAATAAAAGTAAATAAAAAATGTTGCCAAGGAGCCATATGGGGCCTGTTTTACTTCCCTATTGCTACGCTAACAAATGACCACAAACTCGGTGGCTTCACATTTCAAGGTCACATTTATGACCTTACAGTTGTGAGGCCAGAAGGACAAAATGGATCTCAAGCTGCTGTCAAGGCTGTATGCCTTTTGCGCGCTCTAGGGGAGAACCTGTGTTCTTGCTCTTTCCAGCTTCCAGAGACTGCATGCATTCCTGGACTCGGGCCATTTTTACCCAAAGTGAGCAATGCCAGTCCTATCTTTCTCATATGGCATCATTCTGACACTCTTTTTTCCCCATTTTTAATGACCCTTGTGATTACACTGGGCCCACTGAATAATCCAGGAAAATTTCCCTATCATGGTGTCAACTGATCAGCAATCTTAATTCAACCCCCAAGCTCAATTCCCTTTTGCCATGTAAGGATACACACGTGAAGACTCCAGAGGTCAGGACATGGACATTTGGGGACAACCATTATTCCGCCTACCATAGAATGTCAGGACACCGGCCACTTCCGGGACTACGCAAGGATGGTCCCAACATGAGCCACAGGGGCTGGAATGCTAGTAATTTAAAGATTTTTTTTTATTTATTTATTCATGAGAGAGAGAGAGAGAGAGAGAGAGAGAGAGAGAGAGAGAAGCAGGCTCCCAAAGAGCAGGGAGCCCGATGCGGGACTCGATCCCAGGACTCTGGGATCATGACCTGAGCCGAAGGCAGACACTTAACCATCTGAGCCACCCAGGCACCCTGGAATGCTAGTAATTTATCTGGAGAGGATGAATGTGGCTTTATAATCTCAGTCCGACCATATGTCTATTATAGCCTGAAGGAAAACCTGTTAAGCTAGTTTTGTACCTACGCTGTTGAACCTGGAAGCAAAGAGGACTCCCAATTGTTCAAATCCTTTACCTCCCCTCCCCCACTTAAAATTTTTCAGATATATTCACCAGCCCTATGTCCGCATCAGTGCTTCTGCTCTTTTGTGGAGTTCTTCATCCACCAACACAACCACATTCCTAGGGTGAAAATAGGTCACCGCAGTACTACATCCCCAGCACGCTTCCTGAGAAAATTCTACCACTCACGAGCACCCCGGCTGAAATACTTCTCATCACTCTTCACTGATAAATGGTGTGAGTGAGGAACACTTTTTTGAGGTGTATATGTGTGACACACACAGAGACACACACATACAATATCTACTCTGGAGGTTTAGGTAGGAAAAGAGACAGAGAATACAATTTGACTTCAAACAGAAATTCCATGCAAAATTAAGCAGTAAAAGTTAATTTGAAGATAATAAGAGAAACCACCTGTACAACAAAACAAAACCATACCACTTAGGAATATCCATTCTTTTCTAAGGTCTCAAGTGCACATTTTTTTTGTGAACAATTATATAATAATTTCCCCCCTAAAGTTAATCATCCCTTCTAATTTTGTGGCATTGGTAATATTCAACTCGGAATTTGAAAATGAGGTCAGAAAAAAAATCACCATCTGAAATGGAGCAATCAAGATGGGAAAGATTAATCATGAACAAGAGTGATCTGCTTAGAGAAGTGGTATGGGTTATGAGGGAAGTAAGCCAGAACTTAAGTACTTATCTTTGGACTCCCAGTTCCAAAAGTTACACTCTTTAAAGTGGAGACAAAATGCTGATTAGTTGCATTTCAGAGGGATGGGCAAAGCTTCAAGGCTCGGGTGGCTGTCCCAAAGAGGAGATTCCCTCTTTGGCAAAGAACAGGATTAGAGTCTCCTGTTTGGGAGGGCACTTCCTGTATTTGATCTACGTGGTATTGGGTAAAGGTGTGGGCTCATCACAGTCTCTTAGCAAATACTCACTTGCTGACTGATGTGGGGTGTTTGCTCTGGTGTAATGTTCTTTTTGATTTGGCTTAAAGGTGAAAAACATTAGAAACCTCTAATGTTTCAGGTGACAGCCTCCACAGTAGTAGATTCACAAGGAAATGATGTCAGGAGAGCAGGGGATGAAGAGGGATTGGAGTGGGCTAAGGCGTGGAAATTTTGCATGGCTTTGGGCACGTAAATCCGGGGAAAGGCAACTAAGAAACACACAGTTCCTATGTCATTTTTTAGGGCAACATTAAGAGCTCCTTTCATCTGCATGGGGCTCTTTATGTAATGTGGGTGTGTGTACTGGGTTGGGACAATGAACAGGGAGCACATGTGTGCCTTTCTCCAAGCGGGCCTACTAGAACATTCCCGTCACCCCTGCCTCTCTCTCCCATTTCCTCCCTCTCTATCCATTATATGGAAAGAAGGGAGGCAACAAAGCCCGAGTCAAACTGCACTTAGTAAAAAGCCATGTATCCTTGCGCAGTTAGCATATATTATTTAAATATGTTGTGCTCGCTTCAGCAGCACATAGACTAAAATGGGAACGCTACAGAGATTAGAATGGCCCCTGTGTAAGGATGACAGGCAAAGTCACAAGCTGCTCCGTATTTTTGTATGTTAACTAACTGGAGTTAAAATAAAAACTAGGGGCACCTGGGTGGCTCAGTCGGTTAAGCGTCTGCCTTTCGGCTCAGGTCATGATCCTGGCCAGGGTCCTGGGATCGAGCCCTGCGTTGGGCTCTCCGCTCAGTGGGGAGCCTGCTTCTCCCTCTGCCTCTCCTCCTGGCTTGTGCTTTCTTTCTCATTCTCTCTCTCTCAGATAAATAAATAAATCTTAAAAAAAATCAAAACTTAAAAAAATAAATATGTTGCTGGTGCTGATGACATATCCCCAAAAGGTTATATAATATGCTTGTGAAATGCACAACAAAGAAAGGTTATATCTTTATTGGCAATTGTAAGTTACACATCTCTTGTTCGCCCCCCCCCACACTCATAGTGACTGTATATCAACTTGTCCATCAACTTTGGAGTCCAGAACAAAAGGCACATCAACTAAAAGAAAGAAGAGTTTTATTCTGTTAAAGAATAAAAGAAGGTCAACCCTAATGACTCCTCTAAAGCTTTATTTCCTGAGTTAAGAGCAAAAAAAAAAAAAATCTTTAGCGTTTGAAATTTAATGGTGCCATGCTTTGTTTTCTCTTTGCCAAATAAGGTTTAAGTCAAGGCTTATCTTTCTTGTCTGTGGGTCCTTATTGTTGGAAATTTTGAGTGTGCACTAAGCTTATCCTGACTATAGGTCAAAACTAGTTAAATGTCCTTCAGCAAGAAGGAACATGTTGAGAAATCGCAAATCATTGCTCTGTTTACATTTCTATTATAAAAGTTAAATATTTGTTCTAAGTCAAAGATGATTACTTTCAGTCACTTTTGTTTTTTTTAAAGATTTTATTTATTTATTTATCTGACAGAGACACAGCGAGAGAGGGAACACAAGCAGGGGGAGTGGGAGAGGGAGAAGCAGGCTTCCCGCAGAGCAGGGAGCGCGATGTGGGGCTCGATCCCAGGACCCTGGGATCATGACCTGAGCCGAAGGCAGACGCTTAACGACTGAGCCACCCAGGCGCCCCTCAGTCACTTCTTTTAATGAAAGTCATTTAGTGAAGCTACTCCAAAGCTAGGGGAACAGGAAACTTCTGTCTTTTTTTCTTATTCTATTGTACAGAAGCAATTAGAATTTAGTCCCTGCTCTAACTTGCAGAGATCCCTAACTTAATACAGAACTAGATTTTTTGGTGTATTTTGTCTTTGTTGGACAATACTAATGGATTTTTAAAAAAGATTTTATTCATTTATTTGACAGAGAGAGAGAGAGAACACGAGTTGTGGGCAGAGGCAGAGGGAGAGGGAAAAGCAGGCTTCCTGCTGAGCAGGGAGCCCAACACGGGGCTCGATACCAGGACCCTGAGATCATGACTTGAGCCAAGGCAGACACTCAATCAACTGAGCCATCCAGGCGCCCCATGGATTTGTTAATTATTCTTTGGAAATCAAGAGGTAGTTATAGAAGACCGAGTGGGGGGTGGGGAAAAGAATTACTCAGGTGAGGAAGTCTGCAAATTTAGTTTGAAGGCCATAACTTATTAACTGGATAACCTTGGGCAATAGATTAATTTGAATCACCTCTCTGATCTGAATGATATGAATTGCAGATGATTTGAAGGAACGGTAACTGTAAAACCCTAACATGGAATAATTAGTATACTAGTATACTAGTAATTAGGTCCTAAAAAGGAGTTAGACTGCCTGGGTTCAAATCCCAGCTCAATTGCCTAATGCACTGTGAACAGGAGTAAGTTACTTAACTTCTCCGTGCATCACTTCGCCATCCATAAAATGTAGACGAAAATACCACCTACCCACAGAGTTAAAATGATTAAATGAGCTAGGATACAAAGAGCACATAGAAAGGACTACACAAGAGCTAGTTATTATGCTGAGTGGTCTTAATATTGAAATTGGTTAATGATCATTCCATTAACAGAATAATTTGTCATACATCATGCTTGAATGTGACCATCAAGAAAGAGAAAAGAAAAACCTTTATGGATGACAACCTAAACCATATACACCCAAAGAGCTTACTGTCTACACTCAGTAATGTGACTTTATTACTTCATACTTTGCTGTCTTCGCCTTAACTTGCTGTCTCAGCAGATTCTTGCCCCAGAAGATAATAGTTGCAAATAACTTTATTGCTCATTCCAGGAACTTCCTGAAAGACACATTGCTCCTTGCCAGACTCTGAATTCCTTGCCTTAAAAATCCTCACCTCGTTGGGGTCACCAATCCTAAATTATGACATCACCATCCTTACCTAATCCTAACCAAGACTTCCTCACTGAAAGGCCTTCCTTAAGCCAGACTAGAATATCTCCTAACATCCTGGCTTCACCTCCCTACCCAAAGTTCTGTCAAGGTTGCTGTCTTTCACTGCAGTAAGGGTAAACCCAGCTTTATCTTATCAACAAGCTATCTTGGTGATACCTGTGGAGAGCCAGTATTCCATGTGGGTTAGTGAACTGAACTCTGGAACCGGAATGAGAAGAGAGGAATTGAAGTCACAGTCCTACCACTTGGACAAGTCAATAATTTTCAGATGCCTCTTCTGTAAAATGTACGTGTATAAAATGTATATGTACACGTCCAGTGTGTACACAAGTGCTCACCGGGTAAGGAACGCTTAATAAATGTTTCTTACATTGCCCCTCTTCTTTTTGGTTGCCTGCTGGGGAGGGGAAAGTTGGGTAAATGACTATACTGTTAGTCTGCTCAAGCTGTCACTTTTGGGTAAACCCTTCTCGGCCCCTCCTCAGCCACCTTGTAAATACAGCCAGTGAGGTGAAGACCGTGGAGGATGGGGATACTCCTTCCCACCTGAGATACCATAGTTTCCTTTCTTCCTTTCCTCCTTCTGTCCTCCCTCCTTCCCTCCCTTTCTTTTTTCCTCCCTTTCTTCCTTCCCCCTCCCTTTCATTCTTCCTTCCTTTCTTCCTTCTTTAAGGTTTATTTATTTTAGAGAGAGAAAGAGAGCACGCACACATGAGCAGGAGGGGCAGAGGGAGAGGAAGGGAGAGAATCTCAAGCGGACTCTGCACTGAGCATAGAGCCCAACGCAGGGCTTGATCTCATGGCCCCGAGATCACAACTTGAGTGAAACCAAGAGTTGGATGTTTAACCGACTGTGCCACCCAGATGCCCCACCATAGTTTTCTGAAGGGAATACAGGTGGGACCCAGAGCAAGTATTAAACTGTATTTAGGGACACCTGGGTGGCTCAGGCAGTTGAGCATCTGCCTTTGGCTCAGGTCATGATCCCAGAGTCCTGGGATCGAGTTCCGGGATCGAGTTCCGGCATCGAGCTCCTACCTCAGCTCCTACCTTTGTCCCTCCCCCTGCTTGTGTGCTGGTGTGTGCACTCTCTAATAAATAAATCTTTTAAAAAAATAAACTGTTTTTATCTGCAGAGAGATAGTAACTGATCCAAAATCCTAAGGCTGGAGGACCGAGAAGGACCAACACTCAGCTCCTTTGTTCTTCAGAACCTTGCAGGCATGTGGGAGGTGAGCTATATGGTCATCTCCCAGGTCTTCATCACTTTGTGCACTGCCTCCTCTCCTCCTCCTTTCTCGCTTCCTGTGCCAGTTATTGCTTCCTTGATGTTCAGGTCCAAATTTACCCTTTTCACCTGCAGGTGGGAAAATGGGTCAGGACTCTTGAAACTCCTCTGCTAGCTGCAGTGTTAAGCTTTGTAAGGTGTTTGAGGAGACACTGCAGGAGGAAAGGATTTCCCATCATGCTCTGATGGGCTTGCTCTGCAGGACCATTTACATGCTGGGCTTCACTAGTGCACAGGTCCCACAGTGCACAGAAGCTGGCAGCATCTATTGTCCTGAAGTTTCCCCTGGCACCCATCGGGAGTGATTTTATAGCAGGGTGCCTCTTGTGAGACACCTCCCTGTGAACAGCTTCCCAGGAATCCTAGAGGACAGATATTCTCTAGCAAGTTACCAGTGGGTTTCTGGCAACTTCTACTGGCTTGACACCACAATGACTTTTCTTTCATCCACTTAGTCATGACCCTGACTTCTCAAAAAGATTTGGATTTCAGCCTTCAGGGAGGGGTATCTTCCTTGGGCACTCTATGTTGAGTCTAGGGGTTTCGAATGCCCCTGTATCTTCTATTCCTATCTTTTGTAGCATTCTCTTCACCTTTTAAAAAAGTTTTTATTTAAATTCCAGTTAACACAGTGTTATATTAGTTTCAGGTGTACAATATAGCAATTCAATGCTTCCATCCATCACCCTGTGCACAACACAACAAGCACACTCCTTAATCCCCATCACCTGTTTAACCTTCCCCTCTGGTAACCCTCAGTTTGCTCTCTATAGTTAAGAGTCTGTTTCTTGGTTTGCTTTTCTCTTTTTCCCCTCACTCACTTGTTTCGTTTCTTAAATTCCACGTGTGAGTGAAATCACATGGTATTTGTCTTTCTCTGACTTATTGTGCTTAGCATAATATTCTCTAGTTCCATACTCATCGTTGCAAATGGCAAGATTTCATGCTTTTCCATGGCTGGGGGGAGGGGCAAAGGGCGAGGAAGAGAGAGAATCTTAAAGGAGGCTCCACGCCCAGCCTGGAGCCCATTACAGGGCTCAATCTCATGACCCTGAGATCACGACCTGAGCCGAAATCAAGAGTCAGACACTTAATTGACTGAACCACCCAGGCCACCCTGAGCTTCTAAAGAATTTAAAGTCATTGATTTTATGTCTTGCCACTTTACTGAATTCCTGTATGAGTTCTAGCAGTTTTGGGGTCGAGTCCTTTGGGTTGCATTTCTGTGCACCAACAAGAAGATAGAAGAAAGAGAAATTAAGGAGTTGGTCCCATTTACAATTACACCCAAAACCATAAGATACCTAGGAATAAATCTAACCAAAGAGGCAAAGAATCTGTACTCAGAAAACTATAGAATACTCACGAAAGAAATTGAGGAAGACACAAAGAAATGGAAAAACATTCCATGCTCATGGATTGGAAGAACAAATATTGTGAAAATGTCTATGCTACCCAGAACAATCTACACATTTAGTGCAATCCCTATCAAAATACCATCCACTTTTTTCAAAGAAATGGAAAAATAATCCTAAAATTTGTATGGAACCAGAAAAGACCCCGAATAGCCAGAGGAATGTTGAAAAAGAAAAGCAAAGCCGGTGGCATCACAATTCCGGACTTCCAGCTCTATTACAAAGCTGTCATCATCAAGACAGTATGGTACTGGCACAAAAACAGACACATAGATCAATGGAACAGAAAAGAGAGCCCAGAAATGGACCCTCAACTCTATGGTCAACTAATCTTCGACAAAGCAGGAAACAATGTCTAATGGCAAAAAGACAGTCTCTTCAACAAATGGTGTTGGGAAATTGGACAGCCACATGCAGAAGAATGAAACTGGACCATTTCCTTACACCACACACAAAAACAGACTCAAAATGGATTAAAGACCTAAATGTGAGACAGGAATCCATCAAAATCCTAGAGGAGAACACAGGCAGCAGCCTCTTCAACCTCAGCCGCAGCAACTTCTTCCTAGATACATCACCAAAGGCAAGGGAAGCAAGGGCAAAAATGAACTATTGGGACTTCATCAAGATAAAAAGCTTTTGCACAGCAAAAGAAACAGTTCACAAAACCAAAAGACAACTGACAGAAATGGGAGAAGATATTTGCAAATGACATCTCAGGTAAAGGGCTAGTATCCAAAATCTATAAAGAACTTATCAAACTCAACACCCAAAGAACAAATGATCCAATCAAGAAATGGGCAGAAGACATGAACAGACATTTCTGCAAAGAAGACATCCAAATGGCCAACAGACACATGAAAAAGTGTTCAACATCACTCGGCATCAGGGAAATCCAAATCAAAACCTCAATGAGATACCAGCTCACACCAGTCAGAATGGCTAAAATTAGCAAGTCAGGAAATGACAGATGTTGGCGAGGATGCGGAGAAAGGGGAACCCTCCTACACTGTTGGTGGGAATGCAAGCTGGTGCAACCACTCTGGAAAACAGTATGGAGATGCCTCAAAAAGTTGAAAATAGGGGCGCCTGGGTGGCTCAATCGTTAAGCGTCTGCCTTCGGCTCAGGTCATGATCCCAGGGTCCTGGCGATCCCAGGACCCTGCATCGGGCTCCCTGCTCGGCGGGAAGGCTGCTTCTCCCCTCTCCCACTCCCCCTGCTTGTGTTCCCTCTCTTGCTGTCTCTCTCTCTGTCAAATAAATAAATAAAAAATCTTAAAAAAAAAAGTTGAAAACAGAGCTACCCCTACGACCCAGCAATTGCCCTACTGGGTATTTACCCCAAGGATACAAATGTAGGGGCGCCTGGGTGGCTCAGTTGGTTAAGCGACTGCCTTCGGCTCAGGTCATGGTCCCAGGGTCCTGGGATTGAGCCCCGCATCTGGCTCCCTGCTCGGCGGGAAGCCTGCTTCTCCCTCTCTGACTCCCCCTGCTGGTGTTCTCTGTCAATTAAATACATAAATAAAATCTTTAAAAAAAAAGATACAAATGTAGTGATCCAAAGGGGTACTTTTACCCCAATGTTTATAGCAGCAATGTCCACAATAGCCAAACTATGGAAAGAGCCAAGATGTCCATCAACAGATGAATGGATAAAGAAAATATGGTAAATATACGCAATGGAATATTATGCAGCCATCAAAAAACCCCCCAAATCTTGCCATTTGCAACGACGTGGATGGAACTAGAGGGTATTATGCTAAGAGAAATAAGCCAGTCAGAGAAAGACAAGTATCATATGATCTCACCAATATGTGGAATTGAAAAACAAGACAGAGGCTCATAAGGGAAGGAAGGAAAAAATGAAACAAGATGAAACCAGAGAGGGAGACCAACCATAAGAGACTCTAAATCTCAGGAAACAAACTTAGGGTTACTGGAGTGGTGGGGGTGGGAGGGATGGGGTGGCTGGGTGATAGTCATTGGGGAGGGTATGTGCTATGGTGAGCTCTGTGAATTGTGCAAGACTGTTGAATCACAGACCTGAACCTCTGAAACAAATAATACATTATGTGTTAAAAAAAAAAAAAGAGAGAGAGATGATAGTAGGAAGGGAAAAACGAAGGTGGGGGGAATCAGAGGGGGAGACGAACCGTGAGAGAGTATGGACTCTGAGAAACAAACTGAGGGTTCTAGAGGGGAGGGGGGAAGGGGGTTGGGTCAGTCCGGTGATGGGTATTAAAGAGGGCACATTCTGCATGGAGCACTGAGTGTTATACGCAAATGATGAATCATGGAACACTGCATCAAAAACTAATGATGCAATGTATGGTGACTAACATAATAAAATTAAAAAAAAACTCTTATATTTTTATTTTCGAGACAAAGCAAGAGAGAGAACACGAGCAGGGGGAGTGGGAGAGGAAGGAGGCTTCCCGCTGAGCAGAGAACCCGATGCGGGGCTCGATCCCAGGACCCTGGGATCATGACCCGAGCCGAAGGCAGTTGCTTAACCGACTGAGCCACCCAGGCAGCCCTCTACTGATTACTTTTTAATGTTAAACCAGCCTTCTAGGGGGCGCCTGGGTAGCTCAGTCGGTTAAGCAACTGCCTTCGGCTTGGGTCATAATCCCCGGGTCCCGGGATGAAGCCCCGCATCGGGCTCCCTGCTCGGCGGGGAGCCTGCTTCTCCCTCTGCCTCCTATTCCACCTGCTTGTGCTCAATCTCTCTGCGTCAAATAAATACATAAAATATTTAAAAATAAAAAAAAAAACAGCCTTGTATTCCTGGGTGAACCCAACTTGATCATGATGTATTATCCTTTTTATATATTATCAGATTCAATTTTCTGGGGCAGTCATAGGGCTTACGTAGCATGTTTCCCGTTTTTCAGGGATTATTGTCCTTCATTGTCTAATGTCCAATGTTTTGAAAACTGTTGTTTCATAACTTTGTTCCTGTCAATCCAGACCCTGTTTGTTATTCCAGCTTTGCTAGCAACAGAAATCCAAATGACACATTAACATAAATGCTAAAGGGATCATGGCAAAAACTGTCTCTTTTAGTCTGCAAGCCAAACAAGGTGTGTGTTTCCATGTTAAGTCACAGATGAGACTCAGGAACAGAGTAAATGGAAATAAAAATCCAAGGCTCAGGAGGCATCTTCAGGTTTGAGGAAGTTAGACTTTTTTGGTGTTGCTAACACTTCTATTTAAAAAATAAATTACACATGTAAGGAAGGTAGAAATAAGTCTTCTTCTGTTGGTATTATGTTTATTTTAAGAGAAGATATTGTTGGTGTGTATACACACACATACATACACAGGAGTGGGGAAACACAGTAAAATTAAATTAAGATTAAAAAAAAAACTTTCTATTGGTGTACTTCACACTGAAATCCTTTAAACTGAACCTAGGCCCTCCAAAAAAAAAAAAATTAGTCAAGGGTGGTATCATATAGGTTAAAAGGCATTCAATATTCATAGAATTGCTCATCACAGAAGCTCAACTTTTAAGATAAGTATACTTGTTACTGGTTGTTCCATAAGCTCAGGAATACTTCAGCTTTGAGAATATATTCCAACTACTCCAATCTTATTGAACTGCAAGGCAAAATTAAACCTCCCCAGTGAAAGTAGTGGTTCCAGAAACATCTGGTGTTTATAAACAGAAGCTTGTGGGTGAAGACCATGTCTCCCCAATTTGTTAGCCATTCAATACTGCATTGACAGACAAACTGGAGTGATCTAAAAGCTAGAACTTAATTATGTTGGCCAATTTAGCTAGAGTCACTCTCCTAGGGTATTCATTTTCTTTTCCTAGGGCTTTTAGTTTAATTTCACTTTTCAATGATGTATTTATTAATTCACATAATGGTGCTTTTAGGAAGGTCTTGAGATACGGTCTCAGGATCTGTGTGAAGGCTCAGACCCAGCAGGAAGAAGACACTGCTTACAATGGCTTCCTCTAGACACATTCTTTTTATCTCTGCAGTAACTCACTTTTCACAATGTGAACTGAGCTCCCTCTGAGAGGGGTGTATAAACCCTTTTTGCTTCAGTCATACTTGACTGTTTTATTAGGCAAAGATCCAAGGGTAGGCTACCATCATAATTTTTTAAATCTTAATCTCCTTTGAATACAATGAAATCTCAGCCACTGTAACACATTCATTAATCCAGCACTTTATACACATCACAGCGTGAGATCTCTTGGCTCACATTTTCCTTCAGCGAACTTTCCATTTTTCCAAAATGTAATATTTATGAAGCAGCTAAATTTCTCTGCTCAAAAGACCATTAGTAGAATGACAACATAGTTTAAAGAGGTATTAACAAGATTGCATACTTTGAGCTCTGGTTTCAGATTGACCTAAATTTGAATCTTGGCTTTATTACTTAACAGCTGTATAAGTGCTTCAGTTTCCTCATTTGTTTATTTTTTTCCCTGAAGATTTATTTACCCATTTGAGAGAGAGAGCAGGGGGAGGGGGAGAGGGAGAGAGAGAATCTCCGGCAGACTCCCCACTAGGTGCAGAGCCTGACGTGGGGCTCGACCCCACGACTCCGAGAGCATGACCTGAGCTGAAATCAAGAGTTAGCCGCTCAGCTGACTGAACCACCCAGGCACCACCTCATTCTTTTAGCTTAAATGAATTTTATTTGTAGACAACCTACCTGACACATTTACTTTTTTTTTTTTCAATAAATGGCTCCACCCCAAATAGGTCAAGGTCGAAATAAATGAAGAGCTCAAGGTGGCATCAGTCCCATTCATCTAGGTCCTGGTGTCGTGTGGCTGAAGAGCTGCAGCTTCTTATGGCAACAGGTGATACATCCAAAGTCATAGCCAAGTTCATTAACATGTTTCCATTTCTACACCATCCTTAAAGGGAATCCTATATGGGGTCACACCATCCCCAGAATAGTCCAGCAGAGCAACCATGCCATCTCGGTTCATGTTTTCATCAACAGAGAACGGGTAGTTTTTGCACTTAGCGAGGATGTGCTTGATTTGTTCTGCAGCCCCTGTCATAAAAGGTTTTACTCTTTCTGGCCTCTGTTCTTCAAGTTTGCCTTTGATCGATTTCATGTCATCTCTGACGTACTTCTTGTAGGCTTCTTCGGTGCAGCTGGTTTCTGCCAGTGATGGTTCAGGACAGTATCAACACCAGGCATGACTGTGCTTTCTGTACCTCCACCCTCGGAGGTGGAGGCATTTCCCCCAGTGAGCGAGTCATCAGTGTTACCCTCCGTCCTCCTGACCATCCTTCCCTCCACCTCCAGGCACAGCCCCTGTGCCATCTCCCAGATCTTGTAGATGGTGGACAACATCTCATCCTAGCGGATGAGGTCCTGGGAGATGATCATGATGGTGGCTGGAGAGGAAGGATGGTGGTGCTAGCTTAACAGGAGCCGGGAGCTCTGAGCAAACGTGGTGCAGCCAGAGCAGTGCTGGGAAGAGGGTGGAGAAGGTGAAAAGAAAGCTCAGTTTCCTCATTTTTAAAAATGGGATATGACTAGTATCTAATTCATGAGGTCGTGGAAATGAATAAATGAAATAAAATATGTAAAGTGCTTCGTAATGTGTCCAAAACATGGCAAGTGCTTAAGGAATTATATTTTTGTGTCAGATTAAAAGCAAAATAGTGAGAATGTTTTCAAGGGAATGTAGATCTTTTAAAAAAGACAAAAAATTTCCGGTTTTCCTGGGAAAATAACAAATGGAAGTAGGCTATTGGAGTTTGGTGACCTTGACCCTCTGAGGATGATCCTACTCAGTTTCTTTGCTTCTAAGTCTTTGCCTGGCCAACTGCTTCTCCTGCATACACAATCATAAATGGAATAAACTGACTTTCATGTGCCATCACTTGCTTCCCTAGGAGGATCCAGAAAAATCCATGTCACAAACTAAGATGTAAACGGCACCCTTGAGTGTGCAGAGCACACAGCTGCACAGGGAACCAGTTGACATTCATGTGACCATCACTCCTTCCACACTGACCACATCAGGGATCCAAAAACTCCATGGTGAAGACCAGGATGTGAATGACTTATCTTGAGTACACAGTGCCTACAACCATACTCAGTCTACTTGTATGTGCCCAAAATTTACCTGTACATGAGCATGGATAGAAAGGTCCGTGGTGCAGACTGTGTTGTGAATGGCACTAAATGAGTCTGGAGTGCAATCAACAGCAAATGGAATAGGTTTAATTTATTGTGGCCGTTACATACCTCCATGGTACGAAGCAAGGAGTCCACGAATATCCGTGGAATAGGTAGGTAGGACAGTGAATTGCCCTCCTTCAGGTGTGCACCGCACTGAACTGCACGTGGAAGAAGTCTACTTTCGTGTGGGCATTACTTATTACAACTTTAAGAATAGAGGAGTCTAGAAAAACACCATGAACTAGACCACAGAGTCAATGAAATCCATTCATTTGTGCACTGCATGCGTATGTGTATTGAATATATCTACTTTCATTTGGTAATTTCTTACCCCTATATGAACCTCAGAAATACACATTGTATGTAATATATATAATAGTATATGAATGGCACCCTGTGAGTTGTGCAGTGTACCCAAAGTTCAAGGAATATTTTTTTATGATGCCCTTGGTTATCTCCACATTGACCATATCAGAAGTCCAGAAATATCCATGGCACCAGACTGTTGTATGAGTGGCAAAGCTTGAACATGCTGGACAAAGAACCATTCATGGGATAAATCTAGTTTAATGAGACCCTCATTTTCCCTACATTGGGAATATAAACAGGAAAGATCCATGATATAGACTGATAGGAATATGGCGGCCTCGGAGTGTATAGTGCACACAGGTTTTCATGGAATGGTCCTTTTTAAAAAAATTGATATAACATTAGTTCCCAGCGTAGAATGTAATAATTTGATACTTGTATATAGTGCAAAATGTTCACAATAAATCCAGTTACTATCCATCACCATACATAGGTGCAAGTGTGTGTTTTTTTTTTTTTTTAAGATTTTATTTATTTATTTGACAGAGAGAGAGAGCACAAGCGGGGAGAGCGGCAGGCAGAGGGAGAGGGAGAAGCTCAGCAGGGAGCCCGATGCAGGGCTCGATCCCAGGACCCTGAGATCATGACCTGAGCTGAAGGCAGAGGCCTAATGTACTGAGCCACCCAGAGCTCCTCTCCTAACTGCTTTCAAATATGCAATATAGTATTATTAATTATAGTCACCACACTGTACACAATATCCTCATGACATATTTTACAACTGGAAATTTGTACCTTTTGACATCCTTTACCCACTTCACACACCACTACTCTCTACCTCAGGCAACTACCAGTCTGTTTTCTATATCCATGAGCTCATTTTTTTTTTTTTAAAGAGTCAACATACAAATGAGATCATATGGTATTTAACCTCTTTGGCCTGACTTATTCCACTTAGCAAAATGTCCTCAGGGTCCAGCCACACTGTCATAAATGGCAAGATTTCATTCTTTTTTATGGTTGAATAATATTGGGTCATATATATATATATATATAGTATTCATAATATATATACTATATGAAAAGATTATATATATGCATGCATATTATATGTATATGGAAATACATATATAGCTATATTATATATAATGTATATATACAAGACAAATATATAATACACATTATATATATACACACACATACATGCACAAACATGTAGATACCATATTTTCTTTTTTTAAAGTTTTTAATTCCAGTTAACCCACTGTGTTATATTAGTTTCAGATGTACAATATGGTGATTCAACACTTCCCTACATCACCCAGTGCTCAACACAACAAGTGCACTCCTTAATCCCCATCACCTGTTTAACCCTCCCCTCTGGTAACCCTCAGTTTGTTCTCTATAGTTAAGAATCTGTTTCTTGGTTCGCCTCTTTTTTTTCCCTTCACTCATTTGTTTCGTTTCTTAAATTCCACATGAGTGAAATTGTATGGTATTTGTCTTTCTCTGACATATTTTGCTTAGCATAATACTCTCTAGCTTCATCTATGTTATTGCAAATGGCAATATTTTGTTTTTATGGCTGAGTAATATTCCATTGTGTCTGTGTGTGTGTGCGCGCGCACACACACACACCACATCTTCTTTATCCATTCATCAATCAATGGACACTTGGGCTGCTTCCATATCTTGGCTATTGTAAATAATGCTGCAGTAAACATCATGGTGCACGTATCCCTTTGGATTAGTAGTTTTGTATTCTTTGGGTAAATGCCCAGCAGTACAATTGCTGGATTGGAGGGTAGTTCTATTTTTAACATCTTGAGGAATCTCCATACTGTTTTCCAGAATGGCTGCACCAGTTTGCATTCCCACCAAGGGTGCAAGAGGGTTCCCCCTTCTTCACATCCTCGCTAACACCTGCCGTTTCTTATGTTGTTGATTTTAGCCATTCTGACAGGTGTGAGGTGATAGCTCACTTGTAGTTTCAATTTGCATTTCCCTGATGATGAGTGATGTTGAGCATCTTTTCATGTGTCTGTTGGCCATCTGGATGTCTTCTTTCGAGAAATGTCTATTCACGTCTTCTGCCCATTTTAAATTGGATTATTTGTTTTTGGGGGCTCAGTTTTACAAGTTCATTATATATTTTGAATACTAAACCTTTATTGGATATATCATTTGCAATTATCTTCTCCCATTCAGTAGGTTGCTGTTTAATTTTGTTGATTGTTTCTTTTGCCATGCAAAAGCTTTTTATTTTGATGTAGTCCCAATAGTTTATTTTGGCTTTTGTTTTCCTTGCCTCAGGGGACCTATCTAGAAAAAAAGTTGCTATAGCCAATGTCAGAGAAATTACTCTTTTCTAGGATTTTTACGGTTTCAGGTCTCACATTTAGGTCTTTAATCCACCTTGAATTTATTTTTGTGCATGGTGTAAGAAAGTGGTTCAGTTTCATTCTTTTGCATGTTGCTGTCCAGTTTTTCCAACACCATTTGTTGAAGAGACTTTTTCCTAATACCACATCTTCTTTATTTGAGTCACCCAGTGATGGACATTTAGGTTGTTTCTGTGTCTTGGCTATTGTAAATAATGCTGCAATGAATATGAGAGTGCATCTATCTTTTCAAATCAGCACTTTTTTAAAAAAAAGATTTGTTTTATTTTTGTGAGAGAGAGAGTATGAGAGAGAGAGAGAGAGAGAGCGCACAAGCAGGGGGAGTGGCAGGCAGAGGGAGAAGCAGACTCCCTGCTGAGCAGGGAGCCCAACACAGGGCTCGATCCCAGGACCCTGGGATCATGACCTGATCCAAAGGCAGACGCTTAACCGACTGAGCCACCCAGGTACCCCTAAATTAGCACTTTTAAAAAAAGATTATTTATTTTAGGAGGAAGGGGCAGAGGGAGAGGGAGAGAAAGTCTTAAGCAGACTCCACACTGAGCACAGAGCCTGATGTGGGGCTCGATCTCACAATCCTGAGATCACAATCTGAGCAGAAATCAAGAGTTGGATGCTTAATCAACTGTGCCACTGAGGCACCCGTTTTTTTTTTTTTTTCTTTTTTCCAGACAAATACCCAGAAGTGTAATTGCTGGATCATATGGTAGTTCTATTTTTAATTTTCTGAGGAACCTCCATATGTTTTCCATAGTGGCTGTACCAATTTACATTCCAACCAACTGTGTACAAGGGTTCCCTTTTTTTACATCCTTGTCAATACTCGTTTTTTCATCCTTTTGATAATAGCCAGGTGTGAAATGCCATCTCACTGTGATTTAGATTTCCATTTTGCATAATCCTTCTTTGCTGTAGAAATCACTTACTTCCTCATTGAGCATATGAGGAGCCCAGAAAGATCTATGTCACAAACTAGGATGTGATTGACATCCTTAAATCTTTTAGTGCACCAAAATTTACGCAGAATATATTTACTTGAATGTGGCATTTATCCCCACAAGTATATGGGCCCAGAACTCATCATGTGATTGGCAGCCTTTAAATTGTGCAGTACACTCAACTGTATATGCAGTAAAACTAATTTTATAAGGCCATCATTAACCTCCACACTGACCATAAGAAGTATCTTTCTAAGATCCATGGCATAGACTAGAATGTGGCTTTCAGTCCTTGAATAGCACAGTATATCCAACTGTAAGTGAAATAAGTATAAGCTGATATGACCATCACTTATCTCCACATTAACATATGACAAAGCCAGACATAACCACGGTATTTACCAGATAGTGACTAGCACCTCTTCAGTTGTATAGTGTCCCCGAATGTACAAGGATGATTTCTCTTTTTTTTTTTTTTTAAGATTTTATTTATTTGACAGAGAGAGACACAGCAAGAGAAGGAACACGAGCAGGGAGAGTGAGAGAGGGAGAAGCAGGTTTCCCGCTGAGCGGGGAGCCCGATGCGGGGCTCGATCCCAGGACCGTGGGATCATGACCTGAGCCGAAGGCAGACGCCCAATGACTGAGCCACCCAGGCGCCCCAAGGATAATTTATTTTCACACGACCATTATTTACCCCCACACTGAGCATATGAAGAGATTAGAAAGATCCATGGCATAGACTGGGATATGATTATCACCACTTCTTTCAGTGTACTTAAAATACATAGCACAGTCTAATTTCATGTGGCCAACACATACTTCCACATCGAATATATGACAAACCCAGAAAGATTCATGACATAGACTATAATATGAATAGAATCCCTTAAACTGTGGAGTATGTCCACATTTATTTTTACGAGACTGTCACTAACTACACCATATGATGGGTCAAGAAAGTTACATGGTATATAAAACATAAATGGCACCAACTGAGTTGTGCAGTGCAATTATCAGTACTTACCTCTATTTTGAGCATGTTAGGAATCCAGAAATAAACCTGGCATAGACTGATTTGAATGGCAACTTCTGAGTGTGCAGTACTCACAACTGAACACGGAATAAGTCTTCTGTTACGTGGCCATCTTTTACCTCCACAGTGAACATATAAAGAGTCCAGAAAGATCTCTGATTGCTTCTTGGCCTTTTGGCTAAGATTGAGTGCAGAAAAATCTGTGGAAAAGAGTAGAATGTGAATGCCCCCTTTAGCTGTGCAGTGCACCCAGCTGTATATGGAATGTCTACTTTCATGTAGTCATAACTTACCTTCATGTTCAGTACATAAAGAATTAAGAAAGATCCATGGTATAGACTGTGAGGTGATTAGTGCCCTTGGATCTGTCTAGTCTTTTCAACAATATATAGACTAAGCATATTTTTATGTCATTCACTAATTTACATTCACATATGAGTAGCTCTGAATAATTTATGGTGTAGACCATGGAAGAAATAGCATCCCTTCAGTTATTCAGTGCAGTGATCTGTACATGGTAGATCTCTTTCCAATATCTATCCATTCTTTCTTCTTCCCTGAATTCCCAAGTTCAGATTCCCAGAATTTTAGCCAGGTCAATAGACACCAAAATAAAGACAGTAGTTCTCAGCCTCCATTGTAACTAAGTGTGGCTATATAACTAAATTCTAGATCATGTGTGTAAGACATGGGAAACTCCCAGGAAGTGTCCTTAAAGGGAGGTAGATGCTCTTCTCCTTCCCCTCTTCCTGCAAATTTGAATGAGAATGTGATAGTTGAGGCTAAAGCAGTCATCTTGGAACATGAGGCAGAAGCTATGTGTTGAGGATAATGGAGCAACGAACTGGAATGACTCTGAACACTTAATGATTGTTGAGTCACTATATCAGCTCTGGACGGCTGCTTTTGACTACTGACTTGAAAGCTAACTTGCTTGGGGTTGCCTGGGTGGCCCAGTCGGTTAAGTGTCTGACTTCAGTTCAAGTCATGATCTTGGGGTCCTGGGATCGAGGCCCACGTTGGGCTCCCTGCTCAGTGGGGAATCTGCTTCTCACTCTCCCTCTGCCCCTACCCCCACTCATGAGTGTGCTCTCTCTCTCAAATAAACAAATAAATCTTTTAAAAAAAAGAACGCTAACTTGCTTAAGCCATTAATTTAGGATAAGAGTTACACAAAGCCATTCCAAATTCCAACACACAATGGTTAATTTTATGTGTCAATGTGACTAGGCAATGGTATCCAACTGTTTGACCAAACACCAGCATAGATGTTGCGGAAGGTATTTTTTAGATGAGATTGACATTTAAAAAACTAGACTTTGAGTAAAGTAGATTATTCTCCATAATGTAGGTGGGCCTCATCCAAACAGTTGAAGGCCTTAAGAGAAAAGACCACCTTGAAGGAAGGAATTTTGCCTCCAGTTGGCCTTCCAATTTAAGACATTAATTTCTTGGTGGGATTTCCAGCTTGTCAGCCTGCCCTGCAGATTTAGGGCTTTCTAGCTCCTGCAACCATATGAGGAAATTACTTGAAATCTCTCTCTCTGAGAGAAAGATCTATTTATATACCTATGTCTATATATTCTGTTTCTCTGAAGAAACCCGACTTACACACCAACTAATTCAGTTTCTAATTTATTTCAGTTTAGTATAGCCTGTTTTTACAAGGTGACGGCAAATTTAAAGACCACTGAATGTTGTAGAGACCAGCTCTGAGCCAATAGTGTGACTTTTGAGCAAGCCGTTTTTTATCTCCAAAATTAGGCGCAGATAGGTAATAATTAGGTAGTAATACCCCACATTTATCACAGAAGTGCTTTGAGAACAAAACAGTTGTGTTGTTTGGAAAACAAATAAAGGCCTTTATGAAAATTCTCTTAAGGGTGCCTGGTTGACTCAGCTGGTTAAGCAACCAACTCTTGATTTCAGCTCAGTTCATAATCTCAGGATTGTGAGATAGAGCCCTGCACTGGGCTCCACACTGAACATAAAGTCTGCTTAAGAGTCTCTCTCTCCCCCTCTCTCTCTGCTCCTCCCCCCTGTGCACATGCACAGTCTCTTTCTCACTCTCTCGGAAAAAAGAAAATCCTCTTAAAAATTATAAAGTACTTAATAAATGTAAGACCACTATTTTTGACTTTGAAAACAAGTTACTTGTCAACTGTCAAGTAAAACAACTTATTAAACAGCTAAAAAGAACAGATTTTGCAGCTTGTAAAAGAGCAATCACTCTACTTTTAAGTGCTGCAATAAAAATTGGAAATGTATGTTTGCAAAATTCCATTCATAACTGGGGTATTTTGTCTTGTTATTGGATCTAATAGGATGGGGAATTGGTATACTATGTGCTCATGTCCAAATGCCCACCATCAGGATTTTAAGGTGTTTGGAGGTCTTGTCAAAATTGTATACCAAGATGCATGCCTTCTTCACCTCTACCTGGATCTTATCATCCAAATTTCACTAGCTAGAAAAGCATCCCTTGTCCTTGACCTGAATTGGAGCCTATGTTTCAGGACTGTTCCTATGACTTCCCTTTGTTATAAACAACCACTTTAAAAAACAAAACAAAAATTTTTCTCTTATATGATGTATTCCACATACATAATTATCAACATTTGGAGTTTTGCTGGGGCACCTGTGTGGCTCAGTCAGTTGAGCATCTGCCTCTTGATTTTGGCTCAGGTCATGATCTCAGGGTTGTGGAATCCAGCCCCACGTTGGGCTCCATGCTCAGTGGGGAGTCTGCTTCTCTCCCTCTCCCTCCTCCTCTCTCTCTCTCTCTCTAAAATAAATAAATAAATCTTTAAAAACATATTTGGAGTTTTACCTCACTGTCTTTTTTGCACCCCCAAACTCCTTTTATTACAGGGTTTTGATTATCTCTATCAAGACTCCAACCCTCCCTAACACAAACCATCTCCAAGCATCCTTCTGTTTGCCTTATTGGTTTCTGCCACATAAATGTCTTCATTATTTCTATTAAGTCTTCCTCGATATGCAGCCCCCCAAAACTGATTATGCCTTCATCACATGAAATCTCTTATTCCCTGGAATATATCACTCTTTGTCATCCCTCTTGCGTCTATCTATGTGTTTTTTCTTGCCTGTACATGTTTTGGATTACTGTAATACCTTTTTTTTTATTATTAACATATAATGTGTTATTTGTTTTAGGGGTACAGGTCTGTGATTCATCAGTCTTACACAATACACAGCGCCCACCATACACATACCCTCTCCAATGTCCATCACCCAGCCACCCCATCCCTCCCACCCCCCCCCACTCCAGCAACCCTCAGTTTGTTTCCTGAGGTTAAGAGTCTCTTACGGTTTGTCTCCCTCTCTAGTTTCATCTTGTTTCATTTTTTTCCTCTCTTCCCCTATGATCCTCTGCCTTGTTTCTCAAATTCCACATATCAGTGAGATCATATGATACTTGTCTTTCTCTGATTGACTTATTTAGCTTAGCATAATACCCTCTAGTTCCGTCCACGTTGTTGTAAATGGCAAGATTTCATTCCTTTTGATGGCTGCATAATATTTCATTGTATATATACACCACATCTTCTTTATCCATTCATCCATCGATGGACATTTGGGCTCTTTCCGTAGTTTGGCTATTGTGGACATTGTTATAAACACTGGGGTGAAGGTGCCCCTTCGGATCACTACATTTGTATCTTTGGGGTAAATACCCAGTAGTGCAATTGCTGGGTTGTATGGTAGCTCTATTTTCAACTTTTTGAGGAACCTCCATGCTGTTTTCCAGAGTGGCTGCACCAGCTTGCGTTCCCACCAGCAGTGTAGGAGGGTTCCCTTTTCTCCTCATCCTCGCCAACAAATGTTGTTTCCTGACTTAATTTTAGCCATTCTGACTGGTGTGAGGTGGTCTCTCATTGAGGTTTTGATTTGAATTTCCCTGGTGCCAAGTGATGTTGAACACTTTTTCATGTGTCTGTTGGCCATTTGGATGTCTTTTTTGCAGAAATGTCTGTTCATGTCTTCTGCCCATTTCCTGATTGGATTGTTCTTTGGGTGTTGAGTTTGATAAGTTCTTTATAGATTTTGGATAAACTGTAATATCTTTTAAGAGGACTCTCTTTTGTAGGAGAAATCTGGGTTTCACCTTGCTTAATCTTAGGTGTAATTGTCATTTTTGCTCTTCAGGCCATTCTTGCCATTGGAAAAAGGTCAAGGCTACCTCTTGAAAAGCAGTATTTTGAACAAACTGGCAACAATTTTGAAAATTAAGGTTTTTTGGGGGGGATAACAGACACACATGGTACAAAAGGGGGGAAGATCCCCCCCCCCCCGCAAACTGGTGCAGCCGCTCTGGAAAACAGTACGGAGGTTCTTCAAAAAGGTAAAAGTAGAACGATCCTACAGTCTAGCAATTGCACAGCTGGGTATTTTCCCAAAGTACACAAAAATACTAATCCAAAGGGATATGTGCACCCTGATGTTTATAGCAGCATTATTTACAATAGCCAAATTATGGAAGCAACTCAAGTGTCCATCGACTGATGAGGAAAAAGAAGACGTGGTATACATATACAATGGAGTATTATTCAGCCACACAAAAGAATGACATCTTGCCATTTGCAGTGACATGGATGGAGCTACAGAGTATAATGCTAAGTGAAATAAGTCAGAGAAACAAGTATCATGATTTCACTCACATGTGGAATTTAATAAAACAAATGAGCTAAGGAAAAAAGGAGAGAGACAGACAGACAGCTAAATCAAGAAATAGACTCTTAATGTAAAGAACTGACGGTTACCACAGAGAACGGGAATGAGGGGATGGGTTAAATAGGCGAAAGGCATTAAGGGGCACACTTACAAAGGTGAGCACTGAGTAATGGATAGAATTGATGAACCACTATATTGTACACCTGAAAGTAACATAGTTTATGTTAACTGGATCGGAATTAGGGGCATCTGGGTGGCTCAGTCAGTTAAATGTCTGCCTTCAGGTCAGGTCATGATCCCAGGGTCCTGGGATCGAGCCCCGCATTGGGCTCCGTGCTCAATGAGAAGCCTACTTCTCCCTCTGTCCCTCTCCCTTGCTCCTGCTCTCTGTCTGTCTCTCAAATAAATAAATAAAAATCTAAAAAAACTATGTCGGAATAAAAAAAAAAACAGGAAGGGGGTATACTGCACACACATTATTCAAGTCCTGTTTTTCATTTAACAATATATCTTGAAGATTGTTTTATATCAATAGACATACAATGGTTTCATTAAGTAAATGTATTACACTCCATTATGTAGATGAACCATAATTTATCCTATTCCTTATTGGAAGACACTTGGGTAATTTCCAATTTCTTGCTATTATAAACAGTGCTACAACTTTTTGGATACACCTACACACTGAAAATTGGATAAATTATAAATGAACCATAATTTATCCAATTCCTCATTGGGAGACACTTGGGTAATTTCCAATCTTTTGCTAGTATAAAAAAAATGCTACAGTGGATATTCCTATACACACATCATTTCCCACACATGTGAAGATATCTCTGATAAATAACTAAGACTAAAACTACCTTGTCAGAGGGTTTGTGTAATTAAATTTTTTGTAGGTATCTCTGAGCATTGACCTAAGGGAGAATGGAATCACTTTCCAGTTCCAATTTACATGTCTTTGATTACAGTGAAGTTGAGTATCTTCTCTCCCCACATTTTACAAGGACTTCATGTCAATTGTTTCATCTGATATCCAGATGCAACCTTCCCGACTGTGAACAAACTCTTCAGTGTTCTAGAATATCATCCTCTCTTCAGTGTTCCCTCAAGGCTGGGTGCTCCCAGGCTGGAGGGTCCCTAGTAGTGAGACCCAGATGGTAGAGCACCACCATTGCTTCTGTCTTCAGCATTTCCTGTCTTCTGATTCACTGATGGTTATCTCAGTTTCTTCCAGCCAAGGGCTATAGTATTTTCAGCCTGTTGTGGAAGGAGACCATTAGAAATTCCTTCTAGGGGCGTCTGGGTGGCTCAGTCGTTAAGCGTCTGCCTCTGGCTCAGGTCGTGATCATGGGGTCCTGGGATCGAGCCTGGCATCAGGCTCCCTGCTCGGCGGGAAGCTTGCTTCTCCCTCTCCCACTCCCCCTGTTTGTGCTCCCTCTCTCGCTGTGTCTCTCTCTGTCAAAAAAAAAAAAAAAATTCCTTCTATTCATCTTGGCTAGCCAGGATTTTGACTCTCTGCATTGGTCAGTCTGAGAAGCAGAACTACTAGATTTCTTACACACACACACACACACACACACATGCACACACACAATTTGGTATTACATATAATTGGAATATTATATATAATCTGTATGTTATATACGATATTGTATGTATTATGTATTTATTACAGGGATTTGACCTTATCCAACTGTGGGAGCTAGTTAAAAAATCTACATAAGTCTGTTGTTTCCAAGGCTGTTGATGCAGGAGCCTGAAGGCTCAGGCAGGAAGTTGGGAAGGAAACAAACATGAGTGAGCTGGAACCTCTGAGGCTAAACTGGGACCTGGGAAGGTAGACTGGAATTCTTGCTAGTCTCCCATAGCCTTGAAGCCTCCAACCTTGATGATGGGGCTGTTCCAAAGGAGAAGCTGGTGCCTTTTGCAGAGTTAAACACACAGTTGGCCTGGGTGTCCGAGAAGCTAGGGGGAGGAGGTGACAGAGGTTGGAAGGGCTGCAGACCCTGCTGTTGCCACAGGCCAAGTGGGCAATCCAGCAGATCGGTGACGCATGTGTGAGTGGCACCAGCACCTCACGCCCCACTCCAGCCTTCTGAATTCAAGAGAAAATGACTGCGATTCTCCTTCCATCTTGTGATGAACAATGCACAGAATGTCTAATGATTCCAGCCACATGGGAACTCTGCAGGGAAAGAAGTTCTGGGAAATGTAGTTTCAGCTTACCTAAGTTGACACACTACAAATCCTCTACACGCTCCCAAAGTAGCCTGCTCATTCAGGTTTATGCTTCTTGCATTTGGGGACCTGGATCAAACTGTCTGCTGTACTTAAGCAGCTGTTCTCACCAATTCTCATCTTGGGGCTGTATCAATTCGTTTTTACTATGTAACAAACCACTGCAACCCTTCGTGGTCTAAAACAACAAACTCTTATTTATGATTTCTCATGATTATGTGTGCCAGTGGGCAGTTGTTCCTCCCTCAGCAGGCTGTGCTGGAGGCAGAGTGGTCTCGGATGTCACCGCTTACTGGTAGTGGTCCACCTGTTGTGCACATGACCTCAGCTGTGATGGTTTCTATCTGCTCCGCTAGGCATCACCTCATTACCTGAGATGGTACTGGCTTTGCCTCTCCTGCCGAGCGAAGGCTTCTAGCATCCCTTCCACAAGTGTAAATGTACATCCAGCTCTTCATTTTTTTGAGTCTTGACCGGGACTTCGCATACGTTTATCACCTGTCATCTCAAGGTCTTCCTCTTTAGTACTCTTGTGGGTATCTGTTGCCCACAAAAACACTGCAGGTTGGTACCTAGACCCTAACACATATGGGGAGGTCCCCACTCCATAATACTGCTGTTTGCATCAGGTGAACTTGCTTCATGCTGTAAACCCTCAAGGTATCAACATACCATCGCATTCTCTGTAATCCTTTAAGTACCAAAGCCAGGTGATTTTTACATGCAGAAGTGGGGAAAACGTCCACTCTCTCCCAGACAACGTTTATCTCCTGGACATTGACCCAGACCTGCTTGAGCCTCTGTGCCAACATTTCCTTTCAAAAGCAGTGCCTCAGCTTCTGTCTCTAGGCCATGTTCTCAGTGGTAATCATGAGTCCAGGGGCAAGAAACCTACAGCGGGGACAAACGTCAGGCTGTCCTTTTCATTCCCTGATGGTACCCTTGTACAAAGAGTCCCCCTGGTCCTACCAGTTTATCAGGTAAGCCTGACCCCAACTCAAGTGAAGGCTGGAGTCATGGCTCCACAGGCCTGCTAGGTCCTTCCCAGTGAGGGTACCTACCCTACTTTCAGGACCCTTCCTCTTCTGTTTCCCTTCCATTCACCCCCACCTTATCCCCCCACCTCCAGGTCTTTGTGCTCTAAATCCAGTCAATTATTGGCTATTCCCTCATTGTGCATCAGTTTTATCTCCTTAATTTTACCCATGCTGCTCTTTCCCCTTGGGATATTCTTTTACCAATTTCTACTTGGAGATTTCTTCTTTATTCTTCCCAACTCAGCTCCCATGTTTATTCACCTGTCAAATTTTCCTCAAGGCTTTTGGCCATAACTAATTACTCCAGTAGCACCTTTTAAATAATTTCTCTATTCAAGTATTTATGGTATTCGGACTCGAAACTATTTATGACTCAACCTTGGCAAGTCTCTAACTGGGAAGTCAAACACAAACAGTTGCTTGATGGTAGGAGCTCTCTCCCAGCCTCTGCCACAAAGGTTAAGGTAAACAAACAAACAAAAAAACCTAAGATGGCAACGACTGAATAAAGAAGGAATGATGTAGAAGACAAGAGCTACATGGCAATGCCAAGGGTGAGGGCACATGCAAATGCTAAGTGTTGTCCTGGTTCTGGGGGTGACATGTAATTTCAGACTAAGGGGGTGTGCTGGAATCCTTGACTTCCTGGACAAGGTGCTTTGATGAAGGTACATTCAAAGGTTCTCAAGTTCTCAAAACCAGAACTTGTCTCAATCTAGGCAGTTAGCTGAAGGTATGTGTACACCAGGTACTAGGGACGTCCTAGGGGATCCTGAAATGAGAGTATCCTGAGGTCTTGGATCTCAGAGGTTTGAGGATGTCCGGATAGACACAAAGCAGTGCCTTGTGGGTGTATATTTATAGTAAGAAATGAGGCACATGATTTGTAATATGAAAGGGATAAATAATAGAAAACAGTTCAAGTCTTAAACAGGCAGCTATTAGAAAGATACATGTGGAAATGTGTCTGATACATTTCTGGTCTCTTTCCCTGCCTTTTTACCCATGTCTTGAATTTCTATAATTGCATTTTTTATGTGTGGCAATATTCCAATCATTTTTTTAGGAGTTTGTTTTTTAGAGTGGCTGTAGGTTTATGGCAAAATTAAGCAGAAGGTACAAAGATTTCCCATTTACTCCCTGCCCCCATGCAAGCTTTTTATTTTCCACTTTATTATTTTTCAAGAATTAAATCATAGAAACCTCAAATAAGTAAAAAGCGAGGGGAAGAACGTCTTTTCAAGATAATCACTCTTAATTTTTTGATAGTTACCCTTATGCAGATAAACCTTTCTCTTAATAATCTTGCTTATAACATAAATGAGTGGAAAATAACTTGCCTCACACACTATAACTTTTTTAAAGATTTACTCTCTTCTGTAGAAAAGGTAACAGACACACATAATCCAAGTCTCAAATGTCACCAAAGGGCATATAGCTTTTTCCATATCCTCCCAGAGATAATTTATGTATTTAGAAATATACTTATTTTTTCCCCACAAATGGTAGCACACCTCAAACCTTACACAACATCTTGCTCGTTGTGTAACTTACACCAGATCTTGGAAGTCTATTACATTTCAATTCACTGAAATTTTCAATGTTTTGGCTAGGTGGCAAGAACTAATAAAGTTGAGGATCTCTCTTTTCGAATAAGACTAATTAAGACAATTAAACAAATTAAGAGAGGGATGCCTGGGTGGCTCAGTCGGTTTTAAACCTCTGACTCTTGATTTTGGCTCAGGTCATGATCTCAGAGTTGTGAGATCAAGCCCCGCATCAGGCTCTGTGTTCAACGTGGTCTGCTTGTCCCTCTCCCTCTGCTCTTTCCCCTGCACACGTGCGCTCTCTCTCAATAAATAAAGTTAAAAAAAAAAGTTAAGAGAAGCTCATGCCTGTTGAATGATACTGAGAACTGCTAATACCAAGAGGCACAGAGAATGGGGAAAGAATGAGAACTATGGAGTGGGTGGTAAGAGCTGGCCAGAGGCTGGGAAATGGTGGGGAAGGAGTTACCCCTTTCTGGCTGGGAAGAAAGGGGGCTGGGGAGAATGGGTGTGGCGCTAGAGATAGGAAGGGAAAGAGAAATTTCGGGAGAAGAATGAGCAAGAACTACTGAAATCCTGAGGAACTGGTGGACTCTCAAGGTCAGTCTGTGCCTGTTTTGTGAGGCCCTGCCGGAGCTGCCTTCTTTATCATGCTGGGACACAAGCCAGGAGGCAATCAACCTCCCCTCTCCTGAGACTCTTTTCCTGTTCTCTCAGGGATCCAGGACCCTCACTCAGTATGCTTCGTAGCACAGCACTATACTTCCCACTTTTCACAGATTCTGTTCTTTGCTGAGAGGTGAGAAGACTGGGAGAATTAATGCCCGCTCCATGTTGTTATCTAAGGGAGCAAGTCTTCTGCCAATCCTCTAAGGGGCCTAGGCTACACTTTGTGTTAAAATTCTTGGGTTGGGGCAAGGATTTCTGCATATGCCCCAGGATAGCCCTTCAAAAAATATACTGAATAGAATTAATGAGAAAAAATAAATGAGAAGATAGAAATGCGGTTAGGTTCCCAGGCTAGGAAAAACAGCTCATTTCGGCAGACTGGGAAGTGGAGGCTATGTGAAGAAAATACAGATCAGAACCACTAAGTGTAGCAATACTTGTAGGGTAAAGAGCTTTCTGACCCCTCGAGGCAGCTCTAAATGGGAGAGTAGATCCTTCAGGTTCCCAGTTTCAGGTGGAGTCCCTCTGGGCAGGGCCTGGAATTCTAGGGTTGGGGAATAAAAACCCTAATGGGAAGTGGGAAAGCTTTAGGAGGGAGAAGGCCGCATCAGGTTTGGAGCTGAGGGGCCGTAGTGGGCAGGAGGGAAGGGATGAGCCTGTGGGAAGAAAAGTTCGTGTACAGAAGACAGGTCGGTCATCTCTTCCTTTCTCCTATTACTGGGCCATTCCGGTGGGTGATAAGCAGAGACTGAAACCTCATGGGGGGGAAGAGCATCCGTGGAAAAGTTGGTTCTTAGTTACTGAACGAGATTTTCTCTTCCTTGCTTTCTTGCAGGTAGATGGCGCCCACTCCGGGAGGCTTTCCTGCCCCCCCCCCCAGGCCCTTCCTGCCCTATAGAGACCCTCTGCCCCGCCCTGCTCTGATGTGGGAAGGCAAGGCTGGTAGAAGACCTGTTCCCGAGGGAGGCATTTTCTTGAGCACACAGGGACAGGAGCAAGTGGGGGGCAGCCTGTCTGCGTTTTTATGCTTTTTCATAGATAAAAGCAAATAACCTTTCTTTCTAGGCGAGGGGTCTCCCATTGGCTGGAGAAGTGGAGTCCCACTTCAGAAAAAGAGCTCTTGCCTTGGAAGTTAACACAGAAAGCCATTTTAGTGGATTGAGTAACAATACTGCTGCCATTATTTTTAGAAAAAGGAAATAAACCCCAAGAGGACTAATTCTTGAGGTGGTAAATGGTAAAGGAAATGGTTCTCTTGTTACACCCATGAGGGTTCCAGTGCCCTGGCCTTCTCCAGGAACAGGTGCGCTCTTCAACGGGTGTCTGTCATATGCTCAGTATGACATAGACCACATCATTTTCCCATCTGCACCCTGGGTCACCACATCCTGATCTTGAAAAGCTGAAATGTAAACTGAACTATGCTCCTTTTAGGACTCGAAGTGATTTATGTGAATTAACTTCTTGCCTAAATTTCCATACACTGAAGGTTTTTATACACGTGCTTTTGCCTCGCCTTGAGGAAATGAAACATATAAACCAAGATTTGTTGATCATATGCTATTTTATATGTCAAGAGGCAAAATATTTGTTTCATGTATTTGTTTCATATATATAATTTTAGGTTTCTCAGTGTTTTTAATTAGGGGATGTTTTAGCAAAAGATTTTTTTTTTAAAGATTTAGAGGGGGGGAGGGGCAGAGGGAGGGACTCTTCAAGCAGACACCTTGTTGAGCTCGAGCACGGAGCCCAACTCAGGGCTCAATCTCACCACCCTGAGATCATGACCTGAGCCAAAACCAAGAGTCGGATGCTTAACTGACTGAGCCACCCAGGTGCCCCAGCAAAATGGTTCTGGAAGTCAGTCTTCTTGGGTTAAAATCCTAGCTCCGTAGTTATTAGCTCTGTGTCTCTGGAAAAGCTAAGGAACTTCCCTGGGCCTCTGTTTCCTCACATTTAAAATAAGGCTAATCTGTGCCCTGTTGGGAGGATGAAATAAGTTAATACATTTCAAATTTTGAGAATGGTTTTTACTCATATATATATGTATTTGAAGATTTTATTTATTTATTTGAGAGAGAGAAAATGAGAGATAGAGAGCACGAGAGGGAAGAGGGTCAGAGGGAGAAGCAGACTCCCTGCCGAGCAGGGAGCCCGATGTGGGACTCGATCCTGGGACTCCAGGATCATGACCTGAGCCGAAGGCAGTCGCTTAACCAACTGAGCCACCCAGGTGCCCTACTTACATTTTTTTCTGAGAATAGTTTTTAGAGCCTAGTAAGTGTTCATTAAGTCTTATACCTGCCATTCAAGCCCAGAATAGTTCAATAGAAGGAAGGGCAAGAGAACAAGCTTAAAATCACCAAGATCTAGATTTTCATCTAAATTCCTGGTCCTTCTTTCATCCAGAAAATTATTGAACCATTCTGAGCTTCAATTTCCTTATTCGTGAAATGGGAATAACACTATCTACTGTGTGAATGTTACCATGAGGCGTAAATAAAATAACGAAATAACTATGTGTGGTAGATATTCTCGTCTCAGCAATATAAATGTAAATGAATGCTCCACCTGCCCTACCCAAATCCCCTATTAACACTGCTTTCTGGTCTTCTAGGTCAGCAGTTTTCAAAGTACAGTCCCCAAGACCCTTCCAGGGAGACCAGGAGGTCGAAACCATTTTTTTATAATAACGCTAAGAGGCTATCTGTGCTTTTCACTGTATTGACATTTGCACTGAATGTGCAATAGCAATAAAAAGAATTCTGGCTCCTTAGCAAAAATCGAGGCGGGGCACCCCGCTCTCTATCAGTAGTCATTTTATTCTTCCCCACCACACGATGACAGTAAAAAAAAAAAAAAAAAAAAAATTGTTGAATTCAAGAATGTCCTTGATGAAGCTGCACAAAAGATTAATTTTATTAAGTCTTGATGCTTGAGTAGATTTTAAAAAATTACCTGGAATGAAACATGAAGCACACATAAAGCACCTTTTCTGCGTACTGAAGGAGAATTGATGCCTTCAGGATAAGTCCGTGAGTTGCAAGCTGAACTAGCAGCTTTTCTCATGAAACACCATTTTTACGTGAAAGAACAATGGACAAACTATGGCTATTCAGACTTGGAATTTTGGCAGACATTTTCTGGAAAATGAATAGAGTCTGTCACTTCGAGGAAAACAACTGATCATATATGTTGCCTATGATAAAAATTCAAGTTTTCAAATGGAAATTAAAATTTTAGAAAAGTTGATCCACCATTATCATCTAGCCAGCTTCTCAACACTTAAGGTCTTTCTGTTGAGACTGTGATATTAATGTGATTTTTTGATATTATACAATATGAAATGTGCCAGCATTAGGAAGAACCGCAAAACTCACAGTAGTTTTTCAAATGACCAATGCATATTACAAAATCATGCCTGAGTAAAAGATACATTCCAAGTATAAGATACACTAATGGATTTTAATGGAACAGGGCATGAAAAGTTCATTGATACAGTTTCAGACTTCACATAAAAAACCTGTACAAAGTTAGCCCTTAATGAATTATGGTGTGTGTTAAAGAAGGATCTCCACCATTATCTGAAAAGCCTATTAAAATACTCTTTCCTTTTTCAACTGCTTATTTCCAAGAGGCTGGATTTCCTTCATATACTTCAATTTGAAGTCTTTAAACAAAACAACATAGTCGGATTAAATCCAGAATCTAGCTGTCCTCTATAAGCCAACATTAAGGAGATGGACAAAAATAGAAAATGACTCTACTCCTCTCAATGGTTTTGGAAAATAAATTTTTCTTTAAAATCATGTTATTTATATTACTACTTAATGAGTCTATTATGATTTTTCATAATTGTCGTTCTTAAATGAGTACATACTAAGAATTTTCCTTAGTTTTAATTTCTATTGCGAGAAATATCAATATAATCCACCTAAACGAAAGCTCTTTGGTATCCTCACTCCTTTTTAGGTGTACAAAGGAATCCCGACACCAAAACATTTGACAACTACTGCTTTGGACTATCACTTCTGAGCACTGGAATAGCTGTACACTAGAATCACCTGTGAAACTTTTCAGATACACCAGTGCCTGGCCCCACCCCTAGATAAATTAAATCAGAAAATAGTTTAAACCTGTTGCCCTAGTGTTTTCCCAACTTGTCCAGACATAAAATTCATCTGAGACTGGTGTTAAATGCAGCAGTCCCAGGTCCCTTTCTAAATTTCATGAACCCTATCTCTGGGAGAAGTGACTGGGAAATATGCCTGTTTTATAAGAACCTCAGTTGACGCTTTTTTTTTTTTTTTTTAGATTTATTTATTTGAGAGAAAGAGCGCGCACAAGCAGGATGACAGGTGGAGGGAGGGAGGGAGATTCTCAAGCAGACACCCTGCTGAGCATGGAGCCCTATGCAGACTCCCATCTCCAGACCCTGAGATCGTAACCTGAGCCCAAATCAAGAGTCAGATGCTTAACCGACTGAGCCACCCAGGCGCCCCATCTCAGGTGACTTTTAAAATGAGACAACTTTGGAAAACACCCCACTGTTCTCTTCCCACCCTCCTCATTCTTGATGGCAGGCTAGCTAAGGCTTAAGTTGTTAAGGAAGGCATTACTTGCCTAAGTTCAACCTGCCAAGTTTGGAGTGCACACCTTAAAACTTCCCCTGGGAAATTACCTTCTAATGTGAGGTGTTGCATGCAAAAATGACTTTAGAATTTAAAAGTACAAAGACAGAGTAGTTAATTATTTGACAAGGTACTATTCTTGTATGGAGGGACTTTTCTCCCAGGTCACTCAAGTTTCACACAGTTCTGTGGGAAGTACTTCCTAATTTGGGTTAGGTGAGTGAATTCCGCACACAGCGCTGACGCCTCAGCTCTAGTGTGTGGAGGGGGGACTGGCAAGAACCAGTTTTTCTTGATTTGATTGTCTTGTACCTGGGATAAAAGCTTTGTCAATACAACAATGTCATTTCCTCATGAATTTTAAGGAGGCAAACATATCGAGAGAGGGGTTCAAATGGATTACCTTGGAGCGCAGACTGGAGAGTGGTTTATGGGAATTACTGTGGAGAAGTGAAACTTGCCTCAAGAGAACACGCCCTCAAATTCCTACTTTTTATCTTTGGGTAAAACAGGAAGAAGGCACTGCCAGTACTGAATAGTAATTTCCTGTCTGCGCCACCAGAGTTCATTCTTTTTCCTGGTCACAGAAACATAGAAATCACTCCACTCTGAGTGAGCGGAGGTAGAAATTGAACCTTGGTAGTTTTCCTGTGCTAAATGACTAATGCCTGGCTCTCATAATAAATGTTCAGTAACAGTAGTGATCACCTGTCTAGAGCTCAATGCCAAAAAGATACAAAAATATTAATAATTCTATACAGAACATTTAACTTGTGTTCAACAAAGCTCATACCGCATATTGGCAAAAACCCCTAAGAAAAACTTAGTACTGCCAGAAAAGATAACCATAAGGCCGAAAACAGTATTTCCCTCTGGGGAGTGGAAATGAAGGGGCTAGGGGAGGAGACTTTTTTTTATAGCTCTCTACCATACGTTATTTTAACCATGAGTAGCTATAGACTTTTTTTAAATGACACATTGACATTTTGAATTACATAATCATACAAGTGGAGCCCTTGAAGGAACCTTGGAGACTCCTTTCTCCCCCTCAACCCCAACCCTCTGCAAAGGTCCAACTTCCTCTTCACTATTATCTACAATTGGCCTTGGTTGGAATGCTGACAATTCTCCTCCATCAAGGCATACCCATACTGTCTTTTGAATATGGGTTGGCCCTGTGATTTCCTTTGATCAATGGGATCTTAGCAACTGTGCCACGGGCAGAAGCTTAAAAACCACTGGTTCACTGGGGCCTCCACTTTGGTGCCCTTCTCATTGTGCAGCTTGTTGATGATGAGAGACAAAAGCCCATTCGTACTCGGTGCCCTAACCAACCACTAGACATGTTGGCAAGGCCACCTGGGGCTGCCATCTGATTCTCCTACTGACCAGACACTTCAACAACCCCAGCTGAGATCAGCTGAGCCTCGCCCAGACCCGAAGAAGCCTCGGACAGAACTGGGAACTAAATCAATGGTGGTTGTTTTAAGTCTCAAAATTTTGGCATGGTTTGTTATGCAGCAATTGGTAACTGATACAGTCTTCAAATGATGAGTTCTCTGCTCTAATCACATAGGTCCATTCAATCTCCACCACAAACCACTGTTCATACACTCTTGTTCATAACCTTTCCCTAAATGTGCTATCTTCAGTTTTTATCCAAGACCCATCTCTCTTCTTTGAAGATATTCTCAATTCCTCTACTTCTCCATGACCAAGAGCTTTCTTTTCTAAACTCTTGAAATATGCTTTCTGTTAAGTGTGCTAGTGCTAGATTTTGATTTCTATTGGCAATATTTCCATAGTTTAATACAAGGGAGATTAATGAGAGTTAATCCAAAGTAATTCTATAAAAATATGTTGAGTAATCTTTTCCCTTTCCAATTTTATTATTAAACTCAATATTCTATATTTCCGTGATCCTTGCACACTTAAAAAACTGTTATCTTTTTATGTGTATGCCCAGTTTCTGCCATTATATTGTTTTTTTTCTGCCTTTGCATTGTTGACTTCCCAAGGGTAGAAATGCTTCCCTCTTTCTCCCGAAGTGCTCTGTACAAGACTTTTTATGTAACCTACACACAATAGCGCTCTGGCTTTGGAGTCAGAAAAGCCTGAGTCCAAATCCCTGGCACCTATTAGCTGGGTGACCTTGGCAAAAGAATTTCTCTGAAAGCCAACCTTTGCTTATTTAAAAAATATTTACTTGACAGTTATTTTGAGGATTAAAAGACAATTTAAACTTTCTAGTTAGTATTGCACACATAATGGTCACGCTACAAGTAAAAACTTTGGCTAGAAATATAAGCCTCATGTTAAGGTGCCTTAAAACCTGGCAACACAAAGCGTGGTCGGCTGCTCATGAACAGCATGGTCATGCCCTGCGAGACTACTAGAAAGAGAGAAGGTCAGGCCCCACTCCAGACCTACTGAATGTGGATTTTGACAAGATTCCCAGGTGATTTGTATGCATGTTAAAATTTGAGAAGTACTTCCTTAAAAGACCTTAAAGTCAAGAGTCCTGTAAATTGATTTAACATGATATCTGGGCAATTAAGCACTCATATCAACTGGATTAGATGCTCATCTAATCTCATTATTTGGTGAGAATTTCTGATAATGAGCCCCCAAAAGAAAGCTTGGATCATCATCCACATCACAGTAGTTCCTCCCAGAGAGCTGATATAAAGGATTTCTTTTTTTAAAAATGTTTTATTTATTTATTCATGAGAGTCAGAGAGAGAGAGAGAGAGAGAGAGAGAGAGAGAGAGAGAGAAGCAGGCTTCCCGCTGAGCAGGGAGTCCCATGCGAGACTCGATCCCCGAAGGCAGATGCTTAACTATCTGAGCCACCCAGGTGCCCCTAAAGGATTTCTTTATCTAAACTTCAAAACCAATTAATTAATTTCTGCTAAATGTGAGTGCAGAGGGACTTATAGTTTTAAAACTTATCTTGAAAGTTTTTTTGTTTTTTGGTTTTTGGTGGGTTTTTTTTGGTAGCCTCAAACATCTTTCTTTTCATCTCTGGGAGTTAGAGAACAAGGGAAAGACTTAAAGAGAAATTACTTTGTTGTTGTAAATGGTACCTGTAAATAGAAGTTGCTTAAACAAAGCTAGCTCTTAAATCCATAATCCGACATAGGCATTATTTCAAATTTTACCCTACAGGGACAAGAACCAAAGGAGGGTTGGCTGTGGCAAGTAGGAGACAGAGATGGAAAATTTTCACCCCAGAAGGCTCTCCACAAAGGGAGGAAATCTGGAGACTTCAGGGCTCAACAGCACTGTTTTCACTTCCCTGTTGCTTGTGAAATGATATTATTTGGACTGAAGTTCTAGTGTCTCCTCCATAGGCCTCACGTGCTCCTGGCTGCCTTTATAAACATGAGTCAGTACAATGGCATGATAAAAATAGAATCAAGGGGTGTGTGGGGGGGGCTAAGAACACGCATGCCAAAGAGAATGTCAATTTTTAAACATCTGGAACTTTCTCTGGGGTGCTAGAAATTTCTACTTAATTTCAGTTGTGTAGTCCCCCTTGCTTCAGCTCTCTGCTCTTATTGCACAGTCTGGTGGGATCGGAGCTCACAAAGATGAGGCAGGTTTAACTTTTCTAGGCCGGCGTCTAAGAGCTGTTCAGTCGGCTCTCATGAACGAACCTATGAACTTCAAACTGCTTGGGGACAGAAGCTCAAATTTTCATTAGAAGCCTGGGTGTAGGGAGTTATTTAAACTGTTTGGAACCTTTGCCCTCGAGAGCCACTGTCTCAGGCTGGGAGAGAAAATGCATTTGGATTTGAAGTTTTACTATGCTCATTCTCTGTTTATCGTTCACATCATCCTAAAATGCAGAGACAAGGGTGCTCAAGAGAATGGAATCCTTAACTTCTCTCAAAACCCAATTTTTACCTATTGGTTTAACATATCTTTCCTTTTCTTCTAATTCAGTCCCTCAGGGAGGCACAAGTAGGAAGGAAAACTAACAGATTCAACTTTCTCCTTTCTTTTCTTTGATAGAAGTTGGAAAGGCGGACAAAAGGAAGGATAATGAGATACACTTGGGGTGAGGATTAAAACTGATGCATAAAAACTGAAATTCTCCACAGATTTGGCTAAGTCTTTGGCCTCTTGGTCTTAATAGAAATAAATGATTAAGAGGCTAAAGCAGAGTTCATGCAAATACTCATTTGTATGAGCTGCAAAGAAAAGGTCAACAAACATCAGTAAAATGGAAATTCTCAGTTGCTCAACTAAGGGACAGAACAAGTTTCTCTCTTTAAGACCAATTTATGGTAGAGGAAGTGAAGCATTATCTCGACTTGAGGAGGAAGTGTCCCTGTGTCCCAAGACCTGAACATTAGATGGGGCAGAGAGGTAAGACGTGAATAGAGGAAAATATTAGAACTAGGGAAGAGGGGCACAGTTGTGTAAAAATGGGTAAAAAGCAGCAAGGATTTGTAGCCAAACTATCGAATATTTCTGGGGTCACTTACTTCAGAGTAAATGAGAGGGATTTGAGTTTTGGTGTTAGCAACTTTTGGCTAGATTGTTAAGGCAGAGAACGTCAAATAATAGCAAAGACTAACAATTAGAAAGCGGGAGCCGAAATAGTTCATGGGGTTGCTAATTCCTTAAGCATTCAGGTACTTGTCTTGCTACCTTTCATTAATGCCAATTACTGGGTAATGGCCAACGAGGATGAGTTATTCTCTATTCTACACACGGACTTAAAATGAAACCTATGGGATGAAATTCAATTTGCCCTTTTAATTTATATCACATTTTAATTCTGAGTCATTTTTCAACTGAAAGAATTCCGAAATGCTTAAACGTTACAAATGCAATAATCATATTATTTGATGCCAAAATGAAAATCTCTCTGAAGTGGAAAATGGGAGTTATTCAAGAGCAAACAGTACACATTACAATCAATTATATCCTAAATAACAAAATCTCTAGTGCACAACAAGCCACTACAACTTCATAGGAATTCAGAATGTTGTACTTAATAAAGCAATTGTAATCTGTCATCCCGTCCTCAAGATAAGCAGTATTGCCCCAGAGCTTACGTTATGGATTTCTTTGGTAAATTTGGTATAAATTAGACTTACTGAAGTATAAACCAAGAATTTTTAAATGTCATATTCATTTTACTCCATTGAATATGTAACATGTTCCGAAACTCTAACATGTTCATGTTAATTTTTAGGGAATATCAATTAAGATTAATCTTCTGTGGAGGGAATGCATGAAAACTTTCTATATAAAACTCTAATTGTGTCTGCAGGAAAGAGTGATTCTAACAATGACTAAGATAAACTGTGAGAATGAATATGGGAAAACAGGATTGTTTTTAAAGATGCTACAAGTTATACATGGCTATGAAAAAAGCTTATTCTTCCACCATTATGTACTGTCATGTGGACACAAGGGCTTCTGTTTTGTTGGCTTTTCCTAGAGGCACAGCTCAAATTGGGTTATAAACTACTCTGGTCTATTGAGTCGAGTTGGCAGGCACTGGTGATTAATCCTTTGTAGAGATTAGGGATAAAAGTGGAATTAGAGTGAATTTCAAAGCACTTGAGTAATGCTATCAGGATAAGTACAGATGTAAATTTTGGGGCCAAAGATTAAAGATTTGGCCTCATTTACATGAAGCAGTCAGATATCCACAATTGAGAATCTGGAGATGACAGGAGAGACACCTCGAGGACTGGAGATACATATTCACAGACGATCCAGAGAAGATAATGGCAGGTGTGCCAAGTGCTGAGTTCACCAAGAGAAGATACCAGGGGACGGAGGGAGGTGGGGAGAAGCAAGAATTTCAGTTCTAGGAAATGGAAGGTTGATAGGAAACCAATGAAAGTTCTTAGAAAGGAGAAAGTGGGGAGGTAGGAGAATGAGGAGCAGTGCCCAATGACACAAAAATCCACCGGGTGGTGGTAGGGAAACCTTCCTAAAGGAGGGGTTCTACTGATAAAGACCTGGACTCATACATTCTTACTGGAACATTCTATACATTGAAAGACTGTGTAGCTGTTAAAAAAGGATGTCAATCTACACATATGGACATTGAAAAATTCATACATAAAAGGTAAGGGACAAAATCGCCTATGTAGTATCCAATCACTGGTATATAAAAAAGATGTATGTAATCTTCAGAATGATACACAAGAAAGTGACAATCTTAAGTGCCTCTGGGGAGGGCATCTGAGAGCTGAAGATCAGATGGAAAGAGAGCTTGAATTTTCACTGTATACCTTTTGGTACCATTTACACGTTTGCCACATATACGAACCTTTAAAAACAAACCATTAAAAAAGAAAAGTGATTTGTCAACAGGGCCAAAGTCTATAGAAACGTCACAGAGGATACAGACTGAGATAAAGGTCATTAGATTTGTTTAAGGGGCCTTGGTAACTTTGAGAAAGTAGGTTCAGGTCAGTCATTTGATACTGAGAGAGAACACTGTATTGTACGTGGCTGGAGAACATAATTCAGGAAAACAAAGAATTTGTCTTGGAAGTGTTGAAGTTTCAGGGATTAAGCTTGTGAACTGATCAGGTGTGTGTACTTGCATAGATACACATACATACACATATCCACCTTTCTCTGGTTATGGGAAAGGCAATGATAGATTTTACCGGTAACTGGCAATTGGCAAGTATGATGTGACACAAAGACCAACAGTTGAGGAAATTGAGAGCGTGGAGGAAACCTATTGAGGACTAGGGGTGAGCTGAGTACGGATGAAAACATAATGGAAAGAGCTTGGAGGAACTTTCGACACCAGGAGAGGTAATTGAATAACAGGAAAAAATATCCTGTTAGAGGCACAGAAATTAAGGCTGTAACTCTTTACCTACCATCCAGCAGAAATGACAGAAAATCGTATTCTAAGATTTTAGTTACACAGGATATAATTCTGCTTTTATTACAGCCAGGAAAGAGAAAGTAGTCTAAAGCCAATTTCATAAGCTCAGGTCTTATCAAATGAGAAATGGTAAGGCAACCTGACATGGTGCCAACTTTAAATTTTTTTTTTTTTTTTTTTTAAGTAGGCTCTACACCCAACGTGGGGCTTGAAACTCATGACCCCAAGATCAGGAGTTATATGCTCTACCGGCTGAGCCAGCCCGGCGCCCCAACAGAATGCTAACTTTTTGATGACAGAAAATATTTCCTGCAAAGAATGATTTCCATAAAATGCTTGACTTGAGACAAAAATCAATAGTCTGATACAAATTCCGCATATTCAATTTGAAACAATAAACATGAGTTAATGCAACCTAGAGCAGATAGAATCCCCCGAAATGGTTATTGCATGGTACTGCCGGGTGAGCTCTCTGGGAACCCATCGGAAAGTGTTTCTGGAGGTAGGTGTGACCCATTCTAGAATATCCTCAGTATATCTGCTTGTGGTTGAACCTATACTCAAATAAAACAATAAACAAATAAAACAATATTTGGCCCTTAAGTTACGACAAACTCTTGCTCACGACTAAGTTCTTAATGGTCAGATTCAACACTAATTCATATTATGGCTCACATGTGGGAACCTGCCTTTCCATCTTGGATCTAAGTAACGTCCCATGAAATAATGCAGAAAATCCCCAGAGACGCTAACATACATAAAATGCCAGTACACTTTTAAAGATAACACTTTTTAAGGCAAGTTGTAAATCAAAGGTAAACAAAACAAACCCATTAAGTGGACATATTCATAGTTTGGAAGGGGCGGTAGGTGGGGGGGATGGGCAACTGGGTGATGGGCATTAAGGAGGGTACTTGAAGTAATGAGCACTGGGTGTTAAAATTCAACTGATGAATCACTAAATTCTACCCCTGAAACTAATAATACACTATATGTTAATTAAATTGAATTTACATAAAAATTTTTAAAAAGGCAATTGCTTTTTAGTTTCTTCGATCTCTCTACAGAAATAGTCTGTGTAAGCAAACATATATATATACACACACACACACACATATTCTTTTAAATATACAAATTGGAGTATATGTTCTTGCTGAACAACATTATCTTGGGGATCTTTTCCTATGATTCGATGCAAAGCCAATCACTCTAACAACTCTACACAGCTCTACATTTATTTAGCTCCTATCCTATTTATGCATATTTTTTCCAGTTGTTTACTTACTTAATGCTGCAACAAACACCTTTTCACATTTTTTTTGCACAGGTATAAATATGTGACAGGTGAATTTATACATATAAAATTGTTGGGTCAGAGGGTATGAATATTTAAAATTTTGGGAAAAAAAGTCAACAGATACTGGGAAATGGCCCTCTAGAAATGTCTACAATCTCACCACTAACATAGGAGAGTGCCTGTTTCTCCACAACTTTGCCCACTCAGGGTGTTACCACATTTTTTTTTTACCTTGGTTAATTAGAGAGAGAAAACAATTTTCATTTGCATTTTTTAAATTTGTGAGTACAAATCTGAGAATACTTCTAAAAAATTATAGATCCCCGATGAAACTGAAAATTTTCTAAATGCTATCTGATGTAGGCTCCCTTTTGGTAAAGGGATCCCAGAGAATTTACTGTTAGAGGAGTAAACTTATGTTGATAGAGTTCTTATATAAAGTGTGGCAATCAACTCTTTTAACAAGAGACAGTTTCATAGATCGGTTTCATTTTGCACAAAAGGGGAAGAAACACCATTCTGTGGCTCGATGTGGGTTTGCCGGTTATTACCTCCCCCCTTCCTGGGACTTCCCACTGTTCTTGAGCACAAATCAGACTCGAGCAAACACAACTCTTTCCATGGGATCAGTTATAAGAAGAATGGCCAGGCCATGAGCAGCTTAGTTTCTTGGTCTTACCAGCGGAAGTCTTGCCAACATTTCTGAAAAAAGCCCTGGCTGGCTCATTCCTCTCTATATGGTCGACTGCTGTTTCTACCGGACCAAAGGAGCAGATTGGTTAGTGAAGGTAAGTCAAAGGAGGCAACAGGCCCTCTCAGTGCTACCCCTTCGGTCATCTCTCTTCTCACCTTTTTAGTCTGTTCTCATCAGAAGCCAGATGCAATCATAACATCTCAGATGCTTTTCTAGCGGACCAAATCAGGGGTGAGCGGGAGTTGAAGCGAGCATTCCAGAGAGCCGGACAAGAAAGGGCAATTAAGTCAAACACTCCTTTCTCTGAGCTCCCCGTGCTCACCTTTTGGGCATTTCTGGGGGATTTTTTTTGACCTAACAATTTGGACGGGTGGGATCCAGGACTAGTTGTGTAATTGATGCAGCCCTCGTGCATTAACTGCTGCACAGATTTAGCTTCCATGTTTTGGAAAAGAAGGGCTTAAAAACCTGACCACAATTTGGCAGGGACAGCACAATTCTAGAACTGAGTTACAGTGATCGAGTTTTTGAGATGAGTACCATTACAGTAAGTTCCAACCGGCTTTGACTCTCCATTATTCATTCCAAGAGCTTGAGATAAGTGTTTTCCTGTGTGGCAGGGCCGACTCAAAGCGAATGTGATCTTCCGCGCTGTTGCTTTTCAAATTGCCCCATCTGGCTGACCATGGGCAAGTCTACCTGTTGGTAGGAGAGACTGCATCCAGGTGGGCTTTTGTCTGAATTCTCTGTAGATCTGCTCAAACATCCCTTTTTTCTGTGCTTCAATGTAGACCTGACTTGGCCAGAATATTCAGACTGATATTTTTGCAACGTTTCTTCTGGAGGGCAGTGTAGTAACAGTGTGTTTTGGAGCTTGAGAAGCTTCTCGGCAGAGTGGAGAGTATTTTAATTCACATGAGAATGGTCATTTAGGGGATGCACAAAGGTAGTGCACTAATCCTGTTAGCTCACAGCACAGCTGTGTTTGAGTAGCTATTTCAAGTTACTGAAACATTCCTCATCACATACCTAATGATTACTTCAGATGTATAAGGTATTGTCCCTCTAAGCTCTTCACAAACATGACAGAATATAAATTTGCCTTCATTAACTCAACAGAGTTATTTTCCTCCCAGTTTTTGTTTTGCAAAGTTTCAAATCTATATTAAAATGGAAAGAATAGTACAATGAACACCCACATTTCCATCATGGAGGTTAATCAGCTGTAGCCTGCTGCCATATTGACTTTCTCACTATCTTGCTCTCCTCACATATGCGCCCACACACACACACACAAATATAGACACAGTTTCTTTGGTGACTTTAGGACACATGTCACCCCCAGATTCTTGAGCATTTATCTCCTAAGAAAAAGGGCAGTCTTTTACATAATTACAGTGCTAAGGAAATTTAACATCAATATGTTACTATTATCTAATATATGATCCATATTTAAATTTCTCCAATTATCCACAGGTTCTTCACGATTTGATTTTCTTAGTTTAGAACGTAATCGAGTATATTGCACCGCATTTTGTTGATAGGACTACGATTAAATAAATGTTAATGGCAATGGAGGTAATTAGCAATATAATGAACAATGATTATCAATTATAACACCAAAGAAATGTAACATCTGTCAATACTATTATGATCACTTTTCTTATTTTTCTATTCCTCTCATTTTATGTCAAATTCAAGAAATTGATAAGCTTTAATTTTTTCGTTTGTGAGATGTCAAGACTGAATATGAGGAAAATCCAAACTATGACAAAAATGTATTTACAAATTTTCTGCATCAAAATTTACACTTTCCATAATAAGGAAACGGACATATCCAGGTAGAGCCGTTGGAAGTTGCTGTTACCTTCGGTCTGAACTGAACAGAAAATTTACCTGCTAATGTTAATATGGAAAAGAGAGGCCTTTTGACTTATATTTTCTTAGCCATCAGATTAGACTTTCAGAAATCAAGAATCACTTCATGTTTGATAGAAGAGATAATCCCAAACTATTTCTTTTGTAATAAGATTTGATATATTGATGAGTGATACTTCAGAGCACCCGCTGACAGATGCCACCAAAGATGAAATAAGAGGAATATAAAGCAGGGTATATGGTGAAGGGAACGCTCATTTCTAGCTCTAGAAAACATGCGCTTTCAAAGACAATAGTAAGGAAACTGCAGAAGCTTTTTTTTAGATGGGGCGATTCCTCCTAAAGAAACGTTGTTTTGGGTAAAGTTCTTGCATCACTCGCTAAAAAACAAAACATGAAACATAGATTTACTTCTCATGATGAAAAAAAGTGTAATATAGATTTGGTTCCATAATAACTAGATTATGAACAAAATAAAATTCAAGGTTTTCAGTGATAAACTTTTGGTAGTTTAGTCACAAGACCCCAAAATCGGGATCTTAATAGAAACAAAAACAAAAATGAAAACTGGAATTATGGGATGTAGGATTTAGATTAGAGGAAAAAAGTAGAAGAAGAGATGAAATGGAGTATTTTGAGGATTGGGGGGTATTAAAAAATATCTCTGATAGGTCACCTACACATAATCTTCACAAGACAGTGCTTTATTCTCGAATTTGAGGCAAGAATAAATCTGCTCATCTGATTGGCAAATTAAAAAATAAGGTTGTGTTGAAGAGTGTCAGTGGAAACAGTTAATTTCCCGTGTTGCTGGTGAGAGAATTGGCCCAAGCTCCTTGAAAGGCAGGTTGCAAGGGGTGTGAGGTAGTAATTCGCCTTCTCCAAATCTGGCCTAAGGAAATGCTCATGGATGTACGTACCGGGATGACACACAGTAAAAGAGCAAGAAAAATCTGTGTCCGCTTTGAGAAAGGATTTGCTAACCTAAGATGTGCCTGTTAAAAAAGGCAGCTCTATTTAAGCGGACATGCTGACAATAGGGGGGAACCAAACTGCACCCCAGCCAGCCGGGCCCAGGATCTCGGAAACATCAAACAGCATTTTCCTGCCTTTGTTTCCTAGGATGCCAGGAGCTGGCTCCATCCTGCCTCCTCCACGTGGCTCTGGAGGCCTCTTTGCAACCCTGTCTCAACCCAGCCCCTCAGACATATCGCCCCAATTTCCCCACTTCCCACCAATCCCCCCACTTCTTGCTTTCCTTTTGCTATTGCTAGTTACTCCTTCATTCAAAGGACTTTCCCGATGATTCATTTCACTGATTTAAGTTTCAGCTGAATTTGCTCAAATTCCATGCAATCCTGAAAAATATCTTGGGGGTAGGGACAGAATAAGCCAGACATCTCATTTTGGGGCAAGGATGCTGAAGGGATGGCCAGGGGCTCGGAACTGTGGCTTGAGGAGATGTGAAGGGTGAAACAGGGGATGGATAGGGAAAAGCAGGGCTCTCAGGACAGAAATAAAAACGCACGAAGGCCTGGGACGGGCATGAGGTGTGGAGAACAGGGAGCAGGCGGGCATGGCTGGGGTCCCGAGTCTTGCGGGGAACAGGCAGAGAGAAGGTTGGGAAGACAGACAAAGACCATGGATCACGAGGGCCTCACGTGTATGCACTTGATCCCAGAGGTCACGGGGTGCTGTTGATAGTTCAACAGTGCCTCTGTAATATTAAAGTACTCTGCGGTTTTAACATTAAGGGTGCGATGATGTCAGGCCATTGCCCGTGGGCGTGGTTACAGAAAATGTTCACATGGTAAGATTAAAAGGCCAGAGAGGGTGAATTATTTGAATACCTCAAAGACACACTGGCATTGATACAAAATTGGGACATGTGTGTAGCCCTCTGGGCCACTCCTCTGGGGTGGGCACTGGCTGTCTTCTTGGAGCCTTTTTTTTTTTCTGTACTTGCCTGTACCTTCCTTCCTTTATTCCCAAGTGCTGTTGTTAGTAAACGGACTCAGGGTGGACCCCTTTCTCCTCGAAGGATTCACTGCTTGTCATGACTACTTGATGTTAACTGCTCTCAACATGGCAGCAGTGGGATATATTTTACCAAAAGACCACATGCTTTGGGTTCATCCATTTGGACTTGAATCTCGCATCCAGCACTTAGCTGCTTTGTGTCCTTGGGAAAGTCATGGGTCCAATCTCAACCTTGGCTTTCTTGCTGGGAAAATGCAAATTACAGTAATAGCTAACACGCAGTGTTATTGAAAAATGAGGCAGAATGCATGGCAAGCACCCGACACAACTACGATTATTATTATGCTCTATCCCACTACTGCAACTGCTTTCTGACTTAGGTCAAGGGTAGGCAAACCGTGGCTCATGAATCAAATTGGCCCTTTGCCTGGTTTTCTAAATGAAGTTGTGTTGGAGAACAGCCACCTCCATTTGTTTACATATGGTCTATGGCTGCTTTCCTGCTGTGAGGCAGACTAGCAGGGGCAGAGACGTAAAATACTAAATATTTGGTCCCTTATAAAAAAAAAATTGCTGATCCCTAACTTAGGTTTTTCCAAATGTTCCCTGTTAGAGAGTTGTTAATCCATGCTTATTTTGTTTGGGTATAAATGAAAAGTATTTCTACGTACAGAGTATAACAAGAGTTTTTGGAGAAACGAGGTAAATGCTAGCGAAGAAGGAAGAATTTGTATTGCCATTTCTTCTGAAATCCAAGTCAATGATTTAACAAGTTTCTGTACTTTAGCACAGACTTCTAAGATGTGAATTTGCACCTAAGGTTAATTTTGGTATTCCCCTGTCTGGTAATGATTAATGTAGACTAAATTTGCCTGGAACATCTCATCTGCAAATGTCCTTGGATGTCTTTTCCTTCACACTTAGTTATGGGCAGTTCTAAATGCCTATATATATATACACACACCTACCTACCTATATATCTTTTCTGGGATGAGAAACAAAAATTCAAGTGATAAACTATCTTGGAACAATTAAAATAATCCATTGGCTTACATTTCAGCGTCTCAGATGAAATTTACTCTAATGCATGTCTTAATATTTGTTTGAATTATACATTTTACATTATCTGTGAAGAGATTAAGGTCATAAGAATTTCACAAATAATCACTGAAATTTTTTAAAATGCTAACAATTAAAATCGACCCAAATAACATTATTTATCTATTTTTAAATTTTAGGATGTCAGGATATGCAGCATTCTTTTCACTCTAATGGTACATTAAGGGGTTTTATGAATATTAAATGGGTTAATACATGTATAATTTTTGTTTATAAATTTCACCCAATATTCCTCTGCATAGCTTTAGAGCAAGCTTTCAAAAGCTGCGTTAGCATGCTCTCTGCTGCACTCTGCTGCTAATTTTCAGAAACTGCTTTCAATTCTGAGTAACGCCCGCTTAACAGTCTTTATGCTTACAAACACACACAGTATTAAAGTCTGAGGGGACTCAACCAATGATTTCATCCTACAGTCTTCATTTCCAGCTCAGAAGTTGAGTCTCTAAGGAGTTAAGCGACATGTGAGTGTGGGCTCCGTTTCCTGACTGCCTGTGTTTGAATGTCTGCTGGCTTTGGACATATTACTTAATTTTGACTTCTACGTAATGAGCAGAGTAATAGTACCTCCATCTTAGAGTCTTTGTGGGGAATCCAGTGATCTAGTACGTAAAAAGCACTTAGGATAGGATGGGGGTTGTAGCCAGCACTGATGTGAGCTATTTTATTGACTTGTCATTAACAAGACTAAAATTCTGGTCTCCTGATGACTGGTTCAAGAATTTTTTTTTTTTGCCTTAGTCCGACTATATGATGAAACTTTACCTTTGAATGTAGATTTTAAAAACATGAGTTGCCCAGTATATCTGAAGTTCTTGTTTTTACAAAGCTATTGAAACTACCGCTCTGGCTGTGGCTCATTCCTCCTTGGACTATGCAAGGCTGGCTTCCCCTAGAAATTACTACAAGCTCCTCTAGCTCTCAGTATAAATTCCTGCTGCACACACCTAGAAGATGATTTCACTGTGGACTGTAAGTAGCCTCTCTAGTGGTCTCCCTGCCCGAATCTCCAATGCACAATTAGACACCTGCCCCCAGAAAGTTAATCTTGCATGAGACTCAAGAGAACTCAACTAAACCCGTTAGCTCCTTTTCCAGCCCTTTCTCCAGATCTCCCCATTTCAGTCAGTGCTGGTACCATTTCCCCAGCAGGTCCAGACTCAGTTATTTTTGGCTCCTCTCTCTCCTTCATTTCCATGTCCATGAGTCTTGGTTTCTCCAGTTCATTCCTTCTCTTCCTCTTCTGCTACCTCGCTCCCAGGTTCCTGTCCCAATCCCCTCCGCTGGGGATGAATCCAGCCACCTCCTCACTTGGGTCCTTAACTCCAATCTCACCTTGCTGAAGTCGGTCTTGTACTTTACTGAGAGATGGCATCACGTCCTGTATCAGCTTGGTTCCCTTCCAGAGCTTTGTATGGCCTGCAGGGTACACTGGATGTCCTCAGCCTCACATGACCCAACTTACTTCCCCGAATGCTCCTCCCTCCGAGCAACTTTTTCCTTTAGCCATGAGCCTATCTCTTCCTAGAAATTAGGATATATTTTCTGCTTTTCCATCACCGGACTTACCACTTTCTGCTTTAGTGGCCTGCCTTGGGCCCCACACATCAGAACGGTAGGGTTCTCGTTCCACCAGAATCAAGTTACCACCAAAGCTCTCGGCTGATGACAAATAGTGCAAATGGCCCATTAGTCCAAGCCAAATCCTAGACCCTCTTCCATCATTTTTTTGAAGGAGTGGAGATGATCTCAGAGTGCTCATAAACATTATTCACATAAAATGAGAGAAGACTCCATTAGGGCCGATTATTTGGTGTGAAAAGCAGCAGGACACACAGTGGGAGATTTGGGATAGGGCTAAATGGCAACAAGGGCTAATAAAGAAGGATTGTGAAATTTTAGTAAAAGCCTTAGGTGACCATGATTTTGAGAAATAACACTTGTATCCCACCCAGACTGGTGTCTGTTACTGACGACAGGAGAATGACAACACAAGTCTTTTTACTTCTGTTGACTTCCTCTCTCTACAAGAATTCTTCCTTTTCCTCATGCCTGTTCAAATCCTTCCTGTTCTTTAGGGCTAAATAAAAGTTTACTTTTTACACAGTGATTTTTCGGTCTCTTCTTCACCCTTAGAATATGTTCTATCTTTGGGGCACCTTGGTGGCTCAGTTGGTTAAGCACCTGACTCTTGATTTCATTTCAGGTCATGATCTCAGGGTCGTGAGAGCCCCAGGTCCAGCTCTGCACTGGGCATGGAGCCTGCTTAAGATTCTCTCTCTCTCGCTGCTCCTCTCTCTCCTCCCCTCCCTACGCTTCCCCACCCTGTTTGCACGCTCTTTCTCTCTCTCTCTCTCTCAAGAAAAAAAAATGTGTTATATCTTTAACCACAAATTCAGCTGTATAGGACGGGCCAGCCTTTTTTTTTTTTTTTTTTCCTCCCTCTTAGTTACTTTAAAAATAGTTCTGGTTTTTATTTTATTTATTTTTAAAGATTTTATTTATTTATTTGAGAGAGAGAGAGAATGAGAGAGAGAGAGCACAAGAGGGAAGAGGGTCAGAGGGAGAAGCAGACTCCCCGCCGAGCAGGGAGCCCGATGTGGGACTCGATCCCGGGACTCCAGGATCATGACCTGAGCCGAAGGCAGTCGCTTAACCAACTGAGCCACCCAGGCGCCCCTATAGTTTTTATTTTAATTAAAAATTGAATCTAAGTTCTACATGAACATAATTTGGGTCAAATGATCTTAAAAGGTTTGTTAGGCAAAACAGCAGTCCCTGCCCCTCTTTTTCAAAAGCAACTATTTTTATCTCCTTTTTATTAATTATTTAGTATTTGCCTCCAACTTTTATATTTTTCACTTTGGGACCTTATTTATTGCCTTGTCACCAACCAGATAATGATTTAATTTTTTTATTCCCCTCCCCAGGCTTCTACCAAGAACATACACCAAGCATATGCTAAGTCAGTGTTCCTTTGTCTACACTGGCTGGCCACCCAGTCTGGACACAGAGGCAAATGCCCATGACAATTTTTATTGCTATTACATTACTCTATGTGATAAAGTACTATCCTTGTCTCCTGACTTTGTCACCCTGTGACTATACCTCAAATTTGGTTAGATTAATTTTCACCGTTTTATATAGTGTTGTGACTATTGAAAACTATGTCCAATTGGGGAGGGTATGTGCTGTGGTGAGCACTGTGAGTTGCTCTGATGAACCACAGACCTATACCCCTGAAATAATACATTATGTGTTAATTAAAAAAAAATAGAAAACTATGTCCAACTCGACCATGTAGTAAACCACACTTTTTCTTTTCTGCACAACTTTTTCTAAATTATGAGCTGGAGTTTAGAATTGCCTAGATCTGTGGAGCGTGATACGGTAGCCAAATGCAGCAATTTAAATGAAAGGAAACTGTCTGTCACTCTAGCTACGTTTCACGCCCTCCCAAGTCCTATGTGGCTCTCGGCTATCATATTGGACAGCACAGATATTTCACATTTCCATCACCAGAGAAATCCGTATTATATGGCACTTTCATCACCTCAGAGACAACCTAAGAAACCACACTATTAAAACAAAAATAGCTTTAAAAAATTTCCTTGAACCACTCACACAGGGATTCTAGACTTCCCCAAATAGTAATGGAAAAAAAAATTAAAAGGAAGTGTCATATAATCTTGGTTTCAAAATAGCTAAAGACAAAGTGTCTCAGATTAGGGTCCCATAGATCATCACCAAATAGCTCAAAGTTTATGCCCTTGGTTCACTAGCTTTTGGTAATCCCTCTCCAACACTCCTTGAAAGGAGTACAGAGATGAATTAATCAGACGTTACCCTAGAATTATTGCGATGACAGTGAATGACAGTGATCATCTGGTAGACTTTAAATTGCAATTATAATCGCCTGTCTTGATGATTTTAAAGTTTTGGGTTATCACCTTCACTATCTTCTAAGCCTGTGCTGTCCAATAGAGTGCCATGTGGTGTTTTAAATTAATTTAAATAAAATTAAAATTCCATTGCATTAGCTACATTTCAAGGGCCTGCTAACCACATGTGGCTACCACTTAACATTTTGGACAGCACAGAGAGAGATCATTGCATCATTTCAGAAAGTTCTGTTGGACAGCACTGGTTGAAATTTTTCATTTGCTTCGCTTTTCCTAATTCACCCCCAAGTCCATAGTCAATTACATAAATCTTACTTCACAGTGCTCAGACTTCTGAAGTGGTGTTCAATGTCATCTTCATCTCCAGAAGCCTTCTGATCTGTTCCAACCAGCCAAGTTGCCTTTTGAGCCTCTAATACTTACTCCTTTCTATAGAGCCCATCTTCCATGGACTTCCTGAGAAAGGTGCCTGGGAGATGAGCTATTTGAGACTTGTGACTTAAAAAATATCTCTATTTTATCCTCATACTTGATTGATGATTTGGTCATTAAATTCCAGGTTGAATATAAATTTCATTCAAAAATTTTTAAACATCATTACATAATCTTCTTGCTTCTCATGTTGCTTTGGAGAAGTCTAAACATTCTGGTTCTCATATTTTTTTCTCTCTGAAAATGTATGTTTTCTTTGTCCCAAGCGCTCTTTTTACAGTAACAAGAGGGGACGTATAAGAAAAAAAAGTGGGCATTTACCCAGTATTCTGGAAACACGTCCTTCAGTTCTGGGAAATACTGTTTAAATTTTTCCCCTATATTCTCTGTCTTTTTTCTGAGCCTTCTATTGCTCAGATAATGAATCTCCTGGACTGGTTTTCTAATTTTATCTTTACTATTTTTCATCCTGTGTTTTTGTTCTACTTTCAAAATGGGATTTTGCCTCAACTTTACTTTTCAGTCTTTCCACTGAGCTTTAAAATTCACTAACATTTTTAATTTCTAAGGACTTGAAAATGGTTTTTTTTATAGTATCTTAGTTTTAACTGAAGTTTCATCAACTCTGTCCCCTTGAGAATATTGACAGTAGCTCATGTCCCCCTCCCCCCAAACCCGAATTGGCTCTTGGAGTTTTCCATGGTTCTTATTAAAAGTCAGTTTTCTCATCTCCAAAGACATTAACCCTTGGTCTCCCACTTTCCAGCTTCTGAAATGTTACTGCACTTGTCTCTTCTGTTCTCACTTTTCTCGTGAATATTAACGTTTCAAATTGATCAGGATTTCTTCAGTCACTTCAGGGCTCCTTATTCCTTGAGCGCTCCCTTCAATTCCAGCTTGCTCACACAGAGCTATAGGGTCAGTTGTGCATATGGCGGGGGGACGGGTTTGGTGGTCAACGTGTCATCATACTGGCATCCATGGAAACTTATTCACCCGGTCCCTGGGAAATAGTCTATAGATACGTCTGCAATCTTCCCACCCCCAACCCAGGTCTTCTCCAGGTTTGGAGGCTCTGGGTGTGTGAGCTGACTTGATGAGGCTGATGAGGCAGCCTCAGGCCTGTCCACCTAAGCAATCCATGTGGCTGGCTCTCCTTCTCCCACACCAGGCTGAGCAGGAGAGCATTTCCTTCGACTTCCTGCTCCCTTGGATTTTATGTGGGGGGTAGGGCACAGACCCCTCTTCTTGGCTTCTCAAACCTAGCTGGAGTCCTAGCACTTCCATCCACGGGGACTTCTATCCAGGAGTCTCTTGTTGATGTGTAAATACTATGCCCTAGATCCTTTAGGGCTCTGGATTCTCAAGTTTAAAAGCTCAAGTTACGTTTTCTCAAAAGCCCTTTTTCTAAAACGGAATTCTGCCAAGAGTTCTAGAAGCCCATTTAGGAACTCAGAAGTAGAGTCTCATTTTTGCTCTGGTTTTTCGGATGGTATTCTGAGACCTTGAAGGCTGAAGCCCCTAGCTGCAGCCTAAGTGGGGCGGCGCAGGCGAGTCGTGACCTCTCCCTGTTAGACCTGTATGATAACGTCCTTTGCTCTGTCAACGATCTGCTTTTCACGAATGTAAGAGCGGTCTTTTCATATTGATGTACAGTTTGAGGGAAGAACTACACTTAGAAAGTTTTCTCAGGAAACATTTTCATTATCCTAAGGGTGTTCGGCATACAAGAATCACCTCACAGATTTTTTGAAAACCTTTAATTTTGTGTCTTTATGGTATGTAACCCTGAGTAGAAAATAGTAATTAATTGATAAATTTACTGCATCTAACTCCAAATGGCTCTAAAAGAGAAAATCAACACTGAAAAATTACTCTTATACAATTAAAACAATTGTACTATTTTTTTGTTTATATTACCTTTATACAATTAAAAATTCACTTGCGAAGTAACTGAATTTAGATGCTGAACTGTAAAAATTGGACCCTTCTATTTAGATAAAATTACTTCCTAATTTTTTTCTTTTTTTGAACACTGGGTTTTTTTTTTTTTTTTTAAGATGTTATTTGTGAGAGAGAGAGACAGAGAGAGGGAGTGAGCACAAGGGGGGAACGGCAGGCAGAGGCAGAGGGAGAAGCAGACACCCTGCTGGAGCCGGGAGCCCGACGCGGGGCTCCATCCCAAGACCCCGGGATCATAACCTAAGCCAAAGGCAGATGCTTAACTGACTGAGCCACCCAGGCTCTCCTCATTTGACTATTCAATTTCCGGCTCAAGTTAATAGATGTGTTTGAAAAGCCTGGCCCTCAAAGCCAAAGAGGAACAGTTATCTTTTGTGTTGTCTGGTGCCCCAGTGCCAGAAATGCCACACTGTTCCTTTTTTAGAAAATGCAGATGCCCGTTTCCAGCCTGTTCTAGCCCCTCCAGATTCCACGGACACCCGCTGAGGGGGAGGAGGGGAGGCCAGTGGTGCCAAAGCCCCAGATCAGGAAAGCTCCCTACTGGCTAGGGCAGAGGGAAAGCCATCTGCTGGGCACAGACATTTCTAGGACGTCGTACAGTGAGAAGTGGGCCGGACAGAGCCGAGAAAGCCCCCCCACCCCCCCGCCCGGCTGCAGAGGAAGGGAGGCTCCGTGGGCCTTCGTGGTGGGTTGGTAGTGAATTCTTTATCCTCCCTGCCATTTTTGATTATTTAATTCAAGCTCTTCACAACAATCTTTTGAGTCCCTTCAAAATGCAAACACTTGTGCCAGTCCCCAGGGATAAATGCAACGATGAGTAAGACACTGTTCTTATGGTCAGCAGAATTTGCCGTAAGTTTCTGGGTTTTTTTTTCCCCCCATAACCCACTAGTTAGTTACCCAATTTCCAGCTTCTCAGTCATTCCCCATTTTCTCTGGGACAGAGAGCAAACACTGCTGCCTGACATCCAAGGCCCTCCAAGACCCAATTCACGTCTTTTCCAGCCCCTTCTACTTATGTTTGACATCTTGGTACATGGTGAACAGGCCAAGCCACCATATTCTCTTTTAACTCTGTGTGGCTGAAACTCCCACTCAGTCGTCTTCTCAGTTTAGCTGAAATGTCACCATCCCTAGGACACATCCTGTGACTTCTCTGCGTTTGCCCCAGGCTGTTAGGGGCTCTTCTGTGCTTCCTTAGTGTCCATCACTTTTCGAATCTTCAGTGATGTAATTATTGGAATTGTCTGCACCCAATTTTTCTCCCATAGTAGAACCTTCTTGCAAGACACAACTATGTTCTCTTTTTATCTCTACCATAGGCCATAGTCCTGGTACACAGCAGGCACATCATTATTAATGGCTTGGTAGATGAATGAAATCACCTTCTTTGTTGTCCTCTATTGTTTAAAAAAATTAAATGAGGGAGAGGGAGAGAGAAAAGAGCGTAGGTCAGAGGGAGAAGCAGGCTTCCTGCTGAGCAGGGAGCCCGACACGGGGCTCGATCCCAGGACCCTGGGACCATGACCTGAGCCAAAGGCAGAGGCTGAACCACCTGAGCCACCCGGGTGCATCCCTTTATTTTGGCTATCATCAACTGCTCATTTTTACAATTCCAATCTTCATTTCTCCCATTGTTACTTATCAACTCTCTTTCCAGAATGCTGTCAGAAGGGTATCTCAGTGGACTTGCCTACCAGAAGGACATCCACTGGAGCTGTTCATCTTATAATGAGCCGGTGGCTGAGGAGAAGGAAGAAGAGACAGAATCTGTTACTCATCCCTACTGCTCGGTGGATGAAACCCAAGTCCGAAGTCTGTATGTGAGCTGCAAATCCTCAGACAAATTTATTTCTTCAGTGCGTTCAAGAGAGAGCCAACACAGTAGAAATCCGAGAGCCACAATGCTGCAGATGAACCCCAATCCTGTGTTTGAAAGTCCCAACGTGGCTGCGGTCGAAATATGTAGAGACTCCAGCCGAGAGACCTACTTGGTCCCACCTTCCTGCCAAAGTATTTGCAAGAATTACAATGACTTGCATATTGCAGGGGACCAGGTGATGGCTATTAATTCAGTGACAACAGATTTCCCCCCTCAGAGCAGTTTTGAATACGGCCCTTTGCTGAAATCATCTGAGATTCCTTTGCCCATGGAGGATTCCATTTCCCCTCAACCCAGCTACTTTCCCCAAAAACCTATCCAGCGGTATTCATCCTACTGGAGAATAACGAGCATCAAAGAGAAAAGCAGCCTGCAAATGCAGAAGCCTATGTCTAACGCAGTGCTGAATGAATACCTGGAGCAGAAGGTGGCCGAGTTATATAAGCAGTACATTATGGACACCGAGTTTCACGACAGTTCTCCCACCCAGATCCTGGCATCTGAACTCATCATGACAAGTGTGGATCAAATTAGTCTCCAAGTGTCTAGAGAGAAGAATCTGGAGACCTCCAAAGCCAAGGACATAGTCATTAACTGTCTATTACAGCTGGTATCAAGTGAGATCAGCACACCTAGTCTCCGTATTTCTCAGTATAGCAACATCAATCCATAGAGAGGATGCCTCTCAACTACTCCAAGCTAGAGCAACATTTTCTTCATTGATTCCGAGAATGTGCAGGAGTTGGGTGTGAAGCGGAGTCCAAAGCTAGAGAAGTAAAGGTTGGATGGAGGTCAGGTGTAAATTCAGAGGAAATCTTAACTATTACATGCGATGAAGGCGTGTGGAAAGAGGAGCCATAAAGACTAATTTCAAAGCTTATTTGAAGCCACGAAGCAAAAATAAAACCGACCCAAAAAGAAAAGGTATGATTTAAAGGACTATAGAAGTTTAAAAAGAAGCCAAGCCAAACAAGAACATCCACCATGGGAAAACAAAAGGCCAAAGGTTTCAGGGTCAAGAGTTAATGTTTGTTAAGCAAATAAATTCCTCCAAATTGTTTCTTCTTGAGAAGAACGGACTGTAGAGGGTGCTATGTTTGGCTAGAAAGACCGGTTTCCAACAGTTGGGAAATTCTCTATTTCTTTTCTCTATTCTTTATCAGATCATTTAAAATCTATATATTCTTTATAAGCATTCAAAGAGTAGCAAATTGCAATTGTGGTTTTTTTTTAATGATTACTTAGCTATGGCCACTCTAACCTTCTAGTTCTGTTTACTAGTGAAGTTTTCTAAATGAAAAATATCACACCGTGAATTTTTCTTTTTAAGATCTTGTTTTTAAGTCCTCTCTCCACCCAACTTGGGGCTTGAACTAACAACCCTGAGACCAAGAGTTGCATGCTCTACCGACTGAGCCAGCCAGGTACCCCTCACATCGTGAATATTAAAATAATTCCTTTTATTTTGCTATATATGATTTTCTTGGTGGTACTAAGCTTCTAAAGAAGTTATGAATGTTAATCCCCCCCAACATTTTTTTCCTCCACTTTCTCTTGACCCTTTTGGAGCCAGGAAGGGGTCTTCTGCATCCTCCAAACAAGGTTACAAGCTCTAGGGGCCCATCATAGCAAATTCTGTCACCTCATGCCCTAGAATGGTAGCTTCATGAGCACCTCACTGCTCTACCCCATTCTTCTCACCTAAGGGAAGGCAAAATGGCTCACTGGCCTTATCTAGCCTGCTGCCTATTTTTTTTAAATTATGATATAATTGACATAACATTACATTAGTTTCAGGCGTATACCATGAGTCACTGTATCAATTGCAAAATGATCACCATCAATCTAGTTACACCCTTTTTGAACCCCCATGAGCTCAGAGTTTCTTCTATCATTTAAAAATGGAAAAACCGGGGCGCCTGGGTGGCTCAGTCATTAAGCAACTGCCTTTGGCTCAGGTCATGATTCCCAGCGTCCTGGGATCAAGCCCCACATCGGGCTCCCTGCTCAGCAGGAAGCCTGCTTCTCCCTCTCCCACTCCTCCTGCTTATGTTCCCTCTCTGTCTCTATCAAATAAATAAATAAAATCTTTAAAAAAATAAAAATGGAAAAGCCATCAAAAAGTATTTGACAGGTGGACTTAAGATACTCAAATTCAGTGTCCATAAAATCAGGCTTTACTATAATTCAGCCACAGCCATCCATTTATGTATTGTCAATGGCTGCTTTCACACTCGAATGGCAGAGTTGGATAAATACGACAGAGAAAGTATGGCCCACAGGAGTCTGAAACACTATCTGTCCTCTTAAGGACAAAGTTTGCCAACCATGCTCCCCAGTAGGGCTTTGCCCATACAATGGTTGTTGGACTTAACTGAGCTTCCTTGGGAAGGTGACGGAGATGAAGCCTGGGGAGGTAGCTTCCTGGGGAATGAGGAAACAGAAAAGGTTTCCACAGAGGTCTCAGGCTATCTCAGAAAGCTCTGGAGCTGGGATGGCCCTTCAAAATGGATCCAAATTGAAATCAGAGGGTTGGCTGTGGTTCTCCATCTTGGCCAGAAGGGGGCGTAACTTGAGTTGAGGCAGTTCAGTTCAGGGCAACATTCTCCAAGTGGGAAGTAGTTGCTGGGGGAAGGAGCGCCTCATACGGAAGCAGTGATCGGGATGGAGCAAAACAGCATCTTTTACATTTCTATTTTTATAAATTAATATTTTACAACATATAATCTTGAGTAAGGAAACCTGGTTTTGAAATGATTATTCAGATATTTTATTCAGTTTTAAATTTACGGAAATAGCTGCTCTTTATTAATTGCTTGGTATGTGTCTGGCACCATGTTAAGTATTTTGCACGAATTATCTTATAGAATCCTCATCACCTATGAGAGCAAATGCCTATTATCCCTTTCATCGGGGATGAGCCTGCTGGGCTCCGGGAAGTTAAGTAATTTGTGGTAGGGCTAACAGTGGGTGGTGAACTTGGATTTGAATCCAGTTCTATTGAAAATCAAAGTCCTGGTCCTTAAGTGCTACCACCTGCTCTCCTGTTGACCACCATGTTTTTTCTCATTAAAGACTGGTTTTCCTCTCCAAAGGAAAAGAACTCAATTCCTTCACCATCATGCTACATCATTTTTTTCTTCATTGTTTTGCTTGATAAAATTTGCAGATCTTCATCCCAAGAACATAAGCTTTGATTTACTCATTTGTTTCTCCAGGTCTCAAACACTATTTACACATAGTAGGCACCCAATTAATGTATGCCAAATGGATACATCTGGTGGTCGAAGTGAGAAACCATCAGTATGAAAACCAACTACTTCTGACTAGAATCAAGTGCTACTGAGAGTTCCCCCTCAAGGAGAAAAATAACTGAATGAGCTTAATTTCTTCTAACATGTTAGTATAATAAAGTACATTATAATGAAATATCAGATATTTTTCTTTTTGCTTACTGAGAAATAACTCATTACAGAAGAGACTGGTTTATCTTTTCCACTGAGCCTTATTTTGATGCTATTTTGGGTGGGGGGGTTGGAACACGGTGCATTAAACACAGGTAGGGAAGACGTGTGTGCACGCACACACACAGGGGAATAGGCCCTGTTCTCCGCCAGCTTACTAGATTGTTGGAGAGACCTAGCAAATAACTAGGTGACAAGTGACAAGGCCCCTTAATAGACAGGAACTTGGCAAAGTGGCACAAACAGAAACACAATTATCAATGATTGCAACTCAAGTGTGATATGGGCTAAAAGTAGATGGCTTAGAAGGTGGTGGACAGTGGGGGAGCCCAGCGCAGATGCCAAAGGGAAGGGATGGTTTAGATGACTCTTGAAGAGCAAGATAGGATCTGGGTAGACCGATGGGAGAGGTGTTTCATGCCACAGGGAGCTCCGAGTCCACAGCTACAATGGAAGCTGCATGAATGCACCAACGGCAGGTTGCTAGTTTGCTATGGCTCATGTAACGGACGGCCACAAAATTAGCAGCTTAAAATAAAACAAACCTATTATCTTAGGGTTATGGAGGTCAGAAGTCCAAATTGATTCCTACTGGGCTAAAATCAACGTGTTGGTAAGGCTGAGTTCCTTCTGGAGGTTACAGGGGAAGAAACAGTTTGCTTACCCTTTACAGCTTCTAGAAGCTACCCACACGCCGGGGCTCCTGGCTGCACAACAAAGCGACCACAACCACCAATGGAACTTCGCCTGCCCTGCCCCGCCCGCTTCCCTTTTATAAGGACCCTTAGGACTCCACTGGGTCCACCTGGATAATTGAGGCTAACGTGCTCGCCTCAAGATTCTTCAAGTAATCACAGCTGCTAAGTTCCTTTTGCCTTGTACGGGAACATTCACAGGTTCCAGGAATCAAGATACGAATATCTGTCAGGGCAAGAGGGTGATGGTGGACAGTATTCTGTCTACCACAGAAACGACCATTTTCCCCCCTCCTGACTGTCAGAAATTTGCCTTTCCACTCTTAATTCTTATTCAAGATGAATAAGTCCATGTTTGTTTATATGTAAAATAGATGGTTTCCTTTTCTGCCTGTCATCCCATGCTGTATATTTTGATTTGTCCATATACATTAATCCACTTTTTCTTGTGCTCATTTTAGATATCCTTTTCTGGATTCTATTTTTATCTTTCTTTTAAAATATGTTTCTTTTATTCATTATGAACATGGTATCGGTTTGTTCCAGAAAATCTGAGTAACAGCAAAGCAGAAAGCTGTCCTCAGTCCCCAAATATTCAGGTAATGTTTTTGAATGAAATTTTTTTAAAGACTTTATTTATTTATTTGACAGAGAGAGACACAGTGAGAGAGAGAACACAAGCAGGGGGAGTGGGAGAGGGAGAAGCAGGCTTCCCGCCGAGCAGGGAGCCCGATGCGGGGCTCGATCCCAGGACCCCAAGATCATGTCCTGAGCCGAAGGCAGACGCTTAACGACTGAGCCACCCAGGCACCCCGATCACATCATCTTTGAATAAAATACTGTATCTTTGTTTGTTTCAATGACACTGTTACAGAGGTAGAAGTTCTAAAACTAGTAGATTTGTAATGTTTGTCTGGGGGACAATTAGTTTTTCTTCCTTCCTCATATACTATTTGATAATGCCCAATATTTTGTGGACATTTTTGTCTGTTGTAGAACATTGGGGCAATAGACTCAGGAAATTGTATTAACAGTAAGGTCTCTCTCTGAGTTTTAACTGTTAACCTGAAGTTTGACATTCAAGAAATGATTTAGATTATTTGCCTTTCTATATTGTAGTTGTCTATCCTGATAATCACCCGCCAGACTTTCATTTACTCACTTTAAATTCAAAGAAATCCAACTAATATTTATTCAGCATGAACTATTATACAAAGATGAGGTTGACACGGTCCCTGTTTAAAGAGCTTATTGATGTGGTACAAAATCTAGCAAGCAATGCACACTAGTGTGGTAAGACATGGGCAATGACTATTTAAGGTATGTTGAATAATTTTCCTTTCAATTTATCCCAATTCAACATCTGCAGTCCTAGCCCATATCTTGTTTTATTTATTTTCTTACTTTTTGACCCTCAGCCCCTATTAGAGGGCTATGACTAGAACCTTCTTTACTAAGCACACCGAGAAGCAGGAAAGGGGTAGGGATGGGGTACCTTCAGTATGGACTTGAGTAATCAAGCCTGGCTTTGACTTTGACTTGGTCTTAATCTCAGAGTTGGCATGATGTGTGGCTAAGGCACATTTGGTACTGAAACCTCTCCCCTCCTTTGCACAACACTGATTTCTGTCTTCCTGTCTTTCCTTCCTTCCTTCCTCCTTCCTTCCTTCCTTCCTTCCTTCCGAGAGTGTGAGTGTGAACAGGGGGTGGGGAGGGACAGAGGGAGAGAGAGAATCTTAAGCAGGTTCCAAAGTCAGCATGGAGCCAGATGCGGGGCTCAATCTCACCACCCTGAGATGACCTGAGCTGAAATCAAAGAGTCAGAAACTTAACGGACTGAGCCACCCAGGTGCCCCCCTTCATTTTCTCTCTCGTTCTTTCCCGCTCCTCCCAACCTTCTGCTTCCCTCCCCTGCTCCATTCCTTTCTTTCCTTTTCTTCTTTGTGTCTTTTCTCCCTCCTCCTTCCTTTCTCTCCCTACTTTTCTTCTCCCTCTCTCTCTTTTGTTATTTATTTGGTAAAATGCAAATTTCTGAAATTTCAAATACATCCCTCTATCTGATTTGATGAAATGCTAATGAATAAGAACATTGCACATTGCACAAAAGAAGTTCAAAGAGAGAAAACTCCTTACTTCAGCACCCCCTTGTCTTTTGATTTCCCAAATAGCAAGTCTCATAGTACTCTACCCTTAAACAAATGTTTAGATTAGTATTTTTAGGCAAATGGTATTCTACTATCTTGTCCTGGCTTTTGTCACTTAACGATACAACTTTCCATAGGAAGGAGCACTGTAAAAGGTTTAAGTCACACACACTCTGTGAGGAGGATGCTCTGAGACCCCATCCCACTCCAGCTTCCGCTGGGATAGGAAATATGGAGACCTACACACGCAAATGTCAATACAGAAGAAACACTTAACACTATTACTCCTTGTAAGCTGTATCTCTTCCAGGGGGAAGAATAACCTCACCAAATAAATGAGACTCTTACTGTGTTTTAGGCATCCAGTGTTATGTGGAGCATAATTCAGTTGAAGCACATGGTCTTACACTGAAAAGGACTCTGTATAAGTCATCCATTTGTCATAAGTCTCTTGCCGTACTGACACTGGGCCATCAACAAACTTCTCATCTATGGATCACAGATTGTAGATTGTCTTTTCATCTAGTTCTTATTTCTGTGTCTTGTCCACAGGATACTGTGATGGTTAATTTCATCTGTCAACTAGACTGGGCAACTGAGTGCCCAGATATTTGGTCCAACATGATTCTGGATGTGTCTGTGAGGGCGTTTGAGCATGACAGAAGCATTCGAATCAGTAGACTGAGTAAAGCAGATTGCCTCCCTTACGGGTATGGCCCTCAGCCAATCAGCTGAAGGCCTGAATAGAACAAAAAGTTGACCTTCCCCCAGGTAACAGAGAATTTCTCCTGCTTGATGGCCATTGAACAGGGACATTTGGCTTTTCCTGCCTTCAGACTCAAACTGAAACATGGCTCTTCGTGGGTCTCCAGCCTGCCAGTCCCCCGAGAGCCTTGGGTCTCCTGCTTCCCAGGCTTTCAGATTCAGGCCGGAACCACACACTGGCCTTCCAGGGTCTCCAGCTGTCTGACTGCAGATCCTGGGACTTGTCAGCCACCCTAATTGCATGAGTCAATTCCTGACAATAATTTTTTTTTCTTTTCAAATTTTTTATTTAAATTCTAGTTAACATATAGTGCAATATCGGTTTCAGTGCTCATCACAAGGGCCCTCCTTAATACCCATCACCCATCTAGGCCATCCCCCACCCATCAACCCTCAGTTTGTTCTTCATCTTTAAGAGTCCCTTATGCTTTGTTTTCCTCTTTTTTCCTCCCCCCCATATGATCATCTGTTTTGTTTCTTAAATTCCACACGAGTGAGATCATATGGTATTTGACTGACTTATTTCGCTTAGCATAACACTCTCTAGCAAGACTAAACTAGAATGTCTAGGGGTGATACAACTATTAAGAAGGATAAGGATATGATTAGTTTAGAGGTCAAGATCGTGGTTACTTTTGGAAGGAAGCGGAGGCTGGGATTAGGGTGGAACACAGGAGTGACTTCCACAGTGTCTGGCAAATTTCTCTTTCTTTGCTTGAATCAGGATTTAAATAAAGTCAGTATGTTGCAATTGACTGATACGTTTCAAGTGTCTTTCAACCTTCATCCTTGTTTATTTGTTTTCCTTACAGTTTGGAAACTAACTTGGTCACTTTACTCTTAGATTTTGCTGACGCATTCCCAGAGTATTTTTCTGTCCCCTGTGTTTCTTTTAAATTATTAGTTAGATCTAGAGGCTTAATCAGTTGCAGGATTTTTTTTTCAAGAAGAATTCATGGGTACTATTGTGTCCTTCCACGAGAAGGCACATAATGGCTGGTTGCCTAACATTTTTATCTGAGGTAATATCCTTCCAACTGCTAAAAAGCAAGTATTACAATCTTTAAAAAATATTGAAAAAGTATATTTTCCAGATGATATCTTTGACTCGATTTTTCAATAAGTATTTTTACGAGAGAAACTGAGTCCAGTACATTGTCTCTACCTATGATACTTGGGAATGTTTTGCCAAATTTCAATGCTACAAAATTAAAGCCTTCTTGATTTTATGCTGATAAAGATAATAAATTTATCCAGTTAAAAACTAGAGCTCCACCAAAGGATTCTTTCCACAAGTTGAGATATTCCAAAGCCCAAAAATAGAATATCAAAATTAAATCTTGCATACTATTTGTGCTATTGTCATTCCATTTGTTTAGTTCCTCCTTTTTTTTTCCCAAAGATAAATTTCCAGTCTTCCTTTTTGCAGTTTTCATCTAGGAGCTCCAATGGTTTCCAATGGAAAAACCACTGCATTTTGAATGAAATGCAACCACATTTGAGAGGGCTAATTTACATAAAAGTTCAATATTAATGAAGATACTTAGGTTGATTTACAAAGGAGTTTTTCAAAAGTGCCAGCATTTCTACAATCTGATTGATGATAGGAAGCAGAGAAAAGTCATATTACCATGTTAAAGTATTTTTAGTTTTCAATGTCAGCTTTATTACAAATATTTTATAGTTCACTTATTCTGTATCTTTATTAAAATACTTAAAAGTATTTACAACTTTCATTTCAATTGGTAGAATATTACTCCTTATTTGGATGCATTTAGGAATTTTGTGTTCACTATGATCTATTCTGAATATCTTTTTGTTTTATTGGTTTCTTAATTTAGTGAAAAACACTGTTCTTACCATCATGCTTTGCTCTACCAAAATTAGCAACTATTTTATCCTACCAAAAGTAAAAACTTTGTCTTCAAAGTTTAACTTTTTAATTGATTTGTAATACCATTGATACTAATGTCAGATGTTTTATCTTCAACAGAATTAGCACTCCAAGCTTTACTTTAATCGCATAAATTGAATGGAAAAAAATGAACGATTCTTGGAATTAACCAATTTTCTACTTGAAGCATCCGGGGTCATTTAACTTCATAAGAAATTCCTCTTCTGTTCATGGTACAAGCATATTTATAACAATTACATTAGCTTTTTTATACATGCACAAGAAAATTTGGAACTGAAAATTAGTAAAATTAATTTAGAATGGGTATTTGATCTCATTGAAAAGTGATATGTCACGTTCCTTTGATCTTCTGCAGGTAGTCTTAAATAACTATAAAATTTTGTAGTAGATGCTGATGCCTCTTCAGCGGATTTCTATTTCCACGTAGTCAGTAATACTTTTGTGATCCCCATGGTTGATGACAAATGTTTCTTCTAAAGTTACACATTTATCATTTCTGCCTGAGTAATGAAAATCCAGTTCTTTTTATTTTTTAATTTTTTTTAAAGATTTTTATTTATTATTTATGAGAGAGAGAGAGAGCAAGAGAGCACAAGCAGGGGGAGCAGCAGAGGCAGAGGGAGAGGGAGAAGCAGGCTTCCCGCTGAGCAGGGAGCCCGATGCGGGGCTCGATCCCAGGACCCTGGGATCATGACCTGAGCTGAAGGCAGATGCTTAACCACTGAGTCACCCAGGTGCTCCGAAAATCTAGTTCTTAATTACACTTAATATTCTTCCTTTTTTATATACAAAATGGTTTAGTATAAAATAAGACATTACTATATGATAAAATAAATAAATGGTAGTAGATTCACAGTATTCAACAAATGACAAAACTACGTAGCAAGGGTGTTCAAGACTTGGGAGACTACTCTGCCTCTTTTTCCTGTACATGTTTCATATAAACCTCAATGATAATTTTCTCCGTTTCCCACTGACCTCCCTGTCAGCTGGTGGCACCGTGTGTGTGTGTATATATGAGTTCCTCTTGGGTGCACACCTAAGAGTTGAAGTGCTGGGTCATAGGCTGCATGAATTTTCAAAGTAAGGAGATAAATCCATTCTCAGCAGCGATATGTACGACATAGTGTCAATCCCTACCCTTGACAAATCTTGACATCATTTCAGTTTGCAAGAGATTGAGATGATCTCTTCTGGGCTTGGTGTTTGCTTGAAAGGAAGATTTTAAATTATTTTAAATCTTTAATTCCTATAATATTAGCAAGACAATTCAAGCTTACAATACTGTTCTCAAGTCAATTCTGGGTTTTTTTTCCCCTAGGAATTTTTCCATTTTTGCCTAATTCGTTACAATGTGTATACCTCACACTCATTATCTTTCTCATCTCTGCTTTATCTGGGTTAGGTTCCTCTTTTTCATTTATCATTTTTATTTTGGGGCCTCCTCTCTCTTTCTTGAATCTTGCTGGAAGTAGGTCTACTTTGTAATGTTTTTTCTCCCCGAAGGATCAATTTTTGTCTTTGTTGTTCTGTGTTTTCTCTCATTGATTTACACTCTATTTTTATTCTGCTTTCTTTAGGTTTAATCTATTTTTTTTTCAAATGTCTAATTAATTTGCGGCTTTTCTTTTTCTGAGAGAAGTAATTTTTTTTGAGAGAGCACGCATGTGCACGTGTGCTTGAAAGTGGGGCTGAGGGAGGGGCAGAGGAAGAGGAGAAAGAGAATCTCAAGCGGACTCCGCCTTGAGCACAGAGCCAGACTTGGGGCTCCACCTCACAATCCTGAGATCATAACCTGAGTCAAAATCAAGAGTCGGGCACTTAAACTGACTGAGCCACCCAGGTGCCCCTCTAAGAGAAGTATTTAAGGCTATAAGATTTCCTTTATGGCACAACTTTTGCTATATTCCTTAAGTTTTGACATGCAGTATTTTTATAATTTATTTTTAGACATGCTTTTCATTATGACTTATTTACCAGTGTGTTTTTAAAATTTCTGAAAATATGGATGTCATTCATCATGAACAATCGGACATTTTACCCTACTTACAAGCCAACAAGGTAACCTACCTTCGTTCCATGAATGATGATAGAAGATTTGACGCCTGGGTCAGAGACAAAGGAGGTTGTTACACACAGCATGATCAGTTGCCAGCATATCAGCTCTCATAGGCGGGGTCCCCAAGGCCCAACTGCTCCAGGGTGATGCAGAAGGAGCCAGGTGGTACCTGGATTTGCAGCGAGCTGTGTTGCAGGAGAGGAACTCCCAAGTTTAAGGAACACAAATCTTTTACACTGTAGAGGAAGCATACCTGCCCTTTGCTCCGAAGGAAGACTCTGTCTCCGTCTACCAAGCCTGTTTGCTATACCATCCTCGAAAAGACAGCCCAGCAAAAAGCGAGTCAGTGCCTCTGCTTGCAAGACTTGCAGAAATGAGACCCATGGGAAACTGACTCCCAGTAGTGAATAGATTTGTTAATTACATGTTTTGCAGTCTTTCTAATTCAATTGACTTGGAGTCAGAGAAAATAGTCTTCAAGATACCTATGCTTTGAAAACTGTTAAAGTTTATTTGGTGACCCAGTACATAATCCAATTTTTTTAACTGCCTTATTCACAAAATATGTTGTTAAGGGGAACACATATTCCCAAGCTTTTGAATGTAAAATTCTCTACAGGCCTATTAGTTCAAAATTCTTCATTGTGTTGTTCAGATCTTCAATCCCCTTCCTGAATTTTGTCTCCCTAATCTATGGATAATTGAAAGAGCTGTATTTAAATGTATTTAAATGTCCCACCATAATGGTATCAATTTCTCCTTTTTGTTCTTGTAATTCTATCAGTTTTAACCCTACATATTTTGAGGTTATTTTCTTAGATTCATCCGTCATTAGAATTTCGATATCTTCTTAGCAAAATGAATCTTTATCATTGTGTACTGACCCTTTATCACTGTCCCTGACCCTAAGAGTGCTTTGTTTTTTTTTTTAATTTATTTTGTCTGATACTAACATAGATATTAGGTTTCTCCCCTCCCCCCGCTTTTTTTTTTTAGGTTTCTTTTGGTTAGTATTTGCCTGAGATGACTACTTCCGTCCATTTACTTTCAACCTCTGCATGTCTTTGATGCTTTCCATGTGGCTCTCGTAAAGATATTTTGTATTGTTTTTATTAATCTGATTTTTAAAACAATTGTTCTTTGTGTTGTAATATTTCTTTCTGCTTAAGATGGAATCTTTTGAAATGATCTTTTTCTGTGAAATAGTCCTGCTCTTCAGATACCTTGATGTACCGGCCTGTGGACTCCTATTTCTCGCAATATGGGCTACTTTTTCCAGCAATGGCTATGGGGAAAGGGTCAGAGGCCAGACCTCACTCTGTTCACTCGAATAAGTTCAGAGATTCACTACGGGGCGGGGGGAATAAGCCCCCTAGAGTGGGGAACTTCTCATTGAATCACTCCCCACTCCACCACGCTATTTCTTCACGATGAAGCTCTACCCTCCATAACTCCGTCCCCTGCAACTGTGCAACATTTGGAGAAGGCACCTGCCCCACAGGCTGGGGGTGCAGCGGGAAGGTGAGGGTTGGAGATCAGTCCGTCTGCACCTATCTTTCTCCCATCCTCAGCGCTGTCGGCTCACTGCCCTGATTTAACTGCTGAGAACCCCCATACTGGGGGTCTGAACCTCTGAACGGTTACACTCTCCTCCAGACCTTGATATTCTCTCTCGGAGAGCAATCTTGGCCGAGGGAGCCAGGTGTCCTAGTTCAGCAGCTCGGTTGATACTGAAGCTAGAACCTGGAGTTATTTTGTCAGAATAATCTGACATATAAAATCATTGTTATTTATTCATGGTCTCTCTGCTGTTGAGAGCGTTTGAAATATTCAAACTGCTGTAAGGTATTTAAAGTGTTCAAAAGAATCAGTTACACCAAATTTTTTATGGAGACGAACCATTTGGGAAAACTTAATTAGGTCAGCATTTAATCTCAACTTGTTTAAGAAAAAATGACTTTCCCACTTTTTTTTTCACTAGACATGTATGTTTGATGAACTGAACATTAAGGCCAAGTGCAGGTGGGGATGATTTTCTACGTACAAAAGTTTCTCAGGCTTTAAAGACTCCATTAACAAATGGAAGTACATTTAGTTGTATAAATATTGTAAAAGGTTAGAGGAGCTCAGTGACCCAAAATGCAAATTGAGGCAACAATAAGAGACCATCATTTATTAATCAAATTAGAAAAAGGAAGCTTGGTCAGGATTCTTAGTTTTGGGAAGTGTGCAATGGATGAATGCTTGAAAGGAATCTTACATCAGGGAAGGAAAATACATTGGTGCAAAACTTCAGGAAATGATATGAAATAAGTATTCAGAGTGAAACATGTTGATGATGCAATTTTGTTTCTGAGAATGTACCCTGAAGAAATAGTTCTAAATATACATTATAACAGAGATACTACTTAAAAAATGTGTCATTGTAGTTTTACTTTTTGTATAGGTGTATCTGACTTTTTAAGCTGGTCTGGTGTGTTTTTCTATGTGTAGGGAAGGGGATGGGGAGCTGAAGCTGTTACAGCAGAAATGCAGAGATTAAAACAAAACAAAACAAAACACCCAATCCTTAAGTTTTGACTCCTCAGATAGAATTTTTGAGTCGAGAAAAATGTTCAGTTCGGTCATCATCAGGCCAACTAAAGCAAAAATCACATCATTCAAATACAAGAAAAGCACATCGATATATATTTTTGAGAGAAAAAGATTTCAACCTTCTTACAGTTCCCATTAGCGTATTATTTGGGTCAGGGTTCAGTCATACAGCGCACGCTGCGCTTGAACCAGTTTGAGCAGGAAGCACTTACAGAACTGTTGAAAGGATTCTCGTGTGAGCTTTCACCAACAACTTCCACAGACTCACCACAGAACCTGGCCATCTAGACAGATACTACCTCTTACGTGGCTCCAGAATTATGGGGTTATTGCCGCAGTCAGGATCAGGACAGTGCTCCCATGAGCTCCAGAGCGCATCATTCCTGCCATGATCCACACAGACAAAACGAAGGCCCTGCATCCTGTCTCGCAACATCATGACTGGATCCTGAGGCTGTTAAAGCGGCCGCAGGAAACCACATGCCTACACAACCACGCCTGCCCCCAAACATGGTACACACAGAAGTCTCAGCCTCTGTCTTGCTTCCACTTTCTTTTTATTTTTTTTACGATTTATTTATTTACTTTAGAGACTGCGAGGGGAGGGGCAGAGGCAGAGGGAGAGAGAATCTCAAGCAGACTCTGCACTGAGCGGGGAGCCCAATTCAGGGCTCAATCTCACAATCCCGAGATCATGACCTGAGCCGAAAGCAAGAGCCCGATGCCTAACCGACCGTGCCACCCAGGTGCCCCTCGCTTCCACTTCCTAAGTTTTGGATGGATGTATCTGATGGTCTGATTTGAACTCACACCCAGAATTCTAATTGCAAGGAAGCCTGGGAAATATAGTTCTTGCTTTCCAGCCACTGCAGAACAGAAGGAGGGCCGAATGAGTCTTGAATGCCAAGCCACTATACTATCACACATAATGAAATCTGGACCCAGCGGATTGTATGATATTGATAATGAGAAGATATACCATAGTGGACATTGTCCTGTTTCCCCTAGATCTCCTGTGATCCTTTTAATTGTTTCCATACACTCCTCAGTCAGCTTTGATGTGTTTAGCTTTCAGCCTCCTTCCTACCTGTCAGTGGGAGGCCTGACGTTGGACTCTTGAAGTCAGCTCTGCCCACAGGTGCAGAGGCCTGGAGCTGCTCGGGAGTTTATGTACCTCTGGGCTGGCCTGTTATGGACTGAATGTGTGTGTCGTTCCCCATACCCCAAATTCATTTGTTGAAATCCTAACCCGTGAGGTGATGGTATTAGGAGGTGGGATGTCTGGGAGGTGATGGGGTCATGAGGGTGGGGACCCTCATGATGGGATTACCGCCCTTATAAAAAAGACCCTGGTGAGTGTTCTTGTCCTTTCTGCCATGTGAGGACAGAGAGAGAACATGGCCTCCTGTGAACCAGGAAGTGGGCCCTCGCCAGACACCACGTCTGCTGGCGCCTTCATCTGGGACTTCCCAGCCTCCAGAACTGTGAGAAACAAATGTTCATTGTGTAAACCACCTGGTCTAGCAGCCTGAATGGAATAAGACACAACCCTCAGCCAACAGCAGCTGAAGAACGCACTAGTATGAAAGCCTAGGCCTCTTGTCTCTAATTGGGACCCACTCCCAGGCACAACACTGCAGAGCTGTCCCTCGGGATCAGGCTGCAGCTGTCTTCCTAAGGACTATGTCTGCAACTGCAACCTTGCTTGCCTTCTCCTGCTTCTTTATCCTGATGTTTTCTTTTTTTCACCCCTTTATCACAAGAGCACTTCCTTCATAAATCAAATGCACAGGGATCCTTGCCGTGGGGTATGTTTCTCAGGAACCCAACTCGCAAATGGCCCATCTGTCATTCAGGATCAGAGGAAGGGTAGCAGAGATGGATAGAGAAGGAGCAGATGGTCAGTTATGCATCCTGATCTCTCTTCTCTAACCTTGGAGTTTAGGATAGGAAGCTTGGATAGATTCTGCAGAGTAGAGCTCTTAGCATCCATTGCAACCACCTTCCAGCTTACTTCCCTGTACAATCAAAGCTGGAAGTTTAAAAACGACAATTCTCGATTTCCCAGCCTCTAGAGTTCTGCATGTGACCCAGTTTCTTGAGCTCCTTAGCACTGAACCTGGAGGCAGCAACGTGAGTTAACGGTTGCACGTGGGAAGAGTTGATTATCTGGAAAGTACCAGAGCTGAGGCATTTGATGTTCAGCTGTGGTGGAGTTTCTGGCACCCAGGGTCAAAGACCTCTGTGGTGGGTCTGTGATAGGATTGTGTGTTTTATTTTCCCAGGCTGTATTAATTCTTCATACTTTGATCCTGAGAGTAAAGCATCTAGGTTCATCCTTTGGTCCTTTTAGAATGTCTATCTAACATATTTTGGGGCGACTGGGTGGCTCAGTTAAGCATCTGTCTTCAGCTCAGGTCATGATCCCAGGGTCCTGAGATTGAGCCCTGTGTCGGGCTCCAAGCTTGGCAGGGAGTCTGCTTCTCCCTCTCCCTCTGCCCCTCCCCCTGCTTGTGTGTGCTCTCTCTTTCAAATAAATAAATCTTTAAAAAAAAGAAGGTCTACCTAACATATTTTAATACACATTTTGTGCTAAATTCGTCCATGAATCCTTTTGTGTGCAACTATGAATCCTGGCAGACACAGGATGTATTTAAGAGAGGTTGAAGATAAAGCTGACAGGGGGTCATTTTCCCACTTGCCCCAGGAACAAGGGACAATGGAGTGATCAGAAAGAGAGAACTAGAGCTAGTACTCCAAAGCTGCCCTTGGTTCTTAAATGGTACCGGGAAATTTCTGCAGGTCCCCAGTGGGTTGCCTGGAGTCTAACTGGGTAGTACATGAGTGGGTTGCTATGGCTCTCGTGTCTACAATTGAATAATCACAGTGTGTCATAGGTTATGAAAATGGCCACAAAATACTCCCTCCCCATTATCATGCCCTTTGGTAGTGTGTTCTTACACTTGCTTTAGCCAGTGGGATGTGTGCAAACATTATGTAAACGTTAGCTGGAAAGCAATTGCTCAGTGGAGTTTGCCCTCTTCCTGCTTTTGGAACTCGGCTGCCATACAAAACGGTCCAGACTAGCCTGCTGGATCACAAGGGATCTGTGGACTAGTCACCCCCAACAGCCTCTGCCTACCACCAGACATGAAAATGGGGCCCTCTGAGGCCACCCGGCCCCTGGCTGACCTGGCAGCTGACCACAAATGCACGAATGAGCTCAGCTGAAATCCCTTGAGCCCAAAGAACCGCCCAGCAGAGCCGAGAGCTAAATGGTTGGTTTAAACCACTCTATTTTAGGGGGGGGGTTATTATGCAGCAAAAGCTGACACATATCAAGACTTCAGAGGTGTCTCAGGCACCACTGGGAAGTCAGATTGAGCAAAGTTGTCAGGAAGACAGGCTCCCAATCCTGGCAGCAGATGCTAGTAGGACATAACAGGGATGGGCTCTGATCAGTACCATCCTATGGCCTCCATCTCTTTCCCCAGGGCCAGGAAGTAGAGGAAGCCCTATAGCTTCCCTAGGAGCAACAGTAGATGTAAAGGCTCATCCAAATAAAACTCAGCCTAACTCATTAGACTTAATGGAATTTACCAGGTTGGACTAAAACTTAATTTTTACTCTATCTTGTGAGGTGAGGACGAATATACCAGTTAAACAAAATGAAGGAGTCAGTGTAAGGTGACCCTGCATAGGCAAGACAATTTTTAAATAAATTATTAATTTCAGTGTAATTTATGATCACAAAAATTAATGTGTCAACTAAACATTAATTTAAAAATGAAGAATGTTTAAGCAGTCCATGGTACTGCATTTGATGAATTATTTTGCAAAACGACCCAGAATGTCATTTGTGAAGATTATGTAATAGTGTAGAAAAATATTGCTCTGTAATATTAAACACAAAATCATGACATAATATTATATATCCGGTAAGACTTATAGTTATGTTTTCATAAAATGAGTCACCTTTGCAAGGAGAGTAGGCTGGAAGAAAGGACATAATATTCAAGGTGACTGTATGTAATGGGTAATGGGACAAGATGTGAGTTTTGTCCCGTATTTTCCAAATTATCTTTGATAACAAGGAGTTATGTTTGTGATGTCTATTCTGAAAAATTTACACTGTACTATGATTTTAAAAGTCTCTTCTAGATACAAGATTCAATGATTCTAAGAACTCAAAGCCATTCACTAACAAATGGCTTAATGACATGATGCCTTGTGGAATAATTTAATTACTTTTGTTGATTATAGCCAGTATCTAATAAATATGAGTGGTTTCTTTACAGTCAAATAACAATTTATTGTTGGCTAGAAGAATCTGCATTCTTACCATTACTTACTACTGCCCTTCCATTTCTTAGTCATAATTAGCTATTAATTAATTAATAATTAATTCCTGCCTGGTATTGTGGGATATAAACGAAGACGACAAAATGTCAAGACAAAATGATATGCATGTCTGGAGGGGAGAGAAAGTATCTTCTAGAAACCCAAGGAAGAGAAAAGAAGCTTCAGGTTTCCAAGAAGCAAAGATTTACATTCAGCTGGTTGTTTTGTAGGCTTTGTGGCAGTTTTTTGGGGGCAAGAGGATTCTGAAAAACAATGTGGTACTGTAGGCCTGGACTTGTTCATTTCGATGTTTAAGAACCATAACATTTTTCTTGTTATTTATGAAACTTTAGGAAGACTCTCAAGGGAAATGGGGTAATGGAAGAAGCCAGGTCTTTTCCCTTATCTCACTAAGGATGGAAGATCTCTTAGACATAAAGAGCTAAAAAGTTAGGCGTAGCAATATAGAAAAGCTCATAGGAGAGGAACGTACGTGTGTGAGTGTGTGAAAGAATAGGATCATTTATTCTCAAGTTCACAGCTGCTCAGATTGTGGCCCACACACCTCTGCTGGTCTGCAAATGATTTTTAGTCCCAAACAGTTTTTCCTCGTTCATGCACAGGCACTTGAGGCAGGCTTGCCTTGACTGGTTTATTTGTTCTCGATGGTGCTTGAAAGTCAATGTGATCTCCTAAGCTCAAGTATATGCTTGTTAATTCAGGGGCTCTCTCTTACCAATCTCAGTTATTCCCCCCAAACTCCTGGAGTAATGTGCCAACACGTCGTGGCCTTCTGTGACCTCTACTTTGTGTGTGTTGTCTTCTGTTAGAGGTGCAGGTAGCCCAGGGTTTTCTAGACTTTGTTTTTTCTTTCTCATCTAGATTGTCACGACAGCTGCTTTTTCTCCTAATGACCCCAGAGTCCTTCTGGTGGAGGGGAAAGTTCAAACAACCGCCCTCATACTGTACTCAGGATCACCGCTGCCTCTCTGGGACTAAGGCTTCTGGTATCGGTTTCGGATCTTTATGATCGATATTAGGTTTCTACAGTCCCCAGCTGCTGCAACATTCATGAATCATCTTCCACAGCTGTGCTACTGTGGCACATTCACTGCGCTTCTTTCTATTCTCAAAATGAGGTGTTTTCCAGGAGCATTGCAGGTTCTTATGCAAATGGACTTCTGACCACCTGTTCCAACAATGAGCCAGACATGGCCAGCCAGGTTTGTATCCCTGTTTGTTTGTTTTTAAGATTTTTCTTTTCACTACATTCTTTATTTATTAGAGAGAGGGAGAGGGAGAAAGAGAACATGACGGGGGGAGGGGCAGAGGCAGAGGGAGAAGCAGACTCCCCGCTGAGGAGGGAGCCCAAAGTGGGGCTCAATCCCAGGACCCTGGGATCATGACCTGAGCCGAAGGCAGACACTTAACCGACTGAGCCACCCAGGCGCCCTCCCTGATTTTTATCTGGTGCTAGGAATGTCGCTCCTCGCAGGACAATGACCCTGCCAGATGTGTAGCACTTTACACCTTACAAAGCGATGTCCGATCAGTGAGCTCACCTCGTTTCTAAAACCTGTGAGGTAGGTATTAGCATCACTTTTGTAAGAATTTGTGGTTTCCTCTCTCAAGGCTCTGGAGCCAGTCATAGAAAGAGAGGACGAGTTAGATGAGAGGGAGAGATGTGGGTGTTGTGGGGGCGGTGGGGGAGGGACAGACCTTCTGAGGAGCAGAATCTGACAGAGGTTGAAGAAATGCGAATGACAGTAGACGCAGAGAGTGCTATACATGGGAGACGTTTGGGAAAGCGAGGCAGGAACGGTCTCCGTCATCCAGGTGGACTTCTCTTCCGTTCCTATGTCCTTTCTGTCAGTCAGTTTCCCCCAGAGCGCTGCCCTGGGAAGCAGAGGTGCCCGGGGTACAAAGATGATCATTTCACTTTTAAAACTGGTGAAAGGGGGCACCTGGGTGACTCAGTTGGTTAGGTGACTGCCTTCGGCTCAGGTCATGATCCTGGGCTCTCACGATCGAGTCCCGCATCAGGCTCCCTGCTCAGCAGGGAGTCTGCTGCTCCCTCTGACCCTCCCCCCTCTCATGTGCTCTCTCTCTCTCTCAAATAAATAAATAAATAAAATCTTTAAAAAAAAACTGGTGAAGGGAAGGACTGTTAAACACCGCACGTTACTCCAATGCAGGGAAAGGGAAAAAAAATTTTTTTTAAAGATTTTATTTATTTGAGAGAGAGAATGAGAGAGAGAGAGCACATCAGAGGGGATAGGGTCAGAGGGAGAAGCAGACTCCCTGCCGAGCAGGGAACCCGATGCGGGACTCGATCCCAGGACTCCAGGATCATGACCTGAGCCGAAGGCAGACGCTTAACCAACTGAGCCACCCAGGCGCCCAAGGAAAGGGAAATTTTTGTGGCGCCAGAGAAAAAGAACTGAGAGATTGTGAAACAAGAGTGGACAGAAGCAAAGAGTAATTAAAACTGGTAGCTTTTATTAAATGGCTCAGAGAGGTCAACTGATCGGTTGCATATCATACAGCTACTAAGAGCTGAAGCCAAAATGTGAACCAAGGTGTGTTTGGTACCAAACCTGAACTTCATCCCACCATATAACACTCTGCCTCACCTGATAGGTAGGACAGGGTAATATTTAGAGACAGGACCAAGAGATCTAAGGCATTTTACCCATACCTCCTCGTAGAAGGGCTCGCATTCCCAAACACACAGACAACAGAATCAGGGTCTTGTCTTTTGAGTGGAAAAACAAAATCAGGTTTGTGGCTTAAGACAAAAGATTCAGAAGATTATATATTATCAGTAATAGCTTTTGTGGACTCATGAAGAGGGGGACAAAACTGAAAGACAGGAAAGAGCTTGAACATGAGGGCAGTTTCTGAAAAGAAGCCCTTTCCCTGACCTTCCCTGCCCAAGTTAGGCCAAGCCCTTGTGGGAAGGGGAGACTTGAACCCTACTAAACCACTAAAGGATGTCTTAGGTTCAGGCTGACAATCACATTCAAAAGATACCACTGGCTTCACACAGCCCCGAGTGTACTGAGTTTTAACCAAGGGTGCAGGGCAGGAAAATCAGCATACATAATGACAGCAACACAAAGGCCTTACAACTCCAGGTACAGCTTCCAATGTCTTTAATTACTCACAAGGTCACAAGAGACGAGGCTGAGTGTACATGGACTATGTCAGATCAGGGAATGCTCTGGGGTCTCGTTAGCATTTATATTTTCATAGCATTATAAACCTTTCAGGAGTACATGACTAGATTCCATTCTGCAGTGCTCCTTAATCTCATCAATCACAGATTACGCAAGTAAATAATGAACAATCTCAATAACCAAATAACCATGTATAGCCTGCCCACGTAACAGGGCTCAGTACATAGCAATCTCAATAGAACCGTTGTTCACCTTGGGTCTGGTATACTTCTGCACATTCTGTGAGTTAATGTTGCAAGAGGCTAGGCCATGGGTCAAGTATTCAGGGGTCCCTGAGATGGGGAAACTTTTATAATTCACCTTTTGATGATAAATAGGCAGACGTGCCTGACACATCTCTATAGCATTCAAGTATCACCCCACAGGACCTACTAGTGGCCAAGAAGTCTTGACAGAGAATCAACCCACTTGAAAAGGCCTTGCCATTGGTGAAAGGAGATGTAGTAGTGACCTATGTCAACCGATGACCAAAGAGCACAATGGAATGAAGAGGGGAATTAGAAGATGCCAGAATGGATAAATGATGATCATGCATAAAGGTTGTTCCCCACCCTTCATGCTTAGAGTTATGAAAGCCTGTTGCCTAATCTATAAATGTAGCCCCAAGGGGAAACTTGAGGTATCTAAGAATTAGTTTTGGCCATCTGGCTGGTGAGCTGTGATAGACGGAAACTATTGGCCTTAATTATGTACCCTCCATCTGTCCATGACCTTTGCCATATAATTTGTAGGATCTCACACAGAAGGCTGAGAGTGTACCTCCTCACACTCTGACTTGGGGCCTGGAAATATGACTTGCTTGGCTAATGGTATATGGATAAAAATGATAGTGAGTTTCAAACCTAGGTCTTGAGAGGCCTGAATGTTTTCATGTGCCCTCTTGAGCCTCTACCAACACCATGAAAAGAGCTTCCTCAAGGGACTGGCTGCTCCTTCTATCTGAACTCCAAAATGCACACATGTGGGGTAGAGCCACCCAGCCGTGCTCAGTCAGACTTACAGTTTCGAGGAAAGCCATCCAGCCAAACCCTGTATAGATGAGCCTATAAAACATGCATATTATTGTATTTCACTGAGATTTTCAGTTTAATTCTTATGCTGGATTATTTGTACAATAACTGACTGATATAGGTGCATGGAAAACCACATTCAGTTTCAGAAGAATAAGGTTAAAGTTTTAGCACATACGATTTTTTGTGGACTGAGATTTACACCTGGCATTTCAAAGTCTTAGGGAAGTAAAAGGAAGTATGGCACATGAAAAAATGTTTAACATTATTAGCCATTAGGGAAATGCAAAGGGATATCACTACATATCTTTCAGAATGGCTAAAATAAAAAATAGTGGCAATACCAAATGCTGGTGAAGATGCAGAGAAACTGGATCGTTCAAAATTAATGATAGAAATGTAAAATGATACAGCCACTCTGGGAAACACTTGGACAGTTTCTTTGATAACTAAAACTAAACCTACCATATGTATTAGTTGGCTTGGGCTTCCATAACAAAATATCCCAGCCTGGGTGACTTAAACAACAGAAACTTATTTTTTTCATAGTTCTGGAGCCCAGAAGTCCAAGATCAAGGTTCTGGCAAATTTGGTTTCTGGTAACAGCCCTCTTCCTGGCTTACTGACGGCCACCTTCTCAACATTTCCTCCCATGGCTTTTTCTCAGTATAGCTCACTCTCTGGGGTCTTCTTATAAGGATATTAATCTTCCAGTTATTGGGGCCCCACCCTTAGGACCTCATTTAACCTTAACTACTTCCTTACTCCAAATACAGCCACACTGGGAGTTAGGGCTTCAACAGAGGAATATTGAGGGGGGGGGGGCAAATATTTGGTCCATAACACCATACAATCTAACAATTCATTCCCCAGATATGAAAACATACTCACACAAAAACCTGCACACAAAGGTTTATAGTAGCCTTATTTGTAATAGACAAAAACTAGACACAACCCAGATGTCCTTCAATGGATGAATGTAAACAAACTCGAACAATGGAATACTGCTGACTGATAAACAGGAGCGAACTACTGAGGCACACATGACTTGTACGAACCTCGAAGGAACTATGCGGAGTGAAAAGAACCAAGTGCAACGTGTTAAATATTCTATGATTATGTCATATTATGTTGTCAAAGTAACAAAATTGTGGAAACTGAGAACAGAAGGGTGGTTTCCAGGGATCAAGAATGGGGAGGGCAAGAGAGTAGGCATGGCTAGAAAGGGGGTAGCTGGAAGGAGCCTTTTGGTGATGGGAAAGGTCTGTATTTTGATTATGGTGATGGATACACAGTTCTAAACATATGATAAAACTGCACAGAAGTATACACAGACACAAGCATACACACGCTACGCATAAAAGAATGCACGTAAACCTGATGAAATCTGAATAAACTGTGCATTGTATCAGCGTCAACTTCCTGGTTTTGATATCGTACCAGAGTTATACCATGTTATTATTGGGATGAAGGGTACACAGAAGTCCCCTGTGCATTTCTGGCAATTTCCTAGGAATCTATAATTATTTCAGAATAACAACTTAAAAGAGTTGAACAAATTATGACTAAGGAGAAAATATCAAGTGAAACAAGTTGTATAAAATGGTAAGGATACGAGGGCCTGGGTGGCACAGTCGGATGGGTGTCTGACTCTTGGTTTCAGCTTAGGTCATGATTTCGGGGCCGTGGGATCGAGCCCTGCATCAGGCTCCACGCTCAGCATGGAGTCTGCTTGAGATTCTTTCTCCCTCTCCCTCTGCCCCTCCCGCTCGTGCTCTCTCTCTAAAATAAATAAATAAATGTTTAAAAACATGGTAAGGACAGCACAAGTACAATCAACTATAAAAATAAAATATGTATTTGGAAACAAGAGTAGAAGGACATGTGCAAAAAGGTAATAATGGTTGTGCTGTGGCAGTAGGATTATGTGGGTTTACCTTTTCTTTCTCTATTTTCAAAAGTTTTGGTGTAAAATTTATAAAATAATTCCAAAAAATAAAACATATGGTATATTCCCCGAAAGACAGAAATAAGAGCAACACTGATTTTCAGATAATCAGAGCATCTCAGAATTGAGAGGGACACAGCAGATGTCTCGTTCAACCCCCACCTCAATGAGTGGGTCAAATGATAATAAACCCATTTCTTTGGTTGCCCAGGCTTTTTTCAAATTGGATATTATTATTACAAAATTATTATTTTAATCGAATCAAAATATACCTTTCTGTTACCTCTAGCTTTTGTAGATGTTCAAACATAAATCACTTTTGAGTTTGTTAAATCTGTTCCTTTTCTTGATTATGGTCATGATTCCTTGGTACTGTGTTAAAACTGATTAAATTGTATATTTTAAATATGCACAATTTATAAAATGACTATTGTACCTCAATAAACCCAGTTTTAAGAAAAGAAATATGGGGGGAACCTAGAAAGTATAAAAAAAGTCCTCTTTTATTAAGTTAATTTTGTTTAAATTTTATTTTTTTAGTTGTTTTTTTTTAAATTTTATTACGTTATGTTGGTCTCCATACAATACATCATTAGTTTTTGATGTGGTGATCCACGATCCATTGTTTTCATATAACACCCAGTGCTCCATGCAGTACGTGCCCCCCTTAATACCCATCACCGGGCTAACCCATCCCCCCACCCCCCTCCCCTCTAAAACCCTCAGTTTGTTTCTCGGAGTCCACAGTCTCTCGTGGTTCATCTCCCCCTCCGACATGCCCCTGTTCATTTTTCCCTTCCTTCTAATGGCCTCCATGCTATCCCTTATGTTCCACAAATAAGTGAAACCATAGGATAACTGACTTTCTCTGCTTGACTTAGTTCACTTAGCATAATCTCTTCCAGTCCCATCCATGTTGATGTAAAAGTTGGGTATTCGTCCTTTCTGATGCCTGAGTAATATTCCATTGTATATATGGACCACATCTTCTTTATCCATTCGTCTGTTGAAGGGCATCTCGGCTCTTTCCACAGTTTGGCTATTGTGGACATTGCTGCTGTGAACATTGGGGTGCATGTGGCCCTTCTTTTCACTACATCTGTGTCTTTGGGGTAAATACCCAGGAGTGCAATGGCTGGGTCATAGGGTAGCTCTATTTTTAAATTTTGGAGGCACCTCCACACTGTTTTCCAAAGTGGCTGTACCAACTTGCATTCCCACCAACAGTGTAAGAGGGCTCCCCTTTCTCCACAACCTCTCCAACATTTGTTGTTTCTTTCCCTGTCCACTTTTGCCATTCTAACTGGGGTAAGGTGGTATCTCAATGTGGTTTTGACTTGAATTTCCCTGATGGCTAATGATGATGAACATTTTTTCATGTGTCTGTTAGCCATTTGTATGTCTTCTTCAGAGAAGTGTCTGTTCATATCTTCTGCCCACTTTTTGACTTGATTGTTTTTTGGGTGTTGAGTTTGAGAAGTTCTTTATAGATCTTGGATACCAGCCCTTTATCTGTAGTGTCATTTGCAAATATCTTCTCCCGTTCTGTGGGTTGCCTCTTTGTTTTGTTGACTGTTTCCTTTGCTGTGCAGAAGCTTTTTATCTCGATGAAGTCCCAAAAGTTCATTTTTGTTTTTGTTTCACTAACTTTTGGAGATGTATCTTGAAAGAAGTTGCTGTGGACGATGTCAAAGAGGTTACTGCCTATGTTCTCCTCTAGGATTTTGATGGATTCCTGTCTCACATTGAGGTCTTTCATCCACTTTGAGTTTATCTTTGTGTAGGGTGTTAGAGAATGGTCGAGTTTCATTCTTCTGCATGTGGCTGTCCAATTTTCCCAGCACCATTTATTGAAGAGACTGTCTTTTTTTCCACTGCATGTTTTTTCCTGCTTTGTCGAAGATTATTTGACCATAGAGTTGAGGGTCCATATCTGGGCTCTCTATTCTGTTCCATTGGTCTATATGTCTGTTTTTGTGCCAGTACCATGCTGTCTTGGTGATCACAGCTTTGTAATATAGCTTGAAATCGGGCAACGTGATGCCCATAGCTTTGTTTTTCTTTTTCAACATTTCCTTGGCCATTCAGAGTCTTTTCTGATTCCATACAAATTTTAGGATTGTTTGTTCCAGCACTTTGAAAAATGTCATTGGAATTTTGATTGGGATGGCATTGAAGGTATAGATTGCTCTGCGTAGCACAGACATTTTAACAATGTTTATTCTTCCGATCCATGAGCATGGGATATTTTTCCATCTTTTTGTGTCTTCAATTTCTTTCATGAGTGTTCTGTAGTTCCCAGAGTATAGATCCTTTACCTCTTTGGTTAGGTTTATTCCGAGGTATCTTATGGTTTTTGGTGCTATTGTAAATGGAATCATTTCTCTAATTTCTCTTTCTACAGTTGCATTGTCAGTGTATAAGAAATCAACTGATTTCTGTGCATTGATTTTGTATCCTTCCACATTACTGAATTGCTATAAGCATTCTAGTAATTTGGGGGTGGAGTCTTTTGGGTTTTCCACATAAAGGATCATGTCGTCTGCGAAAAGAGAGTTTGACTTCTTCTTTGCCAATTTGAATACCTTTTATTTCTTTTCGTTGTCTGATTGCTGTTGCTAGGACTTCTAGTACTATGTTCAACACTATTGACGAGAGTGGGCATCCTTGACGTGTTCCTGCTCTTAAGGGAAAGCCTCTCAGCTTTTCCCCATTGAGGAGGATATTCACTGTGGGTTTTTCATAGATGGATTTTATGAACTTGAGGAATGTTCCCTCTATCCCTATACTCTGAAGAGTTTTAATCAGGAAAGGATGTTGTATTTTGTGAAATGCTTTTTCTGCATCAATTGAGAGGACCATATGGTTCTTCTCCCTCCTCTTATTAACGTGTTCTATCACATTGATTGATTTGCGAATGTTGAACCACCTTGCATCCCGGGGATAAATCCCACTTGGTCATGGTGGATGATCCTTTTAATGTATTGTTGAGTCCTAGTAGCTAGGATTTTGTTGAGGATTTTGGAATCCATATTCATCAGGGATATCGGTCTGAAATTCTCCTTTTTGATGGGGTCTCTGCCTGGTTTGGGGATTACGGTAATGCTGGCCTCATAGAATGAGTTTGGAAGTTTTCCTTCTGTTTCTATTTTTTGAAACAGCTTCAGTAGAATAGGAATTATTTCTTCTTTGAGCGTTTGGTAGAATTCCCCAGGGAATCCATCAGGCCCTGGACTCTTGTTTTTTGGGAGGTTTTTGATCACTGCTTCAATCTCATTACTGGTTATTGGCCTATTCAGGTTGTCAATTTCTTCCTGTTTCTGTCTTGGCAGCTTATAGGTTTCCAGGAAGGCCTGCATTTCATCCAGATTGCTCAGTTTATTGGCATATAGTTGTTGATAATAATTTCTAATAATTGTTTCTATTTCCTTGGTGTTAGTCACGATCTCTCCCCCTTTCATTCATCATTTTATTAATTTGGGTCCTTTTTCTTTTCTTTTGGATAAGTCTGGCCAGTGGTTTATCGATCTTATTAATTCTTTCAAAGAACCAACTTCTAGTTTTGTTGATCTGATTTACTGTGTTTCTGGTTTCTAATTCATTGATTTCTGCTCTAATTTTAATTATTTCTCTTCTAATGCGTGGCTTAGGCATCATTTGTTGCTTTTTCTCTAGTTCTTTAAGGTGTAGGGTTAGTTGGTGAATTCGGGATTTTTCTATTTTTTTGAGTGAGGCTTAGATGGCTATGTATTTCCCCCTTAGGACCGCCTTTGCAGTGTCCCATAGGTTTTGGACCGATGTGTTTTCGTTCTCATTGATTTCCATGAATTGTTTAAGTTCTTCTTGATTTCCTGGTTGACCCAAACATTCTTGAGCAGAGTGGTCTTTAGCTTCCAAGTGTTTGAATTTCTGCCAAATTTTTTCTTGTGATTGAGTACCAGTTTTAAAGCATTGTGGTCTGAGAATATGCAGGGAATAATCTCAATCTTTTGGTATCGGTTGAGACCTGATTTGTGACCCAGGATGTGGTCTATTCTGGAGAAAGTTCCATGTGCGCTCAAGAAGAATGAGTATTCTGTTGTTTTAGGGTGGAATGTTCTGTAAATATCTATGAGGTCCATCTGGTCCAGTGTGTCATTCAAAGCTCTTGTTTCCTTGTTGATTTTCTGCTTAGACAATCTGTCCATTGCTGAGAGTGTAGTATTGAGGTCTCCTACAATTAACATATTGTTATCAATAGGACTCTTTATTTTGGTGAACAGTTGGCTTATGTAGATGGCTGCTCCCATGTTGAGGGCATAGATATTTACAATTGTTAGATCTTCTTGTTGGATAGACCCTTTAAGAATGATATAGTGTCCTTCTGTGTCTCTAATTACAGACTTTAGTTTAAAATTTAATTTGTCTGATGTAAGATTTGCTACCCCAGCTTTCTTTTGAGGTCCGCTGGCATGGAAGATGGATCTCCATCCCTTCACTTTCAGTCTGGATGTATCTTTAGGTTCAAAATGAGTCTCTTGTAGGCAGCCTATGGATGGGTCCTGTCTTTTTATCCAATCTGCAACCCTGTGCCGTTTTATGGGAGCATCGAGGCCATTCATGTTGAGAGTGATTATTGAAAGATATGAATTAATTGTCATCATGTTGCTTGTGAAGACGTTGTTTTTATAGATTGTCCCTGTAACTTTCTGTCGTATATGACTCTTGGGGTCTTTCTCCTTTTATAGAACCCCCCTTAATATTTCTTGCATGGCCGGCTTAGTGGTCACATATTCTTTCAGTTTCTGCTGGTCGTGGAAGCTCTGCATCTCTCCATCCATTCTAAATGACAGCCTTGCCAGATAAAGTATTCTTGGCTGCATGTTCTTCTCATTTAGTACCCTGAATATGTCTTGCCAGGCCATTCTGGCTTGCCAGGTCTCTGTGGATAGGTCTGACGTTATTCTGATGTTCCTCCCTGTGTACGTAAGGAATCTCTTCCCCCTAACTGCCCTTAAGATGGTTTCCTGGGTTCTAAGATGTGCAAGTTTTACTATTCCATGCCGGGGTGTTGGCCTGTTTTCCTTGATCTTGGGAGGGGTCCTCTCTGCCTCTAGGACGCGAATGTTTGTTTCATTCCCCAGATTAGGGAAGTTCTCAGCTACGATTTGCTCAAATACATCTTCTAGTCCTCTCTCTCTCTCCACTCCCTCCGGGATTCCAATTCTTCTGACATTGGAATGCTTCATGGTGTCACTTATTTCTCTGATTCTATTTTCATGGATTCTGAGTTGTTTTCCCTGGCCTCCTCTTTTCCCTTTTTATCTATTATACTGTCTTCCAGGTCGCTTATTCGTTCTTCTGCCTCACTTACCCTAGCTGTTAGATTGGATTGGATCTCATTGATAGCATTTTTAAGTTCTGCCAATTCAGCTTTCATTTCTGCCCTTAGAGACTCTATGTTGCCATTAATTGATTTCTCCATTCTAGCCATTGTCTTCACAATTGCTTAGCCTGAATTCCATCTCTGACATCTTGGTTATATCTGCATCCATTTGTAAATCTGCAGCATAAGTCATGATCTCTGAGATCCTATTTTGGGGGTTCCTCCTCCTAGTCATTCTGTTGATGGGTGTTTGAGGGAATGTATCGAGCCCAAATTATTGACCAGAACTCAAGCAAGATGCACCTGTTTTCTTGGGACCTTAGGGTTGCTGGCCTCTTGTTTTCCCAGCCTGTCTTCTGGGGGAGGGGCCTGCCACGCTGTTACTCAGGCAACCCTGTTTGGGCGGAGTTGCCCTGCCCCCCTGTGGCGGGGGATGAGCTCCGAGGGAATCAGTTTTTGGGGCTTTTGTTCTCTGGCAGCTTTCCCTGGCGGCTTTCCGCGTCGCTTCTGCGAGTCAGAGCAGAAGAGACCGTTTCCAACCCTCTGCCTCAGAGCAGAGAGATCGCAGTCCGTTCTTCAGTAAACTCTCCAGGCCACACCGTCTCCGTTTCTGTCTGTGCTGCTATAAACTGCAGTGGCCTGGATTGTGCGCCCCTCCGCAGCGCCCCCAGTCCTGCCTCCAGGTCGGGGCACGTCTCTGCCCTTTGTGGTTCTAAAACCGCCAGCCGCCCCCAGTTCACGCACGCGCGACCCCGCTGCTCCACGTTTCCGCCCCGGGGGCTGCCCTAAAGTCCTTTACCCGCTGCCACCAGTCTGCCAGTCTGTGCCCAGTCCCCAGCGTGCAAGGCTGTCGCTCACCGGTGGTGTAGGATCCCCACAGCCAGGCTCCCTCCCGCTACCGTTTATCCTCCGATAGATATCTGCCCGTGGAATCACGGCTCTCCGCTTCGTACCTCAAAACCAACCACCTGCGATATTCTGTTTGTAGAGATCCAGATCTTCTTACATCTCAGGCTGGTTGCGTGGGTGCTCAGAGTGGTCTGGTAGATATCCAGCTCAATTCCGGGGACCAGGTGAAATAGGGTCCTCTGCCATCTTTCCTTCTCCTCTAAATTTTATTTTTTTTAAAGTAATTTCTGTGCCCAATGTGGTGCTCAAACTCACAACCCCAAGATTAAAAGTTGCATGCTCTACCAACTGAGCCAGCCAGGTGCCCCTAAAGTTTTTATATTTTAATTCCGGTAGAGTTAATGTACAGTGTTATATGAGTTTTAGGCGTACAATATAGTGATTCAACAATTCCATACATCACCTGGTGCTCATCACGACAAGCACACTCCCTATTAATCCCCATCACCTCTTTAACCCATCCTCCACCTCCCTCCCCACTGGTAACCATCAGTTGGTTCTCTTTCATTAAGAATCTGTTTCTTGGGGCGCCTGGGAGGCTCAGTTGTTAAGCATCTGCCTTCGGCTCAGGTCATAGTCTCAGGGTCCTGGGATCGAGCCCCGCATTGGGCTCCCTGCTCAGCAGGGAGCCTGCTTCTCCCTCTCCCACTCCCCCTGCTTGTGTTCCCTCTCTCGCTGTGTCTCTCTCTGGCAAATAAATAAATAAAATCTTAAAAAAAAGAATCTGTTTCTTGGTTTGCCTCTCTCCCCGCCCCTTGCTTGTTTTTTCTTAAATTTCAAATATGAATGAAATCATATGGTATTTATCTTTCTCTGAGTTATTACGCCTAGTATTATACTCTCTAGCTCCATCCATGTCATTTCAAATGGTAAGATTTCATTCTTTTTCATGGCTGAATTACACACACACACACATCTTCTTTATCCATTCATCAATGGACGGACGCTTCAGTTGCTTCCATATCTTGGCTATTATAAATAATGCTGCTATAAACATAGTGGAGCATGTATCCCTTTGAATTAGTGTTTTTGTATTCTTTGGGTAAATACACAGTGGTGCGATTACTGGATCATTGGCTAGTTTTTTTTTCTTTTTTGAGGAAACTCCATACTGTATTCCATAGTAGCTGCACCAGTTTGCACTCCCACGAGTAGCAATAGTGCACGAGGGTTCCTTTTTCTCCACATACTTGCCAACATTTGTCATTTCTTGAGTTGTTGATTCTAGCCATTCTGACAGGAGTGAGGCAATATCTCATTATAGTTTTGATTTGCATTTCCCTGATGGTCAGTGATGATGAATGCATGACTTCTTTATATGTTTTGGATATTAACCCCTCATTGGATATATCACTTGCAAATAAGTATACAAAGATAAGCATCATGAGAGATAGTATTATTTAAGAAAAAGTTAGTGAAGGACAAGGAGAAAGTGAGAAAAAGGGAAATGAATTTGGGTTATTTGCAAATGTCATGAATTATTGCTTTGAAAGGTCGACTTTTTTTAGTTAAGATATATCAGAGTCTTAAGACAAAGCTGTTTAGGGGCGCCTGGGTGGCTCAGTCAGTTAAGCGTCTGCCTTCAGCTCAGGTCATGATCCCAGGGTCCTGGGATTGAGCCCCACGTCGGGTTCCCTGCTCAGTAGAGAGCCTGCTCCTCCCCCTGCCACTCACCCTGCTCATGCTCTCTCTTGCTCTTTCTCTCTCTCACTCTCCCAAATAAAAAAATAAAATCTTAAAAAAAGAAAAAGGACAAAGCTGTTTAGTTGCAACTTGTTGGGGAAGAGGACTTGGGGGTCTAAACATTGCAGTGTAATTGAGACACTGTATGATTTTATGAATAGTTGGACTTTGTCATTTATATAACATTATTTGAGATTTAAACCACAGGGCTCCACAGTGCTGAAAGAACGTATGATTAAAATAGGCATTATAAAAAAATAAAATAGGCATCGTCCAGCAAGTATTTACTTTTATAAAAACTTGTAAGGGGCGCCTGGGTGGCTCAGTTGGTGAAGCATCTGACTCTTGATTTCGGCTAAGGTCATGAACTCAGGGCTGTGAGATCGAGCCCCATGTCCATCTCTGGGCTGAGTGGGGAGTCTGCTGGAGATTCTCTCCCTCTCTCTCTGCCTCTCCCCCTGCTGGTATACTCTCTCTTTCTCTCTCAAATAAATAAATCAATCTTAAAAAAACTTATACATAAAGTCATGGCGAAGTAGTCTGTTACAGCAGTATCGATTTTCCTTCCAAGTAAGGATGAGCAGCCCCGTAGCTGGGTCGCTGGAAGGGCACACAAGTGGAAGGGGCGCACTTGCCACTCTTGAGCCCACAATTACAACAATTGTGTTCATGTAGCACGTGCTATCATGATCAACCTCATAAAATCCCTTTGAGCTAAGCTATCTCCTGGAAGGAAGTACTCTAAGATTACAGGCCTTTCTAGGTAGAATGCACAACTAATTTCAAATCAGCACTACAAAAGTTCATAAACTCATTCTGTAAGCAGCTACCCTGGATATCTCAAAAGATTCAAGAATAAACAGCTCAACTGAAGGAAAATTCTTGCTGGAAAATGTGCTTTATAAAACTTTCTTTTGCAGTGCTTCCTGCTCCCTGGAGAAGGCAATGCTTTCAGAAGTTACTTAATGGGCCAAGAAAACTCACTGCGCTAGTGACTTGCAGCCACGAGAAGTTCCAAAGCAGCTGCCTATGGTATCATACTCACCATAGTAATCATCTCAGTTGACAGACACAAACTTCAGTTACTCATCCATGTATTTCATCTGTATTAGTCCATATACTCCTTTTTCAAAAGTTTGACTTGAGAGAGAGAGAGAGAGAGAGAGAGAGGGAGGGAGGGAGGGAGGGAGGGAGGGAGGGAGGGAGGAAGAGAGACAATGAGTGGGGGGGAGGCAGAGGGAGAGGAAATCTCAAGCAGACTCCCCACTGAGCAGGGAGCCCGACGTGGGGCTCATTCTCAGGACCCTGAGATGATGACCTGAGCCGAAATCAAGAGTTAGATACTTAACTGACTGCACCACCCAGGTGCCCCTAGTCCATATACTCCTATAGAAAGAGGAATTGATGAGAGATTCTCAAGCTTTTCAAATAGAAGGACCCCCTTTTTAAACAACAAAACATTTTAAGATCCACATAAATTGAGAAAATACAGCATTGCAAATTACCACTATGGATTCCAGAATGCTGTAATGGCCATCTGTTACTTCGGCTGGTCAGCATTCCCTCCCTTTATTGACATCCCAGTGCCCCAAATATCCTATGGTGAATCACCTCTCCCTTTCTATTTTCAATCCATTCATGTTGAATGATTTTCACTCAATTCTTGGCTCTAAGCCTGGGCATGTGACTCAGGCCTGGCCAATCCTAGTATTTCTTCTCCATGGCCACAGCAACTGTTTAGTCATTATTTCCAGGATGAGTACGGACTACCAGTTGCAGATGGTCTTTCAGCCCATGCTGGGACTGTTGAGACTGGTGTTGTCCCTTTTGTCCTGGAGTGTCCGGATTGGCCTATATCAGCCTGTAGCTGTTGGCAACGTCTACACAATGAGAAAGTGTGTATGAGAATAAAGCTCAAGGACAGGAGATAAAGCTGAGATATTTAAAGAGATGGAGTACCATTTTCATGGTCTGAGTCCCTGAAACTATCCATGCCCGCATTCACTCCTACTTTTCAGATATATGAATCCATAAACACCATTTGGAGTTCAAATTGGGTTTCCCTTACTTGCAAGCAAGAGTCTTTTCTACTATAAATGCTTTGAGATGGTATTTCATTAATCCCCAAGAGCAAGTAATGTTTAAAATATTAGCACAAATATTCATGAAGAATTAATGAGAAATTAACCTTCTGTGTGTATATGAACACGCACCCTTTTGCAACCAACCACCACAACGGGTCAGAGATCTAAGGATTTGGAAGCACTATCATCTAAATTTTGGAGGTCACAGAGGTACAGATTATGGCCATGTTTACACAACTGAAATGTAGAGAAGATGATTATCTTGAAAATCTAGTGGGGCTTAGAAAGCTAATCAACACTGCATTTTCTCTCTCAGGCAGCATAGCTTCAAAGTCAAATATGGCTTACATCTAAAAACCAGGCACTGCAGTTAGATGGTATCTTATAGTGACTGAAAATACTTCAGGGAATGTACTATAATTTTATTTTAGCATGTAGAATATTTAGAACTTCAATAAGGCTACGAGGTATTATTCAGTAAAATAAAATAAGTTCATTCTCAATGTTGACTTCAAAAGAATCATGAGGATATGTACATGGCTAAAGCTATTTTTTCAAGCATCATTTTATCACCTTGTAAGCTTGTCAAGCTAATTTACTGTTTTCCAGGTGCCTCCAAACACATTATTTCATTTAATTCTAACAGTAATTCTGTAAGGAACTGAAGTTATCAAAGCTATGTTGAGTTCTATGGTGCATGAACCATTTTAAGCACACATACACATATTTTAATTTAAAGTGACATCGTAAAGTGAGTGTTACTAAAAGTATTTTATACACCAGAAAATCAGGGCTCAACAGGTAAATAGAATGCCCTAGTTTACATATTCAATACAAAGCAAAGCTTGGATTAATAGAATTTTTTTTAGGACCCCAGATCCTATTTTCTACCTTGTTTTCTACTTTTTTTTTTTTTTAAAGATTTTATTTATTTATCTGACAGAGAGAGACACACACACAGCGAGAGAGGGAACACAAGCAGGGGGAGTGGAAGAGGGAGAAGCAGGCTCCCCGCCGAGCAGGGAGCCCGGTGCGGGGCTCGATCCCAGGACCCTGGGATCGTGACCTGAGCCGAAGGCAGCCACTTAATGACTGAGCCACCCAGGCGCCCCAGCTTGTTTTCTACTTCTAATAGATCGGAGGGGGTCTATCTGTCAGAAGCAGAATTAATGGGTCTAGCTTTATCTGATTAATGAGTGTTGAGGACTGGCATATCTAGATTTCTTGCCCCCATGTTGACTTGAATTACTGAAAACAATCATCTTTATGTGACTGTACGGCACCTCAGTGGATCCAATCAAAACATTTTTTCCTTCTTTCCTCCTTCCCTTCCTCCCTCCCTTCCTTTCTTGTTCTTCATTTTTCATCCTCCCCTGCTCCCTCCTCCCTCTCCCCCTGCTTCCCCCCTTCACCTTTTCTTTCTGTGGTGCCGATCTGGCGAGGGAAAAATCTAGCTTTGCTGACCTGCCAAAGTTTTATTCTATTCCTTTGTCTGACAAAAGTGATTAAAAAAAAAAAAAAAAAGCTCAGGCGCCTGGGTGGCTCAGTTGGTTAAGTGACTGCCTTCTGCTCAGGTCGTGATCCTGGAGTCCCAGGATCGAGTCCCGCGTCGGGCTCCCTGCTCAGCGAGGAGCCTGCTTCTCCCTCTAACCCTCCCCCCTCTCATGTACTCTCTCTCTCAAAATAAATAAATAAATCTAAAAAAAAAAAAAAGCTCACTTTAAACACTGCCGTTCTGGAAACACTGATTCAATTATACCCCTGGGTTTATGGTCCTACGAGACTAGCCGTGAGGTAAAAGACTAGACGAGACCTAAAAGGCTTGAAGAAAAAGAGGTAGTGATTCTAGGTAACAATGCAAAAGCCCTGGAAATCAGGGGGAAGTGAGCAAGTTTGCTATAGGGAAATAAACCACAGGGTTTGTTCCTTCTGTCTTGTCCATTCTAAGACCAGCCATTCAATACCGCTTTTGCTAGTAATTTGAAATAGTCATTCTTCTTGGCCTCATTCCTGATGGGTCTTGTTCCTCAGTGAGGTCTTGACTTCCTTCCAGGTGGGTCTCATTGACAGGCGGATCACAATACCTAGCCTGTGATTAACTCTACTGTCTAGAGTTTCTGCTCACACACAAGGAGAAATCACAAAACTGAGTAGGTCTCATGAAGTTCACGCCACTGAATGGAAGTGGAGCTTCCTAGCCGATTGTTTCATGGGGGCCTCAAATTCAGCATATTTTATTTAATTTTAACTTAATTTAATTTTAATTTTTTCACATTCAACATATTTTAAACCTGAACTAATTATCTCTCCTTTTCCATATGCCCACTGTCTTGGCTTTTAATTTGTATAAATGCCACGTGATTTTCCCAGTCCCACAGACTTCACAGTGAATTCATATTTGTCTGTACCCATTTAATCTTCACATCTCAGGATTTATATTTTTTAAATTTATTTTTATTTTAATTGTTATTCTTTTTAGAGAGAGAGAGCCCAAGTGGTGAGAGGGGCAGAGGGAGAGGGAGAGGGAGAGAGAGAATCTTAGGCAACACGAGGTTCAATCTCACGACCCGGAGATCATGACCTGAGCAGAAATCAAGAGTCAGATGCTTAAATGACTGAGCCACCCACGCACCCAGACCTCAGCACTTATAAAACCCTGGAGGTTATGTCTCTCTTTCTAAAACACTTCATTTTTTATAGATCAGTTTTAAGTTCACACCAAAATTGAGAAGAAGGTACTGAGATTTCTCATATATCCCCTGCCCCAAAACATGCATAATCTCTCCCATTAGCAACTGCACTCACCAAAATGGTACTTTTTTGTTTGTTTGTTTTACCAAGGATGAATCTACATTGACAGATCATAATCACCTGAAGTCCATAAAGTCTGAGTCACCTTAGAGTTTACTCTTGGTGTTGTACATTCTGTGGTTTGAATGAATAATGACATGTACCCATCATTGTCATATCACGTGTTTACTGCCATTTTGCATTCCCATCAGCAATGAATGAGAATTCCTGTTGTTCCACATCTTCACCAGCATTTGGTGTTGTCAGTATTTTGGATTTTGTCCATTTTAACAGGTCTCAGTGGTATTTCATTGTTTTAATTTGCATTTCTCTGATGACATACGATGAGAGACATCTTTTCATAAGCTTCTTTGTCATCTGTATATCTTCTTTGGTGAGGGGTCTGTTGAGGTCTTTGCTCCAGCTTTTAATCGGGTTCTTCATTTTCTTATTGTTGAGTTTTAAGAGTACTTTGTGGGTTTTGTATAGTACTTTACCTGATGTTTCGGCAAATATTTTATCCCCTCCTGTGGCTTGTCTTTTCCATTCTCTTGATATTGTCTTTCACAGAGCTGAAGTTCTAAATTTCAATTAAGTTCAGTTTCTCATTTATTTCATGGATTGTCTTTGGTGGGGTACCTAAAAAGGCATCATCATACCCAAAGTCATCTAGGTTTTCTCCTATGTTATCTTTTAGGAGTTTCATAGTTTGAGGTTTTGCATTTAGGTCTATGATCCATTTTGAGTTAATTTTTGGGAAGAGTGTAAGGTCTGTATCTAGATTTTTTTTTTTTTTTTTTTTTGCATGTGGCTGTCCATTTGTTCCAGCACTGAGCCTCCACCAGTTCATCAATTATAGTTCAGATTTTTCTACCCTGGCACTGGTTCTTATGATGGTTTCCACTTGTGAGTCTCTGCTCCAATAAACTGTGACTCCCTGCATTTGCTCATCTGTCTCTTCAGTTTTGGGAGCAGTGGTTGGCCCCGTGTCCTCCCCTCTCTTAGGAATCTAAGAAAAGTCTTTGGTTTTCCAGCCTGTTCAGCTTTTTACTGGTTGTTAGGACAATGTGGTGACTTCCAAGCTCCTTACATGCAGAATTGGATACTGGAAGCCATTCTGTCTCTTTATATCCCTTGAATTTGGATCCTCCTGCCCACTGCCCCTGCTGGCACTCTGGTTTAAGGTTCCATTCCTGGGCTCTTATAATAGCTGTCTTGTTGGTGTGTCTCTGACGTCTCTCTCTCTACTCTACTACAGCCTCACATCACTTCCTAATCTATTTAAAAAATATTTTATTTATTTATTTGAGAGAGAGAGAGAGAGAGAGTGTGTGTGTGTGTGTGAGAGAGAGAGCACAAGCAGGGGAGACGGTCAGATGGAGAGGGAGAAGCAGACTCCCCACTGAGCAGGGAGCCCAACATGGGGCTCAATCCCAGGACCCTGGGATCATGACTTGAGCTGAAGGCAGATGCTTAACAGACTGAGCCACCCAGGCACCCCACTTCCTAAATAATCTAAAATGCAACTGACCTCACATCATTTCCTGGCTTTGAAACATTCACATTATCTTATAAAATCCAAATTCTTGGTGCTGACACTCGAGGTCACTGATTATTTGTTCTACACTTAGTTTTTCAAACTTTCTCTCACTGCTCTTACTCCTAGGGGACTCGGACTCTTTGCCTCTTCTTGAAGACTCCTGGTCCTATGTTTATCCCATTTTCTTTGACTAGAATGCCCCCGGGTTCCCAGTCCTGGTTAGTTCTGAAGTTAGCCCTTCTTTCTCTGAGTATTGTTGTCACTTCTGACACCTTTCCAAGATAATGATCTTATTATTCTATACATTTCAGGTATGTGTGTACACCTCTTATTGTCTCTGCTAGACTGGGTGTTCTCTGAGGAAAGAGATTATTTATATTTGCAATCTTCACAAGGGTCTCTTACTTCTAGTTTCTGATTTTTTGGATGAAAAGTAACCAAGTCTCAGGTTTGGATCATTTCTTATATGATGACTGGAAAACTGGAGAAGAGTAGTGTGTTCATTTTAACTTCTGTTTTGAACCTCTTTCGAAATACTGACTTAGGGGCACCTTGGTGGCTCAGTCGTTAAGCGTCTGCCTTCGGCTCAGGTCATGATCCCAGGGTCCTGGGATCGAGCCCCACATCAGGCTCCCTGCTCAGCGGGAAGCCTGCTTCTCCCTCTCCCACTCCCCCTGCTTGTGTTCCCTCTCTTGATGTGTCTCTGTCAAATAAACAAATAAAATCTTTAAAAATAAATAAATAAATAAATACTGACTTAATTTAGGGTTGTAGGTAGTTAAGGAAAACGAAAATGTTCTTTCTTTGTTCTTTGTGTTGTTAAGGCACCGTTGAGAGCTATTTTAAAAGCATGGAGATAGCTAGAAGGCAGAGTTCTTTAATATTTTAAAATTTAGATAGATATGGTATAAATCATTTCTGGAGGTGACATAGTACCCACTGTAGTACTGTATCCGAGAGGGCTGTTAGATGAAAGTAATCTTTTCTAAACTCAAACTGACATGGGAACAGTTAAGTCTGATTTGTGAGCTACTGAAGTGTCATCTTTTATTCTTCTCAAAGACCTTAACAACTTGAAGGTGAGAACAAAGAGAAGGAAAGAAATGGAGGCTCATTTATTTTTCTTGATATAGAAGTTGATGTTCATCAAAATCTTCTAACAACTTGCGATGATACAATTGATGGGTCATAAAAATGTTCACCGAGTTTTGACATATTGGGTCACATTTTTATTTTATTTCTGGTGGATTTTGGAATTCAGCTCTTTTTCTGTGGACAGGACTGTGCCCCACTACTTCACATGGGGATATTCGTGGCCACTCACTTCTACCAGAATTTGCAATAATATCCCAGGTCTTTCTCCACTTTATTTTATTCTCAGTGTGTGGATCTAATGCTACGTTTTGTTTATTCATAAAAAAAGTCTTTTTCCTCGCTAAGGTACAAGAAGGGGGAAATATTAATTCATATGCTATTCTAAGAATTGAAACATGTTCCCACTTCTGGTAGAATTGAATAGTAGTTTGAACTGCAGAAAATAAAAATGGGGAAAAATCAGAGAATATGACAAAGTATTTATTATGCTTTTTTATTGCAACCACAGGAGGGAGGGCATCAGTATTTTCTTACCATTTCAGAGACAAGTATCACAAGGAAGTCATTTATGTATTCTTTTAAAAAAAAAAAGATTTGAGAGAGAGAGTATGGGAGAGAGAGAGAGAGAGCACAAGCAGGGGGAAGGGTAGAGGGAGAAGCAGACTCCCTGTTGAGCAGGGAGCCCGATGCGGGGCTCGATCCCAGGACCCCGGGATCATGACCTGAGCCGAAGGCAGATGCTTAACTGACTGAGCCACCCAGGTGCCCCTCATTTATGCATTCTTGATATCTACTTTTCTGGTTCATTCATTCATCCTCCAAATGTTCCCTGAGTACTACTCTATGTCAGGTAGAGCTCTGGGCACTGGCATTCAATAAGGGGTTCTTAACTGATGGGGTAATATCCCACTCCCACTCTCATCTTTACCCACTAAATGATATCCAGCACTAATCGTGGAGTGCTAACATTTTATTTTCTGCCTGCTCTCACTATGTTTTGTATAGTACCTGTGTGACAAAGTGATTCTCAGAAATTTATCATGATATGAAGACATGTAGGCCCAATGCACATTGAGCCTTCTGTTACCAATGCCAGGAGGGCAGCCATTTCAAATAAGGATTTCCATGGAAATTAATAACAGTAGTTCTGTTTCCATTGAGAATGTGAGTCTCCCTATGACAGGGGACTCCTGTCTTGTCACTAGCAGCTGCCGGACTAGTCCTGAGGAAGGAGTTCTTGGTTTCTTTCTTAGTTAGAACAGTTACCAGCAGGGCAACTACCACATATATCACAGGAATTGGAAAATTTTAGTTTTTTCCATACATGGGACAAAGCAGTTGCCTTTTATATACCTCTTGTTGGAGTACTGAGCTTTCATTATTTCTCCCTCCTGAGGTCACCGAGAAGTCCCTCCTCTGTTCCCAGACTCCACATTTTATTTGGTCTCTTTTAATAGCTCTTGACTGATTGATTGCAAGAACCTCTTAACTAGTTTGACTGCTTTTTCCCTGCCTGAGTGTTTTTGGAGAAAGCTGATCTAATCATACCTTTCTCCGGCTCTAAGTCTCCAGTGGCTTTTCAAGGCTCACCTGAGCTACAGGACCTCCCCAGACCTACCTTCTCCCCTCTCCCTGAAAGCCCCGGGCTAGATCACTCTGTCACTTGCTTATTCCCATACGGCTCTCTCTGTACCTTGCATGTAGAACTTACTACACAGCAATATAGTCATTCATAACTCTGTCCTCCTTCCTTAGACTTTGAGTGTGTTGAGGACAGAAGAGAACGCCCTGTTTATCTCTGCTTTTTCAGCACAGTGCCTGGCATGAAACAGGTAATACTTATGTGTGGAATTGAATTAAATGAGTACACTGGAAGCTCTCGGTGAGGTCCTAAAGAATTTTACAGGAAACACTGAATCTTTTTATGTCTCACAAATTTGTACTTTTTTCAGCAACTACCCGCTCCTTGGCAGGATATTCCAAGTTTAAATAAGTCACCCTATAGTAATTCAACGAATTCTGTATCTTTTTGCTCTTGATGAGGCACAGTTGATCACTTACTGTATGATAGACTTTAGAAGAAGTAAACGCAGCTATCAGAGAGCCCCCAGCTATGCCCATTTTGTCCCATTTCTCCTTCCCAGCATTTATAAAAATACAAAATAAATAATTTTGAGGCCGTTCTTCCTTGGGCAATTCATTCCAAAAACCTATGGATTGAAACGGATGTTCTGAGCTTGGGATCAATCCGAATTATAGAGAATGCCACAGTACGTGTGGGATCCAAAGGAAGCCCACCTCCTTGGTTTTCCCCACAGAAGAGGGAAGTGAACTTCCTAAAAGCTCTGTGTTAAGAGAAAATGATCTCTGTACGTTACGTACTAGGGCTCACTTAGTGAAAAAGTATTTCTCAGACAAGACTTGGTTCTGTTTTGAATTCACCTCACCTTTCTACTTACATCTTCCTTTTTCTCTGTTCAGTTTTTTTTTTCTTTTTTCTAGAGCTTCTCCTGACCCCTGGTCAGCATGGCCCTTGAACATCTAGGACTCACATTTCTTCCTGCACCTAACTGTGCTGTCTACAGGCCATCCGAAAATCCCGATTCAAGCTAAGGTATTCATGGATGGATGGATTGTTTCTCTAAAGAGATTTTACACCTTTAAAAGGGCTCCTGGGCAAGAAAATGCCCTCGACCAAAGGAGCAGAGCCTCCCATTTGCAGATACGCAGACACTGTCGCAGACTAAAGCAAGAGAAATTTCCTACGCATCTCGGATCACATCACAGAGGCACTGGGACTGAGAGAGCTTTATGCTTTCACAGAGGTTGTGGGAGGTTCAGTGTGGTGTGAAAGACAAGAGGATCCATCAGACATTCCTAACATGAGAGTTCACGTTACTGGTTTTCAAACTGTATTCCTCAGTATTTAGAGAATCTGTGGAAGAACTTCAGGGGTCGCCAGGGTGGAATGAGAGGGAGACCCAGAGAGCAAGTCAGTGTGTCTCTTGCCTGGTGCCCCCGTGTGAACTAATAATAGTTGACTAGTAATAATAGCATTAATAGTATTGGACTACTAATAGGATAATAGTACAGTACCACTATTCTATTCTAAAACATTCGGTTTTAAATTAAGGTCATTTAAAGATAAAAAGAGTTTTCCTTCCCCAAATTGGGTCAGCAACGGCTATTTAGGCACACATGCCCCGCACCCAGGAATCCCTGGTGAAACTTACTCAGCTGTCGCTACCTCAGCGGGGGTTACGTCTCGGACAGTTCAGCCCTGAAATGCAGAGGGTAGGGTTTAAGGAGATGGAATATTTTGTTACAGAGACAGGAGAAATAGGTAAGACTGAGGCACGAAAGTGGGCATGACTGGAGGTGAGATTAAGGAGTGTTGAGGACAGAATTGGCCTGCTTCATGGTTTTGCCTCTGATGCGCCCTGCCAGTGATGTTAGGCCTCAGGCTTTCAGGACTGAGAGATATAACACCCATGTCTTGTAAACTGATCACATTTGCTATCCTTTCAGCACCCCTGAGTGTATCAGAATGATAGCTCATTCCTGACCTCACTACAAACACGTACACGTCCAATCATTTATGAAAGAGGACACCACTATGACAGTCCCCTGACAGAGTGACTGGGATATGCTGAATTCTTTCCCGTATCCACACTCTTCTGCCATGTCACTTTGCACGTCCTCTCAGTGCAAGAGGAATATACTTCCATGCCTCTGAACTCGGAGCTTGGCCACGTGACTCGCTTTGGTCAGTGGGATGTGGGTGGAAATGACATTGTACCCGTGCCAAGTTGAGGCCGGATGAGGCCTTGTGTGTTCTGCTTACCCTCGGCACTTCTGTCGTCACCATGAGAAGACCATGGTCTTCTACAGACCACCAGTCTGTTCACTGATCCACTGAGGTTGAGGGATGTGTGGAGCAGAGCTGGATCCAACCTGCAGCTTGGAGCCGTCTAGTTAAGCCCAACCAAGATCAGTTTGAGCCACTTCACCTGATAGGCAGATCTGCGAAAAATAAATGTTCAGAGTTGTAAACCACTGAGATTTTGTGATTGCTTATTATACAGCAAGAGCTGGCTGATATCATAGGTAAGAGCTTGATTTTTCTGTCAGACCAGAATTTGGACAAACTCCCTAAGGATTCAGCATTCTCATCTGTAAAATGTATATAATTATCACTATAACACAGTGTTATAGGCACTAACTAAAATAGTATATGTAAAATACTAGGTAGATGCCTATTAGTATTATTATACCTCCAGTTGTAAAGATACTTTGGGACTGAGAAATGCAATGAAGTAGGGCACGTGTAGATTTCAAGATCGGGATTAGATATTAGAATACACGGTAGTTTAAAGAAAGGCATTTATTCTGAAACCTGGGGCAGATAAATCCTTTTTCTTTAGTTTAATGACTCTTAAATGTCATAAGTTTATTACCTGAGGAGATGAATAATTGACCTGGAAATACTTTTCTATTAAAGGGAAATAAAAACATGACTTTACCAACATCACTTGGTGTATAAAGTGCTATTAGTCACATGCTGTAGTTAGCACATTTGACTTATTTGTGACCAAGAGTTCAGGTGAATACATTTGAGATTTATTTTGTAATTTTCGACATGCCAAGATAAAACAGCTTTTTTTTCTGCTCCTCATTGCCATCAGGTTGGAACAAATCGGCTCTTGATGCAAAGTTGTGGCCAGGGGTTGAAATTTACATGTGATTGATGGTCAAAGTGCTGACTAGCTGTACCCGCCCCCACCCCTACCCCCTCACCCCTCCGCTTCTGGTGTATCACCTCCTGGACTGGGACCTGTTTTGTGTAAAATATTGAGATACTCACTGGTTTCTCTGCCCCTCACATGCACTTGAAAGTATAGAAAAATAGTTGACTAAATGGATTGTTAGAAAAGAAAAAAGCCAACTCCTAATGGATAAACATGTTTTGTAAAATATAGTTCATTTTTTTGAAATTTAAACATTTTAATTTTAATTGAATTATTATACATATATTCATATGGAATTACTGTATATAAAGTACCCAATGAATGTATTAATTAAATAATTTGACTGCTAAATGATCAGGAACTTGAAAATATCATTGTTAATGCAGCACTTCTGTAAATAACCAAGATTTCATTTTATTCAAACCAGAAAAACACAGGTATAGGCAAAGATGTGAAAAGCTATACATTATCATGGAGAATGTTAAATTAAATATACTTTGGGCACTCCTTTCCATTTGCTGTCTTTTGTGAAACCAGTTTTCTGTGGTCTCATTTTATGGTACAAAAGATTGAGTAACTTTCCCAAGGTCACAAAAGTCTCATTACTTGCTGAGATGTTGACTAGCCATTGCTTATTATTAAAATAATGAACTCTGTGGTCATTTCAGTCATTAGAATTACGTAGTCTGATTGATTCATGAACCATAAATCAAATATTTGGTGATTAACTATTTTAACAACTGAGGCAGGTTCCAAATACTCATGCTGGTTTTACCATGTCCTTTTTGTTGATAGGGCAAGAACTTAGTTATCGAAGTTCAATGGTATGACCACAAAACTTTCTTAACTATGAATACTTTTGATCTTTTCTTTTTTCCTTTTTTTGTACTCTTTTTATTATGTTATGTTAATCACCATACATTACATCATTAGTTTTTGATGTACTGTTCCATGATTCATTGTTTGTGTATAACACCCAGTGCTCCATGCAGAACGTGCCCTCCTTAATACCCATCACCGGGCTAACCCATTCCCCCACCCCCCTCCTCTCTAGAACCCTCAGTCTGCTCCGCTGAGGGACACAAAATATAGTTCTAATTATTGGGTCTTCATGTATGGAATCTTAACATGTTATTTCCTAACCGATTAGAAAATCAATTGGTTCAATCAGCTTTTAGCAGCCAGTTCAAGTTTTCTTGCAGGGATTTAAGAACGGATACACAATCCCAGGAGTGAAGGTGCCCTCTTTCCTTACCACGGCAATTCCCCTTTGTTGAACTCGCATTTCCACAAAGACAAAGCCCACGGGGACTGCAGCAGGTCTGCGAGCAGCTGTGAAGAGCTTTACAGCTGCAGTAAAACCAAGATGCCTTGGACTTGTCTTGGCTTTTTTCACTTTGGTAAAACTAGTAAAAATGCTTGGACCTCATATTTTTCCCTTTGATACACCTGTTTGTGTGTGTGCAGCATGAGTAGATCACTATACCTGTGTGGATTCCTCCAAAAGATAATCCTGAGACGATTTGGGCGCATGTGGTTTATGAGTGGGTGACCCCAGGGAGCATGGTGAAGGAGCTAGGAAAAAAGAAAAGGTGCATTAAAGATTTATTTATTTATTTGAGAGAGAGAGAGAGAGAGAGAGAGAGAGAGAACAAGCAGGAGGGGCAAAGGGAGAGGAAGAGCATCTCAAGCAGATACCACGCTGAGCGTGGAGTCCGACCCGGGTCTTGATCGCACGACCCCAAGATCATGACCTGAGACAAAACCCAAGAATCGGTCGCTTAACTGACTGTGCCACCCAAGGTGCATTAATGAGCAAGCTACTGTTGTGGCAAACTGGAGTTCAATCCTGCTGGGCGCCCCTGGGAGACCACGTAGAACACAAAAAATTGTCTAACCGATCATTTACAAAACTTAGGTATTTCTTCCTTTGTGGCCTCCCTCCTGGCTGAAAGTAGCTCATGGGGGGTGCTAACCTTCAGGCACTTCCAGGCTGTGCTGCAGAAGCAGGTCTCATTTCTGCAGCCAGAGATCGATCCCAGGCAGAGAGAAGCCACGGACTGTCGAACTGTCCACCCACGTGCAGCCGACTGCTGGGGTCGGCAGAAGGAACAGGGGCAAAATCGCCAAGAGCATCCACTATAGGCCCTAAACGGGTGTCCTCTCTTTTTATTTAAAGTTTAAAAAAACAAGTCCAAGTCTCTCATGTTACATGAATTTCAAAGGAAAATATTTTTTTTTAAACGATGAGTGTACAGAAGGAAATACTTTAAGTGTCCTGCTTATTTCTATAAGCAGGGTTTTATACTCTCAATGAAACTCCTTTGTCCCTATTGGTATGGGAAACATAAGGTAAAACTGAGAATTTTTTCTCACAGCCAAAAGCCAAAATGAGAAAAATTCATTTTATCGTCAAAAACAAAGATTTCATAAGGTTTTTGTTGTTGCTGTTTCCCATTTTATTGGGCTTCTTGGTCTTATTAACTTTTGGGATTTTGTTGCTCATTCTTACCACAAGATGTCACTATTTTACCAGCCTAATATCTGAATGCTTTTCTGAAATCCTTTAAAACTCTCTCTTCTGCTGATGTTTCAATGACTTACTGAAACACATCCACTAACATTGTCAAATTTTTTCTCATAGGGGAAGTTATAAATTTGCCTTGGAGAGTGGTGGTTCGAGATAGTGGCATAGGAAGGCCCTGAAACTCACTCCTTCCCATGAACACACCCAATCTACAGCTACATATAGAACAATTCTCTCCGAAAAAGACCTGAAAACTAGCTAAACAGCTCCTCCATAGCAAAATATTAAAAGGCCACATTGAGACAGGGAGGAGAGGCAGAGACTTGGTATTGCCAAACACCCCACCCCCGGAGTGGGTACCCATAAGTGGGAGGAATCATACAAATACGGAGTACATCCCTGAGGAGCAAGGGGCTTGAGCCCCACATCAGGCATTCCAACCTTTGGGACCTGCACTGGAGAAACAAGCCCCCCTCTCCAAATATCTGGCTTTGAAACCAGTGGGGCTGACATCTGGGAGATCCAAAGGAAACTGAGACTCTGCCCTTAAAGGGCTTGCACACAAACTCAGTGGCCCTGAGACCCCACACAAAGACAGCCGGTTGAAAAGTGCCTAGACCGTATGTGAGGGATATTCAGTGGCTAAGCCCAAAGCATCTGCCTGAGGGGCAGGGGTCTACTGGAGCTCACTCCAGGCATGGAGTTAATAGTGGATACCATTTTTGCACGCACTCTCCCTGTACCTTGATAGCACTGCTTGCAGGTGCACTCCAGTTTGGAACATTCCTGTGGGCCTGCTGAGAAAATGGTAAATTCCTGGGGCGCCTGGGTGGCAAGGTCAGTTGAGCGCTGGACTCTTGGTTTCGGCTCAAGTCATCATCTTGGGACAGTGGGATCGAGCCCTGAATTGGTCACCATGCTGAGTGTGGAGTCTGTCTGAGATTCTCTCTCCTTCTCCCTCTGTCCCTCATGCTTGTGCGTGCTCTCTCTCTAAAATAAATAATCTTTAAGAAAAGAAATGGTAAATTCCTAGCAACATGCCATCTTCCCAGACTGAGTGATGACAAAATAGAAAATCTGACTAGACCAATCATCAGCAAGGAGATTGAATCTGTAATCAGACACTTACCAACAACCAGGACCAGACAGCTCAATGGCGAGTTCTACTAAACATTTAAAGATTTAGTATCTGTTCTTCTCAAATTTTTTTTCAATATATTTCCCATTTTTATTGGGCATACTCATATACACAATGTATTTTATTTTTTTCAAAATGTCTTTTAAAATGGTTTTTACCATGTATCATTTTATCACCTGGTTTACAATTAAATATGTTGTGAACACTTTCTCTTTTACAAGAGTTAAAATACTTGCAAAGTATGGAGAAAACATAATTTATTAAGCTATCTTGTTGGGGAAAGTTAGAATTTTTTTCCAAGGAGACTTCATTCTTTTTACAATGCACTGAGAAAAAAAGGGGATGTCCTTGTCTTCTATAGCTTTCTACAGATGACAGAAACTTGCCTTTCAACTTAGCTTTTTGACTTGCTTCTCATGCTCATCTAATCACCAACTAAGTAATCCATTTTATTTTTTCCAATCTCCTCTCTCCCATTTGCTTCCTCTTTTCTATCTAGCCTCCTTGGCGCACGTGCACACACACACACACACACACTTCCAGTACTTCAGCATCCTGCCCCTCACCTTTAATATCTGCCCCCTGCCCCCTCATCTGCTCCCTTTAAGGGGCTTCCTTTCCTTTCCTTTTAAAGATGAGGTCTTAATTGATTCTGATCAACTCTACCCCAAGCTTTATACTCAGTTCCACATTAGGAGTAGTCTTTAATAATCTAAAGAAAGAATTCAGTTGTTAAAGGAAAATAATAATAAGAAACCCTTGGTAGAAATACATGTATCAAGAAACATAGAACTTGGTCACAATGTAGATACGGCTTTTTTTTTTTTTTTTTTAAAGAAGTTTTTTGGAGAGGGCAGGGAGAGGAAAGTAGTTGGTACTTGAAGGCAATGTTAGGGACCATTATGAAAATCTATTCACTATTTCAGGGCAACTAACAAATGATCATCTCTCAGTAACAATACTGGAGCTACAGCCTTTACAGGTCCTGAAATGTGCATGACCAATAGTGCATGCAAGTGTTCATCAACAGTAACTTTGCAGAGCTAAGGCAGATGCCAGCTAGCAAAAAAAGCGGTGCCCGAAGACAGTATGTTAATTCTGGAGCCCTGGAAACCAGGAAGTGCTCATCCATCACGTGGCCATCTGAAAAGGCAGAAGAGGGGACAATCCGCTTACCACGACCTGGTAGAAATGTCTGAGGAAAGCAGTGAAGCTGGCCATGCCAGCATTTACACATGGAACATTTCTTGGGCAACCAGGGGTCATGGGACACAGACTCACGGTTCTCTTTGCTCCAGTCATGCTCACCGTTCCAGCCATAGGAGGAGGGAGGGCAGGCACAGAAGGACCAAAGCTTGCCGGTTCCCCCACTCAGACAGTAGGTTTTGTTTAGCTCCTTAGTGTCCTGGATTCCTATGGACAGCACAGACTGGAAAGGCCAGTGACAAACAGCAGGCTCTTCCTGGGGACCTAATGCTGTCATCTCTTAAGGCCATGTCTCCCTGAGAGGGAAGTGCAAATTCACGGGAGCCCAACCCAGCAACTAATTCCAGTTCAACGGCTTTGGAAATGGCCATGATCAAAATCACGCTGGAGGAGAAGCGCTCCATCTTTCTGTGGTCCATGGCTCCTTAGCCGGGGACTCGCCCTTCCTGGGGACTCTCCCTCCTCAACTGTTCTTCTCAAACATTTCCAAGAAAAACTGAAGAGGAGGAAATGCTTCCAAACTCATGTTATGAGGTCAGCATTACCATGGCACCAAAATCAGACAAGGACAGCCCAAGAAAGGAAAACTGCAGACTAACATCCCTGATAAACATTATGAAAAATCCTCAAAAATATTAGCACACTGAATTCAACAATACCTTAAAAAGATCATATAAAACCACAATCAAGTGGGATTCATTCCAGGATGCAAGGATGTATGAACATGTGAAATCAATTGACATGATACACCACATTAACAGAATGAAGGATAAAAATCATATGATAATTTCAGTAGACACAGAAAAAGCATTTGATAAAATTCAACTTCCACTTATGATAAAACTTTCAACAAAGCAAGTATATAAAAAATATATCTCAACATAATAAAGGCCATAAATGGCAAGCCCACAGCTCACATCATATCCAACAATGAAAAGCTGAAAGGATTTTCTCTAAGATCAGAAATAAGACAAGGATGCCTACTCTTTCCACTTTTATTCAACATAATATTGGAAGTCCTAGTCAGAGCAATTAGGCAAGAAAAAGAAACAAAAGTCATCTAAAATGGAAAGGAAGAAGTAAAACTGTTACTATTCATAGTCAACGTGATCTTATATGTAGAAAACCCTAAAGACTCCACCCGAAACTGTGAGAATAAGCAAATTCAGCAAAGTTGCAAGATACAAAATCAATATACAAAAATCTGTTGCATTTTATACACTAACAATGAACTATCAGAAAGAGAAATTAAGAAAACAATCTCACTTCCAATTGCATCAAAAACAATAAAATACCTAGAAATAAATTTAACCAAGGAGGTAAAATACCTAGATACTGAAAACTACAAGACACTGATAAAAGGAATTGAAAAGACAGAAATAAATGGAAATATATTTGTGCCCATGGATTGGAAGAATTAATATTGTTAAGATGTCTATACTCCCCAAAGCAATCTACAGATTCAATGCAATTCCTATCTAAATTCCAATGACATTTTCACAGAAACAGTACAAACAATCCTAACATGTGTATGGAAACACAAAAGGTCTCAAATAGTCAAAGCAATCTTAAGGAAGAAGAACAAAACTGGAGACATCATGCTCCTTGATTTCAAACCATTGTACATAGCTCTAGTTACCACAACAGTGTGGTATTGGCATAAAAACAGACACACAGACCAATGGAACAGAATAGAGACTCCAGAAGTAAACCCATGTACATGCGTTCAATTAATTTACAACAAAGGAGGCAAGAATATACAATAGGGAAAGATGTAAATGGTGCTGGGAAAGCTAGAGAGCCACATGCAGAAGAATGAAACTGGATCACTATCTCACACTATACCCACAAATTAACTCAAAATGGATTAAAAACTTGAATGTAAGTCCTGAAACCATAAAACTCCTAGCAGAAAATATAGGCAATAGGCTCTATGACATCAGTCTTGGTGATAATTCTTTGGATTTGACACCAAAGCAATGGCAACAAAAGCAAAAGTAAACAAATGGGACTACATTAAAAAGCTTCTGCACAGCAAATGAAACCACAAACAAAAGAGAAAGGCAAGCTACACGATGGGAGAAGGTATTTGCAAATCATATATTCAAAAAGGGTTAATATTCAAAATATACAAAAAAACTCATCCAACTCGATATTAAAAAAACCCAATTAAACATGGGTACAGGATCTGAAGAGACATTTTTCCAAAGCAGATATACAGATGGCCAATAGACACATGAAAAGATGCTCAACACCACTCGTCATCAGGGAAATGCAAATCAAAACCACAGTGAGATATCACCTCACTCCCATCAGAAAGGCTGTTATCAAAAAGACAAGAAATAACAAGTGTGGGTGAGGATATAGAGAAAAAGGAAACTTTGTGCACTGTTAGTGGGAATTTAAATTGGCATAGCCACCATGGAAAACTGTATAAAAGTTTCTCAAAAAAACTAACATTAAACTACCATATGATCCAGCAATTCCATTTCTGGGTATTTACTCAAAGAAAACAAAAACACTCATTCAGATGCACGCGCCCGTATGGTCACTGGAGCATTATTCACAATAGCCAAACATGGAAACAACCTAAGTGTCCATCAATAAATGAATGCATAAAAAATGTGGTACACACACACACACACACACACACACACACACACACACACACACACACACACAGGAATACTACTCAGCCATAAAAAAGAATGAAATCTTGCCATATATAACAACGTGGAGGGACCTTGAGGGCATTATATTAAATGAAATCAGTCAAAGATAAATACCATATGATTTCACTGATACGTGAAATGCAAAAAACAAACAAATGAAGAAGTAAAACAAAAATCACAGATCCAGAGAACAGACTGGTGATTGCCACAGGAGAGGGGTTTGGAGGTATCGGTGAAATGAGAGAAGGGAGTCAAGAGGTACAAACTTCCAGTCTAAAATAATTAAGTCATGGGGAGGTAACAAACAGCTCGGGGAGTATACTCAACAATATTGTATTGTATATAATGTAACTTTGTATGGTGACAGGGGAAAACTGGACCCATTATGGTAATTATTTCACAGCTCATACAAATATGGAAATCATTATGCTGTTCCTCTGAAACTAGTATAAGATATATGTCTATTAGATCTCAAAATATAAAAAAGATATTTTGGTTTAAGGGAAAAATTTTCACTTGAAGAAAGATTAAATTACAAATGATCTGGTCATCTTTCACCAAATCCAGAACCTTCCAGAGACTTTGAAATAATCACCCCACCACCATGCACATTGGGCAGATACAATTATCATGGTTAAGTATTTTTCTTTTTCGTTATCTGCTTCATTCTATGCTTTTAAGATTTACAAAACCATCTTTTATATTCATCACTTCTCAAATATTACAAATACACTTGATCCTTGAACAATATGTGGGTTAGGGGTGCCAACTCTCTGTGCAGTCAGAAATCCACATATAATTTTTGACTCCCCCAAAATGTAATTACTAATAGCTTGCTCTCGACCGGAAGCCTTACTGATAACACAAATGGTTGATTAACACATTTCTTGTATGTTATATGTATTATTTGCTATATTCTTAAAATAAAGTGAGCTAGAAAAAAGAAAACATTGTCAAGAAGATCATAAAGAGAAAATAGAGTACTGTATTGTAAGATATTTCCAATATTTATCAATATTGGAAATTTATATTATCTGTTTACAAGATGAATCATCTGTGAGTACATACGTCAATACTGTCTGCTATGATACAAATCAGTATGGATGTTATATGTATTACTAACGTGAGACATTAAAAATGAAAAGATAATGTGAAAAAGAAATTCATATTTATTTACAGGTATAACAATTCATGCATTGATAATGCAGAAGCAGCAATAGGACTGCTTTCTGGTAGCCTAGTGTAATTGATACAATTGCTTCATGGTAGCCTCGCCTGCACACTAATGAATGAATTGTCATATAACTTTTATGGCAGGCACTATTACAGTCATATTCATAATTTAATATTGGAAATAGTTACTTTAAAAAAAACACTCATCTGTGATGAAAGGCTGAAATGTTTCTCCAATCATGAGATGCATCTTGTATGTTAATGTAGTTCTTTGAAAGCAAAGTTAGAAAACAGTAAGAAAACGAACACATTATTAATTTTAAATTAAATATCACTCACCTTATGCCTATGGAAGGGTAGGCTAACCACGTCCATACATGACTTACACATGATGTTCTACACTTAGGCCATGATGATGGTGAAGACACAAAATGTCCCATACATTTCTTGCTGTACAGTTGTGAGATTTTCATATGAAGACACTCAACACACCTACACAACAGAGAAGTCTATTAACGATATGGCGTGACGATTATTTACCATTCATTAAGTGGAAGTGGACCATCACAGAGGTTTTCATCCTTGTCTCTTCACACTGAGTGGGTGGAAGGGGAGGAGGAGGAGGGGGAAGAGGGGTTGGTCTTGCTGTCTGAGAGGTGGCAGACGAAGAGGCTGAGGTGAAATGAGGGGCAGGAGAGGCAGGCACACTCAGTGTAACTTTACAGAAATACATGGCACTACATTTGTATCTTTGGGGTAAATACCCAGTAGTGATCTGAAGGGGCACCTGCACCCCAATTTCATAACAGCAATGTCCACAACAGCCAAACTGTGGAAGGAGCCGAGCTGTCCAACAGACGAATGGATGAAGACGATGTGGTATATATACACAATGGACTATTACTCAGCCATCAGAATGGATGAAATCTTACCATTTACATCGGCGTGGACGGAACTGGCGGGTATTATGCTGAGTGAAATAAGTCAATCAGAGAAAGACAATTATCATATGGTTTCACTCATATGTGGAATATAGGAAACAACACAGAGGATCATAGGGGAAGGGAGGGAAGACTAAATGGGAAGTCATCAAAGAAGGAGAAAAACCATGAGAGATTCTTAACTATAGGGAACAAACTGAGGGTTGCTGGAGGGGAGGTGGGTGGGGGGATGGGGTAACCAGGTGATGGGCATTAAGGAGGGCAGGTGATGTGATGAGCACTGGGTGTTAATACGCAACTGATAAATTGTTGAGCACGATGTCTGAGACTAATGATGTACTATATATTGGATTTAAAAAGATACATGGCAATTGAATTTAAAAAGATACATGGCAATTTCTGTCTGACTTTTTTGCTGTTTCATTTCTCTGAAAATGTTTCTATATGGTACCAGTCCTTCCACTGTGCCCTTTAGTCGCAGTGCCCACATCATAGAGGGGTCCTTCTGCCAGGCTGTCTAAGGTCCGTTTGTTTTCTGCTGTGCTACCTCTAGGTCTTCTTCTCCATCGTCTGGCACTGCTTGGGGAGCACTCATCTCCATCAAGTCATCTTCTGTTCACTCCTCTGGTGTGGTGTCTGTTAGCTCTTGAACTTCTCCAAGACCCGTATCTCGAAACCCTTCACATCCCAACTTTCTTGCCATAGCCACCATCTCATTCATGATTTCCCTGACTGGCTCTGTAGAAATCCTGGGAAGTCATGCAGAACATCTGGACAGTTTTCTTCAGCAGGAGTTTGTTGTTTCAGACTGATGGCTTTCATGGCTTTTCCTACAACAATGAGGGCATCTTCAGTGGTGTAATCCTTCCAGACTTTCATGATGTTCTCTCTGTCCGGGTTCTCTTCCACAGCATTGACAATCCTTCCCATAGAGTATGTGTGTAATGAGCTTTAAAGGTCTTTACGACCCCCTGATCTAGAGGTTGAATTAGAGAGATTGTGTTTGGGGGCAAGTAGACCACTTCGATGCCTTTGGTGTTGAACTCATGAGATTCTAGGTGAACAGGGGCACCGTTCAATGTCAAAAGAACTTTAAAAGGCAATACCTTAAAAGGCAGGGTACTTCCTGACTGCAAGGACAAGCATCGATGGAACCAATCCAGAAAAACTGTTCTCGCTGTCCAGACCTTCTCGTACAACCCACAGACTGGCAGCTGATGTTCATCTGTTCCCTTCAAGGTTCTGGGTTTAACAGCTTTATAGATAAGGACAGTCCTGACCATAAACCTGACTGCATTTGCACAAAACAGTAGTTAGCCCATTCCTTTCTGCCTTAAATCCTGGTGTTCACTTCTCATCCTTATTAATAAATGTCCTTTATGGCTTTTTTTCCCAGAATAGAGCACCTTTGTCTGCATTAAAAACCTGTTCAGGCAGATATCCTTTCTCCTCAATGATTTTTTCTTTCTTTCCTTCTTTCTTTTCTTTTCTTTCTTTCTTTCATTCGTTTGTTCTTTCTTTCAAGGGAGAGAGAGAGCGCGCAGGCATGTGAGTGGGGGGCGGGGAGGAGCAGAGGGAGGGGGAGAGAGAGAGAGAGAGAATCTTAAGCAGGCTCCATGCCCAGCACAGAGCCCATTGCAGAGCTCGATCCCACAACCCCGAGATCATAACCTGAGCCAAAATCAAGAGTCAGACACTTAACTGACTGAGCCTCCACCCCCCCAAATGATTTTCTTAATGTCATCTGGGAACTGTCTCTTGGATGACAGAAGCTACTTCTCCTGTTACCTGACATGTTTTAGGTCAGACCACTTTCTAAATTTATCAAACCATCCTTTGCTGGTATTAAATTCTCCAGCTTTAGATCCTTCACCTTCCCTTTGCTTTAAGTGGTCAAATGTCTTCACTTTTTCTCCAATCACATTAGAGTCTATAGATATGCTTTTCTTATAGCAGTCCTGCACCCACAAAGAAGCTGCATTTTCAATACAAGATAGAAAGGTATTTTGCCAAAAGTGCTAGGTTTTCATTCATCTCAAAATGGGGGGCACCCGCAGCTGCAGACCCCCATCTGTGGTATGTACCAAGCAATTCAACCTTTTCTTGTCCTGTCATGACTTTGCTCTGTTTCTTGGGAGCACCTGCAGCATCCCTAGTGGCACTTTGTAAGGATCCCTGGCGTTCGTCAAAGTTTACGGTATTGTACTAAACACGATGAAAAATACGGGAGACCCACGATCACTTTTTACCGCAATAGGCAATTTCCTGCAGAGACGAACTGCTCACACAGAGATGATTAGCATCACACTGTTTTAAGCAGATACTGGCAACACTTGAGCTCACCACAATAGTAACAGGAGGTGGTGATGAAATTACTACAGTGGTTCACCATGTACTACAGTTTTCTTATGCACTTATGATTTAATACCGTGCCTTTACGTTTGTTTACATTTCTCCTGGCTGTAAATGGCACCGTGTATGGTCTGTAAGTGTGTGCGTACGTTTTGCTACATTTTAACTTTTTATAATAGATTTACATATATCTTATGGTGGTAAATGATAAAATAGACGAGTATCTGCATATATTTTAGGCATTTGTGACAGACCTTTTTCTTTTTCTCTCTCTATATTGCCAGGCTATATGGTTCATCTGCTGGTTTTTTCAGATTGTCACTAATCTCCAAAGATTTTTCCAATGTATTTATTGAAAAAAATCCGTGTATAACTGGGCCCCGTGCAGTTCAAACCCATGTTGTTCAAGGGGTCAACTGTACAACCCTACATGAGGTGTTTCTGGAAAATTCCTTTTGGATTTCAATTTCGCTAGCGAAAGAGGAGCTCTTATGAGGCCTGGATGAGCATATCCCACGTGTACTACAAAGAAGCAGGCAGAGGCTGGACTCCTTCACAACCAAGCAACGATTTCATTAACACTGGCCACTCTTGGGTTTACAGGTCCTCTCCAGGAAGTTTTCATGCAGAATCCATTCTTGATACCTGCTCTATAACTATATTTCCTCTACCTACCGAGGCAAAGGAGTTTAATTTAGAATACAAAAGCCTCCTTATGGAAACAGACTAAGGCCTGCAAATATTTGATTCAATCACCTCTTTGTTTAGAACAAATACTTGCCCTTTGAAATGCATGTTACATGAAACACTCTTGGTTCTTTTCAGAGGAAAAAACTTTGGGGATAAGACATCGTGAGATGCACGCTGATGGTTCATAGGAGCCAGTATAATAGAGAAAAAATGGTCTGTGGGCTTCAAGTCATGGCCAGAGGCCACACTTTCCTGGCATTTGCTAGTGTTGTATATTTGTTTATTTTCTTTCCTCTCTTCAAATCTCATTTTCTTTATTGTGTGTGTGTAGTAATAATACCATTCTTCCCTACAAGTTAGAAAGTGTATCAGTGTCCTCCTGCTGTGGTAACAAATTATCACAAAATGTAGTGGTTTCAAACAACACCAATTTGTTCTCTTATAGTTCTGAAGGCCGGATGTCCACAATCTGTTTCACTGGGCAAAAGTCAGAGATTCAGCAGGCCTGTTTCCCCCTGGAAGTTCTAGGAAAGAATTCATTCCTTGCCTCTTTCAGCTTCTGGAGCCTGTCAGAATTTGCTGCCTTCTCTGGCCCATGGATTCTTGTTCTGTCTTCAAAACCAGCAGCATAGCATCTTCAAATTTCTCTCTGGTTCAATCTTCACATCATCTTTTCTCTCAAAGGACTCTTTTGACTTCACTGGACACACCCACATAATCCAGCATCACCTCCCCATCTCGATCCTTAATTAAATAAAACGTGCAAAATCCCCTTTGCCATCGAAGTAGCATTCTAAGTTCCAGGGATTTGGCCCAGAGGGAACCAGTATTCAGCAGACCACAGAAATGTCCTATGTACAGGCCCCACCACTGACAAGGTGCACAATAAATAGAACCCTGTGTGTTAAAATAGGACAGGAAAGGGGCGCCTGGGTGGCTCAGTTGGTTGAGCGACTGCCTCCGGCTTGGGTCATGATCCTGGAGTCCCGGGATCGAGTCCCGCATCGGGCTCCCTGCTTGGCAGGGAGTCTGCTTCTCCCTCTAACCCTCCCCCCTCTCATGCTCTATGTCATTCTCTCTCTCAAATAAATAAGTAAAATCTTAAAAAAAAAATAGGACAGGAAGGGTTCATTTAGCAGTGTGGTGCTGTGTCAGTGAATGACTCAGTGATAAAATGACATTTTCTGCAATCTGGGTTTAGTGAACGGCCATAGGCATTTATTTTTCGATATCTACTTGGGCAAGAGATTGATTTATAAGAAAAATAAAGTCATTTAAGTCAGTCTTCAAATATACTGTGTAGAATAAGTTGTGTATTCCCTCCGTTAAATTGAATCACTTTCATTCTCTCTTCGCTGTTACAATAAAAGGAAGTCAGCGTGTTTTTACAGATCAACTTCTAACTTGCTGGTCAGCAAAAACACTGTGTATCTGTGTGGGCTTTTTCATGGTACTTTCTTTTGTTCTTCCAATCAGGCTGAAAAAAAACCAGGCAGGCCACGGGGTGTCTGTAACCCAACTTCATAGGGAAAAAAAAGTTTGTGTATCTATGGAGGAAAAATTAGATAAAGATACAAAGTTTTCATCTCATCATTTTCATTTCATATTTGTCATATCTTGTTGACATTTTCTGTGTTATCTAATCTTGAACATACTTGAAGCTATTATTTAAAAAAAATAAAGGACAACATTTTGTCAGCACTCCAACATATGTGGAATAATTATATTGAAGAGACTATCATTTGAATACTTCAGTTTTGTCCCGAGTTTAAATTATGGATTTCACCAATATGCAATTAATTGAAGTAGAGACACCTGCAAACTAATGTCATCAAATCAAGTGTATAAGTAAAATGTACACTTAAGTGAAGTGGCCTATCTTCCTATATTCGCATATTGTATAGTTCAGAAGGTAGCAGAATTAAATAATGCTCAATTCGGGAGAGGCTATTTAACGAACTGCAATCTTTGGGAGACCTAGGGAACAAAATTCATTCCAGGTGGCTGAGCAAGGCACATTTTAAGCAATCTTGCGTCTCTTGAATGCTCACTGCCGTGTGAACCTGCCATTCACACGCTTTCATTAACTGTGCTTAATAATAACTAGTTGCTTGGGGCGCCTGGGCGGCTCAGCGGATTAAGCTTCTGACTCTTGGTTTCAGCTCAGCTCATGAGCTCAGGGTCATGAGATCATCAAGCCCCACGTTGGACTCTTCCCTCAGCACAGAATCTGCTTGAGAGTCTCTCTCTCTCCCTCTCCCTCTGCCCCTCCCTGGCTCTCTTTCTCTCTCAAATAAATAAATAAATCTTTTAAAAAAATAGTAACTAGTTGCTCAAACTCCCTAGACCAGTGGTTCTTGTTTACAAAAGAATTCAAATAAAATGGGATCCAGTGAAGGCCCATGAATCCCCTGAAATTGTGTAAGTCATTGTATGTACGTACACACACTTTTCTGTGGTGTGGTTGAACCTACCAATGGATAGCCAGTATCCATTCTCCCCTTGTTCTTGTTACTACAAACACAGATTTTATTCTGTCTGAAAGGTGCTTGTCCAAAGAGTGCATGCATCTGTTTTCCCACTTCTCCCATAGATGGGGTTGTCCAGTAAGAATTAAGTGCAAGTTGTTGATGAGACTTTCAGTCTTTGTAAGAATGAACAGACAGCTAGCATGTGTCCTTTGTTCTTTTATCTTTCCATTCGTTCTCCTTTTCACTACCTGGAATGCAGATGTAATGGCTGGAACACCAGCAGTCGTCTTGGGACTTTAAAAATATCAGGTAAATATAATATTTTTAATATTTTTGTACTGAGGTAAAATTTATGTACAGTGAAACTTTCAGATCTTAAGTATACTGCTCAATAAGTTTAACAAATGCATATCAAGATCCACAATATTTCCATCACCCCCAAAAGATCTCTCATGCTCTCTCTTGGTCAATCCGCATATCTCACCTAAGAAGCAACCACTCATCTGTCTTTCCACAGATTTTGTCTATTTAGAATTTCACAGAAAGGAGTCATACAGTATATACTCTTTTTTGCATCTAGCTTCCTACACTTAGCATAATATTTTTGACAACCACTCAAGTTGTTGTGGGTATCAGTAGTTGTCTTAGTTTGCGATTTTATAACAAACCCCAAAGATTGGGTGGCTTAAACAGCAAATACTTATCTTTGATAGATCTAGAGGCTGGGAAGTCCAAGATCAAGATGCCAGCAGATTCAGCATCTGGTGAGAGCCCTCCTCCCAGTCTGCTGGTTGGTTGCCTTGCTGTATCCTCCCTCGGCCGAGAAAGAACATCTCTCTCAAGTTTTGTCTTCTGAGTGCACTAACTCCATTTATGAGTGCTCCCCGGCCATGACACAACTACCTGCCAAAGGCCTCACAACCACGTACCATCACACTGAGAATTAAAGCTTCAACAGGTAACTTTTGGAGAGACACACACATTCGGTCCATAGCAATAGTCCATTCCCTTTTTTTTAGAGCTGACTAGTATCTTATGCTATGAATATACCACAGTTCCTTCATTTTTCTGTGGAGAAACCTCTGGCCTGTTTCCAGATCTGGGCTATTGCAAATAAAGCTGCTAGGCACATGCATGTACAGGTCTTTATGTGGATACACGGTTTCATTTCTCTTGGATAAATAAAAAGGGTACAATGGCTGGGTCAGAGGGTAGGTATATGTTTATCAAAGGACTGCCAGTTTTACAAAGTGGCTGTAAAATTTTACCTTCCCATAAGCAATGTCCTCACTAACATTTGGTGTTGTCAAGCTTTTTTATTTCAGTCGTTCTAGGGCGTGTGCGGTGGTATGTGATTGAGTTTTAAATATGTGATTCCCTGATGATTAAAGATACAGAAGTCTTTGTCAGGCGATTATCGGACATTGCATTTTTAATGCAATCTTGGGGTAGAGAGCGAGACTTTCAAGGGACGCAATCCACAAATGATAGTACTCGCTTAACCCGCTTTTAAAGGACAGTGGGTATTGTTAACTGTTTAACGGGGCTTGCAAGTTTTAAGGAAGAACTGAAATGCTTTGAAGAATATTGGGGTCTTTGTGGTAGAAAGGGAGAGAGAAAAGAGACTGGGGGTTACTGGAGGCCAAAAGAGACTTTGGGATAAAACAATGAGAATTTCATTGGGGGTTTTAAGTGAGTTCTTCAGTGAAGCCTGTGGTATAAATGAACACTCTTCTCCATCATACAAATCTCAAGAAAGACTATGTTATTTGCTTGTACAGGAGTGAGCAAACTACTGCTAGCAGACCAAATCTGGGCTGCCGCCTTTTTAAAATGAACGCAATTTTCCTGGAACATAGCCACATTCATCTGTTTATATACTGTCTGGGGCTGCTTTCATATGACAACCACAGAGTTGAGTAGTTGCAAAGGGATTGTACAGCCCGCAAAGTTGAAGGCCTTTACTATCCGGCCCTTTACAGAAAACAACTGTCAACCCCTGTAGCACTAAATGGGGGCTGTTTGGGGGGTGGGGGGGAGGAGCTGCAATGTAATGCTGGGTACTAGGTCAACATGGGAGAGGGCTAAGAATTTTGGAGGCTGGATCCGCTGGGTTCCAAACCCAAGGAAGAACATTTGTAGATTCTCGTGGCTTAGCAGCCAAGAATTTGAATGTGTACCTAGGGATGTCACCGGGTAAAGAGCAGTCAGTGGGCTTCTTTTTTAAATTCCTCTTTCGCTTTACTCCTATACTTGGCTGTACACAGTAATTTCAAGTGACATAGTCCTTACATCCTAAGCTAGATGATACTGATGTGAAGGGACATGAAAAATCACATGGTCAAAAAGAAGAACGTAAAACAACAGCCAGTATTGAAATACCAGCGCACACCATCCAAATCCCGTGGTCTGATTTCACATTAACTAAGCAGTTAAAGAAATCACTTTCTTCAACTCATTCATGGATTAAAGGGCAAACACAGATATATGCTCTTTGACCAACTGTAGCTCTATGAAATAAAAACATTGACTTCCTGATTCAAATTGGTTTCATGTGGCCTTGGAGGTATGAGCCTGTTTGCTGTGGGCCTAATCACTCTTACATAAGCTAACGGCAAGTACTGAAATTTAAGAAAGGCCCTATGGGCCAGCAAGAAGACTACAGCACCGGGGTCCGATGGGACAGGGTTGGAATCTGCAAAGTTTACTAGTTTTGTGACTTGGAGAAAGTGATCTCATCTCTCTGAGCCTCCCAATTTGGCTTGCTCTATTAAGTGAAATAGTATATTGAAAACCTTAACCCGGGGCCAGAATATATTAAGTGCTTTACAAACCAAGTCCCCTGCTTCATCTTCTATGTGTAGGGCCAAGAGACCGCACTTTGAACAATGCTACTATAGGCTGAATTGTGTCCTGTGTGCCCCCCACCACCCCAGAATTCATACACTGAAATTCTTACTCCCAGGATGATGGTACTTAGAACTTGGGACCTTTGAGAGGTAAATGTGTTTAGATGAAGTTTGAGAGTAGGGCTCATGAGGGGATTAGTGCCCTCATAAGAAGAGACACTAGAGAGTTGGTGCTCTCTCTGCACATGCACAGAGAAGAGGTCACATGAGCACCCAGTGATGTGGCTGCCACCTACAGGCCAAGAGAAGAAATCAGAGAACCTACCTTGCCAACACCTCGATCTCAGACTTCCCAGTCTGGAGATCTGTGAGAAAAAGAAACGTCTGCTGTTTAAGACACCCCAGTCTGTGGTATTTTGTTATGGTGGCCTGAGCTGACTAAGACAAACAGTGACCCAATGAAGCTGTTTGGAAAAGCTCACTCAATTCCCACTTATCTCCATTCCTCAGGATTTTATGGTGGATGTGGTAATTTAAGGCGCTATCTCAATAATTTGTACTTTTACAATGTCTGCAAGAGAGAACAGTCACCAGCTATTCACTGCCCTATCATTCTGTACTGATTCAGTATGTTTTTTAATCTTTTGACATATTTCAAGCCATTAGGAGATACTTTAAATTTCAAAGTGTTGCGCTTCAAACTATTTTATTGCAAGGCCAAGTAAAGATGAGAGTGGTGTTTTGGCTAAGGACATAATGGATTGGGAGGGTCACGTGGGCCTGGTTTTTCCTTTTTTTTTTTAAGAGCAGTTTTAGGTCCACAGCAGTACTGAGCACAACAGCGTCCACATACACCCTTTGTCCGCCCATAGGCACGGCCACCCCCATCATCCACATCGCCCAGCAGAGCGGCACATTTGTTCCACCTGATGAAGCTACAGTGACACATCACTAACACCCAATTAGGGGTTCACTCTTGGTGGTGTACATTCCATGATTTTGAACAGATGTATAATGACACGTGTCCACCACTGTATCGTATAGAGCAGTTCCACAGCCCTAAAAATCCTCTGTGCTCTGCCTCTTCATCCCTCCGGGCCACGATTTTGGGGAAGTTTAGGGATTCTAATTGAGGATTGCAGTGAAAGAATGTCTGATTCAAAGCTCCAAGTTCCTAGTAACTATGTGCTGCTGTTTTGTCAATAAATAGGATTTTGTTCAGTAGCCGCCAGCTCAGGGAGTTTCAGGTGTATTGGTTTGGATATGGGATTTCAAAAGCTCAGAGTACTAGCTGGGAATATATTTCCTACTTTCACCAGTTAGCGTTCACAGTCGATGAAAAAGCTTTGTTCAGATTTTTTTGGTTTATTCCTCCCCCCCCACCTCACCTTTTCTATCAGAGTCTAGACATAACACTGATGCCTGGTCATGACAGAAGGTGACTGAGATAAGCCTGAAACTTGCCACAAAATACCGGTGATTTATCACTTAATGAGTTAGGTGGAAACAGAGTCTTCATTCATGTCTAAATGGTTCACATCAATTATACAGAAGTTTGCTCTTGCATGAAAAAAAAAAAGCTCTGTGAAGTGCAGGAGGGTTGTATGTTAGAATGTGGTCCCCCCACTCTGCTCCTACTGTGCACTAAAATAAAATTTTAAATACTTGCTTTTTTAATAGAGCATGCAGAGGGGGACAACATCTGGCAGAGGAAAAGGCCAGAAACACTGGCAGCCTCAGGAGAGCTGCAAGTTTCCCTGAGAAGGTTAGAAAATGGATCCTAACTCTACCATGGAGTGTAAACTCCTGGAAGGCAGGGATTTGTCCTGTTCACTGATCTATCGCAGGGTCCAGAGCAGTATTTGAAGGGAGAGACTCATCAATCAGTATTTGGAAATGAAGGAACAGAAAAAGAAGGAAAGCACATGCATTTGTTCGGGAAGAGAAATTTTTCCCTAACCTTAAATACCAGAAAAAAAGTTTTAAGATTTCTATTTTTTTTTTTTTTTTTTACAATAAAAGGAAGTGAATGTGCAAATTAATGCCTTTCATATGGCAGGAAGCTTCCTTTGGCCATTTGTTATACAGGCTCTTGCTTAAAAATAATCCGAGAAAGAATGCAACATTAAAATATTTTAATGTACTGAAACTATATCTCGGAAACTGAGCAGGGCTGGCCTCATAGGCCTGGGGCCCATGCAGCAGCATAGGGCAGGGCTCCGTGTTTAGAAGGGTTTGGTTTAAAGCTCTGCTGTTGCCATTTTGAAACTGATAAAACTGGGCGCCTGGGTGGCTCAGTTGGTTAAACGACTGCCTTCGGCTCAGGTCATGATCTTGGAGTCCCGGGATCGCATCCCACGTCGGGCTCCCTGCTCAGCGGGGAGTCTGCTTCTGCCTCTGACCCTCTTCCCTCTCGTGCTATCTCTCATTCTCTCTCTCTCAAATAAATAAAGAAAATCTTTAAAAAAAAAATAAAACTTCGGAACAAGAAGTCCCACAGTTGCATCTTGTGTTGGGCTCAACAAACTATGTAGCTAGTCATAGAGCTGAGTTCATATATTACAAGGTCATTAAACACTCATTTATTAGAACCGAGTTTAGGGGAGCTAAAAGAATGTAAATAAAAATAAAAATTTTCAGCTCTATAATTGGTTAAGATTCCAGTACCCACATAAGATAGCTCTAGACAATCTAGAAGTCTCTAGAAATGGGCAAATAGTTCCATAATTTATGAGAAAAGAAACAAAAAGCTGACAAAATTTAGGTATCATAAAACGACATGATGTCTTGCTTTGTACCTATTTTCTCCCTATTCCCTAACCTTCTTCACTTAGACTTATAATTTACAAGATAGAAATGTAGAGGAATATAAAGAGATGCCTCTGATTGTAGATCCTCCCAGCGTCTCACAAAAATATTCTCATGAATATTCACCGATAATAATAACTAAAAAAGAGCTTAGAATAAAGACAAAAAGAGGTTACTAACAAAATCTGGGAGGAACTTCTCACAATGCTATGGCTTACAAGCTGGATAAAGAAAAAAAAAAATCTCTTACCCCTGCTTTGGTTCATTAGACAGAGCAACCTAGACTGAAGATGGGAAGACATTTTATTCCTCTTCCACTCTGGTCTGGTGCCTGAGAGATCCAGGATCTATACCAATAAGAAAACAGGGTGGGCACTCATCTATTAAGAGGAAAAAAAAAAAAGAAATGTAACACATCACTAATGTTCCTTAGTATGAGGTTTTTCAGTTATCAGTTGTCTGAACTACATTTAAGGCAAGTTATCGGTTTAAGTTAGACTTGGTGAGAAGCGTTTGTAAAATTGCTCAGTGAAGATGCTAGCTGGGCTAGCAAAGTAAATGTTTTGTTGTGAAAATGAAAGAGTCTGACTTGAATTCTACCTCAGACCAAAGAGCCATTTCAGAGTTACTGAAAGGGCCAACAGATTCTACTGAAACAACTGGAAATATGGCAAAAGGTGGCTTGTTTTCTGTCACTGCTATCTTTGTCATCATCATCTCATTCTCTAATATGGGACTGTGTGTTATGGTGGCTTCAGAATTGGGGGCCTCACACGGGTCTTGTGATATGTCGCTAATCTCCCAGTTGGTCTGCATTGGTAATGCCAGCACCCCTGAGACTGAGGTGGGCACCACATTTTAACTGAGTAGATCAGTGAACTTTGGTGGTGTGACCTCAATCCGAACTTCAGTTTCCTCATCTATAAAATAAGGACAGTGGCAGCTGTCACACAGGTTTGTTACAAGGATTATATTTTATAAAATGTATGTATGTATGTATGTGTGTTTTTTTTTTTTCTTGGAGAGAGTGAGGCTGTGTGTGTGTGTGGGGGGAGGGGCAGAGGGAGAGGGAGGGAGAGGGTCCCAGGCAGACCTCACGCTGAGCGGGGAGCGTCACGTGGGGCTGGATCCCACGACCCTGAGATCATGACCTGAGCCGAAATCAAGAGTAGGATGCTCAAATGACTATGCCACACAGGAATAGTCTTCCCCAGTCTACCTTTTTGGAAAGCACCATTTCTCTTTGGCATAACATTTTATCTTCTAGAAATTTTTGTGCTACAGTTGAAGCCAAAATGTCTAATTTTAATACTTAGCAACTTTATACATGCTGGAAGTTTTGATCAATGTAATTTTCCATTTGGATTGCATACATTTTTCCCATGAATTACACTTGTAGCGTTCTTGTATATAAAGGCAGTATTGCTCTGTGTTACCAGCATGGGCTCAGCAGTCGGACTTCTTTGCTTCAACATCCCAGCCCTGACACTTGTTAGTTGTGTGATACTGAGTGTAATTCTGGTGCCAATTCCAGCATGTTTTTTTCCCCACACCAAGCAGTTCGCCAAGACCAGCTGGGTGTCCTACAATTCAACTCAATTCTGACACAATCTACTTGGAGAGAGCATCAGATCCCACAGGTTTAAGGGCTCAGTCCTACAAGATTACCCCCACCCCCAACTTCAGCTGCCAATCCCAAACTCAGGTTTTCACCTGTGCTTCTGACTGACTGGCTATGTATTAGAGTTCCAACAACTCCCTCCTTGGTTTTGATTAATTTGCTAGAGCAGCTGGCAGAACTAGGAGAAACATTTAACTTACTAGATGACCAGTGTGTTACAAAAGAATATACCTCAGGAACAGCCAGATGGAAGAGCTGCATAGGGCAAGGCACGGGGAAAGGGTACAGAGCTGTCACGCCCTGTCCAGGTGTGACACTCTCTCCACATCTCCCGGTTTTTTTGGGTGTTTATGGAGGTTTCATTACATAGATTTGATTGATTAAATCATTGGCCATTGGCCATGGATTCAACCTCTAACCCCTCTCCCTTCCCCAGAGCTCACAGCTGTTGGGACTGAAAGTTCTAATCCTCCAACCACGTGGTTGGTTCCCCTGGCAACCAGCCCCCATCCTGAGGTGCTTCCCAAAAGTCACCTCATTAACATAAACTCAGGTGTGATTGAAAGGGGTTTCTTATGAATAACCACAGACACTTCTTACTGCTCTTGTTGCCTAGGAAATTCCAAGGGTTTCATAGGAGTTCGGGGCTAGAAATGGGGACGAAGACCAAATATATATTTCTTATAAATCACATTATCACATGGGCATGTCACTTAAGCTTCCTGTGCCTATAAGGATAATGGTCATATCGTCTTCACAGGTTTAATGATAAGGTTATATGAGTTGACCTGTGTGTCTACTCTTCAGAGCAGTTTCTTGCATAGAATAAGCTCCAAGTAAACATCGGTTATTATTTTTTTATAGTAGTTACTAATGGAGAAAACCCAAGTATAAAAGTTTCATCTTCCTATGGAATGTCCCTGTTCCTCATGTATTTGTGAATTTGCTAGACACTGAAAACATGTAGTGTCAAGATGGTGCTGTCAACCTGGGCTATTTTGAGGATAGTTTAATAAACACATTTACAAATGAGTAGTCAGAGTATAGGAGAACCACAAAAGATACAGAGTATCCCCAGGGCTAGTAACTGCTGAATGCTGTTACAGCCCCTGAGCTTTAAGGTGTGAGGGGAGGGAAGTGCTCCTGGGACACAACCAGACAAGGCAGTGTGGAGAGTGAAGGGTGATAGAAGCTCTAGGCTTCAATGGAGGAAAGCAGCCAAGATTAGGGGGCCGGACAGAGAGGGAGCTGGGGCACTAAGTCCTCTGCCCTCCCTTCCTCTCCCCCTCCTGTCCCTGGCCTCTACTCCCCAGTGGCCAATCTGAAGCCCAACTAGAAGGGAGAGAAGCCCAGCGATGCAGTTTATCTGGAGTAGCCTCCGGGGTCACAGCAGGCTGCAGAAAGGGGAAGGGTGGGAACCCTGGACAAATGGAAGATGCCCAGTGTAAGAATCATGCTGATTCTTACTCTTAAAAATCTGGCAGTTTCATAAAGTTCTATCTGATTCTTCGGCAATAAGCGTGTTTACTTTTTGTGGAAAGAACATCTTTCATAGAAGGCTATTATCTACTGAACTGTGTGATATTTCTATGAGCTATGTGTAGGACTTGTGTTAACTTTGATTTCTACTGGGGGTCAAGGAGTCTCTTAAGTAGGGAAACTAGGTTTCTTGGGAAAAAATACTATTTTAAACCAAAGCTAGTCATCTCATACATATCTGCTCTTGTCTGGGAGAGGGATAAGGTTTGAGATTTCGTTGAGCTCAGTCCAGTCCATCTCCAAAGACGTAGACTCCGTATATACGTCTTACTGACCAGTGAATCAGTTGCATCATCTGTATAAATGAAGACCTATGAAACAGGCAAAAGGACGGATGTAAAATGTGATCCCTGAAGACTCTGTGTGCTTTTAACACCATCTATACCAAAGGACCCCTATCCATCATTCTATCGCTTCTTGTTCACAAAGACATCCCGTGTAGCTTCTCGCACACATTCTTTTGAACTGCAAAGCCTTGATTATCATTACAAAATGCAGCCTCCTCTTCTCCTTCAGTAGGTTTTGGCACAAACTCAATTCCCATTAGGGACAGCCTTGATAGATCCCTCCCTCTCTTCCGCTAACAAAGATTATCAAGTGGGTTCCTAACCGAGTTCACTGACAACCCTCTTTCCTGGCACGGTCCCCTTACTTCTCACAATTGGGCCAGTAGGAAGCAAGACGGTGTCTCAGGTTTTTATGATGGAACTTTATTTGGATCTCTGGGGTTCAGCTTGCACATTTAATAAAAAATCTGCTCTCACTCACTCTCTTACTCATCTCCAGACCTACTCCACTGTTTTCTAAACTCTTCAGAGTCACTTAAAAAGAGCATTCAGCTTCCCTTTCTTCATGTCTCTGACACAATAATAGAACCCAGAACTTTTAAAACTCCACTAAAAGTGCATAAATCCTTTCCCCGCTCTCACTAAAAACGATTTCCCATGTTTCTCTTTATCTGGTGGATTAGGGTGGTTGTTTTTATACCAGGCTGTTGGGAGTTTAATGTTAAGTGTTTCATTAATAATGCTTTGTGCTTTAGAAAAATGTGAAACAGATAAATCCTGACTGTGAACAGAACTTATTTATTTTATTCTTTGTGCTTAACATCACAGGGAACAGTTTAAAACCAGTTTTGTTTGTATTTCAAGATACAGAAAAGCAGTACTTGACAAAGCACAGCTAGAGAGAGAGAATTAATTAGGGGAAGGATAATAATGGCTTTACAATTTAAAAATAAATGTTTGCTTCTATCAGTAATAACAGGATAAAGATCGCTACATTGAGAGAAGAGGCAAAAAGAAAAAAAAAAAAAAACCCATACATCTTCCTGGAATGACAGGGCAAACGCATGGGTGCACTAACAATAGAATTTGTACACAAAATAATTAAAATGGGAAATTTCTAGTCTCGCTTTCTTTATTTGAAGTGAATTTGTGACTCTCATTTTGGTAATATTTGATGTAATTCAGTTTCCATCACAAAATAATGCTGAGTCATTTTCTCTTCGGTCTGCTACTCCGCGACAGTACTATTCTAACTAATTCACATACAAGTGACAATAGTGAGTCTTCTCCAACGCTGGCAGGAGCCCTCCCTCCCAAACCTGTCCCCTCCTCCAGCCATGCAAACCACCAGATGCAAACTTGAATCAGGTTGCGAACTTAAACCGCAAGAGATCAACCTTGCTCCAAATTTAAAAAATTACTTCTGCAACATCCCTGAGAGATAGCCACACAGTGTCTGCTTGAATGCTTTCCATGAGAGGAGTTCATTCTTCACTAAGGGTTCCACTTCATGTGTATCTAAATGTGAGGCCTTGTCATTGAGAGAACACCTCCTTCCCTGGAACTTTCTAGCTGCTGGTTCTAGAAACTGCTGCAACATTACAGGTTGATTGTTCTTTCTTCTATACAACATACTTCTTCAGATTTGGAAGATCAGTATCATGTTTCTCTAAGTTTCTTTGCTTTAGGATAAATATCTGTGATTTTCACATTATTCACAATCCTGGCTGCTTGCCTTGAGACTTTTTTCTAACTTGTGAAAGTTCTTCAGTTGGAACATCTAGAAATGCACAAAAGGAAGGTATGGGTGCTGGTCTTACCAGTACTATCAGGCTCTACGATAATGATCCCAAATACCTACCCATGTAGACTAAAAATTGCATTTTTATGTTTTTTACTGGACAGATGATGCTGTGGGCTTCAAATGAACTTGGGATGGTCTAAAACTTGTATTTTTTTCAAATGACTTGAGGTGAAACATGGTCTTTCATTGTAAACTTCAAAAATAAATTTTTGGTATCTACATGCAGAACTTACTAGCTATCCTTTCAAAATATTATGCTGGGGCACGTGGGTGGCTCAGTCAGTTGAGTGTCTGACTCTTGATTTCAGCTCAGGTCATGAACTCAGTTGTGGGACTGAGCCCCACGTTGGGGTCCGTGCTGAGCATGCTTAAGATTCTCTCTCTTCCTCTCCCTCTGCCCCTCCCCCTGCTCATGGGGGTTCTCTGTCTCTCTTTCTCTATAAATAAATAATATTTAAAAAAATAAAATATTATGTTTATGCCAGGAACGAGATAAGATGGTGGTGTAGTAGGAGGACCCTAGGCTTGCCTCAATCCTTGAACACATCTAGATAATCATCAAATCCTTCTGAATGCTCAAGAAGTGGACCTGAGGACTGAAAGAACAAACTGCGCAACTAGAAGGAGAGAAGGGGCCCCTTCGAGGAAGGAACGGGGAAGATCATCATGGGCAGGGCCAGTGGTAGAGAATATGCCTCTTGCTGTTGCACAAAACACATATGGCAGGTGATGGTACCAAACAGTTAACTCCCAGAGAGACCCAAATGGCACATCTTGGCACTTGTGGATCTCTTGGGTAAAATGGCAGTACCCTTTCATGTCACACAAAGAATGTTTGAAGGACGAAAGAAGAGAACAAGATGATCTTTGTGTTCCTACAATGGTAGAATAATTATGTGAAAGAGAGATACGATTTTTTTTGTCTGTGATACAAAAAGAGCCAGAAAGAAGGCAGCTACAAGGATTCAGGTTATGAAGCAAAAGAGAGTGATTTCATTTAACTAGGTTTTAAACATTTTGTACAATGTAAGCAATACTGTTTGCTTACTGGGGCACCTGGGTAGCTCAGTCGGTTAAGCGTCCGACTCTTGATTTCGGTCATGATCTCGGGGTCGTGAGAGAGATCAAGAGCCAGGTCCGGCTCCACGCTCAGTATGGAGTCTGCTTGAGATTCTCTCTCCCTCTCCCTCTGCCCCTCCCCCCTGCCACAGGCTCGCACACTAATAACTAAATAAATCTTTAAAAAAATACTGTTCACTTACTTGTCTGCTTCTGTCATCATACTGTGTGTTACATCCCCATGACTTACTTATTTTGTAATTGGAAGTTTGTGGTTTTTGCCTACCTTCACCTATTTTGCCCAATTCCTGCCTCTGGCAACTACCAATCTGTTTTCTGTACCTATGAGCTTGGTTGTTGTTGTTGTTGTTTAGATTCCACATGTAAGTGACATCATATGGTATTTGTTTTTCTCTGACTTACTTCAATTAGAATATCCTCAAGCTCCATCCATGTTGTCACAGGTGGCAAAATCCCATTCTTTATGGCCGAGTACTGTTCCATTGTGTATGTGTGCCATGTTCTCTTTGTCCATTTATCTTTCGATGGACACCTGGGTTTTTTCCATATCTTAGCTATTATTAACAATGCTGCACTGAACATGGGGATGCAGATATCTTTTCAAGACCTTTTTGTTTGTAACCATCCAGACAGTATTCTGCAGATATAAATATATGATCGTGTATGTGTCTATGCATTGTATATAACAAAAATGAATTATATTTAATACAGTTTTGTAACTGACTTAATTTAACAGTATTATAAAAATATTTCCACATAAGAATATATATAGATATAGATAGATGGATCAATATCAGTGTATGTGTTTATCCAGTGAATATATATCTCATCTTTTGTAAGATGCACAGTTTTCCAGCGTATAGATTGCTATAATTTTTTAATAAATCCTCTTTTACTGGTCATTAGGTTATTCACATTTTTACATGCTTTCCATGTGTTAATATAAAACATTTTTTGTTTTATTACAAAACATGTAAATGAACATAATACTCTGATAACTAAAAAATATTATGTTGATTCTAACTCAATATTTTGGATTTTAATTATATCATTCAATGTATTAGCTTCAAACATCATGGCATCTGAAAATTTGAAAAACATGCCTTTTATATCCCCTTGATACAGAAAGCACACCACTAGAGCCTTTGCCCTGGCAGACATCAATATATTAGTTGTGTGTCAACGGTAGTTTGGAAGATTTTGGAAGTCCATACTGATAACAAAAAAAAATAGACAAATCACCAGTATTCAGTTATTCAGCTGCTATGTCTGAGTGCCTGTGATGTGTCAAAGCCAGTGCCAGGTACGGCAGATTACTGTGGTAACAGACCAGAATTTGTTCACACTCTGTATCCGTGCCCGTGGATATTCTGAATCTCGGCTTAGCTCTTCAACTTCCTTTGCCCACCCACCTCCCCTCAGGTAACCATCAGTGTATTCTTTATAATTAAGAGTCTATTTCCTGATTTCTCTCTTTTTTTCCCTTTGCTCATTTGTTCTGTTTCTTATGTTCCACCTATAAGTGAGATCACATGGTATCTGTCTTTCTCTGACTGGCTTCTTTCCCTTAGCATGATACTCTCTAGCATTGCAAATGGCAAGATTTCAGTCTTTTTTTTATGGCTGAGTACTATTCCATTGTATGTATATACCACATCTGCCTTATCCATTCATGGATTAATGGACACTTGGGCTGCTTCCAAGGGAATTTTATCTACTAATAAATTTTTACATTAGGTCAAACTAAAATAATAGGTATTCAAATACTACTTAGACAGAAATCATGGGTCATAGCAACATCTGGGAACTGATGGTTTTAATTTTGCAGTCGCCATATTTCTAGGATGAACGGTCATTTGGTCCCATTTCTGGAAATCACGATTGCTACTGTTACATGTCACTCAAGATTGTCCTTATGTCAAGGTGGGAAGTGATGCCTAAAGTGTTCACAGTTAGTGGATGTAAAAAAGATTTCTGTTAGAAATATTTGCACTTAGGTTTCTTAAACATCAAAGGACCTCAGTACTCAAAGGAGTTATGCTACAATAATGGTCTGGAATTTAAGAAACAAAACAAATGAGCAAAGGGAAAAAAAGAGAGACAAAGCAAGAAACAGACTCTTCTTTTTTATTATGTTATGTTAATCACCATACATTACATCATTAGTTTTTGATGTAGTGTTCCATGATTCACTGAGAAACAGACTCTTAATTATAGAGAACACACACTGATAGTTACCAGAGGGGAAGGGAGTGGGGGATGGGGGAAACAGGTGACAGGGATTAAGGAGTGCACCTGTTGTGATGAGCATGGGGTGATATGTGGAGGTGTTGAATCACCATATTGTACACCTGAAACTAATGTAACATTGTATGTTGACTGGAACAGAAATAAACACTAATGGCGTGATGTGAAGAGTGTCTTACATTTTGGAATGGACCATATTCCTCCTCTGCAAGTCACAAAAACACAGACTATTCCAATAAAGCCTATTTTTAACATTGGCCCTGCTGGTACGCAAGAGCCAGCAAGAGAGTGTTTTTGTTCTAAATTCTGAATTCACCAAGGTCTGATATTTTTGTAAATCACAATAAAAATGAATTTCTAGTTGTTACAGCAAAGTAAAATTGCTGTTATCTGATTACTCCTCGGTTTCTGTACTTAATCTTGTGAACTGGCAACAAACAATTCCCAGCCCAGGACAGCTCCCAGGCCACATGGTGAGCTGCTATGGGTGAGATATTCTGGGCGGGAGGGGATGTTCGATACAAACTCTGGGGTTTTTTTTCCCTCTGACCATACCACAACTACCTTACTGTCTCAGACCAGCAGAATGTGGGGAGCATGAAGGTATCACTGCTTAGAGGATATCACTATTATGGACACTAGTACTCACTAATGAGTAATGGTGAAATGATACCATTAATACCATCTTCTGGCAACCATTAGGATGATCATTTTTTAGTCCTGTAATACATGAGAGGAATTAATTAACTCATCAAATATATACTGAGCATCTACATGTGTAAGAGACTCTGGCCTGAAAGCTACGATACATCATTGTATAAAATAGATAAGCCTTGGCCCTTATAAAGCTTATGTTGTAATAGGAAGTCTTCAAAATACAGAATCAGTTTTGAATGGATCCTGCATTTTCTCCCCACTGCTGTTGGCACAAATGCTTGATAAGCATCATTAACTTTATCACAATTAATTCTTAGCTTCTTTCTTTCATGACAATTTTTAAACAAGTTTGGATGATTTGTATTTATTTCCTGACCTGAGGGTATAATTTTGGAGTACTTCTCATTTGCCCTTTTCTGAGCAATTTTTTTAGAAAAAGATTTGAAAGTTGAATTGTGAAGTTGTCTCTGATCAATTCTTTCGTTTGTATTAATACGACCATGCCCTCCATGGAAAAATGAGGAATAGAAAGAGGAAAGACTACTGATTTGCAGAAGTACATGCCTGAAAGTGAAAATTACAAAACAGGAAGTTCAGCTTACCATTTTTAACATGCAAACATTAACCACAACAATCATTTTTAAGTACCAATCAACATGATGGATCCTGGAAAATAAGTTTATGAAATGAATTATCCTGAGAGCTGCCAGTGGATAATAAATTGCAATGGAAACGTGAATGACCTGCCTTCCAGCATTAGCAGCATTGGCAAATACCTGCAAAAGCCAGATCTGTCATTTACAAGCAAGCTGACAGGTGGCTCTTAATGCTGTGTGACTTGACACTTGATCTTAGCCAAAAGGCCGAGAAGCGATTAATGCTGTGTGACTTGGAGCAAGTGACTTTAGTGCTCTGGGTCTAGGTTTCCTTATCTGTAAAATGGTGATAGAATGGTACCTTTCACATAGGGTTGCTATGAGGATTAACATGATTTTCTATGCAAGGTGCTTGACATAGGGACTGGTACATATTAAGTGTTTAGTAAGTGTTCCTGATTCTGGAGGGGACTGAGGCTATTGTGTGGACCTAGGTTTTTATATTTGATTTCTTTCTTTAAAAAGATTTATTTATTTATTTGAGAGAAAGAGCAAGCAGGGGGAGGGGCAGAGGAAGAGGGAGAGAAAGGCAGAGAAATGGACTCCCGGCTGAACACGGAGACCGATGCAGGGACCGATCCCAGGACCCTGAGATCGTGACCTGAGCTGAAACCAAGAGGGGGAGGCTTAACTGATGGAGCCACCCAGGCGCCCCTCTATTTGATTTCTGAACATTTTTAGAAAGAGCTGTCTGAAAGAAATTCCTCTGCTGGTTGTCCAGGTACAGAGTGAACCAGTGTGATAATTTTAAGATTCCTGAAGGAATGACCATTTGGGTTTCCTATTACAATTAATTCAAGAGACAAGAAAGCATTTTTAAAAATCCTAATTGCAGCACTCTACCAAGTACCAGTAGCAGTCTCCCCAGAAGTTAACAAGAAAAGAGTGGGTTCAAAGCATGTAATGGAAATCAGCCAAGTTCCAGTAAGTAGATTCTAAAGGTCATGAGTCATTGGTCAAAGAGAGCAGACTCCTTTGCTTGTTTCCAGAGCAGAATGTTCTCTGAAGGCATTTCCTCCTAACCTGTTCAACGATTTCCTACCTCTTCACCTCTACAATCTACTGCTTCAAACAGGCTTGGCACAGTCACCCAGGTATCCAAACCGGTCAACTAAAGAGCCCACATCCTAGAAGAGACTGTTCCTTCTTGGCCCTGACTGAAATGACTTGATGAAAGTCTCCCTCCCTTTCAGAACATCACTAACCAATCCTTACTTCTTAGAGGTTGGAACTCCAAAAGTCTCATGTTCTGGGACACTATCTTGAACACAGAATGATGCTTACTTTAATAAAAAATTTGCTAGCTACCATTAGCTATACATTTAGAAATAAAACTCTGACATCAATCTTAGAAACAAATATATCCTGGAGAAGAGCATAGTAGTTGGAGTATCATGGTTATTTGATACCATTATCAATTTAAAAATAAATATACAAGCACTGAACAGCAGGAAGTTTGATTGTGTCCTTTTTTCCTGGAAATTGAAGTTTTATTCCACTTCAATCACATATCTTATCCTGTCTTTATCCATTTAGAAAATATTTATAAGAATCAAAATTAACCTTTTAAAATTCCCACGATCATTCATCTTCATGTACAAAAAAATTCTTCGTTGTTGGATTGACCATGTCAGCTATTACTAGGACACAAACAAAAACACCATATAGTACACAACTCAATACATAATTATTAAAGATTAAAAGTAAAAATTTGTTAAAAGTGGTTCTCTTGGGGCGCATGGGTGGCTCAGTCGGTTGAGTGACTGACTCTTGATTTCCACTCAGGCCATGATCTCCCGGTCGTGGGATCAAGCCCCACGTGGGCTCTGCACTCAGCGGGGAGTCTGCTTAGTTTCTCTCTTCCTCTGCCTCTGCCCCTCCTCCTGCTCGTGTGCTCGCTCTCGCTCGCTCTCTCTAAGTAAATAAATAAAATCTTTTAAAAAGTGCCTCTCTTGATGACATGACTAAAGATTTTTTTTCTAATTCACTTATATTTCTGGATGAATGTTAATTATACAAGGACAGAATTCCACATCAAGTCTATTCCCACTGTTTGCTCTTCTAGATCTAAGTACTGGTAAACCTTCATATAAATAAGTAGATGGGAATATAACTTTAACGAAAGTTAAAGGTATAAGACTCCATTATTTTAACTCCTGAATTACATGCCAATATAAGATAGTCATATATCATCAAGAATACATTTTAATGATCTATTAGCTGACAACTCAATTAGGCACTCCTATTTTCTTGACCACAAAAAAACTGGAAACCACCTGTCATGCTAAAGGATTTGTTACCAAGTCATTACACTCACTTGCTTTTTCAAGAGCAATACTAATATTTCTAATTATCTTTTTTGGCACCCACATATTCTAATGCTCTGGAGGGAAATGTATTATAGTAACATTTAGGACAGGAGAGAAGTAATAGAAGTATAATTCTGTAAAGGCAGGCTGCAAAGGGGTTGGGTATCACCAATTTTAGGTAAGAGCATATATGAAAGTTAGGATCTGGAAACTGATTTTCTTAAAGTTCTTGGTGTCTATATACCCCTTGGGAAGGCTACGTATTCCCACGATACCCCAAACCCACTTTGAAGACTGTTCCACAGACAGAACAGCAGTGACAAAGCCCTTTTTAAGAAACTACACTTGTGGGCGCCTGGGTGGCTCAGTTGTTAAGCCTCTGCCTTTGGCCTCAGGTCATGATCCCGGGGTCCTGGGATCGAGCCCCGCATCGGGCTCCCTGCTCTGCAGAAGGCCTGCTTCTCCCTCTCCCACTCCCCCTGCTTGTGTTCCCTCTCTTGCTGTGTGTCTCTCTCTGTCAAGTTAATAAAATAAATAAAAAATCTTTAAAAAAGAAACTACACTTGTAATATTTGAACTCACGCTCATTGAAATTAGTCATTTTTTTTACTACGTTTGTAATATTTGAACTTATGCTCCCTGTATACAATTCACATGATACAGAAGGATGCAGAGGAAAAAAGTAAAAATCCTTCACCTTCCCTCAACCCTTAATTCCCAGGGATAACCACTTTCTAGTAATTTGCTATGTAACCTTTCAGACATTTGGGGTCATTTGCCTATATCTGCTGAGGAGGATTTCATTTAACAGGGCGACCCTGTGCCAGTTGTGCTCAGTAGCCCCTCAGGGTAAGTGTGGAGCTTTTCCTTCCATGCCACCATGCCCCTGCGGGAGCCCATCATAGGCTGACTGGCCTAGAGACAGACCTTGAGATGAAGATTCATGTGTGGGTGATTTATTAAGGAACTGTTCCGGGGGAAACTGATAAGGTACTGAGGGAAGCAGGGCAGGGAAGGGTAAGAAACTAAGCATCAAATGTAATCATTTTTTGTTTTTGTAAACTGCGTACCTTGGAGCTAATTTCCAAGGTACAAATGTTTCTGGCCCAATGTTTTAAATAATTACACAGTTTTCCAGTATTCCATGATACGGATGTGCCATAACATTTAATCTTTACTGATGTTCCTAAATAGGGAAATTCCAAATTTTTGGTCTTGAATGCAATTTACAAAACATCCATATTTCCTTGGGCACATACGATTATTCTGTAGGAACTATCATTAGGAATGCCATTTGCTGGGTCCAATTTATTTAAAATCTTGACACCTGCTACCAAATTGCTCTTTTAAAAGGCTATGACAATATCACCCCACCATCAACGTGTAAGAAAGTGCTCCTTTCCCCCCATACACTTGCAAATTCTCAAGTTACTGGTATCTACAGTATTTTGGGGAAAGTGATAGTATAATGACTATCAATATTACTAGTAAGGTTATGGGGTTTTTTTTCACCTGCTTATCAGCTATTTGGGTTTCTTTTGTAAGCCATCTGTTCATGTCCTTTCCCTATTTTTTATTTTTATTTTTGAAGATTTTATTTATTTATTTGACAGAGAGAGACACAGCGAGAGAGGGAACACAAGCAGGGGGAGTGGGAGAGGGAGAAGCAGGCTTCCCGCCGAGCAGGGAGCCTGATGCGGGGCTCGATCCCAGGACTCTGGGATCACGACCTGAGCCAAAGGCAGACGCCTAATGACCGAGCCACCCAGGTGCCCCATTGCCCTACTTTTTTAAAAAAAGATTTTATCTATTTGTCAGAGAGAGAGAGAACATGCACAAGCAGGGGGAGCGGCAGAGGGAGAAACAGGCTCCCCGCTGAGCAAGGAACCCGATGTGGGGCTCGATCCCGGGACCCCAGGATCATGATCTGAGCCGAAGGCAGATGCTTAACCGACTGAGCCACCCGGGCACCCCTCATTTCTCTTCTTTCTTTCTTTTTATTTTTTTAAGATTTATTTATTTGAGAGAGAGAGAGAGAGAGAGAGAGAGAGAGAGAGAGAGAGCGCGCGCGCACACGCATGAGACTGGGGTGAGGGGCAGAGGGAGAAGCAGACTGCCCGCTGAGCTGGGAGCCCGTCGCGGGGCTCAATCCTGGGACTCCAGGATCATGACCTGAGCTGAAGGCAGGTGCTCAACCAACTGAGCCACCCAGGCGCCCCACCTTTCCCTATTTTTTTTGTTACATGTGTATCATTTTCCTATAGTTTCCAAGATTTAAAAAGTATTATGGATGACGGTTCCTTGCCTGATAAACATCCTGAAAATATTTTCCCCCAGTCATTTGCTCATCTTTTAATTCTGTTTATGCTCCTTTGTCACATAAAAGTTTTCCATTTTTATGTGGCAAATTTCATCAACCTTTGTTTTCCGGTGGTTTCTGTGTTCACTGCCTTGAGCGTTACAGAAGGGAGGGGGTGGGGGAGGGGGTTACCGGGTGATGAGTATTAAGGAGGGCACGTGTTGGGATGAGCACTACTGGGTGTTATATGCAACTAAAGAATCATCGACTACTACATCAAAAACTAACGACGGCTATAGGAATGCCCTTCCTATATCACAAATACGAAAATGTTCTGCTATATTTTCTTCAGGTAATTTAAATTTAATTGTTTTTACTCAAATTTCAGTTATACAGTGTAATGCTAGTTTCAGGTATATAGTATAGTGATTCAACACTTTCCTACATCACCTGGTGCTCATCACAAGTGCCCTCCTTAATCAGGTAGGTATAAAGTTAGATTTTTAATTTTAAGATATTTTACCCCTTTGGAATTTGTTTTTGTATATGGTGTGAAGGAGAGCATATTATTTTTCTCCCAAACGACAGACACTTATAATGACACCATTTGTAAAAGAGTTCATTTTTCCTGTGGATTTCAAATGCCATCTTCATCATATAAAAAAATTCCCTTATGGGATGGGACTGTGCCCTATTCTTTTCCACGATCTATGTATTTATTCTTATGCCGGTATCACATTATTTTAATCCTTTATGTTATATTAATACATATAGGGCAAGTTCCTATAATTTTAAACATATTCCTTTTTATTTTTGTACGTTTTCTACTCCAAATGAACTTCAGAATAAAATTTTTTGGTAAACTGTAAGATTTGATGGGCACAATGATTGGGATTGCATTGACCTTTTAGGTTAATTTTGGAAGAAATGACCTTTTTTTCTAGTACTAAGGCTTGCCTTCAAGCACGTGCTATTTAGATTCATTTATTCAGATATTCTTTCCTCTTTTTCAGTGAAGTTGTATTGTTTTCTCCATTTAAATCTTAAACATTTTATTCTTGGTTGATCCGTAGGCTCTTTTGCTGGTGTGAATGTGATTTTTTTGTATTATATTTCATAATTATTAGGAGTATATTAGAAAATTATTGATTCTGTCTGATTATCTTATTACCTTTCTGAACTCTTTTTAAAACTCATTTTAATTTTTTACAACTTGATTTTCTTGTATTTTTAGGAAGGTAAAACATCCAATATGAATTATGGCTATTTTGCTTTGTCCTTTCCAGCATTTATGCCTCATATTTCTCTTCCAAGTATTTTTAACTTTGGCCAGAACTCCTAACTCAGTGTTGAATTCTAGTACTGATAGAAGGCATGTTTCATCTTGTTGTTAATAAGTTTTTTTTTATAAGAGATTTTTAATATTTTCTCTTATGTTTGAAATATTTTCATAGGTTTAGGAAAGTCGTACTTTCAGATGGGTTTTTAAAATATTTTCTAAAAACAAAAATGGTTGTTGAATTTTATCACATTTTTTTTAAGATTTTATTTATTTATTCATGAGAGACAGAGAGAGAGAGGGAGAGAGAGAGAGAAGCAGAGGGAGAAGCAGGCTCCCAAGGAGCAGGGAGCCCGATGCGGGACTCGATCCCAGGACCCTGGGATCACGACCTGAGCCGAAGGCAGACGCTTAACCATCTGAGCCACCCAGGCGCCCGAATTTTATCACATTTTTGATAATTAAATATGATATGCCTTTTCTCCTTTTTTCTTTTAATGTATTATATTTCATTCTTACACTTCCTAATGTTGAATCATTTTATTACTAGGGTAAACTTTGTAAAATCCACCTGTATTATTCTTTTGGGACTTTGATTTGATAATGTTTTATTCATATTTTTGCATCTATATTGATGGATGAATGTGTTCGTCTGCTCTCTCTCTCCTTCTGTTTGTGTGTGTGTGATGTGTTGTCTGAATTTGATACATGCCTTATACTAAGCTCTTAGAATAAGCTGGGAAGCCTTCCATGTACTAAATATTATTGCACTACTTTGATGAAAACATTCTTAACCTCTTCCTGAACGCCATGTTGGCTATCACTTAGCTCAGCTATAATAATCTGGTTTAGCATGTTTTTCAGTCTACAACTGATTAAAATTCCAAGTTGGAGCATGAAGTGTCATGAATAAAGGTTGCTGACTGAAGGCAAGGGAAAAGACAAATAAATGTAGAAGCACTGAAAACAACAAGAAATGACCCTTGAATGTCCATAATTTCTTGGACTTGCTAGAGGTATCCAAAAACAAAGACAGAATCATCAATGAATCATACTCTTGGGCTAATTGGTGTATGAGTTAGACACTCCATCCATGAAGTAATGCCTAACAGCAGTTTTTTTAACTGTACATTAATATTTTCAAGTGTTCATAATTATGGCTCTGAATCACAATGGGAACATTCACATTATGTTCACCATGAAGAGCAGGACATTTAAAAAGTTTCCTTCGAAATGTTGAAAATTTAACAAAATATGTAGGTTTGCAGAGCATGTTAATCTGTTTTGGGTTTATTATATTTAACGATTATTCTATATCAGCAGCTCTCTCAAGTTTAGCTGCACATCAGAATTTATTTCAGAAAATAGCCATGTCTAGGTCTTACCCTCCGAGATTCTGATCTAATTGGGTAGCGGATGAGCGCAGGGCATCACTATTTTTAAAAAGCTTCCCAGGGGATTCTAGTGTGGAGACAGGGCTGGGAAACACAGACATTCGAAGAGATGAGTGGTTCTCAACCATGGGCAGTTTTGCTCCCCCAGGGGACACTGGCAATGTTTGGAGACATTTCTGGTTGTCACAGCTAGGGGGAGAGGGCTTCTGTTATTTAGTGGGTAGAGACCAGGAATACTATAAACATACTACAATGCACAGGCCAGCCCCCCAACGATAAGGAATGATCTGATCCAAAATATCAATAGTGCCAAAGTTGAGAAACTCTGACATAGACCTATCTCACCCTTACTTTCCATGTTCAACTTACCACCAATCTTGCTGATCCCAGACTGATCACTGATCCAATCAGACCACCTTTTCTCTCTCCCACTGTGACCATTTTAATTCAGACCAGCATCTTGTCCCACTTGGATATTTTGAGGGTCTGATCTCCCTCCCTCTAGTCTTGCCGTCCTCCATTTCGTTCCCAACTCCAAGGGCAGGGTGATCATTTTAAGATAGAAATCTCATCATAATCCCTTGCTGAAACCCTTCAATGGCTTGGAGTTCAGAACCTCATCTCCCACCGTTTCTTTTTCTTTTTCTTTTTTAAATGCTAAACTGGAGACACAACCAAATGATTCTAATCCCTTCAAGGTCTTGTTCCTCTCTTGATCAGTTGCTCTTTCTGCTACCTGGAATGCCACTGGTTTCTTCAGCCTAGCTAATCCTTTTCTCTATTTTGGGTTTCAGGTTTAGAGGCTACCTCCTGTGGGGAACCCTGCCCAAACCCCCACCCTAGGTTGAGCAGGCCATCTTAAATCTTCCCATAGCAGGTGGTTATTTCTCTTGTCAGAAAAGTGATTGAGCTGCCTGATTAGATCCAAAATGCCATGAGGGCAGAAATGGTGGATGTTTTTATCATTAGAGCTTTATACAATTCCTGGTTCATAGTTAGTTTTCAGTGTTGCCTGCTTAATTATTTGTGTAATGAAGAAATGAATTATATATAATATTTGGTTTAACTTTCTGGAAAAATAGAATATGACTTTACTCACATAATCTTTTTCAATTGGAAGGGTTTGCCTTCTTATGGGAACATCATGCTACTTATTTGTATTAAAATCAAGTTGAATTTCTTCCTGAAAACAATTTCTAAGTGTCCATTTAAGGTAAACATCTTTAAGGTAACAAAAAAAATCAATCCAACTCTAAAAACTAGCAATTAACAAAAAGTGCTCAATGCGAGCCGACTCTACATCAACTGCATTATGTTAAATATTTCAGAAGAATATCTGAAATACACTTTTTGTCTGTACGAAAGTGATCTCCCAACACCTGGCACATAATAGGTGCTCATGAAAGCCATGGAGACTGATCAGAATGAGTAAACTCTGACCTTGACCCAAATCAATTTTCATGCACAAGTTTTGAATGTAAACACTGATACCGAGAACTGCTTCCTATGTGAGTTCTTCCAGGGTTAACTGTTAAATATTTTGTAAATGAAGAGAAACATGCTATAAGCAGCATTCTTTGTCTTAAGTCACTTAGGAGATACTGAAATCCAGTGAAATCCAGGGTGTAGTACAGAGCCAGATTTTAATTGAGACAGTTAACTCTGAAAACTTCAGGCTTACATAGTAGTATATAAGTTGTTGTAGTATAGACTACGTATTTCCCCTCTAAACTTATCTAGTTACAGAGCATATATTTTAATGTGCTATAGAGTATGGTGATACCTATATAATTACATGGACAAGATCACAAAGTAAATTTTCTATTAGTTGTCCACACGCAAAAGTTTGTGTCTATATTTCCCCCTATTTCTATTTTTCTAGAAGTGATTAATTAGCGCTGCAGCTATAAAGCTTCTATTTTCCTTGTCAATGACAATCTCAAGGCCTCTGAGCTGCCTCTAGCTTGACCTTGGTTTAAAAGCACAAAGAATAGCAACCTTGAAACTGGCATCAACAAGATTCATTCTACAGAAACCAGATGCAGCACAAGAGGAAAAAAAAAACCCCACGTTTAATTTTAAGTTTTTACAGAAATTGCTCTCGATCTTTCTTCTTCAAGACTTTTAAGTGCCAGCGTCCTTCATCTCACAAAGGGAAATACTGCCACTCTGCCACTTAACGCCGGCGAAAACAGTCATTTGGAGACTGCCCTGCATGGTTCCCTTTGATGGACGCATGGCAACGGGGTCCACACAACCCTGACAGTAAGAGAAGGACAGGACCAGTGAGCGGGGAAGCTTTCTGGGAGCGGATGCTGCCGATGAAAGCCTGCCGAAAAGCATTTCATGAACATTTGGACAAGAAGGTGAAAAAGCTGTAATAGCATCATGCAGTTCAAATGGAGATGCATATATTATTTTCTACTCACGGGGAGTGGTTTTGCATTGTCTTAACAGCAGTGTGCATTTGAAGGTGCAGGGCCGCGGCTCTCCTTGGCCCACGGAATGAAATGGTTCATTGTTTCTCCCTTCTGAGGCAAGAATCCCCATTTTCATGATGGAAGGTGTCTAGTCGTGTGGGGTGGAAGGGCAGTGGGAGAAGACAGGAGCTAGGAAGCGGCTCTTAGTTGTTAATCTGGGCTTTCCGCGTCAGTATTACCTAGGTATCTCCCAGAAACTAAATCACGCTGATTAAATTGTCATTCGGCTGGCATTTGAAGTTATGCTGGAAGGATCTTAAAAATTAACCCAAAAGGTTTTCTTGCCAAATTATGAATATATAAATGCTCCTATCCTCCCATCCGTCCCTATTGCTTCCTTACAGGCAAATAAAATCATTCATATCTAAAAAGCCACATCAGAAAGAGTTCTATTCAAAATGTGAGGAACATCCATGCAGTAGGGTTTCAATTGCTGAATATTCATTTCAAAAATGAAAGACGTGTAAGGAGCCTTTCTTTTTCCTTTAGCGCCGTGGCAGGCTGGTAAGTGTTTCACAACTGGCTCCCCGAACAGAAAAAGGAGCCCAGATTCTTAGCATTTGCAGAATCTGTGGTGTAAATATTCCCACCATGGCCCATTCCAAGCTCCTGCTGAGATGTCACCGCAGGCTAGGCCCTGGAGCAGCTGGGAAGCCATGTGTGCCATCAGCTCAGCCCGGCGGTGCGGGGGTGGGGGTGGGGGCTAGCAGCTCGAGCACTCCTCTGCCTTCACGGCTGCCATCTGTCCCTGCCCTTCCACCGCAATGCCCCATTCAGACCTTCATTACTGCTCCCCTAAGACATTATAATATTAGAACCTCATGATCTCAGTGCTCCCCCAGTTTCTCGGCACTCCCTTGCTGCTTTTCTCAGTTAATACCAATCACAGTGGCTGTCGATGAGCAACTACCTGCGCCAAGTACTGTGGGTTCCTAGAAACAGAATCCACGGTCACTGCCCCCACATGGCTTGCAAGCCAGCTAGAGACACAAACACATTTTGAAAATTCACAGTTGCATGAGACAAACATCTAAGGAGTAGTTCCAAAACGAAGTGTGCTAGGATCTCAGGGGAAGAGGCTGTGAGGTTGGTATGCTAATTGTTTAAAAAAAAAAGACGTGGGGGGGGCAGTTTTTACGGGTAGAGGTCAGTGAATATGTGTTTTGATTGCCTGCTTTGGATCCACTTCCTGTTCTTGGAGACTTTTCTGCCTTATGAATGGGAAGTGGGGCCTACCTCCCAGTATAAATGCTGAAAGTGGCAGATATTTGACTTCCTGGCAGGCCCTACAGCTAGGCTACGGACAGGTGACCTCAGCTCAACCAATCAGGTGCACCCACCCCGAAGTTTACCTCTGGAAGAGGTGCCCAGTAGCAGGCACTACTTAGCCTGTATTTCGCAGATGAGCGGCAGCGGAAGCAACAGCGGCGGGGCCAGCCCCATTGAGGGGCCACCGAGACAGTGATGCTGATGGTAGGGGCTGGGATCCTATGTCCTGCTGTGTTCCAGTGGTGACAGTGTGAGCTCTGAATCCAGTTTTTAGTAGCACGCATGCTACTCTCATGAGACTTATGGGGTATGATGCGGCCATGCCTGGCTCTCACGGAGCCTCCATGTGCCTGTCCTGGTCTACTTAGGTTCCTTGTTACTCTCTTTTGCTCAGCAGGCCTGAGCTAGTCCCTGACTGATATTTGGGGGCAGGGAGCCTGCAAAAAGGCAAAATGAGCCAAGGGGTAGCATCAGGAGTCACACCACCTAATTGCTCCAAAGAGTTCAAGAGTGAAACAAGTGCCGAGGGAGGAATTCCACCTTCCGTAGCCAACGCTTCTGGTCCCCTTTCAATGGCGCTCAGCAGCTCCTCAATACACTGAACTGTGCTACGGATATCCCACCTCGCTACCCCGGCTCATTCAGTTCTTCCACCCCAGAAACCTGCCATTTTCCCACTCAGTCCAGCGCAATCTTACCTATTTTTAAAGGCCTAGCTGAAATGTTATTTTATTTGTCAAATCTTCTGGCCTACCCTGAGCCAGTAAAATCTCTTCCCTGTACGTTCGGAGCACTCGGTGGCATTACCAGGCCTTTGAGAATGGATATTCTGATACTCTGTATAATTTGATTTATCATTCAGCAAATACTCATTCTCTAACTCCTCCACTGTGGGTAGAGACTACCTCCTCCTCCCCGGATGCTGTTCTTTGCTATGTGACTTACACTGGCCAATGGAATGTGAGCAGAAGCTTAAGTGTCTGTTGGTGGTTCTGTTCCCCTCTCATGCTCCAAGGGTGCTCTCAGGTAGGTGCTGAGAGGTCGGATCTGAATCCAGTTTTCAGTGAATCCTGAATCTGACCAGCACAACAGCATACCTTGGAGCGACAATAATGCTTGCTGTTTTATATCACTGCAATTTTTTTAAAGGATTTATTTGAGAGAGAGAGAGAGAGAGAGAGAGAGAGAGAGAGAGAGAGAACGAGTGGGAGGGGCAGAGGGAGAGGGAGAGAGAATCTCCAGCAGACTCCACGCTGAGCTAAGCCCGCAGGGCTCAATCTCATGACCCTGAGATCAGGACCAAAACCAAGAGTCCGGCGCTTAACCAACTCAGCCACCCAGGCGCCCCTATATCACTGAGATTTCTGAGGTTGCTTATCATGTAGCCACAATGTAGCAGTTGCTGACACACTATCTTTTACTTCTACATTTTCATGTGTCTCTGCCTTCTCGCTGTGATTAGGATGATCCATGCTCCATGGCATCAATCATGCGTTCTCCTTCTTTGATATGTCCAGATCCAGAATGATAAAGGAATGATGTATTCGGTAGACATTCATTCATTCATTCATTCATTCATGACTATTGACCTTCTACTTTGTTCCAGAAAACCATTCTTCCCTATGCAGGCAATAAAGGCAAAAGTTCTTGCATTGAAATAATGGATAAGCTGCTGATGAAAAGAGACAAGAAAATGGTGTCAAGATAGGAAATAAGAGGCACCTGGGTGGCTCAGTCCGTTGAGCATCCAACTCTTGATTTCAGCTCAGGTCATGATCTCAGGGTCGTGGGATTAGTCCCACTTGGGACGCCACACTCAGCGGAGACTCTGCCTGAGATTCTCTCTCTCCCTCTCCTTCTGCCCCTACCCCATTCACATTACCCTCCCCCAAAATAAATCAATCTTAAAAAAAAAGATAGGAAATAAATTCAATGACAGAGGAGTGCACAGAAAACAAGGAAGGACAGCACTGGCTAGCTTACTTAACTTGGTTGTAGGCTGTCCAGTAGAGATGTTGGGTGGCAGCACGTTAGCAAAGGCTTCTCACAGGAGGCAGCGTTTAACCAGTGTCTTAAAGGAAAAATAGGAGTTATCCAGATGAAAAAGGATGAGGGACACTGCAGACAGAGGGCCAGCACATGTAGAGCCACAGAGGAGTGAGAGAGCCTGTCATGTCTGGGAAACTGCCTGTAAGTCGATCTCTAATTTGTGTGGGGGAAATAATCCAGTTTTCAGAGGGGGGCCCCAGGCCCTTTGTGCCTAAGGGGGCTCATAAGATGTATCAGAACTCTGGAAGTGTGATGCTTCCTACTTTGTTCTCGTTCAGAGTTGCTTTGGCTATTTGGGGCCTTTTGGGATTCCATTTACATTTTAGGATTGCTTCTTCTACTTCTGTAAAAAATGCCACTGGAACCTTGGTAGGGATGGTCTTGAATCTACACATAGCTTTGGGTGGACACTGTGGACATTGTGACAATATTCATTCTTCCAGTCCATAAACACAGGGTACCTTTCCATTTATTTGCATCTTCGTCAATTCCTTTCATTCATGTCTTACTGTTTTCAGTGTACAGATTTTTCACTTCATTGGTTTAAGTCATTCCTAAATATTTTATTGTCTTTGATGCTACTGGAAATGGGATCCTTTTATTTGTTTTTCAGATAAAATAATGTCTCCTGGTGATCGAGGTAGGATTCAAATCACCAGGCTCACAAATCTCACACCATGATGCACAGAGAGATTCTCAGAGCCACTGACACTGTACGGAGTAAGAAAGCTTCAGAGAGAGGGTACAGCAGTTTTGACTAGGCCTGTGGGAGAAATATGTCACTGAATGACAATAATTGTTAGTATTCCTGAGCTCTTTCTACATGCTTGGCACTGTGCTCGGCGCCATACCTGTGTTAACTCATTTAATAATCACAGCAACCCTATAAGATAGGTACCAGTCTTCCCATTTAACAGGTGAAGAGACTGAGGTAAAGGAAGATTAAGGAACTTGCCCAGGGTCACATGGCTAGCAGTGGTTAAGCCCAATTCAGACCCAAACAGGGTGATCCCATCCACTGTGTGCTTAACCTCCGTGCCTTACTGCCTCCAGGATGAGGATAATACGGACCCGCAAAGAACTGTTCAACACAAGGAAGGGCCATACTCAGATATGGATAATACAGACATAATATTTAAATTGCCAGACATCCATCTGAAAGAGGCAAAAATGAGAGCAGTCTTACTCTGCTGCCTCTCAGAAGCCTGAAGGAGTGCAAGGTAGACCTAAAAATGACTGGCTGAATTCCTACCAACTTCTAATGAGTGAACAACCTGTTCTATTATTGAAAGGGCTAGCACTAAGGGTGGTGGCTGAGAGGGCAGGAACGCTCACACATGACCGTGAAAAATGGCTCTGAAGTACGCAGAAGGAATCAATTCCAGTGTTAGTTTAGTTAAGAGACTAAATTAAGATTAATCTGATGCCATGTATTTTGACAGAATCTCACATGATCTCATTCCCAAGACCCAAAATATTCTGTTACGGAAGATAAACAGAGCTTGTGCTCTTGGGTTTAAAGTGCAATCGTTACCTTTGACTTGATTTGATTAGAATATATCGAAGACATGCTTTTCATGTTGCTATGGAGCTGGGGTAGGAAGCTTAAAGATGCACTTCTAGATTTTCCAGTCCAATGGCTCTCAACGTTTATTTTCTGTCTCAACAATGATCTCATGAGTAAACATGCTTTGATGTGAGTTCCTGGCTCATTTGCTATAACATCACACTATTCTTCACCCACTCAGGAAAGTTTGGTATGCAAATTCAGGAGAGTGCTGCTATAATAGGAATAAGTTTGGACCCCTTCTTTTTGTTTCTAAGAAAAGCTATCACTCCTGGGCAATACTTTTTGTGGGCATATACACTGTGTGGGCCCTTCTACGCTCTCTCCTATATCCCAAGGGTGGAATCTTGGAAACTCTTATTTTCCACATTCCCTTATGAACAGGGTTTCGATTAGATTTTCCCCATGAGAAGCGCATGCGTGATTTTGGAAGCTGGAAGAGAAGAGGAAACAGTCCACCACCATCTTGCTGTCCTGGAGCGTTGTAACAGAAGACAAGAAGACAGAGGGTCCCAAAGCAACTTTTCATTGTCTCAGCCTATATAATCACTACTTTTGCTCATAGCCCAGTGCCCCGTCCTAGTCAGTTTTGGCTCTGACCAGTTGCAAGGTGGCCAGGAAACTTAGGTGAAAACTTGAATATTTGGTAAGAACTACAGGTATCACAGCGCTGGTGCTTTATATATTTGATGTATTTATGTTCATGTCATTTGGATCACTGTTAGTAGAAGGGTCTGGGCTGGAATGCACATGAGCTCTTGCATCAAGCCAGTCAGGTAACAACAGTGAAAGGCATTAAGACTTGCTGGGTAAGAAACAAGAAGAAGTGGGAGACAGTAGGGGAGGGAGAGTATGAGCAACGATGGTGTCACAGTGCTCCAGGGGGGTCCAAGGAGTCAATGATAGTTGACTGGGAAGAAGCCAAATGGGTGGAATAAATCTCGTCAATAAATCTTAGCTGATGATCTGGACCAAGGAGAATATCTGTCAGTGTTCCTGATTTATGTGTGGTTGTAAAACAAGATATGTTTTTAAATGGCCATGACAAATTGGAACAATGATCCTGAAAGAATTTTTTTAAAAGATTATTTATTTGAGAGAGAGCAGAGTGAGCGAGAGAGCACACAAGTTGGGGGAGGGGCAGAGGGAGAGGGAGAGGCAGGCTCCCGCTGAGCAAGGAGCCCAATGTGGGACTCCAACCCAGGACCCTGGGATCGTGACCTGAGCTGAAGGCAGACACTCACTGACTGAGCCACGCAGGCGTCCCAAGAATAATTATCTTTCAAAAGGGAGAGGCCGCTTTTTAAGATTATAGAACTCATGCGACCTTTTGATTAAATATTCAAGCAATATGTAAGCATATGAAGTAGAAAGTGTCAATCTCCCACATAATCCTAATCCCAAATAGAGCATCCATTGATTATGGATATTATCTGCTATACATATAAGTAAATAAATGGATACATAGACACTTATCTAAATGTATACCACACAGGCTGTTCTACAATCTATTTAGAAATACTCCATCATTACCTCTTTCCTTGCCATCACTACCTCATACATTTCAAAGATGGCAGGGTATTACACTCTAAAGATTACCGTAATCAATTCAGCCAATGAGAATAGACATGTATCCTGTTTCATTCTCTTGCTATTACAGAAATGCTGGAAAAACATTTTTGATCATACATCTCTGTGCACATATGAAAGTCTATCTGTAGGATAAACTTCTAGAACTAGAATTTTGAGGTCAAAGACTATGTTTATTTAAATTCTATGTACATTGACTATCACTCTTCGGAAATATTCCACTGATTTATATTTCCACCAACAGTACATAAACGTGAACTGCATGTTTTTGGAATGTATTCTACAAGTTTTTCACACAAGGATCCATGCGATCAACAAAATCAGCGCTTGGGGAAGTTTTGAGCACTTAATGGAGAGTAAAATTGGCAACCTGGCAGCATTCCTGATACCATCCCAGTGACATTTTCCACAGCTCACCTCAGCTGTGACAGGTGGGCTATGAGCGGACTAGAAAACCCCAAGAGCCTGAGGGATTGGTAAGGGTAGTTTTCAATGTGTGCTTTGTCCTTTAGTCCTTTCTTCCTGAAACGAAGGAAGGTACTACCTGTAAAATTTCCATTTAAGTAGCTGGAGGTAGGGACCGAGGGGTCTGAGCTATCAGAGCACATGAGTGGCTTTTATTTGCTAAATTTGTATGATATTGTTAGGACCTCTACTTTGTAAGGACAACAGTTGCTGCTGAGTCTAGAAAATAAAGGACAGCCTTTCAGAGTAGGACCCATTCAATTATCTGACTGAGTACACATAATCTTCCTCTACTCTCTGACTTCTACCTATCATCATATGAGTATTTTTCTCTTTTTCACTTCTCTCACATTCATCTGGTGTCAAAGGTCATTGATAGTATCTCTTTGATATTTTACTTATATTTTTAAGATTTTTATTTATTTACTTGAGAGAGAGAGAGAGGGAGAGCACAGAGGAAGAGTGAGAGGGAAAAGCAGACTCCCCGCTGAGCAGAGAGCCTGACACAGGGCTAGACCCCAGGACCCTGAGATCATGACCTGAGCCAAAAGCAGACGCTTAACTGACTGAGCCACCCAGGTGCCCCCTCCTTGATATTTTGAAATCTTTTTCAAAATAGCATGGACTTTCTCTTCCATCTCATTGTCCTTTCTTATATATACGTTTTTTCTTTCTTTGTTCCACACTCTTCCCATGCTCTATTAAATTTCCCTAAGAACTGACCCTGGCATTAGGATTTTGTTTCTTTATGTAGTATCACTGACCCACTTTAAATCCTTAGTAACTTCATAAAATCAATGTGTTACTCTACCTACAGACAGTATCATAGGTCAGAAAGTATCTGAGTGGAGTCACATGGAGTGTAGATTGGCTAGTATTTCTCATTTGGGAAAACACAAAGGCTCTTTAGAGAAAGAACGTTCACAAAACTAGAAGAAATAATACTAAAATTTGTATGGAATCGTAAAAGATCCCGAAGAGCCAAAGCAATCTTGAGAAAGAACAAAGGCAGAGGCATCACAATCCCAGATATCAAGCTAGACTTACAAAGCTGTAGTGATCAAAAGAGTATGGTACAAAAACTGACATGTAGATCAACAGAACAAGAGAGAGAGCCCAAAGATAAACCCACACATATATGGTCAATCAATATACAATAAAGGAGTAAGAATATACAATAGGGCAAAGTCAGTCTCTTTAATAAACTGTGTTGGGAAAACTGCACAGCTACATGCCAAAGAATGAAACTGGACCACTTTCTTACACCATACACACAGATAAACTCAAAATGGATGAAAAACTTAAATGTGAGACCTGAAACTGTAGAACTCTGAAATGAAAACATAGGCAGTAATCTCTTAGACATCAGCCTCAGTAACATATTTATGGATATGTCTCCTCAGGAAAGGGAAATGAAAACAAAAATAAACTCGTGGAACTACCCCAAAATAAAAAGCTTTTACTACTGAGACTACTAAAAAGCTTTTGCAGAGTGAAGGAAACCATCAACAAAACAAAAAGACAACCTACTGAATGGGAGAAGATCTCAGCAAATAAAACATCAGATAAGGGGCTAATATCTAAAATATATAAAGAACTTATACACTAAACACCAAAAGCCCAAATAATCTAAATAAATATGGGCAGAGGACCTGAATAGACATTTTTCCAAAGAGGACATCCAGATGGCCCACAGACACATGAAAAGATGCTCAACATCACTCATCATCAGGGAAATGCAAATCAAAACCACACTGAGATGTCATCATTGCACACCAGTCAGAAAAACTAGTATCACAAACCAAGAAATAACAAGTGTTGATGAGGATGTGGAGGAAAGGGAACACTTGTGCACTGCTGGTGGGAATGTAACATGATGCAACTAGTGTGGAAAATCACAGGGATGAAAACTACAGCATAGGGAATATAGTTGATAATATCGTAATAACGTTATATGCTAACATTATAGGACTACACTGATTGTGGTGGGCACTGAGTATAGAGTTTATGAATCACTTTGTTGTACACCTGAAACTAAGATAACATTGGATGTCAATTATACTTTGATAAAAAAAAATGCTTCTTGTTAATGATCTTATTCAATTAACTCAACAACTGTATTAAAGTTCTCCAGAGAAACAGAGCCAATAGATTCTCTCTCTTGCTCTCCATTTATTAGAAGGAATTGGATCAGGTGATTATGGAGGCTGAGAAGTCCAGAAGCAGGAGAGCCCATGATATAATTCCAGTCCAAGTCCAACAGCATGAAAAAGCAGGAAAGCTGATAATGTAAGTGTCAGTCCAGGTCTGAGTCCAAAGGCAGGAGTAGAGTGATGTCCCAGTGTGAAGACAATCAGGCAGGTAGAGTATTTCCCCCTTACTCAGCCTTTTTGTTCCATTCAGGCCTTCAATGGATTGGATGAACCCATATACATTGTGGAAGGCCATCATCCTTACTCAGTCGACTGATTCAGTTGAGTTGATCTCATCTAGAAATCCCCTCCCAGACATACTCAGGATAATGTTTAACCAGGTACCTGGGCACCCCATAGCCCTGTCAAGTTGACACAAAATTAACCATCACAACAACATTATGATGTAACTACTGAAATAGAGAGGTTAACAAATGTGTGCTGAAGCCATACAGTTTTAACTCCAGAACAGACATTCCTTTTTTTTTTTTTTCCTAGCGAGGAAAGGGAGAGAAACGGGGGGGGGGGGGGGAGGGGCAGAGAGAGAATCTTAAGGCTCCTCACCCAGTATGGAGCCTGACCAGGGGCTCTGTCTCATAACCCTGAGATCATGACCTGAGCTGAAATCAAGAGTAGGACACTTAACTGACTGAGCCACACAGGTGCCCCCACAACACACATTCTTTTTTTAATTTTATTTATTTGAGAGAGAGCGAGAACATGAGCAGGGGGGAGGGGCAGAGGGAGAGGGAGAAAGAGACTCCCTGCTGAGCAGTGAGCCAGACCTAGGGCTCCATTCCAGGACCCTGAGATCATGACCTGAGCTGAAACCAAGAGTTGGATGCCTAACTGACTGAGCCACCCAGGTGCCCCTATAATTGATTTTTAATATTGATTTCATACCAATAATCTTGTTAAATTCTACTAATGTGTTTATTGTTTTGGATTTTCCATGTATATACATAATAATATCATTTATAAATGGCAGACGCTTAACTGACTGAGCCACCCAGGTGCCCCTCACAACACACATTCTTAATTATACTTTATACTACTGCCCATCTACCTGTATATGAGCCTGACTTATCTTTGTGTTCCTCATAATATCTCACAGTATTTGGTACATATGTCTTGATTCATGTATCATTATATTCCCTAAAATACTGACTCAGATGAGCCAGACTAAATAAATAAAGCATTCAGAGGCTTTTGACCTAAGAACATTCTTTTTGCCATTCATTTAAGATGGGTCCTGAATAAATTTTCAAATCTTTTTGCTTTAGCAAAGTGAATTTTCAGTACAGGATGAGATAAGTTTGTTTGTGGAAACCACCAAAAACATATCTTGACAATAAGTTTTTGCATTTCACTGGTTTTTCTTCACAATGACAACAAACAAAAACACAACCAAGTTTATATAGAAAATCATTGCAAATGGAATTATCAGGAAATCAATAATTCCCAGTATGGAGTATTTTCTAAAGGTCTTTTTCTTCCCTCAGTGAATGAAAATTTTTAACAAAGACCAAAAGTACATTCTGTTAGAGGAATTCAAGTTGCTAAATATCAACTTCTTTTCCAAAAGAAGTCCTTGAAAACATTCCCATTCCTAATAATGTACTTCTTCATTGTCAAGGCAGGAAAAAATGATGTCATAATTCCTAATAACCAGAGGTGGATGTGTTTTGTATTTGTAAACTGATACAAACAAAAATTTGAAGTACATGTTTTCCTTGTGTTAAATAAAAAAGTTCCTTCACCATTCTGACAAATACTTATAATACTTATTGATACTTAAATTTGTGCTGGTATTACTCTAGGCTCTGGAATTTAGGACCAAAAGTACATGTTTGTTGGAGGAGACAGACAATAAACATAAACAAAAAGTGTGTTAGAGAATGTCAGGTAGTGATGAGCATTATGGAGGAACAGGAAGCACAGTAAAGGAGAATGAAGAGTGGATGGAGAGGTGGTGGTCAGGGAAGGCCTCTCTGAGGATGTGATATTTGAGCAGAGAACCCAGTGAAATAAGGGGACAGTCAGGCCTATATATGGAGGAAATATGTTCTCTATAGATGTGATAAGGCCCTGGGGCAGGCTACCAGCGAGGCTGAAAAGCCCAGAGTGAGGAAAGTCCTACACAATGCAGTAAGTGAGGTAGCTCGGGTTCAATGCCCCAGAATGAGAATTCTGCATGGAATACAGTGTACATGTCTATACATCAGATTAAGAAAAGTTTAGAGTAGCCTTTACACTTTCAGGGATAACGTTAATCCAAGACGGTGAATCGAATCATTGTTGCACTAGGTACCTCATTTCTGCTGAGTTTTCCAAGTACTGCTTTGGGACTTAGGGTAGGGCAGCTTGAGAACATGGCTCCCAATGACCCCTGCCCCCCTGGTATTCACACTCTTATGTAATCTCCTCCCCATGAGTGCAGACTGGACCTAGTGACATGATTCTACCAAGCAGAAAATGGCAAAAGTGTTGGAACGTCATTTCTGCAATTAGGTTATAAGACTGACTTGCCCTGTTAGCACTCCTCCTGTTGCTGGCACTCTCTCTTGCCCTTTCACTCGCTCACTGTGATGAAACCAGCTGCCATGTTGTAAAATGTTCTACAGAGAGGGCCATGTGGCAAGGAAGCAAGGAAGGCCAACAGAGGAACCGAGGCCTCAGTCAAGAGTACACAAGGAACCGAATCCTGCCACAACCATGTGTGCAAGACAGGAAGCAGATCTCTCCTAGTCAGGGCCTTGAGATGACTGTAGCCTGTGGGAGATCGAGGGCCAGAGGACCAGCTAAACCATGCCTGGATTCCCATCCCGTAAAAACTGTGAGATAATAAATGTTATTTTGAAGCCACTAATTCTGGGGATAATGTGTTACGCAGTAGTAGATAATATAGGGCTGCAGTTCTAGCTCCATAGTGAACGCCCATGTGGCAGTTTTCCCTGTAGGTTTAGCATTCTTGTGTGTGTTGTGGAGATGGGAGAGGGTTTTAAAGATCCTTTAGTGGACAAAGGTATTTGCTATTTGGCATTCAAGCTGATTCAGTTTTCCCAAAAGGGAGAAATAATGATAATTCTTTTGTCCTTTGTTCTCACCCACCTACACATGTTCCTATTCAATCATTTCATGCCCCATGCCTTGGGCCTCACAAATCATTAAGGGTGGGCCTAAGAACATCCCTCCACATCTATGTTTATTTATTATAAGTTGCCTACATATATAGTTATGCTAATATGTTATATATAATATGATGCAGTCACAAATTTAGGTATTACAAAAGTATGAGGCAGAAAATAAATAATAACTCTGAAGAATGCTGGCTCAGCTGACACCTACTCGATCTCTCAGTTCTTATCTCAAGAGCCACTTCTCTGGAAGTCTTCCTTCTCCCAACCAGGTCAGATCCTCTTTCATAAACCTGTGTGAATCCTCTTTACCCCGAGCACTGATCTCAACTCATGACTCTATGATTATACATTAATTGCCAGAGTTAATTCATTAGTCTTCGTCTCCCATACAAGACTGAAGGGCCCATGGTTGCCGGGAGCACCTGCACTTTTTCTCTCAGGTGCAGTCCTGGAGAAGGGCACGGTGCCTGGCAGAGAATGAGAACTCAGGTTGTGGAACAAATGGAGAAATGATTCCTATGACCCTGGTTTGTTGTTTTTGTTTTTTTTTCACTTCCCAGATTTGAGTCTCCCGTTGTCAGGCTGGAGAGCCAGCTCTTCCTGTGGGGATTCTGGTGACCCATTCGGCACATTTGGGCTTTCCCGGTCTCTCCTCTGTCACTTCATGTGGACCGCGTAGATCGTGAGCTTCCTTAGGTTACCCCCACTGGAATCCTTAGGCATTGTTGATTGGCCCAGGATTGGACTGTGAACCCCAGTGTGAACAGGTCAGTGTGGGGGCCATTCCCACTGCCAAAGTCACCTCTTACCCTTATCTTCTGAGATCTACCTGTTCGTCTACTCTGGCTCGGCTTAAAAGTTTTTGGCATGCTCTATAGAAAGTCACAGGGCTATTATACTACCTCACGGGCTTCCCATGAGAATTAAATGATAAAAGGCACACGAAAACACCTTTGGAATTGTAAAACATTACTCAAATATTTGTCGTTTTCTGTGTTGTATGAAGAGATTTCTTCCTTGAGAAACAAATACAAAAACAAATGATTAGGAGATACACTGCTTGAAGTTTTTGCAATGCCTGCAGGGGGGAAATAAAGCACACAGGCGGGCTCACTTGTACAAACTATTCAGTGAGGAAGCGATTTTCTTTCTGGGCCAGATCAAAGTAAACCAAGGTTTACTGATTCAGCTGTTGCTACTAGACATCACCTGTTTGGCACGGATTAAGTGTCAGCTGCTAAACCCAGCACATTTAGTTCCAAACCTTTCACGAGAGACATTTAGGTGAAGCCCAGATCTTCTGTCTAAAAAGTGACTAGATATCTAGAAACAAGCTTGGAATGTAATATACTGAAGTGCAGGACCACAGGGCATAGGATCTGAAGCAGTAATTTTGAGAGTCAGGACTAGAGACAGTGTGAAGAGGATTCCCTCGGAACTTTTGCTAACATTCAGATTGCTGGACCCCACCGCCGGCGATTCTGACACACTGGGCCTTGGATGGAGCCTGTGAATCTGCATTTATAACAAGCTGTCAAGGGATGCTGATGCTGCTCGTCTGTGACCCCACACACTGAGTAACACGGACTTAAGGAACAACTGTTTTTGCTGCCCAGTGTGACATATTCCAACTGGGCATCCTTATAAGCCAATTTCAGTTCTGTGAAGATGTTCTTTCTAACCAATAAAAGACCTGTGCCCAAAAAGAGATTGGAAATACTTCCAGGCTGTGGGAATTGTGTGTATGGAACTAGCAGCACATGGTCTACCTAAGGAAAAAATGAAATAATCCACAACAGGAAATCTTTGCTTTTCTACAGGAATAAGACATAATCTAGAGATAAAAATCATATCCTATTTCTTTAGCAAATAAAATCTTGAACGTGAGTACAATGGTTTGTAGGATTAACTGAATAATGTCACCCTACTTTAAATCCTCTGGGGTGGAGTTCAGAGTTGGATGACATCTAATCCAATTCCCTTAATTTATAGACAGTGACAGAGGTTCTGTGCCCACTGAAGATGAATGGCACAAGGTCTTACAGATAATTAAAAGCAGGGCCAAGATCAAGGTCCACATCTCCTGGTTGTGAGTACAGTATGCGTTCCCGTCTGAGAACTTCCTTTCCTGCCAGAAAAGAGCACGTCACGTATACAGTTGGACCTTCTCTTGCCCCCCTCAGTGGCAAACGTTACAGTGAAAAGCCTCTCAGCCACTTGAGAAAATATTCTGGCTGTTCCTTAAATGATCCAACACAGAGTTGCCATGTGACCTGATAATTCCACTCCTAGGTTTATATATACCCAAGAGAAATGAAAACATAGGTCCACAGAAGAACTTGAACGTGAATGTTCATAGCAACATTGCTCGTAATGGCCAAAAGGTGGAAACCCAAATGTCTGCCAACAGATGAATAGATAAGCAAATCTGGTATAGCCATTCAATGGGATATTATTCATCAATAAAAAGGAATGAAATACTGATACATGGTACAGCATGGAGGAACTCTGAAAACATGCTAAATGAAAGAAGTCAGGTACAAAAGACCACTATCTGATTTCATATAGTGAAAGACCAGAATAGGGAAATCTACAGACACAGAAAGTAGATTCGTGGTTTCTTAGGGCTGGGTTGGGGAGGGACAAGGGAATAGGGAAACAACAGCTAAAAAAATAAGGGGGTTCCATAAAAATCCTAGAAGAGAGCACAGGCAGAAATTTTTCTGACATCGGCCATAGCAACATCTTTCTAGATTGTCTCTTGAGGCAAGGAAAACAAAAGCAAAAATAAATCGCTGGGACTACATCAAAATAAAAAGCTTCTGCACAGTGAAGGAAATGATCAACAAAACTAAAAGGCAACCCACCAAATGGGAGAATATACTTGCAAATGACATATCTGATAAAGAGTTGGTATCCAAATATATATAAAGAACTGATATAACTCAAAAATAAATAATCCAATTAAAATGGGCAAAAGACATGAACAGACATTTCTACAAAGAAGACATACGGACACATGAAGAGATCCTCAACATTACTCATCATCAGGGAAATGCAAATCAAAACCACAATGAGATATCACCTCATACCTGTCAGAATGGCTAAAATCAACAACATAAGAAACAGCAAGTGTTGGCAAGAATGTGGGGGAAAAAAAGGATCCCTCTTGCCCCACTGGTGGGAATGCTAACTGGTGTGGCCATTATGGAAAACAGTATGGAAAGTCCTCAAAAAGTTAAAAAACACCACTACCCTATGATCCAGTAATCACACCACTGGGTATTTACCCAAAGAATACAAAAACATTTATTTGAAAAGTTATATGCACCTCTATGTTTATTGCAGCAATTATGGAAGCAGCCCAAGTGTCCAAAGACAGATAGATGGATAAGGAAGATGTGGTGTATATATACAATGGAATATTATTCAGCCATCAAAAGAATGAAATCTTGCATTTGCAGTGACATGGATGGAGCTAGAGAGTATAATGCCAAGCAAAATAGGTCAGAGAAAGACAAAGACCATATGATTTCACTCATATGTGGAATTAAAGAAATAAAATCAATGAGCAAAGGAAAAAAAGAGAGAGACAAACCAAGAAACAGACTCTTAACTCTAGAGAACACACTGAGGGTTACCAGAGGGGAGGCGGGTGGGGGGATGGGGGAAACAAGTGTAGGGGATTAAAGAATACACTTATCTTGATGAGCACTGAGTCATGGATAGAACTGTTGAATCACTGTATTGTACACTTGAAACTAATGTAACACTGTATGTTAACTATACAGGAATTAAAATAAAAAACTTAAAAAAAGAAAAATAAACACTAAAAAAGTAAGAGGTTTCTTCTCAAGATGCTGAAAATATTCTAAAATGGACTGTGGTGATAGTTGCACGTAACACTCAATGTACTAAAAACCATGAACTGTATACCTTAAATGGATGAATTGTATGGTATATGAATTATATCTTAATGATCTTACAAAAGCTGACTTCATGCAGAATTATCATTACACTATTTGTAAACACCACTACTAAGAGAGTTAAAGGGACCTATGACAAAAATCATTCTTCCTAGCTCTGGACTTATTAGACAACTTGGCATTAAAGACCACGTTTCTTGGGGGGAGATGACCTAAGTGCATAAAAATATATCCTGAATACATTACCACATTTATTTTCTTGTCTCATCTCTTATTTACTCTTTGCATCAGAAGGACAGGGTAGCAAGTGTCTGTCTGGCTCATTTTGTTGTGGTTGTGCACCTAGCATATTTGACACTTGGAGAGGATCATTCTTTAACAAACTCCTTCTCTAAATGGCAACATTATTTCCAGTAATAATCGTGTAATAATCAATAGTAACCACATTTTCTTGATTCATTTTTTAGTAATGAAACATACAACAAGGGTAAAAACAAATTTTAAGAAGTCATTCAGAGGGGCGCCTGGGTGGCTCGGTTGGTTAAGCGACTGCCTTCAGCTCAGGTCATGATCCCAGGGTTCTGGGATCGAGCCCCGCATCGGGCTCCCTGCTCGGCCAGAAGTCTGCTTCTCCCTCCCCCACTCACCCTGCTTGTGTTCCCTCTCACACTGTCTCTCTCTCTCTCTCTATTAAATAAATAAAATCTTTTTTTTTTTTAAAAGAAGTCATTCACATACCCCTTTAAAGACACTTGATACAGAGTGTACGCACAGATGGGATATGGAATAAAATACTTATACTTTCTCAACAAAAATACGATACTTCGCAGTTCATACTCTTTCACCATTTTAAATTTTAAACACAAATAAAACTAAGTGGTCATGCGAAATCTGAAAGTTCTGTTTCTTCTTTATAATACTTACCTTATCTATCTATCTATCTATCTATCTATCTATCTACCTACCTACCTACCTACCTACCTACCTACCTATTACTATTCTTCTCTGAATCTACTGTTTGACCACAGGAATACTTAATGCCACAGGGTTGAAAACAAACACTGTGCCCAAAGCAAGCTTGAAAAATTCCAAACTGTTATAAAATTACTCAGGAAACAAATATGTGCAGCCAAGTACACACGTTTCAGGGATGACAACACACCCGAGAGTTCTCCTTAACTTCCATGTGGAATAAAATGCATATTAAAAATACATACATGCTGTTGTGATGAGCACTGGGTGTTGTATGCAACTAATGAATTGTTGAACACTACATCAAAACTAATGGCGTACGATACTATATGTTGGCTAACTGAACATAATAATAAAATATATGCTAAATTGAAGCTAACATATGTATTACTGAAACTCAGCAGTATCCACAGTAATTGCTTAAAACTTAGGACCACAGAAGGCTTTGCCATTGTTTAGAATTGCTGGCACATGGTGATAATGAAAAGCAGATTGGTTTTAGTCGGTTGGATCACTGTTTTGGGTTCTTTATAGATCAGCACCCCCTTTTGCCTACACTCAGGGTGAGCTGCTCCCATCACCCTGCCCTTGCTATGATGCTGCTTTACTGCTCTCCAGGTACCCAGCGGGTGCCCAATAAATACTTGTTCAACAGAATGGACCTAAATAAACCCAGCTAGGGCATTCATTGCTTCACATTGTTGAACAAAAATAAATAAATAAATAAATAAATAAATAAATAAATAAATAAATAAATAAATAAAAAAAATAAAAAATAAGAAAAACATAGGTTGCTAAGTACATAAGCTCCACTGGTTTAATCAGAATGAAAAATTAATATGACAACTGATTGCAGGAAATTGGCACCAAAGAAGACAAGTCATGTCTAGTTAAAACTAATCATTAGGATTCAATTTCTGAAGAATCTTGTACTTCACTGGAAAGCTGGCCAAAGTCACAATCAAGTGAACTATAAGTTATCAAAGTTTATTACTTCATTTGCAAAATAACTATGAAATGGCAGCTTAGGAAATTTTTGGACAGGTGGCATTTGGTACAAAGACTATTTTTCAAAGACATTTTGACTCCGTTTCTTTGGTTACCTTAGCTTAGAGGGGTAGATAACAGGATTATAAAAATGGAAGGGAAAATGAGCAAAGAGATGCAATGTAAAATTTAGCCCTGCTACCCTTGGCTTCTTCCTTCTGCTTTACATACTGTTTCATTCAAGGATAGCAATGTGTTTAAGAATAGAAAAACAGGGCGATACTATTGTGAGCGCCTGCAGCCAGTGAGTAATAGTTGCTTAGGTTTCATCCCCATTCTAATACACAGAGAGGTTATCATTCATGTTGTTTGATCACTATTAGTGAGTTTGCCCCAAATGCTAGCTTAAATTCCAGAACCAAGCCTATTTATGCTGGGGTCATAAAAAAAACATGACAGATATGCACGGGATACTCATGAGACATGGTTCTGGTTAACAGTTTGTAAATAGAAGTAGTAAGCGGAGTTTCTGGAACAGCTCTATAGAGGGGATTGACCCAGGTGTCGTACACGGCTTCATGCTTCCCTCTTCCCCTTCTTTGGGTAGGGAGCAGGAGAAATAACCCCATTTTTATTTTTTAGCAACTTTAAATACATTCCCAGCAATGTCAGAAGCCTGGTGAGAGACATGAGGCAATAATGGCCCCATTTCTTTAAAACTGGTATTTGTGTCAAGTGAACATTAAGGGGCCAAGTAGACATGGATGGATAACATATATATTTATGTAGATATTATCTTAGCTTAATAAATAAAATTATTCATGGTATCTAGGGTACCATCCCTCTTGTAGGGCTTCTAGCTCTACTCATGGTTTCCAGGGTTATGTGGCTTCTATTGCAGGCAGAGGGTGGAGGGTGAGGTTTTGGCCTGGGAGAAGCTAACATTACTTCTAACAGCATCCCCACTGGCCATTGCCAAATCATACGGCCCCAACCTAGGCTAAGAGATGTAGCCTTTCCATAAGGCCAGAAATACAAAAAAGAAATGGGAATTATTAAACACAACTATGGGTCTTTGGCCCGTAAGTTTTTAACCTGATTTCGTGGTTTTCAGTTTTATATAATACACACTGATTTTATACTATGGAAGACAAAGGTATAAAATCACAATTTCCCCCTTAATTACCACCACCTCCAATACCTCCTCTCCTTCCACACTTCCATTATTTTCATTCTTCTAAAAAAGTTGTATCACAATTGCTGGCTAAATATGTATTTAATATGGACATATTTATGACGATGTAAATAGTGTTTATTGATGAGCCACAAAGCATACTTTGATATTGCCTCTGTTGTACATACTTCTATTTCCCCTGGAATTCATAATTACTGTATTTTCTTTGTTTTTAATATAATATTGACTACTGGCTGATTGATCCCTAAACTCATAAAAAAAGTTAAATTTCTTCTTAGTACTTTCAAACACATCAAGCAAATTACCAGTGACATTTTTTAGAGTGTGAAGAGATAGCCCTTCTGGAATCTTCTGTCTTCTTACTCCAATTTGGACTGACTGTTCCATAGGCCTGCACAACACCATCCTGAAATTATCCTTCACTATCATCCTGGGAAATCACCTTACATCCCTCCTGTGTTAGATCCCCCGTTTCCTGTATCCAATATCTTTTTTCTTGTCCAATTTCCTCATGTTGGTGAAGCATCCTCCAGCAGCTTTCAGAGAAGATGCCTTTAAAGTACATTTTTGGACCCTGCCTATTTGAAAATGCCTTTATACTCCTCAATTAGTAGATTGGCAAGTTAGAGAATTCTAGTTAGGAAATCATTTTCCCTTAGAATTTTGCATGTAATTCTTCATTGTCTCCTGAAATATAGTTTTGCTTTCACAAAGTCAGATGCCATTCTCATTCTCAATCTATGTTATGTTACCTATTTGATTTTTTAGCTCTGAGGGTTGTTAGGACCTTTTCTTTTCCCATGGCATTCTGAAATCTCGCACTCATGTATCACAATACAGGTAATTTTATTTTTATTTTATTTTTTTTAATTCACAATATAGGTAATTTTATATCCATAGTATTTGGTCATTCACCTGGAAACTTGCCTCCTCCAGTTTTGCAAATGTCTTCTCATATTTTTATTTTTAGTTTTATTTAGAGGGAACTATATTTTAGTTCCCTCACTCTGTTTCAGTGGTTCTCTCTTTCTGTACCTCCTGTTTATAAGATGCCAAGTATCCTAAAGTAATTTTCCAATTTTCTTTTTTTTTGTTTTGTTTTGTTTAACAGAGACAGAGAGAGAGAGAGCACAGGTAGGCAGAGCAGCAGGCAGAGGGAGAGGGAGAAGCAGGCTCTCTGCTGAGCAGGGAGCCCGATGTGGGGCTCGATCCCAGGACCCTGGGATCACGACCTGAGCCGAAGGCAGCCGTACCGACTGAGCCACCCAAGCACCCCTCCAATTTTCTTTTCTCTCCTATTTTCCTTTTTAAATTTTATTATGTTAGTCACCATACATCATTAGTTTTTAATGTAGTGATCCATGATTCATTGCTTTCATATAACACCCAGTGCTCCATGCAGTACGTGCCCTCCTTAATACCTGTCACCGGCCTAACCCATCCCCCCACCCCCCACCCCTCTAGAACCCTCAGTTTGTTTCTCAGAGTCCATCGTCTCTCATGGTTCGTCTCCCCCTCTGATTTCCCCCCCTTCATTTTTCCCTTCCTTCCCCTAATGTCCTCCATGCTGTTCCTTATGTTCCACAAATAAGTGAAACCATATGATAATTGACTTTCTCTGCTTGACTTAGTTCACTTAGCATAATCTCCTCCAGTCCCATCCATGTGGATGTAAAAGTTGGGTATTCGTCCTTTCTGATGGCTGAGTAATATTCCATTGTATATATGGACCACATCTTCTTTATCCATTCGTCTGTTGAAGGGCATCTCGGCTCTTTCCACAGTTTGGCTATTGTGGACATTGCTGCTGTGAACATTGGGGTGCATGTGGCCCTTCTTTTCACTACATCTGTGTCTTTGGGGTAAATACCCAGGAGTGCAGTTGCTGGGTCATAGGGTAGCTCTATTTTTAATTTTCTGAGGCACCTCCATACTGTTTTCCAAAGTGGCTGTACCAACTTACATTCCCACCAACAGTGTAAGAGGGTTCCCCTTTCTCCACAACCTCTCCAACATGTGTTGTTTCTTTCCCTGTCCATTTTTGCCATTCTAACTGGGGTAAGGTGGTATCTCAGTGTGGTTTTGACTTGAATTTCCCTGATGGCTAATGATGATGAACATTTTTTCATGTGTCTGTTAGCCATTTGTATGTCTTCTTTGGAGAAGTGTCTGTTCATGTCTTCTGCCCATTTTTCTGACTTGATTATTTGTTTTTTGGGTGTTGAGTTTGAGAAGTTCTTTATAGATCTTGGATACCAATCCTTTGTCTGTAGTGTCATTTGCAAATATCTTCTCCCATTCTGTGGGTTGCCTCTTTGTTTTGTTGACTGTTTCCTTTGCTGTGCAGAAGCTTTTTATCTCGATGAAATCCGAAGAGTTCATTTTTGCTTTTGTTTCACTAGCTTTTGGAGATGTATCTTGAAAGAATTTGGTGTGGGCAATGTCAAAGAGGTTACTGCCTCTGTTCTCCTCTAGGATTTTGATGGATTCCTGTCTCACACTGAGGTCTTTCAACCACTTTGAGTTTATCTTTGTGTAGGGTGTTAGAGAACGGTCGAGTTTTATTCTTCTGCATGTGGCTGTCCAATTTTCCCAGCACCATTTATTGAAGAGACTGTCCTTTTTCCATTGCATATTTTTTCCTGCTTTGTTAAAGATTATTTGACCATAGAGTTGAGGGTCCATATCTGGGCTCTGTTCCATTGGTCTATATGTCTGTTTTTGTGCCAGTACCATGCTGTCTTGGTGATCACTGCTTTGTAATATAGCTTGAAATTGGGCAACGTGATGCCCCAAGCTTTGTTTTTCTTTTTCAGCATTTCCTTGGCGATTCGGGGTCTTTTCCGATTCCATACAAATTTTAGGACTGTTTGTTCCAGCACTTTGAAAAATGTCATTGGAATTTTGATTGGGATGGCACTGAAGGTATAGATTGCTCTGAGTAGCACAGACATTTTAACAATGTTTATTCTTCCGATCCATGAGCATGTGATGTTTTTCCATCTTTTTGTGTCTTCTTCAATTTCTTTCATGAGTGTTCTGTAGTTCCCAGAGTATAGATCTTTTACCTCTTTGGTCAGGTTTATTCCGAGGTATATTATGGTTTTTGGTGCTATTGTAAATGGAATTGTTTCTCTTATTTCTCTTTCTACAGTTGCATTGTTAGTGTACAAGAAAGCAACTGATTTCTGTGCACTGATTTTGTATCCTGCCACATTACTGAATTGCTGAATCGCTGTATGAGTTCTAGTAATTTGGGGGTGGAATCTTTTGGGTTTTCCACATAAAGTACCATGTCGTCTGCAAAAAGAGACAGTTTGACTTCTTCTTTGCCAATTTGAATACCTTTTATTTCTTTTTGTTGTCTGATTGCTGTTGCTAGGACTTCTAGTACTATGTTGAACAATAGTGGCGAGAGTGGGCATCCTTGACGTGTTCCTGATCTCAAGGGAAAGGCTCTCAGCTTTTCCCCATTGAGGATGATATTCTCTGTGGGTTACCTAAATAGGCCAATAACCAGTAACAAGATTGAAGCAGTGATCAAAAACCTCCCAAAAAACAAGAGTCCAAGGCCTGATGGATTCCCTGGGGAATTCTACCAAACTTTCAAAGAAGAAATAATACCTAGTCTCCTGAAGCTGTTTCAAAAAACAGAAACAGAAGGAAAGCTTCCAGACTCATTCTATGAGGCCAGGATTACCTTGATCCCCAAACCAGGCAAAGACTCCATCAAAAAGGAGAATTTCAGACCACTATCCCCGATGAATATGGATTCCAAAATTCTCAACGAAATCCTAGCTAATAGGATTCAACAATACATTAAAAGGATCATCCACCACGACCAAGTGGGATTTATCCCCGGGAAGCAAGAGTGGTTCAACATTCGCAAATCAATCAGTGTGACAGAACACATTAATAAGAGGAGAGAGAAGAACCATATGGTCCTCTCAGTTGATGATGCAGAAAAAGCATTTGACAAAATACAGCATCCTTTCCTGATTAAAACTCTTCAGAGTACAGGGAGAGAGGGAACATTCCTCAGGTTCATAAAATCCATCTATGAAAAACCCACATCTGTTTTCCTTTTTGTTCAGTGTCATGGGGAATGACCTCAACTTTGTCTTCCAACATTTCTACTGAATATTTTTCTTTTTCTTTTTTTTTCCTATTGAATATTTTCCTTTACTTCAGCTATCTCCATTTCTTTTCCAGGGGAATTCTCTGAATTATAAAATGTCATCCTGTTCTTGTTCTATGGAAGCCAACCTTCTCATATGTTTCTGACGATGCTACTTACAGGTATTTAAAAAGTCTTATGTTTCCTGCCTTGTAACCATTTGTTTTGGCCCATGTCTTTCATGTTTGTGGCTTCCCTCAAATGTTTAGTAATTCTTGGCTGATGTTTATATGTATATGATACAGGCACTAAAGTGATGGCTGATAGCTCTGCATGTATGGATAGGGGTGGGCTTGTCTCTATGCTGACTTGGAACATTTTTCCTTCATTTTTAGTAGTTTTGCCTAGTATACCAACAGTGACTTTTCAGCCAGAGCTGCACAGTGTAATCACCTGGGTAGCTTTAAAAGTAAAAATTCACGAGGTGTTATCTTCAGATACACTGAGTTCATTGGTTTGGAGGGAAGCCTGGGTATTGGAATTTTAAAAAGCTCCCCAGAGGGGCACCTGGATGGCTTAGTTGGTTGAGCATCCAACTTTTTTTTTTCAAGATTTATTTATTTATTTGACAGAGAGACAGAGAGAGAGAGAGAGAGAGAGAGAGAGAGAGAGAGAGAGAGAGACAGACAGACAGCGAGAGAGGGAACACAAGCAGGGGGAGTGGGAGAGGGAGAAGCAGGCCTCCTGCCAAGCAGGGAGCCCGACGTGGGGCTTGATCCCAGAACCCTGGGATCATGACCCGAGCCAAAGGCAGTTGCTTAACCGACTGAGCCACCCAGGCGCCCCAAGCATCCAACTCTTGATTTTGGCTCAGGTCAGGAGCCCCCTATCAGGCTCCACACTTAGTGGAGTCTGCTTTTCTCCCTCTTCCTCTGCCCCTCCCCACCTCTCTCAAATATATATATATTTTTTATAGCTCCCCAGATGATTCTCACATGCAGTCAAGGTTGAGAGTCACTGCAATAGAAAGTACTGGTTCAAACTTGCCAAAGAGTATACCTCTTGTCCACTAGGGGAGGGGACCTACGTGTCTAGGCGTCTGTATTGCTATTACATAGCCTCTCCTTTTCAGTTCCACCTGTGTCTGTGCCTGAAGTAGTACTTCCAACCTACGGTTCCTGAACCTTTTTGGAGGTCTGTAGCATCAATCAGTTAATTTCTGGATCTTGCTCCCCACATGATCTGAACTGAGCTTTCTTTGGTCTTCTCGGTTATTACTACCTTCTTTCCACCTTCCAACACTTGGTTGCAATGGTTCATCTGTTACCGTATCCTCTTTCCCTTCGCTTTTGTGGATTATGCCATTTTAATTTCTTTGTAGTCATTTGGCTGTTGTTTTGGGAGGGTGGTCTTAAATGCTCAACTTCTGCTTCCTCAGAGAAGCCTTCTCTGAGCCCCCTAAGTTTTGTTTCTACATTATTATCTCTCGTAGCACTGTTCTTCCATCAAGGAGGTTTGGGGCAAGATCTGTGAGTTCTAGCAGATTCCCTTGCCAGAGTTCCTTGAATAGAAAAGAGAAAATAAAGGAAGCAGGACCCTAACAATCCAGTATGGGTGTGTGCAGCAAAACCCCGTAATTTCAATCATGCCGCCTATGAGATATGTATGCTCTTACTGTTTTCTAGATGTCCTACAAATAGCAAATTAAATTGTAAAAGTTTGTTTCTAGAGGATTTTTCTGGCAGGTCCACAGCACAGAGCTATTCACATAATGAGTACTCAGCGACACCATGAAGAAACTTGTAGATTTGCTTCTTGAATCTGCAGGAAAATCTGAATAGCTAATTGTGTAGCCTCTGCCTAACAGGCCAAACATACACGTGTATGCATGTGTGTGTATATGTCTGTCTATGTACGTGAGTTTGTACACGTACAATTTTTTTTTTTACTTTTATTTGCATTTATTTTATGCAGAATTGACTCCCAGGCCATACGTTTTTGTTTCTTCACTCTCTCCCATGATAGCTTTTTCTTCTGTGCATCCTCCTCTTCTGGTTTAGGAACAATCTGCTCTTTTGCAATAAGGAGCATCTCAGCATGGCAGGGAGAACTCATGTATGGGTCAAGCTGACCATGAGCCCTGTACGTTCTACACCACCTCCTGGGGGTTTTGTTCACCTGGATGTGCTCCATGACCAGAGAATCTACATCTAAACCCTTAAGTTCAGCATTACTCTCTGCATTTTTAAGCATACACAGTAAAAATTCAGCACTCTCTCTGGGCCACTGATCCTGTGGCCAGCCCTACTGTTTGGCCTGGGCACACCTACCAGTTCCACCACTGGAGCGACGGAATGGCACAGGTTGTTTCTGCAAAGAGACATCCTTCAGATACTTGGTGGCTTTTTGGATCTGCACACCCTTGATGGCCTGGGGAGTTTCATGTGTGTTCTTAAAATGAACGTGAACACTTGAACCTCTTGACTTGCATGATTTTGTAGGGTTTTCTGGGTCAAGTGAATAGTGAACCATTTTCAGAGATCACCTCAGGCTACTTTCGGGAAGAGCTACACTTAACATTTCTAAGGATAGGATTTTAGTGTAGTTCTTGAGTTTTTAAAAAACTAAACTTTAAAAATATATTTGGGAATAGACAATGCCAAGATACAAAAGAGTATAAAATGGAAAGCTTTTCTGTCTCTAACCACTCAGTTCCCTTCCCCTGAGTCAGCAAGTGAGATCAATTTCTCTGAGAAACGTTTGAACTTACAAATTTTCTACTTATTAAACACAAGTGGCAGCATATGACACACCCTCTTTCACGCTTTACTTTTTACATTTTACAATATATCTTGGAATTCACCCCACACTCTTCTTACAAAGAGAGCTGATTTTTTCTAATGGTTGCATAATATTCCAGTGGGTGGACTATATCCTAATTTCCTCGGTTGATCGCTTATTAATAAACACATATGGACTTTTTATAACCTTGCATTAGTTTTACTTGTACAAAATAACGATACATATTGCAAAATCATTACCCTAGTAAGTCTACCTACTATCCATCACCATAGTTACTATTATTTTTTGTGTGATGAGAACTTTTAAGATCTACTCTCTTAGCAACTTTAAAATTTGCAGGTCAGTATTATTAACTATAGTCGCCGTGCTGTAAATTACATCTCTGGGACTTATTTATTTTATAACTGGAGGTTTGTACCTTTTGACCTCCTTCACCCATTTTGTCCTCTATCCCTATCCCCCACCCCAGTCCGGCAACCACCAACCCGTTCTCTCTTTTTTCGCTTCCACATGGAAGTGAGATCATACAGTACTTGTCTTTCTCTGTCTGACTTATTTCACTTTGCATAATGCCCTTAAGGTCCATCCACGTTGTTGCAAACACATATATGAAAACTTTGTTTCCAATACTGCTATTATAAATGACATGGTAATAATAAAGCTGCATATATAACACTTCACACACGTAACAAAATGTATACTTTCCACTAATCTCATTTAACATCTAAATGATCTTAATAGAGGTAAAGCGACATTCTTTCTTAATTATTTATTTATTTAGCGAGTGTGTGTGAGCAGGAGGAGAGGCAGAGGGAGAGAAACTCCAGCAGACTCCGGGCTGAGCATGGATCCCAATGTGGGGCTCAATCCCACGACCCTGAGATCATGACCTGAGCAGAAACCGAGAGTCGGATGCTTAACCGACTGAGCCACCCGGGCACCCCCCCACTTTTTTTTTTTTTTAAATCACTACGGCTACAGCACGGTGAATAGACTGTGGAAGCTAAGAGGGTAAGCAGAGAAATGAATTAGGAGGCTACTGCACTAGTCCAGGTGAGAGAATGAGGGTAGCCTGGTCTGGAGTGATGGCAGAGGGCCAAGTTGGACATTTTATCTGAAATAGGTTAACTTGCCAACAAGGCCACTAGATATACAAAACTAGAGTTAACAAGTGAAACATGTGCCAGAAACTCACACTTGGAAGCCACTGGCAAATAGACAGACACTGACCCTGGGCGTTGGATGGGATCACTAATGGGGTGACCATGGGGTGAGACTGGAAGAGGCCTTAAGGCTGGGCTCAGAGAAAGGGTAACATTTGTACCATGGGGAACAGAGAATAAGTTATCTAAGGAGAATAGAAGGGAAGGTTCAGTGAAGTAGGAATAAGATCAGGAAAACATATTGTCATGATCTCCAAGGAAATGGTGCTTCAAAAGGGAAGAAATAACCAACATTTTTTTTTCGTTTCCAAAAAAATACTAAGAGAAAGACCTCTTCTGCACTTTATTCAAGGCTTTCACAGCCCGCTTAACTTTTTGTTTCATATCGCTTTTCTTTTGGGTCTGCAACTGTATTTTAAACATGTGGTGATTCAAGCAATTGTGTCTCCCCACGGGACTGTAAGCTCCATGAAGGCAATAGTAACAAGCACGTTGCTCAACGGAACCCAGCTGATGATGAATGTGTGTTTCCTGAGTGCTTCTCACCAGCACCTTGCATAGAACTTGGCACATACTACGTGTTAAAATATTAATGGAAGAAGTGATAGATGAAGATGAGGCAGAAAAAAACATCAGTAGGTGTAGTAATTGAAGTCATTGGTTCCCTCGCCAGAGGGATGAGATGAGGGGACAACAGCCAGATGGAAGGGGTAGAGGAGAATGTGAAAGATGAGGATGTGGGAGGCAAGTATAGACAATGGTCCTGAAAACTTTGGCCATGAAGGAGGAGAGAGATGGGGCAGTAACTAGAAAGCGAAGTGGGACTGAAGGAGGCAGAACAGTATTTTCACCATCAAAAATAAATTTCACCATGCTATATGAATTCATAGAGCTACCTGTTCTGTCCTGGAAATCATCTTTTTCTCTTACAAATCAGGAGAACCTGATTCCTTATGTGAGCACCAGAAATTCTGCCACTCTGAGCACCTCCTTTGTGTCCTTTATAACAATTAAAATGGTAGAAGACACTGAAGACTGAATTTGCATCCTTTCCCTGTGGAGACAATCCAACTAGATGCAGTTAGCTGTTAAGGTCCTGAGACAGTGTGCATGTAGTTGTCTCTGGCGGGGGGGTGTATTAAGTACATTAAGTACCCTGAAGCTATGCCAGTTACTCATGCTCTCCTATAATGTAACCATCCAAAAGCCCCAAATGCTTTTTTTACTCACTTGCAATGGATAGACTCTAAGTAAATACATTTGAGATCATTTTAATTTCTCTAATAATCTTACAACATTAAAAGACCTCACTTGAATTTCGAGTACATTTAAAGGTAAGTGATTACTTTCATGTGAATAGTTTACAAGTTTACCAGGACTACAAGTATACCAAGGAGTAGAAGAGACCGTCTCAGAGTTATGTTCTCTTTCCATTGGAGTAACTTACTAATTTTGAAGCAAAAAATCTATGTTTCTGTGTTCTGATGACCTTAGTTGTTAAGCATTCAGGAGGAAAGCAAAGCTGCAAGAAATGATCTCTGGGAGTGTAAGAATATCTGACCATAATTAATCCCTCATCAGTGTGAAGTCCGTGTTGGCACTGGTTATCCATTTAGCGGGGAGGAGCCAGCTGTAATAATATCTGACCTGTTTAGAATGAACTGGATTCTGTCTCTGAGGATCATGAGAATTTTATACTCCGATAATGTGAATCATCTTGAGCTCTTTTTTGAGTTCATTCACCTCTGCCACTTTTTCAAAGGCTATATTCTTCAAACATTTCCCTCTGTAATTAATCATGACTAGCAAACTCTAGGTGAATGGAATAATAGCTATATGCTCAGGCTGGTTTCAACTTCACTCAAATTATTTTCTGAATTGCTTATGTGTCCTGTCAGCCATGACTTTTCCCCTTCAGATACCATTACTGTTACACTTTTTGCTCTCAGGAGATGGAGATATTAAAGCTACAGATACTATTAGAACAATTTTGGCCAACATATTCAGCCTTCATTCACAGATTTGCCAACAATGATCTGAATTGGATCATTTTCTTTCTTTCCTCTACTTTTTCTGCCATTGTATGCTTCAAAGACTTGGAGATTATGCTACTTGTTACCCAGACGTCCTTGAATGAGCTACTCTAAAAAACCCTGTTCTCTAAAAATTAGAGATAATAATATTGACCTCGTGGAATTTCTAAATGAAAAAAATGTGTCCAAAATAATTAGAACTTGGCTCCTGAAACATATCAAGAATTTCATAAACATTTAGTTCAAGATGGATTATTTCCTGGAAAATAATAAACATGTGTTTAACTGTGTTACTGTTCCTAAAATAATATATGCTCACTGTGGAAAACTTGATAAATAAAAAACCATAAATTAAGACCGTCTGTTGTACTACCTGACAGATATAATCATGATTAACATATGGGTGTGTTAAACGGGGTGGTGGGGGGAGTAGGTAAAGCCCTGAGCCCTACAACCTAGCACTGAAGTGGTCAAAAAGCAACTATGTTATAGCCAGATATATGTGACTGGTATAAAAATGAGCATACACTGCAACAAGGTGATAAAGTTAGCCCTTTAAAATGTCTACGTTTTATCTATATGTATATTTCTGTATCTTTATTTTTTTAAAAGATTTTATTTATTTATTTGACAGAGAGAGAGACAGTGAGAGAGGGAACACAAGCAGGGGGAGTGGGAGAGGGAGGAGAAGCAGGCTCCCCGCTGAGCAGGGAGCCCGAAGCAGGGCTCGATCCCAGCGGAGCAGGGAGCCTGATGCGGGGCTCGATCCCAGCACCCTGGGATCATGACCTGAACCGAAGGCAGACACTTAACGACTGAGCCACACAGGCGCCCCATGTATCTGTAAATACACCTACATCTTTGGGGATAATATGGTTTAAAGTGCCAGGCAAATCTTTGGGTGGAGATTGAAAGTTTTCTCCTGGTAGGAGTACTGATTTATTCACCTTGCATCCGGGGTACTCCTCACAGCCTGGTACAAGGCAACTAGTGGGCCAACATCTGAGAAATAGGCATATTCTCCTCTCCTCTGTTCTTGACAATTCGGAGAAATGAAAGGGCTACCTACCCGCAGCCTTTCTGTCTAAAGGTGCTTTAGTAGAGAGTAGGCTTACCAAGGATGGGAAGGGCAGTTCAGGGGTGTGACTGCTGGCGGCCTCAAGCTTGCTGTGATATAAAGGGAACATCAACACGAAGCGGGTCTCTGCACTGTAGGCAGTGCTATTTCCCACATCTGGTGGGCATGCTTTGGCCAGTAGGAATTACGTGGGCTCCAGCTGTGCAGGGGATCCTTGAGACTCAATAATTTGTTTGCGGGCGCCTGCCTTGTGACATCGATCATTTGGGTCTCTGGAGATACCTGCCACTCATTTTGTTGTACGATCCCAGGCAGGTTATGCTACCTCTCTGAGTTGCAGTTTCCTGAAGTCGAGACTCTTGCTTGCAAGCGATGGCAATTTAATATAAAGTTGTGTAAATAAAAAGGAAACGTATTGCCTCTAGGATAATAGGAGGATAACTGACATCTGTTGAGAACTCTGCTGAAGCTTTTCTAAGTGTAACTGCTTAATCTGTCCACAGTTTTATACAGCAGGTTCTACATTATTTCTGTTTTACAGATAAGGCAACTGAGGCACAGAGGCAGTGCCCCAAAATATGCAGTTGTTAAGTATGAAGCTGGGACTCAAACTGATAGATGATAAATAGCTGTTGAATAAATACATGAGCTGTCAGAAAGTAACCAGCATGTACAGATCAGTTGTCTGGAAGTAATAAAACATTTATGAAGCCAAAAGCATGATTTTATTTCCATATGATCCACTTATTTCTGTTTCATGGTAATAGCGGCACTCTTACCCTCGCCTAGCTTTGATTTCTGGTCACCCGACAAGCCAATGTACAAAGAGGTTGTATCACGTCTGGGATTACCATGTGAAGGAGGTTCTACAGATAAGGAATCAATAGCCCAATCTCATATATGAGACACTCAGCAAAGAAATTATTCAATTTCTGTGTAACCACCATTGAAAATGTATTTGGAGGGACGCCTGGATGGCTCAGTCAGTTAAACATCCAACTCCTGATTTTGGCTCAGGTCATGATCCCAGAGTCATGAAATCGAGCATGGAGTCTGCTTAAGATTCTCTCTCTCTTACTCTCCCTCTGCCCTTTTCCCTGCTCTCTCTTCCTCTCTCTCTAACAAACAAACAAACAAACAAACAAACCAAAAAAGCCCTAAAATGCATTTAGAGTTCAAGGTCTTTCAATAATGATAAAAATATGTGCTGAGTTAAAAATAGCCAGGAAGACTTGCCTCTACCTGTAAAGAGATCTCTGTGTTTCATCCAACATATGCTTGCCATTTATGCTCTGCCCTCTTTCAAAAGGAATCTGAAGCATATGACACATTTTTTTTTAAGGTTCCAAGTCTTCTCTAAAAAGCTCACCTGTGGATCCCCCATTTAGAACATAACAGAAATTTATCACAAAGCCAAGCTAAAATGTGCACATACTAAAAGTATGAAAGAGATACTAGTCAAAGCAACTATAGTAAAAGCATAAAATCACAAACAGATTAAATTACCCCAAGGGGATAGATGAACTTCCTTAGCTAAATTACAATAATTAACAACAGTATAGAATTCCCTGCAGTTCAGTATTGCAAAAATTCACTGATTGACTACTGTGTATTAAATACGTTTTATCTATCAACAATTCGACCATTTTTTTTTAAAGTGTTTTTTATGTGCCAGGCCCAGTTCTAGCAGCAAGGCATACAACAGTGAACCAAACACATGAAATGCCTTGTCCTCACAGAGCTTACATTTTCATGGGGGAAGCAGAAAACAAGTCACACGGGGAGGTACACAGCACGCTAGATGGCATTAATCCTCCCGACAGTCGTCACAAGTTAGAGTTACTACCTCTCGTTTCAGAAGAGGAACATATAAACTAGGCTAGCTATAATTTCTGTCATTTCTTCCCTTTCTGTCAACGTGATGACTGAATAACATGTTCCATCGGGTGGGACCGGGGCTCTACAGAGCTTCGGTGGGCCATGACGATGCGGCACATTTACCCACCCACGGTGGACAACCTAGGGCTCGGACAGTTTAGCTGATGCCCAAATGTACAGCAGCAAGCATGAAAACGAGTGTTCCAGGGGCTAGGCAGAAGATAAGAGAATCTTTAAATGAAGGAGTGGTAAAAGTATCAAAGGGATAGAAAAAATTTCTGCTAGATTTGGCAAGCAGGAGAATGTGAATATTTTTTGAAGGCCAGGTTCAGTGGTGTGGAGGAGGCGGAAACCAGAATGCAGTAGCCTGAGCAGTGACAGAAAAGTATGTGAAACTAGCTCACACAGGATAGAGCACTCAACAAAGAGAATTATGGAGTTTTTTTTTAAAAAAAAGAGTAAATTTAATTATGATCGAAGGAACGATGGAGCCCTCGGTGAAAGAGCAGAAACGGAACAACTGTGAGGAATCATATGATCAGAGAAGAGAGAGAAAAACATCAAGAAACAAGGAACTGAGTAGGCAAAGATGCACAAGTAGGTAAATGAAGAGTCCATGATTGTGCTTTGATTTGACCGTAGGGTAGAGAATACATTTGGGATTAGAAACCAGTAAGACTGGGAATGTAGGCTAGAGATAGGTCATGAAGCTTCTAAGATACCACAGAAATTTTATTTTTATTTTAAAGAATTATTTATTTTTAGAGAGAAGTACATAGAGAGAATGCAAGTGTGGGGAAGGGCAGAGGTAGAGAGGGAGAATCCTCAAGCAGATTCTGCACTAAGCACTGCGCACGGAGCCGGATGCAGGGCCCGATCCCAGGACCCTGAGATCATGACATGAGCAGAAATCAAGAGTCGGTCGCTTAACTGACTGAGTCATGCAGGCGCCCTGATACCACAGAAATTTTAACAGAATAATCAAATTTAGTTTTGAAAAATTAGACACTGTGGCAAATTTTGTTTCGAAAATATTATCATTAAAAAATGTATCAGCTTTGTAGTAATACATATTTTTGTTAAGCATCCCCAAAATAATAATCACATTTCAACAGAAAAATGATGGATTTTAAAGCATTTTTACAGGGCACATGAAGTATCTGCTGGGGTTAGAAAAACCCATTAGACGACCTATCCCAACAAGATGTTGCTGTGTATGGTTCTGTGATTCTTACTGCTAATTTTATTTCAAATCTATAGTATTTTAACACTTACACACTATTCCTGAAACAATCCCTTGGAACTTAAACGAGAGGTGGACTTATTTATATTGGAAATGTCAGCTATACAGCATTCAATAGGATCCGCCCTCCCTGAGAGGGCACTGAGAGCTAATTAACTCATCAAGCGAAACTCACTGAATAGTAAACCAGGACCTTGTATCTTATTCAGTGTTTCATCTTATTCAGGATTCCACCTTGATCTAACAACGCCATTGACCCTCAATACCTGAAAAGGGCAGCACTCAACTGAAAAAACTGTTAGACTTTTCTTGTAAAGTCTAGAAAGTTCAGTAACTTTTTCATATTCTTTCAAGCATGCCGTGGTTTTATCCAATTTTAATTTCACTGAAGAAAAGATCACTACAAATATAGGCATAATGTTCACTTGAAGGGTACGTAAGACCTCAAAATACTTCCCAACAACTCTCCTGATGTTACTACAATGGCAAATACTACTGCTTGCCCATTCAGCACCCATTCCCCTCGCCAGTGCTCCTTGAGGGCAAAGCACAACTTACATCATCGAGGCTGATAGAGGCCATTAAGGCAATTTATCCACCACAGACTATACAGTCGGAGTCTTAGCCCCTGTGCCTTCTCATGTTGCCTATATTTTAGCCATAATGAAACTCTTGAACTTCTTGAGCTATGTCATGTTCTTTCACACCTCTTTGTGCTCAGATGTTGCTCCCTCTACACGGAACACGTCTCTTCTACATCTTAACTTGACAGAACGCTTATCATCTTCAGCCCAGCTAAGGCTTTCAGTACTTCCGGTTAGGATGCGTGGCCTTACAGAGAACCCCTCTCAAAATCAATAATAATAGGTCAACACCCCGACATCTAATAGTAAAACTTACAAGTCTCAGAGACAAAGAGAAAATCCTGAAAGCAGCTCGGGAGAAGAGATATGTAACCTACAATGGTAGAAACATTAGATTGGCAACAGACCTATCCACAGAGACCTGGCAGGCCAGAAAGGACTGGCAAGATATCTTCAGAGCACTAAATGAGAAAAATATGCAGCCAAGAATACTATATCCAGCTAGGCTATCATTGAAAATAGAAGGAGAGATAAAAAGCTTCCAGAACAAACAAAAACCAAAGGAATTTGCAAACACGAAACCAGCCCTCCAAGAAATATTGAGAGGGGTCCTCTAAGCAAAGAGAGAACCTAAAAGCAGCAAAGAGCAGAAACGAACACAGACAACAGACAGTTAACAGTCACCTTACAGGTAATACAATGGCACTAAATTCATACCTTTCAATAGTTACCCTGAATGTAAATGGGCTAAATGCCCCAATCAAAAGACGCAGGCTATCAGATTGGATTAAAAAACAAGACCCATCAATATGCTGTCTGCAAGAGACTCATTTTAGACCCAAAGACACCCCCAGATTGAAAGTGAGGGGGTGGAAAACCATTTACCATGCTAATGGACACCAAAAGAAAGCTGGGGTGGCAATCCTTATATCAGACAAACTAGATTTTAAAACAAAGACTGTAATAAGAGATGAGGAAGGACACTATATCCTACTTAAAGGGTCTATCCAACAAGAAGATCTAACAATTGTAAATATCTATGCCCCGAACATGGGAGCAGCCAATTATATAAGGCAATTAATAACAAAAGCAAAGAAACACATTGACAACAATACAATAATAGTGGGGGACTTTAACACCCCCCTGACTGAAATGGACAGATCATCTAAGCAAAAGATCAACAAGGAAATAAAGACTTTAAATGACACACTGGACCAAATGGACTTCACAGACATATTCAGAACATTCCATCCCAAAGCAAAGGAATACACATTCTTCTCTAGTGCCCATGGAACATTCTCCAGAATTGATCACATCCTAGGTCACAAATCAGGTCTCAATCGGTACCAAAAGATTGGGATCATTCCCTGCATATTTTCAGACCACAATGCTTTGAAACTAGAACTCAACCACAAGAGGAAAGTCGGAAAGAACTCAAATACATGGAGGCTAAAGAGCATCCTACTAAAGAATGAATGGGTCAACCAAGAAATTAAAGAATTAAAAAAATTCATGGAAACCAATGAAAATGAAAACACAACTGTTCAAAATCTTTGGGATACAGCAAAGGCAGTCCTGAGGGGAAAGTATATAGCAATACAAGCCTTTCTCAAGAAACAAGAAAGGTCTCAAATACACAACCTAACCCTACACCTAAAGGAGCTGGAGAAAGAACAGCAAATAAAGCCTAAACCCAGCAGGAGAAGAGAAATCATAAAGATCAGAGCAGAAATCAATGAACTAGAAACCAAAAGAACAGTAGAACAGATCAACGAAACTAGGAGCTGGTTCTTTGAAAGAATTAACAAGATTGATAATCCCCTGGCCAGACTGATCAAAAAGAAAAGAGAAATGACCCAAATCCACAAAATCATGAATGAAAGAGGAGAGATCACAACCAACACCAAAGAAATACAAACAATTATAAGAACATATTATGAGCAACTCTATGCCAGCAAATTAGATAACCTGGAAGAAATGGGTGCATTCCTAGAGATGTATCAACTACCAAAATTGAACCAGGAAGAAATAGAAAACCTGAACAGACCTATAACCACTAAGGAAATTGAAACAGTCATCAAAAATCTCCCAAGAAACAAAAGCCCAGGGCCAGATGGCTTCCCAGGGGAATTCTATCAGACATTTCAAGAAGAATTAATATCTATTCTCCTGAAACTGTTCCAAAAAATAGAAATGGAAGGGAAACTTCCAAACTCATTTTATGAGGCCAGCATTACCTTGATCCCAAAACCAGACCAAGACCCCATCAATAAAGAGAATTACAGACCAATATCCTTGATGAACATGGATGCAAAAATTCTCACCAAAATACTAGCCAATAGGATCCAACAGTACATTAAAAGGATTATTCACCACGACCAAGTGGGATTTATTCCTGGGCTGCAAGGCTGGTTCAACATCCGCAAATCAATCAACGTGATACAATACATTAACAAAAGAAAGAGCAAGAATCATATGATCCTCTCAATAGATGCAGAAAAAGCATTTGACAAAGTACAACATCCTTTCTTGATCAAAACTCTTCAGAGTATAGGGATAGAGGGTACATACCTCAATATCATAAAAGCCATCTATGAAAAACCTACAGCGAATATCATTCTCAATGGGGAAAGGCTGAGAGCTTTTCCCCTAAGGTCAGGAACGCGGCAGGGATGTCCACTCTCACCACTGCTATTCAACACAGTATTAGAAGTCCTAGCCACAGCAATCAGACAACAAAAAGAAATCAAAGGCATCCAAATCGGCAAAGAGGAAGTCAAACTCTCACTCTTTGCAGATGATATGATACTTTATGTGGAAAACCCAAAAGACTCCACCCCAAAACTGCTAGAACTCATACAGGAATTCAGTCAAGTAGCAGGATATAAAATCAATGCACAGAAATCAGTGGCATTCCTATACACCAACAACAAGAGAGAAGAGAGACAAATCAAGGAGTCGATCCCATTTACAATTGCACCCAAAACCATTAGATACCTAGGAATAAATCTAACCAAAGAGGCAAAGGATCTGTACTCAGAAAACTATAAAATACTCAGGAAAGAAATTGAAGAAGACACAAAGAAATGGAAAAACGTTCCATGCTCATGGATTGGGAGAATCAACATTGTGAAGATGTCAATGCTACCTAGAGCAATCTACACATTCAATGCAATCCCCATCAAAGTACCATCCACTTTTTTCAAAGAAATGGAACAAATCATCCTAAAATTTGTATGGAACCAGAAGAGACCCAGAATAGCCAGAGGAATACTGAAAAAGAAAAGCAAAGCTGGCGGCATCACAATTCCGGACTTCCAGCTCTATTACAAAGCTGTCATCATCAAGACAGTATGGTACTGGCACAAAAACAGACCCATAGATCAATGGAACAGAATCGAGAGCCCAGAAATGGACCCTCAACTCTATGGTCAACTTATCTTTGACAAAGCAGGAAAGAATGTCCAATGGCAAAAAGACAGTCTCTTCAACAAATGGTGTTGGGAAAATTGGACAGCCACATGCAGAAGAATGAAACTGGACCATTTCCTTACACCACACACAAAAATAGACTCCAAATGGTTGAAAGACCTAAACGTGAGACAGGAGTCCATCAAAATCCTAAAGGAGAACACAGGTAGCAACCTTTTCGACCTTAGCCGCAGCAACTTCTTCCTAGAAACATCACCAAAGGCACGGGAAGCCAGGGCAAAAATGAACTATTGGGATTTCATCAAGATAAAAAGCTTTTGCACAGCAAAAGAAACAGTCCACAAAACCAAAAGACAACCGACAGAATGGGAGAAAATATTTGCAAATGACATATCAGATAAAGGGCTAGTATCCAAAATCTATAAAGAACTTATCAAACTCAACACCCAAAGAACAAATAATCCAATCAAGAAATGGGCAGAAGACATGAACAGACATTTCTCCAAAGAAGACATCCAAATGGCCAACAGGCACATGAAAGAGTGCTCAACATCGCTCGGCATCAGGGAAATCCAAATCAAAACCTCAATGAGATACCACCTCACACCCGTCAGAATGGCTAAAATTAACAAGTCAGGGAATGACAGATGTTGGCGGGGATGTGGAGAAAGGGGAACCCTCCTACACTGTTGGTGGGAATGCAAGCTGGTGCAACCACTCTGGAAAACAGTATGGAGGTTCCTCAAACAGTTGAAATTAGAGCTACCGTTCGATCCAGCAATTGCACTACTGGGTATTTACCCCAAAGATACAAATGTAGGGACCCGAAGGGGTACGTGTACCCCAATGTTTATAGCAGCAATGTCCACCATAGCCAAACTGTGGAAAGAGCCAAGATGCCCATCGACAGATGAATGGATAAAGAAGAGGTGGTATATATACACAATGGAACATTATGCAGCCATCAAAAGGAATGAGATCTTGCCATTTGCAACGACGTGGATGGAACTGGAGGGTGTTATGCTGAGTGAAATAAGTCAATCAGAGAAAGACATGTATCACATGACCTCACTGATATGAGGAATTCTTAATCTCAGGAAAGAAACTGAGTGTTACTGGAGTGTTTGGGGGTGGGAGGGATGGGGTGGCTGGGTGATAGACATTGGGGAGGGTATGTGCTACGGTGAGCGCTGTGAATTGTGCAAGACTGTTGAATCACAGATCTGTACTTCTGAAACAAATAACGCAACATATTTTAAGAAAAAAGAAAAAGAAGAAGATAACAGGAGAGGAAGAAAAGGGGAGTATGTCAGAGGGGGAGACGAACCATGAGAGATGATGGACTCTGAAAAACAAACTGAGGGTTCTAGAGGGGAGGGAGGTAGGGGGATGGGTTAGCCTGGTGATGGGTATTGAGGAGGGCACGTTCTGCATGGAGCACTGGGTGTTATGAACAAACAATGAATCATGGAACACTGCACCAAAAACTAATGATGTAATATATGGTGATTAACATAACAATAAAAAAATTAAAAAAAAAAAAGGATGCGTGGCCTTACTATGTGTTCCCACAACCCCCAGGACATAGCCTGTTTCTGGCATGTAATTGGTGTCACAAGCAAGCATGTAACACTGATTCTGTGCCAGGCACTGTTCTAAGTGCTTTACAATTTTTCTCTTAATTCTCCTAGGAACCCTGTGACATACATCCATTGTTATCACACTGTTTTTACAACCACTGGCAAGTTTGTTGATCTTCTTCATTCTATTACGGGGCTGGGATTATGATATAGTCAGTCATCTATGAGCCTAGTACAGTGCTTGGCACAGATGAACTATAAAATATGGGCTTGCTGAATGAATGGATTTGTTTATCAGCTATGTAAAAAGTCATTCAGAGGTAAGGGAAGTTTAAATGGAACTGGGGTAGAGGATCGAGAGGGCTCACATCTGTGTTTCTGAGGGGAAAAAGACGACAGTATGATCTGTGCCAGAAGACACTTTGTAAACAGGGGGCCTCACGTGGGCACTGCCTCCCCAAAGGGCAACAGAAGGAACAAAGGAGCAGCAAACAAGAACGGAAAAAACACAAGCCTTACCTACTCCACAGTTCTGTCCAACATCATTTCTGAGGACAAGGTTAAGTAATTCAAGGCCAGGGAGTTGTATTTCCTAGGTTGCCAGGGAATTCAAAGACCTTCAGTCTGTAACAAACAGAGAATTAGGTTGAGGAAACTAGATGCCACTTCTACCCTTTGGTGGGTTGACAGCTAACGTGCTGAAAAGCCGCAAGACTTCCCCACCACTGAAGACTTCTGGGGAGGAAAATATGCCACCTCCCCTACCGGCCTGTTTCAGATGTTGTTCTTCCTGGAAGCTAACTTAGGTTTCAGGGGAATTTTGGAGCTAATTTTAAAAACACCTTTTTGTAGAGATGGAAAATGACGAATCAAAATGTTCAGTAAATCCTCCATATTTGCAGAGGATGTTTTAAGTTGTTATAACAGAGAAGACCTCTGATGACTCACCCTGTACATTAATAGCAGCTAACATTTCTGTTCAGTCAGGTACTGCAGTTCACATGGGAAAAAAGACCTCATGTAATCCTCACATGATGGCATGAGTTAGGTAGCATTATTATTTTTAAAGAGTTATTTATTTTAGAGAGAGCAAGCACAAGCAGGAGGGGCAGAAGGAGAGGGGGAGAGAATCTCAAGCAGACTCTGTGCTGAGTGTGGAGCCTGATGTGGGGCTTGATACCATGACCCCAGGACCACGACCTGAGCCGAAACCGAGAATCAGATGCTTAGCCAACTGAGCCACCCAGGTGCCCTGAGTTAGGTAGCATTATTAAGCTAATTTTGTAGATGAGAAAACTCAGTGTCAGAGAAGATGAGTCACTTGCACAATTTGCCAGATGAATACAGGATGACTTTCCCCTAATTCTTACCACCTCTACTGTTAATAATTAAGACAGAACCATTGACTAAGGGCTAAGTCTGGGACTAGCTCTGGGAATTTAATTATTTAAAATGATGACTTCTGAATCCCAAACCCAGATAATCTCTTGTGTAATAAAATTTCCTCCCATAAAGATGGGAGATTCATCAGGTGATTTTTTTAAATTAATTTGAGCAGCCTCTCCAGGCATGGTCTATTCAGAAATTAATTGAACTGAAATGTTCACTTTTTACGTGTGGGTAAGTGACAGATATTTTAAGAATGCTTATCCTTGGAAATGCAAATCAAAACCACAATGACATACTACTTGACACCCACAAGGATGGCTATAATAAAAAAAAATAGATAATCCCAAATGCCGGTGAGGATGTGGAGCAATGGGAACTCTCATATATTGCTGGTGGGTACCTTAAGTGGTGCAGCCACTTTGAAGAACAGTTTGGGCAATACATTTAAGCATAGAGTTCCCATTATGACCTATCAATTCCACTTCTAAGTATGTAACGAAGGGAATTTAAAATGCCTGTGTACACAAAAAGTTCACCACAGTATTATTCGTAATGGCCAAAGGGTGGAAAACAACCAAAATGTCCACTGACTAATGAAGAGATAAACAAAATGTGACATAACCATACAACAGAACATTATTCAGCTATAAAAAGCAATGAGGTACTGATGCATGCTACAATAAATGAGTAAACGTCGAAGATACTATGTTAAATGAAAGAAGAAATGAATGTTACAGAAGACTGCATATTGTATGATTCCATTTTTATGAAATGTTCAGAACAGGCAACTCTATGTGGATGAAAAGTAGATGAGTGCCTGCCTAGGAGTGGGGGTGGGGCGGGGATGGGGAAAATGGTAGGAGACCACTAAATGGTGTGGGATTTCTTTTCAGGGTGATGAGAATATTCCAAAATGGCTTGTGATGATGCAGGCGCAACTCTGGATATACTAGAAGCCACTGAATTGTATAGCTTAAATGGGTGAATTTATGGTGTGTCAATAAAGCCATTTAAAAAAAGTGTGTGTTCACCTTCACTCCCAACAAAACTTATTAACATTAGGTCATCTGATAGGTTACATGGTAATGATACAAGAGTTTAGTTGTATTGTTTTATTCAGTACAACTCACATCAGTTAGTTGTTGGGCATGAAGCAAAACAATAAAAACAATTCTCAATGGGGGGCAGAAAGCTTTATGTTCTGCTTGGATTGCAGAAGCATCAACCCTTCCCCCAGTAAACACAGAGGGTGCTCTATTACACTGGATTGTTATCAAGAACTCACAAGGAGGACAAAGTTGGGAAATGTTCTTTCTTCCACCTTCCTGTTCATGAGGCAGCCCCAGGCTTGGGATTCTAAAGCTTAGAAGCTTTAAAGCATTTTTCCTTGACCCAGTGGCAGCAAAGTAATAAGTAATGGCAAGAACTGATTTTGAGAAGGAAACTTCATCTCCAGGGAACCGGATCGCAGAACTGGCCTGACAACTCCCTTACCCCTCAACATACATCCCAGATATTTCCCGAAGAATGGGAAACTATTCTCACGACTTTATCTTATCAGCCCAGTGACATCCTCTTAAATACCAAGTCCTCTTCTTGTTCTTAAGAATACAAGCCATTCTGAATGTCAAAAAGATATGGGAAATATGTTTATACCCACACTTGTATGTAACCCAACTTCAGTCAGTGGAGTCTCAAAGGAGAAAATGTCTCAGTCCAGGGATGCTTCTCAATTACATTTTATGTTACAGCTGGATAATTGAGTGCCATTTCTCCAACTCAAGAGCTGACAGAGTGGGAGGCACACTCTGAAATGAACAGTGGGAATAGTTATCCAGCTCCAGGTGGGCAGAATGGAAAGCATGCAAAGAAATAAGTATTTACTGCACTTTCAACGTGGGCACAATATTCCAGAATTTCCAGAGGGACGAGTCAGATGCCAGGGAGTTGTTAGGGTATCCTGGGTAGTGGCATGCTTTTGAGCTTTAGGGTCTCTGGAGGTCAAAACAATAGCTCTTTATTAACAAAATGTACTGAGGATTGTCTTTTCTTTTTTTCAGAATGTGGATTAAGTGTCTCACTAAATGAACAAAGTGAATGCTTAATTTTCTGTCATGACTTTCCATGTTTATTGACCATTCCCCCTACGTCCTCGGATTATTGGATACTAATTTGAGAAATCCTTAATTGGAGAACTATTTGGAAGGTAAATTCATTAGCATTGTTGACTGTTTAGGCATGGGATGAGATAGAAGTCAAGAGTCCCAAAGATTCCTCTATTTTTAGAGCTACCCTATGACCCAGCAATTGCACTCCTGGGTATTTACCCCAAAGACACAGATGTAGTGAAAAGAAGGGCCACATGCACCCCAGTGTTCATAGCAGCAATGTCCACAATAGCCAAACTGTGGAAAGAGCCGAGATGCCCTTCAACAGATGAATGGATAAAGAAGATGTGGTCCATAAATACAATGGAATATTACTCAGCCATCAGAAAGGATGAATACCCAACTTTTACACCAACATGGATGGGACTGGAGGAGATTATGCTAAGTGAACTAAGTCAAGCAGAGAAAGTCAGTTATCATATGGTTTCACTTAGTTGTGGATCATAAGGAACAGCATGGAGGGCACTAGGAGAAGGGAAAAATGAAGGGTGGGGGGAAATCGGAGGGAGAGATGAACCATGAGAGACGATGGACCCTGAAAAACCAATTGGGGTTCTAGAGGGGAGGGGGGTGGGGGGATGGGTTAGCCCGGTGATGGGTATTAAGGAGGGCACGTACTGCATGGAGCACTGGGTGTTATACAAAAACAATGGATCGTGGATCACCGCATCAAAAACTAATGATGTATTGTACGGTGACAAACATAATAAAATTTAAAAAAATAAAAAAGTAGATTCCTCTATTTTTAGCAGAGAGACTGCCATGTGCACAGAGGTTTAAATTAATTTCACAAGAAGATACACTAGCGCCAGTGGGTGGAGCTTCTGTGGGGGAGGACAAGGATTTATCATTTGTGAAATGCTGTGTCTGTGCTGGTCTCCGAGTTGGTACTTTACGTACCAATTTCCACTTAATGTAACAAAGATATTTCTATAAAGCACAATTGTTTGAAAATAAAAGGTGGCACCTGAGGACGAAAACACCTCACAGTGACAGGGTTCAAGGAAAGGCTTGACCGCCCTTATGGACGAGGTAGAACAATGCTTCTCAAAATTTAAAGTGCTGGGAATCACGTGCGCCCCTTGTTATAACGTGAAGGTTGATTCACTAGATTGGGCTGGGGCCTGAGACTCTGCATCTATCTTTTTTAAAAAGATTTTGAGAGAGTAAGCGAGTGAACATGAGCCAGGGGGAGGGGCAGAGGGAGAGGGAGAAGCAGGCTTCCCACTGAGCAGGGAGCCCCCTGTGGGGATCGATCCCAGGACCCTGAGATCATGACCTGAGCTGAAGGCAGATGCTTAATTGACTGAGCCAGCCAGGCGCCCCAAGAATCTGCATTTTTCTAAGAAACTCCTAAGTGATGCTGCAGCTGCTGGTTCTCACAGGCCACTTTTTGTAGCAAGGACGGCTAACAAGTCTCAACCTATCAGTGGATTAAAAACAGATATAGGACATAAGGGGGAAAGTATCTGAATTCGTTGCACACAGTAAGTACTGTTTTATGGAAACTCTCAGTTAGGTCCAGTTATGCCCCTGTTTGTATATACAGTATCATAATGTATTTTATGCATTTCTTTTTTATCTTGGGTCACAAGCCAAAACTCTGGAAAGCTAGGATTGTGGAGGAAACCTGTACTAACAGATTGAATTAGACAACCACTTAAGCTCCTTCCTACTTTGAAATTCTGATTCTGTGCAATCTTACATCTCTTATTCAAATTTCTTATTCTAGCATTTATGGAATACTCAAGGAGGCTTGAGCACCATCATTGAATCCGTGAACTTCATCCTCATGTTGGGAACCCAAGATGCTGACCACAGCAAGGCAATGTGTAAAGGGGTGTCATTTCCCTGTGGTTAGTGTTATGATGACAAAGCCCAGAGAGTCCCTGCTTCCAGAGGGGATATTTGGTTCTTCTTTCTGTTGTTGTTTTGACGCGGGGTCATTTGTTTAATTACAAAGGGCTGTTAACATCAATTTGTGAATTACAGGCAAAGCCATTTGGAAGTAAAATAAGAACCTAGAAGAGTTCATGTCATTTCCAAAGCTATCTTATTTGCAAGGTCATAACTGAGACTCTAAATAAATCTGGTTCGTTATTTTTTAACTGAACAAAGATTGCATTTGAAATTCAATCAAGATACACTGTCACTTTTGTTACTGCTCTAATTTACAATTTGTACCAAAAATATCTCAGTTTAAAAGATTATAGGCTTCCCAAGGGTACTAGTGTATGGAGGAATACACATGCGCACACGGGTGCATGCAGTGTGTAAATTTAGGGTTGGAGCTGAGCAACCAAGGGCAAGCAAAAGCAGCTGCAAATGTAAAGAAATGTTTTAATGAGGTATTTCAGTTTGGAGTTTTACTACTCCAATAGTCGGAAGGCTAAGTTTGCTGTCTGAGAAGTAGTCTTATATATATATGACTTCTCTTGTTAGCATCAGAATTGAAGGAGTTAGATTCTACCACTCCAGTTCATGTGACTTCTCTACCTGGCACTATGTGAATTACATTAATTATAAAACTAGTGGATACCATATTTTATTTTATTTTATTTTATTTTTTAAAGATTTTATTTATTTATTTTTGAGAGAATGAGAGATAGCACGAGCGGGAAGAGGGTCAGAGGGAGAAGCAGACTCCCTGCTGAGCAGGGAGCCCGATGTGGGACTCGATCCCGGGACTCCAGGATCATGACCTGAGCCAAAGGCAGTCGCTTAACCAACTGAGCCACCCAGGCGCCATGGATACCATATTTTAAAACCATATAAAATATCCATTCTTTCTGTATTTTATAGTTGTTTTCTTGCATCACAAGATAATTTTTCACTTAAGAACATGAGCTACTGTTTCAAATAACCTGTTAGGCAAAATCAACACAGTATTTCCTTCTTTGTTAAAAGAAGTTAAAAAATGACTAAGCCCAAGTCCAATGCAAGTGATGCCTATCAAAGCTAGAAACATCTAATTTGATCTTAAGGCATTTCAATACAATTTGAATGTTTCGATGAAGAAAATGCAATGTGGAATGTTAGCTAATAAAGAGCAAAATGAATCAACTTTGGGGACAAATACAAATAAATGAATGCCCTTGATAACATTCGAATGGAACTCAGAAACGAACCTCTCTTGATTCCTTCTCATTCAACTCTGCACCAAGCTTCGCCTACTAAGCCCAGACTCAGTGGTGTGCCAGGTATAGTAGGAAACACAGGATAAACATGAAGTGAGCCCTGTCTTGAAATCCCTTTCAGATGACTTCTCTGGATTGCTAGAATTTCAGAGATGGAAGGTCAAATGGATATATGCTCCATTCAATTGAGCACATCTGCCTTTAGCTAGCAGTGGATCCAGACATTCTCTTCTTATTCTCAATTACATCACTATTTGGCATATCTCCAGTTTGGCTATAAATTGAATTATAGTCCATGTTCTAAGGGACCAACAATTAGCAAGCTAATAAACTGTCTCCTATTTACATTTCAAAAACTCAAGCTTATTGTTTACATGTGGGCCTATACCTTGATTATAGGTAAGAACCCTTATTAGAAAAAAAAAAAAGGAACTTCCAGAGTATGCTTGAATTTCACAAGTTCCACATCTCATATCAGTGAGCTAAACTGAGTCAATGTTTTCATACTAGAACATAAGACACTGTCTCATTTGAACATGTAGCATTAGAACTATTTAGAGTTGGCCTCTGGATGGAAAAATACTTCATGGACATCTTAATTGTCTTACCCTACTTCAGGCAGTGGCTAGTCTTTCGGTATATGGGTATATGTTCCCATTTTATAGTTGTATTTACCTTTGGATGATCCAGTATTTTTTTTAAGGTTTTATTTATTTAAGTCATCTCTATACCCAATGTGGGGCTCGAACTCATGACTCCGAGATTAAGAGTTGCATGTTCTTCTGATTGAGCCAGTCAAGCACCACTGATCCAGTGTTTTGAATCTCATTCATTATTTTGAGTTCCAAAAAGAAATGGAGGCACTGAATAAATTTAGATATTCATCACCAACCGCATTCCTTCCTTCAATATATTCCTAAAGATCATGTGGTGATTAAAGGTAGACTCCATCTAGTGCCAAGAAGCATGCTTATCAATGAAACCCAACCTTCACTTGAGTTGGGTGTGCAAAAATAAGGTTAGAATCAGCTAGGTCTTAATTACCATGTCCAAAGTCTAAGACTCCATGGAGATCAATAACCCAAGAAATGCCACACCTTTTTAAACTAATTCATGCTAGACTTGTTGCTGAATAATGATGACCTACCTATCCATTCCCAATACGTGGATTCTCCAACAATCTTTCAATGGCCTCGTATGAAGGTGTAAAAGTGCTAGAAATTTTAGGTACTGGAAGAGACTAGTGGTGAAGATATTTAGGGCAGTGAAGCCTTTTAAACAATGTATTCATAGACATCTAAGTAAGAGGCTGCCTGGAACTCTATGTAAAGGAGTATTTTTAAACTGAAAACACTCAAAGCTAAGAAACAGAAAACCCATATTTAACTTCTCACCGCCAAGCCCCAATCATTTTATGTAATTGTTAGATAAGCCCTGCAATACACCACCTATTTATGTAGGTGGCTGCCAAATATATAGCAAATACATTGCTTTTTATTCTGCTTTTTCTATTTTCTCACCGTCATCTTGGTGAATAGGAACTACACCTGTACCATATATGTAAAAACAATGATTTTTATACTCTCCAAATTTCATTTCTGAGATTTTTTCCAGTTTAAGTCATATACAAGAAGGAGAGGAAGCAACAAAGAACTTTTATTATTTTCAGACTTCCCAAGTCATAATTGGAGAAATGCCACTTTATCATCCCTCACAAATAATGGGCAATAGGAAAAGGAAAATGATTTCTGTTTATCACAACAATTTTCCCAATGCTATAGAAGAAGTTTTTTTTTCCCCAGGTAAGGGGCATGCACATACCTGAGTGCGCACGTGTGTGTGCACACACGCACGCACACCCACACAGAATCGTTACTTGGACTTCCATTTAGTAAGACAGTAAAGTATGGCTAAGCAAAATGTTCATGATAACCTCCCCCGCCCCACGTAGATACAGAGTACTAAGCCAGCATGAACTTAGCTGTGGTGAATTAATTTTTCAGAAAAACACAAGAGCAAACGATTCATCAGGAGCCATGCCAGACTGTCGAGTTTCACCTCTTTTTAACCTTAAAATAACACCAAATGTAAAAATGACACATTCAAATGCATCCAAAAGCCCACATGTTGAATCCATTATGATTTTGTCATTTGCTACCAATGAAGAAACTGAGGCACAGAGACTATTAACCAGGTCCCGGGGCCTGTGCAGTGCCAGGGACTGGCGTGGAGGTCCGTGCTATCTATCTCCCCCAGGATCGCGGGGATGGCAAGAGCCCGGGGACTGAAGGTGGGGGCAGGGAGGGTGGACAAGACACTGTGTAAGACGCTGCGTTTTAGACAGTTGTGGGGTGGACAGTAACGCCCGTTGCAGACTAGGGAGATAATGGTGGGAATAAAATTTGTAAAGGCCGGACGGTTCCCTGAGGCACGAGGTGGGCATGAGGGAGGGCATAAGAGGCCAAAAGCAAACCTGGCCAGACTGCTGGGTGTTGAAACAGTATCCTGTAACGTGAAGCAAATACCACAGAAAATACAAAGACCTTGATCATCCTTGCCCTGTTATCTGAGATGAGTTCATTACTGGTTATCATTTACACAGATTAATTCCTATCCCTACCTTTTTCTGGATCCTGAGGGTTATTCCACACTTCCTACACTTCTGCAGAGATCTGGCAACACAAAGTTTTATGTTATTTGCCTTCAGAAGATCATTACGAACTTTGTAGAGATCCGTCTCCATTTATAATTTGTATTCTTTTAAAAGTTAACCTTAGCCTTGTACGTGTTGTTTTGTTTTGTGTCCTTGTGCCTGGTTTTAATCTTAAATAAAGGGATAAGAAATGCTACTTTTTTTTTTCCCCCAGCAGTGGGGGAGAAAAATCTGAAAAGCCATTTCAGCAAACCCAAATACTCCATTTTAGCCCACATCACCAATGTCTCCCACTTGTTAGGAGCTTTGAGGGGAGCTAGCAAGGTGATCAGATCGTAGGTCTCTGGTCCTGTTAGGACTTCCTTGGCCGGCTTCCCGTGGTAGAGTGCTGATGTGCTGTTTTGTTCAGGCAGCCACACAATAGGGAGCAGGAGGAGAGCCTCCGGAGGGGGGCAGGGTCGGATGCTACTGACAGTCCCTTCTGGTCAGTGCCTCAGTGCGCTGACCTTAGGACCAGCTCCTCTTGGCAGGCCCCTGGAAATGGGGAGTGAAACTGTGTGCTTTGTTCTTTTGAAGTGAATACAGACAGCAGTTTAACAGAAGAAATCGAATGAAAGAGGGGAAAGAAGAAGTGAGTGGAAACAACACCGAATCTGGTCAAGGTAAAAGGAGCTCAGCACTGACCTATATATATATTTTTTTTAATCAATTCTCAATTCACATAATCACTTGCCAAATTGCTCTGGCTAAATCCTCCAAGGGGTGAAGGTGATTGTATTTAGCGAAGGAGTTTAAATAAAACATTGTATGAAACCTTATCTAATCAGCTAATGAAAAATAGAAAAGCGTATTTGTTCCTATCTCCCCAAGGTTCTTTAATGTCCTATTGTGTCCCTATTGCCTTTGACAAAAAAGCAGATGTTGCAGTATGAATAAAAGAGTGGCTTGAGTAGAAACTAAGGGCTTTAGATTCCTCTTTATGCATTCATGTGAGTTTCAGCGAACAATGCTAAATGACATTTGTCACATACATGATGTATCAGTTTTCAACTGCTGCTATAATGAGTTACCACCAACAGTGGTTTAAATCGACACAGATTTATTCTCTTCCAGGTCTGGAGGTCACACGTCCAAAATGGGTGTCAGTGGACTAAAATCAAGGTGTTAGCAGGGCTGTATTCCTTCTGGAGCCCCCCAGGAGAGAATCTAGTTTCTTGCCTCTTCCACATCCCACAGACCACCTACCTTCCTTAACTGGTGGTACCCTTCCATCTTTACAGCCAGTTCTTTCTCACGGTGCCATCTCTCTGGTTCTGATTCTTCTGCTTCCCACTTCTGCAAGAGGCCCTTGTGATGACCTTGGGTCTGCCCAGATAATCCAGGAAAATCTCTTTATCTTAAAGTCAGATGAATGGAAACCTTACTTCCACCTGCAACCTTACTTATCTCTTGCCATGTAACGTAACATACTCACAGGTCCTAGGGACCAGGATGGAGACATCTTTGAGGGGTCAATATTCTGCCTACCACGCACGATTAGCAACAGAAGTAATGAGCACCATTGGGCAATTTGCGTAGGATAAACGTTAAATTAACACGACGAAATACATTTCCTAGAGGAGATGTGGACAAGCCAAGTCAGGCAAATTTCAAACACCCATGTATTACTCCAGGCATTCGTACATTGTTTCCTGTTTTGTCCTTCCCAATTTTGGATCCTAAGATGCAGTTTCCCACACAATTCCTGGGCTGTTATTAAAACCCAACTATGTCAGTTGTTTCTCAAATTAAATAGCTACTGGTGAGGAAAAAGCCATTTGCAGCAATCAGTTTTCAGATAGATACATAAAGCCCACCATGTGCCACTGAAGTGTTAGGTGTAAGGCATGGCCCACACAGACATGCCCTCACGAGATTGAGGTGTCTATTCAGCACTAGAAAGGTAACCTTTACGGAAGCCTGTGCTACTGCAATCTTTACTCAAAATATCTAAGGAGGAGGAGGCAGCCGTTGTCCAAAGGTAGTCTTCTTTCTAGGACATGCTGTCTAACTAAAAGGTTTGGTTGCCTAACCAATGGGTTTGGCAAGCAGTCTTAAGTTCTTCTTTTACTCCATCAACTATCCCGAAGTATCATGCAATTTCTCTGTCCATATTTATTAATTATTGAATTGTCGGTGCAAAATTTAATCTCAAATAAAGATTCAACTCCAATGCAATGTGTTTATCCTCGTTTTTGAGACAGCTCATTACAGATGTCCGTGAAGTCTTCCGAGACAGATATATGCCGACAATTTTGAGGGAGAAACGTTTTACCTGGATTCCTAAGAAACCACCTTCATTCTTGCACTGTGTCCCTCAAACTTTTCTTCTATACTAAGTAATTTAGCAAAACACAACTTTTCAGCATGATATACATCTGCAGGATCTGGTCTGTGCTAGAAATTTCTCTACAAACTTATTTCCCACCACTTCTTGCTTCATGCTTCCTGAATTCATACCAGACTTCATGAGATTCTCTACACAAGCCATGTCATGTCAAGCCTCAGAGCTTTTCCTTTTGTTTCCTCTGTTTGGAACACTTTCTCCAGTTTCTTTACTTACCTCGACCCCAAACATATATCAAGACTTTACTTAGGTATGGCTTCTTCTAAAATTTCCCCTAACTCTACACTTAACCCATCCTGGATGGTGACTCCCCTCACCTTTTTTAGTGCTCATGCCCCCCATTTTTTTAAAAAAGATTTTATTTATTTGAGAGAGAGAGAGAGAGAGAGAGAGAGCACATGAGCGGGAGGGGCAGAGGTAGAGGGAGAGAATCTCAAGCAGACTCCCCGCTGGGCATGGAGTCCGACTTGGGGCTTGATCCCAGGACCCTGAGATCATGACCTGAGCCAAAACCGAGTCAGATGCTTAAATGATTGAGCCACCCATGTACCCCAGTGTTCATCCCCCTCTTGATGTCAGAAAGGGTGTCTTAATCTCTTATTTTCTCATCCTCTAGGAAAGAAGTTTAAAAGAAGAGAGTCAAGACATCAGGGATGATTTACCAGAGCAAACACTATATGCTTGACAGGAGAAAAATTAAGTAAGAGTGAGCTTCTACAATTGGATCAGTCATGATTATCCAGTCTGTCTTCAGTCTCTAAAGAACCAATGAGATGAAGCATGATCAAAAAGGTCACAAATCCTGGGGAGGGGGGGAGTCGGAGGGAGAGATGAACCATGAGAGACTATGGACTCTTAGAAACAAATTGAGGATTTTAGAGGGGAGGGGGTTGGGGGGATGGGTTAGCCCGGTGATGGGTATTAAGGAGGGCACGTACCGCATGGAGCACTGGGTGTTACACGAAAACAATGCAGCGTGGATCACTACATGAAAAACTAATGATGTACTGTATGGTGACTAACATAACATAATAAAATAAAAATATATAAAAATAAAAATTGTTGAATGTAAAAAAAAAAAAGGTCACAAATCCAATCTTCAGATTTCCAGGAGGTACTACTTCTTTATGACTGTTATGCACCTTTATTGTCACTAAGCTGTAGCTTTCAGCTTTCAAGTGGGTTCTACTATATTAGAATTGGGTCAGTAAATTCATCCTCACAGTTACTTAAAAACTGGGTCATATCTTCTTCTCTTAGCCTTTTTTTAAAAAAGTTGGCAATACTAGTTATTTTAATCTATCTAAAATCTTCCGTATAATTTCTAGAATACAGGCTTTCTGACAAGATATAAGTGAAAGTAGTTTCTAAATTCTTCCATCTAAACTCACCTCTTTTAGTTAGTGGCATGTTTAACTGGAGAAAATCCCTGGAACATCTCTCTGGTCTTTGATTTTCTCCACGGCCATTAACATCCGTCTTATAATGAGACTCCCTTTATGTGGTCACCAGACTATTGGCTAAATTAGATGAAAACCGAAATGCGTGCTTGAAGGCTGGGACTTAGTGGAACGTGGACAAGCTAGACCTAATTGGTGGCCATTATTCTTTTTTTAATTTTTTTATTATTATGTTAATCACCATACGTTACATCATTAGTTTTTGATGTAGTGTTCCATGATTCATTGTTTGTGGTGCCCATTATTCTTATATCTTCATTAAAATTCTCTCTTTTTAGCTTAACAGACACCCCCATACTTTGTGAAGCCAACTGATGGAATTTCTATCTCATGGCCAGAGAGAACATACCAGCTTCCCAGAGGAACTGACATACTAGGAAGAACACTTACTCATCTCTGTTAGTATGCACCAACCCAACTAGCAAGACTGTGGGGCAACTTTAGATCCAGGACCTTTCTTTCTCCTGCCTTGTAAGCCAATTAGTTGGAGGAACAGCCAAAAAGGACGTGTGTGAATTCTTCTGTTTTACGAAGGCATGACCTGACATCAAAGAATATGAAAGAGATCTCTAAGCAGCAGCATAACGCAAATAATAGTTTTCAGTTATCTAAGAAGTAGTAAATAAAATAATAAAAACTGATTTATGAAAACTGATTTATGTTAGGGGTGATATACAGAAAAATGTTTTGTGTTGAAAGAAGCAAGTAAAAAAGTGTGTGAAGTTGAAACTACTTTTATGAAACTGAATTTTGTACAACTCTCCATCAAGCTTAGATGTGTGTGGGAATGAAGGCTGTAAGAAATCTCTTCCATTACTAAAAAGTATAGTTCATGTTTTCTTCTCATTCAAACGTACCTTGTCTTTGCTGCAAGTGTATGAGGCTTGCAGCATACTCATGAGTGATGGGAACATTTCGCCTAAATCCAAAATAAAAGCTTTTATTTAGTGGAAGCATTAAACCCTGCTGGACAGCTGAATGTTACAAGGCTCTTTTTTGGCCCCAGGCAGTGAAATAGGGGATCTTGAGAAGGACTGAGATTGTCACTATGGACCTAAGAGATGTCTCTTTTATTGAAGCCTGGGGGTCAACTTCAGTCATCTTGCAAGAACTTAAAACCTTTCTCCCTCTTCACAGAATAGACTGTGGGGAGCAGGGTGAAGCAAGGAATTTTGAACACCACGAGCTAACTTTATGTAATAAGATTGGAGCCTTTTAAGTAGAAAGGTCAGTAGGCCACATTCCAGTTACTTCAGTGAAAACGAACCATAATAAAATAAAGTCTAGTTTTTTTCCGATATTCTGTCAACTAGAAATTCCTATTAATGCTTCCTCCCACACGAATCACTGTAAACTGATATTCTCACTAGTGACCCTGAGGCCCTGAAACATCTTGAAATCTTTCCTGAATTATCAAAGAAAGATGGAATGACTTCAGTATCATTTCAGTATTAAACGTGTTTCCTGCAATGTGACGATTCACTATTTGTATATACTGCAAAATGATCACCACAAATAATTCCAGTTAACATCTTCAATTGCTTTTAAAATTGAAGATCCAAGTGTGCCACAGAAGTACAAGACCTTCAATTCCACAGATTGACTAATGAGAAATATAACTTTTAAGTTGTACACAGATTTAACACAGCAGTTCCTTTCAGCATTTGGTATAGAATTTCTGAGCAGCTACGATATATAAGGAAGTGTACTAGGTTGTGTAAAAACTACAAAAAGAATAAGACAAGGCCCTCAGGCCTTCACAACCTGATGGGGCAGAAAGGTATGTCCACAGGCAAGTATTATGAAAATATTTGTAAACAAATGTCTTTATATATGCATAAACCACTACTGCAGAATCTCAGAAATGGTGAGGAACATTTTAATTTTTTATTTTTAAAAAAGATTTTATTTGAGAAAGAGAGAGTGCACGAGCAGGGGGGAGGAGAAGAGGGAGAGGGACACACAGACTCCGTGCCGAGCTTGAAGCCCGATGCAGAGCTCAGTCCCACAACCCTGAGGTCATGACCTGAGCCGACATCAAGAGTCGGGACGCTCAACCGACTGAGCCACCCAGGCGCCTTGATGAGGAACATTTTTAAATATCAGTGGTCAATATACACAATGGTAATGACGTTGCAATAGTTCATATGAAGAATCCTCTCACTCACCCCAGTGGTTCAGTTTTACCCTGACTTGTAGGCTAATAAAACACTGGGATTTATAATTTAACATCTGATATTTGATAACTGTTAATTCCCTGAAAGGAGGGACCAGATGTTTTAACAAAGAGATACCTGTGGCAAATCGTATCCAATTTATTTCCAGGGCTGATTTTCTGAATCCTCTCTGGAAACCACTGAACTCTCCCAAAGCTGTAGACTGCATAAAAGAGGCCAAAATTCCCAGCTAGTGGAAGGACAGTGTTCAGTCAATGGCACTCAATAGGTGTGTGCACCTTTAAGAATGTTACAAGTATACTCTAGGTGATTGTCTCACTTAACTCCATATATGTAGCATCTGACATATCACACTTCCCTTAGCTGTATTTCTTATGAGTTCTTGATGTTGCCATACCTTAGAGGAATAATAGAAAATGTATAAAGGGTTGAGTAGATATGAAAAATTTTAATACCTGAACTATATCGACTCTCTAACTTTAGCTTTTAATGAAAATGTCCTCAATTTGTTAACTTACTTTTCTCTCCTACAAAAGTCCTTATTGGCGCTCAGGAATTTCTTGGTAGTCTGGTTCATGGGAAGAAGGTTCCTGTTTTATTGCCAATGGATGTGTTGTTATACAGTCTATCGTGATTTTCTTTAAGCGTCTACTGAATATCAGGAGGGAGATCACGTCTAAGATATTTTTGCTATGATATCATGTTCATCTGCAGGCTGGTTATTCTCGGTTGGCCTTCGAATGCATTCTCTGTCCTTTCCTGACGTTCTTTGTGCTCCCAGGAGTCTGACCACTCTGAATGAAATCTCCTGGGCTCTCTCACTGAATGTCTTCAGGTTGGGTTTGGCCAATGGGAGTCTTCAGTAGATCAGAGGTTGGGAGAACAGAGAGAAAAAGATCAGGGTGATTCCTGGCTTCAGCCTTGCTTCAGGCTACGATTCTGGCAGTAATCTGTTCACACCTGCTGGCAGCATCTCTCTTCCTTGATTCTGGTTCTCACTAGTGTCTACTTCTTCCCCTTCAGCCTCAGAAGTGGCAACGGCTTTCCACTGCTGCTAGACTCTGGGTGCCTCAGCATGCCTCATTTCCCCCTCAACTCTCTTTTAAAGAGCTCTTAGTTTCGAACCATGTGGGGGTAAATTCTCTTTCCTAATGGGATCTTCACTGATCCCCAGGTACAAAACAATAGGCTTTTAAAAGAATCTCGTTTCTAAAATACAGAAGAAAACTTTACCATGACTTCCTAGTATTCAAGTGCAAGTTACTGTGAGAAGTAAGATTTACCATGGATCTCTAGGAGACTTCTTCGGGAGCCAGAAACAATCATACTTGCTCTCTTGCAGTTTTGTCACAGACTTTGGTCTAGTCCTGCTGCATCTAGTCTCCCCAGGCCCTTAAATCCACACTGATGCCAGAGACAAGTGAATTAGACACAGAGGTAATTGTGTCATTCCTCTGCTCAAAATTTTTCAAGGGCTACCCATCATTCTCAATACTGACAAGATCCTTCAGGACCTGCATTGCTGCCTACATACCCAGCATTATCTCCAAACACTTCCACCATCTGGAGTTTTTGAAGCACTCTATACTCTCCAATTCTTCTACACCTGGAATGCTCAGCTCGTTTGTCTGCCTGCGTTACTCTCTGAAATGTTTGCCCTGACTTCTCAAGACAGATTGAAGGGTTCCTTTTCCTATGCTTCTACAGTTTGTGATAGTCCTCCTCTATAATATTTATTTTAGCTTCTCAAAACTAGTTCCTTCATTTGTCTGTCCCGCCACAAGAACTAAGTTTCTAGGGGGACTAACTCTGCATCTTTCTGTCATTTCCATGCCAAGCAATGTCTGGCAAAGCATCAAAATCTAATCAATAAGTGGTTTTCAATCTTGACTGCACATTAGAATCACCTGGGGAGAATCCTTTTTAAAACTTTTGATGCCCGGACACCTGGGTAGCTCAGTCGATTGTCCGACTCTTGATTTCCGCTCAGGTCATGATCTCAGGGTCCTGAGATGGAGCCCCACATCCAGGTCCACATTCAGTGGTTCTGGGATTTGGGCAAAAGTACTAAACCAGAGAACAAAACATTCTAACAGTAACAACAAAGTTTCACCTGCATTTAGGCCGCAGATGACTACAAGTATCACTTTCTTCTAATCTGAGGAGGAGGGAAGACATAAGAAGAGGTGCTGAGGGAGGGAGGTTGCTGTGCCTTCATGGGAAAAGGATGCCTGGTCTTTGTACTGTGCTCTAGGGCCTGGGTAGAGCTGCCACCCAACTTCTGGAGGAGGGGTATGGTCTGGTTCACAGAGCCCACTCTTTGGATACAGGATACAGTTGCAGAACACAGGGCCACCATTTGCTTTCTTAAATCTGCCTGCATTTGTAGGGCTCTAGTGTCTTAGCTTCTTTTTTGATTGGGATCAGCTTAGAGGTTATGGTGATAGTAGCAAGGATGTATTTAGTGTAACAACTTCTCTGAGTTCTGTTCATGGATTATTTAATTTGAAGAGAGGCCTAGATGAATCCTTTCTTTTTTAAGATTTTGTTTGAGAGAGAGAGAGAGAGAGAGAGAGAGAGAGAGAGAGAGAGAGAGAGAGAGAAGAGAGCCCAAGCAAGGGGAGGAGCAGAGGGAGCTGACTCCCTGCTGAGCAGGGAGCCCAACGTGGGGATTGATCCCAGGACCCTGAGATCATGACCTGAGTCAAAGGTAGATGCTTAACCCACTGAGCCACCCAGGTGCCCTGAATCCTTTTGTTTTTATGTATCATGAAACAGTGGCCCCCAAAAAGGTAGCCAACATCTTGAAGTGACCCAGTACACTCGTGGCAGTACTCTGGGTGCTGAAGCACTAGACCAGGCTGTCTTAACACCACCAACATTCTTCCTAGGCAAGAAGTGATCCCACTGGGAGGGTCACACGCCCCTTGTGATGCTAGGTTATGCACACAGGTGGTGTGTGACTACACGCTCTGTCACTCAGTGAATTGTGTAAGGAAGGAAGACATCCACTGAAGCTCCATCTGTTCCTCCCTGGGGCAGGGTTTTACTTAATAATAACCCCTTCTCGACTTTCAATTTTACAATCTTTAAGCATATAACCCTCCATGGAGACCATCTTAGAGCCAAAAAAAGGTCAAACTGAGGCCTCAGGCCACTGGTGAGAGCACGTGTGAGGCCTTCCCTTCCACAGGTGTGGACTATGTGTGCCCTGGTCTGCAGATGCAGGAGCAAACAAGATGAATTACAAAGCTGTGAAAAGTTAACCTCAAGTATTTAAGAATTCTTATAAGCTGGGCAAGATAACCTACTGCAGAACAAAGGTCTACACACTTCTACTGAACAAACTCATTTTTCTCTATCATTAAGAAACATGTAGAGAATGTCTACTACTGTACCTAGAATAGATCCCACGTGGAATAATGGTAGCTACTCCTAATATTTTACAATTAATCAGTTGCCTTCTGAAGAGTGACAAGAGTAGAAGTGAACTGGTTTCTCTAATAAGCTGCAACTTGGCAATATAATGACTTATAGGTATTCACAGCAGAATCCAGAAAATCAGTTGGGGGGGGGGGAGGGAGGCAACTGAATGACTGGACAGCAATAAAGAAAAGTTACAGTAAAGGGCTTTGCCAGAAGGTGCATACAAAGTACTTAAAGTTCCAAGACAAAAGGTCAACTAGACTCCCACAGGGATCAAATTCAAGGATGGATCAGGGACCATGTCAAAGACAACAGTTTTTTTTCTTGGAGCTCTGAGTTGAACATGTTGGTCGAGCAGTTCTGTTTTTCCTCCAGAACCTTAGGTAATCACAGTTGCGTTTTTTTCATATTACCTTTTTAACTGATCAGAACTAGACAAATCAACATTTTTTCTCCCCCCTGTGGTTGTTATCTTTCTCAAAGGTTTTGAATGCTTTATGAGTAAAAGGATATGTTGCCCCAAATACAATAAGCAGGCAAAAACTGAAATGATGAACTTTATTGTTCAACTGGCCAACTAAGGAGAGTGCAATATTTTTTCACCCTGAGGCCATGTTCCACATTTTGTTCATATTTTAAGACTCACTTTAATCTCAAAATCACATATCCATACACATATTTCCTTTGTGTTGATTTCATTTAAATGGTTTGTCAAACGAAGACGGTAAACCATTATTTACCCCGTTTCCTCTAACACAAAGGAATGGCTTTTAAGAGAAATTCATCAACCTCCCCCACCACATTTTGTTCTTATAAAATACAGGCATCAAAACAATCCTGAACATATTTATGCTCCTACTGGTAGTCAGCACTCATACTGCTTCAAACATTCACAACTTGTGACAATATTCATTGTACCTGCTACTTTAGACAATTTCAACTGAAGCTCTTTCACGAAGCAAGATAGATAAAGCATGCCTGCTTTTCCTTCTTGAGATTTTTTTTTCCCCTTTCAGAAATAAACGTGCTTTCACAGCATCTCTTTTCCCCAGGCTTTCATCTTGTAAACCTGAATTCTATTTTGAGTACTCTGGGTTTAGGCTTAAGTGACAGTGCCTTAGCAAGAGGAAGGAAAATTGTGCTGCATTTTTCCTCCTGTAGCCCGAAAACATAATGGCCTACAGATATTAAATATATTCTTACAAACGTCCAGGTCATGTTTACCAGCTGGAGTTCCTTTACTTAATGTATGGGTATTTTGCACTGTGATATTTAATCAAGACATTAACATGAGCAGAAGACTGTTGATTTAAGACAAATTTGAGATCCACTAAAATTAATTGTTCTCTGTTTGTCCTTCTGGTGGCTGTAGAAACTTCGTATTTTCTTTGGACATCACTAGATGTCTTAGGCTCTTGAAGTACAACTTTAATGCTGTATGAATTTTGCCATTTTGCTAACACTGGTATGCTCTGTGTATCCACTGGGATGGTTAATTCCATTCATATTAATTTTGGTTACAAATCTAACTGATGGGGGAGGGGTATTTAGGTCCACATTCTACTTTCAAGCTGTGTATTCTGATTTCATAATTTGTCTGTGGAGACGACCATCTTCTCCCATGCCCAATGCCCAGAGTGCAATTTTTTAAAAATAATTTGAACCAAGACTCTTGATTACTGTAACTAACGTTAAAAGAGGCTGGATTCCAAGGGTGGAAACGAAGTAGAAAGTGCTTGCGTATATTCAGAATATTTTCATAACAGTGGTTTTGAAGGAAACAATGCATGTGTCTGGGTCTTCATTAAAGTACACAAAAGCTACAAAGGGCTAGAAAATCATGAGAAGTTGCCGCATGAGGAAGTTACTTTTTTAACAGAGATAAAGCAGCTGAGAGTCGGACTCTTCTTTTGTTGTATGTATAGCAACTTAGCTGATTATGTGCGATAGTAGGGACAAGCAGGGCAGTTAGAGAAATGGTAATCATTGGGGCCTTTCCTACCAGGATTTACAACAAATTGTCAAGAAGAAAAAGTCTGGTTTTTGTTCCTACATCTGTTCACATTCTGAATTCAGGATTCAGTGATATGAACTATGAAGAATAAAGAGGTGAATAAGAACCAGTCCCAGATCTTAAGTTGTTTACAGTTTACAAGGAAAGATAAAGCATGATTATGTCATCAATATATCCTGAGACTAGTCTACTTACAAAATAAGGTTACACTTCTTTTAAACGTCTAATAACAACTTCTGCGGCAGTGCTAGGCTTTGAGTAAATGATAAAGTGTTTCTGATTCAGTTATTATCTGCTTATGTGATATTATAACTGGCCATATAGGACTAGGTTTTCTCAGACAGGATGAATTGACTTTAAAGGTCTATCCCGTTCCTTCTAACATACTACAGTGTTTATTCTTCTTGCGTAAAGCAATGGTAGTGAAATATTTAAGGGAAAGTTTCTTAATTTAAAAAGAATCAGATAGGGGCACCTGGGTGGCTCAGTCGGTTAAGGGTCTGCCTTTGGCTCAGGTCATGATCCCAGAGTCCTGGGATCGCACATCAGATTCCCTGCCCAGTGGAGAACCAGCTTCACCTTCCCCCTCTCCCTCTCCCCCACAACTCGTGTTCTTGCTCACTCTGCTCTGTCTCTCAAATAAATAAATTAAAAAAATCTTTAAAAAGAATCAGACCAAGAAATGGCAACAACCTAAATGCCCACCAATGGATAAATGGATGAAAAAAAGATCTGGTATCTATATACAATGGAATATTATTTAGCCATCAGAAAGGAGGATACCTTGCCATTTGTGACAACATAGATGGACACTGAGCCCATTATGCTAAATGAGATAAGTCAGACAGAGAAAAACAAATACTGTATGATCTCACTTATACGTGGAATCTAAAAAACCAAACTTGTAAAAAACAAAGTAAAATGGTAGTTACCCTGGGGATAGGAGTGCGGGGATATGATTGATGTTGCTTAAGGGTCCAAACATGGAATGAGGAGTAAATAAGCTACAGAGATCTAATGCACACTATCATGAACATAGACAACAATATTGTGCTGTAATTATATAATGTGATAAATATCACTACAACAGCAATCATATTACAATATATAAATGTATCAAAGTAACACATACACCTTAAATTTAGTGTTACATGTTAAATATATTCAATAAAAATATAAAGAAGCAAAAGTTACTCACATGCAGCTGCAAAACAGAGAAAACAAACTCTCAATATATCATCTCTTCAATAAAACCTGACAAGGCAAAGGCTATTATCTTTTCAGTGTCTGAAAATATAATTTCAATTATAAGATTATCTCTTATGTTTTAGAAATTTTCCAAGCATTGCTCTTTTCCAAATGTTTTTACATTTTCCTGTGTTATGGTTAATACTTTATTCTATTTAAGGCAGCTTATTTGTGAACAGGCTATGTGATCTTAATTGATTTTTGAACCTAATTTTATTTCCTTATTTTTTAAAGACTATTTATTTGAGACAGAGAGAGCATGCACGAGTAAGCACAAGTGGGGGGAGGGGCAGAGGGAGAGGAAGAAGCAGACTCCCCGCTGAGCTGAAGGCAGATGCTTAACCAACTGAGCCACTGAGGTGCCTCTTGAATCCAGTTTTTTTTTTCTTATTTTTTTTAAGTTTTTCCTTAAATTCCAGTGAGTTAACATATAGTGCAATATTAGTTTCAGGTGTAGAATATAGTGTTGAATCTAGTTTTAAATGAATCATGGATCCCTACATCAAAAACTAATGATGTATTGTACGGTAACTAACATAACATAATAAAATAAAATAAAAAAAAATAAAAAAACCAAAGGGTTAGGTGATGAAATAAAGCTCCATAACATTTGACTGCCCTTTTAGAATTTCATTAACATAAGCAAGACAAAACAAACTATAAATAAGCAGGAAAAAAAATCAGTTAAAGTGGGAGAAACACCAAGGAAGTTATTTTTACCTAGACAAACCTGAATATGCAACTATGAAAAAATGCACCCAATTCTTTGTCTTTTAGCCTTTTATTCTGTTGATTCCATTTTCAAACTCTACATGGTTCACAGTGGATTTCATCAAAGTATTTCTTTTGCCAGCTTTACTGAGATGCAATTGACATATAGCGTTGTGTAAGTTTAGGGTAGACAATGTGTTGATTTGATACACTTGTATATTGCAAAGTGATTACTACCATGGCATTAGCTAACACTTCCATCATGTCCCATAATTACTATTTCTTTTTTGTGTGTGGTAAGAACATTTAAGATTTATTCTCTTAGCAACTTTCAAGTACATAATACAGGATTATTAGCTACAACATATTTCTTGAGAAGTATTATGACATAAAGTAACCTCCAACCTCTAATCTTACACTGTTCATTATTTATCATAAAGTGCCATGCAAACTGGCATTCTTATAATCATGAATACAGAAATGGGGTATTTACTAATATTGAATTTTCAACGACAAGGTTTTCTGCAGTAAGCAAAACATTCATTTGTTTTTCAACACATTCAAATCAACTACAACATATTTGGATGTTAATAATCTAGTACAAAATATATATATGGTGGATAATTTCCCCTCTCTTCAAAGGTTAGATTGCCACAGGGAAATAATAAAAATTAGCTTTAATAAAGCAAATTTTAAATGGGGAGTTACACAGGTAAATAAACCACTGAATTAACTGTAGTGCTTAGTTTAGCATCTTAACAATTAGAGTTACGGAGTAAATATTTGCTAAATTGAAAGGAGTACTATCTATTTATTTATTTTTTATTTATTTTAAGATTTTATTTATTTATTTGACAGAGAGAGAAAGCGAGCAAGTGCACAAGCAGGGGGAGCGGCAGAGGGAGAGGGAGAAGCAGGCGGGGAGCCCGATGAGGGGCTCGATCCCAGGACCCTGGGATCATGACCTGAGCTGAAGGCAGACGCCTAACCGACTGAGCCACCCAGGCACCCAGAGTACTATCACTTTGGAGAAAATACTTTATTCTGAGTTATTTTATTAACCCCTTTGATGAATTCAGTATGAACTTGATATAATTGGCAAGGTCCAGAAATAAGTTTTTAATAGAATCTAAGTTAATAAGGTCGATTCACTAAACTGAAAGTAAATAAATTAAAAAAAAATTTTTAAGTAGTCTCTAACCCAACGTGGGGCCTGAACTCACAACCGCAAGGTCAAGAGTTGCATGCTCTACCGACAGAGCCAGCCAGATACCCCTGAAAGTAAATAAATTTCAGAGCTCCCAATAACTACTTCATCTCCAAGAACTTGAAGAACTTTAGAAGAAGGAAGAATTCACCACCAACAAATATTAGTGCTTGATTTGTGGGGGAGGGTTTGCAAATGGTTGAACACTTCCACGATTTCAGAAACCGGCATTTTCTTGGATCAGATTTATTATATGTGAATTATCTCAAATGTTTCTTAAGTATACACTGTTAAACAGAGAGATCATCTGCTGTCAGTATATTTGATTTTAATATTTAATATATCTCCTCAAATTTACATTTCTCTTAATTTACTATTAATTTGGGTTATTTGGAAAAGACTAACTCTCAGGACCATATTTTTCCTTTCGATCAATGCCATGTGTAAATTTGGCCAGTAGCTGATTCTGAGACAGGCTAGGTAGCACACCTACCTTCCCCCTGTAATGATGGGTTATAAGAGGAATACACCGGATTCTTGGCTACAACTTCTCACTCTTAACATGAGGGCATAAAATCCTGTTTCTCTCCTGTGAGTTCATACACTGTCACTAATGACAAAAGGGCAAAAAGACTGTCCACTTCTATCCTTTATCCCTGTTACATCCTCTTTGCCTTGATTTACACCAGAAATACTCCTGTGGGGCTGTCTGGGTAAATCAAAGCATGTCCTCTCTTTTGAGCACCATTTGGATGACTACACAGGCTCTGACTGACCGCGAGTAATCGGCACAAAGGGCAAATGAGTGGCTTAATGCAGGCATCAAAAAAGATATCTGACTTGTACTACTATGCTATTTTAAAAACAGAATAAATGGTACCTGAGCTGAAGTACAGTAAAAAGCTCCTTAAAAATAAAATAAAATAAAATAAAATAAAATAAAATAAAATAAAATAAAATAAAATAAAATAAAATTTGTAACAGATTCATTCAGGCAACCACTGTTCTTTTGGGAGAAGGACAAGTTTGAGGTTAATGTGACATTATCTGTGAAATACTGAAAAATCTGTTGGCCTTGAAAGGTATATCAACATGCTGCCAGCTTTGGGTTACCTTAGTAACTAATAGACTAAGGCCTTGCGAGTATTTAGTGACCAAGGAAAGTGGAAAGCCATTTAGATATTCTAAGTGAACCTGAAATGTTTTTTTTGTTGCATTAAACTGGTTTGTGTTCTTTCCTTTTCTCATTTCTGAGCTTTCAGAAGAGGTAAATGAAAAACGGTCTGAAATTTAGTTACAGAGCAAGAACAAAATTGGGATAAGGAAAACCAAGGCAAATAATTGTGCTTCAGATACAAATAGTAGTTTGTATGAAATCCTGACCTTACATTAGCATTAAAATCAAGACTAAGTAACACAGAAGAGGTACCATGAAATGCTTGAGGTCATTCTTGGTTATACTTTTGGATTTAAATGAATTCTCTCATTTAAAGATGAGAACATCTTTTCAGTGATATCTTGGCATATTGGGATATTTCAAACATCATTTTAGTGATTACATTGTATTAATCATTAGGCTGAAGAGAACATTTAGAATTGTGAGTGACTGGGAATTTATCCAGTTCAATCCCTCCTTTTGCCAGCCAGGCAATCTGAAGGCTCAGAGAGGTTCCCGAGCTAGAGAGGGAGTGAGCAAAGGTAAGCAAACCCACTCTTCCATGTCTGTTGCTTCTCCCTCTGCCTTGCTGCCTTTCCAACACCATCAGAAAGCATATCAGATCTGGTCACTGACTTATGCCTATCAGGCGACTGACCTTTTTTTCCTCATTATTAAAGAACACTTGCTCTCTTAGCATGGAGCCAGCAGAACAAAGGAGAAACAAGCTTAAAAAAAAAAAAAAGCTTAGTGAAATATAACATACATACCATAAAGTTCATTTAAGTGTACAGTTTTTACTATATTTACAGAGTTGAGCAACCATCACTACAATCTAATTTTAGAATATTTCCATTTTTCTCTAAAGAATCCCTATACAATTAACAGTCATGCCCCTTTCCCATCGTTCACCCCAAGGAAACAAAAATGTATTTTCTATTTATATAGATTTGCTTATTCTGGACTTTCCATATAAATAGTATCATACAGTATGTGGTCTCTTCTGTTTTTTGTTTTTTTTTGTTTTTTTTTTAAAGATTTTATTTATTTATTTGAGAGAGAGAGAGAATGAGAGATAGAGAGCACGAGAGGGAAGAGGGTCAGAGGGAGAAGCAGACTCCCCACTGAGCAGGGAGCCCGATGCGGGACTCGATCCCGGGACTCCAGGATCATGACCTGAGCCGAAGGCAGTCGCCTAACCAACTGAGCCACCCAGGCGCCCTGTTTTTTTTTTTTTTTTTTTTTAAAGTAGGCTCCAGGCCCAGTGTGGAGGCCAACATAGGGCTCAAACCCACGATCCTGAGATCAAGACCTGAGCTGGGATCAAGAGGCGGATGCTTAACGGACTCAGCCACTGAGGTGCCCCAATATGTGATGTTTCTTCTTCTTTTTTTTTTAGATAAAGTGCAAGCCGGGGCCAGGGGTGGGGGGTGTGGAAGGGGCAGAGGGAGAAAATCTTAAGTGAGCCCCACACGGGGCTTGATCCCACAACCCTGAGATCATGAGCTGAGCTAAAAGCAAGAGTCCGTCGCTTAACCGACTAAGCCACCCAGGTGCCCCAATATGTGGTCTTTTCTAATAGGCTTCTTTCACACTTAGCATGTCGTAGCAGGCAGCAGTACTTCTTCATTCCTTTCTATTGCTAAATAATAGTTCACTGTATGGCTAGACCACAATTTACTCATCACTTGATGGACATTTGGGCTGTTTCCACTTTTTGCTATGAATAATACTGCTATGAACATGCATATACTAGTCTTTGTGTGGACAGGTTTTCATTTTTCTTGTGGAGATTCCTACGAGTGGGATTGCCGAGGGCCTGCCAGACTGTTTACCGACATGGCTGCACCATTTTGCACGTCCATCAGCAATACTGGAGGTTCGGATTTCTTCACATACTCTTTTTTATTACAGCTCTCCCAGCAGATACGAAGTAAAGGCTCATTGGGTTTTTGATTTGCATCTTCCTGATGATTAAGAATGTTGAGCAGCATTTCGTCTGCTTACTGGCCATCTGTCTATCTTTTTTGGAGTACCATCTCTTCAGACTCTTTGCACACTTTTTACTGGCTTACTGGTCTTAATACTGAATTTTTAGAGTTCTTTAAGTCTTCTGGGTACAAGTCCCTTTTAGTCATATGATTTGCAAATATTTTTCCGAGTTTGTAGGTTGTCTTTTCATTCTCTTGATGGTGTCTTCCGATGTCAAAAAATTTATGCAGGGAATTACAGACCTTCAATCTAATAGACTGACCCTGGTAATCAATTTCCAAGGAAATATTGTGTATTGGTTATATATTGTTGCTTAACAAATGATCTCAAACTTGGCAGCTCAAAGCAGCACAAATTTATTGTCTCATAGTTTCTACAGGTCAGGAATTTGGCACATTTTAGCTGGGGCCCTCTGCTCAGGGCCTCAAAAGGCTGAAACCAGGACGTTGGCCAGCTATGTCCGCACATGGAAGCCTGACTAGGGCAAGTTTCCCTTTGAAGCTTACCCAAGTTGTTGGAAAAATCCATTTCCTTAAGAGTACATGACTGAGATCTCTGTTTTCTTGCTTTCTGTCAGCCGGAGACAGTTCTCAGCTCCTACAGGACACTCAGGTTCCTATCATGTCACCTCCTCTACAGGCCACTTCACAGTATTACTATTAGCTCTGTCGAGGGCAGAATTATAATCTCTCTCACAGTTTAAATCTCTAGGACTTCAGGAAGGGCCAAATCTCCCTTGGAAGGATGCACCTGATTAGGCCAGGCCCACCAGGGGTAATCTCCCTTTTGATTAATTCAGAGTCAACTGAACCATGGGAGTTCAGTCTCCTAACTAGGGGACTATCCTATTATATTCACAGATTCCACACACACCCAAGGATTATAAAGAGGTATACACCAACGGGTGGGAATCTTGGAGGCCATTTTAGGGTTCTGCCTACCACATCTTAAAAAGGTAAATTTTCTACTTTATTTCATATGGAGAGATTTATATAGGGAGCATTTTAGTTATTTGATTTGTGATTTTCACTTCTATTTAGAGATTAAAAAATAACATGGAGATTTTGTACCTAAATTATGTTATATTTACCTGATTTTTTTTAAAGATTTTATTTATTTGACAGAGAGAGCACAAGCTGAGGGAGAGAGAGGGAGAAGCAGGCTCTCTGCTGAGCAAGGATCCCGATGTGGGACTTGATCCCAGGACCCTGGGATCATGATCTGGGCCGAAGGCAGCCACTTAACCGACTGAGCCACCCAGGCGTCCCCTGATTTTTCTTTTTTAAGGAAAGGTTAAGAGTGAACAAGTAGATGAGAGGCTTTCAAACTGACCATGTTTCAAATAATTACATCATATGAAAACTACCAGGGCTAAGGGTATTGAAAGAATAGTGTTCTAATGAAAAGTCTTTGAGAATCCATTTTAAAGGTAAAATACTTTTCATTTTTCAAATATTTCTGCTAAAATCAAACTTCTCTCACTCCCTCAACCCCTTTCTCATGCCCACAAAGCAAGGAACAGCAAAATTTACTTATATGGTGTCAGAATAAATAGTTAAGAGAAAAGTATTAGGGGAAATAATGATTTGGGATAATGACTATTTCTATCATTGCTGCTTTCGATAGTACATTACTTTCCCTTCTATGCTCTGGGGCTTTGAACACTAGAGAAGATCCTGATAACTGACTCATCATGGCAAACTAAAAACCCCTTTGCTATGTCTTGCTTAAAGCAATCTGATTGATAACACTACTGTATGAGTGAAATTTGCTAAGAGAGTAGAACTTCAATATTTTCTTCCAAATGAAAATAGATAAATCTGCAAGGCGATGGATGAGCTACTTGACGAGATGGGGGGGATCCTTTCAAGATATTTACATCTATTAAATCACCGTGATGTGCACTTTAAATACCTTCCAATTTTATTGGTCAGTTATATTTCAATAAAGCCGAAATTTAATAAAAAGCGGTTTGGGGGGCGCCTGGGTGGCTCAGTTGGTTAAGCGTCTGCTTTTGGCTCGGGTCATGATCCTGGAGTCCTGGGATCGAGCCCCGCATCGGGCTCTCTCCCCACTTGTGTTCTCTTTCTCTCACTCTCTGTCTCTCTCTCAAATAAAATCTTTTTTAAAAAAAGCAATTTGGGCTGGGGTCTGGGTAGAGGAGGAGGAGTTACAGCTTGAGTTGAGGAAGAATTCAATCCTGACTGGTGAATGGGTGGGGATGTCCTGCAATGGAAGCGTCCTGGGGAAAGAACTCCATGTGTGCCCACCGCCGTGGCTCAGACATATCTGAATGCTTCTAATGAGCATGCGGCATGACCAAAGAGTCGTCTATTTGTAAGAGTTGCTAGAAACTTCTTGGAAGAGACTTTATTTGCAGATGCTTGTCTCAGTTGGTGTTTTTTTTCCAGATTCAGGACCTGAGGCAGGGATTCAAATTCAAGGAGCTTACTTGGGAGGTACAGATAAAGTTGGTAGAAGAATGGGGTCATGAGACAGGGCGGGGAAGGCAGCTGATACCCTAAGCCAACTACCACAGGGGGCATGTGGAGCAGAATTCCTCTGGCAAAGAGTACACAACACATCCCCAGAGCTGCTCGAGCAGTGTGAGAGCTGGGAAGTGTGTATACACACTCCAGAGAGGTATATACACTATATACCTCTCTGGAGAATCAATGGTTGAGGGCTGCTCCCAGGGGCTGTTCATTCCTCAGCATTGGGCAGGTGCTTAGGCACAGGGATATGGATGTGGGGAGCTGGAAGTCTACAGCAACACACATCAAGTTCCAGGAACATGGAGAGACGGGACACTGACAGTATCTGTTACAGGCTGAATCCAGTCCTACGTCCACCGAGGGAAGGGAAACAAACTGTCTGCCTTTTGCTTGAATCCATTTCTCCAGTCACTGGGACACTTAGGTAAATGCTGAAATGAAAGAACACTCTAAGTAAAAGCTGAGAAAGCTACTTCATGAAACTCAAAACATATGGACCGGGAAGAGCCCTGCTGCAGAACCCAACTCAACAGAGGGGAAGGAGCCCTGTGCACTTCTCCACCCAGAATATCATATTCCTGGCAAAGCTCTGTGATAACCTGGGAGTGAACTTGCTCTCGAGCACAGTATTCTCTTGGGTTTTCCTAAACATCCTGGAAAAGTGGGTCAGGGCTAGAAAATCCACTATTATTGTCAAGGCAACCACATTTCCAGAGACTAGGGAGGCCTGGAAAGATGACGTAGGCCATGAAATTCACAGCAGCCTCACTCTTCAACTAGTTCTCTCCTATGTTCATTGTGCTCTGTTTATCATCTTTCATCTCCTGTGGATCAGATCAGAAATAATTGGACAAGAAGCAACTCTCAAGTTGTATTCTAAGATCTGTGATCAGAAGCCATCCAAGAGTAAAGAAACCGTCTGTATGGCCACGTACAGGCTCATCTAGTTGTCCTTTCAAGAACACAAAGTCCTGGGTTTAACCATGCTCCATTTTTTTGTTTGTTTCTTTGGAGTTTTTGGTTTCACGGGGCTCAAGTGGGGAGAACCAGGCAGATCTCAGTCTTGCTGTCCGTTTGTCTGCAAAAGTCTATCAGGTTGTACTTAATGTACTAATAAATAGGCCTTCTCCATGTGTTCTTACTCCCACCTCGGAAAAGTTATTTTCTGACTGGTCCTTTGTCCTCTATTCTCACATTTTCCATTATTAGAGGCTTTCAATCAGATTGCAGCCCTTCTATTGCAACGTCCCTCGTGACAGGCAATGCCACTCAAGGCCCTTGATGATGCTCATGTCCTTGGCATTTACTGTCCAGCTTCCATAGATTCTGAGAGTCATCTTTTCTAGCGGGACCACTGTGGAGAACACCCCAGGTGGCTAGCATTCTGAAGACCAATGCCTGCTACTCTCAGGAGGGTGAGGAGAATGGTTCAGACTTCCCTGGTCTCTTTAGGGTAGGGGTAGACTGGAAAAGGAAAAACCCAATTTGTTTCTCCACAATGACTCCACTGGGGAAATTAGACTCACATTATTCTTCAGCAAGTTAATCTGCCTGGCAGGCTCCATGTGACTGGATTTTCACTGAGGCAAGTTTTCATCTTTCCCTTTTACAGATTAGGCAATGAGGCCAAGAGAGGTGAGACAAGGACCCCAGTGTGTCCATCTAGGAAGTAGCAGAACTCACCTGAGAACCAGAGACTGAGACCAGAAGAACACATTCGCGGCACTGCTACACCCCATCTCTCCCTGACCAAGAGCCAGCCGTCGTTTTAAAAAGTTTGTTTTTTTCCCCTTGACACAAGTGTATTCATTGTACTGCGAGGCATTTTACAGTTTCTGAGTTGGATGTATTATGAACTTGAGAAAAAAATAATGCAAAAACTATTCAGAACTAATTTTAGGGAGAAATATGTAAAAAATGACCTGTATAAAAGATAAAGCAAAGAAACAAAGTGAAACAAAACCCGAATAAATACTTTTACCTCTCTGAGTAGGAAACAGATCGATAAGGAGCCACATTCATGAGTTTTTGGATCTGAGACGTTGCTTGTCAATTGCTATTGAAAGTCAGATCATTTGTTGACGATACCCGTCAGCCCACAAGAAAGATTACATTGACAATGACTGCTTTTGGGACACAGTAAAATTAACTTCTAGGTTATCCCCGTCAAGGACCATTAAGTCCTGAACTATGAGGGACACTGTGAACAAGTCATATTTTAACCTCCCATGAGCACGCGGCCGGCAGGTTTCGCCCCCTCTCCTCCCTTCAACAAATCTGACCTTCATCGAAATTTATGTGAAAATGAAAAGGGAAAGGAAAGCTGTGGCCCTGCCAAATTCTGACGATGTTACTCATTTTAATTACTGGTATTTGGAAATTAAATGGCCTAGGGCTTGTTCGGCAATTTGTTTCTGGAAAAAAATGATTTAAGCGAGCCACAGAGTCCCAGCATCTTTTTACAGCAGGTGTTGAACAAGGCGTTCATTTTTCTTTTGACAGAGTGTCCTTGTAAGCATAATAACAATTAGGAAGCAAGACCTTCACATGGAAACCTCAGGCTCGTTCTGACATTCTTCCTCCGGCTACTTCATGGCCTATGGTTCCCTCGGCCAGCTTTGCAAACACCCGCACTTGAAAATTCCCTTTAAATAACATTCAACTTTGAAGACATTTTTTTTTCTTTTTTGTAGAAGTAAAGATTTTAAAGGATAATGTGAAGAGGACTTTAAAGTTAATTCAACTGCTTTTCTTGTCCTCTGGTTCTATTCTTTAGCTTTGGCTTTAGTTACAATGCCATTAATACAGTAAGTTGAGGAAATTTAAAAGAAAAGGAAGGGCTATAAATGCAATTGGATTTGAATAAAGTTTTCCAGCCATTGAACTTGGCCATCAGCTCATAGTTTCAAAAAACTTTTTTTTTTAAACAACTTGGAAAGTTGTATGGGAAATCCCCCCAAACACCAATTGGTTTTAGGTCCCCCCCCCTTTTTTTTTTACCTTTCTATCAGTTCTTCTCATTCACTCTAAAAAGATGCTCAGTCTATCTCAGAAGACTGGGTTTGTCGCTATCCCATTTGCTTTAAGATTCACTAACGAACAATTGTGTGTTTCTGAAATTAAACATGAACATGAGCTAAAACAGAATCTCATCTTTTAATACCAGCATATATTTGCTCATAGAAATCTCTCTGGCACTGATTTCTCTGATCACAAACTAAAATTACGGTGCCATGCTTAGATCCTGTAGTTGTATCTCTGCAACTCTAAAAGCAGTAACAATAGTTAAAATCAAAGCGAGAATAATATTACTTCGTGTTAAGTTCAGGATTACCTTTTGCCAGTTATTATCTCTGTAGGTTTTCTTTTTAAGACGCTTAACACATTTGAAAGCAGCTGATGTATTGGAGAGTCTGACACGTACAATGATTTGATTTGAAATGGTTAATCAACATCAGACTGGTGACTTTGACTGGAAAGGTATAAGAGAATCTTAAAGGGGAGCATTTAAATATGTAAGTGGTCCTGATTTATTTTATTAATGTCTCTGCTCCATTAGATTCACAGGAGTTGCTTAAGTGAGGAAGACTGTGTCATGCTGGGAGCCTTGTGAAGAACTAAGAATCAGATATATTAAACTGGTAGCTGTAAATTGAAATTCTTATGGGAATTTAAGTAAATTTGAGGTTAGTTGTTGAGGGGAATTTAACCTGCTAAACGTGAGCTAATGAACACCACAATCAAAAAGTATAAATCATTACTTATAATTTTAGAAATATAAGCAGTCTCAGATTTGTAACTGAACTTAAATACTTGAGAATATCTAGGTTTTAAATTTTTTAACTTTACCAAAATATTTAAAAAATATGTAGCAGCAAAAAATTTCCTTTGGGAACAAAAAAATAACACCCTTAGGTGTTTAAAAAACTCAAGTAAGACTGCTTGTTTGATGAGCACTGATTTTTATATGCATAATTATATTGCAAGCTTTGTTATGGACATGGGCTATAATCTAACCTTTTTTAGTAATCTCTCCCATCATTCTCAGTACCCACCACCTGTGAGGACATAAGAGCTATTCTGTGTATTTGAAATTAGTCAAATAATCAAATAACAATTGTTACTTTTTGGAGTGTATGACAGAGAAAAATCAGTTCAGTTGAAGGGCTGTGTTTACTGAAATGCAGATGTGAGGTGAAATTAAGATCACTGAAATTTTCCATGCAGGAGTCTCATAAAAAGGACACACAGGAAATGGTGAAAGACTCTGAAGGAGATTCTTCCTTCTGACCATTCTGAGATTGAGTAGTAAGAAACAGATAATATTAAGAGAGAAGAGGGGATGCAGGGCAGGAAGAGAGAAACAAATATCATCGCCTTTGACAGAAAGTTGGAGTCAATATTCTCCGAAGTTTGTTTTTTTTTTTAAAGATTTTATTTATTTATTTATTTGACACAGAGACACACAGCGAGAGAGGGAACACAAGCAGGGGGAACAGCAGAGGGAGAGGGAGAAGCAGGCTCCCCGCTGCGGGGCTCGATCCCAGGACTCTGGGATCATGACCTGAGCCGAAGGCAGATGCTTAACGACTGAGCCACCCAGGCGCCCCTCTGAAGTTCTTTCTAAGTCAGACTTATCTTAATGCCAAGGAGGAAGGTAGGACAGCAACACTCTGAAGCAGATACGTTGAAATGTTAAGCAACGGCCAAAGGTCGCCAGTAAGGCACAGCACTGGGACTCAAGCCCGGCCAGCCTACCTTTAAGCCATCTCAAGATGTCATTGATAAAGAATTTATTGGGTAATTACTATGGAACAAATGGCAGGGGGCAGTAAGCTCTCTGAAGAGAAGTGAAGCTGGTGAAAGGCTACAGAAAATGACACAGTCGGGGAGAGGGCAAGAACATGTGCAGATATGTTGGTCTTGGAAGACCTCTCTGAGGGGATGAATCGAGATCTGAAGGAAAGAGAGGAGAGGGCCATGTGAAGATCAGGAGGGATACGTCCCGGTGGATGGGGCCACCAGGGCAGGGTCCCTCAAGTGGGAGCAGACACAGTGTCAGGGATTACAAGGCAGCCAGGGCAGAAAAGGGAAAGGGAAGAGCTAAGGAGCAGAAAATAGTCTCAGAGCTGGCTAGGGACCAAGTCACACTGAATCTACAGGATGTAATACAGATTTTATGCTATTTATTTTTGACAGAAATAGCATTTGTAGCTGTTAGCTCGTGGCTGTGTATTTTAAAGAAAGGGTAGGACATTTATTAGCCAGTCTGTAAATAATCTGGCGAAGAATCCAACAGGAAACTTCCTGGAGTTAATGCCATGTGAGGACAGGGTGATGTGTTTGAGGAACTGAGGCAGCAGAGCCGGGGCTCCTGGGGGAATTTGAACAAACTGTATTTACTGAGAAAATTAAAGTCAATGATAGAAAACTGTCAACTTATAAATACAATTGATGACTGCTTTGTGAAGTAAAGTGTATTTTACTAGAAATAACTGAAAGTGGAAGTGATTAAGAAGAATTATGCAAAAGGTTGGTTTCAACAAAAGCTACTCATCTATAAGTAATAAAGTACTATTAAAATTGCTTTCTTCACTATTGTTAATTAAAATTATCTTCAAAATTTCATTTGCCTGCCATTTGTTATTATTCTTTCTCTGGGTTTCTAGGCTCCACTCTCTGACAAGTCTAGATTGCTGTCTGTCCAACCTTAACATGTAGAATTTTCCTTCCAGTGGTTCTCAATAGGGAGATATTTCTCTTCCTAATGGCCATTTGTCACCGTGACTATGGGTAGGGTCGTCACAGGGCAAGAGCCTGATTGCTAAATGTCCTGCCCTCTGAGGGATGGTCCCCCTCAATGAATTGTTCTCCCCCCAGTGACAATACTACCCTAGTTGAAAGCACGGCACACATTTGAGATTCTTTTTAATTTACTAAGGAATATGGATTTTTCTCACCTATGAATTCCTAGAGATGAAGATTTCCTGCCCAACACTGTAATAATTTTAGTAATTTTCCCACAGTCCATTTTAAGCAGCCTCACATAAGTAGCTTCTTTTAGTTCTCTATCTTATCAGTTAGAAAACGGAGTGGTTTTTCTAGACCAGATTATAGGCATAATATTATTGGAACTATTTGATCTCATTGAACAGCCATTTTTATGTCTGCATATATTATACAGCTCCATACAGAAAGGGAAATCCATTCTACATAAAAAGGTCAAGTAAATATTCACAATATGGTTTCATTACAGGCAATAGGTTTTCATCAAAAATGAAGGATTCGGGCACATGGGTGAATACATATGTGTGGCCATTTGTTTTCTAATGGCTGGAATTCTGTACTTTCTGCCTGATTGATTAGTTGGAACAGATTGGCAGGTAAGAAATGGATGATTAGACAAATTCTGTAAAGGAATTGATATTCAACATCCTCGAGCATCTAACCATTAACATAATTAGCCAACATGGCTCCCTCAGGTTTTACAACTTATAGGGCCATAATGGGTACCATTTTCACTTATTAACATGCTGAAGAATAACTTATGGGCATATTTTCTTGACCTTGATTCTTTTTTTCTTTCCCAAGTTGTAAATGGCAGACCAAGTAATTTATAGAGAGACATTTCATGCCAAGGAAAGTAGCAAGGCTGAACTGCAGCTATGTTCCCGTTTGGTATATGAGATCTGTTTGGGATTTTAGATTATGGAAAGCACTTTCGCCCACATTACCTTCATTGCTTCTCAGTACAGGCCTGTAAGCTAGGCGGGGCAAATATCATTGGTACAAAATAGTGTTTCGAGGAGGTGATATATAACTAACGTTCTAGCAGGTTAAGCGATTTCGCAGGTCACCCGGCTGGTAGGGTGAACTCAAAAGAAAGTGTTTCGATTCCTTATTTATTCCCTCTATACTTTTTAATTCCATCATTGAAAGAAAGCAAACTGGGAGAGGAGGCCCTGCACCCTGTATGTGGATACAATGTGGATGAGATTTCATGCACCCAAGCCTAGAGATTACTGGTAATTTTCCCCAAGTGTGTGAAAAATAGTAGACTTTCTCACTTTTCTGGACCTTTTAATACCTTTATCTCTGTCTTAAATAAAACTCAAAGCACATTTGGACCTATTTCAGAAAATACAAAGGAGAGTCCTGTGATCTGAAGACATTTAAAAAATTAAAAGCCTTACAAAGAATTAATGATTTCAGAGGGGGGTGACAAATTAAACTAAAAGGATGGTAATAGTTCACAGAAGGTTTCTTTGGATGAAAAAGCAAGGTCTGCAGGAAAGATGGCCTTATATTCAGCCTGGCTCAGCCAATTCATTAAACACCACAGAAACAACAAAGTTATATTATTTTTTCTCAACTGATGGTGTCTTATTTTCCTTTTTTCCTATTTTTCAGCTGGACTTGGCAACCTAAAAATCCTAATAGAACTACCAGATATAAATAAATGTTTTGACTAAAGCTGTTAGTTACGGACACCCCATTTCAGAATACCATTCTTGATTCCTTTAGTTAAGGGAATTATATACATGTGTCCCTTGAAAATGAGTACTAGTTTTTAAGTGTGGGACTCGATTTATAAAAAGAAAATAAAACTTAAATTTTAAAGAAATATATAAAAAGGGTATACCTTCATATTTGAGGAATGAAGACACAGCAAAAAGACAAGGACAGGTTTAATTTTAAGAATGAGCAACTTACAATGATGTTTAATTTTTCTGAACATTAAAACATGGATTTTATTAGCAATAAAATCTCAGAAGAGGGCATTACCCAGGGAAATTATTGACCATGTGAAGTTAATGGACCTCTCCCTTGCCTTGGGCTATGAAACCTTTCAGCTAGTCGTCCATCAATCTTGGAAAATGCCTATACTGGGATCATTAATGCGCAAGAAAGTTGAGAAAAGAGTGATGTAGGAAGAAAAAAGATACAAAAAGGATACAAACTTTGCATCTAAGGAATCATCACTCGGAATGTTTATAGAAATGGGCTACCAAGCTAGTATGGGGGGAATTCTTTGCCCCGCTCTCTCCAAACGCACGCGCGCGCACACACACATATATATGTATATATATAACTTTCTTCTTTTATACCTCCGATATACATATATATCACTTAGGTACTTATCAAGCTAGTATGGGGATATTCTTTCTCTCTCTCTACACACACACACACACACACACACACACACACACACACACACACACACACACGTACATGTATATATACATATGACTTTCTTCTTTTATATCTTTGAGGCCTATACCAATTAACAGGAAGATTTATCCAAAGAACAGTAACTTCTGAATGTCACTTTACCAAAATTCAAACGAAATTATTTAGATTCAATTAGTCCTACAAAATGTTTTGACCCTTGGCCAGGCAGGGAGAAGGGAGGGGGGAGGGAGGGAGGGCGGGGTGCAAGGCAGAGGTGAAGGATCTGGGAGAGAAATATAGCTCTCCATAAAGAAAGAAGCAGCACCTGCCTGGCTCAGTCGTTAAGCGTCTGCCTTCGGCTCAGGTCATGGTCCCAGGGTCCTGGGATTGAGCCCCGCACTGGGCTCCCTGCTTGGCGGGAAGCCTGCTTCTCCCTCTCCCATTCCCCCTGCTGGTGTTCCCTCTCTCACTGTCTCTCTCTTTGTCAAATAAATAAATAAAATCTTAAAAAAAAAAAAAGCAGCAGCAAGCTGGGGTGCATGTGCTAGCCAGTGCTTTAGTAGAGTGGTCTCTCCACCTGTATGTTGTTTTGACAGTATGATGTGACATTAGCAACTAAAGGGGTTAATCTTACTTTGCCTACTACATTTTCCTGGGTCGGTCTCAATGATCTGTGTTTGTTTTTTATAAATGATTAAGTATTTGACTTCATAGATCATTTTAGAAGCATAAAAATGCAGGACACACCAGCATTTTCAAATTAATTATTCAGGTCAGCCTGAAAACTCCAAATGGTGCTCAGAATGCTTCCTAAAGTAATTTGTTATTTCCCATGTTTTACATTTACTATTTTATGTTGAAGAGAGAAAAAATGAACCTAATAAGAATTACTGTTATATTACAAAATTAAAATAAAGAATGACTGATAAAGTTCAATTACAGCCTTCGAACAAATCCCTTTTATTCTCATTGAGAAAAGGTCAAAAAAGGAAAGGCTCATTTAAAGCAAAATAACAGTTAAACGGCCAGCTTTTATTATCATTGGCAATGGGCTTATGACTGTGCCAAGAAATACCAAAGGCCTATCAAACACGGTCTTGCCCTCAGGCACCTCACAATACGTTTTGGTAGGAATGATTAATGTTCACAAAATAATGATGCCAGCATGCTAATACCGGGAATTTTTAATATGCTATAGAAAGTGAAAGAAGGGGTGCCTGGGTGGCTCAATCATTGGTTGAGTGGCTGGCTCTTGATTTTGGCTCAGGTCATGATCTCAGGGTCCCGGAATCAAGCCCTGCATCAGGCTCTGCATCAGGAGTCTGCTTGTCCCTCTCCCTCTGCTCCTCCCCCAGCTCTCTCACTCTCTCTCTCTCTCAAAGGGGTAAGTAAAACCTTAAGGAAAAAAAAAAGAAAGTGAAAGGAGAGGGAAGTCAGTGAAGACAGAGGAGCTGGGGCTCGTGTTGCCCTGGAAGTTGGGTATTATTTGAGTCTCTAAAGGGAAGAGAAAGGGCGCTCCAATAAAAGAGCAGGATGAACAAAAGTACAAGTATGCTGTATTTGTGGAGGTCATGCGGACATCAGAATGACCACTGCTAATTTTATGTGCAGTAAAATAAAGAGGAATAATGTTAGAAAGGTAAATTGAGGCACTAGGACTCAGCTGAAGTCACACCCAGACTCTGCCAAATACAGGTTGGCTGTGATTATTTTCAATTCATCACCCACTCTGAGCCTCAGTTTCCTCACCTGTAAAGTTACATGTTTGCCAGGGATTATAGATAAACATGTGCGCATGTTAGCCGAATTATGATGATTACAGAAAACTGGCACTAGAGCAGAAGCACTGAGACCCTAGGGGATAAGATGTGTTGGACAAGAAAGTAGCATAATTACAATAGTCCCTAAGAAAAATTATTTTTTTTTAATGACTCCTATTAATGACAGTCAAGGCAAACTGGCTGGCTGAAGACCAGACTCAAGAAAGATAGCCATGAAACTACTGTAAAAGTCTCAGGCTGATGTAGTGAATTGTGGATCATGGCAAAAGCAAAGGAATGGCGAGGAAGGGTTCGACTGTAAGTTCTAGAATATTTGCCATCATTTTGGATTTCCTCATTATGGATTTTTTTAAAGATTTTATTTATTTATTTGAGAGAGAGAGAGCACATGAGAGGGGGGAGGGTCAGAGGGAGAAGCAGACTCCTCACTGAGCAGGGAGCCCGATGCAGGACTCGATCCTGGGACTCCAGGATCATGACCTGAGCTGAAGGCAGATGCTTAACCAACTGAGCCACGCAGGTGCCTCCATTAGGGATGTTTTAATACCATAGGACACCTACCTTGTGCAAAGATTGTACACTTGAAACTAACATAATATTGTATGTTCATTATACTTCAGTAAAAATAAAGACTATACTTAAAAGTAGATGGATAGGTACCCTCTCTGGTGCCATAAACTGATGATACTATTTTATTCTTAAATTGTCAATAATAATTCAAATTAAATAAATGCATTTCGTTGGGTTTGTATATATGATAATAGGCACTAACTTGCACAGAATACAGGAAAGAGAATATTTTCCAATCTCAGAGTACGCACATGCCCTCCCCCACCACTCACAGTATATAATAGTATTGACAGTTCCAAAGCCTAGCAGTAAATAAGAAATGCAGAATTCTCACTCAGAAGGGAAACAGTGAATACTGTGCTATAATACATATTAGTATTAGCCATGAATAATTTTCCTTTGTTTTGTTGAACAGCTGAAATCATTTTATTATCAATGGTCAACCAGTACATCAATTACTGCCGAATTAAATTACAGAATGTGGCAATCATCTGCCTTCTTGGAAATACACAAATATGATGAATGCTTAAAGCAACATCCAATTTTATACTGAATAATGAAATCCCATCAGATGTGTAAAAACCACTAGCTACACTGGAGAATATTTATGTTATAATTCCCCTTTAGCACTCCCAATTTAGGTCACTAGTAGTAAAGTGCAATGGATAATTATGGTACATTTTGGGATTCTGAGTCTTAGAAAAACATTAGACGTGGAATCCTAGGACTTATGTTCAGTTCCTTGCTCCACCACTTACTGGCTCTGTGACTGCTCTCTGTTTGTGGTTGAGAGTTTTGTGTTTGCCACAAAGCAAGTATTATATTTAACAGTTCTGGGTCTACTTCATGAAGATTACCCATACACATGAAATTTCCCTCATTTTCCTTATTCTAAGTTTATAGGTATTTACTCCAATTTCCTGCCAAAGCAGATTCCACAGATGAATGGGGTAGGAATAATGTCAAGGAGGAATAGAGATGTCTTTTAAGAAATTTGCTTTGGTGACTACCACCAGTGACCCACAATCCTTTTTAGATAAAGCATCTCAGAACAGACATTTTTCCAAAGACGACATACAAATGGCCAAAAAATAAATAAAAAGGTTCTTAACATCACTAGTCATCAGGGAAATGCAAATCAAAACTACAATGAGATATGACATCACCCTTGTTAGGATGACCATCACCAAAAAGACAAGAAATAACAAGTGCTGGTGAGGGGGTAGAGAAAATGAAAACTTGTACACTGGTGGTGGAAAAGCGAACTGGTGCAACCACTATGGAAAACAGTATGGAGGTTCCTCAAAAAATTAAAAATGGAAATACCATATGATGCAGCAGTTTCACCACTGGGTCTACGACCAAAGGAAATAAAATCAGTATCTCAAAGAGGTAACTGAATTTCCATGCTCAGTGCTGCATTATTCACAATAGCCAAGATATGAAAACAACCTAAGTGAATGGGTAAAGAAAAAATGTGGTGTGTATATACAATGGAATATTTTTCACCCATGAGAAAGAAGGAAATTCTGCCATTTGTGACAACATGGATGGACCTGGAGAACATTATGTTAAGTGATGTAGGACAAATACTGTATGATCTCACTCAGACGTGGAATCTAAAAAAAAAAAAAAAAAATATCAAACTCACAGAAGCCAAGTGTAGAATGGTGGTTGTCAGGGGCTGGGGACAGAGTGGAAGAAATGGGAAGATGTTGCTCAATGGGTACAAACTTTTAGTTGTAAGATGTGTTAAGTTCTGAGAATGAAATGTACAGCATGATGACCATAGTTAATAATACTGTCTTGTATACCTGAAATGTGCTGAGAGTAGATCTCAAGTGTTCTCACCACACACAAAAATAGTAAGTATGTGGGGTGAGGGATGTGTTAATGGCCTTGATTGTAAGAAGCCTGGGAAGATGGTGGAGTAGGAGGACCCTGAGCTCACCCCATCTCAGTTTATAACTAGATACCATCCACATCCAAGTCAGTAACCAGGAGAGTGATCCCAAGAGTGGCAGAACAAACTCCATAACTAAATATAGAGAAGAAGCTACAACCGAAATGTTGGGAAGGTCAGAAAGGCGGAGGGAGGCTGCCCGCAGGACAGAGGAAGCTGCAGGTATGGAGAGGGCAGAGAAACGGGCCCTTGCACCAAGGAGCTCACATGGGGAAGACTAATAATACCCATGAAGTTTGACTTTAAAAACCAGAGGGGCTGAAATCCATGAGTTTGTAAAACCAGTGGGACTTGGAACCTGGAGCTTTAGAAGTCAACCGACTCAGCACTGGGCCAGCTGAGAAGGCCAGGGAGAGCTGGGTCGCCACCCTTAAAGACACAGCGGCGTGCATGGAGAGGCTTCATACAAATGGCAGTTTACACCAGACGTGGGGCAAACAGGAAACAGATCTGTTCATACTGATTTCGAATGTGTTGGGGGACTTCTTTGAAAACGAGGGAGCTGGTAGGCGCCATTTTCCTCTCCCACCCCCAGCATAAACACAGAGCCAGCTGGCGGGGCTGGGACTGCCCAGACACTTGCTACCTAAGCCTCTAGCAGTGTGCCCCGCCCACAAGTGCTCCTGACCACCCACCCACTCCAAGACTGCTGGCCTCGGCCCTGGGCTCAGGGCAAATTTTGTTAAAGCCCCATGTGTGCTCCACCTAGCCGCCATGAGCCCCGAGCCCCCACCCCTAGGCCGTACCTGGCCACCAGGGGCACAGCTGCCACTGTGTGCTGGGCACAGCTGTGCATCCCTGGCCACCATCGCATGCTGGGCCCAGGTGCACCCAGCCGTCACCTGTGCTGTTCCCAGGCACACCCAGCCGTCACCTGTGCTGTTCCCAGGCACGTGCCCCCAGCTGCCCTGGGGCATAGTCCCAGCCACCACCCTACCCTGGGGGGATCTGGCACAGGACTAGTGGCCCAGAGCAAATTTTGCTAACACCACTGTCCCAATCCCAAGTTCCCTGGCAGGCATGCCCCCTCAGAGCCGGCCTACCTGGGTCCCACTAACACCACAGAGAGCAAGGATAGCCCAAAACAGGCAGAGAGTCAGTAGAGACGACTCTAATGAAAGGAAAAGTGACTCAGACACAACAGCAGAGCATAAGGAACATGCATAAGAGACTCTCCTGAAGTGCCCGTTTCTGGTGAATGGGGGACACTGCCCTGCTGGGCACTCCAGGACCTCTTCCTAAACGCGCTACTTTCACGGGCAGAAGACACAGCTGACTCTCTTAACACAGAAGCAGACACAGAGGGGCAGACAAAATGAGGAGACAGAGAAATTTATCCCAGATGGAAAAATAGGACAAGGTCGTGGCCAGAAAATTAAGCAAAACAGATATAAGAAACATGCCTGAAAAAGAACTTAAAGCAATAATCATAAGGATACTCAATGGACTTGAGAAAAGAGTGGAACCCTTAACAAAGAGATAAGGAACAACATAGCAGAGATAATGGGCACAATAAATGAAATGAGCAACACACTTGATGGAATGAACAGCAGGATGGAAGAAGCAGAGGAAGGAATTAATGACCTTGAAGACAGAGTAATGGAAAGCAATTAAACTGAACAGAAGAGAGAAAAAAGAATTATGCAAAACACGAATAGATTTAGAGAACTCAGTGACTCCATTAAACATAGTAACATTCATATTATAGGAGTCCCAGAAGAAAACAAGAGAGAAAAGGGGGCAGAAAATCTATTTGAAGAAATAATAACTGAAAACTTCCCTAATCTGGGGAAGGAAAGAAACATCCCAAACCTCAGGAGGCACCAAGAACTCCCATCAAAATCAACAAAAGCAGACCCACACCAAGACATATTATAATTAAATTTGCAAAATATAGTAATAAAGAAAAAAATCTTAAAAGCAGTAAGACAAAAGAAGTCATTAACTTACAAGGGAAGACCCATAAGGCTACCAAAAGATTTTTCAACAGAAACTTGGCAAGCCAGAAAGGAGTGGCATGATATATCCAACATGCTGAATGGGAAAAATCTGCAGCCAAGAATACTCTATCCAGCAAGGCTATCATTCCAAATAGAAGGAGAAATACTTTCACAGACATACAAAAACTAAAGGAGTTTGTGACAACTAAACCAGCAAGAAATATTAAAGGGGACTCTTTGAGGGGAAAGGAGAGACCAAAAGAGACAGTATAAAGATAGGAAACACAAAAGCAGTAAAAAGAGTATTTCTGTAAAAAAATCAGTGAAGGAACTCAAATAATGAAAGGATATAAAATATAATAACAACTACTTAAAATGTGGGGAGGAGAGGAGGAAAGAATGGGTTCAAACTTAAATGACCATTAACTTAATAAAGACAGCTATATGTGGAAGAGGTTATATACAAACTGAATGGCAATCATGTGTGAAAAACCACTAATAAATATGCAGAGAATAAAGATAAAGAAATCAAAGAAATCCAGCAAACCATGAGAGAAAGAGAAGAAAGGATCAGAGAAAAACTTCAGAAACAACAATAAGACAAGTAAGAAAATGGCAATAAATACCTACCTATCGATAACTACTTTGAAGGTAAATGGCCTAAATGCCTCAATCAAAAGAAACAGGGTGACGGAATGGATTAAAAAAAAAAACAACAAGATCCATAGATATGCTGTCTACAGAGACTCGCTTTAGACTTGAAGACAGCTGCAGATTCAAAGTGAGGGGATGGAGAAACATCTATCATGCAAATGAATGTCAAAAGAAAGCTGGAGTAGCAATACTTAATATCAGACAAAACAGACCTTAAAACAAGGACTGTAACAAGAGGCAGAGAAAGACACTATATCATACTAAAGGAGACAATCCAACAAGAAGATATCACAATTTTAAGTATTTATGCACCAACATGGGAACAACCAAATACAGAAAACAATAATAAACATAAAGGAACTAATTGATAATAATACACTAATAGTAGGGGATTTTAACACCCCACTTACATCAATGAAGAGATCATCTAAGCAGAAAATCAACAAGGAAACAATGGCTTTCAATGACACACTGGACCAGATGGACTTAACAGATATATTCAGAGCATTCCATCCTAAAAGAGCAGAATATGCATTCTTTTTTTTTGAATACACATTCTTTTCAAGTGCATACAAAACATCCTTCAGATCACATATTAGCCCACAAAACCAGCCTCAACAAATTCAAGATCGAAGTCACACCATGCATCTTTTCTGACCACAACATTATGAAACCTGAAGTCAACCACAAGAAAAAATCTGGAAAGACCACAAACACATGGAGGTTAATTAAAGAACATCCTACTAAACAATGAATGGGTCAAGCAGGAAAACAAAGAAGAAATTAAAAAGTACGTAGAAACAAATGAAAATAAAAACACAACAGTCGAAAACCTCTGGGATGCAGAAAATCAGTTGTAAGAGGGAAGTTTACAGCAATACCGGTCTACCTCAAGAAGCAAGGAAAATCTCAAATTAGCAACCTAACCTTGCTAAAAAGAACAACAAAACCTAAAACGAGCAGAAGGAGGGAAATAATAAAGATGACAACACAAATAAATTATACAGAAACTAAAAAAACAATAGAACAGATCGATGAAACCAAGAGCAGTTTCTTTTTTTTTTAAGATTTATTTATTTAAGAGAGAGAGAAAGAGAGCATGATCACAAGTGGGGGGAGGGGGGGCAGAGGGAGAAGGAGACTCCCCGCTGAGCACAGAGCCCAACAATGGGCTCGATCCCAGGACCCTGAGATCATGACCTGAGGAGTAATCAAGAGTCGGATGCTCAACTGACCGAGCCACCCAGGTGCCCCAAGAGCTGGTTCTTTGAAAAAGATGAATAAAATTCATTAACCTCAAGCCAGACTTAGCAAGAAAAAAGAGAAAGGACTCAAATAAATGAGTTTACAAATGAGAGGGGAGAAATAACGACCATCACTATAGAGATAGAAACAATTATCAGAATATTTTGAAAAACTGTATGCCAACAAACTGCACAACCTAGAGGAAATGGATAAAGTTTTAGAAACATTAATTACCAAAACTGAAACAGGCAGAAACAGAAAATTTGAACAGACTGATAACCAGCAAAGAAACTGAATCCGTAATCAAAAAACTCCCAACAAACAGAAGTCCAGGGCCAGATGTGAAGCCACAGGCAAATTATACTAAACATTTAAAGAAGAGTTAATACCTATTCTCCTCAAACTATTCCAAAAAACAGGAGAGAAAGGAAAACTTCCAGATGCATTCTTTGAGGCCAACATTACCCTGATGCCAAAACCAGATAAAGATACCACAAAAAAAGAGAGCTGTAGGCCAAAATCCCTGATGAACGTGGATACAAAAATCCGCAAGAAAATACTAGCAAACCAAATTCAAGAATGCATTAAAAAAATCATTCACCACAATCAACTGGGATTTGTTCCTAGGATGCAAGTGTGATTCAATATTCACAAATCAAACAACGTAATGCATCACATCCATAAGAGAAAGGATAAGAACCATACGATCATTTCAATAAAGAAAAAGCATTTGACAAAGTACAACATCCATTCATGATAAAACAGTTCAACAAAGTAGATTTAGAAGGAACATACTTCAGCATGATAAAGGGAAGGGCACAGAGTATATAAAACTCCTAAGTTATTTAAAATAGTCTTTTATTAACAGGCATTCCTAACCTATCTTTCTCCTTTAGTCTTTTCAACATTTCCTTTTATTTTTAGCTGCAATTCTCATCTTACCAGTTCTTACTTCTTTCAGACTAATCATGACATCACATATTACTTATATAATTCATAATTCCTACCAGTGTCTTCAAATTGCATTTAAAACATGGATGTCCAGCTTTATCTGATCTGCAGTTTAGACACAAACACAGACACACAACAGTGACAAAAGAGCCACCTTTCCATCACAGCAGTTTGTTCATTAGCCATGAATGAATGTAAAGGCAGGACTACAGATAAAATTGCCCCCCCCAATAAGGGTTGCCCGACTTGTGAGAAAATACCACGATAGTCACACTAGAATAGGTGCTTGTTCAAAATTTATCTCATTAAAGGGAAGACACTGCAGTCTGATGCCTTGACTGGCTCATTTATAAAGAGTGTGACTGCATGAGAGAGAGAGGAATCCTGTCACACTTGCCTCGTATATTACACACTGCCATTCTGTCAAATCAAATCTAATATAAATGAATCACATTAATCAGAAAATGTGAATTTTTACATGACAAGCTAAAGGGGCATGCCATTTCCAATTAGAATAGTGATCTAAAATTAGCTACTGACACAAGCAAGTATACATGGTCAATTTGTCTGCCTGAAACTGAAAATTAAATAAGACATATTGGATAATAGATAGCCCTAGAGGGGACATGCAGCTGTAATTCACTCATGTTGCTCAGCTGATGTCACAAGCTACCAAAGGATATTCAATCTTGTGCTCATTCTGAGATGGTTGGATTTAACTCAAGAAAATACTTGGATCAACTGTCCATTGATTTGGTTCTGTGAATAGTAGGGGGTGGTGAGCACAAGAGAAGATATTCGCTATTGTTCCAAAAGAGAAGTAAATTGAGATGGCAAAGGAGAATGGTACGTTGGAAGATCAGTATCTCATTATTGATATGTATCAATACTTTTGAAATGGAGAAACTTGTCTTCATACAAACACACTTAAGCTTTCTGTCCATTAGTTTGTTCAGTTTCACACTGTAAATAACATACCCTTCACCCTTTTTACAAGTCATTGCCAGTCTTGGTGAAAACAATGTACATAAGTGGGCTTTGAGGAATTAAAAGTGTTTTTCATGCTGTTAACTACTATTATTGTTACTTCACAATGTAACTAAGATTGATTTTTGTAAAGTTTACTTTGTAAATGGTGTATATTTCTATCTTCTATACATCTGGTCAGGCAAGAATGTACCATTAATAGTCATGTAGCAGTGTTTCTGTTAGTTGTTCTAATTTGAATAATAATTATTTACCAAATTAAGGTTTTAGGTCTTGATCTCAGGCTCTAAAAGTAAAATCCAGGAGGCAGGAAGTTGTGGAAAAATTTGGCTAATTTTTTAAGACTATTTTTAAGAGCAGTTCTAGGTTTACAACAAAATTGAGAGGAAGTCACAGAGATTTTCTATATATCCTCTGCCCCCACACATGCATAGGCTCCCCTATCATCAACATCACCAACAAGAATGGTCCCTTTTTTTTTAACCAATGAAGAATCTATGCTGACACATCATAATCACCCACAGTCCACGGTTTATCTTAGGGTTCACTCTTGGTGTTGTATATTCTATGTGTTTGGACAAAAGTATATTGATTTGTACCTACCACTTTTTATCATACAATATTTTCACTGCCCTAAAAATCCCACTCTCTCTCCATTCACCTCTCCCCACACCTGGCAACTGCTAATCTTTAAGTAGGCTCCACACCCAGCATGGAGCCCAGTGCAGGGCCTGAACTCACAACCCTGAGATCATGATCTGAGCCGAGATCAAGAGTTGGACGCTTAACTGACTGAGTCACCCAGGAGCCCCATGGCAACTGCTAATCTTTTTATTATCTCCATAGTTCTGCCTTTTCCAGAATGTCATACAAGTGGAATATACAGTATATAGCCCTTTCAGATTGGCTTCGTTCACTTAATAATATGCATTTAAACTTCTTCCACGTCTTCTCATGGTTTTACTAGCTCATTTCCTTTTAGCACAGAATAATAACCCATTGTCTGGATGTACCACAGTTTATTTATCCACTCACTTACTGAAGATCTTGGTTGATTCCAACTTTTGGTAATTATGAATAAAGCTGCTATAAACATCAGTTTGCAGGTTTTTGTTTGGACTTAAGTTTTCAACTCATTTGGGTAAATACCAAGTAGCACGATTGCTGCATCCTATGGTATGAGGATGTTAAGTTTTGTAAGAAACCACCCAAAGGTCTTCCAAAATGGCTCTACCATTATGCACGACTGCAGTGATGTGTAAGCATTCCTGTGCTCCATAGCTCATCAGCATTTGGTGGTGTTAGTGAATATGGCTCATTTTCACAATGGTGGAAGAGGCTTTCAGGTAAGAGGAACAAACAGTTACAGTTGATAATGCAAGTTCTTCAACATTTTTTTTTTAAGTGGCACACATTCTCTCTTTCATGTTATTATCTCACACACATACCTAGAAATACTTTTTTATAAAAGACATTGAGGTAGTTGAGCACATTTGGCATAAAGTGAATGTATTTCAAATTTATTTTGTTTTCCAATCAACCTCTACACTTTTGAGGGAAGACTACTGGATCAGAAATGCAATAAAGCACAGTAAGAAAGCATCAAGTCAGAAAATAGGCAACAAATTTGAATTATTACTTCGGAAAAAGGGGATACCCAAGCAGGCAATAAGCATACATAAATATTCTCAACACTACCACTCAGAAATGTAAATTAAAACCTCAATAAGATACTATGAAACACCTACCTAAAATGAGACATTCACAACACCCAGTATTGGTGAAGATATGGAACTGGAACTCTCATACATCACTGCCAGGAGTATAAAATGATACGACCACTTTGGAAAAATGCTTGTCAGTATCTACTGGAGCTAAACATAATGCTGACCCTATAACCTAGCCATCACACACCTAGATTTACACCCAAAACAACGAGCGCAGAAGTCAGGTACAAGAATGTTCTTAGCAGCTTTTATTTTAAAGATTTATTTATTTATTTGCGGGGGCGGGGGAGGAGCAGACTTAAGCAGTCTTAAGCAGACTCCACACTGAGCACGGAGCCCAACATGGGGCTTGATCCCACGGCCCTGAGATCATGACCTGAGCAGAAGGTCGACGCTTAACCTACTGAGCCACCCAGGTGCCTCTTGCCAACTGCTTTGATGTCCTTCAAACATTTCAGTTCCCATTCAACATCATTTAAAAATATCTTCATATATATTTTATTGATGAGTATACTGATTTCTCTCCAAACATATTTTTATGTGTGTGCACTATACTCATTTAAACCTATGTGACTACTTGCTGGATTGGTCAATGGAAAAAGAGGTGTAAAAAAAAAAAAAAGGAAAAAGAGAGGTATAAACAGATCTATAAGGTGGAGAATTTTCTTGGTATACAGGAGGCCTGATCCAATTAGGGCACAGAGTTATGTGACAACTAGTTAATGCCCAAATGCTCAATAAGGATGAGTAATTTGTAGGTGGTGTTCTTTGCCTCCATATATATTGTTGTATCAACTGATGGTTTGAAAAAAAAATCAAAATAATGCATACTGAACTTTCCAAAGTATAGGCCATTCCTTGAGTTCCATAATAAAATGTGTGGTCAAGAGATTAACTCTGGCTCTGATAGCACCAGGCACCAAACGTTAAGACAAAATAAAGGCAAGAGTCCTTCCAAATACTGAGTGTTTATGGGCGGGGTTCTTTATTTCACTCCTCCATTCATTCATTCATTATGTTTAGAATTCTGTTAAGGAATTTCTCCTAAGAAGGGATTCCTATGCTTCATATAACTTACTCATTTTCATTACCAACATATGAAGGCCCCATTGTCCACTCTCCCATCCAAGTACTAACCAGGCCCGACCCTGCTTAGCTTCCGAGATCAGACGAGATTAGGTGCGTTCAGGGTGGTATGGCCATAGACCCCATTGTCCACTCTCTAAATGTTTTAAAATTTGGTCACACACACAATTTTAGGCCTAAGGCTGCACACCTTGAAAGAGGCAGAGGCTCTTCAAATTGTGGGTAATTGGTGTTTGTGAGGTCCAGAATGAGGAGGGATGAGACATGGAAAATCAGTGAATACATTTAATTACGGAGGGAGGGAAAGAGGGGGGAGAAGAGGGTCAAGTTCTAGTGATATGTCACAAGTGCGGCTAATCATAAAAAAAAATCGTAGCTTTTCTACTCACCTATGATGCCATCGAAGGAGCTAAGACATATCTTCCAGAAGTGCCAAGAAGAAGCTAAGACATATCTTACTTCATTGTAAGACTAAGAACCTGAAACACAAGGAAAATAAGTGTTCACCCAAATTAAACACATCAACAGAGTCCCTGAAAATCCTAAATTCTTCACCTCTAAGCACTGCTCATATGATACCCTAGGGAGATCTTTTGGTTGTAGGTAGAATTAAGACTTTAAATGTGTTTTAAAATACATGATACATTCCCCCGTTTCAAAACTTTAATGATTTAAATGGTCTCTTTAAAATGTTCTCTTCTGTCTCTGTCCCTCAGCCAACCTGTTCACTTTTCCAAAAGCAATCAGTGTTACCAGTTTCTTGGGGCTCCTTCCAGAAATATTTCATACTTGAGAGAAAACACACAAATGCACATGCATGCATGCACACAGAGATTTTTAACTTTTACACAAATGGTAGCATACCACACACATTAATCTGTACTTTGGCTGTTTGCTCTCATGTGAGTATATCATGGACACCATTTCCTATCAGCAGTACAAAAAGTTTTTATACACACTATTTGTATGCTGCGGGTATGATTCATCTTTCCACTTCCAGGAGAACTATGCAGCGAACTGGACACAGAGAAACTGGGTTTACAGAGATTATGGCTCCATCACCTACAAACTAGCTTTGAGATTCGGGCAAGGTGCCTAAATTTCTGAACACATATTCACTCAACGATGCTTGTAAGGCCTTCCTGCCAAGATTGCTGGGGGCAATTTGAAGAGCTTGGGAGCGGGAGTCAGGCAGCCTGGTTAATTGACTATTTCTATGATCTCGGGCAGTTATTTGATCTCTCCCAGCCTCAGTTTTGCCTGCTCACTGATAACCAAAAAGAGCAAAGTTCACCGATCTTCCCAGTGCTGTCTGAATTACCAAAAAGGAAGCACATCCACAAAATCATGCACATCAAGTGACAGAACATGACCAGACACCCAGAAGTTACCCCTTTGGGCCCCTTCTTCATTACCTTTCCCTCTACAAAAGTAACATGACTCTGACTTCTAATATCATAATATCGTCTGGCCAGTTTTTGCATTTCACATAAATGGAATTAATAGGTATGTATTTTTTGTCATCTGGCTTCTTTTGCTCAGCATTTGGTTTGAGATTCATCATTATTGTTGAAACGGCAGTAGTTCATCATTGTCGTTGCTGTATTCTAAGTATTTGCCACTATTTATGTATTTATTTTACATCAGGAACAAATGCTGATGTACTTTTGCATTGCTCCCAGGTTTTGTCTTTTATTATAATGCTGATGCAGACATTCTGGTGCATGTTTGCATCTCTGTGTGGTTTAAACCTGCAAGGAGAACTGCTGGGTCACAGAGTGAGTTTATGGTCAGAATTCTCAGGAATTGGTGGGAACTGTACTAAGTTGTCTCCAAATTTCAATCAGGGTTTATAGTTGCAAGCACCAGAAAGCAACTCTGGCAGATTTAAGAAAAAAGGAATTTCCTGAAAGACCATTTAGTAGGTCATAGAATCACTGGGGGGATTTGAGAAATAGGCTCAGGAAAAGGCAAGGAGCAAGGGGGTGGGGGGGGTGGGGCATGGGCTGGAACACAGCCAAAGCCACACCATGGTACGGGTGTCAGGAGAGCTGCGTTTCGGTCATGCTGTCACCCACATCTCCCAGCTGGCATTGGCAGCATTGAACTCTTGCCACTAACACTGCATCCCTCCGGCTGTTACTGCCAGAAACAAAATAATGCCTCTGTCCCAGCTTCTTTGCCTCCCTAGTCACTGACCCAAGTCTGGTGTGTGCACAGCTGACGGGTCAGGCCCAGGGCCACATGTCCAGGCCATGGATACAAGGCAGCTGGGAAAAGTGATGCATCATGTAGGCACTTTCCCAACAGAGGAATAATAGGCGAGTATTCCGATGTTGGGCATAAAAAAAATCCGTTTCTAAGATTGACTGTTTCTTCCTAAGTGAAATAACGGGAGAAAAAAAAAAAAAAACCCAGATACGAGAGCTCCTTCCGTAAGGAAATAAAACAAAACAACCTAAGTTGAGCTCTTCAGAAATCAGAGTTTTCCCCTCAACTACATATTCAGTAAATGTGACAGGTGTGTTAGTTCTCAACACACATCGGAGGTTCCTCAAATAATTTAAAAAGATTTCAGAGCTTTTAGAAAGTCTAAAACATACCAGATTTTTTTTTTTACAATGAAGGAAAAAATGCTGTCTTCTTCCATATTTTATCAGGGTTTTTGAATATGCGCATACAAGGCCTTCCTCATACCTTGTTCTGGTCCCAAAACCACTTGGTCCAAATTTAGGCATCTAAGGCCCCTCTGTGTTCCTTGGTTAATGTCTGAACCATAAGCCTGTTTTTTTCTCTTAGATCTTTACCCTCTTACCATTCAATGTTTTCTTTTCCTGATTCCTGTAACTACTGGCCCCATTCAACTGTGGATCCTGTTGGAAAGTTCAATCCAGTGTTAAACTCCTATCCATCTTCAGCTTCGAGGGCAGAAAGCTCCCTCTCTTCTTGCCTTCATTAACCTTAACTTGCCTTAACTAGCTCCTTCCTCAGCCCTCACTTCCTTCTCTTTAGCCCATTTCGTAGAGGCTGAGGTATCCCACTCAGCGAGCCACAAATCCCACAGGGGAGGTGGCATTTCTCAGTGTGATTTCCGGACAGGATTTCGCCATCCTCTCGTCAGATCACATTCTCCTGGCAGATTTACTATGGTTACTATTCCACCCTCAGACCCTGCTCATGGTGGCCAATCTGCTGGCCGCCTGCTTACCCGTCCCCTCACCAAAAAAAGGCTGGCTCCCAGTCTACCTCTCCTGGAGTAATTGTAGATTTTATTTTATTTTATTTATTTATTTGTTTGTTAGTTATGTTAATCACCATACCTTACACCTTTAGTTTTTGATGTAGTATAGATTTTAACATTCATGGAGATACCTTATCCAACTTAATGGCCCTGTCATTCCTTCTGGTGCCTATTCAAAAGCTCACGCCCTGACCCTTGTCCCGCCTTATGCACTGCTCCACTTTTAGCCTCCCACTTGCTGCTCACAACCCCCTACTTTTTCTTTTGCTCACCACTTGATTCCCACCTGGTAACTTCGTTAAAGGACTAAAAATATGCACGTGTGACGGTTCCCCACACGGGTATTGTGTCACAATTTGGTTAGCCTCCCAGTACAACCTCGTTGTCATTTTACTTGGTCTCTTGGTCAGCTCTCTTTTCCATTCTCCTCAACTGACAGGCCTGGAACTTAAAAACTTACCCCAAGTCCTTCCTCCAAACAACGGCTGATTTCATTCTCAGCAGATGACCTTGTCTTTACATCAGTGAAAAAATTGAGGTCATCAGAGAGGTCTCACTCAATTTCTCTGTAAACATATCTATATTCATTGGTTTTTCCTTTTCTTTCGTTCCCTCCACAAGTCTGCAGTGTCCTTTCCCACTTCAAGGCCAAGCCACGCTGGTGGTCGAGCTCAATCTCCTATACCTGCCCTGACCTTGCTCTGTCAGTCATCTTTCTCAAACTCTTTATTGGATCCTCCCCTCCGTCTATAAACACCTGAAGACCTTTTCATTGTCAAAGGCCCTTACACCTGCAACCTATCCCACTGCCATCAAGCTTCCCTCTGTTCGTCCACTTCAGGTCTTTCGAAAAGCACAAACTGTCTTGGGCTTTCACTTCCATTTTCCTCCTCAAGCTCAGAACCGGGCCTTCCTCCTTCCTCTCCTCAAAGTGTCTTCCCTAAGATCCGTAATGTCCTCATTGCCAAATCTAATATACATTTTCCAGTCTTATGTAACCGGACTGCACTCTGTTTTTGACACTACTAATTGCGTTCTCCTTTCAAAATGTAACCTTTTTTTTTTTCCTGATTACAAAATCAGTACTTGACTGTTCATTACTGCCCGAGTCCATTCAGTCAGACTGCTACAACAGAGTACTACGGACCGAGTAGCTTGGAAACGACAGAACTTGCTTGCTTACCATTCTGGAGGCTGGGAGTTGGGGCCGCGGGTGCCGGCATGGTCAGCGAAGGCCCTCTTCCAGGCTGCAGCCTCCTCATTGGACCCTCACGTGGCAGGATGGGGAGGGAGCTCCCGGAAGCCTCTTTTATAAAGCACTGATCCCATTCACAAGGGCTCCACCCTAAGGACCAAGGCACCTCCCAAAAGCTCCACCTTCTAATACCGTCACCTCTGGCGGTTAGAATTGCAGCTTATGAATTTTGGAGGGACACCACATTCAGACCATAGCCATTACATGATATTTGGAAAATATGGGAAAAGACAAAAAAGAAAATTAACTTCACCTGTAATAACACTAAACGATGATAACCACTGTTAACATTTTGACGTTATCCACACAGACCTTGGTAGACTGATATCGTGAATATGTCCCTGTATCTTTAAATATTTTTTTGAAGAACCTTATAACTGCATGATATTCTATAAAATGAATTGTCAGATGATGCATTCCTCTATTATTGGCTATTTGCTCCATATGTTTAATCTTTCTTATTATAAATAAAAGTGTTACATACATCCTTGAACATAAGTCTTTGACAATTTGCTTGGGATTCTTTCTTTAGCATAAATTATTGAAAAAGGAATTATCAGGTCCTAGAGTGTAACCGTTTTTTTGGGTTTTGCTGTACAATGCCAAACTGGCTCCTAGGAAAGGAGGAGTTACTCATGGTCTCATTGGCAATGAGTATGAATACCTGGTTTCTTTTCGTTTTTGTCTTCAAACTTTCTACTCCATTTCCATTATAATGTCTTCTGCTCTATTTCTATATTGATACCCTCTTCTAGTTCTTCCATTTTCTGGGGTTTTTTTGTCCCCCTTTTGGGAGTTTATCTCCCTATAACTACCCCTTACAGTTGATGCTTCCCATACTTGTATCCTTAGCTCACTGTCCCTCTCACTCTCTTATTTCCTAGGGTTCTTTCTTCTACTCCAATACTTTGAACTACTCCCACTGGCCTAAAGATTCTCATATACAAGACTCCAGACCTGGCCTCTCTCCTGAATTTCAGACTCATGTGTAGAATCCTCTGTGGGGCATCTGCTTTTTGTTATCCTACAAATAACCCAAAACTCAACCTGTCAAAAAGTGAGTTGGTAGTACAACTAGCCACGCAGTCACCCACACTTAAAACCTGAGAGACATATTTGCCTCTGCCTTCTTGGTCAACCACCCTCCCCAACAGAGCACCACCCCCCGTCAGAGGGAAAGAAGACTTTAGTGTAATTGCTACTTACCTGAGTAGAGAACACATTCAAGATGGGAATATCCCCATATTTCTTACTCTTTTTCTTGTTAGAGAAACAAACATTTAGTATATTTTCTTATTGGTAGAAGTTAGTTAGGGTCAAAAGCAGGCATAAAACTTTCATTTCTGACTTTCAGCCTAGAGTAATACACTTTCACTCAGATTTATGTTCTAACCTATGTGTATAAACTTAAAAAAATCAGCAAACCAAGCAAGGATATTCAAAATATGAAATAATATTACCTTTAAGCGGGACAGCATATTTTAAGACACCCAGTTGAACACCATCATTTTTTCTTAACAATCTGGGGGCCAGGGATGTTGTGTGGCTTACTCAAAGATGTGTGGTTAATTAGTAGCAGATATTACTAAAATCCAATTCTTATAATTCTTGTTCCAGTATTCATTTCAATACATAAATACTTCCAAATGTTCTTAACCTTGGTCCTCTGAGAAACTGTACAAAAAGATGCTCATGCACAAGTAACTTCTGAAAAATCCTGCATATCACACGTTTTAAAGAATTATAACCAGGGCTGCATTATGATATTCAAGGGCTCTAGACACTTTTGCCTGTCTGAGCTACTTCCTGCATAAAAAACTATGAAAATATGTTTTAAGACTACATTGGTATAAAGATTAATATAATCCAGGCTGGATTCATTATTATATTTTCATTTTTTCTTATTTTAAAAGAAATGAAAATATTTTTGTGGATTCCTAAAGGTACTATGGGCCCTGGCACCATGCCGACTGGATAAATCAGTCCTGTTCATAAGGAACGGGAAAGACTCACAGAAGACTTACGAAGAGAAAACTTGTTTGCTTTTCTATTACCCAGTATTTCCAAAATTTGTACTCACAGGGTCCTATGAACATCTCAAAGTTTACCAGCGTTCTATAAAAACACAGTTTGGATAAAATGTTCTCTGCTCTCAAACTGTAATGATAATCACTTTGCTGAAAGGTAGACAGCAATGCAAAATCAAGTTACTCTGACTTGGCCATGGTTGAAATCTCTGAATTAGCTGTAAAATATCCATAAAAGCCTCTTCAAGAGGTTTTATAGAGCAAGCAAGCATATCAAATTCTCACATGTAGCTCCCATTAACATATGGAATAGTTGACAATTATATTTCATTAACACATCTTTCTAGTACATGGGAATGGTAATACACCATTAACTCGTGCTTTTGCTTCTTAAACTAATCAAATAAAATTAGGATGTCTGTAAAACTAGATTCCCGACTCATTTTCAGAAGATGGATGATAAAAATTTCATGAATTAGAAATCAGCCAGTATTCATGGCATATGGTGACTCCTTAAAAAAGTCCTTTAAAAAGTGGCCACATCCTTTATGCCTTTATGATACTTTTGACACATTGATATGGACCAATCAGCTAGTATTTTGTGTCTTTAATAACCGTTGATATTCCTTTTAAGCATAAGGGTTTCTTATGAGTATCACCAGAGAAAGTTGGGGCATTATCTGAGGTCTGGAAGAAGAGCCACCACTGAGAATCCATCTTGCCATCTGTAGAGCTACACACAGCCTTGACATATGTGACTCAAGGGGTCAGGTTCAATACAACAACAGTCACTGAGTGCCTTCTATGTTCTCGGTACTAGGTACAAGTGAGATACAGTCCGTGTGGGTAAAGGCACAAGCTTAATATGGAAACAGCAAATTTTAATATCATGTGGGGAGATGGATGCACAGGATATTACAGAAGTGCCTGGGGCAAAGGGAGACGTTGGGTAGGCACCCAGCCTGGCCTGGGTAAAAAGGAAAATGAGAAAGGTGAGCTGGTGAATGGGCTTATTGAGGGGTAGAAGAGCAAAGGACAGGAAACAACTCCTAAAGGAAGCAGTGTGTGAAAAATGGGATGCAGTCTTTTTTCAGTTTCCTACTATAAGTATCATTACAGTAGAATAATCTGGAACATGCAGGTGGCAAAGTTTCATGTTACATTTAGCAAACAATTTCAAATTGCAGACATAAGAGAGACCAAGAGCTGCTATGTGAGAGGTGATCTGATTGTTTTTATAGCAAATAAAGCATTTCAATATGTGGTATGAAGTCTGAAAATCAGTTATAAACTTACATTAATCAAATCTCTTCCAGAGCTATACTTTTATAGACATCTTATGATATATTGGCAGGGGATGAGTCAGGATAGGACAGGCTTATGCCACAGTAACAAACAAATAAAAATCTCAGTGGTTTAACACAAAAATGTATTTTTCACTCACAAAGTCTGCTGTGAATCCAGAGACTCTCCAAGGTGAACACTGCCATCAGATGACCAGAGATACAGGCTGTTTTGGCCTTCCATATCCATCAACTCAACATGAGACCTCCTCTACAATTGCTGCAGCAAAGGAAGAAACTACTGGAAGGTCAAACATGGACTCTGAACTACTTTGGTCTGGAAGTGACATCCAATATTTCTGCTGACAATCCATTGACCAGAACTAATGATGTTGCCCTCCCAAGGTATAATACTCCTCTATATCTGGGAGGAGAGCTAGACTGGGTATGGGGGATCACAGATGTCCCTATCACACCAGTCTTTAGATAGAAATGCCTTTTTGCATGCTCAGAACCTAACTCTCCAAATCAATAAGAGTTGATTGGTACTCTTTCTGAAAATTTTACAAAAAATAATAGAGTAGGAGTGTTTGTTTCCCAAATGTATTTTCAAGCAGTCAATTAACTGATAATATATGATTTTAAGCCTCAAATCTATGACAGCTTTTAGGAAGTAACTACATTATCATTAGAAAGCTAAGGTCAGTAGCCAACTATTAGTATTCAAACTTACCTTTCTAGAGTAATAAAATACTTAGCACTTTTTACGGTGATCTAGCTTTCTCAAAGTGGAGCGCCCTCATCAAGATTAACCAGGGTACTTGCTAAGAATAAAGATTTCTAGCCCCACCCACAGAATGAGACACTCTGGAGGGGGGAAACTACAAACCCTCCTGGTAATTCTTACGGACACTGATGCTTGAAAATCACCCACCCAGTACCTCTGAAACAAATAATACGTTATATGTTAAAAAAAGAGAAGAAGATAGTAGGAAGGGAAAAATGAAGGGGGTGAAATTGGAGGGGGAGATGAACCATGAGAGACGATGGACTCTGAGAAACAAACTGAGGGTTCTAGAGGGGAGGAGGGTGGGGGATGGGTTAGCCTGGTGATGGGTATTAAGGAGGGCACGTACGGCATGGAGCACTGGGTGTTATATGCAAACAATGAATCATGGAACACTACATCAAAAACTAATGATGTATTAACATAACATAGTAAAATTAAAAAAAAAAAAGAAAGAAAATCACCCACCCAGAGGAAACAGAGCTCAAAGTTGGATGAAAGGAAATAATAGGCTTTCTTGCAACCCAGCTGTGGAGTGGAGCTTGCCTTGAGACTTGCCTGATGAAGATCTGATTTGACTCATGTTAGTCTTGGTTAGAAGAAATCACAACGAACAGGACCCTCCTGGGAGCACCCCAGCCATCTAGTCAGCCGGAGATCCTGATCAGGCTCCTCGTAGTTGGACTTAGGTTGAGCACGCAGCTGATTCAAGAATCATGCTTTTGACTCTGATGTTTTTCTTTTCACCTCTTGTCTTTTCTGGGTACCTTCATCCCCTAGGTGATCTCATCCAGTCTTATTGCTTAAAATGCCGACCATATGCTAAGTCCTTGCAAATATTTATCTCTAGACCGAACCTCTTTTCTAACGCCAGACTACTGCCTGTTCACCATCTGCATTCAGATGTCTAGAAAGGCTTTTCAAAGTTAACATGTCGAAAACTGACCCCCTGATATTCTTCCCCCAATTGTGCTCCTCCCACGGACTGACTCCCCCATCTCAGTTTATGGCAACTTCATTCTTTGTTGGTCCAGGCCAAAGTCCTTGGAGTCATACATGACTTCCTTTTCTGCCACATATACTATCCAATCGCCCAATGAATCCTCTCAGCTTTGCTTTCAAAATTTACCCAGGATTTGATCGCTTCCCACTCACCCCCACTAGTTGGAGTGCCCAGCATCTCTTCCCTGGCGTATGGCAGTGGCCACATAAAGGGTGTGTCTCATTCTTTCTTCTCAAGTTCCTCTTAGGTCTCTCATCATGGCAGCCAACATGACCCTGTTAACATATTACAGCAGATCGTGACCACTCCTGTCCTCAAAATCCTCCAAGAGGCTCCCCACATCACTCTCAGGAAAAATCAAAGTTCAAACAATGGTCTGCAGGGCCTTGTATGATCTGACCCCCTCCTTTTCTGACTTCATTTCCTTCTACACTTTCCCTTAGTCATTCATTTCTGACACATTGTACTTGTAAATTTCCTGTCACACATTGGTCCTGGTCTCTCCTTTGTACCTGTTATTTCACCTGCATGGATGATTCCCCCCAGATATTTGCAGGTCATCCTTCGGGCCTTTGTTCAAAGGGCTTCTTCTCAACGAGGATATAGTGCTAAGTGCTGAGGAGCACCAGAGGCGATATGAGGTGCTGGATAGGGAGGCAGGTGATCTACTGCAGCTAAAATGTCACCCCCCCTTCCAGTCTGGCACCTTATACCCCCTCTCATTCTCCTCAGCACTAATACACTGTGTGTTTTTATTCAGCTCTTGTTTGTTATGTGCCTTCTACATCAGTTTATAAAGGTTCGTGAAAGCAAGCTTTATTTTTCCAGTTTTGTGCATTTATGTATCTCAGCATCTAGAACAGTGCCTAGCACATATATTCATTCAATAAATATTTCTTGAAAGAATGAATGAATATTTGTCTGCTAATAGTACCCAGTCCTTGGTACATACAATTCTGATACCCAGATATTGAAGTTTTGTGACCTGCTGTTTGTCCCAGGTTCCTATGGATCTTAAACTGAAACTTTCCACTCAAGATGGCTAAGTTGTCAAGAATAACTGGCAAGCGACAGGAAGGGGACATGATGACCAGAGCTTTGGCCCTCAAGAGTAGAAAATTCCAAGAAAACAAGACAGAGTGAGAGGAGGGACAAACACTTTATGCAAATACGGATTTATTTGCTGTGGTAGGTGGCCTCTGAAATGGCTTCCAATGATCCCTGCTTCCCGGTACTCAAGAGGAATCTCCTTCTCTTCAATTTGGGTTGGCCCTAGTGACTCAATTCCAACAAATACGATACTGCATAATTTGTGGTATATCATTTCCAAGAGGTGGCTACAAAATGATTTTGTTTCTGTGTGGCTTAGGGTCTCTTGCTCTCTCTCACTTTCTCACTCTGCTGAAGCAAGATTCGAAGTGTTGAGGGGCTGTATGGGAAGGCCCACATGGCAAGGAACTGAAGAGAGCCTCTGCCGACAGCCAGTCGGATTCAGCCTTCTATTGGGCCTCCTGTGAGAAGCTGAATCCTTCCAATAGCCAGAGTGAGTTCAAAAGCATACACTTCCCTGTGGGAGCCATGAGAGGATTGTTGCCCTGGCCAACTCCTTGACTACAGCCCAAGAGACTGTGAGCCCAGAGGACTCGGCTATGCCATTCCTAGTCGCCTGACCCACAGAAACTATAAGGTAATTAATAATTGCTGTTTTCAGCCACTAAGTTTTGGGGTAATTTGTCATTCAGCCATAAATAATGAATACAGTAGTCATAGGCCAAAATATATAATTACATACAAGGGTATCTTTTTAAGGGAACATGAATTATTGGTGATAAATGAGGGGTAATTTTGAGCGAGAACCTATGTTCATTGTGGCATTTCCCAAAATGGTTATATTTATTAATTCATTCCACAAATATTTCATTAAGAACTATTTCAGGGACAGGCAGAATTCAAGATGGAAAAGGTCTCCACTTTAATGGAGCTAATAGTCAAGTTTAGGGTGAAAATGATAGGGACAAACAGCAAGTCCACCAATAAATGATTAATAATTTCAGAAAAAATAAATATGGGTATACGCTATATAGACAGACTGGCTGTGGACATGGGGAACCTCTTTTGAAAGCTCCTTGGGATCTGTAACCATTAAGTTGAATTCTGACTAATGAGAAACATCCAGCAATGGGAAAATCTGTGGGCAGAACACTGCCGGCAGAAGGAATGGCAAATGCTGAGTTGGGGGAATAAGAATAGTATGTAGACAGGGGTTGGATCATGTAGTGTTTTTGGATTTTATTCTAAAGGTAGTAGAAAAACCTTGGAGAGTTTTGCCAGGGAGTAGAACATTTCATTTAAATGTTTAAATGGTCATTCTGGCTTCTGTATAAAAAATGGGTTGTGGTAGATGGAAGGTTAGGGAAAAGTTTGGAGACAATCTGGGGTTAGTCCACTCAGGAAGGCTTACCCACAACCCAGGTACTTTCAGCGGCAGTGAACCACTGAGCTGCCACGTTCTTGCATGAGGGGAGATTGTTAGACTGTGGCAGACCCCTGAGTGGGTCTTACTTCCTTGTCAGTATCAGCCGAATGCCTGGCAGATTGGTTTGTACACGGTGGGGGGATGCTGGGAAATCAAAAGACATCACATTTGCAGTCAACTCATTTGTTCTTAAAACAGGGTCAAGTTTAATTCTTCTGTTACTCAAAAGAACATTTAAAGATATATTAAACTTGGTGTTCTGTGCAAGGAACAACTCCTCATCGCTCAAGAAGAAAATGCAACTTTGATGTTTTTAAAATAGCTGTTAGCATTTTTTTTGGTGTGTTCATAAGTAAGATTTTTATGACCTTGAAGACTAGCTTCACAGCACTATAAACCAATTAAATGTTAAACATAGTGTCTCTTAACCTTGGTAATAAGTATTCCACATAGAAATTACTCTTCAACTCCCTTTATGCTAATAAGGAGTCTAAGTAAAAAACAAATTACAAGAAGAGATATACTCTTTTTTTGGCCTTATCAACTGCCATGAAGAAGGAAATGTTGAAATGTGTCATGGGATGGGAAAGTTGAAATGCTTACAGCTGTTATTTTGACAAACTGCTAGCTGGATGCTGACTCATAGTCCACAGGGCTACAGAAAACTGGGACCACAGAGAGGTGATGTAGGAAGTGGGTACAAATGTTCCCAATCACCATAGGTTCTTCTAGTATTAGAAAAACAATAAAAGTCTAGTAACATGACTTCAATGCAACTTTAGCATTCAAGTAGGGCCATTACTCTAGGTGCACCTTTGTCTGAATGTGTGTACGAGGAGAGATGGTATTATTAGTTTCCCAGGCCACTCAAACAAATTACCACAAACTTGGTGGATTAAAGCAACATAAATTGATTCATGGTACTGGAGGTCCCAAGTCAGAAATCAAAGTGTCAGCGAGGTTGGTTCCTTCTGGAAGCTCTGAAGGAGAGTCTGTTCCAGGTGTCTCTCATAGCTTCTGGTGGCACTGACAATCCTTGGTGTTGTCTGCCTTCTAGAAACATCACTTCATCTCTGCCTCTGTCTATACATGGTTTTCTTCCTGATGTCTCTCTAAGTCTCAAGTCTCTCTCTCCTGTCTCAAGTAAAGGCAACCACTGACTAGATTTGGAGCACACTCTACGTCCAGGATGGCCTCATCTTGAGATCCCTAATTACATCTGCAAAGACTCTATTTCTAAATAAGATCATATTCACAGGTACTGCAGATTAGGGCAGATACATCTTTTGGGGGATACATACAATTCAGTCCACTACAAATTGCATTTAAAATGGTTTGAGTTTGAGAAGCATGATGTGGACTCATATTTTTTTTTTGGAATTGACAAACTAATCTTTTATGATAAGTTAATTTTCATGTTAGAAAACTCAGAAAAGAGAAATACAAAGACAAAAATAAAATGTGGGATTTACTTTTAAAAAATTATTTCTTGTTAAAAATAGAACTACTCTTGATCCAGCAATTGCACTACTAGGTATTTACCCAAAGGATACAAAAATACAGATTTGAAGGGATACATGCACCCCAGTGTTTAGAGCAGCATTATCAACAATAGCCAAACAACAGCCAAACCATGGAGAGAGCCCAAATGTCCATCAACTGATGAATGGATAAAGTAGATGTGGTGTATACATATAATGGAATATTACTCAGCCATCAAAAAGAATGAAATCTTGTCTTTTGCAACAACATGGACGGAGCTAGAGCATATTATGCTAAGTGAAGTCAGTCAGTCAGAGAAGGACAAATACCATTTGATCTCACTCATACGTTGAACTTAAGAAAGAAAACAGATGAACATATGGGAAGGGGGAAAAGAAAAAAAGGAAAGAGGGAAACAAGCCATCAGAGACTCTTAAGAGAACAAACTGAGGGTTGATGGAGGGAGGGGGTGGGGGATGGCCTAGACAGGTGATGGGTATTAAGGAGGGCACTTGTGATGAGCACTAGGTGTTATATGTAAGTGATGAAACACTGAATTCTACTCCAGAAACCAATATTGCGCTGTATGTTAACTACCTAAAATTTAAATTAAAAAAATCTATTTCTGAGCCCAAAAGAAAATAAGCGATTTTTATTTGACCACTAAAAGTACCATTTTAAGATTAATTTTTACAATAAAAGTATAACATGCATAATAAAAGTCCATAATTTGTAAATGTACAAATGCTTGATGGATTTTCACAAAGTGAACACATCCACATAAACACCATCCATAGCAAGATATTGAATACTCTTAGCACCCCAACATCATTCTTGTGATCCTAGTTACTACCTGCATCCTTGAGGGTAACCACAATCCTGACTTCTAACACTCTATAGAATATTTCTTCTTGTCCTTTTATTCTATACAAATTAATCATAGAGTATATTACTCTTTTGGGTCTGGCTTCCTTTATTCAATATCATAATTCATGTGTTGCATATGGGCAACATATTCTCATTGCTGTATAGCATTTTACTGTGTGAATTTGTTAATCTCTTCTACTATTGATAGGTATTTGAATTACTTCCAGATTTAGCTAATATGAATAGTGCTGCTATAGTCATTCTTGTATGTGTCTGTGGTACATATATGTTCACATTTCTTTGGGGTGTGTACCTGAGGGTGGAAGAGGTGGATCATAGGGTATGTGTATGTTCAGTTTTAACAGATATTGCTAAAATGTTCTCCAAAGCGGGTGTACCAGTTAACACTCTCACCAGCAGAGTTTGAGACTTCACATCCTTTACAGCACTTGGTATTGGTAGGCTTTTTAATTTTAGCCAATCCAGTAGGAAGCTCAAGAAAATTATGATTTGAAGCAACTGATGAACTGTAAGAAGTGAGACTACAATTTGCCCTGACAATAGGAACATTCCCTTTTAAGAGGTCCAGGGTTGATGGAAAGTAAATACTAGTTGACATGAGTGAATAATATTTTCATCATTATAATAATGTTTTTGGTGATTATCCTTGACAATCTTTAGATAAACCATGAGATACTTAAATTTGCAGACTGGAATGAAAACTTTAGGAGCCTTGTCAATGTAAAATAAAGGGAAACTGATGACAAGTGAGACGTGGAAGGAAGCGATGGAAAAAAGGGGGTATCTTCATCTCACGAGGTGGACAGTAGAGAGGTAACAGTTAGAAGTAGATAGGGTGTGCGCTGTCTGGGTGGCTCAGTCCTGGGATCGAGCCCCGCATGGGGCTCCCTGCTCAGCGGGAGTCTGCTTTTCCCTCTCCCTCTGCCCCTCCTCCCCTCATGCACACGCGTGCTCTCTTCTCTCAAATGAATAAATAAAATCTTTTTTTAAAGTTGATAGGATGTGAAATAGTTTCATGTGTGTTATTTAAACCTATAAAAGCAAGCAATAGAAAAAATAGTACTATAATTTAGATAAATTAGAAAGAAGATATGAGGAAGGTAGAATTTTATGTATATTATTTAAAGTGGGGCGCCTGGGTGGCTCAGTCGTTAGGTGTCTGCCTTCGGCTCGGGTCATGAGCCCAGGGTCCTGGGATCGAGCCCGGCATCGGGCTCCCTGCTCTGCGGGAAGCCCGCTTCTCCCTCTCCCACTTCCCCTGCTTGTTTCCCTCTCTCGCTGTGTCTCTCTGTCAAATAAATAAGTAAAAAATCTTTAAAAGAATAAAGTTATAAAAGCAATCAATAGGAAGTCCTAAAGTCAGCATAATTAAGAAAAAATAGAAGTAAGAGGTAAGGAATTGGGGTTAAATTTTTTTTTTTAATTTACGTTTTTCATATATGGTAGTAAACAGATGTAATTTAAAGTTGATAAAGCAAGAAGTTGATGCATAAGCATGTTAAGCTATTTGCAATTACTAAAATAAATTTCCAAAGAACTAAAAAAGGTTAAAGCGTTGGTCCCTGGAGAATACTCGCGAAGGTGTGACTGGCTAGGCCTAGAGATGGTTGCTTTTCGTTATAATCTTTTCTGTATTAACTGTTTGCCACGTGTATGTAGTCCTTTGATATAAAAGAATGAAGTTTTAAAAGTATGCATTACTGGGGAACATGATCAATTCTAAAGTTCTTGCTGTGAGTGATTTCAGCTCCTATTTCGAAGAGAGGGAAAAAGAAAGGAAAGAAGCGTTAAGTGAGCATGAAGATGCATTATGGGATTCAGGAATTGGGACACCAGAAAAGAAAATTGGGGAAGATAAGAAAAAAAGGTTGAAAATAAATAAACCGAAAATAAGAATAAGAATCTTATTTTATTTTATTTTATTTTATTTACCCAGACTGTTTCCTTCAGAATTCCATCCGGTTTGGAATAGTTTATGGTTTGAGAACTTCGACAGGTGACACATCCAGCAATGCTCGTGGAGTGTGTTGGCTTCCCAATTTCTCAACTTTCTAGGTCAATTCATGGTTTGATGTTTCTCGATAAATCTCACTATGGATCTGATCTTATCACTCCCTGCTCGAAATCTCCAATGACTCCTATTCAATTAAGTATTAAATCCTCACCTTGGTATTCTGCACAATATGGCTCCAGTACACAGGTTGACAATGATTAAGGTTCTGCTAAGTATTAAGGTGGAAATGGGAACGGAGGTAGTGCTGCTGTTGAGGCCTGTGCTCTTTTATTCTACACCATAAGGACTCTGGTGAAACTCACACGTGCACATAGAGACACATATTAGAATGGTCATTGCTGCATTGCCTGTAAGAGTGAAAACCTGGAAGCAACCTAGATGTCCATTAATAGGAGAAGGGATTAGCAAAGTGGGTAAGGTCATATAGTGCCCAGAATCAGAAACGGTTAAAACACATGCACCAGACCTGCATGTTTCAACATGAATTAATCACCAAAGCAAATTGAGAATAGCAACCTGTAGAGGGTTCCATACAATATGATTGTGTTTATGTAATGTTTAATAGCATGCATTTGTTATTTAAAAAAAGACCAAAATGAGTATAGGGAAAATTATAGATTAAAATCTGAATGATGGTTATCTCTCTGTAGAGAAAAGAACTGAGAAGGGTGCAAACAAGGTATCACCTCTTATTACACTGTACTTCTTAAAAAGAAAAGACCCAGAAAACAATGGAGCAAACAATAAACAAGAGTAAGTGGTAATTATAGTATTCTCTGTCTTCTCTGTATGTTTAAAATATGACATAAAACAAATACCCAGGTATAAAAAATATTCTAACTTTGCATCTCAGGGTGATGAGATGATGCATGACTTTGTTCTTCTTTTTTTTTTTTTTTGCTTATTTTTCTTAATTTTCAAGAATAAACATTTTTTATTTCCGGTCATTAGTCAAACATATCAAGAGCTTAGATGTCCTTCCATCTTCACAACAAGAAAAATACTTGTAAACAAACTAAAATTCTACAACTCTTCTTAGATCCATTAGAGGATTGAGGTTATAGGGCAAACCGTTGCCCTGGAAACTAGAAACACACAGGATACAGAGAATCACAGTTTACCTGAACAGAAGCTGCTACAGTAGCTTGATAGGTTTCAAGTGTTCCTACTGAAAGAATATCTAATGGCTAGAGACTGACTGTGGGCTAGCTTGAGTGATAAAATGCCTGCGGCACAGTCTAATAGGGACCTCCATGATTTTTTGAGTATTACCTCTAGGAGCCTGATAGGTTCTCAGAGTGAAGGTCAGAGAAGAATCCCCTTGTGCTACAGGTGGTGGCCAGGGTGTGGGAATAATGACTTTAAGTTGAACCCAGAGCATTCTATTCTCATTAACAACAGCCCGCCCTCAAGGGAAACTATCTTACCAGAGCCTAACCCACTTAGTTTTTCCCACAGGCTACCTGATCTAGGGGAAGGGAAATATCCAACTTCAGGTCCTTCTAGACGTCTTGTCTCACCAAAGGAGAGAGAGAAGGCTGAGAAGCACTTCTGAAGGTCATAGGCTCACAGAAGACTGAACCCTAGTCATAAGATTATAGAATGTCCAAGCAACCCCTCCCGCACATTTTTTAACACCACATCAGTGTGGTCCCTATATAATAACAGAGGCTTATAGCTGAAAGAACTACAAGCCTCAGACCCACTTTAAGAAAGAATCTAGGGAAACCCAAAGATAATGGGGGGGGGGGGACAAAACACAGAACACTAGATGACATTTTAGTCCCTGACTGCACAGCTATAACTAACAGTAAATGGCCTAACCCCTAGCCAGATACACATGAAAGCTCACACTAAAGGCACATTTACCTCAGTTTCTTTTACTCAATACATCATGTCTACCTTTCACTAAAAAATTACAAGCCTGCTAAAAAGCAAAATCAAAATCTGTACAGCACAACAAGCATCAGAAACAGATTCATGGTAAGAATTTTCCAAAATTAAGGACAGACACCAAACCATGGATCCAGGAAGCTCAGAGAACATGAAACAGAAACAAATACCAAAAATCTACACCTACGCTCATGTGTTAGTTTCTCAGGACTACCATAACGAAGTCCCACGAGCTGGGTTGCTTGAAACAGTTATTGTCTCACAGTTCTGGGGACTAGAAGTTTGAAATGAAGGTGTCAGAAAGGCTATGCTCTCTCTGAAATCCGTAGGAGAACCATTCCTTGCCTCTTCCTAGCTTCTGGTGCTTAACATTTCTTGGCCTTAAGCTGTGTAACTCCAATATTTGCCTTCATAATCACATGGCATTCTACCTCTGTGTCTGTGTCTTCACAGTTATCTTCTTATAAGGACACCAGTCAGGGTAAGGTAGTGTCTCACCCTACTCCAGTATGACCTCACCATAACTAATTACATCTGCTATGACCCTATTTCCAAATCAGGTCACATTCTGAGGTTCTGGGAGTTAGGATTTCAACATACTTTTTCTGGGGCAGGGGGACAAAATTCAACTCTTTTTTTTTTTTTAATTTTTTATTGTTATGTTAATCACCATATATTACATCATTAGTTTTTGGTGCAGTGTTCCATGATTCATTGTTTGTTCATAACACCCAGTGCTCCATGCAGAACATGCCCTCCTCAATACCCATCACCAGGCTAACCCATCCCCCTACCCCCCTCCCCTCTAGAACCCTCAGTTTGTTTTTCAGAGTCCATCATCTCTCATGGTTCCTATCCCCCTCTGACATACTCCCCTTTTCTTCCTCTCCTGTTATCTTCTTCTTTTTCTTTTTTCTTAAAATATGTTGCGTTATTTGTTTCAGAAGTACAGAACTGTGATTCAACAGTCTTGCACAATTCACAGCGCTCACCGTAGCACATACCCTCCCCAATGTCTATCACCCAGCCACCCCATCCCTCCCACCCCCAACCACTCCAGTAACACTCAGTTTCTTTCCTGAGATTAAGAATTCCTCATATCAGTGAGGTCATGTGATACATGTTTTTCTCTGATTGACTTATTTCACTCAGCATAACACGCTCCAGTTCCATCCACGTCATTGCAAATGGCAACATCTCATTCCTTTTGATGGCTGCATAATATTCCATTGTGTATATATACCACCTCTTCTTTATCCATTCATCTGTCGATGGGCATCTTGGCTCTTTCCACAGTTTGGCTATGGTGGACATTGCTGCTATAAACATTGGGGTACACGTACCCCTTCGGGTCCCTACATTTGTATCTTTGTGGTAAATACCCAGTAGTGCAATTGCTGGATCGAACGGTAGCTCTAATTTCAACTGTTTGAGGAACCTCCATACTGTTTTCCAGAGTGGTTGCACCAGCTTGCATTCCCACCAACAGTGTAGGAGGGTTCCCCTTTCTCCACATCCCCGCCAACATCTGTCATTCCCTGACTTGTTAATTTTAGCCATTCTGACGGGTGTGAAGTGGTATCTCATTGAGGTTTTGATTTGGATTTCCCTGATGCCGAGCGATGTTGAGCACTTTTTCATGTGCCTGTTGGCCATTTGGATGTCTTCTTTGGAGAAATGTCTGTTCATGTCTTCTGCCCATTTCTTGATTGGATTATTTGTTCTTTGGGTGTTGAGTTTGATAAGTTCTTTATAGATTTTGGATACTAGCCCTTTATCTGATATGTCATTTGCAAATATTTTCTCCCATTCTGTCGGTTGTCTTTTGGTTTTGTGGACTGTTTCTTTTGCTGTGCAAAAGCTTTTTATCTTGATGAAATCCCAATAGTTCATTTTTGCCCTGGCTTCCCGTGCCTTTGGCGATGTTTCTAGGAAGAAGTTGCTGCGGCTAAGGTCGAAAAGGTTGCTACCTGTGTTCTCCTTTAGGATTTGGATGGACTCCTGTCTCACGTTTAGGTCTTTCAACCATTTGGAGTCTATTTTTGTGTGTGGTGTAAGGAAATGGTCCAGTTTCATTCTTCTGCATGTGGCTGTCCAATTTTCCCAACACCATTTGTTGAAGAGACTGTCTCTTTTCCATTGGACATTCTTTCCTGCTTTGTCAAAAATAAGTTGACCATAGAGTTGAGGGTCCATTTCTGGGCTCTCGATTCTGTTCCATTGATCGATGTGTCTGTTTTTGTGCCAGTACCATACTGTCTTGATGATGACAGCTTTGTAATAGAGCTGGAAGTCCGGAATTGTGATGCCGCCAGCTTTGCTTTTCTTTTTCAGTATTCCTCTGGCTATTCTGGGTCTCTTCTGGTTCCATACAAATTTTAGGATTATTTGTTCCATTTCTTTGAAAAAAGTGGATGGTATTTTGATGGGGATTGCATTGAATGTGTAGATTGCTCTAGGTAGCATTGACATCTTCACAACGTTGATTCTCCCAATCCATGAGCATGGAACGTTTTTCCATTTCTTTGTGTCTTCTTCAATTTCTTTCCTGAGTATTTTATAGTTTTCTGAGTACAGATCCTTTGCCTCTTTGGTTAGATTTATTCCTAGGTATCTAATGGTTTTGGGTGCAATTGTAAATGGGATCGACTCCTTGATTTGTCTCTCTTCTCTCTTGTTGTTGGTGTATAGGAATGCCACTGATTACTGTGCATTGATTTTATATCCTGCTACTTGACTGAATTCCTGTATGAGTTCTAGCAGTTTTGGGGTGGAGTCTTTTGGGTTTTCCACATACAGTATCATATCATCTGCAAAGAGTGAGAGTTTGACTTCCTCTTTGCCGATTTGGATGCCTTTGATTTCTTTTTGTTGTCTGATTGCTGTGGCTAGGACTTCTAATACTATGTTGAATAGCAGTGGTGAGAGTGGACATCCCTGCCGCGTTCCTGACCTTAGGGGAAAAGCTCTCAGCCTTTCCCCATTGAGAATGATATTCGCTGTAGGTTTTTCATAGATGGCTTTTATGATATTGAGGTATGTACCCTCTATCCCTATACTCTGAAGAGTTTTGATCAAGAAAGGATGCTGTACTTTGTCAAATGCTTTTTCTGCATCTATTGAGAGGATCATATGATTCTTGCTCTTTCTTTTGTTAATGTATTGTATCACGTTGATTGATTTGCGGACGTTGAACCAGCCTTGCAGCCCAGGGATAAATCCCACTTGGTCGTGGTGAATAATCCTTTTAATGTACTGTTGGATCCTATTGGCTAGTATTTTGGTGAGAATTTTTGCATCCATGTTCATCAAGGATATTGGTCTGTAATTCTCTTTTTTGATGGGGTCTTTGTCTGATTTTGGGATCAAGGTAATGCTGGCCTCATAAAATGAGTTTGGAAGTTTCCCTTCCATTTCTATTTTTTGGAACAGTTTCAGGAGAATAGGTATTAATTCTTCTTGAAATGTCTGATAGAATTCCCCTGGGAAGCCATCTGGCCCTGGGCTTTTGTTTCTTGGGAGATTTTTGATGACTGTTTCAATTTCCTTAGTGGTTATAGGTCTGTTCAGGTTTTCTATTTCTTCCTGGTTCAATTTTGGTAGTTGATACATCTCTAGGAATGCACCCATTTCTTCCAGGTTATCTAATTTGCTGGCATAGAGTTGCTCATAATATGTTCTTATAATTGTTTGTATTTCTTTGGTGTTGGTTGTGATCTCTCCTCTTTCATTCATGATTTTGTTGATTTGGGTCATTTCTCTTTTCTTTTTGATCAGTCTGGCCAGGGGTTTATCAATCTTGTTAATTCTTTCAAAGAACCAGCTCCTAGTTTCGTTAATCTGTTCTACTGTTCTTTTGGTTTCTAGTTCATTGATTTCTGCTCTGATCTTTATGATTTCTCTTCTCCTGCTGGGTTTAGGCTTTATTTGCTGTTCTTTCTCCAGCTCCTTTAGGTGTAGGGTTAGGTTGTGTATTTGAGACCTTTCTTGTTTCTTGAGAAAGGCTTGTATTGCTATATACTTTCCTCTCAGGACTGCCTTTGCTGTATCCCAAAGATTTTGAACAGTTGTGTTTTCATTTTCATTGGTTTCCATGAATTTTTTTAATTCTTCTTTAATTTCTTGGTTGACCCATTCATTCTTTAGTAGGATGCTCTTTAGCCTCCATGTATTTGAGTTCTTTCCGACTTTCCTCTTGTGGTTGAGTTCTAGTTTCAAAGCATTGTGGTCTGAAAATATGCAGGGAATGATCCCAATCTTTTGGTACCGATTGAGACCTGATTTGTGACCTAGGATGTGATCAATTCTGGAGAATGTTCCATGGGCACTAGAGAAGAATGTGTATTCCTTTGCTTTGGGATGGAACGTTCTGAATATGTCTGTGAAGTCCATTTGGTCCAGTGTGTCATTTAAAGTCTTTATTTCCTTGTTGATCTTTTGCTTAGATGATCTGTCCATTTCAGTCAGAGGGGTGTTAAAGTCCCCCACTATTATTGTATTGTTGTCAATGTGTTTCTTTGCTTTTGTTATTAATTGCCTTATATAATTGGCTGCTCCCATGTTCGGGGCATAGATATTTACAATTGTTAGATCTTCTTGTTGGATAGACCCTTTAAGTAGGATATAGTGTCCTTCCTCATCTCTTATTACAGTCTTTGTTTTAAAATCTAGTTTGTCTGATATAAGGATTGCCACCCCAGCTTTCTTTTGGTGTCCATTAGCATGGTAAATGGTTTTCCACCCCCTCACTTTCAATCTGGGGGTGTCTTTGGGTCTAAAATGAGTCTCTTGCAGACAGCATATTGATGGGTCTTGTTTTTTAATCCAATCTGATAGCCTGTGTCTTTTGATTGGGGCATTTAGCCCATTTACATTCAGGGTAACTATTGAAACGTATGAATTTAGTGCCATTGTATTACCTGTAAGGTGACTGTTAACTGTCTGTTGTCTGTGTTCGTTTCTGTTCTTTGCTGCTTTTAGGTTCTCTCTTTGCTTAGAGGACCCCTCTCAATATTTCTTGGAGGGCTGGTTTCATGTTTGCAAATTCCTTTAGTTTTTGTTTGTTCTGGAAGCTTTTTATCTCTCCCTCTATTTTCAATGATAGCCTAGCTGGATATAGTATTCTTGGCTGCATATTTTTCTCGTTTAGTGCTCTGAAGATATCTTGCCAGTCCTTTCTGGCCTGCCAGGTCTCTGTGGATAGGTCTGTTGCCAATCTAATGTTTCTACCATTGTAGGTTACATATCTCTTCTCCCGAGCTGCTTTCAGGATTTTCTCTTTGTCTCTGAGACTCGTAAGTTTTACTATTAGATGTCGGGGTGTTGACCTATTATTATTGATTTTGAGAGGGGTTCTCTGTGCCTCCTGGATTTTGATGCCTGTTTCCTTCCTCACATTAGGGAAGTTCTCTGCTATAATTTGCTCCAATATACCTTCTGCCCCTCTCTCTCTCTCTTCTTCTTCTGGGATCCCAATTATTCTAATGTTGTTTCGTCTTATCATATCACTTATCTCTCGAATTCTGCCCTCGTGATCCTGTAGTTGTTTCTCTCTCTTTTTCTCAGCCTCTTTATTTTCCATCATTTGGTCTTCTATATCGCTGATTCTCTCTTCTGCCTCATTTATCCTAGCATTTAGTGCCCCCATTTTTGATTGCACCTCATCAATAGCCTTTTTGATTTCGATTTGGTTAGATTTTAGTTCTTTTATTTCTCCAGAAAGGGTTTCTCTAATAACTTCCACGCTTTTTTCAAGCCCAGCTAGTATCTTTAAAGTCATGATTCTGAACTCTAGGTCCGACATCGTACTAATGTCCGTATTGAGTAGGTCCCTGGCTGACGGTACTACCTCTTGTTCTTTTTGCTGAGGTGATTTCTTTCATCTTGTCATTTTGTCCAGAGGAGAATAGATGAATGAGAGAACAAAATGTTAACCGGTTTACAACGTCCCCAGCAAATATACTGTATACAAATCAGAAAAGACCTGAAACCTGGGGAAAAGAAAGGGAAAGAAAGAAAAAAGAGATAAAGAAAAAAAAAAGATAAAAACAAAAACAAAACAATACAAAAAAGGCAGAATATGATCAAATATGATCAGGCTAGTGCATAGATCAGGGCCACACACTAGATTTTGGGCGTATTTTGGTCTGTTAGAAAAAAGTGCCTCCTAAAATTTTAAAGGAAGAAAGACATATATGTACAAAATAAGGGTTGATACAATGAAGGGATGGAAGATGACTGTAAAGATGAAAATTATAAAAGATTTTATAAAAGGACTTGGTAAGATAAGTTGTTTGAAAAAAGAAAGAAGATTTAAGAAAAAAAAAAAGGAAAAAGGGAGAGAATGTGATCAGGCAGGAGACTAGAACAAAGCCATACACTAGTGATTTAGGGTATATTTTGATCTGTTAGAAGAAACTGTACCTCAAAATTTTAAAGAGAGAACAACTTATATATATATATGCCAAAAATAAGGGTAACTACTATGAAGGGATAAAATATGACTCTAAAAATGAAAAATAAAAAATGTTTTTTTTTTTTTTTTAAAAAGGGATTTATAAGATGTTGGTTGAAAAAGGGAAAAAGAAAAATAAAAAAAAAACAGTCAACAAAAATTAACTTTGATGAAATAATGAATCATGGTTAAAAAAAAAAAAAAAAAGCCATGAATCTATGTGCAGTATTCCCCTAGCGCTGGAGTTCTCCTATTCTCCTTGATCGATCAACTTGGTCTTGGCTTGCTGGCTGTTTGTGTTGATCTTCTGGGGGAGGGGCCTGTTGCTGTGGTTTCCAAATGTCTTTGCCGGAGGCGGAATTGCCCCGCCCTTGTCGGTCCGGGCTAAGGAAGCTGCTCCGGTTTGCTCTCAGGAGGTTTTGTTCCCTGCAAGCTCTCAGTACAGCTTTGGAGGACCAGGGCAGAAATGGTGGCCTCCCAATCTCCACCCGGAGGAGCCGAGAACTCGGGGCCCCGCTCCTCAGTGTGCCCCCAGAGAAAAGCAGTCACTTCCGTGTCCCCGGTCTCCGGCCGCACTCCGTGCTCACCCGGCCTGTGACCCAGCGTTTCTATCTCTGGCACCCGACCCCGCGCGGAGTCTCCAAACCCAGCAGATCCCTGCAGTGCGTTCCCGCACCGCCCCTCCCCGGGAAGGAAGGGGAGTCTCCCCGGATCTGCTGCTTGTTGGGTCCCTGCTGGGGGAGCCGTGCCCCGACTGGGCCGCGGATCACAGTTTATGGCAACCCCGAGCTGAGAGCCCGCGCCTCGGCTCCGTATCTGCAGCCGGCTTCCCTGCTCTGATACCTGGGAGCTCTGGCGCACTCAGGCACCCCCGGTCTCTCTGTGACCCCAAGGGTCCTGAGACCACACTGTCCCGGGAGGATTCCACCCCCCGCTTAGCCACTGCAGCGACGTCCCTCCGCCGAGCCAACTTCTAAAAGTTCCGATTTTGTGCCCCGCGGCTCTAGCACTTGCCAGAAGCGGCCGACGGAGGCCCCTCCCCCGCCGTCTATCCTCCCGAATATCGCCTCGGATTCACTTCTCCGCACGCCCTACCTTCCAGTAAGTGGTCGCTTCTCTGTTCAGAGAGTTGTTGCTACTCTCCTGTTCGATCTCCTGTTGAGTTCGTAGGTGTTCAGAATGGTTTGATCCCTATTCAGCTGGATTCCTGAGACCAGACGAAATCTAGGTCTCCTACTCCTCCGCCATCTTGCTCCGCCCCCCCACAATTCAACTCTTAATTGTATATTATAGTTGAACTGCAAAAATCAAAGACAAAGAGAAAATTTTGATGAAAGTCAGAGGGGAGATGAAAGGACTACCTTACATACAGAGGAAAAGAATAAGAATTATACCAGGCTTTTCTTTAGAAACCACGCAAGGAAGAAGAGAGTAGAGTGAAATACTTACAGTTTTTAAGGAAAGAAACAAACAAACCAATCTCAAGTTCTGTACTCTGCAAAATTATCCTTCAAAAGTGAAGAAGTAAAGACTTTCTCAGACAAATAAAAACTGAGGGAATTTGTCACCAGGAAACCTTCCTTGCAAGAAATGTTAAAAGGAATTATTCATAGAGAAGGAAAATTATATAGGTCAGAAACACAGATCTATATACAGAAAGGAATATATGAAGGCAAAATAAAATCTTTTATTTTTCTTAGTCTAATTTATCTAACAGTTAACAGTGTGTTCAAAATAATAATAGCAACAACGTATTTGGTGACTATAGCTTATGCATAATTGAACAACAGCAGTAATAAGAGACAGGATGGAGACATTGAGTATATGAATGAGAGAAACGGAATCGTATAAAATACTCAATTAAAACCCAAGAATGCAGGGAAAAAAAGGGGGAACACACACACACACACACACACACTAAGAAACAAAAAAAAAGGACAATAACAAACCGTTAAAATATGGTAGATATTATACTATATCAAAAATCACTTTAAATGTCAGTGATCTAAATATACCAGTTCAAACACAGAAACAGTCAGAATAGATAAGAAAAGCAAGGCCCAACTAGATGCTGTCTCTAAGAAACCCACTATAAATATAAAGACACAGATTAAAAGCAAAGGGATGGAGAGAGATGTACAATGCCAACACTAATCAAAAGAAATCTGGAGTAGCTACATTAATTCCAAACAAAGCAGACTTCAGAGCAAGAATATTTATCAGAAATAAACAGGGACATTGTGTAGCTGTAAAGGGGTCAATTCTTAATATGTATGTTCCTAACAACAGAACATCAAAATACATGAGGCAAAAACTGATCAGACTGCAAGGAACAATTAACAAATTCATAATTATAGTTAGAGACGTCAACACTCCTCTCTCAGTAACTGACAGATCCAGCAGATTAAAAATCAGTAAGGAGGGGCGCCTGGGTGGCAGTTAAGCGTCTGCCTTCAGCTCAGGCCATGATCCCAGCGTCCTGGGATCGAGCTCCGCATCGGGCTCCCTGCTCAGCAGGAAGCCTGCTTCTCCCTCTCCTACTCCCCCTGCTTGTGTTCCCTCTCTCTTTCTGTCTCTCTCTATGTCAAATAAATAAAATAAAAAAAAATCAGTAAGGATATAATTGAACTGAACAGCACCTTCCATTAACTGAATTTTATTGACATTTATAGAACACTTTACCCAACAACATCAGAATACCTGTCCTTCTCAAGCTCACTTGGAACATTCACCAAGATATATCACACTCTGGGCCATAAAATAAGCTTAACAAAATTTAAAAGATAGAAATCTTTTCAATCTGCTGCTTTTGTGCTGGATCCTGGGGTGAGCAAGTCTGTGTATGAGTCCTTTGACAGTGGAGTGTTGGTTTTCTATAGCATTTTGGGTTTCCTGCACATAGGCCCCATTGGTTTTCAAAGCCAGGTGTCTTGGGGGCTCTTCTCCTTGGGGCAGGCCCCATTGATTGAGGTACCTGATGTGGGGCTCGAGCTCCTCGTTCCTCAGGATATGCTCTATATTTGTGAGATCCCTTGCACTCATGGGTCATCATGCCAGGGCTGGGGTTTGTGGCAAGACTGTGTCTCTGCCCCTCCTTACTGTCTCAATGTGTCCTTTTTATCCTTTGTTGTGGAGGAGCTGTTCAGCTAATTTTCAGGTCTTCTTCAGAGAGAGTTGTTCTATGTGTAGCTGTAGATTTGGTATGCCCACATAAGGAAGTGAGTTTGGGGTCTTCCTATGCCACTGTCTTGAACTACCACTCCAGCCTCATTTATCTAATCATGGATAATGTCATTATTGCCAAAGTTAGTTTTTCTAGTAACATAGACTTAAAATTGTTTAAGATCACTTAAAACTTGAACAAAATAGTAATATTATTTGCCACAAAATGGTAGAACTGGAAAGGACTATAGAGTTCTCTTATGCCAATCCCTCAATTTACACATATAGACATTCATTCAACAAAACTGTAATGCTCCCCATGTATCAGGCACTGCTATAGATGTGCAAGATAAAGCCAGGAACACAATAAAGCAAAACTGCTGCTCTTATGGGGTTTATATTATAAATAAGGGAGTGAATATATACTAAACAAATAAAGTAAATAGCATGGCAGATGGTGATAAGTAATCTAGAGAGCCAGGGAAGAATAGGTTTGTAAGTAGGTGTTCTGGGAGGTCCTCATTGAAAAGTCTCCAATAAAGATTTGAAGGATGTAAGAGAGTGAGCCATGTAGATTGAGAGAAAAGCATCTTAGGGAGAAAGAATTCAATACCAAAGAAATTAAGTAATTCTTTTAAGGTCAAAGAGTGTTGAGGCTAGAACCCAGATATTCTAAATCCTAAATCCTAAATCAAATGGTTTGATTTTCTTCTATGGTATTGATGCCAAATTAATTATCGTCACACAATCATATATTTTATTACTTAGCTCATATTTATGTATCACCATCTGCAGAGCATACTATAGATGCTTTGGCAGAGGAAGGAGAACTTTCTTCTTTTTATGAATTTTCACATATAGATTCTGATGTAATCTCAATAGTGGTCCTTTGAGGTAGCTATAATTATCACTCACAGACAAGAAAATGGGCTCAATTAGGTTAACTAACCTGCCTCAAAAGCCAAGAGCTCTTAAAGATACAATTAGGAGAGGGCACGTTCTGCGTGGAGCCCTGGGTGTTATGCACAAATAATGAATCATGGAACACTACATCCAAAACTAGTGATGTAATGTATGGTGATGAACATAACAATAAACCAATTTAAAGAAAAAAAAAGATACAATTAGGGTTTAAACCCAGTTGACTCACCCCCCCAAACCACGTGCTTTCTATCATATCACACTGCTTAAAGTGAATTGTAACTTCTCTCTGTGTGTTTTATTTTTACTTTTGTTGTTCTTGTTTGTTTTACACAGGCAAAAAAAACAAGAATAACTGCAAGTAACTTCATATTTATATCCCATATAAAACTAAATCCATCAGTTATTTGTTGATTAATATAAACAAATGGAATTAAGTTAGAATCAGTCAATTCAGTCTGAAAAATTCAATGCAGAATTCTAAAAGGTAGCTCAGTCAGGCTCATCCTGGGGCTCTCCTTCTTCCTAGCTTCTTTTTTGTTTTTGGTTATTTAATTTAAAGTGTATTATTAATTTGTGAATTAATACATTCACATTGTTCAAAATTCTCAAAAGTTCCAAAATGGCATGTGGCTAAATACTTCCCCGCCATTTTGCTCTCCAACCATCCAGTTCTTCTCTTCAGAGGAAATATTTCATTTCTCCCAATTTGTCACATTTCCTTCCAGTGACATATTATGCAAACACAACTAGCTTCTCGAATGTGACTGGAATTTCAAAGATGAGATCAGAGTGAGGTCAAGAGAAACTGGGTGTGACTAATATTCCTGTCAACCCACTAGGCAAAGTCACCCAAAGAAAAATAAATTCATATTTTATTTAATTTGGGACTTCTCTGTTCTCCTATGTTCTACACGTTACCTTCAGACTAATTTTCCTAAAGCGAATCTCCAGTCTTGTCAACAATCACTCAGTTTTCCAATGATCTCCCACTTGCATACTCAGTAGAATCCAGACATCTCAGTTTGGAATTCATTGCCCTATCTATGTTACTTGTCTTATTTATCTGTAGGTATTTTTTCTTTTTTACTCTACCTTCTCATAGCTAAAGCAAAGTTTTATTGGCATTTAACATCAATTAGTATTACAATATCTAAAGGATTCCAGATTTTTAAGGCAATCAATTGACTTTCACCTTAGAGACCATCTAGGGGATGAAAATCCTCCTCCTTGCTAACAAATCAGTTGTTGAAATTCTGGGAACTAGATTGACCAGTGGCACTGGTTTACCTAGGTTTTTCAGGATGTGGGACGATCTTTGCTAAAACCAGAAAACTCCCAAGCAAACCAGAATGAGTTGGCCACTCCAACTTGGGGTGCTGCCTCCAGGGTTTTCCATGACACTGGGAGAGCATCATGAACTCTTCCTGTTCCCGTTCTTAGACAGTGGAGACAAGTAGAGACACCACAGTTGTAGAGAGTTATGGTCCTGGAGGAGATGACATCACCATGCTTTCTGCATGAAAGGGTATGGGGGCTTTGCTGACATGAATGCTATTCTTACTCCTGATCTGATCCCCAAGGATCAGCTGCTTTTCCAAAGCTTTCTTTCCCTTTGGCACTAAGTGATGTGAACACTGTGTTATATCCTCTGTCACGCTCCCTGGAATCAGTTAGGCAAACAACGCAGGTATGAATATCAGGTTATAGCAGATGCTGGGCCCCACATATATTGCTTTCACTGGATGGCTGGACCCATTCCCCAGCTACTCTGCAAATGGCCCACAGCTGCCCCCTTCTCTGTAGAATTGTCCTCACTGCTCTTTGCCTAAGGGGGGCTGCCTCACTCAGGAAGTTACATATCCTTCACCCCCCAGGGACAGCCATTGACCAATGACTGCCTGGCAAAGGTTAAAGAAATTGGCTCTCTTGCCTCAAGATGCAACCAACCAGTTCATCCCTCAGAGTTCCCCCCAGACCGGGTTGAAACAATTCTCCAGCTGAGATCACTTTCTTCTTTAGCTTTCTTCCCTAGCCTTATTCTGCCCCCCTCACTTCCTTTTGCCTAAAAATACCCCCTCAGTATTTCACTTGATAGGGTGGCCAAATCAGCCTGATGTGCCCAGGATTTTCCCAGTTTTAGTACTGAAAGTCCCACATCCCAGGCAATCCCCTGGTCCGGGGAGAAGAGGGAGAGGTGGTCACTGTGTCTCAGGCTCTGCCTCTAAGGAATCTGAAGGAAGACGTCTGCTTACATCACATACAAGCTAGGATCGTGTGTGTGCTGTGACCTCCTAGATAGTGGGGTTGCTGCTCTGCTGTAAAGATCTGGACGGGATCCCAGTAGTCTATAGGATACTCTTTGGTGAGGCACCCCCCCCACCTGGTCTGAAACAACCCCGTTGGCATCTGGCTTAGTAAACTGTAGTTGCCTTTTTGTGGAAAAGAAGCACCCTTTCCCCTGGGGGAATACAATTCCATGCTAAAGCGTATGGCTTGGCAAGAGAAGTACCTGCTGGATTTCTGGGCTCAGTGCCTTTGTGTACATGTGCTGACTGGCCAGCCATACGCGCAGCCCTGGAGTAAAGCAAGGAGGATGGCCCTGACCCATGTTCCATTTTCTCTATCTCTTCCCTCCCCCTGTTAATGATAGCAGGGTGGCACATTCAGATATGCAAGAATATTAAACTTTTCTTGGGCTCAGCTCTCCATAAAAGGTAAAAGAGAGATGTAGGCGATTCAGGAAGTCAAGAGAAAGCTAGTCTAGGAAAGTCAAGGTAACAGCCTGCTTTCTATAGATTAGAGCATGGATTATATTCTGGATTTTTCCAGGGAAGCTCCAGACTTATAAACTCTCTGTGCTCCATCTTCTAGAAAGGAATGGAGTTGGAACCACTTCTTTGGCACATGATTACTCTGAACTGAATTGCCACCATCACTTCAAAGGGAGGCTTTTAAAAACCATAATGAACTTGAATACATTTGACATGAAATTGATACACAGAGCTACAGTCATTCTCAGACAATATTTGGCTAGTGAGGAGTAATAAGAGATGTCTTAAAACTACAGTTTTCAAGTACCAACCACCCCTAACCTGGTTAAGTCTAGAGATCATCCCTGGATGGGAATCAGTGAGAGAACCATTTCACTGTCACAAAACTACCAGTTTCAATAAATCTTTCCCTTCTCCACAGATTCCAGCATAGGGCTCTAAGTTACGGGGGGGAAAAGTGAATTTTTTTCTTAAAGTTTTTAGTATGCCGCCTGTAGGAATAGAACAAACAAAGACATCCTTTAACATAACAGAATGTTTAGTGACCTAGGAGTGAACAAGGCCACGGGAGGAATGAACTTCCCTTTATTTGCAGTTGAGCCTTACAGAAAGAGTTAGTCTTTGCCAAATGTCTTTCAAAAGCTTTGTGTTAAAACCATATCCAATAATACTGTAACTGGGTCATTACCCACACACTGCCAGGCCAGTGTTTCAAAGAGGCCTGATACAATCTCATGGACAGTTAAAGTTGGAACTCCTCCCCTGAAATCTCAAAGATCCATAGTGGCTGACAGGAGTTATTGAACTTGTGGAGGTGGAGGGAAGAGGGCTGACTTAAGGAATCACTGTCCTCTGTGTCTGGAAACAGTGGAAAAACTAGACCTGTTGGAGAAATCTACACACACTACAAAGGGAGGGTGTTCTTTGCCCCGGAAGTTGGCAAACAGGGCACGGGAAGTGGTAGGAAGTGCAGATGCTGCTTATGCAATACCCAGGTGAATCCTGGAACAGACCATTTCTCCCTATCTCTTGAGGCTTTAATAGTCCAGAATCTCTGCCAGGAAAATAAATTACAGGGAAAAACTGAAAGCCAAGCAGAGCTGGAGTCATTTTCACTTCTGACCTTGCCTTCTTATTCCCACAGAGAGTTACTCATCCTTGCTGTCTCCTTCCCTAGAAAAGGACCCTGTCCCTTTTGCAGAGGCTTCCCACTTGGGAGATGTTTTCCGGAGTGATTTTGTGCGAGGTCATTTTCTTGATGAGAATGTACAAGCTGAGGCTGAGGCTGACTCTCGTCTCAATTCCACTGACTTGAGGAGCAAAGAACACTCACTCACCTGCCCTCCCCACCCCCGCTGTTTTTCCCAGGAGTGGCCTCTCTCTTCCCAGCAGGCCAGTCATACCGTGGTCCACTTCAGCCAGCCAGATGCCCCCAATCCACAGCGACCTCATGCAGGCCATCACAGCACCCACGGCAGAGGCAAGTATCTCCAACGCTCAGTCTGCCACAGTTCCAAGGATTCTGAATCTGCTTCTGGGCTCTTAGAGGATAGGGCCTGAAACCAGAGCCGTGCTTCTGCTGAGTTTTATAGGTTATTGTTGTTGTTGTTTTTTTAAATTCTGAAGTTCTTTCACAGAGAAAGGCCTACAGCTCTAATATCCCAGGGCCTCTGAAATCAAAACATCTGGATATATATCCTCACTCTGTCAATTTAGGCAATTCTTCAATTTCTTTGCGCTTTAGCTTCTTCAAATGTAAAATGGAGTGGCGCATGTAAAATGCCTACCAATATGGCTGACTTACAGCAAGTGCCTCAGGTATATTTCCCAAGAAGATCTTAATCGTCTTTGATTGGCCGAGTTCTACTGATCCTTTCTAAAGAAGCTCAGACAAGGCATCTCTGATGCCCCTACTATGGTTAGTTCTTCTTTTCCTGCAATGTCCATATTGCATTATGTGTTTAATTAATTAAACACGTATTTAAAGATTTTATTTATTTATTTGAGAGAGAGAAAATGAGAAGGGGGAGGGGAAGAGGGAGAGGGAGAGATTCTGAAGCAGACTCCATGCTGTGTGCGGAACCCGCCATGGAGCTTGAGTTCATGACCCTGAGATCACAACCTGAGGCGAAACTAAGAATCGGACGCTTAACCAACTGAGCCACCCAGGCACCCCTAATTAAGCACATATTTATTGAGTATCTTCCTTGTGCCAGACACATACTAAGCACTAGGAAGATAGCAGTCAACAAATAGGCCTTCTCTCTTGTTCTCACAGAGCATATGGTTGAACAGGGGAGGCCACAATTAAATAATGAATTATAATGATATATTTAATTGCAATTATAAGTTACTGTGTAAGAAGAAGGAAAGGAACCTGATATATAGCAGAAGGGCAGGGCCAGATTGCCGGGTATGATGTTAACGCTAACACAGAATAGAACGGGGAGAGCATTCCAGGTGAGAGAACACCTTGCTATGGCAAGAAGCATGGCCCACGTTTAAGAAATGGGCCAGGGTGATGGAGCCATGGAGAGAGATCAGTGTGAGATGGCAGTGGTGAGGTAGATGGAGGCCAGAAAATTCAAGGATACTGGAATTGTTAAGGATTCTCTTTTCCCCTATGGAAAATGGGGTATCATCAAAGGGCATTCAATTAAGAGAATACATAATCATATTTCTATTTTTAAAATGTCATTCCAGATGCACTATAGGTAATGGATAAAAAATGGGTTGTAATATATATGGTGCAGCTAGTTTGGTAGCATTTGCTATGTGCTTAGAATAAAACAGGCCAAGATGGGGAGTACTGGAAGGACTGGGGAAATACTGAGAAGGTAAAATTGACAGGACTCCATGGTTGAGATGAGATAAGGAAGGAGGAAAAGGAGAGTGTCAGGAATGACTCATGAATTTGGGGCTTGCACAACTGTGGAGGGGGGATGGTGGTACCACTTTGTGTGTTGAGAACACCAGAGGAGAAGCAGGCTTGGTGAGGGCCAATTCCAAGTTCGATTTTGGACATGGTGACTTTGAGATGTTGGTGATACATCCAATTAAGATGTCAGATAAGCAGTGAGTATACCTCCGTGGATCTCAGAGGAAGCATTCTGGGGTAGGGACATACACTGAAAGCTGTCAACATATGGATGATAAAACCACAGGCAGAACTGTCTGGGAGAAGGCATGGAAAGGAGAGAGAGGATTGCTTGAGGAATCATAAGACAGAGTTGTAAGTTTCTACTAACCTTCCTCTCCTCCCCACTAGAATGCAAGTTCCCTGAGGGCATGAATTTTGTCTTTTATTTTCATACCCTTTGGGCTTGGATTATCTGACACATGTGGAGGCAAATGATTTTCAGATTCCCATTAGAACACTCCCACATAGTTTCCTTGAGCACATTTTGTGCAACTATCATAAAAATATCTTTCATCTTTTCCACTACCCAGTGATTCTTAAAAAGCTCTTCAAATAGGAAAGAGAAAGATATTTCCAAAGCCGAAGAATTAATCTGAGAACCCCTTGATGACAGGTATGCTCACTCATTCCTCTGTATTAGTTAAGGTAAATAAGCCCAGCTTCTGCAACATATAAACCTGGAAAATTCTGGCTTAACACAACAAAAAATTATTTTTTTCTCACTCCAGTGAGGATTGATGAGAGGGAGAGGTAGCTGTGTTCCAGTCAAGGACCAAAGCTCTTTCCATCTTATAGGTAGGCTTTCCCTGAGGTCTTCAGAGTCCTCTACATTTAGTTCATGGACAGAGAAAGAGAAAGGATCATGAGTGGTAGGTCTCTGTGGGCCAGTTCTGGAAGAGTCACCTAGCCCGTTGGCTTACATTCCATTGACCATCACTCAGACACATGTTCACACCTAACTACAATGGAGACAGGGAAAAGTGGGTCTCGCTGTGTACTCAGGTGCCGGATAGTCTCTTAGGCATTTGGCATTGTCTACTGAATATAGTAGACATACTTCCTGCTCTCACAGTGTCTAGTGGGAAAGAAGACAAATCATCAGAAAATTTAAAGGACAAACCTGGAAGGCGAAGTATTTTCAAATTTGAAGTCTAATGGTTTTGGGGAATAGTTAAGAGAAGCAATTAATCAAAAACTGATAGGTCTTAGTGCTTAGCACTTCATCTGGTATTCAGTGGGCACCTCACAAATGTTTGGGGGAATAAATGAGAAAAGTATTTATGTTAAGACTGCTTACACATTTCTCCTCACAGAACTTACAGTCTCCTCATGCAAAGCCACTTAACGTCAACCCCATATATCAAAATGTTGCCTGCTAGAAAAGACAGACTTACCTATTTTTAAATTTTAAATATCATAGGCATCTTTTTCATTAACAATCTCAGACAACTAAAAATAAAGGCCTAATCCAAATTGCATCAAAGTTCTAAATTTTATCATACGGGAAAGATATCACCAATTTTTGAAAACATTAGGGAAGGAAATGAAAAATAATTTTCAACTAAGTTAACACTTTTTGTAGCACTTTCCAGCCCTTTTATCTTTTATTTCCTCAAATGAATGGGAAGCTCCCAAAGGTACCTCTCTAAAACAGTCCTCTATGTACATAGGAGGTATAACCAGTGAATGACTGGCGTGGAGGATAATGATTTTTGTTGTGTATCAGTAACTACGGGGACAGGAGGCTGTGAAGTCCACCGCCCAAACACCCGGATTCTGAAACTGAATGGCCTGACCTTGATTTCTGAAGCCACTGCCAGCTAGATGCCCAATCCTAAAAGAATTAAATGAGATAATGCAAGTAAAGTGTCAGTGCCCTGCCTGGCGTGCAGTAAATGTGTCTTAATGTTGGATACCGTCATTATTATTAGCCACATGAATCGTGAAGAAAGTAAGGACAATTTTGACTGCTAGGTGATTTCATCTATGACAAGAGAGTCAAATCTTGAAGGCTAATTTTGATTTCCAGGTGTGTTAGGGTCTTTGGGAAGCCACAGATTGTGCCGCAATAAAACAACTGGGCATTGTATAAAGCAAGCCCAGATAACTCATAATCTAGGCAATTACTACTTTCCACCTGTCTTATTTTCATTTCCAGCTAAATGCTGTTTTCTTTCCATGCTAGTGTCTGAATAAACACTTAAATTAAAACAAATGAAAGAGAAATTCTCGGGGCAGCAACCACACCCATGATTAGTGCAGGATTGTGCTCTCCCTTTAACATAGGTGGAGACATCTCTGCAAGCCAGGAGTGATGGTTGCAAGGAACAGAAGATGCACTTCAACTGTACACATTTCCCAAATGATCAGCTTCCCGTGACCTTCATATAAAACTCAAAGGTGTTTATTGGCCTTGCGCATGAGCACATCACAAGCTGAGGCAGCTGCTTTTCCTCACGGTACCAGTGAAAGGTTTCAGATTAGGAAGCAGATGAGGTTAAATTGCTTCATTATTTACTCATTGGGGGAAAAATCAATTTCTGGAATATAATCCTATTGACCTGACTAGCACCAACCAGGAGCATAAGTAATCACAACCCTAAAATAAATATCCATTCATACTCACAAAGACACCTATACTCACCATTCTCCTTTATGCATTAAGGGTATAAAATAACCATGCAAGCCAGACTGAAGGCTAATGCACCTCTTTTTTGAAAATGTCACTAAAACGGGATGGTGACAATTCTGCTTATTTGGTTTTGACCTTGTAAAATTCACAGATTATATGATCAAGGCTGTGTCTTTCCTGTGCTAGGTAATACAGAAATGGTAATGTTGCCACCCAAGAGTGAAACAGGCAAACGCCACTGAACAAAAAGTAACATGACATCCAGTCGGCAACAAATTAGTGTGCAGTCAAGAATGCACCAGAAATGGTAACCTTCACTCCAGAGCCAGGCTTCATCATGACCCAATCCTAGTTTCTTTCTTAGAGAAATTTGAAGATACTTTGCCTTCCAGGTTTGTCCTTTAGCAAGGATGTCCTAAACTTCCATCATGTTGAATTTAGGCTTGCAAGGATTTTTAATTAACAGCGATGATCCACAAGCCATGATTTATATGCAAGAAAGATGCCCTATTTTATCTTCTTTCCCCAGGGTATGATATATGGATGCTTCTAATAAGCCAAAGATAAAAGTGGTTTGGACCAAAAAGCACCTATTTTCTCAAAGATGCATGTTAAGACTACAGCTGTCAGCAAGGGGATAAAGTAGAGCCCAGGTGACAGAAAATATAAAGGAAATAGAAAATGATCAAGGTTTAATTTATGTTTTTATGATTAGATCCTAATTTTTTTTCTGGACACACTTAATTTTTACTCCAAGTGAAGCACTCACTATATTTAAAAACTATAGTTTGGTGAGGGGTTATATGATGTATTTCTAAAGTTATGTGACTATTTTATTTTACTATTTTTATAGGACTATTTTAAGGGAAGACTCTTAAATTTATGCATTCAAGTTCATGCTGCTGATGAGGATACACATTTATTGCAGTGTGCTGCTATAGGTGAAAATATGCTAGCATCTCTCTTCTGGTATAACTCTAGGTGGCATATTCTTTCAAGTATACCCAGTGTTGGAAAATCCTAATTTGTAGACAGATTAAGAATCTGTAGTCCTATGGCTCTGCTGTAAATTAGCTTGTTGGCCTTGTGCTGTCACTTAATCTCTCTGGGTCATGGCTTACTTATGCACATAAAGGTGTGATTGGGCTACATTATTGCTGAGAGCCTTTTCAACTATAAAATTATACAATTTTGTGACCTGACATCTGGAAATGGCTAGAAACCAGTGTTGAAACTGGAGGAATTTTATGTTTAGAAAGGAATTCTAATGGGAATTCTTACAATGTCATTTATTCATTCAGCAAATATTTTTTTAGTGCCTATTGTGTGCCACACACTCTCCTTAGTGCTGGAGATATATCAGTGAACGGAAGAAAGAGCTCTTTGTGGAACTTAAATTCTAGATGGACAAGATAGATAACAGACAATGAAGGTAGACAGAAATCAATTATATAGATGAACCATGAGAGACTATGGACTCTGAGAAACAAACAGAGGGTTCTAGAGGGGAGGGGGTGGGCGGACCCGGTTAGCCCGGTGGGTTAGCCCGGTGATGGGTATTAAAGAGGGCACATTCTGCATGGAGCACTGGGTGTTATACGCAAACAATGGATCATGGATCACTACATCAAAAACTAATGATGTACTGTATGGTGACTAACATAATAAAATAAAATTAAAAAAAAGAAATCAATTATATAGCACTATAATGTATTATAGGGTAAGCACAGTAGAAAAAATAAAAGTAGAGTGAGGGATGGAGGCTGGGGAGTACAATGGTTAGGGGGCTGTGCAGGGGTGGGCAGGTGGCGACACCGAATAAAGATGACCTCATTAAGAAGATGAGGCTTATACAAAGTCTTAAAGGAGCCAACGGAGTTAACCACGTGATGTCTTATGGAAGAATGGCTCAGAAAACATGCACAGCAAAAGCAAAGGCCTTGAGGTAGGATCACATATGTCGTGTTTGAAAAAGAACAGAGATGCCAGGGTGGTCGGAGCTGACTGAGCCCAGAGTGAGTGGTAGGAGAGGAGGCGAGAGACAGAAGAGGGTTGGTTATGGAGGGCATGATGGGCCATTATAGGGACTTCGGCATTTATTCCAAGTGAGGTGGGAGCCATCACAATGCTTTGAACGCAGGAGTGCTATTATCGTGATATACTTTTATAGAGGATCACCCTGGTTGCTATGTTGAGAGTATTTATAAGACAACAAAGGTAGAAGCAATGAGACCATGCCATTTTTGCTTAAGTATTTTATAAAATAGGTACAAAGCAGATACCAAAAGGATTGCAACAATGTTTTGTGGAAAACATGCTGGACAAAGTAAATAATTTCAAGTATTATCTAAGCTTATAAATTCTGATGAGTTTGTGACAAAATCAGTTGCAACAGATCTCCAGATTCTGTATTCCTGATATTCTGCCTAGGTCGATGATAAAACTTCTAGAAGTGAGGATAATGATCACTGTTTAAAACTCCTAATAGATATACAGTCAATACTTCAAGCTCATAGCATTTTGAAGGATTGGAGGGCACAGATTCATGACAGAAAGGTAATTGTTCTTTGTATTCTCATGTCTCTGAGCAACTGTAAAGTATCTTCTCCAACTCTTTAGACTGTTTCTTACTGTGTCATCTTGTTCTTTGTATTACTACAAACTGCCTTTCTCCAGCCTTGTTCAATAAGCATTAAGCCCACCACCATTCATTTCTGTCCCAGGAGGAAATTAGTAAGACCTCTGCATTATTTATTAAAGCTATGGTTCTAGCTTTAACAAACAGTGTGCAATTGTTGCCCTATTTGTAGTTATGAGAGCATAACCTTGAACTCACAATTGCTCACTGACTATCACAAGCTTAGCTGAGACAAGCTTGCCTGAAAGATATCCAGCACATTCTTTTTTTTATCAGCACTGTCCAACAGAACTTTCTACAATGATGGCAATATTCATCTATGCTGTCCAACATTGTAGGATCAGGCACAAATGGCCACTGAGAACTTGAAATGTGGCTCATATAACTGAGGAACTGAGTTTTTAATTGCCTTTAAATTTATTAAATTAACTATAAATGTAAATAGCCTCACATGGCTAATGGCTACTATACTGGACAGTACAGGTTAATATCCTTATTCTATATTGTGTCAGACTAAGCATGAGACATTCCTGCCCCATGTTGTTTCAGTATCTCTTAGAAATGCTTCTCTTGAATGTTCTTTGATATTATCTCACAGTCACTCAATAAGGGAAGTTAAAAGAAGCAACCCTATGAAATCCGCTGCTATATTCACTGAAAGGAGATTGTTGAGGGCATTGATAATCGTGTAACATAGCACCCTATTTCTCTGGCCTCAATACTAGGAAACGGTATGACTGTTGTACAAAACTTGTCCGTATGATGTGATTTACTGTGTGACATCTTTGCCTTTTCTGCAGGGGAGCACAGAGACCAATGTGTGGTCTATCTCTTGCGAGAACATACTACACAGAGCCTCTTGGGCTATGTTCCATGTGCTTATTTTACTTTTCACCTTCTTGTCTTCTTTATTTCTGCCATTACACACATTTTGCTGATTTGCTTGCATATTTTCAGTGCTATTTGATGGTATTATATTCATTTCTGTCTTCCACTAACAAGCATAATAAAATAAAATTCAAACCCTGCCTTTTTGGGGGCAGAACACACTCAGTCTCTTTCTTCCAAGTACTGACTTCCCAAGACCTCATTCTGATCATTATTTTTGCTTGTCTCTAATTTATATCCGAGTTCTATCTACTTCATGTCAATTGTTGACCCGTACTCATCCCCTGACACTCAAAACATCTTAGAGAAGAAAATGAGAATTAAAAAATAATTTTGTACATACTTTAAGTTAGGTTACAATTTATTCATTTCAATATCATGCTTGCTATGTACTAAGAATTTTGATATTATAAGAGTTTCATATTAATTGACATTTATGAAGACTTTGAGTTATACTAGAGAAGTTAGCACGCCCCCCGCCAGGACTGAGATCATGGTTGGTTGTTTTAGAAAAGGAACCATTTCAGCAAATGTATAAGACTGGTTTAAAAAAAATATGTACATCTATGAGTCTGTGACTTACTGATCATTAATTACAGTTAACTGTCCTGGGTTGAGTTTATTTCGAGATTCCTCTGTTTTTTAAAAAACACATCTCTACTTGGCTTTGTCTTCAGAGTCAAACTGGAAACAGCTTGATAAAGTTTATTATGTGGTTTCTGTCAGGGTGCCTGGGTGGCTCAGTTGGTTAAGTATCTGCCTTCAGCTCAGGTCATGATCTCAGGGTCCTGGGATCGAGCCCCCCATTGACTTTGCTTCTCCCTCTCCCTCTGTGATCTCTCTTGCGCTCTCTCAAATAAATAAATAAAATCTTAAAAAAAAAAAAAGTATGTGCTTTCTGTCACCAGAGTTCCTGATGGCTCACAAGAGTTTGAATCAGTTACTTTATTCCTGGGTTTTATGAAACTTCTCTTTCTCACTTAGAAAAATATCTGTCTAATTTACAAGAGACAGTTATGCTAAATTGCAAGAGATTGAGTCAGTGCTGGGCAAAGGGAGAGACCGTGTTTGCTGTTCTAGTCGCATTCTTGCTCTAGTCCCAGTTGGGACAGTTTGGGCAATGTTTTGTTATTACCCAACTGTGAATCAAGAGGTAGGTAATCTTGAGTGGAAGGGGAAAGAAATCAGGCTTTTAAATACAGAAATCATAATGCCTCCTATCATACAGTACAGTTGGTGTACTTGGGCAGGTAACACAGTCTTGCTGTTGATGGGAAGGTGACTGTCTTTTCATCCCAGCCACAAAAATACTTCATATTGACCGAGGGAACATAAACTAGGAGACACCGTGATCTTCACAAATGCACGCGCTAGATGTCAGTCACTGCTCAAGTACATAACTTGGAAGTCAATTTTTCTAACATCAAAAAATTGGGAACAAATGGTAATCAAATGGTAATCTAAATTCTTCACGCTGGAAAACCAATGTTTTTTAAAAATGAGTTCAGTATCCGGTGATTTATTTTACATTTCTTTGTAACAGATCCTCTTGTTGGATGAACTCTGTAATTTTAACTAAAAAATGTACAAGTTACAGCCCTCTTCCTCACATCACAAGGACAAAATTCAACTGAACAGCTAACTCTTAAATAATTAAAGAGGAAAGTAGGTCAATGCCACGTATTAAATGACTAGCTCTGAAGATAACTATATCAGCTACTGTGATTTTAGAGATGCCTCTCAAAGATGTAAAGTTATTAAGCTATCTTTGGAGCTAGTCTTTTGCTTCATTTAAATGTATGGAATTGACCTCAAAGATTATCCTATTGAATTAAATATTAACTTGGTTCTGCTTCATCATTTAATACACGACATTTATATTTTCAAGATAGAAAATAACTTTTATTGATTTTAAAACTCTAATTACAATAGAGCTCCTTAACAATGTGTCCTTGGAACACGGTAATTATCTCGACACTCTTATCCACTGTGAACTACGTTACATTTGGACCCACTTAAAAAATTCATCCACGTGAAGTCATGCCCCTCTTTATTCCACCCCAATGAAAGAGTTAGTCTCCACATTCTCACCTCCTACTCTCAGAGTTTTATTCCCTCTACTCCAAACAGGTTTTTATTAAGGTCACCGGTAACCAACCTACTTAATACCAAGCCTATGATCAATTTTCAGTCCCTACCTTACTCGACCTCGCAGGCACATTTGACACACTTGAGGATCCTCTTCCTTGAAACCCTTCACTTGGGCTTCCAGATTTTTCCCTGCTGGCTTGCTCCTTCCCAATTTCATTTGAAAACCTACTCTCATCTTCCTGACCTCTAGATAATAGTGCCTAAGAGCACAGTCTCTGTCCCTCTTCATTATCCACACCTTATCCCTAGGTGATCTCATCCAGTCCTGTGACTTTTAAAGACTATCTAGATGGTGATCACTCCCAAATTTATATATGCTGCCCTGATACCTTTCCTGAATGCCAGATTCATATAAGCAACCACCTGCTTGATATTTCCACTTGGATTAAGAAATATAACTTTTAATTCCCCTCCCAAGTCTACTGCTTCCTCAGTGTTTCCTACACATTATTATACAGTAACTCTATTTGCCCATTTGTTCAGACTTAAAACTTAGGGGTCATCTTTAATTCTTCCCTTTTCCTTCCACCCTTCTTCCAGTCTATTATCAAGCCCTACTGGGTTTTTTTCCTTCAAAATACATCCTCACTTTGAGCACTTCTTATTTCTGTCACTGCGCTGAGATCGGACTTTTACAGTGCTTAGCACAAAACTTTGAAAACATTTCTTTCTCTTAGACTCCTTATCTAATCCATCAACAAATCCTGTCAAGCTGACTTCAAACTATATCGTGAATCTCATTGCTTCTCATAAATCAGTTACCACCCTACCCTAGGTCATTCTCATCACCAGCCGAGGATATGGCCATAACCTCCTAACTGCACCCACTTCCCGGTCCCCACTTTCACACTTGCCCCCCTACAGTGCAGAGTACTATTTCAAAAACATAAACCAGAAGAATCACTTCCCTATTTAGAATTCTTCCTTGGTTTTCCAATATACCCCACTTAAAATCCGAAGTCCCCATCATGACTTGCAAAGCTGTACATGACCTGGGAACGGTCTACTTCTCTGAGGGTTTATCCTACGACCCTCCCTTTCTGTCTGAGTCACACTGACCTTCTTGCCACTTGGTAAACACACAGATCTGATCCTGCCTCAAATGGTGCACAAATCCTATACCTATAATGCACATTACCATTGAAATTCACATGGTTCACTTCCTCCTTTCACTTAGGCCTGAAATGTTAACTCCTCAGAGAGGTCCTCCTGGCTCAACTTACCTCAGAACTCAATGATAAGTTTCACCCAAAAGGATGACCTGATGTCAGCAGACCAACTGCATGGAGACAGCTGATCTAGTCAAAAACCACCTGATGGGAGGCTCGATAGCCTTATAGCTGAAGCTCAAGCTTTGCATTCGGATGGCACAGGTTCAGCCCTCGGCACAACCATCCTATAATTGCATAACTGTGGAACTCAGCTTGCTCATCTGTAAATGAGGAACAAGATTAGGAGGGGATAGCATTGTTGTGAAAGAGCTGATAAATGGGCTAACCAAATAATTTATCATCCAACCTGGGACACTTTAAGGGAGAAAGGGGAAACTTTTTATTTTATCTGTGTTGTATTTTTTAAATTATCATAAAGTAAAACGAGCTTTTTTCATTGGTGTAAAATTTTAGCATGAGAAAATTCTATGAATCTTAACACATGTATAAATGTGTGTTAGCAGCACCACAATCAGTACACAGAACATCTCAGTAAATTCCCTGTGCTATGTCTTTGTAGCTACATTGTCCCCCACACCTGCCCCCCCGGCAATAACTGATCTGTTCTCATCACTATAGTTTTGTTTTTTGGGGAATGTCATATAAATGGTATCATACAGTATGTAACCTTGATATTGGTTTTCTATATTCAGCATATTTCCCTTGAGATCCATCCAAGTTTTTTGTTTATTAATAGTTAATTATTCTATTACTGAGTAGTATTCCACTGAATGACTGACTATACCACAGTGTGTTTATCCATTCACCTACTGAAGGACATTTAGATTCTTTCCAGTGTTTGGCAATTATAAATAAAGTTGCTTTAAACAGTCACATGCAGGTTTTTGTGTGAACATGAGTTTTCATTTCTTTAGGGCAGGAGTTAGCAAACTACATACAGCACTCATGTCAAATCTGGTTTACGACTAGTGTTCATAAATAATGTTTCACTGGAATACAGCCACACTCATTCATTTACATATCACCTCTGGCTGCTTTTGCATTATCACAGAAGAACTCAATAGTTGTGACAGAGACCGTAAGACTTGCAATAGCTAAAATAATGACGATCTACCTCTTTACAGAAAAAGATTGCCAATTTTTGCCCTCGGGTAAATACCCAGGAGTTGTATAACTCAGTCATATGGTAAGTGTTTAACTTTTTGAGAAACTGTCAAACCATTTTTCAGAGTGGCCGTACCATTCTGTATTCCCACCAGTAGTGTGTGAGAGTTCCAGTTGCTTTACAGCCTCATCATCACTTGATAATGTCAGTATTTTTTATTTTAGCCATTCTAATAGTTACATAATGTTATCTCATTGCAGTGATCATTTGCATTTCCCTAATGACTAATGACATTGAACATCTTTTCAAATTATTATTTTTTTTGCTACCCTTACATCCTCGTGGGTAAAATATCTGCTCAAGGCCTTTGCCCATTTTGTAATTTGACTGTCCACTTTCTTATTGCCGAGTTTTGAGAGTTCTTTATATATTCTGGATATGTACCCTTGTCAGATATAAGATTTGAGAATATGTTCTCCCAGTCTATAACTTAACTTTTTTTTTCCTTAATGGTGTCTTTCACAGAGCAAAAACTTTTTAATTTTGATAAACTTCAATTTTTTAATTCGTTCTTTTGCAAACTGTACTTTTGGTGTCATGTCTTAGAAGTCCTCACCTAAACTCATGTCACAAAGATGATCTCCTATGTTTTCTTCTTAAGGTTTTATAATTTTATGTTTATATTTAAATCTATGATCCTTTAAAAATTTTTTATTCAAGTATAGTTGGCACACAATGTGACATTAGTTTCAGATGTACAACATAGTGATTCACCAACTCTACATGTTATGCTCTGCTCACAAGTGTAGCTCCCATCTGTCACCACACAATACTATTAAAATATCATTGACTATATTTTCAGTGCTGTGCCTTTTATTTCCCATGACTTATTCATTCTATAACTGGAAACGTCTGTCTCCCACTCCCCTTCACACGTTTTGCCCAATCCTTCTTCCCCCTCCCCTCTGGCAACCGCCAGCTTCTCTGTATACTTTTGTCAAAGCTTAACAGCCATGTTTGTCTTTTTCTGGACTCTATTCTGTCTATTGTTCTATATATCTGTCTACCCAATACCACACTTTGATTATTGTAGCTATTGAGCAAGGTTTAATATCAGAATTATTCCTATTTTTTTCTTCTTCTTTTTTAAAGTTTTAATTTAAATTCCAATTCATTACCATACAGTGTAGTATTACTTTCATGTGTAAAATATAGTGATTCACACTCCCATACATCACCCAGTGTTCATCACAAGTGCCCTCCTTAAGCCGCATCACTGATTTCACCCATCCCCCTGCCCACCTCTCCCTCTGGTAACCATCTCTATAGTTAAGAGTCTGTTTCCTGGTTTGCCTCCCTCTCTTTTTTTCCCCCTTTGCTATTTCTTTTGTTTCTTAAATTCCACATATGAATGAAATCATATTTATTCTTCTTTTTAAAAGTTGTTTTAACTATTCTACTTCATTTTCCTTTTATACAAATTTTAGAATCAGTTTGCCTATTTTTACAAAAAAAATACTGCTGGAATTTGTATTAGTATTGTTGTAAAATGACTGAGCAATTTGGGGAAGATTAAGATCCCTAATTTGTTGTGTCTTCCAATCTAGGAACACAGTATGTCTTTCCATGTATTTAGGTCTTTTCTGATTTCTTTCTCAGCTTTTTGTAGTTTTCAAGATACAGATTATGTATAATCAAGATACAGATGATGATTTGTTCTATATATTTAGTAGTTATAGGGCTATTCAAATTATATAGTTCACATTGGGTGAGTTTTGATGATTTGTGGTTTTCAAGCAACTGGTGCATTTCATCTAAATTATTCACAGAGTTGTTGATAATGTTCTCTAAGCCTTTCCATGTCTGTGGAGTTATGAGTGATAGCCTCTCAGATACTGGTAATTTCTATCTTCCCTCTCTGTTTCTTATATATTCACAAATGCTGGTGTTCTTCCTTCATTCCTGATGTTCCAGCTTTCCCCTTTGGTATCACTTCCTTTCTATCTGAAGAACTTGCTTTAGCAATTTTTTTAAGAGTTTTCCTTCGTCTGAGAATGTCTTTATTTCACCTGTATTCTTGAAGGATATTTTCTCTGAATAAAGAACACTGAATTGACAGTTCTTTCCTTGCAGCATTTAAAAAAGGTTCTATCCCTATTTTTCTGGCCACCGTGGTTTTTAATGAGGAACTGTCCTCTATTTATTTTTACTTGTTATTTATATTTATTGAAGTGTAATTAACATACAGTATATTAGTTTCAAGTATACAATATAATTATCCAACAATTGTATACATTACTCATTGATCATCATTATAAGTGTACCCTTAATTCTCTTTATCTTTTTCACCCATTGCCCCACCTGCCTCCTCTCTGGCAACCATGTTTGTTCTCTGTATTTAAGAGTGGTTTTCTTGTGTCTCTCTTTTTCTTCATTCGTTTGTTTCTTAAATTTCATATGAGTGAACTCATATGGTACTTGTCTTTCTCTGTTTGACTTATATCACTTCACATTAGACCTTCTAGGTCCATACATGTTGTTGCAAATGGCAAGATTTCATTCTTCTTTATGGCTGAGTAATAGTCCATTGTATAAATATGTACATCTTCTTTATCATCCATTCATCTATGGATGGACATGGGTTCCTTCCATATCTTGGCTATTATAAATCCTGCTGCAATAAACATAGGGATACACTTATCTTTTTGAATTAGTGTTTTTGTTTTCTTTAGGTAAATACCCAGTAGCAGAATTACTAGATCACACAATAATTCTATTTTCAGTTTTCTGAGTAATGTCCATACTTTCCACAGTGGCTGCACCAATTAGTATTCCCACCAACAGTGCATGAGGGTTCCTTTTTCTACACATCCTTGCCAAAACTTGTAATTTCTTATCTTTTTGATTCTAGCTATTCTAACATGTGTGAGGTGATATCTCATTGTGGTTTTGATTTGTCCTTCCCTGGTAGAGAAATCCATTGTCATTTAAATAACTGTTCTATAGGCAATGCCTCATTTTTCTGTCTGCTGTCAATATTTTGTCTTTGGTTTTGAGCTGTTCGATTTTTGATTATAATGTTTCTACTCTTGAATTTTTGGGGCTTACCCTGTTTGGGGTTTATTCAATTTCTTGAATTTGTAGGTCTTTTGTAGGACTGGGGAAGTTTTAAACTATTATTTCTTCAAGTATATTTCAACACCATACTCTTCTTTTAGAACTCCAATGACACGAATGTTAGACATTTTATTGTAAACTCACAGGTCCATCTGGCTCCTTTAATTCTTTTAATCCTTTTTTCTACACGTTGTTCAGACTTGAGAATTTCTATTAATATATCTTCAAGTTCACTAACTCTTTCCTCTGTCTCCTCTATTCTACTATTGAGTATATCAAGTGAGGTTTTTAAATTTCAGTTGTGTTTTTCAGTCCTAAACTTTCCATTTGGCTCTTTTTTATATACTCTGTTTTTTTGCAGATATTTTTAACATGCATTTCAAGAGTGTTTGTGATTGGTCTTTCTAGCACTTTTATTATAGCTGCTTTAAAGTCTGTCAGAAAATTCCATCATATGTGTCCTCTTATTGGCACCTGCTGAATGTCTTTTTCCATGTGAGTTGAGATTTCTGGGGTTCTTCATATGCTGAGTAATTCTGGATTGTTTCTTGGACATTTTGCATATTATATGATGAGACCAGGTCTTGTTTAAATTCTATAAAGGATGTTGGTATTTTTTTAGTTGGTGCTTGAATGGGTTAGGAATTTTTTCCAGGTTCACAGTTTATTGTATAAATTGAGTATCACATGATGAGCTGACATTACCTTCTCCAGGCATGAGAACTTAATAGATGAGGTACAGTTTAAAATTCATTGATGTTGCTCTCATAGCTGGTGTTTTTTCTGACCTTAACTTGAAGTATAATAACATCAAAGCAATGCCTCTGTATGTGTCCAGTACCTATTCTGTCTGTGAGAGTATAAGAGTTGAAGTATTTTTTGATAGCTGTGAAATGGAATTGGGCATTAGTTTCTAGACCTGCCAAGATTTCAATTTTGCAAAAGGCACTAATTCTGCTGGTTGTGTCCTTCAATGTATGCAGCTACCCCTCCTGGGCTAAGATATTTTTGTGATAGCATGTACCTGACCTCATTTGATTCAGGATGCAAGTTTCAACCTACCTTCTGTGGGCTGTGGTACCAAAGTCAGGGCAGTTGTTGAAGGCTTTGCAGGTTATTTAGAACTATCCCTCAAGGGCACCATCCAGTGGTTAGTTTGGGACCTGGGTGGAGGTCTATCTGTTAGGTCAGTCCATAGAGCCTTTGGTACCTAACATCAGATCTATGTATGCCCAGGTGGAGGGTAAACCTAGGAGTTCAAAAACAACTTTCTCAGGTCTCTTTACCAAGTTCCTCCCTCTCTGCTATGGCCCTAGGACTTTTTGGTTCCCTGGGGCTCCAGAAAGGAGGCAGTTTTAACACTTATACCAGGAGAACAGGCATAAACTGGGACTATCTCAGCAAATTTAGCTATAGGGTTACTACATTAATAAAGAACAAGGGAATGGAAAGCAGAAATGATACATGATGGCTAACAGGGAGAAAAGACTTCCAGGTGTAAAGTAGCTAAAATATCTATTGTCTTAATAGTACAGGATCATAAGTTATGGCCAAACATTTCCAGGACATAACTAAAGTGTTCAGACCAACATAACATTCAGAAAGGGGAGGATGCTAAGGGAGTAAAACACTGCTGAAGCCCAGGGCAGAAAAATAACTAGAAAGGGGTACAAATAGAGAGATCACCAAAGGTTGGCTTTCTCCTGACCCATTCACAGCTGGGGTAGACTTACCATGAAGATAATGAAACATCAGTTTCAGGGCTCCTCACCTTATAGGCCCCTCCCAAACCCTATTCCAATTTTTGTGCATGTAATTTTGTATTCTATATCTTAAAGAACCCCAACCTCACCCCATATTTTAAATGTTTTAGGTGTGACAAAACCTGGATCTCCCCTGACCTGGTAGCAGTTTCTCACTGAATAATGTACAGGGAAGTCTTCTACCTTCACACTCTTCCTCTCAAAATTTACCCTATTCTCAGCTCTAAATACAAATTATACAACCAGAGAATAAGGTGACACATAGGTGACTGCTGGTTCCTAGCCAGAGTGAAAAGACCACAATGATGGTCATTAAAGTTTATTCTAAAACACACACAATTTTTTTTTAAAGGTTTTATTTATTTGACAGAGAAAGACACAGCGAGAGAGGGAACACAAGCAGGGGGAGTGGGAGAGGGAGAAGCAGGCTTCCCGCAGAGCAGGGAGCCCGATGCGGGGCTCGATCCCAGGACCCTGAGATCATGGCCGGAGCCAAAGGCAGACGCTTAACGACTGAGCCACCCAGGCGCCCCTAAAACACAATTTGTTGGTGTATAATTATTTGTAGTTGTCTTTTATGATTCTTTGTATTCCTGTGATATCAGCTAAGTCTCCTCCTTCATTTCTAATTTTATTTATTTGGCCCTTTTTCTTGATGGGTCCCACTAAAAATTGATCAATTTTGCTCATCTTTTCAAATAACTAGCTCTTAGTTTCATTAATTTTTTCTATTAATTTTTTGTCTCTTTTATTTATTTCTGCTCAAATTTTTATTATTTCCTTCCTTCTACTAATTTTGGATTTTGTTTCTTTTTCTTTTTCTAGTTCCTTTAGGTATAAGGTTCGATTGTTTATTTGAGATTTTTCTTATTTCTTGCAGTAGGCCTATATCACTATGAACTTCTCTCTTAGAACTACTTTTGCTGTATCCCATAGATTTTGAAGAGTTTTGTTTTCATTTTCACATGTCTCAAGGTATTTTTTTACTTCCTCTTTGATTTCTTCGTTGACCAGTAGTTTGTTGTTTAGTCTCCATTTGTTTGTGTTTTCTCCACCTTTTTCTTATAACTGATTTCTAGATTTATATCATTGTGGTCAGAAAAGATGCTTGATAGGATTTCAATCTTCTTTAATTTATTGAGATTTGGTTTTTGGCCTTACGTGTGATCTATCCTAGAGAATGTACCACGTGCACTAAAGAGGAACGTGTATTCTGCTGTTTCTGGACGGAATGTTCTGTATATATCTATTAAGTCCATCTGGTCTACTGTGTTGTTCAAGGCCAATGTTTCCTTGTTCATTTTATTTCTGGATGATCTATCCACTGATGTAAGTGAGGTGTTAAAGTCCACTATTATTACTGTATTATTGTCAATTTCTCCCTTTGTGTCTGTTAATATTTGCTTTATATATTTAGGTGCTCCTATATTGGGTACATAAATATTTACAAGTGTTATATCTTCTTGGTGGAATGATCCCTTTATCATTATGTAATGCCCTTCTCTGTCTCTTGTTACAACCTTGAATAGTTATATGCCAAAAAATTGGACAACCTAGAAGAAATGCATAAATTCCTAGAAACATATCATTTTTCAAGACTAAATCAGGAAGAAATAGAAAACAGACTGATTACTAGTAATGATACTGAAGCATTAATCAAAAAACTCCCAACAAACAAAAATCCATGACCAGAAAGCTCTACAGGTGAATTCTACCAAACATTTAAAAAAGAGTTAAAACCCCACCTTCTGCACCAATTTCAAAAAATTGAAGATGAAAAAATGCTTCCAAGTTCATTCTGTGAGGCCAGCATTACCCTGATACCTAAACCAGACAGAGACATTACCAAAAAACAAAAACAAAATTATAGGCCACTACCCTGATAAAGATAGATGCAAAAATCCCAAACAAAATATTAGCAAACTAAATTCAATAATACATTAGAAGGATCATATACCAAAAAAGAAGAAGAAAGGAGGAAGGAGGAGGAGGAGGAGGAGGAGGAGAAGGAGGAGGAGAAGGAGGAGAAGGAGGAGAAGGAGGAGATGGAGGAGGAGGAGGAGGAGGAGATGGAGGAGGTGGAGGAGGAGGAGGAGGAGGAGGAGGTGGAGGAGGAGGAGGAGAAGGAGGAGGAGGAGGAGGAGGTAGAGGAGATGGAGGAGGAGGAGGTGGAGGAGGTGGAGGAGGAGGAGGAGATGGAGGAGGAGGAGGAGAAGGAGGAGGAGGAGAAGGAGGAGGAGGAGGAGGAGAAGGAGGAGGAGGTGGAGGAGATGGAGGAGGAGGAGGAGGAGGTGGAGGAGGTGGAGGAGGAGGAGGAGATGGAGGAGGAGGAGGAGAAGGAGGAGGAGGAGAAGGAGGAGGAGGAGGAGAAGGAGGAGGAGGAGAAGAAGAAGAAGAAAGAGAAGGAGAATAATAATAATAATAATAATAATAATAATAATAATAATGGGCACCTGGGCGGCTCAGTTGTTTAGTGTCTGCCTTCAGCTCATGTCTGATCCTGGGGTCCTGGGATTGGTCCCTGTGTTGCACTCTCTGCTCAGCTGGGAGTCTGCTTCTCCCTCTACCTCTGCTGCTCCCCCTGCTTATGTGCTCTCTCTCTCTCAAATAAATAAAATCTTTAAAAAAAAAACAATGAGTTATCACCTCACACATGTTGGAATGACTATAATTAACAACAGGAAATAAGTGTTGGCGAGGGTGTGGAGAAATGGGAACACTGGTACACTGCTGGTGGGACTGCAAACTGGTGCAGCCCCTGTGGAAAACAGTATGGAGGTTCCTCAGATAGTTAAAAATTGAACTACCCCATGACCTAGCAGTTGAACTGCTAAGTATTTACCCAAAGGATACAAAAATACTGATTCAAAGTAGCCCCGATGTTTATAGCAGCCTATCAACAACAGCCAAATTACATAACAAACCCAGATGTCCATCGACTGATGAATGGATAAATAAGAAGTAGTATATATATACATACTCAGCCATCAGAAAGAATGAAATCTTGCCATTTGCAATGACATGGATGGAGCTAGAGAGTATTATGTTAAGTGAAGCAAGTCAGTCAGAGAAAGACAAATACCATGATTTCATTCATGTGGAATTTAAGAAATGAAACAGATGAACATGGGGGAAATAAGAGAGGCAAACCATAAAACAGGCTCTTAACTATAGAGAGCAAACTGAGGGTTGATGGAGGGAGGTGGGTGTGGGATGGGCTAGATGGGTGGTAGGGATTAAGGAGGGCACTTGTTGGGATGAGCACCAGGTGTTGTATGTAAGTGATGAATGACTGAATTCTACTCCTGAAACAAATATTACACTATGTTAACTAAGCAGAATTTAAATAAAAACTTTAAAAAGAAAACAAAAAGACACAGAGAGATTGAATGGATTAAAAAAAAAAAACCCTAATTTTCTTTCCATGACACATACTCTTCCACCACACCAGGCATGAAGATTCCCTCAGTAGGTGCTACCTGTTAACTGTATCAGGTCAAAAGTGTGGGAAATAACAAGAGCCATGGAGCAAGCCAGAAAAGAAAAGTATGTAGGAGAGAGAGAAGAAATGTTCAGAGAGGAAGTATATGACACAGGAGAATACAGAAGCCTGGAAGTAAGATACATTCCATAAGGAGGGAATGTCCACTGGATTTTTCAACTAGGAGAGCACTGGAGATCTTTCCCTAAGCAGGAGGTGGTAGCTAGTTGGTGATGGTTTGGAAAGTTCTAGGTGGAATTTGAGGTGTTTATGGTACATGCAGAGGGAGGCTGAAAAAAATGCAGTTTAGGACACAATACTTGGGTGGGGATATGAAGACCTTGGAATCAACAATAGGCAAGAATTAACTCATGGAAAATACATGAGTTTAGAAGAATGTCAACACTGGCATTGTAGTGAAAAATAATGTTTAAGGCAAGAGTGGAGGTCTCCCTTCACAGGAAGCCTGTGAAGGAAAAGAACGCAGAGTGGCCAGAGGGGCAAGGCAGTGATGCGACTCCATGGTGGAGAAGATGTTTCAAGGGGAGATTGAGTGAAATTGTTAAATGCTGTAGGGCGAACATCAAACAATTAGTGAAACATTTATTTAGTTTTAGCAACGGGAAGGTCACTGAGAACCCCTGTAATAGCAGTTTCGGTAAAGAAGATTGTCCTAAGTCTGCCTGTAATATATCGAAGGAGTGAATTCACTGAGTGTCAACTACTCTTCAAACTCATTTCGCAGTCAAGGGAAGGAGAAAGGATAATATTGCCTTAAGGAAAATTAAAGACCAAAGAAGAGATTATTGTTTGATCGTTTTTTTTGTGTGTTTGTTTTAAAGATGTAAGATACAAACAGCCTTTTAGAGATCTAGGTAATTGGAGGGAGATGCAAATTAACGAGGTAAGCTGGTTAAAAAAATAAACAAAAGTATGGACTCCACAGCACGAGGGCTGGAACTGGATGGGGGAAGGAGAGAAACATCTCCCCAAACTGAAGCTGGAGGGAGGAGGCCCTGCTGAGAGAGTTGCAGGAGAAGTGGCTACATGTGTTGAGGAAGCTGTGAAAGACCCCATCTTTTGGGTTCAGCGTCTTCTGTGGCAGTGGGGGGAGCAGGTAGGAAGACGTGGGGTCTGTCTGGTCAATTTGCTTCAATTTCTTGACAGCAAGTGTTCCACACAGTGTAATTTCACATTTCCAAAAAAATCTAAACTAAAGCTTCACTCAGCTCTTCCAGAAAAGGGAAATGTAACAGATTCTTATTATGTAATAGAAAAAAATGATAAAAAATAAATCAGGAGAAACAAACCTTACTTTAACTGTGAACTTGGGAGGAATTGAGCTGTATTGAACCTCGAGACTTCCTGTGGCTCTGGTTGGGACACTGGACTGTGGTGAACACCTTCAGGCCGGCAGGCTACTGCCATCAGAAATGCCTGCCAACAAAGCTCTAACCTTAGAACTAAAGTTCAGAGATTGGTCAAGGCTGGGGAGTGTTGGCAAAAAGAGAGGATTTGGATGCTGGGAATGTTATCAAGGCAGCAGGAAGCAGTTACCATAGTGGTGGAATTAGAAAGATAATTTTTTTTCCAGGAAAAAGCAAAAACTCAGTTACTGGGACAAAGCCAGAATGAGAACTGATGACTGAATGTTGAATATTAAAGTAGAACTTATTAAATACTTCATGACTATAACCCAGTCATTCTTGAACATGGCTGCACCTTGGAATCATCCAGGGAGCTTTAAAAACCACTGAAGCCTGGATGTCACGCCTAGAGAGTCTGATTTAATTGGCCTGGGGAGAGGCCTAGACATCAGGATTTTTACAAGCCTCCTCAGATAATTCTAATGGGTAGCAAAATTGAGAACCATGACTCAAACCAGAATCTGTCCCAGAGGTAGAAATGAGACTGGAGAGTATCAGACAAGTCTTAATGTTCCTATAATTCTGAACTGACTGGACAAAAACTGATTTCCTAATTTCTCTGCACCCCTCCCCCCACTGCTGCATATTGTCTGGCTTGCGATGAATCTCCAAATGATTTAGGCTCAAAAAAAACTTAAGTTACCTATTTTCAATAGAAAGTTTTTAACTTCCTCTTACTTCTCAACCTTCTCTCTATCATATGACCCCACAAATGATTATTTAACACATTTTCTTGAAACTTTACCCAGAACATTTCTTCTCTCCATTCCTGCCATGACCCACTCTACCTATACCACAGATAATTCAAAACCTGATGAACTATTGCACAAATTACATCTATAGTTCCACATCTGGTTGCCCTGCCTTCCAGTATTTATCCTCTAAGCAATTCTACATGCATCTTCCTGAACACCTGTCCTCATATTACTCAATTTCTCAGCTGGCCTCAAGAGTTTGATCAACTAGTGAAAAATCCTCACCTTGGCATTCAAGGCCTTATGAAGACTCTTGATGTCCTTTCCCATATACTCAGCTTGCCTGAGTTCACCTGAAACTGCACAGGGAGACAGTTCCCAACCTGCTGTCACATTTTTATCTTGAGCTTCTGTGTTTCTCCTTCTCTGTCTGAGGGATTTCCCCAGCACCTGGGAGTTTGACTAGCTGCCTGCACTAGCAACCTAGAAGTGCGGTGATGTTGTAACCCGTGTTTTTCAACTCTCAACCAGTAGGGAATGAGACTTCAAAGATAAATACTCCAGCTTCCCCTTCTGCCAGTGGAATAATTCTGCATTATGTTCCACATGGTTTTCCAGGAAATTCCCCAAAGGGATTGGGCCCCAGTTGCCCAGAGAGGTGACTCACTCATCAATGAACGATTTTTTTGGAGGGGGGGGTGCTTTTCTCCCTTCACCGTCTCACTTCCTCATTTTCTCTTCTTGAAAATCATTCCCAAATATAAACCACCTGCATTCACCCAAATCCTTTGCTCAGAAGCAACTTTGAGGAGAATCCAAATCAAAACTGCCTCTTGCTGTAGCTGACCCAAATTAACCTTAAAACTTCACCACACTAAACTGGAAAACTTGAAGTTCCCAGAGGATTTTCTCATCTCCATCTAGTATTCACCCCATTCCCTTCCTTAGGAAACCTTTGTGCCTACTGAAAGGGTATCTCCTTCCTCAATACCCAGCTCCCATTCAGCCTCCATGAAATTATGTCCAGTGTTTCCACAACCAAAGAGAGCTCTGAGTTGCCTGAGCTCTCACAGCTCTTTGAATGTTCCTCTCTTATTGAACACACCCCTGGGAAACGGTCTAATCTCTCTCTCTCTCTCTCTCTCTCTCACACACACACACACACACACACACACACACACAAATCATACATGGAATCATAAAACAAATGTGCTGTTCAAACTAGGCTATAGGCTCAATTCACAACAAAGTTTTCCCCACTGCTTAAATAAACAGGTTTAAAGAAAAAAAGGTTTTCTTTTTAAATAAAACAAAAGAAATACAAACTATTACCTAATGTTCTACAGATCACAGACATAGCTTCTCAAAAGAGACAAAATAACAAAGGATACCATTATTACCAATAGACTTCATTGTGTTCAGGAATACTTGATGTTCCCAAAATAAATACCAAGTCATAGGTTGAATAGAGTCATTGTGACTGTAATGGTTAATATGTTAACTAATAAGGATGAATACCATTATTGTGATTCTACATTTTTATAGATATTTATATATTTAATAAACTTTAGATAGACTGGTGGAAAACAAAACATGACTAAGACATGATTTTAAGGCATTCAATGAAGGATAGGCCATTATTTCACTAAATCTATGTGGAAGCTCACTTTTTTATTGAAAAAAAGAGCATGGTTTTGTCTCTCGAGACTGATTATCCTTTAGCCTTTGGGAAAGCATTAAAATGACACACACACTTCCAGGTACAGCTAAGGTCAACAGTCCTCTCTTTCTCGTCTCATAATATACTCCGTCTTTTACGGAGTGCTCTCAAAGTTCTTTTCCAAATAGGATTCAACCCAACAAATATTTATTAAGAGTCATATATACAAGGCCCTGTGTTAAGCTGCGAGGGGGCACAAATGTGAATAAAACAAGATCCTTGCCCTCAAGCAGTTTGCAGATACCCTGGGCCAGGTTATTTATGACCCAGCTTTGCATGAAACTAGCTCCTCACCAGTGTGAAAGATTTAAAAAACCAGAGCAGAGCTGCTGGAGGCCAAACTTGATTAACTCTCCTGTTTTATTTCCCCTAAGAGTCAATGGTCAAGACAGAGAAAAGGAGATCCTAGAGACTTTAACTTCCTAGTCCATTTTTAAAAGAGAATTTAAATTTAAGCAAAAGAATAGAAATTACTTTGTCCCTGTACTAAAGAGTACCCTTAAAGACTTAATGTCATTTAAAACTAAACAAGCTCTTAATTATATATGACATTCAAGAGATGGCTAGAATATACACCCTGAAGGAGTAAAAATCTGTCTGAAACTGAAAAAAAAAAAACAAAACTGTCTTGGATTAAAATAGAGAAAAGCAGCTCTGTTGTTAATCATGCTGGGAGGACAGACACAGACAATAGTAGTTGCAAAACTAACAGGAAATACTGGCTCACTCAAGGCTACACAACTACTCTCCCCACTGATGTGGGAAACAAAGGCAGAAGAAAAATTATTAAACTTCCTTACTACCTACAGCCCATTGACAAGTCCTTGAAATAGGCAGAGTGACATTCCTCTAGGGACTCAACTCCCTCGATGTTGACACTTCGCTAAAGACAACAGGTGATCTTAGCTCAACCCCTCAGATCCTGTAAGTCTACTTTAACGTATAAAAATTCCTTTGGAAACTTCCTTTATCTCTACTCCCTCCCCCAAGATACATGTTGGCAATCATCCCCCAAGCAAATGGCCCACTGATATACATCCGGAGGGTCTCATGACTTAGGTTTTATAGACACTAAAAAAATGACCCTTTCCCAACAATAGCTAGCCACCTCAAGGTCCTGGAAACCTTGCTTCCAAAATTCCTTAGAGACTTATGCTATCCCTAACTCCCTCCCAACTTGAAAGTATATAATGGACCACTCCTCATGCATGGCCCCTGTGCAGCAATTTCTGCCCACGGGTCCCGTCCCCATGCTTTAATAAAACCACCTTTTTGCACCAAAGACATCTCAAGAATTCTTTCTTGGCCATCGGCTTCAAACCCTGACATCTTTCCTGCATCACCCACTTCAACCTTGTTTTGAGCATTTACTACCTTCTTACCAATGATGCTCCCAGGTACGCTCTGCTCTTCCTATCTATTACCGAGGATACCCAGTTGCTAAACTGCCCTTGAATCATGACAATTCCCAATCCTGAGTCAATCTCTATTTCCCCTGATCCTGCCTCAGGAACACACTAACCAGTTTGGAAACGCCCCCACTTTGCTAAGACCCTCCACGGAATCCTTCAATAGAAGTCTGAACCTTACAAAACATGCTCCATCCTTCTTGTTGACAGAAGCAATCCACAGTCCCTCTGGGGTACACCCCTCCCACTCTGTAGATGTAATAAATATGATTCTGTCAGATTATAGGCCCGTCTCTGGTAATCTTTGGCTCATTAGGCTTTACCAGCACACATGTTCATACAGAATAACAAACATTTAAACAATAACACCAAAAACACACCTCAATATACTCTTCATAGTTGACCTGGGAGGTAAAACCCTTATTTAAATTATTCAAATAGCACAGAGGATCATAGGGGAAGGGAGGGAAAACTGAACGGGAAGAAATCAGAGAGGGAGACAAACCATGAGAGACTGTTAACTCTAGGAAACAAACTGAGGGTTGCGGAAAGGGAGATGGGTGGCAGATGGGGTAACTGGGTGATGGGCATGATGTGATGAGCCCTGCGTGTTATATGCAACTGATAGATCACTAAACTCTACATCTGAAACTAATGGTGTACTATCTGCTGGCTAATTGAATTTAAATAAAAAAAGTGCCAAATACTTAAGATAATAATAATAATAATAAAGTCTTCAAAAACTTTGTGTGATTTATCTCTTAAAAGTGACTTCACGGGTGAAAATTCTCTCATTTTTCCCTTTCCTCCCTTTCTCTGCCCCACCCTCCCTCCCTATCTGCCTTCCTTCCCTCAATTCTTCCTTCCCTTCAGTAGTTTTGATGGCAAATACACCGATGATGGATCTAATTTTGGAAAGAAGCAAATCTTATTTGGAAACACTGGCTTCCATCTTTGCAGGTATTTGTTTAAAGCTCATCCTGAATTTCTGTTAGAAAAACACTCTTAATGTATATTTTTAAATATAAGGGTCCTATTAATCCTTCAAATGTAGTGATTACCACTGTTTTTGCAAAATCAAGTGATAGGAAGGTACAGAATTTCTCTCTAGGGTATAGTGTGATACTGTATCCTTGTTCACAGAGAGTGTACTGTTGCCATCTATTTTCCTATCTACAAATATTTTCTCACTCGTGTTCCAAAACAGAAAATTCCAACCGTTAAATATTTAATGACTTATATTCTATATATCATCTTTTCTCAAAAAATAATTTGAGTTGACTACTGTTCCTTCAACCATTTGGATTGTCCAGTCACCCATGAGTGAGATCAAAGGCATATTTCAAAAGGCTCTGTTAATCTGCTTACCTGAGCTTGTAGGAATCTCCTGTTTTCCTTTCAAATTACCTTTCCTTGAATTCCAAAGCCACTTAAAAGAATCCTTTGATTTGGAATTACTTTTCACCAGGTTGCCTGGGCACTGTTTTGGATTTGTCTCTTCACACTACTCCCTGCTTTTTCTGAGTTTATCCTCATCTGGGAATCATCCTTAAGTTACCCGCCATGTGCCCCCATGCCCTAAAATCATGAGCCATCTCTCTATGTTCTTGAATTTCTTGAGTTTAGTTAGTATTAATGTGAACTAGATTATCGTAAATTAAGATGTTAATTGTAATCCCCAAGGTAATCATGGAGAAAATAACAACAATAAATTGTAAAGGAAATAAGACGGGAACAAAAAGAATACAAGAAAAATCCTATTAAACACAGGAGAAGTCAGTAATGGATGAACTGAGGAACAAAAATGTATGAATATAGAAAAAGAAGCAGAATGGTTGAGGTAAATCCTTCGTGGTCAGTAATTACATTAAATGTAACTGGATTATTCTATTAGGATTAGTGGGTCAATCCATCAAGAAAATACGGCAATTGTAAACATAGATACATTCAACAACAGAGCTCCAATATATACATGAGACAAAAACTGACAGAACTGAAGGGAGAAACAGTTCAACAATAATAGCCGGAGACTTTAATACTCCCCCTTTTTTTTCCCTTGCACTCTTGTAGGACTTTTAATTTATTTTTTAATTTAAATTCAATTAATTAACATAGAGTGTATTATTAGTTTCAGAGGTAGAGTTTACTGATCAGTTGCATTTAACATCCAGTACTCATTCCATCAAGTGCCCTCCTAATGCCCATCACCCAGTCACCCCACCCCCCACCCACCTCCCCTCCAGCAACCCTCAGTTTGTTCCTTAGAGTTAAGAGTCTCTTACTCCATTTTTTTTGTTAAAGTAAAGAACAGAACAGCTAGACATACTGAAGCTGCCTGGGCCCCTCTGGCCAACCAAGGAGTCTTCAAGCTTTAGCCAGCACCCTTAGCCCGAGTGATTAAGTAACCTTTCTTTGTGTATCTATAGATCCTGCATTCTTTCCTAGAAAAAACAGAGTACTCTTGCACAACCCCCAGGCACTAAGGAACCAGACCCCCTTGCACAACCTCTGAGCACTGAGATAACATCTGTAGTGGGCACCACTGAGTCTGCACATAATCAAGAAATGATAGAGCCCACTATACTTCCTTTATTGATTACCCTCAACTTCCTAGAAAACCACTGGGCCAGGCAGAAACCTTGGAGTTGGCTTTGGGACAAGAGTTCACCTTCTCCCCAGGTGGCTGGCCTCCTGAATAAAACTCATATTCTTTCCCAATCAAAACTCGGCTCTTGAGTATTGGCCTTTGGAGCAAAGGGCAGCCGAACTGGGGTTTCGGTAACACATTCGGCGAGCCAGCCAGGAGCCAAGGCCCCTGTGGCATCCAGTTCCCCTGGGAATCCCAGGGCACAGCCATGGCAGTGCACCAGGGTTTCCTGGTTCATTTCCGGGGCTAGGAAATCCCCTGGCTGGGGGAGGTTAGCTGCTGGGGGCCAGGTGGTCTGGGGGAGGGAATCCACGGATCTGTCCCTGCAGCTGCCGAGACTATTTTGGTCTCAGGGGGAGAACTCCCTGCTGATTCCCAAGAGACGCTAGCTGCCAATTTCACTTTTTGGTTTGGTTGGAAAGGAAAGGAGCATTTGGGGAAGCTGACAAGCTTCGGGACCGGGTGAGTCGGTGGGAGTGTGCGCGGAGGCAAGTTTCTCATTTGTGGTTTCTGTTCTGTTGATTATGCTTTCCCTGTTAGAAAGGCGTGGCTTTGGGAGAAACTAAAAGGGACTTGAATAAATGGCCAATTTATTTGGAATTTGGAATTTGGAACAGAATTGTTTTGGTGTGTGTAGGGGGGTTATGCTGTGTTATGTTAAATTTGTGTATAATGGGAAGTTCCATCTCTATCCCACCAAATAGCCCCCTAGACCGAATTTTGAGTAAACTGAAGGAGTGTCACCAGGGACCTATGACGAACAAAAAGATGATTTTTATTGTAACACTGCCTTGTCATGCATGTTAAGCTCAGAGGAAAGATCGCTTTCTTGGATTCCTTCCTCCCATGTGGCTGCCTCCAAATAAGGAGTTTTGGTTTGGCTCTCTCAGCTTGTCTAAGAAGCTGTTTGACTCAGTCAGTGAAGGGGAGGAAGCAGAAACTAAGAAGCTATTTGGTTCAGTTGGTGAAGTTCCCCCCCCCCCCAATTTGGGGGAAGAACGAATGCTAACAGAGGTCCTCTTGGCTCCGTTCAGTCATGGTTTTGGTTTTGTTTCTTCTGTGTTCTTTCTGAACTTTTGCCCAGGAAGATGGGGAATACTCCTGTTCCCAAAGAAAGTCCATTAGGACCTATCTTAAATAAATGGTGCAGAAGACGGAAAAACAATAAAAAAAAACAAAAAAAACAAAAACAAAAACCACCTGTTTGGCAGGAGGAAGAGACAGGAGAAAAAAGAAAGGAACTGGAGTCTAATCTGCTTCCGGCCCTCCTGATGGCATCCTTGAGCCTCTGCCTCTACCCCCTCGTCCTCCTGTTCCTGCGCCACCACGGGCACAGCTTGCCTAACTGGTTCTTATACCATCCCCAGTGCCTCCAATGTCACTGGCTCCCCTCCTCCTACCCTCACTGTCAAGGAGCAAAGGGCACCCCAAGCTGTTGGGCCACTTATTTATGAAGTTCAAGCTGGAACACCTTCAAAATCAACACGAAAGGGACCAGGGACCCCCCTGGACTTAAACGACCCACTTCAGATTTCCCTACAGGTACCCCAGGCAAAAACCGACAGTGGGGAACAAATTGATTTTTAGTTAGTGGACACAGGTGCAGCATATTCTGTATTAAAGCTAATATAAGTTTGTTAGCTTAATTAAGATAGACATGTCGTTAGGGTTATCAGCATTAAATATAATACTTTTATTCCACCAAGGTTTACTAAAGGTCAAAGAAGTTCATGTTATTTCTTCTGCAGTTTGTTAGCAAAAGGATGACATGAAATGATGGTGAATTTTGTCTGTCTCATAAAGTTTTCATGGGTAATTGTGAAGAACAAGTAGGTTGAATAAATAAAAAAGTTTATAGGTAAAACTTTTAAATAGCTTTCAAAATCTTTGGGAACCTGAAACTTTGAAGTGTTGCTAAGTTAATGATAAACTGGATTGAATTCATTGGGTATCTAAGTTTTTTCCAAATAAGATAAAATACTAAAGTGTTGATTACAGAACACAGGTTTGTGCTTTTGGCTTCTTACTACAGAGAAACTGAAGTTTTTTCTTATTTGGGTCTGTTGGTAAATGCTTTATGTTTTATTAAAAGACTACACTATGGAAAAGCATATGTTTCCAGAAATTATGAAATGTATTCATAAATTTGCCAATCCAAAGAATTCTGGTGTAACATACAGTTCACAATTTGTTACTACTTAATTTTCACTGGAGACTAAGGCTTCTAAGAGTTAAATAAAATTTGGCTAAATGTAATTAAAACTGATGGAAATAAAGAAAACAACTCTGTATGTAGGAAAGTAGTAGATATATGAGAAAGGTATACAAAATGGGAATACATTTTGTTGAGGGGAAAAAAAAAGTAATTTTGTCCTAAAAAGAGACTGGTTAGAGAGAAAAGGCTTAAGACAAAATCTGAATGAAAAAGAAAGTTGTAGGTTTAATGAAGGTGAATCTTTGGAAAAGAATCTTATGTGTGGTCAGGACTAAGGTTGAAATGAATGGATTTTTTTAAAGAGTTTATTTTTGAGTAATCTCTACGTCCAGCATGGGGCTCGAACTCACAACTCTGAGATCAAGGGTCACAAGAAGCAGCGCCTGAGTGGCTCCGTCAGTTAAGCATCTGCCTTTGGCTCAGGTAGTGATCCCAGGGTCCTGGGATGGAGCCCCACGTCTGTCTAGCTCCCTGCTCAGTGAGGAGCCTGCTTCTCCCTCTCCCTTTGCCCAGCCCCCCTCCCCCATGCTCTCGCGCGCGCTCTCTCTCTCAAATAAATAAATAAATCTTTAAAAAAGAGTCACAAGCTCCACCAACCAAGCCAGGCAGGCACCCTGAAATGAATGGATTTTATTTTATTTTTTCTCTGTTAAAAAGATAAAGTTTTCTTGGATTGTTGGTCTGCTCTTGATAAGAAAAGTGTAAACAAAGTTTTTCTTTTCCCTTTTCTTTATCCACCCAGAAAACCAAGGCTTCTGTGTTTTGTCTTTTTCTTGATTACTTGAAGTTAAAACTTCTCAATATTAATGGAGCTAAATTTTGCTAAAAACTATATAACTTCCTGTAGAATCCCTTATTGCCACCTCGGTTATTTATAAATATTGAGTTGTGTAGTGATCTGTAATCCCATTTAGGCATGTGCTTTAAAACCTTCCAAGATATTTTTTTAAAGAGTTATTTATTTGAGAGAGAGAGGAAGAGAGAGCTTGCACGCTAGTGGGGGAGGGGCTGAGGCAGGAGAGAGAGAATCTCCAGCAGACTCCCCACTCCACTGAGCACGGAGCCCAACTTGGGGACTGACCCCACGACCCTGAGATCATGACCTGAGCTGAAATCAAGAGTCAGATGCTCAGCTAACTGAGCCACCCAGGTGCCCCAAAATCTTCTGAGATTTTTTAACAAAGTTCCCAAGATTCAAATTCTGAATGAATGTCTTTTGACTAATTAGGCTTGTTTATTTGGTAAGTTACATGGGAAGCATTGTCAAACAAATGATAATAAGCCTTAGGTTGTGTAATATAGGAAAATGCTATAGCCGTTCTAGAAAATACATAAAATTCCTGGAGATTTAATATGTCTTGGTGTAAGGTCATCACTTGATATTCTGATTACTGAAATGGCATGTGTTACAAAAATAACTGGATTTCCTTGTCAACAGCATTATAATGAACTCTCATCAGATCTTCAACCATATCTATTTTTGAGTCTTTTGTCATCTATAGTTATTGTTCTTATCCTCTTGGAAAATGCATTTCATCTTCAAGGAGATTCCTAAGAAGGACTTTTGACAAACACAGGTTTCTGTTATCTTTAAGATAATGAAACCAAGCTGAGTAGCAATTTGCAGAACTAATGGGAAAGCTGCATTCGAACAGAATCAGAATGACGTGGGACTAAATGAATTGAGAAAGAGGATTATAGTTTTTATGACGCTTTTTTTTGAAACATTACTGGTTCTCTAATGTGTGCTCTTCCAGATTAAGTAAGTTTTCTCTTAAGATATCTATGACTTACAGAAATATGATAAAATACTCCTCTGGGAACAAACTGAAACGTTTAACTTTTCTATCTGAACCCTCCAGAGTTCAGAACCACTCAAGTGGGCATTCTTTCTTTCTTGGTAATTACAGTTGTTTACATAAGTTCAATAAGGATCTATTCTCCTTGTAATAGGACATCATTGGAAACATTGGTTATATTACTCAGGCTTTGACTGGAATGTCATAATTGAGAGAGACATGCATAGACTCAGGTATGACCACATAGCTTAAAGGAATTAAGGTTGACTTTAGGAAGCTAATACATCCCCTTGGAAATGCTGGCCTGTTACCTCACAGAGTTCCCAACAGCCTTACCAGGTGAGTGAAGAATGTCACTTCCTAGCAGGTGCAGGAAACCGCAAGATATTTTGGGGACCTCAAAAAGAGGAACTCACTCAAATCTACAGGTATTGCAGGAAAGTCTGGTGGCAAGTATCTGGCTTGTCTTCTGGCCCCGAGAGGCTATTAAAGGTTCAATCTAGAGATTCCTTATGAAAAGCTCCAGCAGAGCATGTTTCAAAGAATCTGTATGGTCAATCACTATTCTTGCTGAGCTTATGTAAATAATAAGGCCAAATTTGTTACAGTTGGATTTGTTTTTCAACTGAATTAGTCTTGATTTGGCTATCTTTGAAAATGAGGGTGAAAAACTATGTTTCAATAACACACCTTTGTGGATATTGAATTCTAGTTCTGATTAATTATTGAATGTTTGTTGTTTGCTGAAGCTAGACACCTTGAAGAAAACTTCAGAGAAATTGCCACAATACTTCACGTATGGACGTTCTGCATGCTCGTCTTCATTACTCTGGGGGGGGTAATAATAATATGACCCCATGCGCATGTGATTATTTGAACAGCTGAACAACAGGATAGACTCCATGACAACTGTGTAACTCAGCTATCACCTTGACCAATTGTGTGTGGCTGGGATGACAAAATCATTCCTTAAAAGCCAGAACATACCCCACTCCATGGGATTAGCTATAGACGTGTGGAAATAGTAGATGGTCCCACTTTACTGAATGAATATGGAACTACAAGAAACCACAAACAGCCAAAACAATCTGCAGATACAGGCTTCCAGTCATGGAATAAATAAATCACAGGAATAAAAGGTACAGCATAAGGAATATAGCCACTGATATTGCAATAGCAATGTATCAGGACATGTTGGATTAAATGACTGACTGCCGCAAACAGACAAACCTAACCTTATCCAACTAGGGCTGTAACAAGGGACACGGTAAAGACACTGAAATGACTTGAACATTCCAAAAGTTTTCAATAAAAGTATGAAAGTGGAAGAAAATTCATTTTTCAGAGAAGATATACCCAAGGAAGTAACATGAGGCAAGATCCTGTTATTCAGTAATTACCAAGAGAAGCAGCAAAAAATATCAAATGCTGTATTTATTTGTTAAGTTCTAGTTAATTAACATACAGTGTAATATTAGTTTCAGGTGTACAATATAGTGATTCAGCACTTGCCTACAACACCTAGTGCTCATCACAAGTGCCCTCCTCAATCCCCATCACCTGTTTCCCCAACCCCCTACCCACCTCCCCTCTGGCAACCCTCAGTTTGTTCTCTGTAGTCAAGAGTCTGTTTCTCGGTTTGCTGCTCTCTCCTTCTTTTTTTCCCTCTTTGCTCATTTGTTTTGTTTCTTAAATTTTACATATGAGTGCCATCATGAGTGAAATAGACACATAGGTTGCTTCCACATCTTGTCTATTGGACCTAATAATGCAGTAAACATAGGGGCATACAGATCTTTTCATACTAGTGTTTTCGTTTTTGTTGAGTAAATACCCTGTGGTGGAATTACTGGATCATATGGCATTTCTAGTTTTAATTTTTTGAGGAACCTCCATACTGTTTTCCTTAGTGCCTGTACCAATATACATTCTCACCATCAGTGTAGAGGGTTACTTTCTTTCCACACCCTTGCCAACACTTGGTATTTTTTGACTTTTTGATATTAGCCATTCTGACAGGTGTGAGGTGATCGCTCATTGTGGTGTGGATTTGCATTTCCCTGATGATGAATGATGTTGAGCCTCTTTTCAAGTGTCTGTTGACCATCTGTACACTACAAAGCTATAGTCATCAAAACAGTACAGCACTGGCACAAAAAAGACCTACAGATCAATGGAACAGGATAGAAAGCCCAGAAATAAACCCATGCTTATGTGGTTAAATAATCTACAACAGAGGAGGCAAGAATAGACAATGGGTAAAAGACAGTCTCTTCAAAAAATGGTGTTGGGAAAATTGGACAGCTCCATGAAAAAGAATGAAACTGGACCACTTTCTTACATCATATACAAATGTACGTGTACATGTGAGAATTGAAGCCATAAAAGTCCTAAAAGAAAACACAAGCAGTAATCTCCTGGACATGAGACTTAGCAATGTATTTATGGATACGTCTCCTGAGGCAAGAGAAACAAAAACAAAAATTGACACTATTGAGACTACACCAAAATAAAAAGTTTTTGCACAGCAAAGTCTTTCAACAAAACAACAATCTAACATCAACAAAACAAAAAGGCAACCTACTGAATAGGAGAGAATATTTGCAAATGATATATCTGATAAGGGGTTAATATCCAAAACATATTATACAATTCAACACCAAAGAAGTAAATAATTCACGTGAAAAATGGACATAGGACCTGAATAGATGCATTTCCAAAGGGAATATTTTCTTTTGAAAGTGGTATTTAAGTCAAGCCCTGAAGGATGCATGGGATTTACCAGGGGAAGGAAGAGGCTTTCAAGTGGAAAGAACAGGTGGACCAAAGCTCTTAGGTGGGGAATATCTTGGCATGGTCAAGGAACTGAAAAGAAACAAATGTGGCTGAACAGAGTAGGAGAGACAACAAGCAGACAACAAGTTGATAATACCATCGATAATACCATCACCATTTATGGAGGTGTTGAGTTAATGCACATATTTTTTTTGAGAGAGAGTACAAGTGTGGGGGGATGCAGAGGGAGAGAGAGACAATCTTTTTTTTTAAATTTTATTTTACTATGTTATGTTAGTTACCATACATTACATCATTAGTTTTTGATGTAGTGTTCCATGATTCATTGTTTGCGTATAACACCCAGTGCTCCATGCAATACGTGCCCTCCTTAATACCCATCACCAGGCTAACCCATCCCCCCACCCCCCCTCTCCTCTAAAACCCTCAGTTTGTTTCTCAGAGTCCATAGTCAGAGAGAGACAATCTTAAGCAGGCTCCACGCTCAGTGTGGAACCCGACTCAGGGCATGATATAATGACCCTGTGACTGAGCCACCCAGGTGCCCATAATGTATATTTTCTGTATCTAATTTGTAAGTGTCAACGTTTGTATTTATTTAAAAAGAACCCTCATTCCCTCTTTTCCTACATTTGCAGACAATGAAAGAAAAGTTTATAGTGATCACATCCTGGAACAATCTGGTAGAACAGAATTATAGAATGGGCCATGTTTTCCACATTTTTATCAATCAGACTGAGGAACATATTCTGTAGGCATGTGATTTGGGGATGTGCGATTCTTTCTGTGCTTTATCTTGATGACAACATCATGATACTTAAGGGTTTCCATTTGTTGGCAGTAGTCCCACACACATTTTGAAAGGCAATAAATCCAATCTGTGTAAAGTGGATTTCTGTCTATTGGAGTACTCTACTATCACAGTATTGTTTGTTACAATTTAAAATTCTCTTGGGGTGCCTGGGTGGCTTAGTGATTAAGCGTCTGCCTTCGGCTCAGGTTATGATCCCAGGGTCTTGGGATCGAGCCCCGCATCAGGCTCCCTGCTCCATGGGAAGCCTGCTTCTCCCTCTCCTACTCCCCCTGCTTGGGTTCCCTCTCTCACTGTGTCTGTCTCTGTCAAATAAATAAATAAAATCTTAAAAAAAATAAAATTCTCATTAACTTCAGTGAGACTGCATACTTAAGAAAGCAGCCAAATAGTGTCTTATGTTTAAATATAGCATTTGAATAATCAACATAGTAGCATTATCTACAATAGCCAAATTATAGAAATGGCCAAGTGTCTACTGTCTGATGAATGGATAGAGAAGATGTGGTACATATATACAATGGAATATTACTCAGGCATCAGAAAGAATGATTTTGTCATTTGAGACAACATAGATGAACCTGGAGGGTATTACCCTAAGTGAAATAAGTCAGACTGAGAAAGACAAATACCATATGATTTCACTTATATATGGAATCTAAAATACAAAACAAATGAACAAAGAGAAACAGACTGATAAATACATAAAACAAACTGGTGGTTGCCAAGGGGGAGGGGAGATAGGTGAGAGAGGTGAAGGATTAAGAAGTACACACTTCTAGTTATAGAATAAATCAATCCCGAAGATGCATAGGGAATACAGTCAATGATAATGTAATAACACTGTATGGTAACACGATGAGCACACTTAGTGCACTTAGTGCAAGGAGCGCTGCGTAATGTACAGAACTGGAGAATCACTGTGTCTATGCCTGAAACTAATGCAACAGTGTATGTCAACTATACTTCCGTAAGAAAACATTTTTTAAAAGAATTTCCTGAGATTCTTAACACTGAATGAAAGAATCCACAGAAAGTGCTTATTAGCACCGTACCTGGAACATAATAGGTGCTCCATAAAAATCTGTCTTGATGAAGAGTGTCACTGTTCAAAAATGCAAAAAAGGCAAACATGTAGAACACATCGACAAATACACTCGTTGAGAGTCTGAACTTTTCAGACATCTGTACAAGCATAGTGTCTCAGTGACTTCAGCAAAGATTTCAATATTTAGGTATAAAACATATTTTAGTGATCTTATTTGAGTTAATTGCTCATATTTGGACAAAAAGCCTTTTTCTAAGTTATCCTCAGAATGACTATTATGGAAAATTGTACGTCATCCGTGCATGTTTCGAAAGTACACCACACTATTTGTAGGAGTATCAGGCATGTGTGGATGTGCGTGGAACACTTGCAGCAGGAGTGAGAGAAGATTACATCTTAACTCAACACACTTGCATTGTCACATGTTAACTATAGTAATAGACTCCAGGATTAATGTCTCCATGATATTGGCATGTTAAATATAAAAGGTCTATGTTTGATAGGAAAATCCCCCCCCCTTTTTTTTTGGTACCTGTTATTGGGCAGAATTTAACCTTCTCGGACCTAGTTTTTACTTGATCAAAATTGACCAAGAAAGAAAAAGTTTCTGAGCACACTTCATTGGTTTGTTAATTGCCTGGATAATGGAAAAGAGAACCAGGACTTCAGTGTTCTTTTGCATTAACCAGGAGAATGCTACAGATCCTGATTATAAAATCTGATGTTGTGACCCATCTAATCTACAAAACAGACTCTGGATCTTAGCATTATGTTTACATTCCTTACATGAATGAGGAGGAGAAGCAATCTGACTTGCTTTGAAGTCTGTGGGGAAGTGGTTAGTGGTCATGTCAGGGATGAAAGTGGGAATTACATGTTTAAGAGTGCAGGAGTCGTGAATGGGGTTGCAATATGTATAGTTTGCCTGTAATAAGTGAAATCGTACACAAGAAATGTGTTCCCTGATGGCTCCTATAATAAAGACTAGCACTAACAAAGGATGATGGTGTTTCCATGTGCCAGCTAAAACAGTGTTACCGCTTGGCAACAGAATAGACTTTTCAATTCACTTGGCCCTCCGGTTTTGACATTATGATTTGGGGGTGAATATTGCAATGTAAGAAATTTAGGTTATTTCAAATTTTATGCTTAATGTAAGATTTTTATTAATATTTTCCCAGCTTAATATTTAAAGTGAACACACAAGAAGTTTGTGTAAAATGCAACTTCACTGTGTGAGGAATGGGAAGAGTTCCTGAGGTGTAGATGGCCCTGTGGTAGATGGTATGGTTCACTGCCTCTTCTCACTGGAGAGGGGCTTACATACCCGTCTCATTGACATCAGTAATGCTCATTTACTACTCATTCCTGCAGTAAAATTATATATCACAGCACTGCTGAAATTAGAAGTAGCCATATGACTTGCTTAGGCCAATGAAATATGGGTAGAAGTGATGTGCGTCGATGCGAAGCAGAAAATTTATTTATAATCTCATGGATCACCCTATCTATTTTCCTTTGGTCACAAAACCAGACATGTTCCAGATGGAATTTGCTCTATCAGCCCAGGTCTTGGAGTGAAGATAGCGTGAAACAGAGCCACATCCTACCCATGATATCACAAGCAAGGAACACACCTTTGCTGTCGGTAGGCCATTGAGTTTTGGGGAGTTAATTCTTATACGGTATAACTTAGCCCAAATTGACTGATAAAGATCCCAAGATCAAGGAGATACTGCTTATAAAAGTAAGACATGATTTGCATCCTTAAGAACATCATTTTATATTAGGGAAATAAATATATCAGAATAATTACAAAACAATAGATCAAAAGCTAATAAAACATGTGGAAAATACTATGATTACACAGAAGATGGAGAGACAAACCCTATATGAGAAGTTCTGGGAATGGTTCATGTAGGAACTATCAGTGAACTTGAATTTGGAAGGCTATATAAGAGTTCCCTTTTTTAAAGGAGGACATTCTAGAAACAAATACCATGTTCAAAAGTATAGAGGTGTGAAAGCAAATTAATTTTTAAAGGAACAGCAAATAAGTGAAACCATATGATAACTGACTTTCTCTCCTTGACTTATTTCACTTAGCATAATCTCCTCCAGTCCATAAGGAACAGCATGGAGGACATTAGGAGAAGGAAGGGAAAAATGAAGGGGGGGAAATTGGAGGGAGAGATGAACCATGAGAGACTATGGACTCTGAGAAACAAACTGAGGGTTCTAGAGGGGAGGGGGGTGGGGGGATGGGTTAGCCCGGTGATGGGTATTAAGGAAGGCACGTCCTGCATGGAGCACTGGGTGTTATAAGAAAACAATAAAGCGTGGATCACTACATCAAAAACTAATGACGTATTATATGGTGACTAACATAACATAATAAAAAATTAAAAAATAAATAAATAATAAAACATTAATTGAGGGGAAAAAATAAAGGAACAGCAAGAAGCATGATGTGGTTGGGGGGATGTATAATGTCTGCATAACGTGGGGGGAAAATTGAGCGATGAATCCAGAAAGCTTGTTAGATTATGAAGGGTCTTGTATACCATGCTAGGGAGGTAGCAAAGATACAGGTAGATCAGGATTCTGATTTTGTCTCTGCCAGTAAATATTCTCCCCTCGAAAAAGAATATTAGTTCTTCATCTGTACAATGGGATTTATAACACCTATCTCACAGATTTGGGGTGAAGAACAAAAGAAGTATCTAATGCTCAATAAATCTTAGTTCCCTCCCATTATGCTAAGGAGGTAAGCTTTCATGTAATGATTGTGTTGGGAGTATTTTTAAATCAAAGGTTTGATGGGCTCAGAATCATACTTTAGAAAGATCACTCTGGAGGCATTTGGAAGATGAATGGGGTAGTGAAATGATGAGAGGCAAGGAGACCAGTTAGGAGCTCAGTGCTATAAAACAATCAAGAGTATGTGAGGATCCGAACTAAGGTGGTGCTAAGACCTGACCTTTCCCCTTTGGTCCTACGAATTCCTTAGATGCCTGAGTACCATCAACAGGGCAGGGAAACCACCTGGGATTTCCTGGGCCCTCAGTTTTGCAAACGTAAATTTGGTACTGACCACACTCATTTATGTACTGAACCTTTGCTATTGAAGGCCCTGCATTCTGGTGCTTTCTAAGGTCTAGCGTAAGATGCCTCACCCCATGTTTCAAGTTCTACCGCTTCTTTCCCATCCCCTCATCATTCTGCTCATCTGATAAACTCATCACCATTCACGTGAAAATGGGACAAAATATTTTTAATAATTACAGTTTCTATGTTTTCCTTCATCTGGGCTTTCTGAAGACTTTATTATCTCAAAATATTACTCCTCCTACTTGTTATTATTATTATTACTGTTATTTTTGCATAACGAATACAATGTCGGGTTTTATTTTTAAGAGCAATGATTCTCAAACTTAGCTGTTCATTAGAATTCCCTGGCGAGTTTTTCATACTGTCTATGCCCAGGTCACAGCCCATACAAATTAAATCAGAATCTCTGGGGGGGGTGGAATCCTGTTATCAGTAATTTTTCAAACTCCCAAGTTTTATACCAAAGAGCAGCCAAATTTGAGAAGCAGAGATTTATGGAGTGATTTTCAAGGTTTAATGTGCAAATCATCTGGGGATCTTGCTCAAATGCAGATTCTGTTTCAGCAGGTCTGGGGCAAGGCCTGAAATTCTGCATTCCTGACGAGCTCCCAGATGACGCTGACACTGCTGCTCTGAGGACCGTACATTGTGTAGCCAGGACTTACTGAGCCATTAATATCCCTGTTATAAAACCATTTTAAAGATTTTATTTATTTGAGAGAGAGAGTGCGCGCGCACAAGCCAGGGAAGAGGCAGAGGGAGGGAGAAGCAGACTCCCCGCTGAGCAGGGAGCCCAACGCGGGGCTCGATTCCAGGACCCTGGGATCATAACCTGAGCCGAAGGCAGAGGCTTAACGACTGAGCCACCCAGGCGTCCCCATTTGAGGACATTTTAAAGAAAACATCATTGTGAATATTAAGAATTCTTCTTCCCCCTTGCTGCCAGGGCTACGTTTGGAATTCTAACTAAGCATGTGTCCACTGTTCAGCCATCCTTTCTCCCTTACAAGTAATGGGATTACTTTTATTGACACTGGAAATGTTAATCAAAAGCCAAATGTAGCGAAACACTGCATAATACAACTGACGCTTTTTTATTTTATTGTTAGTCACCATACACAATTGACCCTTTTAACAGGGCTCCATGGTCCTCATATGTGAAAGGCTAAGCTGTATTGACCCTTCATCAAAGAACTTTAAAAAGATACCAAACAAATCAATGTGTAATCATAATTAATAATGTTAAATTAACACTTAATATATGCCAAATAAGGTAAACCCATTTAGAATGGCTGCAGAGGGGCTTAATGTTTAGAGGCCATTTAGAATGGCCTTTTCTGTCTGAAAAGGAAGGGCTTATAATAAGATTTAAGTTCATCTGGAAAATTAAAAGATGCCAGTAACACAAAAGTCACCTCTCTCACACCACATATGGTTCCAGATACAATGGAAATGTCAAATTCTATTTCTATTACATTACAGTACTTCCAGTTTGGGTATATGTTAGCAGAATTGTTACGAAAGCTTAATTTCTTATGTGTGTCTGTGTGTCCTTTCTTATATGTGGAATGTCCAGTTCAAAAGCTGAATAGTTATTGAATGGACGTTTTGGGTCTGGTCCGTACTGGCTCCTTTTACTTGTATCCATTAGAGTCCAGCTGGATGGGGTTGCAAGTGGCACTGGACAGTCTCCCCTTACCAGCCTAGAAACCAAATTCCACCATCCCGAACCTGTGGGCTCCAGAACATTTTTGAAACAATTTCTAAGGAACACACACACACACACACACACACACACACACACACACAAGTACACACACTCCTAACAGTTTCATGCCTAATAAACTGTTAATCAAGAGCCTGTGGCTCAAGGCATTAGGTGAAACACCTAACATTTGTCTCTTTTCATAGGATCCTATTGAAATGACAACATAAATGGTAGAGATGAGAGAGATCCATTAAAGCTTTGAGAAGAAAACAACCTATGGAACAGAGATTTGGATAGATTTTTGGAAGAAGGAAGATATAGTTATGAGAGGTAAACCAGGACAGAGGAAAAAAAACACGACCCAAAAATCACAAGAGAAAGCTATGGAGAAGGCTGGCATTTCCCACCTGGCAGAGAACAGGACCAGGCAGCTGGACAGGTCAGGGGATTAAGGAACTGCTCATGTAGTAGCTTGCTCAGTCAACAGAATGAGAAGAAGTTCCAGACAGGCATTCAGGTCCAGGAAACATGGAGAATGACCAGTCCACATTATTCATCACTTGCCACGTTCCAGGCCCCGCCCCTGGTGTCCGGACAGAAGAGTGAATGCCTCAGTCTCTACTCTCAAAGAATGTATATTCTCACAGGAGAGGCGAACAGTAAACAGGCAATCTGATAAATATATATGTTTAATGATAAGGGCCAAGAAGAAAAGTAAAGCAGGTCACAAGGATAGAGTGACAGAGCTGCTATCTTAGACTGAGGAGTCAGGCAGTGAGGGCTTCTCTGAGGACAGGACATTTGAGCAAAGCCAAACAAAAGTTAAAAGAATGAACCGAGTGATTTTGTGAAGGAGGAAGTTTCACAATCCAGATGAGGGAGGCTGCAGGTTTGAGCACCTGTCAAGGCGGTCATGTAGGTATAGCACGGTGAGTGATGCAGACGAGGTAGAGTGAGAGCCAGGGCCAGATCCGGTAAGATCCGAAAAGCAAGGGCCCCTACCACTAGACTTTTTCAAAGTGTGATGGAAAGGTACACAATTTCACTCATCCTTAAGCATCACTCTTTATTTGGACAACTAGCTGTAGGCAGAGAATGAATGGAAGCAGGAGACCAGTGAGGAGTTAATTCCAAGAGTTGAGGGCCAGACAAGATGGCGGCTGGAGCCAGGGTGTAGTGATGACAGTGATGGTCACTTGTTAAATCTGAAGCATGTTGCAGGATATGAGTCAAGGATAATTCACCTCGAATAAGAGATCAGAAAGCTTCAAGACACATGCCCCAGCAATGTAGTTTGAATAGCCGTCTCCAGCCAGGCCTTGAGCCTCACGAGGAGGCCTGTGAAAAGGTTCTGGTTTTGCTTAAACTTCTTTGAATAGACTGAAAAATCTTAACCGCCTGTGGCTAATATGGCTAATGAAATACCCGATGTAAAATGCTACATCCTCTTTTGCAAAAAAAGTTGTCCCTATCTGGTGAAATTTTGTTGTTTTACTGATAAATAGGCGGGTTCCCCCCCAGTCTGTTTAGAAGAGAATGGCTGGTAATGGCACTGACTAAAGGCTCAGTCAAGACAAATTATTATTCAACGATGAGTAAATGTTCTTGCCTGCTTCCCCACTCAAGCCTTACCTACCTAAAAAATGGAACATCTTGGGACAAAATGGTAATATGGTTTTCAAAGATGAACTAGCTCAGCGGAAGAGTGCTGAGATAGATGCTTCACCTCACCCAGCTCCCGTATTGGCTGGCATTGACCACAGGGGCACAAGTTAAGGATGACGGGCCATGAACTTCTCTCTCAGATAGATCTGATTCCCCACCTTGTATGTTCTCGTCCATACCTCTGATCCAAATCCAAGCACAGGTGGGTGGACAGTTAGTTCCATGCAGGCTGTGTTTTTTCTCAGGCTAACTGTGCTTTGCAATACCACGGACACTGGCAGAAACTTGATGGCAACGTTTAACCTCAGGGGGCTGGAAACTAATGGATAAATGATGCTGCCTCCTCCTTTGGGTGGGCAATTCTGGGAGGCCCTGGGACAGTCACTTCTGTTGCTCATAGCAGTGACTTCACTAATGCACATTGGCCTTCCCTTGTTCGTAGTTTTACTTTTCCTGCACCCTCACCAGTAAATCATGTCCCCAAGACACACACGGTCTTTGTCTGGTGCCTGCTTCAGAGAACTCAAGCTAAGGCAGCTTCTTTTTAGTAACTCAGCCACAACTGACATGGCAAAAACGTCAGTTTGGAAATAAAAGTTCTGATTTTCTTCATGACCAGCATTTGGCTCTGCTGCAAAGAAATTCACCTACATCCATTCACAAATATTTTGTTCTTCGTACACTATGAATGTTAAATGCATTTAACTGCAAACTTGAATGACTTATCAACTGCAGGATCCCTTATTTCAAATGTATTTAATATGTACATGTACAGAGAATTTCCTCACACAAATTTGATTTAGTTGGGCAACATATCACTTATTGTGATATAAGTGGGCAATAATTACACAGTCTGAGGTTTCTAACCTAAAGAAATTGCAATCTAACTGCAATAATTCACATTTTTGAGGTATTGTTAGCCATTTCCTACCTTCCACAACTTTGTAAAGTAAACACAGATGATATATTTACTCTCATTTTTAAGATGATCAAAGTAGTAATCAGAGTGGTTAAAACAGGGAGTTTTCCCCCAGGACTGCAAGACTGTTAAAACACACACAATCACAGGAAAGGAGAGCAGGTTGGGCAACCTGGTGAAGTTAAGGGATCTGTAGTTGTGGAAGAAACTTTTCACTCATGGTTTCATTTAGCAGGAGTACTGAGTACTTTTAATATGCCAGACACTGTACAAGGCATTCTAGGTACACTGGTCGTGGGAAGGAACTTGCTAAGAGAAGTCAGGAAAGAGGGAAAAAGAAAGCAGTTTCTGGGGAGGAAGTTATTACAACAGTTCCAGACCCTGATAGAGACAGGAGTCTGTGATAAAATTACCATCACCATTAGGGGATGTAGCTGCGTGGACGGACCAGTGGAGCAATGATTCACAAACTGATTGGTCCAATCAATTTTAATAGCCTGTCAACCAAAGGGGCAATCATTTTTAAACCTGCCAGTCAACTGAATTTATTAATTAGATAATTTGATCAACATCCAGTATTTGGATGAATGCAAAATCGGTAGATTTACATTCAAAATTAATTGATTTGGTGAACATTTTTTCCTTAAATGAAGTGGTCATATGACTGATTTGGAAAGTTGCTTTTAGAACATTCCAGAATTATTTTGAGTGTAAGTGTCAGTATTCTGCCTCAGCAGCTAGGTGACCCCTAGGGCAGCAGATTACCTTCTTTGTAGCTCATCTGGAGGAAATAAATAATGATGACTTGATCTTCTTTAGGCGTTTCATGAGTCAGCACCTAAAGCCTATTCTTCCACAGACAGAGCTTTAAACATTCTGGGTCTCGGAAAGGAAAATTAAGGGGGCTATCTCTTGGATTTGATCAGCCCCTCTTCTTCTACAATAGTTTCCCAACATTTTCCTTGAAGGGTAAGAAAAACACTACTGTTACTCTCTGTCACCCATTTACTGAAGGAACTGAATTCTGAGGCATTTCAGCTCTTTTAAGTCTAGACTGAAAATTCCTATCAGGTTTCAGATCCTCATGCCTTCCTAGGTCAAGAGCAGCTTGCTGTGCAAAGGTCAGTTTTACAATTTTACCCGGCTTTATCCCAACCTGTACTACACTCCTACATCCTTTAGTGAAAAGTATATTACTTTGAAGTTGAAGGCTGCATTCAAGCAGGCAGAGCAGCTTTACTCCCACCCTGAGTTGGAACAGATAATGGATTCTACAGAGCAGGTGTCCAACTGATCAAGGTCACCGAACAATGACTCAGTGTAAATATCCAACTTGCAGTTGTGGACAAACTCAGCACATGACAGGTGCAGTTGATAAGTGTCCTTCTGTCTAGCTGTCACAGTGGTCTGAGGACACAGAACAAATCAAATGAAGAAGCTTGTGCCTGCCTTGGAAGGTTATGTCTTCACTAATCCTGTAGCAACCAGCAGGCTGGCATTACGTGGTACAAATTTCTGCACTGGTGTGTTATGGTGATTTTGTTTCTCAGGAGCTATTTGTTCAGGGAAAAAAATGGAAAGCAGAATGATGAAGTCAGTTTTCTCCTGACATTTCTAAGGATGAATACTTGTGAAGGACAAGCAGGCAATCTCTCCTTAGAAACAGTCAATCCAAAGAACCTAGAAAGTCCTCCAGAGTTGCAAGTAGAAGATCGAAACTTCAAGAAAAACATGAGGAAGAAAATCAGAAGACTCTGTTCCTGGCAAAGAACAGGAATTATAACCGATATGCTGCAAGTTCATAGTTCTCAGCATTGTGTACTGAAGCTTCAATTTGAGAAAGTCAAAGTCAAAGGCATCAAATACATACAAGGTGTGAATGATTAAAGTAACAAAAAAAATGGGCTGAACTAGGATTTTTAAAAATATAGTTGATAAGACGAAGAGTTTTAGAAATACCTTTGAATCACAGAGGGCTAGGGTACATATATTAAAATAGTTTATAGCACTTTTTCCAGTTTCACAGGCGAAAAGCCTAACATAAGGTTAAATGCTCTAAAAGTGAATGAATATAAACTTAAGGTGCTTTATATTTTCAGTGTAATGAAGAGGTCAGCAAACATTTCTCTCAAGGGCCATATTGAGAGAAAAAATAATAATAACCCTTGAGTGACGAAGAACACGGTGTACCTGTTAACATAGGTTTATAGAATTTTGCCCATTTTGCAAGTGTGATGGCTGAAGGGACTTGTTTTATCTTTAGAGTGGAAGAGCCCAGATTCAAAACCATCTTTTGACTGTTAACTCCGTCCTCTTGTTACTTTCCCACAGTGCCTGTAACATTCTGAGTATCAAAAAAAAAGGCCTCCAGAAAGCTCAGTCCTCCAGAGTTTGCTAATTTCTCCCCCCTCCAGGGTAAATGTAGCAATAATTGTGTGGGAATGCTTGCCCTTGGTGCTGAAAGAACAAGCTATAGCCTTCTCCTCTTTTTCTAAAGGTACAGTTGGCCAACAAAGATGTTTGAGTACCTACTGTATGCCAGACATTGTTCTAGTTGCTGGGACACAGAGTGACTCCTCGTCTTCTCGGGGACTTTTACATTAGTATGGGGAGACAATTGACAAACATCAAATCATGAAACCAATCATATCAGATTCTGATAAATGTTAGGAAGAAAATAATATAGGATGACATAATAAAAAGTAACTCTCTCTGGCAACTTAAGGTGGGGACTGAGGTAGGCCAAGTTTTTTCAGCAAGGCTGATAGCAGGGGTTCCTCAAGCAGGAAGATCACTGAAGTAGCCATCACAATACCCCAAATAGTAACTTGAATATGGGAAATGGCAAATGATGACATGGACAATGAAATAACATTTCCAAAAGTAAATTATTGTTGTGGACCAGATGACCCATGCAGTGCTTTGAGTCTGGGCCAAGATATGTGGGCATGCAGAAGAAAAAGAGACAGCTTCTGGGTGGAGACTGAGGGTGCGCTTCCCTAGGAGAGATGGAATAATGGCAGTGTGGGTCTAATATCACCTCCTAGCTCTGAAGTTATCCCACATGATATTAAAAGGTGGTGGGAATAATGGTTGATACATCCCCCACTTGTCACATATCAGGCAAACATTTTACAGGAGTAACTCATGTATGAGGATCATCTCACAGACACTATTGCCCCCACTTTACAAGGAAAGTGAGGCACAGGTGGCTTAAGGAACTGTCCTGTGAAAAGCTAAATAATGTCCCCCCAACGATGTCCATATTCCAATACTCAGAACCTGTGAATATATTATCTCACACGGTAAGAGACCTTGCAGATGTAATTTAATTACAAATTTTGAGATAGGGAGATTATTCTGGATTATGTGGCTTTGCCCAATGTAATTATAAGGGTCTTTAAAAGAGTGGGAACGGAGGTGGAAACAGAGGTAAGAGTGATGTGGCCAGGAGCCAAGGAATACAGGCAGCTTGTAGATGCTGGAAAAGGCAAGAAAATAGAACCTCCCCTGGAGCTTCCAGAAGGAAAGTCACCTTGATTTTAGCCCATTGAAACTGATTTCAGACCGCTGGCCTAGAGAACTGTAACATAATAAATTTGTGTTGCCGTAAGCCACTAGATTTGTGGTAATTTGTTACAGCACCAATAGGAAACCAATACATTGCCCAAGGCCACGGAGTTGCAAAGTGTCAGGGCCAGAATTAAAATTGAGGCAATCTGGTGCCAGGGATGGAGATTTAACCTCTGTGTTGTAGGGTCTCTCACACACAGAATAAAATTTCAGGTTGAATGCGAATCAGTGTCTCGTAGGTATTCCTCTTATGCTCAGAATTTGAGACCCCAGAGAAACTACAAAAGGAGAACGATAATCCCAGACCAGCTGGTATACATTAGTCTTCAGTCCTGGACCCACGAAATCCACTAAACAAACCTCCCATTTTAGAGATGAGGAATTCGAGGACTAAAGGGCTGTGATTTTGAAGTTAAGCAGCTGGTTGATGAAACAGTTACACAAGGGGGTAGGTGGTGATGTGGAAAGACCCACAGATCTCAGTGCCTGTATAGAACTCAAGAAAGGAGGCTCTGTGGCAAGTGAGGATCAAAGGAGCCAGGATTCCTGAAACCTGTGTTTCTCATTATTCAATTAGGAGGGGTGGGAGAAGAAATGTTAATTACACAACTACCCAAGGTAGTACCTCTAGAAGAATCCGAAGTTCTCACTGTAGCAAACTCTTAGGCCTTGTGATTATATCCCCAAATTATTAGCCACTTTTACATCCTGGTCACTCATGCTCTTTAGTACATAAAGTGGGTGTTCATGAATATCAACTGAATTAAACAAAACGCTTATGACAGAATCCTAAAACCATTGCTTTTCAAAATTTAAAATGCATGCAAATACCCTGGGGACCATATTAAAATGCAGATTCAGAGTGAGAAATTCTGGCTGGGAACAGAGATTAGGCATTTCTAGCAAGTTACCATGTAATGCTGATACCGCTGGTCCATGGTCTGTACTTTTCAAGTTCCCTGAAAATGAGACTTCCCTGTCCATATGCAAAATATGTCATACAAAGTTTGATCACTTAATGAAAGTATTCAAAGATGGCACAAATAGATTCCCCCCTTTTATTAGGCACCCCTCCCTTTCCAATAAAGGGAGCAAATTAGATGCCAGGTTTCAATGGAAAGAGTTGGAACACTGCCCCCAAATACCTGCTACCTGCTCTCTGCTCTGTTTTCCAGAGGCAGGGAAGGGTGTAATGAGAGGAAAGAAGGACGTGTTCAGGAGCTCCAGTGCCTCCGCTCCTCCTTCATTCTCAGCCTTTAAGGCGGATCTGTCCCTTCTGAACCGCTGAGGTCAAGGGCGAACACACCAAAGCACAGCGCCGCGCCCCCCCTCCGCGCCCTTGCCCTGGCGGAGACGGCCGACGCGCGTGCGTGCGCGCTTGGTATAAATAGATCCCAGGCGGCCGCCACCGGACAGAGCTGGGTTCTGGGCACCGCGGGCCATGGCGGGCGAGGACCACCAGTGGCAGGGCAGCATCCTCTACAACATGCTCGTGAGCGCGAAGCAGACGCACGCGGCCCCGGAGGCGCCCGAGGCGCGGCTGGGGGGCGCGTGCTGGGGCTGTTCGTGCGGCTCGGAGCCCCCGGTGGGCAGAGAGGGGCTGCCGGGTGGGCGGGCAGGGTCGCTCCTGTACCGCTGCTGCTTTTGCGGCGAGGACCACCCGCGGCAGGGCAGCATCCTCTACAGCATGCTCACGAGCGCGAAGCAGACGCACGCGTCCCCGGAGGCGCCCGAGGCGCGGCTGGGGGGCGCGTGCTGGGGCTGCTCCTGCGGCTCGGAGCCCCCGGCGGGCAGAGAGGGGCTGCCTGCCGGGCGGACCATGGCGCTTCTGTACCGCTGCTGCTTTTGTGGTGAAGACCACCCTCGCCAAGGCAGCATCCTTTACAGCTTGCTCACGAGCGCGAAGCAGACGCACGTGGCGCCACAAGCGCCCGAGGCGCGGCCGGGGGGCGCGTGGTGGGACCGCTCCTACGGCACCCAGGGCCTGGAGGGCAGAGGGGAGCTGCCGGGCCGGCCGGCAGTGGCGCTTCTGTACCGCCGCTGCTTTTGCGGGCAAGACCACCCGAGCCCGGGCAGCCTCCTCCAGCACTTGCCCACGAGCGCAAAGCAGACCCACGGGGCTCCCCAGGCACAGCCCACGGCCCCTTGGTGGGGCCCCCAGTGTGGCGCGCAGCGGCGGCTGGCCCTCAAGAGTCCACAGGTGGTCTGCGAGGCAGCCTCGGCCGGCCTGCTGAAGACGCTGCGCTTTGTCAAGTACTTACCCTGCTTCCAGGTGCTCCCTCTGGACCAGCAGCTGGTGCTGGTGCGCAACTGCTGGGCGCCGCTGCTCCTGCTCGAGCTGGCCCAGGACCGCTTTAACTTTGAGACGGTAGACACCTCGGAGCCCAGCCTGCTGCAGAAGATCCTCACCACCAGGCGGCGGGAGACCGCGGGCGACGAGCCGCCGCCTCTGCAGCCGCCGCCGCCGCCGCCGCCGCCGCCGTTGGTATCGCCGCCCGAGGCCGGGCATTTGCCTTCGGCCGCTGAAGTCCAAGCCATCAAGTGCTTCCTTGCCAAGTGCTGGAGCCTGGACATCAGTACCAAGGAGTACGCCTACCTCAAGGGGACCGTGCTCTTTAACCCGGGTAAGGGCGCGGCCTCGGGCGCAGGCTTTTCTCTGTTCAGAAAAAAACCCTGGGCAGTGCCTACCTGAAGGCGCAGGCACTGAAGAGTTCTCGGTGGTCGGGGGAGTGTCGGGGCACCGGCGAAGAATCACGAGTAACTCTGCAGAGTTGGGGGAACTCCAGAAAGCACTCCTTGTGGGTGGGCTGCTGCCAGACACTCAGCAGAGCACAGGGGGATTGTTTGTTGAGGTTTACTGCTTCTCTTTCTACCTCTTTCTGCTACTAAGAAAAAGTTTGTGCCATCGAGGTACGGGGCTGGTCCTTCTCCTCTAGTCTTTTGAATCCAGTAGTACAGCTATAAAAAAAAAGTTTGTGTTCACTGCAAATTCTGCAACATGTCTTTCTGAGATGCAGTTCTGAAATTTACTAGAACCTTTTTGTTGGAGGAAATCTATTCAGGCTGGTAAGAAAGGAAACATTTGTTAAGGAGTACTAGATCATCCCCCCGGGGGCGGGGGGACACTGTCATGCAGGACACTGGACTTAGCCTTTCGTGGGTCTGCCTCTGAATGATCATGTTTATGGTCCTAAGCATCTGGACTATGTCATCCTCGGAGTATCTGTATCAGAGTACCAAGGGGGCAGGGAAAAAGCACTAGGGAATGCCAGCAGGAGCACTGTTAGAGCTTTCAGAGACCCTAGGGACCTCCTAATCAAGCCCCTCTGCCCTTCACCCTTACTCCACCCCGTTTCCAGATTAGGGAGCCTAGTCCCAAATGACTTTACTCCATAGTAATGACCAGTGAGTCATAGAGCATGGCTCTCCTGGCCTCCAGGGCATGTCTGTGGCAACACACTTTAGGCTGTTAGGTGCTGGACACTGTGCCACAGAGTCCAACCAAATCATGAGAGAACATCTCCGTGGACCACCCAGCACTTTTTCTTGAGTATGTCCCATTACTAGAGTTGTCTTTGACCAGAATCCTTCCAAAAGGGTCACAAGCGGGCACAAAATTTCCAGGCAGCTTGAGTTGGGATAGTTTTTATAATGCTCCCTCCACACCTTCTTTTCCCTAACACCAGAAGTCTCTGATTATGTCCCTGCCTGCTGCCTAGCATTTTTTGAAAGGGTAGAGAGCAATATTTAATAGGATGATATTTCACTCAGAACTCACATTTCAAGACCTAGAGCCCTCAGCTCATCTCAGCGATCACTGTAGGTCAACTTTTGCTTATATCCTGGTTTTCCAAACTTGCCTGTCCATAGGGGGCGGGGGGCACTTGTTCAAAGTCTTACCAGGTTCCTCCCTGGAGGTTCTGATACGGTAGCTGTGGTCCAGGGTCTGTAAATCTGCATTTGTAGTAAGTGCCCAAGGTGGTTCTTAAGATCATTTGGAATACATTTCTTGCTCCTTCAGCCAGTATTCTTAAACATCTCCCTTGGGCCTTGTTCTGTTGGAATACAAAACAAAGGCAGGGGCTCAGCCTCCAGAACTTTACATTCCACTAGTTTGCTTCTTTCCCTCCACCCTGCTTAGCGTACTTTGGTCACACACATGCATCTCCCTTATTCTCTCTGCTTCTCTGAATCCTCTCTCACTGTGAATTTAATCAGCTAAACTGAGTGTGTTTTAAACACAAATGCACCTGCTAAGCGTGTGCCTTTCTTCGATGTTTATCCTTTTGTTGTGTATCTTCTGATCTTTATGTGTAAACTTTTTTTTTTTTTTATTGTGGAGTCCATCTCTCCACATTTTCTCTTTCCCGAATTTACTTTATGGGCCTGCCTTTTACCAGGGGATTGGAGGGGGGCAATGGAAAAGGAGGGTGTGTTTTGAAAGCAGAGGAAAGGGACAGGGAGTTCACAAGATGATATTTTAAGGAGCCGTGAATCCAGACTAGAAGAGCTTCAAATTTCTGGTGGAGATTGATGCAAGCCTCCTCTTCCCCTCATCAGTGGAATTCAAACGATAAAATGGGGTCTCAAGTCTGGATAATGAGTGTAGGTAGTAGGGGATTGTTAATGTGTGGATCAGGGTAATCAGAAATGGAATAAGGAGCACAGATGTGGCCTAATTTCCTTCTACTTTTATTAGACCTATTTGCTTATGATAGGAATGACTCGCCTGTTACCATTACTATTTTTTAAACTGGTCCTGCTACTCTGTTGGTCACCATGGTGCTTTTAAAATACTTTACTGCTGGATTCTGTAGGAAAGGGAAGGAAAATAATTGCCATCATCACTGACATCCCTTAAACAGCACTGTAAAATTGGTAATTGTTTAAACACAAGTTAAAGAACTTTACAGTAGTATTACTGTCATGCAGGATCAAAGAACTTTTAAAAGCAGCCTCCCCTTAACACCGTCTTTATAAAACTTACAGGCACATTATGTTTCCTACATTGTATTTCATTCACTTTTAGTAGGGTTATCACATAATACTGCAAGAAGGTCAGGCATTCCCTGTTTGAAAAGTTACTTTTGAACCATGTTGAAATTGATGATGTTTACATGTTTACTTTTTAACACCTGTAAGACAGTGCTTTTAAAGACCTCTTTCTTTAGTATTTTTTAAAAGATGCTTTTGCAATATTTATTAAAATCAGTTTCTAAAAAAATTCCTCCCCAATACAGAAACCCTGGTACAATGAGCTAAATGGCCAGTGTTCTCTCTTAAATTACTCTGGAACTCAAGATTAAAATCAGCCTGTCGGCAGACAGTTAAAATGAGACTCATGAGTCACTGTGGCTGTGAAGTTTACCCCCATCAGCTGGGCAATCATGGCACTGGTGGGAAATTCAAGGGAGGATGGTGAAATATTTGTCATCTGGCAAAACCTGTAGCCATTCTACAATGGCCTGTTTCCCATAGGTAAAAGGTCAAGTGCTCACTTCTTGAAATAATCTTAATGTCTTCCTATTTCTACAGTGAACTGGAGCCGTGATTCATTAAATGATATTCTACTGTCACAGTGAATAAATGTGCAGTTTTTACATGTGAGGATACAAACACAGTGACTATAAAATAACTAGATGATATTTCATCTCAGAAGCATTGCTTCTGAAAACTTAGAACGGGTTTGGCGTTTTGTCCTTGTTTCAGAAAGCCCTTTTAAGCAGGAAGCTTGAACTCTTGTTTAATGTGGGAAGGGGCAGAAATGGACATATCTAAATGAGCTAAGGATGCCGAGTGAGCTGTTAACAATAAAGAGACTCTTGTCCCCTTTTCTCCTCCAGACCTGCCAGGCCTTCAGTGTGTGAAGTACATTCAGGGACTTCAGTTGGGAACTCAGCAGATCCTCATTGACCACATCAGGATGACACACAGGAGGCACCAAGCCAGGTTCGCCGAACTGAACAGTGCCCTCTTCCTTCTGAGATTCATCAATGCCAATGTCATTGTGGAACTGTTCTTCAGGCCCATCATTGGTTCGGTCAGCATGGATGATATGGTGCTGGAGATGCTCTGTGCGAGGTTATGAAGGCGTGGGGGCCCCGCAGGTGCAGTTGGCCATGTAAGAAAAAGAAGGAGCCACAGGCAGAAGTGTTTTGAAAAAATGACAAATAAACTTTCTTATTTTTATATGCATACTTTTGTATTCAATTAAAGAAGAATTTTAGGGGTGCCTGGGTGGCTCAGTCGTTGAGCGTCTGCCTTCGGCTCGGGTCATGATCCCAGGGTCCTGGGATCGAGCCCCGCATCGGGCTCCCTGCTCCGCGGGAAGCCTGCTTCTGCCTCTCCCACTCCCCCTGCTTGTGTTCCCTCTCTCGCTGTCTCTCTGTCAAATGGATGAATAAAATCTTTAAAAAAAAAAAAAAGGAATTTTAGTGGTAGACAATTAGCAAATCCTCTGATCCATACAGTTTCATGGTAGAGAAACACATGTGCTAGCAGGTAACACATCTCTGTACATCTCCAAGGAAAGAGCAGACGATGGCTCTAATAAGCTATTATCAGACCTTTAGTGACTCTCTCCAGTGAACCTGCTAAAATCACGTTTGTAATATTAAATTATAATAAATGTTATATTGACTATTAACTAGATTGTAAAAAATTTCAGAGCTTAAGCAAGGCTTCAAAAAATATCAAAAGCCTAGTGAACATAAACAGAGATTAAGTTATCTTTGTAAGTGGCATCAGGACATTTAATATTATTGCATGCCAGGATTGGCGAGGGTTGACTCAGCTCTATCTTCACTTCCACTTCCCGTATGGAAGACAGTCTTTGGAGCAACTGGAGTTAAGTGGCAGTCCTTGATCACAGAAACACCTGAAAGTGAAGTCAGATTTTTCAGAAATTTAGTCTGAGACTTCATACAATAAAGTTCAACAAGAAGCTTCTATAAAGGGGCACTGTAGTTGTAGAAAGCTCAACATTGTTTGTTATAAACCCCTAAGTGGTATCTCAACCTTAAGATACATATGTAACTATCACATTGAAGAAGCATCCTATAAAATCATAAAGTGACTTTATTGTTGACTTTTGCTGCCCCAGTCCATGTAATCTGTAGAACCAGTTCTTCCTTCTCCCTGGATAAAGCTTAAGGCACTAAATGTTTATTCACTTATAGGTAAGAAATTGCCCATTAGTGATTAATACATCTAAGCCCAGGGTAGTAACCCAAAGCAGGCAGTCTTCAACTTATGTGCAGACCCCTTTGGCAGCCTGGTAAATGCCTGGACATCTGAGAATCAGGCTCTCAGAATAATGCAGCAAATAAAATACTCAGGATTACAAAGGATATGAATTATGTCAAAATATAATAGTAAAAATGTCAAATTTTAAAAATAGTTTAAAATGTATAATGTATATGCTTCCTTATCAATACATTAAGTAAACTGGTGGCAGGTGCAGTCAATATAATTGAATATAATCAATATAATTGAAATTTCAAAATAATCTACAACATCTACAGTATGATAAGAAAATGCAACATTTCCATTGGTGACTGTATTGGGAGACCCCCAAGGTCACCACCCCATTCAGATTTGCTAGAAGCTCTCATGGGACACAGCATACAGCTGTGTTCAGGGCTAAGACTTATTATAGTGATGTGGTAAGGATACATAGCCTGATCATAAGGGGGAAAAGCACAGGCAGCGTCTGGAGTAATCCATGTGTCCATGCCCAAGCTGCTATTTGCTCTCCCCCTCCCATGAGGGGTCATGCAGAGCACACATTCTTCCTCAGGAAAGAAAATGCAGCAACATGTGTGTGATATTTCTGCCCAGGGAGGTTCTTTGAGTCTCAGAGTGTAGGCTTTTAATTGGGGGCTGCTCACATAGACACCTTTCACCAAGCACGTACCAAAATTCCAAACACAGAGAAAGAAAGCAAATGCTCGGTATAAACCCCACTGTTTGCACATTCTAGGCCCAGTGAGTCACTCTTACAAGTTAGGGAAGGGCAGGAACACTCCCCAAAGAAAGGTTCCCAGATGTCAGCCAAGGGTTGGCCTTGCAAGGAGGCCGTTCTAATGATAGCTGTCTCACTCTTGCTATGCTAACTCGTCTGCATAACCCACTCGCTTGGCCCATGGCCAAGGAGTCTTTACAGACTTATCATCAGTAGGACTCCACACAAGAGGCTGAGGTCAACCTACAGTATTGATCTCACATATACCTTTTGGTGGTTCTGGACTTAGCCAGTTAAAACACAGACCATGAGCCATAAAGCTCTGTCTTACAAAGCCAGGTGGCTTCCTTTATCACTTCCTGTATGAACCTTTTTGTTTTGTTTTGTTTCGGTTTGTTTTGTTTTGTTTTAATCTGGCCTGAGGGATCAATTCTGGCCCAGCACAGCCTGGCATGTGAGATGAAGCTGTCCCCAAGCCTTCCAGGGGCTGAGGCAGTGTATGATGGTCAGGGCACACATCCAAGAAATATAGTCCCCGAAGGTACATGTGTCCCCGGAAACAAAGAGTTTACAAAGTTCGGGCATCCCACGCAGGCCAGGCGTTGGTCATGCACTATATGCCAACGGGGCCCCCAGTGTGGCTTCCCCGTGTGGTTCCTACCCCCCAGGGTTCTCAGTGGTGCTTTTCAGATGAAGTGCCTGAGGGGGTCAGTTCTCAAGAGCTCTGTCGGCAACGCCGGTCCGTGGCCTGCTCATGGAGGCGCTCTGTGGGGACCGGGCAGGACCCTGCAGCGCAGCGGCATACTGTCGCATGCGGCCCAGGCTTGGCAGTCCTCCGAAGAGCTCAGGGCAGCTGTGGCACAGGCAGCACACTTTTCCTTCAGGAAGAGGGAAAAGCTCCGGGGAGCAGTTCTGGAAAACCAAGATTAAGGCCCCCCCCAACCCCGTGCCTCCCCATATACCCAGGTTTTGTTGTTGCAACATCACTGTGTCCCACTCACTAATCCTAGCTTTATAATTTCTCCTAATCATTTTTTTTTTCCCCAGACATTTCATCTGGAAGGGTTGTGTGCGAGAGGGACACAAGCATTTTCACAGAATAACGTTTTTATACTACTTAACCAGAAAGACACATCATATTCAAGAACTGGCCAGGGCAAAGAAATGGTCAGGGGGAAATCCTGAGTTTTCAATATCTTTTAAAAATTTTACATAACCCCTCCTCTCCCCAGACCTCTTTTCCTGATCATTTTTCCAGTGAGCAGCCTAGAGAAGATCAATCCCTTTCTGGAGAGAGCTGCCCTGCACCTCCCAACTGCCTTACCAAGGTGTGTACAGCGGGAGAAAGGTGACGGGGTAGAGGTGGGCCATGAAGCCGTTGTTGTAAATCACAACTGATCTGGAAAGCAGAACACAGCCAACGGCAGTGACACAGCCCGCCCCCCCAGGGGTTCCAGAATGTGGTCTGTCAGAGGTGGGCAGGGGGGCACACTCCCCCAGGGTGCAGCTTTCAACAGGAATCACAGGTTCGGAACGCAGTCAGGCTCCTCATCAGAAACATGGAGTCCTTCTGCAGCTTCATTTTACATGGTCTCATTCGAGAACAAGCCCTTTCCTTAGACATCCACAAGTGACCCAGATGGTCCAGCCAGCAGCCACCACATTTTCATAACTATGACCCTGTAGAGGGGCTCCTAACTTGCCGGCAGTCCCAGAGTCTGACTTCTGTTCCTCGAGCTTGTGTCTGCTCAGTCGCTGGCACGGAAACAACCCAGGGCAGGGAGTATCAGGTTTCAACTTAGAGTCAGATCCAGAAAAATAGCATCTGGGAAGTCAGTAAATCAAAAAGCCGGCAGCTTTTGCGCAGGAGCAACAAAGCTAAGACACTGTAGGGCCAGGTGCCTGTGTTCCAAGTCCAAGTGACAAGTAAAGCTTTTCCACGTACTTTTTCCTGTCAGTCTTAGGGTCCAAATTGCCCCATGCAAAAATGTGCACACCAGGGGCCACAAAATCATCAGCTCCCGAGGGTCAGAAATCTGAATTTTTCAAGAACTCATTAGCAAAATTAAAAAATGCTTTATAAAATTTCCAAAGCCTATCTTCATCTGGACATTGGCTCCTTCTCTCTTGAGACTCCAATAGGCAAAACCCTAGCAAAAATTCATCAATTACAGAGACCTGTTTCCAATATTAAGAGTTTAAATTTCAATCCGCCCACCTGTAACAACAAGCGAGGGAGCTGTGTCCCATTTACACTTTTTTTTGCAGCTTTCCCTGGTTGAGATGACCCCTCTAGCATTTATGAAATTGAAAGCATATAATATTCTCCATTATTTTTGTATCATATATCCAGATGCAATAGCCACAAAATGCAAAGCTGTGATTTAAAATTCCTTTTTTTTTTTTCATTACAAGTTTATGCAAACCCCTAGCAGTAAATTCATTTCCAGGGTTCACAGGAGAACCCAACAGGACTGCGGGGTCGCCAGGGACGGCTGTAGTAGCGGCGGCTAGGCTGAAAAAATGGCTAGGGTTTTTTTTCTCTTTCTTTTTTCCCTCTGGTTTATCTAAAGCCTTGCTCCAGCCTCTTTTCCTGCCCCTTAGAGGAGAGAGCAACCACAAACTAATGTTTATGTTTGGGCCCTTTCTCTCGCTGCCCAGAGGAAGGAGACAAATCATCACCCTGGCTGTGGTGGCTTTTTCCTCACCACATGGGCCATAGCCTGCATGGCCCCAGGCAGCTGGGGGGTCCATCGAGCCCCCTCTCCTAGGAATGGATTATTTTGACATTGCATCAGTAACTTTTGCCTCTAATCACAAGCAGCACTGCTTCATACCATGGAAAGTGACTCCACAGCCACCGACCTACCAGGGGCTCCTCGTTCCCTGCCCCTGCCCTCATTCCCCAAAATAACACTGTGGCTGTATTTCAGTGAGTTAGCAAATTCCACCACTGTGTTGGAAGTCTCCAAGACTACCCCACATGCAAATATTTCACTAGGTGGTCTCACAGCACTTACCTTAGCTGTGATTACAGCTCCGATGATTTATGGTGATGCAGTGAAGATACATAGAACAGAAAGGAAAAAGACAGGTGGAGTCTGGGGGAATCCTCTGCAGACTTCCTTATGATTGCTCCCTCCCCTGACAGGTCATCCAGGGTGCACTCTCCCCCCTTCCCCAGCCCTCCCCACCAAACAAAAATTAGCAACATGCGTGCAATGTTTCTTCCCAGGGGAGCCCATGGGAAGACTCAGCGCCCAGGGTTTTTACTAGGGGCTGGTCACATAAGCACCACCTACCTAGCAGGCAACCAGAACTCCAGACTCCCAGCAGGAAAGCAGGTGCTCCCCATAAACCACATGGCCAGCACAATCTAGACCCAGAGAACCACCCATATCAGCGCAGGGTGGGAATTCTCCTGAAATTATAGTTCCTAGGTTTAGTCAGGGGTTCAGTCTTGCCGGCAGGCTTTTCTAAGAATAATGCTCCCAGGCTTGCTACGTTAATTCATTTCTGCACATATAATGCTAATACTTCGGTGTGGTGTTTCATTCATTCATAATTAAAGGAGAGGCTAAATTTCAGTGAGAGGTTAATGAAAATAGCTATGCAACTATTTTCACCCCATTCAAGTTCACTGAACCCCCAATTTCCATCCACCAGCTCCTTGAAGAGGGGGAAAGTCCACCGATGACTGGTTCAGAACCAGTGAAAGCTGACAGCTCATTTTTTTCCCAGTCTGAGACTTTCCCAAGTTCACTGCCTGCAGTGGCAGAGCAGGGGCTTCTAATATCCCCTGCACTCTGTAGTTCTAGTCCTACCTCTGTATTTGCTGAGGACCACAGGCTTGGAAGACATCAACGAGGAAGAGGAAGAGGAAACAGAAGAGTTCTCACCTGGCTGATGCCAATCCTACAGTTTTCTCTGGCCACAGCAGATATTTCAAGTTGACTCTCCTGTGGGTATTTACAGAGATTATTTGGAAAACTTTCTCCATATTTCCCACAACCCTGATCTCTTTGGATCCCTTTCCTACAGCTACTTCTGTATTCCTTCCAGTTTTGCTTCTCCTTCTTCAGTCCCCAGATAGCTAGCTCTCTTTCCAGCTCCTTCTACTGAGTCTTTCCACCCCACTGGGCAACCCTTTCCACCCCACTAGGACGTAAGATAAACCTAAGGCAGCATGCCTGCGATCCCTCACTTCCCCCTCTGGAAGGGAAACTCATTTTTTTGCTTTGGCGAGCTTTGAGAGTGTGGCTGCCCAACCCAGCCACCTGTTCTGTCCTCTGTTCATCTGTGTTCTACATAGCCTCTCTGTTGCCCTCAGATTTCCTGGTGAGAGTCAGACACTGATCCATGATGTTCCCTAAACTGCAGTGGATACCGATTAGCTCTACAAGTCACCTCCTTAAAGTCCTTTTATTGACTTGAGTCACTCCAACTTTGGGGTACCCTCAGCACACAAACTGCTCCCCTAAACATTCCTTTTGCCTTCCCAATTTCCATACTTTGATATGGGTGAGGGATTAAGAATCACATAAACTTGATGCTTCCTGCATTGTGATTTTTATTTTTTTAAATTTTATTTTATTGTTAGTCACCATACAATACATCACCAGTTTTTGATGCAGTGATCCACGATTCATTGTTTTCGTACAACACCCAGTGCTCCATGCAGTACGTGCCCTCCTTAATACCCATCACCAGGCTAACCCATCCCCCCACCTCTCTCCCCTCTAGAACCCTCAGTTTGTTTCTCAGAGTCCATAGTCTCTCATGGCTCATCACTCCTTCCGATTTCCCCCGCTTCATTTTTCCCTTCCTTCTAATGTCCTCCATGCTGTTCCTTATGTTCCACAAATAAGTGAAACTCACTCAGCTTCTTGTTCCCTTTGTGCCTCCGTAGAAACTGGCACCAGAGTCCGCTTTTAACACCCAGCTACTAATGTGCATTCATTCATGTTCTTTTCCTCTGCAGTTGAACCTATGATTAGCATGTGAGTCCACTGAGGGTCTTTTCTTGGCATGAAGCACGATTTTAATCTTTGTCTCAATTGCATTAGATTTGATCTTCACCACCTTCTCTTTTGTTTTCCCTTTTAAAATTCTTTTTCTTATAAAATTATAAGGGCAAATTGCAAGAAACTATTTAAACATTTCACAAACACTACTATAGGTACAGAGGTGGCAAAACTGGAGAAATGTGAGTGTTGGCTGGCAAGCAGCACTGTCCTGAGAAAGCTCCAAACATTCTCTCATCAGGTGATGGATGGAAGTCCACATTCAGTGCAAGAAAAGCAGTCTGGGGTTCCAGGGTATCCTTCACAGAGGTGCTGATATTACATGTAAAGATTAGTTTGGTTTACAATATTCTGCTTGCAACTGCTAACACATCGAGAAGTTCACACCTTAGTATATGTGCTGCCGAAGCGAGCACGAGAAGTTCACACCTTAGACACAATTACTAAGTGACATTTCCTTCCTTTTGAATAATACTGATCGCTGAGAAGAGGTGCACTGAATAAAGGGGAGTTTGTCTCTACTGAGGGAGAAGACAATTTTTGGATTGATCTTATTAAGGAATTTCCATCTGAATATAAGATGTTGGTAGAATGATGGCGGGGGGGCGGGGGCACATGAGAGGGCCTGACAATAGGTAGAAGAAGGTCTTTGGATAGAAGCCATCAGCACCTAACTGTCTACTTAGAAATTCTCTTGGGTGGCTGCAGTGACCCCACTCTTTGGCTGCCCTCTTTTCCCATCATTGGTTGGTGGTGCCCCAATTTTGACACAGTTTTGTATTGCAGTTAGGTGAAACAGGGCCACTGACGTGAGGGGGAGTGACAGACTACTCCAAAGAGAAAAAAAAATCCATATATATTTTCTACAGAAAACAGAATGTAAAAAATAGGTAGAACCGAAGTAGAAAGATAATAAATAGCAGAGGATGGGGGACAAAATAAGCAGGAAAAAGGGAAATTTGTAATTTACAATGAATGTGAGATTTACCTAAAAGTCTATACTGTTACATTGTTTCACTCCTACTATATGGATGCAAACAACCTCAGTATATTTCAAATAAAAAAGCTAAAATGTATTGTACCAAGCTCTGTTTTGAGTACTTTGCAGGGAGTATATGTTTCAATCCTTACAATAGCTCCAGAAGCTAACTACTATCCCAGCTAAGTAAGTCAGGGCTCAGCAACTGGGTGTCCTGTACTGGACCCCATCACTAGCGAAAGGCACAGCTGGAATGGGAAGCTAGTCCTGGAGGATGAGTGCATCTCAGGGCCCATCACTATAGCGTATGGCCTCCAGTTTGGCTGCAGAAGTGAAATGCAAGGAAGTATATCTGCCACACTTTGTGGAATCCATCGAACACACCTCATTTTATTTATTTATTTATTTATTTATTTATTTATTAAAGATTTTATTTATTTGACAGAGAGAGAGCACAAGTAGGCAGAGTGGCAGGCAGATGGAGAGGGAGAAGCAGGCTCTCCGCTGAGCAGGGAGCCGGATGTGGGGCTCGATCCCAAGACCCCAGGATCATGACCTGAGCCGAAGGCAGCTGCTTAATGGACTGAGCCACCCAGGTGCCCCAGAACACACCTCATTTTAAAATCCAGATAACTTAAGACTACTTTCGGTTTTTGACTGTTGGCAAACCTGATGCTTCCTTTCTTGCTGTTATAGAGTTATGATGGATAGATTTTCCAAAACAGAGATTGGGACCCAAGGTTTGACAAAGAGAGTTTCATGTTTATGTGAAAAATCTTATGAAGATATAAAATGCCCAATACTTGGGCACCTGGGTGGCTCAGTTGGTTAAGCGACTGCCTTCGGCTCAGGTCATGATCCCAGAGTCCCGCGATCGAGTCCTGCATCAGGCTCCCTGCTTGGCGAGGAGCCTGCTTCTCCCTCTGACCCTCCCTCCCTCTCATGTACTCTCTCTCTCTCTCATTCTCGCTCTCTCAAATAAATAAATAAATCTTTAAAAAAATAAAATAAAATGCCCAATGCATTTAATTATATGTTTAACAAATCACCTTCATTGAAAAGAAAAATAAAGTCACATGAAATATGGTCCATGTGAAATACCAAAATACCAAACATATGGTTCTGGAAAACACACTTCTTTCCTCTACAGCCACATCTTTTTGGTGCTCTTGGGTCCAGTATTTACCCTTACTCATTTTGTCTCAATCCTTGTTTAGCTAAAGGACTTTGAAGCCATTTCATGCTTCAGTGCAGAAAGGTAATTAATGTTGGGATTTTGATATTTAAAAACACACATAGAGGATTTAATAACATTGATGTAATTACAATGCTTTAAGTGGTTATTTTTTTCTTACCTCCACAAAGTAATTGTAATAGAGTCTGATGCTACTATTACCATTGCTCTTTAAATAATAAACAAGGGAATTGCCAATGTGGAAAATGTATCCTAATTCAAATTAGGCATAACATGTAGAATAGTAAAATACAGGGAACTTTGCTTCCCTCATTTCCTTTCTTTCCAGGATAAAATAAAAATGATTACTTTTAATTAGCCCCAAACCCACTCATACATATATCTGGTGAAATACTGTGAATTGTTTATTTGGCGGTCTTATAGCAGACAACATTTAAACAATGGATGAATGATAAATCCTGTCTAACCAATTGGATGACTGGTTGCATCTGTGGGTTCCATGACTAACTTGAGAATGGCATTTCTCACTCGCCATACCAAAACAAACAAACAAACAAAAAAAACCAAACAAACCAAAAACAAAAACCCACCAAAATGAAACTAAATCCTCTGGTTTATAGACAGACAGTTTCATTATTTAGTTTTATAATTGCTAACACAGTATTATGGGGTCTGTATGCAGACTACAGATACTCGGGTATGAACTGGATCACTTTTAAGAGGCAAGGCACATTCACTTCATTGCAATGCACACCACTCCTCATGGTTGTGTGTGTGTGTGTGTGTGTGTGTGTGTGTGTGTGTGTGTATGTATATATATATCCTATTTTCACTCATTTGGGTTATCTGCTGGGCTTCTAGGATCATGTGAGTTTATTACTCTTGATTGAGATGATGAAAGAAACCATCTAAATGTGATATTGGCCATTATGTTAAAAAATAAAACCTTGGATACCTAAGCATATGTGTGAAGGCCCCAATTATTCATTTCTTGACCCTCAGCCCCAAATCCTCCATTTTTGGCCTTGCTTTGTGATATCAGAGGCACACCCTATAAACATGCCTCTTTGCCAGTGGTGCACTGTTGGGTTCAGCAATAGAGAAAGTTGAAGGGACACTGCCAGGCAATAGCACAGAAGACACTATCCTTCCAGGTATTCCCTATTACTCAGCACAGGAGCTGAGCAGGCCTCCGGATCACCGCCAGCCGGCCACACCCTCACTGTGCCACCAGCTGGGATCTGTGTCCTCCTGCAAGTTTCTTCCATCCTGGAGGGTGCCTGTTCCTGCCCTTTTTGAAGAGGTCTGATCCTCAGTCTTGGGTGGGGGGAGCCCTCTGCTAAGTTATTGTGCTTATTTTGTCAACTCTCTTCAGCCTAGATATTGTAGGTGAGTTAGAACTGGCTATCCCGGGGCGCCTGGGTGGCTCTGTCGTTAAGCATCTGCCTTTGGCTCAGGTCATGGTCCCAGGGTCCTGGGATCAGGCCCCACATCGGGCTCCCTGCTCCGCAGGAAGCCTGCTTTCCCTCTCCCACTCCCCCTGCTTGTGTTCCCTCTCTCACTTTGTCTCTCTCTGTCAAATAAATAAATAAAATCTTTTTTAAAAAATGGAGGCTCTAACTGCTAGGATAAATGAGGCAGAAGAGAGAATAGTGATATAGAAGACAAAATGATGGAGAAAAAAGAAGCTGAGAAAGAGAGAGATAAACAACTCCTGTCTCTCTCTCTGTCAAATAAATAAATAAAATCTTAAAAAAAAAAAAAAGAACTGGCTATCCCTAGACCCTTTAGGGTCTTCTTTTACCCCATTCAGTGTTCATTTGCCTTTTATTCACTATTAATTCTTTATGTAAATCTTCTCTGTGCAAATTATGGTGATGTTTCTGTTTCCTCACTAGACCCCAACTGACAGAGTGAGCAACTGAGGTCTATAGAATTTTATTCTAGATAAAATGCACCAAAAACCCTTACAGACAAGTTTAACAAAGTGTTCCAGGAAATATAATTTGAAGCATGATCTATTGTATGCCAAGTTTTAGTTCTATGTACATAAATTAAAGTCTACTTCTTTGAAGGTTATCTAATATCAGTATGCTTTAATGGATGCTAATGGCAATAGCTGTCTTATAAATAGGAAGCTGAAAATTCGAAGGGGTACATGCACCCCGATGTTTATACCAGCATTATCAACAATAGCCAAGCTATGGGGAGAGCCAAATATCCATTGACTGATGAATGGATAATGAAGTGGTGTATATATACAATGGAATATTACTCAGCCATCAAAAATAATGAAATCTTGCCATTTGCAATGACATGGATGGAGCTAGAGGGTATTATACTCAGCGAAATAAGTCAGTCAGAGGAAGACAAATACTCATATGTGGAATTTAAGACAGAAAACAGATGAACATAAGGGAAGGGTGGAAAGAAAAATGGAGAGAGGGAAACAAGCCATCAGACTCTTAATGATAGAGAACAAACTGAGGGTTCCTGGAGGGAGGGGATGGGAGACGGGCTAGATGGGGGATGGGTATTAAGGAGGGCACTGGTTGTGATGAGCATGCAGTGTTGTATGTAAGTGATGAATCACTGAATTCTAATCCAGAAACCAATATTGCACTGTATGTTACCTAAGGGAAAAAAAAAAAAAAAAGCAGAAGCTGAAAACCAGGGACATGAATTTTCAACCTAAGATATCTGAAATTATGCTAAGTATGAATCTGAAGAAAAGACAATCTCTGGGAACACACATGTAGAGAATACCACAAAGGTAGGGCCTTGCCCTCAGTTATCATTTTGTCCACATGCCAACAAAATGTCAGGAAATTACACCTAGATGCATTGGGTGGGTGTCCTTTGTTCTCAGAACATTTTTTTTTCTCTTTGTATATAGGTGAGGATTTGCAGATCAATAATCATTTTGATTTCAGCATGCAATTACATTCTCTGCTTGAGTTCCTCTGAGTTATGCACGAGGCTTTGGGCTCTGGTGCCACTGTGTATTTGTTTTTCCACTCTGGTTTCAGTGCCTGCCGATGGCAAGTTAAATTATGAAAACCCTCAGTCTTTAATTCTATCAAGATGTGAATGTCAAAGAAAGGTAAAGATACAAAAGAAACTTGAGCCTGGCTCTACAGGAGAGTACTCCTATACTTTTCTTTCAGGGAGGGTGTCTAGGCATAAGCTGAATATATGATACAAGGATGCGTGTAAGACAGCCCTGCAAACCCATCTGCTGACAGTTCACATGAAGACTTGACTAGAACATTTCCATTAATAAGGCCAAAGACATAAACACATTTTAACAACTAGTAAAACTACTTTCCATATTAAGATAGCCATGTATACCAGCTATTTCCTCCCCCAAAATGGTAGGGGTTGTATATGTTCAGGCAAGCGTTTTCAGTCAGCAAGCAATTAAAGCAAGTAACTTCAGAGTTCAGTTCAATCCAAGTCATACATATACTATGGAATCTCTATAACATGCAACCTACTGTGCCCTGAAAAAGCTTAATATTTGATGTGTGGGCAGATAGTGGACCTTGAAGTATTCCACTATTAATGCCTCACACCTAAACACTAACCCACAGCTACTGCATTTTGACTGTGGTTGGGATAGAAATCAACCCTTTCCTTTATACTTTCATTTTTCTTCCCTCTGCGGTGCACCTCCAATTTTTATCCATGGTTTTAGTCTAGCTCGAGGCAAAGTAAGACAAGAAGTGGAATAATTCTGAAATTGTATAAATAAGAGTTTTGACTCTTTGTTTGAAAATATTTAGATAATTGTCTCGCACCCATGTTTGTTGCACCAGGAGATATCCTTCATTAATAGCGAATTGCCAAATCTGTGACAAGCACACACCTTAGTGCGAGCCATTTAGACAGAATAACTTTGACCAAGCTGCACTGATGGCATGTGTACCATAATCAGCTCCTTCTTCATAGAGGCCATTTAACACTTACTTCACATATGTGCCAGGCATGTATCAGTATACCCAAAGCTAGATTATTTGCCCAAAATCTGAGGAGGCAAAATCCTATGAGAGACTTTTCACTGGTTAATATCTCTCTCCCTCAAACTACAGATTTGCAAAAGGTTAAGTGAAAGCTGTCTCTCTCCTGTAAGTACCTTGTACCTCCCCCACATTATTTCAGAGGTATTCATTTCATTTAACAAATTAAAATATAAATTAGAGGGCTTTAAGTATTTTTTTAGGGACTTTAGGAATGGCAAGGCATTAAGGTCTCTTATCCTGGAAATGTACGACTCACCAGTTCAGATCAGCAGAAAAAAAGTCTGCCTTAACTTTGGGATACCTGAGCCCAATTTTAAAAAATAAGTCGAGTCTCTATCTACTGAGCTAGTCAGGCAACTGTCCATCAGCAGATGAATGGATAAAGAACATGTAGTATATACATACAATGGAATCTTATTAGGCCTTAAAGAAGAAGGAAATCCTGCCATTTGTGACAATGTGGATAAACCTGGAGGACCTTATGCTAAGTGAAATAAGCCAGTCACAGAAGGACAAATACTGTGTGGTTCTACTTACAGGAAGTACCTAAAATATTCAAACTCATAGGAGCAGAGGGGAGAACAGTGGCTACCAGGAACTGAAGAAGGAGTTGTTTAATTGGTATAAAGATTTGGTTAGGCAAGACAAATTCGTTCTGGAAGTCTGCTGTACAGCACAGTACCTACAGCCAATAATATTGTATCGTGCACTTAAAAATGTGTCAAGAGGATAGATCTTGTGCTAACTATTCTTACCACAAAAACAGACCAAAAAACAAAACAAAACAAAACCCAAAAGGCCACAGGGAAACTTTTGGAGGTGATGGATTTGTCTCTTACCTTGATTTTGGTGATGGTTTCACAGGTGTATGCACATGTCTGGATTCATCAAACCGTATGCATTAGAAATGTGCGATTTTTTGTACATAAAAAAGAAACAAAAAAACAAGTCAAAACTCAAGTCAACAAACATCTCCAACCATGTGCCATTTGTTGCAGTTGGGTTCATTTTAATATTTTAAAAAGTCTAACACTTTTCTAAAGAACCATCAGACTCATTGAGTCTTTTCTCAGGTTGTCTCCATCTTCCCCAAGTTCCATCTGAGAGTTCAAATTCTGGCTACTTTTCACGGCCATTTCAAATAACCCTTTCTCCAGGAAACTATTTTATCTGTCAAACCAATATAATCTCTTCTTCTCCTCCACAATACTTCCTAACTTCTATTTTTTTAAAGTTTTGTAATGTTTTCAAAGAATACCATAAGAGTGAAAAACCACCTTCCTCTATGATGTTTTGTTTTGTTTTGATTAATGTGTCGGGAAGATATATCACTCTGTTTTCATTAATGTACGAGGGCAGGAAGATGACTCGAATGATACTTCCTAAAAGACAGAGTTTCTCCTTTAAACTACTCCAACGAAGAGGCCCAAACTCACTTCAACACTGGGAAATTATAAAAGGAAAGTGAAAATCTTCAAAGATTTACGTGCAAAATTACGCCCTGCCTCTGGCCATGCCTCAGCACCTGTGTCAGGAGCCCTTCCTTACTTAGAATGCGGCTGGGTCCTTGTGCAACCCCTTCCCCTTTGGAACAGCGGCAGCTGCTGGGGCACCTCAGTGGGAATCTCTTTGCCAAGTAGGCAGCAGCTGAAAGCGCATGGGGTTGGGGAAACTTTCCTTGCCTCGGAGAGACAGGGAGGGCTGCCTCACAGGCTGCCACACTACGCTGTGGCTGGCACACAGAGGTTCCCTGACGTCGTTCTTCAAGTTCAAGATGACATCTTGGCAATGTGGGGGTGGTTTTCCTCCTCTCCAGGGGCCCCTGCAGTAACTCCTCTCAGCTTCCTGTTGAATCTCAAGTGCCTGAGGGACGTTCGCCACCTCCCAGATCTCCTTTATATCGTTTTCTTGTCTCCAAGTGTGAGGATTTATATCAGGTTAGGGTTAAACTACCTAATGGAGAACAGAAGGAAACTTGCAGCCTGTTAGGACGTTGACGCTGGGGGAGGGGAGGAGGAATTAAGTAAATGACAATTTAGTAAAATTCCTTCTGCGAAAAAAAAAATTCTATAGTTGCAGCAGAAATTTGTTGGGTTTGGCAGGCCAGCATCCATTTGCTTTCCCTCAAAGCATTTGAGAATTACTTCTTCCTCACTGAATACAGTCTGGTGGCCTGTGAACACGGGCTCTGTCCTACCCCAGCTAAGGGGTGGGCAAGTGACCCAATCCAAATCAATGTAAATCTTGGCCAGAGAAATAAAGATTAACAATGGCTGGAATTTCATTCCTCCCTGGGGTGGGAGATTGAGGGAAGGATGTTCTGACTGTCCCAGCTGCTGATTCCTGCTTGGCAGCTTGAAAGACAGCCTTGGTTCTGGCCCATTTAAAAACCTAGCCCCTGGGGCGCCTAGGTGCCTCAGTCATTAAGCGTCTGCCTTCAGCTCAGGTCATGATCCCAGGGTCCTGGGATTGAGCCCCACATCGGGCTCCCTGCTCGGCGGGAAGCCTGCTTCTCCCTCTCCCGCTCCCCCTGCTTGTGTTCCCTCTCTCTGTGTCTCTCTCTCTGTCAAATAAATAAATAAAATCTTAAAAAAAAAAAAAAAACTAGCCCCTGAGAGTGTTCCACATAAACTCTGCTTAACTTCAGCAAAACGAGATTATTGCTGTTGCTTAAAACCAAAGAACCTTCATTATTTAATGGTATAACTCAGAAAAATAAGCCATGGAAAGATTACTGATATCCCAAGGGTATTAGGCCCTTATTACCTGGTCCACGGTTTTCAGGACAACGTAACAAGAATAAGCACAAAGTATATCAACATTAAGTATGTAAGGGGATCCGCGTGATTTGGTGCACTTCACAGAAAATTATGTGTAGCCTTTGAAAATATTTTGGACTTCAAAGAGAGCTGACAAACAGTGCTTTGGAATGGTTCTAAACCTCAGGCATCAACAAACTAAATGATGAAAACATGAATTCCTTTTCTTCTTTTTTTTACATAAGATTGCTTGCAGTAATAAACACTGGTAGAGTTGAAGATCTAGTCAACCATGCACTGTCTGAATGGAAAGCCAGAACAATTTGTTCCCATATAAAATTTATACCATTAGTTGGAGAATTTGTAGTACTGTGAAAAGATAATTTCTTTTAAAACATTTATAGGCGATAAAAAATATAAGCCAACAATTTTGGACTGATTCACTTATTAATGTACTTTGTCATGCAGAAGTTTCAAGCCAGTGTGCTTTTCAATAAAGGGCTCAAGTGCTTTAGGACTGAAGTTTCTTTGCTGTTTCAACAAAGGTAAAAACAACAACAACACAGTAAATAAACCATGTTGAGGATATGGTGGCATCACAGCATAAGCCCATACAATGAAAATCAACTGTATTGAATGTTCCCCTTTAAAGATTCCTGAGGGAAGGCACCCCTTGGAGATCATCATGACGTTGCCTGTGACTACAGTAAGTGCAACACTAGTTTGTCCTGCAGTATTAAGATAGATTGCTCTTCCGTAGGTGAGCACCAGATTAAAGTTTTCTCACGCTTCAGGCTTAATGTTTGGCAAAAAAGGAGAAACAGCTTTTATAAAACAATAGAACCAGATCCACTGAGGCGAGATGCTCCCACTGTCAGAGCTACTGGGACACAGACTGTGAGAAAGATGCACCTGTCCCATCTCATGCTAACTCGCAGGGCTGACGTAGCCAGAATTCTGTACGCATTGAAATTTTGGCAAGTGGACTTCTCAAAAGTCACATATGTGGTTGACATGACTCCGCTGTAGACTAGCGACTGATCCTTAAGGCAGATCTTAACTCAACCAAAGCTTGCTTTATTGTACTTTACTTTGGTTTATAACTCCATCTTGTGGTTTATTTTATTAGCTGGTAATTGGCTGGTAATTTGACTGCTATCCAAAGTTAGTTGATTAAACAATAATAGCTACCATTATAGATAATGTGTAAGGGTCTCAACAAACTTTATGAAATTTAACCCTAAAAGGTGGGCATTATTATCTCTGTTGCATAGACTTTTAAAAAAGAAATCTGGGGGGCACCTGGGTGGCTCAGTCAGTTAAGCGTCTGCCTTCGGCTCAGGTCATGATAGCAGGGTCCTGGGATCGAGCCCCGCATCGGGCTCCCTGCTCAGCGGGAAGCCTGCTTCTCCCTCTCCCACTCCCCCTGCTTGTGTTCCCTCTCTCGCTGTCTCTCTCTCTGTCAAATAAATAAATAAAATCCTAAAAAAAAAAAAAGAAAGAAATCTGGGCTTTTGTTTTCCCAGACAGTATTGCACTGATGGTGCCAACATTTGTACCCCATTACCTAAAATTTTTGTTGCCAATCATATTTCCTCAAAATTGGACATATTTAACAATATCAATATGATACCCATTATGTTTTGCTGTTCTGGGATAAGTGTCTCTTTAACATGCCTTTCCAAATCTTTGTGGTTGGAGGACAATCCTTCCTATGTAACAGGTATGAATCTCAACCTAAAATTTAGTTGTTGAAGAAATATCCAGTTGTTTATTTCTTTAAATCAAATCAAAACTGACCCCAAGAGTAAACCCACAGGGCCAGTGAGATATTCAACACTAATTATTCTTCAGACTTCCCCTCTCCCAGTGTTGGCCCCTAATCCTTGGTCTAATGGTGATCTCTGGGCTGCTTGTAGTCCTAATGCCCCTCTCTGTTACCCCCCTTGCCGAGTTTGAAACACAGGAATCTTCAGCAAGGCTGGAAAGCATGTAGTTCAAGTCTGGCATCATCTGCGATCTTGCCAAATCCCAGGAAAATTGCTGCCAAATAGTGTCCTGATCCTACATGCCAGCAAGACAACTATGAAAGTTTTAAAAAGTCAAAAATAGAAAGATTCTGCACTCCAGCTACTCTCCAAATATCAGCAATTTCTCACTCCTTTTTATAGAGACAAGAAATGTCTTGGACCCCAGCAGGATTTGACAATTTCTATAGCTCAGTGACTGCTGTGTGGTTTTCATTCTTCTCTGTTCCGAATGAAAGTTTTAATGATATTTACCCTGTTCCTGATTTACCATTGCTTATCCAACATATATCTCGAACCACAAAAGGAACATCTGGATCTTGTGGAGAAGAGTGCAGATCACCAGAGATCCTGCATATCCAGTTGTATTCAGTGACTGGATTGCACTTGGGGTTATCTTGCTTGAGGAGGGGGCTTCGTGTGTTCCCTATGCAGAAGAGCGAAATGGATATTTAGTGAGCAGAAGGATAAACACTGGAAGAGGCTGGCTCTCTGTTCTAAGTTGAGGTCTTTTTCTTCCTGGACACACAGCTAGAATATACCGCTGAGTGTAACTTCTCACTGTACTGGTAGGTGTGGGCATATGATGGAGTTCTCGCCAACGAGATATGAGCGGAAATGGGATGTGCCACCTCCAAGCTGATGCCTCCATGCCGTACCATTGATATCCTCTATGCTGTTTCTCCTTCTTGATGCAGAGGAGCACAGTCGTCTTGGAAGCCACTTTTGGAAGATGGAGATTATGCAGATATGAGCAACATGAGGATTCCGAGCAGTTTCAGATTAATCTCCGTATGTCGTAGGTAAGAATCTTATTCAACAAGCTTGGATGGGTAAGAAATATTCACATGTTCTCTTATTTAAATAAAATTAAACCTGAATCCAAATCTAAGCTCCATCCCATCAGGCTGCTTTTATTAAGGCTTCTTTGTAGTGTCTTCAGGTGGCAACTCGGCTGCTTCCCAGTCATGTTTGTGACTCACCTGGTGAGTCTGAGCGCCCACGTGCAGGAGCCACAGACTCCTCGAGCCTGTCACAAGCCACGTCTCTAAGGCTGTCATGTGCCAGGGGGGCTGCCTCCAAATTATGTGTACGTCCTTGCTCTCCACATGACCCTTGACTTCTGGTCTGTCCCATATCAGCGCCAATCTCAATTTTTCTCTCTCACCTTCCCTCCCCTTTTCAAAAGCCATCTTGTCTCTCATCCCATGAGTTGTGGGACAGGCAGAATGTCATTTAATGGCCAGGGAGAGACAATGACTTTAGCCATCCTATCTCTACATGTTCTGTAAAAATCCATTAGGTGAATTACAAAACCTGACCAACTATTTGAAATGAGGGAAGGGAAAAGTAGGCAGGAAACATTACTATTTCAAAAGAACCATCATGGTACATCTCTATCAAATGCTCAGGATTCTTTCCTCAAGGTGTAGCTGGGGCTAGTCTTCATAGGCACACTCCAGCTAATGCTCACTAAATGATCATATAAAACACTGAGCTCCAATTTATAAATGTTTCTACTAACCCAGGACTGATGGGTTCTGACTATTGACATGAATTGAATACACTTCTGTATATTAACTTAATCAAACGATTTATATGGGTTCTTGGATGTTTGTTTATTTGTCCAAAGTTTGACAAGTTTTAATAAGTATTAATAGTGACTGAACTTTGTGTAAGAATTCTATGAAGCCTAAAGAAACTGTTAAACGGCATAGGAAAAGAGAAATCCAATAAACTATGAGCTCAAAATCAACTCTGAAAATAGAGATGGGCAAAGAGCGCTAAAGAAGTAAAAAGGCCACTAGGAATTAGAAAAAATAAGAGGGATGAGTCCAACAAATGCCAATAACCAATAGTCCATAATCCCTGTGGGTGAGCATATGGTGAATATGTGACAACTACAAGCAGGGAGATCCAGAATCCTGGTGACGGGAATTACACACGAAGAGGAAACACTCAGACTCCTGTAAGGAAGGAAAAGGCTTCACTTCACTCCATCTCAGAGACCCCTGCTCTGTAATGAAAGCCACTGCCTGGGAGATGTGAGAAGCGCAACTCCACAAAGAAGACACACGATCCTATGATTCAGCAATGGCACTTGTCTCAGTGGGTCCCTAGATCAAGTCTCTGCCTAGACATGGTTTCTCATTCTTCGAATGCTCAGTCAGAGAAATAAAGTGTGTTGCTGTTTCATTATTAATTCTCAAACCATGCCAAAATGCATGTTGACATGGAACACTTAGGTTTTCTTGTAAGTTCTCAGCAGATAAGTTAGTCTTCTATACCCCATCCCACCCTCATGCACTGATGAGATAGAGGAAACACTTAGGGAATAACACAGTACTCTGTGAAGTTGGGCTAGAGTACAAGGTGTTATTTATTAATAATTTTTATTTAATTTTGATTAAATAATTATTTAGTAATTGCTCATTGTGCAAAAACTATTAAAACAGTAGATATTGGAGTGGGATCTTCATACATGAGAAGTGGGCCCACCAGGAACGGCTTTACAGGAAAAGGAGACCTTGGTGGGGGTCTGGAGGATTCTGAAGAATATAGGACAATGGGAAGGAAAGGAGGACATACTAGAACTCCAGTGAGCATTCTGAGTGTGATTTGAATTTGGCATTCTACACACACCATTCATAAACTTGTAAATTGTTATTACTATGGGAAAGGAGGAGAGTTTTCCGGAGCATGCTGAGGGCCTCTTTTAATCCTCATGAATTTAATAATGTATCTGAGATACTACAACCAATTATTAAGTTTCCCTGGAACTCCTTATTTGGTGCATCTGCTTTTGGACAAAAACAAATATTAGCCAAGGTTTGATATTAAATTTATGTAGATTTTGATGCAATACTTGCTAAGTATAAATAATACAATGTACTGTATCTCTTCATCTTCGAAGTAATACATCGTGTGTGAATCCTCAAGAGTGAAAAGCGGCAGCAAAAAAAAAAAAGTAACGGTAAAATCAGTACAAAAGGAAATGAAATGGCTATGCTAATTTGGTAGAACCTTACAAAATGCAATAGCCCATAGAGACCATGTTTACCATTTTGATGCACTGGTAGAAACTGAGTGTGAGGCAAATATTCAGGAAGCAGACTTAGTTCAAAGTATTTCTTTTTTTCATATCCTAAATATTTTTCTCCAAGTTCTTATTTAAATTCATTAGTTAACATGAGTGTAATATTGGTTTCAGGAGTAGAATTCAGTGATTCATCAGTTGCATACAACACCTGGTGCTCCCCCCAATGTTTATAGCAACAATGTCCACGGTAGCCAAACTATGGAAATAGCCTAGATGTCCATCAACAGATGAATGGATAAAGAAGATGTGGTGTGTATATATATATATATATATATATATATATATATATATACACACACATATATACATATATACAATGGAATATTATGCAGCCATCAAAAATGAACTTTTGTGATGAAAATTTGTGATGACGTGGATGGAACTAGAGGGTATTATGCTAAGCGAAATAAGTCAATCAAAGAAAGACAAGTATCATATGATCTCACTGATATGAGGAATTTGAGAAACAAGACAGAGGCTCATATGGGAAGGGAGGGGAAAATGAAACAAGACAAAACCAGAGAGGGAGACAAACCATAGGAGACTCTTAATCTCAGGAAACAAGCTGAGGGTTGCTGGAGTGGTCGGGGGGTAGGAGGGATGGGGTGGTTGGGTGATGGACACTGGGGAGGGTATGTGCTATGGTGAGTGCTGTGGATTGTGTAAGACTGATGTACCCCTGAAACAAATAATACAGTATATGTTAATTAAAAAAAAGAACACCTGGTGCTCATCACAACAAGTGTCCTCCTTAATGTCCATCACCCATTTAGCCCATCCCCCCTCCCCTCCCCTCCAGCAACCCTCAGTTTGTTCCCTAGAGTTAAGAGTCTCAGGTTTGCCTCTCTTAAGACACATATACTACCACTGTTTTGGAGACCTACTTACCTAATAATTATGAGAGATGAGGAAAATGAGTGGGTTTCCATGGCTAAGTGTATATGATCAAAATTGTAGCATTGTACTTGGAAAATTACAAATACAATCTTAACTTTGAATAATATATATGACCTACAATGATGACAACCAACCAAACTTATTTATACTTAAAAATATAACCAGAGTACCATCAAATAACTAGAGCATCTTAGAACTAGCAGAGAGGAAATATTTATGGCTTACTCCCTCTCCCCATCCACTGTAGGAAATGTTTTTGCTGTATCACTCACAGATGGCCAGACACCTTCTGCTTGAACAGGTGTAGTATCTCACTGTTTCTCTAAGAAGTCTATTTTGTACAGCTGTAATTCATGAGCTTTGCCTTCTGCTTAGAGTTTACCTCCCTGTGGCTTATGTTTTGATCTAAGTTTTGCTCTCTGAAGCTTCAAAGGAATAGTTTAATTCAAATCAGTTCAATTAGTAAGTATCATAGAATAGCTCTGTCAGGCACTGAGGTAGATGCTGGCGTACAAAGATGAGTAAGCCACATTTTTTTACCTCTCTTCTCACTTGACAGCTATTCAAATTCCAGAAGACAAAGTTTACATCCTCCTTGATTCTTCCCTCTAAATCAAAGATCTGAACCACATTAAGATCCTTTACACTCCCAATCACTCAATTTCTACATTTGCATGATTAAATTACTAGTCTAATTAAAACTGTAATATACCACTATCAGATGAGGCTTTTCCTGCTCTAATATTTTGCTTCTGAGAACAGACCCTCTATATAAGATTTGCTGGGGAAGTGGGTACAAAAAAACGGGTCTAATGGTCCCTTAGCTGATCTCTCCCTACCCCCAGGATAAAGAAGTGAGAGAAGACAGTCAATGGGGCTCAGGCACCATAAATCTCAAACTGCAAAGAATATACACCCTGAAGTTCAGGGATGAGACACTTGGCTTTAGTAGTTTTACCTGACATATTTTGGAGATAGAAGCTAGCTTTTTCAAGTCAGTACTTTTAAGAGACATTGAAACTTCTAAATAAGATAAAAAAGCCAGGGTTTAACTCCAAAGATAAAGTATACTTTTTAATTATAACTATCCTCAGAGTAAGTGGGTAAAATTAATTTCATCACTTCAAGATTTCTATGTGAACTTAATGCAACTGGTAGAACGGTATTCAGTTATTGAAGCACGTTATTTCATTTCCAGGGTGGTTTGTATAATACTGCTTGTCATAAGGGCAGAGTTTTTACAAATTGCTCCAGTGTGTAGTTATTTTTCCCTTCTTTAGTATCAGATATACTTAAACGTAGAATAGAATGACTTCCAACCATCAATTATTTTACACTATCATCTCTCTGCAATTGAGTGCTTAATAGAGAGAAAAATCAAGAATAAATATGTTAACTTTCTAAAAGGGTTATCAAATGTAAAGTATAGCCTACATTTAAATATCTAACTTCACTAAGCTAATGTTGTTGTAAGAAAAATATCAATCCGTTCATTGTAAAAATGATCATTTCTTAAGCCTCATTATGGTTATTACATTTATTTGTAATTTTTCTCCCTTCATACATTTACCTTACCATTGTGAAAGTAAATGTATTCTACTAGAGGCCTCCTTCTTCTCTACATTCTTTTTCTTCTTTGAAATGGATGAAATAGAAGTATCTGTAATGGAATACATAGTTCCTTTCCCAGGAAGACGAAGGTTTAAATTAGTATTTAAATTAAATTACATTCAATTTGACTCCATCTCATTTCTAACTTTATTACATTCTCCAAACCTGGCTATCTTCCCAATTCTGTGGGTTATCATCAACAGCCAGAAGGTGATACAATGGTTTCATGATCCTTTATTTCTTGGGCCGATGATAGAGAAACATAAAATTATATCCTAAATGTTTATACAGTGTTTAAACCAAATGAATCTTCTCTTATTTGGTTTTATGTAGAGAAGCTGGGCGAATTGGAGAGTGCTTAACTGGGCTTTATTATTTGCAAATGGTAGGAAGTGGCTGGTGGTGACCTTTCCAGAGGGGCAGATCCACCTGCATGAGATTGCCAATTCAGATATCGACTCAGAACTTTAATTCCTGTTGCCATCAATAGCCATAGCATTGTGGTTGGCTCAAAGAATAATAAAAGTTGCTAAAAATTAAGTCCCCCTTTTAAAATTAAATATGGTGAAGAGTGAGGTATTATTTGGGCACACATAATAGGAAAGTACAGGTATTAAATGAGGGTACAGTGTCAGTGTTAAGGGCTTGGCCTGAAATAGACAGGGTTCAGATCCTAGCCCTGCTATATGCTAGCCGTGTCACCTTCAGCAGTTCCTTGAAACTCTATATTCCTTACTTTTCTTTAATCATTAAAATGGAGTTACTAATTGTACTGCTAGTTAAGCCTATTGGGAGAATTAGAAGTGATAATACATGTTAAGGGCTTAGCATAGGACCTGGTGTACAGTAAGCAGTTAGCAAATATTTGCTATTATCATTGTTTTTACAAAGAATCCATAGATCTATAAAGACTCTGCATTGAGGTTCACGTGGAATCTAAATTCTGATGTTAAATTTCCTCTATGCTGTCTTTGTTTCCCATGTCATCTCTTACATCCTTTTGTCTATGTGACTTGCTAATCATTCTCTCTTCATGTTGCTGGTCCTCCATCTATTTTGATGAGGATTCTTTATTTTCTGCCTATTTACTTATTTTTTAAAAGATTTATCCATCTATTTTAGACAGAGTAAGTGGAGGGAGGGAGGGAGGGAGGGAGAGACAGAGAGAGAGAGAAGCCTCAAGCAGACCCCCCTTCAAGCACGGATTCCCAACATGAAATCTGATCCCATGATGCACAGGATTATGACCTGAGCTGAAACCAAGAGTTGGACGTTCAATTGACTGAGCCACCCAGGTGCCCCTCTGCCTATTTAAACACTGCAGGGTTCAGCTCAACCTTCACCTCTTCCACAGAGCTTTCCCCTAACATGGAATCATAGAATGTTAACAGAAATCCCAGGACTGAGAGATTTCCTGGGACATAGGGCTTTCAGTGCTGAAACTGGGACAATCCCAGGCAAAATGAGATAAGTCAGTCACTCAAGAGCTAGAAGAGACCCTAGAAATTATCTAGATCAACCTTCTCAATTTACTGACCTGGAAAGAGAGCATCTAAGTGACTAAACAAAGTAAGTGAAATAGATAAGTTGTTTCCTGATAGAACTGGGATTGGAATGTAGGCTTTCTGATTGCCTATGACTTCTAGATTCCCCCCCAACTGCTATGATAATTTTATATATATATATATATATATATATATGCAGTATTATATTAGTTTTAGGTATACTTAACAGCCAAAGTAATTGTGAGAAAGACAAAGAAAATGAAGCTGGAGGTATCACAATTGCAGATTTCAAGATAAACAACAAAGCTATAGTAATCAAAACAATATGGTAATGGCACAAAAACAGATGCATAGATCAATAGAGGAGAATACAGAGCCCAGAAATAAACCGATACTAATATTGTTAGTTCATCTATGGCAGATGAGACCAGAATATACAATGGGGAAAAGGCAGTCTCTTCAATAAATGGTGTTGGGAAAACTAGAGAGCTACATGTAAAAGAATGGAAGTGGTCCACTCTCTCACAGCACACACAAAAATAAACTCAAAATGGATTATAGACCCAAATATGAGACCTGACACCATAAAAGTCCTAGAAGAAAAAATAGGTGGTAATTTCTTTGACATTAGCTGCAGAAACATTTTTCTAGATATGTCTTCTTAGACGAGGGGAACAAAAGCAAAATTAAACTATTGAGACTACACCAAATTAAAAAGCTTTTCCACAGTGAAGGAAACCATCAACAGAATAAAAAGATAACCTACTGAATGGGAGAAGGTCTCTGCAAATGATACATCAGATAAGGGGTTAATATCCAAAATATACAAATAACTTATAGAGGCCAACATCAAAGAAAACAAATAATGCAATTAAAAATGGGCACAGGACCAGAAGAGACATTTTTCTAAGGAAGACATCCAGATGGCCAACAGACACATGAAAAGATGCTCAACATCACTATCAGGCAAATGCAAATCAAAACCACAATGAGTTATCACCACACACCTGTCATAATGGCTAAAACCAAAAACAAGAAACAAGTGCTGGTGAGGATGTGGAGAGAAAGGAAGACTGGTGCACTGTTGATGGGAATGCAAACTGGTGTGGCTACTGCAGAAAACAGTACAGGGGTTCCTCAGAAAATTAAAAATAGAATTAAATAGGATCTAATAATTATAGTATGTTTTAAAGGGAAGCATGAGAAAGCATAGAGACTTGCAAGTAAAAATGTCTTAGTTTGAATATAGGCCCTGCTATTTACAAGTATGTAAACTTGGACAACTGATTAAACCTCTTTATTTTTATTTTATTTTTTTAGAGAGGAAGTGGGGAGGGGCAGAGGGAGAGAGCATCTTAAGCAGGCTTCACGCCCAGCATGGAGCCCAACATGGGGCTTGATCTCATTACGACCCTGAGATCATGACCCAAGCTGAAATCAAGAATTGGATGCCTAACTGACTAAGCCACTCAGGCGCCCCTGATTAAACCTTTTTAAACCTCAGTTTCTCCATCTGTAAAATGGAATACTACTACTACTTGAAAAGTCCTTGTGGATATTAACTAAAACTGTATATAATTCTATATTATATGTCATAAATATAGGTTATATATAAAATATATACATTTATATATTTACTTGGAAAAGTGTAAAATATAGGGCACCTGGGTGGCTCAGTTGGTTAAGCGACTGCCTTCAGCTCAGGTCATGATCCTGGAGTCCCGGGATCGAGTCCCACATCGGGCTCCCTGCTGAGCAGGGAGTCTGCTTCTCCCTCTGACCCTCTTCCCTCTCGTGCTATCTCTCATTCTGTCTCTCTCAAATAAATAAAATCTTTAAAAAAAGTGTAAAATATAGAAAGTGATATATACATATTACTGATCACAGCTCTTGGAAATAGTAAGCAATTAATGCATGTTCATTGTTGCTATTGTTACCATTTCATCTAACATTTCTCTTCATACTTTTTCATTCTTTCTTCCCTTTTAATGCCACATATCTTTATAGAACTTTATTCTTTCTAAAGCCTGTCTGCATACATTTGATGTGAACCTCTGAGCAACACTTTGAAGCAAGCTATTGCCTAGTTTTATGGATGAAAAACATAGGGTCCCAAGAAGTCAAGTAACTTCTCTAGATTCACTTGTAATCAGCATCAGGGCTCAAATTAGAATCTTCTGATTCATAGCTAAGTGAACTTTAATTTTACTCTCTCCCTATAGCTTACCTTTTTGCCATGTGTATGACTTATGTTTCCACCCCTACTGGGGCAAGGGCCTTTGATGGCAGAACCATCCACTGAACATCATCGTGGTTGAGTGGGTCTTTGACTTTGACAGTGTGTTCAGGGCTCTCAACCATAAAGTGTCAGAGTGATCTCTGCCCCACTTATCTGTGCAGAGAAATTATGAGGATGCATGGAAAATATAAACATGCATGTTTTTTGTCATTTCTTTTTTAAAAGATTTAAAAAATTTATTTATTTTTAGAGGGGGGAGGGGCAGAGAAGGAGGAAAGAAGAGGGATAAGTAGACTCCCTGCTGAGTGCGGAGCCTAATGTGGAGCTCCATCTCAGGACCCTGAGATCATGACCTGAGGCAAAACCACGAGTCAGACGCCCAACCAACTGAGCCACCCAAGCACCCCTGTTTTTGTCATTTCTTAAATGCTACACAAATATAGGGCATCTCACCCATAACTGGCATTCAATTAATTCTTGCTGATTGAATGATGTGGTTTATAGCTAGGAATGGAGAAAAGAGAGGGGAGTCAGATTATCTTTTTATCTTTGTTTTGGTTTTAAGAAATAAATAACACCTGTCAGCTTTCATCTAGCCCCTTCCGAAATATTAAATTCTAACCACAGAAAAATTCCCCCCCGCCATGCTCCCAAATCTTACAAGATAAACATAAAGGAAACAAAGGAAGAAAGCCTTCTCTTTTATCACCGGGCTCAAGCCCTTCACTCTGAGATCAGTCTTTTCACAAGTGTGGTGTACTGCCTTGGACAGTTAGGTGTGGTCTCTCAAGGTAAACTAGAAACTCCCTGAGGTTAGGACAATGTTTTCTTTATTTCTATCCTTCCTATTACCCACCATAGAGCCTTGCAATTCCTAAGGAACCAATTTTATTATTGTTGTCGTTGTTGTTTTCTACTTGCTAATTCCTCACAGGGAAGTTGAACTAGAATCTGTTTTTCTTTTTTTTTTTTAAGATTTTATTTATTAATTCATGAGAGACAGAGAGAGAGAGAGAGAGAGGCAGAGGGAGAAGCAGGATCCCCTCTGAGCAGGGAGCCCGATGCGGGACCCGATCCCAGGACCCTGGGATCATGCCCTGAGCTGAAGGCAGACGCTTAACCATCTGAGCCACCCAGGTGCCCAGAACTAGACTCTGCTTATGTTTCAAGTCTCAAACCCTGGAAATTTGATTTCTGTCTCTTTGCCTCTCCTTTTGCCAAATGTCCCACACGTTGATTTGGTCTAGCATACCCATACTGTACTCTAAGGGCAGTACCATCTCCCTCTGGCCCTGTATCTGCTGTCCCACCTGGGAGAATGGCAAGAATGGGGATAGAGATCTATTTGAATTGTATCAGGGTAGGGCAAGAAGCCATTCAGATGCTTCCTGAATCTTGCCACATAGGCAGACACCTATTTTCCCCATGCCTAAGGCTAATTTTTCTTGTTAGAGTGAAGCTTCTCATTCTTAATAAGTAGTGGATGCTGTTTGCACTTATTTATCTCTGAGAACTTCACCTGGACAGAAATGTGCTCCTGTCACCTGTGAAGCTGATGATTTGTCCAATAATGTGTGCATATAGTTTTCCAGTCTGAGAAAACTCACAGAGGATTTTTTAGCTGCAACCTGGCTATGGGTACCTGGCAACTCCCAGAGCAGCACTAATGAAAGAAGACTTGTCTTTATGTGCTTTTGGTAGCCACATTCAAATCTAGCATTTCACATCTTGGAACTTCAAGTTAATTGCCGATGAAAAAATGAGAGTGGTAACTGTTATTCCTCCCTGAGACAGGGTTTCTTTTTTATGAGAGTCAGATCCAATGATGTGTGACAAAGCCCTAGAGTAACACAGAACACATCCTCCACCTTGGATGACATATCAGATTAGACCTGGAAAGAATTTACTAAAGTATTTCCCTCTCTCAATTTGCCCTTCAATCCTTTGTCCATGGGGGCATGAAGCAGAGTCCGATGGGAAAGATAACAGTATTTCCAGTTTTGAAGATCTCTTGTCCACAAGATATAGCATCTGTCTGAATAATGGATTTCTGTACAATCCCAGGAGCAATCTTGCACATTATAGTCAGATCCACTTCATTACCCAGTTATTTTGTACCTTCCCAGGCTGTTAGTCAAATCACCCTGCTGCCTAGCAAGTTTCTTATTAATCTGGATTTCACTAATTACCCTGCAGCCACATGGATTGGACTGAAGGGCTTTACATGTTTTTTTGCTGTAAGTTTCAAATCAGTTTTCATAAGTCTGTTGCAATGGTACTATAATTGCTTCCCTGATAATGAGTCTTTCTGTAGGAAGGACAACCGGGAACTGGATTTTAATTCTTCCTCATCTCATCTTTCTTTCAGGCAAATCTTTTTCATCCAGGGAATCAGAAGTGTGTGTTTTTTTGTTTTGTTTTGTTTTGTTTTTTTTAAAAAGGTAATTGAAAAAAGTAAGGAATCAAGCTTGTGTTGCTGCTCCAGTGACATGACTGGGGAGAAATAGGTTACAGACAGATTGGATTCACCGGAATAAAATAAATGCCCAGGGTCAAGCCCCAAATCCACTTCCAAAGCTACAAACCTCCAGTGACTATCTTCCAAGAAGCAACACTGCCACCTGGCTGTCTTAAGATCGAGAAACGACGCTGATGCTTTCTTTCCTTTTCTAACCAAATCCCTCAGACCTTCCATCTACTCCCAGATTTCAGGATTCTCTAAGTAGATTTCTGGAATTCTGAAGATTCCTATAGTATCCTCAACAGTACAGCGCTCTAGGACACAAAATGAGAATGGGGTAATTGGAAAATATCTCAAGGACCATCCAAACCACCATTGAAAATTCACGCAAATGAAACTCAAAATTGCATCATAAAAGTGGTGCTGTAATGCAGGTCATAAAGCTTGAGGAAGAAAGAACTGGAAAGGACGCATAAAAGCAGATGCAGGGAGATCAGTAGTTAGAAGACAAATGAAGAAATCAAAGATGGATTAGGGTGAGGAAGTTTAGTGACACTGAAGAGAATTTGGAAGGCTGTAACTACTATTTAATAGTAGATTCAACGGGGCTTGATTCTTGGTTAGAGTTTGGGAGGGTGATGAGGAAAAGGAACGATGCCTAGATGTTCTAGTCTCGATGCTGAATTCATTTGGGAAACCACAGTCTTTGTCCTTGGGGCCCTCAACTGATTGGATGAGGCCCACCCACACTACAGATGGTAATCTGCTTCACTCAAAGCCTGTGGATTTATATCTAAAAAGTATCTTCACAGTGACATCTAGATTGATGTTTGACCAAACAACTGGACATAACAGTCTAGCCAAGGTGGCATATAAAATTAAGGGATAGGAATGATAGGGCGGAATCTAGGCTTGGAAATCTGGTGCTGCCACTGCCTAGGATAAAGAATACAGGAGGAGGAGGAAGGAGTTTTGGGAGAAAATAATGAGTTTATATTTTGCCACACTGAATTCAAGGTATCTATGAACCAATCATAGTTAGATCTGTGTTTAAGGCTTTGTGGGTAGGTCAGAGCTTGGGATAATAGATATGGAAGTTAGCATCACATAGCTGGTAGTTATAATTGCCAGGGTAAATGAAATTACCTGGGGATAGTTGTGGAGAGAAAAAATAGTGGACTGGAAATGATAACTTGAGGAACACCAATGTGTAAGTGACGTGGAGAAGTCCACTGAGGAGATGGAAGAAAAAGAGTCTGAGAGGCAGAAGAAGAACCAGGACAAAAAGCTCTAGTGGAGATCATGCTATGCTCACCAAATCCAGTTCCTTATTTCTCCTCAGGCATGTGGAAAGCGCCAGTTTTCAGATGCCCCTGAGGCTAATCAAGGACATATGACTAGTTTTAGCCAATGGAATAGGCAAGGAAGTAATAGGTTTGCCTGAATCAGAGAAAAGCCCCTTAGAGACGTTCTGGCTACTCTCCCCTGCCTCAGTGAGTAGGCAAGCCCCAGAACAACCTCTAATATGCTTCCCTCCCCCATACCCACTGAACATGTAGTGTCCTCGAGAAATACACCTCTGTTGTATCCCATTGAGATTTCAGGATTAAATAGACCCTCTAACACAGCCTAGCCTATCATGACTCATACAAAAGCCAAGGCAGTAGCACACGTGGCAGAGGAGAGACCAGTCACAACAGTGTCATCCACCCTGTTCCCGAGTCCCAGAAAAGAGAACTTTCCACAGATTTCCAGATGTGGAATTATTGAGCCAGTAAGTCCAAACACTTTAGGGGGTTTCCGTTATAACAGTCTGACAGAGATTCTGCAGTGTCTTTGGGGTTTAGCTAACAAATGTGTTTGTCAGATTAATAAAGCCAGTAGAGTTAACTTGAACTGGAAATTGACATCACAACACATACACACATTACAATATATTATACTCGTACTTTGACTTGAAATCTTGAGATGATGATACAAATGCTGATTGATTGTGTTGTCTTTGCCTGAGTTCGCCATTTGTTTTGCAAGAAGGGCAGTATTAATATTTTCCCCTTAGTGTAAGACATCTCAATTTCTAAACAACTTTTATCCTATATATTTAGTTCTAAAGTTGATTGTTTAGAATTCCGGCTGCCCTTTCCTGACTGCAAAGAATTAACAAAGGGTGATTAGTTTCCCAGGCCAGATCCTACAGCCTATTTAACCTACAACGTGGCTAGACAAGAAATACATATTATTTCAGGACATAAATACGACTTACATTATTGATTCTAACCAAGGAGAAGCAAACTAAATGTCATTTTACGTAAGGCACAATAGTAGAATCAAGTAGGAAGCTGTGCCAGGTATATATGCATTTTATTTGAAAAAGGAGAATGTCAAATTCCAAAAGTGCACTGATGCATAATAATGGAAGTCCAACTGACCCAAATGCACACATCTAATCATAGATTCCAAATATTTGTATAAATAAAGATGAAACATCTTATGAGGCTAATAATTATAAAATGTTTCAGCTTGGAAGAATTAAGTTTAAAAATCACTTAAAATATAAAATATGCATGAAAACGAGGCTCTGAGTACGTAGCATTTCCAATGTGCTCCAGTCCTTCTTCCATATTTTTCCCATTTTAAAGATTTCTCTAACATCTACAATTGGAATTTCTCGTGCCTTCTGAAGTTTTTCTTAACCTTTCAAAATATTTTTAAGAATAATACATGCTACCTATAGAAAACAAAGATAAAAAACTCAAACATAAATGGCTTGTAACCACTGCTAACCGTTCAGGTACCTATTGGTAAACTTCTTGTGCCTGACGGACAGCCACAAAACTCAGCATCTTAACCCAACAGCCATTCATTCCCATGGATCTACAGGCTGGCTGAGGTAACTCTGCTTCTTGCTGTCGCTTGCCAGGACCAGAGACAGGGATGGCCAAAACTTTTTCTAATGGTGATACAGCACTTTTAGAAAGTGAGGCAGGTCTTATATGAGCTGTCATGGAAAGATCCTGTATTTACTTCATTGAGTTATAAGAGCAAGTTACAGAACAATATGCACACTGTTGCCTATGTATGCCTAAAAACTATATTTTTACAGTACATCTATGTATGAAAAAGCCTCAAATCAGCTTTAAAATGACACACACCAGACTGTTCATTGTGGTTACTTTTGAAAATGGGGTTGAAATTTGGAGGAAAGTTCTAAGGGTCGGGGGAGACTGTGACTGACCTGTGTTAGAACTTTGTGTAACAAGAATTACACTACTATTAGCTTTGTCTAATGTAAAGCTTTGTCTAATGACAAATGTTTAAATGAGCCCAACAACAGAAAAAGCAGTTGTGTATTCCTCAGATAAAGTTACTGATGCAACAGAGAAAACCTGAAATTTGAGTGGCTTAACACAAGAGCTTTCTTATGTACATAAAACCTGTTGGGGTTTGGCAGAGACTCACTGCTGTCAGGTGACCCAGAGATCCAGGCTGTCTCCATCATCTCACATGGGCTCCCCATGTTTGCCGCTGAATGGAAGAGAGAGCACGGAAGTAGCACACTGGCTTTCATGTGCCTTGGCCTGGAGGTGACAAACATGCCTCTACTCATGTATCAGTGGTAGGGGTTAGTCATATGACCTTTCCCAACTATAAGTGGACTGGGGATGGAATCCCTCCCACATTGTAGGTGCTCCATGAAGAGCAACTCCTGCAATTGGTGGTTAACAACGACCCGTTCCCTTCTTGGAGGGGTTTCTGAGAAGGCCAAATTTACCCTGAAATTCATCAATTGTTTTTCTACTGCATACAATGTGACAGAGTTTTCAAATATAGGATTATATCTAATTTTCAAAAGGACCCTGTAATTCTTAGCAGGGAGGGCTTACCCCTTGTCCCTCAACAGCACCTTTTCTGCATGACCATTTGCAATAACCTGTATAATCTCAGTAGGCTGAGGATTTTCTCCTACCTTTTGGCGCATGGTCAAAATCATAGCTACCCACCACATGACTGAGCTTGCCTGAATACCTGAAGAGGTGCCATTAAGCACCAGCATTTCCCCGGGACAGATACAGATAAGATTCACCGGAAGAATGGTGAATACTTTTTCCTTTTTATTGAAAGTCAGCACATCTGTTAAGGACTCCAAGATGGGTTTTTAGAAATTCAGCCTCAGTAGACATTTGCTTATGCAGTGATTTCCTCAGTCCTTCCTCATCTACCACTTAGGAGGGAGGCTTTGGTTCTTGAGCACTTAGTTAAGCTCACTCATCAGTGTGTGGATTCAGTGGCCACTTTCAAGTAAGATATTCCATTAAAATCCTACTGCAAATATCAGGTTGTTTCCCAAAAAAGGCCTCTCCAGCCACAGTTATAAACAAAGGCCTTATAGATTCCATGTCAAATCAGAGTTTATGTTAATAGCTGATTTGGCAAAACACACACACACAACTTTGAGAGTGAAGTGGAAGCACCCAGGGGAGATGGGGAGGTGTCTAAACCTGTCAGAATTACACAGAAGGGCAATTGCTGTCAGAGGGGGGCCAGGGGGAGGGATGAGAGCTGCTGAGAGTTGCAATGCTCTAAGTCAGGGGAGGGCGGGGGATAGTGGCTCTCTGTGCCACCAGGAGCAGGGGCAGCCTCCAGAGCAGGACACACAGGAGAGCTGGCCAACGGGCCAGGTCCCAGTTTGGTCATGAGGGCTACTGGGAAGGTCCCAGGGGAGGGAGCTATCATGCAGGGAAGTGCCAGGACTGCACACAAGTGCTGGGACCAGGGCAGCGCCAGCTCTCAAGGGACCCTGGGGCGAGGGGCGGGAGGATCCTAGGAAAATGAACCCCATGGACAATCCCCAACTTGTCCTTGATTTTCATTTGCACCTTCCTTCTTTAGGCCTGCTTTTAGTACTTCAGCCACAGGGTCCTTCTTTCATTGCCTGAGAGCCATCATGGAATAGTGAGAAGAGAAAGGAATTAAGAGACACGAGGTTGGCCTCGGGCTGTGAGGAGTGGAACAGCATGGGTTCCAGAGGAACCAGACCAGACTCTACTCCTGGTTCTGTCACTTCATCAGCTATGCGAACTTGAGACTATTTCAAATTCTTCATCTGCCAAGTGGGTTGGAGAAGCCCTGTCCTGTAGGACTGCTGGAACACACGTAATGTATGTGAAGCACCTGGCACAGTGACTGACAATTATTGGGTCTTTAACAAATGGTAGTTATTATTATGCTTTTTTTCACACCAGAAGGAACTACCCTCATCTCTGAGAATTTTTTTTTTTTTTGTCCAGGAGATGTCAGAGACTGCAGTGCTGTCTTCCTGAATGGCAGCTATGCCACTGAGGAGACCCCCAAGTGTCCTGCTTCAGAGAATTTATACATCACTGCTCTCACTTGCCCCCCTTCCTCATTGCTTTTTTTCAAACTTGTCTTACATGTTGGAGTTCATCACACCATTGTCCTTATATATAACTGCTCTTACGCTCTAAAAATCTACGTGCAGGGTCTTCTTTATCCTTAGCATCATCACTACTAACATACAACCTTCCAAAGACCAGATGCTCAATTAATGATAAGAATAAATGGGGCATAGAGCAAGGAATGTAACTTATTACTATTTAATTTTATCTGCATTCTTGAATAAGTTAAGGACATTCAGGTATATATCCTTGAATTTTACAGAGAGGAAGACAAAAATGACTAGAACAAACTAATATTTAACTACATTTTACTTCGTTTCTATTTTAAAACCACAGCTATATTTTTGCTAGTTCTTTCATATTTCCAAGAAAAATCCCCATTCTAAAGCCATATTATGTTGTTCTGGAAGCCAAAGAAGATGCAAGGATTTTCAGGCTTTATTACATAACATCAAAACTCTTACTCTTAAGAAAATCCCCATTCCAAAGCCATATTATGTTGTTCTGGAAGCCAAAGAAGATGCAAGGATTTTCAGGCTTTATTACACAACACCAAAACTACTCTTACTCTTAAATCTAATCTGACAGCAATGTGTGATCCATGTCATTTATAGACTTGGATTCTGAATCTAAACAAACATTCTATTGAAAGGAACTACATTTGTAAGCTACCAATGTATAACAGGAAAACAAAGAAGATAAATATATTATGGCCTCGCCAACCCCACCTTAGCCTCTCACTACTTCAAAGTTGGCAGCCCTCCTCAACAACAAAGCGAAGAATCTGCCTCAGCCCTGTCTAGGGACGAGAGGAGCGGCTGGACTTGGCCCGGGAACGTGCACCGGCCTTGGTAGTAGAGGCAGCCCCAGCTGCAGCTCGGGCTCGGGCTCGCTCTTCCTCATCTCGCAGAGCCTCTTCATAATGGAATGGGAAGGCACTGGGGACGGTATCATAGATCCTGGCCAGAAACTCTAGGACTTTCATCTTGCTGGTCTCAGCATGGGCCCTGGGGCCCCACAGGAACTCGTAGCGTGGAGGATCACTGTTGGCCACCTGGCGGTATTCCAGGTACTTTTCCTGCACCAAATCTTGGGTGATGAGCTTCCTGGGCTCCCCAAAGACTAAATGCCTCCTTCCATCACAGATACCCAAAACATTCAGGAATTCCCAGATATCTTCCTCAGAGGTACGGTTGCCACTCAAGAAGATCACACCGAGGAGAGGCATGAGAAGCCCATTCTCAGGAAAACCCCCGGGGCTGCTCACACTGCCATCACTGGTGAGGTCTAGGCTGCTGACCAGGATATAGGAGTGACCGCCTGGCTTGACTTCCTTTAATTCTAGGCCAAAGACCAGCTCCATGCGCTCGGAGGCTTTCCGGAGGATGTCAGGAAAGTCCTCCCTGTACCTTTTGTTGATGATCTTCAGCATGTCTGCCTTCAAAATGGGTGCCCTCATTTTATGCTTTTCTAGCAGGAACTGCATCAACATCCCCACCTTCCTGGTTAGAAGATCGTTGTGAGTACTCTCAGGGGAAGTTGAGGCCTGAGAAGAATTTTTATTTTTCCGAACTTGGCTCTTGGCACCTACATTAGATCTCTGGCATGAAACACCTGCAGCAGGAGAGCTAGTGGCTGGGGATCCCTGAGGCTCCTGGGAAGCGCCAGCAGCAGGGGAACTCGGGGGAGTATCCCCAGAAACAGGAGAGTTGGGGGACTCTTCAACATTTGCTGCAGTGGCTTGAGTACCCCCAAGGCCCTGGGGCTCACCTCGGGCCTGGCGGCGTTTCTCACGGGCACGGAGCTTACTCTTCTGGCCCCGAGGCATGACTGGGTCAGGGCAATGGGCACAAGAGTGGACAGGAGGGCGGGAGATGTTGGTACCTGGAGCGGGAAAGATGAGAGTGGGAGCACCTCAGCAGGGAGAGACCACCCTGGCTTTTAAGAAGCCACCTTTGCAGATATCTGTGAGGGCACGGCGCTAAGCCCCAACAGGGCTCTTGCTCTTGGTCAGCCTGTCTCCTGAGAACCCAATGGAGGAAGTCAGGGTACTCCTAGGACTCCCAGGACTAACAGCAGGGGTGGCATCATGGGCTACTCTTTTTTTTAAGATTATTTATTGATTGATTTGAGAGAGAGCAGAGTGAGTGAGAATGCGAGTTGGGGGGAAAGGCAGAGAGAGAGGGAGAAGCAGACTCTCCACTGAGTAAGGAGCCCGATTCGGGACTTGATCTCAGGACCCCGGGATCACAACCTGAGTGGAAGGCAGACGGTTCACCGACTAAGCCACCCAGGCATCCCTAGGCTACTCTTTCAATTGGGTATTGAGTGGTCTCCATTTCCTTACTCAGGATCTTCCCTTTGACTCCAAACCCTTCCTGGGGCTCTGCCCTCTGCTGATTTGAGGCCATGACCCTTAGACAAAGGTCCTCGCATTTCTGGGACCTGAGTTGACAGCCAGAGTGAGCTGACTGAGGCCTATGCCTGCTAACAGCAGGGGCGAGACCCTTCAACCCCACTGTTCTGGAGGCAGTGGCTCCCTCAGACCTCATTCAGGACTTTGACCTCGACTGCAGCTAGGATTGGGATTTCTCCATCTACCTGAGTCTACAAGCCTAAAAGCAAAGGCCCCAGAGTAGCTAGAAGTCACTGTGCTGCACATTTGGGTACCTCCCCTGGGGACTCCCAGATATGAGAGCCGGGGGCTGTTCTGTGCAGTTCCCTATTCTGAGGAGAGGGGCCCTTATTAGCACTGACGGTCCTACCTTTACTCCTTTAGGGCCAAAACTCCTCCTTCTGCTCATGGGGCTGCCTCCTTTAGATAAAGGCCTTTCTCTACCTGAGTCACCCCCTAGGCAGAAATGAGGGGTTATCTCAGCCTGAAATACTCCCAAATTTCAGGGCTGCCATCAGGAGTGGGGTGGCCCCCTTTAGACAAAGGCCCTCGCCTCCTGAGGCCGCCCTGAGGACAATGGAATTGCTCGGCCAGCCAGTCCGCTGGGACCTCCCAGAGCCCGACCGAAGGGGCAGGTTCGGGGGGCCAACTTCGTTATGGGGGGGAAATAGTCTCTTCAGTCCTCCCCAGGGTCCTCACCTTGACTTTAGACCGGTCCGGGGAACCATCCGCCGCCCAACGAACCGCTGCGCCCAGCGGTCGAGGTCCCGCCCAGAACGGAAGTCAGGAGATCCGCATCCGGGGGCGGCGGCACCGGGGTCTCCGGGGGCTGAAAGCAGGGGTGGGCGGGGCTCTGTGGGACGCCAGCGCTTGTGGCTCCTCCCTCTGCCGGCCCAAGCCGGCCAGCCCCCCAGGGCCCCCACCCTCCTGAGTCCCTAGAGGGGAATCTCTGGTCCTGCCGCTCGGGGGTATGCCTTCCTGAGCCGCACAAGCCTCATAAGGGGGGGCGGGCTCTGTGAACCTCCCCCTTTCAGGAGAGATTCACTTGCATTGAGGGTCCACACCTTGACTCTAGCTATGGTCGAGACTTCTCCCCCTGCGGAGCTGGGACCATCCTGCTAGATGAGGCCATTCCTTCCCTGAGACTCACCAGGCAGAATGAGGGGACTCCTCAGAGCTCTTCTGGGTCCCCCAAGGCTAAGAATGGTACAGGATTCTATTTAGCCCCCTCTGCTTTGGGCGTCCCCTGATAACACTCATGGTCTTCACATGAATTCCTGTTAGGGCCCAGGTCCCTCCCTCTGCAAAACTGAGGCAGCTTCCATTAAACGGAGGCCCTCACCTTCCTGAGACTTTCCAGGCTGAAATCAGCTCTGCCCAGGGCTTCCCAGGGATGACAGCAGAGGAGATGTTGTGGGACCTCCTTTTATGCTGTGGGTGCTACTCTTGGGTCTTCACCTTGACAGATGACCGATCATGTAACTTCATTCTGTGCTTTCCTGTAGCTGCTCATCTTACCTGTAGGTCCTCCTTTCCTGAGAATTCCAAGTTGGAAGTGAGGGTGATCCTCATCTGATCATGGTCCTTGGGTGTCTCCCAAAAGACAGCAGGGATGCGATACTATAGGACCTTGCTGTTCTGGCTGGGTCCTTCCATCATTTCTCATTCATGGTCCTCACCATATCTTTCAGAGCCTGGGACTCCTTCTACTGAGCTAAGGTCACCATCCTTAGGTCTTTGGATGACCCCAGTATGTTGGGGTAGTTGTCTTCTCAGTACTCATTCATGGGGGTCCTCATCTTGGCCAGTGTCTTGATTAAAGGCTTCCTGGGAAACAACGTGTACGTGCGAACACTAGACCAGTTTCTCTACTGCAAATCTTGCAGAAAATGAGTCCATGTGCCAAGACTGATGTAAGATTAGGAAAGTGCAGCATACATCAGGGAGCCCAGGACAGGTGTTGTGGTGTCTGGGGAAAAAAAAAAAAAAAAGCTGATATATTCCTTCTCTTCACCAGCCACACTTAGGATAGCTCTAAAAGATTTACTTTTTTTTTTATGTTATGTTAGTCACCATACAATACATCATTCATTTTTAATGTAGTGATCCATGATTCATTGTTTGCATATAACACCCAGTGCTCCATGCAATACGTGCGCCCTCCTTAATACCCATCACCGGGCTAACCCATCCCCCACCCCCCTCCCCTTCGAAACCCTTAGTTTGTTTCCTGGAGTCCATAGTCTCTCAGGGTTCGTCTCCCCCTCTGAATCCCCCCTTCATTTTTCCCTTCCTTCTCCTAATGTCCTCCACGCTGTTCCTTATGTTCCACATATAAGCGTAACCATATGATAACTGTCTTTCTCTCCTTGACTTATTTCACCTATGACCCAGGAATTGCACTACTGGGTATTTACCCCAAAGATACAGATGCAGTGAAAAGAAGAGGCACCTGCCCCCCAATGTTCATAGCAGCAATGCCCGCAATAGCCAAACTGTGGAAGGAGCCGAGATGTCCTTCAACAGAGGAATGGATAAAGATGTGGTCCATATATACAATGGAATATTACTCAGCCATCAGAAAGGATGAATACCCACCATTAGCATCGACATAAAAGATTCACTTTTTACAGAGAAGGATGGAGCCAGATGATTTTGTGAACCCCTGATCTTTGGAGGATATCTGACTTTACACATGTAGATGATCATACTGTCACTGTCTCGTTCTCTCCTTTATTCACATCTCTGATTTATTTTGGTATTCTTATCACACTGGTTATGTATTCCAATCCAATGTTTTGGTCACAGAGTCCTTTTTATCGGCTTGAGATACATTTTGGAGTGGTAGAAGAAAGTGAATTAAGTAATTGATGGTCAGCCTCAGGCTGGGAGGAGTGGAAAAGTATGAGCTCTGGACAGATTCAGACCAAGGGTCTAGGCCTAGCCCTATCACTTATTAGCTCTTTGAACTGGGTGCATTAGCAAGTTCTGTGGGCCTCAGGCTCTGCATCTGTGAAGAAGGTTTGTTAGATCCTGTCTCACAGGGCCTGGTGGACCATGGTTAATGTACATAGAGCACCTGGAAAGATGCCTGGAATGCACTGAGACTTTACACAATGCCTGTTATTATTATGGCTATGATTATTTTGACCCCAGAGGATACCACCCACCCTGATAGAATATTTGTTTTAATCTAGTAGATATCAGAGAATATATGCCACTCTAGGACATGGAACACCAAATCAGTCCAAAGTGCTGCTTACAGAGACACTAAAGTAAATCCCTCCCCAATAAATAATATTTCGAGCATGGGGGAGTTTTTTCCAGCTGAATGCAACTCAGATCCTCTAGAATTGGATTCAAAGATTAATTATTTCCTCTCCTCTGCCCTTTTACCCAAAGCACCCCTATCTTCACTAATTTCACCATCACCTAAAATCTATACCTCTTTTAGACTTTGCAGAATTAGAAGCCAAGTAAAAAAAACAAAACAAAACAAAAACAGTAACACAGAATTTGAATGCTCTTTTGATAAAATGGGTTCTGACTCCCCAGTTTACAGGAAAGAGTACCTGCACAGTGGCTTCTGAGTTTCCAACCTCAAAAGAGTACCGCCCTTATGTCTCAGAAACTCCCTGGAGATGGTTTGTGTAAAACACCTAGTTTGTGCTCTGTGTTCACCTGTGTTGGGAAGCATAGGACATATTCCATCCGTGCCCTGGGTGGAGATCCTGATTTATTCACAATCCCAAACTGTTAAAGGTAGTTTTCCATTCCAGACTTAAATCTCTCAACTCAGAGACCCACCACCTGGCTCACCAGTTCCACAGCCACCTTTAGCCCACCATACGGCTAACTTAAAATTACTTCCCATCATGGGTGCCTACATGGCTCAGTCGTTAAGCGTCTGCCTTCGGCTCGGGTCATGATCCCAGGGTCCTGGGATTGAGCCCTGCATCGGGCTCCCTGCTCAGCGGAGAAGCTGCTTCTCCCTCTGCCTCTGCCTGCCACTCCCCCTGCTTGTGCTCTCTCTCTCTCTCTACAACAAATAAATTTTTAAAAAAAATTACTCCCCATCACAGGGCTTTCAGCTGGCCAAAGGCTCAATCTGCCTTGCCTTGGGGCATTTTACACTAGAACTCCTCATCTGGAGGTCCCCTCCCTCCTTTTTACCCCTTGTTTTTACTAGTCCTTTCCATCTTATCTTAGGGAGTATCTCACCACCTATTTTTTATATGAGAGCTGCTCTTACACTCCACAGTTTCGTAGGCAGGGGTTGGGCCTATTTTTCTTATTATCCCCAGTACTAGCCAGGAGCCTTCCAAAGAGCAAGGGCTAAATTAATATTTGGGCAATTAAAGAATATTAAATTAAATGTTACCTAGTTCTGAATGACAAGAAACGATTCAAGGGTTTCAATTTGTTTTACAAAATACTAAAATTCTTATTTTTCAACTTGATAAACTCCAAGAAATATATGACCCATGTCATTCATCAACTCGGATTCTGAAGCTAAATAAACCTGTAACTGAAAGGAAAGCCATTTAAAATAGGAAGAAAAAGATACATCTCCAATTTATGTGTTGTACAGGAACACAAGTATGTTACACTTTGTGTTCCTATGCACCCCACCTGGGCCCTCCACTAGTTAGCCAACTGACTGCCTTTGTTAACCACAAAGCGAAGAATCTGCCTTAGCCTGGTCTAGGGACGAGAGGAGCAGCTGGGTGGGGTGGGCGGCCTGGGTAGGTGCACCGGCCTTGGTAGTAGAGGCAGCCCCAGCTGTGGCTTGGGCTTGGGCTAGCTCTTCCTCATCTCGCAGAGCCTCTTCATAATGGAATGGGAAGGCCATGACCTTAGCAAAAACTCCAGGACTCTAATCTTGCTGGTCTCAGCGTGGGCTCTCGAGCCCCACAGGAACTCGTAGCGTGGAGGATCACTGTTGGCCACGTGGCGGTACTCCAGGTACCTTTCCTGCACCAAATCTTCTGTGATGAGCTTCCTGAGCTCCCCAAAGATTAAATGCCTCATCTCGACACAGATTGCCAAACGCATTTAGGAATTCTCAGATGTCCTCCTCAGAGGCGCAGTTGCTACTCAAGAAGATCACACCGAGGAGAGGCATGAGAAGCCCATTCTTAGGAAAGTCCCAGGCGCTGCTCACACTGCCATCACTGGTGAGGTCTAGGCTGCTGACGAGGGTATAGGAGTGACTGCCTGGCTTGACTTCCTTTAATTCTAGGCCAAAGACCAGCTCCATGCGCTCAGAGGTTCTCCTGAGGATCTCGGGGAAGTGCTCCCTGTACCTTTTGTTGACAACCATCAGCAGTGCGGCCTGCATAATGGGTGCCCTCACTGCATGCTTCTCCAGCAGGAAGTGTGCCCAGATGCTCACGTCCTGGTTAGGGAATGTTCCAGTGAGCTCTCAGCGGAGGTTGGGGCTTCAGAGCAATTTGCACTTTCTCATCATGGCTCTTGACGCCTCGTTCAGACCTCATGCATGAAATAGCTGCAGAAGTAATGATGGTGGATAGGGATCTCTGAGGCTCCCAGCAATGCCAGCAATATGGCAATCTGAGGGAGCATCCCCAAAACAGAGGAGGAGAGGGGGGACTCTTTGCTGCAGTGGCCTAAGCCCCCTCGAGATCCTGGTTCTTACCTCAGGCCTAGTGGCATTTCTCGTGTTGTTGAACTTATTCTTCTGATACTGAGGAATGATGACTCCGTGCTCATGAACAGCAGGCCGGACAGTGGGCAATGAGGGCGCCTGGAGGAGGGACAATGGGATGGTGTGTGAACCTACAGCAGGGATATTTCCCCTTGGCTTTAACCTCTGCAGGTTTTCTTGAGGACACTCTCTAGGAACCTACAGGCTCCTGTTCTCCTTCAGCCTGCCCCGAGAAGCTACTGGAGACAGAGTGAGCCTTAGGCTACAGCCTGCCAGCCCTGTCCTTTACTGACTAGTGTGACAGCATGGCTGGCAGTGGGGCCACATGTGGTCTAACGTGGCAAGGGGTCCTCTATGTTTACCTTCCAAATTATTATAATAACTTTTGGCAAGACTTCGAACCGTTTCTCTCTGCTACACTGAGATTGATTCTTTAAACCTCCCTGGGACCCATGAGAAAGAAGTGACTAAGACACCTTAGGCCACCACCCTTACCAGGAGGCACTCAGTGCTTATAGCTCTGTGGGAACCTCTCTGTATTGGGCTTGCTAGGTCCTAAGTATCCATTCAGGGTCCTCATTCAGGGTCCTCATTTGGACACCACACAGGGTTGTGGACTGCCCCAACCCTCATACATGCCTTCTGCTTACTGGTGACTGGACCCTCAGACCAAGGATCTCACCTCCTCTAGACATGATATAAAAAGTGATGGGGATCCATGAAAAAAATACTTGATAAACTAGACTTCATTAAAACTAAAGCTTCTGCTCTACAAAAAAGTCATCAAGAGAATAAGAAGACGAGCCACAGACTGGGAGAAAATGTTTGCAAAGGACGTATCTGATGAAGGCTGTTAGCCAAAATAAACAAAGAACACTTAAAAGTCAACAAGAAGAAAGCAAACAACCCAACCAAAAAATGGGCAAAATGCATCGGAAAGGATGAATACCCACCATTTGCATCGACATGGATGGAACTTGAGGGAATTATGCTAAGTGAAATAAGTCAAGCAGAGAAAGACAATTATCATATGGTTTCACTCATGTGTGGAACATAAGGAATAGTGTGGAAGACCACAGCGGAAGGGAGGGAAAACTGAATGGGAGGAAATCAGAGAGGGAGCCAAACCATGAGAGACCCTGGACTCCAGGAAACAAACTGAGGGTTACAGAAGGGAGGGGGTGGGGGGATGGGGTAAGCAGGTGATGGGTATTAAGAAGGGCATGTGTTGTGATGAACACTGGGTGTTATATGCAACTAATGAATCGTTGAACACTACATCAAAAACTAATGATGTACTATATGTTGGCTAAGTGAACATAATAATAAAAAATAAAAAAAACAGGTCATGAATAAATGTTAAAAAATGGGCAAAATATATGAACAGATACCTCATCAAGGAGGAGATATAAAATGGCAAATTAGCATATGAAAAGATACTAAGCATAATACATCACTAGAAATTTGCAAATTAAAATAAAAATGAAATGCCACTGCATGGTTTTTAGAACGGCCAAAATTCAAAGTACTGACAACAACAAATACTGGTGAGGATATGGAGCAATAGGAACTCTCATTCATTGCTGGTGGGGATGCAAAATGGTACAGTCACTTTGCAAAAACAGTTTGGAAATTTTTTATTACACTAAACATATTCTACATGGTTGGTGGGAATGTAAATTGGTACAGCCACTTGGAAAACAGTATGGAGGTTCCTCAAAAAATTAAAAATAGAACTACCATATGATTCAGCAATCCTACTTTTGGGTATATATCCAAAGGAATTGAAATCAGGATTTTGAAGATGTATCTGCACTCCCGTGTTCATTGCAGTGTTATTCACAATAGCTAAGACATATAGCTAAGCAGCCTAAATGTCTATTGAAGGACAGATGGATAAGGAAAGGGTGAAACATACATACAATGGAATATCATTCACCCTTAAAATGGAGGAAACCTTGCCATTTGCAACAGTACAGAGGACATTATGCTAAGTGAAATGAAGCTGACAGAGAAGGACAAATACTACATGATACCACTTATATGAGGAATCTAAAACAGACTCACAGCAGCAGAGAGTGGAATGGTGGTTGCCAGGGGCTAGGAGGAGGAGGAAATGGAGGGGTATTAATTAAATCTTACAAAATTTCAGTTATACAAGATAAATAAATCCTAGAAGTCTACTGGACAGCATAGAGCCTAGAGTTAACAATACTGTCTTGTATACTTAAAATTTTGTTAAAAGGATAGATCTTATAGGGAGTGTTCTTATAACACATAAATAAATAAGGCAGGAGGAAACTTTTGGAAGTGATGGATATTTTCATAACATAAATTGTGGTGACAATTTCATGGGTGCATACTTATCTACAAACTCATCAATTTGTACACATCAACTATGTACAGCTTTTTGGTCTGTCAATCATACCTCAATGAAGTGTTTAAAAAAACACCCCGACTAAACATACTATACTATCTAGCAATCATGCTTCTTGGTATTTACCCAAATGAGTTGAAAACTTATATCCTCAAAAAAACCTTCACACGGATGTTTACAGCAGCTTTATTCATAGTTGCCAAAACTTGAAAGCAACCAAGATGTCCTTCGGCAAGTACATGGATAAATAAACCATGACATCCCAACAATGGAATACAGGCTTACCTTGTTTTATTGATTCACTTTACTGCACTTCCCACATATTGCATTTATTACAAATTGAAGTTTTGTGGCAGCCCTGCCCCAAGAAACTCTCTTGGTGCCATTTTTCCAAAAGCATGTGCCCACTTTGTGTCTCTGTGTCACATTTTGGTAATTCTTGCAATATTTCAAACTTTGTCATTATTATTATATTTGTTATGGTCATCTGTAACCAATGATCTGTGATGTTACTATTGTAATTGTTTCTGGGGCACCACAAATTGCACCCATATAAGATGGTGAACTTAGGTGACAAATGCTGTGTGCGTCTGACTGCTCCACTGACCGGCTGTTCCCCATCTCTTTCCCTCTCCTTAGGCCTCCCTGTTCCCTGAGGCACAAAAATGTTGAAATGAGGCCAACTAATAACCCTGTAGTGGCCTCTAAATGTTCAAGCAATAGGAAGAGTCCTACATCTCTCACTTTAATTCAAAAGCTCAATATCACTAGCCATCAGGGAAATACAAATCAAAACCATAATGAAATACCACCTTACACCAGTTAGAATGGCAAAAATTAACAAAACAGGAAACAACAAATGTTGGCAAGGATGTGGAGAAAGGGGAACCCTCTTACATTGTTGGTGGGAATGCAAACTGGTACAGCCACTCTGGAAAACGGTATGGAGTTTCCTCAAGATGTTAAAAATAGAGCTACCGTACAACCCAGCAAATGCACTACTAGGTATTTACCCCAAAGATATAGACGTAGTGAAAAGAAGGGGCACATGCACCCCAATGTTCATAGCAGCAATGTCCACAATAGCCAAACTGTGGAAAGAGCCAAGATGTCCTTCAACAGATGAATGGATAAGGAAGATGTGGTTCATATATACAACGGAATATTATTCAGCCATCAGAAAGGATGAATACCCACAATTTGCATCGACATGGATGGAACTGGAGGGGATTATGCTAAGTGAAGTAAGTCAAGCAGAGAAAGACAATTATCATATGGTTTCAGTCATACGTGGAACATAAGCAATAGTACAGAGGACCACAAGGGAAGGGAGGGAAATCTGAAGGGGGAGAAATCAGAGAGGAAGATGAACCATGAGAGACTATGGACCCTGGGAAACAAACTGAGGGTTTCAGAAGGGAAAGGGGGTAGGGGGAGGGAGTAACACGGTGATGGGTATTGAGGAGGGCAGGTATTGTGATGAGCACTGGGTGTTATATGCAACTAAGGAATCATTGAACATTATATCAAAAACTAATGATGTACTATATCCTGGCTAACTGAGCATAATAAAAAACAAAACAAAACAAAAACAAAAACAAAAGCTAGAAATGATTAAGCTTAGTGAGAAAGGCATGTCCAAAGCCGAGAAGGACAAAAGCTCAGCCTCTTGCACCAAACAGTTATCCAGGCTATGAATGCAAAGGAAGAGTTCTTGAAGAAAATTGAAAGTGCTCCCCCAGTGAACATACTAATGATAAGAAAGCGAAACAGCCTTCTTGCTGATAGGGAGAAAGTATGAGTGGTCTGGACTCTCTGGAAGAGGAAACCAGCTACAACATTCCCTTAAGCCAAAGCCTAATCCAGAGCAAGGCCCTGACTCTCAATTTTATGAAGGCTGAGAGAGGCGAGGAAGCCGCCTAAGGAAAGCTTGAAGCCAGCAGAGGTTGGTTCACGAGGTTTAAGGAAAAAGTTTCCATAACATCATCGTGCACAGTGAAGCAGCAAGTGCTGATGGAGAAGCTGCAGCAAGGTATCTGGAAGATCCAGCCAGGATCATTGAGGAAGAGGGCTGCACTAAACAGCAGATTTTCAGTGTAAATAAAACAGCTTTATACTGGAAGAAGACACTATCTAGGGCTTTCATACCTAGATAAGAGAAGTCAATGCCTGGCTTCAAACTTCAAAGGACAGGCCGAGACTCTTGTGAGGGGCTAATGCAGCTGGTGGCTGGAAGTTGAAGCCAGTGCTCATTTCCCATCCCCCAAATCCTAGGGCCCTTAAGAATGATGCTAAATCTACTCTGCTTGTGCTCTATAGAAGGAACAACGAAGCTTGTATGACAGGACATTTGTTTACAACATGGGTTTCTGAATATTTTAAGACCACTCTTGAGACCTGCTCAGAAGAAAAGATTCCTCTCAAAATATGACTGCTCATTGACAATGTGCCTGGTCACCCAAGAGCTCTGATGGAGATGGACAATGAGTGTTCTTTTCATGCCTGCTGACACAACATCCACTCGGCAGCCCATAAATCAAGGAGTTATTTCAACTTTCAATTCTTATTGCTTAAGAAATATATTTTGTAAGGCTATAGCTGCTATAGATAGTGATTTCTTGGATGGATCTGGGCAAAGTTGATTGAAAACTTTCTCAAAGGATTCACCATTCCACATACCATGAAGAACATTCATGATTCATGGGAAGAGATCAAAATATCAGTATGGAGATGAGCTTGAAAAAAGTTGATGCCAACTCTCCTTGGTGACTTTGAAGGATTCAAGCCTTCAGTGGAGGAAGTAATGGCAGATGTGGTGGAGAGAGCAAGAGAACTAGAATTATGTGGAGCCTGAAGATGGGACTGCATCGTTGCAATCTCATGATCAAACTTTAATGGATCAGGGGTTGCTTCTAATTCTTCTAACTCACTTTATTGTGATATTCACTTTATTGCCCTGGTCTGGAACCAGACCCCCAGTATGTCTGAGGTATGCCTGTATTGTTCAGTGCTAAAAAGAAATGAGCTAATCAAACCATGGAAAGGCATGGAGGAACCTTAGATGTGTATTACTAAGTGAAATAAGCCAATCTGAAAAGGCTACATACTGCATGATCCCAACTCTCCAACATTCTGGAAAAGGCAAAACTACAGAAAAAGTAAAAAGATCAGTGGTTTCTGGGGGGGGGGGGGCGGGAAGGGAGGGATGAACAGACAGAACATAGAGGATTCTAGGGCAGTGAAATTACTATGTATACTGTATACTGTGTATACTGTAACTGAATACAAGTCATCAAAGATTTGTCAAACAAACCGGACAGAATGTTAACAACACCAAGAATCAACCTAATGTAACTATGAGCTTTATGACATGTGGCTGTAAGTTGAGAGACTGTAGCACATAGACCACTCTCTGCAGGATGCTGAAAGTAGGGGAGGCTGTGTGTGTGTCAGGGAAGAGGGTAGATGGAAACTCTGTACTTTTTGGTCACTTTTGCTGTGAACCTAAAATTGCTCTAAAGAATGAAGTCAGGGTGCCTGGGTGGCTCAGATGGTTAAGCGTCTGCCTTCGGCTCAGGTCAAGATCCCGGGGTCCTGGGATCGAGTCCTGCATTGGGCTCCCTGCTTCTCGGGAAGCCTGCTTCTCCCTCTGCTTCTCTCTCTCTCTGTCTCTCATAAATAAATAAATAAAATCTTTAAAAAAAGTATTTAAAGAATGAAGTCAGTTTTTTCAAACAAGTGATGCTGGGAGCACTCAGCCTCATACCCTGCCCCTGGGGCTTTCAGTCATGAGTGCAAGGGCAGGGCCAGACTGTTTGTTTTCCCATCTATTCAGGGACAGGCTGTCCCCTTGGTCCTCACTCAGTTTACTTGGTTTGACTCCTGGCAGGGCCCGAGGTTCCTCTCTTTCTTGGTCTGAGGACATTTCCCCAGAGAAAGGCTTATAGCTCCCCGAGATCTAATAAGGAAGAGGCAAGGGTGGCCTTATTTGGCCACACTTGCCAAGGTCTTCCACAAGTGACAGCCGTGGCAGGCAGCATGAGGCCCTATGATGGTGATCCCACTCAGGGTTCTAACTCAGTACCCTAAATCTGACTTATGTGAAGGCCCAAGACTCCTCTCCCTGCTGACCTGGGACCTCCCCCACTTTTCTGTTACCCCTGAGGATATGAGGCCAGCTCTGCCTGCCATTTATGCCCGGAGCTCTGATGACAGTTAGTTTGAAGGATTCTGTGAGTCTCCACTGATGTGGATTTGGTGGCCCTTGAATGCTTCAGAGTACTCACCTTCCTCCCAGCACCCCTTGGAAATCTTACCTCTACTGACCTGAGTCAATCAACCTCAGACCAAGATCTTCACATTTTTGACCTGTTAAGTGGAAGTCAGTTTCAGCCACATCATTCCAAGGCTGTTTGGGGACTCTGAGGGCTGACAGCAGGGTCAGGAGTCTATGGGCCACACTGCTCTGGGTGGCTGCTCTCTTCATGCCTCATTCAGAGTCCTCACCTTCATATGTGTCAGAGACTTCGAGTCCTCCCCCTAGTGACCTGAGGCTGCCTCTTAAGGCAGGACTCACCTGTCCCGGAGAACCCTGAGGAATAAGTGAGGGGATGCTCAGACTGACAACTTTGCCTGGCATGTTGCTCTCCCCTGTCCTACTATAAAGGGATCTTCATTATGGTTCCTCTTTCTTGATTGAAGGCTTCCTGGGAAAGGCCATGTCCCTGCAAACTCTTGACCATTTTCCTTACTGCAAACCCTTCAGAGACTGGGTCCCTATCCCAGGAGTGATGTGAGACAGGGGAGCTGTAACACAAGGCAGAGACCCCCGAACACATGTGCTGTCAAAGGAAAAAAAACACTTCATTTCTTCTCTTTAGCAACCAGACTTAGCTTTTTATATAAGTTCTGTTTGAATAGATGTAACTTTCTTTATGGAAGGGACTATCCGAAATGATTTTGTGAGCCCCTGATCTTTTGAGGTTACCTGACTTTGGATATATAGATGATCCTATTGTCACTGAATATTATCTCTTTTTCTCCTTTATTCACACTTCTCAATTATTTTGATATGGTAATTGCTCTGGTTATGTATTCTAATCCAGTATCTTGGGCACAAAGTCCTTTTTAGTACCTGAGACAATTTTTGTAGTAGTGAGAAGGGGGAAATAAGGAACATAAAGTTAGCCTAAGGCTGGGAGGAGCAGAAAAGTGTGGGCTTCAGACTAATTCAGGCCAGGGGTCTGGTTCCAAACCTGTCACTTAGCAGCCATGTGAAATTGGGCACAACACTGAACTCTTTGAGGTTGTCTTTTCATCTGTGAAATGGGTTTGATGGCTCTGTCTTGGGGACTGGTAGCATGTTCATAATGCACGTAGATGTGCATGGCACATTGCCCGGGCTGTACTGAGCTTTAAGGGTGCCAGTTCTTATTATGATCAATTTGTCCCCTGGAGTTTCAACTCACTGCAATGAGATTTAATTTTTAATCCAGGGGATGTCAGGAACTATGCAGTGCTCTAGAACAAAGAAAACTCTATCAGACAAAATGGTGCTTAGCAAGAAACACTAAGTAATTATTTCCCCATTCAAGTATGTCATCCAATGTCGGCATAAGGTGGACTTCCTTAGTGGATCAACACAAAGCTCCTAAAACATATTTCAAGGCCCCCAAACATACCTTCCTTTCAGCTGCCCTTCTTTCTAAACCACTCGGACTCTCATTCAACCACCAACAGAAATCTAGACCTTGCCTGGAGTTTGCAAAATGACATACAAGATAACCTAATCTGAATGATGCTTTAGTGGAGTGGGCTCTGGCTCCCCCACCCCAGGGCCAAGGGTGCCAGTCCAGTGGATTCTGGGCATCCACTCCAAAGGAGTATACCCTTATTTCTCAGAAACTGTCTGGAGATGATATAAATAAAACCTCGAATTTGCACACTGCATTCACCTGTCCTGGGGCAAGAGCACAGGACACGTTCCATCCCCACCTCGGGTGATTTCTCTCTGGCCTTCCCACCATCCCAAAGTAACTGGTCAGGGCAGTTTGCCATTCTGGGCTCAGTCTTTCAACTCTGAATCCCACCATGTGAGGGCCTGGCCTCTGCTCCCTATGATAACAGCCCCACGCAGCCAACTTAGAATTACCTCCCAGTGAGGTACCTGCAGTCTCCGAAGGCCCGACGCTGTCTTGCTGCAGGGCAATGACACTTAACTGCTCTCATCTGGAACCACCTCTCTCCTGTTTTATCCCATCCTTCCACGTGTCCTTTCAGTCTAGAATGAATATCACCATTCTTCCTTATATGATAGATGCTTCTCGACTCTATAATTTTATGGTCAACGTCTCGGTCTTTTTCTCAACTCCCCCAGTGCTAGCATGAAGCCTTCTAAGAGCAGATGCTCAGGCGATGTTTGGGGAATAAATGAGCCCGTAAGCATCGGGTCTAATTCGTTAAGGTTTAATTCAACATTCTTCAATTAGTCAAGCATGTACTATTATTTAGAATTTTTTAAAACACAGAGTAAAAGGGATTAGGAAGCCAAATACCAACCATCTTATTCTTTTCCTCTGTATCGATTCCATATATTTTAGTGCTTATTTTTTTCATGTTTTCAAGGAAATGCATACACCAATGCCATGTTATGTTGTACCAGATTACTAAATAAGATGGAAATTTTCCTAATTTGTTTTATAAAACAGCAAAACTCTTAACTCTTAAACCTGATAACAATAAGCAAGACCAATGTAACTCAAAAATTTAGATTATAATGCTAGATAAGCCTTCATTTCAAAGTAACAACGTTTGAAGAAGAGCAAAAAATAAAAATGCTGATAAATCTCCAAATTACCCATACAGAACAGGAGCACAGAGGTATTATACGTTGTGTTCTCTCAGTCACACCCTGCCCTCCGCTCCTTAGAACACTGACTGCTCTCTTCAGCCACAATGTGAAGAATCCACCTCAACTTCATTAGGTGTAGGAGGCACTGTTGGACATTCCCTGGGATATTCACTGGCCGTGGCATCCGCCTCAGCTTGCAGTGCAACCGTGGCTTTGACTTGCTCTTCCTCATCTTGCAAAGCCTCTTCATACCAAGAGTGGAAGGCACTGGGGACGGTATGATTAATCTTGGCCCAAAACTCTAGCACTTTCATCTTGCTGGTCTCGGCGTGGGCTCGAGGGCCCCACAGGAACTCATAGCGTGCGGGATCACTGTTGGCCACCTGGCGGTACTCCAGGTACTTAAGCTTCACCAAATCTTGGGTGATGAGCTTCCTGGGCTCCCCAAATATGAAGTGCCTCTTCCCCGCATAGACTCTCATCTTATTCAGGAACTCCCAGATGTTCTCTTCAGTGGCACAGTTGCCCTTCATGAAGATCACACCCAGGATATTCATCAGGAGACCGGTCTTGGGGAATCCTCTGCCACGGCTTACAGTCCCATTGTTGGGGAGGTCCATCTTGCTGACCAGGGTATAGGAATGCTTGGTAGAATCGACTTCCTTTAAGTCAACACCAAAAACCACTTCCAAGCTGAAAGAGGCTCTTCTGAGGATCTCAGGGAAGCAATTTTTGTACTTTTTATTGACAATCTTCAGCATATTGGCTTTTGTGATGAGCTTTTTCCTTTTGTACATGTGCATCAGGAACTGCACCAAAACACCCGTTGTTTCAGTTAGAGGGTCTCCTTGAGACTGCACAGTGGTGAGTGGGGCCTGGGAGGAACTTTGCTTTTTCTCAATTTTACAGTTGGCTCCTTTGTATGATCTTGTGGGAGAAACACCTGCAGACTTGGTGGATAGGGCTCTCTGAGACGTCTCGAGAGTGTTACGTGACCTAGCTGCAGGCTCTCTGTGAGGAAGAACACTCAAGGGAGGAGGGACCAAGGAGGGGAATTCTTTCTCCTTGGCTGCAGTGGCCTGAGCAGTCCTCCGATGCTGGATCCCACCTTGGGCTTGGTGGTGTTTCTCATGGGTGTGAAGTTTACTCTTCTGTCCCCGAGGCATGATGAGTGTGGCCAGGGACAGCAAGTAGGAGTGTGGGTAGGACAGCAGGTGATCTGGGCATGAGAGAAGAGAGGATGAAAGGGAGCACCTTCCACAAGGAGAGACCACCTTGGCTTTAACCAAGGCCACCTCTGCAGGTTTCCGTGAGGGCACGGCTCTAGGAAACCACAGAGCTCCTGTTATGATCAACCTGTACTCTGAGAATCCTGTGGAAATAATTAAAGGGAGCCTCAGGCTGCAGCCTGCCAGCCCTGCTTGGTGCTTACTGGGGTTGAGAGCAGCGGTGGCAGGTCTAGTCCTTGTGGGATCCTCTCTACTCTGGAGTATGAGGATCCTTTCAGTTCACATTCAGGACCATCATATCAACTTTTGGCAGGGCCTGGGCCCCCTCCTCTGTGCTGCTCTAAATTTACATCTCAAACCCAGGTCCTCAACTTCTTGGGACCCCTCAAGAGGAACTAAAGGGGCACCTCGGCCCATTACTGCTGGCTCAGCCCACTACTGCCACCAACTGCTGACAGTTCTGTGGGATTCTCTGTTCTAGAGTCATTGGGGTTCTCAGTCCTCATTCAGGGTCCTCACCTTGGCTCCAGGTAGGGCCTGGGACACCTTCCTCTGCTGATCTCATGTCTTTCCCCTCAAACAAAGGTTCTCACCAACCTGATGCCATCAAAAATAAAGTAGAGTTCACACACCCCTGACATCCATGCCTGGGCTCCTTAGTGCTGCAGACAAGGGCGGGGGCTTTCTGGGGGGTGAGTACCATCACTCTTCATTCAGGGTCCTCACTCTGACTTCTGTGAAGCCCTGGGTCTCCTCCCTCTGCAAAATTGGGGCTGCATAATTAGTCCAACAGCCTCACCTCTCTGGGACTCTCCAGACAGAAATGAGGTGGGTGCCTCAGCCTAAGAAATATTCGGTGTTTTCTCAGGGCTGAGAGAAGGGTCAGAATTTATGAGACACACTTTTTAGAGTTGATGCTCCCCTTAGTCCTCACTCAGGTCTCTGACCTTAACTACAGGTAGGACTTAGGACTCCTGCCTCCAATACACTGGTAGGACTTAGGTCCCCTGGCTCAGAGCAAATCCTTAAATTCTGAGTCTCTAGAGGGGAAAGACAGTGTCCTCCATATAGGACTACTCCCACCTAGAGCCTCCAGAAATAAGTTCAGGGGGCGCCTGGGTGGCTCAGATGGTTGAGCGTCTGCCTTCGGCTCAGGTCATGATCCCAGGGTCCTGGGATCGAGTCCCGTATCGGGCTCCCTGCTCAGTGCAGAGCCTGCTTCTCCCTCTCCCTCTGCCATTCCCTCTGCTTGTGCTCTTCTATCTCTCTCTCTGTCAAATAAATAAAATCTTTAAAAAAAAAAAAAAAAAGAAATAAGTTCAGGGATGCTGCTTTCCCTAACTGGGAAGAGACCCCTCATTAGCACTCAGGGACCTCATTTTCACTGCAGACAGGGCCTAGGTCTCCTCCATCTGCAGGACCCAGGCTGCTCCCTTAGACCAAGGCCCTCCCTACGTGAGACTTTCCAGGCAGAAAGTCTGATAGCTCTGCCAACAGCAGTAGTGAGACTTAGTGGGGCCTCATGGGTTATGGATCTGGATGGTCCCCTCAGTCCCCACACAAGGTCCTCATCTTGACTCCAGACTAGTCCTGAGAACTCACTCTCAGGGGGCCAGAGGCCTCACCCACAGACAAATGTCTTCAATTCCTGGAAACTGAATTGGAAGTAAGGATGAGTCATATCCGGCCACAACTGCCCAGGGTCTCTAAGGGCTGAAAGCAGGGGCAGGGCTCTGAGAGACCCCACTGTTCTGGAGTCAGTGGTCCCTAGGTTCTCACTTAGGGTATTCCTTTTGGTATCTATCAGAGCCTGAGACTCCTCCCTCCACTAAATTTGAGTTCACCAAGGTCCAAACAAAGCCTTCACTTCCAGGAGCTCTCGGGGAGTGGAGGGTGGTGGTTGTCAGGGCCTATGTTTCCTTCATCTGCAGAATCAGGGCTACTCTCTTAGACCAAGGCCTTCCTCCCTAAGACTTTCCAGGCAGAACTCAGCCTAGCAGCCGTGCCAGTACCTTCCACTGCCGACCCCAGGGGCAGTACTTTGTGGGGCCACCTTTGTTATAGGAGGGGGAGTGGTCCCTTCACTTCACAAGCAGGTCCTCACCTTGACTTCAGTGAAGTCTTGGACACCCACCCTTGACAGAACAAACGCTATGGCCACTGGTTGATGTGTCTCCCAACCCCCGTCTCCAAGCGGAAGTTCAGTTGAATCACATCCGGTTATGACCGCCGGGGGTTCTGAGGGCTGACCGCAAGGACTAGGCTCTGTGGGATTGCAGTGTTCTGAAGTTGGTTGTCCCTAGGTCCTCATTCAGGGTCCTCACCTATCAGGTTCTGACAGATACCAAGGTGAGGACCTTGACTGAGTGAGGACTCTGAGTGAGGACCTGGGGACCACCAACTTCAAAACACTGAGATCCCACGAACTTGGGATTCCTCCCACTACGGACCCCAGTCAGCCAGCCCCCAAGGCAAGCCCTCACCTTCCCGAGTCCCTAGTGAGGAGTCAGGGTGCACTGCTTCTGACTTAACTTTGCCTGGGGCCCCAGAGGCTTGAAAAAAGGGACAGGACTCTGTGAGCCTCCGTCTTTTGGGAAGAGATTCTCTCATCAGCACTGAGTGTTCTCACCTTGACTCCGAACCCTCTGTAGAAATGGGGCCCATCCTGTTAGACAAGACCCTTCCCTCCCTGAGACTCACCAGGCAGAAATAAAAAGGCTTCTCGCCCTTGTAGCTCTGCCTGAAGCCTCTCACGACTAAGAATGGGGGCGAGGGTTTGTAAAGCCCCCTCATCTGTGGGTCTAGCAATGTCCTCTTTACTCACTCAGGGACCTGACCTTGCTCCTGGCCAGTTGTGTGATTCCATCCTGTCTGACATGAGGTTACCCTGCTGGGATCAAGGGCTGCTCCTTCCTGAGAGGTGGAAGAGTGAGCCACATTACGCCAGGGATGTTTGGGTCCTGAGAGGCGGACAGCAGAGTCAAGTCTCTTTGGAACACCACTGTTCTGGAGTCAGTGGTCCCCACATTCATCACCCAGGGACCTCGACTTGATACCTATCCAACCCAGGATCCTCCCTCTACTGAAGTGTGACCATTCTCCTTAGGCTAAGACTTTGACCTTGCTGAGAACTCTGAGGAGTAGAAGAGGGGATGCCCACTCTGATTGCCTTGCCTAGGCATTCTAGGCCTGAGAGCAGGTTTGGCAGGTCTCTGAATGACCCCCTATAATGTGGGGTGGTTGTCTCCCCAGTCTTCATTCATGGGGGTCCTGTCTCTCAAATCAAAGTACTGGGAAACTCCACATCCACGCAAACTGGAGCAGTGTCCCTAATGCAAATCTTGCAGGTTCTTGTCCCTGACTTGATGTGAGATAGGAAAACCACAACGTAAGACAGAGGTGGACTGTCAAAGAAAAATGATGCTGATCTAGCCTTTTTTTCAGTAGTCAGAGTGAGCCTCTTGGGTGACTTCTGTTTTAGTTGATTTACTTCCCAGCAGGAAGGAGTTTTCCAGGTTGATTTCGTGATTCCCCAATCTTGAGGGTATCTGCCACTGCATATGTAGATCGTCATATTGTCAATGAATATTATCTGTGTCTCCTCTTTGTTCATGCCTTTGATTTACTGTGGTATTCCTGACTGCTGTGGCTATGTATTTCAATCCAGTTCTCTGCACACAGAATCCTTATTTTGCCCCCTGAGGTAGTTTGGAGTATTAAGGAACACAAGGTTTGCTTTAGGCAGAGAAGAGTGGAATGATGGTGTGTTCGAGAGGAATTCAGACCAGGAGTCTAGTCCCAGCCCTGTCACTTACTAGCCCTGCAAGCTTGAGCATATTACCAAACTCCAAGACAAAGAAATCACAATCAACCACAGTGCTGTTTAGCGATGTCAATTATGTAATATATCCTCATTAGAGGATATAATATACAGTGTGTTTGTGGGAGAGAATTTCTCAGTTGGATACAACTTAAAGTTCTCAGAATTTTTGTCAATGACCAATATTTTCCCTAACTTCCAGCTGCCCTTCCATCTAAATCACCATTATTTTCATTCATTTAACCATCAGCAAAAACCCAGACTTTGCCAAATTACACACAAGATAAAGTAACTGAGTGCTCTTTCGACAGAGTGGTCTATGGCTCCCCCAGTCCAGGGTAAAGAGGGCCAGTCCAGTGGGTTCTGGACACCCACCTCAAAGAAGTAGAACCCCTATTGCTCAGAAGTTCCTGGTGATGACATATATAGAACATCTAGTCTGTACACTGTGTTCAGATGCACTGGGCAAGATTGTGGTTTAGCCACAATCCCAAAGAATATGTTAAGGACAGACTTCCATTGCAGGCTTAGTTTTTCATCTCTGAGGCCCTCCATCTGAGGGCCTGGCCCCTGCTCACCGCTCCCATAAACCTCATCTAGCCCACCATGCAATCTCACTTGAAATTGCCCCTCGCTGAAGGGCATGCAGTTTCCTAAAGCTCCACACGGCCCTGTCCCAGGACTTTGGTACTTGACTGCTTTCAACTCAAGCTTCCTCCCCTCTTCAAACCCCTCCCCCCCTTTTTACTTGTTCTTTCAATCACAGAGAATATATCACCATCTCTTTTTATATGATAGCAGCATCCAGACTCTAAAATTCAATGGGCAGGGGCTAGAACTTGTTGTTGCTGTTTTGAGTTTTTTTTTTTTTTGTTGTTGTTGTTTTTAAAGCATCCCTAGTACTAGCCCAAAGCCTTCCAAAGAGCTCATTCCCACTTAAGGACTGGAAATAAGTGAGAGTGAGCATGAGGTCTAACTCACCAACATTTCATTTCTCTTACACACCTAAATAATCTAAGCAAGTCCATGTATATAACTTCTTCTTTTATGAGAAGAAACACTAGAAGGAATTAGGCAAACCAAGAATTGACAATCTTTTCCTTACTTACACTTTCTTTCTTTTCCCTTAATGATTAAATATATATAAAGTGCCTACTGTATACTAGGCACTGTGCTGAGGCTACAACCCCAAATAAGACAAAATGTCTGCTTCTTTAAAAACTTTATTGAGGTATGATTGACATACCAAAAGCTGTACACATTTAATGTATACAACTTGATGAGCTTGAAGGTAAGTATGCACCTGTGAACCACCACCACGAACCAATGCCATAAACATACCCATTCCCTCCAAAAGTTTTCTCCTGCCCTTTTTATTATTTTTCAGGAATACAGTAACAATTAACATATCTACCCTCTCAGAAAACTTTTAAATATCCAGTATGACATTGTTATCTATAGATGCTATACAGTGTATTTCTAGGACTTATTCACCTTCTAGAACTGAAACTCTGTATCCCTTGCCCAGTGCCTCTCCAATACCCCTACTCTCAGCTCAGCACCTGGCAGCCACCATACTATTCTGCTTCTATCAGTTTGACTATTTTAGATTCCTTATATAACATGTGTTTGTCCTTTTGTGTCTGGCTTATTTCACTTAGCAGAATGTTTTCCAGGTTCATCTCTGTTGTTGCAAATGGCAAGGTTTCCTTCTTTTTAAGGTCGAATAATATTCCATTGTATGTATATGCCATATTTTCTTTATGCATTCACCCAACAATGACCGTTTAGGTTGCATCCACGTCTTGGCTATTGTGAACAGTGCAGCAATGAATATGGGGTGCAGATATCGCTTCAGGATCCTAATTTCAATTCCTTTCCATGCAGACCCAGAAACAGAATTGCTGCATCATATGACAGCTCCATTTTTAATTTTTTGAGCTTTAGGAAACTGCATTTTTAATAGCTCCATAGTGGGTATGCCAATTTACATTCCCATCAACAGTGTAAAAGAGTTGTCTTGCCCAAATACTTGCATTTAACCAGCTTGCTCTCTACTTGGGGAGAGAGCAAGACAATAAACTTTGTAATTGTTGTGCTAAGAACACTTAATGTGAGAACTACACTCTTAACAAATTTTTAAGAGCACAATAAAATATTGTTAAGTATATGTACAATGTTTTTTCCTAAGCACACCGATTTTTCTTTCTTTTTAATTTAATTTTATTTTAAATCTATTAACATACAGTGTATTATTAGTTTCAGAGGTAGAGTTTAGTGCTTCCTCAGTTAGGCACAAGGTCTTACAGCAGATCTCTAGAATCTATTCATCTTGCATAACTGAAACTATACCAGTTCAACAACAACTTCTCATTTCTCCCTGACCCCCAAGCCCTGGCCACCACCATTATACTCTGTGTTTTTTTTTTTGTTTGTTTGACTATTTTGGATACTTTATAGTATTTATCCTATGTGACTGGCTTATTTCATTTAGAATAATGTCACCCAGATTCATCCATGTTGTCCTATGTAAGAGGATTTCCTTTATTTTTAAGGCCAAATAATATTCCACTGTATGTATATATTACATTTTCTTTATCCATTTATCTGCTGATGGAGATTTGGGTTGTTTCCATATCTTGCCCATTTTAAGTAATGGTGTAATGAACATGGGAGTGCAGGTAACTCTTTAAGATACTGATTTCACTTCCTTTGGGTATATACTCAGAAGTGGGACCGCTGGATCATGTGGTAGCTCTAATTTTAATTTTCTAAGGAATCTCCAAACAGTTTCTCCATAATGGCTGTACCAATTTACATTCCCACCAATGGTGCACAAGATTCCCTTTTCTCCACACTCCCACCTTGTTATTTCTTGTCTTTTTGATAATAGCCATCCTACTAAAGTTTGAGGTGATATCATGAGGTGGTATCTTTACTTGTTTGTTTGCTATTGAGTTGTATGAGTTCCTTGTATAATTTCGATATTAGTCCCTTAAATATATGGTTTGCTAGTATTTCCTCCCACTCCACAGATTGCCTTTTTGTTGATTGTTTCCATTGCTGTACAGATGACTTTTGGTTTGATGTAGTCCTACTTGTTTGTTTCTGCTTTTCTTGCCTGTGTTTCTGTTGTCATATTCAAAAAAATCTCTGCTAAGACCATTGTCAAAGAGATTTTTCCCTGTTTTTTCCTTAGGAATTTTATGGTTTTGAGTCTCATGTTTAAGTCTTTAATTCATTTTTCATTAATCTTTGAGGATGATATAAATAGCTTCCAATTCAGTTCTTTTGCATGTGGATACTCAGTTTCCCAATAGCATTTAATTGAAGAGACTATCCTTTCAACCACCGTGTATTCTTGGTGGCCTTGTCACTGATTACTTGACCATTTATGCATGGGTTTATTTCTGGGCTTTATTCTGTTCCATTGGTCTATGTGTCTGATTTTATACTAGTATAACTGTTTTGTTTTTGTTTTTGTTTTGTGAGAGAGAGAGAGAGAGAGAGAGTGTGTGTGAGCAGGGGATGGGGTAGGGACAAAGGGAGAGATGGAGAGAGCATCTTAAGCAGGCCCCACACCCAGGGCAGAGCCTGATGTGGAGCTTGATCGCACGATCCTGAGATCATGACCTGCGCCAAAAATCAAGAGTTGGACGCTTAACTGAGCCACCCAGGCACCCCAACACTGTTTTCATTAATATAGTTTTGTAATATAGTTCAAACTCAAGAAGTATGATGCCTCCATCTTTGTTCCTTTTTCTCAACATTACTTTGGTATTCAGGGCCTCTTGCGATTTCATATGAAATTTAGGGTTTTTTTTTTTTTCTATTTCTGTGAAAAATTCCATTGGAATTATGATAGCTACTGCACTTAATCTGTAGATCACTTTGAGTAGTATGAATTTTTTAAAAAATGTTAATTCTTTCCATCAGTGAACATGGGATATCCTTCCTTTTATTTGTGTATTCTTCAGTTTCTTCCATCTTTTTCCTCCTTGGTTAAGTTTATTCCTATTTTATTTTTTGACACTATTTTAAATAGAATTATTTTCTTAATTTCTTTTTCAAATAGTTTGTTGTTAGTATATAGAAACACAACTGATTTTTGTGTTTTGATTTTGTATCCTGCAACTGAATACATTTATTAGTTCTAAAAGTATTTTGGGTACATGGCATCACCTCAGTCTCTTCCCCCACATAGAGAGAAGTCACAGTCTCCCTCGGGGCTCAGCTGTGCCAACTTGAGGGAGGGGCTGATGCCAGTGAAGTCTAATTACTGTTCCTACCCATTTCAAGTGTAGTTGATCTCAGTTTTATGCTCACATTAGTACCACACTTTCTTGAATAGATTCTGGACCTTTCATAAAGATATTTGTTACTTATATCATAGTTAACTCTGTGCTTCTGTGGGTAAATAAGGGCTGGAAAATCTTATTCCACCATCTTGTTGATACCAAAACCTTTTCTTTATTTCTTGATACCAACAATTCTACAACAGGGTTCATTCACATTTGCAAGAAAATCCCCATTCATATGACATGTTATTTTGCTCTAGACCACAAAAAGAGATGCAAGGTAGGGCACCTGGTTGGCTCAGTCAGTTAAGCATCCAACTTTTGATTTCAGCTCAGGTCCAGATCTCAGGGTCCTGAGATCAAGCCCTGCCTTGGGCCCTGTGCTGGGAGTGGAGCCTGCTTAAAGATTCTCTCTCCCTCTCCCCGTACCCCTCAACCCCGGTCATGTGCACTCTCCCTCTCTCTCTAAAAACAGAGAGAGAGAGAGAGAGAGAGAGAGAGAGAGAGAGAGAGAGATATGCAAGGATTTTTAATTTGTTGCACAAAATACCAGAACGTTTATACGTAATAGCAATACATGTATGATACACATTATTCATAAACACAGATACTTAAGTCAAATAAACCTTCTATTTCAAGGAACAGTATTTTAAGAGTACCAAAAAGAAACCCCAAAATAAAAACAGATAAATCTCCCACTTACTCAAGTAAAGCAAGAACAAAAAGAAGACATATACAATGTGTTCCTTTCAGCTCCACCTAGGTGCTTCACTACTTAGAATGCTGACCTCTCTTTTTACAAGATGAAAAATCCCCCCACCCTACCCCGACTTCACTAGATGTGGGAGTTGCTACTGGTCTCGGCCCTGGCACATTCCCTGGTCCTGGCAGCAGTGCCAGGCCTGACAGCCACCCTGGCTCACGTTCTCGCTCATGTCTCAAAGCCTCTTTACACTTCATCATGTGATGAATTCAGGACCCCCAAGGGCTGACAGCAGGAACTGGACTCTATGGGCCACCAGGGTTCTGGGTAGGTGCTTCCTTCGTTCTTTTAAAGGGAACTCCCACATTTATATCTGATAACTCCCTCTTCTGACCTGAGATTGCCTTCCTCAGACCAAAGCTCTCAAGACCCTGACAACTGTGTTGAAACAGTGAGGAGATTCCCAGGCTGACAGCTCTGCCTGGAGCCTTCTGGCTTTGAGAGAAGGCAGGGGCTGCTGTCTCTGTAACACCCAATATTCTGGGATGTTGCTTCCTCCTTTCCCCAGTTCTGGTTCATGGGTATCCTCCTAAAGGCTCTTGTCACTTCCATTACGGGCTTTTTGGGCAATGCCACATCCCCGAAAATTCCTGAGCCATTTCCCTACTCTGAACCTTGAAGAGAATGGGTCCTTGTCCTAAGAGTGATAGGAGATGGGAAATCCACAACTGCACATATCAGGGGGCCCAGGTAAGTGGGCTGTAAGAGAAATAAACTATGTTGGTCTATCCTTTTTCCTGGCCAGGCTTAAGGTCTCATGTAACCTCTGTTCTAATACATTTACTTTTTATAAGGAAGTGGCTGAGTCAGATAGTTTTTTTGAGTCCCTGATCTTTTAAGGTTATCTGAAATCACATATGCAGATGATCCTATAGCCTGCAAATATTATCTTTTTTCCCCTTTATTCACACCTCACATTTATTTTAGTACTATTATTGCTCTTGCATATCATAATATACCCGGTATAGAGTAGTTGGTTGCCTCATTCCTCACGCAGGATTTTTCTTTTAAATATTTACTTTAGAGAGAAAGAGAGCGAGTGAGCGCACGTGTGTGAGTGGTGGGAGGGGCAGAGGGAGAGACTCTTCAAGCCCACTCCCTGCTGAGCGTTGGAGCTCATATGGGGCTCAATCCCACCACCCAGGAGCTCAGGATCTGAGGCAAAACCGAGAGTCGGATGCTTAACTGACTGAGCCCCCCAGGCGCCCCCTCATACAGGACTCTTATGGTGATATTGTCATGGCTGGGATTCCACTTCCCAACGGCCAGCAGGTAAACCAAGGCCTTCATTCCCATGCGACCCTCCAGGCAGAAGTGGGGGGGGGGGCACTTGAGCCTGCCAGGTCTTGCCTGCGCCTCCCAGGCGAACAGTAAAGAAGGTGTTTGGTGTAGTACTGTCAGTTGCGGGTTGGGTGATCCCCATGTCCACACACAGTGTCTTCACCCTTCCCGGGACTCCACCCTCTCTGCTGATCTGAAGATACAGCCTTCGGACAAAGGCCACACCTTCCCAGGACCTGAGGCAAAAGTCAGTGTTCACCACAGGCAACACTTCGGAACTCACAGAGCTGACAATTGGGACAGGATTTTTATGGGATCCTACTGTTCCGGCTGGGTCCTTTCATTGTCCTCCTTCAGGTCTATCTCCATGATTTCTGAGAGACTGACCCTCCTTTCTCTAATGACCTGAGGACTCTGCCCTTAGATGAAGGCTCTTACGCCAGTGAGAAGCCTTAACTCTTAGTGATGGTATGCTCAGCCTGACAACTGTGTCTGAGACCATCTGTGCTTAAGAACAGAGGGGACTGAAGTCCCTGGCATCCCCTATATTCTGCAGTGTGGGTCTCCCCAATCCTTCTACAAGGGTCCTCACCTTGGTTTCTGTCTCTAGGACTTAAGGCTTCCCGGGAAATTCCATAGCTCTGTACCTCTGGAGCAGTTTCTGCTTTGCAAACCTTGCAGAGGATGCGCCTCCATCCTGGGAGTGATGTGAAATGGGGAAGCTGTAGCACAAGGCAGGAATCCCAGGCCAGGTGGTGGGCCATCATGGGAAAAAAATACACTTAAGCTATTCCTTCCGTTTGTCAGCCAGGTGAGGATTCTCATGTAGCTTCTGTTCTGGGAGATCTCCCAACAGGTAACAGATTGTCCAGGCTGATTCTGACAGCCCCTGATCTTCTGAGGTGTTTTAACATTGCAAATGTAGATGGTCATACTGTCACCTAATCCTGTCATTTATTTAATTATACCTCTTAATTATTTTGGTATTCTTTTTGTTCTGACTATATATTCCAATCCAGCAGTTTGGACACAAAGCCATTCTTTTTATCACCTAAGACAAATTTTGAAGTATTGAGAAGAAAACTGAAATAAGAAATACAGGGTGTGGCTCAGGGTTGGAGGAGTAAAATAGTTGTGGGCTCTATAATAATTGAGACCAGGAGTCGAGTCCCAGCCTCGTCATTTGCTAGCCCTGTGAATTTTGGCACACTGCCGAACTCTATGAGCCGCAAGCTCTTCTCTATGAAGTAAGTTTGATGAGCCCTATCTTGTAGGACTGGTGGAGTATGTGTAATGTACAGAAAGCATCTGTTGCTGGGCCTGTCTTGTACTGAGACATTAGGGAATGGCAGTTATTACTATGATTATCTTGACCTCAGACATTACCATCTATGCGGCTGAGTTTTGTTTTGTTTTTTTACAACTAAGACATGTCAGAGAATATGCAGTGCTCTGGCCAAGAAAAACCTCCCAATCAGCCAAAATTCTGCTTAGGAATGAAAACTCAGTAATATGTTCTCTTAGCCCCCTCTTTACCATGCTCTTCACTTGTTCTTTATGAAGTACTATCTCACCCTCTTCCCTAAGGACAGCTGCTCCTAGAATCTATAATTGTATGGGCAGTGGCTGGGTCTTCTTTGACTAAACATCCCCAGTACAAGCATGAAGACTTCCCAAGAACAGATGCTCAATGTCTGTGTGAAATAAGAGACACGAATAAAGAGGTCTGATTCACTATGATTTATATTCTTAAACATTCTTGACAAACATAAACAAATTGAGGTATGTCTTTTAAATTTACAAAAAGTAAGACAAACCAAGAATTAACCAATTTTTACTCGATCTATCTATCCATCCATCCATTAATCCATCCATCTATCTACCTTCTGATCCCAACTATTTTAGTGTGGAACTCTCACTTTTCCAAGGATATTCCTATCCTAAAGCCATGTTAGCTTGCTCCGGATCACAAAAGTGACTTAAGGATTTCTAATTTGTATTTCAAAAAAACAAAAACAAAAACAAACTCTTACTCCTAAACCTGATAAACAGCAATAAATGTGTGATCCATGTCACTCATAAACTTATATTCTGAATCTAAATAAACTTTCTGTTGAAAGGAACACTGCTTGAAACATGTAAATAAACAAACAAAAAGATAGCAAGTTATTTGTGCTTATCAGGAACACTAGTTAACAGGCCTTTCCAACAACAAAGCGAAGAATCTGCCTCAGCCCTGTCTAGGGACGAGAGGAGCGGCTGGACTTGGCCCGGGAACGTGCACCGGCCTTGGTAGTAGAGGCAGCCCCAGCTGTGGCTCGGGCTCGCTCTTCCTCATCTCGCAGAGCCTCTTCATAATGCGGCGGGAAGGCACTGGGGACGGTATCATGGATCTTGGCCAGAAACTCTAGGACTTTCATCTTGCTGGTCTCAGCGTGGGCCCTGGGGCCCCACAGGAACTCGTAGCGTGGAGGATCACTGTTGGCCACCTGGCGGTATTCCAGGTACTTTTCCTGCACCAAATCTTGGGTGATGAGCTTCCTGGGCTCCCCAAAGATGAAGTGCCTCCTTCCATCATAGATACCCAAAATATTCAGGAATTCCCAGATATCTTCCTCAGAGGCGCAGTTGCCACTCAAGAAGATCACACCGAGGAGAGGCATGAGAAGCCCATTCTTAGGAAAGCCCCAGGCGCTGCTCACACTGCCATCACCGGTGAGGTCTAGGCTGCTGACGAGGGTATAGGAGTGACCGCCTGGCTTGACTTCCTTCAATTCTAGGCCAAAGACCAGCTCCATGCGCTCGGAGGCTTTCCGGAGGATCTCGGGGAAGTGCTCCTTGTACCTTTTGTTGATGATCTTCAGCATGTCTGCCTTTTTAATGGGCTCCTTCAATTTATACTTATACAGCAGGAACTGCATCAACATCCCCACCCTCCTGGTTAGAGGATCTTTGCTAGCACTCTCAGTAGAAGTTGAGGCCTGAGAGGAATTTTTATTTTCCTCAACCTGGCTTTTGGCACCTACATTAGATCTCGGGCGTGAAACACCTGCAGCAGCACTGGTGGTGGCCACACCTTCCTGGGGCTCCTGGGAAGTGCCAGGAACAGGGGAGCCTGAGGGAGCATCCCCAAAAACAGGAGAGGAGGAAGGACTGGTCTCTTCCTCCTCTGCTGTGGTGGCCTGAGCACTCATAAGACCTCGGGTCTCATCTCTGTTATGGCGGCGTTTCTCACGAGCACGGAGCTTACTCTTCTGACCACGAGGCATAATGGCTGTGATCAGGGATGGCAGGTAAGGGTGTGAGCCAGTGAACAGGTGATTTGGGCCCCTGAAGGAGGGAGAGCAAGATGGTTTTATCACCTTCAACAGGTAGATTCCACCTTGGTTTTATCAAAGGCCACCTCTGCAGGGTCCTTGAGGGTACTGTTCTAGGACCCTACAGGATCCTGTGCTCCTGGTCAGCCTATTCCCTAAGAAGCCCAGAGAGGAACCATGGAAACCTTAAAGTGTGTCTTATTTGCATCCTGCTAGCCCTGCCTTGGGTTTACTCAGGTGAGAGCAGGTGTCTGCAGTGAGGCCCCCTGTGTTCTGGCATGTTGGGTCCTCTCAGTTTATCTTTAGTATAATCATGTCAATTCTTGGCAAAGCTGGGGCACCCTCCCCTCTGCTGCTTTGAAGGTGATGCCTCAAAGCTCCCTGGGACCCAGGAGAAGGAACTGAAGGGATGCCTCAGCCTACCTCCCTGCTAGGGAATACCCAGTGCTGAGAGCTCAGTAAGGTCCTGTATGTCCTGAATTCACTGGAATCCTCAGCCTTCCTTTAAGGTCCTCATCTTGGCTCCTTGAAAGGCTCGGTACCACTCCCCTTTGTTGACTGGTGGCTGTGCCTTCAGACTAAGAATATCACTGCCTTTAGACCTAATATAAAGAATTGAGGAGGATGCTCAACCTGACAGCCCTTCCCTGTGATTTCAAGGGCTGAAATCAAAGGGTTAAGATGGATGTTTTGATGTCTCCTCTATTCAGGATTGGATGACCCCTTGATTCCTTACTCAGGTTCCTCAAATTTGCTCCTGGTAGAGAAGCTCCACTTTTTCTTGAACTGATGCCTATGTCCTCATAGTAAGAGCAAACCTCCCTGAGTCCCAAGAGGAAGTAGTGAAGACAACCTTATCTGACCAAACATGGTAAAAGCTATTGCAGGCAGGTTGATGTCCTAAGGTAGGTGGTCCCCCACAGGATCCCAACTCAAGGTCTAAATCTCACTCACGACAGGGTCTAAGATTTCTTCCTCTGCTGACCTAGAACCGCTCCCCTCACACCAAGACCCTCACTGGCCTGCTACCATGGAGTGGCGACTGATGAACACTTCTGTCTGATACCTATCCTTGAGGTCTCCCAGAGCTGATAATAGGCAGGATTCTTTGGGGCCCCACTGATATGGCATGGGACATGTGAACAGTTCTCAAGATTTTCACTCTTGACACCTGGCATAATCTCAAATCCTCCCTCTGCTGGCTTGAGGCTGCCCACTTTGACCTGGTCCCTCACCGCCCTAGGAAGAAGTGAGTATAAGGCATCATGTCACCATGCCCATGTTTTCCAGGCGTGAAAACAGAGATAGGGCTTTATGTGGCCCCTTTCTGGGAGGGGTCCTCCATTCTCACTGGGTATCACAGCCTCAACTCCTGTTAGGAACTGGGTCCATTTTGCTGAAAGGAGCTTGCTCCATTAAACCAAGGCCCTCCCCCGCTTCCTGAGACCACCTTCAGAGAAAATGAGGGGGCACCTCAGCCTGCCAGCTCTGCCCAGAGCCTCCCATGCTGAGTTTGGGAGTTGAGAGGTAGAGCCCTCAATTCCCTTAGTTGCTAGAGGGAAAAGCAGCTCTCTCAACGTGTGTCTACCCTTCCTGGAGCCTCCGAGAGCAGAGTACAGGGGGGCTTGCCAGTGTGGCCCGATCTGTCGGGTAAAGGTCTGCTCATAGCCCTCGGGGCCCTCACTGTGAATCCTTTTAGGACGTAGCTCTCTTCCACGTGTACAATCGGGACTACTCCCATAGACCAAGGCCTCCTCTGCGAGACTTTCTAGGCCAAATTCGGCCAGCCAGTCCGCTGGGACCTCCCAAAGCCCGACCGAAGGGGCAGGTTCGGGGGGCCAACTTTGTTATGGGGGCGGGGAACAGTCTCTTCAGTCCCCCCCCAGGGTCCTCACCTTGACTTTAGACCGGTCCCAGGAAACCGTCCGCCGCCCAACGAACCGCCGCGCCCAGTGGTCGAGGTCCCGCCCAGAACGGAAGTCAGGAGATCCGCATCCGGGGGCGGCGGCACAGGGGTCTCCGGGGGCTGAAAGCAGGGGTGGGCGGGGCTCTGTGGGACGCCAGCGCTTGTGGCTCCTCCCTCTGCCGGCCCAAGCCGGCCAGCCCCCCAGGGCCCCCACCCTCCTGAGTCCCTAGAGGGGAATCTCTGGTCCTGCCGCTCGGGGGTACTCCTTCCTGAGCCGCACAAGCCTGAAAGCAGCAACAGGGCTCGGGGAGGCGTTTTGTTTTGTTTTTTCTTTTGAAAGAGAGAGGAGGGTAGGAAGGGGGGGGAGGGAGAGGGAGCATCTTAAGCAGGCTCCGTTCCCAGGGCACAGCCCCATGCAGGGCTGGATCTCATTATCCTGAGATCATGACCTGAGCTGAAATCAAGAGTCCTAGGCTTAACAGACTGAGCCACCGGTGCCCCCTGGAAAGTTTTTTTTTTTTTTAAGGGAGTCGTCCCGTCATCAGCACTCAGAGTCCTCATCTTCCATTAAGGCCGAGACTCCACCCTTGGCAGAACTGGGGCTGCCCCCTTCAGACCAAGGGCTTTTCCTCCCTGAGATTGCACCGGTGGAATCAGTTATAGCTCTTCTGGGGCCTCCAGGGCTCAGAATAGGATGGGGCTCTGTTTGACTCCCTGTGCTGGTAGGATGATCCCTATTGAATTGTCAGGGTTCTTATTATGATTCTTGCTAAGGCCTGGGTTTTCTCTCTTTGCACATCTAGGGCTGACCCCACCTATGTGAGACACTACTGGGAGACTGAGGGGGTTCTTCCACTTCACAACTCTGTCCTGGGCATCCCAGGGCCAAAAGCATTGGGGGGGGGGTGTTGTGTGGATCCTCTGTTCTGGGGTGAGTGATTCCCTCATTCTTTTTCAGAGTTCTCACCCTGACATCTGACCAGTCTTGGGACTCCAGTGTCTGCTGACCTGAGGCTGCCCCCATCAAATCAAAGTACACACCTTCTGGGGACCGAACTAGAACTCAGAATGAGCCACATCCAGGATAGTGTGTTTGTTCTCCTACAGTAGAGGACACAAGCCGGACTCTGTGGAACCCCGTTGTTCTGGCAGGGTCCTTCCATCATTCCTCATTTGGGGTCCTTCATATCTATCAGAGGCTGGGACGCCTTCTTCTACTGACCTAAGATTGTCCTTGTTTGGCCGAAGCTCTTAAGTCCTCGAGAGGCCTGAAGAATAAGTGAGGGCATGCTCAGCCTGAGAGCTCTGTCTGAGGTCAGTCTGAGCTCTGTCTCTAAGTATAAAAGCAGGTAGAAGCCTATGTGTGATCCCCTATATTCTGGGATATTGGTCACCCAAGGCCTCTAATATTGGGCTTTTCATCTTGGCTCCTGTCTCTTGGATTAAAGGCTTTCTGGGAAATGCCACTTGCTTGCCAAAACCTGAGCAGTTTCCCCTCTGCAAACCTCAGTCCCTGTCCTTGGAGTGATGTGAGATGGGGAAGGTAAAGTACAAGGCAGGAATCCCAGGAAGATAAGGGGCTGTTAGGGGGAAAATGTGCTATTTTCCTTCTGTTCATCAGCCAGACTTAGTCTCATGTAAATTCTCCTCTGATAGATTTATACTGTATGGGGAAGGGCTGTCCAGGAGGACTTTGTGAGCTCCTCATCTTTCAAGGTTATCTGATGTTTCATGTATAGATGATCATATGATCATATTATCACCATGTATTCTTTTCTCATGCCTCTCATTTATTTTGGTATTCATACTGCTCTAGGAATGTATTCCAACCCAGTAGTATGAGCATAGAGTCCTTATTTTGATTGCCTGAGATACATTTTTAAGAAGAAAGGGGGAAATTGAATAAGAGACATAAGGTGGGCCTAAGGCTAGAACTGTGACAGTTGTGCGCTCTAGACTAGTCCAGACTAGGGGTCTAGTTTCAACCCTGTCCCTTAACAGCTGTGCGAATTCAGACACATTCCTAAACTTTGTGAGCATCAGGCTCTGCATCTGTGAAGTGGGTTTGATAAGCTCTGTCTTATAGGATGGTGGACTGTAGTTAATATGTGTTAAGCGCCTGGCACAAAGCTGGCCTACTGACAATTCAACATGGCATTTATTGGTATGATTAATTTGAACCACGATTGTATCACCCACCCTGCCAGGACTATTTTTTTTTTTAATCCAGCAGCTGTCAGCAAACATGTAGCATTCTAGAACAAAGAAAATCCAATCGGCCAGAATGCTGATTAGCAAGGAAAACTAAGTAATATTTCCCTATTACATGATAAATCATTCAATAGGGTATAAGGTACAGTTCCCCAGTTAGATGTAACACAAAACTCCTAAAATTTCTTTCAAGGATCAACAACTTCCTGCCCTCCTAGGGGGTCTTTCCATCCAAACCATCCTTGTTTTCATTAATTTAACCTGCACTAAAAAGCTGAGAATTTGCCTAGAATTTGCCAAAATATACATGGTAACTTAACCTGAATGCGCTTTCGATGGAGTGGGCTCTGATCACCCCAGCCAGGTACAAAGAGTGCCTAGTGTCTTCTTAACATCTCACCTCAAGGGAGAATCACCTTTATTTCTCAGAAACTCCCTGGAGACAATGCGATTAAAACATCTAATTTGTACACTGCGTTCACCTGCACGGGGACAAGAATACAGGTCATGTTCCATCTCTGCCCCGGGTGATTTCTCTCTGGTTTCCCCACCCATCTCAAAGTAACTTTAAGGGCAGTCTGCCATTCCAGGGCTCACTCAGGGCCTTCACCATGACTCTTGGTAGCTCCTTGCACACTCATTCTGCTTGCCTGAGGCCATCTCCCTTCACATCAAGGCCTTCACCTCTTCGAGACCCTTATGAGCAAGTCAGGGGACATCTCATATGACCATCCTTGTGTGGGTCCTCCTAGAGTTGACAGCAGGACCCCTCTCTCCTGGGCTGGTTTCCTCACCCGTCATTCTGATTCCTTACCTTGACTCGTAGCAGAGTATGGAATTCCTCCCTCTGCCAAAGTGGGATCACCTCCTTCAGACCAAGGACCTCACCTCCTTGAGTCTCCTGAGGAGAAAATAACACAAGACAAAGAAATTCAGAACCTGTTTTGTTTGTTTGCTTTTAAATACAGGATGCTTGGCAAACCTACCTGAGGGGGAAGTAGAGGGCCTCCGTTTGAAATTCTGCCTGAACCTCCCCAATGTCACAGCAGGGGTGGGGTGGGATTCTGAGGTCCCTCTCTTCTGGAGTTATATTATTCTCAGTTCATATGGGAGGTACTCTGCAAAACCACTGCACTCAGAGAAAAGCAAATGTGAGGGCCTGCAAGGGCTCTCCTGGGGAGGGAGTGACAGCAATGAAGGGTGGAACAGCACATTGCACCTGCAGGTCTTACAAAGACTTCTTACAGGGAATCAAATATACCTCCCCAATCAATCAGTGCTGCAATGGCGTTTACAATAGCATTTCCAAAAACAGGGCCTGTGAGGTAATATTAGGTGTTATTAAAAAAAAAAGTCAAATCATTTTAGAGTAAGCTGGCTTAAACAAAGTTGAATAGGTTTTAGTTTCTGGTTTTGTTTTCACCGCTAGACTTCCCAGAACCCTCAATATACCAGTATGTACTGAGAGACTCCAAGGGGGATAATAGAACGTAATGAGTTTTCTTAACATATTTGACCGTAGAAAGATGTCCTCCTGCCATTTTTTTTTTCACACTGAACCTCAAGATTTCAACACAGAATATTTTGGAGATGCTGTCTATGATGTTCCTGGCAGACCCTCGGCTTCTTTTCCTGAATGTTTTTGGTGAAAGTATAGTGGTCCTTGGATGGGACAAGAACACAGGCCAGGGACAATTTCAAAACAAAGTATCTGCTTTAGTGCCTATAAAGATGATATCTAAAGTGCAAGGACATCTCTTTTAGGGAGTGACACAAAATATGACCTCTTCAGGTATTTTTCCAAAATTTCAACTCCAAGTTAACAGGACTCAACCACATTCACAACTTGCTTGAGATGCCTGATCATGGAGAGACAATCTAAGGGTTGTGTTAAATATGGGTCAGCCCTGAATTTCCCAGGGAATGATACTGTATTAGGGCTACTAATAAGAGAGTGGATACACATTTTCTCAGCCCCCAAACCTCCAAGGAGGGAAATAGACTAGAGCCAGACATCTGTAAAGAACCTAATCAAAAAAGGTCTACACACAGGGCAGCTTCAGTGGTGAGTAGGAATGTCTGGAAAGCAGAGGCGAAAATCCCATCTTATGAAATGGCTTTACACAGTGTGAGTGGAATAGCAATGTGGTAATGTGGAAGCTAAAAATTCAGCCAGCTGGTACAGGATCCTGCATCTTTCAAAAGACCTAATTCTGGGCCTCTCTGGATACTGGGACTGAGGTTATTGATGTTCTTTCTGCCACTCTGATAATGATTCATTCAGAAACCGGAGCAAGCCATGTTCTTGTAGAGTACATACACAGATGTATCTGGGAAAAAAACAAGGCAGGGAATGGAGATGGGGGCTCAGAGCAATGACCCAGAGATGCCTGGAGAAGTCTAGATGGCTACTGCTGAAAACACACATCCACTTTCCTCTTCACAGTTCAAATAAATTTTACAACTCAAGCAATTTCCTGGGCAAAACTGGAGCACAAACCCAGCCTTTATTCTTGTGATTTGGACTTAATATACACAGGTAATCTAAAGGTGTGTTGATTTGATCAAGTTACTTTCTGAAATGCTGTATTTCAAAGCATTTTCAAGTAAAAGAGACACGAGGTAGTGGCTCAAGATAACTGGCATTTAGAAAACAGCATATGAGTTAACATATTTAGAGCTGTATTTATGGCTTCTCCTGGGTAATTTTAGTATTCATTAGCACCTTCGTCTCCCAGTGGAACAAAACTCATGAATGTCATTAATATATTGTTTTAGTCATGTACAAGCCAATTAATAAAGATATGAAATATAACGATTTCTGAAACCTGTGCCTCCAGCATATGTTTTAGCAATGCCTCTTCAATGGGATTTTAGGATTGTAATATTTCCCTCTATGATATTTGGGTAGGTGTATGATTTTAAAATATAAAATTCTTCATCAGGGAATTGGAGCAGGGCTTTGTGACTTTATGGAAAATCTTTTCAGTTGAAAACATATCCTTCGAGTAGCCACTGATATTGAAAGACAACTTCAAGTTTTATAATTATGTGCTACCACATACCATTCTTTCATTGTAGAGCAAGAAACCCAGGACAAAATAAAAACATCTTAATATTTAAGCAGTTTATTAGATTTTCAAAGTGCCAGTCTTGTTTTAGAGAATCATTCTACGTTTCTTCTAACTGGTTTGTACATTTTATTATAAAAGCCTATTTAAAATTTTAATGTTTAATCTTTAAAATGATCATTGTAGAGAGGGAAGAAAATAGGAAAAGCTCAGGGAAAACAACAACAACAATATGATCTCCACTACTCAGGGACATCTGCTGTTGTCAAACTTTTTTTTTTTTTATCTGTTATTAGGCAATTTTGGAGGACTCTGAAAAAAAAAAAAAAGAACTCAGCTTGGCATACACAAACCACCTAGTGAACAATAGCAGAATCCTACCACCTAGCTAGTTCTTTTCAGTTTGTAGATGGGTAAAGAAACTCAGCCCCAAGAAAAGAATACTGCTCTTTAAATTATCCCTCCCTACTTTTCTTCATCCAGTGACTATATACTGCTTTGATTACTGCAGGGCTTTGCTTAAGCCATTGACAATGATTTTTCTTTTAAAAAAGAACCCCATGGAGAAAACAGCTTAAAAATTGCATAGGATATTCAGAGAGCAAGAATAAAGGGAAACAAAGATCCACCATTAGGATTTGAACTTTAGGCTTTGTCAGTGATTGACGGAGAACACCTAATATAGAATGTCATTTTTCTCCAAACTTTAGTCCACTAAACATTCAATGACCAAGTGGCCTACATACCTTATATACTTATTTAATGAGCTGGATTTGATGGGATATTTGGGACTGAAAGCTAGAGGTCTAGATCAAGTGTCTGTGATCTAGAGAGATGGGGCCTTAGGTTCTGAATTATATCAATTGTGTTTCCAAGTCCAAATTGGTAGACCTAAGACTTTCCTTGCTTTCAGTTCCTGACTGCAGATGACTTAGCTATGCTATCCAGAGAACAAAATGGACTCCCCACTAAGAGTAATCAAGGCCATCCTTCTTTAATGACAAAAACCACTCAGTATGCAAAATCCAAAACAATATCAGACAATCAACAAAAGGTACAAAAGATATTACAACGTAAATTAAGAACTAAATGTGGCTGAGCTTAAAAGGGCTCTGTTTAAATCAGAGGAGATCTGTGTGAAATTCCAAGTCCATTCACGTGTTGGGAGAACACAATCATGCTGCAGAGAGTCATACAAATGATGCAGGGGAAAAGCGGATTTGTGTACGATGGGAGGGAACGAGATGGGAAATGAAAACCCTGGAAATGGGAAAACAGGACTGAGCACTGAGGAAGTGGTGGGTTCGTTCCAGTCCCTCAGTACTAGCTGAGGGAAAGCAATGGACAAAAGAACTTGTGAAGTCTTAAAAAACAGTGGGTTCCATTCCCCCTGGTAATAAAAATCGCTTGGGGACTTTATGAAGAATATAGATTTCCAGGCCCACTGCAACCCCTGAATCAAAAGGAGCCTTGTAATCTAGATTTTAAAACAAGAAGCCTCAAGTGATTCTGATGGGGAGCCAGATTCAGGACCACACTGTTCCCTGCACTGATGTCTTGTTAGCACTTCATTAACAAGTGTTACACTCTTGGAAAATAACGCTTTCTCAGAAGATTAAAAAAAAAAAGTGTTTTCCATTTAAATTCAAACATACTAATCGGAAGTCCATCGATACCCTAGAACTTCTATGAAAAAGTTTGGTGATTGTTTTTTTCAATCACTGAGTTTTCCTTCAGTAATGAACATTTTTAACTGGTTGTGGACATTTATTCAAATACAGGCCTCAAACTGTCCAGATTGTGGCAGGATGGATAAAGTCAGAACAGCTCAAGATGTTACTTGAAACCTTGCTAAGGCACTATTAATATTTCAATTATTTTTGGTAGGTGGAATAAAAACAGAGTTTAGGTCACATATAATTTTATTTTCCCATGTCTTTTAAAGACTTCTCATATTTGTTAACTCCTTTTCATTTCTATACGTACAATTTTCTTTATTGCCTTACACTTGCAGTTGAAAGTAGCCTTACTTACAGTTGCAAGTCCTGTCTACTGGTTACATGTAGAGGTTACATTTCAGTTGTTAATTAACTGTCCAATAGGCATTTTTCTTCTCTGTCAAACGAATTCCAAGAGGAGGGGCACAGATTCTACTTCTTTAATATCCGGAATATTCAAAGTTATTTCTTAAATGTAGTGGACTCTCAATAATGACTTACTCAATAGATTTTTTTAAAAGCATTAAATTCTCTTGATTGAAAAAAGTTTATCTACCTGTGCTATTCAATACAGGAGCCAGCAGCCACACTTGGCTATTCAAATTTAAATCTAAAGGAATCAAAATTAAACAAAATGAACAATCTAGTTCTTTTGCGGCACTATGCACTATTTCAAGTGTTCAGCAGTCATATGTGGCTCCCACACTGGACACCACAGATACAACACATTTCTGCTAACGTAAAAAATTCTACTGGACAGTGGTGATTTATACAAATCCGTTTGCCTGCCTGCCTGCCTTCTTCTTTCCTTCCTCCAATTATTCACCGTTTTTTTTTTTTTTTTTTAAGATTTTATTTATTTGAGAGAGCAAGAGAGCATGAGCAGGGGGAGGGGCAGAGAGTGGGAGAAGCACACTCCCCGCAGAGCAGGGAGCCCGCCAGAGCGCTGGATCCCAGAATCCTGGGATCACGACCTGAGCCGAAGGGAGACACTTAGCTGACTGAGGCACCTAGGCGCCCATCACCATTCTTTTAACAAGTATATTTTAGACTCCTTCTAATGGGCCAGACCATTTATATTAGAGCTCTACTGGTGTCAAGAGCATATTGACCCCAGCTCTCAAGGAGTTGATGGTCTTAGCTGATAAGCTATTTGGTGTGTACATAATGCAATGACTGCACAGCACATTTTTATTAGAAAAACTCATTCAATAAATGCTTTGTATATATGGACAATTCACATATGTTAACTATTCTAATCTTTTCAATGAACTATCCAATTACATAAATCCTCAGTTTACAGACAACAGTACTAAGTTACAGAAAAGTTATGCCACACTGACTGGTAAATATTTAGAGTATCACCCTTAAAAAGGTTCTTTTTTTTAAGATTTTATTTATTTATTTGACAGAGAGAGACACAGTGAGAGAGGGGACACAAACGGGGAGTGGGAGGTGGAGAAGCAGGCTTCCCGCAGAGCAGGGAGCCCGATGTGGGGCTCGATCCCAAGACCCTGGGATCATGACCTGAGCCGAAGGCAGACGCTTACTGACTGAGCCACCCACGTGCCCCACCCTTAAGAAGATTCTTGTTTATCCATAATATGGAGCACATGCAAGTTAGGTTTTCTTGTTATTTTTCTTGTTCACTCAAACTCTCATCTGAACATTTATTAAGTTAACACGATGTTAAAATACAGGAACATATTTTAAAAAACATCCAAGTCCTGTCACCAAGAAGTTCACAGACTACTGGGGAAATATAGATACAAATAATAACAACACAACATAATAAATGCTCATTGCAATTAACTGGAAGAATGAATGGAAGCATGGAGGTATCTTAGACTGTTCAGAGAAAGTTTGAATGAGAAGGTGACAATCTTGGAAACCACTATAAGAAGACCCTTCTGAGAGAAGAGGACAGCAAAGATAGAAAGATAGGAAACACCGTGGCATATTCTGGAATACGCCACAAGTCAAAGACTGATCCTCTTTGCTGGTTACAATGAAGGAGATGAGCCAGCTACCAAATCTCTGATCCTGGTTTGCAGCTCCAGTGACTACTTTAGGTGTGCACTGCCCCCCCCATATGGAAACTATTCTGTATGAATGTATTATTTACTTTAAGTTGAACAGAAAGTACAGAGTTTCCATATACCCCATCCCTGCAAAAGTTTATTTTATTATTAACATCTTGCATTGATGTGCCACATTTATTATAACTGATGAACTAATACTGATACATTATTTTTTTATTTAAATTCAATTTAAATAACATATACTGTATTATTAGTTTCAGGGGTGGAATTTAGTGATTCATCAGTTGCGTACAATACCTAGTGCTCATTACATCAAGTGCCCTCCTTAATGCCCATCACCCAATTACCCCATCCCCCCACCTACCTCCCCTCCAGCAACTCTCAGTTTGTTCCCTATAGTTAAGAGTCTCTTATGGTGGGACGCCTGGGTGGCTCAGTCTTTAAGCGTCTGCCTTCGGCTCAGGTCACGATCCCAGGGTCCTTGGATCATGCCCCACATCGGGCTCCCTGCTTAGCGGGAAAGCCTGCTTCTCCCTCTCCCACTCCCCCTGCTTGTGTTCCTTCTCTCACTTTGTCTCTCTCTGCCAAATAAATAAATAAAATCTTTATTAAAAAAAAAAGAGTCACTTATGGTTTGTCTCCCTCTCTGTTTTCCTCTTATGTTTTCCCTGCCTTCCCCTATGTTCATCTGTTTTGTTTCTTATATTCCACATATGAGTGAGATCATATGGTATTTGTATTTCTCAAACTGACTTACTTTGTTTAGCATAATACCCTCTAGTTCCGTCCACACCGTTGCAAATGGCAAAATTTCATTTTTTGATGGCTGAGTAATATTCCTGTGTGTGTGTGTGTATACACCACATCTTCGTTATCTGTTCATCTGTTGAAGGACATCTGGGCTCTTTCCATAGTTTGGCTATTGTGGGCATGGCTGCTATAAACATTGACGTGCATGTGCCCCTTCAAATGCCCTGGTTAGTACTTGAATGGGAGATAACATTCTTACTAAGTAAAGTTCATAGTTTACAGTAAGGAAAAGTTCTGTGTTGTATAGTTTCATGGGGCTTGCCAAATGGATAATGTCATAGAGTCACAATGATAGTATCAGACAGCAGAGTTTCACTGCTCTAAAAAAAAAATCCCCTATGCTCCACCTATTCATCCTTCCCCTTTCCCTCTACCCTCAGCAACCACTGATTTTTTTTTTTTACTGTTTCCATAGTTTTGCCTTTTCCAAAATATCATATAGTTGGAATCATAGAGAATGTAGCCTTTCCCAGATTGACTTCTTTCATGTAGCACTATGCATTTAAATTTCCTCTGTGTCGTTTCATGGCTTGGTACCCCATGTCTTGCTATCTCTGAATAATATTCCATTGTATGATTGTATCACACTTTATCCATTCACCTATTGAAAGACATATTGATTGCTTCTAGATTTTGACAATTATAAATAAATCTGCTATAAACATCCCTGTGCAGGTTTTTGTGGTGACATGTTTTCAACTCCTCTGAATAAATACCAAAGAGCACAAATGCTACATTGTATGGTAAAACTATGTTTAGTTTTATAAGAAACTTGCAACTTGTCTTCCAAAGTGGTCATACAATTTTGCATCACCACCCGCAATGAATGAGAGCTACTATTGCTCCACATCCTCACCAGCATTTGGTGTTGTCAGTGTTTCAGATTTTGGCCAATCTAATAGCTGGCCAATCTAATAGCAGTGGTATCTCCTTGTTTTCATTGGCAATTCCCTAATGACATATGATGTGGAGCATCTTTTCCTATGTTTATTTGCCATCTGTATCTTCTTTGGTGAGGTATCTGCTCAGATCTTTTGCCAAGATCTTCATTGGGTTGTCCATTTTGTTGTTGTCAAGGTTTAAGCGTTCTTTTTATATTTTGGATAACAACCCTTTATCAGATGAACAAAAACAGTTTTATTCCCTTCTTCCCAATCTGTATCAGTTTTGTCTTGTCTTGTCTCATCTTGTCTCATCTTGTCGGCATCCTTGCCTTGTTCCCCAACTTAGGGTGAAAGCATCTAGTTTCCCACCATTTAGAAGGATGTTAGCTGTAGTATTTTTGTAGATGTTCTTTATCAAGTTGAAGAAACTTCCTCTCTATCCCTAGTCTACTGAGAGTTTATTATGAATGAGTATTGGATCTTGTCAGATGCTTTTTCTGTATCTATTGATATGATCATGTGATTATTTTCTTCTTTAGCCTGTTGATATAACTGGTTACATTAATTGATTGTTATAGCTTGAACTGCCCTTGCATACCTGAAATAAATCACATGTGGTTGTGGTATATAATCCTTTGCATACATTGTTGGATTTGATTTGCAAATATTTTGCTGAGAATTTTCACATCTATGGTCCTGAGAGATATTGGTTGGTAGTTTGCCTTTCCTGTACTGTCTGCCTATTTGGGTACTAGAGTAGTGCTGGCTTCACAGAATGAGTTAGTAGGTATCTATTTTACTTCTACTTTTTGGAACAGACTAGGAATTGGTGTCATTTGTTCCTTAGATTCCTGGTAAAAATCACTAATGAAACCATCTGGGTCTGGTGCTTTCTGCTTTAAGAAGGTTATGAATTACTGGTTTCAATATCTTTAGTAGTTTAGTAGGCCTATTCAGATCATTTCTCCCTGTGTGAGTTTTAGTAGATGTGTCTTTCAAAGAATTGGCTGATTTCATCTAAGTTACCAACTTTGTGGGTATGAAGTACTCAAAATAGCCTTTTATTATCCCTTTAATATCTGTGGCATCAGTAGTGATAGCTCCTCTTTCATATCTGAAATGATTAATTTGTGTCTTATCCCCTTTTTTCTTGGTTAGCCTGAGTAGATGTTTTGATATTTTCAAAGCGCCAGCTTTTGTTTCCATTGACTTTTTGCTATTGATTTCCTTTTTTCAATCTCAATGATTTTTGCTCTTATTTTTACAGTTTTTTTCTGCTTACCTTAATTTGCCCTTATTTTTCTAGTTTTCCTAAGGTGAAAGATACATTATCGATCATTCTTTTCTAATATATGCATTCAATGCTATACATTTCCCTCTAACACTGGGTTTGTCACATCTCATTAATTTTGACAGGCTTTATTTTCATTTAGTTAAAAATATTTTAAATTTTTCTTGAGTTCTTAATGTGTTTAGAATTGTATTGTTTAATCTCTAAGTATTTTGTGATTTCCCAGCTATCTATTATTGATTTCTATTTTAATTCCGCTGTGGTCTGAGAGCATACGTTTATGGTGTCTATTCTTTCATAGTTGTTAAAGTGTGTTTTATGGCCCAGAATATGGTCTTCCTTGGTAAATGTTTCACGTGCACTTGAGAAGAATGTATATTCTACCATTGTTGGACCAAGTGTTCTATAAATGTCAATTAGATCCAGTTGACTGATGGTACTATTCAGTTCAACTATGTCCTTACTGATTTTCTGCCTGTTGGATCTGTCAACTACTGATAGGTGTTGAAGCCTCCAATTATAGTAGTGGAATTATGTATTTTTCTCTGCATTTTATCAGTTTCTGCCTCATGTATTTTGATGCTTTCTTATTAAGTACATACACACTAAAGATTGTTACGTTTTATTGGAAAATCAAACCTTTTATCATTATGTAATGCACCTCTTTATCAGTGGTAACTCTCCTTGCTATGAATGCTGCTTTGCCTGAAATTACTATTGCTACTCCTGCCTTCTTTTAATGAGTGCCTGCCAGGTATATCTTTCCCCATCCCTTTACATTAAATTCATCTGTCTTTATGTTTAACGTGGGTTTCTTGCATACAGCATCTAGTTTGGCCTTGTTTTTATTCACTCTTAAAGTCTCCTTTATCTATCCTTTTTTGTTTGCTTCTATTTTTGTCTTCCACTCTTTTTCTGCCTTCTCTGGTTTTAACTGAACATTTTACATGATTCCATTTTCTCTCCTATCTTAGCGTTATCAGTTATATCTAAAAAAATAATTAAAAACTTTTTAGTAGCTGCCCTCAAGTTTGAAATATACATTTACAACTAATCCAAGTCCACATTCAAATATTATATGGCTTCACAGGTAGTGCATGTGCCTTTTAACAGAGTATTCCCAATACTTCCTTCCATCCCTTATTACGTAGCTGTCATTCATGTCAATGATAATCACTGAAAATACTGTTGCTAGTATTATCTTTTTTTTAAATTTTTTATTGTTATGTTAATCACCATATATTACATCATTTGTTTTTGATGTAGTGTTCCATGATTCATTCTTTGTTCATAACACCCAGTGCTCCATGCAGAATGTGCCCTCTTGAATACCCATCACCAGGCTAACCCATCCCCCTACCCTCCTCCCCTCTAGAACCCTCAGTTTGTTTTTCAGAGTCCATCATCTCTCCTGGTTCGTCTCCCCCTCTGACTTACTCCCCTTCATTCTTCCTCTCCTGCTATCTTCTTCTTTTTCTTTTTTCTTAAAGTATGTTGCGTTATTTGTTTCAGAAGTACAGATCTGTGATTCAACAGTCTTGCACAATTCACAGCGCTCACCATAGCACATACCCTCCCCAATGTCTATCACCCAGCCACCCCCTCCCTCCCACCCCCAACCACCCCAGTAACACTCAGTTTGTTCCTGAGATTAAGAATTCCTCGTATCAGTGAGGTCATATGATACATGTCTTTCTCTGATTGACTTATTTCACTCAGCATAACACCCTCCAGTTCCATCCACGTCATTGCAAATGGCAAGATCTCATTCCTTTTGATGGCTGCATAATATTCCATTGTGTATATATACCACTTCTTCTTTATCCATTCATCTGTCGATGGACATCTTGGCTCTTTCCACAGTTTGGCTATTGTGGACATTGCTGCTATAAACATTGGGGTGCACACACGCCTTCGGGTCCCTACATTTGTATCTTTGGGGTAAATACCCAGTAGTGCAATTGCTGGATCGTATGGTAGTTCTATTTTCAACTGTTTGAGGAACCTCCATACTGTTTTCCAGAGTGGTTGCACCAGCTTGCATTCCCACCAACAGTGTAGGAGGGTTCCCCTTTCTCCACATCCCTGCCAACATCTGTCGTTTCCTGACTTGTTAATTTTAGCCATTCTGACTGGTGTGAGGTGGTATCTCATGGAGGTTTGGATTTGGATTTCCCTGATGCCGAGCGATGTTGAGCACTTTTTCATGTGTCTGTTGGCCATTTGGATGTCTTCTTTGGAAAAATGTCTGTTTATGTCTTCTGCCCATTTCTTGACTGGATTATTTGTTCTTTGGCTGTTGAGTTTGATAAGTTCTTTATAGATTTTGGATACCAGCCCTTTATCTGATATGTCATTTGCAAATATTTTCTCCCATTCTGTCAGCTGTCTTTTGGTTTTGTGGACTGTTTCTTTTGCTGTGCAAAAGCTTTTTATCTTGATGAAATCCCAACAGTTCATTTTTGCCCTGGCTTCCCGTGCCTTTGGTGATGTTTCTAGGAAGAAGTTGCTGTGGCTGAGGTCGAAGAGGTTGCTGCCTGTGTTCTCCTTTAGGATTTTGATGGACTCCTGTCTCACGTTTAGGTCTTTCAACCATTTGGAGTCTAGTTTTGTGTGTGGTGTAAGGAAATGGTCCGGTTTCATTCTTCTGCATGTGGCTGTCCAATTTTCCCAACACCATTTGTTGAAGAGACTGTCTTTTTTCCATTGGACATTCTTTCCTGCTTTGTCAAAGATAAGTTGACCATAGAGTTGAGGGTCCATTTCTGGGCTCTCGATTCTGTTCCACTGATCTATGTGTCTGTGTTTGTGCCAGTACCATACTGTCTTGATGATGACAGCTTTGTAATAGAGCTGGAAGTCCGGAATTGTGATGCCGCCAGCTTTGCTTTTCTTTTTCAATATTCCTCTGGCTATTCAGGGTCTCTTCTGGTTCCATACAAATTTTAGGATTATTTGTTCCATTTCTTTGAAGAAAGTGGATGGTATTTTGATGGGGATTGCATTGAATGTGTAGATTGCTCTAGGTAGCATTGACATCTTCACAATGTTGGTTCTCCCAATCCATGAGCATGGAACGTTTTTCCATTTCTTTGTGTCTTCTTCAAATTCTTTCCTGAGTATTTTATAGTTTTCTGAGTACAGATCCTTTCCCTCTTTGGTTAAATTTATTCCTAGGTATCTTATGGTTTTGGGTGCAATTGTGAATGGGATCGACTCCTTGATTTGTCTCTCTTCTGTCTTGTTGTTGGTATATAGGAATGCCACTGATTTCTGTGCATTGATTTTATAGCCTGCTACTTGACTGAATTCCTGTATGAGTTCTAGCAGTTTTGGGGTGGAGTCTTTTGGGTTTTCCACATACAGTATCATATCATCTGCAAAGAGTGAGAGTTTGACTTCCTCTTTGCCGATTTGGATGCCTTTGATTTCTTTTTGTTGTCTGATTGCTGTGGCTAGGACTTCTAATACTATGTTGAATAGCAGTGGTGACAGTGGACATCCCTGCCGCGTTCCTGACCTTAGGGGAAAAGCCCTTATCTTTTCCCCACTGAGAATGATATTCGCTGTAGGTTTTTCATAGATGGCTTTGATGATATTGAGGTATGTACCCTCTATCCCTATACTCTGAAGAGTTTTGATCAAGAAAGGATGCTGTACTTTGTCAAATGCTTTTTCTGCATCTATTGAGAGGATCATATGATTCTTGTTCTTTCTTTTGTTAATGTATTGTATCACGTTGATTGATTTGCGGATGTTGAACCAGCCTTGCAGCCCAGGGATAAATCCCACTTGGTCGTGGTGAATAATCCTTTTAATGTACTGTTGGATCCTATTGGCTAGTATTTTGGTGAGAATTTTTGCATCCGTGTTCATCAAGGATATTGGTCTCTAATTCTTTTTGATGGGGTCTTTGTCTGGTTTTGGGATCAAGGTAATGCTGGCCTCATAAAATGAGTTCGGAAGTTTTCCTTCCATTTCTATTTTTTGGAACATTTTCAGGAGAATAGGTATTAATTCTTCTTTAAATGTCTGATAGAATTCCCCTGGGAATTGGTCTCTAATTCTTTTTGATGGGGTCTTTGTCTGGTTTTGGGATCAAGGTAATGCTGGCCTCATAAAATGAGTTCGGAAGTTTTCCTTCCATTTCTATTTTTTGGAACAGTTTCAGGAGAATAGGTATTAATTCTTCCTTAAATGTCTGATAGAATTCCCCTGGGAAGCCATCTGGCCCTGGGCTTTTGTTTCTTGGGAGATTTTTGATGACTGCTTCAATTTCCTTAGTGGTTATAGGTCTGTTCAGGTTTTCTATTTCTTCCTGGTTCAATTTTGGTAGTTGATACATCTCTAGGAATGCACCCATTTCTTCCAGGTTATCTAATTTGCTGGCATAGAGTTGCTCATAATATGTTCTTATAATTGTTTGTATTTCTTTGGTGTTGGTTGTGATCTCTCCTCTTTCATTCATGATTTTGTGGATTTGGGTCATTTCTCTTTTCTTTTTGATCAGTCTGGCCAGGGGTTTATCAATCTTGTTAATTCTTTCAAAGAACCAGCTCCTAGTTTCGTTGATCTGTTCCACTGTTCTTTTGGTTTCTAGTTCATTGATTTCTGCTCTGATCTTTATGATTTCTCTTCTCCTGCTGGGTTTAGGCTTTCTTTGCTGTTCTTTCTCCAGCTCCTTTAGGTGTAGGGTTAGGTTGTGTATTTGAGACCTTTCTTGTTTCTTGAGAAAGGCTTGTATTGCTATATACTTTCCTCTGAGGACTGCCTTTGCTGTATCCCAAAGATTTTAGACAGTTGTGTTTTCATTTTCATTGGTTTCCATGAATTTTTTTTAATTCTTCTTTAATTTCCTGGCTGACCCATTCATTCTCTAGTAGGATGCTCTTTAGCCTCCATGTATTTGAGTTCTTTCCGATTTTCCTCTTGTGATTGAGTTCTCGTTTCAAAGCATTGTGGTCTGAAAATATGCAGGGAATGATCCCAATCTTTTGGTACCAGTTGAGACCTGATTTGTGACCTAGGATGTGATCAATTCTGGAGAATGTTCCATGGGCACTAGAGAAGAATGTGTATTCCGTTGCTTTGGGATGGAATGTTCTGAATATGTCTGTGAAGTCCATTTGGTCCAGTGTGTCATTTAAAGTCTTTATTTCCTTGTTGATCTTTTGCTTAGATGATCTGTCCATTTCAGTCAGGGGGGTGTTAAAGTCTCCCACTATTATTGTATTGTTGTCAATGTGTTTCTTTGCTTTTGTTATTAATTGCCTTATATAATTGGCTGCTCCCATGTTCGGGGCATAGATATTTACAATTGTTAGATCTTCTTGTTGGAAAGACCCTTTAAGTAGGATATAGTGTCCTTCCTCATCTCTTATTACAGTCTTTGTTTTAAAATCTAGTTTGTCTGATATAAGGATTGCCACCCCAGCTTTCTTTTGGTGTCCATTAGCATGGTAAATGGTTTTCCACCCCCTCACTTTCAATCTGGGGGTGTCTTTGGGTCTAAAATGAGTCTCTTGCAGACAGCATATGGATGGGTCTTGTTTTTTAATCCAATCTGATAGCCTGTGTCTTTTGATTGGGGCATTGAGCCCATTTACATTCAGGGTAACTATTGAAAGGTATGAATTTAGTGCCATTGTATTGCCTATAAGGTGACTGTTACTGTATGTTGTCTGTGTTCCTTTCTGATCTTTGCTGCTTTTAGGCTCTCTCTTTGCTTAGAGGACCCCTTTCAATATTTCTTGGAGGGCTGGTTTCGTGTTTGCAAATTCCTTTAGTTGTTGTTTGTCCTGGAAGCTTTTTATCTCTCCTTCTATTTTCAATGACAGCCTAGCTGGATATAGTATTCTTGGCTGCATATTTTTCTCGTTTAGTGCTCTGAAGGTATCTTGCCAGTCCTTTCTGGCCTGCCAGGTCTCTGTGGATAGGTCTGTTGCCAATGTAATGTTTCTACCATTGTAGGTTACATATCTCTTCTCCCGAGCTGCTCTCAGGATTTTCTCTTTGTCTCTGAGACTCGTAAGTTTTACTAGTAGATGTCGGGGTGTTGACCTATTATTATTGATTTTGAGAGGGGTTCTCTGTGCCTCCTGGATTTTGATGCCTGTTTCCTTCCTCACATTAGGGAAGTTCTCTGCTATTATTTGCTCCAATATACCTTCTGCCCCTCTCTCTCTTTCTTCTTCTTCTGGGATCCCAATTATTCTAATGTTGTTTCGTCTTATCGTATCGCTTATCTCTCGAATTCTGCCCTCGTGATCCTGTAGTTGTTTCTCTCTCTTTTTCTCAGCCTCTTTATTTTCCATCATTTGGTCTTCTATCTCACTGATTCTCTCTTCTGCCTCATTTATCCTAGCAGTTAGTGCCCCCATTTTTGATTGCACCTCATCAATAGCGTTTTTGATTTCGACTTGGTTAGATTTTAGTTCTTTTATTTCTCCAGAAAGGGTTTCTCTAATAACTTCCACGCTTTTTTCAAGCCCAGCTAGTATCTTTAAAGTCATGATTCTGAACTCTAGGTCCGACATCGTACTAATGTCCATATTGAGTAGGTCCCTGGCTGACGGTACTACCTCTTGTTCTTTTTGCTGAGGTGATTTTTTTCGTCTTGTCATTTTGCCCAGAGGAGAATAGATGAATGAGAGAACAAAATGCTAACAGGTTTACAACATCCCCAGCAAATATACTGTATACAAATCAGAAAAGACCTGAAACCAGGGGAAAGGAAAGGGAAAGAAAGAAAAAAGAAAGAGAAAAAAAAAAGAAAAAAAAGATAAAAACAAAAACAGAACAATACGAAAAAAGCAGAATATGATCAAATATGATCAGGCTAGTGCACAGATCAGTGCCACACACTAGAATTTGGGCATATTTTGGTCTGTTAGAAAAAAGCGCCTCCTAAAATTTTAAAGGAAGAAAGACATATATGTACAAAATAAGGGTTGATACAATGAAGGGATAGAAGATGACTGTAAAGATGAAAATTATAAAAGATTTTATAAAAGGACTTGATAAGAAGTTGTTTGAAAAAAGAAAGAAGAAGGTTTAAGAAAAAAAAAAGAAAAAAGGGAGAGAATGTGATCAGGCAGGAGACTAGAACAGAGCCATACACTAGTGATTTAGGGTATATTTTGATCTGTTAGAAGAAACTGTATCTCAAAATTTTAAAGAGAGAACAACTTATATATATATGCCAAAAATAAGGGTAACTACTATGAAGGGATAAAATATGACTCTAAAAATGAAAAATAAAAAATGTTTTTTTTTAAAAGAAATTGATAAGATGTTGGTTGAAAAAGGGAAAAATAAAAATAAAAAAAAACAGCTAACAAAAATTAACTTTGATGAACTAATGAATCATGGTAAAAAAAAGCCATGAAATCTATGTGCAGTTTTCCCCTAGTGCTAGAGTTCTCCCGTTCTCCTTGATCGGTAAACTTGGTCTTGGCTGGCTGTTCGTGCTGATCTTCTGGGGGAGGGGCCTGTTGCCGTGGTTCCCAAATGTCTTTGCCGGAGGCTGAATTGCCCCGCCCTTGTCGGTCCGGGCTAAGCAAGCTGCTCGGGTTTGATCTCAGGAGCTTTTGTTCCCTGCAAGCTCTCGGTACAGCCTTGGAGGACCAGGGCAAAAATGGTGGCCTCCCAATCTCCACCTGGAGGAGCTGAGAACTCGGGGTCCCGCTCCTCAGTGCGCCCACAGAGAAAAGCAGTCACTCCCTTGTCCCCGGTCTCCGGCCGCACTCCGTGCTCACCCGGCCTGCGACCGAGCGTTGCTATCTCTGGCACCCGACCCCGTGTGGAGTCTCCAAACCCAGCAGATCCCTGCGGTGCGCTCCCGCGCCACTCCTCCCCGGGAAGGAAGGGGAGTCTCCCCGGCTCTGCCACTTGTTGGGTCCCTGCTGGAGAAGCAGTGGCCCGACTGGGCCGCGGATCACAGTTTATGGCCACCCCGAGCTGAGAGCCCGCGCCTCAGCTCCGTCTCTGCAGCTGGCTTCCCCGCTCCGATACCTGGGAGCTCTGGCGCACTCAGGCACCCCCGGTCTTTCTGTGACCCCGAGGGTCCTGAGACCACACTGTCCCGCGAGGGTTCCACCCCCTGCTTAGCCACTGCAGCGACGTCCCTCAGCGGAGCCGACTTCTAAAAGTTCCGATTCTGTGCTCCGCGGCTCTATCACTTGCCAGAAGCGGCCGGCGGAGGCCCCTCCCCCGCCGTCTATCCTCCCGAATATCGCCTCGGATTCACTTCTCCGCACGTCCTACCTTCCAGTAAGTGGTCGTTTCTCTGTTCACAGAGTTGTTGCTACTCTCCTCTTCGATCTCCTGTTGAGTTCGTAGGTGTTCAGAATGGTTTGATCCCTATTCAGCTGAATTCCTGAGACCAGACGAAATCTAGGTCTCCTACTCCTCCGCCATCTTGCTCCGCTCCCCTCCGTTGCTAGTATTATCTTAAACAAATTACCTATTAGATCAATTAAAAATAAGAAAAGTAAAAGACTTTATTTTACTTTTAGTTATTCCTTCTCTAACATTCCTTCTTTCTTTGTATAGCTCCAAATTTCTGACCCCCGTTATTTTCCTTCTCTCTGAAAAACTTTTAACATTTCTTGCAAGCGGGTCAGCTAGTGACAAATCTCCTCAATTTTTGTTTGTCTGAGAAAGTCTTTATTTCTCCTTCACTTTTGAAGGATTTTTGCTAGATACAGAATTCTAGGTCAGTGGTTTGTTTTCTCAATACTCTAAATATTTCACTTCATTCTTTTTTTGCTTGCATGGTTTCTAAAGAGAAGTCCAATTTAATTCTTATACTTGATCTTCTATAGGTAGGCATTTTTTCTATTGGCTTACTTCAGGATTTTCTCTTTTTGAGTTTTCTACAGTTTGGATATGCCTAGATGTCAATTTTTCTGGTATTTACCCTGCTTCTGCTCTGAGCTTCCTGGACCTGTGATTTGGTGTCTGTGTTTAATTTTGGAAAATTGTCAGCCATTAAAACTTCACACATTTCTTCTGTTCCTCTTTCCTCTATTTCTGATACTGATATTACATATATGTTACACCTTTTGTAATTGTCCTACAGTTCTTGAATAATCTGTTCAGTCTTTTTCATTCTTTTTTTCTCTTTGTATTTCAGTTTTGGAAGTTTGTATTGATATAACTTCAAACTCATTGCTTCTTTCCTTGGCTGGGTACAGTCTACAAATAAATCCATGAAGGACATTTTTCATTTCTGTTGGTGTTTTTGATTTCTAGAATTTTCTTTTGATTCTTTCTCAGAGTTTCCATCCCTCTGCTTACATTACCTATCCTTTCTTGCATGTTCACTTTTCTCATCAGAGACCTCAGCATACTAATCATAAGTAGTTGAAATTCATAAATTAGTTTAAATTAGTTTAATTCCGCAATCTCTGCTATATATGTACCTGGTTCTGATACTTAATTTGTCCATTCAGACTGTGTTTCTTGTCTTTTAGTATGCCTTACAGACTTTTTTGTTGAAAGACAAACATGATATACCAGGTAAAAGGAACTGAGATAGTGAGAGCTTTAGGTTTATCTGCCTAGGAGTTAGACTATGTTTACTGCTTGCTGTAATTGTGGTGTCAGAGGCTGTAATTTCCTTTAGTGTCCTTATTTTTTCTCCCCTATTGCCTTTGGGTTTTCCTAGCAACATCTTAAATAGGGTTTGAGGCATCCGGTTCTTTTAGCTGTAATCCCCCTTATTATACATGAGCCCTACTGATATGGTGGTAAGGCGTGGGGGGAGGGGAAGCATCCTATAGTTCTATGGTTAGGTCTTAGCCTTTTAGTGAACCTAAGTAGGTATTTCTCTTCCACCAGAGGGAAGGCTAGAGAGAGTTGGGTTGTATATGTCCCTTCCCCCATGTCAGTTAGGCTTTGGTAAAACTCTAGTTGATTAGGCTCTGGTAAAATAATTTCCCTTGAGGAAAGGCCTTGTTAAGGAGAACAGAGGGCTCTGGGGGTATTTTAGAAGTGTTACTTTCTCCTCTCTCTCTCTCCCTAAAGTATGAAGGGATTTTTTTTCTGAGATTTTACTGAGAACTTGGTAGGGCGCCTAGAGGTAAAACTCAGGAAAGTGTGGGGAGGCTCCTAAGAACAGGCCCCCTTGGAGTTTCTCTCAAGCTAGTCTACACTGAGCCTCCAGCAATTCATCAATTTCGATGTAAAGTTTTCCTACTATTCTGGCTCTAGCTGTGGGCTTCTGCTTACAACCAAGGTGTAATTAGGGCCTAAAATTTCTTACTTCCATTTGAATTGCAATGCTCTGACCTTGGCACTGAACAATTATTTTCTAGCCTGGTTTTCTCCATCCTTTTATGTCTCTAAACAGTTGTGCCACATGTCAAGAGGTCCTAACTAAGGACTGAATGGTTCCCCCCCCCCATTTCATATGTCGAAGCCTTAATCCCCATGTGACTGTATTGGAGATAAATCCCTTAAGAAGGTAATTAAGGTCAAATGAGGTCATAAGGGTGGAGCTCTCATCTGACAGAACTGGTGTCCTTATAGAAGAGAGAGAGCACGCAGCTTCTAGAAGAGGGAGAAACACCAGAGATCCCTTCTTCTCCTACCCCCTTTCCCTTTCTCTTCAGTATGTGAGGACTCAGGAATTCCTGAGATGTCGCAGCATTAACTGAACCCTACAAGAACCTCAATCTTGGACTTTCCAGCCTCTAAAACTGTGAGAAAGAAATTTCTGTTATTTAAGTGACCCAATCTTTGTTTTTTTGTTGTTGTTGTTATGGCAGCCCTAGCAGATGACAGTCCTTTGTTGAATAATGTAACCTGGTTTATGGAAAAGTTTGAGTTTGGTGCTATCTAAAGTGGCTGCAGTGTTTTCAATTACTGTCTTCTCTCATGCACTGTTGTATTTCCCTTTCCAGTACAGCAATATGGTCTTCTGAAGATTCCATAGGCTTGTGGCCACGTTTAGTTACTAAAATTTAGTTCAAGTTAAAGCATCGATTTCGAAGTTGTTTTAAATCTCATCTTTTCCCCTTATCCTCAGGTCAGGTTTGAGTGGAAGTCCTGACTATGGGATTTGAGCTGGGACGTGTGGGCAGGGTCTGGCTCTGAGATATCTCTTTCCTCTATCTCTTTAAAACTTAACCTCTCTGAGGTTATCCTTGCTTCTTCAATGTTGACAGGCTGAAGATGCAATCTGTGTGGCAGTGCCCAAATTACTGACCTTTTCATTGGACTCACATGTAAATTCTTCATGGGTCTCCAAGAAGCCTCTCTACTATGCTGTTCCCTGACAGGACAGGCCCTCTATGTAGCAGAACGTCCTATAGCCTCTTACTGATGAGGTGTCTCACCTAGTAGCCAGCCTCCTTGACTGGGCTATTAGCAAAATTGTCCTAGTCAGGTAATCTTGGCAGTGATCACTGGAAATTCATAAATTTTTCCCATGCCAAAAGGAGGGAATTCGGACTGTTCTACTGCTTCCCTCTCTCTGCAGTCTCTGTGTGTTTAATCCTATCCGTCCTTCTTAGAAAAGCACACAGGTGAAATCCTAAACTGTGTTTAAGATTTTAATTTATGTCAAAAGAGGAGGTCTTTAGGAATAAAACGGACTCCTTAGCACAAGGACAAACTGAGGACCTTGTGAATTCATGTTTGGAAATATTATCTTCTAATTCTTGAATTATTATTCAACTTCCACGGGATGAATCTTTTACTTCATTAATTCAACAAATATTTAGTGAGCACCCAAAGTATACAGTGCACAAAAATAAAGTTGTCCAGAATTCTCCCTGCCCTCAGATATTTCAGGAGAGCTAAAATAGATACATAAATATTTTTAATATCAAGGTAAAAGATGACAGGTGACATAAGAAAAGTGTTCTGAGAATTCAAAAAGGAAGAAATAACTCTATTTTTGACTCACCCATGAAAGGCTTAGAGAACAGGACACTTGGGCTGGGTAGGATTTATGTATCAGAGAAAGAAAGGATATTCTAGATTACAAAACAACAGCACAGAAATGGAAAAATACTTGAAATTGTTGGGGAAAAGATATCTTTTTAAGGTATCCTTCCTTTGATGTTAATATTGGAAGTAGAAAGATATAGGGAAAAGAAGACAGGAAGGAGTAGTAAGAACTAATTAAGCAGTTGGGTTTTTCCACCTTTTAGCGGGTCTGTGTTGCACTTTGTACAAACTGGATACTGATAAATCTGTTAAATCCCAATTACGCTTAAACTTCTCATTCTTTTCTATTAAATTAATAGACATTAGAGTAACGAGTCTTGTAAAACAAATTTACATCTTTATAATTTTTTCTTAGTTGGTCAGTCATTCACTATGTATATCTAGCCACCATGAGAAATATAAAAGTTAAAACAATCTCACCCCAGCATGAACTTAAAATTTATTTTCCTTTCCCGGATTTGTTGCTTTTACCCAGATAGGAAAATAATTGATGCCCATGAGCCTGATTTGATTATAGTTTATTATTCAACCCCAACCCCCAACACATAGTTACTGTTCTTCCCACTCCTGTCATTAAGAAAATGTAGGAATAACTTCTGACATAATGTTAACTTAAGCTACTACTGGTTACTACTGGAATAGAATGGTTGTGTTTTGGCTCTTTATCATTCAGTGCCAAAATGAATTTTTGAATTTCTAATTGGCATATTCTTTCTCTGGGGTTTCCATGAATTTGCAGTGACTACTTTTATCAAGTATATATGTATTCCTTACACAGATTTTCCAAATGAACTGTCAATCAAACTGCTATTCCCACTTCAAAAATGGAGATAATGTCGGTATAAGAAACTAGGTAAAGCAAAGCTCCTTTATTACAGGGATTTTAATTTTAGCAAGATCTCTTAAATCAGCCATTCCGGTATGATTCATCTAATCTTTTCTGCTGATTACCAGAGGCAAGGTGTATTTGAATGAATGTAAGGCAGAGAGGCTTGTTAGAACAGTCCATTCCTCAAATGATCATCACTACATCTTATTTAACAATATACACGCTACCTGTAGATGTCACTATACCCTTATAATTCTTCTCAGTGACCTACACTCCGCACCACACCCCCCACAACTGTCAGTTACAGGAAGGAATATTTGAAGGAATGTTGAATTTCTGTTTTCTAAACAGAGAAATGAAAAGCAAGATTTCCTGGAATATAAAATATAACATCGCAAATCAGACAGTAACACACCGACCAGAAGGAGTGCTTTCAAAAGTAGATAATTATATTTACGACCTTTGTTTCATTAGTCAATTCGATAACCTTTCAGGTTAAAAACAAGATCCAACCAAGAATGTGGCTATTACCTCTATTTTGTTGTATAGTTATGCATGATCTGTAAAATCTTAGCCTAAAATAAACAAAATCACGTTTCAACAACTGTTTTCTCATAAGATATTAGAGGAGTTGAATAAAATATATTCTTGTTTTTAAGAAGAGTATGAAAATGATGCTTTCATGGATTAATTAATGGCAGAAGAAATATAAACAAATATGCCTGGTTTTGAGAATAGGTTTTTGCGGGGCGCCTGGGTGGCTCAGTTGGTTAAGCGACTGCCTTCGGCTCAGGTCATGATCCTGGAGTCCCGGGATCGAGTCCCACATCAGGCTCCCTGCTCAGCAGGGAGTCTGCTTCTCCCTCTGACCCTCTTCCCTCTCGTGCTCTCTATCTCTCATTCTCTCTCTCTCAAATAAATAAAATCTTAAAAAAAAAAAAAGAGAAGAGAATAGGTTTTTGCTTTGGCAGCCTTTTGCCTGAGAACTGGAATTGGCAAAAGCTCAAAAACTAGGCATGAGTGATTTGTTGTCTTCTCTCCACTCAGTTGCGTGACACAGCAGTTAACACATAGGAAGGGATGCTTTATAAAACATTCATGATAGTAGTATAGGAATTTCAGGCAAGCCAAGCGCTCAATGACAATTCCTGAAGTAGACGATGGATGTTGCTAGAGCAAGAAATCACTGGGCAGGGGTGCTAAGGTTTTGGCAATCTTCCTTGTTGCACTGGGCTACCGAACACTGGGCCCAGTTTTTTGTTCATTGCACAGTCATGTCCCTTTCATTAATTGGGACGTAGGGATTCCTTTATCACAGTTTGTAGCATAGCAAAGTGTTCCAAGTGGGAAGAGAAGGATACTCAGAAGTGACTTAGGTGTCTTACGAGGGCTAGAAGGTCATACTTGGTCTAAATAGAAAAGACAGACCTCCCTCAGGGAGAGAAACACAGCCAAAGCTGAAGCAGTAAATGATCTCAGCTTTTCAAAGGCAAAGAGAGTTGGAGAAAAGGAGCTCCAGTTAATTAAACACAGCTTTTCAAGTAGGAAGGTGCATGTCCAGGTTATCCTCTGGTTGATGCTGATTGCCAAAGGGCAGGGTTCGCCAAAAACTCCACTGGATCAACAGGAGGATTATGGAGTCATATCCTTCTACACAATAGGCCCCGAAGAGAGAAAAAAAAAAAATCAAGTTTTAGTCATGGAGTTGGAAGGACCATGAGTGAAAAAGTAAGAAAATAAAGATAAAGTAAGGTGTGTAGAATGGAAAAATCTGAAATAAATCCTATATAAGGGTATGGATTTGGGCAAACGTCAATAATGGCAAGGCTTAACTGAGGCATTCTGAAGCCAGGGGTAGCCACTGCCAATGCTATTAAGGCCTTGCACCGTGGCTATTTGTAAATGTTCTTCATACTCCTTGTTAGACAGCAACTTCTTAGGCGGCTAAAACAGAGTCTCATTCATCTTTGTTCCCCCATAGCACTCAGAAAATCATCTGGCACCTAATGGATTCTCAAAAATCATTTGTTTATTAAATAAACCAATGAAAGTAAATGATATACAGTGGGGGCAAAAGGTTCTTGGGTGCTGTCAATGAAAAAGAATGGGAGGTCAAAAAACAGTTGTAATGCCTGAATTTGGAGATTGGAAAAGTTGGAGCTACTGTTAGACCCATGGAATGTAGAAGGAAGGTTCAATTTGTAAACAAGGGATTCAATTCCTTAGAGGATAAATGGAGATGGTCTATATTTAAGGCAAGAATCTATAATAAGTGGGGCTTAAATCTGACTGGTTGTACATATAAGACATTAGGAAAGGGGCTAGAAAGGCATATTTGGGATTCCTTAGTAGAGAACACATTTAAATTTTCAGAATGAGGGCGCCTGGGAGGCTCAGTCGGTTAAGAGTCTGCCTTCAGCTCAGGTCATGATCCCAGGGCCCAGGGATCAAGTACCTCATCAGGTTCCCTGCTCAGCGGGGAGTCTGCTTTTCCCTCTCCATCTGCCCCTCCTCTCTGTTCGTGCTCACTCTCTCTCCCTCTCTCAAATAAATTTAAAAAAATGAATTTTCAGAATGGATGAACCCCCTGAGAGAATGTGTATAATGTATTACGTATGTGAAGAAGGTCAAGACCTAAAGATTTTGGGATATCTAGAATTAACAGGTGGGAGAAGAAAGAACTCAGAGCCCGCTGAAGACAGAATAGTGTTATATTAGCTGAGAAAAGAAAACTGGGAAAAAAGGCAACCATGCTACACAAATGAACAACATATAATAAAGAAATTTAGATGGATAAATAAAAATAGCAAGCAAGCAAACAAACAAAAAAAACCCTTTACTATTTTTTTTTCCAAGAGGTCTTTAGTTGCCTAAGAGAACTGCCTTACTCTGACATAGTACACTTACAAGTTAGACTTCTGACTGTTCAGGAAGGAGTTGCGGGGCGCAGTGAGTGGGATAAGTGGTGAGCATACAGAAACCACATATACGGGCAGAGTATGTAAAAGGAGATGTCTTAACAGATCGATTATGTAGGCTCAAGGTGTAGGAAATAATTTTTTTTTCACTCCAGGGTCTTTCGCCTTCTCCATGGATGGCCGAACTAGAACTGAAGCTAGACTAACCTCACACGTGGAGAGGTGAGAGAAATAAGGAGGGTACAGCACTGAAACATTCATCCATGATTTTTGTATTAAGAGAAAACAAGTATTTATTTAGTTTAAAAGTTTTTATACCTCATTTTTTGGGGTGGAGGGTGTATGGGCTATTCTGAGTCTTTTGAAATCTACTCTCCCCCCAGAGGAAAATGCACATTCACATTCAAAGTTACATGAAATGACAAGATCTATAGATCTCTTCAAAGGATCCCGGGGTAAGAAATCGTAATTTAGCAAAGAGCCTGCAAATTCATTGACTTCCTTCTCTTTTTATTATGTTATGTTAGTCACCATACATGACATCATTAGTTTTTGATGTGGTGATCCATGATTCGTTGTTTGCGTATAACACCCAGTGCTCCACGCAGTACGTGCCCTCCTTAATACCCATCACCGGGCTAACCCATCCCCCCACCCCCTCCCCTCTAGAACCCTCGGTTGGTTTCTCAGAGTCCATAGTCTCTCACGGTTCATCTCTCCCTCCGATCCCCCCCTTCATTCTTCCCTTCCTTCCCCTAATGTCCTCTGTGCTGTTCCTTATGTTCCACAAACGAGTGAAGCCATAGGATAACTGACTTTCTCTGCCTGACTTATTAAAGGGAGAAGAGCGCAGTAGGAATCAGGAGTCCTGAGTCTCAGTTCCACTTCTCCCAGCTCAACTGCGTCACCATGAAAACATATTATTATCTCTTAGAAGACAATTTCTTTCTTTACAAAATGAGGACATGACTAAATTATCTCTTAGGTCGCTTTTAGTGAAACATGTTACATGTTATGTTTCTACTCAAAAAGACAACAGAGAATATTATCACTGAGCAATTCATCTCCATTTATATGATATTTCTTCTTGCAAAAAGCAACAGGCCATTTTACAGATTATAAGATACACATTTCAATATATGCTTAGTGGATACTTAAAAGACAGGCGTTAATTGTATTTCAAACCCCTGTGTGAACACTAGCTGCTCCTAAATAACTCTTAGTTTCAGTACAACTTTTTGGGACTTTCCTTATTGTTATTGTTATTAGCTTTACTAACTTTGAACTCTCTTTTATAGGAGATACCCTAGCAGCTTGGAACACTCTCATAGCAGGTCACTTTCACCAGGGGAATGATCAAATTTAACTTCTTAGGAACATTAGACCACTGTTACTTTTGGACATTTTGAAGTTCTTCTGCAAAACAAGAACTGAAGAAGTCAAACAAGCTTCTTCACAGAAAGCAAGAGCCTAGTAACAGAAAGACTGGCAGGGTCAAATGGAGGTGCTCAAGATTACAGAGAAGGAGAGAAGAGATGAAAGAATCAGAAGTGAAAGGAGGTGGTGAGCACTGAATAATGCACAGACTTGTTGAAATCTATGTTGTACACCTGAAACTAATGTAATATTGTATGTCACCTACAGTAATCAAAATAAAAATTTTTAAAAAAAATTTTTAAGAAGTGAAAGGAGATGAGAAGAGGACAAGCTAGGTGAATTTCTCCTCCATGTGCTCTATCGTACCATAGGAGTTCATCAGGAGTGGCTTCTTAAGAATGAACTCAATGCAGGTAGGTCTCCAGCTGAGAGTATTGAACCTCCACACTTTGGGAACCCACATTCTGACCATATTGGAGGAGAAGGAAAGAAGAGTTATCTTTCCGGTTGTTCTCAACCTAAGTGACCCCTTTAGAGTCATTAAGCAAAGTTTCAGGAAAGCATCGGTCTTCCAAACTATCACTCTTCTAGAACCTTGTGAAGAGGGATTTGGGGCAAATATAGTTTATGGAACTTAGCAGAACAGGATGATTATCTGTATAGCTAACCTCTGTGATGGGAATACTTAGGTTATTAGAGTTAATTCTAACATGCAGCCAGAATTTTTAGCCTCTATTTCAAAAAAGGGAAAAATATTCGAATACTTAACAGCAGAACGCTCCTAATCCTAAATACTCCTTAGAAAGCCCATGAGCATCACATAACAATGGATCCAACAATACTAAGGTGTGAACTCAAACTGCGGTACAGAACCAGGAGAATTGAACCCCTGCATGCACTGCAACCATAATTGCTTGCAAAGAGCTGAGGCAGCAATCCTGTAACAGCCCTGCAGGGACAGCAAGTAATAACCTTCCAGACGATTTTTAAAAACCAAACATTACCAAAATTGAATCCAACCAGTGTTTAAAAGCCCAAGTTCTTGATATAGGAAATATTCAGTTCTTCCTGGTACATCTTACAAAATGCTTTGGAAGGTATAGTTATTTTCTGACCCGAAGGACCTTTAATTTAACATGGCAGATGTAGAGAGCTTTGCCAAATTTGTCAAGTCAGGAGCTTAGCACAAGACAACACAACTGGGGCCCATGACGTGAGGTGATTCTCTCAACTGCACTTAGAGTTTCAGACTTTTAGCTGGATAGTATGTGATCCTTAGTAGTTTAAATATAAATGTATATATAAAGGTTCCAAAGAAATTCTTCCCTCTCTGTTCACTGTTCAGTTTACTCATTCATTCGGTTAACAGACATTTACTGAGGAGCAACCATACATGTCAAAAATGAAAACGGACACTTTGGATATAAAGACAATTTGACAAAACTCTCATATTCAAAAAGCTCACACTTGAGTCAAGGAGATAGGCAAGTAAAGAAACACAGGATTATGTGAGGAATTCTAAGGCAGTCTCAAGCAGAAAGAATCTGACTCAGCCTGAGTGGGCTGAGCTGAGTCAAGATCAATCATGAGTTTACTAATTGAACAGAGCATGATACAAATTCAGGACAAAGTCAGTTAATGCAAAAGTTTGGTGTTTTTACTTCTCGCCCTTGCTTTGTTTATGGTAACTTCAGTATTGTATGAGAATTATTTCTTCTTCTGTCTTCCCCACTAGATTATGATGCCTTAAAGGCAGTTCTGATTTCTTTATCATCCTTTATTCCCAGGGCCCACTCCAGTAGTAAGGGCTCAATAAATACCGTAGAATAAACGACCAAGTAGAAAGAAATTATTATAACTGATGCTATAAATTATCTACCTACCCACCTATCACCTATCGATCTATGGAAACCTGTTTCTGACTAGACAGTCTTGGTTCTTCCTTTGAGCATTTTTAAAATTATGCAATTAATTTCCATCATGGAACAGTTTTTTTTTCTTCCTATAAACTATCAGGGAGGGTCTCTAATTTTATGAGAGAATGATGTATAATGGAAAAATTGTCAGTGGATCCTGTGTAGTAGTATATGCCAAAACTTTAAAAAAAATGGATACATTTTATATGAAAATCATGAATTTCAAACATAATTTTTTCAATTCTGGGATGTTTTCTAACAATAGAAATATTCTATTTATAAGACAGATTCCAACTGTGAAACAGAAGGCATGGGTGACAGATTTTGCTACACTGAGATATTGATGATGCGACTGCATGCAGAATGGCAGGAACATCAGAAAGGGAGACAGAGCTTTTAAATTTTTAATCAGAAAGGACAAAGGCAATTTCTCTTTCCTGAGTGGAACTGCTAGAGTGGAATGGATTTTGTGATTTAGGCAGAACTACTGGGCTGCGAGTCTTCCAATAAAAGATGAGGCAAGTGGCCATCTAGGTGTCTGTGGTCACTAGGGTCGAAGGAAGCCCGATGCACAACCCGGTGTCAGCTACTAGAGGTCAGAAGAGACAGTGGTGACGTTAAAATCAGGCCGAGAGGTCGGAAAGGTGCTGGAGTCAGGCAGGAAGAGCCGCTCCGTGCCTCCCTAAGAACGGCGGGCGGCACCGTCTGGCAGTAAGTGGGGGCTGGAGCAGCTACCCCGGGGCAGCAGCAGCGGCGGAGTCGCCCCCAGAGGTTCGTGCAGGCTGTGGCAACGTTGTGCCAGGCTCTGACCGGAAGGCACTCTGGTTACCGCCAAGCGTTAGTGTGCTATTTACGACAGAAAGGGCCAGGAACCAGAAGCAATACGGCAGTGTAGGGGAGCGGGGAATAAAGGCACTGAAATAGTAGGAGTCCCGGTAGCCCGTCACGGAGACGCCGGGGAAGTCTCATGTCCATCAATAATTAGCAAACCATGCCTTGGGGCTGTAGGACCGAGTCTCTTTTCAAAGGAATGGCTTATTTGTAAATGGTGGCTACTGTTCTCTTACAGGCATTCAGCTCATAAAAACTATTGACCCCGACGATATGACAAAACGAAATTGTACAAGTTCATTAAGGCCTCTGGGTCAGACACAATTGGTGCTACACCCAGATTCCTCCCCCAGCCCTCGATTTGTGTGCCCCTATGGCTCATCTTCTGTGTGCTTTTGTTTTCAATGGCTTTCATGGGAGATCTCCAAAGCACTGCCTGTAGAGAGCTTTTAGTACCTGCATGTTGATGCCACGTCCCACCCCCTTAGCCAATGACTGACTAACTGGTAGTATGAAAGCCCACCTTCCTCACCTTACAGAACGACTAACTTGGAGTTACAAAATATGCTCCAGAGCTCCCTGCAGGATCAGCCTGAGAGGGGGCCTTCACCTGAAATCACACCTTTGTTTGGCTTTGCCTATTCTGGTCCCCCTATTGTCCCTCCCAGTTTCTCTCAGGAGCACTTCCTAAATAAATCAGTTGCACCTTAATCTTTATCTTAGGGTATGCATTCAAGGAAACTTCCCTTAAGACCAATGACTTAGTCATGGGAGAGTTACCTGGACCCCTTTATGATGCTTTTCTTCCTCCTTCTAAAAACTATTTATTTTTAATTTTTTTTCATTTTCTTTAAAAAATTCCGCTTAGTTAACACTGTGTTCTATTGTGTGTCCACTTAGTTAACACTGTGTTCTATTGTGTTCAGATGTACAAGGGTGATTCAACACCTCTCTACATCACCCAGTGCTCATCATAAGTGTACTCCTTAGTCCTCATCACCTGTTTCACCCATCCCCCCATCCTCTCCCCTCTGGTAATTCAGTTTATTCTCCATAGTTAAGAGTCTGTTCCTTGGTTTCTCTCTCTCTTTTTTCCGTTTGCTCATTTGTTTTGTTTCCTTAATTCCACATATGAGTGAAATCGTATGGTATTTGTCTTTCTCTGACTTATTTCGCTTAGCATAATACCCTCTAGCTCCATCCATGTTGCTGCAAATGGCAAGATTTTGTTCTTTTTGATGGCTGAGTAATAGTCCATTTGTGTGTGTGTGTGTGTGTGTGTGTACCTATACACACACACAACTTTGTGCATTCATCAACTGACAGACACTTGGGCTGCTTCCGTATCTTTTTTTTCCTTCACAATTCTAACATAGAATTAGGAACAAAGTGCTATGGGCACAAGAAAAGGGCACCTAAATTTTCCTGAGGAATCACAGAAACACAGGAAAGGTGATGTTAAAGATGAGTTTTAAAATTTACAAAGGAGTTTTCCAGATGAAATGGGAATGATATCTTGTCTTTAAACCTATCTATTCATTAATGGTGAAAAAAATCCTATCTATCTGTAGTGTGTTATTAAGTCCTTGGTGCTGTACCAATAGTACATTTTAATCTTATTCTTTTTTTAAGTTAATTTTATTATGTTATGTTAATCACCATACATTACATCATTAGTTTTGATGTAGTGATCCATGATTCATTGCTTCCGTATAACACCCAGTGCTCCATGCAGTACGTGCCCTCCTTAATACCCATCACCGGGCTAACCCATCCCCCCACCCCTCTCCCCTCTAGAACCCTCAGTTTGTTTCTGAGTCCATAGTCTCTCATGATTCATCTCCCCCTCCGATTCCCCCACTTCATTTTCCCCTTCCTACTGTCTTCTCTTTTTTTTCTTTTTTAACATATAATATATTATCTTATTCTTTAAAATGAACATATAAGAGCACCTGGGTGGCTCAGTCAGTTAAGGATCTCCTTTCGGCTCAGGTCATGATCCCAGGGTCCTGGGATCAAGCCCTTGAGTCAGGCTCCCTGCTCAGTGGGGATCTGCATCCCCCTCTCCTGCTGCCACTTCCCCCTGCTTCTGTACTTGCGTGTTTTCTTTCTCTCTCAAATAAATGAAAAATCTTAAAAAAAAACTATTTTAAAAAATGAAATGAACATATGAGGCATGTACAATCATGCCCTTTCACATGAGGAATCCCCAAATTCAAAAGGTCTAGTAATTTGCTCAAATCATACAGCAAGTCACCAGCAGATCAGGGATTTAAACACAGGTATTTTGACTCTAGAACTCACTTGACTTTTGATCACTTTGCTATATTGTCTTCTTGGTAAACAACATTAAAATAAGAATTGTCTTCAATCTCATTTCCTCTACAGCGTCAAGGTTATGTTTTTCTTTTTCTGGCTGATCCCTTTTAAACCCAGTCATGATGAAAATAATGTTTAATTCATGTATGGTTCACTGTGTTAATATTTAGAATGTTATTGAAAGAAAAAAGGAAAATAAAAATGTGTCTCACTTTTTAGGAGTCTGTTGTTTGTAACAGAAGTAGAAAGAAAGTGTCTTTAAATTTTTTAAAGGGAATCATATTTTAGGACAGGATCAATGGGAAAGACAGCTATAAAGTTGGAAAGTGAGGATCTCTGAACTTGGAAGGCCAGAGTTCCTACACTTAAATATGATCTAAGATGATACTGGAGACAGAATACTGACAGGTCAGTACAAGTCTTGGAAGACTTTTTATTATTATTATTATTCCTCTGAAATCTTGCTCTTTTCCTGTCTTTTTCAATGATTATTTCATAGTAACACCAATTAATTCCTGTTTTTAAAGCAAGTAAGCACTGATGAGTGTATTGTTTGGAACATCCTTTTTATTTTAGTTCTCTATAACTAAAGAAGCCTGGTATTCGACCTGTATTGATATTTATAGGTACCTCCATCACCCCTTCTTAATTATAAAGCCCAATTTGACTCCTAACCTCCATCACCTTTATCCCTTAATCCTGAGACATTTTTCTTTAGTTACCTGACACCATAATCTATTTTTTATTTCTGTGTTTATATCTGTCTTCCCCACTAGAATGGAAGCTCAATGTGAAGAGGGAGTTTGTCATGTTCATCATTATGTCTCTAGCATCTTGAGAAAAGTCTCGTATATATTAGGCACTCAATTGTTGAATCGAAGAATGGATGAATAATGGCTGTGCCTGAGGATAGTACAAAATACCTGGAAAGGAATTGCTATGCCTCTCTAAAATCTACCCTAAATCCTGAAAGCACTGTACAGTAATGGTAGACTGGGAAGCATGAAGACATAATGGAGTAAAAGTTTTGCCATTTTTAACTGGTTAAAATCCTAAATTAAAATCTTGGCTTTGAAACTTATTAACTGTTTAGTCTTAAGGAGATATTTAATATTCCTACCTAAATGTTCTCATCAGTAAATGGGAATAAGAAAGACTGCCTCATAACCTATATGGGTCACATAGTTGTCACTCGTTAAATTTTAGTTCCCGATGCAGAGACAAAACTTTTTGTTTTTTTTCAGAAACAAAACTTTTAGAAGTTTACTTGCAAAGAATTCTGAAAAGTCTCCAGGGGTTAGAAGGACTGATCTATCACATTAAAAATACAACAGGCTTTTAGAGAAACAAAGATTCCATGGTTACAAAGGTTATAGTTTATTCATAGTAAAATAACATTTTTCTCATATGATTGTCATATCTTTTAAAGTTTTCACATACCTTAAGATAATGACATAAGTCAAGGATCAAGTGTTTTGTTGTTTTTAATTTTTCTTATTTTGTAAGGAATCAAAAGCATATAGCAAAAGCTCAAGGTTACTGATAAGACAGTATTCTGGTGATAATTAGTGAGGCATGACATGCATCTTACCCCAAATGGCAGCAAGGCAATGTGCTCATTCTGCTTCCATAAGGATCAGAATAAGTTTACTTTGGATGCTTACTCTTAAAGCCTCTCTATGAAGGATGCAGTTTTATACAGAGTTGGGGTTGTTTCCTGCTTTGGCTATTAACCATGTGTTTATAGACAGGTATAAGCTATAGATGACCATACCAAGATACCTTGGTATGGTCATGTAGTGATACTCTGAAGCTTAAAACAGGCCAAAACCTGACTGAAAAAGAGGACCTAGCATTGAATTAATGTCAAGAGATGTTTTGATGAAGAGAACTGCAGACAGATATAGGTTCGCAATATTTATCTTCAGTTAGTTCTGTGCTACTGGATTCTGAAATATGATGTACAGAAATGAAAAAAAAACTAAATAAAAAATTGGTATTTCACTAGTAAATGAACATTTTTGTTTTTATAATTTAATTAAAGCTTGTTTTAAGAATATTTTTCTCATGTATATGCAGGAAAGTGGTGACTAAGTTATACCTAACTAAATAAGTCATCAAATGAAATAACCTCTATAAATACAGTTTGTAAATTTGAAAGTTCTACATGAAATCCCATGTCAGTCTGTCTATCATCTATCTATACCTGAGTGTGGGGAGCTAGGAGGCAGGGGGAGAGATGTTGCATCAGAAAGAGACAAGGGATGAGCTGGAAAAAGCAGGGGAAGCCAAACTGTGAAGCACTCTACAGGAGAGAAATAGGGAAGGTGGTAACAAAGATCACTGAGAAAATGATATAATCAGATCACATATGTATAAACTACTTAGTCAAATACAATAAACTTCCTGAGGAACACATAATTCTGTTTGCCTCCCTCATCACCCTTTACATTCAATAAAGTCTCAATAAATATTTTATGATGATGTAACTCCTCACATTTACTTATTCAAATACCATCATCCTGCCTCCTGTTCAATAAAAGCACTCCAAAAGGTAGAAAGTGGTATTTAGATCTACACAGCAATCTGTCCCTGATGAACATATACTTGAAATAACTTCAAATATATAGGAAGTGGTAGAGGGCTGTGGTTCCCAAACTGTGTGCCAAGGTGTCATGGGTGCCACAGGAAACTTATGGGAACATCACAGCAAAGTTTAAATTTTCAAGGTAAAATTCAATGACACCTGTGGGATACTGGGTGGGTTACATTCATTCTGATGATGTCATGTCTTTGCAAAGTTGGCATTCTGGTAGTTGTGATGAAAAGCAGATGTTGTGCAAAAATCAATATGGAACAGGAAATGAGAGTGGTAGTGTCCAATCCGATTCCAAGGTTTGAGATGTACAGTGCCCAATAGGTACATATATCCCATTGGTAAATAACTGTGATTATTTAAAGTTATTACATGTAAGTATTACAAAGTATATAGATATCACTTCCAACAGCTACTACGCTGTTAGTATATAAATACTTATTAAGTTGTTTGGACCTAACTACTTAAAAAACAGAACTATTAAGTATTCGTTTTGGCCTAGGGAATCATGAAAAAACTATTGAGAAGCTAAGGGTTCCATGAACCAAGAAAATTTGAGCCTCTGTTAGAAAAGCTACAAAACTGCAAAATATATGTGGTATAAGACAAAGTTGGGGCACACATTTCAAACTGATCCTTGTGGGATTCAACATTTGGTCTAAAGTTGCTATTGTATTCCATAATTGCAGCATCCTATAGGAGCATGAATATTTCTCTGCTTGCCTAGCTTTTGATAGTAACTCTAGCTGTGAGCCCCCTTATGCCACATTTTCCTTGGAGCAGAAGCCATGTGGAGAAAGAATATAGAGGATTTCAACAGTTCAATGCACCAAATTTTTACACTGGCAAAGTGAAGTGCTTTACTGAAAAACTGCAAGAACTAAAGCAGCTGCTCCACTTTCCATCTGATGCAAGAGGAAATGATTAAGGTAGTTTCCACTCTTCTACATGGTCATCTCCTACATTAACATCATTTTTACCTTTATAATCATTTGCCGTCTCATGAGTATGAACCTTTTGTCCATCATGATTGGAATTGCAGATGTCTGTTCTTTTCTATAATGTTATTGGCTTCTAGGTGAATAATGATTCTCATTTGCATTAGTTTTGCTTCTGCTTGCATTTCCCGATTGTGTCCACTTGAAGAGGGTGGAGGGAAGCTGTTAATTTTTAATGATATCCTGCCATAATAAAAAGTGACTACCTATTCACTTACTATGTACCAGGCACTTTTCTTAGCATTTTATAAACATAGGCATTTGATCCTTATTGCAACACTACAGTGTGGGTATTACTTTTAACCCCTGTTTTGTGGATAAGGAAACTGAGGCACAGAAGTTTAGGGAATTTTACCAAGTTAACTTATCTAGTAGATGATAGAATCAGAGTTTGATCCCACAGTTAACTGCTGCCTGGGCCACCTTCTTAAGCACTGTGTTCAAGCGATTTCCTGCCATGCCAGAATTTGGTAATCACCTCAGGAAAGTCATCTCACAATATTCCAGAAGTTCAGAGGCACAAAATAATATCTCAAAAGCTCCAAGGAGAGCTAAATTGTGGAATCAAAGTTCTGTCTCCCAACTGTTTGCTCTTTTGGCTCTATCAATGGCCTCTGAAATGGGATGAATTAAGTCAAATCATATGAAGTTGCCAATATTTGATCATGTTTACACCCAAATTACAATTTCATGTGGTTCAACTTTCAACAACATAATCCGCTGAAACCAATAGAAAGTATAAGAAACAAGGACGCAACCCACAGACTGGGAGAAAATATTTGCAAATGACACTACAGATAAAGGGCTGGTACCCAAGATCTATAAAGAACTCAAACCCAACACCCAAAAAACAAATAATCAAGTCAAAAAATGGGCAGAAGACATGGACACTTCTCCGAAGAAGACATACAAATGGCTAACAGACACATGAAAAAATGTTCATCATCATTAGCCATCAGGGAAATTCAAATTAAAACCACATTGAGATACCACCTTACACCAGTTAGAAGGGCAAAAATTGGCAAGGCAAGAAACAACAAACGTTGGAGAGGTTGTGGAGAAAGGGGAACCCTCTTACACTGTTGGTGGGAATGCAAGTTGCTACAGCACTTTGGAAAGCAGTGTGGAGATGCCTCAGAAAATTAAAAATAGAGCTACCCTATGACCCAGCAATTGCACTCCTGGGTATTTACCCCAAAGACACAGATGTAGTGAAAAGAAGGGCCATATGCACCCCAATATTCATAGCAGCAATGTCCGCAATAGCCAAACTGTGGAAAGAGCCGAGATGCCCTTCAGCAGATGAATGGATAAAGAAGATGTGGTCCATATATACAATGGAATATTACTCAGCCATCAGAAAGGACGAGTACCCAACTTTTAAATCAACATGGATGGGACTGGAGGAGATTATGCTAAGTGAACTAAGTCAAGCAGAGAAAGTCAATTATCATATGGTTTCACTTATTTGTGGAACATAAGGAACAGCATGGAGGACATTAGGAGAAGGAAGGGAAAAATGAAGGGAGGGAAATCAGAGGGAGAGATGAACCATGAGAGACTATGGACTCTGAGAAACAAACAGGGTTTTAGAGGGGAGCGGGGGTGGGGGGATGGGTTAGCCTGGTGATGGGTATTAAGGAGGGCATGTACTGCATGGAGCACTGGGTGTTATACGAAAACAATGAATCGCGGATCACCGCATCAAAAACTAATGATGTACTGTATGGTGATTAACATAACATAATAAAATAAAATTAAAAAAAAAGAAATCCTATTAATGCTTGCTTTAACTTAAAAGGAGTAAGTTAAGCTTTACAAAGTTTTTATCTGTTTTTTGATTTATAATGGTGCCCTCCCCACATGTCAGACTGTTCTGCCCAAGCAAAGTTGGGGAGGTCCTTGAGGGAAGAGTTGTAGTTCCAAATTTCAGAAGAATAGAGAGGGGCAATTGCACTACTTGGTTTACTTCCCACAAACTGTCACTTTTAATGATGTATTCAACTTCCCATGGTACTGGAAATTAAAAATATGATTAATTATTCAAACTATGACCTTTAAAAATAAACTTTTTAAAGTATTTTCTAATGAAATGGAGAATGACCATGAAAATTACTAATTCCTCTTCCATAAATATGGAGAGGTGAGGTTATTCAGATCCTCCTCCCACTGAAAAAAAACTAAGGACATCAAAGTGCTGTTAAGAGGATACAATATTACCTCACAAAAATCTAAGAAGATCTTTTTGACATTGCCTTACCAACATTTTTCTAGATATGTCTCCTTAGGCAAGGGGAAAAAAGCAAAAATAAATAGTGAGACTATACCAAAATAAAGTTTTTCCACTGTGAAGGAAACTAGCCACAAACGAAAAGGTAACTGACTAAATGGGAGAAGATATTTGCAAATCTGATGAGGAATTAACATTCAAAACATGTAAAATACTTACACAACTCAACACGAAAAAAAACAAAAAATCCCATTAAAAAATGGGCAAAGAACCTGAGTAGACATTTTTCTAAAGAAGACATACAGATGGCCAATAGATATATCAAAAGATGCTCAACATCAGTAATCATCAGGCAAATGTAAATCAAAACCACAATGAGATATCACCTCATACCTGACAGAAGGGCTAGTATCAAAAAGACAAGAAATAACAAGTGTTGGCAAGGATGTGGAGAAAAGGGAACTTTCATGCATTATTGGTGGGAATGTAAATGGGTGCAGTCACTGGAAAATAATATGGAAGTTCCTCAAAAAATTCACAATAGAAATACCATACAAGCCAGTAATTCCACTACTGTGTATTTACCCAAAGAATACAAAAACACTAATTCAACAAAATATATGCACCCCTATACTTGTTGCAGCGTTATTTACAATAGCCAAGATATGGAAGCAGCCCAAGTGTCCAGTGATTGATGAATGGATAAAGAAGATGGCGTGTGTGTGCACGTGCATGCGCACAATGGAATATTATGCAGGCATAAAAAGGAATGAGGTTTGTGACAACATGGATGGAGCTAGAGGGTATAATGCTAAGTGAAATAAGTCAGAGAAAGACAAATACTGCTTGGTTTCACTTATATGTGGAATCTAAAAAACAAATGAACAAACAAATAAAAGAGTAGAAACAAATCCTTAAATGCAGAGAAAAAAACTGATAGAGGGGAAGAGGGAGGGAAGATGAACAAAACGGGTGATGGGGAGTGGGAGGTACCGGCAAAAAAAAAATCTAAGGGAACACAGAAATCCAGAGAGACAAGGGGAGCATTAAATTTCCTTTTGTTCTAGACACTTATCAGTATAGGCTAATTTGAGATTTTCTTTTAATGACTAAATAGGGAAAAGAGGATAAACACCACATAAACTGGTGCCCACTTTAGTTGGGAATTTTAATAGACATTCTCTCTATACTGAAATGAGACCATTTTACTCAGGGTAAGAGTCAGCCTGTTTCCATCATAACAATCCCACAATGGTTGATCTTTTTTTTTTTTAAGATTTTTATTTATTTATTTGACACAGAGAGACACAGCGAGAGAGGGAACACAAGCAGAGGGAGTGGGAGAGGGAGAAGCAGGCCTCCCGCAGAACAGGGAGCCCGATGCGGGACTCGATCCCTGGACGCTGGGATCATGACCTGAGCCAAAGGCAGACACCCAATGCCTGAGCCACTCAGTTGCCCCATGGTTGACCTTTTTAAAGTGTTTTCTTCTGCAGTATTTTAAGGACACAGATACACTATATTCCTGTTTGCACTGTATTATGAACAATTGGCTATCATTAACTTCAGTCATCTGTACTTTTCTCTGTGGCTGCTTTAAGAGTTTATTTTCATTTCTAGTTTTGAGTAATGTAACTATGATGTTCCTTGGTGTTTTAATGATTCTTATCTCTAGGATTCATGGAGAATTTTGGATCTCTGGTGTTTAAGTTCTTCTTTATTTTATTTATTTATTTTTAAAAAATTCTTGCCTCATCAGTCTTTTTTTTAATGTTTTATTTATTTATTCATGAGAGTCAGAGAGAGAGAGAGAGGCAGTGGGAGCGGGAGAAGCAGACTCCCTGCTGAGCAGGGAGCCCGATGCGGGACTCGATCCCAAAACCCCGGGATCATGACCCGACCCGAAGGCAGACGTTCAACCATCTAAGCCACCCAGGCGCCCCAAGTTCTTCATTATTTTAATCAAATTTGGAAAAATTTTGGTCATTAGTTTCTAAAATATTTCTCCCACCCACTTTCCTCTTCTTTAGGGAATCCAATTACACATATATTTGGCCACTTGAAGTTGTCTATAGCTCACTGATGCTCTGTTTATTTTTTCCAGTAATTTTTCTGTTTAATTTTCAATAATTTCTATGCTATGTCTTCAAGATTACTAACCTTTACTTCTTGCATTGAGTGCCGAATCTGCTGTTCATTCCATTTAATGTATTTTTCACCTCAAAAACTGTTTTTTTTTTTTTTTATCTAGAGATGTTCAATTTTGGCTTTTTATTTATTTTTAAAGATTTTATTTATTTATTTATGTGAGAGAGAATGAGAGAGAGAGAGAGAGAGAGAGAGAGAGAGAGAGAACACGAGAGGGGGTAGGGTCAGAGGGAGAAGCAGACTCCCCGCTGAGCAGGGAGCCCGATGCGGGACTCAATCCCAGGACTCCAGGATTGTGACCTGAGCAGAAGGCAGTTGCTTAACCAACTGAGCCACCCAGGCACCCCAATTTTGGCCTTTTAACAATAAATATCATTGTAGTTTTGATTTGCATTTCCCTGATGGTAAGTGATGGTGAACATTTTTTCATGCGTCTGTTTGCCGTCTGTATGTCTTCTTTGGGGAAATTGTCTTTTCATGTCTTCTGCCCATTTTTAAATTGTATTATTTGTCTTTTTAGGTATTGAGTTTTATAAGTTCTTTATATATCTTGGATAATAATCCTTTATCAGATACCACCTCACACCTGTCAGACTAGCTAAAATCAACAACACAAGAAACAACAGGTGTTGGTGAGGATGTGCAGAAAAAGAAACACTCAGGCACTGTTAGTGGGAATGCGAACTGGTGCAGCCACTGTGGAAGACAGAATGGAGGTTCCTCAAAAAGTTAAAAAATAGAAATACCCTATGATCCATTAATTCCACCACTGGGTATTTACACCCAAAGAATACAAAAGCAGTAATTCAAACGGATATTGCACCCTGATGTTTATAGCAGCATTATCTACAATAGCCAAATTACAGAAACAACCCAAGTGTCCAACAACTGATGAATGGATAAATAAGATATGGTATAGAATATTATTCAGCTATAAAAAGGAAAGAAATCTTGCTGTTTGCAATGACATGGATGGAGCTAGAGAGTGTAATGTTATGCAAAATAAGTTAGTCAGAGAAAGGCAAATACCATATGATTTCACTCATACATGGAATTTAAGAAACAAAACAAACGAGCAAAGGGAAAAAGAGAGAGACAGACACGCCAAGAAACAGACTCTTAGTTATAGAGAACTGATAGTTACCAGAGGGGAGGGGGTGGGGGATGGGTGAACTAGGTGAAGGGATTAAGGAGGGCACTTGTGATGAGCACCAGCGTTGTAGGGAAGTGCTGAATCACTATATCGTACACCTGAAACTAATATAACAGTATAGGTTAACTAACTGGAATTAAAATAAAAACTTTTAAAAATAAAAATAAATTCAATTTCTCTCCTTAACATGCTAATGCTTTGCTCATCCTTCCAAAATATACAGAATATAGTTATCCTAACTATTTTACTGTCCTTGTCTGCTAATTCTATCATCAGTGTCATTTCTGCTTCTGTTTCTATTAGATGATTTTTCTCCTCATTATAAGTCATATTTTTATGATTCTTTGCATGCCTAATAATTTTTTATTGGATAGAGACTGTGTGATTTTATTTTCATGCGAGCTGGAGATCTGTAATATACATATTACAGATCCCAAGAAAGTAAAAACAAAATATATATATATATTCCATATATATAAATATATATGCAATATATGTTTTTTGTGTGTGTGTATATATATAGTATATATACACTATTCCTGTAAATATTCTTCAGGTTTGCTTTTTCTGGGGCACAGTAAATTATTTGAACAGAGTTTGATTCTCTTAAGGCTTGTTTTCAAGCTTTGCTAGGTAGAACCAGACATATATTTAGTCTGGGGCTAATTTTTTTCCACTAATAAGGTAGTAAGTTACCTTGACTACGACATCTGATGCCTTGGGAATAATGACATTTTCTACCCTTTTGGTGGGTACATGAACTATTCCAAGCCCTGAGGGTTCTTTCCCTGGCCTTTAGTAGTTCTTTATACCAGTGTTCAGATGAAGAATGGAGGGGAAGCCTCGTAGACCTCTGGTCCTCTCTATTTAGCAGTTATCTCCTCTCTATTTCCCTGCCCTCAAAATTCTAGGCACCTTCACCATCCCCTCTGATTTTAACACTGTCTCCTCAAAAGAGAACAGAGGCATTGTTTGGGTTTTCCCTCCCTGCACTGTGGCGGTGAAATTCTCGACAGGCCGTGAGTTTGAACTACCTCATTTACTTCTCTTCTCTCAGAGATCACTGCTTTGCTGCCTGTTGTACAATGTTGGAACAACTGTTGTTTCATATATTTTGTTCAGTAATTTAGTTGTTTAAGTTGGGAGGATAAATTTGCCATAAACATAAGCTTGACTATGCTTACTGTATTTTTTAAAACCCCCATAATTTTGAAAATATATATAACAGACTTTTAAAAAGCTAGATTTTTAAAAATAATCAAATATAACCTCTAAAGAAAAATAATATAACCATGTTTAAGAGCTTTATGAACAGTTCATCAGTAGACATGTTTGAAGAGAAAATTAGTAAATAATAGAGAATTCAGAAGAAATTACATAGATGCAGGATTCATTTGCAGGACAGATTTTTCTATTTACGTATAAAATATGAAAGAGAGGTTGAAGGGCATGCAAAGCTGTATGTGAAGGTTTAACATACATTTGATCACAATTATCAAGAAGAGAGAAGGAAGAGAATGTGGCAGGGGCAATATGTGAAAGATTAAAAGACAAAAAAATTCCAGGACAGAATAAAGACATCATTCCACAAACTTAGGAAGACTGATGAATTCCTCATAGGATAAATATTGGAATCCACCAATGGGAACATTAGAGTAGAAATGCAGAACTCTAAAAACAAAGGGAAAATAATACTAAGAGCAACATATAAAAAAGACCATCAGAGACATAACAGTCAGAATGACTTCTATAAAGAAAACACAGCAGACAGAAAAAGTGGAATGCTATTTTCAATGTGTTAAAAAGAAATTACTGCTATCCTTGTATCCAGGGAAAACAACTTTAAGAATGAGATTAGGGGTACCAGCATGGCTCAGTTGGTTGAGTGTCTGACTTGATTTCAGCTCAGGTCATAATTTCAGGGTCATGAGATTGAGCCCAAATCAGGCTCTGGGCTGAGCGCATATCTGCTTGAGATTCTCTCCCTCTCCCTCTGCCCCTTCGCTGCTCTCTCTCTCAATAAATAAATAAAATCTAAAAAAAAAAAAAAGAATGAAACTAAAATAAAGACATTTTCAAGCCAAAACAATGAAACAAATAAATAAGCATGGAGAGTTTACCAACACCAGATCCTAATTTTCTAGTTAAATTTTTAGAAAGTTACATCAGGGAGAAAAAATGTAATCTCAGAAGTTCCAAGATACAAAATAATGAAAACTACAGTAAAAAGGTGGTAAATGTGAGGATAAATCTAAATGAATGGTGACTAAATAAAGTGATAATAATTATGTCTCATGCAATTACAAATGAGAATAAAAATAAAGGTCAATAATAATGTGTTATGAAGGGTGTTAGTGGAATTAAGGTGTTCAGATTACTCAAATTTTCCAGAAAGAAGATATAAATATCAATTTTATAATTTGATGCATTTGATATATCATTGTCATTTGCAGGGCAACAAATAACAGACCAGAAATACAATGGTAATTTTCAAGCGAGTCAATGAAAAAACAAAGAAAAGTAAGGATATTAATACATACCACCCCCCAAAAGAAGAAAAGAGAGAAACAAATGAGAAATGGGTGAAAAGTTATAAGGTACAAAAAGCAGAAGTGTTCAATCCCATCTATCAAAAATTACATTAGTTACCTATATTAACTGTGCCACTAAAGAGGCCAAGATTGTTAGACTGGAAAAATAATGAAACCCAACTAAATGCTGTTTTTAATAAATTAATTTAAAATATGAGGATACTGAAAAGTTAAAAATAAAAAAAGTAAGTTAGCATGTAAACACCACATTTAAGAAAGTCTATGTGCTTGTATTAATGCATGAAACAGACTTTTAATGAAAAGGTTGTTTTCACTAAGAAAAGGTCACATCACTACAATAAATGATGTAGTCATGACAAAGTTACAAAAATAATTTTGCATACATTTAATAATATAGGTTCAAAGATATATAGCAATAATTAGCAGGAGGTAAAAATAAGCAAACATACAATCACAGTGAAAAAATGCAAAATACAACTGTCAAAAATTGGCAAAACAAGAAGCACCAAGAATGTAGAAGACTGAACTATGATAAACAAATTTTGCCCAATGGAAATATATAGCACTTGTACCCAATAGCTGTGGAATGCTCATTCTTTTCAAACACATGGAAAACATTTTTAAAAAACTGACCACTTGTGCCATAATTTTTTTCAAGTGATTTCAAAGATCTGACACCATACAGGACATGTAGTTAAACATGACCTCTTTAATAAGTGACAACAACAATGAAACAAAAATACTCCCATATGTTTGGCAGTTGACAAAAGGATTTCTAAATCCACTAGCCCAAGACAATAAAACATAATAGAATTTAGAAAATATTTTGAGGGAACAGTAATAAACAGTTTAAACAAAAACAGGTAAGATGGAGTTAAATAATACTTATCTGGAAAGGTACAGTTTCAAATGTGTATATTATAAAAGAAAATAATTAATGAACAAGACATGTATCCCAAAAAGTTAAAAAAAAACAGCAAGACAAACTCAAAGCATTAAAAAAAGAAAAATAGAAGAAAATGATGGCACACAAAACACACATACAACATGGTATCAATGAAACTGAAGCTTAATTTGGCCAAGGAAATAAGAGATTAAGGCAAAAATAACCAGTACCTATCTAAATCACACTTTATCCCTTCAAGGGAAAAGCAAAATATTAACAATAGGTGAGAAAGTAACTGCTTTTTGAGGAAAAAAAAAGGTGTTATGGAGAGATTATTTTGATAATGAATATTTTGAAAATATTCCAATATTCCTGTGACAATGTGGGTTTTTTGCTCAAAATTATGTTACCTATAAAAACCTAATTTCATGCTTTAAAAATTTTCAAAAGAAGGACTACTGAAAAAAAATGGCAGAGTAGAAAGATCCTAAGTTCATCTTGTCTAACAGACATATGTAGATAACAGCCCCATCAGTGCAACTAACCCAGAAAACTACCCATAAGGCTGGCAGAACAGAATTTCCACAGTTAATTGTAGAGAGGAGGCCTCATCAAAAAGAGTAGGAGGAGCAGATACATGGTGAAAACTCCCTATAAGACTAACCACAAACAGGAGGGACACCATAAGCATGGAGAAGGGAGGGGAGCAGACATCATACCAGGTACCCCAGACACAGGACCTGAACTGGGAAAACTGGTCCCATGTCATTTTGCTATGAAAACCAGTGGGGCTTAACTTCTCAAGTTTTTATCACTGAGATACAGCATTCTATGCTGTATCTAGCACCTGTCTGAAAAACACCTCTGATATATGTGAAAGAGATTTATTTACTAATCTCAAAACATGCAGTGGAGGGGCAGGGATCTTTAGGAGACTTCTCCAAGAACAAAAGAGCTGACAGGTACCATTCCTCCTCACCCTCTCACCCTAAGCCTAGATGACTGGACACCTGTGGAAAACAGCTCCAACACCCTCCACCTATCTTGCTAATACCATGCACCCTGCTTGAGTTCTCTTGCAGATCTGCCCTATACAACAAGCGCTACTTAAGAGGATTCCATCTAAAGTGACTCCTGCCATATCCCATCTTGCAGGCAGCCCTGGCAGGGACCAGCACCATTTCAAAGTGACCCCTGCCCTAAGAAGAAGGGAAGATAACCACACACACCAGTTTGCAACCCCAGCAGACAGACAGGGGGCACACATCTGATCTGACTGCCGGCCCTACCCACCAACAAAAACCTCTCAAAGGACAGCAACTTGGAGGGAGCCCCACAGTTCCAGGTCACTGCAGCCTGGGCAAACTGGGGGTAGGCATCTGGTGTGACTGCAGGCCCCGTCTACCAATGACAGCCTCAGTGGACAATGCAGTGAGAGTGCCCTACAAATCAATGTCATCAGGGCCCCAGCAAACAGGCATTTGACTGTTGACAATGCCCAACTACAAACCCACGGCAGTCCCCAAATGGTCCCCTAAGAGCACAGGGACAAAACCATGCCCACAAGAGGCAAAATGGGCCATTGCAACCAACTGGACTGATGGCAATGATGCTCAGCCAATACAGTAGGGTGCATGCAACCCACATAGGAGACACCCCTGAAGTGGCTGGCTCTGGTAAATAGGAGACATTGTGCTACAGGTCACCACAGGATCTCTTTTTTTAAAAGGTCACAACTTTGAAGATGAGGAGATGTAGCTGACTTTCCTAATACATAGAAACAAACACAGAGCACTAGACAGAATGAGGAGACAGAAGAACATGTCACAAAAGAAATAATAGGACCACAGCAAACGAACTAAAAGAAACAGGGATAAGCAATATGTCTGACAAAGAATTAAAAGTAATGGTCATTAACATACTCACTGGACTTGGCAAAAGAATGGAAGATCTCAATGAGACTTTCAACAAAGAGAGAAAATATAAAAAAGAACCAATCAGAGATGAATAACTCAATAACTAAAATTAAAAATACACCAGAGGGAATCAATAGCAGACTAGAGGAAGCAGAACAGACTAGTGAGATCAAAGATGGAGTAATGGAAAGCAACCAAGCTGACCAGCAAAAAGAGAAAAGAATAATAAAAAATGAGAATATGTTAAAGGAGCTCAGCGATACCATCAAGTGTAATAACATTCACATTATAGGTTTCCCAGGAGAAGAAAGAAAAAGGAAGGCAGAAAATTTATTTGAAGAAATATTAGGTGAAAACTTCCCTAATCTGGAGAATAAAACAGACATACAGATGAAGCACAGAATCCAAAACAAAATCAATACAAGGACGTCCACACCAAGACACATAATAATTAAAATGGCAGAAAAAAAGTGACAGAGAATTTTAAAAGCACCAAAAGAAAACAGTTACATATAAGGGAAACTCCATAAAGCTTTCAGGATTTTTCAGCAGAAATTTTGCAGGCCAGAAGAAAGTGGCATAATATATTCAAAGTGCTGAAAGGAAAAAAACCTGCAACCAAGAATACTCGATCCAATAAGACTATCATCAGAATAGGAGAGATAACAAGTTTCCTAGACAAATAAAAGTTAAAGGAATTCATCACAGCTAAACCAGCCTTACAAGAAACCTTAAGGAAAATTCTTTGACTAGAAAGACAAGGCCATAATGAGAAATAAGAAAATAAGGAAAGTAAAATTTCACAGGTAAATACAAACATAGTAAGAGTAGATTAATCACTTATAAAGCCAGTACAGAAGTTAAAACATAAAAGTAGTAAAATCAATTATATCTATAAAAAGCAGTCAAGGGATTCACAAATATAAGAATATAAAGTATATACCTAAAACATGGGAGAAGGGGAGTCAAAATTTAGTGCTTTTAGAATGGGTTCAAACTTAAGTGACCATCAATTTAATATAGACTGTGATATGCATAAGATGTTTATATGAGACTAAAGGTAACCACAAATCAAAAACCTGTAATATTGATGCAAAAAATAGAGAAAAAAATTCAAACATATCACTAAAGAAAGCCACCAAACCACAAGTGAAGAGTACAAGATAAGAAGGAACAGAGAAGAACTACAAAAATAGCTGTAAAATAAGTAACAAAATGGCAATAAGCACATAGCTATCAATAATTACTTTGAATGTAAGCAGACTAAATGTTCCAATCAAAAGACATAGGGTGAAGGAGTAGATAAAAAGCAAGATGCATCTATATGCTGCCTAAAAGAGACTCATTTCAGACCTAAAGACACATGCAGACTGAAAGTAAAGGGATGGGAAAACACACTATACAGAAAGAAGCAACAAGAAAGGTGAGGTAGCAATCAATACTCCTATCAGACAAAACAGACTTTAAAACAAAGACTGTAACAAGAGACAAAGACACTATATAATTATAAAGGGAACAAACCAACAAGAAGACATAACAACTGTAAGTATTTATGCACCCAATAAAGGAGCACCTAAATACATAAGGCAGCTATTAACAGACAAAAAGGAAGAAACTGACAGTAATACAATGATAGTATGGGACTTTAATGCCCCACTAACATCACTGAATAGATCATCCAGATAGAAAAATCAACAAGGAAACAGTGGCTTTGAATGCAGTGAACCAGATGGATGTAACAGATATATTCACAACATTCCATCCAAAAACAACAGAATACACATTCTTTTCAAGTGCACATGTAACATTCTCCAGAGTAGATCACATGTTAGACCACAAAACAAGTCTCAAAAAATTCAGAAAGACTGAAATTATATCATGCAATTTTTCCAACCATAATGGTATGAAAATAGAATTCAATCACAAGAAAAAAATCTGGAAAGAACACAAATACATGGGGACTAGATAACATGCTACTAAACAATGAATGGGTCAACCAAGAAATCAAAGAGAAAATTTTAAAAATACATGGAAACATAAAAATGAAAACACAATGGTCCAAAATCTTTGAGATTCAGCAAAACCTGTTCTAAGAGGGAAGATTATAGCAGTATGGCCCTACCTCAAGAAATAAGGAAAAGCTCAAATAAACAACCTAACATTACATCTAAAGGAGCTAGAAAAAAAGAACAAAGTCTATAGAAGGAAGGAAATCACAGAGATTAGAGCAGAAACACATGAAAGAGGAGATGGTTCTTTGAAGAGAGCAACAAAATTGATAAACCTTTAGCCAGATTCATCAATAAAAAAAGAGACATGACTCAAATCAATCAAATCAGAATGGAAGAGGGAGAGGTAACAACCAACAATACAGAAACACACAGGATTATAATATGAAATAATACAAGCCAGGGCGCCTGGGTGGCTCAGTTGGTTAAGCGACTGCCTTCAGCTCAGGGCATGATCCTGGAGTCCCGGGATCGAGTCCCACATCGGGCTTCCTGCTCAGCAGGGAGTCTGCTTCTCCCTCTGACCCTCTTCCCTCTCGTGCTTTCTATCTCTCATTCTCTCTCTCTCAAATAAATAAATAAAATCTTTAAAAAAAAAGAAATAATACAAGCCAATAAATTGGACAGCCTAGAAGAAATGAATAAATTCCTAGAAACCTATAACTCTCCAAAACTGAATCAGGAAGAAATACAGAAAATATGTACAAATTACTAGCAATGAAATTAAATCAGTAATAATAAAAAAAAAACACAACAAACAGAAGTCCAGGACCAGACAGTTTCACAGGTGAATTCTACCAAACATTTAAAGAAGAGTTAATATCTATCTCCTCAAAACTATTCCAAAAAATAGAAGAGGAAGAAAAACTTCCAAATTCATTGTATGAAGCCAACAATACCCTGATACCAGAACCAGATAAAGACACTACAAAAAAAGAAAACTACAAGTCAATGTCTCTGATGAACACAGATGCAAAAATTCTCAACAAAATACAAGGAAACCAAATCCAACAATACATTAAAAAGATCATTCACCATGATCAAGTGTGATTTACTCTGGGGATGCAAAGATGGTTCAATATTCACAAATCAATCAACATGATAAAACACATTAACAAGAGAAAGGCTAATAACCATATGATCATTTTTCAATAGATGCAGGAAAAGCATTTGACAAAGTACAACAACCTTTCATGATAAAACTCTTAACAAAGTATGGTTACAGGGAACATACCTCAATATAATAAAGGCCACATATGAAAAACCCACAGTGAACACCATGCTTAATGGTGAAAAACGAGAATTTTTCCTCTAAGATCAGCAAGGAGACAAGGATGTCCACTCTCACCACTTTCATTCAGCGTAGTACAGCATATATCAAAACCATAGCAATCAGACAAGAAAAAAGAAGAAAGGCATCCAAAGTGATAGGAAGTAAAACTTCCACTCTTTGCAGATGACCTGATATGATATATAGAAAATCCTAAAGACTCAACCTAATAACTACTAGAACTAATAAAGAAATTTAGTAGAGTCACAGGATACAAAATTAATACCCAGAAATGTGTTGCATTTTTATGTATTAATAAGTAGCAGAAAGAGAAATTAAGAAAACAATCCTATTTATAATTGTACCAAAAAAATACCTAGGAATAAACTTCGCCAAGGAAGTGAAAGACCTGTACTCTGATTAAAAAACAAAACAAAACAAAACAAAAAACACTGATGAAAGAAATGGAAGATGACACAAACAAATGGAAAGATATTCTGGGGCACCTGGGTGGCTCAGTTGGTTAAGCATCTGCCTTCGGCTCGGGTCGTGATCCCAGGGTGCTGGGATCGAGCCCCACATGGGGCTCTCTGCTCGGTGTGAAGCCTGCTTCTCCCTCTCCCACTCCCCCTCCTTGTGTTCCCTCTCTCGCTGTCTGTGTCTCTGTCACATAAATAAATAAAATTTAAAAAAATAAAAAAAAGATAGCCCATGCTCATGGATTAGATAAACCAATATTGTTAATATGTCCATACTACCCAAAGCAATCTACAGGTTCAGTGCAATCTCTATCAAAATACCAACATCATTTTTCACAGGGAACCACAAAAGCCAAAGCAAACTAGGAAAAGAAAAACAAAGCTGGAGGTTATCAAAATCTCAGATTTCGAAGTATACTGCAAAGCTGTAGTAATCAAAAACAATACGGTCCCATCCAAAAATAGACACAGAGATCAACGAAACAGGACAGAGAGCTCAGAAATAAAACCACAATTTTATAGTCAACTAATCTATGACATAACTGGCAAGAATATACAATGGGGGGAAGAGTCTCTTCAACAAATGGTATTTGGAAAACTGGACACATACATGCAAAAGAAGGGAACTGGACCATTTTCTGATGCCATACACACAAAAAAACTCTAAAGAGATTAAAGACTTAAATGTGAGACCTGAAACCATAAAATTCCTAGAAGAAAATATAAGTAGTAATTAGTAGTAATTTTTTAAAGATTTTATTTATTTGCTTGAGAGAGTGAGAGAGCACGAGGGAGAGAGCACAGAGGGAAAGGGAGAAACAGAATCCCCGCTGAGCAGGGAGCCTGATGCAGGGCTCAATCCCAGGTCCGAAATCATGACCTGAACCGAAGGCTGATGCTTAACCTACTGAGCCACCCAGCAGCCCCTATAAGTAGTAATTTTTTTTAAGTAGTAATTTTTTTAACATCAGCCATAGAAACATTTTTCTATGCATGTCTCCTCTGGTAAGGGAAAAAAATCAAAATTTAACTATTGGGACTACTGCAAAATAACAAACTTTTGCACAGTGAAGGAAACCATCAACAAAACAAAAAGACAACCTACAGAATGGGAGAAGATATTTGAAAATGATACACCTGATAAAGGATTAATATCCAAAATATATAAAGAACTTATACAACTCAACAACAAAGAGACCCATAAAAACCAAACAATCCAGCTAAAAAATGGGTGGAGGACTCGAATAGACATTTTTCCAAAGAACACATACAGTTGGCCAATAGACTCATGAAAAGTTGCTCAACATCATGAATCATCAGGGAAATGCAAATCAAATCCACAATGAGATAGCACCTTAAACCTGTCAGAATGACTAAGATCAAAACACAAAAAATAACAAGTGTTGGCAAGGATGTAGAGAAAATGCCCTACTTGTGAGAATGCAAATTGGTGCAGCCACTGTGTAAAACAGTATGGAAGTTCCTCAAAAAATTAAGAATAGAATTACTGTGAGATCCAGTAATGGCATTACTAGGTATTTACCCAAAGAAAACAAAAACACTAATTTGAAAAGATAGCACCTCTGTTTACTGCAGCATTGTTTGTAGTAGTCATGATATGGTAGCAACCCAAGTGTCCAACCATAGAAGAATGGATAAAGAATATTTGGTTATATATACAATGGAGTATTACTCAGCCATAAAAAAGAATGAAATATTGCTATTTACAACAACATGGATGGACTTAGAGGGTATAATGTTGAATGAAATAAGTCAGAGAAAGACAAATACCGTATGATTTCACTCATATGTGGAATCTATGAAACAACACAAATGAACAAAGAAAAAAAAGACACAAAAATCCAGACTCTTAAATACAGAGAACTGGTGGTTGCCAGAGAGGAGGTGGGTGTAGGGATGGATGAAATAGATAAAAGGGGATTAAGAGTACACCTGATGAGCACTGAGTAATTTATAGAATCGTTGAATCATTACACTGTATACCTGAAACTAATATAACACTGTATAATTATACTTGAATACAAAAATGAAATTATAAAACATTTTTTCAACAGAAACTTTGAACTTTTTGGTAGATAAAGTTAAAAGTATTATTTTTAATAAGTAGAAATTAAAGGGCGCCTGGGACTCAGTCGTTAGGCATCTGCCTTCGGCTTGGGGCATGGTCCCGGGGTCCTGGGATCGAGCCCCGTGTCGGGCTCTCTGCTTGGCGAGAAGCCTGCTTCTCCCTCTTCCACTCCCCCGCTTGTGTTCCTGCTCTCTCTATCTCGCTCTCTGTCAAATAAATAAATAAAATCTTTTTAAAAAGTGGAAATTAATATCTTAATTTTATAAGCACATCTAGGGAACCTCATTCAGGCTTCAATAATTTTATTAAATATATTTTTCTACTCACTAGATGGCAATGATATCTCCCCCTTCCACTCCATTAAGACAACCAAAAATATCTACAGATATTGCCAGATGTCCAGTTGGGGGTAAAATCACCTCTGGCTGAAAATCACTGAGCAACAATGTTGATTTCAGTATTGTTTTTAAAAACTAAAAATTATAAATAATATAAACATTCCCAAATAGGTGTTGATTAACAAATTATTACAAATTCACAAGGTGGAATACTATTCAATCTTTTAAAACTTAAGTTGTAAAAGAATATGCAGTGTTCAGGAAGATCTTTCCCATATATTAAGGGAAACCGTTATATTACAAAACATTTTTTATAATTTGTGCGTATGTACTAAAAAACACTTAATGGACAAATGTAAACACTAGTTCTCTCTTTAGGCAGTGAAATCAGAACTATTTGTTCTGCTTTGTTTATCTCTATTTTAAAATACTCTGCAATAATAGTGCATTACTTTTAAATAAGAATACACGTATGCTTTATTGCGTTTTGAAACAATAACTTGAAAAATAATTTCCCAAAGATTTGAGAAAGAGCTACTTTGAACTGAAAGAAAATGAAAACACTAATTCAAAAAGATATATGCACCCCTATATTGACTGCAGCACTATTTACAATAGCCAAGATATGGAAGCAACTCAAGCGTCCATTGACAAATAAATGAGTAAGGAAGATGCGGGGTGTGTATCTGTGTGTGTGTACACCCATACACAAACATATACATGCAATGCAATATTACTCAGTCATGAAAAACGATGAGCTCTTGCCATTTGCGACAATGTGAACAGACCTAGAGGGTATTATGGTAAGTGAAGTAAGTCAGACGGAGAAAGACAAATACCATATGATTTCATTCATATGTGGAATCTAAAAAACAAATGAATAAACAAAGAAAAAGCAGAATCAGACCTATAAATACAGAAAAAAACTGGTGGTTGCCGGAGGGGAGAGGGGTGGGAGGTGGGCAAAACAGGTGAAGAGGAGTGGGAGATACAGGCTTCCAGTTACGGAACAAATAAGTTACGGGATGAAAGATACAGCACGTGGAATATAGTCAATGGTATTAGAATAGTGCTCTATGGGGACAGATGATAGCATACTTGTGAGCACAGCATGATGTATAGATTTACTGAATCACTCACTAGGTCGTACACCTGAAATTAATGTAATACAGTACGTCAACTATACTCAAATAAAAAAAAAAGAGTTACTTTAAGGTAGGATTTCAATTTGCAGATCCAATCAAAACATGTTACCAAGATAGCTGCCCACATTGTCTAATCATAAATTGATCTTAATTGGAAGTGATACTCTGGAAGGTACGGGCTGAATTTTTAATGAACCACATCAGGTCATGCAAGTTGTCTGCCTTGTTGCCTTGCTTGCTTTCTTTCCTTCCTTCCTTCCTCCCTCCCTCCCTCCTTCCCTCCCTTCTCCCTTCCTTCCCTCCCGCCTTTTCTTCCTTTTAACAACAAAGTGTTCAATATCTTCTTGTTTCTGAAGGGTGTAAAGCACAAAAGAATCTTAGTCATTGGGATTTTGCTCTCCCAACAGCCAGAAGTGAAAAGGTTAGCAAAATGAGAACTTAAAAAATTATTAATAGGTCTATTTTACCTTGAACCTGAACACATAACATAGAACAAGACCATATCTAACATGTGAATTGCATACTATTCAAGCTAATGTTATTTACGGTAAACTTGCTTGTTTGAAATGCTATTTTTCCTTGCCTTTCAGACATTTTGCAAAGACTCATTTGTATATTTCCTTTTCTAAATTTTGCAGCAAGATCATAAGAGCAGAATCCATTATTCAACGTTGATTTTACTTAGCAATGACTGGATCTGTGTTTGTTTCAAATGCTCATAATCACTGCTAACTGTATTCTGAGAGCCCTGGTGGGTCTGACTATTTAATCATCTTTATTTCTCAGGCGATCATCTTCTTAGCCTTTATTTGCCATAACTTCCTCAAGGTTTGCTTGAGTAGCACCAATTCTAGCAGCCCCTCAACATGACTATGGGCTATTTAATTATGAATTGAAAAATTGAGCCTGTTAGCATGAAATAAAGAGCAACAATTCTCTCACTAAACCTCCAAGGGACACACAAAACTTTAAATGTTGTGTGGGAGGCCTCCACAGAAACACAATATATACTGCTTCAAAAATCATGGCGACCCCTAAAGACATTTAAATCAAACTGCACTAACATCCGATTTACCATAAATCAAAATTTAGATGCTATGTTTAAAGGGTCATTTGCTGTTTAAAGGAAGAATTTTAACGAAGGAAATATTTAAAAATTGTGGGCGTCAACTAGAAACACTCCCCTGATAACCTCACCATACATTTATTCTCATGACGTATCTTTTCATCCCAGGAGATTCTAACCTATTTTGGATAACTTGTAAATCCCTTTCCTCTGGAGCACTGACAAGATGACTCTCTTGATATTTAGCAAAAAGCTACAGATCTTGGATTGAACTAAAGTAGACTTACTTTACCTTTATCAGCAATGTGCAAACTTACTATGTTGCTGAAATATCATCAGTGTCAACAGTAACAAGCTTCCCCAGTATTCCAATGGGTCATTTCACAAAGTAAAATAAATTTGAAAAAGAAACAATGCAATTTTTACTCATGATAGACTCAGACTATGCAGTTTGATTGTTACTGAAATGTATTGCAACAGACTCAACTTTATTTTCTGCCTACTTTTTGAAAAGGACGTATCTCTAAATGCCTAATCAAAAGTCATAAACTCAGTGCTTAAATATTTTTCTACATTTCACCTTCATCTGTGAGAAGCAACCAGGAGAATCTGTAGAACTAAAACTACCTTGCTTGTTAATAAGCAGTAACTTGGACACTCTCCTTAGCACAGAGCATTTTAATAGGGCCTTTGACAGTGGTGGCAAGTTAAAGAACAGATGGGCAGGGAGGACAAGAAGGGCCCCACTTTGACAGTGTTATTCCAGGCAGAGACATCTAATGAGTAACAAATAGAAAGGCACAGGACAGCTCTGAAGCTAATTCTTGCCCTAGTGGAAAACCACTTCACAAACATATTTGAAGCTTCTTCAACTTCTCGCTCTTTTTTTCTCATCTTCAGTTCATTTCATTTTCATAGTAAAACAGAGTCGGGAAACTGAAGACAAAGATAATGAAGGGGAGGAAATGGCATCATAGGTTATAATATGTTCACTGTGCTCTTTGAACCCACTTCTCACAACCAGATGGCTTGTTAAACAGTGATTTCCAAAATTAATTGTGTACACATCATCTGGGGATCTTGTTAAAATGTATATTCTCATTATGTCTGGAGTGGGGCCTAAGATTCTGCATTCCTGATAAGCTCCTTAGTGCTGCTGCCGCTGCCGGCCTGGGGACCACCCCTCAAATAACAAAGGTGTAAAAGACTTTAACCCATCAGACCCTAAATCCTGTCTAATGTCAAACCATCCAATTAGAGTCGTCTCCCCCTACATTGAAAATAAAAGAAAAAAATCATAGGCCAAATAAACCTCACGTCAAGGCACATTTAACAGGTCTGCTCTCTCATTTCTTTCACAACTCATTTAATCTTAATAAAAATTTCCAGAACTAAGGAATATTACCCCTACTTCCTGGGTGAGGGGACTGAGGAATAAAAGTGTTAAGGAGCCTGTCAAAAGTCACATGCCTGGAAAGGGATGAAGCAACATTTTGCACTGAGGTTTCATTTCTTCTCATCCAGCTCCTGTGAATAGTATTTTATATGAATAAAAAGGCTTTCATACACATGAACACATTTGATCCTCATAATATATGCCTTGTGAGAGAAGTATGAAAGACCTTATTATGCTCATTTTGTAGATGGGGAAAGTAAGGCAGGAAAGATTAAAGAGGATGGCAATGTCCCAGAGCTAATTAGCAACAGAGCTAGAGCTGTCGCTGACTCCTTCTAATCCCCAGTCCTTGTCTCTTTTGTATCCTTATCATGCTACTTGACAGTAATCAATTTGTAAACTAGAATAAAACAACCACAACAACTAGGAATGTCCTTCAGAAATTTCCAACGGAATTAGCATTATTTATAAACTAAGCCTATTAAATTAACTTCGAAAAAGGAAATACTAGTATGTAGGTTTCATTTCATTTTCAAAGGTCTCAAAATGTAAATTCCCAATGATTGCTCAGTCTTACGTGACATCCCAGGTGAGAGGGTGGCAAGGGGGTACCGATCATACTCTGCTAGCCATAATAGTCTTTGTAATTACCTTATTTCATTTTCATGCTTTATACTAAAATTTGAATTGCTTTTCTTGATTTTAAAGGTCTAGCCTGGGTGGACGGAAGTAAAACCCATTTCAAGGGAATCTCCCTCATTTTATTTAACAAAAATAGTATTCATTTTGTTCTATAGATACTTAAATTCTGTATCTTCACTCTTTCTCTCAGCTCGCTCTTTTCTATCAGTATTTAAATGTCAGCATCTTCCTCCCATAGTAAAATAAAAGACTCTCCTTTTAAGCCATGTGCTGTTATATATACCACTCTATTTCCCTCCTTTTCTCCAAAGACAAACATGGTTTTTTTTAAGTATTTATTTATTTATTTGACAAGAGATACACAGCGAGAGAGGGAACACAAGCAGGGGGAGTGAGAGAGGGAGAAGCAGGCCTCCCGCGGAGCAAGAAGCCCGATGCTGGGCTCGATCCCAGGACCCTGGGATCATGACCTGAGCCAAAGGCAGACGCTTAATGACTGAGCCATCCAGGCGCCCCGACAAATATGTTTAAAGATCTGTTTATATACATTATCTCCTCTTCTCTATGTTATTCCTCAACCTGCTATAGTTCAGATTCTGCCCTCATCACTCCACTGAAACCACTATCCCTAAAGTCATCAATTTACCCACATATTGGTTAATTCCATGGGATCAACTGACTTTCCAGCAGCATTTGATAGGTTTACTGCTCCTTTCCTTTGTGAAATTCACTCCTTCACCCCCAACTTCTGAAGCTAAAGTCTCTACTGAGTTTCTTCTAACTTCCATGTTTGTTTTTTTCTCAGCTTCCACTACATACAAATTTCTTTTCCAGTGTTCAGTCCTCATTAATTTATTCAGTCCTCAAATATTTATTGAGGCATACTCTGTTCTTTGAGTTATGCTAGGTGCTGGGAATAAAACTGATTAAAAAACAACTGACATTGGGAATTCCAGTTCAAGATGGCAACATAGAAAGACTCTGAACTCACCTCCGTGGAACATACCAAATTACACCTATTAATGGAACAATCGCTCCTGAAGAACTGAGGGCTGAGTGAACAACTACTAAACAACCAAAGATAGAGAGAAGAGCTAGAGAAATGGAGATACAATAACAAAGGGAACCCCCACCCTCTAAGCTGCTAAAAGCAATGAGGAGGGATAATGCTGAGGGTCCAGGAACAGATTCCTTTGACCATGGGCACAGAAAAAAATGATGTGGTTTAAAAGAGCAACTAGCATATAAAAGAGAAAACACTAGAACTCTGCCAAGCAGCAGAGGAGCTGTGGGAATGCTCTCCAGGTCAGAGGGGCTGGAGAATGACATGGTTTACATATCCACCCCACCTTAAAAGCCTAGACTGGAGCAGGGTCAGGGCACCATAATGGGTGAGTCTGGTGATCTCCATGAGCCTGCAACCTCAGCAGGCACAGAAGCCATTGGGACACAGAGAAAAAGCTACAGTGTAAAAAGGTTGAGGGGCTGCAGGAACTTCTCTCCCCCTTAAAAGAGTAACTAGCAATATATAGCCACAGCTCTAGTCAGCCAGCCAAAGTCAGCAATCACACACAGTGTACATGGGGAACACCATACACAGGACCATTCCTTCAGGTTTAGGGGAAGTGGCCATTTCACCTAATCCACAGAAACAAACACAGAGAGACAAGCAAAATGGGGAGACAGAGAAATATGCTGCAAAAGAAAGAACAAGAAAAAGACTCAGAAAAAAAAAAAGAATTAAATGAAACAAAAATAACCAATATGCCTGATATAGAATTTAAAGTAATGATCATTAAGATACTCACTGGGCTGGAGAAAAGAGTGGAAGAACTCAGTGAGACCTTCAATAAAGAGATAGAAAATATTTAAAGCACCAGAGTTCAAGAATACAAAAACTGAAATAAAAAATACACCAGAGGTAACCAACGGTAGATTAGAGGATGCAGAAGAATGTATCAGCGATCTGGAAGACAAGGTAATGGAAAGCATCCAAGCTGAGCAGCAAAAAGAGGAAAAAAAATGTGAAAAAAAAAAAAAAAAGACAATAGATTACGAGATCTCCTGGACAACATCAAGCAAATATTTGCATTAAAGGGTCTCAGAAGAGAGAGAAAGGTGTGGAAAATTTATTTGAAGAATGTGTTTGAACTGAAATGACCATCAAATTAATATAGATAGCTATTTACTTAGGATGTTATATATAAATCTCATGGTAATCACAAACACAAAACCTATGACAAATATACAAAAAATAAAGTGAAAGAAAGCCAAACATAATGCTGTAGATACTCATCTATCACAAAGAATGAGATGAAGAGAACAGAACAAAGAAGAACTACAAAAACAACTAGAAAACAAATTTTTTAAATGGAAATAAGTACATAGCTATCAATAATTACTTTAAATGTAAATGGCCTAAATGATCCAATCAAAATACACAGTGTGGTGGAATGGATAAAAAAAAACAAAACCCATCTACATGCTGCTTACAGGACACTCACCTCACACCTAAAGGCACGTACAGACTGAAAGTGAAGGGATGGAAAAACATTCACTGTGCTTCCATGAAGCAAAAAAAACCATCCAGGGTAGCAATACTCATATCAGACAAAAAAACAAAAACAAAAACAAAAACCTTTAAAACAAAAGCTGACCAGAGACAAAGAAGGGCATTGCATAATGATAAAGGAATCAATCCAACAAGAAGATACAACAATTATAAATATCTATGCAACCAACACTGGAGCACCTAAATACTAGGTGCAAATATTAATGGACAGAAAGAGACATTGATAGTAATATATAAATAGTAAAGAACTTTAACACTCAACTTACATCAGCGGATAGATAATCTGGACAGAAAATCAACAAGGACACAATGTCTTTGAATGACACATTGGACCAGATGGACATAACAAATATATACAGAACATTCCATCAAAAACCAACAGAATACACATTATTTTCAAGTGCACATGGAACATTCCCTAGAAGAGATCACATATTACACCATAAAACAAGTGTCAATAAATTTAAGATGACTGAAATAATGCCATGCATCATTTCTGATCACAGTGGTATAAAACTAGAAATAAATCACAAGAACACTGGAAAAACACAAAAACATGGGGACTAAACAACATGACATTAAACAACCAATGGGTCAAGGAAACAATCAAAGAAGAAATTAGTGGCACCTGGGTGGCTCAGTCAGTTAAGCATCCAACTCTTGATTTCAGCTTGGGTCATGATCTCAGGGTTGTGAGATTGAGCCCTGTATCAGGTTCTGCACTCAATGGGGAGTCTGCCTGAGATTCTCTCTCTCCCTCCCCCTCTACACAACCCGCCCCCCCAGCTCATGCATGAGCTTGCTCTCAAATAAATAAAACTTTAAAAACAGAAGAAATTTTAAAAATACATGGAGAAAAATGAAAATGAAAACACAATGGTCCGGTCTTTGGAACAGAGTGAAAGCAGTTCTAAGAGTGAAGTATATAATCATACAGGCTTACCTCAAGAAACAAGAAAAAAGTTCAAATAAACAATCTAACCTTACATCTAAAGGAACTAGAAAAAGAAGAATGAAGACCCAGGGGAGGAGGACAAAGGAAATAATAAAGATCAGAGCAGAAAAAAATGCCATAGAGACTTAAAAAAAAAAAACAAAAATGAAAAAAATCAATGAGCTCAAGAGCTGGTTCTTTGAAAAGATAAACAAAATTGACAAAACTTTAGTAGGACACACAAGGGGAAAAAAAAAGAGAGAGAAAAAGGACCCAAACAAATAAAAACAAAAATGAGAGAGGAGAAGTAACAACTGACATCACAGAAATACAAAGGATTCTAAGAGAATACTATGAAAAATGACACACCAACCAACTGGATAACCTAGAAAAGATAGTTAAACTCCTAGAAACATATAACATTCCAAAACTGAATCAGGAAGAAAGAAAAAAATTTGAACGGACTTATTACTAGTATAAAATTGAATCAGTATACCAAAAAATAAAAGTCCAAGACCACATTCACAGGTGAATGCTACCAAACATCCTCAAAATATTCTGAAAAACAGAAGAGGAAGGAAAGCTTCTGAACACATTCTATGAGGCCAGCATTACCCTGATACTAAAAGTAGACAAAGACGCCACAAATAAAGAAAACTACAGGCCAATATCTCTGATGAACAGAGATGCAAAAATCCTCAGCAAAATATTAGTAAAACAAATCCAACAATACATGAAAAAGATCATTCACCACAATCAGGTGGGATTTATTCCTGGGATACAAAGATAATACAATATTTGCAAATCAATCGTCATCATATACCACATCAACAAAACAAAGGGTAAAAATCATAATCATCTCAAAAGATGCAGAAAAAGCATTTGCAAAATTCAACATGCATTCATGATAAAAAAAACTCTCAAGAGAGTAGGTTTAGAGGGAACATACTTCAACATAGTACAGGTCACATGAGAAAAACCCACAGCTAACATCATATTCAATGGTGAAAAACTGAGAGCTTTTCTTCTAAGATCAGGAAAAAGACAAGGATGTCCGCTCTTACCACTTTTACTCAACATGGTACTGAAAGTCTTGGCAACAGCAATCACACAACACAAAGAAATTAGAGGTATCCATATTGGTAAAGAAGAAAGTGACTGGCACTATTTCCAGATGACATAATACTATATATAGAAAACCCCAAAGATTCCAACAAAAAAACTACTAGCAGTAATAAATGAATTCAGTTAAGTGGCAGGATACAAAATTAATACCCAGAAATTGGTAGCATTTCTATACTCTCACAGTGAAGACACAGAAATCAAATTTTTAAAAAACAACACCATTATAATTGCACCAAAAAGAATAAAATAACTAGGAATAAAATTAACCAAAGAGGTAAAAGACCTGTCCTCCAAAAACTATAAAACACTAATGAAAGAAATTGAGGATGACACAAATGGAAAGATATTCCATGCTCATGAATTGGAAGAACCAATATTGTTTAAATGTTCATATTACCCAAAGCAATACAGAGATTTAATGCAATCCCTATTAAAATATCACTAACATTTTTCACAAAACTAGAACAAATACTATTAAAATTTGTATGGAACCACAAAGGACCCCAAATAGCCAAAGCATTTCTGAGAAAGGCCCCACCTCAAAGTATCACAAGTATCACAGTCTCCGATTTCAAGATATAATACAAAGCTGTAGCAATCAAAACAGTATGGTACTGGCACAAAAATCAAACATATAGATGAACAGAATAGAGACACCAGAGATAAACCCACACTTTTAGGTCTAATTAACCTATGAGAAAAGAGGCAAGAGTATATAAAGGGGAACAGACAGTCTTTTCAATAAATGATGGTGGGAAACCTGGACAGCTGCATGTAAAAGAATAAAACCAGACTATTTCCTAACACCATACACAAAAATAAACTCAAGTTGTATTAAAGTCCTAAATGTGAGACCTGAAACCATAAAAACCCTAGAAGAGAACACAAGCAATAATATCTCTGACATCAGCCAAAGAAACATTTTTCCAGATATGTCTCTTACAGCAAGGGAAATATAAGCAAAAATAAACTATCAGGACTATACCAAAATAAAAAATTTTTGCAGAGCAAAGGAAACGATCAACAAAACAAACAGCCTACTGAAAGGGAGAAGATATTTTCAAATGACACATTCAATAAGGGGTTAATATCCAAAACATATAAAGAACTTATATAATTCAACACCAAAAAACAAATCCCATTGAAAAATGGGCAGAGGACCTGAATAGACATTTGTCCAAAGAAGACATACAGATGGCTAACAGACAAATGAAAAGTTGCTCAACATCACTAATCAGGGAAATGCAAATCAAAACCACAATGAGATATCACCTCATACCTGTTAGAATGGCTAAAATAAAAAACACAGGAAATAAAAAGTGTTCATGAAGATGTGGAAAAAAAGGGAACTTCTGTGCATTGTTGGTGGGAATGTAAATTGGTACAGCCACTATGGAAAATAGTATGGAGGTTTCTTACAAAACTCAAATTAGAGGCTGAGTCACTGAGCCACTGCCTCCCCCTTGAGCCCCCTTGCATCTGGACGCTCCGTCCCCCCGCCCCCCCCCCCCCCCCGCCTTCTCCCATCACTGCCTTCCTCAGGCTGTTTCCACCAAGGGAAAGGAATTGTATTGTATGTCCCATATCCAGAACCTCCATTCTTTCGATCCCTTTGCTGATGCAAGTAAGGGTGATGAGCTGCTTCTTGCTGGCACTGAGGATTACATCCATATATAAGAATTCAACAGAGGAATGGCAGGAAGACCCTTACTACAGTCCAAGGGATCACTGATAATTATGGATAATAAGAAACCAGTGAAGTCGTTTAAGAAGAAATTTGCCTGCAATGGTACTGTAATTGAGCATCCAGAATATGGAGAAGTAATTCAGCTACAGGGTGACTAGCGCAAGAACATATCCCAGTTCTTGGTATAGACTGGACTGGCTAAGGATGACCAGCTGATGGTTCATGGGTTTTTAAGTGCTTTGGGCTCACTGAAGCTGAAGTGAGGATTTCCTTGCAATGAGTAGAATTTCCCTTCTGTCCCTTGTCACGAGTTTAAAAACTTCACAGCTTATATAATGTAACTATTTGGGGTCTGCTTTTAACTTGGACTAGTGTAACTCCTTCATGCAATAAACTGAAAAGAGCCAAAAAAAAATTCAAAATAGAAATACCATATGATCCAATAATTCCACTATTGGCTATTTACACAAAGAAAATTGAAAATACTAACTGAAAAAGACATATGCACCCCTATGCATATTTCAGCATTATTTACAATAGCCAAGATATGAAAACAGTCTACGTGTCCATGAAGAGATGAAAAGATAAGGAAAATATGATATACATACCTACAACAGAATATTATACAATCATAAAAAGGATGGCTTCATGCTAGTTGCAACAACATTAATGGACCTAGAGGGTATTATGCTAAGTGAAATATGTAAGTCTGAGAAAGACAAATACCGTATGATTCGATTTATGAAGAATAAACAAAACAAAAAGCAGAATCAGACCTATAAATGCAGAGAACAAGCTGATGGTTGCCAGAGGACAAGAGGGTAGATGGTTGGACAAAACGGACACCGGGAGAAGGTAATACAGGTCTGCAGTTATAGAATGAGTAAGTCATGGGAATAAAAGGCAGGGACAGTCAATGATATTGTAATAGTAACAGAACAGATGGTAACTACATATGTGGTGAACATAGCATAATGAATAAACTTGTAAAATCACTAAGTTGCAAACCTGAAACTAATGTGACATTGTATTTCAACTCTATTCCTATTCAAAATAAAAATTTTAAGTGTAAAAAAACACCAACTGACATCACAGAAATACAAAGGATCACAAGAGAATACTACAAAAAAATTACATACCAACAAACTGGACAACCTAAAAGAAATGAATAAATTCCTAGTAGCATACAACCTTCCAAAACAGAATCAGGAGGAAATAGAAAATGTGAACAGACCAACTACTAATACGAAATTGAATTGGTAATTTACAAACTACCAAAAAATAAAAGTTTATGACCATATTGATTCATATATGAATTGTACCAAATATTTATTTATTTTTAAAGATTTTATTATTTGACAGAGAGAACAAACAAACGGGAACAGCAGGCAGAGGGAAAGGAAGAAACAAGCTCCCTGCTGAGCAGAGAGCCCAATGTGGGGCTTGATTCCAGGACCCTGGGATCATGACCTGAGCCAAAGGCAGACGCTTAACTGACTGAGTCACCCAGGTGCCCCATTCTATCAAACATTTAAAGAAGACTTAACACACCTATTCTCCTCAAACTACTGCAAAAACCAGAAGAGGAAGGAAAACTTACAAATACATTCTATGAGGCTAGCATTACCTTGATACTAAAAGTAGACAAAGACACCACACACACATAAAAACTACAAGCCAATATCCCTGATGAACATATATGCAAAAATCCTCAACAAAATATTAGCAAACCAAATTCCACAATACATTAAAAGGATCATCTACCTCAATCAAGTGGGATTTATTCTGGGGATGTGAGCATGGTTCAACATTTGCAAATCAATCAATATCATATACACATCAACAAAATCAAGGATAAAAATCATATAACCATCTCAATAGATATAGAAAAAGAATCTGATAAAATTCAACAACCATTCATGATAAAAACTCAACAAAGTGGATTTAGAGGGAACATATCTCAACATAGTAAAGGCCATATAAAAAAACCCACAGCTAACATCATACTCAATTTCTTCTAAGATCAGGAACAGACAAGAATGTTCACTCTTACCACTTTTATTTAACATAGTATTGGAAGTCCTAGTCACAGCAATCAGACAAGACAAATAAATAAGAGGCATCTGTATTGGTAAAGAGGAAGTTAACTATCACAATTTGCAGATGACATGATAGTACATAGAAATCCTTAAAACCCCCATGAAAAAGCTTCCAGAAGTAATTACTGAGTTCAGTAATTGCAAAATACAAAATCAATACCCAGAAATCGATAGCATTTCTATACACTGGCAATGAAATAGCAGAAAGAGAAATTAAGAAAACAATTCCATTTATAATTGCACCAAAAAGAATAAACTTAACCAAAAAGTTGAAAGACCTGTCCTCTAAAAACTATAAAACACTGATAAAAGGAATTAAAGATGAAACAAAGAAATGGAAAGATAGTCCATGCTCATGGATTCCAAGAAATATTGTTTAAATGTCCACAATACCAAAAGCAATACAGAAATTTAATACATTCCCTATCAAAACACCATTAGTATTTTTCACAAAACTAAAACAAATAATGCTAAAAGTTGTACGGAAGCACAAAGGACCCCAAATAGCCAAAGCAATTTTGAGAAAGCAAAACAATGCTGGAAGTATCACAATCCCAGATTTCATGATATATTACAAAGCTATAGTAATCAAAACACTACGGTAGTGGCAGAAAAACGGACACACAGATCAAGAGAACAGAATAAAGAACCCAGAAAAAAACCCATATGTTTATGGTCAAGTAATCTACAACAAAGCAGGGAAGAATATACAATGGGGAAAAGTCAATCTCTTCAACTAATGGTGTTGGGAAAACTGGACAAAAACTGCAAAAAACCCAAAACTGGTCCACTTTCTCACATCATACACAAAAATAAATCAAAATGGATTAAAGACCTAAATGTGAGATCTGAAACCCTAAAATTCTTATAAGAAAGCAAGAATTTTTTTGACATCAGCTGTAGAAACAGTTTTCTAGATGTGTCTCCTCTGGCAAGAGAAACAAAATGAAAAATTACTGGGACTGCACCAGGGTAAAAAGCTTTTGCAGTGTGAAGGAAACTATCAACAAAAAAAAAGGCAACCTACTGAAGAGGAGAAGATAATTGCAAACAATATATCTGATAAGGGGTTAATACCCAAAGTGTGTAAAGAATGTATATAACATCAACACCAAAAAACTCTCATAGAATCCAATTAAAAAATGGGTAGAAGACCTGAATAGACATTTTTCCAAAGACAACATACAGATAGATGGTAATGGACACATGAAAAGATGCTCAACATCACTAAACATCAGAGAAATGCAAATCCAAACCACAATGAGGTATTGGTCAGAATAGCTAAATTCAAAAAGACGAGAAATAAGTGTTCATGAGAATGTGGAGAAAAAAACCCCTTGTGTTTGGGTGGTGGGAATGTAAATTGGTATAGCCACTGTGGAAAACAGTATGGAAGTTCCTCAAAAAATTAAAAATACAAAAACCATGTAATCCAATAATTTCATTACTGGGTATTTACCCAGTGAAAATAAAAACACTAATTTGAATAGATACAGGCACCCCGTTTACTGCAGTATTATTTACAAGGGCCAAGATACGGAAGCAACTTAAGTGTCCACAGATACACAAATAGATAAGGAAAATGCGGTATATATACAATCAAGGATTACACAGCCATAAAAAGGATGAGATCATACCAGTTGTGATGAGATGAATGGACCTATAAGGTATTATGATACATGAAATAAGTCCAACTGAGAAAGACAAATGCCATATGATTTCATTCATATGTGAAATCTAAAGAAAAACAAATGAATAAACAAATAAACAAAAAGAATCAGACCTATAAATACAGAGAACAAACTGGTCGTTGCCAGAAAGGAAGGGGGGTAGGCAAAATGGGCGAACGTGAGTGGGAGATGTGGGCTCCCAGCTATGGAATGAGTAAGTCTCAGGAATAAAAGGACACAGCACAAGGAATATAGTAAATGGTATTATAATAGCTTTGTAGGGTGATGGATGGTAGCTACACCTGTGGGGAGCACAGCATAAGGCAGAAATCTATCAAATCACTATGCTGTACACCTGAAACTAATGTAATATTGTGTGTCAACTACATTCAAATAAAAATTTTTTTAATTGTGATTAAAAAATACATTGTCGCTACTCTCCTAGAACTTACATTCTAACAGGAAATAGGCTCCATGAGTGAGAGAGTCAGGAAAAGCTTCTCCAATGGGATGATGGCTTGACTAAAATCTTTAGTGAGTAGGTACTGATGAGATGACAAGAGAAGGCAAGAATATTCTATGCATAGGGAATGCAAGCAAAATGGCCTTGGGTGAGCAAGGCTCATAGGATTAGGCTTGAGAGGTTGATAGAGACATGTTAAGGACTCTGCTTTCTCTATAGGAAGCAATGAAATGTTTTTTTTTTTTTTAAAGATTTTATTTATTTATTTGAGAGAGAGAGAATGAGAAATAGAGAGCACGAGAGGGAAGAGGGTCAGAGGGAGAAGCAGACTCCCCGCTGAGCAGGGAGCCCGATGTGGGACTCGATCCCAGGACTCCAGGATCATGACCTGAGCCGAAGGCAGTCGCTTAACCAACTGAGCCACCCAGGCGCCCAGCAATGAAATGTTTTATGTGATAGAGGGACATGATCAGATCTGTATTTCTGGAAGATCTGAAAGATCACTTTAGCTATAATATCAGGAAAAGCTAGAGGATACATTAAAAGATCAGAGTGGATCATTAAGAGGCAATTGCAGTGGTGCAGGCTGTAGATGATGGTTGTTTCATACAGACTGATAGCAGTAGACTGAGAAAACAAAATACTGGATTCAGTATAAGAAGGAGGAAAAGAAATATTCAAAGATGGCTTGTGGGATAAATTATTGTTGAATTATTTGTGTGGCAACGGGTTTGGGGGTTCCACACAGCTTAGGAGACAAATTTTAGTGCTGAAAAATGGAGACCATTTCCATTATCATGGGAAAGGAAAAAGAACAGGTAAAAGAACAGGTAAATGTGTAATTTTGGAGGCAGGAAGGTGGATGGATTTCCATCCAATTAATTTTGTTCACCATGAAGAGAGAGGTAAATTTAACTCCTGAGAACGAAGATGATCGTGGTGAGGTGGTTAGTTTAGCAAAGTGAGGAAAGTTTGAAATGACAGCTGAATATAAGATTAGACAAAGCGAAAAATTCCTGGCCAATGGGCTTCTGATTCCGAGGGTGAAAGTAAATTCTCCATCAATGAAAAGCCTTCTTGCACCATGTGGAAAACCATGTCTCTCTCCATTCTTTTGAAAATTTCTGCTAGATTTTAGGAGAAACACTGGGGTAAATGGAAATAGGATAACATTTCTCTTTCCCTGCTATAGTGAGTCTGGCACCTAGGGGAGGATGGCATACACATGACAAACATTAAAATATTTATGCTGATTCAGTGCCATGGGGCCACATAAAAGGAAGTTACAAAATGTTTGCTTAAAATGAATTTTCCTAGGAGGGCAGTTGGGCACTGACAGAAGTAAGTAGATGAGGTCTGGCAGAAACTCACAAATACCTCCTGAATAATGCAGGATAAGGTTTGGAGGTGAGGGTGAGCTATGGAAATGATTTTTGTTACTGAATTCAATAGCAATAAAAAACACTCATAGTCAAATTCTGGATGGAAGTCACCCAGCGAAAGCATCAAGGAGGGGACTAGAGGTGACCACATCAGTTATTTGGTACAAGGGCAGGGTATTTGCTATAGAAAGCTTGGGGATCTCAGAAATCATCACATACAGAGAAGAAGAAGAATCTCAACAGGGACAACATTGCTTACAACTCTCAATTTCTCCATCTCTCTGGCTGCCAAAGCTTTGAAATGTCTATCATCTCATCTTCTAATGTGCTATGCGGGTTCCAACTGCATCTAAGGCAATGTACTGTCCTCTGGGGGTCAAAGAGGTGATGCAGGAGGAATCCTCCTACCAGGCCAGGGAAAGCCACCTGGAAACGCACAGAGTGATGAGTAAAAGTCTTGGCCAAACCAAGACATGTGTCCATACCTTCCATCAATGGGGAAGGGACATAGACTGTTCCTATGGGGCTTTTACTCATCACTTTTACTCATCACTCAGTCCAAAACTGAGTTAATGGAGAGAATACGTTAAAAGATGCAAAGGAACAACACAATTTTAAAAGTATTAGTTACAAACAACATAAGTAAAAATTAGAATGCATATGATATTTGGTCACAGTACTGTTTAAGGAAATATGATTATAAGAAATAAGAGATAGGGGGACACCTGGGTGGATCAGTCAGGTGAGCATCCAAGTCCTGGTTTTGGCTCAGGTCATGATCTCAGGGTCCTGGGATTGAGCCCCACATGGGAGTCGGCCTGAGGATTCTCTCTATCCCTCTCCCTGGGGCCCTCCCCCACCTCACATGCACTTATGCTCTCTCTCTCAAATAAATAAATACTAAAAAAAAGAAATGTGAGATAGGATATAGGATAGGGTAAGAAAGAAGTAGAAATTAAAATAATGTTAAATATAAAGCTTAATAAAGAAATGAAAATTATTTAGCATGTTAAATGCCTTTATTGGAAACAATAATGAGGAAACTTGACACTGCAAAATTATTAAAATGGAGGAAAACTTAAGGAGTACTATTAGGTAGAAAGGAAATATAAAGAGTAAAAATTAGGAGAAATCATTAATGTGAAGGGCAGAGAGCAGAGATCCAGCAGTGAAGATAATCATACATCTGAAGATCAATCAAAAGGAATGGAACAGAAACAGTAACAAAAGATGTAATAAGAGAAAACTTTTCCTACGAAAACAAAGACTTAGATTTTTAGACAAAAATGAGAACAAATTGTTTGGAAATCTTCCTAAAACGTATGTTTCACACCTTAGAAAAAAGATCAAAATAATATTGACTGCGTTTCATTTTAGGGATTACATTTGATCCAGAATGCGTTGTTATGTATGAACTGGAATCAAGGCAAATTTTATTGGTTGGTGACACCTGGTGATAAAAATGCTTTCATCTCTATGTATGAACTTTGATTCACTATGTAAAAAAAATGGGGGCAATAAGAATTAGGATCCTGCTTATCTCCGCAGGATTTATGAATAAATAAGGTAAGAAGAAAAAACCCTCCTCTATAAAATTCTTTATACTGCTATAGTTCAGTTCATATATTTTTGGCAAATGCTTTAATTCAGAACTTGACATCTATCTCACTCTTGTTATTTAACAAGCAACTGAGAAAGTGGAAGCAGCAAATAAATCATGGTGTGAGATACAAAACTATCCTAATACACATCCCTTGTATACTGTATCTACCTAGAGAGGAACATCCAGATATTAAACATATTCTGCTCAGCAACAAGCTTGGGGGAAATTCGCCATTTGGGTCACTTTCTTCCTTGCCTCTACCCCTAACAAAGAGGCCTTGGGATCATTGTTTAAGTGCCTCTGGTCAATAAGGCTAGTCTGTGAATGGGTCAGAAAATAATACAATAAATACTAGTTTAATTTGTCTGATTAAATTAGGAGCTGTCTGGATAAACTACTTAACAATACAGATTTTTTTTTTTTTTTAAGAGAGAGAGAGAGAATTTTAAGCAGGCTCCACGCCCAGTGTGGAGCCTGACCTGGGGCTCCATCTCATGACCCTGAAATCATGACCTGAGGCGAAACCAAGATTTGGACGCTTAACCAACTGAGCCACCCAAGCGCCCCCAGAATTTTTTTTTAAAAAGACAGGTTCTTGGGGCACTGGGTGACTCAGTCAGTTAAGTGACTGCCTTTGGCTCAAGTCATCATCTCAGGGTCCTGGGATCAAGCCCTGCATCGGGCTTCCTGCTCAGCAGCGAGTCTGCTTCTCCCTCTCTCTCTGCTCCTCCCCCTGCTCACGCTCTGTCTTGCTCTAGCTCTCCATCTCTCTAATAAATAAATAAAATATTTTTTAAAAATAAAAAAGATATAAAGACAGGTTCTTGGTGTTTTCAGCTTTCATTAGATTATGCTGTGGTAAAAAGCAATCCCTAATTCTTACTTCTTACTGTCTTATAACAACAAATGTTTACTCTTCATTGATACATTGATGCTACATTTTCTATTTTTTTAAGTTTTTATTTAAATACAAGTTAGTTAATGTACAGTGTAATATCAGTTTCAGGTGTACAATATAGTGATTCAACACTTCCGTACATCATCTGGTGCTCAACATGACAAGTGCACGCCTTATTTCCCATCACCTAGTTCATCCTCCCGCCCCCCGACCTCTCCTCTGGTAACCATCAGTGTGTCCTCTAGAGTTAAGCGTCCGTTTGTTGGTTTTCCTCTCTTTTTTCTCCCTATGTTTGTCTGTTTTATTTCTTAAATTCCACATGAGTGAGATCATCTATGTCTTTTCCTGACTGACTTATTTCACTTGGCATAATACTCTCTAGCTCCATCCATGTTGTTGAAAACAGCAAGATTTCATTCTTTTTTATGGCTGAGTAATATTCCATTTTGTGTGTGTGTGTGTGTGTGTGTGTGTGTGTGTGTGTATGTGTGTGTGTGTGTGTGTGTGTGTGCGCGCACGCGCATATACAATGGACATTTGGGCTCGTTCCATAATTTGGCTATTGTTGATAATGCTGCTATAAACATTGGGGTGCATGTACCTCTTTGAATTATTATTTTTGTATCCTTTGGGTAAATACCTGGTAATGCAATTGCTGAATAATAGGGTAGTTTGGGCTGTGGTGGCTCAGGCTGTGCTCCATGTGTCGTCTTCATGCCAGGATCCCTTCTGAAGGATCAATCCCTATATAGAACATGTATTTCTCGGGGCGCCTGGGTGGCTTAGTCAGTTAAGCATCGGCCTTTGGCTCAGGTTTTGATCCCCGTGTCCTGAGATCGAGCCCTGTGTCAGGCTCCCTGCTCGTCGGGGAGCCTGCTTCTCCCTCTCCCTCTGCCTGCCTCTCCCCCTGCTTGTATTCTCTGTCAAATAAATAAATAAATAAATAAATAAAATCTTTTTAAAAAAGAACAAGTATTTCTCATTTCACAGGGAAAAAGACAAGAATGAAACACACAAAGGCTCCCTTTCTGCTTCAGCTCAGTTGTAGTATATAACTAGCCCACTGGCATTATACTGGCCAAACCAAGACATGTGTCCATACCTTCCATCAATGGGGAAGGGACATAGACTGTTCCTATGGGGCATTTCTGAAAATCTCAAGACAATGGGCAGGGATGTATAATTCTCTTGTAAAAGGGGATAAATGTGAAGTCTACCACACATGGCAAAATTAACTGCAAGAAAGCTTGAAAATCATAATGAATGAAACAAGAAGAGAAAGATCAAACTCTCCTGAAAAATAATCCACTGGATAAAAAAACACAACTATGCATTTTCTACAGAATGACAGGGAAAACAGTAAAGTCAGAAAGATTAAAGGAATTGGTAAATCTCTGCCATAAAAATGTTAGCCAATATAAACCAGAGAGTCATACTGATTAGTCACTAGACAGAAAAACCAAATGATCAACGCATTAGACATCCAAAAGACATGCATTAAATCCAATATCCGTTTTTAATAATTATTTGTAAACTAGGAATAGAAAGATACTACCACAGCATGATAAAGTGTATATGTCCCAAACGAGGAGCTAACACCATATTAAATACTGAACAGAGAGGCAATCCCACAAAGGTCAGAAATGAGATAAGAATGTCTTCTATCCCTATTGTATTGCAATTTTCTTCTGGACTATTTATTGAATGCTATATATTAAGGGGAAAAAATGAAGTGTAAATACTAGAAAGGTAGAGGAAAATCACTGAAGAAAATATCTACATGGAAATTTAAAAAAAGAAACTTGAAAAACCCTTAGAATTAAAATAAATCTTGGGACACCTGGATGGCTCAGTCGGTTAACTGTCTGCCTTCGGCTCAGGTCATGATCCCAGGGTCCTGAGATCAAATCCTGCGTCGGGCTCCCTGATCCACAGGGAGTCTGTTTCTCCCTCTGCTCCTCCTCCTACTCGTTCTCTCAGTCTCTCTCTCTCATAAATAAAATTAAGAAAAAATAAATCTCAACAAAGCATCTGGTTACAAAATAATAATATAAAATTAATACTTCTATAAAACAATTAGTACAAATATAATAATAAAACAAGATCCTTTACTAACAACATTTTCTGAGTACCTCCTGTGTCCACAGCCACCCTCCTAAGCAAGCATCCAAAGCATAATTTGCCATGCTTTATACTACATGCATTCATTTCCCAGCCATAGAAAACTGATCACAGTTTGCCTTCTGACCCAGAAGTAGTCAGGCATAGGGCAACCAGGAGCCTGTCGCCTGCCTAAATGAGGTGATCTTTATTTCTTATCTCTGAACCAATCAGATCCTCCTCATTGATAAGAACACACTTAGGGACATAATCACTAGACTATCTCAGAGGCTAAGACACAAAACAGAGATAAGGGAATTAGTATAAGCCAAAAGACAAGAGTGGCTATGATTGGGAGAGGAGAAGGAGAGAAGGCAATGAGGGAGAGTAAGATTTAGGCAGAGAAGCCAAGAGGAAGGAGCTGAGTCACAGATGTAGTGCACCAGGAGAGTTGTTCTGTCATTCTCCCTAGTCACCATTCTTGTTACATAAGGCCTGACTGGAAAAACTGTGGAAATGTAAAAATGGAAGTAAAAACAGAAGGCATTCTAAATGTAGAATTGTGTCTTACAACCTAATCATGCCAAACACAGATGCCATTTGCAATAGCAACACAAAATATTAAAAACTAAGTACAGGGCGCATGGGTGGCTCAGTCGTTAAGCGTCTGCCTTCGGCTCAGGTCATGATCCCAGGGTCCTGGGATCGAGCCCCACATCGGGCTCCCTGCTCGGCAGGAAGCCTGCTTCTCCCTCTCCCGCTCCCCCTGCTTGTGTTCCCTCTCTTGTTCTCTCTCTCTGTCAAATAAATAAATATTAAAAAAAAACAAGTACAGTATCTATCAATAAAAGACAAAGAAAAATTAAAATATATTTTATTTTTTTTAAAGATTTATTTATTTGACAGAGAGAGAGCACAAGTAGGCAGAGTGGCAGGCAGAGGCAGAGGGAGAGGGAGAAGCAGGCTCTCCAATGAGCAGGGAGCCCGATGTGGGGCTCGATCCCAGGACCCTGGGATCATGACCTGAGCCGAAGGCAGCCGCTTAACCGACTGAGCCACCCAGGCACCCCTAAAATATTTTAAAGCAAGAAAAATTAAACAAGTGGACAATCACATATCAAAGCAAAAAAATTCAATATTTAAAGATGTCAACTGGACAGAAACCAATTTATGAATTTAAAATGCAATTTTTAAAAATCTGAATATAGTTGACACACAATGTTATGTTAGTTTCAGGTATACAACTTAGTGATTTGACAAGTTTACTCATTATGCTATGATCACCATCAGCATAGCTATGATCTGTCCTATTACAACTCTATTATAGTATCAATGATTATATTCCTTATGTTCTGCTTTTTATTCCCATAAGTTACTCATTCCATAACTGGAGACCTGTATTTCCTGCTCCTTTGCTCAACCACTCATTCTTTTCCCCTCTGGAAACCATCAGTTTGCTCTATTTATATTTCTGATTTTGATTTTTGTTTATTATTTTAGATTACACTTAGAAGTGGAATCATATGGTATTTGTCTTTCTCAATCTGACTTATTTCAGTTAGCATAATACCCTCTAGGTCCATCCATGTTTTCTCAAATGGCATGATCTCATCCTTTTTATGGCTGTATAATATTCCATTGTGTATGTATAACACATTTTCCTTATCCATTTATCTATTGATGAGATACTTACATTGTTTCCATGTCTTAATTATTGTAAATAATGCCGCAATAAACATAGGGTTACATTTATCTTTTTGAGTTAGTGTTTTCATTTCCCTGGGTAAATACCCAATAGTGGAATTGTTGGATAATATGGTATTTCTATTTTTTAAAAATATTTTATTTATTTATCTGAGAGAGAGAGAGAGAGCATGCGCACAGGGGGGAGGGGCAGGGAGAGGAACAAGCTAACTCCATGCTCAGTGAGGAGCATGACGTGGGGCTTGATCTCATGACCCTGAGATCACAACCTGAGCTGAAACCAAAAGTTGGTTGCCCAAACAACTGAGCAACCTAGACACCCCTCTACTTTTAGTTTTCTGAGGAACTTAAATTGAAATACCAATGAGGTATTTAGAAACTTGACAAAACTCTTTTAAATTTCCTCTGTAAAATTCAAATAGATTAGCTACTTCCAAGAATATATACTAAAGAAATATTCAGATGCAAGACATATGTATGAGGAAATTAATCATGGTATACTTTATAACAGTAGAATCTGGAAACATCTAATGCATATAAATAGATTATGGTAGACCCATATTAGGGAAAACAGCCAAGTCATTAAAATGCTACCAAAAAATATTCAGTTACATTTGAATATGTTCATGACATATTTTAAATGAAAATTATAGAGGTCTATATGTTAAGCACACATTTAAAAAAGAACAATCCACCTTAGTGAATAGATATCACACTTAAATTTATAGGCCAAAGCATTAAGACTAGTAATTAGACTGTAGGTATTTTTATTTTCTAATTTGCATATTTTGAGTTTTCTAAAATGTCTCCAGTGAAAATGTACTTTTATAATAAAACAATAAATGTTATTATGTTATAAAAAGAATAAATCAGCAACAAGATCCTAAAACAGAGCAAGGCAAATAGTACAGCCAAATAAGCATTTGTAGAATGAATGAATGAATAAGTGGCCAAGATAATTAAAAAAAAAAGACATTTGTGTTGACAGACGTTCAGGTTCATTCTACCAATAAAATAACGTCTTTAAATAACAATAATTTACCAGTGAAATGAATGCAAGAACAATGAGTAAGTGAAATAAGATAAAAAATTCAGCAATAAATCCAAGTACATGAAATAATTTAGTATATGATACATGTGAAATTTGCAGTGAAAATATTCACTGAAGAAGGAGGCCACTATTCCATAAGTTGTTTTCAGACAACTGGTTAAAATTTGGGAGGGGGAGATAAAAAAAAAAAAGAACTCTACATACCATGTCATAAAACATCTGAAATAAATTTAGCAGGAAAAGACAGATAAAGAATATTTTTAACAGTTTTAAGTACCTTAATGCATACCGGTTTAATATTTTTGGGAAAAAAAAAAACACTACTTATGAAAATTGGTTACTGGTTTTAAGACATGAGTAAACAACACAGTGGAAAAATACAGGTAGATAATAATTATATATTATTAAATGTAACTAAACCAAAGGAACATAAATTGTAAGAATGACAATTTGTGCTGCTGAAAAGATTTTTTAAAAGTAGTAATGCTATTATCTAGGGTGATTCATTTGTAGGATTAAAACAGCTATATTTTTCTGAGAAGTGATTGGTCTGTGTAAAGTGTGACCTAATGATTCAAGTTCTAGGACTTTAAAAGAATCAAAGATTCAAACCAAGATTTATGTACAAGTGTGTTCATTATGGTGCTACTTGTAATAGCAAAATACTGGAAACATCCTGCATAAGAACATATGAATTGATTTAATAAATTATATGATATGCACTTCTTTAATATCACATTTTAGAAGAAAATTAAATAGAGTAAAAAGTTCAGAATGGCTAAAGTCAAAAACAAAAGAAATAATAAATGTCGGTGAGAAGATGTGGAGAAAAAGGAACCCTCGTGTGCCACTGGTGGGAATTCAATTTCATGTAGCCATGGTGGAAAACAGTATGGAGTTTCCTTGAAAATTAAACAAAAGAATTACCATAGGATCCAATAATACCACTACTGGGTATTTATCCAAAGAAAATGAAAACATTAATTCAAAAAGATACATGTAGCCCAAGTGTCCAGTGACAAATGAATGGATAAAAAAGATATGGTATATGATCTCACTCAAATGTGGAATTTAAGAAAACAGATGAACATATGGGAAGGGGAAAAGAAAAAAAGAAAAAGGGAAGCAAACCATAAGAGACGCTTATCAATAGAGAACAAACTGAGGGTTGATGGAGGGAGGTGGGCAGGGGACGGGCTAGATGGGTAACAGGTATTTAGGAGGGTACTTGTGATGAGCACTGGGTGTTGTATGTAAATGATGAATCACTAAATTCTACTCCAGAAACCAATATTGTATGTTAATGAATGAAAATTTAAATTAAAAAAAAAGAAGCTATGATGGGGCGCCTAGGTGGCACAGTTGGTTAAGCTTCCGACTCTTTGTTTTGGCACAGGTCATGATCTCAGGATGGTGAGACTGAGCCCCATGTCAGGCTCCATGCTCAGTGTGTGGAGTCTGCTTAAGACCCTCTCTTCCTCTGCGGCACCTGGGTGGCTCAGTGGGTTAAGCATCTGGCTCTTGATTTAGGCTCAGGTCATGATCTGAGGGTCCTGGGATCAAGCCCTGAGTCGGGCAGGGAATCTGCTTAGGGATTTCTCTCTCTCCCTCTACCCCTCCACCCACTTGTTCACTCTCTCTCTTTCTCTCTCCCCCTCCCTCCTTCAAAAAATAAATATTTTAAAAAAAGACTCTCTCTCTCCCTCTGCCCCACCCCTCATGCACTCTCTCTCTCTCTAAAATAAATAAATCAACCTCTATAAAAAAAAAGACATGGTATATATTTATAATGGAATATTACTCAGGGATAAAAAAAAAGAATGAAATTTGCCATTTGCAGTACCAAAGATGGACCTAGAAGGTATTATTCTAAGTGAGGCAAGTCAGACAGAGAAAGACAAATGCCATATAATTTCACTCATAAGCAGAATTTAAGAAACAAATGAACAAACAAACAAAAAAAAGGAAATAAACAAAAGACCAGACTCTTAAATACAGAGAACAAACTGGTGGTTGCCAAAAGGGGAGTGGGTTGGGAGATGGGTGAACAGATAAAATGATTTAAGAGTACACTTACAGGAATTAAGAGTACAATCAAGAGCACTGAGAAATATATAGAATTGTTTAATCAATATATCGTACACCTAAAACTAATATAACACTATGTTAACTGTATTTGAATTTTTTAAAAATTAAAAAATTAAAAAAAATAAAGGGAGTAAAAAGTGTCAACACTATACTATCAGGTATAATCTTTAGATTACAATATAGTATCTATAATATGAACCCAATTTCTGTATGAAAAAAATGTGTGTTTGTTTGTACCTAAGAAAAATCTGTGAAAACAACTGGATACCAAAATGTTAATGATTAGCTCTGGGTGGTGGGGCAGGAGGGGTTTTTATTTTCTCTTTCATTCAATTACACCTATCACAAATTTTCTTCAAACAATATCTTTATATTTATAATACTATTTGTTACATTTCTTCAATTCAGAGAGTTTCTACTGTGTTCACTTTTTCCAGAAACATTCTTATTTATAACACTTTTGTTACTTCCAACCCACCTTTTCCTTCATGCCCTACTTTATTTGGCTGTGTTTCTTACAGATTATATGAAGGTACACTGGAGTCTACCATCTTTTCAGTTGTAAGCTACTTAGGTGTAAATACTGCAAATTCCATGTCTTATATTCTATCACTTCAAGTATAAATTGTACATACTTAGTAAATAGAGGATGAACGTATGACAATGACCCAGTATAGTAACTACATAGATCATTCAGGCACCAAATAAACCAAACAAACGGATTTGTTCTTTATTGCTAAAATGAGTCTCTCTGAGGAAAGCTGTATCACCCACAAATCCAGAAAGAATGGGTTATCCTTTTTTTTTTTTTTTTTTTTTTAGATTTTATTTATTTATCTGACAGAGAGATACAGCGAGAGAGGGAACAAGGCGGGGGAGTGGGTGAGGGAGAAGCAGGCTTCCCGCGTTGCAGGGAGCCCAATGTGGGGCTCGATCCCAGGACCCTGGGATCATGATCTGAGCTGAAGGCAGACGCTCAACCGACTGAGCCACCCAGGTGCCCCATCCCTTCATTTATGTTCCCACAACACCTGGCATATTCTGATTTATCAAGATTATCACATTAGTTTTGTGACTGCCTTTCTCAAGAGTGATTTCTCATCTATCTTATAGATCCTCATATGTGCAGCATCTAGGGATGTTTGCCCCTCATAGGTTCTTGGTAAACACTTTTGTTTTGGGGGCACCTGGGTGGCTCAGATGGTTAAGCGTCTGCCTTCAGCTCAGGTCATGATCTCCAGGTCCTGGCATCGAGCCCCACATCAGGCTCCTGGTTCAGCAGGGAGTCTGCTTTGCCATCTCCCTCTGTCTCTCCCCCTGCTTGTACTACCTCTCTCTCAAGTGAATAAAATATTTAAAAAATAAATGCTTTTGTTTTTAAGCCACTTTACTGAGGTTGATAAAAAGCTGTATATATTTAATATATACAACTTGATGAGTTTAGACATATTACATACCCTTAAAACCATTGTGACAATCTATGCCATAAAAAATATCTATCACCTGAAAAACTTTCCTCCTGCCCTATTATTACTGATAAGAACACCGCCCATAAAATCTACTCTCTCAGTAAATGTTTAAGAATATAACACAGTATTGTTTACCATAGGCTCTATGCTGTACAGATCTCTAGGACTTACTCATCTTGCTGAACTGAAACTCTGTACCCTTTGACTAATATGTCCCCATTATCCCCTTCCCCCAGCTCCTGGTAACCATCACTCTGCTCTCTGATATTATGAGTTTGACTATTTTAGATTCCTTGTATAAGTGGAATCATGTAGTATCTGGCTCATTTCACTTAGCTTTATGTCCTCCAGGTTGATCCATGTTGTTACAAATGGCAGATTTCCTTCTTTCTAAAGCCTGAATAATATTCTATTGTAAGTATATACCACATTTTCCCTATTCATGCATCTGTTGATAGACATTTAGGTTGCTTCCTTGTCTTGGTTGGTGTGAAGAGTGCTGCAGTGAACATAGGGATGCAGGTATCTCTTGGAGATCCTAATTTCAGTTTCTTTGGCTATATACCCAAAACTAGGATTGCTGGATCATTTAATTTTTAAAAAAAGATTGTATTTATTTATTTGTCAGAGAGAGAGAGAGCGAGCACAAGCAGGGGGAGCGGCAGGCAGAGGGAGAAGCAGGCTCCTCGTCAAGCAAGGAGCCCGATGCGGGACTCGATCCCAGGACCCTGGGACCATGACCTGAGTCAAAGGCAGATGTCTAACGAACTGAGCCACCCAGGCATCCCTATTTTTAATTTTTTTGAGGAAACTCCATACTGTTTTCCATAGTGGCTACACCAGTTTACATTCCTACCAACAGTGCACAAGTTTGTATTTTCATTCTTGCCAACACTTCACTTTTTCTTTGTAATAGTTATCCTAACATAGGTGAGGTGATGTCTCACTGCAGTAAATGCTTTTTAAAGGAATGAATCTATTTAACCATGGAAAGAACAATGTGGAAAACGGGAGTAGTGTTAGAGCAAGGTGGAAATGATGGGCCTTTAACATTTCAATCTGTTCTCTTTTGACAAATGAGTCATGGGGCCTTGTACAAGTGACTCTTCTTCTTCCATATTAAAGGAGGCATTCAGATTAGACAAACTAGAACCCTAACAATAGATTTAATATCATTGACTGATTATTAAGATGGACCCAGGACTTAGGGTTAGATTTTTCAATTTATTTTTAAGTTTTTCTTACTGACAGTGAAATTTTTCCCTGGTCTTGAGACCCAAACATTTCATCTATCAACGAATGAGGGTCTCAGAGAGGAGGGGGTGGGGGAAGGGGTAACAGGGTGATGGGTATTAAGGAGGGCATGTGTTGTGATGTGCACTAGGTGTTATACATAACTAATGAATCATTGAACACTACATCAAAAACTAATGATACATTGGCTAACTGAACATAATAGAAAAAAGAAAATTTAAAAAACATTTCATCTATCCAACCTGTAGCAAATGAAACTGACACTTGACAAAGGGAATAGCAAAATGATCAGATATGTAGTTCTTAAATATTGAAGGAGTGAGGCTTGAGGGGATGCAAATATATACAGAGTTAGTGAAGATACTCTGCGAGCTCATCAGCTCTTTAGGGAAGCACTGTAGAAAAACAGTACATTCTTTCCAAAGATACAGAAAAACATGTTTTTCCAGTAATGGGCTAACTGAAAATAAAAGTTTTATTGTCAGATGTAACTTTCAGGACTATCCCCATATCAGAAAGAATCAACTGTCTCAAGGTAAAATGCAATGTGTAATAAGCTCTCACATTATTAAATATCTTTCCCTTCCCGCCATCCCAGTGAAATGTCAAGGATACACTGGCTGAAATTTTCCACAATCCAGATGTCCTTGAAAACCTCATCTGTGGCTGACTACAGAGAGCCAACCGATGCAAAGCAAACAATGACTGAAATTCATGACATTACTGGAAGCGTCCTAAACTCGAGTGATCTCCATTTCAGTAAAGCTTTTCCTCCATCAAGACATGTGTCTTTCCAAAAATTACCTCACTGATTCAAGAGAGGAAATAGGATCATCCTAGATGTTTAGATCATAGGTGAGGATGTTCTAATTCTTTGGCTCAATCTAGTCTTCTGCTTAGTTAGACCAAGTCCCTAACATAACCTCTATTAAAATTACATGTTAAACTTTAAAAAACGGCATTCCAAGTTTTTGTTGGCAGAAGTCTTATAGGTGATAAGAAAGGGATGCTATTTGAAAATACCATTACTTTCTATAAAATAAAATGCAACTTCCCCTTTTTTTAGAAGAGGGAATTGAATTTTTTTTAAGTTAAAATAAGACAAAGAGAGGATTTCCATATATTCATATGTAAAATATGTAAATACAACTAAAGAATAGGATCCGCACACTGACCTTTGTTTACCTCTCTCATCTTCTCTACTGCTGCTCTCTGTGTGTACTCATGTATTCATATACCTGCAGTCATTCACTGAGTACACTGCTTCATGACACTGTTTCTCCCGTCTTTTTAAAAATTATATTTCTGAAACTAATAATACATCGTATATTAATTGAATTTAAATAAAAAATAAATTTAAAAATATATTTCCCCTTTTGAGTATGTATATTTGTCTCTCTCTCCTAGAGTTTTTCTTCTCTTTTCCGACCTCCCATTTCTATCTTTCTCCCTTATCTGGTCATAATATAAATCAAATGATGGCCTATGGGCCAAATTCAGCCCACTGCTTGCTTTTGTAAACACATTTTACCGGAACACTGCTATTCCAAATTTGTTTATACACTGTCTAGGTTTGCATTTGTACTACAAAGAGAGTTGAGGATTTGCGACAGGTACTATACAATACAGTCTGTAAAACCTGAAATATTTATTCTCTAGTCCTTTACAGAACAAGTTTAACAACTCCTAATGTAGGTGGTAAGTCTATCTTTCAAGGGTCTTTGTTGTTGGAGATGTAATGCAGGGCTGTGGGCAATCAGAGAAGTTTCCAAAGAGAAGCTGCCTGCCAGTATTTCCTAAAAGGAAGAACTGTTTCCATATGGTGGAAGAGGTTGCGCTAAGCAATTCCTTGTAAGTTTCTGGTGAGATATCTGAGAGTTGTGTTCGTTCTTATAAGAAGCCTATCCCATCAACTAAATTTTAAGTAGCATGAGAGCTGGGATCTCTGTTGTTGTTTACCTTCCATTCTCCCCTGTACCCAGTAGCCTAACAGTAGTACCATTGTTAGAATGAGACAGGAAGAGATCCTGCCTTATTTCCTGTACTTGGGAGGACCTGTTTTGGTCCTTTACCAATTCTGCCCCTACCTAGGGGTGAGAGGTTTACTTGGAACTCAGGTCTCTTCCAACTCATTCTAGAACATACTTCAGCTTCCAAGGTGTGTGCATGTCTTTTTCTTGTTTCCATGCATTTGGGGTGGACACTCTACTGGTGTGTACAGCCCTGGGTCTGAGAATTGGCTAGGGAGCAGCTATTTGCAGAGGAGATAGGTGGATGGAGGTTGGACATGGGGGTTGAGTGTGCAAGTGTCTATGTATGTGACCCCTTTTCGAATAGAGTCAAAGTGAGGGGGAGAAAAGGGGGTCAGACTGGAGACCAACCCTCTTTTTTTTTTTTTACTGTTGCAGCTATTATTTTTATTCTTTTTTCAAGTACAATTAACATACAGTGTTATATCAGTTTCAAGTGTACAATATGATTCAACAATTCTATACATTTCTTAGTGCTCATCTAGATAAATGTACTCTTTATCCCTTTATCTATTTCACCCTTCTTCCCATCCACCTCTGCTCTGGCAAACACGAGTTTATTTTCTGTATTTAAGAGTCTGGTTTATGTTTGTCTCTTTTTTTCTTTGTTGCTCATTTGTTTTGTTTCTTAAATTCCACATATGAGTGAAATCATATGAGACCAGCCCTTTCTTTACCGCTCAAGATAAAAGGACAGAACATACACTATTTCTCTCCTAACTTCTCTGGGACCCACGAATTTTAGATTCTGCTTGGCCTAGCAGACTGCCTTATTTAATAAAGGCAATAAAAATAAATTTGTCAATTGTTTTATAATTTGAAAATAGAATGTTCTAAAGATATTATGTTTATTATATAATTTTACATAATAACTAAGGAGTTTTTTAGCTGCTGCAAAAATATTTGTTAATATATTACATAATTCATTTATTATTTAAGTGTGTTAATATATAATAAATACGTATGTTATAAATCTAGATAACTGAGTGCAACGATCACCAGACTTTAGTTTTCATTCAAATTACTGAAAATACTAATTTAAAATGTTATTGAAAATAAGTCAAGAGTCTTTGCACCTAGCTCAGATGCCTAAATACCAAAAAATTATTTTTTCTGTTGCATGGCACCTGGCATTAGCTGAACTACTCTCCTATTGATGTATTATGTTTGTTAGCGCTGGAACCACATGCTTACACCTATATTAGGTTACTTCTCTGAGCAGTGGCTCTAGTTGGATTTTTTTTTCTCTGAAGGAGAGATAAAGGTGTTTGGAGGCTTTTCCTGGGAAAACATGAACCTAACATAGCTTCAGGTAGAAGCCCTATCCCCAGAGGCCAAACAATATTCCCCCAGGATGCACACCCTTAGCTGGGGTTCTCCCAGATTAAAGTCTGAGGGAAGTCTGAGGGCTTTCCCACAGGTCTACCACAGCTGAGTGGCAATCAAGATAATTTTGTGTTTTAAGTTTTTTTTTTTTTAATTGTCTCAAACATAGGCATGTGATCACTTGTGATCATAAGTAGTCTATAGGCTACTTTTGACAACATTTCACCTTTGGTAAATTAACTCTTCCAGAACACATGGGGCTTTTCTCTTAAAGTCTGACATATGACCACTGGGGTACTGTGTATACACAGAACTCCAAAGTTTCCTGAATAGGTTATCTGATTCTGCTTCAAAGTGTAAATCGGCACTTCAGCAAGCTTGCAAAAAAGGAACATTTATAGAGAAAGCAATCTTCTTTATACTAATTTTCTGTGTGGTAATGTTGCCCAGGTGGCTCAAAAGAGTTAATGCACCTCCCTAAGGTGTCCAACTTATTAATAGCAAGTACCTGAGAAACTGGAGAGTAAAGAGCCTAACATCAGTTAAGTCAGAAAAATCTGCAGCAAATCATACATCCTTGCTTATGTAAGTCCTACGATTCCAATAAATCTTTATGTTTAGAGAATTTATGGCTTAGAGGATGAACAGACCGACTTACAACTTAGATATTTGATTTTCAAGCATTATGCTTAATAGACTGAATTATTTAGTTCTGACAAAACAGAAGCATTAGATGACATGCTCATATCCTGTCTTTCAGATCTAGAATGATTCCCAAATTATGCCTCTTGCCCTACAGTTGCACATAACAGTTATCATCTCAACTGTTGTTAATGTAGCACTGGCACTGCAAAAAAATAAAATAAAAACCCCACCTCCCGGGGGTGCCTGGGTGGCTCAGTAGGTTAAGTGTCTGACTCAATTTTGTCTCAGGTCATGATCTCAGGGTCATTGGATCAAGCCCAGTGTTGGGCTCCCAGCTCAGCAAGGAGTCTGCTTGGGATTCTTGCTCCCTCTCCCTCTGCCCCTCCCCTCCCCTCCCCATGCTCTCTCTAAAATAAATGGAAAAATCTTTAAAAAATAAACAACAAAAACCACCTCCTGGGTTGTTCAAAGTGGGGCCACTGTCCTGACATTTTGCTAATTCCATGGAAAATTTATCTCATATTTAAATAGGAGCACCCTAAGAAGCCCTGAAAGCACAGGAAAATAATAAAATGATAAAACTAATAAACTAATAAAAACTAATAAAAAGCAGTTCCTCATAGGAAAGGGAGAAGTGGGACAAAGGAGAGAGGAATACATTTTGCTAGATCTTTCAAAAATATTTTTTGGTTTTGGACTTGATTATATTATATATTCAAAAACAAAATTCAAAAATTAAATAAGTAAAAGTAGTTGATCCAAGAGAATACTGGTCAAAAGTCTTGGACAGACATTTTACAAAAAAAAAAAAAAAAAAAAGATACCCAGAGGGCTGATAAAGATAAAAAAAAAAAAAGGTACAGAACTCAATTCATTATTAGGGAAACAGAAATTAAAACCACAATAAGTTTCCTCATATCAACTAAAGTAGTAAAAAGAAAAAAGAAAGAAAGAAAATAACATGTTTGTGAGGATGTAGATCAATTAGAATTCCCATACACTGTCGATGGGAGTGTGAAATGGTTCAACCATTTTATAAAACTGGCAGGATCTCCTAAAGTCGATATATGCATACCCAAATGATCCAGAAATTCCGTATGTGTGTGCCAAAGGCATGCACTAGGGTGGTCATAGAAGCACTGTCTATAATTGTTCCAAACTTTAGAAACCACACAAATATTAATCTAGAGTTAAATCGATAAATATTCATATAATGGAATGCCTTATGTTAATGAGAATGCACACTCTAAGTACAGCAAAAGAGATTGAATGAATCTTACAAACAAAATAATCTAGATATAGAGTATACTTGATTGATTTATGTAACCTGAAAAAAAAACCAATAAAATAACCTATACTGCTGCTAAAAGTAAGGATGGTGCTTCCCACCTTGGTGGGAATGATGTGCATAATGGTTCCATGGTTGTGCTGAGCTGGTGAATATGCATCAGGTTTCGATGTGTGTGCTTTCCTATCCATAAGTTATTTGTAAAATTACATGGGCACATTAGAACTGTGTGACCCAGGATGTAAAGAGTTACTCCAGCTTTAGCCGAGTGAATTTGTCAAAGCAATGCACAGTATTCCAAAGCTGTAGAACATACAGTTATAGAATGTGACAAATATTACTTTCTGTTTGGAGCATCAACTATAATTCAAGATCCAGTCAGAGCTCAATGAACTGTGAGCAAGATTTCACAGGACTGTGGCAAAGTTGCTTCTAGGAACCCATAAGCATAAATCCACAGGTTTATTGCTCAATAAGTGCCTACTTCATCACACACTGAAATGATCCCTGTTAGGCTGGTTTTGAAAAGCAAACTCTAAAAAGGAGAAGGGGGGTGGAAACTCAGCTTGCCAAAATTGAGTCATCAACTGCTAAAAGGTCAGAACTTTGGAGCTGACGGTGCTACTAGGGTGGAAGAGCCTATTGAGAAAGAAAACTTAAGCCCTAACCTTGATGAGTCTTGTCCTAGTAGTATCCAAGACCACCTGAAGATGTCTGAATTCCTGGGAAAGACACTGCAGCTCATAAACTATATGCCTGAGAGCTGTACTCATGCCTTAGCATGCCCAGGAAGAAATAATGGCTTGTCTCCTCCATATGTATCATGTTCAGCAAACCACACCAAAAGCAAGAGGGAAGTTGGCAGGTTCACTGGGAAGACAGAGCATATGCTGTTCTCATTTTCATTGTTTTGATCACTGTGTTCCCCAAAGCAGCAGCAGTTGGGGCAGAAATGTTGATAGAAATATGATTAAGTGGTTTGGGCTTTACCAGGATTGGAAAACAATACCATGCAGTGCCCAATATGTTAGTCACTGGCCACATGTACTTATTTTCATGTAAATTAAATAAATAAATTCATATTCTCAGTAGCACTAGCCACACATTGGTTACCAAACTGGTTATCTCTGATTACAGAATATTTTCATCTTGCAGAAAGTTCTCCTGGACAACACTACCTTAGGCCAGAGGTCAGAAAACCATGTCCCATGGGCTAAATCCAGCCAGGAGTGTTTGCAAATAATATTTTGTTGTAACATTCATTTACGTACTGTCTCTGGCACAGTTGGGTAGTTGCAATGGAGACTTCTTGCCACAATGCCTAAAATGTTTAGTATCTGGCCCCCTTCAGAAAATAGTTTGCTGAACCCTGCTAGAGACTACTTTTGATCATGTCAGTTTACAGATTTTGCATAGAAATGCCCAAAGACTTCATGAAAAAACTGGAGGCATTCAATTCTTCCCCTCAAGAGACCACATATACTATTCCTTCAGGCTCTAAATAAAAACTAGAAATGTGAATTAAGAGACTCGTTTGGCTGCTTATTTACAAGTAGGGGCAAACTCCCCAGGGAAGAAATTCAGGTCCATCACTGAGCACCTCCTTGATGCCTAACATTATGCTTAGTGCTAATGGAAGAAGAAATAACACAAACCTGCCCTCGGTGGGCTTACTGTTCATTAGGAAGAAAAGCAAATTAGTTGCTTGCTATTTTCAGCCCTATGTCAATTAAAGTGCTTAGAGATTTGCTACTCTACAAAGCAAACACATTCATCAACAAGGACCCAGAGATGGGGGCTTTCCAGCATGGTACTGGGGTGCACGTGGTAGTGGTGATGGTGCCCCTTCCTTGCTGAAGCAAGTCCGACGGTGGTGGGAATTTCAGTTAGGTTCCCCAGGAAATAGATGCCACGATGAGGACTTAAGTAGTTTATCTGCAAGGTGATGCTGGAAATCACTGGAACAGGAGTGGGAAAATGAAGCAGGGAAAGGAAGGAAGCCAAGGCAGACTGCAGTAATGAGCATATTATTGGTGTGGGTGACTGTGGCTGAATCCCACTGGGGATCTCTGGGAGTCAGTGTAGAGCATATCTCAGAGTTTTCCTACCCAAGGGGCAAGCAAGCAGGGTTGTTTATTCACCAACTTCCATCTCCAATGGTTGAGGGCTTCTTCCCAATACATCCATGCTACAGCATACCCACAACACATCACACACACACACATACCCCTCAGGCCTGTCCTGCACATGTGCTGAGCAGGTTCATGCAGCTAGAGAAAGCCCCCAAGTAGAGAGACCAGATGCTGGCAGCAAGAGAAGCCTGTGATGTGCTCTGCCTGCACTGAGGTAAATTGGAGTCTCTCAGGAAGTAACAGGAGGCTGCACTGACCCCTTCAATCTTTGAAGGCCCTGTCAAATTCCCATGATTCCAGCTGCCTGGCCCTGAGATACTGTTGGCAGCAGCAGAAGAAAAAGTGGCTGTAAACTTGCTGCTGACCATATCTACCTTATTCATCACTATGTGGCCAGGAGAATACCAGGGAGGTAGTAGATGCTTAATATATGTTTGTGAAATCAGTAAGTGATTAGACCCTCATTGTTGATTTCCTCAAAACTCACTGAATTTACTTGTCAGAAAATTATTTTTAAAGGGATATAAATGCAGTAGATTGGATTTTACGCCATAACTAGGCTATGCAAGACAAAACACATTATTGTACTTTTCAAAGCTTAAATTCAATGTGATTCTCAACTCCCACCCTGGTTATGATCCAAGCCTACATACATGTTCCCCTGAAGAGGTCCCACGGGCCGAGAAATTTTGCTGGCATCAGTACTCCAATTTGTCCGTTCCAGACTCTCTGAGTGACAAAATTCTCCCTGTCCCCTCTGAGGTCTTCTTGGGATGTTATGAACACATAGTGGGCAGATCTTGATACTAATAGAACACAGACCCTTCACTAATTGCTTCCTAGTCCAGAGTAATTCCATTCCCTCTGAGTTGGCCACTTACCTCTCAAGCCATCTCTCCATCTACACCTTTAAAACCCAAGCATATTTCTATCACAGATTCTGGTCAGAAAGTGGAACTGTCCTCAAAGAACATAAATAGCTTCAAGGCAAGGCTTGGCTATGTTCTTGAAATGGACAAAGGAGACAACACACCCACACCACAGTAGTATCTCAATAAATTATCCTTGTTGCAGGTTGTGTTCTCCAGAATCACACCCCAAGATAGACATTAGAGTACAAGATATCTACTAAGGATCAACTCATGATGGGAAGGGAGAGGAAGCATGATTGAGAAGAGGGAGAAGTTGAACCGACATGCAGGTCCTCCAGAGCCTTGGCCCATCTGGCACTGAGCTCTACAATGAATACTGGTTATCAAGTTGAGGTTGAAATGCCTGAACCTGTATACTTTTGTTGTGCTCAGTCACCATAATGTCTGACGTGCATGAGGCAGCTCTCAACAGCTGAGGTTGACCAGGAAGGAGCTGACAGCTGGAGGCTGCCTGCTGAGCACACTAGGCAGCAAGTCTTCTCTTAAAGGGAGATCTGTTTGGCACATTTCCACACCTATCACAAGCTTGCTGCAGAAAGGTGAACAGTTCTGTTCTCTAAATATCTGACGAGCTAATAATATATTTTAAGTATACAGAGCTTCATATTTTAAAAGGTTTTCCACATAACAATATCCTGTTTTAATCCTTACACATAAAGCAAGTAACTATTATCACCATTTTACAGATGAGAATCGCAAAACCAGAGATGGTCATTGGCTTGCGATCAAATGGCAAGAATGGGCCTCAAACTTAGCATTAGTCCTCTGGACTAAATCCTGTCTACCACCTGTTTTTTGTAAGTAAAATTTTATTGGTTTTGTTTCTGGGCTCTCTATCCTGCTCTAGTAATCTATAAGTCTATTTTTGTGCCAGTACCATACCATTTTGATTACTATAGCTTTGTATATCTTGAAATTTGGGGCTGTGATATATTCAGCTTTGTTCTTCTTTCTCAAGATTGCTTTGGCAATTTGGAGTTTTTCATGGCTCCATACAAACTTAGAATTATTTGTTCTAGTTCTTTAAAAAATAGTATTGATATTTTGATAGGGACTTCACTAAATTATACTGCCAATTAATCTATGACAAAAGAGACAAAAATATACAATGGGTGAAAACAGTTTCTTCAACTAATGACATTGGGAAAAGTGGACAGCTACATGCATGAGAGTGAAACTGGACCACTTTCTTACACCACACATAAAATCATAAACTTAAAGTTGGTTAAAGACCTAAATATAAGACCTGAAACCATAAAATTCCTATAAGGTAACATTGGCAGTAATTTTTTTTGACACTGGCCTTAGCAACAGTTTTCTGAATATGTCTCCCCAGGCGAGAGAGACAAAGGCAAAAATGAACTATCAAGACTATACCAAAATAAAAAGCTTTTGCATAGTGAAGGAAACCATCAACAAAATGAAAAAGCAACCTACTGAAGGGGAGGAGATATTTGCAAATGATATCCAATGGGAGATTAATATCCAAAATACATAAAGAACGTATACAACTCAATACCAAAAACCACAAGTAATCCAATTAAAAAATGGGCAGAGGACCTGAATAGATATTCTTCCAAAGAAGACATATAGATGGACAACAGACACATGAAAAGATGCTGAATATCGCCAATCATTGGGGAAATGCAAATCAAAATCACAATGAGAAATCATTTCCTACCACCCAGAATGGCTATTATCAAAAAGACAAACAATAACAAGTGTTGGCAAGGATGTGGAGAAAAAGGAACCCTAATGCACTACTGGTGAGAATGCAAATTGGTACAGCTACTGTGGAAAAGAGCACAGAAGTTCCTCAAAAAATTAAAAATACAATACAGTATCATCTAGTAATGCCACTAGGTATTTACCAAAAGAAAACAAAACCACTAATTCAAAAGGATATATTCAACCCTAGGCTTATTGCACCATTATGTACAAGCAACCCAAGGGTTCACCGATAAATGAACGAATAAAGAAGATGTGGGGTGTGTGTGTGTGTGTGTGTGTGTGTGTGTGTGTGTGTGTGTAATGGAATATTACTCAGCCATAAAAAGAATGAAATCTTGTTATTTATGACAGAATGGATGGATCTGCTAAATGAAATAAGTCAGAGAAAGACAAATACTGCATCATTTCATTTATATGTAGAACCTAAAAAACAAAGCAAATGAACAAAAAACAGCAACACATTCATAAATACAGAGAACAAACTGGTGGCTGCAGGGTGAGGGAATGGGCGAAATGGGTGAAGGGGGTTAAGAGGTACAAACTTCCAGTTATAAACAAGACACAGAGATGAAAAGTACAGTGTAGGGAATATGGTCAATAATATGGTGTAAGATAACAATTACACGTATCATGATAAACACTATATAATATGTAAATTGTCAAACTGCTATCATACTCCTACAACTAATATAGCATTGTATGTCAACTATACTTCAATAATAAAAAAAATTTATTGGAACTGAGACCATCCATTTATATGTTGTCTCTGACTACCTTTTTGCTATAATGCCAGAATTGAGTAGTTGTGATGGAGACAGTCTGGCCCACAAAGCCTAATGTTTAATATCTGGTTGTTTACAGGTCACTGTTTCATCTTCCTGCAGTGTTCTACACAGTCCCTTATTTAACACTGAAACATAGTAAATGGAGATCACAATCCCAGACATCCCTAGTGGCCAGCAGGAGAGGATTATGAGTCCAGTGTAAATGGACAAGCCTAAATCACATGAGTGGCCAAGACAGCAGTCAACTGGAGAAAGCGTTGCTTCAGTGATGCTGCCTCTTAATAAAAGTCATCAAGATATCCAATCACCAAGTGGCTCCTGCTTTCTGACAGTACCCCATCCAGAAATGACCCTTGCCTCCTTAAACCCTCCTCAGAATCACCCAGCATAAGTTCAAAGTTCAAATATTCATGGTTTCCTGATATGTGTTCTTCCAAACCACAGCAAGTTAAATAAACCTTAACTATACTTGCATTTCAGGTGGTCTGTGGCTGGTGCATTTCAGCAAAAAAATAAGCAAAGGCTTCATGAATTACCATTTGAGGCTGGTCTTGAAAATGGATTACTTAGCCAGTGAGGATATATGGAAGAGGTGAGTATGGGTGGGGGTGGGGGGCATAAGCACAAACAAGAAGGCAGCGGACAGGATTAATTAGGACAGTTTGTTAAGAATTCAGGCTATAAGTAGATAGAGTAATATGGAAAGCTAGAAAGGTGTAGTATGTGTGTTGTGCAACCATATTGCAAAAGGTTTTGTCTACCCAATCAAGGATATTGACAAGCCATGGGGAACCCTGAATGTTTTTGAAAAGAGGAGTGAGGAGTGAGGAGCTATGCATTAGGCAATTAGGATTTCTTTGAATATCCCTGTGGGCAAATCCACAATGAAGTACTTTTTGGAGATTGAAAAATCGGTTGGTCCTCTGGGAAGCTGTATCAAGAGGGGAGACTTGGCTTAACTAAAAACCTTTCACAAAAATCCAGCTGCTACTAATAATTGAATATTTCCTCTTTTGATTTGTGTTGTTTTGGTGAGCCCCAGAATAGCAGTTTAAAGTGTTTAATTGGTTTTCCTCTGTTCAATTCTATTAAGCTGTCCTGGACTCTTGAGTCGGCAAACTTAGCATTTTTTTAAAGCTGAGCTTGCTTTCTCTAGAAGGTTTTCCTCCAGTTTATTCAGCTTAACTTCCCATATCTGATGCCGAACACTCACCGGCTGCTGGGCATGCAGGAGAAAAGAAAAAATGTCTCAGTAATGGTATCTGAAGTTTTCTATTTTGCCTCAGAATATGTGCAGCTCAAAGAAAAACAGTGTGAACAAGTTTTCCTCTGCTGTTGGACAATATGCCCAATAGCTAACTTGTTGTGAATGCCTAAGGGTATCACCCTCTCCCACAGCATGCAATGAGAGAAAAAACACAGGCAGGGGCTCAGGAGAACTAGTCAATATCATCTCTTTGCCACTGACCAGCTACGTGATCATGCGTGTAATGACTTTGATGACTGACAACCCAACATCCATTCCTTCTCAATCATTACTCCAAATCAAATGAGTACTCCCAACCCTGGATGCATATAAGAATCACCTCTGCCACTTGCTAATGCCTCACAACATTTCATGAGACATAGCCAGGGTGAAAGCCTCTGGTTTAAACTAATCATTGTTACAATCATTTGAATAATCATCTTGTTGGTGACTGACTCATGAGACTTACAGGCAAAGGATAGCTAATTCTTATTGAGTGCTTACTGTATCAGCCAGGCTTTGATACATAATAAACCATCCTAAAACTTAGTGACTTTAATCTACAACTTATCTCATGATTCCGTGGGTTGGTTGCCAGGTTCTTCAGGTCTGGGCTGAGACTGCTGATCTGTGCTGAGCTTACATAGGAGTCTGGAGTCAGCTGGATGGATGAGTGGTGACTAACTGATCTAAAATGGCCTCATTCATAGGCTGAGCTCTTGGCCAGGGCAACCAAAGCAACATGTTTCTCCTCTCCAGCAGACTACCCTGGGCTGCTAACATATGACAGCAATGTTCAAGAACAACAAGGGGTGGGTGCCTGAGTTGCTCAGTCAGTTAAGCGTCCAACTCTTGATTTTGGCTCAGGTCATGATCTCAGGGTTGTGAGATCGAGCCCCGCGTTGGGCTCCACGTTCAGCACGGAATCTGCTTGTCCCTCTCCCTCTGCTCCTCCCCATCCCCCCCCCCAATAAATAAATAAATAAATGAATAAATAAATCTTAAAAAAAAAAAAGGGCAACAAGGAAAGACAAGCCCTAATACGCAAATGCATTTCAAGTCTCTGCTTGGGTCACGCCCAGTATCATTTCCTTGACACAGCTGAGCCCAGAGTCAGCATAGAAGGGGACTACTCTAGGGATGTGGCTACAGGAGGCTTGAACAAATTGGCAGCTACAGTAACACATTTGATTCTTTGCATACTCAATGAGGCAGGCAAAATGTACTAATTCCACTTTGCAGTTGAGGAAAATGAGACACAGAGAGGTTAAATAACTTGCCCAAGGAAGGTTACACAGCTACTAAGTGGTAGCATTATTATTTGAACCCAGTGAATCTGGTTCTAGATTTCATGCTCAGAATCACAACATATATAGCTAAAGTGTATAAGGGAAACTATTCCTCACTGTTAAGAAGGAGATACAGGAAGAAACACTCCCATTTTTTCCCTGGACATTGTCATGTGTGGATGTGTGGCCTGGTGCTGGGGCAGTCATCCTGCCAATAGCCAGAGCCAAAAGAATTGCCAACAGCCAGAGTTCTGATAGCCTGTGGAAAAGACCACCCTGTTTTTTGTTATGTAATAAAATATAATAATGTAACTATAACTAATATAAATATATTATAAATATAATAATAAAACATATGAAAAATCAGAGTGAGTTAAACTTCCCTGAGACTTGCAACTTAAAGGATTTTAATTTTCAACGGCTAAGTCACACACCTCTCCAGGCCTTGATTTCTTCATGTTTAAAATATGTCTTGAATTAGATGATTGCTGAAGTTGTTTCCACTATTAACATTTATAATTTTAATGACACCATAGATAAGGAAAGCAATTTGGTTGTTGATTATGGCAGAGGGTCTATACACTAGGAAAAATCTTAAACAATGGCAAATATTTAGCTTTGTTTTTGTGTTCATTTTCTGTAGCTGCTGTGGCAAATGACTACAAACTTAGCAGCTTAAAACAACACAAATTTTCTATCTTTTAGTTCTTTAGTTTAGAAGTCCACCCCAGATCTCACTGGGCTAAGACTGGGTGAGACAGGAACTGTATTCCTCTGGAGCCTCTAAGGGAAAATCTGTTCCTTGTCTTTGCCAACTTTAGAGACCATCAACATTCTTTGTCTTGTGGCTCATTCTTCCATCTTCAGAGTCAGCAAAGGCTGAGTTCTCACATCACAACTCTCGAACCCTCTGTCATCACATTTCTCTCTCATCAGCCCACGAAGTTTCTCTGCTGTTAAGAACTCATTTGATTACACTAGGTCCACTGGAGAATCCAGAATAATCTCTCCATACCAAGTCTCTAACGAACACTTAATTGCATATTCCAAGTCCCTTTTGCCATGTAGGGTACCATATTCAGTTTCTGAGGATTAGAGTGTGGGCACCTTGTGTGTGTGTTGGAGGGGGGGCAGTTATTCTCCCTACCAGTTTTCTTGGCAAATGTGCTTAAGCCCTGCAGTATATATATATACGGACTTTTTAAATTCTCAGAATATCCTATTTAAAAAATTCCTAACCATGGAAAGCACACAAAACATTGTAAAATTATCTATCACCTACTATCCAGAGTTAAAACAGTAGCATTTTAGCCAGTATCCTTTAGCCTTTATGAACATAATATTTTTGACAAAAATGGATTCAAAGTGTACATATCTTCACTATCTTTTCACTTACCACTAAATTATGAACTTGCAGAAACTTGTCTTAATTTTAATGGCTACAGAGCATTCTATCATATAGACAGAACTGATATGATCTGTTTAATGAGTCCCTTCTTTTTGGACACTTACACTGCTGCTAAACTTTCACTCTTAACAACAAACATCCTTGCACATACGTTTGTACATAAATAGTTGGGCACATTCTTTAAGACCAGAATAATAAGTGATTGAAATCTTGGGGTTTAGAGTCAGAATTTCTAGAAATGGAATTTTACCCCATTTAGGGGCTCTCACTCTCATGATTCTCAAAGTGGGGTAACAGAATCACCTGGAGTACTGGTGAAAATGCCAAGCCTTGGGCATGACCGGGATTTACTTAGTCAAAACTTCTGTGAGGAAAACAGATGCTTGGCATTGTTATACAAGCTCTCACAGTTGTGACACACACTCAGGGGTCTCTGATGCCACTCCCAACTTTTCCTTTTCCTGAAATGTGTTCACATTTAAATGCCATAACTCCTCCTTAAATACTATATTCCCTTTAATAACCTTCTGGCAGGAGGGAAAGGAAAAGCAAGGTAGAAAAGATTTGTATGAAAGAAATGGGAGTCAGTCTTTCTGTCCTGCCCACAAAATTTGTCAAGTTTGTTGATTAAAAGCAAATTCTTTATGGCCTGTCATCCTAAATCAGAGTGGATAGCCCTCAAGTTTTTCTAACAAATATTAAAAATGCATGAATTAAAACTATGTGTGTATGTTGCTCATTCTGAAGGGTCATATGACAGGAGCTGAATTTTATTGTGCACTTATGATGCACTAGGCCCTCTATAAGTGAAATACAAATATATATATTTCTAACAATGACCCTAAGAAGTAGCTATTCTCCCCACTCTGCAGATGAGAAGACAAAGGCATAGGGGGTTAAGAGTTAAACAACTTGCTCAAGGTCTCACCATTCATAAGCCATGATGCCAGATAAAAACACAAGATGTATTTTAGGAGGCACTTTCTTCTAACAGACCAAAATATGCCCAAAATCCAGTGTGTGGCACTGATCTATGCACTAGCCTGATCATATTTGATCATATTCTGTTTTGTTTTGTTCTGTTCTTGTTTGTTTTTATCTTTTTCTTTTTCTTTTTTTCTCCTCTTTCTTTTTTCTTTCTTTCCCTTTCTTTTCCCCTGGTTTCAGGTCTTTTCTGATTTGTATAGAATATATTTGCTGGGGACGTTGTTAACCTGTTAGCATTTTGTTCTCTCATTCATCTATTCTCCTCTGGACAAAATGACAAGACGAAAAAAACCACCTCAGCAAAAAGAACAAGAGGTAGTACCGACTGCCAGGGACCTATTCAATATGGATATTAGTATGATGTTGGAACTAGAGTTCAGAATCATGACTTTAAAGATACTAGCTGAGCTTGAAAAAAGCGTGGAAGTTATTAGAGAAACCCTTTCTGGAGAAATGAAAGAACTAAAATCTAACCAAGTCGAAATCAAAAACGCTATTGATGAGGTGCAATCAATCAAAAATGGGGGCACTAATTGCTAGGATAAATGAGGCAGAAGAGAGAATCAGTGATATAGAAGACCTAATGATGGAAAATAAAGAGGCTGAGAAAAAGAGGGAGAAACAACTACAGGATCATGAGGGCAGAATTCGAGAGATAAGCGATACGATAAGACGAAACAACATTAGAATAATTGGGATCCCAGAAGAAGAAGAAAGAGAGAGAGGGGCAGAAGGTATATTGGAGCAAATAATAGCAGAGAACTTCCCTAATGTGAGGAAGGAAACAGGCATCAAAATCCAGGAGGCACAGAGAACCCCTCTCAAAATCAATAATAATAGGTCAACACCCCGACATCTACTAGTAAAACTTACGAGTCTCAGAGACAAAGAGAAAATCCTGAGAGCAGCTCGGGAGAAGAGATATGTAACCTACAATGGTAGAAACATTACATTGGCAACAGACCTATCCACAGAGACCTGGCAGCCCAGAAAGGACTGGCATGAGATCTTCAGAGCACTAAACGAGAAAAATATGCAGCCAAGAATACTATATCCAGCTAGGCTGTCATTGAAAATAGAAGGAGAGATAAAAAGTTTCCAGGACAAACAACAACTAAAGGAATTTGCAAACACGAAACCAGCCCTACAAGAAATATTGAAAGGGGTCCTCTAAGCAAAGAGAGAGCCTAAAAGCAGCACAGATCAGAAAGGAACACAGACAATATACAGTCACAGTCACCTTACAGGCAATACAATGGCACTAAATTCATATCTTTCAATAGTTACTGAATGTAAATGGGCTCAATGCCCCAATCAAAAGACACAGGCTATCAGATTGGATTAAAAAACAAGACCCATCCATATGCTGTCTGCAAGAGACTCATTTTAGACCCAAAGACACCCCCACATTGAAAGTGAGGGGGTGGAAAAGCATTTACCATGCTAATGGACATCAAAAGAAAGCTGGGGTGGGTGGCAATCCTTATATAGACAAATTAGATTTTAAAACAAAGACTGTAATAAGAGATGAGGAAGGACACTATATCCTACTTAAAGGGTCTATCCAACAAGACGATCTAACAATTGTAAATATCTATGCCAACATGGGAGCAGCCAATTTTATAAGGAAATTAATAACAAAAGCAAAGAAACACGTTACAACAATACAATAATAGTGGGGGACTTTAACAACCCCCCCTGACTGAAATGGACAGATCATCTAAGCAAAAGATCAACAAGGAAATAAAGACTTTAAATGAAACACTGGACCAAATGGACTTCATAGACATATTCAGAACATTCCATCCCAAAGCAACGGAATACACATTCTTCTCTAGTGCCCATGGAACATTCTCCAGAATTGATCACATCCTAGGTCACAAATCATGTCTCAACCGGTACCAAACGATTGGGATTATTCCCTGCATCTTTTCAGACTACAATGCTTTGAAACTAGAACTCAATCACAAGAGGAAAGTCGGAAAGAACTCAAATACATGGAGGCTAAAGAGCATCCTACTAGAGAATGAATGGGTCAACCAGGAAATTAAAGAAGAATTAAAAAAATTCATGGAAACCAATGAAAATGAAAACACAACTGTTCCAAATCTTTTGGATACAGCAAAGGCAGTCCTGAGAGGAAAGTATATAGCAATACAAGCCTTTCTCAAGAAACAGGAAAGGTCTCAAATACACAACCTAACCCTACACCTAAAGGAGCTAGAGAAAAAACAGCAAATAAAGCCTAAACCCAGCAGGAGAAGAGAAATCATAAAGATCAGAGCAGAAATCAATGAACTAGAAACCAAAAGAACAGTAGAACAGATCAAGGAAACTAGGAGCTGGTTCTTTGAAAGAATTAACAAGATTGATAAACCCCTGGCCAGACTTATCAAAAAGAAAAGAGAAATGACCCAAATCAACAAAATCATGAATAAAAGAGGAGAGATCACAACCAACACCAAAGAAAGACAAACAATTATAAGAACATATTATGAGCAACTCTATGCCAGCAAATGAGATAACCTGGAAGAAATGGATGCATTCCTAGAAATGTATCAACTACCAAAATTGAACCAGGAAGAAATAGAAAACCTGAACAGACCTATAACCACTAAGAAAATTGAAGCAGTCATCAAAAATCTTCCAAGAAACAAAAGCCCAGGGCCAGATGGCTTCCCAGGGGAATTCTACCAAACATTTAAAGAATTAATACCTATTCTCCTGAAACTGTTCCAAAAAATAGAAATGGAAGGAAAACTTCCAAACTCATTTTATGAGGCCACCATTACCTTGATCCCAAAACCAGACAAAGACCCCATCAAAAAGGAGAATTACAGACCAATATCCTTGATGAACATGGATGCAAAAATTCTCACCAAAATACTAGCCAATAGGATCCAACAGTACATTAAAAGGATTATTCACCACGACCAAGTGGGATTTATCCCTGGGCTGCAAGGTTGGCTCAACATCCGCAAATCAATCAACGTGATACAATACATTAATAAAAAAAAGAACAAGAATCATATGATCCTCTCAATAGATGCAGAAAAAGCATTTGACAAAGTACAGCATCCTTTCTTGATCAAAACTCTTCAGAGTATAGGGATAGAGGGTACAGACCTCAATATCATAAAAGCCATTAAGAAAAACCGACAGCGAATATCATTCTCAATGGGGAAAAGATAAGGGCTTTTCCCCTAAGGTCAGGAACACGGCAGGGATGTCCACTATCACCACTGCTATTCAACATAGTATTAGAAGTCCTAGCCACAGCAATCAGACAACAAAAAGAAATCAAAGGCATCCAAATCGGCAAAGAGGAAGTCAAACTCTCACTCTTTGCAGATGATATGATACTGGATGTGGAAAACCCAAAAGACTCCACCCCAAAACTGCTAGAACTCATACAGGAATTCAGTAAAGTAGCAGGATATAAAATCAGTGCACAGAAATCAGTGGCATTCCTATACACCAACAAGACAGAAGAGAGAGAAATTAAGGAGTCGATCCCATTTACAATTGCACCCAAAACCATAAGATACCTAGGAATAAATTTAACCAAGGAGGCAAAGGATCTGTACTCAGAAAACTATAAAATACTCATGAAAGAAATGGAAGAAGACACAAAGAAATGGAAAAACGTTCCATGCTCATGGATTGGAAGAACAAACATTGTGAAGATGTCAATGCTACCTAGAGCAATCTATACATTCAAAGCAATCCTCATCAAATACCACCCACTTTTTTCAAAGAAATGGAACAAATAATCCTAAAATTTGTATGGAACCAGAAGAGACCCTGAATAGCCAGAGGAATATTGAAAAAGAAAAGCAAAGCCGGTGGCATCACAATTCCGGACTTCAAGCTCTATTACAAAGCTGTCATCATCAAGACAGTACGGTACTGGCACAAAAACAGACACAGCGATCAGTAGAACAGAATAGAGAGCCCAGAAATGGACCCTCAACTCTATAGTCAACTAATCTTCGACAAAGCAGGAAAGAATGTCCAATGGCAAAAAGACAGTCTCTTCAACAAATGGTGTTGGGAAAATTGGACAGCCACATGCAGAAGAATGAAACTGGACCATTTCCTTACACCACACACAAAACTAGACTCCAAATGGTTGAAAGACCTAAACGTGAGACAGGAGTCCATCAAAATCCTAAAGGAGAACACAGGCAGCAACCTCTTCCACCTCAGCTGCAGCAACTTCTTCCTAGAAACATTGCCAAAGGCAAGGGAAGCAAGGGCAAAAATGAACTCTTGGGATTTCATCAAGATAAAAAGCTTTTGTACAGCAAAAGAAACAGTCAACCAAACCAAAAGACAACCGACAGAATGGGAGAAGATATTTGCAAATGACCTATCAGATAAAGGGCTAGTATCCAAAATCTATAAAGAACTTCTCAAACTCAACACCCAAAGAACAAATAATCCAATCAAGAAATGGGCAGAAGAGATGAACAGACATTTTTCCAAAGAAGACATCCAAATGGCCAACAGACACATGAAAAAGTGCTCCACATCGCTCGGCATCAGGGAAATCCAAATCAAAACCTCAGTGAGATACCACCGCACACCAGTCAGAATGGCTAAAATTAACAAGTCAGGAAACGACAGATGTTGGCGGGGATGCGGAGAAAGGGGAACCCTCCTACACTGTTGGTGGGAATGCAAGCTGGTGCAACCACTCTGGAAAACAGTATGGAGGTTCCTCAAACAGTTGAAAATAGAACTACCATACGACCCAGCAATTGCACTACTGAGTATTTACCCCAAAGATACAAATGTAGGGACCCGAAGGGGTACGTGCACCCCAATGTTTACAGCAGCAATGTCCACAATAGGCAAACTGTGGAAAGAGCCAGGATGTCCATCGACAGATGAATGGATAAAGAAGAAGTGGTATATATACACAATGGAATATTATGCAGCCATCAAAAGGAATGAGATCTTGCCATTTGCAAGGACGTGGATGGAACTGGAGGGTGTTATGCTGAGTGAAATAAGTCAATCGGAGAAAGACATGTATCATATGACCTCAATGATTTGAGGAATTCTTAATCTCAGGAAACAAACTGAGGGTTGCTGGAGTGGTGGGGGTTGGGAGGGAGGGGGTGGCTGGGTGATAGACATTGGGGAGGGTATGTGCTATGGTGAGCGCTGTGAATTGTGCAAGACTGTTGGATCACAGATCTGTACCTCTGACACAATAATGCAATATATGTTAAGAAAAAAAAAAGAAGAAGATAGCAGGAGGGCAAGAATGAAGGGGAGTAAGTTGGAGGGGGAGAGGAACCATGAGAGACAATGGACTCTGAAAAACACACTGAGGATTCTAGAGGGGAGGGGGGTTGGGGGATGGGTTAGCCTGGTGATGGCTATTAAAGAGGGCACGTTCTGCGTGGAGCACTGGGTGTTATGCACAAACAATGAATCATGGAACACTACATCAAAAGCTAATGATGTAATGTATGGTGATTAACATAACAATAACAAAAACACAAGATATGAGTCCAGACTCCACGCTTTAAACCTATTCCTATCAGGTACCTTTATAACTTTACTTCTGTATACACAATAATAAAATAATAAAAATAAGACAATAAATAATTAAAACAGTAAGACCTACCACTTACAGAATGCTCTCTCAGTGTTCATCACTATATCCACTCACATTTCATTTGATCCTTGCAGTGGAGTCTCTGAGGTATTGTTTCTATTGTATCATTTAGGAAACCAAGCTCAGAGACATGAACTAATTTTTCCTGGGCTGCACAGCCAATAAGTGCCATAGCTAAAAGTCAGCCTACATCTCCCTAACTCTAAAACCCCAAGGTCTTACATACTGCTTTATTCTAACATTAAAGAACATCTTACTAGATGAAAATGTCTTTGGGGAATTTGGTCTCTTAGATTACCATCAGTAAATATCCTTGTTTCACTTAATAGCACAGAGGAAATTAGCAAGAATGGCAGGCACAGGTAATCCCAGAAGGACAAAAACAAAAAACAAAAAACAAAAAACAACTACAGGGGAGGAGGTGAGCTGAGATTTGCATACACATTCCTGACACTGGCCTCCATACCCAAAGTCCTCACTTTGAGGATACTGCTGAACTCTGGCTCTCCAATTCAAAAAAGCCACTGCCCTCAAACTCTGAAGACAGCTTCCATCCTTAAAATGTTGTTGCTGACATCTCAGGCAAGCCCCTGAAAACCCAGCTGCCTCCCCAAGGTGAACATACCTTGTGAGTCAGCCCTGCCTGTGCCATGGCAAGACTGGTATGCATAATCAAAGCCCTTTAAGTGAAAGTTCAGCCACAGAGATGAAGGAACCAGATTCCACAAATCTGCAACTTATCATGGGAAAAAATGGTCCCTGGCACTCTTTACTCTCCCCGTCAAAGCAAATGACAACTACAAAATCAGGATAATTTAAAGATGTCTTATATAGTATATATACTATAGAGTATTATGAGACTTTACTGATTCATGTTTTTGAGCTAAAACATCCACAAGAACGGCAAAACGAGAGCTATGGCAAGAACTGAAGAAATGTTTTCAAAACAGAGCACTTTAAAAAGTTATGATTAGGGGTGCCTGGGTGGCTCAGTCAGTTAAGCGTCTGCCTTTGGCTCAGGTCATGATCTCAGGGTCCTGGGATCGAGCCCCACACTGGGCTCCCTGCTCAGCGGGGAGTCTGCTTCTCCCTCTGCCCCCCCACCCCCGTTTATACTCTTGCTCTCTCTCTCTGAAATAAATAAATAAATAAAATCTTTTTTTTTTAAAAGTCACAACAATTAAGGTAAAATGGAATTGAAAGGGGGAAGGGGATATAGCTTGTCATAAAGTCATAAAGTTAATAATTATAACAAAGTGTGCTAGCTTCTATGAGAGAAGAGATCTTAAATAAGAACCCAAAGATGTCAGAGCAGAAACAGAACTCTGGGGCCACCTAGAGGAGGTTCTTCAAAAGTCACATCTTTTGGTTGAGTGTTCTGTTCAGTCTATTTTTCATATAGTTTTCCGAGCAACATGTAATTAGGTGGATGAAGCTGCTTAAACCAAAGTTTTCACAGAAATTCAGATTCTCCTACAGATAAAATGTCCCTTGCTACTAAGTTTAGAGTTTAGAATGTTGGAAGTTTTCACAAAATCACACAAACAATGGCCATGTGGCTACTTGTGGTTTTGTGGTCTTCAATTAGGCCATCTCTGGGGAGCCAAAAACCTCCGTGGTATTCGGTTGGTGTGATTTTGACCAAAACTGAATGATTTAGAATTTCCTCACAAACATCAGAACTTTGCAAACCACCTTCTCCATTTTGCCAAGACATGGAATATTCCATAGATCAGTGTTAAGCTAATTTTTTCCAATATGGATGTCATATTGAGTAAGCAAGTTGGGCCTAAATGATCTCACAGACCATTTGATATTACAAAATAAAATTTTCTGAGAATTACTGGAAAGTCTGGCATTGCTTAGGATAGAAATCCAGGGATTTGAAGCCTATTTTCAAAAATTTAATACTTAATCTTTCCAAAGTAAAATATATGTTCTTCACCTTGCAATTGATACTATTATAGATGGGAGAGTAATCTGATGAAAAGAACATTGGATCCTGGGGCCAGCTCTACAATCGCATGTCTGTAAGAGTTGTTACTTGATGTGGCAGCTTTAAGCTGTGCCAATTTATCTGACCTGGAACTGCACTTCCAATAATTCATTTCTTCAGGTTAGGACTGGCCACAGGAGAAATGTAGCTGCAATTTAGAAGGTGAAAGGGAAGTGGCAGCCTCTATGCTCTGCAGGGCAGCCTGGGCCCCATGCACTGCGGGCACGCATGCACATTATTGCCTGTCTGCTGACTCACTTTGTTGGCCCCAGGGGCCACCAGACCTCAGCTCCTCTAGCTCCTACCACACCTTACTCTCTGGTTTCTCCAAGTCTTGGACTAGGCACATGTGTGGCTTAGGACACTGTCTCTTTGTTCAGATCACCTGTATCAGCAAAGTTGGAGGCAGGGGGGAATAAATAGGAGTTCCAGTTTGTCCAGGCAGGTTCTAGCTGTTTATGAAGGTTTCAGTTTGTCCTCATGACCCTCTACCTCCGGCCCGGCTTGACTCCAGACTGCTGGTTCTGCTGATCTGCTGTGACTTAAGATTTACCACCAGACATGAAAGCAATGGCTTTATATCATCTTCCCCACTAACATTCACAGTTGCCCATGGTCTGATCCATATAATAAATCCCTCATTCCACATCAAAAGACTTCTGTCTCTTTGATCAAACCCTAAATGATACAGTTAATGTTACAGAGCCTCAATTACTTTGGCTGTAAAGCAGAGCAAGGATATTAGAAGATATCTTAGTTTCCTTTCTCTACTAGATAACACAAATTTTACCTCCTGTTAAGAGTTCCTCTGACAGGTGTGACAAAGGTAGAAGTCCTCCAAACCTTTATTAACTGAAGACAACACAAACAAATGGAAAGATATATCATGCTCATGGAATGGAAGAGTTAACATTGCTAAAATATCCATACTAACCAAAGCAACAAATTCAATGCAATCCCTATCAAAATACCTATAGTATTTTTTCACAGAGCTAGAATAAGTAATCCTAAAATTTGTGTACAACCACAAAAGACCCCGAATAGCCAAAGCAATCTTGAGAAAGAAAAACAAAGTCATATTTCAAACTATACCATATAATATCATATCATAAATAAGGCTATACTAATCAAACCAGTATAGAACTGGCACAAAAACAGATTAATGGAAAAGACTTGAGAGCACCGATAAAAACCCACACATATATAATCAATCTACAACAAAGGAGGCAACAATATACAATGGGGAAAATAACATCTTTTCAATCAGTGGTGATGGGAAAACTGTATAGCTACAAGCAAAGGAAGGAAGGAAGGAAGGAAGGAAGGAAGGAAGGAAGGAAGGAAGGAAGGAAGCTGCACCACTCTCTTACACCACACAAAGATAAACTCAGAATGGATTAAAGACCTAAATGTGAGACCTAAAACCATAAAAATTCTAAAAGAAAACAGGCAGCAAACTCTTGGACATTGGCCTCAGGAACATTTTTCTGGATATGTCTCCTCAGGCAAGGGAAACAAAAGAAAATAAACTATTGGGACTATACCAAAATAAAAAGCTTTTGTACAATGAAGAAAACCATCAACAAAATGGAAAGGCAACCTACTGAATGGGAGAGGATATCTGCAAATGATATCTCTGATAAGGTGCTAATATCCAAAATATATAAAGAACTTAGACAATTCAACATACACAAAAACCCCCAAATAATCCAATTTAAAAAGTGGGCAGAGGACCTGAACAGACATTTTTTTCCCCAAAGATGACATACATATGGCCAACAGACACATGAAAAGATGGTCAACATCACTCATCATCAGGGAAATGCAAACAAAAACTACCATGAGATATCACCTTACACCTGTTAGGATTATTATTATCAAGAAGATAACAAATATCAAGTGCCAATGAGGATGTGGAAAAAAAGGAACCCTTGTGCCCTGTAGGTGGGAATGTAAACTGGTGTGACCACTAGGAAAAATAGTATGGCAGTTCCTCAAAACATTAAAAAAAGAAATACCATATGATCCAGTAATTCCACTATTATTTATCCCAAGAAAATGAAAACACTAAATTGAAAAGATATATGAACCCTTATGTCTACTGCAGCATTATTTATAATAACCAAGATATGGAAGCAACCTAAGTGTCTATTGATAAGTGAATGGATAAAGAAGATGTATAATCACTGTGTGTATATACAGTGGAATATTACCCATAACAAAGAATGAGATCTTGCCATTTGCAACAACATGAATGGACCTAGAGGGTATTAAATAAAATGAAATAAGTCAGAGAAAGACCAATACTACTTCATTTCACTTGTATCTGCAATACAAGCAAATGAACAAACAGAAACAGACTCATAAACACAAAGAGCAAACTGGTAGTAGCCAGAGGTGAGGTAGGTGGGTGGAGGGATGGGCAAAATAGGTGAAGGGGATTAAGAAGTGCAATCTTCCAGTTAAACTAAGTCACAGAGATAAAAAGAGCATAAGGAATATAGTCAATAATATTGTAATAGGGATTAAGGAGTGCATTTATCATGATGAGCACACTGTGATGTATTAAAGTGTTGAATCATAATACTGTACAGTTGAAACTAACACTAAGTTAACTACACTGGAATTTAAAATTAATTTAAAAAAATCATATTGTAATAACACTGTATGGTGACAGATGGTGACTACATTTATTGTGGTGAACACTGAGGGATGTATAGAATTGTCAAATCACTATGATGTACACCTGAAACTAATATAACATTGTACATCAACTATACTCCAATAACAAAAAAAGAACTTGTAGAGCATGCTTTGTTTGCAAAAAAAAAAAAAACCAAACTATCAAATGGTTATGGAATTCCTAATTATTATACACTGAGAATGATTATTCATTAAATAGTTACTGTTCTTGTCATCATAGTAATAACTAACATTTATTGAGTATTGAACATATGGCAGATGCTGCACTTTCAGACACAGGCTAACCTCACTTAATTCTAACAATAACCCCACAAAGTGGGTGATGCTCCATTTCATAGATGAGAAAAGTGAGGCTTAGAACGGAGAAGTGAGTCAGTCAGTAAGTGGCAGAGTTTAGATTTGAATTCAAGAAGCATGATACAGAGCCCATGTTCTCATGCTACGTACAGAAAAAAACATTCCTGAAACTGTAGTCCCTGTCCTCAAGCAGCTTACCTTGTCATGGGAAACATAGTCGAATTATTTTAATTCAGTAACGTCATTGTATTCTATTGGAATATGTACCAGCCCATAAAAATCAGACACTGGGGCTTAATGGTTGGACCTGAATTATAAAAGACAAAGTTGGATTTACTCAGGAGACAAAGGAAGGAAGGATATTCCAGGCAGATTATAAACAGTGCTTGCTTTGGCAGAACATATACTAAAAGTGGAATGATACAGAGAAGATTAGCATGGCCCCTGTGCAAGGATGACATGCAAATTCATAAAGCATTCCATATTTTTATATTTTTCTGGAGTCGCTGTTACCCTGTTAACATTCTGTTCTCTCATTCATCTATTGTCCTCTGGACAAAAGGACAAGACGGAAAAAATCACCTCAAAAAAAAGAACAAGAGGCAGTACTGACTGCCAGGGACCTAATCAATATGGACATTAGTAAGATGTCAGAACTAGAGCTCAGAATGACGATTTTAAACATACTAGCTAGGCTTGAAAAAAGCATGGAAAATACTAGAGAAACCCTTTCTGGAGAAATAAAAAGAACTAAAATCTAACCAAGTCGAAATCAAAAAGGCTATTAATGAGGTACAATAAAAAATGGAGGCTCTAACAGCTAGGATAAATGAGGCAGAAGAGAGAATCAGTGATATAGAAGACCAAATGATGGAAAATAAACAAGCTGAGAAAAAGAGAGGTAAACAACTATGGGATGACGAGGGCAGAATTTGAGAGATAAGTGATACCATAAGACGAAACAATATTAGAATAATTGGGATCCCAGAAGAAGAAGAAAGAGAGGGGCAGAAGGTATACTGGAGCAAATTATAGCAGAGAACTTCCATAATTTGGGGAAGGAAACAGGAATCAAAATCCAGGAGGCACAGAGAACCCCCCCTCAAAATCAATAAAAATAGGTCAATACCCTGACATCTAATAGTAAAACTTACGAGTCTCAGAGACAAAGAGAAAATCCCAAAAGCAGCTCGGAAGAAGAGATATGTAACTTACAATGGTAGAAACAATTAGATAGGCAACAGACCTATCCACAGAGACGTGGCAGGCCAGAAAGGACTGGCATGATATATTCAGAGCACTAAATGAGAAAAATATACAGCCAAGAATACTATACCCAACTAGGCTGTCATTGAAAATAGAAGGAGAGATAAAAAGGTTCCAGGACAAAAAAAAAAAAAAAAAACAAAAAAAAACTAAAGGAATTTGCAAACATGAAACCAGCCCTACAAGAAATATTGAAAGGGGTCCTCTAAGCAAAGAGAAAGCCTAAAAGCAACATAGACCAGAAAGGAACACAGACAATATACCATAACAGTCACCTTACAGGCAATACAATGGCACTAAATTCATATCGTTCAATAGTTACCCTGAATGTAAATGGGCTAAATGCCTCAATCAAAAGACACAGGGTATCAGATTGGATAAAAAAACAAGACCCATCGATATGCTGTCTGCAAGAGACTCATTTTAGACCCAAAGACAGCTCCAGACTGAAAGCGAGGGGGTGGAAAACCATTTACCATGCTAATGGACATCAAAAGAAAGCTGGGGTGCCAATCCTTATATCAGACAAATTAAATTTTAAAACAAACACTATACTAAGAGATGAGGAAGGACACTATATCATACTTAAAGGGTCTATCCAACAAGAAGATCTAACAATTGTAAATAACTATGCCCCTAACATGGGAGCAGCCAATTATATAAGGCAATTAATAACAAGAGCAAAGAAACACATTGACAACAATACAATAATAGTGGGGGACTTTAACACCCCCCTGACTGAAATGGACAGATCATCTAAGCAAAAGATCAACAAGGAAATAAAGACTTTAAATGACACAATGGACCAAATGGACTTCACAGATATATTGAGAATATTCCATCCCAAAGCAACAGAATACACGTTCTTCTCTACTGCCCATGGAACATTCTCCAGAATAGATCACATCCTAGGTCACAAATCAGGTCTCAACCGGTACCAAAAGATTGGGATCATTCCCTGCATATTTTCAGACCACAATGCTTTGAAACTAGAACTCAATCACAAGAGGAAAGTCGGAAAGAACTCAAATACATGGAGGCTAAAGAGCATCCTACTAAAGAATGAATGGGTCAGCCAGGAAATTAAAGAAGAATTAAAAAAATTCATGGAAACCAATGAAAATGAAAACACAACTGTTCAAAATCTTTGGGATACAGCCAAGGCAGTCCTAAGAGGAAAGTGTATAGCAATACAAGCCTTTCTCAAGAAACAGGAAAGGTCTCAAATACACAACCTAACCCTACACCTAAAGGAGCTGGAGAAAGAACAGCAAATAAAGCCTAAACCCAGCAGAAGAAGAGAAATAATAAAGATCAGAGAAGAAATCAATGAAACAGAAACCAAAAGAACAGTAGAACAGATCAAGGAAACTAGGAGCTGATTCCTTGAAAGAATTAACAAGATTGATAAACCCCTGGCCAGACTTATCAAAAAGAAAAGAGAAAGGACTCAAATAAATAAAATCATGAATCAAAGAGATCACAACCAACCCCAAAGAAAGACAAACAATTATAAGAACATATTATGAGCAACTCTATGCCAGCAAATTAGATAATCTGGAAGAAATGGATGCATTCCTAGAGATGTATAAACTGCCAAAACTGAACCAGGAAGAAATAGAAAACCTGAACAGAACTATAACCACTAAGGAAACTTAAGCAGTAATCAAAAATCTCCCAACAAACAAAAGCCCAGGGCCAGATGGCTTCCCAGAGGAATTCTACCAAACATTTAAAGAAGAATTAATACCTCTTCTTCTGAAACTGTTCCAAAAAATAGAAATGGAAGGAAAACTTCCAAACTCGTTTTATGAGGCCACCATTACCTTGATCCCCAAATCAGACAAAGACCCCCATCAAAAAGGAGAATTACAGACCAATATCCCTGATGAACATGGATGCAAAAATCCTCACCAAAATACTAGCCAATAGGATCCAACAGTACATTAAAAGGATTATTTACCACGACCAAGTGGGATTTATTCCTGGGCTGCAAGGTTGGCTCAACATCCGCAAATCAATCAACGTGATACAATACATTAATAAAAGAAAGAAGAAGAACCATATGATCCTCTCAAGAGATGCAGAAAAAGCATTTGACAAAGTACAGCATCCTTTCTTGATTAAAACTCTTCAGAGTATAGGCATAGAGGGTACATACCTCAATATCATAAAAGCCATCTATGAAAAACCCACAGCAAATATCATTCTCAATGGGGAAAAACTGAGAGCTTTCCACCTAAGGTCAGGAACATGGCAGGGATGTCCACTATCAACACTACTCTTCAACACAGTATTAGAAGTCCTAGGCACAGCAATCAGACAACAAAAAGAAATAAAAGGCGTCCGAATCGGCAAGGAAGAAGTCAAACTCACTCTTTGCAGATGATATGATACTGTATGGGGAAAACCCAAAAGACTCCACCCCAAAACTGCTAGAACTCATACAGGGACTCAGTAAAATGGCAGGATATAAAATCAATGCACAGAAATCAGTGGCATTCCTATACACCAACAACAAGACAGAAGAAAGAGAAATTAAGGAGTCGATCCCATTTACAACTGCACCCAAAACCATAAGATACCTAGGAATAAATTTAACCAAGGAGGCAAAGGATCTGTACTCAGAAAACTATAAAATACTCATGAAAGAAATGGAAGAAGACACAAAGAAATGGAAAAACGTTCCATGCTCATGGATTGGAAGAACAAATATTGTGAAGATGTCAATGCTACCTAGAGCAATCTACACATTTAATGCAATCCCAATCAAAATACCAGCAACTTTTTTCAAAGAAATGGAACAAATAATCCTAAAATTTGTATGGAACCAGAAAAGACCCCGAATAGCCAGAGGAATATTGAAAAAGAAAAGCAAAGCTGGCAGCATCACAATTCCGGACTTCAAGCTCTATTACAAAGCTGTCATCATCAAGACAGTATGGTACTGGCACAAAAACAGACACATAGATCAGTGGAACAGAATAGAGAGCCCAGAAATGGACCCTCAACTCTATGGTCAACTAATCTTCGACAAAGCAGGAAAGAATGTCCAGTGGAAAAAAGACAGTCTCTTCAACAAATGGTGTTGGGAAAATTGGACAGCAACATGCAGAAGAATGAAACTGGACCGTTTCCTTACACCACACACAAAAATAGACTCAAAATGTATGAAAGACCTCAATGTGAGACAGGAGTCCATCAAAATCCTAAAGGAGAACACAGGCAGCAACCTCTTTGATCTTAGCCACAGCAACTTCTTCCTAGAAAGGCAAGGGAAGCAAGGGCAAAAATGAACTATTGGGACCTCATCAAGATAAAAAGCTTTTGCACAGCAAAAGAAACAGTCAACAAAACCAAAAGACAACTGGCAGAATGGAAGAAGATATTTGCAAATGACATTTCAGACAAAGGGCTAGTATCCAAAATCTATAAAGAACTTCTTAAACTCAACACCCAAAGAACAAAGGATATAACTAAGAAATGGGCAGAAGACATGAACAGATATTTTTCCAAAGAAGACATCCAAGTGGCCAACAGACACACGAAAAAGTGTTCAACATCACTCGGCATCAGGGAAATCCAAATCAAAACCTCAACGAGATACCACCTCACACCAGTCAGAATGGCTAAAATTAACAAGTCAGGAAACGACAGATGTTGGCGGGGATGCATAGAAAGGGGAAACCTCCTACCAAGAGGGTTCAAGATGTCCATCAACAGATGAATGAATAAAGCAGATGTGGTGTATACACACATACACACACACACACACACACACACACACACACACACACACACACACACACACACACACAGGAATATTATGCAGCCATCAAAAGGAATGAGATCTTGCCATTTGCAATGAAGTGGATGGAACCGGAGGGTATTATGCTGAGCGAAATAAGTGAATCAGAGAAAGACACGTATCATATGATCTAACTGGTAGGAGGAAATCTTAATCTCAGGAAACAAACTGAGGGTTGCTGGAGTGGTGGGGGGTGGGAGGGATGGGGTGGCCGGGTGATAGACACTGGGGAGGGTATGTGCTATGGTGAGCACTGTGAATTGTGTAAGACTGTTGAATCACAGACCTGTACCTCTGAAACAAATAATACATTATATGTTAAAAAAAAGAAGATAGTAGGAAGGGAAAAATGAAGGGGAGGAAATTGGGAGGGGAGACGAACCATGAGAGACTATGGACTCTGAGAAATAAACTGAGGGTTCTAGAGGGGAGGGGATGGGTTAGTGATGGGTACTAAAGAGGGCATGTACTGATTGGAGCACTGGGTGTTATACGCAAACAATGAATCATGGAACACTATACCAAAAACTAATGATATAATGTATGGTGATTGATGTAACATAATAAAATAAAAAAAAAGGTAAAAAAAACTGTATAAACAAAAGCTTGCGGATAGGAAGCAGCTTGTCACATTATTTGAGGATGATCAGAAAGAAAGATATGTGGATGTAGGGGGACACTGGGAGAGGCAAGGCCACTGACGGAAGAAGGGGCCCAATTCCTGTATGCTAATCTAAGAAGTTGAAATGTTGTCGTTAACCTATGGGGATTCAAGCATTTTTCAAATGAGAATGATATGGTCAGATGTGCATTTTGTGAACCTCAAGATTTCTGGCAGCAGCCTAGAAGATAGTCTGGACTTGGAGGAGACTGGATAGAGGAAAAACAGCAAATTGAGAGCAAGGAATAAGGAAATATGGATGTAGACTGTTCTAAATTGAGGGCCAGTGTCGGCCTGGAGACGATGAACTGTAGCAGTCTTGTCCCGTCTTAGTAGCTTGACCTTGGCTGCCATGCAGCCTGTAGCTGCTGGCTGAGGCTTCCTTGCCCTGGGACCGATAACTGGAAGGTGGTAGGCATCTTTTGAGATTTCTCAAAAAAGACTGCCAGTATCAAAACTGGTATGAGACATAATGACCTTGAATGTGGAAAATGCTTGCTGTACTGGCAGGTTAGCCATGAGCATTTTCATTTCAAGCTTTCCCACAGAACATGAAGGACCTTAACTATGGAGAATCAGTGCTTAAAATGAGAAGGCTGAGTCATGCAGTGGAAAAGTACTAGGGGAAAGTAGGCATGGTTCTGACTCCTAAGTCCACCATTCACTAGAGAGTAACACTGGTCAAGAGACTTAACCTCGCTGAGTCTCAACTTTCTAATCCACAGAAAGCTTAATAAATCATGTCCTGTAGCATTACTGAAAGGATTAAATCAGCCCGACCACATATACAACACTGAGCTTGTTATCTCACACATTAGAAGCCGTCAATAAGTATTAGGCCTCTTCTGCCTTTCCTTCCATTTCTATGCCCCCCCATATGTGGTGAATGATGGTTATATGTCAATATCATACAAACATATGCTAGAAGGAACCTAACCTTATCAAATGCCAAATGTGTAATGATGGCACTAAGTATTTCACATTTATTATTTCGATTTTTAGAAGGATTTGTGGCTGTTCTGATTGTCATGAGAAATGAGAATACAAATGCCATATCACCTGAATAAATGCCCCCATGTTTAGTCACATAAACACTGAAATTGTAGCATGATAAAAATCAGGACTTTTGGTCTAAACTAAAAATGACTTTGAATTTGAAGGTTAAAATTTCAGAATAATATACTGACATATAAAATCTGTATTTTAGTTATAGGAACCATACTTAATCTTCTTAATCTTTAAATATTCCTATAATGTTAAATTAAGAGCTAGTTTTATAAAGTTATAAGTTATATTAAAAATATTTAGCTCACTCTGTCCTTGATGTAACAAATCCAAAACCCTCTGGCCATGTTGGTGGTCTCCAAGCTCCTCAGGACTAAAATTGACAGTTGACTCTGCTCAAGAGAGCAGTGGGGAGATTAATGTTACTTTGCATTTTGCCTAATCACAGCATTTCTATTAGACTCATAATAATTGACACTTGTGTGTGTATCCTCCACTTGGGAATCACTAAAGAATTAGTAGCTCATAAAATGGCACCTGCTCAATTGTCCCTTAACAACAAGTGTGATAAAAATTGCCCAGTTCATAAATGTGATTGGAAATGCTGCCATAATGATGATAGTGGATCTCCTTAGGTCTATGGTATTTTATGTTTCCTTATGAGGTGTTTTTTTTCCATCTTCCTTTCATTTCCTTAACTGAAAATATTTCAAAAGTCTGATGTAAAGCCATAAAATGAAGCCATTTGGTACTAAGTCAATCTTCCCTCTTAACCCACTCTACAGTGACTAGGCATTTTAATTAGTGCAAATCTCTTTTGTCCATGAGTAATTTTAATGAGTGTTTTTGGCTGTGCTGTTCTATATGGCTTTAAGCTTGCATATTTTTATCCTAAATTTTGCTTTCATCCCTAACTGAAATCCAGTTGGTTTTCAAATGAGAACAGGAGTATCTTGGGGTCATTTTGCTAAGTGATTCAATGAGTTTGGGTTCCTGAGGGAAAGCACTGTGGCGAGGCAGTTGTTTATGTTCAAAATACAATTAGTCACATAGCAAGTCCCAAAGAGCAGTAGCACCATGAGCTTATCTTTTAGGGGGGTACTTCTGCTTTAGTTCGTAATTTTTCTTCTCATTACAGCAAGGAGGAGTCAGGTCAAAAGGCAGTGCACCCAAAGACACGGACAAGAATGTACATGGTAGCAATATTTGTAACAGCCCCAAGTAGAAAGTGCCCAATTGCCATCAGTGGTAAAATGGATAAATGTATCACAGTATATTCATGCAATGGAATACTAGAGCAGCGAGCATGAACGAATCTTAACTACTCACAAGTGCAAGGATAAATATTGCTAACAAAGTTGGGAGTAAACGAAGCCTGACACGAAAGAATACATGCTGAACTTTTTTTTTTTTTTTCATTTCCACAAAGTTCAAATTGAGAGAAACTAATTTATGGTGTTAGAAGTCATGACAGTGATTATACCAGGGAAGAAGATCGGGGCTACATGGGCACAAGTGAGGCTTCTAGGTAATATTCTGTATCTTGCTATGGAATGCTGATTACAAAGATACATTCACTTTATGGACCTTCACTGTGATATACACTTAGATTTGTCTACTTCTTCAAACATAATTTTCATCAATAAAAATTTAAAACTGACAGTGCAGGGGCTGCTCATCCATTGGTTCAGTTGTTTCTTGTTAATGTCACATGTGTGAAAGCCTATATTCCAGCTAAGAATAACGACTGATGAATAGAGAAGCCGTTTGGGTTTACACTCAGGTACCAGAAAACTCATCAGCAAGAGTATAAAAGTGAGTTTAGTCATAAAAGTGAAAATACCCCTAGCTCAATGAACCAACAATTATACAGAATTGTCAAGTTTATACTGCCCAAATCTGGTACTTCCCAGTGCTCTATGGCAGCAAAAAAGCATGCTAGAAAGGAAAAACTGCTGTCGGTTGGGCAGGGACTTTTACACACATTCCTTCAAAGAGAGGTCTGCCATCTGGATAGGCTCACAGGCTCATCGCTGTGTGAATGTCTATTAAAAGGACACATGAACATGAGACAACGAGGAAGAATAAATACGAGAATCCTGTACTCACCTCACCAGGGTGGGAACCTCCCCAGCAAGTCCAGACCCCGCAGCCCTCCGCAGCCCATCAGGTAGAAGTCCTAATGAAGATAAGTCCTGAGCAGAATGCACACAGCAAGGAGTAATGTTTGCTGCTCAAAGGATGTTTAGTTTCATATAAACTAGGATAATAAAAAAAATAAACTAAGATAATAATCAGCCTGTTCTTGGATTATTTGTTAGAGGATTTTTCTCTATGTGGATTTAAAATAAAACACTTTAAACAGTGATTCTTAATTTAAAAATAAAATTTGAATCAGTTGATTTCACGTGAAAGCTACAACTATACCTATAGCTCCAAGGATGAACACAAAACAAAACAAAACAACCAACAACAACAATTCAAGACCTTGATTTTACCAAAATGTCCTCTAATCATTTACACACATTTCCCCTCACAGATTCCATGGGTGAAGTGAGGCTCGGCATAAAATACCATGCGCTGCCAGTGAGACACTTAATCAGCATCTACACCTGTTACCTGCAGTGAGCTGCCTTGTGTATTATTCTTTCTGTTGCAGGAAAGGCTTTTGTAATACATGATCCTGCCCAAGCTTATCACAGCCCCCTAATGCTGCTGCCACCGACTCCTAAGTGGTCATTCCCTGACTGATATTTCTCAAGAAATTTCTTCTGTTGCTTCTAGAATTTTTGATGTTTCAAGGAGAACTTGTATGCTCTCATCCCAGGTGTGCTATCATACTTTAAATTTCTTTTAATCTCATGGACAACAGTAAAGGATATTGTGTAAAACATTATGGCAAGTTATACACTGTATCCTGTAGATACATCATTTATGTATATGTTTAAAGAGAAATGTAAGGGCACCTGAGTGGCTCAGTTGGTTAAGCGACTGCCTTCAGCTCAGATCATGATCCTGGAGTCCCGGGATTGAGTCCCACATTGGACTCCCTGCTCAGCAGGGAGTCTGCTTCTCCCCCTGACCCTCCCCACTGTCACGCGCGCTCTCTCTCTCAAATAAATAAAACCTTTACAAAATAAAATAAAAAATAAAGAGAAATGTAAAATGAAAAACCCCACTGCCATCTTCTTAAATGAAACTACTAATGCCATTGGCAACCACTCCAAAATAAGGCGCAAGTAATCTTATAATGCACCTACTCAGCAAAGCGTGTGGAAAGTGGTTGAAGACACTTAGCTTGATAAAAAGCTCCAAGTTCTTCACTTTCTTACAGCTTGCAAATATTTAGGGTTTCTCAAATGTTATCACATTTTTTCTTCCCCCAAACACAACTTCTTAAAAGCTACTTAAATGCACATTGCTTCACATATGGTAGAATCTCATTAAATATTTGATGAATGAATGGTTAAATGGATAAACAGGACACAAAGATGGATGGGTGGACAGATGGATGGGTGGACAGATGGATGGGTGGATCAATGGATAAACTACCTACGCATTGATAATTAAGCTCTTCCTGCAGGATTAAACTCATTTTATACTATCTTTGCAAGCATGCTTTTGCCATTTATGTTAACAGAGAAAGTCTGGAAGTTTATAGCCTCTTACAAACATCATCCCATTTCCCCTTCCTCCAAACCCCTAACAACCACCATTCTACTCTCTGCTTTTGTAAATTCGACTATTTTAGATTCCATATATAATTGAGATCATGCCGTATTTGTGTCAAACTTACTTCACTTAGTATGGTGTCTGCCACGTTCATCCATGTTGCTGCAAATGGCAGTATTTCCTTCTTAAAGGCTGAATAATATTCATGTGCATGTACTTTTAAAAATTTTATTTTTTTAATTCTAGTAAAATTAAAATACAGTGTTATGTGTTTACATTTTCTTTATCCATTCATCCACTGGTACATATTTAGATTGTGCTGATGTCTTGACTATTATTAATAATACTGCAATGAACATGGGAGCACATATTTGAGATACCAATTTCAATTCCTTTGGATATATACCTAGAAGTGGGATGGCTGGATCATATGTTAGTTCTATTTTTAATTTTTTTAAAAACCTCCATATTGTTTTCTATAGTGGCTGCACCATTTTACATTCCCATCAACAGTCTGCAAGGATTCCAATTTCTCTGTATCTTAGCCAAAATTTGTTATCTCTTTTTTTATAATAGCCACCCTAAAAGGTATGAGACAATATCTCATTGCACTGATTTGCACTTCGCTTATGATTAGTGATGTTGAACATTTGTTCATACATCTGTTGACCCTTTGTGCTCTTTTTGAAAAAACATTTTTCAGGTCTAAAAACCTTTTTTTTTTTAAAGATTTTATTTATTTATTTGAGAGAGAGAGACACAGCGAGAGAGGGGACACAAGCAGGGGAAGTGGGAGGTGGAGAAGCAGGTTTCCCGCGGAGCAGGGAGCCTGATGTGGGGCTCGATCCCAGGACCCTGGGATCATGACCTGAGCCAAAGGCAGACGCTTAACCAACTGAGCCACCCAGGTGCCCTAAAACCTCTTGAAACTACATGACTTCAGTTATGTTATCTGTAACACTTACACTTTTAGGGAAAGGAATCTGCCTAGTATTCATTAGAACAATCTTGAGTAAGTAGGCCAACCACATCATCACTGATCTTAAAAACATTAGTTTTTAAAAAGAACACATGCCTGCTGTTGTGTACCTTTTCTGGCTGTTAACATTTTTACATAATTAAACCAGCCATGGATGATGGGTCCACCATATAAGTACAGGTTAGCAAGGCTAGCATGTGAGGATCATGGAAACCAGTACTAATACATCAGAGTCCCATTTAGTTCACCAAAATAAGCATTTCTTTCTCAGGCCTGTGTTTAACTCAGTAGGACTGTCTTTTATTTTATAAATGCAGAGGGTTGTACCATTGATTTTGAGGAAGTGCTATCATAAAGTTAGTTAAGAAGGATTTTGTGATTGGTGTTTCATCTCCAGATAAACAAGTCTATCTTCTAAAATGTCATATCTAATTGCTTTAGATTTTTCCCTTTGTTTCTCTTGCTGCTTCACAAACATTTCTGCAGTTCTAAGAAAAATCAATTACAATAGGCCTCTAAGGTTTTCTGTTTTTGCTTTCACTAGGGAAAAGTTGATTATTTACGATTTCAGAAAGCAGGTTCAACATTGATCTTCAGACCTTAATATAGTTATTTGTATCGATAAAAAAGTAAATGCAAAGCAATTCCAGGAGCCGTAGAATACTTTTGCCACAAGGAATTCTTTTAATGAGACATGGAGGCCCAAGCGTAGAATGCATACATATGATAATAATTACTAGGGATGCTTAGTTCCCAGTGTATAATGTTTTTATTGAAAAACCGAATCTCTCAATGGCCATCCTTTAACTTCAATGTGCTAATTAGGTGGGGCAATAAATGATATGTAATAAGCTAAGAAAGATGTTGGCTACCATTAGTGAGCAAACCAGAGTGAATGACTGACTACAATTAGACAAAAACCTGGCAAATAAAAGTAGTCATGTTTAATTCTGTTCTTTAAAAATGATCCAGTCCTTAGTTTAAGACAATTTGCAGGAAATGCAAATTCAGAGAACATAGGGATTATATCGGTTCTCAACACTGTTCAGTTCAAGAGCTAGAAAGAACTCAGCACAGTGTTTATATCCATAGGTCCTTGATCAGCAAATTGATGACGCAGGAAGTCATTTCATATTATTTTCTTTGAGATGGACTGCCAAATCACAATTTCAAGCAATACTTTTCCTGCCGGTTGAAAAAACAGAAGGGATTTTTGCTCTGATTGTAGTTTGTTTTTTTATTATGAGCTCCATTCTGCTGCTGTTCACCCATTATTAGGGTATGATGGGTACTATTACATAGTTGATATGTGTGCACACATTTTCAGCAAGGACCAGCTCATTGATAGCAACCTGATACACCAGTTCTATTACAGTACTCTTTGTTGTTGGTCAATATCTGCAGGCTAGGAAAACAAAGAACAGATACATCCCAAGAGATATTAGTGCACTGCCTCATTATATCATGTATTAAAATAGATATGATATAGATTATGCAAAGACCGTATCTGTAAGATATTTGGGGATACAGGTATTAAACATATTAGGAAGGAATTTTTACTGATTGTTTACTGAATGCAGTGTCTGCTGAGCACTTTCATAAATGCCAACGGACTCAGTCCTCATGTTAAACCTAAGAGGTAGGTGACAACCTACCTCTTTAAATTTTTAAATGTTTTATGAAAATAAAATAAAAATACAAGTAAACAAATATATTTTAATTACACATCTCTATAATTTTTCACAAAGTAAGCACAACTGTGAATGAAGCAGCCAGATCAAGAAAGAGAATGTGTCCAGCACTACAGAGACCACCCTCCTGCCTCCTTTCTATCACAAACCCTTCCCCTTCAAAGTAACCAATACCCTTACTTCCAACAGTGTACATTCGTTTTGTCCATTTTAGTATTTTACATTAATAGAATCATAGACTATGTACTCTTTGTCCTCTACTCGACACCACGCCTGAAAGATTCATCCATGTTGAGAGTACCTGTAAACAGTTTGCTCTCATTGCTATATAGTTTTCCATTGTGTGAATAGGCCATGATGTAGAGATAAGATTTCAATATAAATCTAATTATGAAATCCATTCTCTACATATTTTAGACTCTAACAATATAAGAAATGTAAGAGGCATTAAGCATTTGCTGGTTGGAGTAGAATGCTCCCTACATGGCATTTTCTAAAGCCTTGTCTAGTTTTTGCCTTCTCTTTTAAATGTAGCAAGTAATGTATCAATATGACAATTAATCAATAAAAGAGACACAGAAAAATGGGTGGGTAGTGTTTAATTTTTAGGACAAATACTTTATATAACCTTATTTGCACTAAAAATGAGGAACTGTTATACAAAGATAGAGCTCTTGTACACACTTTGGACTCTGTGTCAATGGCAGTATGTTTATGTATATATACATATATTTTTCAGGTAATATATCCCAATTATCACAATCCACTTCCAGGTCATATCTACCTACAGTAGCTAAATTAACTGTTTCCTCATTACTTGCATGTGTAAAGCTCTTTACTGGCTGAATGATTAAACTGATAATAAAGCAATGAAAAGTGGCCAATGAGTCCATTTAACAGTTAGCTGGATTTTCATCAAAATACTGTAGTGTGCCTACTATATGCCAGGCACTTTAGTAGATGCAAACATGCCATAGCCACTCATTTTTTTCCTTCAATCAACAACTTCAGTTGAGTGGGTAATTTGTGGAGGACCATACACTAATATAATGAAAGACATGATTGGAAAAAATAACTGTGTTTCTGCCCTAAACAAACTGAAAAGAACATGGAAATTATATGTATGTATATATGACAAAAAGGACAACATAAACTCAGTGTACTAAAAATACAGTGTTGTGAAATAGGGAGCCAGAGACTCAAATGAGACTGAGTTAATCAAAAGGAGGTCAAGAAGAGAGGCGTATTTTGTGATAAACTTTAAGAGCAAGTGTTTTGAGTAGTCTGGCATATGCCCAACTTACAGCTGGAAAGAGGTCATAAGCAGGAACCTGTGCCCTGCAAATCCTTTCCCTTCCACAATTTCCCTAGTCTACAGCATTTTTCCTTCCTCTTATTTCCTACAGCACTTGAATTCTGGACCACATAATTTAGTATTCTGCATTGCTTGCTAATTGTGTTGAAAATCCTGATCCCTTAAAATAGATCATCATCTCCTTGAAGGCAGAAAACTTTCCACAACATCCTTTGGTATTTTTCAGTATCTCACACTATGCTGTGACTCATCTATTTGAGTAACCAGAACTGTGATTTGGTCTTTAAGAGGCAGCTACTCTGGTTTTGAAGATCAAAGGAAACCGTCAAAAAAAAAAAAAAAAAAAGGCAATCTGTTGAATGGGAGGAGGTATTTACAAATGATATAGCTGATAACAGGTTTATAGCCAAAATATATGAAGAACTTATGTAAGTCAACACCAAAAAACCCCAAATAATCTGATTAAAATGGGCAGAAGACAAGAACGGATTTTTTCTCCAAAGAAAACCTACAGATGGCCAACAGGCACATGAAAAGATGCTGAACATCACTCATCATCAGGGAAAAGCAAATCAAAACCACAAGGAGATATCACCTCACAACTGTCAGAATGGATAAAATAAAAGACTCAAGAAACAAGTGTTGGCAAGGATGTACAGAAAAAGGAACCCTCGTGCACTGCTGGTAGGAATGCTAACTGGTGTAGCCACTGTGGAAAAAAGTACAGAGAGGTTCCTCAAAATATTAAAAATAGAACTATCCTGGAGAAGGGGAAAAGATGGTGAAGGAGTAGGGGCCCGTATTCCAACCAGCCCTTGGAATTGAGCTGGATATCTACCAGACTACTCTGAACACCCACAAAATCAGCCTGAGATGTAAGAAGATAGATCTGGATCTCTACAAACAGAATATCGCAGGCAGTTGGTTTCAAGGTACAAAGTGGGGAGCCGTGATTCCATGGGCAGATGTTGGAGGATAAATGGCAGATGCTGGAGGATAAACGGCAGCAGGAGGGAGCCCAGCCATGGGGATCCTACACCGCCAGTGAGCGACAGCCTCCCACACTGGGGACAGGGCAGACTTGCAGTGAAGGGGAAAGGACTTTAGACGGAAACCCAGAGTGGTGGGGCTGCGCGAGCAAACTGGGGGCAGCTGGCGGTTTTAGAAGCACAAAGGGCAGAGACATGGCCCGATGTGGAGGTGAGGACTGAGAGCCCGGCTGAGGGGCGGACAACCCAGGCCGCTGCAGTTTATAGCAGCAGACAGAAGTGGAGATAGTGTGGTATGGAGAGCTCACTGAAGAACAGACTGCGATCTCTGTGCTCTGAGGCAGAGGGCTGGAAACGGTCTCTTCTGCTCTGACTGTGGGAAGAGACGTGGAAAGCCGCCAGAGAACAAAAGCCCCCCAAAACTGCTTTCCACTGAGCCCATCCCCCGCCACAGGGGGCAGGGAAACTCTGACCAAACAGGGTTGCCTGAGTAACAGCACAGCAGGCCCCTCACCCAGAAGACAGGCTGGGAGAACAAGAGGCCAACAACCCTAAGGTCCCTAGAAAACAGGTGCATCTTGCTTGGGTTGTGGTCAATAATTTGGACTCTATACATTCCCTCAACCACCCCTCAACAGAATGACTAGGAGGAGGAACCCCCAAAATAGGAAAGACTCAGGGACTATGACTTATGCCACAGATTTACAAATGAATTCAGATATAACCAATATTTTGGAGATGGAATTCAGGGTAGCAATTGTGAAGACAATAGCTAGAATGGAGAAATCGATTGATGGCAACATAGAGTCTCTAAGGGCAGAAATAAACACTGAATTGGCAGAACTTAAAAATGGTATCAATGAGATCCAATCTAATCTAGATAATCTAACAGCTAGGGTAAGCGAGGCAGAAGAATGAATTAGTGATCTAGAAGACCAATTAACAGACAAGAAGGGAAAAGAGGAGGCCAGGGAATAACAACTCAAAATCCATGAAAACAGAATCAGAGAAGTAAGTGACACCATGAAACGTTCCACTGTCAGAATTATTGGGATCCCTGAGGGGTGGAGAGAGAGAGAAAGAACTAGAAGATATATTTGAGCAAATCGTAGCTGAAAACTCCCTAATCTGGGGAATGAAACAAACATTTGTGTCCTAGAGGCAGAGAGGACCCCTCCCAAGATCAAGGAAAACAGGCCAATGCCCCGGCATGGAATAGTAAAACTCGCAAATCTTAGAACCAAGGAAACCATCTTAAGGGCAGTTAGGGGGAAGAGATTCCTTACGTACACAGGGAGGAACATCAGAATAACGTCAGACCTATCCACAGAGACCTGGCAAGCCAGAAAGGCCTGGCAAGACATTTTCAGGGTACTAAACAAGAAGAACATGCAACCAAGAATACTTTATCCGGCAAGGCTGTCATTTCGAATGGATGGAGAGATGCGCAGCTTCCAAGACTGGAAGAAACTGAAAGAATATGTGACTACTAAGCCGGCCCTGCAAGAAATATTAAGGAGGGTTCTATTAAAGGAGAAAGACCCCAAGAGTCATACACAACAGAAAGTTACAGGGACAATCTATAAAAACAAGGTCTTCACAGGCAACATGATGACAATAAATTCATATCTTTCAATAATCACTCTCAACGTGAATGGCCTAAATGCTCCCATAAAACAGCACAGGGTTGCAGATTGGATAAAAAGACAGGACCCATCCATAGGCTGTATACAAGAGACACATTTTGAACCTAAAGATACATCCAGACTGAAAGTGAAGGGATGGGGATCCATCTTCCATGCCAATGGTCCTCAAAAGAAAGCTGCGGTAGCAATTCTTATATCAGACAAATTAGATTTTAAAATTAAGACTGTAGTTAGAGACACAGAAGGACACTATATCATTCTTAAAGGGTCTATCCAACAAGAAGATCTAACAATTGTAAATATCTATGCCCCCAGCATGGGAGCAGCCATCTACATAAGCCAACTGTTCACCAAAATAAAGAGTCCTATTGATAACAATACGTTAATTGTAAGAGACCTCAATACTCCACTCTCGGCAATAGACAGATCATCTAAGCAGAAAATCAACAAAGAAACAAGAGCTTTGAATGACACACTGGACCAGATGGACCTCATAGATATTGACAGAACATTCCACCCTAAAACAACAGAATACTCATTCTACTCGAGCGCACATAGAACTTTCTCCAGAATAGACCACATACTGGGTCACAAATCAGGTCTCAAGTGATAGCAAAAGACTGAGATTATTCCCTGCATATTCTCAGACCATAATGCTTTAAAACTGAACCTCAATCACAAGAAAAAATTTGGAAGAAATTCAAACACTCGGAAGCTAAAGACCACTCTGCTCAAGAATGTGCTCAAGAATGTTTGGATCAACCAGGAAATGAAAGAAGAACTTAAACAATTCATGGAAACCAACGAGAACGAAAACACATCGGTCCAAAACCTATAGGATACTGCAAAGGCGGTCCTAAGGGGGAAATACATAGCCCTCCAAGCCTCACTCAAAAAAAATAGAAAAATCCCAAATTCACCAATTAACTTTACATCTTAAAGAACTAGAGAAAAAGTGACAAATGCTGCCTAAGCCACGCATTAGAAGAGAAATAATTAAGACTAGAGCAGGGATCAATGAATTAGAAACCAGAAACACAGTAGATCAGATCAATGCAACTAGATGCTGGCTCTTTGAAAGAATTAATAAGATTGATAAACCACTGGCCAGACTTATCCAAAAGAAAAGAGAAAGGACCCAAATTAATAAAATTATGAATGAAAGGGGAGAGATCATGACTAACACCAAGGAAATAGAAACAATTATTAGAAATTATTATCAACAACTGTATACCAATAAATTGAGCAATCTGGATGAAATGGAGGCCTTCCTGGAAACCTATAAACTACCAAGACTGAAACAGGAAGGAACTGACAACCTGAATAGGCCAATAACCAGTAACGAGATTGAAGCAGTGATGAAAACCCTCCCAAAAAACAAGAGTCCAGGGCCTGATGGATTCCCTGGGGAATTCTACCAAACATTCAAGGAAGACATAATAGCTATTTTCCTGAAGCTGTTTCAAAAAATAGAAACAGAAGGAAAGCTTTCAGACTCATTCTATGAGGCCAGCATTACCTTAATCCCCAAACCAGGCAGAGACCCCATCAAAAAGGAAAATTTCAGACCGATATCCCTGATGAATATGGATTCCAAAATTCTCAACAAAATCCTAGCTAATAGGATCCAACAATACATTAAAAGGATCATCCACCATGACCAAGTGGGACTTATCCCCGGGATGCAAGGTGGTTCAACATTCACAAATCAATCACTGTGATAGAACACATTAGTAAGAGGAGGGAGAAGAACCATATGGTCCTCTCAATTGATGAAGAAAAAGCATTTCACAAAATACAACATCCTTTCCTGATTAAAACTCTTCAGAGTATAGGGATAGAGGGAACATTCCTCAAGTTCATAAAATCCATCTATGAAAAACCCACAGTGAATATCCTCCTCAATGGGGAAAAGCTGAGAGGCTTTCCCTTAAGAGCAGGAACACGTCAAGGATGCCCACTCTCGTCAATAGTGTTGAACATAGTACTAGAAGTCCTAGCAACAGCAATCAGACAACGAAAAGAAATAAAAGGTATTCAAATTGGCAAAGAAGAAGTCAAACTCTCTTTTCGCAGACGACATGATCCTTTATGTGGAAAACCCAAAAGACTCCACCCCCAAATTACTAGAATGCCTATAGCAATTCAGTAATGTGGAAGGATACAAAATCAATGCACAGAAATCAGTTGATTTCTTATACACTGACAATGCAACTGTAGAAAGAGAAATTAGAGAAATGATTCCATTTACAATAGCACCAAAAACCATAAGATACCTCGGAATAAACCTAACCAAAGAGGTAAAGGATCTATACTCTGGGAACTACAGAACACTCATGAAAGAAATTGAAGACACAAAAAGATGGAAAAATATCCCATGCTCATGGATTGGAAGAATAAACATTGTTAAAATGTCTATGCTACGCAGAGCAATCTATACCTTCAATGCCATCCCAATCAAAATTCCAATGACATTTTTCAAAGTGCTGGAACAAACAATCCTAAAATTTGTATGGAATCAGAAAAGACTCCGAATGGCCAAGGAAATGTTGAAAAAGAAAAACAAAGCTATGGGCATCACGTTGCCCGATTTCAAGCTATATTACAAAGCTGTGATCACCAAGACAGCATGGTACTGGCACAAAAACAGACATATACACCAATGGAACAGAATAGAGAGCCCAGATATGGACCCTCAACTCTATGGTCAAATAATCTTCGACAAAGCAGGAAAAAACATGCAATGGAAAAAAAGACAGTCTCTTCAATAAATGGTGCTGGGAAAATTGGACAGCCACATGCAGAAGAATGAAACTCGACCATTCTCTAACACCATTCACAAAGATAAACTCAAAGTGGATGAAAGACCTCAATGTGAGACAGGAATCCATCAAAATCCTAGAGGAGAACAGAGGCAGTAACCTCTTTGACATCGTCCACAGCAACTTCTTTCAAGATACATCTCCAAAAGTTAGTGAAACAAAAACAAAAATGAACTTTTGGGACTTCATCGAGATAAAAAGCTTCTGGCACAGCAAAGGAAACAGTCAACAAAACAAAGAGGCAACCCACAGAACGGGAGAAGATATTTGCAAATGACACTACAGATAAAGGGCTGGTATCCAAGATCTATAAAGAACTTCTCAAACTCAACACCCAAAAAACAATCAAGTCAAAAAGTGGGCAGAAGATATGAACAGACACTTCTCCAAAGAACACATACAAATGGCTAATAGACCCATGAAAAAAAATGTTCATCATCATTGGCCATCAGGGAAATTCAAATCAAAACCACATTGAGATACCACCTTACACCAGTTAGAATGGCAAAAATTGACAAGGCAAGAAACAACAAATGTTGGAGAGGTTGTCGAGAAAGGGGAACTTGGTGGGAATGCAAGTTGGTACAGCCACTTTGGAAAACAGTGTGGAGGTGCCTCAAAAAATTAAAAATAGAGCTACCCTATGACCCAGCAATTTGGGGTATTTACCCCAAAGACACAGATGTAGTGAAGAGAAGGGCCATATGCACCCCAATGTTCATAGCAGCAATGTCCCCATAGCCAAACAGTGTAAAGAGCTGGGATGCCCTTCAACAGATGAATGGATAAAGAAGATGTGGTCCATATATACAATGGAATATTACTCAGCCGTCAGAAAGGATGAATACCCAACTTTTACATCAACATGGATGGGACTGGAGGAGATTATGCTAAGTGAAATAAGTCAGGCAGAGAAAGTCAATTATCATATGGTTTCACTTATTTGTGGAACATAAGGAAGAGCATGGAGAACATTAGGAGAAGTAAGGGAAAAATGAAGGGGGGGACATTGGAGGGAAAGATGAACCATGAGACTATGGACTCTGAGAAACAAACTGAGTGTTTTGGGGGGGGCGGATGGGTTAGCCTGGTGATGGGTATTAAGAAGGTCACATACTGCATGGAGCACTGGGTGTTATACATAAACAATGAATCATGGAACACTATACCAAAAACTAATGATATATTGTATGGTGACTAACATAATAAAATTTTTTAAAAAGTCAGAAAAAAAATAAACAAGCACCTCAGGTGATTCTGAGGGACAAAGGCCTAGAGTCACACTTTGAGAAATTTGGCACTACTGACTTGACAGCAGCTTTCAGGGCCCTAATAACACAACCAGCTCAAAGTCACTCCTGAGAACTATATTTAACTCATTTTACATACCTACATATATCAACTTATTTCATTTTTGACTCAAATTTGCATTAAATACAAAGACATCAAAAAAAAATAGAACTATCCTACAATCCAGTAATTGGTCTACTGGGTATTTACCCGAAGAAAATAGAAACAATTCAAAAAGATATATGCACCCCTATGTTTATTGCAGCATTATTTACAATAGCCAAGATATGGAAGCAACCCGTGTCCATCCATACATGAATAAATAAATATGTGGTGTATATATATGTATTTATATATATCATATATGTGGTATTTATATATTATATATTAATATTTATATTATATATCCATAATATATACCCAATAACATATATATTATGTACCCATAACATATATTTTTTATATCTTTAATGGAATATTACATAGTCATAAAAAAGAATGAAATCTTGCCATTTACAGCAACATGGATCTAGAGGTTATAATGCTAACTGAAATAAGTCTGAGAAAGACAAATACCATAGAATTTCACTCATATGTGAAATTTAAGAAAGAAAACAAAGAATAAAAGACAATAGGAGAAGGAAGGGAAAAATGAAGAGGGGGACATCGGAGGGAGAGATGAACCATGAGAGACTATGGACTCTGAGAAACAAACTGAGTGTTTGGGGGGAGGGGGGCGTGAGCAGATGGGTTAGCCTGGTGATGGGTATTAAAGAGGGCACATACTGAATGGAGCACTGGGTGTTATACAAAAACAATGATTTGTGGATCACTACATCAAAAACTGTTGAACAGACTCTTAACTATAGAGAACTGGTGGTTCCAGCTGGGAGGTGGGTGAGGGGATGGGTGAAATAGGCAAAGGAGATTAAGAGCACATTACAGTGATGAGCACTAAGTAATAGAATTGTTGAATCACTATTTTCTATACCTGAAATTGTTAATTATACTGGAATTAAAAAAACAAGAGAAATAAAGAAAATAAAAAAGAAATAAAATAATTGTAAAAAAAAAAAAAAAAGATGCAGCTTTTTTCCCAGAAAAGGGCCTGCTGAAATTTTACTCTCTGTGATGTAAATGTGGGGATATACAAAAGGTCTTAATCTCAACCATGCTAAAATGATGTTAATGACCTAATTTAAACTGTCTTTGGGAGGCCATTTAACAAGGAAGAGTAATGAATCTCACCTTAGATGCAATACTTTATCCCATGTGCTTGATCATGAATAATCAGGGAAATGCAAATCAAAACCACAATGAGATAGCACCTCACACTTGTCAGAATGGCTAGTAACAAAAAGATAAGAAAAACAAATGTTTGTGAGTTTATGAAGAAAGGAAAGCCTCGTGCACTGCTGATGATGGAAATGTAAATTGGTGCAGCCACTGTGGAAAACAGTATGGAGGTACTTCAAAAATTAAAATTAGAAGTACAGTAGGATCCAGCAATTCCACTTTGGGTATTTGCCCCAGGAGGGCGTGAAGAGACACAAAAAACTAACCTAATCTATCTGTCTGATGATAGATGAATAGATAAAGAAGATGTATATTATTGTATATATACACAGTGGAATATTACTCAGCCATAAAAAAAGAATGAGATCCTGCCATTCATGACAACATGGATGGACCTAGAGGGTACTATGCTAAGGGAAATAAGTTAGACAAAGAAACATATCACACGTTATCACTTGTAGGTGGAATTTTTTAACAAAACAAACAAAAGAGAAACAGACCCTAAAATAGAGAAAACTAATAGTTGCCAGAAGAGAGGGGCTTTGGGAGATAGGCGAAATAGGTGAAGGAGAGTAAGAGGTACAAACTTTCAGTTATAAAATAAATAAGTCATGGGAGAAAAGTACAGCATAGGAAATATAGTCAATAATATTGTAATGACTTTATATAGGGACAGATGTTAACTACACATCATTGTGAGCATTTTGTAACGCATAATTGTTGGATTAGTATGCTATATACTTGAAACTGATATTTTAATTAAAAATATTTAAAAGTAGTGGTGCCTGAGTAGCTCAGTTGGTTATTGTCTGACTCTTGGTTTCAGCTCAGGTCATGATCTCAGGGTTGTGAGATTGAGCTGCAGTGGGCTCCCTGCTCCTTAGGGAGGCTGCTTCCTCTCTCCCTCTGCCCCTCCTATGCTCAAGCTCTCTCTTTCTCTCTCAAACAAATAAATAAATCTTTAAAGAATCTTAAAAAATAAAGCCATGGGTTAAGCTTTCCAAAAGAAGAGTATTGAAAATTGGGTAATGAATTGAGTTTTAACCCTATCCCTCTCGTGTGCGTTTAGACCTTGAACAAATGAACTTTTCTAAGATTCAGGTTTTTATCTGAAAGAATATATCTGCTGCTGTTATTGCATAGGATAATTATGAAAAACCACAAGAAATAATGTATTTGAAACATTTTTGGAAATCTTAAACCAGTATAAAAATATGAGGTTTTTTTTTTTTTTTTTAAAGTTTGGTTTTGTTCTTATTCCGGCCTCTAGACTTTTCCAGCCAGGCATAAATCCATTAACAATATTCTATTTTTGCAGGATACATTTATTTACGGGTTATAGGGAATCAACTTACCATAGTGAGAAAGATGTATTAATTAACACAAGTATAGAAACCATTACAAATATTCTAGCCTTTTATTAGTAACCAGTCATTCTATATCTGTAATGTGGTTTTAAAATGTTATACTGAGAAAAATTTGCCTTTCTTCACTGCTTTTATTTCAGTTGTACACATCATTTTATACTTTTTAACTTGTTTATCAAGAAAAAAATGTAGCTCCACCATTTTAATGAAGTAGACAAAGTCAAGTGACCTTGATTTTTCAGTTGCTGCCAGTAGTCCCTAAAAGGTGAATGTGCAAAACATCAGTAGGTCTGACTCTATTTAATGTATTACCCTTACTTGACAACGACATTCTATAAAATAATTTTATGCTTTCATGATTTCCTGTGATTCTCTGATAATGAAAATAAGAAGTTTCAATTGCTGCTCACAACAGGGGAGACAGAGTTTGGAGTTCTCATCCAGACAAGTTAACTGCATACTAAGTTAAAAATCAATACTCCTTGAAAGAACGTAACAGAATCCAGAGACTGTATATCCTATTATTCATAATGTCTCGGGTACTTGACATGAAGAAACAGAAAAACATGATCCAATCTCAAGAAGAGAAACGGCAGTCAACACAGTGACCACAAGACCAAATACTGTACTTACCAGGGATTTTAATTGGCTCTCTTATTTAAAATCTGATTCATTAGGGGCACCTGGGTGGCTCAGTAGATTAAACGTCCTACTCAATTTCGGCTCAGGTCATGATCTCAGGATCATGAGGTTGAGCTGCACACTGGGCTCTGTGCTCAGCAAGGGAGTCTGCTTGAGATTCTCTCTCTCCTTCTCCCTCTGCCCCACCACCTCATGCTCGCTCTCTCTAAAATAAATAAATCTTTAAAAATAAATAAATAAATGAAATAAAATCTGATTCAGTAATTCATCAGAATCTCCAAGGATTTTTGTTGTTCTCTTGTTTCTCAGGCTCTTTCAGTCCATTATGCAGCTTCTTGGGAAAGCAGTTTCAGGTTTTCATAAAGATATGTAATTTTTGACCATACAGTATTTCACTCTGAACTTGGTTTACATCCTTCTGGGATGCCTTTAAGATATTTTTGGAATCAGCAACTTGGAACTGCAGGGATTTTGATAATTGTTTGAGTAACTGTGTCTGTACTTGAAGGCAAGCTGTCATCTCTTTATGAAAGCAAATTTTAGGGAACTTAGACACATGTGAAAGTCCCCAAGTGAAGAGGTGAACTTGTTCATGTTTTTATGAAGTGCTACCAAACAGAGCTTGTAAATTCAGAGGACTAGCTTCCGCTGCAGGTGACCTGCAGACTTCACAGGTTTGTGTAAACAGTTTAATCTTTAGAGCGAATTCATGATATTCTTCAACCTGGGCAGAAAATCTCTTGGCTGTCTCTTTTTTCTTCCTTAAAGTATCTTCTCTTTATCGTTAAAAAAAAAAGCATATACCAGAATCTCCTAGGAAAACCTAAAGATACAATGGAGCTTGACTCAAATATGTGGAAAACACCATCAAAGTACCATACAGTTGCTCCAGGACCGGCTAGAAAGACATTTTTATGGACATCAGCAGGCCTTCCCCAGCTCCAAAGGGCGCTGCAGTTCTACCTCTGGTTGCCAGTAGCCTGTGAGCCACATCTTACCACACAGAATCTTGTGGAATGTTCTGATTCTAAGCCAAATAAGTGCCTGGCAAAGCAGAGGGGCTTGGGGGAAGGGGGGGGGGCAGCTAGATTCTGTAAAACAGTACTCATACTCTCTAATTTTGCTGTTTGCTGCACAAATAGAAAGTGATATTAGTTGTACAATGCATTTGGAGATGTGGAAAGGACTGATTATAGCCAGAGGAGGTCAGCCAATGAGCTCTGGCCAGACTATAGGCTCCACCTGGCCTTACAATTAACCCAGGTCAAATCAGACCCGTACCAAAATGCCTTTGCTCAAGAATATGTCAGGGGACGGGCACCTGGGTGGTGCAGTCCTTAAGCATCTGCCTTCGGCTCAGGTCCTGATCCCAGGGTCCTGGGATCAAGCCCCGTATCGGGCTCCCTGCTCGGCGGGAAGCCTGCTTCTCTCTCTCCCACTCCCCCTGCTTGTGTTCCCCTCTCGCTGTGTATCTCTCTGTCAAATAAATAAAAATCTTTAAAAAAAAAAAAAGTATGTCAGGGGATGCCTGGGTGGCTCAGTCAGTAAAGCGTCTGCCTTCGGCTCAGGTCATGATCTCAGGGTCCTGGGATCGAGTCCTGCATTGGGCTCTCTGCTCAGCAGGGAGCCTGCTTCTCCCTCTGTCTGCCGCTCCCCCTGCTTGTGCTCTCTCTTTGACAAATAAATGAATAAAATCTTTAAAAAAAATAAAGAGTATGTCAGAGCACCAATGGTGAGGCACACTGCAGTAGAGGATTAGTGTGAACACACGACAGGGTGAGGCTCATTCTCCTGATTTTAAGTCTCCTTCTGCAACATGGAAGCCTGACCCTCACTAAAGTCTCCATCCCTCATTTGTCCTTGGTTAGTGCAGGGAGGCAGGGCAGAGTAATGGAGAAAACAGTAACTCACCAAAAGTAGTCACTAAGAGACCAGGTTTTCAATTGTAAGAATTTAGATGTCAATTGGAACTGGCAATATCTTAAAATTTCAAGGATTTTCTGTGGACCCGGATTGCCCGTGTTCAATCCACCTATCCTAAAGGGGATGACTCTCCTCTCATGCTGATGCAGTAATCCAGGCCCCTTCACTCATGGGGCCCTGCTATCTGCAGCATGTGCTTCCCAGGGTTGTCCTAGGGACAATCTCCAATCCACTGAGTTATCTTCAGGAGTGTGGGCATCTTCTGAAAAAGAAGATGGTCCTTCTTCCAGTTAAATTTGCCACCTATATTTCTTTAAACTACATTTCACTCTCTTAGTAGCTCCCTGGCAGGCTTAGACTCAGAGCCTCCTTGTCCAACACTCAGGACTACCATGGGTGACGCACCCCCAATACTTTTACCATGAGGAAACAAAAGGTTTGTCAGCCAAATCCCATCTGGAGGTCTTAGAGGGTACCAAGGTTTGGGTTGCATGTCCCCCCATGGATGTGGAGAATATAGGCCTCTGACCAGGGGGAGAAGGCGGCCAAATGCCTGATGAAGTGGTATTTTTTCTCCTTTTAATATTTTGGTTTTTTTTTATTCAAAAAGGAAACTGTTATTTTAGAGTTTGTAACCTGTTTCAGAAAATAAAGAATTCAGTCATTGTGGGGATTTAAAAACAACAACAACAGAGAATGGAGAAGGTTTTAAACAGAATTCATTAGGTTGCAAGTCAATGATACATAACTGGAAGCAGCTTAAATCAAAATAAGGACTTGGGGTACAAACACTGGAGGGGGGCACATAAGGGGAGAACTGCACAGGCCATGGCATCCCCTGGACCCTCGAGTCAGAAGCAGGGACTCACCACTCCCAAGAGTCCCTCTATCTGTCTCTTGTTCCTGATTCTAAAAACAAAAACAAAAAACCAAGGTCTCTGGGTATCTGTGGGCCAGCTCCACTTTTCAGGTCTATGTGGCAGGAACATAGAGAACAGCACCAGTAGACAAGGAATTTAAGGAATGATAAAAGTCCTAAGACAGCATTTGTGGAGGTTCTCCTAAGGAGCCCACCAAACCTACAGGAAGATGTCAAGTAGCTCCGCAATTGCTGTATTTGAGAATCGGAAGCACTCACAGGACTGCACCACCAGTAGAAGCTACAGAATTTACCAAAGAATTCTGCTGAAACCACCGACATGTACAGTTCTATTTCCTGGAAGGGGTTATGCCCAGGCAGTGACCTCTCAGCCAGAATGTGCCGATCTGGTAAGTCAACAGCGGTGGTTCTCTGGGACACAGAGGGATTCCTAAGGCCATCTTGGGGTCAGCAAGTGTGAGGTGACCTTGCCTCACATTTCTGGATTGCTTATCCCCATATCTGTGGCAACCCTGTGTGGTGATCCTGTGGTCATGGGTAGAGAGTGGCACATACAGAAAGTCCAAAGTAGAACCAGTGTGGTTCACCGATAAGACACTGGAATAAGGAGCCTGCCTAAGCAGAGATTACTAATATGTCAATGGAAGCAGTTACAGCCAGCCCATGGGTTTGCTCTTGGAGAGAAGAACAGTTACTGTAGACTTAAAGCAGCTCACTGACCTGGGCATGTCCTCCATACCACTGATTCGGGCATCTAGCAGACACCTGATCAGATCTGGGTTCAGTGCAAACCTGTTAAAATTTTCAGTCAAGATTCAAAGAGTGTCTCTGATAACCTTGTATTTAAGACAGTGCCTGGTGAATGGTAGACACTGAATGTCTGTGGAATGAGGAGACAAATACTCTAGGGAATGCTGTGTCAGAGTAAAGACGTAATAATAGTGACAGCAATGGTATTCACATTTATTGAGTGCTTACTCTGGGCCAAGCACTGAGCTAAACAATTGCATGAATTATCTCATTTAATTCTCCCAACACACTTATGAGCTAACAACTATTTTTGTACCCACTTAATATGAGGAGAGTGAGACAGAGAGAGAATTTAAAGAGATGTACAATATGTAAGTATGCACACATTTGACAACTTGGTCAATGAGAGAGTTGAATAAAAAAGGCATACATTTTAATCACAGCGCCAAGAGTCACACATGGGCACACACTCAAGACAGGGCTTCCCAGATAACCATTCCTCTAGGTGACACTGGCACCCCCTAAAATCATGCACAGTGACTGAAAATGAGACTCTCATGAAGAAAATGCATGAACACACATTCTCCCTCTCTCTCCCGCAAATGCTAAACCAGAGGACAAGTTAATATTAAATAGCAGGCATAAGAGCTTCAGGGGGATGGGGTGCTAGTGAGATGCAAGGAATTTTTTTAAATGCCAGCAGAAACTCCCATAAAGAATGCTTCTGAAGCAGAAATGAAATGACACGTTCCCACAAAGGTGTTGGCAAGAACATAAACCAAACAGCTGAGTCACACACTGCAAATTCCAGCTGCAGCTCTGAGTCAAAAGGCAGCTTTCTGGTGGAAAAACCGAAGAAATGTTGGGGAAAATACAGGTCTATTCTGTCACATCCAATGGCAACTTCAATCGGCAATAATGTCACAATTAGCCATGGAATCAAGTATAGAAGGTTAAATTGTCGCTGAGTGAGCACCCAAGGTCCTTATGGGCACATTTTATAAACAGAATGCAAACACTGAAAATGAGCTCAGTGACACAGAAGAGAGAGTGGGGACCCGCAGTTTCTTATTGGACTTGAATAGTCTGCACTACCAAGAGATGACAGAGTCACACACCTGCATGCGGAATCAGCACAGGAAACTTCCTGTAGTAATAAATGTGACTTCGGTACGCCTTTCTGCCGCTCATACAGGAAGGGCTCTGAAGGCCAGTGCAGTACAAATAGGAGGTAATATTTATTCAAGTTTTGTCTGATGTGGTTAGAGATTATTCAGAACTTGTTCTCACACTAATTCCAGAGAATTCTGGTCTCTCTAATTTAGCAAAACTTCATAGTTTCATAGGTTAGTCTAAATCAAGGGTCAACGAATTTGTTTCTGTAAAGGGCCAGATAGTAAATACTGCAGGCTTTATGGGACACATACTGTATGTCTTGCATATTCTTTGTTTCTATTTTTTTATAATCCTTAAAAATATTTAAAAAACATCCTTAGCCCAAGGACCATACAAAAAAACAGGCTGCTGGCTGGATCTGGCCCTTGGCCCATACATACTTTGCCATTCCCCTACAAAAATCACTGAAAAATTGGATGTGTGGGTAAGAAATGAACAATGAGATATGTACCTAATTTAATACACACACACTTTCACATGCATGTTAGGTACATGAAATTATTCTTTCTCCCATTAGAAGATAAATTCTTCCTGTGCAGACACTTCACTATGACTTCTCAGAATTCTCCAAAACAGCAAGAAATGAACTCTGCACACAGTGGATCTCAATCAATATGGACTGACAGACTATTATAAAGAATAGAGCTTATGTTAAAAGACCATGGCCAGGGAAAATCTTGGTTTCATTTTTCAATTGAAGAAATGACAATTTTTCTTTCTATTAAACATCTAGGAATATGTGACTTTTAATACACAAGTCTATATGTACCTGATAATGCTATTATCATCAATGACATCAACACTACTATTCTTTTACAACACGACTATTTTCATGTCATAAATTATGGCTTTCAAAACACTTTCTATACATGATACCATATTAGTACTGACATCAGAAATACTGTGCATTTTCCCCAGAAATACTAATATTTTCACATTAAAAGAAAGCAGATTTCAGAAACTCCAGATTTTCCTGATGCTAAAAATTAGCTAGAATGACAGCTCAAAATCTACCATTTATACACTAAATCTATTATTTAGCACAATAAAGAATTAGCAAAGCAAAGAAATATTAAAAATGTCTTTATTTTTTTCAACATCAGTATCGAGGTACTAATTTGATCAAGGAAAAGGACTGAAGATTTCAGAGGAGGAAATAGATACACAACCTCAAGTCTAACTTTCCATTCTATGAATCATTATTTTTGGTCATATCTTGACTACAGAATCCAGTTGGGCTTTTCCGCCTCTGGGCTTAATTTATTTATTTATTATCAGTGCACTGAAGGGCCATGCATTCTCGTCATGCATTTTTTAAAACTACTGCTGAGGCATTTTCACATTTGGTGCTATAGTAAACATTTTATTATTGAATTCTAGTATGTTCTCCTTTCCTCTAAAGATACCTGAAGTTATATATCTCTAAGAATAAAAATACAGTCTTCTTGGTTCAGAAAGTTTTTATTTACTGTAGTTCAAAATGCCAGCATTATGAGATAAGCTATCATACAAGATGTTGACAATGAAAATCAATATGCACCATCAGTTTGTGCTCCAAAATTTTTTGTGCTATTATTCACAGTTGGGGCCTGCAGTTATCCTACACTTTCCTTCAAATCACCATCTCATTCCACTTATGGCTTCAAAGAAATTTTCAAGGTTGAGAAATGAAAGGGATGGGACACACTGAAACAGCAACTTTGTCCTATCGTCATTGTCTCTTTATGCTGTTCTTGGCCTTGCTCTGGTGCCCACTTCCCCAGTGCATCTTTTTACCCAGTTCTATAATCCAGAAACACATCTGTATTTTTTTCCTTCCTTTCCTTGCCAAAGATATATGGGAATTATGTTTATAGTATATACTTACAAGCCCTTCAACAAACTAGAAGCTCTCATTTGCTTCCAAAATTACATCTCAACACCTGTTCCATGGTTTCAAGGTCTTTCATGATTTGATGCTTCTTACTAGTTAACTTAATACATCTCTGTAAATAAACTCAGTAAATCTTGCAGAGCTCCCAGGTAAAGCTTATTTCCAGAGAGGAGTCTCACTATTAACTGCTGGTAATGGATATACATTGAGTTCAGAATCTATTAGCAGAATAAAAACAAATCTTTTCCCATGGAGTCACCCATTTAATACATACTAGGTATATCTCAGATAAACATCTAGGAGGTCATACTCTCTCCTGTCTCTCCTTTTTCCCTTTCTAAAGGTGACCTCGATCAGGGCTTTGGGTCCATCCCAGGAGTTGTGATTTTAGATTCGTCAGAATGAAACATCCATAAGTTCTATCACATTTTTTAAAGATTTATTTATCTATTTGAGAGAGCCAGAGGAACACAGCAGAGGGGGCGTAAGGGCAGAGGGAGAGGCAGTGAGAATTTCAAATAGACTCTGTGCTGAGCATGGAGCCCGATGCAGTGCTCTATCTCACGACCCTGAGATCATGACCTGAGCCGAAACCAAGAGTCGGACACTCAACTAACTGAGCCATCCAGGCGCTCCCTATCATATTTTTCTCACCATGAGAGACAATTATCATAGCTTCATTTTAATATGCTATTATGCTAACACAGTCGCTCTTTCTCTGTCCAGCCAGTAAAGGGTGAAGAAGATCTCGCCACACTTATGCCAAAATGATCTTTCTGCCTCGTTGCTATGGTCACTTCACTGACACCAGATGACTCTAGGTTTACTCTTCATTCACCAACTTGGTTCCTGTGTTTTTCTCTCCCGGAACCCTTCTTTGCCTGCCCTTATTCCAGTCCTTTAGAGCCTCGCTCCATATCAGTCCCCATGGAAGCTTCTGTTCCAATTATCTGTCACTGCCTAACGACTCACTCCAAACTTAGTGGCATCAGACAACATTTATTATGCTTGAGATATTACGGGTCAGGAATTCAGGGAGGGACAAGTAGTTTTCATTCTACAATGACTGGGATCATAGCTGGGGGTTTGAATGGCTAGAGATGCCAGCAATGGCTCGTTTTAGGCCCTATGTCTGAGGTCTCTGTTGTGGCTGTTGGCTGTATTCCCTTATTCTGGTTCACATCACATCTACTGGAGCTGGAATATCTAAGATGGCTTTTCCATTCACATGTGTGCTGTCTGCACTGGGATGGCTGGAGTGCTGAGGCTAGTCAAACATCTTTCCATGTAGCCTTTTCGTGGGGCTACCTGGACTCCTTCACAACATGGGATACTCAGATGTCTTTCATGGTGGCTAGGTTCCCCCAGAGCATTAAGACAGTATAAAGGCAAGCAAAGTAGTGGTAGAAAATATTTCCACTACATATAATGGACAAAAGCTCTTAACTTGAATATATTTTAAATCCCCTACAAATCATGAAGAAAAAGAGAGACAACCCAATAGAAAAATGAGTGAGATAATTGAATGGGTCCTTCACAAAACAGGATTACATAATAGCCAATAAAAATATAAAAGAAATTAAGACTAATTCATCATCAGGGGAATGCAATGGAAACAAAATATGATATCACTGGTCACCCACCAGAATGGCTAAAATGTAAAAGACTGGTATCACCAAGAGAAGATGGGGATCAGCAGAAGCTGGAACTCTCAAATACTGCTGGGGATAGATTGAGCACAGGCCCTATAGAAAACAGTCCAGCATTATCTACTGAAGGTGAGGATGCACCTTTGTGTATCCTGTGACCCAGAAATTCAACTCCTTGAAAAAAAAATAGCTACACACCCCAACATGGATGACTCTCACAGACATAATGCTGAGCATGAAACAATAAATGCCATATAATTCTAGAGGAAAAAAAACCTTTCAAACTATGCTACATAGGAACTCATTAACAGACTGCAAAACCATGATGGAATACAAGGAAGTAATTACCATACAGGGCAGGATAATAGTTCTCTCTGGGAGAAAGAAAGCCAGCTATAGGGAACGAGAATGAGGGTGATTTCTGGGATCCAGCAATGTTCCATTTCTTGGATTAGGGAGGTGGTTACATGGATGTTTGTTTTGTGATCCGTCATTGTGCAGCATCCTCGTTTTGGGCACTTTTCAGTGAGTATGCTACACTCCATGACTTAAAAAGATTTAAAATAGAATGAAAAATTATTCTTGTTTTTCTTATGTTGTTTTTGTCTTGATGTGCCATTTTCCCTTCTTATTTTTACTGGCTTATGAGTATGGTTATTCTGGTCACTTAATTGCAAGGGGGGGTCCCTGTAGGCAAGGAGGGAAGAGACAGCATTCACATACAGCTGGTTTTCACTGTGCCATCACTCTCATCAGTTGCCATAAAGCCAGGATGCATCCCGAAAATGTGTCTTGTTTCTACGATTCTCCATGTAGCCTTAATGGCCTGGTTTCTCCAAACTAAATGAATCTGGCAAGCAGCAGGGCCTGGGGAGGGGCATGGGAGAGAATCCTGCCACCACCTGGACCGCCCTTGTTGTGCGTTCTATTTTATATGAAAAAGTAGCTTTTGTCCCTCAGCATGTGTTCCTCACCCTCAGTAAGTATATTTTTCCTGCCTGTGATTTCTGAGAAGTGCAGTATATGCAGTTACACTCATATCGGAACATACATCTTATACACAAAAAATAGACCTGGTGGTAGATTTCACCTTAGTTGTTCGTAGCTGAGGTATGTGTAATCCTTATTACAAGTCCTTGTTTGACCACTTAAAATGTATTTTAAGTTTTCATTTGGTTAATTCTGTCGCAGAGAGAATTTTTAACCTACTTTGATAAATTTTCACTAAGAAGAACACAATCTAACATCACTAATTATGAACATATTAACAGTCAAACAAACAAATATCCCAATTTCCCTTCCTTTCTATTGACTTGCAGGTTTTTTGTTGAAAAGAAGCTAAACTGAGACACGGAAGAATTACATTTAGAACATTTGGGGTTTTTTTCTTTACAAAGAAAATCACGTTCTTTAAATCATGGTGACAGTAAAATGTCAGGTGCTAAAAAGGAGGAGTGATGAATATTAAGATCTTGCTCTGCTTGGAGGATTTCTGGTTGCCCATTATTACCTATTTAGTCTAATCTGTTTCTCGGTGGACTCAAAAATAGAAATTTCAATGTAAATACTAGACTGCTGGACCATACCACCCCTTCAATTAAAAAACTCTAGGGTCTAATAAGAAGATGCCTTCAGAGATGACTATTTCTACAACCGAACATTTTTCACAACCAGTGTGTTGTGGGAGAGCAGATACCTACATGTTGGTAGGAGTGCTGGTTTCTTTTTTTTCTTTCTTTCTTTTTTTTACCTAACATCTTCTTTTTTTTTAATTTTATGTTATGTTAGTCACCATACATCATTAGTTTTTTTTTTTTTAATTTTTTTTATTGTTATGTTAATCACCATATATTACATCATTAGTTTTTGGTGCAGTGTTCCATGATTCATTGTTTGTTCATAACACCCAGTGCTCCATGCAGAACGTGCCCTCCTCAATACCCATCACCAGGCTAACCCATCCCCCTACCCCCCTCCCCTCTAGAACCCTCAGTTTGTTTTTCAGAGTCCATCATCTCTCATGGTTCGTCTCCCCCTCTGACATACTCCCCTTTTCTTCCTCTCCTGTTATCATTAGTTTTTGATGTGGTGATCCATGATCCATTGTTTTCGTATAACACCCAGTGCTCCAAGCAGTACATGCCCTCCTTAATACCCATCACCAGGCTAACCAATACTCCTCTCCCCTCCCCTCTAAAACCCTGTTTGTTTCTCAGAGTCCATAGTCTCTCATGGTTCATCTCTCCCTCCAATCCCCCCCTTTCTTCCCTTCCTTCTCCTAATGTTCTCCATGCTCTTCCTTATGTTCCACAACTAAGTGAAACCATATAACTGACTTTCTCTGCTTGACTTATTTCACTTAGCATAATCTCCTCCAGTCCCATCCATGTTGATGTAAAAGGTGGGTATTCATCCTTTCTGATGAGTGAGTAATATTCCACTGTATATATGGACCACATCTTCTTTATCCATTCATCTGCTGAAGGGCATCTCGGCTCTTTCCACAGTTTGGCTATTGCAGACATTGCTGCTATGAACAATGGGGTGCATATGGCCCTTCTTTTCACTACATCTGTGTCTTTGGCGTAAATACGCAGGAGTGCAATGGCTGGGTCATAGGGTAGCTCTATTTTTAAATTTTGGAGGAACCTCCACACTGTTTTCCAAAGTGGCTGTACCAACTTGCATTCCCACCAACAGTGTAAGAGGGTTCCCCTTTCTCCACAACCTCTCCAACATTTGTTGTTTCTTTCCCTGTCCGTTTTTGCCATTCTAACTGGGGTAATGTGGTATCTCAATGTGGTTTTGACTTGAATTTCCCTGATGGCTAATGATGATGAACACTTTTTTCATGTGTCTGTTAGCCATTTGTATGTCTTCTTCAGAGAAGTGTCTTTTCATATCTTCTGCCCACTTTTTGACTTATTCGTTTTTTGGGTGTTGAGTTTGAGAAATTCTTTATAGATCTTGGATACCAGCCCTTTATCTGTAGTGTCATTTGCAAATATCTTCTCCCATTCTGTGGGTTGCCTCTTTGTTTTGTTGACTGTTTCCTTTGCTGTGCAGAAGCTCTTTATCTCGATGAAGTCCCAAAAGTTCATTTTTGCTTTTGTTTCACTAGCTTTTGGAGATGTATCTTGAAAGAAGTTGCTGTGGGCGATGTCAAAGAGGTTACTGCCTATGTTCTCCTCTAGGATTTTGATGGATTCCTGTCTCACATTGAGGTCTTTCATCCACTTTGAGTTTGTCTTTGTGAATGGTGTTAAGAGAATGGTCGAGTTTCATTCTTCTGCATGTGGCTGTCCAATTTTCCCAGCACGATTTATTGAAGGGGCTGTCTTTTTTCCATTGCATGTTTTTTCCTGCTTTGGCAAAGATTATTTGACCATAGAGTTGAGGGTCCATATCTGGGTTCTCTATTCTGTTCCATTGGTCTATATGTCTGTTTTTGAGCCAGTACCATGCTATTTTGGTGATCAAAGCTTTGTAATAATAGCTTGAAATCGGGCAACGTGATGCCCCCAGCTTTGTTTTTTCTTTTTCAACATTTCCTTGGTGATTCGGGGTCTTTTCTGATTCCATAGAAATTTTAGGATTGTTTGTTCCAGCACTTTGAAAAATGTCATTGGAATTTTGATTGGGATGGCACTGAAGGTATAGATTGCTCTGGGTAGCACAGACATTTTAACAATGTTTCTTCTTCCGATCCATGAGCATGGAATATTTTTCCATCTTTTTCTGTCTCCTTCAATTTCTTTAATGAGTGTTCTGTAGTTCCTAGAGTATAGATCCTTTACCTCTGGTTAGGTTTATTCCGAGGTATCTTACGGTTTTTGGTGCTATTGTAAATGGAATCGTTTCTCTAATTTCTCTTTCTACAGTTGCGTTGTTAGTGTATAAGAAAGCAACTGATTTCTGTGCATTGATTTTGTATCCTGCCACATTACTGAATTGCTGTAAGCGTTCTAGTAATTTGGGGGTGGAGTCTTTTGGGTTTTCCACAATAAAGGATCATGTCGTCTGCGAAAAGAGAGAGTTTGACCTCTTCTTTGCCAATTTGAATACCTTTTATTTCTTTTGTCTGATTGCTGTTGCTAGAACTTCTAGTACTATGTTGAACAATAGTGGCGAGACTGGGCATCCTTGATGTGTTCCTGAACTTAAAGGAAAGGCTCTCAGCTTTTCCCCATTGAGGATGATATTTGCTGTGGGGTTTTCATAGATGGATTTTATGAACTTGAGGAATGTTCTCTCTATCCCTATACTCTGAAGAGTTTTAATCAGGAAAGGTCGCTGTATTTTGTGAAATGCTTTTTCTGCATCAATTGAGAGGACCATATGGTTCTTCTCCCTCCTCTTATTAATGTGTTCTGTCACATTGATTGATTTGCAAATGTTGAACCACCCTTGCACCCCGGGGATAAATCCCACTTGGTCGTGGTGGATGATCCTTTTAATGTATTGTTGGATCCTATTAGCTAGGATTTTGTTGAGGATTTTGGAATCCATATTCATCAGGGATATCGGTCTGAAATTCTCCTTTTTGATGGGGTCTTTGCCTGGTTTGGGGATTAAGGTAATGCTGGCCTCATAGAATGAGTTTGGAAGTTTTCCTTCTGTTTCTGTTTTTTGAAACAGCTTCAGTAGAACAGGTATCATTTCTTTTTTGAATGTTTGGTAGAATTCCCCAGGGAATCCATCAGGCCCTGGACTCTTGTTTTTTGGGAGGTTTTTGATCACTGCTTCAAACTCGTTACTGGTTATTGGCCTATTCAGGTTGTCAATTTCTTCCTGTTTCAGTCTTGGCAGCTTACAGGTTTCCAGGAAGGCCCACATTTCATCCAGATTGTTCAGTTTATTGGCATATAGTTGTTGATAATAATTTCTAATAACTGTTTCTATTTCCTTGGTGTTAGTCATGATCTCTCTCCTTTCATTCATAATTTTATTAATTTGGGTCCTTTCTCTTTTCTTTTGATAAGTCTGGCCAGTGGTTTATCGATCTTATTAATTCTTTCAAAGAACCAACTTCTAGTTTCTTTGATCTGATCTCCTGTGTTGATTTCTAATTCATTGATTTCTGCTCTAATTTTAATTATTTCTCTTCTAATGCATGGCTTAGGCATCGTTTGTTGCTTCTTCTCTAGTTCTTTAAGGTGTAGGGTTAGTTGGTGAATTCGGGATTTTTCTACTTTTCTGAGTGAGGCTTGGAGGGCTATGTATTTCCCCCTTAGGACCGCCTTTGCAGTATCCCATAGGTTTTGGACCAATGTGTTTTCATTCTCATTGGTTTTCATGAATTGTTTAAGCTCTTCTTTGATTTCCTGGTTGATCCAAACATTCTTGAGCAGAGTGGTCTTTAGCTTCTAAGTGTTTGAATTTCTGCCAAATTTTTTCTTGTGATTGAGTTCCAGTTTTAAGGCATTGTGGTCTGAGAATATGCAGGGAATAATCTCAGTCTTTTGCTATCACTTGAGACCTGATTTGTGACCCAGTATGTGGTCTATTCTGGAGAAAGTTCCGTGTTCGCTCGAGAAGAATGAGTATTCTGTTGCTTTAGGGTGGAATGTTCTGTCAATATCTATGAGGTCCATCTGGTCCAGTGTGTCATTCAAAGCTCTTGTTTCTTTGTTGATTTTCTGCTTAGATGATCTGTCCATTGCTGAGAGTGGAGTATTGAGGTCTCCTACAATTAACGTATTTTTATCAATAGGACTCTTTATTTTGGTGAACAGTTGGCTTATGTAGATGGCTGCTCCCATGTTGGGGGTATAGATATTTACAATTGTTAGATCTTCTTGTTGGGTAGACCCTTTAAGAATGATATAGTGTCCTTCTGTGTCTCTAATTACAGACTTTCATTCAAATTCTAATTTGTCTGATGTAAGAATTGCTACCCCAGCTTTCTTTTGAAGTCTGCTGGCAAGGAAGATAGATCTCCATCCCTTCGCTTTCAGTCTGGATGTATCTTTAGGTTCAAAATGAGTCTCTTGGAGGCAGCCTATGGATGGGTCCTGTCTTTTTATCCAATCTGCAACCCTGTGCCATTTTATGGGAGCATTTAGGCCGTTCACGTTGAGAGTGATTATTGAAAGATATGAATTGTCATCATGTTGGCCGTGAAGACGCTGTTTTTATGGACTGTCCCTGTAAATTTCTATTGTATATGATTCTTGGGGTCTTTCTCCTTTTATAGAACCCCCCTTAATATTTCTTGCAGGGCTGGCTTAGTGGTCACATATCTTTCAGTTTCTGCCGGTCGTGGAAGCTCTGCATCTCTCCATCCATTCTAAATGACAGCCTTGCCAGATAAAGTATTCTTGGCTGCATGTTCTTCTCATTTAGTACCCTGAATATGTCTTGCCAGGCCATTCTGGCTTGCCAGGTCTCTGGGGATAGGTCTGACGTTATTCTGATGTTCCTCCCTGTGTACATAAGGAATCTCTTCCCCCTAACTGCCCTTAAGATGGTTTCCTTGGTTCTAAGATTTGCAAGTTTTACTATTACATGCCAGGGTGTTGGCCTGTTTTCCTTGATCTTGGGAGGGGTCCTCTCTGCCTCTAGGACACGAATGTTTGTTTCATTCCCCAGATTAGGGAAGTTTTCAGCTACGATTTGCTCAAATACATCTTCTAGTCCTCTCTCTCTCTCCACTCCCTCCAGGATTCCAATTCTTCTGACATTGGAACGCTTCATGGTGTCACGTATTTCTCTGATTCTATTTTCATGGATTCTGAGTTGTTTTTCCCTGGCCTCCTCTTTTCCCTTTTTATCTATTATATCGTCTTCCAGGTCACTTATTCGTTCTTCTGCCTCACTTACCCTAGCTGTTAGATTATCTAGATTGGATTGGATCTCATTGATAGCATTTTTAAGTTCTGCCAATTCAGCTTTCATTTCTGCCCTTGGAGATTCTATGTTGCCATTAATTGATTTCTCCATTCTAGCCATTGTCTTCACAATTGCTAACCTGAATTCCATCTCTGACATCTTGGTTATATCTGCATCCATTTGTAAATCTGCAGCATAAGTCATAATCTCTGAGTCTTTTCTATTTTGGGGGCTCCTCCTCCTAGTCATTCTGTTGATCAGTGTTTGAGGAAATGTATAGAGTCCAAATTATTGACCACAACCCAAGCAAGATGCACCTGGTTTCTTGGGACCTTAGGATTGCTGGCCTGTTGTCTTCCCAGCCTGTTTTCTGGGGGAGGGGCCAATCGCGCTGTTACTCAGGCAACCCTGTTTGGGCGGAGTTGCCCTGACACCCTGTGGTGGGGGATGGGCTCAGTGGGAATCAGTTTTTGGGGCTTTTGTTTTCTGGTGGCTTTCCCTGGCGCCTTTCCGCGTCTCTTCCACGAGTCAGAGCAGAAGAGACCGTTTCCAACCCTCTGCCTCAGAGCAGAGACACCGCAGTCTGTTCTTCAGTGAGCGCTCCAGGCCACACTCTGTCCGTTTCTGTCTGTGCTGCTATAAACTGCAGCGGCCTGGGTTGTGCGCCCCTCCGCAGCGCCCCCAGTCCTGCCTCCAGGTCAGGGCACATCTCTGCCCTTGTGTTTCTAAAACCGCCAGCCACTCCAGGATCGCACGGGCAACCCCGCCGCTCCAGGTTTCCGCCCCGGGGGCTGCCCTCAAGTCCTTTCCCCATCACTACCAGTCTGTGAGGCTGTGCCCTGTCCCCAGCGCACAAGGCTGTCGCTCACCGGCAGTGTAGGATCCCAATGGCCAGGCTCCCTCCCGCTGCCGTTTATCCTCCGATATCTGCCCCCAGAATCAGGGCTCTGCGCTTCGTACCTCGAAACCAACCGTCTGCGATATTCTGTTTGTAGAGATGCAGATCTTCTTACATCTCAGGCTGGTTTCGTGGGTGCTCAGAGTGGTCTGGTAGATATCCAGCCCAATTCCGGGGACCAGTTGAAATAGGGTCCCCTACTCCTCCGCCATCTTTCCTCTACCCCCAGGAGTGCTGGTTTCTTTCATAGAGAAGCTGTGATGCTTCCACAAATGGTTTTAACCAAGAGTTTCTTTTTAACTTGCCTGTTTGTAGAGGTTTTAACCTTAGTTTCCTCATTTAAAAAGCAAGGGAAAAGAAAACCTATTTTCTAGACCATTGAGAGCAAAGTATCAATGCATGTATGTAATCTTTTACCATAGTGTCTCACACATAGTATGTGTTCAGTAAACATTAATTGTTGTTATTTTGCCTAATACAGTTATTATTACGAGTAAATGATTTATTGCGATGATCAGGCCCACAGAACATAGTGAGACTACAAGATGATAGCAACTTAATCCAACATGGGCTGCTGGGCTACAGGAGGGTCAAGGTCTTTGAAGGGACTGAGATTTTACCCTACATGTTAACTAACAGGACAGTCTGCTACAGTTTTGTGGATATTGGCAAAAGACAGGAGACTCCTGAATCAGAAACAAAGGACTCTGTCACTGCGAGGCAGGCGGCATGAGCGTGGTATTTGTGTGAGATGCCCCTGCTTCCTCCCAAGTCTCCTGAGGGCAAGGTGGAGCAGTGCAGGTTTGCAGTGGGCTTGTATCACAGAGGGACCCTAGGCTTAGGAAGTCCCAAGCTTTTAAAGACGATATTAAGGCGGGCACGGGTTGTGAGGAGCACTGGGTATTATACACGACTAATGAATCGCTGAACATTACATCAAAAACTAATGATGCGGGGCACCTGGGTGGCTCAGTCGTTAAGCGTCTGCCTTCAGCTCAGGTCATGATCCCAGGGTCCTGGGATCGAGCCCCGCATTGGGCTCCCTGCTTGGCGGGAAGCCTGCTTCTCTCTCTCCCACTCCCCTTGCTTGTGTTCCCTCTCTCGCTGTGTCTCTCTTTGTCAAATAAATAAATAAAATCTTAAAAAAGAAACTAATGATGCACTATATGCTGGTTAACCGAACATAAAAAAATAAATAAAAACACTAAAGACTGTTGAGAGCAAACCTGCCCAAACTTTGCCCTGAGGAAGACCTTATCTTTACTATTCTTAACCGCACGGGAAACTTCCCTCTTCCCCAGAGGGCGATACCATCTCTCTTGTGTAAGATCGCTGGCTATACAAACACCCTGCAAGAGAGAGTCCAGAAGAAACTGCACCAATGCCTTACTCACAAGAAGTACAGAAATGTGAAACAAACAGGAATTGTCCCCTAAATCGAGGACAACAGAACGGGTTTGGGGAGGAAACAGGTAAAAAGGACAGACGATGAGTGGCATAGAATGAAGTTTTTTTTCTTTTAGATCCTTTTTAACTCTTTATTGATACATAATATGCTCACAGGGAAGTACACGTTTCAGAATTACACGATTCGATCAACTTTCAAAACAGTGTAACCATGTCAACAGCGCCCAGATCAACAAAAGGCTGATTTCCAGCTCCCAGAAGACTCGCTTGTTCTCTCCTTCCAGTCGCTAAGCCGCTTCCCCGGGGTAACCACTACTGAAGTGTAAGCACTAGCCACAGATTAGCTGTGCCTGTGTTTGAAATTAATTTCAACGGCACTATAAAATATATACTCCTTTGTGATTGGTTTCCTTCATGACTGCTTTCTTCTCAACATTACAGTGGTAAAATTTATCTGTACCACTGCATGTATTTTCCATGGTTTATTGTAATTGCCATGTGATATTCCATTATATGACAATAGTACATTTATTCATTCTACTGTTGATGAGCACCTGGACAGGTCCTGGCTTTGGATTATAACAAGTATTGCTACTCTGAACATGCTAGTACATATCTTTTGGTGAATACATGTTTGCATTTCTGTTGGGTATATACCTACAAGGAAAAATTCTGGGCCTGAAAAGCAGTTTTGAAAGGGTTAAAATATGCTAATGCAAAGCCCCGCTTTAAAATGGTAAATTCTCCTGGTTCTTTATATTATTTGCCTCTAAACAGTACATCTGCAGCAGCGTGAAACAACATGCCACTCTACATCCATGATTAAAATAAAAGCGTTGGTAGAAGCCAGTCTAAATTAGACATTCTCATCAGCCTACATATGAAGTCTTAATTAAAATACATTCACATTAAGACTCCATCATTTTAGGGTTGTTATTCACTTTTGCTGCAAAACAAGCAAGGAGGCAGAGCTAGGCTTGAGGCATTTGCAGCATACATAACCCAAAAGTAGAACAGACAAAACAGAAATGAAAACTAATATGGAAAGAAAATACCTGTGACAGAAAGTCCCAGTCATGCTAGAAGAGAAGCTTAAGAAGAAATTGGTATGAATATATTCCATATACTTGGAATACTCAATTGGCTATGTAAGCAAATAAAATTGTGTGAAAAGAGTGAATTTACTGGTTAGATTCACTGAGCCAAGAGAAAATAGCAGGTAAAAGCATTAATCCACAGAAGCAATTCCCCCCCAAAAGAAGATTCTATCTGCCAGAATATTAAAAAAACAGGAAGTTTATGAGGCATAGCCAAATCCAGCACTGTACAGACACAAAAGGCCGATGAGAAAGTCATAAAGGGTAGAAACCAGGCCAGGTCTCTAAGGAGAACTTTAACAAAAAAACAAAACCCACAAACCACACACAAATGTAGTTGTGGGTTGAGGCACAAAAGTATTGCCACTTGCAAAAGACCCTGGAAAGTTTTAGAAAGATGTTCTATAGTTATATCAACTATGAGGAGACTCAAGTCTACCCCCCCGCCCCCGAAAAGGAGAGAAAACTGGTAAGAATTCATGAAATATCCAGAGCTAATGGATCATACTGATGGAATTGACCAGGGAATGCAAGGAATCTATCTATTCAGCTATTTTCCTTTTTAAGTTTTAAAGTCTCACTGCCTCACCACATTTTTGTTTCTCTTTTGAAAAGACATGGGGAGGAAATTTTTTAAAAATAGAAAAGAAATAATTTAAGCAGAATGAATTTCAATCACCACAGCCAGTGATGAGAAGGCTCTTCCAGATGGGGGAGGCTCCTTTAAGCTTATACATGGGCTGCTGTGGAAGACATGACCATTTCTTCTGCAGCATAGGTACAATTACAGTAGTCCCCTTTTATCCATGGGAGACCCAAAGTGGGTGCCTGAAACCAAAGACGGTACCAAACCCTGTATATACTTTGTCTTTTCCTTCTCATGCATACCTATGACAAGGTTTAATTGATACCTTAGGCACAGTAGGAGATTAACAACTAATAATAAAACAGAATAATTATACCATAATATAATAAAAGTTATGTTAATGTGTTTCTTTCTCTCAAAATATCCTAATGTGTTATACTCACCATTCTTATTCTTGTGATGTGAGATGATAAAACGCCCATGTGGTGGGATGAGGTGAGCCCAATGATGCAGGCATTGTGACATTAGGCTACTGATGACCTTCTGATGACTCATTAGAAGGAGGATCACTCGCTTCAGGACAGTGCTTGACCCCAGGCACCTGAAACAGCAAGAAGAGAAATTGTGGATAAAGAGGAGACTACTGTACTACATTAGGGAGTGAGGCATTCCTTAGAGTAGTCTCAATGAGAACTCTTAAAGAATCATAGACTTAAAAAAAAAAAGAATCATAGACTTGCATTTTTTCATTTGTATATAATTTATAATTACCAAAAGTACTTTGTGGGGCACCTGGGTGGCTCAGTGAGTCAAGCATCAGACTCCTGATTTAGCTCAAGTCATGATCTCAGGGTTGTGAGACTGAGTCCCGCATCAGGCTTCACATTGGGTATGGAGCCTGCTTAAGATTCCCTATCTTCCTCTCCCTCTGCTCCTCCCCCCATTTAAAAACTGATTTAAAAAATAAAAGTCCTTTATGCCCTAAAGCAATGGTTTTCAGTGTGGTCCCCAGACCAGCAGTATTGGCATCACCTGGGAATTTGTTAGAAACGCAAATTACTGGTTGGGGCCCAGCAATCAGAGTTTTAACAAGACCTCCAAGTGATTCTGATTCAGGCTAAAAGTTGAGACTCACTGCTCTAAAGCACTTAAAGAATTCAGAAGAATGAGTAAAAATGAAAGTCTCCACTCACCTATAACTCCTTCTCTGGAAATGAACTTGTTGCCTGATTTGGAATACAACCTAAAACTTTTTCTAGAAGTTACAAATATCCACATTCAAAACAGGTTGACACAAAAACAGACACATAGATCAATGGAACAGAATAGAGAGCCCAGAAATGGACCCTCAACTCTAGGGTCAACTAATCTTCGACAAAGCAGGAAAGAATGTCCAATGGAAAAAAGACAGTCTCTTCAACAAATGGTGTTGGGAAAATTGGACAGCCACATGCAGAAGAATGAAACTGGACCATTTCCTTACACCACACACAAAAATAGACTCCAAATGGTTGAAAGACCTAAATGTGAGACAGGAGTCCATTAAAATCCTAAAGGAGAACACAGGCAGCAACCTCTTTGATCTTAGCCACAGCAACTTCTTCCTAGAAAGGCAAGGGAAGCAAGGGCAAAAATGAACTCTTGGGATTTCATCAAGATAAAAAGCTTTTGCACAGCAAAAGAAACAGTCAACCAAACCAAAAGACAACCGACAGAATGGGAGAAGGTATTTGCAAATGACATATCAGATAAAGGGCTAGTATCCCAAATCTATAAAGAATTTATCAAACTCAACACCCAAAGAACAAATGATCCAATCAAGAAATGGGCAGAAGACATGAACAGACATTTTTCCAAAGAAGACATCCAAATGGCCAACAGATACACAAAAAAGTGCTCAACATCGCTCGGCATCAGGGAAATCCAAATCAAAACCTCAATGAGATACCACCTCACACCAGTCAGAATGGCTAAAATTAACAAGTCAGGAAGCGACAGATGTTGGCGGGGATGTGGAGAAAGGGGAACCCTCCTACACTGTTGGTGGGAATGCAAGCTGGTGCAGCCACTCTGGAAAACAGTATGGAGGTTCCTCAAAAAGTTGAAAATAGAGCTACCATACGACCCAGCAATTGCACTACTGGGTATTTACCCCAAAGATACAAATGTAGGAATCCGAAGGCGTGTGTGCACCCCAATGTTTATAGCAGCAATGTCCACAATAGCCAAACTGTGGAAAGAGCCAAGATGTCCATCGACAGATGAATGGATAAAGAAGATGTGGTGTGTATAAACACACACACACACACACACACACACACACACACACACACACACACAACAGAATATTATGCAGCCATCAAAAGGAACAAAATCTTGCCATTTGCAATGACGTGGATGGAACTGGAGGGTATTATGCTGAGCAAAATAAGTCAATCAGAGAAAGACAGGTATCATATGACCTCACTGATATGAGGAAATCTTAATCTCAGGAAACAAACAGGGTTGCTGGAGTGGTGGGGGTGGGAGGGATGGGGTGGCTGGGTGATAGACATTGGGGAGGGTATGTGCTATGGTGAACGCTGTGAATTGTGTAAGACTGTTGAATCACAGACCTGTACCTCTGAAACAAATAATACATTATATGTTAAAAAAAAAAAAGAAGATAGCAGGAAGGGAAAAATGAAGGGGGAGAATCAGAGGGGGGACGAATCATGAGAGACTATGGACTCTGAGAAACAAACTGAGGGTTCTAGAGGGGAGGGGAATGGGGGAATGGGTTAGCCCAGTGATGGGTATCAAGGAGGGCACGTACTGAATGGAGCACTGTGTGTTATACACAAACAATGAATCATGGAACACTACATCAAAAACTAATGATGTAATGTATGGTGATTAACATAACATTAAAAAAACAGGTTGAGATATAAATTTACTACAAATAGATATATTAGCAGATCTTTTTTGGTCATGTCAGCCTAAAATTGTCAGAAGGCAATAACTAAGCAAAGCATTCACTGGGGGTGAAAAATTGCAATTTGGGGTACACAGATTTGGCAACAACCCACTAGGTGTACCAGTAGAGAGCAAAGTTCAGGGGTTTTTGAAGATAAAAAGGGAATTGTTTGCATATGTTGGTTACAAAGAATTTTGATTGTGGCAGCAGAAAACTAATCTTGGCTAAACTAAACTGGTTGCTAAGGCTATCACTAAGCAAATGTCTCTTACTGTAGTAAGTTGCAGGTGTTTGTGCAGAGTCCCTGGAGTATTTGTAGTTTGGCCCAGTTCAAAAGTTCATGGATCCACCTGGTGAGGACATGCATAAGGCCCACCCCCATTTTAAAACCCCTTAACGTAAGTGACCTCATTTCATTCCACCTTTCACATTCTTGGTATCTCTGGTTGGCCCCAACTTTCCTTTCATTCTGCTAGATATATTGTCTTATAAAAGGTAGGACTCTTTAAGAAAAGGCTCAGGGTTTTGTTCTTCGAATTTCAGAAGGCTAATCCTAGCATAAACTAAAGATGATAACTCAGAGCAAATCCTCTTTGACTCAAGCATAGATTAGACTGTCTAGGCTGAGGGCAGAGCAGAGCCACAGGGAAAGTGATAAAAGCTCATATGCTAGTGAGACATGAGAAAGGGTCCTGAGCCCTCATCCAAGCTCCTGACTCAGAGGGAAGAGTGTGCAGAAGCCCCTGTTTTTTAGGTGGGGGTCAGCGGGGTTTGCAGGACTAAAGAGCTATCTCCATTCTTTGCCCATTCACTGGGCTTATGACAGTGTCATAGGATTCCCTGTGCCATTCTGTGGTATGGTGACAGAATAGCCCACGGCCTTGAGCGGAGTCCAGAAGCTGATTTCCCTAGAGTGGTATGGGATCTCAGAATATTCCCCCCTATGTAAGACAGGGCCATAGACATAGGCAGACGCAAAGAGGAATCACCGTCAGGAATGAGGCAGGATGCACACACCTAAGACACCTGGAACATGTAAAGCCCAGGGAAAGTGTGTGGTGATTTACTGTGGTAAAAACACCTGACATGAGATATATCCTCTGAAAAATATGATCCAGCAATCACACTTCTGGGTATTTATCCAAGAGAACTGATGTCAGGATCTCAAGGAGATATCTGCACTCCCACATTCATTGCAGCACTACTCACAATAGCTAACATATGCAAACAAACTAAATGTCCACTGACAGATGAATGGATAAAGAAAATGTGGTAAGTAGAATGAATATAGACAAAAACATTGTGTTGTAATTATGTAATGTGATAAATATTGCAACAATGGCAATCATATTACGATATAAAAATGTATCAGAGGAACACACCGCACACCTTAAATTTACACAGTGTTTTATATCAAAGATATTCCATAAAAAAGAGAAGTCAATTCACTTAAAAATTAACATAAATATTTTTGTGACACACCAAAATGGCATAATATCACATTATGATCATTACTGTGATTATTAATGTGTGGACAACTTTGGAATATTAAAGGCCTGGAAAAAATGTGATATGAATATACAGTAGAATATTACTCAGTCTTATAAAATATGGAGATTCTGCAATGTGTGATACCATGGATGATCCTTTTTTTTTTAAAGATTTTATTTATTTATTTGAGAGAGAGAGAATGAGAGACAGAGAGCATGAGAGGGAAGAGGGTCAGAGGGAGAAGCAGACTCCCCGCCGAGCAGGGAGCCCAATGTGGGACTCGATCCCAGGACTCCAGGATCATGACCTGAGCCAAAGGCAGTCACCCAACCAACTGAGCCACCCAGGCGCCCCCCATGGATGATCCTTGAGGACATTACGGTAAGTGAAATAAGCCAGTCACAGAAAGGCAAATACTACATAACTCCACTTATATGGGATATCTAAAATAGTTAAATTCATAGACTCATAGAGTGGGAGGGTGGTTGCCAGGAGCTGGGGGAAGGGGAAGTCAGAAGTAGAAGAATATTTTAAGTCTGGTAAGATAAATTCCACCCTCATTTTTTTCCCCCAAATATCCTTTGGCCATTGTTTTCAACTATTCAAAAGAACACAAAATTCAATTTCTCATGCATCATTAAGTATCTTATTAAGATTTTTGTTTGGGGGGCACCTGGGTGGCTCAGTTAAGCGTCTGCCTTCCGCTCAGGTCCTGATCCCAGGGTCCTAGGATCGAGCCCCACATCGGGCTCCCTGCTCAGTGGGAAGCCTGCTTCTCCCTCTCCCACTCCCCCTGCTTCTGGTTCCCTCTCTCGCTGTGTCTCTCTCTGTCAAATAAATAAATAAAATATTTAAAAAAAAGATTTTTGTTTGGTATTGAATCCATGAATTAATTTCATATATTTTGGATATATGTTTGAAAATTATTTTTGACATATAACATTAGTTTCAGGTATACAACATAATGATATTTGTATATACTGTGAAATGCTCACCACAATAAGTCTACTTAACATCCATCACCACACACAGGTACAATTTTTTCTTGTGATGAGAACTTTTAAGACCTACTCTTTTAGCAACTTTCAAATATACAATACAGAATTATTAGCTAGAGTCACCATGCTGTACATCATATTCCCAGGACTTATTTATAACGGGAATTTTCTACCTTTTGACAACCTTTACCCATTTCTCCCACCCTCCACCCTCTGCCTATAGCAACCACCAATTCATTCTCTGCACAATTGATTTATTTTTAATATTCATTCTTAAATCCATCATCACAGTGTAACTATTTTTTTTAAGATTTATTTGACAGAGAAAGAGAGAGACAGAGTGGGGGAGTGGGGGAGGGGCAGAGGGCAAGGGAAAGGGAGAGAAGCAGACTCCCCGCTAAGGGTAGAGCCTGATGTTCCATCTCGGACACAGAGATCATGACCTGAGCTGAAATCAAGAGTCAGACGCTTAACTGACTAAGCCACCTAGGCACCCCAGTATGACTCTTATTTAGATTTTCTTTTAGGGCCTTCAGTATTCTTTCCTAAACTAGATCTTCCTTATACACTTCTTTTTAAACATTTTCATAGGAGATTTTTTTTTATTTTATTATATATTAGTCACCATACATTACATCATTAGTGTTTGATGTAGTGTTCCATGACTCATTGTTCGTGTATAACACCCAGTGCTCCATTCAGTACGTGCCCTCCTTAATACCCATCACCAGGCTAACCCATCCCCCCACCCCCCTCCCCTCTAGAACCCTCAGTTTGTTTCTCAGAGTTCCATAGGAGATTTTTAAAAAATCATTTGTTGCTATTGTGAGTGGCGTATTCTTTTCAAAGCAATTTCTGTTGTTCACCCAAGAAATTATTTTTTTAAATTTTTTATTGTTATGTTAATCACCATGTATTACATCATTAGTTTTTGATGTAGTGTTCCATGATTCATTGTTTGTGCATAACACCCAGTGCTCCATGCAGAATGTGCCCTCTTTAATACCCATCACCAGGCTAACCCATCCCCCTGCCCCCCTCCCCTCTAGAAGCCTCAGTTTGTTTTTCAGAGTCCATCGTCTCTCATGGTTCATCTCCCCGTCCGACTTACTCCCCTCAAGAAATATTTATTGATAGGTGGTATGAGTCCCTTGCATTTTAAAGTGGTTATTTCTGATGTATAGCAAATCTTCAAGGATTTAGGTATTGTTACTGTGTATGTGGCCACCTTTATGAGTTTCCTAATTAGTTTTATAATTTTTGTGGTTGGTTCTCTTGGATTCATATTGTCTGTAAATTATCATTTTTTTTCTTTTCCTAATATTTTTTAGGTCTTCTTACATTTTATGTCCTATTATATTGGCTAAGCTTTCCAGAACACTGTTGTGATATAATGAGCATTCTTTTCTTGCTCCTACCAGTAATGAGAATGTTGTCCAAGTGTCCCTGTTAACTACTATACATTTCTGGTAGGTACTCTCAAGTTAAGAAATTTATATTTTTAGGATTACTAAGAGTTTTTATTAGGAAAAGTTTTTGAATTTTGTCAAATAATTTAGTGTCCAATAGAAGTAATATGATTTTCTCTCTATTCTGTTAATGGGATTAATTATATTAATATAGTTCTTAATATGAATTATCCTTGCATTCCTGGGTTGAATATTTAAATCTTTTTTTAAAAGATCATTTATTTATTTGAGAGAGGGAGGGAGCGTGTAAAAGAGCACGAGCAGGGTGAGGGGCAGAGGGAGAATCAGGTTCCCCGGTGAGCAGGAAGCCTGATGCAGGGCTCAATCCAAGGAATCTAGGATCACCACCTGAGCTGAAGGCAAACACTTAACAGACTGAGTCACCCAGGTGCCCTGAATCTTTAAACCTAATATTCCTATTCTTTAGTATTTTTTTGCTACAATTTTATTTAGGACTTCCACACTTATTTTCATGAGATTAGCTTATAAGGTTTTATAAGATTTGGATATCAGGGTTGTGCTAGCTTGGTAGAATATATCGGCAAGCTTTTCATCATTTTATACTCTCAAATATTTAAGTAGAAAAGATACTTTCTGTTTTTGATGAGTTTGGTAAGACTGACCTTGAAACTACCTGGGCCTGTTACCTTTAGAAGGGTGGCTAGTTTGTATTGTTTTCTTAATATTTTACAGCTATTTATCCATTCTATCTTTGTCTTCCTCAGTCAGGGTTGGTAATTTACATTTCTCTAGGAAATCATCCATTTTATCTGAAGGGAGCAGGAAGCTTACCTGAGAATCCTCATGATTTCCATAATTAAGAATTTTTCTGGGGCTGAAACACTTGTGAGTGTTTCAGTCTTGGAGGTAAGTGACTTTCATTTTCTTTCTTTCTCCACCTCACATTTTTCCTTGTTTTTTTTTTTTGTTGTTGTTTTTTTGTTGTTTTGTTTTGAGGTCCAGAAGTTTGCCAGGTCCTGCTCTACTCCTTTCTCCAGCCACAGCTCACTCTGTAGCAACCCTCTCCTCAACTGCTTGGGATTGTCTTTACTCTTCTTTTCCTCTATCAGTCATTGTTCCAGAAATTCCTCCACATTTTGGACCACGTTTGTCACTCTTTTTTTTTTTTAAACCAGCACTGGAAACCAGAGCTACTCAAACTCTAAGGTGCATACAAGCACCTGAGGTCTTGTTAAAATGCAGATTTTGACTGAGAAGAGATGGGGTGGACCTAAGATTCTGCATTTCTAAGAACTCCCAAAAGCTGCTGCTGGTCCTCAGACCACACTTTGAGGAGCTAGGCCATAGACCACGCTGACTGAGGGAACTGAAAGCAGCCCTGGAGGTTGCTTGGTGCAACTATCTCAATTAAAATTGAAAAACAGGAGCTCCTGGGTCACTCAATTGCTTAGGCATCCAACTCTTGGTTTCAGCTCAGGTTGTGATCTCAGGGTCATGCGACTGAGCCCCGCATCCGGCTCCCCACTCAGCATGGTCTGCTTGAGAATCTCTCTCTGCCCTTGCCCTCTACCTTCTCTCTCAAATAAATAAAGCTTTTTTTTTTTTTAAAGAATTGAACAAACAGATTCATAGGGTCTTAAAAGCCACGTCTCTTTAGTTGTGGTTAGTCCAGGTCCTACTTCATCTATCACATTGCTTCCCAGGCCGTCTTCTAGGTCCTTGTAAATAAAGTCAGTGAAATGAGAGTATACCCCATTCAAATGTAAGGCCTTTTGAGTTCAACCATACAATATGTATCTCAACAAAGGGAACAGTTTCATTCAACCAGTATCTCTGAAGAAAACAGCAAGTTTGGTATTTGTGCTTCTATCCTGGCAAAGCTGAGAGGTCAGCCCACGGCAGAAGAAAGCAGTCTAGCTGGTGCTGAAAAGACTAACACTACCGTCACCATCCCCCAGTCCCTGCCACCATGCTCAGACTAAATCATGAGCCCCCCAAAAATCCCTGTCCGTTTCTATGCTACCGTACAGTGCCTGCACCATCACATATCCGTACATGCTGCAGTGCCTACCAAAGAGTAGGGGCCAAATATTTGTTGAAAATCTAAGGGGAAATTTAAAAATGAAATTTTCCCTGTTGCCAAAAGGGAACGAGACCTCCTTCCCCTCCCCCTTAGAGCATTTCCGTGAGAAACCGAGTATTTGTGAATCCTTCCTCTAACTCTTTGATATGTATGAAAGTCTTTGCAAAGGCTAGGTAAGCCCACTGTCAGCTTTGCAACTCAGGAGTGTTTTTCTTAAGGGTCTGAGAACCAACTCTTTGATATGTAAACATTAAGGAAGATAGTGCCCCTATTTTTCTGTCACCTTGGGAGTCTAGCCTAGTTGCCTTTCTCTGAGCTGTAAACTATTTGGTTCTCATAGAGATAAGAAAAAATTTTGTATTCTTTTGGATAAAAGCAATTAGCAAAAACATGGCTGCCTCAATTACCAGGTGAACTTTGAATGAACTATAAAAGAATAGACAGCAAGGGTGCTGTCAAGTCCTCTTCCAAGAAGACAAGTTACCACTAACGCAGAGAATCTGTACCAAATGAATTTTAACTACTTGGCTTTATAAAAAGGGTGGGATGTCTTTCAGTCTTTCTATTTTTATCTGATTTCCCAGGATGCACATTGTAATCTGCTTTAATGCTTTTTCAGTAAATCTGTTTTCTTTCTTTTCTACATTTTGTGCAGAGGATTTTTGGGGTTGGCAGGATTTTAAATTTTCCACAAGGAAAAAAAAAAGGAAGAAAAGGAAGGAGGGGAAACAAAAATAAACCAGAATAGGAAGTCAGCAAAGAAAAGAAGAAAGGGAGGAAAAAGGCGACATCTACATGGAAAAAAATTTTTTTAAATCTAGACACAGACCTTATACCCTTCAGAAAAATAGCCCAAAATGGATCACAGACCTAAATGTAAAATGCAAACTATAAAACTCCTAGGAGATAGCACAGGAGAAAATGTAGGTGACCTTGGTAGGCGATGATTTTTTAGATACAACACCAAAAGCATGATCCATGAAAGAAATAATTGATGAACAGGACTTCATTAAAATTAAAAACTTCTGCTCTGTGAAAGTTAATGTCAAGAGAATAAGAAGACAAGGCACAGACTGAGGAAAAATATTTATAAAAATACGTCTAAAAAAGCGCTGTTATCTGAAATATGTAAAGAACTCTTAAAACTCAACAATAAGAAAACAAACAACCGAAATTAATAAATGGTCAAAAGACCTGAACAGGCACCTCACCAAAGAAGATACACAGATGGAAAGCATATGAAAAAAAAAAGGTAAGCATATGAAAAGTTGTTCAACGTGATATGTCATTAGAGAAATGCAAATTAAAGCAAAGAGATAGTACTACACACCTATTAGAATGACCAAAATCCAGAACACTGACAACACCAAATGCTGGTGAGGATGAAGACCATCAGGAACTCTCATTCACTGCAGGTGGGAATGCGAAATGGTACATCCACTTTGGAAGACAGTCTGACAGTTTCTTATAAAAGTAAACACATTTTTACCATACAATCCAGCAATCATTCTCCTTGGTATTTACCCAAATGAATGGAAAAGATGTCTACACAAAAACCTGCACATAACTGTTTATAGCAGCTTTATTTGTAACTGCTAAAACTTGGAAGGAACCAAGATGTCATTCAGTAGGTGAATGAATAAATAAATTGCAGTACATCCAGACAAAAGAATATTACTCCATGCTAAAAAGAAATGAGCTCTAAAGCCATGTAAAGGCAGGGAGAAAGCTAAATGCATATTCCTAAGTGAAAGAAGCCAACTGAACAAGGCTACATACGGTGTGATTCCAACTATGAAACATTCCGGAAAAGGCAAAACTATGGAGACAGCAAAAATATTAATGGTTACCAAAGGGAGGGGGGTGGGGGGATGGGTTAGCCATGTGATGGGTATTAAGGAGGGCATGTATTGAATGGAGCACTGGGTGTTATAGGCAAACAATGAATCATGGAACACTACATCAAAAACTAATGGTGTAATGTATGGTGACTAACATAATAAAATAAAATTTAAAAAAATATTAGTGGTTACCAGGGATTGGAGAAGGGATGAACCGGCACAGCAAAGAGGATTTTTATGGAGAAACTATTCTGTATTATAATGCAACAACAGATACATGTCATTTCACATTTTTTAAGACTCCTAGAATGTACAACACCAAGGGTGAACGCTAGTGTAAACTATGACCTTTGGGTGATTACAATGTGTCTGTGTAGGTTTGTGAATTTTAACTATTTTAATGTGTTGCAAAAGAATAATAATAAAGCTTTGTGCTTTTCCTTTTCTCTTTTCCTGATACCAAATAGAAATATAACAGCCTCACAGTCTGTATAGATTATTGACCTCGATTTCTTTATTAAGAGATAGAACATATACGTTTCATGGGACTTTCAGTAAAATGCTTTAAAAAGAAATGCATCATGAGCTGAAATAACCTTTCATATCAGGAATTATTTTGATGTTTGGAATACAAGTTCCATACAGAACTGTCATTTGAGGAGTTTGGGAGATAATTAGAAAGAATAGCCCATAATCTCTTATTTGTTTTTCTAGTAATCAATTATCTAGTTGTAAGTAGAAATATTTTTATTGTTACACGAAATGTTAAATTCTCAATCATGTCTTTAATGTTTTCTACAAATGTCTGTCTTAGGGGTAGAAAGAAAACTCTTCTCTTGCTCATAAAAGACAAATGGTCATCCATACTTATGCTTTCTCTTGAAAGTACTGGGAAGAAAAGGCCTACTGTTCTCTTTACATCACACTAAGTGTGATGTAGAGATCAGAAATCTGATCAGAAAGATTTCGGATAAAGACCACAGCTCATATTTGGCCCTTCCTCTTGATCTCCCTAGAATGTGCGTGCTGGTAAGCAAAACACACTTGTCCTTAAAGCCAAGGCTTATCCCATCCTTCATGCCATGCAAGGCTTTACAATTTTAACTAGGTATTTATTGCCTTTCCCTGCCCTTTAAGAATGCAAGCTCCCTGAAGGCAAAGATTGTGTCATTCTTATTGACTGTTTACCACAGACACTAGAATTATTTTTTCATACTACACAGACATAGTACATTATCTGTTGGATGCTGAATATGATCCTCTTATCTCATGCTTAATCGGCACTTTTGGCTATCCCTTAAATATTCTCTAGGTTTCTCAGTGTTGCGTCTTTGTTACACTATTTCTTCATGTAAGGCTCTTGCCCTTTACTTCCCACCCTTGGTCTCATTATTTTATTTTTGAAACCTTGTTGATCTCTCCAGGCCTATTTCCTTCTCAAATATCCTCAGTGATTCCTCTCCTGATAAACTCAACCAAATATGATCTACTCCTGTACACACTCATAACATTTTTCTTTTTTTAAAGATTTTATTTATTTATTTGAGAGACAGAATGAGATAGAGAGCATTTGGGTGGGGGAGGGTCAGAGGGAGAAGCAGACTCCCCACTGAACAGGGAGCCCGATGCGGGACTTGATCCTGGGACTCCAGGATCATGACCTGAGCTGAACGCAGCCGCCCAACCGAGCCACCCAGGAGCCCAACATTTTTCTTTTATTTCTCTGAAGGACTTTATCATGTTTCGTCTTACCTTTTATTCAATCACATGAATGCTTTCTCCCTTCCTTTTGATTACAATTTTTCTGAGGATAAGGACTGTGTTTCAGTTATCTATCTCCAGAAACATGTGGAACCTAGTGGGTGCTTTATAAATATCTGCTGTACTGACATTGCCAGCATCACTCTATTCTTTAAACTTATTGAATCCATGGAGTCAATAGCAAATATAACTGCATACCTAAATCATAATTTGATTTGCTTACATTACTAAACAATATGTACTGATATCCACAAATTAATTTTAAGACATGTATTTAATAATTTATAAAATGTGACTTCTAGCATAGTAAATGTAGGTTCAGTTTTTCAAGTGAGGAAGCTAACAATTTTGTTATGACTACAGAGTGGCTGGGCCATTCCCTAATTATAAGAATCTTTACCTAGGCAGGTTTACTCTTCCACATTACTGAGAGTTATAGTAGATCTGTTGTATCTTTTTTTAATTTCAACAACTTTTTAAAAAGATGTATTATCTAAGATTAAAATGTGAGAATTATGAAGGAAAAGACTTTCTCATTTATGAGAACTTGGACTCTACAAGGCATCTGGTAAATATAAAGATGATACTTTCAAAAGCTACAAGAAGATGAAGATTCGTAATTGCCAGGGAGTTTATTTTATTAAAACACATAGCACCAGATAACGTGAGGAGAGTCTTTGCCTTAAAGCCTGGGACATTTAATTTACTGCTCCCTGTCAGGGGAGAAGCCAGCATCTTCCACTCACATAGGTATGTTTCACCAACACTGTTAAACTGCTCAGAGGATGGGCTATGCTTGTCAAATCCTTCTGCAGTCTTATTGTTTGGTGATTTATGACAATTATACCCAGTCGTTCAATGTTAAGTCAATTTCAAATGCCAAAAATACAATGAATATTTGTGCACGTGCCTTTCTACTTAGATATGGGGTACTTATTTCCGCTGCAAACTATTCATCCAGAAAATGATCGAGATGATTTAATAACTTTACAATTATATTGTAAAATTTCAATTGCATTTAGGATCTGTGCAATGTTTGAGACTGCCCTGAGAACTAATACCCTACAAGCTGGTGAAGTAGCATTCGTCTCAGGGGCCTGCATGTTCTTTTACTTACCTTTTCCTACTTATAAGTGGGGGTCTATTTTCTCTTTTAAGGCTGGCACATATTTTATGCTTTATCTTTTGACCTTCATTAAAGGAAGTTTGTTTTCCATATCACAGAATGACATTTGTATACCCAGCTGCTCTTGTGCTGTTTGAGGATACTCCATTCAACAAAGCTTTTCTGTTCTCAGTTTTATCTTGTCATGTCAGGAAACATATGTCATACTAAAATTAAAATAATTCATAAAAGGCAGAGAGAGTTACTTAGTACAAAGGGTTAGTTTGGGTGTCGGGGAGCCATAAGAGATAGGGCAATAACCTAAGGTTAGCAACCGTGGGGCTGTCACTGCCACTAGGTCCTAAGAAACAAGGGAGAAGTTACTAACCCCCAGAACATGAGAAAGGTGTACAGAGTCGGGCACCTCAGGAAGATAATTTGAGGGACAGCGCGAATCAAGAGCAACACTGTAAGAAACAATCTTCAGAAATAAATACCCTGTTCTCTCTCTCTCCTTCTTCCCTTCAGCCTCCCAAGCTCCCTATAGGTCAAATTCCATCAGAAGCCAGAAGGTAAATGAGCCCCACTAATGTGATCTATAGGAGTACCACGGCAAGGAGCAGGGAAGAGAAACGATGAGAGTGTATCTAGAGAGGAAAACAGCTCCTTACTACATGGGACACAGGGAACATCACATGTCCCTGACCTTTTAACCTTACTTATATGCAAAGCCTCAATGAGATGTATCAGTATAATAATGAGCAGGTGAGTACAGTGTTTTTCAAAACCTGGCTGGCAACTTTTGTCGATGAATTGGCGTAATTTTGTAGTCTCTACTTATTCCCACCTGTGCTCATTTGTTATTGGGTGCTACTTAACTACCTAAGAATTTCTGTTGAGGATTATTCTTTGAGTCCACAGCTGTTGGAGAATTTTGGTTTTCACATTACTACTGGACTGTCATTTTTTTTAAGTGGGGCTCAACTAAATCTTGAATTCCAAGTCCAAGTCAAAAACACAGACTGGGAACTAAAAATTTTTAACACCCATCAGTTTGACTTTTTCACCTATTAGTATCTCCTCTGTGTAAATTCATGCCCACAAAGCTGAATAGAAGATTCGCACTCACTCTTGTGGATCACTGGAGGAACATGATAAGTCCCAGCAATCTGTGCAATAGTCTTACATTTTTAACACCACTTTTGACTGTGCATGGAGCCTTTCATGACCTGCTTTCCCTCATTCCCTGGTAATCTCCTTATAACCTTTTCCTTTTAGCCAAAAAATCGAAGGGAGTGCCAAGGCGATTGGCATGCCAGTGTCCGTCAAGGCCCTGCTGCCAAACAGCTTTTTCATTTGAATTAATGAAAACATTGTCAGCTGTGTCAACAATGGGGTTCTCAGCACCAAGAGGACACAGCCCATGGCTGGAAGAAAATGACCTAATACCACTTTCAAGGGTGTGTCACTGAAAATGGCCTAATAACCACTTTCAAGGGTGTGTCACTGAAGAGCAACCTTCCTTAAAGAAATGGACAGGGTTTGCTTCCGCATACCCTTCAGGTTCCTTGGGGGTTGGAGCAGGGGCAAAGTCTTTTCTGATCAGTCTGTTATAATACTCTCCACAGAGAGGTGAGATGCCCTTGTGCTGTTTCACTCAAGTCAATGTGATTTACACTAATGGAGCATCTAATATGTGCCAAGCTCTGTGCTAGTGAAAACAAGACAACTATCCCACTGCTAGTAAGGAGACTGATGCATAAACAAACACGCACAAATCACTGGTGCTTGTGGAGCTCAGAAGAGGGAAAATAGAGTCTTCATGGGAGACAGGAGAGTTGTTTGGGCTGGATACTGAGCAATGAATGAAGATGGCATGATCCCATAGATGGGGAAGAGAGGAGAGGAACTTCCAAGCAGAAGGAATAACTACTACAAAGATGCAATTACTGACAGAGTGAAGACAGTACAAACATCATAAATCCAGTATCTTCAGTAAATAATGAATTACCATGAATACATATTGACACATTGAAAACTATATATATATATATATCCCATTTTCTATAAAGTCTCAGTGTCTAGCACAGAGCAGGCACTTAATAAATGTTGAATGAGTGGTCACTTAGCATCTTGTAAAAAATGTTTTTTATTTCTCTTAAGATTGAAGCACACCATAAATGATTTTAAGTTCAGTTAATTAACATAGTGTATTATTAGTTTCAGAGGTAGAGTTCAGTGATTCATTGGTTGCATATAGCACCCAGTGCTCATCACCACACGTGCCTGCCCTCCCTGATGCCCATCACCCAGTTACCCCATCCCCCATCCATCTCCCCTCCAGCAACCCTGTTTGTTTCCTATAGTTAAGAGTCTCTTATGTTTTTTCTCCCCCTCTGATTTTGTCTTATTTTATTTTTCCCTCCCTTCCCCTACGATCCTCTGTTTTCTTAAATTCCACATGAGTGAAATCATATATTTGTCTTTCTCTGAGTGACTTATTTTGCCTAGCATAATACCCTCTAGCTCCATCCATATCATTGCAAGTGGCAAGATTTCATTGTTTTTGATGGCTGAGTACTATTCCCTTGTATACATATACCACATCTTCTTTATCTATTCATCTGTCAATGGACATCTGGGCTCTTTCCATAGCTTCACTATTGTGGACATTGCTGCTATAAACACTGGGGTGCAGGTGCCACTTCAAATCACTACGTTTGTATCCTTTGGGTAAATACCCAGTCATAGGGTAGCTCCATTTTTCAACTTTTTGAGGAAACACCATACTGTTTTCCAGAGTGGCTGTACCATTTTGCATTCCCACCAGCAGTGTAAGAGGGTTCCCCTTTCTCCACATCCTCGCCAACATCTGTCATTTCGTGACTTATTAACTTTAGCCATTCTGAGTGGTGTGAGGTGGTATCTCATTGTGGGTTTGACTTATATTTCCCTGATGCCGAGCGATGTTGAGTACTTTTTCATGTGTCTGCTGGCCATTGGAGTCTTCTTTGGAAAAGTTCATGTCTTTTGCCCATTTCTTGACTGGATTATTAGTTTTTTGGGGTGTTGAGTTTGATAAGTTCTTTATAGATTTTGGATGCTAGCCCTTTATCTGATAAGACATTTGCAAATATCTTCTCCCAATCTGTCAGTTGGTTTTTGGTTTTGCCAACTGTTTCCTTTGCTGGAAGCATACCATAAATTTTGAAGTGACTGGTAGACCTTGCGATCTTTACTGAGTTGGACTAAATAAGAAATACAATAATTTACCTGATAGTGAAGGAATATTGAAGAAATGTAAGTGAGGATTTTTTTTAAAGATTTTTATTTTTTTGAAGATTTTATTTATTTATTTGGGAGATAGAGAGAATGAGAGATAGAGAGCACGAGAGGGAACAGGGTCAGAGGGAGAAGCAGACTCCCTGCTGAGCAGGGAGCCCGATGTGGGACTCGATCCCGGGACTCCAGGATCATGATCTGAGCCGAAGGCAGTCGCTTAACCAACTGAGCCACCCAGGCGCCCTGTAAGTGAGGATTTTTGATGTGAGAGTCTCACATCTTAAGTCTAAACATTTGGGATTAGGAAACATCAAGTAATATTTACATCCCTATACATTTTATATTCAACCATCTCTTTCATATTAATCCACAAGTGTTCTATGGGGCCAAGCAGAGCTTATTCTGGGACCACCCTGAGTTCTCTCCACTGTGCCTAAGGCCAGCAAACAGAGAGATTATAAGAGCCCCTTGGCAACTGTGCCTGAGCTGCACATCCTTGTCAGAGAGTCTGCGGAGTGTTTGAAGAATATACCTGGTATCTCCTGATATGCACAAGCTTCTACCATGGAAACACTAGTCTGTGCACATAGAGTGTTGTATTAGGTGGCTCTGCTTCTTCCTCTTGAGAAAGATGTCTTTTGGAACCATAGATGCTGAAGTTTAAGAGAAGGGCTAAAATGCTTCTCCATCTGACACAAATCCACCTTCCTGGCCGACAGTGCCATCAGTAAAACCTGAGGCTCCCTTATAAAGGGAAAGAGGAGTGGCATATACAAAAAGAATATGCTATCAGCAACGCACTAAGAAAAACAACAAGCTTTTGTTGTCTAAAACAAGGTATGTTTTAGAGACTGAGTAATGAGAAGGCCACAGGAGCAAAATGAAAAGAGAACTGTTGGAAGAATGTTCACTAATGTATTTGCTCAGATGCACAGATTGGAAGCTCTCAAACACTATGGTGCGAATTAAAGATATGCCAAGTAAAGGAAATTAATTATTAACAAAGTCAAGGCAATACAGGAATCATAAGATTAGTGACTTCAATTTTAAAGTAAAAAATTACAAATAAACTGTATCTATAATGTAAGGAGAAGTTGTAATTTCATAGCTCCTACAATGCCACCCCACCGAGCACCCAAATTCCTCCAAATTGTCCTCCCACTTTCCTCCAAAAATCAAAAAGACTTTGTTGTCATTGTTTCTAAATCATAAGTTTTTAACAGTAACTTTTGTAATGAAAGTTCAAGGAAAACTCTTTATGTGGACATATAGTAAACACTCTTATAATCTGATAGCATAAAAAAAGAACACAAAAGAACTCAGTTTATCATAGAAGCAATACAGCAACATGATGTGGTTTGAACAAGAAGAATTTTAGGAATTACAGTACAGGTTCTTTAGGCACTAAGCCATGGGGCATGTGGACTCCCAATGGGAACTGGAACCAAAAAGGAGGTACATCAACTGCTCAAGACTTTGCCTAAAGCAGAACAAGAAGAAACAACTATCTTGGCTTCCTCACTTATGTTATTTCCCAATCCCTTCTCAGTGCCTTCTACTGGCTGCTCCCAACCAGAGGCCAGGAGGCAAGGGGTCCTGAGGGATGTAGTGTGCAGAACTAAGTTCCCTAGAATATAGATGAGAGGAGGGAAAGAGCAAGGGCTGGATCTGAACAAACAAGCAAATGACTAGAGGAGGGAAACCAGAGTGGTTTTTAAAACATGTTCATAAATTCTTTGGCACTCTTGCTACCAAAGTGGAATCTAATTCCCCTCTTCTTGAATATGGCTGGCCTTAATGAATTGCTTCTAAGGAACAGAATGTAGCAACAAAATGACTACACTACATAAAATATACAGTTTTCACCTTGTTCATTCCACCTTGCCCCTCCTCCTCCTCCTCCTCTCTCTCTGCCCCCTCCCACCCCCTGTCACTCTCCATCCTTGGAACCCAAGTTCTTTGAGGTGTAATCCAACAGAGTGAATTTAATACAGGGAAATAATTCCAAACTGTAGTTTGTTAAAGACCAGAAAAATTAAATACAGGTTAGACCGTCTGGGGATTAGCAACTGCCAAGCAGAGTTGAGTAAAGGACCCATATAGATATTCTGATCACTGCCCCAGGTAACATTTCAGCTGACAAATGAAGGAGTGGACCTTTAGATGATTCCAACCCCAGCCTTCAAGCCACCCCTGCTGATGCCACATGGAGCAGGAACATGTTGTCTCCACTGAGTCCTGCCCGAACTGCAGGTCCATGAGCAAAATAAATATTACCATTGTTTAAACCACTAAGTGTTGTGGTGGGACATTCCACAGCAATAGATAACCCCAACAGGATCTGAGAGCAAACAAGCCAATGACTCGCACAACATGATTCTCATTTTCTTATTTCTGCTTCAGCTAACATTTGAAGGTCTCAGTCAGAGCCAACCATGCTCAAATTTTATGGCCATTTTAGATATTTATTGGCCAGTGTTACTGGCAGTAAAAACAATTTTTCAACTCATTAATTCTGATTATACTTCCAAAGGATGAACGATTGTTCATGGATCTATTTATTCCTCCATTTAGAAGCATTTCCATATGAAGTTGTTGACAAAGCTTGGTCTCCTCATATGAAATAAGACTCCGAAACTTTAATTACACACATGAAATTCAAGTTAATTTACAATTATTTACTATTAATCTGAAATGAAGGCCAATTCAATGAATAAAGGAATACTTATCTATCTGAAGGGTACTGTTGTATAAAAGATTAATTTGACAATTGTTTGTGGCATTTATTTTGTATGCTGCCCTTTTATGGTCCTGGGGAAAGGTAGTGAAAAGGCAGATGGATGAGAGGGAGAAGAAATAGGGAACAGAGTGGAAGAACCAGGAAGAAGCAAAGAGGGCGGAAAAAGTGGAAAGTGAGAGCCAAGGAGAGAGAGAAGCATGGTAGTGAAGAATAAATCGAAGACAGATTCACTTTCGCAAGCATGCTGATTCAATGACCCTCTCACACAATGGAAATGTTTTGTCAGTGAAAGAGAAGAAAACAAACATAATTGATACATTTCTCAACATGCTTTTGAAGACAAAAGATTCAGGGTGGTTTGCTGGAAAACGGAGCAGATGGAGGGAGGGGACCAGACTGTGCCACTAACAAGTCATGACAGCGAGGTCACTTACTGTCTTTGGGGCTTAATTTCTTCATGCATAAAATGCATGGATTACACCAGATGATTTCTAAAGTTTCTATGTTACAGCATAAAATTCTAAGACTATTATTTATGGGAACTTTCCTCTCGCCAGATACTGATGCTATACTTAATCTTAGAGCAAAAGCAATGTGAGACTGAGAAAAGTGGTACCTAACAGTTTGTCCCAGCCTGATAACTTTCCACACACCTCACTGTGAGGTGTAGAGTAGTAATTCTCACATTGTTTCCATCGCATTTGTGTTGGTAGGTATTCACATACGAAGTGAAGGGAAACTGCCTTCCATGTTTTTGTATTGAATATTTTTAAAAAATTAAGAGAAATGAAGAACCTAATTAACCATGCCCTGCTTCCACCTATATTATTCTCACATATTTACCTATGAATAAAAATTAGTGAAATTGTCTCATACAGTTTGGAATTCTCTGAAAGGAGTTCCTTGTCTTGACACAGAGCTAGCTGCTGCACAGGTGGAAGGAAACACCAAGAACAACTCTTATAATCCATGTTCATTCTTCTCCATAGATGAACGAATGAAAACTAGAACTGAATCACTTCCTGGCACCATTTTCTTCTAGTATCCCACTGTTTCTGATAAGCAATTTATCATTATCATCTTTCCTTTATACGTATGGAGTCTATTTTCCTTCAGCTGATTTTAAGTTTTTCACTTTATCTTTTGTTTTGAGCAGTCTGTCTATGATGTATCTAACTATGGTTTTATTTTCATTCATCATCTTTGGGATTTACTGAACTTCTTGAAATTTGTATGTTGGTATTTACTCTTCAACTTTGGAAAGCTTGGAGCCATTCACTTTTAATATATTTTTCCTGCCCTGCCTGTCCTTTCTCTTGTCTCCTTCTCAAGATCCAACTACATATATGTTAGGACACTTATTATTGTTCCTACTCACTGATGTTCTATTTTCTCATGATGGATGACTTTGGATCAGTTTTCTACTAAGAAGTGTCAAATTTGCTGTTCCTTTACTGTGTCCAATCGTTTTTTTCACTTCATATATTTTGTTTTTGTAGTTCAAAGATTTTTTGTTATTTTTAGAATTTTAAACTTTCTCTTCTATTCTCCCACATCATCATCCATTTTTTCCATCTTTTCTTAGAAATTATTTAACATATTATGGTTGTTTTAAAGTTTTAATCTCTAATAGCAAAATATGTATCATCTGTGTGTCTGTTTCCATTAACTGTTGTTTTTCTATTTCCTGATTATGGATCACACTTTTCTGCTTAATTTTGTATTGCATGCCAAACTTTATATATAGAATATAGAAGACTGATTTATAATATTTTTTGTGTTTTGTGTAGTCTTTTTCCTAGAAAGGGGAACTCATCTCATCTAAACGGCAGGTAGGATCAAGGGCTTGTAATTCAGATTCCACCAAGAATTGATTTGAGCTAGGATAGGATGCAACTTTGATTTGATTTTACCCCTAACTTCAAAATAAAAGAGATTTCTTTTTGTTTCAGTTCTACCCTCAAAGATTAATCTCCTTGATATCATTAAGACTTGAACTGGGTAGGGGGACACTGGCTTGCCACTTTAATTGATTTTTTTATTGAGCTTTGATTTTTTATTGACCTCCACCAGGTCCCCAAAATCTGAACACCAAAACACTATACAAACTCTCTCCGTTTTCTGGTCTTATCTCCACTGAAAATTCTACTATATTCTCTGCTGTTTACTCAGCAAAATGCTTAGGGCATGAAATGGAAATTCTTATAAGATAGGACCAAGTGATTTATTTTTCCATTTGGGGCTCTTCCAAATTCCAATCCATCATGCCAGCCGACTGTGTCACTAAAAGTTCAGATGTATTTTCTTTGTCCTTCAAAGTCTCTCATCTCTACCCGGCCTACTCCTCTGACCACTTACACTCTTCACAGACACTTGCTTCCAAGTACGGAAGTGTGTCTGTGGCTCTTTGTTCATCAGTGAAGAGCCCACCCTTTCCTGGAATTTAGTTCATTAAGATTTCTCTGCATCCACTGTTATTCAATAGCCTTATAGATGTGTACAAGTATGATTATTTTATTGTATCTACTTTGTAATAGTTTTGAACACATGGTTATTCATATCCTTCTACATCCTGAACAGGATTAGCATACCAAAATAGATGTTTGAACTTTTAGAAGAGGCTATATGTTGAGGAAAAAAAGCAGTTGAAGGGTTGCAAAAATCTGAAAGTGCTTTTGAGTACCAAAGTCAAAATGCATCCTGTAAAGGTTAAATTTAAGAAGAATGCATCATGATGACTAAATAACTACTTTTCCTGCCTTAAATTTTAGGATTCCAAATGATGTTAAGGAAAAGGAAAGTCAGAAGGGAAGCTAAAGAGTTTGATTCTAAGAGTGTCCCTGAATAAGGTCTAAGTCGGCTCTAACACAACCCTCTCAAAAGAATCCCAAATGGGATGATAAACTCTCTAGACTATATGGAAACCTGAATACCAAGGAGACTAATGCAGAGTTCTCATGAAAAATTTCACAGATATTTGCCAAAGCCAGAAGAGTATTGCAGCCATAAAGAAGAATTGGCAGTAAGCTGTATCTAAGCAGTTAGGACCTGAGACAGGCAACAAGAGTCTCAGAGAGACCTTGTAAGTTACATTTTAAATACCCAAGAGAACATTTGAAAATTGTGCAGACTGTGAGATGGGTGTGGAAATGGGAAGAAGGAGATCACAGAATATATGAAGTTATGTATGTGAGAGACTGCTAGAATTCATCAATCAATACTCATGTGATCCTTTACATTTTCCAAACTCTCCTGCAGTTAGTTTGGTCGTGTGACTAGTTCTGGCAAGAGGGTATGAGCTGAAGCAGTGCCAATCACTTCAGGACCTGGTGACTTAGTATTAGGTGTGCCTACCCACATTCTCCTTCTGGTAGGACATTAGAGACTACATAGTGAAGCAAAGAGGTGAGGGAAATGGATTCTTTCATCACTATTTGAAAGAGAGCTGTCCTGCAGAGTCCAGACCAGGAATAATCACAACAGACTTTACACAAGCAAAATATAAATTTCCATTCTTGTAGGCCACTAAGATTTCATTTTTTATTTATTAATGAAGCATAGCTTAGCCTAGTGTTAATCAAAATGTGGCCCATGCTAGTAAGTTCTAGTCTGCATATTGTTTGGTATCTATGATGAAATTAAGTACAGAAATTGAAAGATTTTAGAAATTTTATAGCAATTTGAAAGAGAAATTTTCTATCTGTTGGACTGAATAAAAAACAAATCCAAGTTCGTATTTTGTTTTTGATTTTTTTAAATTTTCACTCTGCTGGTAACTTATCTATATTGTATTTTCCAAAAGTACTGGTCTGTGAAAGATTGAAAATAATAGAAACTGGTTCTTTACCACCAAGAGTTTGATAAATACTGGCTATTCTACCCTGACTAATATAACAAAGCAAAAACAGGAATATCTTAGAAGGATACAAAAATAAATTGAGGACTAAACATCAGATATTTTGCTCTGAAGGAAGGACGCTAGGTAGATCCTTTGCAAATTAGATGGCTTCGAGAGAGAGAAGGAAACTCTATGAATTAACTATTTTTAATCACGAAATAATTGTGTAGCCAGCATTTTTAAAAATTATGTGTTCTACCTTAAAAGAAAATAACAGTGTAAGATAGAAAATAAATTCAGTCATAGATAAAACAAATAAAATGTCCACATCTCATCCCACCATTTGGCTTTAATATTGGAATAGTGGTAGAGACAGTGAGATATGACTTTCCTGAGGGGGTATTTCTTGATTAATAAGTTATTCAAGTCTCTCTTTCTCTCCCTTCTCCCAAAAGGCACCTCTCATTGTCTGAGTGCAAGAAGGAGGACAATGATCTTCCCCTGTTCATTTTCATTACTGACGACTTCTTATGATAAGGCAATTATAACACTGTGAAATCTCCTGAGATTTTAAGCTGTGCATCCTCACATCCCCTTATGATTAGGTAGTTATAAAACTGTGATTTCTGAGGATTTGGATGCCCATCCTCAGCTGTCTTTATGAAAACACAGTTATAACACTGTGTAATCTTGTGACACTTTAAGCTGCCCATCCTCACTGACCCTCAATGATGAGTGGAAGCGATCCATCAAGGAGGAGATTTCCGTTGTGTTAGACTGGTGCTGGTCATCCTGGTATCACTGCTTCCTAGTCCCTCCTATGGCTGGAAATATGTTCCTTTCACTCTACAGACCCAGGCTAGAATTTACTATTGAAAGAAACTCTTGCGAAAATTGGAAGGTAGAAATGAAACAGAAGTTATTATTGCTCAATACATCAGCACAATCAGAGGGGGCAGGTGTCTAGTTCCAGACCACTCTGCAAAATCCCACACTTTGTCGTAGTAGAAGTTTCCTGGACTTCCCCAGGACTGGCAGCTTCTTTACCCACTCCAAGGCTTCAGACTGATTCATAGTAACTCTTCTCTGATCCTTCACCTGCCTAATTCCAGACTTTCAGTCTCTCAGTGGCTATCTTAAACCTCTTATTCTCTTAATTCTTACTGACACTTTATTTTATACCAAAACCAAACTGATAGAGATATTCTAAAAATTTCTAAGCAATAACAGCAAGAGAGTGAAACTGGACCCCTTCATTATACCACACATAAAAATAAACTCAAAATGGATTAAAGACCTAAATGTGAGATCTGAAACCATAAAATCCCTAGAAGGAAATATATCCAGTAATCCCTTTGGCATCAGTCATAAAAATTTTTTTCTAGATATGTCTCCTTTGGCAAGAGAAACAAAATCAAAATTAAACTTTTGGGACTACACCAAAACAAAAACGTTTTGCAAAGCAAACCATCAACAAAACCAAAGGACAACCTACCAAATGGGAGAAGACACTTGCAAACATTATACACAATAAGAGGTTAATAAGCAAATTATATAAAGAACTTACACAATTCAACACCAAAAAACCCCAAACAATCCAAATTAAAAATGGGCAGACATGAATAGACATTTTTCCAAAGAAGACATATAGATGGCCAACAGACTCATGAAGAGACATTAACATCACTCATCATCAGGGAAATGCAAATCAAAACCACAGTGAGATATCACCTCATACCTGTCAGAATAGCTAAAATCAACAACACAAGAAATAACAAGTGTCAGTGAGGATGCAGGAAAAAAACCAGTCGCGCACTGTTGGTGGGATGCAAACTGGTGCACCCACTGTGGAAAACAGTATGCAAGTTCCTCAAAAAGTCAAAAATAGAACTACCATAAGACCCAGTAATTCCACTGGGTATCTACCTGAAGAAAATGAAAACAGTAATTTAAAAAGATATATGTACCCCCATGCTTACTACAGCATTGTTTACAGTGTCCAAGATATGGAAGCAACCCAAGCGTCCATCAGTAGATGAATGGATAATGAAGATATGTTATATATATATATATATATATATATATATACAATGGAATGTTAGCCATCAAAAAGAATGAAATCTTGCCATGTGCAATGACATGGATGGAGCTAGAGTGTATTATGCTAAGTGAAATAAGCCAGACGGAGAAACACAAACACTTTATGATTTGACATATATGCAGAATTTAAGAAACAAAAAAGAAGAAAAGAAACAAAAAAACCAGACTCTTAAATATAGAGAAATGGTGGTTGCCAGAGGGGAGGTGAGTGGGAAGATGGGTGGAATAGGTGAATGAGCACTGAGCAATGTACAGAATTGGTGAATCGTTATATTGTACATGTGAAACTAATATCACACCATGTTAACTATACTTGAATGTTAAAAATTTTTTAAATTTCCAAGCATTATCAACTGTTATCTCTATAGTTCTGAAAAATTTTATGTCAACCAACCTAAAGGATTTTGGTAAAAGTCCTTACAAAAACGCATTCTGAACACTGTTTCACTAATTATTAAGATATCACAAATGTATTCAGATTCCCACCACAGTTGTTACAATAAGTCAAAATAAAAGTGAGGCACACGAAGGAGGCATCTTAACATCTCCCCCCTAAATGGGAGCTTCTGTCAGATCATGATCATCTGACAACAGATTACATAGTAGAGTTGAGCCATATGGTATCACTGGTATGTGACAGTTTTGACCTACAGAACAGTAATGTCTTATAGTTTAACCTAAGGCTATGATAACCTCTTCATTCCAATGGATTTTTTTTGTGTGTGTGGGAAGTATACCATTTTTTCCCAGATGGGGGGAAAAACTCTCTTCATAGAATCTGTATTGTATAAGCAGAGAGTATTTGCGAAGGGTATGCATGAAGTTATAACTCCTTGAATTCAGATGAGAAGTCTATATATTTGAACTCAAAGCAGCAGTGCCTATAAACATAGATGGCTGCACTCTTGAAATGTATATTAGCGCTCAAGAAGTGATGATGCTAGGAAAAGCCATTCCTCAAAAACCCTAGGATTTCATCAGAAGTCTCTGTCCTAAGTCAGGATTTCTATTCCTTAGCACCATTGACGTTTTGGCCCACAAAATTCTTGTGAATGGGGGGGTGGGGTGGGGAAGGCAGCAGGTGGAAGCTGTCCTCCGCACTGTAGGCTGTTTAGCAGCCTCCAGGCTTCTACCCACTAGATGGCAGTAGCACCTCCCACTTGTGACAACCAAGAGTCCCCCCCACACATTGCCAAATGTTCCCTGGGGGGCAAAATCATTCCTGGTTGAGAACCACTTTCTTAGATAAAACAGAAATATGATGTTGGCAAGAGTTTAAGGCCTCTTTGCTATCAGCTTTTATTTCAACCTTCTACATGACATTTGGTTTTCCCTCACGATAGAGTGAAATCCTCTCAACAGCTCAGTAAGGAGACAAAATGGTATCCAACTGTGCAGGATATGCCAAAGAAACTATTTTAAGTGCATCGGCTATGAAGAATCCAAGGCAAGGCCATGTTTAATTGCTGATGAGTAACAATTTAGAGTGAGTTCGCACTATATGCTGATGATGTTTATTTTTCTTTTAAATTAGATATTGTTTTCATCACCAGAAGATATTAGATTGGGTATCAATAAAATAGACTATACAATAAATGAGCATATAATCAACAAAACATCTCTTTATTTTCAAATTCACCTATAAACTATTTTCACCTTGATTCACTGAAGCATAATTTACAGTCATTCAAATCAAACAAAACGCCTACTATTGAATCAGTGTTCCTAAAACAGCATAAACTTCTTTGTTCTCTCTCCTCTCCTCCTAAACTCTGTCTTATTTTAGGATGAATTTCAGACTCACCACACACAACACATAGCACAAACAAACAGGGAGAACAATCACTGACCTAGCAAGCGGACAGCAACACAGCCCTAAACTGACCCTTGTACATAGGGCAGTCCCCCAGCCTGGAGAAAGCAGGCCTCTGACAGGCCAGCTAACCCTCTCACTACAACTGTCTCAAAAACAAATAACTATTACCATAGCAGAAGAGACTGTCAGTGGTTCATCTGGAATGTACTTCAGTCTTTACATTTCACAAAGACCATAGATATCATATATATGCAGATATAATCTGTATTCTAATATTTCATTTCTTAGACATAGGTCTTTCTAAAATATTACGAAAATACAAAACAACACAAAAATCTACCAAATCCAAGAGTTCAGACTACTTTATCTAGAGGATATAATCCTTCTCCTCAACTCATTGTTCTGATCACCCTGAGATCTGATCACTATTATACAATGCCATTATCATCATGAATTTGGCTCACCTGACTGGCTGATGAGGCTGAATGTCATTACACCGATCAACAAAAGCAGTTTCCTTTACATGCAAGTAAATCTATGGAGGTTAGGTCTCCATGGATTTGACAATTTTGTCTGTTTAGGAGTTCAGCCACAGGCATTTCCTTAACCTTTCTCTTAAACCTCAATGCCATGATGCTGACTTCCCTCACACTTGCCAAACAAACAAAAAACAAAACAAAACAAAAAAACAACAAAAAACCCCCCAAAACAAAAAACCCTTTCCTATGGAAATGTCTAGGTTGACAGGAACTTTAGGGAGATTATATTCAACTAGAGAGTCTTGCCATACTACGTATTATCCTAGTCTAAGTAAACCTCTGAATCAACGAGAGAACAGTATTTCTAATTTATAAATGGAAAGATTAAGTAACTATTTAAGGTAAAAGATTTAGCAATAACAAAAGTGCAAAAGCCTTACGAGATGGGGTGGAAGATACTATTATTCCCATTTTAACAATGAGAAAAACTAGTTAGTGAATGTTGTAAATATGAACACAATCACAGAGCTAATGGGTAGGTAATGGAACTGGGGACATACACTTAGAAACTCGGAAATGAGTCTAGTGCTATTTCCTCCATATTAAACAGCATAAAAAAGAATGGAGAAGTACGGTGCCATTGTAAAATAAATAAAGACTGCGTATAGCAATACGTGTTCACACAACTCACTTACCACAAAAGAAAGAAATACAGCCTGTTTGGATTTCCAAGGGGCAATAGCTGAAAGAAAACATCAATTTATGCTCGCTTTTGTAGAAAAGAAATAACTGCATTCATTTAAGTTTAATTCTTTACAGTCTGACAGGGTATGAAGTTCATGAACAGACCAAGAAGTCAAAAACACAGTGATAAGTGAGTCATCAGGGGTGGGTACACACACACACACACACGCATCATTTTCCTACTCTATAAGGAAAATTAAAAAATCAGAATATTTTACTTTGGAAAGAAATACTGAGAACAAAAACAATTTCTAAAAAAAACTTGCTGCAGCTCACTTTTGGAATGTTCTAAAAATCTAAACTCTGATAAACTGATGAACCTTTAATACTACCTTCCTCTAGCAAAAGAAGATGAAAAGTACAGGAAATGGGGACACGAGTAAGCACACAGCCCTACAGCCCTCTGTGAAAATATAAAGTACCTGTTATGTGAACGGGATCTCTTTCCAGAACACTGAGATTCTTTCAAGACCCAGACAAAACTGTTTTGTTGCTTTACTTGAGGTTTGAATGCACACATTAATAATCCTTAAAAGCACTAAAAATATGTTAACATAAGGCTTTATGCTATTATTCAATGACATATTCAGTTATCTGTGATCCTTGGTGATCCTTGTCCCACTCAGGAAGCTAGAAAATGGAGCATCTGTATCTCAAAAAATGGATGCTATGAAAGGAGCGGAGAAAAAATTTTTGATTTAGAGGATTAATGGCAGAAAGATTACATAATGGTGCAGAGCAAGGCCATCCATGCCAAGACTACAAAAGATACCCCAGATTAATGGGATTGCAGGAAATCTCTATGGAAAGCAATGACTAAACAGTGTGGAACTCTCAGAAAGGTTAAACTTGAGTCTTACACTTCTACTGAGCACAACCTCATACTGAAAGTGCATAGTGAAGGGAAATCTTGATAGATGCAGATCCAAGAATATGGGAACCTGGACTCCCTTTCCCAGGACACTCTAGAGAGGCAGCAAGCCTAAAGGGGATTTAGAAACGTCTTCAATGGGTGTCTACACAAATGGGACTGAGAGAGCCTTACCGAATAACTGTACCAGAGAGTGGAAAAGAACAAGAAGATTATTTCCCTGTATCCACAAATGGTACAGAAAAAGCCAAACTGAAAGTGGCTTGTAGTTGGGAGTGGAACTTGGCTATGACTCCTGGGGACCAATGAACAGATGGGAACAAGGACAACTTGGAAGATGCCAACGTGCACAGATTACTCAGGCCAAAGTCCCTTTCCTGTGCCTTAGTGGTATATAATCTCCCTGTAATTAGATTGAACTCTGAAGGAAAAGCAAGGATGGAAAAGAAACTGAATGAATTAATTTCCACTACCCAGTAGAGACAAATAGAAAAAAAAATTATTTTAATTTTCTAGCACACCTGAATATGTGGATTCAGATTTTTACTTGCCACACCAGCTCTATCACAAAACTGATTAGTTGTGTACAAACAGCAAAGCTGCAAAATAACAATCATCAGCTGCAAATACAGCCATGTTCTTATTTCTAAGCCCAGAAAATAAGGTCTTCAGACTGCCATCAAATTAGAGAAACTTTAGGGAAAAAAAATCTTTAACAGTAATTTTGAAAGTTAAGAATTTTATAGTTATTTGTGTGTATTAATAGTGCTGAAGTATGCATAATTAACTTTTAAAGTCTCCATCTCTAAAATTATGCTGTAGCATATCTTAAAGAAATGTACTATACTTGTTCAGTTTCCTAGTCACAGATCCAAATTTTCACAAAGAATGAGAATTTTGCAGTAGTTAATGTGAAAAAGAGACTTGCAGCTTCAGAAACAGGGTTATTTTAAAAGCTTTTGGCAGATATGATTAACTGAAAGACTGATTTAGGTAAGCATTCATTCCAGTTTGGAGTAGGATTTAGTACAGCCATATTCCAAATACTGAATTACTTTGCTGACCCCATTCTACATCTGCTTTCTTCATGACACATGGCCCTAAAACTCTGCCTCCTTCCATCAGAGTTATTATTCAGTGAAGGCCTGCACCCCATCTTAGGCTGTCATTCTGTTAAAGCAGAGGTTTTATCTGACTGTGCTCACCCTAATAACTCCAAGTCTAAATTAGTTAATATTTGCTAAATCAGTTAATATATTCATGAACTATTCATCTTACCAGTTTGCTTTTCAAATACAGACAGTCCCCAACTTACGATTTTTCAACTTCATGATGGTGCAAAAGTGCATTCAGTAGAAACCATACTTTGAATTCTGAATTCGGGTCTTTCCCCAGGCTCGTGAGATGCAGTATGAATGATATTCTTATGTGATGCTGAGCAGTGGTAGCGAGTAGCTCTTGGTCAGCCACCAATGACAAGGGTAAACAACCAATCCACTTAGAACCATTCTGTACCCATTCAACCATTCTGTTTTTCACTTTCAGTATAGTATTCAATAAATTGCATGAAACTGTCAACAATTATAAAAGAGGCTTTGGGTTAGATGATTTCACCCAAGTGTAAGCTAATGGAAGTGTTCTGAGCACTTTTAAGGTAGGCTAGGCTAAGCTGTGATGTTCGGTAGGTTATGTGTAGTAAATGCATTTTCAACTTCTGATATTTTCAAATTATGAAGGGTTTATCTGGACACAACTCCATCACCAGTCGAGGAAGATCTGTATAGTACTTGGCAAGAAATTATTCTACCTCCACTTCTTCCCCCACTTTGTGTTCTTTTGTTCCTTTTGGGGGAATGATACCAAACTAATTCCACAAACCTTTTGTTTTTCTGACTCATTTCTTTTCCTCTGGGCTAAGAAACCAGAATAATCAGAATAAGATGAATGTCTTGTGTCCCCGTCAATGCCAGTTATAAGTCTCTGGAAGTGTTCTCAGCTTGGACTGCTCTCTCAGGTGTCTTATTAATATGGCCATTTGGTGATGGCACCTATGATGGAGTTCTGAACTTTAATGGTCATCTCAAGGTTGTGGAGCAGGATACACACTCTACAGCTTGTCTTAGAAAAGGACAAGAGTTCCCCCAGGGTCCAGATCTGATTTTAAAAATTACTCCTGTCTGGCTGGCTAATGAGGTAAGAACAAATCCATCCGTACTGATATACCATAACCTCTTTAGGGTAGTGTATCTACAGAAATTGCTCCCAGAGTGAATTCCTTACGACAAGGCAGGCAAAGAGGCTGTGGCAGCACCTATATAATGCTAAAAACCACCTTTGGTAAGTGAGAAACACAAAGCAATACTCTTAAGAACCAAAGATGCAGCTATCTGATTTCCTAAGTGTAGTAATAACATGGAACTATCAGAGGACCTGGATCAAGTTGGTCAGTTCAGGCATAAAACAAAACAAAGCAAAACAAACAAACAAAAACCTCATTTGGCTACTTCGTTTTTCTTACTAAATTGCCCGAATGCACCAGACGCACTGGTGTTACATGACAATGTATACTCTAAAAGGTTTGGCATTGTATTCTAAGCCTTCCTTGTCCTTTTTCTTTTAATGGAGTTGCTCAGCTGTTTACTGAAATGATCAAAATGACTACGTATTATAGAAATGAACAGAAATATATACCTGTCCATATCAATTTCTATCTCATCTATTCAGTTATATATCTCTCTATATGTATACTACATATGATCTCTCCAGAAAAGATCTGTGATTTAATTACTAGTCCCATGCCTTCCTTCCAATTACCTCCAGGCTGCTAAAGATTCCATCAGGGATTTTTATGATCCCTGTGTGGACCATTTAGGGCATACAACTGTGGCCTTTTAAATAGCTCACTTCACTGCTCTCTAGCAATGTTAGCCTGAGCAAGACGAAGCTTTGAAAGGCAGCTAGGCAACACCATCTTCATTCCAAGTGTTAATTTGATATCTGCATAATTTAATCTCCTGCATTCTAAATACCAAACCCTGTTTCCAGAAGTTAATTGGTTTTCTTTCTTTTTTGTTTTTATTTTTTTAATTTAGATATATTAACAGATTTTGCTTGCATTTTAATTTTCTTGGTTTTGGCAAGGTCCACATTTCAATTATAATTATTTGGGTTCACCACGGGATTTATATATTTTAAAGATTACATTAATTAGCTCTCAAGCAAAAAATAAATTTTATTCCTCATCAAGAGTATTATCAACAAGCATATCCAAATGACTTTCAGACAGTTTCAGGGCATTAGTAATTCAGAGAACAGCCAGGACCACTGTGTTTTTTATTAAAAAGCCATTGCATTGGTGTTAATTTACTTAATTTGTAAGATCAAAGATGACTTAGACCTAAGTATAAACATATACAGCCTTTCCCTCCCTCCCTAACACACACACACACACACACTTTTACACTTTTACTCAGGGGGTAACACTGGTCCTAGCTATAAGCCATTGTTTTGATACTAAGCAGTTATTGAGATAAAAATGGGATAACTCTAACCAGCTACCAAAAACAAAACAAAACAAAACAAAACAAAAAACACTTGAACTTTAACACTCTTAAAGTCCTCCTGACCCAGTCATTTGGGGCCTTCCGGAGTGTCTCAGGAGTACTCGTAGGCATCAGTGTGGCTTTCTCCATGACAACATAGGAATATTCCCGCCCCTGCGGTAACACCTGCTACTGAGACCTCCCAGAATGCCTTTCGCTCCCTCAGCTGCTGCTGTTCTGTCGCCACCGCCCTCCTGCTGCAACACTGTGACTGCCATGTCTTATCGCCCATGCTCTGTACTGTCTGACTGTCACACATGATAATATACCCCAGCCCTGGAGAAACACTGACGGCTGTGGATACTAGGCAGTGTCGAGGTGTAACCCCTGTGCTGGTGCCACAGGGATCCCTCCCAACCTCTACCTCTTTGTTATGTTCTATTACCAAGTAGTGCTTCCTGTGCTCCTGAGGTCCCCGAGATTTCTGTGAGAAAATTTCCCTTCCGTATGTTATCAACAGAAGCCTCTCTCTGCTAGGGTTCTCTCTCTGCTAGGGTTCAGACGTCTGCTCACAGGAAGCAATATACATCGTGCTCTAAGCAATACCAATACCATCTCTCTCTCTAATGGTAGGAACACCTATAGTGGAGGAAGCTTCTTTTCCCAACTTTTTCTTTCCTTATGATCTGCTGTTTCCCATTAGGCATCCCAGTGTCTCATAGCGATATGCTTCTAAGGACTTACACCCTGAATATCCCAGGGTCATTTTAGAATGGCAAAGTCAGGAGACCTCAGCTCAAAGCATAACCTGCTTTACAATAATGAAGTTGTGTAATATGCAAACCATGTGTGTGTGTGTGTGTGTGTGTGCGCGCGCACATGTGTGTGCCTGTGCGTGTGTGTTTATGCAACACATCAGCAGGAGAGGTAGCTATAGTGCGGTACTTCAAAGCATGGATTCTGGAGCCAGACCGCATGGACTCAAATCCTAGCTCTGTCACTTGCTAGCTCTGTGGTCCTAAACAAGCCACTTAGCCTCATGATTCTCAACTTTTAAAGTGTGAATAATAATAGCATCCTCTTCCCAGGGTTGTAATGAGATTAGACAAGCTAATCCATGTAAAGTGCTTAGAATAGTCCCTGGCACATAATAAGTGCTATGTAAGTGTCAGCTATGATGATAGTAATGGTCCTGAGTGGTGCAATTATCCATTCTGGTTCTCTAGGTGATGGAGATATAGCTGTGACCTAAATGGATGATGACCTTGACCTATGGAGAGGGCATGACAATAAACAAATGCATGCACACACACACACACACACACATAATCTCAGGAAGTAATAAATGCAGCAAAACAAAAGCTGAAAAAAAGAAAGAAGACAAAAAGCACACTATGGGCTAAATGGATCATTCTGAAGCCATACTCAGCAAGAGTCATATTTTGTTTTAAAACAATTATTTTTGTTGCATGTTATCATTTTTTTAATTATATGAGTTTGAAACTATAGATAACACACAGCAAAAGGGTAGTTTTAGTTTCAGCAGATCATCCCAGAAAATTAATGGTCTGGCAATCAAATCATTGTTTTGGTATATTTTAGATAGCACAAAAAAATCAACTCTGTAGAAATGTTCATGGTGTTCTTAAGAAAGTCTGGGATTGTCATATTTATTTGCTCTTTGACTTATGTTTTCTTGAAAATGGTTTTGCTTCTGTTGAAGATTCAAAGCACAGTGCTAAGACCAGAAACCACCTACTCACACACTTAAACACTGGGAACTGGGACCACCCATCCCATACGGCTTACTGTCTCCATTAGGGGGTCAGAAAATGACAGCCCACAGGCCAAATCTTGTTCCCTGATTGTCTTTCCTACTGGTTTTTGTATCTAAAGTTTGGAACACAGCCATGCCCATACATCTGTACTCTGACTCCTTTTGCACTACCACAGAGTTGAGTAGTTCCAACAAAGATCGTATGGCCCAAAGCCTAAAAATTTTTACTATCTGGCCCTTTACAGACCTCTTGTCTACACCGGGATTTCTCACCCTGAGCACTACTGACATACTGGGCTAGATAATCCTTCCCTGTGAAGGTTGGCTTCTGCACCGTAGGGTGTTTAGCAGCATCCCTGGCGGACGTCTAGTGACTAGATGTAAGTAGCACCACAGCCCCCACTCCCCTTGAAGCAACTGAAAACGTCTGCAGACTTTGCCAAAACCCCCTGGGAGGCAAAACAGCCACAGGTGAGAACCACTGACATTACTTTACTATTCAGTTGTCCACATTAGTCTAACTTTATTATTCTAGAAATCTCTTGCCCAGGCAAATAATTGTATTGTTCATTACAGGGCTTCCCAAAAGCCCTAACAACTCTTCAGTAGAAAACAATTTGTACCCTCACCTTGCTGTGCCCCCAGTCCTAAACTAATATACCATGATCTTTACTTAATCATAATCAAGCTTCCACATTTGAAATACCGTCTTAAACCAAACTCAAAGTTCTTAACAAAAACACAACTTTGTCCTTCTCCCCCTGAGACAAGAACAAACACTGCCAAGGTGGTGATCTCCCTTAAAATAGTAAGCAGTACATGTAGATCTGACTTATCAACAGGCTGTATTGGTGATATGTGGGATGCCAGCATTTAATATGATATAATAAGCACTAAAATTTCAATGCCTTGTATATATAAAAAAGACTTCTCTTAAAAGACTTGATTTCTATTCAGACTTATACTTGAGACATCCTTTTCACTTACTAAACACTGTGTTGTGTCTAAACTATTTCTTTTACATTTTAGATTTGTAATTACCTCTGGTCTCACTGCTTTTAGAAGATTTAGAATGAATTTAGAAAAAATACAGATGCCATATTTCCAAATGGAGTATTTTAATGTTATTGGGATTTCCCCAACTAAGTATAATTAAACATATTATGGAGTAAGTTATCTGCATATTGAATTGGCATCCACCCTAACAAAGAGGGAATTGCTGAGATCTAGTCAGGAAGATTGTCTTCCCCTTGAGTAAATAAAAAGGCAAGAAATTCTTTCAGTAAAAACACAATTTGACTGAATAAAAAAAAAATGACTCAAATTGGCCATATTGGGTTAAAATAATGGGATTTTTCATCTATCTAAAGCTAGATAATCAGCACCTTTGTGTTTCTAAGTTTTCCACTGGCTGTTGTAGATGTAGCTTTATGAAATTCATTCCCTGTTTTATTCACTGCTCAACCCTTAGAGTCAAGAAGTTTCTGGCACATAGTAGGTGTTCAATAAATATTGGACAAATAAAATAATAAGGTAACTAACTTACTCTATATGTAAAAAGGAATATATGAAATCATACCTGAGGATCTGTCTACAGGCCACAGCCCTTATCTCAGTTTCAACTGCATTAACATCCAAAATCAGGCTCTCACATGAAAGCCTGAGGTGATGGGATCATCTCTATTTCTTACTTTTCAGAATTTTTCTTAGGCAGAATTTGTCTTCACCTCTGCAGAGCCATCTTAGCATGTAGTGAGAATTTTTTTCATGAATAACTACTGAATTTTGTCAAATGATTTTTCATATGGTATACATTTGAGTGTGTTAATATGATAAAATACATTGGTCTTTGAATGTTGAACCAACTGCATTCTTAGGATAAAGCCCATTTGGTCATGATGTAATATGCACTTTATATGTTGTGTAAATTGATTTGCTAATATTGTATTAATTTTTTGCGTTTATGTGTAAATTCTTACACTGCAAACAGTTTTCCTGTTCCTCTCCCAGGGTCAGAAAGCTTTTGAATAGTGTAACATCCTCAACCTAATAAAGGGACTCTATAAACATATAGCTAACATCATACTTAATGGTAAATACTGAGTTCTTCTCCCCTACAATTAGAAACAAGTCAACAGTGTCTGTTCTCACCTCTTCAATGGAACATTAACTGGAGGTTCTAGCCAGCACAATATGGCAAAGAAAAAAAGAAGGGTACAGATTGGAAAGGAAGAAGCAAAACTCCCTTTATTATATATCATGACTATCTATGAAGAATATCCTTAAGAATCTACAAAAAAAAAAGTGATTAGAGTGAGCTCACCGAAGCCACAGGATAAAAAAGGTCAATTTACAAAAATCATATGTTTATTTATGAAAACCAAAGTTTTAAAATACTACTTCCATAGCATCAAAAATATGAAACTTGGGGCACCTGGGTGCTCAGTCGGTTGAGTGTCTGACTCTTGATTTAGGCTCAGGTCATGATCTCAGTGTTGTGAGATGGAGCCCTGAGTTGGGCTCCAAGCTCAGCGCAGAGTCTGCTTGAGATTCTCTCTCTCTCCTCTCCCTCTGCCCCTCCCCTACTCCCACAGTCATGTGCACGTGTGTGCATGTGCGCTCTCTCTCTCTCAAATAAAATCTAAAACAAACCTCTTAAGGATACACTGTATAAAATACATGAAAGACATGTACATTGAAAATGAAGAAGTACTGCTGATAGAAATTAAAGTAGACCTAAATAGATGGAGATACATACTGTATTCATGGATCAGAAAATTCATTACTGGCAAGGAGTCAGTTCTTTCCATCTGATCTCAAAATTCAGCGTAATCCTACCAAATTTTAAAGAAACTGACCAACAATTTTAAAATTTATACTGAAATGCGTAAGACCTGGAACAGCCAAAACGTTTTCATGAAAGAAGACAAAATTTGAGTATATATGCTACCTATAAAGCTATGTATCAAACAGAGTTGTACTGACATAAAGATAAACACATCAATCAGTGGAACAGAACAGATAGTACAGAAATAGACTCTCACATAGCCAGTTAATTTTCAACACAGGTACAAAAGTAATGCAATGGGGAAAGTAATTTTAAAAATTGGGCTTGCTACACTTAAAATGTATCTTGGGTCCACAAATAAGAGCTTAAACTATAAATCTTTTATAAGAAACATAGGAGACAATCTTTGTGACCTTGGGTTATCAAATATTCCTTAGACAAGACAAAGAAATACGAACTATAAAGGGAAAAATGATAACGGGATTTATCAATTTTTTTTAAATTCTGCACTTCAAAAGACAAGACACAGCCCGGGAGAAAATATTTGCAAACATATAGTGTATACCGTAAAAGTTTGTAACACCTTAAATTAAATACCTTAATGTTTGTTATACATTTTGCTAGAATTTTAAGTATTCTAGATAGGTAGCGGGAAGAACAAACATGAAGGAAAGAAAGAAAGAGAGGAAGGAAAGGAGGGAAGGGAAAAATGAAGGGACTGAGGGAGGAAAGAAGAAATCCAACTTCTATATCAAAATTACATGTACTTACTCTATGAGAAGATCAAAGATATGAGTTGGTATTACCTCTATTTTGCAGATGAGGAAACTAAGACTCAGAGCATTCAAGTAATCAAGTTCTAAGACAAAATAAACAATTAATGTTAATTATTATAGTCGTACTACCTGTAAAGGATGAAACCAGGATACAAACTCATACCTGAGCACAAAATTCATATTTTCTCCCATATTATCAAGTCTCTATAGCTGTTAATATCTAGTCTCAAATGAGGCTGGATCTTCATGATGCCAAATGTCTACCCACTTGTAGGTGTCCTTAGAGAACTTGTAAATTCTTTGAGAAAATATAACTTCCATAGAGATACAGACCATAAGACTCTATCTCTTCTGTTTTTGTTCATTTGTTTGTTTCTTACCCTTCTCTTAGATTTTTAGGTGCTAGAGTGGAAGACAAAATGCCTGGATGGAGATCCTCAGAAAGATTTTATAACCTTCATTACAGATGAAGGTCTCTGACAATACAATTAGATGTGCAATTCCACTATTTATCTAAAGCAGAGGCACTCTGGTTTAGTCTCATTGTCTTTCATCCATTTCTAATAAACGTTTCAACTGGAATTGTGGTAATAACATATAAAGCACCATTATCTTGGTTTTATTCATTCCTTGAAGGTAATACTACTAGGATAATTAAAGAACACTTTTAAACAGAAAATGTTAGAGAATTTATCATTAGGATGCAGCTACCTTAGTGTATGTGAAATGCAGTTATCCTCGTCTCTCCAACTTCCACTCTAATTCTGCAAGATGAAACCACAAAATGATTTAAGAGTGGAATGATTCATCATATTTTACAATGGTTATAATCAAAACACTAAATAAGAATTCCAAGTTGGTGTCTCTAAATCATTAACATTGCTTTTTAACAATTTCTATATTTAGAAGAGAATGTAGACAAGGAAGTAACTTTTTAGTTTTGTTGCTCTTTGCTGGCTGATGCCTAAGGAATTAAATTTTTTTTCCACTATTTATATAAGTCCAATCTAACTAGCCACATATAGTTGATGCAAATGATCATATGAATTATTCCTAGGATGAAAAATATGCTATTTATTTAAGGTAATCTTTGTATTCATTTCCATACACTAACAAAGGTAATTGAGAGTATATTAAACCTCTTTCATCCTGCCATACTACCATCTTTTCTAGTGGAAAGATCATACTTAATTGGCATATTCCCACAGAAATAAATTATTTCAAGACCAAGAGATCTCATAACCCCTGAGCACATTCAGTGAACTCACTTGGGAGAGGACAACAAATTTATTCCAAAACTTGTGAGAGGATATGAGGTTTGACTTTCATAAATCAGAATTATACTTAATAGTTATATAGAAGAATTTGGTGATCATCCATTGAGAACATACAGGATCTTTTTAAAATATGGATAACCACTCTCTACTTTTAAATTAAGTACAGATATTGCTGTTCTGAATTTTCCTAAATAAGGAACTAGCCATTTTTAATGTCTTTTCTTTTTTATTGAAGTACAATTAGCACACAGTGTCATATTAGTTTCAGGTGTATGATATAATGATTCAACAATTCTATATATATTACTCAGTGCTCATCTTAATCCCCTTTATCTATTTCACCCATCCGTGGAACTAGCAATTCTTTTTAAGAGAACACCAGTGTCATTTGTTTTTAAACAGTATGAAGAATTCAACCTGTCTCATGAATCAACCAATTGCCTAAATTTCTTTCCTATTGTGAGTTTCTACTTCTTTATTTTTTCTTAAAGACAACCATGAAATCAATGCACTAATTACCTTTCCAATACCCTTGTCTCTGAATTTTGTTCCACACATGTAGCTACATAAAAGACCAAAACAGCCAGTCAATGAACTGATTACTGTTGAATGCCACACTTCCTAGCTACTTGATCATAATTCAATGTCTATTGAAGTGAAAAGAAATGGTTTTCTGGTTGAAAACATGATTCTTCACTCCATAATTTCATATCTACTGCTAAATTTACATGTTAAGTTACCTTCAGGTAACTTTGCAATTATTTAAAAACGAGCAATATTACTGAGAAACACCAATTAAGCTGAGTGTGTAGTAAAGACTTATTTGGATGTAGTCCCAGATAATGTCCTTGGCTACTGGGAGGGAGGAAGGAAAATGAAGCTTATTTCCAGTAAATATGATTTGGTCCTGTAAAGTGTCCTCAGTCAAAAATACTCCCTGAATATATAGTAACCCAAAGCCAATGTCAGGGCTCAAAATGCACAAAAAGGTGTATGAGTGAGTGCATGTGAGTGTGTGTGTCTGTCTGAAAATGCACAGAAAATTAAATCTTAGGTAAGATAAAGAAATTCTTTTTTTGGGCCATAAACATTCAATTATCTATAGAAGATAATGACTTTAAAAAACTAAGAAGTATGGTTCTCACATCTAGACAAAAGTATCTGTTTGGTTAATAACATCAAACTTTTCATTCAATGTTCAAATCAGAAATTCTTAACAATATTTGTCTTTGGGGAAGGGGGCATTATTTTCATTTAAATATTTTACTATTTCAACTGTTATAGAGTATGCATATATTACTTTTCAACAAATTTTTAAATCTAATTTGAAAGCAATATCTTTTAAAATTCAACATTTTATTTATTTATTATTATTATTTTAAGTAGGCTCCACACCCAGAACAGAGCCCAACTCGGGGCTCGAACTCACAGCTGTGAGATCAAGACTTGAGCCGAGATCAAGATGCTCAACTGACTGAGCCACCCAGGTGCCCCCAAAATTCAACATTTTAAAACATAATTTTAAGATAATTTTTTTTTGTTATAATGACTATTCTTTTAAAAAGGAAGGCTTGCTGGATTCCAGGAAAACGTGACTAGATCTAGGGCTATCTCTATAGGATGTGAAACTGGAATGGGTATGCCAGGTTGCTTCAGTTCCATGACCAGTTTATTCACTGAAAGGAAATTATGTATATACAAATTTCACATTTCAGGGTTTTCTGTAGCCCTCAGAGCCAAAGTGGGATGATCTGGAATTTGTGAAGAATCAAGAAAGAAAGTTACTCAAAATATCTCCTCCAGTGGGGCGCCTGGGTGGCTCAGTTGGTTGGGCGACTGCCTTCGGCTCAGGTCATGATCCTGGAGTCCCAGGATCGAGTCCTGCATCGGGCTCCCTGCTCAGCGGGGAGTCTGCTTCTCCCTCTGACCCTCCCCCCTCTCATGTACTCTCTCGCTCATTCTCTCTCTCTCTCAAATGAATGAATAAATAAAATCTTTAAAAAAAAATATCTCCTCCAGTGCCTGTTTGGGTTAATCTATTTTAAAGTGCTTTCCAGGTTTTGAGTCTTCTAATAGGACGTAAACATGAAGGAAAAGTCTCAGCTCAAACAGAACAGTGCCTAGGACAGATGCCCTAAGGAGCACCAATAAGAATAGAGAGATGCTGAAAGTAAAAAAGCAAGATGACTAAGACATCAGACTAAGCCTGAGTAAGCAAGTCTGCTGTGAACTGCCTTATTTCTCTTTACAGCACCATCTCCTCTTTGTACCCATGATCTAATCTTTCCTTTCAGTTTCAGAGGGAGATTTAACCCCTCCTGGCTCTTGAGAATTTATGATCCCATGAATTCTTCCTTTCTGAAGTCCATCTTGCCTTTTTCATCAAGAACATGTGCATCAATGGTCACAGTAATTACCTTTCTTGTTATCGAAGCCTTGGGCTGACTGACTCTTGACCCGGCGATAGTGCTTCCTGTGTTCAATGCGATAATAGCAAATATAATGCAGAGGCTTGAAAGGGGCTTCATTATTGGGGTTTGCCCTCTCTTGCTGCTCTTAGTAAAGTCTGTGACCATGCCATGTGAACAGCCCAATCTAGTCCACTAGATGACAGACAAATGAGCAAAATATCCCCTCTGCCCTGCTGAAAGACAGCCCACCATCAGGCATGCAAACAAGACCATGGACCATCAGCTGAGCATAAAATCATGAGTGAGCCCAGAAAATACTACATGCAACACTACATGCAAAGATGTGACATTCAGCTGAACCCAAAGAATAAAGAAAGAATTTGTAGTGGTTAAGAAATCTTTAATTAACTATATAACCATTGTAGCTATTGCTCTAATCATTTTCTTCCATTTATTGTCAAGTATTCTATTTGCTACCAAAAATTCACTTATTACGTGATAGTCACATAATAAAATAAACATGCTATGTGATAAGGAGTTCGTTAAACAATAATGCATAGAATAACAAGCAATAACAGACAAGGGACTATCTTTATGGGATGATAAAAATGATAGGTAAAATTTATTAAATGGTTTCTTTGTACCACTTACCATGCTAATCTTATACATTAACTCATCATGACCTTACTACTGACCACCTTTTACAGATAAGAAATGGAAGCCTGGAGAATTTTTAAATATTTGCTTAAGGTCACAGTAAGTGGGGGAATTCCACTTTCTCCAGAGCCTGTGCTCAAAGCCATTATACTTTATTCAAGGACAGTTCTCAAGAATCCTGGGATTTAGGGTGCCTGGGTGGCTCAGTTGGTTAAGCGACTGCCTTCGGCTCAGGTCATGATCCTGGAGTCCCGGGATTGAGTCCCACATCGGGCTCCCCACTCAGCAGGGAGTCTGCTTCTCCCTCTGACCCTCTTCCCTCTCGTGCTCTCTGTCTCTCATTCTCTCTCTAATAAATAAAATCTTAAAAAAAAAAAAAGAATCCTGGGATTTAGTCTTAATTCTGCCAGTAACTTTGGCATCAACAAGAAGGCAAGTCACCTTTATCTTAATTTGTTATCCTTTTACCATGATCCAAAATCATCTTTAACCTGACTCCAGTCCCTTGCTATCCACACCTTAATGCCTTGTCCATCAGTATTTGTCTGCCTCTATGTGGAAACTGAACTCTTGAAGGTCACCACTGTCTTCCTTGCCAAATCAAACAGTATATCAAACTCATTCATTCTGAATTCTAGCTCAACACAACTAGCCATTCCTTTAATTAGCCCTTCCACTTTCCCAATTTAAAAAATTACTTCAATCACTTTTCTACTTCTCTAATTCTTTAGTTTTTAAGTGGAGCTCTCTGCAAGTCAAACAGATTTATAGATTGGTTGAACCCATGGGAAGCAAAGCTATACATATGTGCATTTAGGGGTGTCATACCTTTCATCAATTCTCAAAGGGCCTGTAACCTAAAACAGGTTTCTCATTCCTTCATTTACATTTATGGGAAGCATTCTATGTGCTAGGCCTGGTTTTGGGCAGAGGTAGGAGAGCAATGATTAAAACAGATAAAATCTTTTACCGCAAGAAACTTAATTCTATCTGAGAGGCAGAAAATAAAAACATACATAATTATAAACCATATTATGTGATAGACAAAAGTGCTATGAAGAAAAAATAAGGCCAATTAAGGGAATAGAAAATGGACAGGATTAGTATTTTACATAGGGTCGTCAGGCAGTCTTCCATGGTAAACCAGTATGTGAACAGAATCCTGAATGAAATGAGGGGTGCTCAATAATTATCAATTTTCATATCTCTTTCCATATCTCTTTGCTAAGAGTATGTATACATCTTCTTGATTTCAACTACTACCTCTTTGAATTGATTCTTGGATGTCTCATGTACTATAAATCAGTTTTCAATAATGTGTTTTCTTTTATCATTTTCCTATGTCTACCTAGATGTTCCAATAACACTTGAAAGTGAAAATCATTTCCGTTCCCTTAAAACTGCAATCAAAATCTCAAATTGCTCCAGAGTAACGTAAGTGGATAAGAAGACATGATCTGCTGGAAACTGCTCGGCGTTGGCTCCCTGGTAATGCTGAGCCCAGCCTTTCAGACTTTGCCCCTACACACCTGCACAGTACTCAGCCAAAGGCCCAAGAGAAGCCATAGGAAGTTTTCTAGAGCTCTTTCTCCATTTAGCTTCCCCCTTCCTGATACTCTGCCCTGAAATTCTAGCTACCTCAGCGTCTAAACCCCTCAACTCAAAGAAACCACCATGCTCAGCTTGGTGTTCCCTCCAGCATCGCATCCCAGAAAGGGCCTCCTGGTAGAAAGGTGAGGAAATCCAGGGGCTGACTTCATTCATCTTCCTTCTCTCGGGGATCACTGTAATGTACTGGGTGTTGTCCAGCATCTCAAAGCTGCTGTTGTATATATTTTATGCAGTTTTCTAGTTGTTTACAGCAGGAAGACAAGAAGGTCTCCAGTAACTTCACAAAGAGAGAAGCCCGTTACTACTAATTTAGTGGTAACCCACTATAGTATATGCAGCAATCAAACATTTTACACATGGGTTTCTTGCAGGGTTCTCAAAAGAAAAATTTTGTGTTTGGAGACAGGACGTCAGGAAGAGCAATTTATTCTAGCTTCTAACCACCCTTATAGAGACTAGACATTGTATTCTGACAAGTCGGCTTGCCTGACCCTTATGTCTATGTCTTGTTCATCCAGCACTGGGGTACTCGGAAGATGCACAGAAAGGATGCAAAGGGTAAGTCTCCACTTCTTTGTTCTCTCTTATTTTCTTCCTTTGGGTTTATGAGTACGTGTCTACCATTATACAATGCTTTCCCACCTTTGGGAAGCCTGGGCCATTTATGTTTTCCATTCATTTCATTGTATTTTTATAGTATTATTATTCAAAGATGGCTATTGTTTTCTATTAAGTGAATAAAGCTTATTCAAGCCTTACCTATCATTTTGAAAGGTAAGTTTGATTTTTTAAAATCCTGTCAAACTTTACTCACCCAACTCTACCTGTATGACTAAGAAGGCAACTCCAGTAAAGGCATATTTTTCAGGCTTAGAAAAGAAAGCACCAACGTGAGGGCCCATGTTTTATATTCACCATGTTAACTTGCCTGCATCTTTAGAATGAGTTTATTCCCTTCACACTGTTACATCTAGTCCAGGGCTTGACAAATATGCTTTAAAAGCTTATTTCTCTTATTATTTTTCAGGTCTTAAATCAGGGTCTTGTGAAAAGAAAAAAAAAGTGCCTACAACAGACATAGGTGATTTTCACGTTGTTCACATACTGCTGATAATATTAGAGTCCTTTCAAAGTGCAGATTAAGACACAGTCATCATGAACAATAGCTCTGAAGAAGCCTCTTTACTGCTAACGCAGTTGTTAAGAGTATTGTTTTGAAAATGAAAACTTATGATTTGCACAAAGTTCTCCAATCTGCACTCGTGCCACTTTTGCATTGCATAAAATAACAGAAAAATGATAGCATGAGTCTTTCATATGTGAAGTTGTTATTTTCCTTTCTGGAATGCAATATGTGTGTCTTTTTATTCACACTGAAGTGCCTCATTCAAAACACAGAGGCAAGTATATAGTAATTCTCACCCAAGATGAGGTCTCATACAATTGAGTAATCTCTCTGCTTCTCAGCACGAAGTTAATTTATTTAATTTGTTACACTTTAAGATAAAATGATGTATGCACATATCTACCATACCCACACTCTTTTTAAAAACAAAATGTTGGGCACCTGGGTGGCTCAGATGGTTAAGCGTCTGCCTTCGGCTCAGGTCATGATCCCGGGGTCCTGGGATCGAGTCCCACATCGGGCTCCCTACTCCTTGGGAGCCTGCTTCTCCCTCTGCCTCTCTCTCTCTCTCTCTCTCTCTTTCATGAATAAATAAATAAAAATCTTAAAAAAAAAACACAAAATGTTAATCCTTGGCAGAACAATGTCCAATCACTTTAATTTCCCAGGGATACATATGCTAGCAGGGCAGTGCCATCAGCATGGACCATGGCTTCCTGCAGTGAGGTACAGAAAAGACAGAGCAACTGTGTCCTTTTTATCCTCAGAAATTCTCAGAGACTTTCAAAAACTTCCGGAGACGTTTTACAGACGTAGGAGTTAAAGAAAAGAAATAAAGACAAACTCAAAGGCAAATAAGCTCCTTAATGCTTTCACTTTTTAGTTTCTTTTTATAATCTGTAGATCTCTTAGATCAAAGGAAATGATTTCTTTTTGGTTTTGCTAAAAAAATCTATATTGTTTCAGCACCTGAGCTACCCCATGTTGTTTTTCCTCTGGAAAGATGGTATTTCAATAAAGTAAAGAGCATATTTTGTTTTTAAAGTTAGTCATAAAACCCTACTAAACAACTACCAGAGCACACTTCATCCAGACAAGCATGATTTCCCATTTCTCACAAGACCTTGAAGACTAGAGATAGATCCATTTGAAAGCTTCTTACAAATATTTAAGCAGCCAGTCTGTATTTTTTCATACACTTATTCAGCATTTTAAAATTATCTATTTAGTATTTTTTTAAAAGGAAACAATTTATCACTTCTTTCACATATATGCCATCTTTACTATTTTGTTTTCTGTTCTGTTTCCGCAATGTTCTGGAAAGAGTAAAATCTAAGATATGGGGGCACCTGGGTGGCTCAGTCGGTTAAGCATCTGCCTTTGGCTCAGGTCACGATCCCGGGGTCCTGGGATCGAGCCCCACATCGGGCTCCCTGCTCAGCGGGGAGCCTGCTTCTTCCTTTCCCTGTGCTGTTCCCCTGCTGTTCTCTCTTTCTCTGTCAAATAGATAAAATCTTTTAAAAAAATTAAAAAAATAAAAATTAAGATATGACCCTACTCCAGCTTTAAAGACCCAAGAAAGCCAAACAATATGAACTTAATATTAATTGTTCCCAAAAGGTTGCTTTTCAGGTTTCTTTTTTTTTTGCTTTTTTTTTAAATTTTATTATGTTATGTTAATCACCATACATTACATCATTAGTTTTTGATGTAGTGTTCCATGATTCACTACTTGCGTATAACACCCAGTGCTCCATGCAGAACACGCCCTCTTTAATATCCACCACCAGGCTAACACATCCCCCCACCACCCTCCCCTCTAGAACCCTCAGTTTGTTTCTCGGAGTCCATAGTCTCTCATGGTTTGTCTCCCCCTCTGATTTCCCCCGTTTCATTTTTTCTTTCCTACTTTTTTTTTTTTAACATATATTATTTGTTTCAGAGGTACAGGTATGTGATTCATCAGTCAAAAGGTTGCTTTTCAAAATGTATCTTTACTATAAGAGTGAATTTTTAAAAAGTTAACAGTGGGGTTTTGTCTCATGCCATTATGCATATTTTTACTTAGCCTGCAAGAACTCTTGAATGTTATTTCCTCACAGATTTCTTCCTGCGCCCCTGAGATACCTCTATAAAAATGCTTATCATATTACATTACTAGTAATTGAGTGACTGATTGCTTTTCTGCTCAATGATGGACATCCTGAAGTTCAGGACACTTACTATTACTATAAACAGGTCCTAAATCACACCTTTCACACAGTAAAGCATCCCCAAGAATGCATGAAATAAATGAGTATTACCTAATAAAATCCATCCACAATTATTGCTGCCTTTTGATGCATTCTACCATCTGTCTTAACACACGAAAGCAGCCCCATTCCTTCCTAGTCTTAGAAATTCTGTTATTCTTTTGAAGCTTCCTTTGTAAAGTCCTTGCTAACATTTTTCCTTTAAAGAGAGAAGGGGGGGCGGAGCAAGATGGCGGAGGAGTAGGAGACCTGCACTTCCTCTGGTTTCAGGAATTCAGCTGAATAGGGATCAAACCATTCTGAACACCTACAAACTCAACAGGAGATCGAAGAAGAGAGTAGCAACAACTCTCTGAACAGAGAAGCGACCACTTACTGGAAGGTAGGACGTGCGGAGAAGTGAATCTGAGGCGATATTCGGGAGGATAGACGGCGGGGGAGGGGGCCTCCGCAGGCCGCTTCTGGCAAGTGATAGAGCCGCGGAGCACAAAATCGGAACTTTTAGAAGTCGGCTCCGCTGAGGGACGTCGCTCCAGTGGCTAAGTGGGGGGTGGAACCCTCGCGGGACAGTGTGGTCTCAGGACCCTCGGGGTCACAGAAGGACCGGGGGAGCCTGAGTGCGGCAGAGCTCCCGGGTATCGGAGCGGGGAAGCCGGCTGCAGAGACGGAGCCGAGGCGCGGGCTCTCAGCTTGGGGTGGCCATAAACTGTGATCCGCGGCCCAGTCGGGCCACTGCTCCTCGGACCCAACAAGCGGCAGATCCGGGGAGACTCCCCTTCCTCCCCCGGGAGGAGCGGCACAGGAGCGCACCGCAGGGATCTGCTGGGTTTGGAGACTCCACACGGGCTCGGGTGCCAGAGATAGAAACGCTTGGTCACAGGTCGGGTGAGCAAAGAGTGCGGCCGGAGACCGGGGAGACGGGAGTGAGTGACTGCTTTTCTCTGGGGGCGCACTGAGGAGCGGGGCCCCGAGTTCTTGCCTCCTCTGGGGCGGAGATTGGGAGGCCACCATTTTCACTGTCGTCCTCCAAAGCTGTACGGAGAGCTTGCAGGGAACAAAAGCTCCCGAGAGCAAAACCGAGCAACTTGCTTAGCCCAGACCGACAAGGGCGGGGCAATTCCGCCTCCGGCAAAGACATTTGGGAACCACGGCAACAGGCCCCTCCCCCAGAAGATCAGCCCGAACAGCCAGCAAGCCAAGACCAAGTTTACCCATCAAGAAGAACGAGAGATCTCCAGCGCTAGGGGAATACTGCACATAGAATTCATGGCTTTTTTTACTATGATTCATTAGTTTTTCAAAGTTAATTTTTTAACTGTTTTTTTTAATTTTTCTTTTTCCCTTTTTCAAACAACATCTTATCAATCCCTTTTTTAAAAAACTTTTTATTTTTCATTTTTAGAGTCATATTTTATCCCTTCATAGTAGTTACCCTTATTTTTGGCATATATATATATATGTTATTCTCTCTTTAAAATTTTAAGATACAGTTTCTTCTAACAGATCAAAATATACCCTAAATCACTAGTGTATGGCTTAGTTCTAGTCTCCTGCCTGATCACATTCTCTCCCTTTTTTTTTTTTAAATCTTCTCCTTTCTTTTTTCAAACAATTTCTTATCTTATCAATTCCTTTTATAAAATCTTTTATAATTTTTATCTTTACAGTCATCTTCCATCCCTTCATTGTATCAACCCTTATTTTGTACATATGTCTTTCTTCCTTTAAAATTTTAGGAGGCACTTTTTTCTAACAGACCATAATACGCCCAAAATCTAGTGTGTGGCACTGATCTATGCACTAGCCTGATCATATTTGATCATATTCTGTTTTCTTGTATTGTTCTGTTTTTGTTTTTATCTTTTTCTTTTTGTGTTTTTTTTTTTTCTCTTTCTTTTTTCTTTCTTTCCCTTTCTTTTCCCCTCGTTTCAGGTCTTTTCTGATTTGTATAGAGTATATTTGCTGGGGACGTTGTTAACCTGTTAGCATTTTGTTCTCTCATTCATCTCTTCTCCTCTGGACAAAATGACAAGACGAAAAAAAATCACCTCAGCAAAAAGAACAAGAGGTAGTACCGTCAGCCAGGGACCTTCTCAATACGGACATTAGTACGATGTCGGACCTAGAGTTCAGAATCATGACTTTAAAGATACTAGCTGGGCTTGAAAAAAGCGTGGAAGTTATTAGAGAAACCCTTTCTGGAGAAATAAAAGAACTAAAATCTAACCAAGTCGAAATCAAAAAGGCTATTAATGAGGTGCAATCAAAAATGGGGGCACTAACTGCTAGGATAAATGAGGCAGAAGAGAGAATCAGCGATATAGAAGACCAAATGATGGAAAATAAAGAGGCTGAGAAAAAGAGGGAGAAACAACTACAGGATCACGAGGGCAGAATTCGAGAGATAAGTGATACGATAAGATGAAACATTAGAATAATCGGGATCCCAGAAGAAGAAGAAAGAGAGAGAGGGGCAGAAGGTATATTGGAGCAAATAATAGCAGAGAACTTCCCTAATGTGAGGAAGGAAACAGGCATCAAAATCCAGGAGGCACAGAGAACCCCTCTCAAAATCAGTAATAATAGGTCAACACCCCGACATCTAATAGTAAAACTTACGAGTCTCAAGGAGAAAATCCTGAAAGCAGCTCGGGAGAAGAGATATGTAACCTACAATGGTAGAAACATTAGACTGGACTGGCAACAGACCTATCCACAGAGACCTGGCAGCCCAGAAAGGACTGGCATGAGATCTTCAGAGCACTAAACGAGAAAAATATGCAGCCAAGAATACTATATCCAGCTAGGCTCTCACTGAAAATTCAAGGAGAGATAAAAAGCTTCCAGGACAAACAACAACTAAAGGAATTTGCAAACACGAAACCAGCCCTCCAAGAAATATTGAAAGGGGTCCTCTAAGCAAAGAGAGAGCCTAAAAGCAGCATAGATCAGAAAGGAACACAGACAATATACAGTCACAGTCACCTACAGGCAATACAATGGCACTAAATTCATACCTTTCAATAGTTACCCTGAATGTAAATGGGCTCAATGCCCCAATCAAAAGACACAGGCTATCAGATTGGATTAACAAACAAGACCCATCAATATGCTCTCTGCAAGAGACTCATTTTAGACCCAAAGGCACCCCCAGATTGAAAGTGAGGGGGTGGAAAACCATTTACCATGCTAATGGACACCAAAAGAAAGCTGGGGTGGCAATCCTTATATCAGACAAATTAGATTTTAAAACAAAGACTGTAATAAGAGATGAAGAAGGACACTATATCCTGCTTAAAGGGTCTTTCCAACAAGAAGCTCTAACAATTGTAAATATCTATGCCCCGAACATAGGAGCAGGAATTTTATAAGGCAATTAATAACAAAAGTGAAGAAACACATTAACAATACAATAATAGTGGGGGACTTTAACACCCCCCTGACTGAAATGGACAGAATATCTAAGCAAAAGATCAACAAGGAAATAAAGACTTTAAATGGCACACTGGACCAAATGAACTTCACAGACATATTCAGAACATTCCATCCCAAAGGAACCGAATACACATTCTTCTCTAGTGACCATGGAACATTCTCCAGAATTGATCACATCCTAGGTCACAAATCAGGTCTCAACCGGTACCAAAAGATTGGGATCATTCCCTGCATATTTTCAGATCACAGTGCTTTGAAACTAGAACTCAATCACAAGAGGAAAGTCGGAAAGAACTCAAATACATGGAGGCTAAAGAGCATCCTACTAAAGAATGAATGGGTCAGCCAGGAAATTAAAGAAGAATTAAAAAAATTCATGGAAACCAATGAAAATGAAAACACAACTGTTCTAAATCTTTGGGATACAGCAAAGGCAGTCCTGAGAGGAAAGTATATAGCAATACAAGCCTTTCTCAAGAAACAAGAAAGGTCTCAAATATACAACCTAACCCTACACCTAAAGGAGCTGGAGAAAGAACAGCAAATAAAGCCTAAACCCAGCAGGAGAAGAGAAATCATAAAGATCAGAGCAGAAATCAATGAACTAGAAACCAAAAGAATAGTAGAACAGATCAAAGAAACTAGGCGCTGGTTCTTTGAAAGAATTAACAAGATTGATAAACCCCTGGCCAGACTTATCAAAAAGAAAAGAGAAATGACCCAAATCCACAAAATCATGAATGAAAGAGGAGAGATCACAACCAACACCCAAGAAATACAAACAATTGTAAGAACATATTATGAGCAACTCTATGCCAGCAAATTAGATAACCTGGAAGAAATGGGTGCATTCCTAGAGATGTATCAACTACCAAAATTGAACCAGGAAGAAATAAAAAACCTGAACAGAACTATAACCACTAAGGAAATTCAAGCAGTCATCAAAAATCTCCCAAGAAACAAAAGCCCAGGGCCAGATGGCTTCCCAGGGGAATTCTATCAGACATTTAAGGAAGAATTAATACCTATTCTCCTGAAACTGTTCCAAAAAATAGAAATGGAAGGAAAACTTCCAAACTCATTTTATGAGGCCAGCATTACCTTGATCCCCAAACCAGACAAAGACCCCATCAAAAAGGACAATTACAGACCAATATCCTTGATGAACATGGATGCAAAAATTCTCACCAAAATACTAGCCAATAGGCTCCAACAGTACATTAAAAGGATTATTCACCACGACCAAGTGGGATTTATCCCTGGGCTGCAAGGCTGGTTCAACATCCGCAAATCAACGTGATACAATACATTAACAAAAGAAAGAACAAGAATCATAATATCCTCTCAAGAGATGCAGAAAAAGCATTTGACAAAGTACAGCATCCTTTCTTGATCAAAACTCTTCAGAGTATAGGGATAGAGGGTACACACCTCAATATCATAAAAGCCATCTATGAAAAAACCTACAGCGAATATCATTCTCAATGGGGAAAAGCTGAGAACTTTTCCCCTAAGGTCAGGAACGCGGCAGGGATGTCCACTGTCACCACTGCTATTCAACATAGTATTAGAAGTCCTAGCCACAGCAATCAGACAACAAAAAGAAATCAAACGCATCCAAATCGGCAAAGAGGAAGTCAAACTCTCACTCTTCGCAGATAATATGATACTGTATGGGGAAAACCCAAAAGACTCCACCCCAAAACTGCTAGAACTCATACAGGAATTCAGTAAAGTGGCAGGCTATAAAATCAATGCACAGAAATCAGTGGCATTCCTATACACCAACAACAAGACAGAAGAGAGACAAATCAAGGAGTCGATCCCATTTATAATTGCACCCAAAACCATAAGATACCTAGGAATAAATTTAACCAAAGAGGCAAAGGATCTGTACTCAGAAAACTATAAAATACTCATGAAAGAAATGGAAGAAGACACAAAGAAATGGAAAAACGTTCCATGCTCATGGATTGGAAGAATAAACATTGTGAAGATGTCAATGCTACCTAGAGCAATCTACACATTCAATGCAATCCCCATCAAAATACCATTCACTTTTTTCAAAGAAATGGAACAAATGATCCTAAAATTTGTATGGAACCAGAAGAGACCCCCGAATAGCCAGAGGAATCTTGAAAAAGAAAAGCAAAGCTGGCGGCATCACAATTCCGGACTTCAAGCTCTATTATAAAGCTGTCATCACCAAGACAGTATGGTGCTGGCACAAAAACAGACACATCGATCAATGGAACAGAATAGAGAGCCCAGAAATGGATCCTCAACTCTATGGTCAACTAATCTTTGACAAAGCAGGAAAGAATGTCCAGTGGAAAAAAGACAGTCTCTTCAACAAATGGTGTTGGGAAAATTGGACAGCCACATGCAGAAGAATGAAACTGGACCATTTCCTTACACCACACACAAAAATAGACTCCAAATGGTTGAAAGACCTAATTGTGAAACAGGAGTCCATCAAAATCCTAAAGGAGAACACAGGCAGCAACCTCTTCCACCTCAGCCGCAGCAACTTCTTCCTAGAAACATCGCCAAAGGCAAGGGAAGCAAGGGCAAAAATGAACTCTTGGGATTTCATCAAGATAAAAAGCTTTTGCACAGCAGAAGAAACAGTCCACAAAACCAAAAGAGAACCGACAGAATGGGAGAAGATATTTGCAAATGACATATCAGATAAAGGGCTAGTATCCAAAATTTATAAAGAACTTATCAAACTCAACACCCAAAGAACAAATAATCCAATCAAGAAATGGGCAGAAGACATGAACAGACATTTTTCCAAAGAAGCCATCCAAATGGCCAACAGACACATGAAAAAGTGCTCACCATCGCTCGGCATCAGGGAACTCCAAATCAAAACCTCCATGAGATACCACCTCACACCAGTCAGAATGGCTAAAATTAACAAGTCAGGAAACGACGGATGTTGGCGGGGATGCGGAGAAAGGGGAACCCTCCTACACTGTTGGTGGGAATGCAAGCTGGTGCAGCCACACTGGAAAACAGTATGGAGGTTCCTCAAACCGTTGAAAATAGAGCTACCATACGATCCAGTAATTGCACTACTGGGTATTTACCCCAAAGATACAAAGGTAGGGATCCGAAGGGGTATGTGCACCCCAATGTTTATAGCAGCAATGTCCACAATAGCCAATCTGTGGAAAGAGCCAAGATGTCCATCGACAGATGAATGGATAAAGAACAGGTGGTATATATACACAATGGAATATTATGCAGCCATCAAAAGGAATGAGATCTTGCCATTTGCAACGACATGGATGGAACTGGAGGGTGTTATGCTGAGTGAAATAAGTCAGTCAGAGAAAGACATGTATCATATGACCTCACTGATATGAGGAATTCTTAATCTCAGGAAACAAACTGAGAGTTGCTGGAGTGGTGGGGGGTGGGAGGGGTGGGGTGGCTGGGTGATAGACAGTGGGTAGGGTATGTGCTATGGTGAGTGCTTTGAATTGTGCAAGACTGTTGAATCACAGATCTGTACCTCTGAAACAAATAATGCAACATATGTTAAGGAAAAAAAAGAAGAAGATAGCAGGAGGGGACGAATGAAGGGGAGTAAGTCAGAGGGGGAGACGAACCATGAGAGACGATGGACTCTGAGAAACAAACAGGGTTCTAGAGGGGAGGAGGGTAGGGGGATGGGTTAGCCTGGTGATGGGTATTCAAGAGGGCACATTCTGTGTGGAGCACTGGGTGTTATGCACAATGAATCATGGAACACTACATCAAAAACTAATGATGTAATGTATGGTGATTTACATAACAATAAAAAATAAAAAAGAGAGAAGTCAATGAGAATATATGCCACCTTTCTGGAGCACTGAAAATAGTGAAGGAAGAATTTAATGATAGTTTTCTCTTTCTTTACCCTCATGGATTAGCTTTCTATAAATTGAGGAGATAAGAGGGTATACAAGAGAGAAGCTATGCATCAGACCTGATATTTAAAAATCCTTTTCTGAGAAAGATGCATCATCATTATCTATACCACAGGAGTATTAATCATAGAACTTTGAGGAGCTATGAAGTCTATGTAGTTATCTTGAAAGCCACTGCCTGCCATGGGGAAATACGTTATGAAGGGAGTTATATTCAACTGGAAGTTAAGAGGCTAAGATGGTAATATTCACCCACCCCCATCCTCTCTCATACCTCCCATTTTCTTCACTGTCCATGTCTTGACTCCACAGTGGGAACCAGACATAGCCCAAGTGGAAAGTAAGTTTTAAATAACAACGGCAAAGAACTCACATACTCTCAATCCTGTCTACCAAAAATATGACTCAGCATTTCCAATTAACTTTTAGCCATGTGTATTAGTCAGCATTCTCCAGAGAATCAGAACCAACAGAATGTATAGAATGTTAACGGAGAGAGAAAGGCGGAGGGGGAGAGATGAGTGAGGGGTTGACTGACTTGAAGGAACTGGATCATACCACTATGGAGGCTGGCAACTCCCAAATCTGTAGGGTGAGCCACCAGGCTGGAGACCCAGGCAAGAGCCAAGGTTGTAGTTCAAACCAGAAGGCAATCTGCTGGCACAATTACTTCTTGCTCAAGCTGAATGAGCCTTTTGTTCTATTTAGGCCTTCAGCAGACTGAGTAAGACCCATCTACATTAGAGATGGCCATCTGTTTTTTCTCAAAATCCATCAATTTACATGTTAATTGCATCCAGAAAATACCTTCACAGAAACACACAAAATAATGTTTGTCCAAGTATCTGGGCACCATGGCCCAGCGATGTTGACACATAAAATCAACCATCACACCACATAAAAGATACTGGGACTTGGTTCTCTCAACTTCCCCACTTCAAGTATGCATGGACTGGGGCATGCTGAAAGCACAGGCCGAAATGCAGCTGGTCCAAGCGGGGCAATGAGAGGTCTGATTTGCAGGACTACACTACGAGGGCATTGTGCCTCTAGTTCTGTCATTTAAAGTTCTATTCACTTTTGTATTTACAAACGAAAAGGTCATGTTGGTTCAGAGTCTCCTACCTCTTCCCATCTCCAGTCAAAAAAAAAAAGAGAATAAATAGTACCAAAAATATTGAAGGACAACAATCGTTGGACTAAATCATCTCTAAGATTTCTCAAAACTCCAAAATTCTAGGAAGGAGAAGGAAAACATCAAGCCAGGGCAATTTGTCTCCAAAGCCTGTGTTTGGAGATATTAGTTCTTGTGATGGTGCCTGGAGGGTGAGTGTGTGTGTGGAGTTAGGCAGGCAGGCAGGGTTGGCAAAAAGGTAAGCAGAGAATAAAAAGAGCAGTAGTTGCCAAAGGTTCAGGGGGCAGGACCGGGGGATAAGAATTTACGAGCAGTGAAACCATTCTGTAGGACAGCATCACGACAGAGACATGACACCACGCGTTTGTCAAAACCCACAGGACTCTCCAGTGCAAAGAGTGAACCCTAATGTAAATAATGGACTTTAGTTAACGTTGATTTATCAATATTGGTTCATCAATTGTAAGAAGTGTGCCACAGTAATGCAAGAGCCTAATAATAGGGGGAACTGTGGGGAGAGGGAAGAGGGAATATATGTGAACTCTGATTTTTTGCTCATTTTTTCTGTCAACCTGAAACTGCGCTAAAAAGAGTCCATTAATTTTTTGAACAGTAGGAACAACTTAAATTATATAAGAAAATAGTTGAAATACGCATAACTCTAAGATAAAATGTTTTGCGATAACAAAAAAGCATTTATGGAACAACAGCCCCAGCCTAAAGGAACACATTCAAGAGAGGGGGACAGCATCTGGAACTAACTGTTCTGTGAGGAGATCCACTCACTTTTTTTTTTTTTTAAGATTTTATTTATTTTACAGAGAGAGACACAGCGAGAGAGCGAACACAAGCAGGGGGAGTGGGGAAGGGAGAAGCAGGCTCCCCTTGGAGCAGGGGGCCCGACATGGGGCTCGATCCCAGGAGACAAAAAAAGAATCTAGGCTAAGAGCTAATGAATGCGTTCTTACAATAGTCTAACGAGAGACGGAGCTGTGTCAGATCAGTGGCAATGGATTAGAAAGAAGTGAACAGACTGCCAACACTGTGGAAGTAGAATGGGCCAGACTTGGTGAAGAACTGGATGTAGGGGTGCTGAGAAAGAACTGGGTCAAGAACCATTCTCAAGTTCTTCCTCATCTCATTTTCTGAAGAAGTTAGAGATCCATTTTTTTTTAGCTTAATTGTGAGCTGCCTATGAAGCACTGATGTAGGAATGCCAAACATACTTAGACCATCTCATAAGCGTAGCCTGGACTAGAGAGAAAAATGTCCCAGTGCTAAGGGTACAGATGGCATTGAAAGACCATGGGAAAAGGTAAGAGTAGGAACAGGAAGGGCGGAATGAGGACAAGCTACAGTAAGCCATTACTGCGCTAGGGGGTAGGAGCTAGTAAAGGAAACGAGGAATGAGTGATAGAAAAGGAAGGGGAAGACCCTGAAATTGTGGTGTCACAGAAGCGCAGAGTGTTTCAGACAGAGGTCAGCCATGCCAAATGTCGCATGGAGGCCTGGTACAAAGGGTTGTGTCGTGGATCAAGTACGAGTTCTGACTCCAGAATTTGGTTTCTTGGAATCATATACCAATTAAACTCCTTACTAGTTATGGGACCTTGAGAAAATAATTTGCCCTCACCGTGCCTCAGATTGTACATGCATAAACTTGATAAGAATATTATTTATTTCATTGGTTTTTTTACAAGAATTAAATGCAACACCTAAATTGCATGGTATAGTACCTGGTAAACAGGAAGCACTCAACCAACATTAAAACGTATTTTTTTGATTTGGCAATGGGGAGGGTATTAGTGACATAGTAAGGGCAGGGTTAGCAGAACAGCAGAGGCAGAAAGTAGGCTGGAGTGGGTTAAGATCAACTGCTCTGTTGATAAAATTGTTCCGTTGGACAAACCCAGTGACAAAAAGATACGCATTGACACCAAAAACCACTATTCCAATGGATATGTCTACATATGTAATAATGATCTGCCCCCCACACTTACCACCCTATCGATCATCATGCTTGGTTTGTCACTGGCCTTAGAACTCTAAATTTAGAGGGTTCCTCCTTGTGTTGGGCCAGAATAGGCCTTCTAAGAACTTCAATTCAATGACCTGTCATTTGGGGCCAAGGTACTACATAACCCTAAACTATAATGAGTATTTTGCTTCTTAAACATCTGTCTTCCAATTCTTTATATAAACTGTAGGTCTCTTTCGGGTCATCTATTTTCAAGGTTCTCAAAACTGCCCATCAGAATCACTTGGGATTAAAAAAAAAAAATACATTCTGAATCTCGGGCCTAACAATCCAGAAATGCCAAGAGGTAGGGCTCAGGAATCTGTAATATAAACATTTCTTTGGCAAAGGCAAGTAAAGGAACCACTGATCTATTGTCTACATGACAAAAACACCTTCCATGACCCATTTTTTCCTTTTTTTTTTTTAACTTGGAGATTCCAAAGTTATCAAATGTCACTTTAACTGGCACCTTCACTTTAATATTTAGCATTTCCCAATTGCAAACATATTACATTTTGCAGAGATACCAATTACTCCTATTCTATGATCATTTAACAGTGAATGGCAATACACAAGCTTTGGCACTCACTTATCATGTGGCTGGGTGTGCCCACATAGCTACAAATCCTTTCAGTCACTGCATTTCTCTGCCAGATAGATGCTGCGTCTAGTTGGCAGAGGGTAGTGCCCAGGTGGCACCCACCGTGCTTTGGCAATGTATGCAGTCAGTGTTCATAGTGAAATTCATTTTACTTCCCTACCACCACCAATTCATAGTCCTTGCACTGTGCTTTGAATCAGCTATACCTAGCTCTTTCTCACCAGCGGCAAGGCGGTAGTGGAAGCTAGAAGTTCGCTGAAAACCAAAGTCGAAGCTGATTTCACACTTTGAAATTGGCTTCCTGCTTTTCTTTTACGTAAGAAGGGAACTGCTGTAGCCTACCTAGTCCTATTCTTGCTGCTCTGGATATTTTCTCCATGGATATTCTGACAGTTTGGGCATGATCCCCAGCATCACAAAATAAGACTGAAAACAAGGGAACCAACCCATTTCTCCTCATATTGCGACTGGCTTTTACTTGTATTTATGATTTATGATTGAACTATACCACCACTGTCCCCTGCATCCTCACTTCTCGTAGCCTAGACCAGCTTTAAGTGCTAATTTTTTTCTGTCTTCGCACACTCTCCTATTTCCCAGAAAAGTTTTCCTCTTAGCTACTGCTGTTTTGGTTCCAGTATTTGCTCGTAACTTGCACCTTCATGTGTTGTTTTCAGCAGGGCTCAGCATCTGGAAATCATTCTTTTCAGTGTCCTCTCACTAAACAATATTCACACCTGCAACATCATACACGGCTCTAGAAAACACCTCAGGATGATCCAGGATCCATCAAGAATTGTCTACAAGAAGGTAGGCTTATCCACCGGAACAATTAAAACTACCATACCGCACCAGGCCTTAGGTGAAGTCAAAATTAGTGGTTTCCTTACACCTCTCAGCCTTCGGGGAAAGGGGACCCTGAAACCACTGCTCTGGAAATGACTTATTTTCCATCTTTGTTTTGAGACGGTTTTAAATTTCCAAGTGTTTGTCTTCACTCAAACACTGACTCTAGCTGCCTCAGTTTTAATTTGTACTTTCTGATGCCTCCTTTAAGTTGTTCCAGACTGAGTTTGATTTTAAAATGTCTTTTTGCTCCAAAATCTTCATTGTCAGGCTCAAGTTTCTGTACTCACCTAGCAAACTCTTTCACAGCAGAAACCATTCAAGTCCCCAGAGTAATTGGCACTACCTCTTACACATGGTAGGTGCTCAGGAAATGTTTATGCATGCATTCGCTCATTCACTTAGCAACTATTTATTGAGTTCCAGCTACGGCTAGGCACTGTTTTAGATTTGGGGATTTCAACAGTGAATAAAACAAGGTGCTTACTCTTACAGAGCTTACACTGTAGTGGAAGAGACAGCCAATAAAAAAAGCAGTAAATATATTAAATGTAAGAGTTATTGAGAAAAATAAAATAAGAGATAGTGAATTCCAGGGCCCAAGATTGGCTGGGTTTTTTTTTTTTTTAAGATTTTATTTATTTGAGAGAGAGAGAGAGAGAGCAGGAGCATGGAGAAGGGCAGAGGGAGAAGCAGACTCCCTGCTAAGCAGGGAGCCTGATAACAGGCCGATCCCAGGATTCTCAAATCATGACCTGAGCGGAAGGCAGAAGCTTAACCGACTGAGCCACCCAGGCACCCCAAGACTGGCTGTTTCAAACAGGCTGGCTGAGGGAATCTCACTAATGAAGTGGCGTTAGAGCAGAAACCTGAAGAAAGGCAGAGGTTAAGGTGTACAAATTTCTGGGGAACTTTTCCAGGTAGAGGGAAAAGTAAAGGCCAAAGTGCTAATGAATGGATGGATGGACAGATGAACAGATTAATCAACAGTGCATACTGAATAAATTAAGGAAGTGAAACCCGGGGACAGATCCTCAGGTGATCCCAATGTTCATATCCTGAATAATCTCCTCCCCTTGAGTAGGGTGGGCAGACAGTGTAACTTGCTAGCAGAATACGGCAAAGGTGAGGGGATGTCACTCCCTGATTACATTATTATATGTGTTATTATGTGTATTATATATATATAGTTGACCACTGAACAATGGCAGGTTAAGAAGAGTGCCACCCCATGCAGTCAAAAACCCCCCAGCAACTTTGACTCCCCCAGAAACATAATAGCCACCCGGAGACCAAAAGCCTGACCCATAACATAAACAGCTGATTAAGACATATTTTGTATGTCATATGTATTATATACTATATTATTGCAATGAAGTAAGCTAAAGAGAAGAAAATGTAACTTAAACCATAAGGAAAAGAAAATACGTTTGGAGCACGGTAAAAACTGTGTACAGGCAATTAGCCTGCCGTCCCACTGACCTGTCCCTTGCTTCAACAGTACTTGCACGGAACACACCAAGGACTCCCCTTTATCCCACCTCCTACCACCCCGTCCCAACCTCTTATCCAGTCACAACTTCCAGAACCATCTTCTCAGCCACCCTGTGTCCCCCAGACGGGCCAACCAACCATGCGCTCCCAGGCTGGTCAGAATTATCGCCCCCGCACCCCACCCCGCCCAGGTGGAGGCTTAGTCACCCGCCTGGTCAACATGCAACTGGGGGCCTCCCGCACCTACCTCTCTCCGGGCTTCCCTTTCCCCCGAAGGAGGTGGCTCCAGAGGCGTGGGCCGCTCGCTGAGCAGAAGCGCGAAGGCGCCCAGCGTCCCCGGAAGATGCAAACCCGTGGGGGCGCGCCGTCTTCCAGGACCCGCAGCTGCGGGCCCAAGACCGACGAGTAACACCGGCTCCCCCACCGGCGCTGCCTTGAGGCTGCCGACGCCCCTTCTGGACCTGCCCACGTGGGCCCCAGCTCCGCGACTTCCTGGGGAGCCACTTCCGGGAGAGCCACTTCCTGGAGCAGCAGGTGCACCGCATCAGCAAGCTGAGCACCGCCTGACGCCCCTTACAGGCTGGGCTGCCCGCCGCTGGGCCGGCAACTAGCTCTTCCCAAGGCTCACCCTCTAGCCCCGCCAGGAGCTTCTCCAACCCAGCAGCCCTTGAGGGGCCCCTCTGGCATCCCCTGGTGTCAGGGCTTCTGCGTGAGTCTCTCCCTATATATATCTATAGATATATATAGATATCTATATCTATAGATATATAGATAGATAAGTATGTGTGTGTACACACATATATATACGTGTACATATACACATTATTATACACATGTGATGGTGGGAGATATATATATATATATATATACATATATATATATATCTGTCTTGCTAGCATGCACTAGAGAGACTCTTCCACTGGCCTTGAAGAAGCAAGCTCCTAGGATGTGAACTGCCTGTAGAGAGAGCCATGTGTCAGGGAAGTGCAGATGACCTCTAGGAGCTGAGGGCCACAGCCCTCTAGCCACAAGGAACTGAACTGTGCCAACAACTATGTGAGCTGGGAAGAGGACCTCAAGCTCCAGATGAGAATCCAGTCCGGCCAACAAACACCATGACTGCAGCCTTGCAAGACCCTGACTACAGGATCCAGCGAAGTTGTGCCCAGATTTCTGACTCACAGAAACTATGATAGAGGAAATGTGTGTTGCGGGGCGCCTGGGTGGCTCAGTCATTAAGCGTCTGCCTTCGGCTCAGGTCATGGTCCCAGGGTCCTGGGATCGAGCCCCGCATCGGGCTCCCTGCTCAGTGGGAAGCCTGTTTCTCCCTCTCGCACTCCCCCTGCTTGTGTTTCCTCTCTTGCTGCGTCTCTCTCTGTCAAATAAATAAATAAAATCTTTAAAAAAAGGAAATGTGTGTTGTTAAGCTACTAAGTTCTTAGTAATATTATATGCAGCTTAGAAAACTAGGACAACTAATACAGCTGAGTTAAGTACCCAGTACACAATTTCATGTAACTAAATTATCTGACTCATCCTCTACCCCAAATTTAAGAGTAGCTAATGCATTGTATGGTTAGTTTTCTGTTGTCCTTCTTCCCCACACCTAGACCTAACTCTTCTGTCCAGGCTGTCTCAGCTCAGTAGGTAAGACCGCATTTTACCTTGAGCAGTATTCTAATTTTTTACTGCATAACAAATTATCCCAAAACCTAGTGGTTTGAAAGAATAATATATTATTAGTTCTCATGGTTCTGGGCTCAGCTAGGCAGTTCTCATGTGGTTGCTGTTATATAAATGGTGGCTGAACCTGGAGTCCTCTAAAAGCTCAGGTAGGCTGGATATCCAACCCAACCCACTCTAACCGGCAGTTGATTCTGGCCATCAACAGGGAACTAGCTGGAGCTGTCGGTTGGAGCACCTACATGTGACTATTCCCCTGTGTCCCTAGGGTTCTCATACACGGTGGATCTGTTTTGAGTTGGAGCATCCCAAGAGCACACACTCCCAGAGGCTGTAGTGGAAACCGCCAGGCCAGTTAAGGGCTGAAGCTTTAATTGGAACATCACTTCTATACCACATACTCCTCATTATGGGAGAGTGGCAAACTTACAGTACAGAAAACCATGTGGAATAGGAGATAAGGTTGTAGCCATCTTTGGAAAATACTCTTTGGCCACTGTGATGATTGGGGGAAATCAAGCTCACATCTATGTTTATCATTGAGTTATAATTGAAATCAGAGAGTCTTGAAGTCAATTTATGGCTCTGTTCCTTACTAACTATATGATTTTGATCATTTAACTCCCTGGGGTTCAGTCTCATCTGTTAAATCAGATAATAATGCCAACCTCACTAGTACTATAATAATTGAAGGAAAAAGATATTAAAAAAGCATATCAGAATTATTGGAACCTGGCTTTATATATATATATATATATAATATGATAGCTATTATCATTATTATTAGTGGTTGTTATTTCAATCCTGGCTTTATTGCTGATCCTCATAACTGGAACTCTTCTTTATTTTCAGGACACCTTGCCCCTTTCAAATCACAAATAAATTATGTTATGAGTCTCTGAACCGGTATCCTTCCCTATGCCATAATCATCTAGGCATGGCTTTTTGCCTTGGTTATGCCTGCCCCACCTTTCCAAAGATTAAAGAATCAGTCCAAACCCCAGCCAAGGGGTTGGAGTCCTATTTTCTACTAGTGGACTTCCTGGATGGGCATCACCTACCTAATTGTGAGGCGTTCCACCTGTGGCCTATTCTGTAATTCCCCGCTAGAGTGTTTACGTTATCCCTCAGGATAGCCTCAACAGGGTAGCATTAGACCGTCTGAATTCCACGGCCTAGCTTTAAGTTCAAGCTTGGTCTTAGAGTTCATTCTTGTCCCATTCCTGTGAATCAACCTAGTTTTAAATCCTGAATTCTTTGCCTTTGTGTCCTCCTACTGGAGGTAGTAGGACCGTTTGTCTCGGGTACCAATGTGTGACTTTCGGGGTTCTAATTCTTCATACATGGATGCTCTTCAGCCTCTCACTCAGTTCCCCTAAAGCGTAATGTCTTCCATGCCCATCCACTCCTTCCTGCTTGCTGACTTGCTCACTTCCTCACTCACTCTCTCCCTCCTTCCCTTTCTCTTTGGCCCCCACCCTGACCCATTACCACACCTTTTCTGCAGGAGCTCTAAGAATCCCTCTGTTCTTTCCCAGCCTCCACATCTACAATGACTGCTCAGTTAGGTGGACCGGAATGTCTACCCTTACACCTGCATTTAAAAACATCACTGTATCTCCTCTCATAGTCATATACAGAGCTCATTGGGCTTTGATTTCATCCTAATGGGATGAGCAGAAAGCAAGAATCCATCCTCATTTAATGGCAGTTTAGTTCCAGGAAGACAGACACAGCCCTTGATCCACAATGATTTACCAAGAAGAGTGCTTTTCACTTCAGCATCTACAGGAAAAGACAATCCTCTAGCAAGTGTGACAGGTTGATTTATTGCAAATTCGATGTGACGGAGTGACCTACAGAGCAGCAGCATTGTGCTCATTGTGCTCGCGCTGCTGGAGATTCAACAGGAAAGAATGAAAAGTGCTTTTTACCCCACTAGGGGGCCTGTCGGGCTTTTACCTCCCTAAGGTCTGGGGTTTCCTCTCCTCTACTGGAGATTAATCAGCTTTTGGGTTTCAGGGCTCTGAAGGAGATGTTTTCATGTGGGTGGCAACAGAAGTCTATCTTAAAACAGACTTTTGTGTTGAGAAGGCTTAGAGGCCCATGGATGCAATTAAGCACTATTGTCTAAAAAGCAGTCAGAACAAATCACTGTGCTAAGAAGTTTTTTTTTTTTTTTTTTAAACCAGTATTACATGCAACTCCACAATAGGAACAGAGGGAAAACAACGGAGCATTTCAGATACCGGAGGGTAGGGGTAGAGTGCAGCCGGAGTGCCTTCTCATACGGCAGGTGATAGTGAGCACTATGTTACTAAAGGGTAGAGACTACCGCCCTAGCCCAGGGAGCCTGCCAGTGGGCCACTTCCAAGCTTAGCCAGGAGAGACTTCAGAAACACATGTCCTCATAGGCTAGATCTTGCTCACCTGAGAAGGGATGTGGGCCAGGGCATGTACATGCAGCCCGTTTTCTGCAGCTTTGCAGCTAAAAATCGTTAACAACGTGAAATAGCAGTGAAGACATGAAGCCACAGCCTATCACGACGAGAATGAGAAATACGGGAGACTGTCTTCTTGGGGCTATTTGTGCCCCTCAGGGTTGTGAGACTGTGTCATTTCACCCTTCTGTGTTGGCCCAGAAACAGAAATCTTAGAAACACATGCTCGGGATCTCCTTGCCAAGCAGTTCTCCGGCTTAGACAATGCCACAGACAGGGTCTTGTTCGAGATTGGGGAAAATGCCATAAAAGGAGAAGCCCTTATTTCTCCTGTAGAAGTTGTAGGCAAGGGCTGGGCTGAAGCAGGCAGGGCTTTGTTGACCCCTGCGCATCCTCCAGGAATCTCCGGGGTGGCGCCCCCCTCCCCCCGCAGAACCTCCTGCGATGGGGGCAGTCCTGATCCTGGCATTTTCTGCTTCCCTGATGTTGGCAGCACTGCAAAGATTGTGGGAGCCTCCGTTTCCCTGTATTAAATAAATCCCTTTCCGCTAAAAATATCTATCATGATTTCCATGTTCCTGTCTGAACTATGACTTAATAAAGGAGGTGAAGGGATGTTCCCCCAAGTGAGTGATATTGAACTTACAGGTGAGAATTGCAGTGGACCTGAGGCAACTTGGGGAAAATAGTTAAATGTAACATTATTCACGCTTCATATGCTTTGGAGTAATTCACATGTGTTGCATAATCAAAGTGATATTTGTAGGAAATTTATTAAGGGAACTGAAAGTTATAGGTGATAGTCAACCATGCCAGTTCTAATATTAAACATCTTTAAAAATGTCCCCCTATTACGCAACGAACACCAATAACCGAGTTTTGTGCCCCAGGCGGAATTTCAGGACTGCCCGAAGACAACGAATGGAATAAACAACAACAAAATAAAATCGAGTATGCTATCATCTTAGTTGCAACCATGTAGTGATTTAAAGAGAGAATTTAAATGTAGAGAATCGTTAGAGATGTAATTAGCCTTTGTAGAAGACCAATCTTCAGGTTATTCATCTTTTGATGCGTATCATTTTTTCAGTCCTTTTCAACTGAGATAGAATCCAGCCTTGCTCTCAGAATGCAAAGTGGATACTTTCAGAAACAATTGTTCCGTTGTGTCTAAAATGAGTATTCCCTGTGATAGACCATTTTAGCTTTCCTTATTAGATTTTGCCATGGCAAGGGCTAATTGGAAAGTGTGGAGAAGTGGACTCAAGCAGGTTTTCTTTTTTTCAACCACGAGAAACAGGCAAAAATCCCAAGAGGCGGGGTGCCTGGGTGGCTCAGTCGTTAGGCGTCGGCCTTCGGCTCGGGTCATGAGCCCAGGGTCCTGGGATCAAGCCCCGCATGGGGCTCCCTGCTCAGCGGGAAGCCTGCTTCTCCCTCTCCCACTCCCCCTGCTTGTGTTCCCTCTCTCGCTGTGTCTCTCTCTGTCAAATAAACAAATGAAATCTTAAAAAAAAAAAAAAATCCCAAGAGGGTCTCGACTTGTTAAAAGAAGCAAATGTTTTAGTAAAGCTACTTAATTGATTTGCATTAAAAATTATGAATAACATGAAAAATATCTGTAATGCATATCAGAACATATCCTGGTAGTACAGAATTTTGTAGGGCAAAAATATACCATTAAAACTTATAAGTAAAAAAAAAGGCACGGTCCGCTAAAATCCTTCCAATTTTCCTACTAAGAAAGACAAATGTTTTCTGGTGTACTCCAGGCACCGGTGAGCTTTCAAGCTGTCGAATATAATCTAGCTGAAGTTAGCAACCTGCACTGTGGCTGCAGCTCCCCGGAGAGATCTTCCCAAGGGAAGCATGTCATCCCCACTGGAGGAAGTATCTGTCATGGTAGACTAGCTATTATGAATGCTCTTTGTGAACTAGAAAATCAAGGAAAAACTGATCTTCCAAATTAGCCTTTTAGCCAGTAAAATACAATGACTTGACCTAACATGTTACCCAAGTATTTACTGTCTTTTGTCCAGGTCCTAAGTATTTGACACTAGGTACTGAATTCAACTCAATAAATCTTTCCAGAATTAAATGGATACATGAATGAATGAGAATATCATCACACTGATGGATATGTTGAGGTATTTTGGAAATACGTGGAAGCATTTTAAACTTTAGGCATTGAAGGAATTGTAGATGTTATTCAGCATCACTAGGGAGACCATATAATGTATGGTCTCCATAGTATTTTTTATGGTGGCAAATGTTAGGTCAGAAGGCACATCTGGACAACAGGTGTCAAACTGGCACTCTTCCAGGCAAACCAAGATGTATTGTCTTCCTGAGCATTCCGCTCACCCTTGCCAAGTCCACTGCTAAAATGCCAAACGTGAAGAAAAGAGAAAGCCGATTCACTTCTAACATGATCTTACGTGTTAAAAGATAATTGACCTGAAATAGACCCTACAGCATGTATTACTTGGGTCAATCAGGAAGCGGACTTTGAAATGGAGTTAGGAGTGCAAGGGGTTTATGAGTAGGAGAAAGAGGATAATGCCAGTGAATGATGAAGGAGGGAGGATAGGAGAATGGGCAGGAAAGCTTTCAACCTGCATTTTTGGATCTGACACCCGAAAGGTGAGCAACGGCAAATGTGGCCGGGCACCTCCAATGGCCGCCTCCCAGCAGATCAAGCCCAGTCTTGGGCAAATGAAGACACTGAAATTCAAAGGGACCTTTAAGGCATATGACAGGGACTAGAAGCTCAATTTCTTGACTTCAGGGCTACTGAATCACCACACTGATATATAGTCTTCAAAGAAACTTTGGGGTAATGAGACTTTCTGAGACCCCAAAATATTAAAAAAATACTTGATCACATAGCAAGCTAGAAGCACAGCTGAGAGGCGGACCTTGGCTTACCTAACTCCAAAGCCCATCACTTTACCACTAAGCATGCAAAGTGGGAGGAAAACTGATTTAGGAAAATAAAGGCCTTTTAAGGATAATGTCCAGACCTTAAATCCGGTAAGATGCTGCTCATTTCTTCTTAAATCTTTCAATTCAGACTAGTCTAGGAGAGGAGTGGTAAAAACACTTTTTGGGGGGTGCCTGGATGACTCAGTCGATTCTGGCTGAAGGCCGAGCCTTCAGCTCGGCTCAGGTCATGATCCCAGCACCCTGGGATAGAGCCCTGATTAGGGCTCCCTGCTCAGCGGGGAGTCTGCTTCTCCCTCTCCCTCTGCCCCTCCGCCCAGCTCCTATCCTCGCGTGCACACACACACTCTTTCTCAAATACATAAATAAAATCTTTAAAAAACAAAACAAAATTAAAGAAAAACACTTTTTCGATTGGTGGAGAGTAGAATTGTAAAGTGCTGGGATATAAATATCATTTCTCATACAAAATGGTCTCTACCCTAAAAGGGGGGATAATGTCCATCCAGTCTGCCTTGGAGTACTGTAAATTAATGAAGGTCTCTCTAAGGGTCTGGTGTTGGTGACTCCTCACACACTCACACATCCACCAGTATGTGTTTTTTCGGAGTTGTGGGAATGTGGGCAGGATGATTTCTTGAGGTTAGTTCTGCCTGGGTGAGGGAAGCAGTAGAGAATCTAAGAGCTGGCTGTAATTCTCTCGTTCAACCTGTACAAAGCTCATAGCTTGCTCACCTGAGTAGATCGCAAGGGAACATCAGTAACAAATACAGGGCAAGTAATGTACGTGTAAGGAAGACGTACACTTGTGTGTGTGTGTGTGTGTGTGTGTGTGTGTGTGTGTGCACGCTTGTACAAGGTCTCTCAGATTGGAAATAGGCTTCATCTTCAGAGCAAACTCCAACTTCTACAGATAAATAGTGACTTCCTAGGGCTCTGGATTGAGAACTCTGAGGCCCAATTCAGGTTTAGCAGGAAACAGTGCTACACTTGATTAGTCATGTCTCCATGGGGACAGGAGGTGGGGTGACAGCATACCTACCATAGATTAGCACCTGTGAGTGCTACAGGGATAAAAAGCAGAGGGTCTTCAAAACTGGCATAGTTTATTTAAGGTAAAATTGTTCTCTTTCAGAATGTTTCTGTTAGTTTTAATTTGGTCCAGGCTGAGTGGGTGGGGCTCTGAACACTGCTCTCAATTTAACCACAAAAATTCACTTTTATTTATTTTAAGTCATGGGCCCTGCTAAAAATTTCACGTGGAAACTTAAAGAGGGAATTCCACTGCTTTGCGATTAAAATAAGAAGAAACCTTTTGAAAATGCCTGAACTAGAAGATCCTATGTCTCTTCTGGCTCTACAATGTTAAAACATTTGCCAGTCTATCTGTAAAGCTGAGCCGTGCCCCTGCTTTTTCCAGCTGACCCGTTCAATATGAGAAACTCATTTTGGAATTTGAGGCAGCTGCAGAAGTATTACAGCAGGTAAAGAGCTGCAGACTCTCTCTGAGTAGGGTCAGGTCTGGGAGGAGAGAGAAAAGGATTGAAGATGCATTTGGAGTAGGAGACCGTGCCGAATGTGGCCTCTGCTGCAGGAGCTGTGTGAGATAATTGAGCAGAACCACTGAACTGCACTACAACCCACTTCCCACCCTTATTTGGCAGGTGCTGATACGTAGATATTGAATTTGGGGCGTCTGAATAGAAGACATTTTATACTGATGTGATTTAACACAAAGGTTTGATACACAATTATAAAAAAAGCTGAGGTGACTGCTCTGTTCATTTACCAACAACAAGCTTCTCAGCATAGTGCCTGGCATACAGGAGGCAGTAAGTGTTTCTAAGTGAATGAGAGAGTAAAGGATGACTGCATTCACTGTCATCAGTACATCTAAATAGAAATTGCATTCATTTTTTATGGATCAGCTATTTTCCTTGAAATGGTGCTTCAGTTTGGGAGTGATGTACACATTAGAAAGGTAAAAAAAGATTAGATTAGTTTCGATTAGATGAGATGAGATTAGGGGCAGAAAACGTAGGTTGATGTTCTAAGTAAGAAATATTAGCGGGCTCATGTTTTTACTCCTACCTTCTTTTTGATTCCGATTTCCGAGTTTGAACATGTGCTATGCTGTGGCCAACGCGATGTTATCAGAGGCCTGGGAAAGCACTTGCGTGTCGCGTCTGCGCTCATTGTCTTGGTCTTCTGCCTTTACCCAGAGAACACACTCAGGCTCATGACCCGGGAGATGAAAGACATGGGTGTAGAGCTCTGCATCTCCAGTCATTCTAGCAAAGGCTCTCCTAGGTCACCAGCTGTCAGCCCACCCCTAGACATGTGAGCAAGCCCAGCCAAGATCAATAGAGCTGCCAAGCCAATCACCCCAGCTGTATCAGCCATAAATGCTTGGTTTTACAGGCTAAGGTTCAGTGGTTGTTGGTCATACAGCACTGGTGTGGCAATAGATTACTAACACATTCCAGCTTCAAGATCACCACTTGGCAAGCCTTTTATCTTTATGAGCCTTAGTTTATCCAGCTGTAAAAGAGAAATAATATCTTCCCCTCTTGCCTCTTCAAGTTTGTGTTGTTTAGATCAAATTAGAGAATGTGAGAATATAAGGGGAAGTTCTTTTCAAAAAGGTAAAATGTGCTCTAAATTTAGTTTAGTATGGCTTATTTTATTACATAGCAGCAATCACGTAGTCCTACCTCCCTCTCCATCCAGGGATGATCAGAAGCTTCTCTTAACACCTTGTGCACATTCAGAACATTTCCACCTCTCTTATCTGACAGGTGGCAAATTGTGTAAGTATACTCTCTGAGCAGAAGCAAACCTTAGCTCTGGAGTTTTCCCAGCTTCTGAGAGTCAGTGATGTTTTACCATATATTGGAATTGTTGCCCATATCAGACTGCGAATGGTGACCTGCTCATCAGGCATTAGGACTGCACTAATTCCATCTGGATCCATTTGACCAAAAGTAGTTTTTTCATAAAGGGCCCTTTTTAATATTTTTGAATGTCAAAGAGTCACTAATCCCAATCAGAGCTCCTGATCCACATGAGAATATTCTATCCCTGAATTAATAAGATTTCATCACCAAATGAAGAATATTAATGTTTCCATTAGTCTTTCAAGCACTTTCCTGGATAAAGGTGTGCCATTTTAATTAGATTTCAAAATAGTGAAATATATTAAAATATTTTTTAAAAACCGCAGGATCTCCATTACTACCTCCGCATAACTCCTCGGGGATTCAGAGTTTGGGATCCAGAGGTGTAGATGCAATTTTTCACTGTTCCCTTTTGGGATTACACAGGACTGTTCTTATATACAAGAAGAGTAAAATAAAATCACTGAATTTTAGACATGCAGGGAATTTCAGAGCTCCCTCAGTACATAAAGAGACCAAGATTCCAATTTGAGGAATGACATTGGAAAGTTCACACAATTAGCGAGAGAACTAGTCAGAATTATAACTCTGGCCCTTTCTTTCTTTCCGGTGTTTAATGCCACTTTCAGAGGCACTAGAGGTGGGCCTTGAGGCTCTTTCTAAAGTCTCTGTAGCTGTTATGTGATATTCTGCCACTTTAGAAATTCATTTGCTAAATTCTAATGTCTAATTCCTGAACAAATAAAAACAAAGACAAAATCGGTACATGTCCATGAATGACTTATCACTTTAGACTCAGCCATCATTCCCCTCCCAAATAAACAAAAGCTCGGACTTCTGTAACTCTAAACAATCCTAATTTTCCAGATTTGCTATTCTTTTCTTTAAATAGGCTTGTTTTCCTTCCCGATTTCCCATAAGCCACCTTCTCCCCGCCACTCCAGCACCACACACAACAGCTTCTCTCCTTAGTTTGCTTTTCTGACTATGCATTTTTCTTTGAACACCCCACCCATTCCCTTGCCTCCTCACTCTGCCTTCCCTGAGGAAATTCCTCACAAACTTCCACTCTTGGGCAAGTACGGTCTCCCCAAATCCATCCCAGCATTCCCAACCACCTGCCCAATCTCCCACAGCTGTTACTCCGAAGACACCGCCAGCTCAGCCAATTTGAAACCACCCAGTCACTGTGCTCCTTTTCTGACAAAGAAATCTTCACTCCCCCCAGTGCCTCTGACTTGAATTTTATGTGTAAGCTTTCAGTAGTTGCTCTCTCCTGCCTTATACATCTGATCAGTTGAGAAGTTCTTCTTTGGCCACACTCTGAACTGCATGATTATCCCCTCCAAACTAACTGGGAAAAAATTCTTACCTAATTTTGCTCTCTCGGCTCTCTCCCTCTTGTACTTCATCTAAAACATTCTTTTCACATTAATCATTTTTTTAAAGATGTTATTTATCTATTTTTGAGAGAGAGAGAGCAAAAGCAGGGGGAGAGGCAGAGAGGGAAGTAGACTCACTGTTGAGCAGTGAGGGCGACACGGGACTTGATTGGGATCATGCCCTGAGCCGAAGACAGATGTTTAACCGACTGAGCCACCCAAGCGCCCCACCCCTCCTTTCACATTAATCTTAGGAAAGCATTATGTCATTTAAGAACACGCCACCCCCCCCCCGTCCCCCGGTGATACTTACACTGAGACCTTACCTGTCTCTGTGTGTGAGTGGGGAATGAATTAAGACCATGCATTTCGTGGCCCCCAATGTCTTCGCTATCTTATTTACCACTGATTTCAAATACCAACTCATTGCTTCCCGTAGCGTCTTAAAGGGTCAGCAAACTATGATTCTCAGATCCATTCTAACCTGCCGCCTGTTTTTATATGGCCCACAGAGAGGTTTTTGCCTTGCTGAGTGGTTGAAAAAATACCAGAAGAAGAAGACTATTTTGTGACATGGTAAAAATGATAAGATGTTCAAATTTGGGCATTCATCAAATAAGTTTGATGATACCACAGTCTCACTCATTTGTTCAGCTATTGTCCACAGCTGCTTTAATGCTTTAGTGGCACAGATGAGTAGATGTAACAGAGATTGTAATGGCCCCAAAGCCCAAAATATGTACTTTCTGGCCCTCTGCAGAAAAATCGTGCCAACCCCTTGTATGCATGCCATTCTCTGAAAATGTACCTCTGTGGCCCTGTTCCTGCCGTTTATCCTTATTAAGGAGAAGTATTCAAAACTTAGAAATAAGACCAAAGAATGCCTGCATGTCAGTCTGATATCAGTGAGGCATTGCCTGACAGGCCTACCCTGGGATGATTTAATTTCCTGGAAGATTTACGTTTGTTTGATTTACTGTTTATTACTGATCAGGGCCCAGGCTCTGAAGTTAATGTTAACACGAAGATTTCTATTTAGGAGGAAAGACTACTACAAAGGATATGGTTTTGTTACCTTATAGGATATTAATTTTTCATCAATCAGCAAATTCATTTCAGTATTTCTTTGACTTACTGGGTGTCTATATGAGATCTCTCTGTTTTTGAAACTCTCCATTGAACCATTTTTATCATTCTGTGGGTTCTTTCACTAATGAGCTAAATTTTTGACATGTGCTCATTCTATATTTGTATGAATATCATGTTTTTAGCATTTTAAATATTATACTCTGACTCACTGTTTGTAATTCCCTGTGCACATCTCAGACGCTGGCCTTCAAGTCCCATGTCAAATGGCACTTAATGTTGCTTTTGGTGATCACACTAGTTTAACCTGATCACTTATACAGCGTGTATCTAGTTAATGGACATATAATTTCTCTCATAGATCCTACAATTCTTAAAGTCAGACAGTACCTTTTTTAAGACTGAATATTCAAAAAGCCTTGCTCATTGTAAAAACTCCATAAATTTAAGCTCACTGAATGAGCTTAAAATGCATTTAACATAGAGATTTTTGTAAAAAAAAAAAAAAAAAAAAGCCAAATTGTCATTCTTTATATTAGAAGGGAAACAATAGGGAAAATAGTACAGGGCAACAATACAGAGCAATTTAACTGTTTGCTTGGCATAAGTAGAAAATTAGATAAAAAAGTGTCCCTAGGTTGCAGTGAACCAAGACAATGATAAATTACCTGCATTTAGAGTATTCAGATTTCTCCTCTTAACCATTAGCAAGAATCTTGTACATGATAGGGCAGGTTTCATCCATGTAAATATAATTACCAGTTTCTTATATACTGAATATTGATGAAGCAGATTCCCAATCTGCATACAGCATTGAGGAATGAATTTGTTCTGTACTCATTTTTCCTTTATTTAGAAGTCAATCACGGTAGAATGATTATTTTGCCATGATTGACTTCTAAATAAAGGAGAATTAAGGTCACATCAAATCTGTAACTCCAATGTACTTTCTACTTAGTAGTTCAGGTTTAGATCTAAGATATTCTAATATTTACTTGATATCTAATGTATCCTAAGTGGTGTTTTTGCATGTTTCTAAAAATTTTTAACTGCACATATGGTTCTTGAAAAATGTGGAGGCATCAACAAACTTGCAGAGAAAAGAAACTACCCATCATCCTACCTCTAAAGCTGTTGTGTTAATCTTCACTGACAAGCCATCGAAGTAGGCACTATCATCCTTATTTTGTTGATGATGAAACTGAGAATCCTAGAAGCTTCAGATTTCATTCAGCTTGCATTCTAATGATTTCAGGATTATGGTGCTAGATTCATGATATTTGAGAAATCATTGGAGCCAAATTCCAGCAAAGACAAGATATGTGATTTTAGCCAAGTTTGCTATCAGAACCTCCATTCTCCTTACTCTGCAGTCAACCACCTTGTGATATGCATCTTCCAAGAGGACCCACAGTGAGCCCCATTTCCTGGTATTTACTCCCTGCGTAATCTTCTCCTTTTGGATATGGGCTGGACATAATCACCAGCTTCTAATGAATAAAATACAACAAAGGTGATGGAACGTTACTTCCATGATTAGATTATAGAGGACTGTGACTCCCTATTTTCTGGCAATTTCTGTCTCTCTCTCTTGCCATCCAAGTGACCTCACTTTGATGAAACCAACTGTCATGTGGGAAAGACCTACGTGGCAAGGAATTGAGGGAAACCTCCGTTCAATAGCCAGTGAGGAACTGAGGCACTCAGAACCAACTGTTAGGAACCTAATACCGCCAACAACCATGTGATTGAGCTAGGAAGCAGATTCTTCCTCAATCAGAGGAGACCCCAAATTTAGCAAACACCTTCATTATAATTTTGTGATAGACTCTGAAACCCTGGAGCCTGCTACGCTCTTCCTAAGTACCACAGAAACTGAGAAGTAATAAAGGCATACTGTTTGAAGCCTCTAAGTCTTGGAGTAATTTTTATGCTGCAATAGATAGCTAATATACCCTCCCCATGCACAAACTTGGTATTTCCATTCCTCTAATCAATATAGTTGGCATTCAGGCTCATCTCCTTCTTTTTGTAAGCTATTTCATAAAACAATCTGATAGATTTATTTAAGTCGAGGTGTTAATAACTGATAAAAGCCACCCTTCTTGCACCCAAGGCATTTGTATTTAATGAGGGGGGGTGCATACTCATAGCCTAAGATCTAGGGGATGGTAGAGCTACAACATGGAAAAATCCCGACACTTAGGTTTATGTCTCAGCTGACCAAGAACACCTATAGCAATAAAATTCTAGTGAGTTAGGCCCCCGGATATTTTTAAATTGTTGCAGCACCTAGCATTACATAATCCACCTAGATACCTGCTATGTGTCATATCAATATATATAAATTTAATATTCAGAAAACACTACAGGATATTATCTCTTTTTACAGATGAAAAAGCTGAACCTCAAATAGGTTAAAACTAACTTGACAAAGGTCCATAAAAATGTTGAGGAACTAGAATAAAAAATTATGTTTCCCTGATTATAAAGCTCATATTGTTTTCTTTATATCATGCCAGTTCTCATTTAAAATGTCAGAGAAAGAGAGGGAGCAGGGAAAAACATAATTAGGAGGAGGTAGAATTGAATTAGAGAAAAGGAAGGTGGTTCTGTGTTCAGTTGATAGTTCAGTTGATAAAACATACTTCTTGATGGAGGAGTTCAGAGAGACTCTATTTAATTGTACTTTCTGCTGCTTGCTGCTGTGTACAAAAGAGCCAAGTTGAGAAGGTTCATCTTTTCCTGTCTGAGGTGTTGATTTGCATATTTAAACATTCTGTTCATGCTCTCCCAGTTGCAGCTCAGTGGCTAATGTTTAAGCATATATTTGCATTTGACAAAAAAGTTGTGAAAAGAAGAAAATATACATTTGATCAAAGAAATGCTAATGAGAACTTGACAGAGCTTCAACTTTTCCATTCTTGTTCAAAGTGTTGGTGTGACCTCTTGGCTAGGGAGCTATGTCTACCGTTTGTTCCCAGTTCTGGGGACTTCATGTAGGAAATAACTGAATTCTAGGTGTTTCAGAATCTTTATTTAGCTAGGGCTTGATCCCTGGGGACTTTGCTGATGGAGGTTTGGCATTTGTACATTACTAGTGACTTAATCCTCGATATTAAGGCCTCTCCTAGCTGTTCACATTCTCCTCTAAGCCAAATAAGTGAGGTTTGACTAAGATAGGAAAGAAACACTATAGGAAGGGGGAGAAGGAAAAGAGGATTTTCTGCTTGTATGTTTTGTTTTGTTTAAATTTGGTGGTAGTAATGAACGTTCAAGATTAAACAGTTTTGGTTAGATACTGAGGGCAGCAGTGGACTTCCTGTCTTTCAAAGGCCACACATGTGGTGGTACCATTAGGTGGGACCGTGCACCAGGCTCTAAACAGTGCACACATCCAATCTTTCTCATTGATTCTGTGACAGTCATTCTCCAAAGATGGCCTATAAGAACCATGCCTTCTGAAATTCATGCCTTTGTGTGGTCCCCTCCCACAATCAATCCCAATGTATCTGACTTGACTCACTTTAACCAACAGAATGTACTGGAAGTCATGCCAACCCTTAAGGCCTGGTCGCCTTCACTTGGATTTTTGGGAAATCTGAGTTGCCATGTAAGCATTCTAGTACCTAGGCAGGGAGTCCACATGGAAAGACCTTGTGGAGCGGCCAAGTGGAGCGCAGAGGCCCTGGACTATATGTAAGGAAAGAGAGAGGTTCAACCATCCTAGCATCCTACTTCATCCTCTCCATGGCTACATTCCCAGTTATAATATGACCACAGCTGCATGAGAGATCCTAAATGAGACCAGCAAAAGAGCTGCCCAGCTGACCCCAGTCAATTCGTATGAGAGATAATAAAATGGTTATTGTTTTAAATCCCTGGCATTTGGGGTGGTTTGTTATGCAGCCCAAGAGAACTAAATCAGTGCTTCTCTCCCAGGCCTATTTCCCAGGTTTCTCCTTCTCAATGTTCTCCTTGCACATCATGAGGAGGTGAGAGATGAGAAACTATTGCGTTGCCTCTTGCCCCAGTTTGTAGGCATTACACATCCATCTTTGGTCTTCCACTGCCCTCCCTCCAAGAACCATATAGCTCTGGGGCGCCTAGGTGGCTCAGTCGTTAAGCATCTGCCTTTGGCTCAGGTCATAATCCCAGGGTCCTGGGATCAAGCCCCGCATCGGGCTCCCTGCTCCACGGAAAGCCTGCTTCTCCCTCTCCCACTCCCCCTGCTTGTGTTCCTGTTCTCGCTGTCTCTCTGTCAAATAAATAAATAAAATCTTAAAAAAAAAAGAACCATATAGCTCTGATTAGCCCACTGTTCTGATGTAGCATACATATCAAGTCCATAAGCTGAGTGTATGTTTGTTGGGTTTAGTTTGTTTTTTCTTGCAGCTGACTTGGTGAAACTCTTAGAGCTCTGAGGATAAATGCTCTTAAATGCAACCTATTAAAGGCCTTCTTGGACATCAGTGATAAACTACAACTTAAACATGTTTTGGACAATACAAAAAGAGAATGAAAAGTAACCTCAAATATTTTCGTTTATCATTAAGACAACCAGAATTTTAAAATCTAATCCCCAACCTGCTTTCATTTTTATTTTTATTTTTATTTTTATTTTTTTGGAGAGAGAGAGCATGAGTGGGGAGGGGCAGAGGGAGAGGGAGAGAAAGAATCGTAATCAGGCTCCACACCCAGTGCAGAGTCCAACACGGAACTCGATCTCATGACCCTGAGATCATGACCTGAGCCGAAATCAAGAGTCAGATGCTTAACTGACTGAGCCATGCAGCAACCCCTAAACAGCTTTTAATAACACTAACTATCCTTTATTTATCATCTACTATGTACCATGCCTTCTATTTATTACTTCTAACCTGTATTCACAGTGACCCAGCCATGGGTCTTTTCTTTTTCTTCTACAAACACAGCATGCTCATTCCTGCCTTATGGTGTTTGTATAAGCCTGTCTTTTGGACTGAACAGCAGTGAATGCCAGATCTTTTCCTGGTTGACCCCTTCTCTTGATTCTGGGTTCAACCATAATTTCCTTTCTTCCAAGTAGCCTTCCGTAGCCACTCTATGTAAATTAACCTCCCTGCTAGGCACTTCCTATCACAACTGACTAGTTTACACGGTCATTGCAGATATCCCTGTCTGAAATTTTCTCATTGACTTGGGGACTTGCCTTTTGTATCACCTCCTACCAGAAAGTCAGACCCATGGGTCAAAAAGATTGTCTGTGTCATTCTCTGGTATGTCCCCAGCACCCGGAACAATGCCTGGCTTGAAGGAAGGAAGGAAAGAAGGAAGGAAGGAAGGAAGGAAGGAAAGAAGGAAGGAAGGAAGGAAGGAAGGAAGGAAGGAAGGAAGGAAGGAAGGAAGGAAGGAAAGAAGGAAGGAAGGAAGGAAGGAAGGAAAGAAGGAAGGAAGGAAGGAAGGAAGGAAGGGAGGGAGGGAGGGAGGGAGGGAGGAAGGAACTCTTACAACTTACATTCAGGGATGGTATTATTGTTTACTTTTTTTCCCCCCAGCTGTGGAATTTAGGGGTAAAAGAGCTCATGTAACATGCTCAATGTCTCTTTCCTTATGGTAGATGACTTATGTGCTCTTCACCCTGACCTGTTTTCCTCTCCAGGGCTTCCATGTGGTCACATTAGCAGATAACTCTGTCAAGCACACTCTTCAAGCGGGTCTAGAGAAAACCAACTGACAGGAGCCGAGATGAGTAACCAGCAGCTCTCCTCTGCCAGAATCTCAAAACGAGCTTTAGGAACATTTCTCTGGGGCTTTTTCCCTACACATTTTAAGAAGTAAATGAGGGCTGTAATGCTTAATTCGATCCTTAAACATCATTAGCTCAAATCAATAGGTGTTCATGGTGTAATGAACTTACTTTACCAAAAATAAAATGTTACCCAAAAGTTGAAAATTAAGGTTACCTTCTGAGACTGAGAGTGGACAGAGCTTAAGAAGATAAGCTGCCCAAAGCAGATATGTGCTGACGGATGGCTGAGAAGTTCTGTTAACGCCCACATTCCAGGCAGCAGATATGCCACAGCTATACTGTCATACTCAAAGTTGTACTATTTGATAGGAGTGTGAGGGGCATCTGGGAGTCTGGAAAAAGGAAACATCAGTAATCAGAATTTGTCTCTGTCTTCCTAGTTTTGTGTAGGGAAAAAAAACACCCAGAACAGAGACTTTGAACAGCAGCTGTATGTCAGTGGTGCAGAGAGATGAACCGTGACACTTGGCATTAAGTTCTTTCTACTGACTCTCCTCTTTATGGTACTACGTGTTGCAGACAAACTTCTAATTATGATTTGGCTTTTCTACAAGGTGACAAAAACACTCTGGGTCTCCTTGTCCACTATTATTAATTGTCATTTGCTTGGAAGATGGTGTCTTAAATGTCTGATTAGTGTGAGTCTATGTAAGAGAGAATGATAGTTTCTAGGTATGTCAATAGATCTACACTTAGACAACTCAAGTTCGTACTTTCAGTCTCTTAACCATGGAGGCCCACCCAAGTGCTATCCCCGTAGTCCTTCCCTGAGCTGCCTCCCTGAATGTGTCGACATTATCACAGAAAGGTTCAATTCTATAACCACAGTACAGGCCTGGAACTATATCTATGTGACAACAGACCAGCACTAGAGCAGGGATGCTCAGAACATCAGGGAAGAAAAAAACCACGTAAGACCTGGGGTGGCGTGGGCTGGGGTAGAGGAGTCGAGGTTAATTTTTGTCTTCCTTTTCTTGACAGAGATTAAATAGAAAAAAGAGGAGGACTCTACATTGTTAATTTAGCTAAATTCTTAATTGAATCATAAGAAAAAAAATCATGTGTGCCAATATATTTGATTCAGTGATGTCATATTAACAACTGAGGGAGTGGGAAGTCATAAGTGTCAACTCTATAGATTACTTTATTCATTGTTGCTTTTATTGATCTAAATGCTCTTTGTCTTTTCCAAAGTAATGTCTATAATACTTTTTGAGCAATTGCATCCACCATTTGTGATTTGAGTATTTCCCCTGGGTGTGACCTAGCACAGTAATAACTATGAACGTGTACACAGATCCTCAAAATATAGAATAACTGTGCGTCATTAAGAAGTAGCTATACTTACCATGGGTATAGGGACATCTGTGATAAACCAGAAATTAGATTTTCATTTCAATGCCGTTGGCCTCTTGGAAGAAATACTTTACAAACTTAAACAAAACTCTGTATTAGCCCAACAGTTTCTCCAGACCCCATAGCGCTTGTGGATATGATATCTTATGTCTAAAAAATGTGATTCTTTCTTTGGTTTTCTTGTTACCTATAAGGAAGGCTCATTTTCAGTTTCTACGGTTTTGTCTTACTTAGGAGGAGTTTATGGAGCCTCCATAAAACCACTTATTGAATAATACTTAGAAAAGCATATATGAAAAATCACACATCTTATCTGGGCCTATTATCTTCTTAAATGATCTAGCCTTTGATTTTAATCTTCAAGAGACATTTTTAGCCTTAGAGATACTCCTTGGTCCCCAAACCAACTCATAATCTTATTTCTCAACTTCAAAGCAGAGTTATCTAACTAAATACAGGTACATATAAAGAGATATATATTATCATATGTAAATATTAACCAGCACACCATTTTCATAAATATATTCTTTCTCATAAAGCTTGTAACATTTTTCGCTCAAGACATGCATTCTACAAATAGAACTTTTGACAAATTCAAGAACTTTTGTCATATATTAGTTCTGATGTCAGAGATATTTTATAAGTATGGGGTGCTATTAACTTGTCTTATTCTTAATTTTAGAAAATAAATATAATTTTCGACTGAGGCATGAAGAATAAAAATTCTCCTAAAAACAAAACATTTTTAATATTTTCCTTATAAGGGATATATGTTCATACATCAAATGGCAAAACACAATTGCAAATATTTCTAGCATTATACTCACAGAAATGGATCTTCACTATCATTTTCGGGATCTACTGGTATTGATTAAAAGAAGTTTGCATACGCAACTTATTCACATTGCTTTATTTTTGTTATTGTTGTTGGTATTATTCAGTTCACAAAAAAAAAAAAGTATTTCAAGTCATCATATCCTTGCATTTAACCAGCAAAAGAGTAATCTGGAAAGAAAACATTTACAAACTGGACACATACCCTGTTTATTTTCTCTGAAAATTGCACACCATAAAGCAAGTCCATTTTTAAACCTTTCCCAATATTATACAAAAATATTCTTAGGCAAGTAATAAATTTATCTTTAAACATCCAACTTTTTGAAATTTAAAGCAGTCACACCAAAAGTTATCACTGTTAATTTTTCATCTAAACATAGAACACTTTGTGCTTATACAAACTGCTGTTATCATGTGCTCATATACTCATTACATGGATCTGGCAAATACACTTTGCCATTATGCATTAAATTATGTAAAAAAGTATAATCAGTGCAGAACTTGCCTATTTTTAAACAATGTTCTTTAACCATCCTCATCTATATTTATTTATATATATAATTTCTTTTTGGAAAAAATTTAAGGCAAGTGCAATCAAAATTACAAAATCACTATCTCTATTGCTAACATATGCAGCATTCATATTTAGTGAGTGATCTCCTTCCCTCTTAAAATGAAAGTACAAAACACTAAGTATGTTATACTTGCTACAGTCGGTTATGTGATCTTATCTATAAGCCATAGTTAAAATCTTTAGAGATATCAGCATAAGTGTATCCTTCTCTAATGCTACACCAGCAGGAATCTCTGCTACCCCTTCCTTTAATATCCTATCACATGTCCAGTTTTCTCATGAAAATACACAGCAAGTTATTCAAATGCCCATTGTGAAGATGACTGCGAATACGAGTTCACCTTGTGACGCAGAACACCTAAGGTGTAGTACCCAGAAACTCGTCATTTGTAAATTTACTTAATTCTATTGTGTTTCTAACTCATTTCTGTGATGGCATGGATTCTGGAAAGAGAAAACTAAAACAAAAGTGTTTATCTGTAACTGTATTTCTCAAGTTAGGTTTTGCTGAAGACATGTTATTTGCTAAGGACATAATTTAAATGGAATCTGAAAAAATAAGTTATTTCACAGCCCTGGAAAAATAAAATCGACTAAAAGATAGGAAACCCGTGGTAATAACTTTGATGCTTTCACAGGCTTTTCTTATGATAGTTGCTGAGTGTAATACCTCCCCCATTTTTTACAAATAAATAATTCAGGGCTACCATGTAATGGAAAAGTAGGAAATGGAAACAATCACAGAATTTTTCTGCAAAAAGCAAGAATGAGCTGACTCTCTCCTTTGAGATAAAATGCATGTCCTTCAAGAAAAGTTAGTTGAACAGAAACCAGGGTGTTTATATTTAGCTTGTGCAAAAATGATTCATTGAGTAATTAATTTCCCGATGGAGGGCATTATCTTGGGAACTCATAGAACTGTTTATTTAATGTGGTGCATATATTGATTAAGTTTGGTTAGTGTGTGTTTTTCATTGGAGTGTGCAGACATTACACATGCATGCACACATGTACATTAATTGAGCACACTAAATGCTTCATGTTTCCAAAGTTGACTGTTTTGAACTGTTGTCCAGATTGTGTTCTGAAAATAAATCAAGCTCACTTGGTATACTGTCTCTTTCAGTTTAGTGTAGAAACTTAAAAAGGCTATATTGCACTCAGTAGAATTCTACCACTGAATATTATTTTTTGGATATTCTAGTTTTATAAAACCATAAATGGTAAGAGGTCCTATAGTGGCTGTGGAAGTCACTGGGATATGAGTGGAAAAAGTTAAATGAATTCTCTAGAAACTCCCCAATATGGCTACTCCACAAGTAATATATAAGAATATTTTCTCTTAACTAACAGGAGCCATGTCCTTGACATATGCACTTAGGATCAGTGACATGATTGGTTCGTGAGAATCAGACATCATCAAATAGGACATTCTTAAGAAACAGAAGCTACAAATGTCATCACTGGTCGTCAGTCTTGGTATAACGAGGGACATAAAGTCAATGTTAGCCCAGTGAGATAAATACATATGCCTAAAAATACATTGTCAGTATAAATGGTTGAGGTGTGAAATTAAGGACCGACTGGTTTGTCATTGTTGTGTAGGTTGTCATTTTGCTGAAATAATGCAAGATGGTGTATTTAACTTATCATCTCACAAGGGATTAACTAAATTTATGGGCACTGCATGAATATAGTCTTAGACTTTACAGCATTCAATAGAATAAGGTACACAAAATAACAGGATCACAAAAATTTCCCAGGGTTCAATTGTTTTGGAGGGTGAGCCAGTTATCTATGCTTTTAACAAATGCTACAAGCGATTCTTATGCTAAAGGATGTTTGGAAAAGTCTTCATTAGAAGACTTCATCTTTCAATGAACTCATTGTTAACATGAGGGAAAATAATCGTTCATTAAGTCCAACTAATTTAACAAATTTGATGTTGATATCTTTATTTTCACAATCAATATCTTTGGTAGCCCTAATTTTGTTTTTTTTTCTTCCTTAATAGAAACAGAAGTGACAGACATAAATTCTCTAAGAATCTTATTTTTTATTAACACTTAACTATTTTTTAAATTAACACTTAACTATTAATTAGTCTACCTTTCTTCTATGATGGGGCATTTTTTGAAGTCATGTATTTCATGAAAAAGTTGGACTCAATTTTTTCCTAGTTCTTTCTTTCTCCCTTCTTTTTGAGATATTTTCAAATGAAGTATAATTGTCTAGACATAGTTCAGTTTTTTCCTCAGGACATCTTCATCGTGAGCTCTGATGAACAAATTGGGAGAAATTGTTAAAAAAGGAAGACCCAGCTTATGGTGACATTCATCCGCTGCAGACTTTAATCTTGTATTCCAAAGAGTGACAGCAGTTGTAATGACAGAAATAACAAATCCTACACCTGTGTTTTTTCAAAGAGTTGTCTGTAGGCCTTCACATTAGAATCACCTGGGAAGCTTGTTAAATAAAGAGATTCTGGGCCCCACTCCAGCACTATCAGACTTAAATGTGAATAACCATTTTTAACGAGCTTTCCAGGCAATTCTTCTGAAGCGTAAAATTTGAGACCCAGCGGTTTGGCTCTTTTAGTTTTCAACTCTGATTGGTTTTTTTTGTTTTTTTGTTTTTTTGTTTTATAGAATCACCTGGAAAGTTTGTTAAAACAAAACAAAACAAAACAAAACAAAACAAAGCAAAACAAAATAAAACAAAAACAAAAAACCCTAGCAACTGACAATGGGGACAAACTTCTGACTGGTTTAATTAGAATCTCTGGGACTCTTTAAATCTTCCCAGGTGATTGTAACTGCACCCAGGTCTGAGAACTATGAGAGCGGGCCCATTGGAAGAATGCTCTGAACAAACAATTTCACCCTTCGCCAAGCCTTTCTGTCGCAGTATCAAGCACACCAAAATCATAATTTCTATTCACACCTTATAATGTTTAGCCATCAATTTCACCTTATACTTAGGAAAAGCATGCTGAGACCATTTAAGAAAGGATTTTTATTCAGATGTCAGTTTTCCTTTCCAGTTCATAATTGTATAAATGGTTCTTTATTGCCAAGGACAATTAAAGAACTGAGATAGTTCATCACTTAATTTAAACCAGCTATTGAGTGTCCTAATCTTACGGTTCTGACGGTCATTTTGGTAGGTTTTTCGCATATTCTCCTGCTGTTTTGGGAGATGTTTCACCTTTTATTAGTTTTTTTTTCCCCCAGAAGTTATATATTTGACTATCTTAGCAGTTTTTCCTAATCCAGTCATTCATGAAGCATCTTGATGACTTTTGCCATTTATCATCTTTCCCAGATTATTATTTACCTATGTTTTTATTTAAATCATGTAGTTATATATCATTCTGCCATATAAACAGAACTAGAAATAGGACCCGTAAAGTCAAGTTTGATGTACTACATAAGTTTTCTTTAAATCCTAACACATGTTCACATACATAACTATTCCAGTAAAAACCTCCTTTTGTGTACCATCTAAAACCAATGACATCTCACGGTGATAAAAATTCCTAATTTAAGCAAAACATTGGCTAAACTATTGGTCAGATTTAGATGTTCTCTATTCAGAACTTCACCCTGCCCTCCCTCCCCCACATCAGTATCACTGGGCATTAAACATTGATTGATCAAGGACTTTTTTGAACTACTCTTACAGGCCATATAAATGGCTAAAACCCCACAGCAGTAAGTGGGTCACAACTATTTTAATTCTCTGAATATTTGCCTCAATCTCTGTTTCTATTTTTCCCGTAAATGTAGATCTGATATCAATTAGGAATCTTCTAAAATAAGTTAAGGTGTTCCATGGGTATCAGTCTTTTAACCACTTGTCAATAGTATGGGTGAAATTGAAAATTCCTGAGAATTTAAATGCGTATGTATAAGGTGCACAAATAGTCCCAAATATTCTTCAACTACAGAGTTTTCTCTCCCGATACTTTTAATAATGGGTCAGGTCCTAGGATTCACAATTTGAAATACAATATGGGAATTATACACTGAGTCATAATCCATATAACATTTTACTTTTTCAGTAGAAGTTATTTTTCACATTGAAAAACCCTACTGAGGTAGAAATGACTTTATGAAATTTTAAATATATTAATTACTTTGAAGTCCAACCTGAAATAACCTTACGGGGTTTTTATAAATATTACTTTCCATTTTCATAATGATTTATCTTGGCTTCATCTTTGATAAGTGTTTCTTGAAAGGCTGTCCTAAGATAGGAGTTCTGCCTAAACAGCCCATTCATTCTAAGAGGCTTCTGGTTGTTCTTTTGTTAAGCTTGTGATGGAAAGATTTACCACCATTCCCCTCCCCCCAAATAAATAAATTTTAGGTTTACTTGTCTTTACCATAAAATGAAAAGTAAGGCCAAAAACATTTCTCTTTAGGAATGACTGTGCACTGTAAGTAGGTGCAGACAAAGTAGAAAAACAAGATGATTAAAGATCTTGGTCACTTTAAAATACTACCTGAGGGGACTTTATTTTAAGGTCATTATGTGAGTAGTACCTTAAAAAGAAAGGAATAAAATACCTAAGGAGCAAGAAGTAAGGAAGAGAAACAGCAAAGAGGACTCACGTGCTATAATTCCTTTCCTTTCTGTTTCTCCAAGAATGTTATGAAATACATGAAGGAAAGATGCAGAATTTAACCTTGAAACAATCATTGATTTGATAATGACTTTTAAGTGATCAAATTTGTGATCCAAACCTCTCCATAATCCAGGAGTGAAGAACAGAAGAGGGATTCTAAGTGAGCTTGATTTTTTTAGCAAGGTTTTCTTTTTGTTCAGCCAATCAGCCATTTCTTAAATCCCTTCTTCATAATCATAATAGGAATTAAGTCTAAGAATTATATACTTATAGAGACATAAACAGAGAGGGAAAGAAAAGTCTAACAACAGTTATCAAATTAACGAAGGTACTTACATCTGTTTCAACAACACATTATTTAATTTATTTTCATCTATAATCAGTTAGAAACCAGAAGAAACATTTGTAGCTTAATAAATAATTTAATTTCTTGAATTTCTATGTAACATATAAATTTATTTTTACAGGATATATAGAGAGCATACTCATAGAGAGCAACAGACTTATGAAACGACTATAAAACACAAATTATAATTCAAGTTTAAAATTTCTCATTTTTACACTTGTATTTGTCTATTTTCCTATTGCTAGTCAAAGCAAAACCAAATATATAATTGTAAGTATTCTAAGAAAAAAAAGCGCCTCCATCACCTACGCGTGAGTTACATACATTCTAGATTGTACAAAATCAAAGAGGGTAGGCAAAACTAAAGGGAAACACTATGTAAAATGCACTTTTTACTGACTGTTGAACATATCTGAGAGTGTCTGAGTTTAAAATTTGACTTGAACACCAGCAGAGGAAAATGACTAAATTCACTTTCCTACTTGGGTTCCCTCAAACTCTGAAAATGAAAAAGTTTTTACAATTCAATAGCAGATTATATGAACATATCTCCACAACTTTGGTGGAAAGAACACACTAAAAATTCTAGTTACCAGGAGCATATGCTGCAAGGAATTTGGACAACTGTCCATGTATCCTAACATAAAGATGTTTTTATCCCAGGTGAGAATTAACCTAAAACACTCACATCTGATCTCCCCAAATTTAGTCTCTCATTGACTAGTAAGGATAGATCCAAATTACTTTGCCACATGTTCATGCACTATGTAATATGTCATTTTACATTAAATCTTTTTTTTTTTAATGACCAGCATGCCCTTTGAAACTTAAGGTTATCTGGACTATGAAGATTGAAATTTACACAACATCAATATTACACACAAGAGTCTCAAGTTCATGTGCAGTTCTTCAGTTTCTATTCATTTAGTAGTGGAGGGAACACAGTGTAATGATTTTGAGCGATTGCCTGTTTGTCAAGAAAGAGAATACTGTTTCAGGCTCATGGACCCCGGGGGATGCATCAGTGAAGGTAGTGAATGGTAGAAAAACAACAGTGCCTTACTTTACTAAATTTAATGAAATAGGAGTTTGTCAGTGGACTCAGAGACTACTCAGAGGAATAGTTACTAAGGGGCAGGAGGAAGATTTTCTTTGTATATATCTTGCATGTTTTGTATTCTGAGCCTGGAAGAAAGAAAGGATACCTGATGGAAGAAGAGAACGTTCTTCTTAGTCTGGGCACTTCCTATGGATGTGACCGAAGTTGGAAGATGAAAAGACACGTGAGATTAGGACAGGGATGCAGTCATCACCATCATCACCCTTCTCTTTACTCAAACTCAGTCAAGCCTTATAGCTCCTTGTGACAGCATCTTAATTATTACCATAGCACAAACTTTCCCCTTGCTGCGGGTCATGAGTAAAAAATAAAACTAAATAACCACCATCTCACTTCAGTTGATTCCTTAAAATTCTTCATATTGCTCCAAAGTCATATCATAAATCCCGAAACTGGCAAAAGCACAATGGCGGAAAATCAAGCGTCTGAGCAATCCTAAATCTTGGCACAAGAAAATGAAGTCTCTTGGGAAAAATATGTCAAGTGGTTGTTTCTTCTACTCCTGTTTAGTTTTGTGGTGGGAAACTGATTAAACCCAGTATCATAAAGAAGTTTCATGAAATAAGGCATCATTCCAAGGCATACACACTCTTCCAAAACTATCTTTTGAGTAAACTAAGAAATGAGTAAACTAGCAGAGTAGTTAAGAGTCAATTCTCATTTCTCTGGGCCTGAATGACTTGCCATCATACCACATTTTTCCTCACTATTAACCAAGTCTCCCACAATGTCCGGTCACGTTGGAAGAGGAATTGCCTCTGCTCGTTAAAAGAGCGATAATCATTCCCTGAATTTTCATGAAGGACGGGTAAGGAATCATAGGCCTAACAATGCTGGCAAGATATGCGCTTTATGTGAATGTCAGCTTCTGAGAATATGACCTAAATCCAAACATCAACAGCCTTTCAGGTGATGGATGTCTTTGAGACTCACATCCAGGAAAACACCAGTTTTGCACACATTCACAATGTGGTCTGGAATTTCAAGGACTTCTTTATTTCCTTCAGTCCTTTTTATAGACTCAAAGTGTTCTTGAACCCAAGATTAAGGTCCATTGTTAAGGATAATCAAAATTTGACTGTTAACTGCTTTCTTTGCTCGGAATAGTCAAGCGGGAAGGGTTCAGGAGAAGGCAAGGAATAGCTCTGCATCTACTGACAAGCTCCTCCTCTCAGGGAAGTCCATTGCAACATCAGGTCTTTGTATATACTGTGAAAGAATGTGTTCAGTGACGGGGAATATGTGCCTGTAGATAGGATTTCTGACACATTTAGTAATATTTCACCTCTCCTGATCAACTACGACAATGATGGGAACAATGACCAAGCACATTCATATCAGAAACAATAAGGACTTTTCCTCTTCCGTGCCTGTGCATTCTCTTAGTCCTTTCATTCATGTCACTTGCACACCGATGGTCCCCTTTGAATCTCACTAAGCTTTCTTCTGAGACTAACGACACACTTTAAATAGAGAAGAGAAAGAAATGAAGCACAAGATAAAAGAAATACTTCTTGGAAAAAGGAGAACTAGGGTATCATTCCAGAACCAGAGCATAATTTACAAATGTATGAATTCATGTTTTCCTAGAAATGGCGATCTTAATTTACATAAATGGTATCTGTCAAAGTTAATGACTATTCTAGGATAAACAAAACTCGGAGTTTAGGGGCTGGCTCTGAGTTAATAATTGCTCTTGTTACAAAATGCTAAGTAGTAATGAAATGAGGAAGAAGCCAGTGTCTACATATTTAAGATTAAGCCGATAGGGTTCAAATACACAGGTTATGAAGAAAGTAATAAACAAAATGGTTGACGGCTTGAACAGTCAGGTGTTCAACTACAGAAATATAGTAGGTTCAGGTCTCTTAACTCATTGTGTTTGAGATTTATTTCACAGAATTGATTTAACTTAAATCAGCTGGCTGCATGAGATACAGATTTCTTCTCTGCTCATAGGAAACCTAAGGAATGAAATACAAATTAAATAATCAAGGAATTGAGCACCAGTATACAGGGTAGGACGCTTAGGCAGCAAGTAGAGGTTACATTAAAGAACCAGATGGACTTTGAATCCATAACGTGTCACTCGGAGCCCAAGCCGTGAATGATGAACAACAGGCGATACCAAACATCACACGTGTCCAAGTCCAGAAGCCCATTCTCTCCCTCAGCCTGGCTACCAGATTCACACTTCCAACTGTGTTTCTACAGCTAGAATATTCTCATCCCCCACGGCCCCCACCAAAAAAAGAGAAGGATGAAACCTAAGCACTGGGGAAAATACATTTTTTTCTCTTTTTATTGTGAGTTCTAACGTAACTTTTATTAAACATAGAGCACGTGAACACATGACAGTTGCCTTCATTTGTTCTCACATGGAGCTGATAGAGGAATACTTGGGGGGAATGTTTCTAAAGCCATAGATAGCTTCTTCTCCATTTATTTTCTTTTTTAAAAAAATATGACAAAGCATTAGAGGAAAAAAAGTGTCTTAAGTTGTGAGAATATCAAATATTACCCATCGATCCCTGAATCATGCTATTCAAAGTGCTTAAATCTACACTAAAAATAGAACAAAAAATGTACTCCCAATGCAGCTAAATTAACACCTATGGATGCCTAAAATATGACTGTGGTCTGATTACTTCCTCTACACACTTCCATCGTGCACTTAAAAAAATTAAAAAATTAAAAAAAATAAATAAACCAGGCCATTGCCATGTTTACAGTTTTCTGAGCACTGGGGAGTCTGGAATCCAGTCCAGTGAGGTTCGCTGCCACCAGTCCCTGACAGGTGTCCATAGTACAAAGTAAACAATGGCCTTCTCGGATTCTGAAAATAACCCAATGTGCAAAGCTGACAAAGTTTATGTGTCCTTGCAGCTTCAGTTCTGGTTTGTGAAAATGTGACACAGGTCCGGGGGGAGCATGGGAATAAAGAACAGATTGTAGAGAAGGACCCCAGGTGACTTGTCAGGGAAATAAACATTTTTTAAGCAAATAAAAATCACTGCACATCCCAAGGCTCCTTTACCTTGTCACACAAATACTGAGACCTTCGCATTGTTGCAAAATTCTTATGCTCATCTCGTACATTTGCAATGCAATCTTACCCTCCCAAATGAACTCTTTTGAAGTTTACACTTTGGTGTGTGTGTGGCCAACTCACACCTTTAGTATTGTGACCCGAACTGTAGAATTGTTTTCTCATTATATGGTGGTCGGAATAAACTGAACATACAGTAGTCACGACACGAGCCCACAGGCGATGACTGGCATGGAAATTCCTACAAGGAATCACTACAGGAATGTCTAAGTTCTTTATCAGTGATTTCATCACACTGATTTTTTTTTTAACTAAAAGCTACGTAGGTAATATTTCCCTTTAACAATTCCACCCTCTGTAAGTTCCTTGATGACTGATTTTGCATCATCTTCAACATGAATATGTATTAGCTGCTTATGCCACTGATTTCAAACATAAAGCTAAATGGTAAGGGATGAATTTCCTGGGAGCATCAGCTTTCTGTTTCTGAAAGATAGAATTACACAGTTAAAATAAAACGAATTATTTATACAGTAAAATTATTTTAAACACTTTCTCATCTAATTTAAAAACTATTTTGTGTAAATAATGTTTATTTTGAAAATAGTGATTTCTGTTGGTACTCATATGTTTGACCTCCTGAGTTCTTATATAAACACTTCAATATTAGTAAGTGTTGCTTATGTTCACAAACTGAAACTGAACACTTGATTCTGAATGTAGCGTTGAAAATTAAATACAGTGAATTAACATTTAAATACAAGGGGATCCCATAGTAAGTTTCACAGATTTGTTCTGACTCTTTAGAAAGTAACATTTCGTATAATACAAGGTGACAAAACATATTTGATGACACATCCTGTCCTTCCCTTTGGTTTGGAAGCCTTCAACGTAAATTTCATTTCGATTTGTGTTGATTCACCCTTTTGAGTTAACTTGCCTGGCATTTGCACATAATCTCATTTGCAGAAAAATTATAGAGGGAAAAGAGGAAGTAGAATATTAAACAAAAACAGCCACAAACACATTCATGCCTTTCCAGGAAGTGATCAAATATAGGGCTTGATTTTTTTTGTGTTTTTTTTGTGTGGTTTTTTTTTGTGTTTTTTTTTGTTTTGTTTTGTTTTTTGTTTCTTTTGTTGTGTGTGTGTTTTATATATATATATATATTTATATAAGGGTACATCAACTCATTTAAAAAACAGAAACAACACTCTCTCCCCCATTTTCAGGCCCTCGATCTTCTCTTCTTAGCACTCTGTAGTGGTCACTGTCAAGTGACTAGCACACTTCTGGGTCTGGAGTGTATTCTGACGAGCAGTGAATTAAATGTTAAGACAGTTAGACCCACCCCCACCCCTCCTCAGAGTTTACACATCATGCCGCCATTAGAAGGGTAGAGGTGGGGAATGAGGTGGGACAAGGAAGAGATTCAGGGCTCTGATTGGCGGGGCCCTCCTATGAACAAGTGTTCTTCTCATCTTTTTTTTTTTTTTTCTTCCTCCCAAATGGCAATGCTGGAATTTGCAGCACTGCTCTCTGAAGGCCCCCGTGGCCCTGCTGATCCCAGGCAGAACCCAAGAGAGGATCCGGTGCTCCTTGTCCCATCGGATAGATTTGTCCAAGCACCCCAAGGAAATGTTAAAAGCAAAACAAAATCAGGAAAAGAAAATAAAACCCGTTCTAAAACTAAACTAATGAAGCAAAAAAGGGTTTTCTATCTATACATAAGTCTCTTCTTTAAAAAAATGTAAATTTACAAATTCCAATGACATATAAAACAAAGTCAAAAAATGTAATGGTAAGAGACATGGTAAAACAGGAAGACACTGATGCTACAAAGAAATTGCCAAAAACATATGTACAAGACCCTGTTTTTCCTCGTGTTCTAGAGATTGTAATGCATGTTTTTAACAGCAGCAGTCGAGGATTTAGTTCCAGGCACTGGACTGCACACTCCACTCAAGCTCCCAGGGACGGGATGTCCCTTGCTTTTCTGTCACCAAATCACACTGGATATACTGGTCTCCCTTGGCAACAGCGGCAGGATGGCACTGTTTGTGTGGGCCTCGTCTGGATTCTGCTCCCTGCTCGATTTTGTCTGTGGCCGCTGCCCGTTGATGAGTGTCATGGGGATGTTACAATAGGTATGCTGATTTCCTATGGAGGTAAGGGGCAGGGTGCCGGGAGGAGGTACGTCGTACTCATAGCTTCGGTAGTAGTGTTTCTGACGCATCTGTGAATGGTACGTGTTGTGAAAGGTGGAACGGAGATCTGGATGGGCAGTGGCTAGAGCTGTAGAGGTGGCCGCGGCCATGGAGATGGCCGAGACAGTCTGCAGCTCCCCAAAAGGCCCCTGCTCACTAACATCTAAAGCCTGCTCGTGCGTAATGGGTTCTATCCTCTTAAAAGGCATTTCATATTGTAAACGTTTCCAGAACTTAGAGTTCAACTTGTTGCATTTCGGTCCGTGCCATTTAATAACCGTCAGGAGCTTGATGGTGTGCTTGAGGGCTTCCACCTCCTGGTAGTTCATAATGCCTCGGAGTTCACTGCATTCAATCAGTATCACTTTAATTTCTCCAGTGACCAGCATGTTTCGAAGTCTGGTCTCCAGCTCAAAGATGCTCCAGCCCCTTCTGACTACATAATTTGGGGTCATGACAATAATCAGCCTCTTGCTTTGATCTACACACCTTGCCACATCTTCAATGTATGCTAGAAAAGAGAAAAGAGTTTATCAGAATGACCGGATCAAAGATCTGCTCCAGAAAGCCCCAACAGCTTCTCTTGCACACGTTATGTGATAGTTATTGCTTGATAGGTCATACCTTAGAATATGAAGATAGCCAATGACCACAATGAATAGAGTATGGGCTTCTCTTTTCTCAATGCTAGAAATATTTTTCCCAGGTACCAATCTCCCATTTGTTTTTTCAAATGTCAAGACTCATAAAAGGAGATGCTTTACAGAAGAATGAACTAGCTTCTCCAGGCCGTCAAAAATTAAGTTTCATATGAACACATATGACATTTCTTTCTTGAGACACTGATAGATACCATTTTTGATGTAGAGAACCACAAGTTAAAATTCTGCCTAAAAATAATGATGACACACAGACAGACAAAGAGTATGCACACTCTCAGATGAAAACATTAACTTACTTCCAGTTGGGATTAAATCTCTATCCGGTATGAACAACTTATATCCATAATGCTTTTCAAGCATGTCAGGTAGGATTTCAAGAGCAAAGCGTTCTTCTTCCCCCGTCTCTTGATTCCACTGGTCAGGATCCACTTTGGTGTATGATAAGTACGCATCATAATCTTTATTGTCTGTCAAAAAGATTACAGAGTAAAGTTGAAGTCACTGCTCTCCAAAGAAAACATTAGGGCATGAAAACATTGAACTCTTTCAAAAAACATCTCTAAATGCCCTCCTTTGGGGAGACCAAAGAAAGAAGCCTTTACTAATTTTCAATAAGAATTCAACGATGTCAAATATTCTGGAACTAAGTTGGAGGTATAAAGGATCACATTTTTATTTGTTGTTTTTGTTGTTGTGAAGACAGTAGCAAGAAAATTAACAAAAAAAGCAATGGAATGTTAACTTTCAACATTTTTGATGCACAGGTCATGGAGAATCTTGACTGCTTATAAAAGGCACTTAGTTGGGTAGTATGCTCTTACTCTAAATAATTGTACATTCAACTAATCCTGCATTGGGCCATTTTACTCTGTTGAAAAAAAAGAAAACTGCACCTGGCTTGACCATGGAGGAATGATATTTTGATTGTGGGCACTGTACTGATTTTCTGTTGGAGAGAAAATAAAATCAAGCATGGAATAATTACTTTTCTACTGGGAGCCAGGTCTTGGATTTTGGGACTTAGAATATTATTCCACTGAATTATTTTAGAAAACCATATTGTTTTGCTGGTCTCCATTTATCTCACACATAAAATACTGCCAAATATTTTTTTATCATGTTTATCCACCATGAGAATAAAAGATTACAATATAAATGAATGAAACTTTGTTCTAAAATCTGTTTCTTTTCTCATTCTTTCCCCTTTTTACATGGAAACTCTTCAAATATTTGATGACTACTCTCATGCATTATTTTTACCTTAATTTTTTAACATTAAACATCCCAAATTTCCTATTTGTTGTTTCTAATGGAAATAAGTCATGTATCTTCTGGATAGTCTCTCATTCATCCATTGCCTTTTCAGAATGTATTATCAGGATTCATAATTCACCTCAAATCTAAATACTACCAATATACTGAGTTTACCAAATATCAATATCTTTAGCTCTCTTTTCTACTTCCTTGATGATTGTCAGAGTATTACTCAATTATCAGATCAAGTCAGATTATCAGAAACATCCCTAAATTTCAGGACAAAATGAGCTTTGTATTTGGCACAGAAAATTTAAAACTTTGGGGTTATAAAACATCAAAGATCGAGGGACACCCTTAACTGTTGCTCTGGGTGGCTTTGGAGCACTCCTCTTGACTACGGGAACACTATAGCTCACTTTTGCAGATCCATATGGGTGTGTTCACTTCAGTAGTCTGATAGTCCTGAGCCATCTATTCTATAATTAAAACTTGTTAGGGCAAACTCAGAAAATTATTAACTGTATCTGACGTTAACACAGGTATATAGGAAACTAACAACTCAAAAAAAAAAAAGAAAAAAGAATTCAAACTCAAATCTAAAAAAAAAAAGAAATTAACAACTCTGCTATAGGATGTCTGAAAGAAAACCTTTAGGTATAGAGGATTAAAAAAAACCAAAACAGGTTTCAGGTTAAAAAAAAAAAAAGGTTTAGAAAAATAGCAATCATCCCAAATGTGCCATACTCTGATAATTGTTATTTTCCTTATTCTTCAAACAGGAAATAGTTGTACATATTATAAATAAAATTCAATTTTCACCAAAAATGATAATTACGTTTGCTAGAGCAGGTCATGCACATGTGCCAGCAGTCTACAGCGGTACCATTTTATTCATGTAAACACTTAAGTTGAGTAAGAAATCATAGAAAATAGTATACATAATAAAGCTAGGATGTAATACCAGTTAATATTTAATTAAAATGTCCATTCATTAGATATTCACATGCCATATCTATGAGATATAAGACTTCCTTTACAATACCGGTCAGTAGCTTCCAATCTAGGAGGAGATGTAGACAAGTCAACAGCTTATTTCTAGGGGACAGACATGTTGCTAAGACTAGTACACGGGTCATGGGCCAAGGAAGGACTCCTTAAGCCAGACTGTGCATTGTAGAATGATTTCATGCATATACTGTTTTCTTTCTTGGAAGTTGTTTTCTCCCAGTTTGCTACAAAGTACTATAATATGTTGAAGTTTGCCCAGATCTGGGAAGTGTAATGGCTAGCCTCATTCTTAGCCCTCTGTCTTCTCTAAGCTTAAAAACATTTGAAAAGCAGATCAATAATGAACACCATTAAGAACAGAGCACATATGACTCAAAAGAGATGTAAACAACTGGTCCGCTGATCCTGGTAAGATCCAGCTTGATATCACTATTGCTTACATGACACTGTCTCTTCCTCTGATTCTTCCCTGGGCATCTCTCTTCCAACTCATAAATGCTGTTATTTCTCAAGATGTTTTCTGTGACCTGCTTCATTTTTCTCTCAGCCCACTTTCCCTTAAAAATCTCCTCTCCTCCCATGACATCAATAACCACTTCTATGTAGCTAACTCCCTAATTTAGATGTGCAGTTCTGTCTTCCTTCTCATGAACTACCAACCATACCCCACTTTTACCTGTAACCTGGGCCCCTTAATTTGGATGTTCAGCGTGCACCTCACATTCAACATGCTCACAACATAGCAAGCTTTCCGTCTCAAGCTCTGTTCTTCACGTTTTATTTCACTTTAATAACATTACAATCTCACTTCTTTAATCTCCAAATGTCCGACGTATGTTCCACTTATCCTTTTTAATTACTGATAATCTCAGGCATTCATTGGTAAAAGTCCTTTGGATTCTACTTCCATCATCCTGGGCCAGGCCCTACTCATTTCTTAGCTGTTATAATTCTATTTTAGTAGGTCTTCCTCTCTGTTTCTTTCTCCTTCTGGCCCATTCCACATAGAGCTGTAAAATTTATCTTTCCAAATCTTACCACTGATCATGTTTATGGTATCCTGGGAAATAATTATGGTTACCCATTGTCAAAAACCAGCAGCTAGATCTGTTTTTGATTTCTTTTGAGTTTGAGTCTGATATCTTTGACTTGGAGATGATCTCTTTTCCCATGTATGGTATTATTGTGCTCACATCTTATCTTTTTTCTTTGACTACAATATCCTTGACTCAGATATCTCACCAGGGCTTAGTAGATGATCAAACAGATCTGTTGATTAAATAAATGAATAATCTTTCATTTGCATATCACATGACTTATATTTTACACCAAGGGTGGGGGTTTTCTCAAGACCCGGGCTATTTTCTAGGACAGATGTCTTTGCAGATATATACTCCATGCTGCCTGGACTCCTCAAGGAATTACTAGGAGCTATGGGGTCAGTGTTTATCAAGTTTCCTTACCGAAACCAAGAGTCAGACACTTAACCAACTGCACCACCCACGAGCCCCAAGAATTTGCATTTATAGCAAGGTCTCGGGTGATGCTGCTGCTGGTCCAGGGACTACATTTTGAGGAACTCTGCTCTAGGACGCCGTACAGGTATCCAGAGGGCTCAAAGGCATCAGAGAACTGCAGGCGGTTGCTAGGTAATTGACCAGAGAACAACAAAACTAAACATTGCAGCATCAGCTCCATGATAAGTGGTGCTGAAACTTACAGGGGATGTACTCTAAACAAAAAAGCTGAAAATCCACACTTTCATCAGAAAGGAAATAGATTCTTGCCTAGAGTAATACGTACATTAATTGTATTAAGCTGAAATGCACCTCAGGAATTGGTGCTAAGGCCTCAGTCAGTTCTCTATCTCTTTATATCATCTGGACAAATTTATAGTAGTTAAGCTGGTACCTCTTGGATAAAAAGGAGTTGCACGCATGCAGATTATCTTGGTAGTAAATGTGGCTCAAAAGCCCCTTGTGAGCATCTGCAGCAGCATCCTCAAATCAATGGAACACTTGACTGATGTCTAATTCCTCTTTCCCTAGAGCCTATGTCAGAGCAGTAATGGGCTAGGCATTTATTTACTACCAGAAGGAAACTCCTGATTTAAAAGTTATCAAACTGCAAACATCATGCCAGATACCATACTAAATTTAGCAATGTTCTCTGCCTCAAAATCATATGGATTTCAAGGTTTCGTCTCTTCCCAATTACCAGATAAATATGAATCTTGGGTAACATCTCTTCAATTCTGTTTAATATCTGTAAGAACATATATTGATTTAGTATCTACAAGAACATATATTGACTTAATATCTTAATGTCTGAGCTTTATGTGACTGGAGAAACTTTGAAAAATTAACATTTTTTTATAACCATAGAAAAAACAAAGCTATGCTAAGGTTTTTAAAGAATAGGTCTGTGATCTTTTCAATTCAACTTAAGTTTATAAACAACTTAAAAGTGGTTACTCATAACATGGTAGTACCAGGGAATATTTTCTTCTAAACTTTATTCTTTAAATTTTATTTTCTGTAATTTAAACCTTCAACTATAATTCTGTTCACTAAAGAGATGGAAAAGAGCTGGGGTACATGTTCTTTGCAATAGTTTGCACAAATTCGAATACAGTCATTGATTTACTCTTCCCATGACTTTCAAGTGATTCTGATTGCAATGTTCAACAAAAAATGAAAAATGGGAATGATGTCAGCAAAATGGCCAAATAAGACATCTGTGCATAAATCCTCTCAGCCATGGTCCAGAGCAAGTCCTGCCCACCCAGGGTCCCATACAGTGACCAGGCAGAGGCTCAACCAGGGACCTGGTTGGAGCCATATCTGTCCACACACCTGATAAAAGCCTGCTGACTAAAGACCCAACTGTGGACCCTGAAATGGACAATTATACAGGCACTGTCCTACTGAGCAAGGTACTAGAGGTAGGTCCATACACCCCGGTACCAGAGGAGATCCTTGCCCACCTGAGCCCCTGGCAACAAACCTGCCAAACACAGACCTCATTGCAGACCCAGAAGTAGCTGCAAAACTGGCTCAAGCCCAGAATGACTGCAACTCTGGAGGTCATCCCATTGGCTTGGAGAATAGACGGGAGAAGGACTTGACCTGCTGAAATCACTCCGTAAAGACTACAAGACGTGTTTGGTCCTTCAATTGCACAGACATCAATGCAAAGGTACATAGATCATGAAGAATCAGGCAAACATGACAACACCAAAGGAAACTAACGAACTTCCAGTAATGAACCCCAAAGAAATGGAGATCTACAATTTGTTTGACAGAGAATTCAAAATAATCATTTTAAACAAACTATAGAAACTGAACTGTAGAAACCTTGCAGGCCAGGAGGGAATGGGATAAAACATTCAAACTGATGAAAGAAAAAAATGTCAGCCAAGAGTACAAGAATACTATACTCAGAAAAGCAGTCCTTCAAAACTAAGGAGAGATAAAGTCATTCCCAGACAAATAAAAGCTAAGGGGGTTCATCACCACTAGATCTGCCTTACAAGAAATGCTAAAGGAAGTTTTTCAAGTTGAAATGACAGGATATTAAGAACATGAAAACATAAAAATATAAAACTCAATGGTAAAGGTAAATATACAGTCAAATTCAGAATACCCTAATACCGTAATGGTGGTATAAATCACTTATATCTCTAGTATAAAAATTCATAAAAATAATATTTAAAATAACTACAATTATTTGTGTTAGTTCTGTGAAAATAACTATTGGTATTTTGATAGGGATTGCATTAATTCTGTAGATTGCTTTGGGTAGTGTGGACATTTTAACAATATTTGTTCTTCCAATCCATGAGCATGGAATGTCTTTCCATTTGTTTGTGTTGTCTTAAACTTCTTTCATCAGTCTTTTATAGTTTTCAGAGTATAGGCCTTTCACATCCTTGGTTGAGTTTATTCCTCGGTATTTTAATATTTTTGGTGCAGTTGTAAATGGGACTGCTTTCTTAATTTCTCTTTCTGTTGCTTCATTACTGGTGTGTAGAAATGTGAAAGAAAAATTATCCTAAAATTTGAATGGAACCACAAAAGACCACCAAATAGCCAAAAGAATCTTGAAAAAGGAAAACAAAGCTGGAGGTATCAAAATTCCAGATTTTAAGTTATACTACAGAGCTGTAGTATTCAGAACACTATGGTACTGACAAAAATAGACACATAGATCAATGGAACAGGATAGAAAGCCCAGACACAAACCCATTATATGGTCAATCAATCTTTGACAAAAGAGGCAAGAATACGCAATGGGAAAAAGACAATCTCTTCAATAAATGGTGCTGGAAAAACCGGACAGCTACATGCAAAAGACTGAAACTGGACAATTTTCTTACACCATACACAAAAATAAACTCAAAATGGATTAAAGACCTAAATGTGAGACCTGAAACCATAAAAATCCTGGTTAGAGAGCAGAGGCAGGCATCTGACTGATATCAGCTATAGCAACATTTTTCTATATAGGTCTCCTGAGGCAAAGGAAATAAAAGCAAAGATACACTATTGGGACTACAATAAAATAAACAGCTTCTGCACAGCAGAGGAAACAATGAACAAAACTAAAAGACAACCTACAGAGTGGGGGAAGTTATTTGCAAATGACAAATCCAAGAGAGGGTTAGTATCCAAAATATATAAAGAACTTATACAGCTCAACACCCCCCAAAACAAATAATCCAATTAAAAATGGGCAGAAGACACAAACAGACATTTCCCTGAAGAAGACATCCAGATGGCCAACAGCACATGACAAGATGCACAACATCACTCAACATCAAGGAAATGCAAATCAAAACCACAATGAGGTATCACCTCGCACCTGTCAGAATGGCTAAAATCAGCAACACAAGAAACAACAAGTGTTGGGGAAGAAGTGGAGAAAAAGGCACCCTCATGCACTGTTGGTGGGAATGTGAAATGGTGCAGCCACTGTGGAAAACAGTATGGAGGCTCCTCAAAATTTCTAAATATAACTACTCATGATCTAGTAATTGCACTACTGGGTATTTACCCAAAGAATACAGAAACACGAATTTGAAAGGATATATGCACCTCTATGTTTACCAAAGCATTATTTACAATAATGAAATTATGGAAGCAGTCCAAGTGTCCATCGACAGATGAATGGATAAAGAAGATGTGGTACGTATATACAATGGAATATTGTTTAGCCATAAAAACGAATGAAATCTTGTCATTTGCAACAACATGGATGGAGCTAGAGAATATAATGCTAAGCAAAATAAGTTAGTCAGAGAAAGACAAATACCACATGATTTCACTCATATGTGGAACATAAGAAACAAAACAAATGAACCATGGGAAAAGAAAAGAAGAGAGAGGAGAGACAAACCAAGAAAAAGGCTCTTAACTATAGAGAACAAATTGGTGGTTACCAGAGGGAAGGTGAGTGGGGGGAATGGGTGACCTAGGTGATGGGGATTAAAGAATACACTTATTATGATGAGCACTGAGTGATATATAGAATTGTTGAACCAGGATACTGTATACCTGAAACTAATATAACATTGTATGTTAACTATACTGGAATTAAAATAAAAAATTTAATAAAAAAACTACAAGACAAACCATAAAACAGACTCTTAACTATAGAGAACAAACAGATGGTTACCAGAGGGGAAGTGGATGGGGTGATGGATGAAGGGGATTCAAAGTACACTTATCTTGATGAGCAATGAGCAATATATGGAGCTGTTGAATCAGTATATTGTACGCCTCGCACTAATATAACACTGTATGTTAACTACACTGGAATAAATTAAAATTAAAAAAAATAACTACAGTTACAGTAATTTCTTAATGGATGCACAATATAAAAAGATGTAAATGATGACAACATTTGCTTAAATTGTGGGGGGAGGAAGGTAAAAGTGTAGACTTCTTTATGCAATTGAAAGTAAGTTGTCATCAATGTAAAATAGTCTGTTATATCTGTTAGATGTTTCATGTAAACCTCACGGTATCCACAAAGAAGAAACCTATAGTAGATACACAGAGGCTAAAGAGAATTCCTTTCCTTAAAGTATACAAGTTAAAAAAAAAAATCACAAAGGAGGACAGCAAGAGAGGAAGAAGGGGAAAAAGGAACAACAACAACAACAACAAAAAACCAAACAGAAAATAACAAACTTAGTGACAATACTAAGTATTTACCTATCAATAATCACTTGAAACATAAATGGACTAAATTCTCCAACCAAACAACAAAGAGTGGCTGAATAGATCAAAAAGTAAGATTCAACAATATGCTGCTTACAAGAGTTTCACTTTATCTTTAAAGACACCCACACACAGGCTGAAAGTGAAAGAATGGAAAAAGATATTCCTGCAGATGGCAACTAAAAGAAAACAGGAGTGGCTATATTTGTATCAGATAAAATAGATTTGCAATGAAAACTGGTCACAAGGGACAAAGAAGGTCACTCCATACTATATTGTGATAAAGGGGTCAATTCATCAAGAGGATATAATAACTGTAATATATGTGCACCCAATATTGGAGTACCTAAATATGCAAATATTAACAGAACTGAGGGGAAAATAGACAGCAATATAATAATATTGGCAGGTTTCAATAACCTATTTTCAATACTGGATAGATCACTGAGATAAAAAAATTAACAAGGAAACAGTAGATTTAAAGAATACTATAGACCAAATGGACCTAACAGACATATACAGAACATCCAGGCAAAAGTAGCAAAACACACACTCTTCTCAAGCATGTATGAACATTCTTTAGGCTAGATCATATGTTGGGCCACAAAATCATTATCAAGTATCTTTTTCTGACCACAATGGTTTGGAAGAATATGGAAAAATACACAAATACGTGGATATTACATGACACACTCTTGAACAAGTGATGGGTCAAAGAAGAAAGCAAAAGGGAAGTCAGAAAATATATTGAGACAAACAAAAATGGGAACACAACACAACAAAAACTGAGATGAAACAAAGCAGTTCCAAGAGGAAAATTTATAGTGATAAATGCCTGAATCTGAGAGAAAAGAAAGATCTCAAATAAATAATCTAACTTTATACCTCAAGGAATTAGAAAAAGAAATACAATCTGAGCCCCAGGTTAGTAGAAGACAGAAATAATAAAGATTAGAACAAAATAGATGAAATACAGAATACGGAGACAATAGAAAAAAAAAATCAATGAAATGAAAAGTTGGGCTTTTAAAAAGAAACAAAATTGACGAGCTTTAGCTAGACTAACCAAAAAAAAAAAAAGAAAAATTAAATAAACACAGTTATAAATGAGAGAGGAGACATAACAACTGGCACCACAGAAATACAAAGGATTGTAAGAGGTGACTATGAACAATTATATGCCAACAAATTGGATAGCCTAGAAGAAACAGATAAACTTCTAGAAACATAGAACCTCCCAAGACTGAACTGTGAAGAAATAGAAAATCTGAACAGACCAATAACTAAGGAGATTAGAGCATTAATCCAAAACCTGTCAACAAAGACAAGCCTAGGACCAGATGGTTTCACTGGTAAATTCTACCAAATAGTTAAAGAAGAGATAATGCTTCCCTCTCAAACTCTTCCAAAATATTTAAGAGAAGGAAGCATTCCCAAACTCATTTTATGAGGACAGCATTACCTTGATACCAAAGCCAGATAAGAATACTACAAGGAGGGGCACCTGGGTGGCTCAGTCATTAAGAGGCTGACTTCAGCTCAGCTCATGATCCCAGGGTCCTGGGATTGAGCCCCGCCTCAGGCTCCCTGTTCAGTGGGGAATCTGCTTCTCCCTCTCCCACTCCCCCGGCTTGTGTTCCCTCTCTCGCTGTCTCTCTCTCTGTCAAATAAATAAATAAAATCTTTAAAAAAAAGAAGAGTACTACAAGGAAAGAAAACTACAAGCCAGTACTTTTTTTTTTTCTAAAGATTTTATTTATTTATTTGACACAGAAAGAGAGTGCAAGCAGGGGGAGCAGCAGGCAGAGAGAGGGAGAAGCAGGATCCCCGCTGAGCAGAGAGCCAGATGTGGGGCTTGATCCCAGGACCCTGGGATCATGACCTGAGCCGAGGACAGAAGTTTAAGTGACGAAGCCACCCAGGCGCCCCAAGCCAATACTTCTGATGAATATAGATACAAAAATTCTCAACAAAATACTAGCAAACCAAATTAAACAGCACATTAAAAGGATAATACAGCATGGCCAATGAGATTTATCCCTGGCATGCAAAGATAGATCAATATATGCAAATCAATAAACATGACATTCCACATTAATAGAATGATGGACACAAATCATATAATCTTGTAAATAGATTCATAAAAAGTTTGACAAAAAATTTATAATTTCATTGTAAGAGCTCTCAGCAAATTGAGTACAGAAGAACCATACCTCAACACAATAAAGGCCATATATGACAAACCCACAGATCATACTCAATGAAAAGCTGAAGGATTTCCTTCTGAATTCAAGAACAGGGTAAGGGTGCCCACTCTCTCCACTCCCATTCAACATGGGACTGGCAGTTCTAGCTAGAGCAATTAAGCAAAGAAATAAAAGGCACTTAAATAGGAAAGAAAGAAGTAGAATTTTTTCTTTGCAGATGACATGATTTTACATATAATAAAACCTAAGGATTCCACCAAGTATCTGTTAGAGCTACTCAACAAACTCAGTAAAGTTTCAGGCTTCAAAGCCAACATATAAAAATCTGTAGCATTTTTATACAATAACAACAAATCATCCATCTAAGAAAAAAAGAAAGAAAATAATCCCATTTACAATAGCATCAAAAATAATAAAATACTGAGGAATAAATTTAACGAAAGAGGTGAAAGATCTATACATTGAAAACTGTAAGACATTAATGAAAGAAACTGAAGACATAAATGAAACGACATCCTGTGTTCATGGATCAGAATAATTAATATTATTAAAATGTCCATACTACTCAAAGCCACCTATAGATTCAATATAACCCCTATCAAAATTCCAGGGGGATTTTTCAGAGATATAGAAGAAACCATCCTAAAATTCATATGGAACTAAGAAAGACCCTGAATACTAAAATTAACAAGTCAGGAAACAACAGATGTTGGTGAGGATGTGGAGAAAGGGGAACCCTCTTACACTACTGGTGTGAACGCAAACTGGTATGGCCACTCTGGAAAACAGTATGGAGGTTCCTCAAAAAGATAAAAATAGAGCTATCCTATGACCCAGCAATTGCAGTACTAGGTATATGTCCAAAAGATACAAACGTAGTGATATGAAGGGGCACACACACCCCAATGTTTATAGCAGCAATGTCCACAATAGCCAAACTATGGAAAGAGCCCAGATGTCCATTGACAGATGAATGGATAAAGAAGATGTGGTGAGTGTGTATGTGTGTGTGTGTGTGTGTGTGTGTGTGTGTGTGTGTGTGTGATGGAATATTACTCAGCCAGCAAAAAGAACAACATCTTACCATTTGCAATGACATGGGTGAAACAAGAGGGTATTACGCTAAGTGAAATAAGTCACTCAAAGAAAGACAAATATCATATGATTTCACTCATATGTGGAATTTAAGAAACAAAACACATGAACATAGGAGAAGGGAGGGAAAATAAAATAAGACAAAATCAGAGGGGGAAAAAACCATAAGAGACTCAACTATAGGAAACAAACTGAGGGTTGCTGGAGGGGAGGTCAGTGGGGGGATGGGGTAACTGGGTGATGGGCATTAAGGAGGGCACTGGATGTTATATGCAACTGATGAATCACTAAACTCTACCTCTGAAACTAAAAAAAGGACCCTGAATAGCGAAAGTAATCTTGAAAGAGAGGAGCCCAGCTGGAGGTATCACACTTCCTGATTGCAAACTATACTGCAAAGTTATAGTAAGAAAAACCAGTATTATGGTGGTAGCATAAAAACAGGTACATAGACCACTGGAACAAAACTGAGAGTCCATAAACAGACCCATGCATATACAGAAAACTAGGATTTTACAAGGGGGCCAAGAATAATCACTGGGAAAACGATAATCTTTTTAATAAAAAGATGTTGGGAAAACTGGATATCCACATGACAAAGAATGAAGTTGGACCTGTCTTATATCTTCCATAATTTTTTTAGGATTTTATTTATTTGAGAGAGAGTGAGCACAAGCAGGGAGAGGAGCAGAAAGAGAGGTAGAAGCAGGACCCCCGATGAGCTGAAGGCAGACACCTAATGACAGAGCCACCCAGGCGCCCCCACCATCCACAAATTTTAACTTGAAATGGATTTAAGACTTAAATGTAAGACCTGCAATCATAAAACTCCTACAAGAAAACATAGGGAAAAGCTCTTTGACACTGGCCCTGGCAATGATTCTTTGGAGATGCTACAAGAAGCACAAGCAACAAAAGCAAAAATAAGTAAGTGGGACTACCTTGAACAAAAAAGCTTCTGCACAGCAAATGAAACAATCAAGAAAACGAAGAGGCAACCTATGGAATGGGAGAAAATATCTGCAAACCAATTATCAGATAATGGGAGGGTTAATATTCAAAATATAGAAGGAATTCATACAACTCAACATCAAAAAGATTAAGAATCCAATAAAAAATGGGCAGAAGACCCAAACAAACATTTTTCCAAAGACACACAAATGGCCAATAGGTACATGAAAAGATGCTCAACATCACTAACCATCAGGGAAATGCAAATCAAAACCACAATGAGATCTCACCTCACACCTGTTAGGATAGCTATTATCAAAAAGACAAGAGATAACAAGTGTTGGCAAGGATGTAGAAAAAAAGGAACTCTTGTACCGTGCTGGTGAGGATGTAAATTGGTGCAGGTACTATGGAAAACAGTATGAAGTTTCCTCAAAAAATTAGAGATAGAACTACCATATGATCCAACAATTATACTTCTGACTATATGTCTAAAGGAAAGAAAATCACTACCACAAAAGGATATCTGTACCCCAATGCTCATTGCAGTATCATTCACAATAGCTAAGACATGGAAACAACCGAAGTGTCCATCAGTGGACAAATGGATAAAGAAAATGTGGTCGATATATACAACAGAATACAATTCTGCCATAAAAATGAAGGGAATTTTGCCATTTGCAACAACTTAGACTTTGAAGGCATTATGCTAACTGAAATAAGTCAGACAAAGAAAGACAAATACTGTATGACCTCACTTACATGCAGAATAAAAACAGCTGAACTCAGAAACAGAGTAGAGTGGTGGTTGCCAGGGGCTGGGGAGGAGGGGAAAGAGAGTGATGTTGGTCAAGGGGTATAAACTTCCAGGTATAAGGTAAATAATTCTGGGGATAAAATATACAGAATGGTGACTATAGTTAACAATACTATATTTTATATACTTAAAAGTTGCTGAGAGGTTATGTCTTAAAATGTTGCTACAAAAAAATAGCGGTTCTGTGAGGTGATAGGTGTGTTAACCAACATTGTAGCAATCATTGTGAATAAATAATTCTGGGGATAAAATATAACTATAGTTAACAATAAATCTGGGGGAGGGAGAATAAACAAAAAACAGCAAGACCTATCAATCAGCTAGTTACTTTGTTACTTGAAGTCAACCAACTGGTCCAGTAGAGTTTTCTCCTTCCACTGACTGAATTAACCATGATATTTTTATTTAAAAAAAATATCTGAGGGGGGAAAAAAGAAGTTTGGACTCTGGAGAGTTAGGAAATAAAACTATGAATTTAAAATACTATTTATGAAAACCTTGATGAGAGAAGGAAAATATGAAACTATCAGTGATGAAAAAGTAGTTTGGAAAAATGATAAATATTTTTCTCTTTGACATATGAGAGAATATTAGTCAATGCTCCTTAGGAGGACTGAGAAGCCAAAGGATTCATGGATTTTTTTAGAACAATGAAACTTCTAAGAAAATGTAGATTGGAGGGACGCCTGGGTGGCTCGGTTAAGTGTCCCACTCTTTGTTTTGACTCAGGTCATGATCTCAAGGTCCTGATACTGAGCCCTGCCTCAGTCTCTACACTCAGCATGGATCCTACTTGGGATTCTCTCTCTCCTCTCCCTCTGCCCCTCTCCCCGCTCATGTGCTTGCACACTCTCTCGCTCACTCAAATAAATAAATTAGTAAATAAATAAATAAATAAATAAAATCTTTAAAAAAAAGAAAATGTAGATTGCAGATTCCATTCTGAAGATGAAGGTGGTGGCTATATTGGATATGGGCTAGGAAAGCGAGTTACTGATAATATAAATGGCTTGAGATTGACATTTGGGTGTTTGGGAGTTTTTAACTTTTAAACATCTACTGAACAGTTGTCAGATGTTATTGGCAGCTGGCCATTTAAAAAAAATTGTTCTCAAATATTTTTTACTTTCGTACGTGAAACTGACTAGTGACAGGCCATCATTCAGCACATGGGTTACCAAAATGAGGCTTGAGGAGGGCTCAATGATCAATAATGTGTTTTATGCTAAAAGGTGATTTTTGGAGTGCCTGAGTGGCTCAGTTGGTTAAGCATCTGACTTGTGGTTTTGGCTCAGGTCATGATCTCAGGGTCATGGGATCCAGCCCTGCAACCAGCTCCGAGCTCAGTGCGGAATCTGCTTGGGAGTCCGCAAGCAGATTCTCTCTCTCCTTCTCCCTCCCCCTCCGCCCCTCCCCCACATGCATGCTCTCTCTCGCTCTCACTCCAAAATAAATGAATAAATAAAATCTTAAAATCATTTTAAAAGATGACTTTCTATGTTTTCATGTGGCATATTAGCATAGAAATATGTGATCATTAAAAATTAGCATTGGGGCGCGTGGGTGGCTCAGTCAGTTAAGCGGCTGCCTTCCACTCAGGTCATGATCCTGGAGTCCTGGGATGGAGCCCCACATCTGGCTCCCTGCTCGGCGTACAGTCGGCTTCTCCCTCTCCCTCTGCCTGCCACTGTGCTTACTTGTGCTCTCTCTCTATCTCTCTGGCAAATAAATAAATAAAATCTTTTAAAAAATTAGCATTGATATAATTTGAATAAATGAGTTTTTTTAATTAAGCCACATTTCTTTATTGTGTCTCCGATTTGCCTTCATGTTTTCTTACATTCCCAAGATAGAAATTTTCAGTAAAAAACTGTAGAAATGGATGATATATCATTGAATAAATAAACATTAGTCATATAATCTTTATATTTTGATTTTGTGATTATCAAATATCATTGTTTTAATAAATTTCACTTTGCATTTCAATCCTGCCATGTTAACATCTGGCAATCAAATTCTAAAATAAAATAAAACTGCTTGAGTTTTACACCTTGTAATTTTTGCAATATTGTTCTAGTTTACTTGTTTTGTTACTTGGTACTTTTCTGGACTATTTGAATACATAGGGTCTCAAAGACCGAAATGTGATACTAATTAAAAAATATATACGTCATGATATAGTGAACCCAAAAAAACCCCAGCAGCTGAGGTCAAATCTTGACTGTCATTAATTTTAATTTCACTCATTTGAGACTATGTTCCCTGATCTATAAAACAGCACCTTCTTAAGGTAGATATCTAGCATGAAATAGGCCCCTGCCATATAGCAAAATGCCTGGCCTAAAGGAGGTCTTCAGTAGATATTAATTTCCTTCCCTTGCATCCTTGAGGGGGCAGTAGGCAGATGTAGATGTTATAAATCTTAAGAGGGTAAGAATTAGCAGAGTGGTATATAGGGAACAAAGGGTTGGAGATGAGAAGGCTTGTTTCCTACTAAACAGTTTATGACTTTGGGCAAATTGTATACCAAAAACAACTACAGGTCTCTCCTTCTGGAACCCAAAAACACATTCTAGATTGTTTATGTGTGTACAAATTATCTAATCAGTACCAACCAACCAACAAACCAACCAACCAACAAACCAAACAAAAACAAAAGCAAAAAACCCCTACAGGGTTTCTAAATGATTTACAAAAGTACTGTTTCACTGATGGACATGAGGACAATAGTTCCGGGAACTATTAATAGTCAATAACCCTGTAACTGAAGGAGATAGAAAAATAAATTCTATGACCTAAGATGATGTAAATACCAATTTGTTTCATAAGCGTGAAATGGAACAGATGGTCACATCTTTCAAGGGTCAAGGGGTGGAGATTATGAAAGATCACTCTAACTCATTTTGTCCAATACCTGTAATAACTCCTAAAGTAGAACTAGAAGAGTTCTCTTTTTCATCTTTACAATAGTGATTACAGGGGCACCTGAGTGGCTCAGTCGTTAAGCGTCTGCCTTCGGCTCAGGTCATGATCCCAGGGTCCTGGGATCGAGCCCCACATCGGGCTCCCTGCTCTGCGGGAAGCCTGCTTCTCCCTCTCCCACTCCCCCTGCTTGTGTTCCTGCTCGTGCTCTCTCTCTCTCTCTGTGTCAAATAAATAAATAAAATCTTAAAAAAAAAATAAAATAGTGATTAGTTTTCTTATAAGCCTGCCCTGCCGTGATTATGAGTAAGCTGGCACCTCATACCCCATAGGCAGGAGATAAAACCAAAATTGAAAGTTAGCACTCTGAGAAGAACAAACATAAAGTAGATTCACCTTGTCTAGCACTAGATCCTCCCTGCAAAATGAAACCTTAAATCTCTTCACTAAGTTACTTCCTAGTGAAAACTTACCCACGACCTTACCAACATCTACCGATATGATAATCATCATGTAGGAGAGCCGGTGTTTTCTGTTTTCTCCTATTAGTGGACTACCTCTGACTTTACAACCTTGTTTTTCTTTGTATATCTATTACGTTTTTTATTTACAGAGCCAGTTCCAAAATCTAGACAATTTTTCAAAATTTTGAAGTAATAATTCTTTCCTTCATGACTTGGTCTTTGAGCCTTCCTTTAATGGAAATAAATAAATGACATAAGGAATCTTGAAATCACAGTGTTCTACAAGTAGTAAGCATTCACTAGTGAGCGCTCATTACTCAAAAGAAAAAGGACTATTTAAGATGTGTCTAAAGTGCCATTTTTGTAAAGATGAAGGAGAAAATAACTGGACCTTGGGATGATAAGGGAAATCTTTAGAAGTCAGAGGGAAAATATGAACTGTGTATGAGAGAGAGAAGGAGAGATGGGAAGAAAGGGAAGGAAGGAAGGAAGGAAGGGAGGGAGGAAGGACGGACTACCTTTATATGAGCTTTAAACAAAAGTGTAAGGGAAATCACAGGCAGAGGCATAGAGAAGCAAAGGACTCCGATGTTGTCATGATAACTCTATTTTCTTTGTACTTATTTCAGCACAGATATTGGTATATTGTGTTAGTATAAGTTCTGCTTAGAGACAGCAGGTTGCCTTTATCAGGATGGTCAGCTAGTATTTTAATTAGACTAAGGCAACACTCCAGAGGCAGCCTCTACAAGCTTCGACTATCTCTATTTCTGATCAAAAGTAGACACTTTGTTAATTAGCACAACAGATGTTAGAAATCAGATTTGATTGCTAAAATTAGTGGCTTTTTACTAAATATAATGGATCTTGGAAATGGACTCTCCATGGTAAAATCAGTGCTATTCAAGACACTGGGACTACTTAACTTAATGCAGAGACACATCATAGCCCTACAAGTATCTAGTAGAGCCATTGGCCTGCCCCCTTAGGGAAACTTTTCCAGACATGATTCCAAAATAGTCCTGTGTTCAGATGAAGAATATTCTTAGATGTCATTACATAATGAGCCTAATCCTGCCACTGGTATATTGTCATATTTGCCTCAGGGGAAACTTTCTTGTAAGTTTTTTGGGAACACACACAGACACACAACAGAGAGTTGGAACGTCTTCCAGTTTATAGGATGGGTTCTACGTTTGTTTGTTGATAAAGGCATATGCAACAGAATTTGTCCAAATTTTCTTCCAGTATGTAATGGAACCAAGGTGGTGGGAGAGTAGTTAACCTTCTGCCGCCCCTAACCATTAGAGTTACCTCGTTTACCTAAAAAGATCTTAGAATTAGGCATTACTGCGGTGTCTTGGGTCAGTTCTCAACGGTTCTGTTTTTCCAAAGACCAGCATCTCATTCTAACTGGAACTCTGCATGGTCAGATTCCACAGAGGAGGCAAGGCTACAATCGTAAGTTGAGTCACCTTGCAATGACAGTTGTTTTCTGAGCTAAAAAGGCTGGACTTGCTCTGGCAGGCGCCATACAGGCATGCCTATCTTTTTTTGTTTTTGCTAAAAATCACAGTAAATGTGTACTTAAAAAGAGAAGTCTGGCTGAGTGTGGAGGATAAAATGGAAGGGTAGAGAATGAAGACCAAGAAAGTAGTGTAGGAGGCTTGGACAAGGAGCTGCAATTGATTGAGGAAACAGTCCATTTTCAATAGGGACAATTAGGTGATAATAAAACAAGAGAACTGGGAGAAGGACACTTAGATTTAGGGGCTATTTACCGGCTAATGCAATTGAAGATAGGGTTGTAAGTGTGATCCAAAAAAGTGAGTATTGTAGAATGAGAAGTGCTAAGACCTGGATCCAGAGGAAACAATGAAATGTAAAGTTATGTAGAGGGGGACAAGGAGTGAGGTGAACAAACCAAGAGAGCCAAGCATCAGTACGTTCTATCTTGGAAGAATAGAATCCTGATGCAGAACTGATATAGTCAGGGAAGGCCTATCATAATGATCCAAAAGGAATTGCATGGATGTGTTCCTGACACCAAATACTTCATCTCCCAGTCTGATACAAGGGCTGAAATTCTTGGAATTTGGAGTTATTTGGACCTGGGCTTAAATTCTGTCTTTCTAGTTGTGTGAATCTCTGAGTATCAACCAAGTAGCCAACATAGCACTTGCTATTTAATAAATAGTCAACAAATAGTCAATGAATCTATTATTATGTCACCAGAGTAAGACATTGCCTCAAAATATTAACTAAACTTTCCCTATTCTTCTTCATACTCTTTGCCTTTCCTTACATCCAAGAGTATTTTATGTATTCCCCTTTTAGGGGAGCTAATGTGGTGGCCAAGAATCAAGAAGGCAACACTAAAATTTTGACTTCTGAATTCCATTTTTTTAAGCCTAATCAAGAATATGAAAAGCCTGGGGTCTCTTCTTAACAGTTACGTTTTCTTTGGGGAAGAAGAAAGGACTGTGGGAGAGCTATGAAGAATGGGAATGTGATGATGTCAGAGAAATTTTCCAATGGAAGAGTAGATAATTATTCAACCATAATAGCATGTGTAGAAAGATCTAAGGGGATATGACTAAGGTTTAGAGGCATGTAAACTATCCAGAGCTATGAAGAATGGGAATGTGATGATGTCAGAGAAATTTTCCAATGGAAGAGTAGATAATTATTCAACCATAATAGCATGTGTAGAAAGATCTAAGGGGATATGACTAAGGTTTAGAGGCATGTAAACTATCCAGAATCTTCTACCATTCAAAACATGACAAAGAACAACTGCAATGTGGGGCGCCTGGGTGGCTCAGTCATTAAGCGTCTGCCTTTGGCTCAGGTCATGGTCCCAGGGTCCTGGGATCGAGTCCCGCATCGGGCTCCCTGCTCAGCGGGGAGCCTGCTTCTCCCTCTCCCTCTGCCCCTGTTCGTGTTCCCTCTCTCGCTGTGTCTCTCTCTGTCAAATAAATAAATAAAATCTTTAAAAAGAAAAGAAAAGAAAAACTGTACTGGAAACAGATAGTTTGGGGGAAATCGTTCATCTCATTCAGAACACAAACTAAACATATTCCAAACGGGGTTAATAGATCAAGTGAGATGTTTGGGTAATCTGCTTTTTCAAACATCTTCTAATGTGTGAACTGTACAAACAACATCAGATCTTTAGATTATACTGAACATATTAAATATTTTAAAAGGGTAGGGACTCAAGGTTCAATAAAATAGATGCTTTGGACATAGACCTATTTTCAAATTCCATCTTGGCCACTTATAGTAATGCTTGTGTTATCTTCATCAGTACATTATCTAATCTCTGGGAGCCCCAGTTGCCTTATCAGTAAAATGGAGATTATAATATTGATGTCAGAAGTTTTTGAGCCTTAGCAAGAATGATTTAAGAATATCAAGCACTTTGCTTGGTACTCATTCAACAATAGCCCTGACATTGACAATTTTCTCTTATCTCTTTGAAGGAGTAGCCAAAAAATTTAACACTCTGCACACGCAGGCAAGAAAGTTAGAAACAAGTGCAAATCAACACTTAAAAATGTAAAAAGCCCCAGACGTGCCGCGCATGGACTTCATCCTCATGGGACGGGCAGAAGGTTACACAGCCTGGGTCAACGACTCCTCTTCACAAGCCTCACAACCCACAGTGCTACCTGTGGATTTAGTCCAGAGGATCCTGGAAAGGTGGGAACATGGCCGATCCCTTCATTTTTCTTCGTGCCACTTAGAGCAAAAGTGACAGTTGTGAGAAAAAAATGTATAAATATGATCAAGAAATCATTACCATCTGCACTGTGTACGTGAGTTTGCAGATGCTTCCTCTACTGCGAATTTACCTTCTGTACAGATCACTTTCAAATGACCAAAATAAAAAACCCAAAAAACAAAAAACAAAACTTAAGTCCTCTAATGGGTGGTTCATGGACCTCCATTTTAAGGACCCCAAATTCCTTTTAGAGTGCGCACAGATTCACAACTGACCAGAGGGGGCAAATCCTTATTACGATTTTCATGAAAACAACACTTACTCATCCCATTCGAGGAAAAATAGTAGATGTATTATTATGAAAACAATGTGCTTGGGCACTGTATTATCTGTTGGTCCACACTTGGAATAAAGATTCATCCGTCTAAATATAGCTACATAAACAAGCTTGAAAAGACTGCTATGAATTCTAAAATATTTAGCACAGTTTATTAGAGCTGGTCAGTCTAAGCAAAGGACAAACTGAGATTCACTTCAAACCGCCGGGCTAGGGAACACAAAAGAGGCCCTCCTCACCTATCGAAAAGTAAAGTGGGCCTTTCAGGACTGATTACAAGGTGAGAGAAAGCGAACACTCTGATAGCGCTACAATCAGCCTTTGTCATCCGCAAGTGCTACTTGGCGTAGGATTCTAAAAAGGGTAGGTGTTGCTTTACAACTGTCGGAGGAAATTTCCTATTGGCTCTCAAGCATCACACGTACAGTTCCGTGTAAAAGATGTATTTACAAACTGAATGTGGAAAGATGATAAGAGCTGCTTTTAGTGGTAAGGCAGGGAACTTTTCTTGGCCCTCAATAAAACAAAGGCAGGAAACAAGTAAGAATATTCAGAGAGAACATTAAAAAGAGGGAACTCATCTTACCTCCATCCAGCTCCTCGGCCCCAAAATGATTCCTGTAGAAGAGCATGATTTCTATCTTGTAACACTTGTAGATGGTCACCAAGCAAACAAGCAGCAGAAGGATAGCACCAAGCCCTCCAGCAAGTTCAACTGTGTACATTAGCTCTAGGGGGAAAAAAATCACAAAAGGGAATTATACCATATTCACATCCCAAATCACAATTTCAACTTGATTTCACAGTTATGTGGATGAGACCAGATGTAGGTAATGGATTGACACAACCCCTTCCCTTTCTGCATGAGAATTTGACCTTTCTAGCTCTGTTTCCTTGGTAACCACATAAGGTGGTTTGTGGTAACTGTGTTGCTAAGCGACATTGCTTATGGTAAAAACGGTAGATTGCATTTGGACCGAAAGAATTATAAAAACACCTGTTTGGAAACTATGATTCTGAGCTTGCCTGAGTACAGTAACTCCTATAAACATATCCCTTGTGGGAATCCTGCAAACTAGGCTTGGCGATATAAAGCCTTTAAGCCAGGACAGCTTCTGAACTCATCAATGTGAATCTTGGTCCTTCCCTCCTGAGCTGTCACCTAGGGGATGGGGCTCGGGGGTCGTAAGGGTTCCAACAACGCAGTTCCTGAAGGGCGGTGTGGACTGTTTCACAGAGTGTTGGGTGGACTCCCTGAGGAATACCTGCTGCCTCCTGCGAGGAGACTCCCGTTCTCTACCTCTCTGAATAGTGACGCCAGGGTGGCCCATCACAGTACTGGAGGCCGAATACTTGGGCTTAAAAAGTAGGCCCCCTAGTGGCTGTCACAGCAGACTACAAGTTGGTAGTAGTTTCCGTTCGCGAAGCTGCTTAGACATTTTTCTTTTCGCTTGTTTCCCCCCCTTTACTAGGCAGGTTGCTACATTCTATTCAAAAGAGGGATTTTTCTGGCCACTCACTACATACTTGTTCTCTTTTTCCTATTGAATATCCACATTACATTAAAAAATTATCAGGCATTTCCAGGGATAAAACATCCACTTCTTTTTTTCTCCTTTAGCACTCATAGACATTGTGACAAAATCAAGGCTACTGATTTTTAAACATTAAGCCAGAATGCACAGAATTTTAAAAAGTTTTTTGAGAGAGAGCGAGAGCATGAGTGGGAGGGGTGGAGGGAGAGGGAGAGCGAGAATCTCAAGCAGACCCCACGTTCAGTGACGTGGGCCTCGCCAGGAGGCTCTATCTCATGACCCTGAGATCACGACCTGAGACAAAGCCAAGAGTCCCTTGCCCAACCGACTGCGCCAGGCAGGCGCCCCAGAATGCAGATTTTGAAGTTCACTTTAAGTGCCCATGTATGCCTGCTGTCTTCTTGATCACCACAGTCCAAATGTTATTGAGGGGCAGCCACTGTTCGCTACAGTTGATGACTACCTTGAAAAGTGTTAGTTTCCTTAATTATCACTAAATATAAAAATTTCTGAAATTATGGCTCTAAAATAGTGGTATTTTTGATGTTTTCATTTACAATCTGTCAATGGGTTATCTAATTTCATTGCATAGTTAATGCAGGCTTATACTGAAAACTTTAAAATAATTTATGGTTTTGCAGTAACAACTACTCTTGTGTTACAAGATCACTCCTGAGATCTCAAAAATGGGGTGAAGTCATCATGGGTATGATGCAGTATCAGTGACAAATAATTTGAAAAGCATGGATATCGTTTCCTCACAAGAACATTTTGTGTTTGTGCATGTGTGTGTGTGTGTGTGTGTGTGTGTGTGTGTGTGTTTGCGTGTGATGTCACTTTTCCCGTGATAATTACAGAACAAAACTCAGCCATATTTTTCATTGTCTACTCCTTCATTTTTATTTCAAGAGTTTTATCAAAAACCATATATAACTACCATTTAATCAAGTGTATTTTATGCTCTTATTAAAATTAAATGGGAAAGAGAAGAAAATCTTATTAAAAGTGCTTGGATTTTATGAATTTAAGGAAGAAAAATAAAATGAGTTATTAGATCTTTTAGGGTCTAAGTGAATTAATATGGAAAGTAAAATACTGAAAAGCACCTCCTGGAAATTTTTACATTTTGTATTTATAAATATCAGACAACATTAACTGTTGAATCTTGTTGAGGGCCTACACAAGATAGTACTACAAAAGTTCCAGGAGTGAAATACAAAAAGCTCCTCAATATAATGTTTTCCCATTCCTATGTGAACAGAAAGGATAAGCGGGTAGATAATTCTGTAGGGTGCACTGGGCCCGGTTTTCTCAGTATATGAGTTAACTCCACCACACAGAGAAACCTGCATAAAACTAACTTATGCCCATGGGCTAATTTATACACCCAAATCATCTGATTTAAATTATACTGGATATGAAGGGAGAGATAAACATTTGGATTGTGGTTTCTTTTCAGATTCATTGTGTTTTCTAATTTAATGCATTGAACACTTGCAATTTATCACCCTAAAATTTCTTGCATGAGAAAAGAATTGGGAAAAAATGGACAATGCTTAATTTGTACTCTCAAACTTTGCTAGTGGAAGAGCCCAGTGGTACCACTATATTAGACAATTTGGGGTAGTTTCTGATGAGGTTAACTGTGAATCTACCCTATGACTAGCAATTGTATTCTTAAGTATTTACGCAAGGAAATAGAAGCAGATGTCCACAGGAAGACCTGTTCAAGAATGTTCAGAGTAGTCTTATTCATAGTAGCCACAACTGAAAACAACCTGAACGTTCATTAACAGGAGATACTGAACAAACTGCTGTATGTCCATATGACAGAATATACTCAGCAGTAAAAAGAATAAACTACTGATACAAGCAACATGCATGAATCTCACAAAATTATGTTAGGTGAAGGAAACCAGACAAAGTAATAGCTTCTGTATAATTCTGTCTAAATGAAGTACAAGAACAGGCCAAAAGAAACCATAGTGATAGAAATCACAAAATGGATGTTTTGTGGATGAGTGATAGGAAAATTTATTGGAAAGGGGCAAGAGGAAACTTGCTGGGGTAAAAGAAATATTCTGTATCATTTTTCAGGTATGGATATACAAGTATATACGTTGTCAAAACTCAACGAACTGAACACTTACCATCTATGCATTTTACCTGATGTTAATCACACTTCAATTCTTTAAAACTTGGATTAAAAAAAAATAGACACTATAAATTCTAACTGGAGGCTTATGTGGGGAGAAGCTGTAAAGAAAGCTGGAGTCGGGACAGCTGGTCTACTGTAGATATCTCCCCAGGCTGGGAATGGTTCTATGTTGGCGCCAAGCACACCCCTGGATTCTGGAGACGTGGCACCAGGCCTGGACAAGCAGCATCCTTCCCATGCCCATGTCTAGTGGAAGAGCTTTTGAAACAACCCAAAACTGTGCCCGAGACATGATCCTATTAATGTAATAAGCAGAATTCTCATTTTCTTCAGATGGCATTTATAAGACTGTTCTCTACACACTTTTAAACACTGAATATGCAAAAGTTAGAGAAAAATGGTATGAAAGTAAGTCCTTCTTATTTTTAGAGAAGTCATTGCCCGCATGTGAATTATCCCTATTGCTAGAAGTCAAGAGCTACTCAAATAATTATATACACTACCTCAAATACACTATATAGTAGGCCAATAAATAGTACTGTCTGAAATGTAATGAGAAAAAGACAGCAGGGTTGATGTGGCTTAGCAACTAGAGAAATGGTCTAGTGTCCGATGAATATATCCTTCAAGGTACAAATGGCAAAGTTATATAAACCTAGAGTATGGGCAATAAGCAAGAGTAAGTCTTCTTGAGCCACAGGACAGTCATTTACTAATAAGATGGAGACCAAGACCAGGTCCAAAGAAACGGCATTTTCAAGGAGCTAATTTATCCTGAGATCCACAGAGTACCTCAAATTTTCCCCAGATACTTCTGTAGTATTACATGCAGAAGCCTAGTGTTCTTACAGTGTTCTTGGAAGTCAGAAAAGAAATGTGTCTTTCCCCACAGTCCACACACCAGTGCCCGCTCCTCAGTTACTACATTATTTCTATGCAAGAGTAATTTACATGCCTTCATATTATAAATGTGGGAGGTTAAAAATTTTCCCATATAAGTTTTTCACATTGGTTTATAAACCATGTGTAAACTCCCCCAAAGAAAATGGCGTATTAGATTTAGTTTCCACATTCTTTTGCTCCAAGCTGGACGCATTCATTAATATGAGTGCTACCTATTATTGCTTATACACATTGGGTCAGGACAAAATTACTAGGGGTTAAATTCTGTTACACTTAAAAGAAATGATTCGGGGCCCACTGCTGTATTTTATCTTTACATTACAATGTGAAAGGTGTTGCCCCAGCAAATGTCATTTTCCCTTTGAAATGGGACCTGCTTTTTAGCTCAAGTTCAAGTTGCCTGGAGTGGCAGCATTTAAAAAATAAAAAGATTCCATTTCAGCACAATTCAACATCAAAAGATGGAAAGAGAAAGTGCAGACCTTTTAAAAATCTGGTTAGCCTTTGTGTTATTTGGTTAAAATGATAGACTCTACCCCCTTTAAGGGACTGAGACTGAATATTGAAAATTGTAAAGCAAAATCGCTCAGCAAAACCTAAGGGAAACTGGCATTTGGTTAAACACAACAAATGAACAAGTGCCAAAGAGTTACATTTAAGGGCACCAGCAGTCATTTAGTTACTGGCAATTAACAATAGTCTTTGGAAAGCTCCAGTTTGGGCTAAGGAAAAACACATTGATTATTGCTGCGGTAGTAGACTATTTTCGGAATAAATTGCTTCAATTTAAAACTAGATTTGCTACAAGCATTTTGAGCAATGACTACAATTTTTTCTTATCAAGACAGTTAGACCAAGCAACCCTTTAAAAGAAACAGCTAATTAAAATAAAGCGCGTGCCATCTCTTAATATATTGGATTACATTGCAAATAATAAATGCATTTGGTTTACACTAATCTTGCTGCAATTACCTAGTGTAGTTTGGGGTCCTATATTTTCTACTGGCCTGTACCTGGTCTTATTGTTGGCAAACTTTATCTGCTAGATGTCTTTGAAGAGGTAAAGATGTTAACAAAGTAAATCGAAGTTGATATGTACTTTTGAACTCTTCACTTGGAGTTTTCATTTTGTTTCTCTATATGTATTTCTATATATAATCTTGTTTCAAGTAGAACTGAAGATTTCAGGTGGCTTTTTCTTATATGGTTTAGCCGAAAATTGCCTCATTCATTTTATAAAGTCCTTTGAAATGCTCTGCCCTGATTTATATGCAGTAAAGTGCAACTTTGTGGGGGAAATGCATGATAGACAATCTAATGATCCCAGTTTATTCATTAGCCTCACCAAGTACATTTCCTCTTCTCTCATTGTGTTATAAAGAGCTAAACTTTATAAGGATTTATCCATCCACATAAATTCATATGCATATTTATTTCTCTGGAGCAGTATAACTTATTTGTTCCTGGCAGGAGGATAATTATGCTCAGCCTACAAAGATATTCAACTCAATTCTACAATACATCAATGCAATTTAGAAGCAGTTATAATTTTTTTTTTGGTAACACATTAAGAAGCTGAATTGCTATTCACATAATAGCAAGAAAACGTTTTGGGAAGGTATAAACTAGTATGTAAAGATAGCAGTTTTGTTTTTGCAAAAGTGCTTTTTGGAACAAGGCAGGGTATACAAAATAATAATATAATAATAATAACAATAATAATAAAAAGGAAAATGAAAATGGTCTCTGAACGTGGCAGCTTGATCTGTGCAACCAAACATCTGGGCAAAAGATTACCTTCAAAGTGGTATATTTTTTCATTTTGGGAAGAGGCTTTCAGCAAAAGTATCGAATTAAATTTTACTTACTGTCAATCAAGAATGCAAATATGGTTGTTGGCTAGGACCCATCATTAGGGCGTAGTTAGCCTCAGCTCCCAGAAGCCATAGGAACTGAAGAGTTACATGTTAACAAACTGTTAAAAATTTAAAAATAAAATGGAAGACTAGAGGAAAAAAATACATCATTCTTTCTACAGTTAGCTAGAGCCTACCCTTAAACGTGCTTTTCTTCTTCCCAACCAGAGAAGGGTACTAAGTTTGGTTTTGCTTTTTCCTATGAAGTGAAAGGAATATTCTTAAGTCGTATGTATTAAAAGACAAGGTTAAGATGAACAATGGCAGTAACTGAAAAAACATGATTCCACGAACAAATAAATTAAAAGCTCTTCCTTAGCCACAGCAGAAAGATGCCACTTGGTAAAAATGGAAGAAATGATAGAATTAGAAATCATCATGTTTCAGCCATTCTAATAATAATTGATTCAGGTAAGAATTATCAACAGATGCTAAAATTATTGGGTGAAAGATCGATGAGGCAGGATATTCACACTGTTTTAAAGTACCTCCCCACTGATTATTTATTAACGATTGAGGGAAAAATGGACACCATTTCAAGGAAGTAATCAAAATTAACATCACCAGTAATGGGACAAATCGACATCATGCAACTCCTGATGTGATGCATTAACAAGGCACAATATCATTTATGTAGTATTCCAGCCAGAAACAGGTATATGTCCAAAAAAGGAGGGCATATCAGGCAAACTCAAACTAAGAAACATTGTATAAAAAATAAAATCTAGCTTCTACTCTTTAGGAACGTCCAAACCATTGTAGGGTTCAAGAGCAGTTCCTTTGGTGTGAAGATTATTTTGAGTTAAAGGCAATCCATCTCCAGCAGATGCAGGGAAAGCCCTTTGCCTCCCCACCTGTCTAAATTTACATTGGAAAGGAGAGCCTGTCCAGGAAGAGAGCTATTAACAGAGATTCATCTTCACCTAAGAAATGTATCTGCATAACAGGGCAATCTTTGTTTTCTAAACCCCTTTGTTTTCCAACCTTTGTTTCCCAAGCTCCTCCCCTTAGCAGCTCAGGAAGGTCAGATAAGCCTCCTGTTGCCTGACTGTGTGGATTCCTCCTACTAAATTTGATATTCTCCCGTTAGTCTGTCTCATGTTTAGTTACAAGGACCTTGATGGACAGAGAAAATTTCTTCCCAACACCGTGAAAGAGAAAGAAAGCCTGAGGAACCATCCCAGGTTAAAGGACACTAAGACTTGACAACTAAATGCAATGTGTAATCCTGGATGGGAAATAGAGTAGAAGGGGTATTATTGGGATGATCTTTTAAAAGTGAATATAGATGGTATATTAGGTAATAGCATTCTACCATTATCAATTTTCCTGAATTTGATAAATATACTCTGGTTAGGTAAGAAAACATCCCTGTTTTCAGAAGATTCACACCAAAGAGTTTAGCCATGATGTCTGCAATTTACTCTCACACAACACCAATAATATGTTATGTGCTATTGTATACATGGTATAGCTCTATCTTTTTATTTATCTACCCACATTAAGAGAGGTAAGGCAAATGTGGCAAAATGTTAATAATTGGTGAATCTAGTTGAAGGGGATATATGGAAATTTATTGTACTATTCTTGCATTTTTTCTGTAAGGTCTCCAGGGTTTTTTTTTTTTTTTCAAAATAAAAAGTTAAAAAATAAAAGACAACTCAAATGGTAAGATCGTATTATTGCAAGTGCTATTGTAATTAGAGTGTTTTGTATTGATTAGATTTGACTTAAAATTTTATTATTTACAGTCACTCTGATGTAATCTGTCTAAAACCTTCAGTGTAATCTTCCAAAAACATGCCATCCTTGCCTTGGAATTTTCTTCAGTAATTGTTAGCCCATCTACAATGTTTATGGAAAAAAGACCAAAACCCTTATGTTGGCATTCACGGTCCTTCACTCCTTGAAGCAGCTAATTAAGCTCCCGCAGGAATCATCCCTCCAATGTGAACTGAACTTGACATGTGTTTTCCCAGTTCCAGACCGACTAGAACTTCCCCTTTTCATTTACCAAAACCCTACTGGTACTGCGAAGCAAGGCAAAGACCCACGCTTTCAATGAAGCTTTTCCAAAAGTGATCCATCTCCTTAGAAAATGTATTTTCTGTAGCTTTTTTGGTGACTTACTATATTGCATTATGTAATTTACTTTTGTTTTTAGTTTTACATTATAAATTGCTTTACCTTAGGACCTTTGCCGTGGCTGTTCCCTCGGACTGGAATATTCCTCCACCAGATTTCTGTATGCCTCCCTCTTTGCTTCTTTGTCTTTGCTCATATAACACCTTTTCAGTTTGGTCCACGGAGCACTCATTCCAAATCACAAACCTGTGGCTGCACTTTGCATCCATTTTTCTTTTTTATTTTTTTAAAGATTTTATTTATTTATTTGTCAGAGAGAGAGCGTGAGCACAAGCAGGGGAAGCTGCAGGCAGAGGGAGAAGCAGGCTTCCCACTGAGCAAGGAGCCCAACTTGGGACTTGATTCCAGGATCCTGGGATCATGACCTGAGCCAAAGGCAGATGCCCAACAACTGAGCCACCCAGGTGCCCCTCTTCTTTCCCTTTCTTTCTTTGTTACATTACTCACGATATAACATAGCATTTAATTTGCTTATTAATAAATTTACTATTGTTTATTATCTGTCTCCCACTGGAATTTAAATTCCATCAAGGTTAAGCATTTTTTTTTTTTTTGGTCTATCTTGTCCATATTTTTTTTTTACTGATCTATCTCAAGTGCCTTGGAAACTATCGGACACATAGTAGGTGCTCAATGAATAGCTGTTGAATAAATCAATGACTGGATGATTAAGAACTCAATTTTCTAATAAAAAGTTAGTTTTTTACGCATTCCCACTCTAAAATTCCAAGAATATCTCTGTAAGCCATCTTCCCAGCCAGCCAACGTGTCATGAGGTTCAAGCAACTGATGAGGTGTAATTATTAATATGCAGTCTGTTAATTTGGTAATAAAACATCGTTCTATAGAAAAATGCTCAACTTAACTATACAAATACAGAAATGTTCTCTCATTCATAAATCTCATGACCATATAGTGTAGTATAGACTTAGAGAACTAGGAAACTTTGTATTCACTTGGCATTTAGAAATCAATCATATATTGTTTACATCTTTGATAATGTTATTCAGTTTTTTCTTTTCATTTGATGAGGGAGCAGAAGGCTAGCTGAAGACAAAGCATAAGCTGACGCCCTGCAACCTGCCCCCCACCCCCCAACTCCTGGGTGGGATATGTGTGATTTTCTTCCAGGAAGCTCCCAACTATCTTAACGTTATTGCTTTACTAGAGAGAAAAACAACTTAAACTTGAAAATGGCAAGACCTCAGGTATCTTGTCTGTCCTCTTTAGCATATGAAAGTTCTTTTGAAAACCTCCCTTTTTCCTTACCTCCCCCAACACGACAGTATATAATCAATTGCTCCTCACAACCCCAGTGCAGCTCTGTCTGCCCACGGGTCCTATCCCCGTTCTTTAATAAAACCACCTTTTTGCACCAAAGACGTCTCAAGAATTCTTTCTTGGCCGTTGGCTCCGGACCCCACCCCACCAAACCTCACCTATATCCTAAAAACCACATCACATCCATCCATCCATCCATCCATCCATCCATCCATCCATCCATTCACTCTCTGTTTAATAAATGCCTTCAATGTAGCGGGTGTAGTACTTAGAGTTCTAGCGATAAGATGATGAATAAAATAAGCTTCTTGTCTTAAAGGGGTTCATGCCTAGTTGCAGAGTCTGGCATATAAGTAGATTATTTGATAACACAGTAATGAAAGCTAATGTCTATTGTGCACTTAAGTTTCAATCTTAAGTGAAAGAAATGCTTTACTTTAAGTAGCATGACCACAGGTCAGGTGACCAACTCACTCAGGGTGTTTGTGTTTCTACTGGGAGATTTTAGGGCTAGGGATCGGACACCGTGGCACAGTCCGGGACGGTACCTGCAAAGATTTTTGGCAAGAAGTTTGGTGCAGAGTACAGAGAAAGCAAATGTATGGCGTGATGGGTGGTGGTAGTCAACTAACTGTTCTGATTTCTCTGCTAGAACATGTTTATCTTTCTTTTCTTTGCAAAGCAACTAACTTGCACCTTGTCAATAAATTTGTTTGAAGGATTCATGGTATCAATTAAACCAGGTTTCCCAAAATTAGGTCAGAAAAACAGGGCAGTGATCCTTCCTCGTGAAAAATTGACATAGTGTCCAAAAGCACAATGTGGCATCACTAACACTGAGCTTTAGTGCTGAAAACATTTCCCCGTTGGATTGTAAAAGCAGTGTTTGAAATCGGCTTATCTAAAGACCATAATGTGGGATGTACTCAGAACAGCTATGTATTTGTACACACATACAAACATACAAAGTATTCAGATGGGGACTCCTTCATCTTAGGTCTCCTAAGATTGAGTATGATGGGGAGAAACCAGACAAAGAAGGAAGAGACTCTGCTATAATAAAGAGCAAAATGGGCCTCAGGTGATCAGCTTAGAAGATAGGGCTACTGTTTATCAAGGTGTCAAATTTCACAGATGCCTAAAAAGAAAATCTCTTATAAGAAAAAGTATTTGCTTTCCCTCTACTAGGAATTTCCTTCTCAACATGTCATACAAATAGGCACAGATGGAATGTTACAAAACGTCTCTTGAGAGAAAATTGTCAGAGTGAAGGTGGCATTGCCATTTTACTCCTTTTTGTTAAGGGCTGCGGTGTTTATCCTGAAAGCAATCCTCCACCAGAGGATATACTGGCACAGTTAGAACAGTTTGGTCTTCCACTGGGAATGCTTTGGATTGGCCAAAGAACCAGAACATCTGGACTACTTAGATAACCAATAGAAGGAGCCATGTTTTCTACAGGAACACTGAACCCTTCTAAAAAAATTATGATTTGTAGTATATTTAACTGTTGGAGGTAGATTTATAAAATATTATACATATGTAAGAATTGATTGCATTGCAATACACAAAATGGGATGCTTTGATCAACTTCCGAATTTTATGTTATTTATTACAATTTTCTCCCTTTAGGGTTTTAATATATTTCCTAATTATTGAAAGCATTAGAATAAAATGTGTTCGGCAAAAGCTGTTTGTTTCTCTCACGAGACAAGTGTCACTCAAAGTCTTGGTGATTCCACAGAGCCAGAGACTATTAAGGCAAAAACAATAATCAAACCATACGCTGGTTTATTTCCCTCAACGGAAGTAAGAGAAAATTCCATTTCTTATCTCTCTTGAATCTTTTTGATAGCTCTCTGTTTCCTGAAAACATAAGAGTGCTAAGACAAATAGTGGTAAGTTTGCCTTCCTTTCTCATTTTGTAAAGAGAGAGTGTCAAGAATTTATTAACACTTGTTTACATTTTTTTCTTCTCCCATTAATACTCTTCAAAGAAATAGGCATGGTTTGGGAACTACTGGTAGCAGAATCTAGCATTCCTTGGTTCCCCCGAAGGGAACAAACAGTAAACAGCTGCTTAAACCATGACAAAGTTGAGAATAAAGTGGGTGGTCTGTATAGTTTAATGGTTTGTGTAGTTGGGATATAGGAAGGGCCTGTCTTCAGGAATGCATTTTCTTTTACCAAAATGGCAATAACGTGGACCTGCTTCATAAAGACCAAGGTATTATCTTAGCGTCTTGTTCTATGTATTGATTTTTGGTGCATGAAATTAGCAATGGTTTGAGAAAATAATGTAGAAGTACAGGTGTCCCCCCAAACCTAATGTTTTCTAATATAGACAGACAAAATGGGAGTGAGAGGGTACATCGAAGCAAATAGGTTTTAATACATTTTTAAATGTGTAAATAACTTGATTTGACAGCAAAAAGATGAATAATAGGTTTCCTGTAAGCATTTTGAAATTTTTCAGTGGCTGTACCAAAATAGATTTATTTTTTCTCTTTTTATTTTCTGACTCTATGAAACATGCTCAATGTGGAGACTTTGAAAATCACAGAAGAATACTGAGAAGACATGAAAGGTCACACAGGATCACACCACCCTGAGATAACCACTACTACTACTTCAGTTAAAAAAATTTTTATGCATCTCTTTCTAGTGTATTAGGTTTTCATGTAACTGAAACCTTTAAATGCTAACAGTCCAAAGTAGCTTTTATTTTGCCTTTGAATCTAGACGGTTTAGCATGGAGTTGCCCAAGGTGGTTTATGATCTGTGTTCTAGTAAGAGTCTTCATGGTAAACTCTTTAGCCTAATTTTTATTCACATACCTATTTATTCAACTACCATTTATAGATGCCCAGTTCAGCAAGGCAAGTCTGGCAGGAATTATTTAACAATGCTATTGAGCTTTTCTTTATATAAATAATATTTTGGGCAGCAGTTTACAAATATTCAGTTAAAAGTAGGTTAAAACACAGTCCCATATTAGAGAAGATATGGATTTGAAATTTCATTTACTCTAACTGCACTCTTCTAAAGATGAGAAAACTAAAACTGGTATGTGAGTAGTTAACAGTTGAAAATACATTTGAATATTACCAGTTTTTATGTGACTATTGAGTTGCCACTGACAACAGTCAACATAAGAAGATAGCCAATATAGAATTTTGTTGTGATACCTTTAATGTAGTCCCTTAAGCTACTTTCAATACTGACATATTTAAATAATATACACATCTGGGGAGAATTAGAAGCGTACTTCTAATTAGTAGAAGAGGAAAAGAACATGCCATCCCAAAATATGCCACCTGGCCATGTAGATTATTTTGAGTTGAAGGCCATTAAGACCCAGCAAACTCAGGAAAAACTTCTACCCTTCCCTTAACTGTCTAAAAGAATTGAAGTAGGGGGGCTAGCCCAGAAAGAGAGCTATTACCAGAGATAACTTTTCCTTAACTTTTTTTTAAAGATTTTTTATTTATTTTTGAGAGAGAGAGAGTTGACGTGGGGCTCGATCCCAGGATCCAGAGACCATGACCTAAACCGAAAGCAGACGCTTAACTGACTGAGCCACCAGGCGCCCTCAGAGGTAACTTTTTAACTGAAAGACTTAATAGGCATGGCTTGGCAAACATATGACTACCAGCTATCTGCTCTTCTTCTCTTCCTGTGACTTGCCCTCCTCCCCGTTGGAACCCCAGACCCTTATATCATTCCTCAGGTTGCCATAAAAGCCTCAACGGCCTAATTGCCTTTGGGTCTCATGTTTTATGGGGTTCTTGTATGCACGAAATTATTTCTCTCTTTTTAGTCCATTTTACATCAGTTTAATTATTAGACCAGCCAAAGAACCTAGAAAGGAAGAGGGGAAAACTTTTCTGATATCCAAGTAGTTGTGAGTCATTACCCTGAAACTGTGGGATGATATGAGTTTTTAAATCACACTCACCTTACATGACATACTAGAATTAGAATTCAAAACTGATTTAAGTGAGGCAATTGATGTCTCATTCTTTTAGGCTTTGATAACAGCTTCTTCCATTTTAGTTTCCATGAACTTGGCAACCATTACTGGTCAGTACTCTGAAATGCAGTTGCATTGTCTTAAGGAATTGTCATTTCTATTCTGCAGTTACAGGAACTTGTCATTTAAAGATATGAGTCAACTTCACAAACACTTAAAACCACAAAAACATCCCTAGGAAGAGCAACCACTTCATTTCACTCTCAAGATTTGCAAAATGAGGTACAATGACTCAAAACTCAAAGAATCTATAAAATCTGACAAATGGGCTAATATATATACCATCAGCCTTACCCAGGGTTTCATATGTTTTTACAAGATTCCTGCACAGGGGCTTAAGGGCAAGTAGTTTACAAACCATAAAAACGAAGAATAATGACACAAAGAGACTTGCTTTAGGTCGCATACAAGTAAAGAGTCAGAACCAAAACATTCTCAAGAAACAGCCTGTTTTTGGGTGCTTGGGTGGTTGAGCGTCTGCCTTCAGCTCAGGTCATGATATCGGGGTCCTGGGATCAAGCCCCATGTCAGGCTCCCTACATGGTGGGGAGACTGCTTCTCCCTCTCCCTTTGCCTGCCGCTCCCCCTGCTTGTGCTGTCTCTCTCTGTCAAATAAATAAATAAAATCTTTAAAAAAGTCTGTTTTTCCATCACAGTTTACAATTTCTTTTCAGTAAATTCTTATTCATATATAATCTCAATTCATGGTAATGATTCTTGGGTGGTTTTTAAAATGATCTTTTTGTGCTTTCTTAAATATACCACTGGGTTTTTTGTGTGTAAAGTAAAAATAAAATCTATTTTAATAGAGTAGGGGCCAAGGGCAGGCTGCCCCAAGATGGGCCACCTTGGTATGAACATTATTTTGAGTTAAAAGTAATCCAAACACAGCAGATTCAGGAAAAGCGCTTTACCTCCCCCTCAGCTGCCTGCTGGTACCAGAGATTTCTCTTTAAGAAACTTACCTGTATAACAGGGCAACCTATATTTTCTAAACATCTCCTCTTACCTTCCTGCTAATGGCCTTTCTCCCCTTTGTATCCTCAGGCACCTATCCTTCTCTTTAGCGCATATAAATGTCATGTTGCCTCACTGCCTTTGGAATTTTCCATGTCTGTGTGGATTCCCCATATGTAGGCTATTAAATATTAAATTTGATTTTCTTCCAATAATCTTTCTCATGTCACTTTGATTCTTAGTCCAGCTAGAAGGACCTTGAAGGGTAGAGGAAATTCTTACTCCCTAACAATAGCATTTAAATGTTCATTTTTAATTTAGAGAGATCAACCTCCAGATACATTAATCTTCAAAGAATACACACTAAAAATAGTGTATGTGCCCTAAAAGTAGAGACAAACAGCTAACATATTTCTTATAGATGGTAAATGTAGTCCTCAACACTAAAATCTAATATTAGTTTCCATGGTAATTTATTGGAAATCAACATATTTTTTCCTATTATATGACCTGAGAGAGTAGTTAGCATTTTTTATGTGTCATGTCTAATATCTCCTTTACTGACCTGGTTGTCAAAGTTCGATATACAGGAACTGCTTGTTAAAAGTTATACCTTGCATTTTATGACCCAGTTGTGCCATTTCTCAACCGAGTGCAGGAATTCACAGCCATAACAATGCACAGCCATCTCCCTCTTCCCAGCAATGTTGCTCTAATACCCCAGGATGGTGGTAGACATTGCTCTGGCAGCAGTGACTCAACTCCTAAAGAAAGACACCTATAGCCCAGTGCTTTGCCCATAGCTGGCACTCAATACATATTTGGGGAATGGGAATGATTTGTTCCTTTTTCATACAGCAGCACTATATGAATCATCTTTAGGCAGCCTGCAGTGGAGTGAGATTTTCATCAGGATATGCAACATCCTCAGTCACCAGGTTGTTCCAACCTAGAAATAATGAGATCAAGGTGGTTCTGAGAAGGAAGAGAGTGGTGTGTGGGCGGGTGCTGACTGTGAATATGTTATCCCGATTGTGATCTCTGATCACATGTGAAATTGTGCTATGTGTGCACTAGATGATACTGTGGGCTTCTTGTGAATACCTTAAATAGAACTATCATTTTTTAAGCTGGCTGTTTGTATGTACTGTAAAGATTTTCCAACACGAAGATCTGAGTTCCAGTGCATTCCCTCTGCTCTGATCTTGGGCTTATGTGTGATTTATAGCTTCTGTTAGCAGCTAGAGACAGATCCCTACTAAAATAAATCGACCTTTTGAACATGTAGGTACTGTTTATCCAGGTTGCATTACTGACTTTTGTCTTTGCCTGTTTTGCAGTCCTATCACTGACCAATCATATGTGGAGGTTCAATTTTTCTACTATGCCTGGCCTTCCTTACTACACATAATTGAGATTTAGTTGAATATGAGTATTCAAAACAGGAAATTAGTGGTATTTATTGCCCATCATGTATCTTGTTTCTCCTTGGTAATTGCTATTTGCATAGACTGAACACTGTATACAGCCTATTTGCATAGACTGAAATACACATATATATCCATAGACACGTTGTTGAGACACATGCCTAAGTGGATTTCCTTTTGTAAAAAAGGGCTATATAAGAATTCTGTCCAACAGTGAGGGCCCTCCTGATTTAAGAGGTTAATTATTTAATACTCGAAGAGAGTGCCCTCTCAGACATCTCTCCGAGTAGCAAATGTGTTCTATAAAGCACAATTTCATTGAATACGTGAGGCAGGTAACCTCATTAAGAGTAGAGTGTGAGGGCAATATGCTAATGTTCAAACAGGTTCAAAGGTTTTGACCATGTAAGAGGAATGAGGCGATGAGCTGGATTTAATCCCACTGACTAGCTACATTCCATTTTCATTTCTCTCTCACGGAAACAGTGAACTCAAGAGAGCTAGTTGCTCTTCACCTATTAGAAGCTACCAAGTTTATCAGAGGACCTGTTGTCTAGGCAAAGACCTCAGTATGCCAACTGCAGTCCACAGACCAGCAGCATCAATATCAATAAGGCACTTGTTTGAAATTCAAACCTTGAGTCCCACCCTGGACTAATGAATTCCAATCATTTTTTAACAAACTCTCCAGGTGATCTGTTTGCACTGTAAAGACTGCAACTGTCAGCAGGCCCTTTTGCTCAACTCTAGACCTTAAAAGTTAAAACCTAAAATAGACAAGACTGCTTGCGTCCTGCTTGAACTGAAGCCCATTGTCCTTATTTCTTTTTTTTAAAGATTTATTTATTTATTTTAGAGAGAGCGTGAGAGTGAGAGAGTGAGAGTGAGAGAGACAGAGAAAGAAAGAGCCACTTGCGTGTGTGAGTAGGGGAGAGGGGCAGAGGGAAAGAGAGAATCCCAAGCAGACTCCCCGCTGAGCGGGGAGCCCAATGCAGGGCTGGATTTCATGACCCTGAGATCATGACCTGAGCAGAAATCAAGAGTCAGACATTCAACCGACTGAGCCACCCAGGCGCCCAGCCCGCAGTTCTTAGTATCACACTTTCCAGAGGCACTGATGAAAGTGTTTTCCAATGATCAGAACATTGCAACCACCAGGCCAGAAAAGCCCTGATAGCAACAGAATGCAGAGAAGACCACAACCCAGAAGTCCTCTTCCCTGCGGCTCAACACATACCAACCCCCCGCCTATGATCATGTGCTCTCTTGCATGCACCCCCCTAAATTCTCCCTATAAAACTCTAGGTGTCCATCTTGCTGGTGGAGAGGTCATTTGTTCAGGCTTGAGCCTGCCACCTCCCCCAGCTGCCAGCACCTGAAATAAATTTCTCCTTTTCTTTTTTCCAAACCCTCATCTCTTGAGTTATTGGCTTCTCTTGAGATGAGTTTATCCGAGTTTGTTCCACAACAGTGTTGGCAAACTCAGCCAGGAGCCAAGCTCTGAATTGGTCCAGCCCCCTTGGGATTCCCCAGGATGGAGCAGTTGGCCTGGGCAGCGGCCCCGGGGGCTCGCCCATTCGTTTCCTGGGTCAGTGGCTATGATAGATCAATTAGTAACACAATAACAACAAAAAATGATTGTGAAGCCCTGCTCTACAGACTTCTAGTTGACTCTCCAAGAGTGGAAACAGAAGGAACCTAATTTTTGCGAATTCCAATGATATAAGAAACACCCAACTGTTAGCTGGGATGCAACAGGAAGTTGCTCAAATAAGAGAGCTAAAAGCTCTCAGCAGAACGGAGGACAAGGGACAAAAGCAGGGAAGGAATGCGTTTTGCTTTGCAAGGAGACAACCAACTAGATGTTTCACCTGATAATGCCTTGCCAGGTGTGTCTCACCTGATGGCCCCTTATGTGAGACAGTCTGAGCCAGACTGGAGCTGAGGACGTGTGCAGAAGCCCCCCTAAGCTGACCTGAAGTTAACTTTAGCTCATTACAATACTAAGATCTCCCCCTACGGGCAGTTTTTTGCCATTTTTTGAACTTTGAACATACGCTATATGCACTGTCATGTTGACATGCTAGGTGTGCACAAGTGAACCAAAAAGTGCCCATGGAAGCCTCCTGCCCCCGCCCCCTAATACACCGAATAAAAGCTTTCTGTACTAACTCCACCAGGAGACAGTGCTTTGAGACCTATCTCCCTGTCTCCTTACTTAAAACAAGTAATAAAAAGTTGTTTGCATTAGACATTTCCTTGGGTTGTGTTCAATTTGATGCACCCCAAGTAGCAAACCCCTTAAGTTCGGTTACACAAACACATTGGTTTTAATCTTGGAGGATTTTCAAGATGAAAATACCTGTCTTTCTGTCAGTAACTGGTGGCAATTTTGCCCCCCTGGGGACATCTGGCGATATTTGGAAACATTTTTGGTTGTCAGAACTAGGGAAGGTACTATTGGCATCTAATGGGTAGAGGCTGGGAATGCTGCTAAGCATTCTACAATACATATGACAGCCCCCCACAACCAAGAATTGATGAAGGATAGTCGGAAGGCAGGCAGGCAGGGACAAGGGGTCCCTACCCTAAGAGGAAATCACCCTTAAAAGGATTTTAAACCACCCAGGAAAGAGCCCTCCACCCTTTCCCATGTGAAGGATAGGTGGCAACAACCTGATTGGATGACAGTCACAGGGAGGGTTCATCAGATGAAAACAGCCTGCTAACAAGCCCATAAAAACCCCTAGACTTAGAAACTCCGATGGCAACCCTCTTGGGTCCCCTCCCTCCTGGGGAGCTTTGTACTATCACTTTGCTATTGCCCAATAAACCTTGCTGTGCAGCCCACTACTCTGTCTGGTCTACCTCTTCATTTTTTGAAGCAGCCTGAACAAGAACCGTGGGCACCAATGAAGGAAAAAATCCTGTAACAGAATTAGCCAGTTCAAAATGTCAATAGTGGTGAGATTAAGAAACCCTGCTGCAGACAAAGTTTATATTACTCAGAATACATTTAATCATCCATTCATCACATTTACAAAGTGGGTTACATATGTTGAGTAATATAACACAGAAGTACAAGTTAAAGATCTTTATCAAGAATTTAACATTTAGTTGGAAAACAAGTGAAAAATTCAGTAAGACAAATAAAGGACTTCCATTGACGATGCCCACGTATACTTAAATTCTAAGAGCTCTGGCCCACATGATTAGTTCAGCATGAATGATAAAAGGTTTTATCCTTCGTGGTCCCAATACTGGCTTTGTCCAGGATCATCTCGTTGATATTTACTAATTGAGGAAAAAGCTAATCATCCCCAAACAGTGGTCCTTTTCTTTCCTAACAAAGACACTGCTTGAATAGTCTAGTTCACACTGAAGCAAACTGAATGACCAAAATGACTAAAAGGCAAAACTATGCTGATCAGGAAAAACTGGGATCAAGAGACTTTTGAAAGGACATTCCAGGTCTGAGGCAAAAATAAGTTGAATTTAACCTCACTTACATCATATATTTTATGTCTAAGGAAATAGCTCAAAAGGTTGGCTCTCATGCTTGTAATTTTGGTGACAATCGAACAACCTTGTTGAAATGTCCATTATCAAGAAACTCAAAGGTACAAAATTACTAGTATTGGACAATTTGTGCTCCTGGCGTAAAAGCCACCAAGTGTATTTTTTGTTTCGGCGTTAGTTATCGAGAAGAAAAAAAAGGAAGAACTGAGGTCAGCTGTTTAGATGTCTTACACAACTGAAGAGCAGAGAAGCAAGAAAAATGTTACAGGCTAGAAAAATTTTTGACTGAAAAATGTCAGATCTTATCCAAGGAGATAATTTGTTAAACTTGATGGCTCTGACTTGGAGATGCTGTAGCAACATAACTAAAGTTCCTTAATATTTGGGAATTGCACAGGCAATGAAGGGGAGCAGAATATACACCCCCCAAACATGCTTTTTTTGGCATATGGATTATTTTGGCTGATTATCATTATTTTTTGAATTTTTTTGAGATTTTATTTATTTATTTGAGAGCGAGAGGGAGCGAGAATATTAGTGGGGAGGAGAGGGAGAAGCAGCCTCCCCACAAGCAGGACCCTGGGACCATGACCTGAGCCACAGACCCTTAACCAAATGAGCCTCCCAGGCGCCCCCGAGGCTGATTATTTTTTTAAAAGATTTTATTTATTTATTTGAGAGAGAGAGCGAGCATGAGAGGGGGGAGGGTCAGAGGGAGAAGCAGACTCCCTGCCGAGCAGGGAGCCTGATGCGGGACTCGATCCTGTGACTCCAGGATTATGACCTGAGCGGAAGGCAGTTGCTTAACCAACTGAGCCACCCAGGCGCCCCAAGGCTGATTATTTTTAAGAAACTGCAGACACAGGAGAAATTTTGAAAACTGAGAAGTTACCCTTTTGTGAAAGATATTTACATTTATAAGGGAAATCTCCATTTGTAAGGGTGTCTCCCTTTCTTAACCTGGAAGAGCCAGGGACTCAAACTCTCTAAAAACTCTTTTTTTTTTCTTAAAGATTTTATTTATTTGAGAGAGAGAGAATGAGAGAGAGCACGAGAGGGAAGAGGGTCAGAGGGAGAAGCAGACTCCCCGCTGAGCGGGGAGCCCGATGTGGGACTCGATCCCGGGACTCCAGGATCATGACCTGAGCCAAAGGCAGTCGCTTAACCAACTGAGCCACCCAGGCGCCCTAAAAACTCTTATCAATGGAGAAAGCAATGACTTAAATCTGTGTAACAACCACACCCTTGATTACTGTGTTTCTCTTGGAAATCTCCCATAACTGGCTCTCCCACCCTCAGCATCTTCTTTTGTCTGTAGCTGGAGATGGTATTTAGGGTGGTAGCTTAGGCCATTTCAGGCAGTTACTCAGTTTTTCTGGATATCTCCCTTGCATAAGGGGGTATACAAGTTATTAAACTTGTTTGTTTTTTTTCCTGTTAATCTGGTTTGTTATTACAGGGAGGTCTCAGCCAAGAATCTAGAAGGGTCAAGGGAAAATTTTTTTCCCTCCCCAGAGCAGTAACTCAAAAAAAGTGACCCTTTAGTGAATGCCTATTCAGTTTTTAATGAGTCATTGTCTTTCTAGGGAGATGCCACCACATAGAGAGGTAGGAGGTTTTGGTATCTGGGCAAAGTTTGACTTTTCCATATTTTGAAGTCAGTGATCAAAGATGTCAGATGTTGAGCCCTGAGAGAGGCTTAAACAGTTCTGGGATCTTACTGTATCTCTCAGTAAATAAATACACTAGGTAAATACTAACTAGGATAGGGGCATATACTCCAAAAATGATTCATTACAAAAAGGGATAAGGAGTCCACTGGGTCTAAATTCATCCGGCTTTAAAACAGTGCATCCTAAATGATGTACACGTTAATTACATTACTAATGATATTCTGGGGACCAGGAAGTTTATTGAGCAAGTCTAATTTCTATTGATTACATTCTTTGGAGGGAGAAAGTGTGTGTGTGTGCAAGAAATAAAATGGGTTTGAGAGGGAATAGAGAAAACCTAGATGTTTATCATTATTAACTAGTGCTGGTCTCTGAGATAGATACTTTGCTAGTTCCCAAACTACTTCATGATGAATGGATTGCTATATTATTGTAATCAATATATCTAAACATAACCATTCAGAACAGGATTGTTAATGAACATTCCCTCAATGTGACAGTTTCAAAGCTAAACATTCCCTAGAAGCATAATTCTATATTAGGAATGCTTAATATCAAAGCAATTTAAAGAGTAGATGGTGGCATCTCAAATTATATTGGTTTTATTTCCTGTTCATTTAATTTTATGAGTGCCAGACACACAGTAGGTTCTTAATGATTATCATTAAATGCAAGAATAAATGAATGAAGCTCTCCTTCAGGACAGCACATTCTAACTAAAGTAAATCTATTATAAGGTAAAATATGGACTCAATGGAGCTGGAGCTAAAGCTGGCCATTTTAATATGAGATAAATTAGACTTAAAATGAGATTTGCGGGAGTTTTTAATAGAACACATTATTATCACATCCTAAATTACCCAGAATATCATGTAGTTGGAGCAGAGAAATCATGTACTGGCTGCTAACATTTACTGGATGACAAATGTGTGTCAGACATTGCGATACATATTGACACTATTTTTGTTTATTTAATCTTCATAGCTATTCTATATGGTAGGTTATTATTCCCATTTTATAGAAGAGAAATTTGAGGGTCATAGAGATTAGGTGATTTGCCCAAGAGAGTGGGGCCAGACACTTGGTTCCTGGACCTGTTTTGAAAATATAAGCAGGACTATAGTTGGTATTAGTTGTATTATTAACTTAGCTCCACGTTCTGTTTTATGTTTTATGCACCTCTTAACCTCATGCACAAGCAATCATTCACTTTGCCTTTTTTTATCCCTACTCTTTGATTGTGGAAACCTAATGAGCAATGGATGGTAACATTTGTTTTGAGGTATCTGATCATACCAGGTCCCAAATAGTGCCTCACTGTCTGGAAGAATGCTGTCCCTAGGCTCAACAGGGCAAGGTAGTTTGGGGAATGATCCTGGCCTTCTTGATCGGCTGTCCTTCTGATAATAAAGTTTTCTTCACTTCAAAATCAGTGTCTCAGACATTTGCTTACTGCACATTGGGCGCACAGACTAGTTTAAATTTGGTAACAGTAACCCAGTCAGTACACAGAGAATTGGGTTTTGAATACATACCATTGCTAGAGTCCACACCCTTAACCATTAAGCTGCTTTGCTCCATATAGTAAACATGTGTACACTGGGAGGCCATCCAGAGTGAGAGATTGGACAAAACACACAGTGAAGAAGAAATTTAGGACTGCCTGATGGGTGCAAGAGTGGTTAGGCCTGAGGCTAGAGCACATTGCTGGCTGGGTATTGATCTGAAGACAAGGGAAAACGTAAAAAATGGAGGGAACAGGAAAGATCAGGATTTTGGAGGGAAACTGAAGGTGAAGGTCAGTGTTGGATACATGTCAAGTCAGGCAGCAGCAATGAGAAACCTAAGCAAAAGCATTTGGGTAAAAGGATTCAGAGACTGAAACATGAAATTCAATCACGTATGGGCAACAGTGGGAACGAGAAATAACACAGAAGTGAATGTGCTAGCTCTGTGCTTTGGTTCTTTTCCGAGCAAGCTTGTCAGGTCAGGGACTAGAGTGAGGACTCTAAAGCCCCCTGGCCATTGCCCGTTCATTCTTCATCTCTCATTCACTGCCTAATCTAGTTCTCTGTAGAGTATGTGAAATATATCTGCGTGGCATACCTGACATGATCTTAACTGTCCAAGTACCTTCCCTAGCTGCAGGAACCAACAATTTTGAATATTCTCATATAAACCTTTTCTTTTTTTCTTTTTTTAAAGACTTCATTTCTTTTTAAGTAATCTCCATACCAAACATGGGGCTTGAACCCAGAGCCCCAAGATCTTTGATCGAGAGTCGCACGCTCCACCTACTGAGCCAGCCATAGAAACTTTTTTTTTTTTTACGATCAATTTCCTAGGAAATTTTCAGCCAGTGTTTGTGGAAGTAGGTTGGTTGGTTTTGTTTTTGTTTTTTAAGATAAAGCCTGGTCCAAACTCTACCCTAGTTCGATCCTAGCTGAATTATTTATTGTAGTATCCTCTCAGCATTAAGGAAAACTCATTTAATACATGTGAGTGATATCTCAAAGAATCCGTAAGAAGGGGAGCAGGTTTTGCCATCCCAAAATATGCCACTTGGGCATGAGGATTATTTCGGGCTAAAGGCAATCAAGACACAGCAAACTCAAGAAAGACTTTTACCTCTCCCTTAACTACCTAAATGGGGGCGCCTGGGCGTCGGCCTTTGGCTCAGGGTCATGATCCTAGGGTCCTGGGATTGAGTCCCACATCTGGCTCCGCGCTCAGCAGGGAGCCTGCTTCTCCCTTTCCCTCTGCCCCTCCTTCCTGCTTGTGGCTCTCTCTCTCTCTCTCTCTCTCTGTCTCAAATAAATAAATAAAACCTTAAAACAAACAAACAAACAAAAACTACCTAAATGAATGTAGGTAGGGGGCCTGGCCCAGAAAGAAATCTATTACTTGAGATAACTTTGCATCTGAAAGTCCTGACTATACGGTAAAGCAAACAACTAATTACCAAACATGGGCTCTTCTTACTGTCCTGTGAATGACCCACCTCCTCTTTGAAGCCCCAGGCCCCTGTGCCATTCCTTAGCTCTGGACAGCACATAAGCCTCAACTGCCTGACCTGTCCTTGAATCTCCTATCTCTGGGGCTCCGGTATGTATCAAATTAAATTTGTTTTTCTCCTGTTAATCTGTCTTATGTCAATTTAATTATTAGACCAGCCGAAGAACCTAGAAAGGAAGAAAGGAAAGGTTTTCTACCCTAACACATACCACCCACTGGAGGGCTCCGACATCATTTTTATTACACCAACAATACTGAGCAAAAGGTAACGGTGGAAGAAAAAGTGCTTAAGTAACTTGCACAAAAGTGTGTCCTGGCAAGTCTACTCGTCAGAAGAACTGATAATTGTGGTCTGCAAGGTCTGTATGCATCTAACACTTTAACACAGATCTTTCAGGAGGTTTTAAAAATGAAAGAATTTGAAGGCCTGTAAGATAAGGGATTTATGAATAAATGGCAGAAAAATATGATTAAATGTGACATCTTCCAGTTCCTTCTCTGAGCTTTACTCTTCTGAGTGATAGAGCAATTCATCTGATAATTACATAATTGCTAACATGACAATAACTTGACTCTTTCAGGAACTCTATGATCAAAGACCATAACTATAAGCCTACCTTGTGCTGTGCCTTGACCTTCTGAACCTTGCAGAGCTGCGGAGCTTGCAGTTATGCCACCTGTTAACCAAAGTCCTTTCTTTTTCCCTAAGATGATTGGGATAGACCATTCCCCATGATTATAAGCCTCTCAAGGGCAGGAGATTGCATGCCTTGTTGCTTTTGTGAGTTGATGACTCACTCATTTCCTGAAGCTCCCTTGGGAAGGAAGGCACACACTGACTTTCAATGGGACTTTTGGAGTACATGACCTTGAAGAACACTTTTTGGCTTCTTAATGCTTTTATTTTACTAAAAACAAAATGCTCTCTCAGTATAAATACATATTTAAAAACCATTGTGGATTTAAGCATTAATGACTGCTCCAACACTAGCCACAATTTTCTTCTTCATGTTTACGGAATTCGACAGTATTGGGAAAGTTTTTCAAACAATTTCCTTTATTCTTCATTTATTTTTGTAGTACTGGAGGCTTTTGTAGCTATGGGCAACTTAACCTTAGGCCACACGTGCTAAAAATAGCTTGGGGGTGTCTGACCCTTCCTGGCTGTGTGCCTGTCTGTAAGAACAGAGCTTTAATAGTTTATCCTCCTTAGCTACAATTCATTTTCCTTCTTTTCTCTTTATGATGGTATAGGGGCCAAGGGCAGGCCACCCCAAGACAGGCCACTTTGGCATGAAGATTATTCTCAGCTGAAGGCAACTGAGACCCTATGGGCTCAAGAGAAACTTTTGCCCTTCCCTTAACTACATAGAAGACTCGAAATTGAGGGTCTTTTCCAGAATAAGGGTTATTAGCAGAGGTAAGTTTTATCTGAGTGATCCATCTGTATGGCAGGGTAAACATCTAATTACCAAACATCTGTTCTTCTTCTTTTTTTTTTTAAAGATTTTATTTTTTTATTTGACAGAGAGACACAGCGAGAGCGGGAACTCGAGCAGAGGGAGTGGGAGAGGGAGAAGCCGGCTTCCTGCTGAGCAGGGAGCCCGATGCGGGGCTCGATCCCAGGACCCTGGGATCATGACCTGAGCCGAAGGCAAGACGCTTAACGACTGAGCCACCCAGGCGCCCCTGTTACCAAACGTCTGTTCTTCTTATCATTTTGTGAATTATATTCCTTTCCTCCAAAGTCCCCAGACCCCTACCCCCTTCTCCTTAGTTCAGGATGACATATATGCCTCATTTTGCCTGACTGTCTTTGGAATTTCCATGTCTGTGTGGATTCCCCACACGGACACTATTAAATTTGATTTTCTCCTGTTAATCTGTCTCATGTCAATTTGATTCTTAATTCAGGTAGAAAGAGCCTTAAGGGGACAGGAATTCTTGCTCCCTGACAAGCAATACTTAACTGTTACTCCTCCCTGTTCTAAAAAGAAATAAGTGTTGTCCAAGTGAACAGATTTTTATATGTGCCCTGTATCTTCTCTGCACTCTTTCCCTTCTTGAGAAATAATTCAGACTCTTTAAATTAGAGTATATTCAAAAGAGTGACCAGGATGGTGGAAGTACTGTAACCTCAGAAAGGAAGAAGGAATAAAAAAAACTAGGCAAGTTGAATCTAGGGAAATAAAGACTCAGAAGGACCATGGCGATGGTCAACAAACTTTTGATGGGCTGTTTTGGGAAACAGAGATTAAAAGTGTAGAACTGGGGTCAAGGGGTAGACAGACAGTGAAACAGGGATGCTTTCTGACAGGTTTTACCAGAGATAGAACTGGCTTCCTTGAGAGGGAATATGATCCAGTATAAGGTGATTGATCACTTAGGAACACGTTATGGAAGGGTTCAATTGCACAACATTTAAGTTGCTTCCAACCCTGGCAAGCTGTTTCTGTCCTTTCATAATACTTCTTTTCTCACTTCCTTCATTGACTATATATGTTAAGCTACAGAAAGAAACAATCATTGCTACCTGTCCTTACTTTTCCCCTCTACTCATATCTCCCAAAGGTAGACTATTTTAATACTGTAGTCTCCTGACAACAGAGGTGTCTGTTTTAATAGCTTTCAGTAGCATTATTCAAAGGGAATCTATTGCCCAATAAAGGGGGGGGGGAGCAGTCTTCAATGTTCTCTTTCTTTTTCAAACTCAAAGCGTCTAGGATTAAACATGTGCCTTGAAATTAAAATCATTATACATTTGCTGAGTAAGAGAACACCAAATATACTTGTTCCCAAAGCTGGAAAGGTTTCACTAAGCGTAATGTAGGAAAAAAACCACTTTTCTTTGTAATGTACATGAAAAATTTCTACAGTGAATGCATGGTTCCAGGTTCACAACTGTCTTGTTAAAAAAGAAAAACAAGCCCAAGCTGGAGTCATTTGCCTCCCCTCCGCAACAGCAAACCAAGACTTAATTACAGTTTTGACCTATCTCAGGAATGTGACCTTTTAAAAGTCAATCTGAAATTTCCCACATCAGCACAAGTGAGTTCATCTGCATGATAAAAAAAAAAACCCATCTGCCTTTTCCTGTCACCCACCCCCAAACAAAGTGTCCAGGCTTGAATCCTTTCTTTCTTTTGTTAATAACTTCTTGCCCCACCCTCCTTCCCATAAAAACCTTCCATTTTGAGCAACTGCTCAGAGCTGCCCAATTCATGAGTCATTTAGTAAAGCCAATTAGATTTTCAAATTTACTCAGTCGAATTTTGTTTTTTAATAGTCTCTAATGTGAAACAATTCAATATATATATTTATACATGTTTTAACCCTGTGCCTACCATGTTGGGGTTGCTGTGGAATCATTTAGTGCAGCAGATAAGGTACTCAACCACAATCTATCTTCCTTGAATTATTACTAATGAATAATAATTGAATGATAGTTTGTTAATGACTAATTGATAAATTACTGTTAATCTTGGGAAGATACTACACATGTAAAAGTTATCCAAGGCAGAAAAAACTGTCAAGAAGTACTGCCACAGGGAATTCCTCAGACATAATTCTTACACTAAAGGAAGAACCTTCAAATAAAGAACACAATCTTTGACTTAAAATTTCCTGTTATTTTTTATTGGTTTGTCAATTTCCAACAGTAATAAATAGCATTTAACTTCCTTTCTCTTGCGTACGGGCTCTGTGCCAAGCTCTTCACATTTCTTGTCTTCTTTCATCCTTAAAACACACTGAAGAGTTGCCACCATTGTTTCCCCATTGGCTAGTACCAGGAAACTGAAGCTTAGGGAAGTGAGATGCCACCCCCAAGATTTGGGGTAAAGCCCAACAAGGGATCCATATTTTACTCTAGAGCCTGAGCTAGTCACGCATTCACTGTGTTATCCACTGTGATGGCCCTAACGCTATTGTGCTTATTTTATTTAGGGTAAACTGATGTAGAAAAACCACAATATTTTTTCGGTTCCCAATTCTTTCCCTCCCATTACAGGTTTAGGACTACTCAAGCTTAGAAGGTGACACTCACCCCGTTTGTGAAGGAGAACGCTAGCATGCCGACGTCCATTTCCATTTTCAACGTAACAGGAGTAATTTCCCAAGTCACCTTCTTCTACAGAGTCCACAATTAATGAGATGGAAACTTCCTGTTCCCCGAGATGCTCCTTGAGAATTCTAAAATATAAAGCAAAACGAAACAAAAAACCCCACACAAACACACACAGACATGAAAAAGAAAAAAAGAAATTAGATGAATCTGAATCTGAGGTGAAAATACCTACAGCATCTGTGCTTCAAATTTGGCTATGGATTGATGCTATCTTAATTAAATTATATCATGCCCTTTTCCTCTTCATTTCTAATGAGGAAGCGTGTTTTTGGAGATGCTAATGAAGTTGTAGTTAATTATCTCTCTTAGCAGGACAATCACACTGTCATAATAAAGAGGTGAGAAAGACCTTGAAGAAAAGTTTACAGACTGCTTTCCCTTTAAGGAATATGATATAGTAAAGGTGAGAGAGAAGAAATTCTAATGTCTTAGGCTGGGAGACTAATTATATAGATCAGGTTAGTTTTTTTTTTTTTTTAAGGAAAAATAGAAAATTTTGGAGCAGTTTTGACATTTCAGTTGAAAGCTCCAGCCCGTTTTTTTTTTAAATGATACAAATCAAGTGCCTATTTTAAAAGAAATGTGAAATTATAAACCCATAGACTAAATGTTTTGATGAAGTTTTTAATTCTGACATTAAAATGAATGGTAAACACTAACCTCACTGTCGAAGGTTTTCATAATCTTTTAGAGCAAATGGAAAACCTCGAAGTGAGTCTCTCTTACCTGCTTCCCACCTCCACCTTTCCTTCTGTTTGGTAACTCGTGTCTGCACAATACTTCCTAATGTAGAATTAAAGAAATACACCTTTCTAGACCCTTTCTTCAGCACCCACAAAAAGAGAGGGGAAAAGTTAGGAAGTTTATTGTCCTCTTTTAACTTTAACATCCTAAAGTATATGGTTAAAAGATAACAGTGAGGGGCGCCTGGGTGGCTCAGTCGTTAAGCGTCTGCCTTCGGCTCAGGTCATGGTCCCAGGGTCCTGGGATCGAGCCCGGCATCGGGCTCCCTGCTTGGCGCAAAGCCTGCTTCTCCCTCTCCCACTCCCCCTGCTTGTGTTCCCTCTCTCACTGTCTCTCTCTCTCTCTCAAATAAATAAATAAGAATCTTTTTTTTAAAAAGGTAGTAGTGAAGTTATAAATATGAAAAATGGTACAGGAACGTTTTAGTACATATTGGATAATTGTCCATCTGGGTATTTCCGAACCCCACTGGAGTGCAATATTCTTGTGTATTTGTTGCCAGGAAGAAGATTCCAATAGAAATAACCTTATATGACAGTTTTATATGTTTTTATTTGCTATTGCAAAACTTTTTCACTTGTACCTTTGATCAGGTTTTAAAAGTCCTCACATTTAGGAAGAGGAACTTTAGCTTAAATGCTCATATATACCCAGAAGATGTGACCTTTAGATCGGAGAATGTTTACACATGCTCAGCATTTTGATTCAATTATAACTTATTATTTATGCGCTTGCTTACGTATACTATGATTAAAGATGAGTATCTCTGTCCAAGCATAAGTTCAGTTATAATTGAATACCTCAATACTTAAAAGTAAATGAACAAGTAATTTTTTTTTTAAAGAGGTTTAAACATTATGCCCTCAAAATAGACGGTATTTTTTAATGGTTATTCTTTATCATCCCCACAATATTGATATTTAGACCTTAAAGTAGGACTAAAAAAGACAGTGAAAACATTTTGTGTATCTTTATCATTCCTATCAAGTGCTTTATAGTCTACTTGATGGCTCAAACATGTAAAAACATATAAAAGGAAAAGACAGAGATTGTGTTTGGTTGAGTCCTAGTACCTATTTCTTCTTAACAATTTTCTTTTCTTTTCTTTTTTTTAAAGATTTTATTTATTAATGACAGAGAGAGACACAGCGAGAGCAGGAACACAAGGCAGGGGGAGTGGAAGAGGGAGAAGCAGGCTTCCCGCTGAGCAGGGAGCCTGATGCGGGGCTTGATCCCAGGACCCTGGGATCATGACCTGAGCTGAAGGCAGACACTTAACGACTGAGCCACCCAGGCGCCCCTCTTCTTGACAATTTTCTAAAAAAGAGCTCTTATAAACAAAAGGCACAATATCACATTTTCCACATTTGATGGTATTTTGGTCTGTCTCACTCAGTTTATTCCTTAGTGAAAAACTCCTTTCTATTTCCCTTAAATTTTTTGCAAATGGCATTCATGTTTTGCAATTCCATAGTCAGTCTCTTAACAGTGTTTTGCTTCTTGGTGGTTCAATGTTGAGATATTTTTATTATAATAGTAACCCCCCAAAAAACAAGAAAAAAACCCTTATTTTCCCTTAGCTTACTTTCTGTTCACTAACACAGCAAATGCTAACTTGACTGTACAAAAGAAAAAAATTATTTTACCTAATGTCACTTTCCCAAACTCGATTTTCATCCAGATCTTCAATAAACTTCTCTCCTTTCATCCAGTAAATTAAAGGACTGACATCTCCACTGTACCCAAAGAAAGCTCTGCAGGTTAGATTAGCTGAGTCGCCTGCAGAGAGAAGTGATGGAAATGTGTTATAAAACTATTTGTACACTCTTCTTTTAGGCAAACTGGCAGGTAACATTTTAATCACTTCATTGATTTAATAAAACATTTACCTAAAACGTTTTTTCAGCTATTTTTAATCTCTGTCAAATTTATAGACTATGTGCTTTTGACAGCTTGTTTAACGAAATAGGAGTTACTTATAAGATTTTGAAGATCGGTCAGCTATTTTTGAGAAGGTTCTTCCAGTTATGCTTGCCTCAGGTGTTTACGCGATTAGATTTAGGTTATGAATTACTGGGACTGATACCACAGAGGTGATGTGCCCTTCTCAAAGTGTGATATCAGAGGGTACGTGATGTTAGTAATTACAAGATTTCACAGGGCAGGTAGAAGGTGTTTCTCAGTCCTGAATGTGGAAAATTGAAAGGAAACAAAATCTTTGGATGGGGAAGAGAACTGTAAATCCAGGAGCCCCTAAAAATGTTATTAAAACATTTTCACCGTATATGGAATAATGTTCTAATTAAGGAAACCAACATATGCTCAGGTAGAAACGCACATTTTAAAAAACAAATAAAGAACTCATGAGAATAAATACTTGGGATTTTTATTAGATGTAAAATCAATGATGCTACTGTGGAGATTAGTTTCTTTCAACAGGCTCCTCAGGAGAGACCACTGTAATGATGAAGACAGATTGGTCGATTACTTAATAAGGTAAGTGGAGTCCCTGACTAAAAGGCAGAAGTTAATTTAATGCCTGCGAAAGTAAGGTTTATTTCTGGACACTTAGGCCATTTTGCAAACACCTGGTTTCCCCAAGCCTTAGCTGGCATTAGAGAACTGAAATACTCCAGTACATACTAGTTTTAAGATCTTGGTGCCTCCAAGTGGAGTCAGAAAATGGGCGATGAGATGGGGAGCCGTAAGGGCCTACTCCAGCTTGGACTGGGGCAAGGAAACTCTTAGGGTATGTAGTGTGCCAAGGGCAAGCTGCCCCAAGATGGGCCACTTTGGCATACTGATTATTTTAAATAAAAATTACTTAAGAGACAGCCCATACAAGAAGGACATTCAGACTCTCCTCTGTCTCCGTGAAAGCACAAAATGAATCTCCCATGTGAAAGGTACCCTCCCTGTACCAGAAAGTAAAGAAGACACCCTTATCATCAGAGACAGAGAATTTAGAGCTGAGAAGGCTGTAAAAACAACCCTTGTTTACTTTTTACCAGTATTCGACCGCAGCCCAAATCTGTTTAGAATTCCTAACTGAAGCTCTCAGAATTAAGTTTTCTTTGTCCTGTCAATTTCTCACAGATTTATTACGTCTTTGTCTAAAAAGCATAAAAACTGCCTGCCTTGGTCATTTCTTTAGGAATCAATTTCATTATTGGGCCTCCATAAGTACATAATAAAACTTTGGTTTTTTTTGTCCTGTTAATCTGTCTCATGCCAATTCCTATTCCTGCAGGAAGACATTGAGTGGTAGAGGAAGGATTTTTCCTTCCCCTCAGGTACTTTAAGAGGGGCTGAAAACTGAGCCCCAGTGACACCTTTGTTGGCCTCTGAAGCAAACAGATTTTCTCAATTTCATAAATTCTTGAGAAGATTCTAAAGGACCCTGATAGAATTGTGCAAGACTGCTGAATCACAGTTCTGTACTTCTGAAACAAATAACGCAACATATTTTAAGAAAAAAGAAAAAGAAGAAGATAACAGGAGAGGAAGAAAAGGGGAGTATGTCAGAGGGGGAGACGAACCATGAGAGATGATGGACTCTGAAAAACAAACTGAGGGTTCTAGAGGGGAGGGGGGTAGGGGGATGGGTTAGCCTGGTGATGGGTATTGAGGAGGGCACGTTCTGCATGGAGCACTGGGTGTTATGAACAAACAATGAATCATGGAACACTGCACCAAAAACTAATGATGTAATATATGGTGATTAACATAACAATAAAAAAATTAAAAAAAAAAGAAAGAAAAAAAATAAAGGACCCTGATAACTAAATGACCTTGAGGTGCAAAGAAGGAGCGTCCTAAAGACTGGAAACCTCAGAGCTAAGCTATGAGTTAATAGTGAATATCTCCTTAAATTGTGCTTATGAGTGATTGCATGAGTATATCTACTTGCAATGACATATCTGATAAAGGGTTAAATCCAAAATCTATAAAGAACTTATAAAACGCAGTATCCCAAAACAAATAATCCAATTAAAAAATGGGCAGAAGACGTGAATAGACATTTTTTCAAAGAAGACATCCAGATGGCCAACAGACACATGAAAAGATGCTCAACAGCACTCATCATCAGGGAAATACAAATCAAAACTACAATGAGATATCCCCTCACACCTGTCAGAATGGCTAAAATTAACAACACAAGAAACAAGAGTTATTGGCGTGGATGTGGAGAAAGGGGAACACTCTTGCCCTGTCGTTGGGAATGCAAACTGACGCAGCCACTCTGGAAAACAGTCTGGAGGTTCCTCACAAAGTTAAAAATAGAAATACCAGCAATTGTACCACTAGGTGTTTACCCAAAGAATACAAAATACTAACTCGAAGGGATACATGCATCCCAATGTTTCCACTGACTGATGAATGGATAAAGAATATGTAGTGCATATATATATATATATACATATATATATATAACAGAGTATTACTTAGCTATAAAAAATGACATCTTTCCATTTGCAATCACATGGATGGAGTTAGAGTATTATGCTAAGCAAAATAAGTCAGTCAGAGACACACACATACCGTATGATTTCACTCATATGTGGAATTTAAGAAAGGAAACAAACAATCATAGGGGAAAAAAAGAGAGTGGTAAACCAAGAAACAGACTCTTAACTCTAGAGAACAAACTGCTGGTTACCAGAGGGGAGGTGGGTGGGGGGATGGGTAAAACAGGTGATGGGGATTAAGGAGGGCCCTTGTGATGAGCACCGGGTGATGTATGGGGTGCTGAATCACTATATTGTATACCTGAAACTAATATAACACTGTATGTTAACTAACTGGAATTCAAATAAAAACTTAAAAAAATAAATTCTATTCTCCAAGTTCTACAATAAGAACATTTTATTGGATAAAATTAATATCATTATCTTAACTATGTCCATTGTGTAAAAACAATTCATAAATTCTTGCTCATCTAATATTTCTAAGATGGCATGATATAGCTTTCTCCTTTTATCTCTGTTTATTCTGCATGTTCTCCAAGTAAGTGATTCCTCATGGATTTTGGTCCTATACACAATAGTCATCATTAGTGACAAGATATGCAAAATCCAGAAAATGTCTACAAGCTTTTACGAGGCAAAATGGAGCTCTAAGTAGGTTCCTTTATTATTATTTTTTGTATATAAATATTTCCTAAATATTTTAATATGTAATCTCCCCCTTCCTGGGAGACTATTTGCATTACAAAATGGATAAACTGAATGCCAACTTACTGACTGGAAATTAACTGTGGATTTCTATGGGAAGTGTCAATCCAATGTTACAAAACAATTTTAAATCTAATATTCTTTGCTTTTACCTTTTTATAAGAGGGCCAGCTTTTATGCAACTGAACTACCTGTTACAGTGTCAAGGTAGTCATGTATTCAACAGTAAATCTCAAAATACTAGCTGGTGTGATGATTAACATTACATACCAACAGAATGAACACACATTACAGAGTTTTACATTTTTATATCTCAATAATTCACATAATCTGTCTTTTAAGAGATCAAGTTTTAGTTTTTAGGGGGGAGTTAGTGACAATACTTTGGGATCACATAAGGAATAGTCACTGCAAAGCTTGGATTATTTCCACATAATTTCTTAAAAGGTGATAGCAGTGACTATAGATCACTTTGCTCTTTATCAATATGATAGGAAACTTTTCAAGGCGGAGATTAAGTAGAAAGCCTGATAAGGTGGAAAACATATTTTTTTACTTTTATAATTTACATGCATCAGTATGTGTGTAGGGGGAAGAGTGAGAGAGATGGAGAGAGAGTGAGAGACAGAGAGAGGGTTAGATTGGGGAGCTGTCAGCTGCCTCTCAATGTAATCAGGATAGAAAGTCAACTTGAGCAGAGCTCTGTTCTGTGAAGAGATGTTTGAGTGGTTTCTCTCAATTACACCTACTTGTGTGGCTGCACAAAAGGAGACCATGCCCCTTCTTAAGCACAGGCATGCTAGCAGGAAAGGACAGCAGAAACCCAGTGGAGTCAGTCCTGAGAGAAGTGACAGGTAAAGTCCGGCTCACACCTGAGACTACCCAAGTGTCTAAGTGTTGGGGAGGAAAGCTGTGTCTACCCAGTAAGTACTGGCTAATCACATGAGTGTCAGGGAACTGTGACTTTGGACCCCAAGTGTGTATTACCTGTGTTTGAAAGCAGGAATAAAGAACTATCATCCCTTCCTGTCAGGTCAAAGAAGAACTGAGAGGTGATGGAAATTCCTGGGGCAGAGTGGGACCTGGGTAGAGAGGATGCGCTTCCACCCAATAAGGGCAGATGGAAATTAATAAGGGCAGATAAGAAAATTAGGAAAACAGAATGGGGAGATTTTATTTAGGGAATTAGGCAGTTAGGAAATAGGAATTAAGAAATTCAAAATGATATGACTGTGTTCATACCTTGGGCTGATGAAGCAGGACATGTCAGTTATATAATAGGTTTTTAGCATCTGAGTTCTAGGAGCAGTCCATCCATGATTCATTTCACATTCTCATGCTTTTTAATGTTATATTCTTTGCTTTAAATTTTCCTCATTTCTATTTCTCCCCAAAAAATGACTTGGCTTTTCTAGAAATAGTCATTCTGTCTTTTCTCCTCCCATAGCCCTCGACATATCTGTATTTTATCATAATATATTCTTTACAATATATGGTTTGTTTGCATGACTAACCCAACAACTAGAGTATTTATTCCCCAGAGGCAGAAATTATATGTGTATTTACCTTTGTATATTACTAGGACTCATTACAGTGGCTTGAATGTGTTAAGAACTCAATAAATACTTTCAAATTAATAACCTGCTTAATATCTCTTGTACTTGCATTTTCCCTTGGTTCCTTTTTTTTCAAAAGCTTCATTAATTAAAGGTTACATGTCTACAGCCTATCTCAACAGGCTAAGTCTGTCTTGTAAACTAGCCTTCAACATTGCAAATGCAGAGCCTCATTCAGATGTTATTTGACTTGTAGGCTGGAGCTGGTTCAAACTAGCTTGTAGGAGTCAATTACTACAGTTTTCAGAAATTCTGTAAGCAGGTTGTTAAACACAGTCATTATTAAAAAGCAAATTATAGAAACTTACAATGACCTATAACTGTATTTTTTAAAAAGATTGTATTTATTTGAGAGAGAGCGCGTGAGCAGGGGGAAGAACAGACTCCCTGCTGAGCAGGGACCTGACTTGGCTTGATCCCAGGACACTGAAATCATGACCTGAGCTGAAGGCAGTTGCTTGACTGACTGTGTTACCCAGGTGCCCCCTAATTATACTGTATTAAAAACAAAGGTGCCCCCTACTTATACTGTATTAAAAACAAAGGTATTAGACATTCAAAACTCAAAAATTCCTAATTATTTTTGCTATATTATTCATCTATAGTATCTGTATGGCAGAAATACTATATAACAGTTTGCCACTGCACATCTTTTCCCAGCTGCACATTTAGTGAGATTATGCTGGCAGCTTGCTATCAGCCATGGTGGGAGTTTTTACCCCATAAGTTGCCAAATGCTACAAATCAACCCATGATTTATTGTTTTGTTATCTGTCTATACTTAAGACAACATGTAGAAAATGTTAATAATGCAGATTAAACTTCCAAGTGTCATGTCTACAGCTGTTAGATTGGTAAAAGCACAAACACAAAAATTCCTCTAATATCCAAAATCTATAATCTGATTCAGCAGAAAAAGTTGCTTATATCATTGATGAACAAATAAAGTTCTGACAGATGTCTCCAATGTCTCACTCCTATTTGCCAATGTAAATTAAAGTATCAAAACCACTTAGATGTCAGACTTATACTTGGAGAACCCATTGTTAAACATTTATCAGCACACCACTCCCTTCAAAACTGTTCTCTCAGAGGGGTGCCTGGGTGGCTCAGTTGGTTAAGCATCCGACTCTTGGTTCCGGCTCAGGTCATGATCTCAGGGTCATGATCTCAGGGTCGTGAGATTGAGCCCCACACTGGGCTCCACTCTCAGTAGTCTGCTCAAGATTCTTTCCCTATCTGCTTGCACTCTCTCTCTCTCTCTCAAGTAAGTAAGTAAGTAAGTAAATAAATAAATAAATAAAATCTTAAACTAGTCTCTCAAAGAAACTGCATACATATTTTAATAGCTATATTGAGATATAATTCACATAATCAATTTATCCATGTAAATGGTTTTTAGTATATTTACAGAACCAGCAGCACAATCAACTCTAGGATACTTTCATCACTCCAAAAAGAAATCCTGAATCAATTAGTCACTAGTCATTTCACCCCAATCGTCCCCAGCCTTTGACAACCACTAATCTACTTCTCTATGGATTTGCCTATTTTGGACATCTTATCTAAATGGAATCACACAGTATGTAGCCTTTTGTGTCTGGCTTCTTTTGCTTAGCTTAATGTTTCCAAGGTTCATCCATGTTACAGCATATATCAATACTTCATTCTTCTTTGTGGCTAAATAATATTCCATTGTATGGATATACTATGTTTTGTTTATCCAGTCATCAGTTGATGGACACTTGAGTTCTGTTTGGCTGTAATGAATAAAGATGCTTTGAACACTCCTGTACAAATTTTTGTGTGAACGTAAATGATATAATTTCTCTTGAGTGGAATCTAGAAGAATTTCTATCTAAAAGTGGAATTGCTGGGTCATAAGATAATTCTATGTTTAAATCTTTGAGGAATTGCCAACTTGGATTTCCAAAGTGGCTATACCATTGTACATTCTCACCAGCAATGTATGAGGGTTTCAACTTTCCCACATGCTCACCAAAACTTGTTATCTGTCTTTTTGATTATATCTTTCTAGCGAGTGTGAAGTATTGTGTCTTTGTGGCTCTTACCATTCATATTAAACAAAACTTTATTAAACGAGAAGTTTTTATTACATATCATTATTTTATTAATAACCAATGTTGTTCAAAATTATAAAAACAATATCAGAATAAAAGGGCTTTTATTAGACCAGAGAATGTAATTGTCACCATCATACCTAAAATTCTTATTTCCCCACTGTTGTGTTGTAGATCCTCTGATGGGTTTATCGTTTTAGCTGAGAATTTATGCAATCAGAATAAATTATCAAAGGCTTACAGTCTTTAAGAAAAACTAAGAAGAGTTATTTCCAAATGTTTAAAAGTAGACAAATTTTAAACAAGAGGTTAATATAAACGGGACCCACAGGCTCATCTCCTTTAACTTCAATACAAGGACACCTATCAGCATCACTTTTATATGATAATTTCTTTGTAGTTTTGCCAAAGTAATAAGACATGAAACAATAGTAAGGTGCTTTAAAAGGATGATAAAAGTATTACTTGAAGATATTAAAATTGCATACTTCACCAATTCAGAAGGACTTTTTTCCTAAAGATTTTATTTATTTATTTGACAGAGAGAGACACAGTGGGAGAGGAAACACAAGCAGGGGGAGTCGGAGAGAGAGACGCAGGCTTCCTGTGGAGCAGGGAGCCCGATGCAGGGTTTGATGGCAGGACCCCAGGATCATGACCTGAGCCGAAGGCAGACGCCCAACGACTGAGCCACCCAGGCGCCCCTCAGAAGGACTTATATTTTTACTTTCTTGGAAGAGTTCTTTCTTTCAAATGTCCAAATATAAGAAATACCTCTCACCAGCAAAGTTTTAAAATTTGGCCTTTTGATATAACAGACTTTTGTATTTGTATTACAAAATGTAAACATCTGTACACTTTGAGTTATTCTAGATGCAGTCTGTGCAGTCTGAGTTATTTTAAACAGAATCATATAAAATATGTCAATATCATGTAAAAATATGACTCATCATTCCTATAGAACAAATGGGAGTGCATGTGGTAATGTTTAGTGAGGGGGCTATCCATCCTCTCAATAAATTTGGACAGAACTTTATATCCAGAAGAAAAACATACACTTAAGAAGAAACTCAAGAGCCAGAATATGCAAAATAAAAACAATAGAGAATGCAGGTATAAAGAGCATTAATTCTAAAATCATTAAAAGCTTGCTTATGAAATTTTAAAATGAGACACAGTCTGCCTAATATGAAATTGTAGGATGATCTAATTCAGCATGTTGGGACCCTGTGGCAATAAACAATTGAAGAAAGCAATTCAGGAGAGAAAAGTTTTCATTACAGGGTAAATTTGGAAGTCTGACAAATTTGTTTTTATTTTAAGTAGATGATTTGTAGGAAATGAATGTACTTTTGTTTTAGCTAGTTAATGTGATTTTAAATTATTTTTTCTTTTATCTTATTCTCTAGGAGTCACTGATTTTTATAATGCTTTTGTCAGCCTTAAGAAGAAAACCCTATGGTTAGCTATGGTCTATGATGTCTAAAAATCAATATCATACATAATTTCTATAGTAATGAAATAGAAAATAGTAAAAATCTGATTTACATTAGCAATAAACAAATAAATTATAATGAGAAATGGTTGTGAATAAATGAACCACAAAATCATACCAAGTCAGATTAAAGTTTTATGAAATATATATATACATAAAATTTGCAAATTCTTGGTTGGAAAAACTGAGTATTTTTAAAGTCCATGTTAGATTTAATGTTACTGCTAATAAAAATCTAATAAGTTGTAGAATTCAACAAAATGATTCTATATTCATTTATAAATTTAAGTAGATAGCCATTGTCAACAACTATCCTTAAAAGAAAGCATAATGATAGTAGCAGGGTACAGCATGTGGATGGTCCAAACAAAGAGCAAAATGCTTTGATTTTTGTATATTCTTTTAAAAATAAAAATTGGATACATTTAAGGTATACAACATGATGATTTTGTATACACACATATACACACATATAGTGAAATGATTACTATAGTCTGGCTAATTAACATATCATCTCCTCACAGTTACTTTTCTATTTTTTTGTGGTAAGAACACCTGGAATCTGCTCTCCTTGCAAATGTCCAGCATTCAGTATAGTATTTTTAACTATAGTCATCATACTGTACATTAGATCTCTAGACTTGTTCATCTTAAATAATGGTAACTTTGTATCCTTTGACCACCTCCCCACCCCTGGTAACCACTGTTCTGCTCTTTCCTTTTATGTACATGGCTTTTTTAGATTCCACATATAAGTGAGATAATGCAGTTTTCTTCTTTCTGTATCTGGTTTATTTCACTTGGTGTAATGTTTTCCAGGCTGATCCATGTGGTTGCAAATGCCAGGATCTCCTTTTTTAAGGCTGAATAAATTCCACCTCATATATATACACTTTCACAATTACTTAATCCATTCATCCAACAATGGGCACTTAGGTTGTTTGCACATCTTGGCTATTGTGAATGGCTAGTAGGTATATGAAAAGGTACTCAACATCACTAATCATCGGGGAAATGCAAATCAAAACCACAATGAGATATTACCCCACAGCTTTTAGGATGGTCATATATGATAACAAATGTTCACATATATAAAAGATAACAAATGTTGACAAGGATGGGGAGAAAAGGGAACCCTTTTACACTGTTGGTGGGAATGTAAATTGGTACAGACATTATGGAAGAACAGTATGGAGTCTCCTTAAAAAATAAAAACCAGAATTATAATCCAGCAATCACTCTTCTGGGTATACTCCCAAAGGAAATAAAATCACTACCTGGAAGAGATATCTGTACTCCCTGGTTTATTGCAAAATGTACTTTTAAAACAATAAAAGTAACAAGATTTTGTCCCTCTGGCAGACACATAGCTCTTTGGAATGAATTGTAATGCTCAGAAATGGTATCAGACTTAATGACGGGCAATGAGTTATCAGAATGGAATTATGATCTGGAAACAAAAATTAATTTCATGATACAACAAAAAATTGGGGTTTATTAAATAGTTAAATATTATTGTAAAACAAATAAAAAGGAGAAAATTTATTATTTTATAAGTCTGTGGAGGAAAAATTTCTTAGAATTAGTCTAGAGGGGCGCCTGGATGGCTCAGATGGTTAAGCGGCTGCCTTTGGCTCAGGCCATGATCCCGGGGTCCTGGGATCGAGTCCTGCATTGGGCTCCCTGCTAGGTGGGGAGCCTGCTTCTCCCTCTGCCTCAGCCTCTCTCTCTCTCTCTCTCTCTCTGACTCTCATGAATAAATAAATAAAATATTAAAAAAAAGAATTAGTCTAGAAATTACAAGCAAGTTCGAGATTGACTTATTTGAATATATAATTAGTAAAATTTCAGTAGAATAGAAAATAATAGAAAACTAAGACAACAGAGAATGATTATAAGTTTTTCTTTATTGTGTTTGCTATCTAACATGTGACTATGTTTTCAATTAAAAACAAAAAATAATATAACAAAAAAAAACAAAAAATAATAAGAACCTTTAGCAGTACCTACAAAGGTCATTAATAGATTAGTATTTCAGATACTCAACTTGAAACCAGAAAGCCAGATTTTGATGGAAACTAGAGGAAAGGGTATTATATGGAAATTATTCAGCCTTAAGAAAGGAGATCCTTTCATTTGCAACCACACGGATCAGCCTGGAAAACAATTAACCTTGTCTATTTTTGTAAATTTCCACTAAGTTTCATACCAAGTTTTATGTTATACTCCCAGATCTTCTACAATTATCATTTCGCTTAGACAAATATGGCTCCAGATTTTGCATTTTTTTTCTTACTTTAGTTAAGCCAGTGAGTTTCAAACTTATTGCCAAAAATCTTACCCTTCCCCCCCGCCCCCTCCACCCCAGATTCTGACTCCACAATTGTGGAGGGTTATAGGGATTTTCATTTTTAACAAACACTCCCAGGTGATTGTCTTCCAAGTGGTTACAGTTAACTGTCTGGAAAAGATTCTTTTTACCTTGGACTTTGTTTAAAGTGGAATTGGGGCTCAGGAAAGCAACAAAATTGAAAAACATTTAGGCAGGGCCCTCAAGCAGGAAGAAAGGACAGGGAGGCTAGGGAAGAGGAAAAGATAGGTTCATAATAATGACAGTGGTGGGTAGAGAGGTAGCTGGTGTAGACAAGAAGTAGGAAGTACAACTGGGTCACTGATGACTGGATCCAAGGTACAGAAATACATTCTCTTTCCTAAGGAATGTAGGAAAAAATTGTGTTTCAGTGGAAAACTACTCATTTATCAACTGCACACCTTTCTGAGTTATCAGATTCCAGCTCTTTACTGCCTTTGAACTGTTTTTCGACTCTAAATTGTTGGTAACTGATATGATTTGACTTCATTTTCCCTCTGCTCTCCTAGCTCCTTCCCACCCTCAAACCAGGGAAAAATCAATTTTTTTCTCTACTTGGAATTCATCTCAACATTCCTTTATTCTGCATAAATCTGTTGTTCTGACTTTACCTTTGAACTGGTCATAACATCTGCCTGGCGTCTTCTTCATATAATATGAACAAAATTTCTCTAACATGTATGAAAGTCATGATTATATATATTTTTGAAAGTTATCTGTCAACAGGAATACAATACATTGCTTATCACTGTCATTAAAATAATGACACATGATATATGTATATATACATTATATATCTTTGACATTTGTTTGATTACTGAAGGATTTTATGAACATTCTCTGGAGAATGTAAGAATTAGCAATGTAAATTTATCTTTAAGTTCAGACTATTTCACTTATTATCAAAAGAAACTCCAACTTTTCTGTCTTTTGGTCTCTAATTTGCTGTAACATGAAATTTCTGATAATCTATTCCTAGCACGTGATTCAGAGGGTCAAGCACCACAGCTCTTCCTTTTCCTCTTCCATTTAGATATTGAAAAAAACACCTTCAGTCTCATCTCTGATACCCAAGTGATAGCGCTAATACTATTTACTACACTTACTCAGAAATACAGGAAATTATCATCAGAATTTCCCAAGTTATAGAGAAGAGAGAGACACATTAATTTAATTTTCCTCTCAATTTTGTTTCTTTGTTTTCCTTCAAATAATAACAGAAAAATTTAAGCTATGGCCTAGGGAGCCACACACATCAAATATATCGTCAGACAGAGCTGTAATCCTGAAGATAATGGTGTTCTTGCTGTCTCAAGTTGATATCCGTGAAAGCTACAGTAAAATGCACTAAATGCTTCTGCTGCCTTTTTGGTAAAAAGGTGCACTATCAGCTCAATCTTACCAGGTTCAGAAGGAAGCATTTGAAAATTGTTCATAAAAAATCATTTGCTATCTAAAATGAGAACAATGCTTGTCATAGGGTAGGCTTTCAAGCAGGCCAGTGTGAAGGGGACTTAGAGGAAAAATAATACATTTTCCCTTCAACCAGTGGATTCCAACAGGCAGCAGGGACACTTGTTATTCAGGGTAACCTAATTAGGTATCATTTGACCATTTCTAATACTGCTGAGAGCAGAGACTGTCCACTAGAGGACACTCTCTAACATTTAAAAATAAAAAACTCTCCTTTTTAATTAAAAGAAAATTTCTTCTCTAATTAAAAAGCATCAATATCCAGAGGTCTTACTCAGAATTAGGAAATGGTGAGCATTTTGTTCTTTTTTTTCTTTGCCATGTGTCAAACACCATTTATTTTCTCATTTATTCATGAACAACTCTTGATTCCAGGGAAATTAATATATCCGGACTTAGTTGAGAGTGAACTGTTTACAGTCTCCCATATTGACAGAAAATTCTGTGGAGAGGAATAAGAGATTTAGCCAATGGATTTCTCAAATTTTCTGGGAGGGGCATAGAACATAACCAGATATTCTTTTATATTTTATATACATAAAGTTGTGATCTGTGTGGGTTTTTGTTTGTTTTTGCTAGCCCAATGTCCCTTTTTCTGGTAAACGAAATCCCACCTTCCTCATCTGAGAGAACTGCTTTTCCAAGCCTCAGGCAATCATAGTACCCTATCCTCTTGGTTATGGTGACTGACATTAGTGTAGCCAGTGGTTGGCTACAGCAGTTGGTATGTGACCCAAATGCCACCAATCAGAATCCTTCCCTATTTCAATAGGCGGCACAAGACCACTGGACATCTGTATATACTACAAAGTGATCACCACCAAAAGTCGAGTTACCATCCATCACTGTGCAATGAATTCCCTTCATCCATTAAGCCCATCCCCAACCTCCTTCCCCTCTGATGACCACCAATTTGTTCTCTGTCTCTATAAGTTTGTGTATTATTTTCTTTGTTCATTTGTTTTGCTTTTTTAGATTTCACATATGAGTGAAATGATACAGTATTTGCCTTTGTCCATCTGACTTAACTCACCTAGCATAATACCCTCAAGGTTCATGCATGTTCTTGAAAATGGCAAGACTTCATTCATATTTATAGCTGTTTAGTATTTTATTATATATATGGGTGTATATATATTTATTATATATAATATAACCCCTTTATCCATTCATCCATAGGTGGACATTCAATCTTCTTAAATTTACTGAGAATTGTTTTGTGGCCTAACATGTGATCTACACTGGAGAATGTTCCATGTGCACTTGAGAAGAATGCATATTCTGCTGTCTTTGGATGGAATGTTGTATCTATTAAGTCTATCTGATCTAATGTATCCCTTAAAGCCAATGTTTCCTCATTGATTTTTTTTAAAGACTTTATTTATTCATTTGACAGAGAGAGACACAGCAAGAGAGAGAACACAAGCAGGGGGAGTGGGAGAGGCTTCCCGTGGAGCAGGGAGCCCCATGCGGGGCTCGATCCCAGGACCCTGGGGTTGACGCCCAATGATTGAGCCACCCAGGCGCCCCTCCCCATTGATTTTCTGTCTAGATGATCTATCCAGTGATATGATGCAAGTGGGGTGTTAAAGTCTCCTCCTATTATTGTATTGTTGTATCTCCCATTAGGTACATTAACATTTGCTTTAAATATTTTGGTGCTCCTATGTTGGGTGCACATATATTTATAAAGGTTATATTCTCTTGTTAGATTGACCTTTTTTATCATTAGTAATGACCTTTGTTTTTTTACTAATTTTTGTTTTAAAGTCTATTTTGTCTGATATGAGTGTATCTATAGCACTTTTCTTTTTGTTTCCATTTGTATGAAATATCTTTTTCCATCTCTTCCCTTTCAGTCCATGTGTGTCCTTCTGAAGTGAGTCTCATGTTGGCAGCATAGGGATGGGGTCTAGCCCTTCCATGTCTTTTGATTGGAGAATTCAGTCCATTTACAGTTAAAGTAATTACTGGTAGGTACGTACTTATTGCCATTTGGTTGTTTTCTGGCTGTTTTTATAGTTCCTCTCTGTTCCTTTCTTCTCCCCTTCTCTCTCACCTTGTGGTGTGACAGCTTTCTTTAGTGTTACATTTCAATTCCTTTCTCATTTTCTTTTGTGTTTTTACTCTAAGTTTTTACTTTGTAGTTACCATGACATTTGCATATAACTTCCTATATATATATATAATGGTCAGTTTTATGTTGATAGGAACTTAAAAATTGAATACATTCCAAAACTTTACATTTTTAATGCCCTACTTTTTGCATATTTTTATTTTATGCATCCCTGAACAAATTATTGTAGTTTCAGTTTCTTTTGCTATTTTTGCCTTTTAATCCTCATACTTGTTTCGTAAGTCATTGACCCACTATCTGTACTATATATTTACCTTTTCCAGTGAGGGTTTTACATTTGTATTGTTTCTTGTTCTTAATTAGTGCCACTTCTTTTCAGCTTAAAGAAGTCCCTTTAACATTTCTTGTAAGGCCAGTTTAGTGGTGATGAAGTCCTTCAGATTTTGTTTATCTGGAAAACTCTTTTTTTTTTCCCCAAGGTTTGTTTTATTTATTTATTTATTTATTTATTTATTTATTTATTTATAGAGTGAGAGTAGGGGCAGAGGGAGAGGAGAGAGAGAGAATCTCAAGCGGACTCTGCACTGAGCAGGGAGCCCGGCATGGGGCTCCATCTCATGACCCTGAGATCATGACCTGAGCTGAAATGAAGAGTCAGACAGTTACCCGATTCTTAGCGGCCATTCAGTTGCCTCTATCTGGAAAACTCTTAATCTCTCCTTCAATTCTGAATAATAACCTTGCTGGGGAAAGAATTCTTGCTTGAAAGTTTTTTTCTTTCAGCACTTGAAATATTTCATGCCACTTTTTTCTGGCCTGCAGAGTTTCTGCTGAAAAATCCACTGATAGCCTTCTGGGATTTCCTTTGTACATAACAATTTGTTCTCTTGCCACTTTTAAAATTCTCTCTTTAATTTCAGCATTTTAATTATACTGTGTTTTGGTGTGGCTTTCTTTGGGTTCACATTTTTTGGGAACTCTCTGGGCTTCCTGCACAAGGATGTCTCGGTCCTTCCCCAGATGAGGGAAATTTTCAGCCATTATTTCCTCAAAGAAGTTTTCTGGCCCTTTCTCTCTCTTTTGTCTTTCAGGGACACCAACATGTGAGTAATATTTTGCATGATGTTGCTCCAACGGTCCCTTTAAGCTATCTTCACTTTTTAAAATTCTTTTTTGTTTTTCCTGCTCTGCCTGAGTGAATTCCACTGTTTTGTCTTCCAGCTTTGATGATCCATTCTTCTGCTTCAACCAGTCTATGTCAAACCCCGCTAGTGTATTTTTCAATTCAGTTATTGCATTCTTCAGTTCTGTAACTTCTGTTTGGTACTTTAGTATATTTTCTATCTCTGTTAAAGTTCTGACTGTGTTCATCCACTCTCCTGAATTTGGTGAGCATTTTTATGACCATTACTTTGAACTTTTTATCAAGTAGGTTGCTTATCTCTGTTTCATTTAGGTCTTTTTCTCTGATTTTTTTCTTGATCTTTTATTTGGAATATATTCCTCTGTCTCCTCATTTTGTCTGTGTTTCTGTGTTTATTTCTATGTATTATGCAAATCAGCTACCTCTCCCAGTCTTGAGGGAGTGGTCTTATGTAGGAGATGTCTCATGGCTCAGAAATGGTATCCTCCCCGGCCACCACAGCCAGGTGCTCAAGGGGTGTCCCCTATGTGAGTTGCATGTGCCCACCTGCTGTGGTGAAGCCATGGCTGTGGTGCAAGGGTGAAAGGGACTCTTGCCCAGCCCAGCTGTTAACACATGACTGTGATTCAGGGGTGGGCTGGGCCCTCAGTGGGGCATGACCTTTGGTGCTAACAAGTCAGTGGGGAGAGTTCCAAAATGAAACTTGCTAGCACTGGCATTAACAATTTAGAATGAGATCACAAAAATGATGCCCAGTGATCCAAAATGACACTTGCGAGTGTCTCTGTTTTCTTTCTGGCAGATACTTTAAGATTAGTAAGTGGGCCTTCTTCACATATGGTCTAGGTACTTTTCAAGCTGGTGTTTTTGCCTGGGTCTCATGGCAGGTGAGTCTGTGTGTGAGCCCTTTAAGAGCAGATTTCCCACTCCCTAAAGTTCTATGATTTTCCTCAATGTAATCCCTATTGGTTTTCAAAGCCATGTGTTTTGGGGGCTCGTCTCTCTTGTGCAGGATCTAGAAGTTAGGGTGCCTGATGTAGAGCACAGACACCTTGGTTCTCAGAGAAAATGTTCCATATTTTGGAGATCTCTTCTGATTGTAGACTGCTGTGTGTAGTGTATGTTTTGTGAAACCCATCTTTGCTCTTCTTATCTGTTTTGATGCTGCCCTTTATCCTTTGTTGCGGAAGATATGTTTATATAGTTTTCAGTGTTTTTTTGAGGAAATTATTTCATACGTAGCTGTAAATTTGTTGTACCCATGGGAGAAGGTGAGTTCAGGATCTTCCTATGCCACCATCTTGAACCCTCCTCTCATGAGCATTTTGTTCTTAAATAAGATGTTGAATGGTAGGGGAATTTTAATTTCATTTGCACCAGTAATCATGCATATTAAAATTATTGCATGATCATGGTAAAGATAAATGTTTTGCCAGATTCTCCATTTAAGATAAAAGCAAAGCAGTTTACAGATCATATTTATCTTTTGTCATTGGTTACACTGAATGGCTCTTCTTCCAGAAAGCTGTATTTAGAAATGAAGACTCTTCCCCTGCCTGTTACTGCCACTTACACACACACACACACACACACACACACACACACACACACACACACAAAGTTCCTTTGGAACCTCCTCAAGACATTTTACCCAAATAAGTATCAGGACCTATGGTATACAATAGTTGCCACAAAGACTTCTTTGGAAATCAGAGATTTCTCTAAGGATTCCAAAAGAAAGGAAAGAAATGCAAGGGGTAGATTATAATAAGACTGTAGTTGAGAATGTTATTCCTGTAAGATATAACAATCTCTGCTCAAATTTCAAGAGAACAAAATCACAGAAAACAAGTCATACACTTTTAAATTTACTAACCATATTTCAGCTGTAGTGTCAGGTTTCTTTATGAACATTTTTTTATACTGTCTTACAACACATTTCTGTAGCTTTTCAGAACAACTTATTTGGCTGGCAATAGATTACAAGAGGATCTAAGTAACCACAAACAGTTTGAAATTAATTACCATACATCCCTAGTACACATGTGAGTGCTCACGAATTGTTACCAATTATTACTATTACTAGTATAACTATTATTATGGGACTTAAACTTTTCTCTAAGTGATGACTTGTAGTTCATGCATCCAGGAAGACCAAATTATGACTTTCAGGAATCTGAGGGCTCCATACAGGGCTTCGGATAAATAGATGAGGATATTTCCTAAACTAATAAGATGAAGTGGGACAGTGGCAAAACCCCTCCAGGATGGAGAGAAAAATCTCATGCATTTGAAAGGAAAGGGTGTACAAATGGAAATATTATTACTGCATCATGTTTTGGTAGTTCAAAGATGATTGTAAGGACTCACACCGTAGCTCCTGATGGCTGTCTTCTATCTGCGCAATACAAACGTTTATGGCATCTCGAACAATCAGGGGATACCAGGCTGCAGATAGGAATTCATTAAGCGTCAGTTAACCTCTGGTGCCCTCTGATGACCTCACCCCTGGGAAGTGTGAGGTTGCAACTGAGTGTTGAGAAGATAAGTTTTGGATAAAAGGAGGATGCTGATGAATGCTCAGTGGAAAATGTTCGACTGCCAGGGAATGGATGTGCTCAAAAAGATTATTCAGAAGCTCCTGGTGATGATAAAGGAGAGGAAGTAGGGCCATTTTTTGGATATTCCAAAAATTGAGTTAAATTATACATAATGTAAAATTTACCATCTTAGCCAATTTTAAGCATACAAGGAAGAAGGGTCATTTTTGCCCATCAGTGGAAGAGTGGATAGGAGAAGTGACTTGTGATTTGCTTTCTGACAAAGACATCAGAACTGCTCATGATTTTGTGCATTTCTAAAATTGTTTTGAGTCATTCACAAAGTAGACTTTCTTTTTTTTCATAATGCAGACATTTTTAGGTTTTTATTGCAGAGCCCTTTATCAATCTCATATTCTTGGGATTGCATCTTGATTAGACAACTCTTTTACTTTTGCTCCATTAACTACACAGTCTCTATACTAAATCCTTCAATGCTTCTTTTAAGTCTTCTGGTACTTTCCCATCCTTCTAGAGTCTCACATTTTTATTTATTTATTTTTTAAGATTTTTTATTTATTCATTTTAGACACAGAGATACAGAGAGAGAGAGAGCATGGGCAGGGGGAGAAGCAGAGGGAGAGGGAGAAGCAGGCTCCCCGCCGAGCAGGGAGCCCGATGTGGGACTCGATCCCGGGACTCCAGGATCACGACCTGAGCCGAAGGCAGACGCTTAACCATCTGAGCCACCCAGGCGCCCCTAGAGTCTCACATTTTTAAAGCAAAGTATTCCATTTCCAGTCTCCACATATACTTCAACCAGCCATTAACAAACATAGAGAAAGAATTTATCTGTGGTCAGTGATCAGCAAATTCTTTAGCCCTCAGTATCACAAGCAGTTGACATAAGAAAAAAGGAAACAGGGGGCTGTAGATTAGGAATATGAAAAGAAGAACTGAGAGGGAAAAAAAATGAAAGGAAGAGGAAAGAAAGGGATATTAGTGGTGGTGGTGAAGGATACTGAAATGTCCCCAACAGCTTATTCAAATGTAACTCTTACATATAGGTTGCTGTCGTCCTCTTGAACAGACCATGTCCTGACATTGCCTTGGTTTCCTTGTTTTTTTTTTTTGTTTTTTGTTTTTTTTTGTGCTTAATCTGTTTTCTCAAAACCCTGGCTGATATCTATTAAGGTCGAGATCACTAAGTGCCTCCCAGTGTCTGTTATCTCTCTTCCTTTTAGTAATATAACCCCCACAGCTACCCAGCTATAGATGACATTTCCACTCTTGCCTTGCAGGTAGGTATGGCCACATGACTGAGACTGGGCTAATGAGATGCAGGAAGAAGTGATGTGTGCAATTTTCTGATTGTCTCCTTTATGATGAAGCCTCATGCCCTGGACTTAATTTTTCCCTTTCCTATAGGCTGCATCAGGCTCTGTGCTTAGTGGGGAGTCTGCTTGAGAGTCTTTCCCTCTTCCTCTGCTCTCCCCACCCCCGCTGGTGTGTGATCTCTCTCTCTCAAATAAATAAATAAATCTTAAAAAGGGGGGGTTGTTTTGCTGTTTCTTATGTGGACTGTGAAAGTTCCAATTCAAATTGCATTTTGCTACATCTGTGAGTTTGAATGAGACATTTCCCTCCAAGTACCCTAATACTCAAGGTCCTTTTAAAAAAGATTTATTTATTTATTAAGCCCGACGCAGGGCTCCATCTCATGACCCAGAGGTCATGACCTGAGCCGAAATCAAGAGTTAGACACTTAACCGACTGAGCCACTCAGGCGCCCCTCTCACACTCAAGGTCTTAAAGGGGTAATTTAGATACGCACAAAGCCTTCTTTTCTTATGTTTTAAAAATATAAACCATAATTTTTAGGTTTATGTGGCTTTCAAGGTTAATGAAATATTCTTTAGGAAGCTTCATAAGCTTGTAAAACACGGCTCATGTAGGACATAATGATAGCTCATGCAGGATGTTTATTATTTAACATGCGAATGAACATTCAGGGAACTCACTGTTTTGTGTTTTCTTCATTCCTGCCTAGAAGGCGTTTTGTTAGTCAGCATTATAGTAAAAGTATTCAGTGTAACTGCTGGTGTTTTCATACAGTGGTTTGCTCTGCTTGTCTCCCCTCCGTAGTGGCTTAGCAAAATGCTTCGGAAAGCTTCTAAGCCTAAGATACACTATGAGGCTTGGTTTTTAGGTCCACATTCCATAAAAGGAGAAATGATAGCAGTTTGAGATGCCACAGAAACAGTTTAAACAACTGAACCTGAGAAGGGGAGGGAATTTTCTGTGCTGAGGTGATCAGGAAGTTGCAGAAGTCGATCGCATTCATAGATATTTTCAATACTTAAAAAAAATGCACTGTTATTTTCATTTCTAGACTATGACCAAAGCTACTTCTTTCAGTTATTTTCATTCTTGAGAAAGATAAGTTATTTCTCTTTAGAATCTTGCATCTTCCTTTGCAATCCATTCTACTATTGGCATCTTTAAAGTCACTTGAAAGTAACCCTGCTATTTGAACTTTCATCCCTCTTTCCTGATCATAGAACCTCATGTTCAAGAGACATCTCCCCGCCATGTTTAAAAGTATTTTTATTGGCTCTAAACCTGCAATATCTTGAGAAGCTGTGACATTCTTCTTAATGTTTTCCATTCTTTTGGGGTTCCCAATCTCATTTTCTATAATTTCATCCTCCCTCATGGTGTTATTTTTACTTTATTTTTACTCTTGGCCTTTATACTAAACCAGTTTTTTATAACTTGCACACACAACCCAATGACAGACAGCTTGGTTACTCTTTTGTGAGCTACTGGGAGGTTTTTCACGTGGCTTTTAATCACAAGTGCCTTATGCAAGGCTTATGAGACACTGATCTAGAAGGTTTATAACCCTTAAGATGTTTTTAATAAAAGGGATTGTAAAGTAGCATCTGAGACTTGTCAGAATCTAATAAAGGTTATCACTTGAGAATATCTTTACAGCTTTCTTATCTAAAGAAGGTACATGATTTTCTGAAGTCTATGTTTGTGCCCATCACTATTATAGAGTGATTTTTAAATTTATGTTCTAATATTAGCAACTCTCTGTGTGGAAAGTTGTAGATAAAACAAGTCTTCTTGTCTATAGAAAAATGACCAATTATATCATTTCATAAAGATGAATACTTTCTCTAACATATTTACAGAGTAATTTACATTATTGGTGTTCTATCTGTCATATTAATAAGCTTGCTTTTCCCCTTAACACTTGAATCTTGTGGGCAATGCTCTTTAGTGTATCTAAATGACACAGATAAAATATTGAAAGAGGTAAAACTTTGGCGATTTTCACAAAGTCCAAGATAAAGGAAAGACTAAAGCCATTTGTTCATATCTGGATGATGTTTCATAGCATTTTAACTCCTTGGTGATGGCTGTTGGAATACCCTGCTTTGAAAACTTAATGGAAAGTTTTGCTGACTGGATGTGCACTCTGAATCAAACACTACCTCAGATTAATGAAAATACTCATTGATCTGATTAAGTTAATTGATCCAATACTTTAATTTACCATGACCATGTGCAACACATAGTAAAAAGACTGTGATAACAAAAATTAAGACAAAATTAATAGTTATTAAACATAACCAGTTTTTATGAGTAGAACATTGCGATTCTGAAACATAATTAGTACTTTTTTCTACCACTATTTAGTCAAATTTATGCTTCTTGACTTTCTCATCTGAAATAGCAAAGAGACTATGAAGATTCCATGGATAAAGTTTAAAGCACTTTTTGACACACCTTGGTTATTTCTTTCTTTTAAGATTTTATTTTTTTATTTGAGAGGGAGAGAGAGAGAGAGAGAGAGAGAGAGAGAGAATTGAGAGTACAACAGCAGAGGGAGGGAGAAGCAGACTCCCTGTTGAGCAGGGAGTCCGATGCAGGGCTTGATCCCAGGACAACGCAGGGATCATGACCTGAGCTGAAGGCAGCCGCCCCACCAACTGAGCCACCCAGGCGCCCCTTGGTTATTTCTTTCTTGTCTTCTTTATATCTGTCTTTATTTCCCTAAATGTATACAATGTGAAAATATTGCTTTTATAATTTAGAAAAAATAAATTATAGCATTAAAGTGTCACCATATATTCTACTTCAAGGTAGCATCACAGATCATGCACTATCTTCCTCTACTATCTCTTTTCTCCAACAGTCAACAGTCATAGAGGGCTCTTGGAGAAACAGCTCTCTATCAGTCAAGATCAGCTCTGTGACTCTAAATATGCTGAGAAAAATATCATTGTATATACTATGGATTAGTGATATTCATTGGAAACATGTTATTAACAAAATGTAGGTATTGGAAGAGACACCTTCCTCATCCATAGTTAGGGACTATGTGGGTTTTCTCAACACAAGTGAAAATTTTAGATCAGCTCTGTTGAATCTGTGCCTATTTTTCTTTTAAACAATATTTTATTTATTTATTTGACAGAGAGATAGAGCACAAGTAGGCAGAGCGTCAGGCAGAGGGGAAGGGAGAAGCAGGCTCTCTGCTGAGCAGGGAGCCCGACCCGGGGCTCAATCCCAGGACCCTGGGATCATGACCTAAGTCAAAGGCAGACATTTAACCAACTGAGCCACCCAGGTGCCCCAAATCTGTGCCTATTTTTAAACTAGCTCCCATCAACATCTTTCTTTCCATCAACATCTTACTCCAAAAACAGGGTTTTGGTACAGTATGAATGGAACCCTTCCACTTAGAGCTTTTCATGACAATAAATGAGGTTATATCATATAGCAATATGTGCTCTTTTTGAAGAGCCAGAGAAGAGATGTGAACAGTATTTTTGCTCTCTCCTTTATTTAAGCCAACACAGTCACTTCCGTTTGTTCAACTACTCTTTAAAGTTTTCAGAGAGCCTTCCATTCTCACTGTAATAATCAAGACTATTCATCTTAGAAAAACATTGTCTGAAAAAAAAAGGTGGAAAGTGGACATTTCCTTTCAATATTAGGAATGGCTATTTGGGATGGCTGATAATTGAGAGGCAAATTGAGTAAATTCATTATATCCTAATCCCCCTGTTTATCTAATTTGCATACATACATGTGAGCAATGCTCTTGGAACAGCTGTGAGGATAAGCAAGCTGATTCTAAGGTCCTGCCCTCTGATTTCTACATTACTTCCTTCATTATCCCCCAAGTGCCAACATTTTCATGAAGCACAATGATTACAGAGACCCCTTACTCTAACACCCACCAAGGCCTGCCATCTTTGAGAGTCTACAATGTGATAGCTTTATAATGTTCTGATTTGGCTAGGCTAACCTGCATTTCTCAGATTTCCATTTTCTCGTATGTGTCCTTCAGGGTAAGCTATGAGAGAGAGTCTCTCATACTAATGAAAGGATGTAAGGGAAGCAGCAGCCATTTTGGTGTGTGTGTGTGTGTGTGTGTGTGTGTGTGTGTGTGTGTGTGTGTGTACACGCGCGTGTGTGTGCATGCACATTCTCGCTGACATGCCAACTCACTTTATTGACATGAAGTCGCAGTTGGGCCTGAAATTGCTTTCTTTTCCCCTGTATCTTCCTTCTGTGTCTCTGACTTCTGGGCAGGACATGTGTATGTTTAGTTCTATCATGAAGGGCCCTGGCTCATTCTTGTTGGTAAGGTCAGAGGGAGTAAGAACTGACATGTGTTTGTCTCTTCAGTGGAGTTCATGCCTGCTCATAATCTTCCCACTTGACTGCATGTCCTATAAACTGCGAGCCCAATTCATGCTCAAGGGCTTCTATCTGGCTTATCATCTTCTCTTCCTGACAACCCACCAGTGAACTTGAGGCTTCAGCATTAAATGGAAAGATAGTCAAGTAGAGACTACTTGGTCCCCATAACTGTGTGAACGAATTCTCTGCAAATAAATAAATAAATAAATAAATAAATAAATAAATAAATAAGTTTATATTTATAAACATATATATGTACGTATATGTATTTTATGTTTGGCTGTTTCTTCCTTTAACCCTCTTCTCACACTATGGATACATGGATAGGTTCATATATATCAAGGACTTGAATGTATTTACCACCCACATTCTACTGATCTCCAAATCTAAGTCCTTTGCTTGGCCTTCTCTCCTGCATGTACATCTCCCCTTGGATCTCCCACAAGCATCTCCCACTCAACATGTGAGCAGTTTGACCTGACATCTGACTCTCAAAATTGGTCATCTTTCTGATATCCCTATTTTGGCAAACATTACCTAACATGTAGTACGCATTCAATAAATCCTTATTGGAAAGTTAATGAATAAATAACCACGCTCAGGAAAGACATTTTGCCACTATTAGGTGCTGAGAGTAAATAACAGCAGCCTAATTCACACAACTAGCTCTTATTCAAATTATGCAAAAGGGACAGTTCAGTAAGAAAGCCTCATCCCAGTAACCACTAATTCCTTCTTCCAAGTCAGCCTTAAATTTTTTGGCATTCCATTTTCTTGAAAGAACTGATGATGAAAGAAAAAGTCCTTGCCCAGCCATGAAAATATTTTGTACGTTTACAATTTTAAAGCCCCTTGAAATTCATTCATACACCCAAGAATCCTGGATTAAGGACCTGTGATCTGCTTAAAATATGATATTAGAAAATACTAATTATTTTATATATGTGTTATAATCTCACAGGAAGGTGTTGGGGGATTCATGCTGCTTTTAGATGTCTTTTTTTTTTTTTTTTGTCTATTTGAGTGAATAGAAATGAAAACCTACAGTTGTTTGTCAAAACAAACATGTTTGTCCTGCTGGGACCTTTGAAAAGAAATAACTGAAACACTGATGATTTATCCAATGACAATAAAGAGGCTAAAAGTTTTAAAAAATAAGCTATTCTGTTTAAGATATTAAGATATCATTTGTGAAGCTTTATCATAATGTTTACCTGGAATTTCATAAATCCATCTTAAAATTAGTTTTATGTGCTAAAAATGTGAAAACCACTTCTGTATTAAAATCACTGGTTATATCGTCTAAATTTTCAACCATTCTTTCTCTAGTTAATGGACTTATTATAGACCTTTAGGAGTATAACATAATTTTACTCACATTTGAATATTAACTGGTTCACCAACTTGTGGGAAAGTCAAAAATGAATTTTTAAAGAATAGCCACTCCCTCAAAATGTCCTTATTCTGAAAACAAAATGCAGTTTCATAATGGAAGATAATATAAAACAAAAGCAAACTATAGTCATAATAGAACGTCAATGAGAAATTATCACAGTAGCTGAAAATACATACTTGGGACAAGAAATTTGACAATAAATTCACTGTGATTATGGTTTCTCCTACCTCTTTCTTAAATGTGTCTGTCTGTCAACAAATTAACACCTAGGTTGATGCATTAATGAACAATTAATTGGCTGGCAGAGGCATATGGATGGGGATTACAGAAGAGAATCCCTCTGGCTGTGCACACTCATGGAAAGCAAGATGTGAAATGAGAATAGAAAAAAGGAATCTTTGAAAACTTGTCACCTCAAGATTGCAAAATCAATGCCACTGGATACTTTAAGAATGTACTATTTTCCCCAAATGATGTTTCCTCTTTGTATTCTTCAGCATAAATGAGGGAACTTTCTTTAAATATGTGTTGCACTAGTTTGTTTATATGTATGTATATAAAATAAATAAAATTATATATATGTTTATACTTTTTAGTTTAAATATAAATAAATTTTAGATAAACTAGGGGAATATTCAACCTATAACCTTGTTAAACAAGTGACTGAAATCTTATATGCCGAGATGGTTTAAGGCAATGATGCACAGTGACACCAGTTAACACTCTTTATAAAAATGCACATTCAAAGTCTCTGAAAACACACAATGTGGGCTGAACAAAGCAGATCCCCTGGTTGATTTTGTGCTCTGGTCATCAATTTGTAATCCCTATTCTAAAGCATCAGGGTAGTGTTTGGAATCCAGGTCCCTAAGTCAGCTAAATCTATGTCCAAATAAAACTCAACCACATATTGTCTCTTTGACCTTAACCAAGTTATGTCACTTAACCTCTCTAATACTTTAACCTTCTCATTTGGAAAACTGAGTGTAAGAATATTTAACTCCTGGGTTTATTATGAGGATTAAACGTGTGAATCAGGTATATAGAGCACATAAGCACATTGTAAATTAGCGCAGAGAATAATCGCTCAATAAGTAGGGAGTGTTAGTACTGGTAAAAATGATGATACACAGCCGTAACAAATCCAGTGCCTACTAGGTACCAAGATACAAAGTATCCCTTGATAAAACAGAACTAGTTTTCTCCTAACAAGAGTTCCCCTACTTGATTTTCATATTGCCATGTTTTCTTTCCACACACCCAACGTTTCCAGGCTTTTTGAGTTAATAGATGGTGCCATGTTTCCCTTCATTCTGTATTAGTCTCCATAAGCACTGAACTCAAGGTTGACCGATCCAAAAGATAAAAGAGCAAGGGCTAAAAGTGAAGGCTCTTTACTGCTGTGCTGTTCTGATGAATTTCAGTATGAGACACACCCTCTCTTGCCACCTTCCATTCTCAATTGTTTTCCCATCTCCAATCTCACTTGAAGTTGCTGTCTTACCTACCATTCCAGGGCTGTCTTTTAGAACTTAGACTTGATCCAAACCATCCAGAAAGCCTTTATCAAATATTCCCATCAATTTCTCCCATCATCTTCCCAAGTGGCCATACAAGCCCTTGCTATATTCTCTAGATACTGTCTAAATTCAGTCCATTTCTTCAGGTTCATTATGACTTTGCTTCTTTACCAGACTGTAAACTTATTTGCAAGCAAGGGTTGCATCTAAATAAAAATTTATGAAGGGTACACCCTGTTATTTTAGCTCCAAGGACTCCCAGGACATCATTGGTGATAGTGTAAAAGTTTCAGAGATTAAATCCATAAGGAAACATAAGATATTTTTCCTTGTCCCATAGAGGATTTACTTTATGGTCATTCACAAGCAAACAAGGTAACAAATAAAAAACAAACCTTCAATTCCAGAGATCTATGAAATACTGTCCTATTTTCAGGAACTGCTCACAGTAACGTATTCTTCTCAATACTGAAAAAAGTAATTGCATACCTATGTGAGAGTCTAAGGCAGATAAATTAGAATCCAAATCCAGGCAAGTATGTTAAACCACATTTGAGTGGGAATAGAAAATGTGTTATGTAATCAAAGCCACAATATTGTATCTAACACTTCTGGAACCTATGAGCAACTATGCCTATCAGCATAAAAATTCATACTTTGTCTTATGGACTATCTCCCAACATTGTGTTTCAAATCTATGAGTATGGGCCATGTGTAAAATTATTTAACAATGGCTTTCTATGTCTAGCAAGTCCTTTGAAATGGTATTACTAGTCATGCACGATCAACGAAAAATTTCCCCAATCTTCCTTGACTACAGGCTAAAGTCTCTTAAGATAGATTACATTGGCATTGTACTCATCTCCTTTTTACTTAGAAAAAAGTGTTTCCTCCCATGTAAACTTTCAGATAACTGTGGAAGATTTTTATAGGCATTGCAACTCACACTGTAAATCAAACCATCAAACTCCAATCTCTTAAGTGAAGATTTTCATTTTAATCTGGGTCTCTTACTCATTGCTAAGGGTAATAATCTTTTGAGTAGTTCTTAGTAACAGAAGCCCCCTTCCTAAAACCTACACGACTATAACAATGTCCATCAATGAATGACATCACCAATACATCCTTTGGAATGAGATCTACCAGAGGAGGCTCATGGAGTCCTGAGCCTCAGAGCCTATAAGGAGGATTCTGGGCCCAAAAGCCATGTCTCCCACTTTGGGCTAAAAAGCCTCTCAGTGGATACTAATGGTGACCCCCCTTTTTATACTGTCCTTAATGAGTTGAATAGTTCATAAGGAAAAGGGACCCCTCTGTCAGGAAGAAGGGATGAGGCAACACTGGTGGTGCTCCACGACATGGGACTCAGAAGCAGTGAACCCAGAGAAGAGATTTCAGACCTGTCTGGGTATCAGCATACCCCAGAAATCAAGAATCCATTTATGTCACAAGCTTTTCTGATGACTTAGGTGCACAGCAGGTTCGGGTACCTGTGGGTTTTGCCTGTTGCCACAGAAGGAAATGTAAGCCTTCAGAGGGAGTGTCAGGCCAGACCCCAGCTGGAACCTGGGCTCTCTTGAATGGCTAAGAGGAGTCATGAGGGTTTGAAGACCTGTATGCCTAGAGATTGTGTCCTAGGCACTAAAGGGTGAACAGAATTTGGAGAAAACTATGGACTGGAATCCTAAGATGGCTAAAACAAGTTAAGTTGGGATGAAGCCTCAAAATCTGCATGGCAGGCATTGTTAAATAGTACAGTACGATTTAGTGATCTGCATTTTGGAAAAGAGGCATTTTCTCTGGAGGCTCTTGAAATGCTGTTAGCATAATTAGGATCAAATCATCTTTTTCCTGGGGCAGAATGAATTTGATAGAAGTAATAGGAACTCTTACCTCAATTTAACGGCAGTTAGGTTTTGGGTAGCCTCACCTTATTCCAGAATAAGCCGTGCCTTATTCAAAAAGGTCTGTGCTCTTCCTACCCCAATCACTGCAGCCTGGCTGCACACAGTTAGGAAACAGTTAGTGAGTAATTAGAAAGGAGGGGGAGTGGGCTGGGACTACATTTTGCAACCGCTGCTAATTTCTGGTATTTAGTTTCCATGGATGCTGCTGGTTTAAAGCTATGGCCTGGCTCCCAGTTACAAGTTTCCCAGCTGTGATTAGAGAAGCTGTTGCCCTTAACTCTCAGGTGGAAATGAGCTTAGCTGGTAAGTGGAACAGACAGAGCACGGTAGAAATGAAAAGCAGAATTTAAACGCTACGAAGTTATTTGGAGCTTGAGGTTTTCTCCATCTTTAAGATTCTTATTCCTTAGTTATAGAAAAACTTCTTTAGAGACAGGTACTACCAGGTTGTGTGTATATGATATATATGTATATGTATATATACCATATGGATGTATATATGTATACACACACATATATAAAATGAATGACATGTGAGATCAGATAGTCATGGTAAAAAAAAATTCAAACAGTTAAGAAAGGTATAAGATGAAAAATAAAAAGCTTCCATCCGCATTCCATGCTGTGGCTTCATTCCACAGGTAACCATAGGAACAGTTCTTTCTGTACATTTCTCAGCTAGTATGCATATACAAACATATGCATAGGTACATGTAAATGTATATATAAATATGCACACAAACATACGCCTTACGGAGTACGAGTTAGATTACATCAGTACAAATAGCTCTATTTTGTCATTCTGATAGTTATAGAGTGTTATAATACGTAGATCCTTGCTTATTTCACCAATTCATACTCATGAACATTTTTATGTTTCATTTTGTATTTATTCTTACAGAAAGGGCTGTACTAAACCTCTGTGAATGGATATCTTTACAGTAAAGTGTAAAAATCATATTTTGAAATGGGTCACGGATAAAAATAGTTATTTTGAAGTGCAAATTTGACACCGGTGAAAATACTAAGATAAATGAGAAGGAACAATCTGAAACACTGAAAGACTATCACAGACATGAAACTTAATGCCCAGATGCTTCCAGTCAGGAATAAACAGCAGCGAATTGCAACTGTATGGGATACCCTTAGTTTCTTATTTCAAACACAATTTTTATTTTGGTGATGTAAATGAGTTTACATTTATTTTAGCATCTGGCTCATAAAAAAGCATGAAGCCATGCTCCATGAAATCATCATTCTTCATTGGCATTTTAAAACCGAGCTTTTTTTTTTTTTTTTTTTACAATTTTAAAAAGAAAATTGGCCAGTGGAGGAAAAAAAAAAAAAAAACGCAAACAAAAAAGTTCATTTTGGAAGCAGAATTTTGGAAGGTGATGCTTCTTTTAAGAGAAGATAGTTGAAAACTTGGATTGTAAATATGCTAGAATCTGTTTTGAGCCAAAAGGAGGTCGGCGAGCTGTAAAAAATGTGCCTTTGTTTATCGACACTAACAAGGGACATCTTTTAAAGTGCTCAAAAACATTGTAGAACAACCGGTTGTTAGGTTCAGGTTACTTCTACTATTTATCCTATAGTTTTATTAAAGCTTACATAAAGGACTGTATCAAACCTCTAGATGAGTTGATGTTTGTCTTTGATTCTCAGTATTTAAAAAGTGGGCCCTGTGAAGACCTCTGAACAATTGTTTAATGGAAAATAGTTGCTGAGGAATTTTTCAGGAAAGCATTTTTTAGTGAGTGTGAAATTGATTGGAAAAGTAACCGGAAGGATATATACACTGAAGGGGTCACATCACAGAACACAGAGCTGAAGTATGGTAGCCTTCATTGGGGCTACTTTTTACCCCCAATTCCCTGGCTGCTGCATCATTCACAAAGGACACTGTCTCCAAGAGTTCACCTTTTTAATTTTTTTAAGGAGCTTAACACGGTGGTGAAAATCATAAATTTTGTAAACAACAGTGGTTGAAATTTCCATTCTTTAGACATACTTGTATCAAAATGGGAAGACCTTAAAAATCTCTTTATTGCATGTATATATGAAATGTAGTGCAGGGAAGAATTTTCCAACTCTATGCAGAATTGTTAGTTGTCATCATGGAGACAAACAGCAAACAAACAAACAAAACATGACAGTGGCAGAGACTGGCTAGTCATTCACCAAATGTGTATTCCTTTCCTTCTAGGTAGACAGCCAAGTAACATTTCCCACCTCCCTTGCAGTTAAGTTAGCCATATGACTGAGTTCTGGCCAATGGTGGGTGGGCAAAAATGATAAATGAAACTTCCAGGCCTGACCCATTAATTCTGTTCCTCTTCCCTAAAAAACTCACTCATTTCTCTAATGTCCAGTCTGGATTTCAATACCCATGGTGACTTTGGCCACTTGTTGAATGTGACAGGGTTCCTAAATGATTGCATGGAACAGAACCCTCCATCAACAATCTGTGCCACCAATGGACTTCATTTCATGTGATCCAAAAATAAACTTCTATTATATTAAGCTCTTAAGATTTTCTTTTTCCCCTTCATTAGAACAGTTGTCATTATCTTAACCAAAACAGAAAGAGTAGAAAGCCAGATGAATTCCCCCCCCAACCCAATTGAGCCCCTTATCGACAACTGGAAGGCAAAGTTATGAATATTTTTATTATTCATAATAAGATCACTATAGTAAGAATAGATATTGAATGTTGCATACAGAGTTCACAGGGATTATGAGTTGTTTGGGATTCTTACTTGACTGACAAATTCAAAATTACACCATTGGTTGTAAATATAGAACTCTTCCAGTCATCTTTTTCTTAACGATAAAGCCCTTTTATTCTTCCCTGAGACAATAAGGAAGACTAACCTGTGTATCAGAGACCATTCACATCCATCACTGGACACAGGTGACTTGACCTCTTAAAAGAGGATGAACTTATAAAAACGTCCACCGATAACCTGAAAAATCTTGCTCTTTTCTACCTCATGGCATCATGTTGGGTATCTATGTTTAGAAGTCTTCCTGGCTGAGCTCAAAACAATTGAAAAACAAAACCAATCCCTTGCTATTTGTACCTTCATAGTTCTACAAATGTCTGTTGAATCAAAATATCGTGACAACTCATCAGAGAAGCCCTGAAATGTGTCAACCCAATTTTGTTTTTAAATCCAGAGATTCAATGTAACTAGATCTCGCTCATTAACTAATGCAACAATAAGCTTCCGATGGGAGATTATTTTCAAAATAGTTTTGGCACTGAAATAAGCATAAAGAACCTAAACTGGCTCCACCGTTAGGTGTGCTGGTCTGGAAAGTTCAAGAGATACAGCCATAAGTATCTTTAGCAGGATAAGTTATTATGCACATAGTTCAACTTTTAATTTTTTCATAACATTAAGTGCTTTATGCAAAACAGCTGAATGATATTAAAATATATTTTGCTGAAAATTTACAATTTTCCTGTTCATATAATTTGAGGAGATAATCTGTTGTGATTTCACTCTAATTAAATTTTTGTTTTTATGAGTGGGAGTTGTGAGACTTGATTAGGCTATTTTAGTAGCTAAAAAATTAATAATTCCTTCCCTGTTTGTGCTAAAGCATTGTTAACAGGTAAGTAAAATACAGATTATGGGACAGCAACAATATTCATTGCAGAAAGGAAATTCCTATTCACTGATTAGGCTCAATTATATGCAGGGGATTCCACCTACTCTAATGAGAAATATGTTTTCATAATTTTGCTTATGGCACACTCAACTAAAGATGTAAAATTAGAAATGCAAATTATCTAAAAAGCAAGTGTATAAAAATGAGGTTTCAGTAAGGGCTTCATACAAATTTTATTTCATGGTTTGTATTTTTCATGAAAGGCTCTGCACCACCATTACATTAGGGACTATAATTTTCAACTTAACTCTGGCTTCTAGGTCCTTTTAGGTCTACTGCATATTGCATCTAACCCTTGCTTTTATTTCTACCTAAAATTGTATTCTGGGAATGGTAACAATTGAAAAATTATAGTGATTTGAGTGAGGAGTTGTAATCTAGATCTATTTTATTATTTTCGAGCACTTAACATATTCTATTATCATTAAGTTATAAGCACTGATGCCACCATCATCATTCTTCAAGATTGTCAGTGAGTTAATATAAAATTCTGAATCAGTACCAGTAATAGCTTTAACTACATTGGATAGAATTCAATGCCTAATGGAACCTTCTACTCCCCCCGCCCCTGCAAAGTTATTGCTGGTTTTCATCCTCTAATCACCTTCATTCAGAGAAATTGGATCTGATCAAAACCTCTGGAGTGGAGAAAGCAGAACATCAGGCAAAACGAACCCACAGTGCAAGAGGTTCTATAAACCAGAGGTTAAAAGGATTGCTGAGTGCTTGTTGCCAGTCGGCACGCATAGGTAAATCAATTACGGTGTTTTAGGAAGAAATAGCAACATCCAAAACTTTGAGGAAAAATCTTCCCATGTTTTTGCTTTTGTTGCCAATGTTCAAAATGGTTTTTGCTGTGAGCCACTTAGTTAAATCTGTAACTGAGCTTATCTCTTTTGGACAGTTTATTACCCAAATCAAGAGGCTGCAATTGCTTTACATGCCGAATTTTCCACGCAAAAATTTTATTTAGAACTCTATGACAATGTAACTATTATTTCTTTAACACTTGCTTAATATTGAATGCAACCGATGAATCTCTAAATTCTACCTCTGAAACTAATAATACAGTATATGTTAATTACACTGACTTTAAATAAAAAACTTGCTTAATACAGAATGTCACCATCCATCCTTAATGATATAAAAATCAATCTTTTAAAATGCTAATAAGAGTAATTTAAAACAAATATTCCTTGTAAAAAATCATCTCACCTAAATTAAAATATTTCACAAATCATTTGGCATTGTGCTATCTATTGTGAATGCTTGACTTTTGATTGTTATATGTCACAATTTTTTTCAGTGGTTATGCATGCATTTAGCACTTTAGATATTTATTGAGTTACTTCTATGTGCCAGGCACTGCTCTTGGTGCTTGGGATATGTAAGAGAACAAAGCAAAACCTTCAGCTCCCATGGGACTTTTGTCCTCCTGCAGGGTGATAGAGAATGGGCAAAAATGATACAGTGTGTTCAAAGGTGAGTAGATATATGGGAAAAGGAAAAAAAAAGTAGAAGCCAGGAACGCCAGCAGTCGGGTGAGTCTGGTGAGTCTGCAATTTTAAATAGGGGGTCAAAACAGGGCACACAGAAATGGTGACGTTTGAGCAAAGGCCTGAAGGAGGCAGGGGTGTTAGCCAGGTAGATGTGTTACAGGGGAGTATTGCAGAGGAGAGCGAGCACAAATTCCCAAGAAGGGAGAGTATGTGGTGATGTTAGAAGAACAGAAAGGAGGCCCAGGGGCTGGTATGGAGTGAGGCGGTCAGACAGGGGCAGCTGTGTGGTCATACAGGGGATGGAGAACTCAGCTGGGTAGGACTGTATGGGCCACTGTAAGAACTGCTGCTCACAATGGATAATCTGGAGCTTTTGAATGGTTGAGTTGTGAAAAGTTCCTCGTGCTACAGTAGTAGCCGTAGAGGAAGCGAGAAGTGGTCAGATTATGAATTGGTTTAAAGTCAGAGCCATCGGAATTCCCTGACACGGTGGATGTGAAGAGTGAGAGGGAAAAAAGGTCAAGAATGATTCTGAAGTTTTTGGCCTGAGTAACTGAGGAAGGGAGCTACTATTCCGGAGGTAGAGGAGGCTGTGGTGGTACAGATCTGTGGGGAAAGATCAGGACTTGGTTGTAAAGATGTGGGGTTTGGGGTGTCTGTCCCAGTGGAGAGGGTAGGCGGTCAGATATGTGACTTTAGAGAAATGCCAGGGCTGGGTATATACACTTAGAGCCGCTGGCATATAGACGGGATAAGAGCGTGCCTGGAAGGAGAGCAGAGAAGAGCCGGCACTTTGCAATGTGAGGAGGTAGGAGGAATAGGAGTAACCAGCAGAGTGAAGTGAGAGAGAGTGACCGGAGAGGTAGGAGAGAGACCCAAGTGTGAGGTGTCATGGAAGCCAGGGGAAAAGGAATCTCACAGAAGGGGGTGAGCGCTATTCTCAGGCCACAGGAGATGAGGATGGTGCCTGGTCATTAAAATCAAGAACATGGAGGTCAATGGAAATCACATATTATGTATGGCATGACACATGTTCTACATCATATATTCCATACAGAAAATAAATTAAAAGGGAATAAAAACAGACTTTGTCTCTAATGGATAGAATAACCTTGAATTGGGCATTAAATAGGTAGAACACTACTCTTGTCAATCATGAGACCAGGCATTATTTTTAATATCCTTGAGCCTTTCTGAGAAATGCATTTCTACCAGATTCCTGCAATTAGATGAGTGGCTGACCATATTTCTTGAAAATCAGGGGTGTCAACTTTAGGAAGGGCAGGGATGGTTATTGTCCAAGCTTTCAATCCTATAACCCATCTTGTTTATTTAAATAAAGATGAGTAATCTCACCAAAGTTGCAGAGTACAATGTGATTGAGTTCACTATGCAGTAGTTAATTAGAAAATGTTAGTTAAGCTTCCTCAATTTAACCTTGCACCCAAGAAATGTCTTCACACACACAAGCAAGTTCTAGAGCTCAAGCAGAAAACATGCATTCTGATGCAGGTCATACCCCGTGTTCCGATATTATGGCAGACGAATGATTCACATTTTGAATTCATAGAAGGCTATATAGCAAGAGGCTGAAATTTCCTTTTCCCATTGACAAATGGTATTCAAAAAGCTGCTTTGGTCTAATCTGAAAGGGAACAGTAGCCTTAAGGGAACTTGTTGTAAAGTTGTCGAACACGGGGGTCCGTAGGGCTCCTCCATGGGTATATGGAGAGCAGAGGAGGCAGAGAACAAATGCAGTCTGAAATAATGGCAGGACAGAGGGGTTGGAGAGCAAGTCCGTTGGAGAGCAAGTCCACTACAAGGATTTTTATGCTTTTTTTTAATGGCCAAATGTACTACCCTCTCCCTGTTAAAAATGTAATAAAATTTTTCTCTTGGGTCTGGACTTTATATGTCAAGTTTCTCCCTGCACCTAATTTTTATGACTGAATTGCAAAGCCCTGAAAGCAAGCATTTCGGCTGAAAACGGCGACAGCTCCAGAGCGAGAGGAGTGCTAATGATAAGAACGTGAACATAAGGGTGTGCTCGCTAGCCAATGAATTCACCTGTCCTAATAGGATGAACATTCTAAAACAAGGACCATAATCAGCTTCATTATATTAGGAAGACAAGGAACAGGAATGTAATGTTACAAGTTCAGCGCATTAGGCTTCGACTAGGTGCGTATGTTTAGCAACATTTAGGAAGGCGATGACAGTCAGAGAAGAAATACTTTGAAACACGAATAAATATGGGGCCCTACCTTACTGAAAATTTCATCTGACTTTTGTTCCAATATTTTAGCACTGCCCGTCGATGTAGTTGATTTGAAAGTACTGCGAAATGTTTCATGATTATTATTTCCCTCTCAGATCAGCAGATTCTACTGCAGAATTGCTCACACACAAATCTCCACACCATGGTAGTTTCCTTCAGGATTTAGTGACTTCATTTTCTGAGGTAATGTAGGATAGTCCCATATGATCGTGATATATTCTGGAATCATGGTGTAAGTTTAAATTTATGTCACAGGATTAATATAATTTAATTTACATTAAAATTAATGTTTAAAACTGCGCTACGTATTCATGTAGACAGTGGTTAGCAACCTAGGGTCAGTGGGCTACCGTGGCTTGCTGCTTATTTTTTATCGGAGCCATGCCCATTCATTTACATATTACCTAGGTCTACTTTTGCAACACAAAGACAGACCTGAGTGGTTGTGAAAGACACTGTGTGATATGGGCTGTACAGCCTCAAATATTTGCTATCTGGTCTGTTACAGAAAATGTTTGTTGACACTTACTGTAGATTATTCTCTTCTCAACCCTTGATGTTAGTACTAGTCTTATCCCAGTTTGTGGAAGAAGAGTAACTGAAGCTCAGGGGAATTAAATAAATGGCCTGAGATTATAAGACAGAAAAATAACAGACCCAAAATTTGAATGCAGGACTAGGTCCCAAACTTATGATCCTAACTACAGCATGCAATGTCTCCCAAAAATGTCTGACGGTCATCATGTCAGCAGAAGTAATGTGAGTGTCACAGTGTAGAGAAAACTTGTGTTCAGAAAAACAGAATGATTGTAGACATACTTAGTAATTATTCATTATAATTTCATTATTTCATTATTCAGCTTCAAGGAAATGCGATGGATATAGACAGACTATTTCTTGGTAAGCAACTTCAACTGCTCATAGAAAAAACTAAGTCCACCTGCCATCAATGCTATATAAATGGAACTATCTAGCATCAGTTCTACTACATATATGATATAGTAGTAGAGCACATATAACTTTTGCAAGGGTTCCCCTCTATGGAATCACTCATCTCACACAGTATAGAGTATGGAGGTATTTCAGAGCTGGGATCCCCAAGGTTCAGATTACTTTACCGAGTCACCAAGCAGCTGGTGCCACAGTAAATATTTGGACCCAGATCTCTTCCTGCCCAATCACTGTTTTGCATATATAAAAAAGAGTAAGTTATTCAAATGTTAAATTCTGATCAATAAATATTACTAAGTCGTTAATAACACGGACCAGCAATTTTGGGAGCTCAAGAATGAGACTGGAACAGAATCAAAGAGAAGGACGCAGGCAAGGGTTTTAGCCAAAGGGCAAAGCAACTGCTGAAAGTCTTATTATGGTGAAATCAGTGCTCTTTTTTCTTCTCAAAGCCCAACCTCTGTCTTAATAGAGCGGAATTCGCAGAAAATTCTTTCCTTAGCCCTCCGCTGATGACTCCAAACTTAGGCAGCCTCTCTGTGGCTCCACACACCCCTATGACTTCTCTGTGGAAGTTCATCAACTCAGTGGCCTGGCTCCTGACAGCTTCTCCCAGTGGTCTGAGCCTAATTGATGATCAGTTAACTCTCACTTTTGTTCTGCCTTAGGCTGTGGGCTGTCATGAGTATCCAACAACTGGAATTTTGGCAGTGCCTCAAGCAACCCTCCAAATTCACAGGTCACTGACCCTGGAGAATGTCACTGTCTGTGAGAAGAGGGGGAGCTCAGATGTGAGAAGAGCCAGAGGAAGGTGCAGGGGAACTCTTGGAGATGAAAGAAAGGAAGATTACCTTTCACAGGAAAATAGAGGAAATTAAAACAGAACTCATGCAAGTATCTGGTTTTGAATGGTTGTTGACAAGCAGCTCTCAGCTCTGCCATTCACAATGACCCTGTTTGTGACCATGATTCATACTGAAATGTTAGTCACACAGTTTTAATAGTAGTTTCCAGTATAAAATTAGCCTTTTTTAAAAGATAGTTTCCAAACAAGACAATAAAGCGTTTTTGTGATGTCTCTTTAAAAAAAAACTCTTTCAACAAAAAGAGACATTTGGTGCTCTTTTATGATTCTTTTCAGTGAAGTTTAAAAAAAAAAGAATCAGGCACAGAATTTCCCATAAAAAGGGAAATTTAACGGAAAAAAAAGTTGATTGAAAGCTTCAATTCATGCATAAAACTGCTAAATCAACTGATTTTACCAAGAAAGGAAATTTTTTATTCCAGTTAAAGCTTAACCTCTGACATAAAATGGAAACATGAAATATTTAGTTGTTGTCATAAAATGAACGGGTTCATTCACCTCTCACTATCCACTTGAATTATCTCATTTTATTATTCTTGTTTAGTTTGAGTGGCATGTTGCACATAGTTCTTTTAGAGATCATACTTCATGGCCATTTCAAGGATTTCTTCTCAAATATCTCAATGAAAAAACCTCCAAGACCTTGGGTTACTTTATATGCAAAACACAGGAAAGAACCTATCCTGGGATAAAAGGGAAGCATTAATTATACAGGCTATTTAATTTTCTTTTGCTGAAATGCTACCATAGGGAAAGCTAGCTATATTCTGAAATGAAAGTGTAGAGCGGGGCGCCTGGGTGGCTCAGTCGGTTGGGTGTCCGCCTTCGGCTCAGGTCACGATCCTGGGGTCCTGGGATCAAGCCCTGCATCGGACTCCCTGCTCAGCGTGGAGCCTGCTTCTCCCTCTCCCACTCCCCTTGCTTGTGCTCTCTCTCTGTCAAATAAATAAAATCTTAAAAAAAAAAAAACGAAGTGTAGAGCAAAAAGATATGGCTACAAAGGTATGCAATCGTTCACTTTTCTTTCACATGCACATCTGTTTGCACATGTGATATCCTATCAGGCTTTCCTTTTTAAAGGCATTAGAGGATGAGTTCAGGGAAGGAAGAGAAATAGGGAGAGTACCTGTCTTTCCATCTGCTCTATTATGGAGTATGGGTAAAATATTGGTGAGTCGATGGAGTCTTGAAAACTTCCTTGTAGTAATAACTTAATTCTCTAAACTTATTGTAGGCATATTGACCATTCCAGCTTTGCAATTGAAAGGAATAAAGTGAGCTCTTCGAAGAGGCAGATTACACTACAAAATGAAACTAAGAATGGTGTACTAATCTCATGTGCAAAGAAAGGCTCTTAGGCATGAAACTATTAATTTTACATTTTTTTTAATGCTTATGGCACTTGTCATCTTGGATTCCAAGCTTGGCATGAAGGAATATAACAACACTCATCATACACAAACAGTGTTAATCTTGCCAGAAAAATACTGCACAAAAATAGTCATTAATGATTTGGGTCTTTGTAGTAACTAAAAGCTGTAAGAGAATGAGTTAAACAAAAGAAGCAACTTGGTCATTTCTAAATAAAAATAAACCTACTTCACAATATTTCAAAAAGGATATAACTATTTTCAAATAAATGTCTTCTCACTCCCTCCACGCAGATGATACCATTTTGGAGAATACCCTTCCACACATCTCTTTATGGTATAGATTCATACAGAATATTATGAGTTTTTTTTTTAATTTTTACAATTTTACTTTTTAAGTTCTCACACAGTGAAATGACCTGTTTTACACGTAACCACCATGACGCTTAGGTTACAGAACAGTTCCCTTAACCCCCCATCTCCTTTGTACTGTTCTTTTGGAGGGTCATTCTTCCTCTTTTCCTCATTCCAGGCAGCCTCTGTTCCGTCCTCATCACTAAAGTTTTAGCTTTTCCAGAATGTCATATAAATGGAATCAAATATAGTATGTGACCTTTTGAGACCAGATTCTTTCACTCAGTATAATGTTTTTTTTTTTTAAATTTTAAACGTCTTTTATTTATTTATTTGAGAGAGAGAGAGAGAGAGAGAACAGAGAGCGAGAGAGTGAGAGGGAGATGCAGGCTCCCAGCCAAGCAGGGAGCCCAATGTGGGGCTCGATCCCAGGACTTGGGATTATAACCCGAGCCAAAGGCAGATGCTTAACCGACTGAGCCACCCAGGTGCCCCAGTATAATGTCTTTGACATCCATCAAAGTTATTTTGTATATTAGTAGCTTATTCCTTTTTACTGTTGTATAGTATCTATGGTATGGATATACCACAGTTGATTTATCTGATCATTCGAGGAAGGCCATTTAGGCTGCTTCCAGTTTGGGGCCATTATAAATAATGCTGCTATAAATATTTGTGTACAGGTTTTTGTGTGAACACAAGTTTTCACTTTTCTGTGGTAAATACTCCAGAGTGGGATTGCTGGGTCAAATGGTAAGTGTATGTTTAACTGTGTAAGAGACACAATATGATATTTTAAAATATTAAGCACTGATAAAATACCAAAGGACAATCAAAAGTTCTCTTCTGTAACTGACACATCTTAAAGCCATTTCTTAGAAGTGAAATTCTAGAAACTGAAAGAGAACAACATAGTTGCCTTTCATTCAGAGAGAAGAGAAAATATTTCCCCTCATTATTTAGCTAATAAAAAGGATTATGGTTGTAGGTAACACAAAACCATGGATGGTTATTTCAGAGTTTTCCCTCATAGTTAGAAAGATGTCTGGAATCTCCTATGTCCTCATTAGCAATGTGAAAAGCCAAAGAATGAACTGGTAAAGAGAGAGTGAATTCAGACAATCGGTCCCATTTTTCTTCATGTCAATGCCTCAAATTTCTAGTCTTGCATCAATGGCAAAATGAGGTTACAAGTACAACAAAAATAATCCTCTTAAATGCATAGAAACACAGTGGGGGAGAACTGAAGGGCAGATAGTTCCTAACACAGAAAGTAAAGGGCAGGAAAAATAAGGACAGCTCCTTGAGTTGTGTCTGGAAGGCAACAGAGGGTGAAAGCTGCTGGGGGGGGGGGAAGATAACTGTCTGTATTTGCTAGTTAGTTTGAGCTTCAGGCTGTGTAGAGCCCATTATTAGACAGGGCACCCATGAGACACCTTGCTCTATACCTTCTGTGAGCTAGAACTCAGTCCCATATCTTTCTGTGGATATTATTCCCCAAGAAAGATGTCGATGCCTACTACCGGGCTTGGCCAATGATGGTAATCCTGACAGAGAAACTGTAATGAAATGGTTAAGTATTATTGGTTTCTTTGTTTTGTAAAAATTTGCTAATAGCCCACAGTGCACTAGGCATTCTTCTAGGCACTGTGGCTACACCGGTGATCAAAAATAGACAAAAATGTCTATTCTCTTGGATCTGACATTCCCATATAAGTCAAAGTGATTCAGTGCTAGGCACCTGTGTGTTTTCCATGGCAGTCTGGTTTAAGCCTTAAACCAAAACTCTATAAGGTATAGAAATTTACTCACAAGTTATTAAAAACAGTTTTGCCATCTGTTTAAATAATTTCAAAAATCAGAGCTAACTTGCACTCACATTGGACATTTATCACTGTAAGAACTCTCCAATTAGCTTATGTCTTACTCACTTTATGGGTTAATGAATCAGGTTCCTGAGATAAGAATATGTGTGTGTCAACAAGCAAACACCTGCTTGTTTACTCGTATCTAATGTCTTCTTAGTGATGATATAGTGATTATGTCCTTTTGCGGGGTTAATGTAATAATTTAATTATTTTTTCACTAGACTATTGTTGAAAATGCAGTTATTAAAAAGCTGCACTTCTGTGGTTCTTGTATTTTGTATTTCTATTTTGACCAGTCTAAATAGTTCACCTTTTTTTTTTTAAATATTTTTTTATTTATTTGACAGAGAGAGAGAGACATGGCGAGAGAGGGAACACAAGCAGGGGGAGTGGGAGAGGGAGAAGCAGGCTTCCTGTCGAGCAGGGAGCCCGATGAGGGGCTCGATCCCAGGACCCCGGGATCATGACCTGAGCCGAAGGCAGACGCTTAATGGCTGAGCCACCCAGGCACCCCTAAATAGTTCATCTTGATGCTAATTTGTTCATAATTTATCATCTCTCCCAGGGAAAAAAAAGATGGGATTCTGACCCTTCAGGATGATGCTCACCAAGTGGTGCCATGCTGTTAGTGGTACAGCTGGGACTCGTTTTTAGATCCTCGATTTTAAAAAGCATGTGTTAGAGTCAGTCTCCACTCATTTCACCTAAATTAAGAATGCAAGGCAGACGCAGGCCATACCTCCAGCACCCGTGCAGTCCCAACCAAGCAAAGAGGAATCTGAGGAGGAGGGTAGATACATAGCTGTACCTGTGGCAGTGATTTGCCAGCTTGTTCTGTTTCTGGAATATGACAACACCAACTGAGCAACAAACAAACAAAACCATACCCCTGTCTACATTAAGTCAGAAAAGTGTAGTGCTACAGATAGCACAGACGTTAGAAACCTTCCGGCATTATTTGAGAACAAAGCTGGTGCTCTGGTTGCTGAAATGATTAAAAATCTCCCTCTGTGGTGATTTGGAAAGGCATCTGAGGTGCATGGAGCAGGTTGCTTTGTGATTTGCAAAAGAGATGGGTGTGCAATTATTTACTGTGATAATCTGTGGACTGGGATCACTTTGAGCAATTAAACCCCATTTATTTTTAACAAGAAGTATGGGGCTTTTTCTTCTTAGCCTAACTACATTGAAATAAGCTTCATTTTTTTCTGATTAGCTACCCGTTCCCTGTGCCAAATGTGTTGAGGTTTCCTGCTATTATTCTGCAAAATACTGGAAGGCAGAGATGGGCCTTATTTATTTCTGGGTCATTCTGTCTGGTACACTCTGCTGTTTCTGGAAGGTGCTAAAACATATTTGGGCTGATCTGTTTAGTAGTTTGTTAGTACAGGATTCTGATTCAGGAATCAGGAGTCAAAATCTAAGGACCATTTATCATGAGTTGTCAGCCTACTCAGCTTCTCTGTGCTCTATTTATTTTATGTCTCTTTTACCCTGTTTTCTCTCCTTTACTGCCAGTTTCCAGGCCTGTTCACTCCTCTCTCTCTTACTCTTTTCTTCTACCATGGGGAATCTACGAGACCCCAACCCTATTTCTCCTCCTCAGAGAGTCTTCTCTGTGCAGCTTACTCCCTTACGTGCATTCTTCTCAGGTGCAGAGCACACACTTCTTCATTTATGTGGAGAAGGACTCTTGGGAACCTTTAAGAGGAGCCCCATCCCAAGGTCTGCAAATATTAGACTATCATTGTCGCTATTTGATAAAGCATATTGGTGTTCATTCCTTGAATTGTGCAAAAGACTACATTTTTTGGCAAACACACTGTATCTCTGTACGACCTAGAGACATGGCCTAAAGAAACTTTAGACTGCCAATAGACGTCCCTCGAAGTTTCAGGTCTCCCTTTTGAGTAGTAGTGATAGCAAACAAGAAGAAATGTAAAAGTAATATGCGGAGGTCCACTCCATGTCTACTACTGTGCTGGGAACATTACATTGGTCACTTAATCTTCACAAAACTCCTAAGATATATCTATATCTAATAGATATATAGATATATCTATATCTATATAGATATAGATATATAAAATAGCCCACAATGCAATTTATATAGTCATTGACATTCTGACCAGCAAAGTCATGTAACTTGTCCAAGTCATAGAGCTGCATGGCCAAAGAGGGGCATAACAGTTCTGAACTGGAGTTGTCAGCGTCTGCTTCCTCTATCATTTCCCTCTTTCTCGAGCTAATAAAAGTGTCAGATCATACTCATATTCATACTATCTGATCACATTTCCTTCAGTGCTTTTTACTGTGCATGTAAATCACCGGGGCAGACTTCCTTTCACGGCTTCATCCTCAGAGACTCTGGCTTGGTAAATCTGTAGCATGCTAGGGAATGAATTTTGGTAACAAGCACCTCAGAGAAGCTGATGAAGAAGGTCCTCAGATCACTTGATACTCGAGGCTGTGCTGTCTTAAAATCTGTACGGTTTCCTTAAATGTATGATCTTATGAGGCACTTTGCCCACACTTCTGAAATCACCAGTTTTATGAATATTTAACCATTGTGAAATAATGATTCTATCATAAATGGGTTTCTAGAAATCACTGAGAGGAACAATAAATGATAGAAAAGAACTGATTCATATCACCAGGAGGCAGTATGTCCAAGGCATTCATACCACGCAAACAAGCATTTGACCAGTTAATTTTTTTTTTTTTTTTTTTTTACCAATTGTGAATTTAAGAACTGTGAGTATGTGTATGTTAGGGAAGTAGGGGGTGGTGAGTGTTGTAGCCTTTACATCAACCGATGAAAACAAACAAAAAACCCTTAAAATTGTGTTCTCTTTAAGACAATGAAAAAATTGAAAGGAATGTATTTTATCAGAAGAGCCTGTTATATTTAAAATTCACCACCTTACATCAAAGATAAATGCTAAAGTGAGATTTTTGGAGGGTGGAAATTTGTATCCACAAGATACTCGTAGCACCTATCTCAGGATCTCTTTCACTATTCATGTTGCTGGAAGAGTCTTTGTAAATGCTTTTGCCAAAGTATATCAATAGCATATTGTGAATGAAGCAACAGAACCTACTGTTTAATAGAAGCTAGAGGCGAAAAGTGTGATCATGGGTTTTCAATCTGAATCCATAAATGCCTGGTAAGTGATCATTCCTTTTACCCAAGTACCTTCATTTTATTTTATTTTATTTTTTAAGATTTATTTATTTATTTATTTGAGAGAGAGAGAGAGAGAGAGAGAGAGAGAGAGAGAGAAACAGAGACAGCATGAGAAGGAACACAAGCAGGGGGAGTGAGAGGGGGAGAAGCAGACTTTTGGCTGAGCAGGGAGCCCAATGCGGGGCTCGATCCCAGGACCCTGGGATCATGACCTGAGCTGAAGGCAGATGCTTAACCAACTGAGCCACCCAGGCGCCCCAAGTACCTTCATTTTAAAACTTCTGTTGGCACTGTGATTTCACAAAGATCTTACTTCAAGGATCCTAAGAATGATAATGTGGTTTGATGTGGTCTTGATAACGGAATAAATAAAGCATGAACTTTGGAAGAAAATTTGGAAATTCCACATTATTCATGTTAGGCAGCTGGAGAAAGGGGGTGGGATGGGGAAAGTCTTAGACTATATCTCGAAGAAGAGATTTAAACCATCTTAAAACATACCCTTTTCCAAAAAAAATTAGTAAAAAAAATACCCTTTTCCATAAAAAAAAAAACAACAACCAAACAAACATTGATGAAATACTTCATTGCCTGTTGAAAATGGCAGTGAGAGGGAAGGTCTACAGGTGGCCTGGGTGGGAGTGGAATTCCACCTGGCTAAGGATTTACAATAGGGAATTGTCATCTAGGCAGTAGAAGACTAAGACAGGAATAACCAAGGGTTTACCAGCCAAGGGGTAATTCTAAAGAATCTACTCAGATCCAAAGGGAACTATGAGTGTCAGGAACCTCCAACATGGAGAGAGCAAACAAATTCAACTGGGAGCAAATTAATGGTTGGAGGAAGTAGTGGTTTGGAGCAATGGCCTTTTAGGGCTGGAATTTGTGTTTTGCTTTTATGAGATGGTTGGGTCAGGGTATACAGGAAGATGGCCTTAACATAAAAGACTACCCTAACGTGAAGGGCAGACTGGACAGGCACTCTTAGGTAAGCTCTCAACATCTACATCTATATCCATACTGACTTGTGAAAATGAGATCTGTATTAACAGGAGAGGCAGCTATCCTGATTTACGCTAAACTGACAGGAAAACAACACAGGCTATAGAAACATCACCACCACAGCCTACCAGCAATGGATTTTCAAGCAGACCACCTGAGGACCAAGTTGAACCACACCAATGAAAAGACAGTATATACTCATTGGTAACCATATATGCTGAAGTAGAAATACCTGGTATTTATCTACATACTGCAAAAAAAAAAAAAAAAAGACAGCCTATCTGAAGGGCACTCTTTGGTACTTTATGTCAGTTAGTGCCATAGATCAGGGTTGCTGCTAAGGTTCATTCATATGGATTGGGTTCCTTTTGCCTTCCTAGTCCCCCAGCCCATGACTGTTCAAATCCCTTCTAGTGATACTGCAGCATCAAAAGTAACCACATGCAACTGTGGGGGTTTTGACCAAAGGGTTCTGGTGTTATCTGTCTTAATTAGTGAGAAAAAGAAAGGATGCAGAAGGAAGTACACATCCTGCTCATGTTCCATATTGTTACTTTTCCATTCCTTCTCCCATTATTTACTTTAAATTAGAAACTCTATTCTTTGGTCAATACGAGATAGAACCAAAATTCTGATTTTGACAGTGACATCCAAGATGAGTGTTTTGTGATGAAGGCCCTGAATCTATTCTGACCTAGTTTGAGGGTCTGAAATAATGCTGGACTGTGCTCTGTGTAGGCACATAGGAGTCAATCCTAGGAAAGCAGCTCATTGAGGCAAAAAAGGTGAGATTGTTAGCTGGATCTGACAATCAGTTACTCAGTCAGAAAAAGAAATGGTGGAAGATAATTCACAGCAAGACACGCTAGGTGCTTGCTGAGGACTGATAAACTAACACTTGTTATAGAGTTCCTTGTTTAATGCAGGATATCTCTAGGTTTTGTGCTACAAAGCTAATGTATGGTTGATTAACATAACATAATAATTTAAAGAAAAGCTACCTGACATAGCATTCTTCCTGAGGAATGCTTTGCTGTGATGAAATTTAGGATGAGTAACTTGAGGTCATGGATACCTGGGTCAAATGGATAACCCATGATCTGAGAAGGGGATAGAAGACACTACTGATACTCATTTGCTGAGAGACCCAACTAGTAGAAGATTCAGTGCATAGTGTGTGTCCTTCTTCTAGCCTTTCGTTGCCCAAATAGGAAGAAATTGGCAAGGAAGAAAAGATGTCAACTTGAATAACTTAGAAAAAGGTCTAGATTTCAAATTATCACAAAATCAGATACCTTTGGAGAGGATAACAGGAAATGACAGGAATCCCTTTGCTCTGGTTAAGCAAAAGGGTTCCCCTTCTATGGTTAGGTGGGCTGAACTGGAGTATGTGGGAATATGTGGCATTATCTAGCAAGGTGTGGGAGCCACTGTCACTTTAAGGCAAGACACCATGGCCACCACACAGGAAAAATCTTATAGTTCCGTAGAATTAAGGATAAAGTAACACTGTCTACCCTGCCTCAGAGGACTTCCTTGTCATTTGGGTGGCTGTGTTGTATATCAAAATGGCTCTAGTTGATACTGAATATGAGACTCTCATCTGTTCTCACTGGTTCAGAAAACATCTTTGAGGAAAGCAGATCATGGCCCCCCAAAGATGCCTACCTCCTAACTCCCAAAACCTGTGCTACCTCACATGAGAAAGGGGACTTTGCAAATGTAGTGAAGGTCATGGGCCTTGCATTGGAGATTATCTCAGTGTGCCCTTTCTAATCACATGAGTCCTTAAGAAGCAAAGAGTCTTTTTTGCTGGGGTCAGAGAGAGATGCCATGATGGGAGAAGGGTTAGAAAAATGAGACCTTGCTGGCTTTGAAGATGGAGAAAATGGGCCACCAGCCAAGGAATGTGGGCAACCTCCAGAAGCTGGAAAAGGCAAGGAAACTGAGTCTCCCCTAGAGTTTCTGGAAGGGAATTCAGCCCTGCGGATACTTCGATTTTATCCTGTGTCACACTTCTGACCCACTTAACTGTAAGATGATAAATCTGTGTTAAGCCACTAAGCTTGTGGTCATTTGTTACAGCAGCAAGAGGAATCTAATACAATCTGTGTGACAATAAATCTCCAGTCCATATTTCCAGTTTTCTGGTTGCAACTGCTCTTTTCTCAATTTCATCTTAGAGAATATCAAGCTATAGATATCTCTTAGTAACTTCTCAATTAAAAAGGATAATATAGGGCGCCTGGGTGGCTCAGTTGGTTAGGCGACTGCCTTCGGCTCGGGTCGTGATCCTGGAGTCCCGGGATCGGGTCCCGCATCGGGCTCCCTGCTCAGCAGGGAGCCTGCTTCTCCCTCTGACCCTCCCCCCTCTCATGTACTCTCTATCTCTCTCTCATTCTCACTCTCTCAAAATAAATAAATAAATCTTAAAAAAAAAAAGGATAATATAACTATCCTGAATGTGAGCTATGAGTTCTCATGGTTCAGCACGGTAAAGAGGACAGGTGGTGACAGGCAGAAAGCTGTCTCCTCTAATATGTGTCCCTACCCATGTTTTGCTATAGGACACCGGAAAAAGGCAAGTTTTAAATTCAAACAGCCCGCTTTCAGTCCTCTCTGTTACATACCTCCTGTGTTGTATGACTTAAAATATTTGTGAAACTCAGTTTTGTCATCTGCAAAACTCAGTCATAGTATCTTTTTTTTCAGGATCTTTATTATGATTAAGTTCTAATCATAATGAATAACTAAGGACTCTGAGATAGGGGCACCTATGTGGCTCAGTCAGTTAAACATCTGACTTTGGCTCAGGTCATGATCTCAGAGTCATGGGATTGAGCCCCACATCAGGCTCCATATTCAGCGGGGAATCTGCTTGTCCCTTCCTCTGACCCCACCACCCCTCCCCCCCCGGCTCGAGTTCTCTTTCTCTCTCAAATAAAAAAAAAAAAAAATCTTAAAAAAAAAAGACTAAATGAGATAACATATGCCAAGCACATAGCAGGGAATCCTGTACGTGTGTTTTACACATAGTAGTTTGTAACTATTTTGAAACAATGGCAGCTCTCTAGGATGAGGCAGACACTGGGGAAAATGGCTTGGAGACTGAGGCAGAATTGTACACATATAGACGGAAGGCAAGGCACAGTTTCTAAGAAGCACACTTATATAAAACCACACCTTGGTCCTAGGCTTGGCACTGATCAACGGTCAGTCCAAAATGAGGTAGTGGGTTCTGACCAGGTGAGTAAGACAGAGTGCTGGAAAAATCCTTGCTATGATTCCTGGAGAACCAGGCAAGCAGAAGATTGTCGTTAGAAGAGCAATCCATCAAGTAGCACCAGCATCGGAATGCAAGGAGGAGGGGCTCTGTCTGCAGAGCATTATGAGGAATGCAAGTCAGGATAACCAGAAATGAGGTGGACAGGGTTTCCTGGGAGGTGGAACACACGGAGCCCCCAGGAGCTGGGATTTGGGAGGCCTTGAGAGGGAGAGTAGGATTATCAGTTTAGCATCTGCATCCTCTCTCTCATAACTAACGGTAAGCTTTCCACTGAATGGGAGCAGTGTAGGTATCCTTGGCCTCACTCAGGATCCCTTAGGTGGGACCATCTCTGCTCTCCAGCTGCAGGGAGCTGCGAGACTCCAAAGCAGAAAAAATAGCGCAGTCACTGAAAGTAATCATTTAAAAATTCTTCTTTTCCTCCCTCTCATACTTTCCCTATTCATCTGTCTCTCTGTCACTGGCAACAGTCAGATTCCTTGACTTTGAATGATGTTTTACACCCCCGTATATTTTGCTCTCATTATCCAATCTACCACCACGCCACATCCGTTCAACATGCCAAATATCTTCCACCAGTCCTTTTCCAGAGTTGCTCCTGACTGGCCACCTTCTAAGGCAGATTTCCCGAGTAGCTGTCATCTTGTCATTCACTCCCTCTTTATGTCACTGCTGTCTTTTATTCCCACAGTAGTTTTCTATCACATTTCCATAATCAAGCCAAAGAAGCCACACTACTGTGACCCTATTCATAATGCTCCAACTCTTTTGCTAGCCCTCTCAGTTGTACTTAGGGAAGCCCATTCTCCATCCTCATTTTCCATTTCTGCCAAAGCAGCTTCTTCAAGACCATGCCAAGGAGACCCTCCTGTTCTATTCCCCCCCCTCCCAAGTTCAACTAACTTAACAATTCTCAAATAGTTCACAGTAATTGACAGATAAGGTAGAGTTCTCACCCTGGTTATCCAGAGAATAGCAGTTGCTGTTGTACCCCTCCTTGATGTCAAACACATTTTAATAGTAGGGAGTGGACTATAGAAAGAAGCTCATGTTACTACCCTGATTCTTGCTTGAGGCAGTCCAGTTCTGTATAAGAGTTCTGTGCTGAGACTCACAGCTTCTGCTGGAGACTCATAGCTCACAAGGCTTGGCCCAGGGTTCCTTGTCTCACCCCAGCTTATGCAGCTGCATCTGGTGACTTCTATTCTGCTGTTTACGGACAGCATTAACCATCACCAGACCTTCCAAGAAGCTTAGGGGCAGTGCCTACCCTTCTTGATGTCTCCCTACAATAAGAGGTGGGAATGTGGGGCCATTGATGTTCAAATCTGCAGTAAGTATTCGACACTCCGTAACTCTAAAATGCCAGGGACATTTCTGGTTGCACATCAATCTCACAGTTATCAAATAATGTGCCTTGATGTATCTGAAGTGTGCTTTAGAATTTTGAAGTGTATCTTAGTACTTAATATTGTTTTGTCACACTATAATTACTGCTTTAAAATTTTAGGTCATATAAACTCCTGGGTGCTGGTGCACAGACTAAGGAATTAACATTTCAAAAGATGGTTTTCAAAAACTTCCTTTGTCCTGTCCATACTCTACTTAAAAGTGGTGCTCGTTTTATGCTTTCCAAATGAATTATGTATCTGCAGATGAAAGTCTAAAGAGGAAATAAAGGGGACATGGTTTGGTTAATCTGAAATTCCAACAGGTTGAGTAGAAATCTAGCCCATAGTTTGCACTCCTGGGATGTCGGATGTTGAGAAAGATACCAAAAATGTATGCAGTCACATCCCCACAGTGTCTCCCTCATAATTTTGTCCCATGAGAATTTAAAATTTCCAGTTAACCGTTCCTTTAGTTTGATGTTTTCAGAAAGTCAAAGTAAGATATCAATATGTTTCCAAGAAATGTAAATCATTAATCATTTGCTATTATATCTATATACAATACTCTTTCCAGTTGGTTCTCTGGCCCTGAATTGAACTCCCAACAAATGAAAGTTGAAGGTGAGCTTTCTGTCGTCTGTTCGTTGGATGGGTGATCTATTCTTTCATTCACTGAGTTAGTGGTTCAAACAACTAACACTGTCTGTGTGCCAACTATGCGTCAGGCATTGCACTCAGCATTAGAGCAGGGGGCCCAGCCAGAGAGAATGATGTTTGGGATTTACTATTGCCACTTTCTGCCCCCTGCACAGGGCTGTCCCCTGCATGCACTGACATGTGAGAGGCACTGATAAAAAGGAAGAGATGCCAAAAGATCTTGGAGAACAAATTAGAGGTGGCCAATTTGACCAATTTCTTTTTTTAAAGTTTACTAGGTCTCTTGGGAATCATTCTGGGTGGAGAAATTATAAGATGCTTAAAGTGTGGAGAACTGGAGATAATAGTGCCTTTTTATGATCCAGCCTCCTCTAGGTCAAATTAAATATGATAAAAATTAAACTTCCATGTGACGCTATAGTTCAACTTGGGACACAGTGACTAGTTCATTTGAGTCAAAAGTGATAGGATTGTACTTTGAGGAACTTCACTAGAAAAGAAAAACAGTAGGTCACTAGGGATTTACTCTGTAGTAAATTCACTTCCTAATTGTCTGTCTATTCGTGGCCAGCCACAGGCTTCTCTGAATAATAATTCAAAACCAATTCACAGCATTTGTTGTAGCACGGGTCATTCCACTAAATAAAGTTAAAAAATCTAATAAGCTGTCTTAGGTATTTGGTTTCTCAAACAACACCTAAATTATAAAAACTCCATGTCTTAAGTAGGCCTTAGTAGTGATTTAGAATTGCATGAATGATTCTATTCAGGCATTTGATTGTGATCTACAACACTGTAGAGAGATGCTGGATACATATGGAATTGAGGGGAGGGTGCACTATTTTAAAAAGTCAAAATGCACCATTTGCTCTCTTTGTGCTTAAAATTCCAAGAATTGTTATTTCTATTAAGTTCTCGGTGCATAAATATTGTTCTCCAAAAGCTTATTTTCATGTTTGTTATTTGGTATTAAAAATACAGTTTCCATTTAAAAACAAAAAGCACACAGAAGTCTGGGTTCCAAAGTCAGGAGCAAAAGTTTAGTTGTATATTCCACGGTATTAACTGAAATAGGTACAGTTTTAAGAGTGTTATAATTTTCTTTTTTTGCCAATATATTTTGCATTGTGAATATGGTAAATAAGGGCATTGGCCTTATTTTCACCCCATTCCAGGCTCCAATCCTGGGAAGCTAGTCAAGTAACTTTAGAACATCCTAACAATATCAACCTTACAGGACTGATGAGAGAATTCAAAGCAATAGTGAGTGTAAAACACTTAGCACATTGCATGATGAATAAAAAGTAATCAGTAACTGACAGTGATGGCTGACATTATTTTTAATAGCCACTCTCCCTTATCAATATCCTGAGAGTACAAACTATTGCAATGATTATAATAAGGCTCTTGGCAAAAGCAGGGGTCAGAGTTCAGACTTCCGTTGCAGAGGTATCAAGAAGTCTGGTCCCTTTCTTAAATGATAATTCATTTGTGAGAGCCTTTTATTAGTTAGGAATTATCTCCTCAAGTTTGTCTGCCAAACATGTGCATGAGTTAAGTGTTTATGAAAACGCATCAACATCAGTGATAATGTTGTCAGTGGTAATCATAATAGAGCAGAATATACCATTTGCTACATTCCTACTCTGTGTCAGACATTTTACAATGTACTTTACATATGCTCTGCCTTGCTTTATCTTGCAGCACAGAAGACCTCATTCACTTCCTCTAAGTCTGTCAAATGTCCATTTATCATAAAGGCTGTTTGAGTCCTAATAAATAGCATTCTTTTTTTTTTAAGATTTATTTATTTTGAGAGAGAGAGAGAGCAGGGGGAGGGGCAGAGGGAGAGAAGCACATGCCCTGCTGAGTGTGGAGCCCCAGACTGGGCTCAATCCCATGACCCTGAGATCATAACATGAGTGGAAATCAAGAGTTGGATGCTTAACTGACTTAGCCACCCAGGTGCCCCAAAAGAGCATTCTTGTAATTCTCTCTTGCCCTCTTATCCTGACTTATTTTTTTTCATAAAGCTCATAATCCCCAGGTATTATACTGCATATCTGCTGGTGGTCTTTGCTGTCCTGTGTGACTAGCTGAGGACTCCATGACAGTAATGAATAAGCTTGTTCAGTGCTGTCCCCCTGGTCTTGCAGCAGTGCCCCTCACATGGAGACAGTCAATAAATGTTCGTGGAATGAATGAATGAGTTATCCTATGAGGTAAGGTTTTATTACTCATATTTTGGGAATTTTGAATTGCAACGCAAACAAATCAGAATTTTCCAGGGTATCTTTCCCCCAAATGAGCTGGTAAGTGATATGGCCAACAAATGAACTCAAATCTAACTCCAAAGTAGAGTGCTTTCTATTAATTCTGGCCTAAAATGGCATTCACACAAGGTCCAGTGTAAATCAGGGCCACTGTGCCATCAAAATACCTGCTGTTTTGGGATGCGTGGGTGGCTCAGTCGGTTAAGTGTCTGCCTTCAGCTCAGGTCGGCTCAGGACATGATCTCAGGGTCCTGGGATCGAACCCCGCATTGGGCTCCCTGCTCAGCAGGGAACCTGCTTCTCCCTCTCCCTTTGCTGCCACCCCTGTGCTCTCTCTCTCTCTCTCTGACAAATTATATAAGTATCTTTTAAAAATACCTACTAATTCTATATATTCTAAGCCCATATAATTACTTGAAATTGAAATGACAATAGTGCATGAACAGAAATGACCTCAAAGCAAACAGAGACATCTACTGAACCTTATTATATTGAGCATGAGATTTCTTTCACTCAATACTGACATTATTTCCATATGAGTATCTTGTTTTCAAGAAGGCCAAGTAGGAACAGACCAAAGAGTATCTTTGAATTTGCCAGTATCATTCATGCACACAGTTTTTCAGCTAAAACCCTCCTGCTCCAGAGCACTCTTGTTCTAGACAAAGTACAATTTATACCACCAAGTAAGGAAAATTGACTATTTATCCCAAGTTATTATTTCCCTAGGGAACTGCCACTAAGAATGTAAACACGAAATCATTACCTCTTTTCTGTTTGTTTGCTTCTTTGTGATTCTTGTGCTTCTGTTTCACTCTGCATGGAACTTTCACATAGAACACAATAGAGACTCTACAGACCAGTTTACTAATGCTGTTTGGTTTCCTGTGACATAGGGCTCTTTTGTTCTAAAAGGTTGAAAATAATCACACAGCCTTTCTCCCATGTGTTCTTGAACAGCACTGGTGGTATGAAATGCTTCACAAAGACTCAAGACTAGAAGGGGGAACAGAGGTAGTGTTGTGATCTGACCTAAGGCAATCTTATCGCACACAGCTATTATGTCCTTTTCTGCAGATATCCATGGCCGCCACTGGCTAGATGTGGAGAAGGGTGAGCCTCTTCCTTTAGGAGCTTTGCTCCTTGATTATAATTTGAGCCACCTAGGAGCAAAATCTTCTTCAGACATTTATTAACAAGCAAGCACAAAACAGCCAGTCAACTCTATGAAGCCACAAATGTCTTTTAAACAGATCCAACATCATTTTGCATGGAAACTTCACCCAAAGGCAAATATGATAATATTAGAGAATGAATTCAGCTAATTAGGCTGGTAGGAGCCAGGCAATCAAGAAGTTTCCAGAATTAGGAATCAAACTTAGAACGCCATTTCTCACATTAAAAGACGAAGCCTTACTAGATTTGTATACCCTGTTCATACAAGGGGATGTCTCTACAATCCTTTAACCAGTGCCCACATGGGAAAATCACTAATTACACCAGTGAAAACTCTCATATCCCCTGTTAATGCTAATTAACAAACCATTCCAACAACCCATTCAAATAGCAGTATGTGAAACAGTAAAACCTCGGGCATAGCTCTGAGGAAGGAGAGCTAAAGTGCTCATGGGGTCCACCTTTGGAAATGAGTACTATGAGGGCAACTCACCACCTCTATACTTTAGCTTACGCTAATTAGTACACAGAGTCTGTCATGTTGTTAACGCTGAAGGACTTTAGAATGAATTATAGGCATTCCAACAGGTGGGCAGAGCAAATACATCTGAGGAGCAATGCATACTTTATCCTTCTTGAAGATTCACAAAGCATACTAACATATAAAAGCCTCTGAGATATCACACAGTAAAGAAACTAGCTTAATTTTGTTCAACTTTAAGAACTCTCAAACTTATTTGATAATAGATAATACCTAAGCCTTGTGCTATTCATATTTTAAGGCAGTGTTTTTTTTTAAAGATTTTATTTATTTATTTGAGAGAGAGAGAGATAGCGAGAGCGAGCACGAGTGGGGAAGAGAGGGAGAAGCAGGCTCCCTGCGGAGCAAGGAGCCTGATGTGGGGCTTGATCCCAGGACCCTGGGATCATGACCTGAGGCGAAGGCAGATGCCCAATGGACTGAGCCACCCAGGCACCCCCGAAATGTAAATTCTTAAGTCCTGCCCCAGATTTGCTGAATTAGACGCTCTGTGTGTGAAGAACACATCAATCTGTGTTTTAACAAGTCCTTCAGGTGATTCTCATGCATGCATACTTAAGTAAGAGAACCAGCATTCTGAAGGCTACAATTTAGGAACTTTACTATATAAGCTTTATCTAGAGGAGTATCTTCTTCACTTATGCAGCTAAACTTTTTTCTAGTGAGAGATCCATTCCATAGCCTATGAAGGTCCTATCTGATTTGTAATCTGTTAGTCGTATAATCACATTCCTGTTTCACCAGTCTTATTTTGGGGGGCTATCGCCACATATATATAGTAGTGGGATTTGTAATTTACTTCTGGTCTGCAGTCCAAGACAATAAGACAGGAAAAGAGGTCACAATCTAATTAACTTTCTAATTAAAGGAACACGGTCGCTTTCTAATTACACTTACAAAGAATAAAACTTAGCCCGTAATTAGAAAGTTACTCTGCTCTATTTAAAATTTGCACTGTCAGCTATTCCATCATTATTATTGCTTAACATTTATTCTGAAATGCACAGTCTATTTTCAAAGTGTCTTGGAAGAGGTTTTATTTATCTCTCACATTGAAATTGCAAAATAGGTCAGTATTTCACAGGCTGAAACAATGATGCAGAAAGTTTATGGCATTCACACTATATATCATTAACAGAGTTGGGATTTGAGTTCATGGTCTTTGGTAACTACATTTTTTACTCTCAGTTTCGTGGATAACATTTCTTTTCTTACTGTTTTTCTTTCCTTCTTTTTTTTTTTTTTTTTTTTGGACGATGCCAAGACTGTTTTTAGTATCCATATGTAACCATGGCAAGCACCTGGCTATACATCTGTCCTAATATGCACTCAGCTATTAGAATCAGTTCTCTGGAGAGGCTATCAGAATGCAATGCAACCGTCACAGCACTCTGGGTTTCTCATTTTGATCTCACCAACCATGTGCGAACACACAGCCAATAATAAATGTCGACCAATAGATATTGTTTCTAACATGCTCTACTGTTTCTGCATTGTAAGAAACCATGTGTACTTCTAAAAAGATGCAAAGAAACTTTATGAAAGAAAAAACATAATAAAATGAAAATCAGGCTGCCTCTTTGTTTTACAACACAAAGTTGAAATTAAACATGTCATTGTTCACCAAAACATTGTTTCCCATTGCTGAAGAGAAGTGATGGGCCTGAGGGTCTCATGCATTACAAATCTCATGTGCTTTGGATAGCTAGTAAATCACTTGTGTTTTGCCTATCTGCCGAGCTCAGCGTTTATTGTTTACAGCTGAATACAATCACCTAAGTCATCTATCATGTTTTTATAACCAACTGTAGCTTTCCTTCTTATACACCAAGGAGTTGGCACATTTTCAGAATGAGAATAAGTGAGAGGTGCCTTTACACACCCACAAGTACCCTGCAAGCAATAAACAATACATGAATGTTATAAGGGAGGAAAAATATAGAAAAATATAATACATTTACTGATATCAAGAGCTAAGAGCTTTTGAAATCATCCACCCACATACCAACCTCACATTTGACTTTCCATATTATCATCTTCCCAAATGCTTAGATCATTTAATGTATATTTCCGTGAGTGTATGCTTATTAGTGGACTAAGACCCAACATTTAGATGCAGGCCAGAAGAAGGAATCTCCTGTCAGGGATTTAATAGCTAGGGAAACCTTTCTTCCCCCCCTCAGTATACTTCTTTAGCTTTAGTTCAAGATGCTGTGGCAAATGGTAATTTTTAATATCATCAAATCCAACCCTCTCATTTTTTTAAGATTTTACTTATTTATTAGAGAGAGAGAGAGAGAGAGATCAAGCACGAATGGGGGGAGGGGCAGAGGGAGAGGGAGAAGCAGACTTCCCACTGAGCAGGGAGCCTGACATGGAACTCCATCCCAGGACCCCGAGATCATGACCTGAGTCGAAGGGAGATGCTTAACTTACTGAGCCACCCAGGCGTCCCCCAACCTTCTCATTTTTAATGGTAAAGATATGAGACCCTCCTTGCTTATTTAGGCTGCTATATTCCTACCAATCTTACTGGGATCAGCTGGTTAGGTGACATTAGCTGAAGGTGATATATATACGTCCTCTCAAATTCTTTGTTAAACCCTTCATTGGCACCTCGCTTCCAGATCTGTTGGGGCATGGTTCACCACTGTGATGGCATATTAGAATTGCCTGGGGAGTTTATTAAAAGATGCCTGAGTTCTACCTCCAGAGATTCAGATTTAATTTCTCGGGGTGAAGCTCAAGAATCAGGATTTTTAAAAAAAAGTTCCCAAAGATGATTTGAATATTGAGAACCTCTTCCTAGAATAAAGAAAAAGCAAAGGAAAAGGGAACAAAGTCCCTTAATTCTACAGTATTTCTTGTCCTGTTTTCACCTCATATCCTCAATATTTGAGTATAACACTCTTTTATTCACTTCGAGGAATAATTTTTTTCCACTCTTAAGGAAAATAAAAGAGTACTTTCCAGAGATCATTTCCATCCATTGTCACCTTAAAAATACAGCACTGGGTCCACAGTAACCCCTGAGCTCCCTAGAAACCTTTATAATACAGTGTTCTTCTGAAAAAGCTCTAATCTTTTTTTGACTTTTTTTTTAAAGCAGTTTTAGATTCACAGGAAAATTGAGAGGAAGGTACAGAGATTTTCCCATGTACCACTCATCCCCACACAAAAGCTTTAATCTTTAATCACAGTTCATTACTTGCTCCTTTCCTACTCCTCTTCTTTATACTCCTTTTTCCTACAATATTTTTTTGGACAGGAATTTAGAATGGGTTTTCAAAAGAGATGTCAAAAGCAAGTAAAAGAAAGAAGTGCTAAAATGAGACTTTGATTTTCTCCAAGTCATGTCACCTAACTCCCTGTGACCGCTTTGTACAACCCATAAAATATGCAGCTAGAGTATCAGAGTTATTTACATGTTTTATTTACACTAGCAAATTAAATTATAAACTCTTTTGGAATAAGAACAATGCATTGTGCCTTGGGTTACTTTACATCGCACTCTTTCTAGTAGGTTCAAAAAATGGCACCAATACTGAGATTCCCACCTACCTTGTACCATTTTTCAGTCCTCATCCCTCACATACTCATACTCTTATTTTTGTCCATTTTTATTTTTATATATTTTTATTTTTAATTTTTTAGAGAGAGAGAGAGAGAGAGAATGTAGGGCCGGGGTTGGGGGAGGAGTAGAAGGAGAGGGAGAGAGAGAATCTTCAGCAGGCTCCCCACCCAGCATGGAGCCCCACACAGGGCTCAATCTCATGATCCTGAGATCATGACCTGGGCCAAAATCAAGAGTTGGATGCTTAAGCAACTAAGTCACCCAGGCACCCCAGTTTTTGCTCATTTTTACAAAAGGTCTTTTAACTCCTAAAGCTATTAAATTGCACTAAATGATAAAAAGAATTATACACCATGACCAAGTGGATTTATACCAGGTATGCAAAGCTGGTTCAATACTGAAAATCAACTGATGGAATCCATCACCTCAGTAGGCTAAAAAAAGTCTACATGATCACATCAATAGATGCAGAAAAAGCACTTGACAAAATTTAACACTCAATGGTGATAAAAACACTCAGTAAGCTAGGAATTAAAAGGAGCTTCCTCGGTTTGATAAAGATCAGCTACAAAGACCTATAGCTAACATTACACTTAATGGTATGAAAGTCAAAGCTATCCTAATAAGATCAGGAACAGGAGAAGTATGTCTCCTGTTGCCACTGCTTTTCAACGTGGTAGTGGAAGTCCTAGCTAATGCAGTAGTAAGTCAAGAAAAGGAAATAAAAGATATACATATCTGGAAGAAAGAAATAAAACTGTTCTTGTTCTTGACAGATGACATTATTTATGTAGAAAATCTGAAAGAATTGACCCAAAACACCTGGAACTAATAAGTGATTATAGCAAGGTTGCAGGATACAAGGGTAGTACACAGAAGCCAATTGCTTTCCTATATACCAGTGTGAGTATGCGGAATCTGAAATTTAACGTTTATATCAGCACCTCCAAAAATGAAATGCTTAGGTATAAATGTAACAAAATATGTACAAGACCCATAGGAATAAATTACAAAACTCTGATGAAAGAAATCAAAGAACTAAATAAATAGATATTCATTCCATGTTCACAGATTGGAAGACTCACTATTGTCAAGATGTCAGTTCTTCACAACTTGATCTACAGACTCAGTGCAATCCCAATCAGAATTCCAGCAAGTTATTGTGTAGCTATCAACAAAGTGTTTATAATGTTTATACATGCAGATGCAAAAGACCCAGATTAGCCAATAAAATACTGAAGGAGAAGAACGAAGTTGGAGGATTAATACTGCCTGTTATCAAGACTTACTATAAAGCTCCAGTAATCAAGACAGTATAGCACTGGAAAAATAATAGGCAAACAGATCAAAATAGTAGAACAGAGGACCTGGAAAGAGATCCACATAAGCATAGTCAACTGATCTTCAACAAGGGAGAAAAGGCAATATAATGGCGCTACTATAGTCTTTGTAACAACTGGACATCCATATACAAAGAAATCGAATCTCGACACAGACCTTAAACTCATCTCAAAAATTAACTCAAAATGGATCACAGACCTAAATGTAAAACACAAAACTATAAAACTCCTAGAAGATAATATAGGAAAAAATTTAGATGATTTGGATTTGGAAATGGCTTCTTTTATGTTTTATTTTTAATTAATTAATTAATTTAGAGCACAAGCGGGGGGGGCAGAGGGAGACACTATCTCAAGCAGACTCTGTGCTGAGTGCTGAGCCCCAATTTCATGACCCCGAGATCACGGCCCAAGCTGAAATCAAGAATCCAACGCCTATCTGTCTGAGACACCCAGGTGCCCCAGCAATGACTTTTTAGATACAATATCAGAGGCACAACCCACGAACAAAAGAATTGATGAGCTAGAATTCATTAAAATTAAAAATTTCTGTTTTGTGAAAGACACTGTCAAGAGAATGAAAAGATAAGCCAAAAATAGGCAGAACACGTTTACAGATGATACATCTGATAAAGAACTCTTAAAGCTCAACAATAAGAAAACAAAACACTTAACTAAAAAATGGGCCAAAGACCTTAACTGACACCATACCAAAGAAGATACACAGGTGGCAAATAAGCATATGAAAAGATGTTCCACATCGTATGTCATCAGGGAAATGCAAATTGAACAAAAATTAGATGCACTATACATCTATGAGAATGGCCAAATTCCAGAGCAGTGACAACATCAAATGTTGTTGAGGATGTGGAGGTTCAGGAACTCTCATTCATTGATGTCAGAAATACAAAATGGTACAGCCACTTTGGAAAACAGTTTGGGAGTTTCCTACAAAACTAAATATACTCTTATCATATGATCCGGCAGTCATTTCCTTTGGCATTTACACAAAGGAGTTGTAAACTCATGCCACCCAAAAAACTACACACGAATGTTTATTATGGCTTTATTCATAATTGCTCAAACTTAGAAGCCACCAAGACATCCTTCAATAGGTGAATAGATACAGAGATAGTAGTACATCCAGACAATGGAATATTATTCAGCACTAAAAAGAAATGTGCTATCAAGCCATAAAAAGCCTTGGAGGGAACTTACATGCATATTACTGAGTGAAAGAAGCTAATTTGTAAGGGCTATATATTGTACAACTCTTAACTATATGACATTCTGGAAAAGGCAAAACTACATAGACAGTAACAAGATTAGTGGTTATCAGGGACTGGGGGGAGGAAGGATGAATTGGCAGACCGCAGAGGATTTTTAGGGCAGTGGAACTACTCTATATGGTAATATAATGTTGATAGATGTTATTATGCATTCCTCCAAACCCACAGAATGTACAACGCCAAGAAAGAACCCTGATGTAAACTATGGACTTGGGTAATTACGTGCCAATATAGGTTCATCAATTGTTACAAGTCTATCACTCTGGTGGGGGATCTTAATAATGGGGGAGAGGCTATGGTTATGGGGGTGCTGGGAGCATATGTGAAATCTATATTTGCTGCCCAATTTTGCCATGAACCCAAAACTGATCAAAAAGTTAAGTCTATTTTAAAAGTGCATCAACATAGATGTAGTGAAAAGAAAGGCCATATGCACCCCAATGTTCATAGCAGCAATGTCCACAATAGCCAAACTGTGGAAAGAACTGAGATGCCCTTCAACAGATGAATGGATGAAGAAGATGTGGTCCACATATACAATGGAATATTACTCTGCCATCAGAAAGGATGAATACCCAACTTTTACATCAACATGGATGGGACTAGAGGAAATTACGCTAAGTGAAATAAATCAAGCAGAGAAAGTCAATTATCCTATGGTTTCAGTTATTTGTGGAACATAAGGAACAGCATGGAGGACATTAGGAGAAGGAAGGGAAAAATGAAGGGGGGGAAATCAGAGGGAGAGATGAACCGTGAGAGACTATGGACTCTGAAAAACAAACCGAGGGTTTTAGAAGGGAGAGGGGTGGGGCCGATGGGTTAACCCAATGATTGGGTATTAAGGAGGGCACGTTCTGCATGGAGCACTGGGTGATCTATGAAAACAATGAATCATGAATCACTACATCAAAATCTAATGATGTATTGTATGGTGACTAACATAATAAAATAAAATTAAATAAAAAAATAAAAAATAAAAGTGCATCAAATGTATCTCATTTTTAAATATAAATTTTAGAAGATATTAAATAGCACTTTATCTTTTTGAAGACTTTTTCTATATAAACATTTGATTCCAGCATTAGCATTTATTTCATCAGAAGTGTTAGCATTTATTTCATCGTAAGTGTTTTATAGTAAGAACAAATGGCAACTGTATTCATTGTGTATGGCATAGCTTTAGCTCTTCTAGAAACACTGTTCAAAAATTTTTTTAAGCACAAGTATTTTATCTCAACTTTAAACATGTGTAATAAAAATCAACATAGGAAATCTTTTCTTACATGGAAATTATTTGTAAAAAAAGCTGTACAAAAATCATTCATGCTATCACAGCATCAGTTTCTAGGTGTTTCTCCTGCCAGTCTCAGATGAAGGGGAAAGGACTGCATTTAGAGTTTTGTTTTGTTTTGTTTTTTTAGAGAGAGTGAGAGATAGTATGAGCTTACCTTTAGGTGGAGGGGGCAGAGGGAGGAGGAGAGGGATTCTTAGGTAGGCTCCACGGAGCCTGACGTGGGGCTTGATCTCATGACCCTGAGATGATGACCCGAGCCAAAATCAAGAGTTGGACGCTTAACTGACTAAGCCACCCAGGTGCCCCTGCATTCAGAGGTATTATAGGAGGACGACTCTGGGTAGCCTTGATGATCTGCACTGCAAGTGCTGAAAAGATGAGTAGCCAAGAAATAGTTTTAAGAAGCCTCTAGCTGGGGCACCTGGGTGGCTCAGTCGGTTAAGCGTCTGCCTTCAGCTCAGGTAGCGATCCCAGGGTCCTGGGATCAACTCCCGGGTTGGGCTCCCTGCCCAGTGGGGAGTCGGCTTCTCCCTCTACCCCTCCACCCTGCTCCTGATCCCTCTCATGCTCTCTCTCTTAAATAAATAAATAAAATCTTAAAAAAAGAAGCCTCTAGCTAAAAGAGAAAGAAAGGACAGGGTGGCGGATTGGCCATAGGCAAGCAAGAGAAAGGGAGGGATCAGATGTGAATTCCAAAGTTCAAACTTAGCTGACTGTATGGGGTCACCAAGTGAAAAAGAAAATACCAGAGGAGGAGGAACAGTTGAGTCTGTGATGCTGTGGCACCACCCGCTTGAGATGTCAGCAGAAAGTAAAATCTGAGCTAGAGGGGGAGCTTAGAGAGCCATCAGCACAGAGTTGGTGGTCAGAGCCATTCTGGAATGAGGCTGCCCTGAGAGAACTGAAAATGGGAAGATAGGAGACAAAGCCTTGGGGAGCTCTAAGAGGTGAGCGGCCACTGCTTGGTTTGAGTAGCACAGGTGTACAGAGAACCAAGGCAGCTACTTCATGATAGCTTATAAAAGGAAAGAGCCTCGGGGAAGGGTAGAGAGACTCGTAGTGTCAAATGCAGCCGAAGGGGTAATGTGAATAGGATGAAAAATACCTACTGGGGAGTCATCAAAACTGAATTTTGATGGTTGAATTCCGACAGCTCTGGGTTGATGACCAAGTGTGATGTCATGCAGGAGTGGAATTAGCATGAGGAACAAGGGGCTCTGGGAACAAAATTTAAGGAAGCCCTCATTCTTATGGTCCTTCAAGTCTGGAGAGAGGAGGCAGATACAAACCCATCAGCCAAATGCCTAGGCAGTGTCCAAGCTCCAGGTCAAGCAGTTAGCCCTAGGGAGGTCTGGAGGCACATAGACTTTAGATACAAATTCATGGTGGGGAGTGCCTGCTGCTCTAAGACAAAATGTCCAAGGTCAAGGTTAGCAGGGGAGCAAGTGGGTCACTGACCTAGGGCAGTAGATCCTAGATCAAGTCATCTTACATTACAGTGAACTGCATGAAATTTCTGACATTTGGCCATTTCAGATCTACAGAATGGCAATTTCGTATGTTTCAGTTTTAATAATTTCTTTTTCCGGCAAGGCATGTGTGGTTCTGGGATCTGAATGGAGTCCAAATTGAAAAATAAGGGTCTGGAGGTACTAGCTGTGAATGCGAATGTATGATAATCAAGCGACCCTTATCATGCGCAAAACACTTTCTGGCCTATTTTGTGCCATTTTTATCCACAGGACCCCAGCGGCACTTTTTTCTAACTAGACTGTAAATTCTTCTAGTAGAAGGGTATTTCTGGCACATTTGGAGCACCAGCAGGTATACAATCAATTCTTGATAGATGGAAGATGGAGGAGGCATAGAAAGGTGTTCTCCATACATGAAAGCTAGACTGTCCTTGAAAGACAGCAACAGTCTTTAACATCTTTACATCGGTAATACTTTATTTTAGTAATGGCTTGAATACAATACGATAGCTAGATAGCTAGCCAGACAGGTAAATAGATAGGTGGATGGATAAACATGAGGATATAGACACAGAGATTTGGCTTACTTTCACCATTTTTATTATGCATTTCCTTTCATGTTTTCAGTACGTTTTAAACCTTTGAGGAAGTTTTTCCCTTGCACCATTTGAAATCTGAGAGGTAGTTTAAATTTAGACATACTTATTTTATTAAAACTCATTGCTTTTCTTATCAGCAAACTCATGCCATGCAATTTTTTGGCAAAATTATTTCAAGTGAAGCTGAGAGGGGCTCCGGATTCAAGTACTCAATTCATTTTCTCTTTGCATAAAAATATCTCATTGCAGAGATAGGTTTCTAATTTCCAGCTGTGGTTTTCAAGTCTTTTTCAATGATTTCTATGTTCGTATTGGGCTGGGCAAGCAATTTATATTAGTTCAAGTGGAGCTATTGGGATGCATTGGTAAATGCTGCTAAAAGAAGAATTATACAGAATAATAAATGCGATGTAATATATGTACATATACATGAATTTATTTGTGCTTTGTGATTATGTAATTCACAAATTATGCATCTTGATAAATAAAGGATATCTAGGGCTGTTTCTAAGACCAATTTACAATCCCTTAGGTGCAGTGTAGAAAGAGAAAGGAATGTGAATCTTTTACCAATTTCCTGGATACCCAAATTTAGCCTTAGATCTCCAATTCCTTATTTACAATTTGAAATTCCTAAAAGCTCTGAAAACTGAAAGATTTTTGGTAATGTAACTCATTTGGTGGCAAAACTTTCCTTGAAGCTGCTAAAAGACAGCTTATAGTCTTTATTTATCGCTTAGTGCGAATATTCATATGTTTTGCTGCAGGCATTACTCTGATTATGGGGTACTGCCCCTGAACTCTCTTGAGATGGTAGGTAATACACGGTATAGATACTCCGTATTATATTACCACATTCTGAATAATTTTGAAGTCAGAGCTACACATCATGTCCCAGCCCCTCAGGAGGAGCTGATAGACTTCACCCTGTCTCCTTCCCTTTACAAAGTGCTCTCAGGGTTATGTGAACAGTTACTAGAGGATCAAGGACTCTGGGCTTTATCTCAAGAGCCAAGTGAAAGGATTCAAGGGAGTAGCTTGGAGTGTGTTGACTAGTATTTTATAAAACCAAATCTAGGGCATGTGAAAAAAAAGTATATATAATTGTTGTCATCTTTTTTCCAGCTTTATTGAGATATTATTGACATATAACATACGTAAGGTATACCATGTGATGATATGATACACATATATATTGTGAGGTGATTACCACAATAAGGGTAGTTAACACCTCCATTCCCTCACATAGTTATCATCTTTTGTGGTGATAACTTGTAAGATCTACTCTCTTAAAAACTTTTAAGTATGTTATATAGTATTGTTAATTATAGACACTATGGCATTAGATTTCCAGAATGTATTCACCTAAGAGCCAGAAGCATGCACCCTTTGAGCAACATCTCCCCATTTCTACCACCCAGTAGCCCCTGGAAACCACGATTCTACTCTCTGTTTATATGAGGTCAGCCTTTTTGATTCCACATATAAGTGAGAACACACAGTATTTGTCTTTCTCTATTTTATTTAGCATGATGCCTTCAAGGTCCATCATGTCACAAAAGGCAGGATCTCCTTAATTTTTGTGGCTGGACCATATTCCATTGTGTGTATATATCACATTTTCTTTATCCATTCTTCCACAGATGGACAGTTAGGTTGTTTTCCTGTCTTGGCTATTGTGAATAATGCTGCAATGAACATGGGGGTGCAGAGAATTCTTCAAGATAGTGACTTCACTTCTTTTGGATACATACCTAGAAATAGGATTGCTGGATCGTCTCATAGTTCTATTTTTAGTTTTTTGAGGAACCTTCATACTGTTTTCCACAGTGGCCATTCCAGTTTACAATCCCACCAACAGCACCAAGCGCTCCCTTTTTTCCACAGCTTTGCCAACAGAGCATATTTATTAAAAAAGGAAAGAGCTGTTTCCAAACCAGCACCAGAGTTCTTAATCTGGTGTTCTGAAACTCTCCATGCACGTTAACACAGGTATGGAAACTGCCTGTTTTACCCATGTAGGTCTACGCACTCTTCTTGAAGAATGGATCCATCACTTGCACCAAATTCCCCAAGAAGTGAACCAGAAATGACTGAAAACTGCCTCAGGAGATAGTGGCAGGAAGAAAATAACACTGATGGTGGGAAACTGAGGGACCCAGGTACTGTCCAGGCAGTTAAAATAATAACAGCTACCACTTTCTGAGCAATTCTATGGGGCAGACATTGTACTATGTGCTTTGATCTTCCAATTCACAAGGAGCCTAAGTGAATAATATGGTGGCTGTGGAAATAATCTAGTATCTTAACACTTGGGTATTCAAATATGTGCTGAAAACAGAAATCTGGGCTAAGGAGATACTAACTGCTTTAAGAGCTCATCTCCCACCCTACCTCCATCCCCACACAGTTCCAGTATTCATTACCCTTGTGAAAAGGGGCTTTAAAAACTTAAATCTTAGGACTTTGCCTTCTCTCTAAAATCCTGGTATAAATAACCAATTCGTATCAGAAAGCTGGGTTGGCTTGTAGCCCCCGCATCTTTACACAGATTTAGCCAATTATAGATACTCAAACACCCCTAAAATAACTCTCAAATTCTCACTGAATAAGTGTGACCTGAGGAAAAAAAAGGAGTATATTTAAAGATATTAAGAATAAATCAATTAAACCCTCTTCCTTTTTGCGTGTGTATGAATGTACACTTAGATGCTGTATTTGTGTGCATGTGCACACACATACTATCCGTATTTCCATAGGTGAATTCCAGCAGATGTTTACCGTTTGTCTGGTTAAACAATTAATGGGTAATGAACCTTCCCCTACAGTGACATGGAAGGACACTCTTCCCACAGAGAGAAATGCACTGGATGGAAATCTCTATACCAAAACTGTCTTCAGGATTCACTGGTTTGGATATACCAGTCCCGAAATTCCTCTATTTCTTCCCTGGGCATGGCGAAGTATATTTAAATTGTGTTCCAGTAGCAACCATGGGTGTCTTCTATGTCTCTATGGAGATGGATTTTTTAGAAGAGGTTTACAAAGACCCACACCAAATAAGGAGGTGCTATAAAGAAATGGGGCCTCTTATTTTAACTAATAGTTGCCATTTATTGCTTGATTACTCTGTGCCAGGGAATGTGCTAGCATTTTACACACAGCATGAATTCAATCATTACTGTAATACCAGGAAAGTATATTTCCACTGGATAAGTGAGAAAATTAATCTAATGGTACAGAAGTAAGTCACTCACCCAAAGCCAAGGTTAGTAAAAAGAAGGGGGGGGGGGCTCAATGAAGGCCATCTGATTTCAGAACCTGGCCAGCCCACAATCCTGCCCCTGCCAATTCTAATGACCAGGTGGCATAATATTGTTCCAATATTTCTGTACTTTGAGCTGACCCAAGAATGAATTAAGATAAAAAAAATATCCTCTGAAACATTTATTCCTAAAGTGGCTCTTACCTCGACAATGCCTTTCCTACTTCATCTCAGAAAGCCCTGTCTCTAGGGTTAAATTCACTCACGTCTGTTCGCTCCATCTCCATGCCCCTCGGCACTTAGGTACTAAGTAGTACGTGCTATTCAAAGACAGCATAAAGTAAAAGCCAGAAGAAAGTCTTTGATAATGTCACATTCTTCTCCCTGTTGTAAGCTGCTCAAGCCAGTGAAAGACTGAAGAGTGTGTGAATAGAATCCTTCTCCTGGAAGTAAGTGGAAAACTGCTGCCACTAACTATAGAAACATTTCAAGGCAATTTCTGTGAGGCCAGAAAGTCATCTTTTATACCTTAAAAATTTGGGAGGAGGATGAGAGAAGATTAAAAAAAAAAAGTCACATTAGATATAGCCAGATTCCTTTCCAGAATTTACATGGGACAGATGAAAAGTAAAAACAATCTTGTCATTTGGCTCGAACTATCTTCTTATTAATTATTGACTTCTCAGCACTTAAAATACCAAAAATGACAGCACTTCTGAGTGAAATCAGATAATAGAAAAGGACATATAACCAGGCACTCCGGAGCTAAACTGAACTGCCAAAAGTTCAGGAATTAAAGGTTGTATATTAATTCTGCATGTTTCCTTTTACTAAGAATGCACTGTCAGGAACAAATGGTTAACTGTGGACCAGCAACTGATGACCGATTATGATCAAGTTACTCCAAACATATTTAATCATTACACGTGATGCCTACTGCCTTTTAATTGTCCTGGCTTTTCGAATTCGAGTGTTACCCAGAAAAATAGAGCAAAATACCGCAGCTACCTTGATCAGTTGTGGTTACAATTAGGGACAGGGTTTTCGTGTGTTTTTTTTCATTTGTTTCATTTGTTTGCTTGTTAGGTCTTTTATGTGTGCTGCTTGCAGTCTTCTAATAGGGTCCAGCCATCATTTTCTCTGAATGCGCCTGGGGCTGTTCTTACTGAAGCTTCCCAAGATCTCTTCAACAGTGCCGAGCAGACTCTTTCCCAGCTCTCTTGGCAAAACCCTGTGAGCCCTAGAAGGTCCAAGGTCCAGCTCGAAAGCCACTTATTCTTACACTTGGGTGTGTGATCACCTCATTTTCTGGAACTGACTCTCTTAAAAGATTTCCTAATTCTCTACCATCATTATTTGTACCATTTGTTCTTGTTGCTTGAACCTTTCTGTAAGCTTCTGTAGAGGACTGTCTTGCTCTCTTCTCTTCCCTCTGGAGAGTTTTTTTGCTCTTGAAGAACTCAGAAAGTAGTTGCAAAATTGATTGGGAAAAACTGTCACCTCTTGAAAATTACAGCTAATGAGCATTAGGCTGAAACTGACATGGTTATTCATCTGTTGAAATAATTCATTATAAAAAATGACTTCTAAAGGTGACTGATGAGTTTAAGGTGCTTCCCAAATATCTTTACTGAATTCTCTGGCTTCTCTCTTAAAACCACAGGAGATTAAATGGTGTGAATGCAAAATAAACTCTGACCTAAATCTTTTTCCCAATGCTGGGGCTCTGCTGCCCCAGCACAAGGGTGGTGGTGTGAATGAAGCGTGAAGAGCCAGCTGAAGGGTAAGAACTGGCAGTGGCAGCTGCTGGCTGACTATATGTCCCCAGAGTGGCGACAAACTGTTGGAGCAACCCAAGTTTGAAGGAATGCCCTTTAACACTCTTTCTTCTCTCTAATTCCTTGTACCAAGAATCCTTCTGATCTGCAATTTTGTCCTCCTCGATGAACTTATTCATTAAGAGGGAGTGCCCTGTTCAAATGATTGATGCCAGTTATCTTACCAGATTCATCTCCCGTTTCATTTAATGAATCAGCATTCTGGTTTATAAATCAGTTTCTGGCAAGCTGGCTTGGCATTCATCACTTTTCCACAGCTTGGTCACCCGTAAGTGAGCAGATTCATTTACGTTTTCATTGCTGTGAATCTGAGGAGTGGCCCTGAACCCATGAGAAAAATTTCAAGAGCAGTCCCTGTGTGTGTATGAGTCGAGGCAGACCGCCCATGCTAAAATATTTCAAGAGCTTAACTGTGTTTTAAGAATAACTTGCAATTCTGATTATTGCAGTCCATAATAACGAGTAGGCAGTCTAGACATATTTGTTGAATTAAAATGAATCTTTTGTTAGCCACAAGCCACAGCCAACAATGGCTTCACGTTATTATTACTATTTTCTCTTTACCAGAATTGTGGGGGTGAGGTGGGGCAAGGGAAAAGGAGACCAAGCTCACAAGAAAAGCAATGAGAAGAGAAAAGGACCCAGAGTTTCCCTGGGTAGAAGCATGTCAGAGGGTGACCTATGTGCAGATCAAGGCATGACTGAGCTTGACTGGGTGGAGACAAGGTAGGGGAAACATGGAGGGGTATGGATGACAGAGAAGGCAAGAAATCTTTTGACTTCCTTAAATACGAAACTATGGGGAGAGTAATAAATGATCTAAAGAAGGATTCTTAAGAGAATTTTGGTATGATACACTAACCAAAATGCTCCATAAAATCTCTTTTTAGGGGGGCGGAGCAAGATGGCGGAGGAGTAGGAGACCTGGATTTCATCTGGTCCCAGGAATTCAGCTGGATAGGGATCAAACCATTCTGAACACCTACGAACTCAACAGGAGATCGAAGAGGAGGGTAGCAACAATTATCTGAACAGAGAAGCGACCACTTACTGGAAGGTAGGACGTGCGGAGAAGTGAATCCGAGGCGATATTCGGGAGGATAGACGGCGGGGGAGGGGCCTCCGCCGGCCGCTTCTGGCAAGTGATAGAGCCGCGGAGCACAAAATCGGACCTTTTAGAAGTCGGCTCCGCTGAGGGACGTCACTCCAGTGGCTAAGCAGGGGCTGGAACCCTCACGGGACAGTGTGGTCTCAGGACCCTTGGGGTCACAGAAAGACCCCGGGAGCCTGAGTGCGCCAGAGCTCCCAAGTATCGGAGCGGGGAAGCCGGCTGCAGAGACGGAGCCGAGGCGCGGGCTCTCAGCTCGGGGTGGCCATAAACTGTGATCCGCGGCCCAGTCGGGCCACCGCTCCTCCAGCAGGGACCCAACAGGCGGCAGATCCAGGGAGACTCCCCTTCCTCTCCCGGGAGGAGCGGCGCGGGAGCGCACCGCAGGGATCTGCTGGGTTTGGAGACTCCACAAGGGGTCGGGTGCCACAGATAGCAACGCTCGGTCACAGGCTGGGTGAGCACGGAGAGCGGCCGGAGACCGGGGACAAGGGAGTGACTGCTTTTCTCTGGGGGCACACTGAGGAGCGGGGCCCCGAGTTCTCAGCTCCTCCAGGTGGAGATTGGGAGGCCACCATTTTTGCCCTGGTCCTCCAAGGCTGTACGGAGAGCTTGCAGGGAACAAAAGCTCCTGAGATCAAACCCGAGCAGCTTGCTTAGCCCGGACCGACAAGGGTGGGGCAATTCAGCCTCCGGCAAAGACATTTGGGAACCACGGCAACAGGCCCCTCCCCCAGAAGATCAGCCCGAACAGCCAGCAAGCCAAGACCAAGTTTACCGATCAAGGAGAATGGGAGAACTCCAGCGCTAGGGGAATACTGCACATAGAATTCATGGCTTTTTTTTTTACCATGATTCATTAGTTCATCAAAGTTAATTTTTGTTAACTGTCTGTTTTTCTTTTTCCCTTTTTCAACCAACATCTTATCAATCTCTTTTTAATAAAAAAAAACATTTTTTATTTTTCATTTTTAGAGTCATATTTTATCCCTTCATAGTAGTTACCCTTATTTTTGGCATATATATATGTTGTTCTCTCTTTAAAATTTTGAGATACAGTTTCTTCTAACAGATCAAAATATACCCTAAATCACTAGTGTATGGCTCTGTTCTAGTCTCCTGCCTGATCACATTCTCTCCCTTTTTTCTTTCTTTTTTTTTTTTAAATCTTCTTTCTTTTTTCAAACAACTTCTTATCTTATTAAGTCCTTTTATAAAATCTTTTATAATTTTCATCTTTACAGTCATCTTCTATCCCTTCATTGTATCAACCCTTATTTTGTACATATATGTCTTTCTTCCTTTAAAATTTTAGGAGGCACTTTTTTCTAACAGACCAAAATACGCCCAAAATCTAGTGTGTGGCACTGATCTATGCACTAGCCTGATCATATTTGATCACATTCTGCTTTTTTTGTATTGTTCTGTTTTTGTTTTTATCTTTTTTCTTTTCTTTTTTTCTCTTTCTTTTTTCTTTCTTTCCCTTTCTTTTCCCCTGGTTTCAGATCTTTTCTGATTTGTATACAGTATATTTGCTGGGGACGTTGTAAACCTATTAGCATTTTGTTCTCTCATTCATCTATTCTCCTCTGGACAAAATGACAAGACGAAAAAAATCACCTCAGCAAAAAGAACAAGGTCAGCCAGGGACCTACTCAATACGGACATTAGTACGATGTCAGACCTAGAGTTCAGAATCATGACTTTAAAGATACTAGCTGGGCTTGAAAAAAGTGTGGAAGTTATTAGAGAAACCCTTTCTGGAGAAATAAAAGAACTATAATCTAACCAAGTCGATATCAAAAAGGCTATTGATGAGGTGCAATCAAAATGGGGGCACTAACTGCAAGGATAAATGAATCAGAAGAGAGAATCAGCGATATAGAAGACCAAATGATGGAAAATAAAGAGGCTGAGAAAAAGAGGGAGAAACAACTACAGGATCACGAGGGCAGAATTCGAGAGATAAGTGATACGATAAGACGAAACAACATTAGAATAATTGGGATCCCAGAAGAAGAAGAAAGAGAGAGAGGGGCAGAAGGTATATTGGAGCAAATAATAGCAGAGAACTTCCCTAATGTGAGGAAGGAAACAGGCATCAAAATCCAGGAGGCACAGAGAACCCCTCTCAAAATCAATAATAATAGGTCAACACCCCAACATCTAATAGTAAAACTTATGAGTCTCAGAGACAAAGAGAAAATCCTGAGAGCAGCTCGGGAGAAGAGATATGTAACCTACAATGGTAAAAATATTAGATTGGCAACAGACCTATCCACAGAGACCTGGCAGGCCAGAAAGGACTGGCAAGATATCTTCAGAGCACTAAATGAGAAAAATATGCAGCCAAGAATACTATATCCAGCTAGGCTGTCATTGAAAATAGAAGGAGAGATAAAAAGCTTCCAGAACAAACAAAAACTAAAGGAATTTGCAAACACGAAACCAGCCCTCCAAGAAATATTGAAAGGGGTCCTCTAAGCAAAGACAGAGCCTAAAAGCAGCATAGATCAGAAAGGAACACAGACAACATACAGTAACAGTCACCTTACAGGCAATACAATGGCACTAAATTCCTACCTTTCAATAGTTACCCTGAATGTAAATGGGCTCAATGCCCCAATCAAAAGACACAGGCTATCAGATTGGATTAGCAAACAAGACCCATCAATATGCTGTCTGCAAGAGACTCATTTTAGACCCAAAGACACCCCCAGATTGAAAGTGAGGGGGTGGGAAACCATTTACCATGCTAATGGACACCAAAAGAAAGCTGGGGTGGCAATCCTTATATCAGACAAACTAGATTTTAAAACAAAGACTGTAATAAGAGATGAGGAAGGACACTATATCCTACTTAAAGGGTCTATCCAACAAGAAGATCTAACAATTGTAAATATCTATGCCCCGAACATGGGAGCAGCCAATTATATAAGGCAATTAAAAACAAAAGCGAAGAAACACATTGACAACAATACAATAATAGTGGGGGACTTTAACACCCCCCCTGACTGAAACGGACAGATCATCTAAGCAAAAGATCAACAAGGAAATAAAGACTTTAAATGACACACTGGACCAAATGGACTTCACAGACATATTCAGAACATTCCATCCCAAAGCAACGGAATACACATTCTTCTCTAGTGCCCACGGAACATTCTCCAGAATTGATCACATCCTAGGTCACAAATCAGGTCTCAACCGGTACCAAAAGATTGGGATCATTCCCTGCATATTTTCAGACCACAATGCTTTGAAACTAGAACTCAATCACAAGAGGAAAGTCGGAAAGAACTCAAATACATGGAGGCTAAAGAGCATCCTACTAGAGAATGAATGGGTCAACCAGGAAATTAAAGAAGAATTAAAAAAATTCATGGAAACCAATGAAAATGAAAACACAACTGTCCAAAATCTTTAGGATACAGCAAAGACAGTCCTGAGAGGAAAGTATATAGCAATACAAGCCTTTCTCAAGAAACAAGAAAGGTCTCAAACACACAACCTAACCCTACACCTAAAGGAGCTGGAGAAAGAACAGCAAATAAAGCCTAAACCCAGCAGGAGAAGAGAAATAATAAAGATCAGAGCAGAAATCAATGAACTAGAAACCAAAAGAACAGTAGAACAGATCAAGGAAACTAGGAGCTGGTTCTTTGAAAGAATTAACAAGATTGATAAACCCCTGGCCAGACTTATCAAAAAGAAAAGAGAAATGACCCAAATCAACAAAATCATGAATGAAAGAGGAGAGATCACAACCAACACCCAAGAAATACAATTATAAGAACATATTATGAGCAACTCTATGCCAGCAAATTAGATAACCTGGAAGAAATGGGTGCATTCCTAGAGATGTATCAACTACCAAAACTGAACCAGGAAGAAATAGAAAACCTGAACAGACCTATAACCACTAAGGAAATTGAAGCAGTCATCAAAAATCTCCCAAGAAACAAAAGCCCAGGGCCAGATGGCTTCCCAGGGGAATTCTATCAGACATTTAAAGAAGAATTAATACCTATTCTCCTGAAACTGTTCCAAAAAATAGAAATGGAAGGAAAACTTCCAAATTCATTTTATGAGGCCACCATTACCTTGATCCCAAAACCAGACAAAGACCCCATCAAAAAGGAGAATTACAGACCAATATCCTTGATGAACATGGATGCGAAAATTCTCACCAAAATACTAGCCAATAGGATGCAACAGTACATTAAAAGGATTATTCACCATGACCAAGTGGGATTTATCCCTGGGCTGCAAGGCTGGTTCAACATCTGCAAATCAATCAACGTGATACAATACATTAACGAAAGAAAGAACAGGAATCATATGATCCTCTCAATAGATGCAGAAAAAGCATTTGACAAAGTACAGCATCCTTTCTTGATCAAAACTCTTCAGAGTATAGGGATAGAGGGTACATACCTCAATATCATAAAAGCCATCTACGAAAAACCTACAGCAAATATCATTCTTAATGGGGAAAAGCTGATAGCTTTTCCCCTAAGGTCAGGAATGCGGCAGGGATGTCCACTCTCACCACTGCTATTCAACATATTATTGGAAGTCCTAGCCACAGCAATCAGACAACAAAAAGAAATCAAACGCATCGAAATCGGCAAAGAGGAAGTCAAACTCTCACTCTTTGCAGATGATATGATACTTTATGTGGAAAACCCAAAAGACTCCACCCCAAAACTGCTAGAACTCATACAGAAATTCAGTCAAGTGGCAGGCTATAAAATCAATGCACAGAAATCAGTGGCATTACTATACACCAACAAGACAGAAGAGAGACAAATCAAGGAGTCGATCCCATTCACAATTGCACCCAAAACCATAAGATACCTAGGAGTATATTTAACCAAAGAGGCAAAGGATCTGTACTCAGAAAACTATAAAATACTCAGGAAAGAAATTGAAGAAGACACAAAGAAATGGAAAAACGTTCCATGCTCATGGATTGGGAGAATCAACATTGTGAAGATGTCAATGCTACCTAGAGCAATCTACACATTCAGTGCAATCCCCATCAAAATACCATCCACTTTCTTCAAAGAAATGGAACAAATAATCCTAAAATTTGTATGGAACCAGAAGAGACCCCGAATAGCCAGAGGAATATTGAAAAAGAAAAGCAAAGCTGGCGGCATCACAATTCCGGACTTCCAGCTCTATTACAAAGCTGTCATCATCAAGACAGTATGGTACTGGCACAAAAACAGACACATAGATCAATGGAACAGAATCGAGAGCCCAGAAATGGACCCTCAACTCTATGGTCAACTTATCTTTGACAAAGCAGGAAAGAATGTCCAATGGAAAAAAGACAGTCTCTTCAACAAATGGTGTTGGGAAAATTGGACAGCCACATGCAGAAGAATGAAACTGGACCATTTCCTTACACTACACACAAAAATAGACTCCAAATGGTTGAAAGACCTAAACGTGAGACAGGAGTCCATCAAAATCCTAAAGGAGAACACAGGTAGCGACCTCTTCGACCTCAGCCGCAGCAACTTCTTCCTAGAAACATCACCAAAGGCACGGGAAGCCAGGGCAAAAATGAACTCTTGGGATTTCATCAAGATAAAAAGCTTTTGCACAGCAAAAGAAACAGTCCACAAAACCAAAAGACAACCGACAGAATGGGAGAAAATATTTGCAAATGACATATCAGATAAAGGGCTAGTATCCAAAATCTATAAAGAACTTATCAAACTCAACACCCAAAGAACAAATAATCCAATCAAGAAATGGGCAGAAAACATGAACAGACATTTTTCCAAAGAAGACATCCAAATGGCCAACAGACACATGAAAAAGTGCTCACCATCACTCGACATCTGGGAAATCCAAATCAAAACCTCAATGAGATACCACCTCACACCAGTCAGAATGGCTAAAATTAACAAGTCAGGCAACGACAGATGTTGGCAGGGATGTGGAGAAAGGGGAACCCTCCTACACTGTTGGTGGGAATGCAAGCTGGTGCAACCCGTCTGGAAAACAGTATGCAGGTTCCTCAAACAGTTGAAATTAGAGCTACCATTCGATCCAGCAATTGCACTACTGGGTATTTACCCCAAAGATACAAATGTAGGGACCCAAAGGGGTATTTGCACCCCAATGTTTATAGCAGCAATGTCCACAATAGCCAAACTGTGGAAAGAGCCAAGATGTCCATCGACAGATGAATGGATAAAGAAGAGGTGGTATATATACACAATGGAATATTATGCAGCCATCAAAAGGAATGAGATCTTGCCATTTGCAATGACGTGGATGGAACTGGAGGGTGTTATGCTGAGTGAAATAAGTCAATCAGAGAAAGACATGTATCATATGACCTCACTGATACGAGGAATTCTTAATCTCAGGAATAAACTGAGTGTTACTGGAGTGGTTGGGGGTGGGAGGGATGGGGTGGCTGGGTGATAGACACTGGGGAGGGTATGTGCTACGGTGAGCGCTGTGAATTGTGCAAGACTGTTGAATCACAGATCTGTACTTCTGAAACAAATAACGCAAAATATTTTAAGAAAAAAGAAAAAGAAGAAGATAGCAGGAGAGGAAGAATGAAGGGGAGTAAGTCAGAGGGGGAGACGAACCAGGAGAGATGATGGACTCTGAAAAACAAACTGAGGGTTCTAGAGGGGAGGAGGGTAGGGGTTGGGTTAGCCTGGTGATGGGGATTAAAGAGGGCACATTCTGCATGGAGCACTGGGTGTTATGAACAAACAATGAATCATGGAACACTACACCAAAACAAATGATGTAATATATGGTGATTAACATAACAATAAAAAATTAAAAAAATAAAAAAAATCTCTTTTTAGGAGTCTACAATATTTCATTGGCTTTCTGGAACTGGAATTATGGCCTTTTGTTTTTGTGGGTGCATGAACAGGCTTTTTAGGGGCAGTACTATCTAAACAGGTGATCTTTAGGACTACTTGTTCAGGATGGTATACCAAAGGTACCCAGTCACCACTTGACAACAACTGAGCTACTTGTGTATTTTCATTGTGGCTGACTTAACTCACGGACTTAAGATATACAGGGGCACAGTTAATCAGACAGGGGTCCTGATGATTTTGAAAACACAACCAGAGAGATACAGAAGGATGGCTCAAGATGATTTTAAAGGGAGAATTACTGAGAATGACTAGGTTAGAGTGTTCAGGATTTTTCTTTAGGCAACCTCTCCACCTTTCCCACAAGAAACTAATAAAAATACAGATTTGGTGGCCCATTTTCTTACCAACTTAAAGCAGGAGAGCATAGCGATGTGGACAGATATTGGGACTCAGATATAAAATTCCTAACCTCATTACATGGTTATCGGAGAAACAACTAGTTAAGTATTACCAAACAATCTTAGATTTCATTGAATGAAGGAATGAGGGCTGTGTTTGCATTGCCCGCAAAGACCGAAAAAGAGAAAGAGGCTGCAGATTTGACGGCCAACTCTGTAGGGAAGCAGCTGGACCTCAGCTGCTTGAAGCCAGAGAACCCCAAACCAGCACAGCCCCTGTGAGCAGTGATCATGTGCACTCTCTCTGGAAGGTACGTGTTTTCCCGTCCTGACCCCCTCAGTGGCCACCCGTCCTGGGCCACTGTACAGACTTCCAGCAGACATCACCTTATTTGTGGCACTCTTATACCGTGAGTCCTTTTATCCATTAGTCACATTTTCTTGCTCTTTGAAAAGACCTTCGAGGGGTCCTGACTAAACCCAAATGAGACTAGGCACAGACAGTTTCTCATGTGCTAGGTCCTAGAACTGATGGACTGAATTTTGAAGTACATGGACATGCCTAATCTGGAAGCATCTCCCAAAGCCCTTGAAAAATCCAAAGGAGGAGGGCCACATGGCTTTGAATAACAAGTACTCCTAGATGTACAAATAAATATTGTGCCCCCCTGGGCAGAGTAGGTAGGTAATGCGCAGAATAGCATACTTTTACTCGCCTGATTTTTTATTTCTTTTTTTTTAAAGATTTTATTTATTTATTTGACAGAGAGAGAGAGACAGCGAGAGAGGGAACACAAGCAGGGGGAGCAGGAGAGGGAGAAGCAGGCTTCCCGCGGAGCAGGGAGCCCGATGCGGGGCTCGATCCCAGGACCCTGGGATCATGACCTGAGCTGAAGGCAGATGCTTAATGACTGAGCCACCCAGGCATCCCTGATTTTTTATTTCTTTAAAGAGTGCAATGGTTCTCATTGGAAGAGGAGGAGTAGAGAAGAAAAACTATATTCCCAAGGGACTATACTCAGCAAGGGGGGCTGAAGGCACGTGCTCTGAATGCCAAAGTAGAAGGTGTTAAAAGGGAATGTAATAGAACAGTTTTCCTTTTGTTGGGGGAGAGAAAGAGAGAGATTAGCTACTCAAGAGTAGAAAACTTTGGGGACGTGAAGAGAAATCTACAGATGAATTGGGGCAAACTTTTCTGGGTAATATGCTGAGTAAACACTCCCCACCCCAATTCTGTCATGCTGAGGAAATGTGTTTTAACAATCTGCTTATTTTCCCAGTGGCTTCCCTTTGTACTGAGAATGAAGTGCTAACTCCTTGTCCTGGCTTGCAAGGCTTGTCCGATCTGGCCCCTGGCTGCCTCTTCAACCTGATCCCATGCTCTCTTCCCACTTCACTTCTGTCCAGTCCAGTAACCCTCAAATTCCTCCATCTTGCCAAGCTCCTTCCGGCCTCAGGAGGCCCATACCCTTTTGTTCCCTCTGCCTGGAATGTGTATCTCTAAGATCTTTGGATGGCTCGGTCATCCTCAACTCACATGTCGCCACTTCAGTGAGGTCTTCTCTCATCACTGTATGGAAGTGTCCCCTTCACTCTAATACTTTGTATTCAATATCCAGCTTTCTTTTCTTTGTAGCTTTTATCGAGACCTGAGAAAATATTTATTTAACTGTATAGAGTCTGTCTACTCCACAGAACACAAACTTTGAGGGGGACTGGTCTATCTTGGTCACCAGGTATCCCAGCATCTCAAGAGTTCCTGCCTCATATGACATCCCAGAAAATGGAGGTTGTATAATCAAGTCAATCTTTCAAGTTTCTGGTATTAGAGACAGGCCTCAAGGCAGACTAGCAATATTCATTTACATTTTTTAAGGTTTATTTTCAGTCAAAACATGAGAGAGAATTTCAAATTGCATTTCTTCCTAAAAATAAAAGCTTTTCCAGGAGCTTTTTCTTGCACTTATCCCCATGAGGTCGATAAAAGGAAGTTCCGTTGTTTCGTATTTTTCGGACAGGACAACTACAGGCACATGGTAAGTCAGCGTAGCACAGACCAGACCACAGCTCTCTTGACATTGGCCCAGTCTACATTCCACCCAAACTTCCATCAAACTTTATTGCTTCCCTTTGAAAAAAATAGGGCTAAAGCATCAAAAACAAAATAATATTAAATACAAACAGAAACAGAACGACCTAGTTGCTTTGGCCTTTTATGTAAAGTCTGCACCACCCACGTCCTATGTGTCACTATTTGAAACCCCTGAGAGCAGTAGGTCTGCACTCTGTCTCAAAGGGTTGCTCTCAAAAAGGGTTGTCTCAAAAGGGTTACTCCTTTTGGATTGAAATAATGAAATACATTCTTGCTCTATTTTGGAAAAACAAAAAGAAAAATCTCGAACTCACATATGAGGTGACTTGATGTATTTTTCCACACAGTGCATAGCAAGTTTAGCCATAGAAGATTAGGAAGGAATCAGTAGCATATATTAGTCCCAATGAAAATTCATGACAGAAAATAATTAAACTGGAGATAACCCAAGAGGAGAAAAAAAAAAAAAGCCTACATAGATCTTATAAATTACCAGCCTGAGTCCATAATTTTCATTTACGAGTGTGATAACAGGTGCTCATTCTCCTACAGCCTACCTCATAGAGGTGTACCTTCTCTTACAAGAGTCTCTGTTGCTGTTAGTTGTCATCATCTGAAAATTTGTGACTTTTTAAGTTTCACATTTTTTCAGTGAAACATACTTGTGATCATCCATGAAGGTCTGAATTCTTCTATTGAAGAATTGTGTCTACTGGGTAAGAACATGCACCTGCTCTTCTTTTCCATTATATTGCATTACTTTAATTAATTAATGTTATTAACATATAATGTATTATTTGTTTCAGGGTTACAGGTCTGTGATCCATCAGTCTTATTTATTTAAAAGATTTTATTTATTTGAGAGGGAGTGAGAGAGAGAGAGCAAGCATGAGAGAGCACAAGCAGGTGTGGGGGCAGAGGGAGAGGGAGAAGCAGGCTCCCCGCTGAGCAAGGAGCCCAATGAGGGGCTTGATCCCCGGACCCCCTGGGATCATGACCTGGGCTAAAGGCAGATGCTTAACTGACTGAGCCACCCAGGTGCCCCTAGATTATTTTAAATACAAATATGTAGTATTTGAAAAGACTGAGCAGAATAGATCATGTTTGCATAATAAAACTTCAAAATATATGTATTTGGCAATAATTTTTCTAGAACATTTTATTTGTACATAAACTATAAAATAAAAAAGCACGGGGGAAGAAACCAAAAAATGTCTCTAGATCATAAGCCTTATGTATAGGATAAAACTCTTAACTATGTCAAACCAAAGATAAAGCAGATTTAGATATCAAATTATAAGTGGAAAGACTGATTTATATTTTCTTTCAAGGTATTTAACTTTTTTTCAGTGACAGAATTTACAACTATGACTAATTCTTTCACATTCAAAATAACATAAATAGTCTATGTAGTCTATATATGAATTCTATGTATGAACTTCTATATGAATAAGTTATGCTTAGATCACTTGTAGGTATCTAGATATATGGTTTTGATAACACTGATGATATTTTAAAATGAAACATTTTCCACGTTTTATATGGCCTAAAATGACAATGTGGTTCGGATGCCTGGGTGGCTCAGTCAGTTAAGCATCTAACTTTGGCTCAGGTCATGATCCCAGGGTCCCTGGGATTGAGTCCTGCACTGGGCTCCTTGCTCAGCAGGGAGTCTGCTTCTCCCTCTGCCTGCAGCTCCCCCTGCTTGTGCTGTCTCTGTCTCTCTCTCTGACAAATAAATAAATAAAAATCTTTTTAAAAAAAATGACACTGTGGTTATATTGCCTATGTTCACACAGCTCCGTTTAAATTTAAGGAACCTGAATTACAGTGAAGCTAAGTGACCCGTGTGAAGTCGGTCACATCAGTAGTAATAAAGGCAGAACTAGAATCCTGGCCTTCTGATGCCAACCCTGGCATTCTACGTCACTACAACCACGCTATGGTGACCACCTCTCTGAGGATAATTTAGTGGGCTGTGGATATATTTGTTCTGGATTACAATAGCCCTTATTAAAGCCATGTTTTCTGTAAGCATATTTCAAACTTATTGAGTCCAAGGAACTTGGATCATTCCTCTGCTTATGTTCATACTTCTAGATTATTGTGATCTACTCAAAGTATTACAGAGACTTCTACATTGGAATTAAATGAATTTAGCAGGTGCTTCCTTGAAAGAGGTGTGAAATGAGCTGAGAATCCCAAATCAAGATTTAGTTCACATTTGATGTTTAATTTCTCACAACTGAAATTTCCTTTTGTCATTTAGAAACATTTTAATTTGCATGTGAGATGAAAAACAAAACAAAGGAGTACGGGAGAATGAGCAGAGATGAAATCTATATGCGTCTTTTGTTCTTTTTCCTGTCCAGAGGGATGTAAGTTAAGATTCACTATATATATAATTATTAAGAGTATATACACACAGAGGATGGTTTTACTTTCATTGATGGATATACAATGTAAATATTTAAATTGTACATAGCAGAGGGAGAGATAAATATTAAAGAAATAAAGCATCTCCTAATAAATTTGCATTGGTTGTTTCTGTGCATTACTGATTTCCTTGAGAGGATCCTACCGCTTACATAGTTTCAAAGCCATTAGAATATTTTCTTTCATTTTCCAAGACTTGACCTTTATTTCTTAACATAGAGACATCTGCCTAGAAATATAACTTTCTATCCCATTACAATTTTCTATTTCTAGCACATTTCTAGCAACTATCAGCACACATATTACAAGCTTTTTAAATTTTTTTAAGATTTTATTTATTGGGGGCGGGAGGGGCAGAGAGAGTCTTAAGCAGGCGCTGTGCTGAGCCCGGAGTCCGATGCAGGGCTCAGTCTCACAACCCTGAGATCACCACCTGAGCCAAAACCAAGAGTCAGACACTTAACCAACTGCACCACCCAGGCGCCCCCTATTGCAAGTTTTAATAAGCCATTCATTATTTTTTGAGTCTATTTCTTCTGCCACCCCTTGATAATATTTTATGGCTATCTAGAGTCAGAGATAGCAGAGACCAGCAGGGGACGTGAAACTTAAATTCACTCATTTTACTACTAGTTCACACCTTTGGAGAGCTTACTTGGCTTTTAGATTTGGGGCGGGATTCCCATTCTGAGTCTGTGGCCTCTGTTCTCACTGATGGGCAGGGCAGGTTATCTTGTGTGAGCATCAGAGTATGTCTGCGATACTGCTAATACACAGAACAGTGCTGCTCCAGAAGCCGAACACAACAGGTTTTATATACGCAGACAGAGAAGGAAAATAATGCATGTGGGGTGGGAGTGGAGGGACCAACCTATGTCCTTAGTTCAGGCCACAGCCAACATTACTTAGAAATTTGATAGTTAAGTTACTGGAATATGCTGGAGCCTACTAGAATGTAACCCTTTTGTTTTGCGATTAGAGTGAGTCATGTCACAATTACTTCCTTCTGGCAGTTAAAAACTGTCATGCCTAAGAAAAAAGAATTCTATATGTTATTAGGTCACAATTATACTAATGTACAGACAGAATAAAATCCAAAATCTTGGGATACCTGGGTGGCTCAGTCGGTTAAGGGTCTGCCTTCAGCTCAGGTCATGATCCCAGGGTCCCAGAATCGAGCCCTGCATCGGGCTCCTTGCTTGGCGGGGAACCTGCTTCTCCCTCTGCCTGCAGCTCCCCCTGCTTGTGCTCTCTCTTTCTCTGACAAATAAATAAAATCTTAAAAAAATAAAATCAAATCCAAAATCTTCAGTATGGCCCTACCACATCTGGTCCTTATGATAGTTGTGAAATCATATTCAAACACACTTCCTCCTTGCTTTCTGGGTTCCAGTCACACTGCTCCCCTTTTTGTTATTTGGATACCACTGTCCACCAATTACTGTGCCCTCTCCCTATATTGCTTTTCCTTCAATAACTGCATGGCTTGCTTTCTCATTTCAAACAGGTCTCTGCTCAAACATCGCCTGGATTAGTTTCCTAAGGCTGCTATAACAAATTATCACAAACTGGATGGCTCAACCAAACTGTACTCTCTCATGGCTCCGGAGGCTGGCAATCCAGAATCAAGGTATTGGCAGGGTTCGTTTCTTCTGGAAGAATCCCCTCTATGCCTCACTCCTGGCCTCTGGCAGTTGTTGGCAATCGTTGGTTCTCCTTGGCCTACAGATGCGTCACTGCAGTTTTTGCCTGTCTTCACGTGGTCTTCCTCAGTGTGTCCATCCTCTCCTGTTCTGCATTTATAAGGACACTCATCACTGCATTTTGGGCCCACTCTAAATCCAGGATGATCCTGTCTCAAGATCCTTGACCTAATTACAACTGCAAAGAAGCTATTTCCATACAAGCTCACATTCACAAGCACTGGGAGTTTGGATTTGGACAGATTTTTTTGCAGGCCACCATTCAACACATTATATTGCATCTTCCGTGAGGTCATCACGGACCATATTCAGTGATAAAATAGTAATACTCTTAGTACATATACTATCACACTCTCCCACCTAACCCTGCATTCTTCTTCATGGTACCAAATAGTCAGAACGTGTCAAATATTAATTTGTCTGTCTCTTCTTCTAGAATGTAATCCCCATGACAGCAAAGACTTTGTTTGGCTAACTGCTATTCCTCAGCATCTAGAACATTATAAGGTATATAGTAGGTGCTCAATAAATATTAACCAAATGGCCAAAATTTGGTTAAATAGTACTGATTGGTATTGAGTAATTTATAGTATTTATGATTGTATAAAACAAAGTTATCGGGGTTGTGGTAGACAGAATAATGGCCCTCTAGAGATGCCACATCCTAACCTCCAGAACCTATGACTATGTTACCTTGCACAGCAAAACAACTTTGCAGATGTGATTAAATTGGGGATCTTGAGGTGGAGAGATAATCCTGGGTTATCTGGGTGGGCCCAATGTGGTCCACAAGGATCTTTCTTAGAGGGAGGTAGTAGGGTCAGGGTCAGAAGAGGGAGGCAGGAAGGTCAGTGTCTTTTAAATCTGTAAAGCCCCTTTTGGACTTCCAACCTCCAGAGCTCTGAGATACCATATTTGTGTTGTTGTAAGCCACTAAGTTTGTGGTCATTTGTTACAGCAGCAGTAGGACACAAATACAGGGGAGTCTGCGTTTTTTCCTTTCAGAGTCCTACTCTATCCTCAGTAAAGAAGATAACAATAAAAGATATTCCTCTGTTTTTATGCTGTTTATTTTTCAGTTTTGAAACTCACTTATACTGTCCTAATAGTATCAACACAGTGGAAGATCAGCAAAATGTGCCTACCTTCTGATGTATTTCTAACCTAAAGCAGAAATATCATCTGTACAATATTTTATAAGAAGTGGGTTTCTACATCACTAAGGCCCACGCATGTTACAGTGGGAGTACACCTGAGCAGCTAAATCTCTCAAATTGAGGCCTGGTGCTTCGACTACATTGCACCAATTGCATTAATAAGGCTAACATATTCCATCTTGTCTGCCAGTGAATGCATGGAACTCATAAATCAGTACAAGCCATGATATTTATTGAAAGAGAGGTTGTCCTCAAGCCCTCAGTAGAGAATTATCAGCATTTCACAGCAGCTGAATTCAACAGTGAGCAGCTAATACATAGCAATCTGTAGTGAAATATTTATAAGCTTAACAGTTTTCATTTCTCTCCTAGTGAGATAGAGGGATGGTTCTGCTTTAGATTGTACCGGTATAGGATCTGACAGACACTGAAGCATGTCTTCATCTGTTTGGGAAAAAGAAAGAGCGCAATCCCACAGTTTAAAGTTAATGCAGTAAGTACTAGTGATAAAAATGACATCTTGTGTCAAGCACTTTTATAAATGTACGATATTCTGAAATGTCATCTCCGACAGTACACACTCCCCCCAGGACAACATTAAACTCTCCATTATACTGTAACAGAGAACTTTGAACTCTACGACTTCAAATGTGTCATGGTCAGAAACTGTGAAAATAAAACACTGAACCGAGACAAATGTCCAGGTATTTCAAGCTAGAAACTACATCTTTACATAAATGAATAGACAATTGATGCAAAATGTTTTGAATTAACACAATCACTGCTCTAATCCTCTTTAGAAGATGATACCTGTTCGGGGATGCCAGAACCATCTCAGGGCCTCAGGAATGTGGATTTGACATCCTGAGTAGTTCCAGTAACATTTGGGCTTTCAGATGTCACGGAATGAAATGTTTTGAGTCATTTTTCATACTTCTGAGCCCTTTCTTGATATTTCCTCACCCTGAATTCATTTCTCCGCCAACTCTACCTGGATAGACCCTGTTCGCCTGTGCAGAGAAGACTTAACCTACCAAGCCTGACACTGCTCTCCTTAGAAAGGTCTGATGACAGGGTTAGCTCTTAGCTTGCCTCTGGGAACTTAGATTTCAGGAAGGTTCCTATAATAAGAGTGGCTTGCTGGCACCTAAATGCCTTGTGCAAGCAATATGGTAATGCTGAACATCTGCTTTCCTTCTGGGAGTCTGGGATTTTGATTTGTGCTATGTAGAGGGTGCTTATGTGACCAGCCCCCAATAAAATCCTGGGGCGCAGAGTCTCAAAAGAACTTCTCTGGTAGACATTTCACATGTGCCATCACAACTCCTCGTGGAAAGGATTAAGTGCATCCTGTGTCACTTGTCTGGGAGGGGATTCTTAGAAACTTGTGCCTTGTTTTATCTGGAATTGACCTCCTGCTCCTTCTCTCTCTGCTGATTTTGTTTTTTAGCCCCTTGCTATAATAAATCATAGCCATGGGTACAACTATATGCTGGGTCCTAGGAGTTCTTCTGGTAAATCACTGAAACTGGGGGTGGCCTCGGGGACCCCAGATACATCTCTTTGCATTCTCAGCTCCAACGTCACCTTCTCTGTGAAGCCTCTTTCATTCCTCTCACCTCAGAAGACTCACTCCCTCGATTCTTTTAAGTAATCCAATTGATACCACTTGTTGAGCTCCTATAGGATACATTCCAGTTTCTGTATATATATATATATATATATATATATATATATATATATATATTGATTTCCTCTAGGGACAGGGGTCATGCTTTGTTCATCTTTGTAGCACTATATTCTAGCACAGTGATGATCACCTAAATAATTGCTCAGTAAATACTAGTTCAGTTGAACTGTCATCAGAGGCGCAACTTGTAAAACCAGAATCAAATACGATCTATTCAAATAAAGCCAAAAACTTGAATTTTGGCATCCTTACATTCTTAGTTTTAAAAAAATCTTTTAAAAAAGACTTCATTTATTTATTTATTTGAGAGAGAGATCATGAGGACACAAGGTGGCGGAGGTGGGGGGTTGGTAGGGACAGAGAGGGAGGGAATCTCAAGCAGACCCCGAAATCATGACCTGAGCTGAAACCGAGAGTTGGATGCTTAACCTACTGCGCCACCCAAGCGCCCCACATTCTTAGCTTTTTTATAACTAAAGATAATATTTTTCCTTAAACAGTTACTTAGCATATACACAGACTTTAGACTATCAAGCAAAACATGACAATATAACAAAGATCATATTCTGTCCACACAAGTAGATTGAAATTTTGAATTTTACTCCCAGATGGTCTTGGTCATGATGTACAATTTTCATTTCTACGATCTTTAGGTCAAGGTACTTTAGTGTTATATTTACTGACCAGTTTTGAATTACGCAGACTATATTTGAATGCTCCAAGGAAGCCAAGAGAATGATCTATTGTCCGCAGATCAATGGGAAAAAGCATGGGTGCACTTGGAAATTATGGAAGCTCACCCACTCTATTGTGTCAGTGGCCTAGTTCCAAATTAAAGATGTGAACATCCATGCATTAATATTGGAGCCAGATTTTAAAGACAATTAGGCCCAAGTTTTGTTCAATTTAAGGGCTCTTTTGATTATTTGCTTATAATGTCAAGCTGACTTTATAATGCTTTAACTGCTTCAAGGGCCACGATCAATACTTTGAAAACTCTGAACCTTTATGACCTCTTCTAGCCTATGACCCTCAGTGCAAAGTATCGACTGCATTGGCCTAGTTTTGCCTCTGACTAGTAGGCCGTAAGGAAGCAAGAGGAACTGAATGAATGGCTCAATAAATGTTTAATTTCTACGGAAACACATTTACATGCACGCATTCATTCATACACAGTTTTAGGAATATACTTCTCTGCAGAAGTTTATCCTCCCAGTTAATGCATAGCTTTAGCAGAGATTGACATGAACTTGCTAATGAACCATTCTAGAGGTCAGTGCATGATGTGTTACTAACAGTTTGCTTTCCTATTTAAAATACCTGTTTTGTACAACCAATAAATGAGTCTACATAGACATCTAAAAGAGAAAAGGAGCCCATATTTATTAAGTGCCTTCCATATGGCACACAGTTTACCCATTAATTTACATATGTTAGTTAATGATGCTATGTTAGTTAATGATGCCAAACCCTATGAGATGATGCTGAAACTGGGACGGAGGGATCAAGAAGCTAGCCCATAGTTTCTTATATGTTTATGTGCTGAATTTTTACAGTAATGGCACCCAATTCGTTCACGTCCCTCAGCATCCTCGGTTTTTGGTAGTACCCTTCACTCCGTCTCTGTGCCTGGGCATTAGGCCAATGGGACAATAGCAGAGACCTGAAAAGTGCCTGCATGTTTGGACTCACCCTCTCATACTAATCTAGGGATCCTTGCAGCACCATCATTTGACAAAGTTCAGGTGAGCCTGCTAGAAAATGGAAGATCACATGATGCAGAGACAAGCCATGCCTGCTGTAACCTCCTTAGACCACCCTACCCCACCCCACCTGGCAGTTCCTTGCAGATGCATATGTGAGCCCCAGCTGAGGTCAGGTGAGCCTGGCTTAGACCAGAAAAACCACCTAGGTGAGCCCAGGCCAAGTTGCCTTTCTGCAGAATTATGAGCTAAATAAATAGTTACTATTTTAAGCCACTCTTCTGGGGTTCTTTATTACACGGTAAAAGCTAACTGATACAGGGTATTAGTAACTGTGGGGCCAGGCTCTGTACCCATGCCTATCTGAATTCAAAGGCCATGTTCGATCCCAAAGTAAAAAGAAAGAAGAGAAGAGAAATTAGCATTAGAGTTCGTGATTAAATTACGGGAAATTATATAGAAGTTAGCCCACTTCAGGGCAAGTCCCAGAATAAGTGGCACAAATCAGAGTTAAAGTCACAGCAGTCTGTTCCATGTGATCTGAATTGTCAAAAAGATGTGCACAAATCCCAAATGCAGCTCTGTGCAAAGGAACAATGGCAAAAATTTTATGCTTCTAATCCAATGGGCTTGTGAGATAGGGACCCAAATTTACATGCATAAATATTTTCATTTCAGCTCCCAAGCATCTCTAAAAAAATACTCGTGATCCTTGAGGAGAATCCAAGTTGGAAGAAATTAACAGCAGTCCCACTATATGTGTTTCTACCACGGTGAAGTCTTTCCATGCTGATCAGCTCATTGTGCAATGTGAATTATTCAGAATAGCAATCTGCTTTCTTTTTTTTGCCTAAGAGACAATAAATTTAACAATGGAGATGGATCTGAAGTATAAATCATCCTGGAGACTTCATGAATATTCATATTAAATCAGGTCTGGTTCTGAACCTCACACTTCTGTTCACAGTGTAAATCACTGTGTATGTTACTCAAGAAGTCACCCCAAACAGGCTTTAGGAACGCTTTTTCCCTGAGAAAATGCAATTAATTACAATTGTTTGCCCATAACGATTTCACTTTCAAATTGTTTATTTTCTGGTGTCACTGATGAGCTGACTGGGAAAATGAAACACTTCAGTTTAATTACCAGCTGCAATTACAGCTCGTGTGAAGGTACTTCATCTTATACTCTTTTTATAATTGTCTATTCTTATGATATAATATGCAGTTATATTTGCTGCCTTTCAAAACACTAACAGTGCCACTCAATTTCCAAGAAAAAATTAACACGAGATGACACTAACAGGATTTCAATTGGCTTGAAGATGTTTAAACACAGTAGTATATTCTGTTTTGCCCAAAGCCCTTCACTTTCTTGGACCTTCAATACAGAAGGATCAAGGAAATGAGGTAAAAAATAGGTAAGAACGTTTAGTCAGCCACTGTATTAAGGTTAGATTTTGTTTTAGGATAGAGATGATATAAAAGTAGAAGGAATGTCTAGTCCACCACATATTGGCAGATGGGAGTTCACATCCAGCTTTTTCTCCCTTACCCCCTGTGTAACTAAGGTCTTCTTAATTTCTCTGATTTTATTGCCCGCTTGTTTAACCTTTCCAGTTGTACTTACAACATGGAATAATGTCAGTTGCTAACTAACAGGACTGTTGTGAGGAGGATTAAGTACAATTGTCGATGCTGTCTGTCATAATTCCTGACACATAGCAGGGGCTCAACAAACTTAAGTACTCTACTCAAACCTTTGCCTTCACTGTAATTCTTACAGACTGGATGGCATGATATGCTGATAACTCCGTGAGCTCTGGAGCCAGACTTTCTGGGTCCAAATCCTGACCACACTATTACTGTTTTGGAATCCTGGGCCTGTCACTTAATCGCTCTGAGCCTCAGTTTCCTCACCTGTGACTTGGAATAATAATAGAATCTGCCTAACCAGGGTCATTTTAAGACCTCAACAACCTAATTCTTATAAAAATGCAGAACTAGGTGCCTGGCATAGTAAATCAAAAAGAAATGAAGAAATCAATAGCAAAACAATGATATTTTTATTTTAAAAGTAAGAGAAACCCCTCAAGAAGTTGCTTATTTCACCTGCAGTTATAGTTTGGGGACTGAACTACTTTAATCCTAAAAACACAGGACACAAAATGAAATGCAAAATGTGGAAAAGGATTGTGCATTCTTGTATCTTGTAATTTTTGCTCTTAAATAGTAGAGAGAGCCTTTGGATTTTGCTTCTGGCCTGTTATTTACCGGGTACTACAATGTTTTTGAGTGGTTGGCCAAGGGGCTGGGAAACAAGCATGAAATCCATATTACTGTCAAAACAGATCTATGTTGTGTTATTATGTTTGTCACTTGGATATGGACTTTGTGCAGCTGTCATAATAGGAAACGGGAACAGCTTTATATACATGGTTGACACAAGATAACCCAGGATACAAAATGGAAAGATAAAATCTTAAACATACCGGTACATCAAAAATAAAATATGAGTGAAACTGTTCATCCTAATGTCAACATGGTTTCACTTAACCAGTTATGTAGCATGAAGGGAGGATATTCACAACTGAAATCATTTCACATGGATAGGTTTGTAACTCAAGGAACAGTATACAATGTTTTACTGACTGGTGCAGGGCTATTCTGGAAGTCCATCATGTGAGGGCACATGGAATCTGGACTTGAGTAGAACTAAAAGCGGTAACATTCCGCTTTGTCTCACTAGCTGGTAAACTAAAGAAATACAAAGAAACAAATTCGTGCTTGTTTCACAGCCTCTTGGCAGGGGTAGGGGTGAGGGGCTGTGCTGTGATTATTTCCAGAAGTGGATTTCCATTTAATAAATGTAAGCAGCTTTTGCGTCCACTGAGCTGTCGCACTCACTACTGGAGTCATCAAGATACCCTAAGCTATGTCTACCCAGACACAGAAGAACACAAAATCTTCAAGGTAGAAACAATATGTGGTTGATCAGCAATGCTCTTTAAAAGCAGAGTAAGAAATAAAAAAATGCGATTTTAAGCAAATTTTTGATGGTTATGGCAAGCTATCTTAGTAGTCAAATGACAAGATGATTTGCTTTTAGCACACGGAATTGCATATAGATATGAATTCAGAGAAACTTCTATGAAGTGTTCAAGCTTCACTTGTGACCCTGAAAGATTTTCCTATGCAATTTCTGCAAGCACAGAACATCTCTGTCTGTGCTTTATGGTTAAGGTGATGGCTAGAATGATCGTCACAGACCAAGCTACACCGTGCTGGGAGGCTAGAGAGGACACCACACCATGCACTATGAGGCAGCTGGAAGATTTCAGATTTAGGCGGAAGATATTCCTTAAAAGGGACATGACAGCTATATTATATATTTGAGGGAATTTCACGGGGAAGAATTAGACTCAATCCCACTGGCCAGTCCTATACACTGCCCATAGCAGGCATCTCTAATAAGTCACTGTGCTCTTTCCTGATGAGACTGAAAACACCCCAGCCAGCTATTACTAATCAGAATTTTCTCAAGAGATGAAACCTATTTGTCACCTCAGAAATATGTACAATTTCTGAGGTGAGCTTCAGGTAGAATAAACTCAAATGTCCTAGAGGCAGATTTTAGACTCATGTAAATAAATTTCTAGGTTTTAAATGTGTTCAGAGTAGTATGTTCTCCCTGAAAGTCTCTGGGAAGTATTCGGGGACACCCTGAGAAAGTGCTCTAGAAGGGATTCAGATAAGAAGGTGTGGAACTTTAAGGCCACTTAGACAACTTGCAACTCCATGGCTGAGAACACAAGTGTGGGCCCAAATATAAAGAACCTAAAAATAAAAGTAAAAAACGGAACCCATTGTAAATATGATTAAAATCTGACAACCACTTAAATAGAATTAGCTTTCATTTCCTGCCTCTTTAAACCCAGTAAGAGAGAACATCTACCTAAACCTCTCTATCATCTGTCCGTCCATCCATCCATCCATCCATCCATCCATCATCTATTACTGACTTAGAGCTACCACATATGTGTGTATATACATACACCTATATAATCTGAAGATTATATTTTTATCTTATCATAAAAGGTAATTCTGGAAGAATTTGTGGGGTTGAAATATTTTAAACTCTAACAGTATAATGGTTATTTTATATCTGAAGAGAACTGTAATAGGCCAAATAACTTAAATATACATTATTTTTCAATATCTGTACTTTAAACTAGTAACAGGGAAATTATGGGTATTTTTCTTTTTCTATCTTATTCCAGCAGCAACCGTGACAACATTTATTAATCTTTGAGTTTCTTCCCCGCCATTTATTAATGATTAACATCTTGTTCAATGTCACAGGTTTGAGCAGCATGCGGCAAACATTTGTGAGATTTCTTTTTCCCCGACAGTGAACATCAAAGCCAACAGATAATCATTACAGGAGGAGCAAGGGAGGACTTTAAACAATAAATGGATCTAGGAGGAAACTCTATATACAATGTGTGTGTGTGTGTGTGTGTGTGTGTGTGTGTGTGTATGTGTGCGCATGCACTTGCATGCCAAAAAAATGACAGTGAGTTTTTATTGAAGAAATAGGGAGGACAAAGCTTGTGGGACATTGAGAAGTGAGTCTTGGCCCACTTGAGCACATTTCTCTTTTACCAGTCAGTAAGTGGCAGGTGATATTTGCTACTCCTTTGATATGATCATATGCTGCCTAACAAGTGATATTTGGTTTTATGCATGAAATGTTCGATTTCCTTTGTACTACAAAGTCAGGGATGTTCATAAAGATTTCTCTTTCCATCTCTTGCTGTTTCTGCCTCTAATTCCCTACAGACAGCCCAAATTTTGCTGGTGACTCTTCCTTCTTTCTTCAAACTGAAAACAGAGCTTGTATTTGATGGTTTGGATGTGATGGGTAGGAAAAAAAATATGTGGGAATTGTTTTTCTTTATACAAAGATGCTAGGTATATTGGAATGGAGAGATAACATAGGCACATGTAATATAGGCCATGCCAGATAGAGTATGGCTTTAATGTCATCCCCTGCGACCCTATCCTTCTCAATGGAACAGATTCATGAAATCATTCACACCAAATGTACCCAGAATCTGAAGTATTTCTCAGTCCTCGAAAATAATCTAACAGAAGTAGAAAGGTATTTCTTTGTGTGTCATGACCAGGTCCTTCTGCTACTTTAACATCACATTCAATGTTAGTTGTCATGCTGGTTCCTGACAAATGATGTCACTGGTGGCTCTACAGGTTGACAACATTATGGAAAACTGTATGAACAATAACTCAACCTGTGAGCTACCAGAAATTTGATCCGCTTTGTATATTCACTATAAGCAGAAATATATACAAGGTTATTACTAATCTCATGTAATAAAACTAGAGGGTACACATACTGGGACCTAATGTTCCTGGAGGCTGCTAAGAAAAAGATCTTTTAAGTAAATCATGTTGGAGAGGGAGGGGAAAGGTGCCTGTTTTGGCACGGCTTCTGACAATACATATTTTTCTCTCCTCCTTAGAACTAAAGGCTCTCCACTTTCATGACTTAAGTACACTCTTTTAGATCACTAGAATACTTTTACTAACAAGCTGAATTTCCCTGTAACAAGATTAAAATATTTGGGCCATACCTTTATGTCAAAATGCTAGAATTAACTCTTTGAGGCTGTCTTAAGAAAGTTCAAATTCCTTAGCATGTCACTGAATATGCCTCTTAATCTGATTCATGTCATTTGTATTAAACCATAAGACATCTTCCAGACAAGCCATGCTTTCTTATAGCTCCAACACTTTGCACATACTTTTGTTTCTTTCTGGGATTCCATGCCTGTTTTGTCTGCTGGTCAGTTTCTCCTTTCTCTTTCTTTCTTTCTTTCTTTCTTTCTTTCTTTCTTTCTTTCTTTCTTTCTTTCTTTCTTTCTTTCTTTCTTTCTTTTTTCTTTCTTTCTTTCTTTCTTTCTTTCTTTCTTTCTTTCTTTCTTTCTTTCTTTCTTTCTTTCTTTCCTTTCTTTCTTTTTTTTCTTTCTCTCTCTCTCTCTCTTTCTCTCTCTCTTTCCTTCTATCCGTCCTTCCTTCTTTCCTTCCTTCCTTCCTTCCTTCCTCTCTCTCTCTTCCCTCACCCTTCCCTTCCTTCCCCTTCCCTCCCCTCCCCTTCCCTTCCCTTTTTTTTTTTTTTTTTTTTTTTGCTGGTCAGGTTCTAATCATCCTTTTAGAGACTCTTCTCTCCCAAATAATGTAAGTATTGCTTCCTGTAAACGGAGTTCCACAGAAGACTTAACTGCCTAGTGTTGGAAGGCAAGAACCACACCTCATTCACCTTTGTGTTACCAAAATTTTGTTCTTCCCTTCTTTAGTTCATTCTGGAATCTGGTTTGCTCACATGAGCCCTTGGCAGGGACACAAACACACACAAATGATCAATAGCATTTTTTCCAGCCAATACATATTTGTGTTCCACGTACTATGCATGGAGAATACAGTAGTGAACAGGACAAACAGAGTCACTGGTCTCTAGGGATATTGTCTCTAATTTTCCTCTTGATTTCTAATTTAGAACCATTATACTTTATTCTTCCCTCGTTCTCAGGCCCATTTCCAAGACACATCTCTTGGAAATGTAAGTCCTGCTTTACATTGTCCTTGCTTTGCGGATCCATTTGGGTAAGGCCAGCTTCTAGCCTTGTAGCCTGAAACTCTTTTAAACATGATTTGTTCTCTCTGCCAGCATGGGACTACAGATACGGGCAAAATGTACTCCCAACTTCTGCCCTTTGGGACCTGTGTTGATTGGGTCAGCCCCATTCAGCTATCCTTTCAAAGAGTCTGCAAGATGGTAAATGGTGATTCAATGTTCATTGAATGATGGGAAAACACGGAAATATATTCAAAGAAATAATATTATTTGAAATAGTAGTACAATTAGGATAAAGTATTGAATTTTATGGAAATTTGCATATGATCATCTAATGGAGCTATGATGGGCTTCATAATGACTTAGTGAAACTTTATCATTGTCATTTATTCTCATTTATTGTTTAAATGTGCCAACTATTCTATTTTAGCTTACGGCAGGAAAGATGATTATTTCTTTTTCTAATTCTGGCTAACGTATAAGAGGTTATGAAAGATATGCAAAGGTACAGGGACATTTAATCCCCCATATTCACTGATTTAACAAACCTTAAATTCAGAATAATTGAATTGAAATGTCAAAATAAAAATGAAATGTCAGAGGACTTCTGCAGTAAGCCTTCCTGTACCAGATTATTTTCCACACATGAATCTCGAAAGAGAACCAATTTAGCTTAAAAAAGAACTTCACCTTTTAATGGGAGTTGAAGTTAAATGACTAAACCTTTGTAATTTATATTGAGGGAAATAAAGTTTTTGAAAGTCCATTTCACTAATTCTATGCAACGTGTTTGGAAACTGTAGCAAAGTACATTATTCTCAGAATAAGGATTAGACACGGTCAATAAAAATTCTTCCAGATTAGATAGATTCAAATACAATTTTTGGTACTTTCCAGATCATGTTTTTCCATTTGTATTTTTGTCAGTTTTATGGTTTTATTAACACAAATATGATGGGTACACAAGCAGTCTATTCATTTTCTTCGCTGCGCAGCCTGGCATTGGGTTTGATGACTCTGACGGCCAGCTGGGCTGCTCGTTCCACAATGGCTTTGCGGTTCTTGGAGGAGCCGTTATAAGCAATCTCCGTACAGTAAGGTTTGCTGCACATCAGCAGCACTTCAAGTTCCTTGACGTTGTGGACTAGGAACTTCTGGAAGCTACTGGGCAGCGTGTGCTTTCTTTTCTTGTTGCTCCCGTAACCAATGTTGGGCATCGAGATCTGGGTCTTGAATTTCCTGTGCACCCTACTGTCATGCCTCTGGGTTCCCCCCAGGGGTGCTTAATTTTGACATATCCATATGTTGTTTTGTTCAGTTCTAACTATGACCTTATGAAACAGGAAGATACTACTAATTCCATTTTATAAATAATACTCAGATAAATTAGTGACTTGCCAAATTAATGAAGCCCCAAATTGATGGACTTGGAATTTGAAGTCACATGCCTTTATACACTATCCATTCTTAAGCTGTTATTGATGGTGCCTTATGGATATTAAGTCTCTTCTAGACAAAAAGAAAATACCCAAAAGACTTCATCGTCCTGTACGTCATTGTAACTTTTATTCAGGTAGCATGTCTGGCACCTCCTGTGGTCAAGCAAAGGCGTAGGCAGTAGGTTAGGTAGATGAATAAACATGGCCCTTCTCCCTAGGCCCTTATAGTCTAAGAGAACAAAATATTTTTAATAATACGGATAGTGTTATCTAGTTAGACAAGAGAGTTTAAATAGAAACCTTGCACATCATGTGACATAAAAGGCACAGACTCATGATAGTGCCATGGAGGGTAAACTGAGAAAGGCCAGAGAAATGAGAAAATACAGGCATATTCTTTAAATCATGCTCTTCATCTTTTACAAATTTGACATATTTAATATTTTTTAAATTAAAGAACAAATAAAAGAAACTCAACGGATATTTCTCTGAGAACAGAATAACATTTGGAACTCTGGGATTAATGATGGTATCATTTAATAAATGTTTTCATAAATAATAATGATAAACATAGCCTTTTCAGATGTAGCAAACCTTCAAGTATCACAACATCCTTAAGGGTCCCATTCCCATGGTAAACCTTAAAGCCTGTGAAAGGCAGAAAAACTATATTCAAATGAAATAGAATGTGTTGAAGCTCACAAGACAGGAGACTTGGAATGGTGTGTTAGGTGGTCAAGGGATAATGATAAATGTAGTAAAGGCTTTATCAGGGGGAAGCTACGCTTCCATCCTATTTCAAAAACAAATTTGCCATAAAAGCCATCTGTGTTATAACTCCAAAGATCTACATGGTACATTCTGTATAGAATTTTATAATAGGCATATGACTATAAAGCAATTTAATTGCAGCAAACCTGAAAGTGTCCATTGAGGCTCTATATCCTGGGATTAAAAAAAAAAACCACACAGAATCCTGTGTGTCAAACAGGCACCCCCAAACTAACATGTCCAAAATGAAATTCTTGATTTCCACTTCACATGCACGTCCAATCCTGATCCCCCTCAGTCAGTGACTCAGGCCCAAACCTTCCAATCATCTGGAACAGCTCTGTCCCGCACGCATCCCATCTGTCAGCAAATCCTGTTGGTCCCATCACTGAAATATGTTCGGAAACTAGCAACATCTACCACCTCTACTTTAGTCCTGGGCACCATTATCTCCTTCCTGGACTGTTGCTTCTTTGTGGGTCTTCCAGCTTCTAATACTGCCTCCCCAACTGTCTATTCTCTAAATATCAGTCAGAGGGGCTCTACCAATATGTGAACCAGTTCATGCCTCTCTTCTTCTCAAATCCTTCAGTGTCTCCCTATCTCACTCAGAAAAACAAAGTACTTGACCAAGACCTGCTCTAGGCCTAGGATCTACTCCTTAGTTCCCTCTGATCTCACCCCTGCTCCTTGGTCTCATCGTCTCTCATTTGCTTTCCTCTGGTCACAGTATCCTCCTTGGTGTTCTCCCAGCCTCTGGGCCTTTGCGTTTCTTATTGCCTTTGTCTAGCATCATTTAATCCCAGAGACTAATAAACAGTAGCTAAGATCAGGGGCAGGTCCAGGGTATACATGGCCGGAGGCTTATACAATTTTGGGGATCTATTTAAAAAAAGAATATGACACTTTGTATACAAAATTCAATAGAGGGCCTCAGAAAGGTCCATATATATGAGGGACTGAACTTTTAGCTTCATCATCCTCATAATAAATCCGCCTCTTATATGATACTATATGCCATGCACTGCTCTAAATGCTTTAGTATACTACCTGATTTATTTTTTTTAAAGATTACATTTATTTATTTGAGAGAGAGAAAGAGAGAGAGAGCACAGAGGGAGAGCGAGAGGGAGAAGCCGACTCCCTGCTGAGCAGACAGCCTGATGCAGGGCTCGATCCCAGGACCCTGAGATCATGACCTGAGCCGAAGGCAGATGCTTATCCGACTGAGCCACCCAGGCGCCCCTAATACACTACGTAATTTAACTGTCATAATAATACTTTGGGGGAGATGTTGTTATCCCCATTTTATAGACGGGGAATCCGAGGCACAGAATGGTTAAGTAATTTGTCCCATGTCAAATAAGTAGAAGAGTGCCAGTTGTAAGTTTTGAACTCTGGCCTGACTCTGTGCTTTTTACCACAAAGAGCGTTTGAATCTGCATTTCCTGCTATCTCACTGCCTCCAAAGCCCTGATTGAACATCACCTCTTCAGAGAGGCCTTCTCTGGCCACTTTACCCTTCCCTATTGTCCCCGCTATGTACCCTCTCTTGGTTTTGTTCATAGCATATACCACCACCTGATATGTGAGATGCTTATTTATTTTCTACTGTCTACCTTCTCCCATTTGAATGTAAACTCTACTTTGTCTCTGTTGTTAAGAGACAGATTTGACAATGTCTAGAAGAGTGCCCGGCACTTAGCAGGTTCTCAATAAAATTTCGTGGAATAAATTCTTCCTTTGTATCCGGTGTCTAAAGTACAGCTCAATGACTAGGAGTATAAAAAATGAATTACACACAACAGACAATGTTTACTAGGAGTAAGCAGTACATTTTAGATCAGAGGTCTCAAAGTGTGGCCATGGACAGGCAGCATCAGCACCTCTTGAGAGCTTGTTACAAGGACCAAGGTGGCCAAGGAATCCACATTGGAGGAAAAAGGGCCTCAAGTTACCTGTCTGACTAATGTTGATAGTGCTCAGAAACACACTTCTTTATCACACTGTAGAACTTGGAAATACTTTCTGCCAACAAAACTGAAAGCTGTAATTTTAGCTGAGAAACCTCTTTTCAAGTGAACCGAACAAAGAGATCTAGAGACAGAATGTGATTGTCTTTTGTGGACGGGATCGGACTCCAGTATTTTTTTCCTAATATGTTTTTATTTACCCCTTTATTGTATAGATCTCCACCTATTTCCTGCTAGCTTTAAAAAGACTTTCTATGTCCCGGTAATTGTGTTTGGCTCATTTTTGTATCTATTTTTCTCTCCCCCAGTCCCTCATTTCCTCCTATTAAGAAGAACACAGCTGGTAATGTGGCCCCACCTTGTAGGAAAGATGAATTCTAAAACAGGATGGAAAATCACAGGTGATTCAAATATCCTTTCCAGGTCATGCACTTAACCCTCTCATTTAATTTCCCCTTCACTGAGACACTTCCTTTTTTAAGACTGCAAACATAACCCGCACCTGTAATTACTTGTATAGAAATTAGTCTTGTGCTTTCCTCGGATGGAACAAAGAAGTATTCAAATGTTTAGCTGACTAAATGCCAGCCTTTGTAGACATGGCTTTGAATTGGATGGGAACCCAAGTGTAATTAAGTGCAGAAAAGGTACTACCCTTGGAAGTGATTTGTCTTCGGAAATATCTCAGCACATAGTATAAATTAGGTCATTTAACTTACAATACAACAGCTCAGGATTGACAGTGTAAAACTGCACTCCTCAATGTGGGAATGAGGCTGCTAAGGCTCTAGTTGGGCATGCCGTTACTCGGACTTTCCAGAAACATTTCCTGGTCTTCCACACCGCTTGGCTTTATTCATCAATAGAATGAAACAATTAATAGCACCTATTTAAAGTCAGGACCCTGACCTCTAACCCAAGTAAAGAGTGAGGGCTTAAGTTCTGGCCACTCAAAGTAGGATCCCTGGCACCCCTGCCTCAGAACCACTTAGTGGGGCTCATCAAAATGCAGAGTCTCAGGCTTCCCACACTATGGGATCGGAATCTCCAAGGAGTGTAGGAGCAGGAACACATATTTGAAAGAATCGTGTCTGGTGATACTTATGCACTTTAAAGTTTAAGAAACCAGCGGGAGGAATAAGGACAACGGGCGCCCAGGGAAGTGAGGAAGAGAAGGAAGGCCCGGTGCACACACGCACACCTACACAACAAATTTTGCTGACATGAGAAGTTCGAGTGCAACTAGCGATCACAATGGAAGAAATACTGGCTGTACTTCAGAGCAAGTGCTCTTTGGAGAAAAACGCCAACACACACAGGGAGCTTAAATGACAACGAATGTAGTCAAGTTCCTTAATTTTTAAATCTCAAATTTTAAGTTAAGGCTTTGGAGACACAATATTTCCATTGTTACTTGATATTAAATTCTACTGTGGAAATATGTTTTCTAGGAAGCTGGAATGTACTTTTAAGACTTGGACCTTTAAAAAAGTGATGACTTCAGAGAAAGTCTTATTTGCCTCTCCAATTTCAATTTTCACTCTTTCAGGCACTGGTGTGGGCTATGAAGCGAAAATAAGGTATACGGTTTCGGTTTCCCCAAAGTGAATATTCTAGCTTCCTTTAACAGAAATTGCAAGAGACAGCTTAAACTTTTTGCGATAACCATCATCGTTCTGAATATTATTTGCCAAAGTACACTACCAGCATCAGAATTTATTCAGGTGTTGTTGCTGTGCCTACAAGAATGGCCTATACTTTTTGAGCTTGTTGTCACCTTCTGATGAGCTTTCTCTAATCCCATATGTTACAGAAATCAATATAATATGTTTCATTTAATTGTGTTTAAAAGTTTAAATAGATTCTCAGTGAGGGCCCAAGATGGTCTCCAGTGGAGACTAGAAAAAGTTCAGATTTACAACTGTATTCCAGTGTTTTGCATATTTTAGGAAGCCTAATATCCTAAAGAAGTGAGAGAGTGAGGTAGCTTCACATAAAAGTTGCTATTTTAGAGTAACAGTGATTGCTGCAAACCTGAAACTTCTTGAAATCTCGTATAACACTTTGAAGCATTTGGGAGTAATAGTCTCAGACATAGGGACACCATTTGGTTACTCAGGCTATTATTACCTTCCATGTGAACATCAGTCTTTCAGGGGATTTCCCAATTTTCATCTCCCATTGCAACAACCCATCCTGTACATTGCAGCTAGATTAATCTTCTTGAAGGATGTTTCAATCTTACCATGCTTATGCTCAGAAGCCTCCAGTGACTCGCAAACAAAGTTCAAACTTTTCAGCCTGCATTTGAGAACATCCACAACCTTCCTGAGTTTGTTTCCTTTACACATAGACTATGTCCGCTCAAATTGGTCTATAGTTCATTCTTCAGATACGGATACTTTATTCTTTTCTGAGGCTGTGCCTTTGGCCACACCACCTCCTATCACCATATCCACCTATCAAAAGGTGGGTCACCAAGTCATAATATCTGCCTCTCCATGGAACTTCTGGTTCCTTCCACCAGAAGTTCTTCTGAGCTCTATAGGTATCAGAACTGTTCTTCTCCTGTAGTACAACATTGTTATTATCTGCATGTGTAATTCCCCAAAGTCAAGGACCTTCTCTTCATTCTTTCAACAAATATTTACAGAACACCAATAGCTTTTAAAGCAATGTTTTAGACATTATGGAGGCTGCCAAGTTGAATAAAATCCAATCTTTGCCTTCCCACTGTCTGATACAATGACAAGTATGTTGTTGGTGCTGAAAAAATATATGTGGAATACATAAGGGAGTGGCCCATCTCACTTATGATAACATAAATTCTGGTTTATAACATGATAAATTAAATTAATAGGAAATTCTATTCAGAAAGAAGACTTTACCAAATTAACTTTTAGAATATCTAAATGTTACATATGCAGATATAAAAATGAAAACAAAATAGTTTAAACCCAAAGACAAAAGAAATTTGAAAACTTTTAGTCTACTGTATATAAGTTGCAGATATATATTGTTTTAATGTTAATAATTTAATGGTCTCCTTCTATGAATCACATGTGGTAAACCTCCACTGTCAATTAGTTCTATTAGTTCTTTAATATTAAAATATTCACATGCTTGCTATATGCAATACTTTCCTGTAAATATTTATCACACATGTTTTAATCTGAATTTTTTAGAGGCACTTACAATTAAATGTATTTTTTTGACAATCAGGTGCACATGATTTCAAATAAATTCATTTAGAAGTAGAACACTAGATTAAGTACCCAGATTGTTATTCTAAATGATGCCAAATATAAGACCAATACATATAAGAAAATTGAAATGCTATATTGTATTTTCTGGCTTCTAGGTGAGTGACTACAAGCCAGGAGTTAGGAGGTAACTAAGGTAACTTCGTTTCACTTGGATACTTATATATTGCACACACACACTGCTGAAGATTGGATGGCATATTCACAAAGCACACAAAATAATTCAGATCAATGTCAACATACTCTCTCCAGAAAATGAAGTCCTGTCCAGAGCCATCCTACCTTTCACTATAATTCAAAAGAAAGCTGGAGCACTAAGAATAAAATGCTTAAGGGAAAGGATTATGTTTGTTCTTGTATGGAAAAACGAGTGTCTTCAGATAACAAAGCTTTCCCTTTTGAAATAGAAAGTCATTACTGCTGTGTGAAAAGAGTTATACACGTTTAAAAGTAATATTAATTTTCTCAATAGATCTTGTCCTGGCCATTTGAATAGAAAAAGCCCGAATCGAGAATCTTTTTTTTTTTTCTTTTAAATTTTATTATGTTATGTTAGTCACCATACAATACATCATTAGTTTTTGATGTGGTGATCCACGATCCATTGGTTTCGTATAACACCCAGTGCTCCATGCAGTACGTGCCCTCCTTGATACCCATCACCGGGCTAACCCATCCCCCCTCCCCCCTCCCCTCTAGAACCCTGTTTGTTTCTCAGAGTCCATCGTCTCTCATGGTTCGTCTCCCCCTCCAATTCCCCCCGCTTCATTCTTCCCTTCCTTCTCCTAATGTCCTCCACGCTATTCCTTATGATCCACAACTAAGTGAAACCTTATGATAATTGACTTTCTCTGCTTGACTTATTTCACTTAGCATAATCTCCTCCAGTCCCATCCATGTTGATGTAAAAGTTGGGTATTCGTCCTTTCTGATGGCTGAGTCATATTCCATTGTATATATGGACCACATCTTCTTTATCCATTCATCTGTCGAAGGGCATCTCGGCTCTTTCCACAGTTTGGCTATTGCGGACATTGCTGCTATGAACATTGGGGTGCATATGGCCCTTCTTTTCACTACATCTGTGTCTTTGGGGTAAATACCCAGGAGTGCAATTGCTGGGTCATAGGATAGCTCTATTTTTAACTGTTTGGGGAACCTCCACACTGTTTTCCAAAGTGGCTGTACCAACTTGCATTCCCACCAACAGTGTAAGAGGGTTCCCCTTTCTCCACAATCTCTCCAACATTTGTTGTTTCTTTCCCTGTCCATTTTTGCCATTCTAACTGGTGTAAGGTAGTATCTCAATGTGGTTGTGATTTCAATTTCCCTGATGGCTAATGATGATGAACATTTTTTCGTGTGTCTGTTAGCCATTTATATGTCTTCCTCAGAGAAGTGTCTTTTCATATCTTCTGCCCACTTTTTGACTTACTTGTTTTTTGGGTGTTGAGTTTGAGAAGTTCTTTATAGATCTTGGATACCAGCCCTTTATCTGTAGTGTCATTTGCAAATATGTTCTCCCATTCTGTGGGTTGCCTCTTTGTTTTGTTGACTGTTTCCTTTGCTGTGCAGAAGATTTTTATCTCAGTGAAGTCCCAAAAGTTCATTTTTGCTTTTGTTTCACTAGCTTTTGGGGACGTATCTTGAAAGAAGTTGCTGTGGCCGATGTCAAAGAAGTTACTGCCTGTGTTCTCCTCTAGGATTTTGATGGATTCCTGTCTCACATTGAGGTCTTTCATCCACTTTGGGGTTTATCTTTGTGAATGGTGTTAGAGAATGGTCAAGTTTCATTCTTCTGCATGTGGCTGTCCAATTTTCCCAGCACCATTTATTGAAGAGACTGTCTTTAATCCATTGCATGTTTTTTCCTGCTTTGTCAAAGATTATTTGACCATAGAGTTGAGGGTCCATATCTGGGTTCTGTATTCTGTTCCATTGGTCTATATGTCTGTTTTTGTGCCAGGACCATGCTGTCTTGGTGATCACAGCTTTGTAATAGAGCTTGAAATCGGGCAATGTGATGCCCTCAGCTTTGTTTTTCTTTTTCAACATTTCCTTGGCACTGAATCAAGAATCTTAAATGCCAGGCTAATGACATGGGTCATGTCATGAAAGAAATTTGTCATAAATAAATGGTGTTTTGCGAGTGACCTGGGGAAAATAAACTAATGTTCAAAGTAAGGATGTAACTTCAAAATCTATTCTCTATGTTACCCAAGTCAGAGAGAAATGATTGGTTACTAATGGGGCAATATTGGGTTGGTCACATTATTATTCGCCTGCATGAATAAGAATTAAGATTTTTTTTTCAAGTCAAGCAGAGAAAGTCAATTATCATACAGTTTCACTTACTTGTGGAACATAAGGAACAGCACGGAGGACACTAGGAGAAGGAAGGGAAAAATGGGGGGGGGAGGAATTGGAGGGAGAGATGAACCATGAGAGACTATGGACTCTGAGAAACAAACTGAGGGTTTTAGAGGGGAGGGGGTGGGGGGATGGGTTAGCCCGGTGATGGGTATTAAGGAGGGCACGTATTGCATGGAGCACTGGGTGTTATACGAAAACAATGAATCGTGGATCACTACATCAAAAACTGGTGATGTATTGTATGGTGACTAACATAACATAATAAAATTAAAAAAAAAATTAAAAAAAAGATTTTTTTTTCAGTTTCTGGAAGGTCAGCCATTCACCATTTTAACTGCTAAATGCTTAGATCTGCAGGTATTACTAGACTTTTTTAGTCCTCTCCCCAAACTTCTATATGTTATATCATCTTCCCACTGAAGACAAATAAAAGTTTTGTGGTCTTCTCATCAGTGTTTGTCACAATTAAGTGACAGTATAGAGCTCTATAGGTTCAGTTTTATTTTTGAGGAAGGGGTTGTGTTCAATGCAGTCTAAAAATTCAAGAATTTTGTGGAAAAGTACTTGAAAACTGATGCAAAAAAATATCAGTGGAAGAGTACTTGAAAACTCATGCGAATCATGAGTTTCAGAGTCATACTTAGGCTCAAGCCTTGACCCTAATACTTACTTGCCTCTAAGGCCTTGGAAAGTTACCGAAACTCTCATCCTCACTTTGTCTGTGGGTAAAATGGAACGAATAATAGTACTTACATGTATTTTTAAATTTTGATTGATTGATTGATTATGTTATGTTAGTACTTACATTTTATTTTTTTATTTTTTATTTTTTTTAAAGATTTTATTTATTTATTTGAGAGAGAGAGAATGAGAGACAGAGAGCACGAGAGGGAAGAGGGTCAGAGGGAGAAGCAGACTCCCTGCCGAGCAGGGAGCCTGATGCGGGACTCGATCCCAGGACCCTGGGATCATGACCTGAGCCGAAGGCAGACGCTTAACCATCTGAGCCACCCAGGCGCCCAAGTACTTACATTTTAAAACGAGTTAGAAGGTGTACATGAACATAATGCCTATAGAATGCTTAGTACAGAGACTGGGATGTAGTAAATAATAGATTTTGTTACTGATATTTCCTATTTCCAGGTAAAAAGGTTGAGATAGGAAAGGCATTTCCAAGATACCAGATTTTTCTTCTGTTTTCTCCTGTACTTGCCAATCCTCCTTTAGTCTCCTCTGTGCCCCAGGAGACTCTAGTCTGGGTATGGCCAATGGAAGGCACTGGCGGATGAGTGGGATAAAAATGAGGTCAAGATATTTATTCTCCCACCTCCTTGCTGCGTGCCCTCTGATTGGCTATGTCCTTCTGTCAAAGGCAACAAGTCCAGTTGGGCAGACCCTTCTTACACTCCATCATGTTCTCCCTCCTGGTGGCCCTGTTGAGTCCACCACCTATTTCCTATCTGAATACTCTCTCATATATGAGAATCTAAGTGTCTAGAGTTGGTACAGAAAGTCTAGTGTATCCTAGAGAAGACCAGGTGTAAACCAGGAAAAGTGAACGTGTGTGTACAACCTGAAGTAAAGGCATAAAAGGCGACCCTAGGTGGCTTGAAATACGAGGAATGGGTTTCGGACAGTTTGTAGCTGGTTTGCCAAAACAGCATCTGTGGCTGTGTCACGTCTTGTGTGGTTTCTTACATATACCATGGAGGGGCTAGTTTCTCTGCTTAAAGGAATTTAGCTTAATAGAACAAAATAGCACAATCACTCCATTTCTACAGTCTACTCTGTTTTTAGAGGCTTCACCAGCAGTGTTGTAGAGCGACATTAATTAACCGCGATGGGCTTCTCGGAACTGGCTCAAAGCCAACTGGACGGTTTTAAATTTCAGGTCATGAAGCACATACACACACGTGTGCACATGCATGCACACGTGCGCACACACCCTTTTTTCCCCCCACAAAAATGAGGGGAAAAGATCTCTAATGTCTTGCACTCTAATAGCACTGTCAACTTTATACAGCTACTGGAGCAGTAAAACATGAGCGGGAAATCCCAAGGACCCATACAACATCCCTTCTATCCAATAATCAGATGTCCTAAAAGGACTAGAGAGCATGAAGTACAGTTTGGAACTCAGGACACTTCCCATTTCCCAGAAGAAGGGTCCTTCTTCCCAATTCTTGGCCACCTAAATCATCCTCCCGGGGAAGCTAAAATCGGTACAATTATGACGACACAGGAGGAAACATTAGGGTCCCAGGTTCTCTGGAACCTTATGAAAGATTCTAATAGTTTGGCAGACGTGCCTCAGGGGCCACTCAGGAGGAACGGGTGAGCTAAGAAAACCAGTTTTTAAACATGCCAGCTTTGCTTCAGCCAAGAGCTCTGTATTTATCTGTGCCTCTGCATGGGGCTTCCTTGTAAGCTCTGGTTTAAAGAAAGGATTACACTGCTAAAAATAGTAATATAAAAAAATTTCAAAGTCACTGTCTCCGGTTTTGCATATATCTATTAGAGGCGAATGTTCCAGCATATTACTGAATCCTAAACATTTCATCTGTTTCTTATGACACACAACATTAATAATTAGTGTTACTTAAAAGAATACACTATCCACATGCCATGTAGCAGCTTGTATTAATACTTTTAACTGTATGAATGGGTATGTATAAAGGCCCTTTCATATTTGTCTAGATAGTCCTCATTTTCCTGTTTTACCTGAAGGCAATTAAATGACGATGAGGCATTTTGATAGAAACCAGACCCAAAATAGAACAGAATTATATCTTTAACATAAACATTTTGGTAAAATATCTCACAGGGATCTCTGTGCCAACTTTGATTAAGATCACATTTGTGCTAGAGAACATTTTTTAAAGTTTTAATTTTAATACCTTTTTAATTTTTTAAAAGATTTTAATTATTTATTTGAGAGAGAGAGAGAGAGAGAGAGAGAGAGAGAGATTGGGTGCAAGCAAGGGGCCAGGGGAGGGGCACAGGGAGAGGGAAAGAATCTCCCTTCTGGCATGGAGCCCAATGTGGGGCTCAATGTCACGACCCTGAGACCATGACCTGAGCCGAAATCAAGAGTCGTTGGCTTAACCAATTGAGCTGAACTACCCAGGTGTCCCTTAATACCTCTTTAAATTTTATTTGTTTATTTATTTGAGAGCGAGTGCATGAGTGGGAGGAGGGGCAGAGGGAGAGGGGAGAAGCAGACTCCCTGTTGAGCAGGGGGCTGGACTTTGACCTCCATCCCAGGACCCTGGGATCATATTCTGAGCTGAAATCAGACGCTTAACCGACTGAGCCACCCAGGTGCCCCCCTTAATACCTTTTTTATTGAAGTATCGTTGACATACAATGTTATTGAATACTTAATATTAGCAATAATTACATACTGACAATATAAGTGTCTTTTGAAAAATGATTGCTGGTTTTGTTTTTTAAAGGTAATGGAAACCCTTATATATGTCATTAGACTGCAGCAGAAACCCCAGCAGGAGTAGATGAGAGGCAGATGGAATAAAGCTGTGGTATTAAAGCAGTTGAGGAGTAATTCTAAACTAAAAATAGTTTATCCCCATAATGGTGTATTTTAAAGGCACTTTTTATTTATTGGTAGAGAACAAATTTCCCTCCAGCTAACCTCTTTTGTCATCCGGTTGCATGTAGTCAGAAGTTATATTTTCTAAGCAATCTGTGTTTTCTTTAAAAAAATCTGATAATGATGGGTCTTGTTTTTTTATCCAATCTGATACCCTGTGTCTTTAGATTGGGGGCATTTAGCCCATTTACATTCAGGGTAACTATTGAAAGATATGAATTTAGTGCCATTGTATTGCCTGTAAGGTGACTGTTAATGTATACTGTCTCTGTTCCTTTCTGGTCTATCTTACTTTTAGGCTCTTTCTTTGCTTAGAGGACCCCTTTCAGTATTTCTTGTAGGGCTGGTTTGGTGTTTGCAAATTCCTTTAGTTTTTGTTTGTCCTGTAAGCTTTTTATCTCTCCTTCTATTTTCAATGACAGCCTAGCTGGTTATAGGATCCAACAGTACATTAAAAAGTTTATTCACCACGGCCAAGTAGGATTTATTCCTGGGCTGCAAGGTTGGTTCAACATCCACAAAACAATCACTGTGATACAATATATTAATAAAAGAAAGAACAAGAACCATATGATCCTCTCAATAGATGCGGAAAAAGCATTTGACAAAGTACAGCATCCTTTCTTGATTAAAACTCTCCACACTGTACAGATAGAAGGTACATACCTCAATATCATAAAAGCCATCTATGAAAAACCCACAGTGAATATCATTCTCAATGGGGAAAAACTGAAGAGCTTTTCCCCTAAGGTCAGGAACACGGCAGGGATGTCCACTATCAACACTACTGTTCAACACAGTATTAGAAGTCCTAGCCACAGCAGACAACAAAAAGAAATCAAAGGCATCCGAATCAGCAAAGAAGCGAAACTCTCACTTTTTGCAGATGATACGATACTTTATGTGGAAAACCCAAAAGACTCCACCCCAAAACTGCTAGAACTCATACTGGAATTCAGTCAAGTGGCAGGATATAAAATCAATACACAGAAATCAGTTGCATTTCTATACAACGAGACAGAAGAAAGAGAAATTAAGGAGTCGATCTCATTTACAATTGCACCCAAAACCATAAGATACCCAGGAATAAATCTAACTAAAGAAGCAAAGAATCTGTACTCAGAAAACTATAGAATACTCATAAAAGAAATTGAGGCAGACACAAGGAAATGGAAAAACGTTCCATGTTCATGGATTGGAAGAAAAATGTTGTGAATATGTCTATGCTACCTAGAGCAATCTACACATTCAATGCAATCCCCATCAAAATACCATCCACTTTTCTTCAAAGAAATGGAAAAATAATCCTAAAATTTGTACGGAACCAGAAAAGACCCCGAATAGCCAGAGGAATGTTGAAAAAGAAAACCAAAGCTGGTGGCTTCACAATTCCAGACTTCAAGCTCTATTATAAAGCTGTAATCATCAAGACAGTATGTACTGGCACAAAAACACACACATAGATCAATGGAACAGAATAGAGAGCCCAGAAATGGACCCTCAACTCTATGGTCAACTAATCTTCGACAAAGCAGGAAAGAATGTCCAATGGAAAAAAGACAGTTTCTTCAACAAATGGTGTTGGGAAAATTGGACAGCCACATGCAGAAGAATGAAACTGGACCATTTCCTTACACCACACACAAAAATAGACTCCAAATGGATGAAAGACCTAAATGCGAGACAGGAACCCATCAAAATCCTTCAGAAGAACACAGGCAGCAACCTCTTTGACCTCAGCCGCAGCAACTTCTTCCTAGAAACATCGCCAAAGGCAAGGGAAGCAAGGGCAAAAATGAACTATTGGGACGTCATCAAGGTAAAAGGCTTTTGCACAGCAAAGGAAACAACAAAACCAAAAGAAAACTGACTGAACGGGAGAAGATATTGGCAAATGACATATCAGATAAAGGGCTAGTATCCAAAATCTATAAAGAACTTATCAAACTCAACACCCAAAGAACAAATAATCCAATCAAGAAATGGGCAGAAGACACGAGCAGACATTTTTCCAAGGAAGACATCCAAATGGCCAACAGACACATGAAAAAGTGCTCACCATCACTCGGCATCAGGGAAATATAAATGAAAACCTCTATGAGATACCACCTCACACCAGTCAGAATGGCTACAATTAACAAGTCAGGAAATGACAGATGTTAGCGAGGATGCGGAGAAAGGGGAACCCTCCTACACTGTTGGTGGGAATGCAAGCTGGTGCAGCCACTCTGGAAAACAGTATGGAGGTTCCTCAAAAAGTTGAAAATAGAGCTACCCTACGACCCAGCAATTGCACTACTGGGTATTTACCCCAAAGATACAAATGCAGTGATCCAAAGGGGCACGTGCACCCCAGTGTTTATAGCAGCAATGTCCACAATAGCCAAACTATGGAAAGAGCCTAGATGTCCATCAACAGATGAATGGAAAGAGAAGATGTGGTATATATATATATTCAATGGAATATTATTCAGCCATCAAAAAAATGAAATCTTGCCATTTGCAACAACGTGGAAGGAACTAGAGGGTATTATGCTAAGCAAAGTAAGTCAATCAGAGAAAGACAAGGATCATATGATCTCACTGATATGAGGAATTTGAGAGACAAGACAAAGGATCATAGGGGAAGGGAAGGAAAAATGAAACAAGATGAAACCAGAGAGGGAGACAAACCATAAGAGACTCTTAATCTCAGGAAACAAACTGAGGGTTGCTGGAGTGGAGGGGGGTGAGAGGGATGGGGTGGCTGGACGATGGACATTGGGGAGGCTATGTGCTATGGTGAGCGCTGTGAATTGTGTAAGACTGATGAATCACAGACGTGTACCCCTGAAACAAATAATACATTATATGGTAATAAAAAAAATTTAAAATAAATAAAAATCAGATAAAAGGACTGTCTGCTTACTATTTGACTGTTAGCAGTTCAAATATTGCTAAACAAAGTATCCTTAATGTAAATTTTTACTTCTTTGCTGTAATATAACCCCATTCATGCATGTTAATATTTTCAGACCGATTTCAGGATCAATTTACATAAGACATAATTTACTGTTCTTTGTCCCGTTAAGTTGCATTCAACGTGTTATTGAGACTGACAGGTGGGCTCAAAATGGACTGATGATCTGTGAAACTTGGAGTGGTTCAGGTGCTAGTTGTGTATACAACATTTGATTTCTATAAATGATGCTGTGCAGATTCAGCCACAGCTGTCTCTGCTTAAACACCCAGAATGTGATTCGTTGGTTTCCAGGGTTGGTATTAGTTCAAATATTTGTGATACATACAATTTGAGGAATTTCTCTAATTTGGTCTTTGGGAAAGAGCCAAAGGCTAAGTGGATAAAATATGAGTAAATTTATATAATGAATTTTGATATTCTATATATTTTCTTGTGCTGCCTTCAGCTACTACTACGGCTTATGTTTTTTTCACATAATCGAGGTTTTGGGGGTAGATAGTTCAGAGCTAGAATGATGCCATTGAGGGCCTAGCCTCCTTGCTCCACCATCCTTGACAGGTGACTTTTATTTTCCTGGTTTGAAGGCAGATACTCAGCTTCCAAACATCATATCCGAATTTGACATTTATTCAGGAATGAAGCCTGATCCAGTGACTTCTTCCTAAGTCTAATTGGCCATAACTCTTCTCATGGCCAATCCAACCTGCTACACGGGCTGTGAAATCAAGGACTTTACTTTCCAATCTCTATAGAACAGGAAAAAAAGGGTTGGAAAGGATGTTTAGTGAATCAAACTATACTATCTGCTCCCTAAGGAATTATATTAACTATTGTAGACTCAGGCCAAAAGATGGACAATTTCATTGTTTTCTTCTTTTTTCCTCAAGCTATGCTTTAGAAACACACATTGGTCATAGTGAGTTGGCCAGAGGGGCTCTCATTTCCCTCCGTATTTTTTCAGGGTCCAATTATGACGATACAACCCGGTAGTAGACATTACTTGTTTCCTACCCAGAATTCATTTCTCCACTTTTTTTTTTTTTTTACTATTCAAACCCCGATTATGATCGGGTATCTCGCCAAATCCAAGTAGCCATAGGTCTCAGGGGAAACTGAACTCATTCCGATTTCAGGAAGAAACTGCTTCAAGAGTAATCTTGCCTAGGATTGGTTCTGGAACCATCAAATGATCCCATTTTGACCTAAAGTATAATGGGAAGTCTGCCAGAGACTCAGGGAACATTTCCTTCCTTGCTCCTACGAGACAGCCATAGGAAGACATAGATTCTCTTTGTCCCCTGGGCAGTACTGGGAATAGATACGATACATGGGACTGCTGTAGCTCTCTTACTACTATGCTGAGGAGGAAGTCACGCTTAGAATTAGAGGACAGAGAGAGAAAACAACTGGGCCCTTGATCACATTGCTGAATCTACCTGCCATGAAGCGCACCCCATGTTTGAACTTCCAGTCAAGTGAGACCATTCGTTCTTTATTGTTTTAATCAGTTGGAGTCTGGATTTCTGTTACTTGTAGTGAAAAACATCTTAATTCTTATGAATTGTTTGAGATGTTTGTCCTCAAATGTTCTGTGAAGTTTGGGCTTACGTTATTGCTGTTATCATTGCTGCTTGTCATTTAAGTTAAATGGGATTTCCCATCATTGCGGAAAAACACTACAGGCATCAGTGCATTTAGCGCCAACTTACTACCAAGAAAGCTAAGAAATAGCATTGTACTTCATGCTCCTTCCAGTTCTGGGTTTTGCCAACACGTGGAAATAAGCCACAGGTGCAATGCAGATCAATTGGGAAACATTTCTACAAAACTAGTGAGCAAGTAGAAATTCACCAGTCACATTATAGTGGGACAACTGAGAGATAAGTAATATGAAATGCATTGGAATCTCCAAGGCTAACAGGCCACCAAAGCAGCCAAAGGGACCCTTGCAAATGAACTGGATGTTAGGCTAATTGTGCAGCAAACAGAAACAAACAAAACAAAACAAAACAAAACAAAACAAAACAAAACAAAAAAAACCTCCTTCCAAGTCAAAAGCTATCGTGCAAAGGCAAAGAGGAAGAAATGGACAACACATTTGCACTCCCGCACTTCCCAAACTGTACTTGAGATAGCATGTAAGATTGAAATGCTTGATCAGGGCTTTAATTTTCTCAAACTAAAATTTGCCTGTTCTGAGATTCTCCTCTCTACATGTTCTCTATCTCTGTATATAGATAGATAGAAAGACAGACAGATACATATAGATATACAGATAGAGATAAACAGATCTCTCTCTCTACATGTTACACCTCTCTCTTTCTCTCTCTCTCTCTCTCTCTCTCTATATATATATATATATATATGGTGTCGATAGATATCTATATTGAGAGAATATAACTTTGAGAATTAAACCACTCACATTAGCATGGTAACAAGAACAAATGATATTAACATACAGGCTACTGCGGAACTTTTACAAAATGATACTTGATTGTTTCCTAAGACACCTGCTTAGTGTCAGATACAGCAAAAATCATGGAGAAGAAGCAAATGTCAGAAAGTGGAAAAGGGGGCAAATTAAATGCCATTTAAAAATGGTCAGTGTAAGAAAATGCATCATTAATAACTGGAATACAGATGAATTGGTAAAATGCTAGAAAATAATAGCTCACAGAAATAGAGTTCCAAACAAATTGATTTTTAAAGATTTTCTTATTTTGGTTTTAGGAATTATTTACAGTCCTATGTCAGAATCTTGGCATTTGGTTAGAGATGGCAGGGTAAAACAAAAAAGGTGTTAGTAGGTATTCGTTTAAAATGTAAGGTATATTGTTCACTTAAAATTAACTTGAGGGACCTTTTCTAAGAGATTTAGAATGAAAGATATTGTCATTCCAAGCCTCAGTCTGAATTTTCACACTGTTTTAATTACCTACAAAGAGAAAGCGTGAAACATATATACCTATAAATAACCAGTTAATGCTAATGTGAATTTTCTTTTTTCTTTTGAAACTTTCTCCGATTATGCAGTTCTTGAGTAAAACATTATTGAGTCATTAACAATAGGGAACAGGTTTTTCACACATTCAGCAGAAGGTAAGTGTTAAGAAGGACTAATAACAATGACACACAGAGAGCTAGGAGTCTAGAGGAATTTAAATACATGAAATGGTTCATCTCTTTCTTATCCAAACGCCTGTCAGGTTTCAAGGTTAAAGCCATATTTATGTTTTCGGGGTTTTTTTCTCCTTATAATTGGTAAGGTTATATCTGTGAATATTATACCACTTAATTTCAGAAATTTCTAATAGGTTAAAAGGCAATTTATCACCAGCTTTAAAACTGAATGTTAACAGCTTTATAGTTAAATTAGGCAATGAAAAATGGGTAAAGGTTGCCTATGGAAAAAAAGCTTTTTATGACAAAGATAATTGAACTCACAAAGAGGAAGGTATAACGTAAAATGATTTAGAAAATTCATCATGAAAGTGTGTCATTATATTAATTGAGAAAGAAAATCACGTTTTTATTTACCCATTGCTAATGTATTCATCTCTCTGTTCAGACAGACTAGGGACCAGCAAAACATTAATGATTAACATGTCAGAAGTTGGAATATAACCTTGTCACATTCACCATAAGACTCTCAGCAGTTCTGAACAATTTTCTTGACGTGCTTGAAATCCTCTATGAGAGGATTCTTTTAAAAGCCTTCTCATTGAAAGATAAAAGAACAATTATTTGGGAAGGTTCCTTTTATTCATTTTCTAACATATTTTTTTCTGAGAGAAGTGATGCATATTCATGGTAGAGAATTCAAAATATGAAGAAAAGCATAAAAAGAAAAAGAGAAATTACCCACAGTTCCATTCCCCAACATAACAATTGTTAATCTTTTGGTTTATCTTCTCTCTTTGAATCTTTATGAAATTATCATAGTGTAAACAGTTTGATTTCATGCTACTTTGTTTACTCAACATTTTATCATGAAGCCCTCCCCAGATGATTTTGTCTTTATTATATTCCATCATCTATTTCACAATTTACCTAACTTCTACTGTTCAGTATTTAAGTTGCTTCTAAACTTTTCTTCTTATCAGCGACATTGTAATTCACAAGATTGTATGTAATCTTTTGTTCATCTGGGGACTTGCTTAGAACAGATTCAGAAACCCTATGTCAAAGCGCATTTTTTTCAACATAAAAAAGTGAGAAAAGTACAACTAAAATGATCAGTGAATTTACCATATAGAGGACTGGCGATTAAGATTCTGGTATCTATGTATCCAATGTTTTAAAAAAACCACTTTAGTGAGGTATAATACACAATAAACTGCATAAAGCAAATAATTTGACAAGTTTTAATACATGTATACACCTCTGTAGCCAGCACCACAGTCAAGATAAGGAACATATACATCACTTCCAAAAGTTCTCTTGTGCCCCTCAATAATGTTGCCCTCCTTCCTATTCTCCTTTCCTCGCATTCCCATATCCCACATACTGAGAAAAATCACTGATGGATCTCGTCACTCATTGTATGTTAGACTACATTTCCAAGAAGCACAGCACACTCACATAGAAGAAAGACAGGCAGTAGATACCATAAGTGAGAATCAGCAGAAAATACAGACAGCAGATTCTAAAAACTCTTGGGATATTTTAATCATTAAAAATTAAACATAAAGTATGTTTAATATGTTATAAAAAGAAAAAGTTGAGTATATGAATAAGAAACAAGAGACTATAGAAAATGATTAAGCAGATTCAAAAATTTAAAAACTATAACTTTTAGAGATAAAATATAATAACTGAACACAACGTTTATAATTAAATAATTGAATATTTAGATTGATGGCTAATTAGATACACCTAAAGAAATAATTAGTTGATTTAAAGTTAGATCTGAAGATCTTATCCACAATGCAGGAGAAAACCAAAGAGATGGAAAGTATAAAATAGGGTTTGAGATAGGGAGAATAGAGTAAAAAGGTGTATCTTATTCTAAGTGAATGAGTTTCACAAGGAGAAAAATGAAATAATGGGGCTGATATATCTTGAAAGTGGTAATATCTGAGAATTTTCCATAACTGGTGAAAGACACCAATTCCCACATTTATGAACACTAATGACTCTCAAAAAGGAGAAATAAAAGGAAATCCACTGTGGGGTATACATAGTGAAGTACATGGAATTAAACACAAAGAGAAAACTTTTAAAATAAGACAGAGTACCTTCAGGAGAATAACAGTTATGCTGACAACCAGCAAAAAGATTTTTTAAAGATTTTTTAAAATCTTTTTAAAAAATGATTTATTTATCTTAGAGTAAAAAAGAAATCTTTAAAAAAGATTTATTGATTTTTAAAAATTTATTTATCTTAGAGAGAGAAAGAGAGCGTGCCAGCACACTCAAGAAAAGGCAGAGGCAGTGGAAAAGAAAGAGAGAATCCCCAGCAGACTCCCTGCTGAGCACAGTTCCCAATGCAGGGCTCCATCTTACCCTGAGATCATGACCTGAGCCAAAATCAAGAGTGGGACACTTAACTGACTGAGCCACCTAGGTGCCCCGACAGACAACCAAATTCTTAGAGGCAGCAATGGAAGTCAAAAGCCTGTGGAATCACATTTCACTGTGTTGAAAAGAATTCAGAACTAAATAACCATCAAAGTACCATTAATGAGCGAAAGCAAAATACAAATATTTCAGACAACAAACAGATTGTGTCTGTCACCAATTGACCCTCACTGAAGGAAACTATAAAGAATTACTCTTCAGGCAGAAAGAAAATGAAGGCAGACAAATGCCAGAAGGTATAATGGGAGACAAAAAGTGTTAACTACTTGGGTATATTCAACTAACAGATTCAATAATTATTTATGAACAATGACTATGTGGAAGGCCTTGCTTTAAGTGCTTGATGTACAGCACTGAACAATGCACCTTTTGTGAATTAAAAAAAAAAAAGATGACTAAAATACTGGGCAGCAATGATATAAGTTGACAGGAAGAGCAGAAATAAAGTCTTCTAAGGTTCTTTGTTCTGAAGGAAAATAAAAATGTTGCTAAAAGTGAACCTTGATAAATTAAGCACATATGTGAATTTTCTAGGGTATAATGAAAAGAATGGATAGCAAGTATAAAACTTCTAAACTCAATGAGAAAGAAGGAAAAAATCAGAGAACATGATGCATAAAAAAGTCAGGCAAACAGAAAGCACCAAATATGGTAGAGATGATTCCAAATACCACTTATTACAATTAAAAATGAACTAAAATCCTACTTAATAAAGATTGCCCAACATGGAAAAATCAAATGCAACTAAATGTGTTCATAAAAGGCACACTTATATTAAAAGTATATAGAATGGGATAAAAAAATATTTACAAACAGCAAATACAAACAAAATCTAGTTGGCTTAACTATACTGATAATACATGAAATAGACTTTAAAGAACAGGTATTATTAGAGATAGAGAGGGCCAACATACAATTTTGGTAAGTTTCACTTTATCAGGAAGATATACTTAAGATAAATACTGAGACTATATAATTATGTATCTAAAAACATAGTGTCAAAATATATAAAGTAAAATTTGACAGATTGTGAAGAGAAATACACAAATAGAGCACCTGAGTGAATTCCTCCTACCACCTGATGAAGCAGGCCAAAACATCAAAAAGAAAAGAAAAATGTATACAATATATAAAATTTGAGATATACAATGAACATGCTTGATCTAATGCACTGAATAATTTCACAATACAAAAGCTTTTCAAACACACATGGAGCACTAACAGAAATTAGTAACATACTATCTTTTTAGCCTAATATAGTGTTGCCTTTATGTGTTATATTAATTTTTTATTAAAATGGATAGCTCGCTTATTGGAAAAGAGTAAATTGCCATGCTGCATATTGTTAAGGTGTCTGAATTTCTCATTGAATGGTCATGGCATAACTATTGTTTGTGATTTGGGTAATTTACATTTTTTGCTACCATAAATATCACTGTCTCAAAGCTATCACATGAGTCTTTGTTAAGAGCCTAATTATTTTCTTGAGGATATATTCCCAGAATTTGAATTGTTAGATCAATCTTCTGCATTGTTTGACCTAAAATTCCCCATAGCTATTGCTAACCTGTCTTGTAAAAAACTTTTACTAATCTTATTCTGACCAGCAGGGTGTGAGGGTGTCTATGTTACATTTTTGACAAAACTATCAGGAGAAAAATTATAATCTTATTATTGTAATTGGCATTTCTTTGATTATCAATTATTTGTGATGTTGAATATGTTTCCATATCTTAGCCATTTTACTTACTTCTTTAATCATTCAGTCATGTGAATTGCTGCTATTAAAAAATGGATTCAAAAAACAATTTTTATATTAGAAAATAAACCCCTTTGTGCCTGTGAGGGGATTTAACCCAGTTAGTCATTAACTTTCCTATCTTCTGGTAATTTTTGTTAAAAAGTGTCCTTTTTAATGTAGTCAAAATCATCTTTTCTTTTGTTAAGACCCACTCTTTTTTAATAAAAATTCTTGGAAAATTGTTCTCTATCTAGAGCTTTATTAAATAGTAATTTTTCCATGTGTCTTTTGGTTTCACTTTTTAATATGAATTCTCTAAATCATTATATAATACATATATGTAAATCTATATCTATCTATCTATCATCTATCAAACCATTTCCCAATTGTTCAATGATATATTTTAAAAAATTAAAAACTAATCTTTTATATAGTAATGTAAATTTCAAGACCATGTGCCTTGTCTGTTCATCTTAACTGCAGTATAATTGACAAAATTTGTATAAGGGCACCTGGATGGTGCAGTTGGTTAAGTGTCCCACTCTTGGTTTTGGCTCAAGTCTGATCTCAGGGTGGTGAGATTAAGCCCTGTGTGGGCTTTGCACTCAGCACGGAGTCTGCTTGGGTTTCTCTCTCCCTCTCCCCCTCCCCACCACGTTTGCGTGTGCTCTCTCTCTAATTTAAGGTGTATAATACCATGTTTTGATATACATTGTGAAATAATTACCACAATCAACCTAATTAACATAGGCATTACCTTGTGAGAATATTTAAGGCCTACTGTCTTAGCAAATTTCAAGTATACAATACAGTATTATTAACTATAGTTACCATGCAGTACATTGTATCTCCAAAATGTATTCATCCCGCTAACTGAAATTTTGTACTGTGAACTCCCTTCTCATTCCCTCCACCCCCCAAGCCAATGGCAACCACAATCTACTATCTGCTTCTATGAATTTGACTTTTATTGATTCTACATAGTGAGATTATGCAGCCTTTGTCTTTTTTTGTCTGGATTATCTCACTTAGCATAGTATCTTCCAGATTATTCCATACTGTTGTAAATGGCAGGATTTCTTTCTTTATTAAACCTGAATAATATTCCATTATATATAATTTTCTTTATCTATTCATGCATTGATAGACACAAGTTGTTTCCATATCTTGGTTATCATGAATAATGCTGCAATGAACATGGGAGTCTAGATATCTCTTCAATCTATAATTGCTAATCTCACAGTATTTTTTTTTAATTTTTTATTGTTATGTTAATCACCATATATTACATCATTAGTTTTTGATGTAGTGTTCCATGATTCATTGTTTGTGCATAACACCCAGTGCTCCATGCAGAATGTGCCCTCTTTAATACCCATCACCAGGCTAACCCATCCCCCTACCCTCCTCCCCTCTAGAACCCTCAGTTTGTTTTTCAGAGTCCATCATCTCTCCTGGTTCGTCTCCCCCTCTGACTTACTCCCCTTCATTCTTCCTCTCCTGTTATCTTCTTCTTTTTCTTTTTTCTTAAAATATGTTGCGTTATTTGTTTCAGAAGTACAGATCCTCACAGTATTTTCTAATTTCACTTTTGATTTCTTATAAATGACAAGATTTCTAAAGATCTTTATGGTTGGTTAAACTGCCTAGAAATGTACTGCTGGATCATATGAGTACTGCCAAACTGTCATAAAAAATGGGGCGGTACTGGGGCACCTGAGTGGCTCAGTCGTTAAGCGTCTGCCTTCGGCTCATGTCATGACCCCAGAGTCCTGGGATCTAGCCCCACGTCAGGCTCCCTGCTCAGCGGGGAGCCTGCTTCTCCCTCTCCCACTTCCCCTGCTTGTGTTCCCTTTCTCGCTGTGTCTCTCTCTGTCAAATAAATAAATAAAATCTTAAAAAAAAATGGCTGTACTATTTTGCATGCCCATCAGCAATGTAGGAGAGCTCCTGTTGCTCCACATCCTCATCAGCATTCAGTGTCATCAGTGTTCCAGATTTTGACCAATAGTTGTGTAGTGGTTCATCCATTTACTTTTTATCTATATGTGTCTTTATAGTTAAAGTGAGTTTCTTGTAGAGAACATATAGTTGGGATTTTTGTTTTTTGATCTACTCTGAAAGTTTCTTCCATTTTTTAATTTTTTAAAAAAGATTTTATTTATTTGACAGACAGACACAGAGAGGGGACACAAGCAGGGGGAGTGGGAGGTGGAGAAGCAGGCTTCCCGCGGAGCAGGGAGCCCGATGCGGGGCTCGATCCCAGGACCCCAGGACCTGAGCCGAAGGCAGACTCTTAACGACTGAGCCACCCAGGAGCCCCTCTTCCTTTTTTTTTTTTTTTTTAAAGATTTTATTTATTTATTTGAGAGAGAGCGAGAAAGAGAAAGACAGCAAGCATGAGCGGGGAAGAGGCACAGAGGGAGAGGAAGAAGCAGATTCCTTGCCGAGCAGGGAGTCCGTGGGGCTTGATCCAGGACCCCGGGGATCATGACCTGAGCTGAAGGCAGATGCTTAACTACTGAGCCACCCAGGCACCCCTGAAAATCTCTTCCTTTTAATTAGTGCACTTATGCCGTTGACATTCAAAGTGATTATTGATATAGCTGGACTAATTATCATATTTGTTACTGTTCTCTCTTTATTGCCCTTGTTTTTTGTTGCTACTTTTATCTTTTACTCTTTCCACTTTGAGTGGTTTCAAATGAACATTTTATATGATTCCATTTTCTCTCCTTTTTAGCATATCAGTTAAACTTCTTTTTTTACTTTATTTTTATTGAGATACAATTGACATATAACATTATACTAGCTTCAGGTAAAGAACATGATGATTTGATATTTGTATATATTGCAAAATGATCACTACACTAAGTCTAGTTAACATCTGTCACCATACATAGTTATAAAATTTATTTTTCTTATATGAGAACTTTTAAGCTTTACTTTTAGTAAATTTCCAATATGCAATACAGTATTATTAATTATAGTCAACATGCTGTACATTATGTTCCCATAACTTATTTATTTTACAAGTGGAAGTTTGTATCTTTTGACTCCCTTCACCCATTTCACCTACCTTCTACCCCCTGCCTCTGGTAATCATCAATCTGTTCCCTGTATCTATGAGCTTATATGTTGTTTTTAATTCCACATATGAGTGAGATCATACCATATTTGTCCATCTCTGTCTGACTTATTACAATTTTTACTTTTTCTAGTGCTTGCCTTAGAATGTCCAATATACATTTACAACTAACCCAAGTCCACTTTCTAATAATACTATACCACTTTCCAGGTAGTGTATCTTATAACAGCAATAGCAAAATAATCCTTATTCCTCTTTCTCTTCCCTCGTATCATTGCTGCATATCTGTTCTTGCATATTGTCTCCTTTATTCATTAAGAGTCCTTATCATATTAATCATAGTTGTTTTAAATTCCTGGTCTGTTAATTCTAACATCTCTACCATGTCTGGTTCTAATGCTGTTCTGTCTCTTCGAATTTTATTTTTGCCTTTCACTATGTTTCTTTTTCTTTATTAAACTTTTCATTTGGTTCATGTATTGTTTTCTTGATTTTTTCTGGTTTTCTGTGTTCTCTTGTAGCTTCTTGAGCTCTTTTAAGATAACCATTTTGAATTTTTTGTCACACAGTTCATGGGTCTGAATTTCTTTAGTGTTGGTTACTGGAGCTTTGTTAGTTTCCCATGGTGGTGTCATGTTCGCATGATACTTTGTGATCTGTGTTTCCTTGCACTGGTGTCTGTGCATCTGGAGGAGGAAACATTTCTTTCCATCTTTATTGACTGGTTTTGGAAAGCAAAAAGCTTTCCCTGCCAAATACCCGGGCTGATGGGACTGCTTCTGGGACTGCAGCCAAGCAGGGCTGGAACCAGGTTTCATGGATATTACTGGGTCTGCAGTTGGATGGATGGTGGTAGGACCGTTACCAGGGGCATACTTGGGTGTGGCTTCTGGTGGGTTCTTGGGCAAGAGAGGCACAAAGGACTGCCTCTGAACTGCAGTAGAGAGCAAGTGAAACTGGGTCACAGGCCTGCTTCAGTGGCCACAGTTGTGTCCGAGGTCATTAGGCCTATTATTGGGGGTTTCTATGGACATAGGTTCTGCCTAGTCCCTTTGATGGGTCCCCGGAGGGTCAAGATTGCCTTAGACTATGGTAGAGTGGGACTGAAACTGGGTCATAGGACTGCTTCAAGGATAGCAGTCAGGTTTGAGGTTGGTGGGCCTGTTACGAGGGGCACCTATAGGCATTGCTTTTGCCACATCCCTGGGATGGATCCCTAGCTGGGTAAGACCGTCTTGGACCACTAGTAGAGCAGGGCTGGAGCTGAGTCATGAGAATGTTTCAGGGATTACAGTAAGGTCCAAGGTCAGCAGGCCTTTGCCAGTAGCATGGACAGCTGTGACTCCTCCCAGGTCCCTCGGTGGAAGGAGCTAGTGGAAAGACCATAGATGAGTGAAGCTGGAGGCCAGTCTACAGGAGGACAGCGCACAGGCCTGCCTTCTTAGTTTTCTTATAGTGGTTCTTCTTGATCTTGTGCTCCACTGAGGATTTGCAACCTCCTACCTGGATACCAAAACTTACACAAAGGCATATTTGTCCATAAATGGCTGACAAATATGTTTTTCTATGGGAGATGTGGGCTACGGATCTTGTATACCTTCATCTTGCTCTTATCACTCTACCATGTTTAATGATTATAATCTATGACACTGTCCTTTAGTATGGCAAGTCCTCCTGTAGCACTTTAAAATTTTAAACATATCCTATTTTTAAATTTTTTATTGTTATGTTAATCACCATACATTACATCATTAGTTTTTGATGTAGTGTTCCATGATTCATTGTTTGTGCATAACACCCAGTGCTCCACGCAGAATGTGCCCTCTTGAATACCCATCACCAGGCTAACCCATCCCCCTACCCTCCTCCCCTCTAGAACCCTCAGTTTGTTTTTCAGAGTCCATCGTCTCTCATGGTTCGTCTCCCCCTCCGACTTACTCCCCTTCATTCTTCCCCTCCTGCTATCTTCTTCTTTTTCTTTTTTCTTAACATATGTTGCATCATTTGTTGCAGAAGTACAGATCTGTGATTTAACAGTCTTGCACAATTCACAGCGCTCACCATAGCACATACCCTACCCAATGTCTATCACCCAGCCACCCCATCCCTCCCACCCCCGACCACTCCAGCAACCCTCAGTTTGTTTCCTGAGATTAAGAATTCCTCATATCAGTGAGGTCACATGATACATGTCTTTCTCTGATTGACTTATTTCACTCAGCATAACACCCTCCAGTTCCATCCACGTCCTTGCAAATGGCAAGATCTCATTCCTTTTGATGGCTGCATAATATTCCATTGTGTATATATACCACCTCTTCTTTATCCATTCATCTGTCGATGGACATCCTGGCTCTTTCCACAGTTTGCCTATTGTGGGCATTGCTGCTGTAAACATTGGGGTGCACGTACCCCTTCGGATCCCTACATTTGTATCTTTGGGGTAAATACCCAGTAGTGCAATTGCTGGGTCGTAGGGTAGCTCTATTTTCAACTGTTTGAGGAACCTCCATACTGTTTTCCAGAGGGGTTGCACCAGCTTGCATTCCCACCAACAGTGGAGGAGGGTTCCCCTTTCTCCGCATCCCCGCCAACATCTGTCGTTTCCTGACTTGTTAATTGTAGCCATTCTGACTGGTGTGAGGTGGTATCTCATTGAGGTTTTGATTTGGATTTCCCTGATGCCGAGCGATGTTGAGCACTTTTTCATGTGTCTGTTGGCCATTTGGATGTCTTCTTTGGAAAAATGTCTGTTCATGTCTTCTGCCCATTTCTTGATTGGATTATTTGTTCTTTGGGTGTTGAGTTTGATAAGTTCTTTATAGATTTTGGATACTAGCCCTTTATCTGATATGTCATTTGCAAATATTTTCTCCCATTCTGTCGGTTGTCTTTTGGTTTTGTGGACTGTTTCTTTTGCTGTGCAAAGGCTTTTTATCTTGATGAAATCCCAAGAGTTCATTTTTGCCCTTGCTTCCCTTGCCTTTGGCGATGTTTCTAGGAAGAAGTTGCTGTGGCTGAGGTCGAAGAGGTTGCTTCTTCTCAAGGATTTTGATGGGTTCCTGTCTCGCATTTAGGTCTTTCATCCATTTTGAGTCTATTTTTTTGTGTGGTATAAGGAAATGGTCCAGTTTCATTCTTCTGCATGTGGCTGTCCAATTTTCCCAACACCATTTGTTGAAGAAACTGTCTTTTTTCCATTGGACATTCTTTCCTGCTTTGTCGAAGATTAGTTGACCATAGAGTTGAGGGTCCATTTCTGGGCTCTCGATGCTGTTCCATTGATCTATGTGTGTGTTTTTGTGCCAGTACCATACTGTCTTGATGATGACAGCTTTGTAATAGAGCTGGAAGTCCAGAATTGTTAAACATATCCTTTTTTAATGGGAAGCCAGCCATACTACTATTTAAAATGATGATATAGAGAGTACATTTTTTGATATGAATATTTGACTATATCTCTATTCTTTTTAAAAAATATTAAATATTTACTATGTGAATATTAAACAACATACTACTGCACAAGCAATGGGCCAGGGAAATCAGTGACAAATCAAAATATGTCTCAAAACAAAAGAAAAAGAAAACACAATATTCCAAAGCCTATGGGATGCAGCAAAAGCAGATGTTAGAGTAAAATTTATGCTATAAATGCTTGCATTAAGAAGAAAAGTTCAAATAAGCAACTTAACATTACACCATAAGGAAGTAGAAAAAGAAGAAACTTAGCTGAAATTTAGTAGAGGAAGGAAGGAACAAGGAAAAATAAGAAATAAATAAAATAGAGATCATAAAAAACAATAACATAACATTGAAAGTAATGACCTGTGTTTCAAAAAACAAAACAAAACAAAACAAAATTGGCAATGCTTTAACAACCTTAACTGAGAAAAAAGAGAACTCAAAAACCAAAATGAGAAATGGAAAACAAAACAATAGATAACCACAGAAATACATAGTGTGACAACAGATTAGTATAAACAATTATATACTAACAAATCAGATAATTTAGAAAAAACCTCAGGTAATTCCTAAAACACACAAGTTACCATGTTTGAATCATGAATCTTGACCCCAGGAAATAGGAAATCTTCTTAAATATATTCTTAACTATTTCTTTCAAATGCACTTTAGAATAACTTTGTCAAGTTTAAGGAAAAAACTGTGTTTAATGAGAATTGAGTTTGACTGGAAACCTTGGGAGGAGTTTCATGACTTTCTTATATTTTTACTTGTCCTCCCATTTAAGAACACGTACACATTTCCATTTATTAATGTGTTTACCCATCACCCTGTGTCAAGGTTGTAATTTCCTTCATATGCTTTCAACTTTCCTAGTCGTGTGTGTGTGTGTGTATGTGTGTGCACATGTGTTTGTGTAGAGCAAGAATGAGAATGAGGACATTACTACTATTACCCCAAATTTGTAACTGTTTATTGCAGATATATTGACCCCCTTTCCATTTTCTTGTTCCTTCATTTGAATTAGATGTATTTACAAGGTTAGAACTCTACCCCCTATAACTCTCCTTCTCCTATATATTTTTCTTTTATTTTCCATTCTGGAGACACATTTTTTTTCATTCACTCCTGTACAATTTGGCCAGTTTTCACTTATTTCATATTATAATACCTTTAAATGCAACTTTTAGATTCTTGGTTGCATTTGGTTTTCTTTGCATTCCTTTTTCATTTTGACAAATTCTTTTTTATCTCTGCCCTTCTCTAATGTTTCTCTCTAGGGTTCTGAGCTTTTTAATTCATAGCGATCATCTATTCTTGCTACTTTTTGAGAACACCAAAATGTCTTCTAAACTTTTCACCTCTTTTAGTGGAAACATACTTTCAGAAATATGTTGCTACTTTGAACCTTCAAAAAAAAATCTTCCTTCTCTCTTACAATGCAGCATAGTTTTAATAGATATTACGTATTTATTTATTTATTTATTTATTTAAATTAAACTTAGTTAACATATGGTGTAGTATTGGTTTCAGGAGTAGAATTTAGTGATTCATCACTTACATATAACACCCGGTGCTCATTCCAGCAAGAGCCCTCCTTAATGCTCATCACCCTTTTAGCACACACCCCTACCCTCCTCATCTCCAGCAACCCTCAGTTTGTTCTCTATAGTTACGAGTCTCTTAGGTTTGCCTCCCTCTCTGTTTTTATCTTATTTTATTTTTCCTTCTCTTCCTCTATGTTCATCTGTTTTGTTTCTTAAATTCCACATGAGTGGGGCACCTGGGTGGCTCAGTTGGTTAAGCATCTGCCTTCGGCTCAGGTCATGATCTCAGGGTCCTGGGATGGAGCCCTGCATCGGGCTCCTTGCTCAGCAGGGAGCCTGCTTCTCCCTATCTTTCTACCTGCCACTCCCCTTGCTTGTGCTGTCAAATAAATAAAATCTTTATAAAGAATTCCCCATTAGTGAAATCATATGGTATTTGTCTTTCTCTGACTTATTTCGCTTAGCATAATACACTCTAGTTCTATCCATGTTGCTGCAAATGGCAAGATTTCATTCTTTTTGATGGCTGAGTACTATTCCATTGTATACATACATATACACTGCATCTTTATCCATTTATCAGTCAATGGACATCTGGGCTCTTTCCATAATTTGGCTATTGTTGATAATAACTGCTATAAACATTGGGGTGCATGTGCCCCTTCAAATCAGTATGTTTGTATCCTTTGGATAAATACCTCTAGTAGTGCAATTGCAGGATCGTAGGGCAGTTCTATTTTTAACTTTTTGAGGAACCTCCATACTGTTTTCCAGAGTGGTTGCACCAGCTTGCAATCCCACCAACAACATAATAGTGTTCCCCTTTCTCTGCATCCTCGCCAACATCTGTTGTTTCCTGACTTGTTAATTTTAGCCGTTCTGACAGGTGTGAGGTGGTATCTCATCATGGTTTTGATTTGTAGTTCCCTGATGCCGAGTGATGTTGAGCACTTTTTCATTTGTCTTTTGGCCATTTTACGTCTTCTTTGCAGAAATGTCTGTTCATGTCTTCTGCCCATTTCTTAACTGGATTATTTATTGTTTGGGTGTTGAGTTTGATAAGTTCTTTATAGATTTTGGATACTAGCCCTTTATCTGATCTGTCATTTGCAAATTATCTTCTCCCATTGTGTCAGTTGTCTTTTGGTTTTGTTGTTTCCTTTGCTGTGCAGAAGCTTTTTATCTTGATGAAGTCCCAATAGTTCATTTTTGCTTTTGTTTCCCTTCCCTCTGGAGATGTGTCTAGCAAGAGGTTGCTGCGGCCGAGGTCACAGAAGTTGCTGCCTGTGTTCTCTGGGATTTTCATAGTTTCTTGTCTCACATTTAGGTCTTTCATCCATTTTGAAATTTATTTTTGTGTATGGTGTAAGAAAGTGGTCCAGTTTCATTCTTCTGTGTGTCGCTGTCCAGTTTTCCCAACACCAATTGTTGAAGAGAATGTCTTTTGTCTATTGGATATTCTTGCTTGCTTTGTCAAAGATTGGTTGACTCTACAGTTGTGGGTCTATTTTTGGGTTCTCTATTCTGTTCCATTGATCTGTCTGTTTTTGTGCCAGTACCATACTGTCTTGATGATTACAGATTTGTAATACAGCTTGAAGTCTAGGATTGTGATGCTTTTCTTTTTCAACATTACTTTGGCTACTTGGAGTCTTTTCTGGTTCCATACAAACTTTAGGATTGTTTGTTCCAGTTCTGTAAAAAATGCTGGTGTCATTTTGATAAGGAATGGATTGATTGTTTTAGGTAGTATACACATTTTAACAATATTTGTCCTTCCAATTCATGAGCATGAATGCTTTTCCATTTCTTTGTGTCTTCTTCAATTTCTTTCATAAGTGTTTTATAGTTTTCAGTGTATGAATCTTTTATCTCTTTGGTTAGGTTTATTCCTAGGTATCTTATGGGTTTTGGTGCAATTGTAAATGGAATCGATTCCTTGATTTCTCTTTCTGCTGCTTTATTATTGGTATATAGAAATGTAACAGACTTCTGTACATTGATTTTCTATCCTGTGACTTTGCTGAATTCATGGATCACTTCTAGCAATTTTTTGGTGGAGTGTTTCAGATTTTGTGCATAAAGTATCATGTCATCTGTGAAGAGTGAAAGTTTGACTTTTCCCTTGCCAATTTGGATGCCTTTGTTTCTTTTTGTTTTCTGATCGCTGAGGCTAGGACTTCTAGTACTATGTTGAACAACAGTGGTGAAAGTGGACATCCTTGTTGTGTTCCTGACCTTAGGGAGAAAACTCTCAGTTTTTCCCCATTGAGAATGATATTAGCTGTGGGTCTTTCATATATGGCCTTTTTGATGTTGAGGTATGTTCCTTCTATCCTTACTTTCTTGAGGGTTTTTATTATGAAAGGATGCTGTATTTTGTCAAATGCTTTGTCTGCATAGATTAAGAGGATCATATGGTTCTTATTAAGAGATACCATTTAGAAAATTTATATATAGGCTCTTTTTCCAAGGGGTAGAGACTTATGCAGGCCTGGCATGTGCCCAAAGTGAGTGGAGTGTTTTTAGCACCATGCATTGCACTCTTGGCTTGACAATTTCCAAGCTAGTGTGTGTATGTATGTATGTGTATGTGTGTGTCCATGCATATATTTGTGTGTAACTATTTTAATGGGAAGCCTGTAAAATTTATACCAGTCCCAACTCACCTGCCAGAATATGACCTTGGAAATTCTCCACTGATAAAATGTTTTAACATATTCCCTTTGTCAAAGCAGAATGGTGATTGACATATTGCACAAATGGAAGGGCATGTTTCACTGTGTAATAATGCAATGAATGTTAAATAATTTAATCTGTTCCCAAATCCTTCACTAAGTAATATTTTGTCATTTGGAGAATGACAATATATAAAAGGTAGGAATATTCAAAACTCAAATCTACAAATAAAAGATCTGCTATTTAACCAATATTCAGTTTACTACAATGGTTAAGGAAAATAATTAATTGTCAGAATCTTACTAAGTTAGTGAGACATAAAAAAATTTCTATTTAATCTTTTACATCACAATTAATGTTTAGAAAGTCAGCATAAGAGAGTTATTCAAACAATAATACTATATATTTAATTTTTTTTTTCGAGAAAAGAAAAACAATTCACACTGAAGTTTGGTCAAGCTCTTTGGTGAGCTCATTGATGAAGGCAGTTCATGCTGAGCTTGAGCTTCCTTTTCTGTGAACCCCCTAATACATTTAATTATGACCCACAAGTTGGCCCATTGACTTATATGATCTTATTCTGCATTTTACATGTTTGTGACTCTTCTCCTCCCCCGCAAAAAAACCCAGAATGAACATTTAAAACCTTGAGAATATAAATCGGACCTTTAATGCACTTACATGCATTAAAGAATGCATTCCCCTGAAGCTTCATCTCAGGGTTCTAAAAACCAGGGAGTTCAAAAACGAAACAAAACAAAATAAACAGTGATTCCAAGGTAGATTTCACAAACCTTCTGTTATTGGTTTCTAATTTTGCATTAAAATATAATTATACAAATAAAAGTAGTATACTTTGGGGAAAATGTTATTTAAGTTGTGACTGAAAAAACAGTGGAAATGAAAGTCAGGTTTTACTATTATCTCATATATTTTAAGTAATAAAATATAATTCAAATGAAAGATTCATATAAACCAATTCATTTCTGGTGTGCATTTGTCTTAAAACTAAAATAAAGCACATTAAAGTAGGAATTAAAAGACTTGGATTCAAGGCCAAGCTTTCCCATTTAATAGAGGTGACTGTTCAAAGTATTCAATTCTTTAGCTTCCTCTTGTCTTTATTCATAATCAGACCTTGACATTTAGAGTAATACTTATTGCTGACTTGATTGTAAACATAAACACAGACATGGGAACTTATATCATGTGTCTGTCTGTACTTTCTGGTCAGCCAGATAATACAGAAATCATTTAAATTATTTCAAAACTTATCATTAAAATAAAAACTAAATTTGTATACATGTATGTGTATATATGCAGACATATATTTTTTTTTTTCTGTAGATGTCTCATAATTCCCTGAGAATACACCTGTGTTCCAAGTTTAATACAGTGACGTAGAGCAAATCTATTTAAAATGTGGCCCTGGGGCACCTGGGTGGCTCAGTTGGTTTAGCAACAGACTCGATTATGGCCTCAGGTCATGATCTCAGGGTCCTGGGATCAAGCCTTGTGTCAGGCTCTGCACTCGGTAGGAAGTCTGCTTGAGATTCTGTCTCTCCCTCTCCCTCTGCCCCTCCCCCTGCTCACTCTCTCTTTCTAATATAAATACTAAATATTGAAAAAAATGTGGTCCAAAGAGCAGTGCCAGTCTACAAATTATTTTTATTGTTGTTCAATATAACAAGTACATAAAGTAGGGTAAATATTTAGTAACTTTTATAGCAATTTGATAATGTTATTTGAAGGAAACAATAAAAAAAACTGGCTTATATTTTTGTATGCTTTTGTTTTTAAAAATATTATTATTTGCAGTTATTCATTTTTATGATGTTTTACCAAAGTTTTAGTCCCTGAGGGACTGGAAATTAAAGCAAAACAGAATAAAACACCTGGTACTTATCCTCAGGTAGTTTCAGAAGCATTCATGTATTTTATTGCTATTAATGTTATTATAATTTTAAAAGCTAAATTAAAATATTGTTTCATTCTCATCTAAGAATCAAGCTGGGACATCATCAATCTTGGTTTCTTAAGTCTCAGTTTCTCTATCACAGTTTTTCTCTGATGAGTTTATTAGACGCTCATTACTAGATATTTCTGTGCCTCTTTTCTTTCAATGAAGCATACATTAAGCAAGCTGTTCAAAGGAATGGGGCATAAATTTTGCCAATGGTCCCCATTACATCACACACAGACATACACATCGATACACAAAAGAACATGCACATTCTTTGGATATTCATCCATAAAATTCCCAAGTACTATTCATAGTTATATAAATGTTTAATATTAATATGTATTAAAAGTCACTAAATTCCCTTTTCAATAGTTGAATTATAGTCCTGAACTATGATACTTTTCTAAACATCTCCTTGATGCACTTAACATGGTTATGACATAAAAATTTAAAAGATACAAAACTGAGTATACATCTTAAAACAATAACTAGGATATCCTTTGACTTCTCTCCAAAATCAGTGAACAACATCACCATTATCCTACTTATAATAACAGTCAGTCACTGAACTATCTTTGATCAGTCTTAGCTAAGGACTCTACTGTTTCCGGCCAACATCACACTCTCAACAGTTAAAACATATCATAAATGGAATACTGGCACTTAGTAACATTTTGCAAAGCTGATAAAACTTAGAAGGATTATTTGAAAGAACCTCACACTGACACACTGTCATTTCTAAATGTCAGGGACTTCAAGCTTAGCTCATAAAAATGAAGCTCATGCTTGGAGACAACACTGCCTTCTAAGACAAATCTCTTTTTAAGTCTTATGGTTGTGGGAGTTGTAGTCTCAACCCTGGTGAAATGACCTCCAAAAGCAGCAACTATTTTAAGGTCATATGTACATTCCTGTAAGCAGATGGCATAGAAGGGCTTAACAGGTGTCCAGGTATAGCTTTACTCTTCTGCTGGTTCTGCCCTAAAAAATATGTCCTCCAAACATCTGTCTCAAAATACATGAGATGTTTAAGGGAAGATTTTCACACCAAAGTTGTGTCAATATTTCCTACCCTGCCTTCTTTTTCAATAATCTGTACCTTTTAGATACATACAGTCTAGTAGGAAAAGAGATACAGCATTTTGTGTTAAAGAATCAGGAGAGATTAGAAAATACTTGGAAATATTTGCCTTGCTTGAATCTAGGAATGAAGCTGTTTATGTGTGCTTCTCTACATTTTAAACTAACATTCAGAGAAATTTTTTTTCAAATAATCTTTTTTAAATTAAATTTTAAATTAAAGGTCAGAGTATCTTATGACATTTATGTATCACAAATATTTAGAAACAAAACTATATCACTGATTTGGCAGGAGGAATTTCATTGCTGCTTTTGCATATATGTGTGTTTGTGTACATGTATTTGGAGTATCAAACTCCTATAATAAGGAAAGAAACAAAATTAAAGATGGGTAAACTTCGATGGAAGAAGTCTTATGATTATTCAAGCTGAGTAATTAAATCCTGACAATCCTGGAGAGGCAGTCTGTGGTCATGCTGGCTGGTCCTGACCAGGTATAAAGAGGGTATGATGAAGAATAGGAGTTCTCTGTTAGTGCAGGTAGCATCTAGTTTAGGGAGTGGTTGAGAGGACACTTGGTCTTGTGACTCTACCATGAAGTATTTGACGTAGATGGAGGTCATGACCTACCGCTGTTCAGAATGATGGTATAGTGAAGGGCTGATTGGGCCAGGAATCACAAACTATTATTCAAGTTCAAAGCCAATATTTATGGAGTTTCTCCTAGCTTCAGATTGCTTTGGTGCTTTTGATAAAAATTCAGTAAGTGCCCTCTTTCTGCATATCAGTCCTTCTTGGTGCTTCAAGGACACTGGATGGAACTTAGGATACGACCTTTAAAACCTTTATGACCTGGTTATGAAGCTGAGATGTACAACAGCTCTAGGCAACCAACTCTGATAGAAAATGGTATGTATTGGTACTTAGGTTCCTCTTCTAGAAGGTAAATTATTTTAAGAAATATCCCATGTGGGGTATTATTTTTCTTTATTTAATATTTAATTTTATTTTATTTAAGAATTCTTAAAGTGATCCTCTAATATCCCAGAAAACAATGTGTTTTAAAAAATATGTTTCCTCACGAACTAGCCTATACAACATTGCCCAAGAGAAACTTCAGTGATGATGGAAATGTTCTATATCTTCAATGTTCAATATTGTAGCTACTAGCCACATACGGCTATCGAGCATTGAAATGTAGCTCGTGTGACTGAGGAACTAATATTATTTAATTTTGGCTCTCTGAAATGTAAATGTAACTAGCCACCTTTTCTAAATGTATTATGCTCCTAACCTAATTTCAAAATTAGAAAGTTGAACCCCTTGCAACACAATGCTCTGTATGTAGCATGTTTCCCATATTCTCTGTTTAGTAAATGGCTTAATTGGTTTAGCTAATCAAAATATGGCATCTTAATAAATTAAAGGGACCTAACAAAAGTTCTTAGCATACAGCAGCAACAATTTTTATATGTAAAGAAAATACTAATAAGAACTAAATTTTTTGAGAAGTTTTAAAAGAGCTATTAATCAAATGTAATTTTCAGTAAAGCTCTTATGGAGATTCAATTCAGAAAATTATAATGAAATGGCTGGTTTTCTATTTTATAAGACTAGGGGAGAAGGAAAGATGGTGGAGGAGTAGGAGAGCCTATTTCAACTGGTCCCAGGAATTGAGCTGGATATCTACCAGACCACTCTGAGCACCCACGAAACCAGTCTGAGATGTAAGAAGATCTGGATCTCTACAAACAGAATATTGCAGACGGTTGGTTTCGAGGTACGAAGCAGGGAGCCCTGATTCCGCGGGCCGATATTGGAGGATAAATGGTAGCGGAAGGGTGCCTGGACGTGGGGATCCTACACCACCGGTGAGCGACAGCCTTGCGCGCTGGGGACGAGGCACAGACTCGCAGACCGGCAGCAGCGGGGAAAGGACTTGAGGGCAGCCCCCGGGATGGAAACCCAGAGCGGTGGGGTCAGGCCTGTGAACTGGGAGCAGCTGGCCGTTAGAAGCACAAAGGGCAGAGACGTGCCCTGAACTGGAGGCAGGATTGGGGGTGCTGTGGAGGGGTGCACAACCCAGGCCACTGCAGTTTATAGCAGCACAGACAGAAACGGAGACAGTGTGGCCTGGAGAGCTCACTGAAGAACAGACTGCGATCTCTCTGCTCTGAGGCAGAGGGTTGGAAATGGTCTCTTCTGCTCTGATTCGCGGAAGAGACGCGGAAAGCCACCAGAGAACAAAAGCCCCCAAAACTGATTCCCACTGAGTCCATCCCCTGCCATGGGGGGGGGGGCAGGGCAACTCCGCCCAAACAGGGTTGCCTGAGTAACAGCGTGGCAGGCCCCTCCCCCAGAAGACAGGCTGGGAAAACAAGAGGCCAGCAACCCTAAGGTCCCAAGAAAACAGGTGCATCTTGCTTGGGTTCTGGTCAATAATTTGGACTCTATACATTCCCTCAAACACCCATCAACAGAATGGCTAGGAGGAGGAACCCCCAAAATAGGAAAGACTCAGAGATCATGACTTATGCTGCAGATTTACAAATGGACGCAGATATAACCAAGATGTTGGTGATGGAATTCAGGCTAAGCAATTGTGAAGACAATGGCTAGAATGGAGAAATCAATTAAAGGCAACATAGAGTCTCTAAAGGCAGAAATGAAAGCTGAATTGGCAGAACTTAAAAATGCTATCAATGAGATCCAATCCAACCTAGATAATCTAACAGCTAGGGTAAGTGAGGCAGAAGAACGAATAAGAGACCTGGAAGACTATATAATAGATAAAAAGGGAAAAGAGGAGGCCAGGGAAAAACAGCTCAGCATCCATGAAAATAGAATCAGAGAAATAAGTGACACCATGAAGCGTTCCAATGTCAGAAGAATTGGAATCCCGGAGGGAGTGGAGAGAGAGAGAGAGAGGACTAGAAGATATATTTGAGCAAATCGTAGCTGAGAACTTCCCTAATCTGGGGAATGAAACAAATATTCACGTCCTAGAGGCAGAGAGGACCCCTCTCAAGATCAAGGAAAACAGGCCAACACCCTGACATGTAATAGTAAAACTTGCAAATCTTAGAACCCAGGAAACCAACTTAAGGGCAGTTAGGGGGAAGAGATTCCTTATGTACAGAGGGAGGAACATGAGAATAACGTCAGACCTATCCCCAGAGACCTGGCAAGCCAGAAAGGCCTGGCAAGACATATTCAGGGTACTAAATGAGAAGAACATGCAGCCAAGAATACTTTATCTGGCAAGGCTGTCATTTAGAATGGATGGAGAGATGCAGAGCTTCCACGACCGGCAGAAACTGAAAGAATATGTGACTACTAAGCCGGCCCTGCAAGAAATATTAAGGGGGGTTCTATAAAAGGAGAAAGACCCCAAGAGTGATATACAACAGAAATTTACAGGGACAAGCCATAAAAACAACGTCTTCACAGGCAACATGATGACAATTAATTCGTATCTTTCAATAATCACTCTCAAAGTGAATGGCCTAAATGCTCCCATAAAATGGCACAGGGTTGCAGACTGGATAAAAAGACAGGACCCATCCATAGGCTGCCTACAAGAGACTCATTTTGAACCTAAAGATACATCCAGACTGAAAGTGAAGGGATGGAGATCCATCTTCCATGCCAGCGGACCTCAAAAGAAAGCTGGGGTAGCAATTCTTGGATCAGACAAATTAGATTTTAAACGAAAGTCTGTAGTTAGAGACACAGAAGGACACTATATCATTCTTAAAGGGCCTATCCAACAAGAAGATCTAACAATTGTAAATATCTATGCCCCCAACATGGGAGCGGCCATCTACATAAGCCAACTGTTCACCAAAATAAAGAGTCCTATTGATAACAATACGTTAATTGTAGGAGACTTCAATACTCCACTCTCAGCAATGGACAGATCGTCTAAGCAGAAAATCAACAAGGAAACAAGAGCTTTGAACGATACACTGGACCAGATGGACCTCATAGATATTGACAGAACATTCCACCCTAAAACAACAGAATATTCATTCTTCTCGAGTGCACATGGAACTTTCTCCAGAATAGACCACATACTGGGTCACAAATCGGGTCTCAACTGATACCAAAAGACTGAGATTATTCCCTGCATATTCTCAGACCACAATGCTTTAAAACTGGAACTCAATCACAAGAAAAAATTTGGCAGAAATTCAAACACTTGGAAGCTAAAGACCACTCTGCTCAAGAATGTTTGGGTCAACCAGGAAATCAAAGAAGAACTTAAACAATTCGTGGAAATCAATGAGAACGAAAACACATCGGTCCAAAACCTATGGGATACTGCAAAGGCGGTCCTAAGGGGGAAATACATAGCCCTCCAAGCCTCACTCAAAAAAACAGAAAAATCCCGAATTCACCAACTAACCCTACACCTTAAAGAACTAGAGAAAAAGCAACAAACGATGCCTAAGCCACGCATTAGAAGAGAAATAATATTAGAGCAGAGATCAATGAATTAGAAACCAGAAACACAGTAGATCAGATCAACGAAACTAGAAGTTGGTTCTTTGAAAGAATTAATAAGATCGATAAACCACTGGCCAGACTTATCCAAAAGAAAAGAGAAAGGACCCAAATTAATAAAATTATGAACGAAAGGGGGAGAGATCACGACTAACACCAAGGAAATAGAAAGAATTATTAGAAATTATTATCAACAACTATATGCCAATAAACTGAGCAATCTGGATGAAATGGAGGCCTTCCTGGATACCTATAAGCTGCCAAGACTGAATCAGGAAGAAATTGACAACCTGAATAGGCCAATAGCCACTAACGAGATTGAAGCAGTGATCAAAAACCTCCCAAAAAACAAGAGTGCAGGGCCTAATGGATTCCCTGGGGAATTCTACCAAACATTCAAAGAAGAAATAATACCTGTTCTACTGAAGCTGTTTTGAAAAACAGAAACAGAAGGAAAACTTCCAAACTCATTCTATGAGGCCAGCATTACCTGAATCCCCAAACCAGGCAGAGACCCCATCAAAGAGGAGAATTTCAGACCGATATCCCTGATGAATATGGATTCCAAAATCCTCAACAAAATCCTAGCTAATAGGATCCAACAATACATTAAAAGGATCATCCACCACGACCAAGTGGGATTTATCCCCGGGGTGTAAGGGTGGTTCAACATTCGCAAATCAATCAATGTGATAGAACACATTAATAAGAGGAAGGAGCAGAACCATATGGTCCTCTCAATTGATGCAGAAAAAGCATTTGACAAAATACAATATCCTTTCCTGATTAAAACTCTTCAGAGTATAGGGACAGAGGGAACATTCCTCAAGTTCAGAAAATCCATCTATGAAAAACCCACAGCGAATATCATTCTCAATGGGGAAAAGCTGAGAGCCTTTCCCTTAAGTTCAGGAACACGTCAAGGATGCCCACTCTCGCCACTATTGTTCAACATAGTATTAGAAATCCTAGCAACAGCAATCAGACAAGAAAAAGAAATAAAAGGTATTCAAATTGGCAAAGAAGAGGTCAAACTCTCTCTTTTCGCAGACGACATGATACTTTATGTGGAAAACCCAAAAGACTCCACTCCCAAATTACTAGAACTCATACAGCAATTCAGGAATGTGGCAGGATACAAAATCGATGCACAGAAATCAGTTGCTTTCTTATACACTAACAACGCAACTGTTGAAAGAGAAATTAGAGAAACGATTCCATTTACAATAGCACCAAAAACCATAAGATACCTCGGAATAAACCTAACCAAGGAGGTAAAGGATCTATACTCTAGGAACTACAGAACACTCATGAAAAAATTGAAGAAGACACAAAAAGATGGAAAAAATATTCCACGCTCATGGATCGGAAGAATAAACATTGTTAAAATGTCTATGTTATGCAGAGTAATCTATACCTTCAATGCCATCCCGATCAAAATTCCAATGACATTTTTCAAAGCGCTGGAACAAACAATCCTAAAATTTGTATGGAATCAGAAAAGACCCCGAATCGTCAAGGAAATGTTGCAAAAGAGAAACAAAGCTGGGGGCATTACGTTGCCTGATTTCAAGCTATATTACAAAGCTGTGATCACCTAGACAGCATGGTACTGGCACAAAAACAGACACATAGACCAATGGAACAGAATACAGAACCCAGATATGGACCATCAACTCTATGGTCAAATAATCTTTGACAAAGCAGGAAAAAACATGCAATGGAAAAAAGACAGTCTCTTCAATAAATGGTGCTGGGAAAATTGGACAGCCACATGCAGAAGAATGAAACTTGACCATTCTCTAACACCATTCACAAAGATAAAGTCAAAGTGGATGAAAGACCTCAATGTGAGACAGGAATCCATCAAAATCCTAGAGGAGAACACAGGCAGTAACCTCTTTGACATTGCCCACAGCAACTTCTTTCAAGATACATCTCCAAAAGCTAGTAAAACAAAAGCAAAATGAACATTTGGGACTTCATTGAGATAAAAAGCTTCTGCACAGCAAAGGAAACAGTCAACAAAACAAAGAGGCAACCTACAGAATGGGAGAAGATATTTGCAAATGACACTACAGATAAAGGGCTGGTATCCAAGATCTATAAAGAACTTCTCAAACTCAACACCCAAAAAACATATAATCAAGTTAAAAAGTGGGCAGAATATATGAAAAGACACTTCTCTGAGGAAGACATACAAGTGGCTAACACACACGAAAAAATGTTCATCATCTTTAGCCATCAGGGAAATTCAAATCAAAACCACATTGAGATACCACCTTACACCAGTTAGAATGGCAAAAATGGACAGGGAAAGAAACAACAAATGTTGGAGAGGTTGTGGAGAAAGGGGAACCCTCTTACACTGTTGGTGGGAATGCAAGTTGGTACAGACACTTTGGAAAACAGTGTGGAGGTGTCTCAAACAGTTAAAAATAGAGCTACCCTATGACCCGGCAATTGCACTCCTGGGTATTTACCCCAAAGACAGAGATGTAGTGAAAAGAAGAGCCATATGCACCCCAATGTTTATAGCAGCAATGTCCCCATAGCCAAACTGTGGAAAGAGCCGAGATGCCCTTCAACAGATGAATGGATAAAGAAGATGTGGTCCATATATACAATGGAATATTACTCAGCCATCAGAAAGGATGAATACCCTACTTTTACATCCACATGGATGGGACTGGAGGAGATTATGCTAAGTGAACTAAGTGAAGCAGAGAAAGTCAATTATCATATGGTTTCACTTATTTGTGGAACATAAGGAAGAGCATGGAGGACATTAGGAGAAGGAAGGGAAGAATGAAGGGGGGGAATTGGAAGGAGAGATGAACCGTGAGAGACTATGGACTCTGAGAAACAAACTGAGGGTTCTAGAGGGGAGGGGGGTGGGGGGATGGGTCAGCCCGGTGATGGGTATTAAGGAGGGCATTTACTGCATGGGGCACTGGGTGTTATACGAAAACAATGGATCATGAATCACCACATCAAAAACTAATGATGTATTGTATGGTGACTAACATAACATAATAAAATTAAAAAAAAAAGAAAAAGAAAACATCTATAAAATGAGAAACACAAGTAGTAGCTCTGTTTCATCATTTTTCAACTAAATAATTCCAAATTAAGCAGCTAAAACGGAGGGTTATCTTTATCAAAAGGGATGGTTTCAATATTACCCAAATTAAGTTTTTATTGTGAAAATAAACACCTTTTCTGCTGTCACTGAAACTTGATCTTCCTTCTAACAACATCTAAAAAAGCAAATATATTAGTGACCAGAAGAACCCCTATGTAAATCTTTCTGAAAACAACTATAAAGAATCAATACAGCAATGGAAATGAGAGTCTGGAGGCTTACAACAGTTTTATCAAACAATTTCTGTGGCCTTATAAAGGGAAATCATTTCTTTTTAATCATTCTGAGTTTAATTAAGAAGTAAATAATCATATTCTAAAGAAGCCTGCCTCTCCCAGTCATCTTAGCTTTTTCAAAGGAGATGCCACACAGCATGCAGCATCCATGTTATTCTCTATTTGATCAATCAGGATGTGAGACTTCCTTTTGTGCAGAGCATTGTCATTCTTAGTGAGCTTAAATTAGGTTTTATGGTTTAAAATTGCCCTATTAACTTGATGCTTCCTGCATTTTCATTAACTCAAAACATATTTGATATCATGATAAAGCTCCCCTGAAATGAAACTTCCCTTCTGGAATAAGTCATTCTATTATAGTAGATGCTTACCACGGAACTTGGTTTTGAACATTATACTGCTTTAATGTGCTTCCCTATGAATTGTTGCTTAGGAGGAGGCTATACAACACTAGAATTTATAACCATATGCTGTGTTTTAGGCCAAGTCACTTCCCCTCTCTCCTACTGTAAAACTGTGAAGTGAACAATTTTTGAATTCCACATTTTATTTCCTTTTCAGGAGGAATCTCTGCCAAGTACCGGGATATACCTGCAATTACCCTGCTCCCATGCTAGGGCAGTGGTTCTAAACTTTGGAGATTCATGAGCATCACCTAGGAGAACTTAGAAGAGCCCTGGTCCATGACACACCAACTAAATCAGAAACTCTAGCAGAGAGGGGTTCAGGCATGAGAAATTTTAAATGCTCAGCTGGTGATTTGCCGTTGGGCACTGTTGCCTTGGCACAGTACTACTTATGTTTTAGCACAAAGCTTGATCAGATACAGTTTCTGATTCTACAAGTCAGCAGTGGGCCCTGAGAATTTGCATCTCTAACAGGTTCCCGGGTGGTGCTGATGCTTCTGGTTCAGGAGCCACACTTTGAGAACCACTGCCCTAGGGCTCTGAGATTGAGTCAGTCCCTTTGAATTCTCTTTGGGGATGATGCAAATTGTCATAGGTCATCCTTGTTCTGGTTCCTCTTCCTCCTGCATTGATTTATCAAACAGAACGATGTTTCTCATTCCTAGAGGAATTGACCCTCTTGGTCCCTTGGTGGTCAGACTGATCCTCTTGGGCCCCTGGTGGCTCCTCGGGCAATTAATAATATTCAGAGTTGGATTTAACTAGGGTGGTCTGTTTTCTAGGGCTCTCAGAGAGCTCTGCCAACTCAGCATAATACCAAGGGTCTAAACCACATTGGAAAAGGTCACTTTAATTCTCCCTCTTTTAAAAGGACTTTGCCAGGTGGGAGTCCTTATTCCTTTATTCAACAAATTGCACTTCTCCTCTACGCCAAGGCATAGAGGTGAGATACTCGATTTTACAGAATTTACATTATATTCAGTAGGAGAGGGACAATAAGCAACTAACCAAATAATAAACTTTTAACTCATGAAAAATGCTCTAGAGAATAGAAGGCAGGTCAGGATGTAGAGACTGTCTGATCAGGGGTGTTGCTGAGCTCCCTGAGATAAGGTGGTAGGGATGTCCTTGCAATGGTGTGACATCTGACTTGAGACTTGGATATCAAAAAATCAGATATGTGAATATCAGGGGCCAGAGCTTTCTAGGCAGAGGGGGCAGTGAGTGCAAAGGCTATGCTGGCTTTCTGTTTGGAACAGAAGAAACATCTACGTGGCCAGAGCGAGGAGGAAACTGGGAAGATCTGAGAGGCCAGAGACTGTGTGTGGGGGTCTGTTAGGGGTCTGGATTCATTCCAGAAGTACAGAGAAGCCGTAAGAGGGTTTTAATAAAGGGAGTGTTATGATCTTCCCTCCGCCCCCCTTTTTTCATTATCGTGCAGTTGCTATGTTGACCAGAGAAACAGCGTTAGAGTAGAGAAGCAGTGTTAGAGTAGAAGAAAGGCGAGCTAGTAGCTGGAAGATACTGCATTTGGGATTAGAGTTGACGGAGGCTTAGGCTGGAAGAATAGCAGCAGAGATGGTGAGTTGCAGCTCACAGAAAATGTTGATTGATGCATCAGCTGTGGGGTGTAAGGGATAAAGAGAATGGAGAATGCCTCTCAGGTGTGTAGCTTGAATAACAGCGGGTGTGTTGTAAACATTAATTGTGATAGGGAGGAATGAATGGGAAGCCATTTGGGGTGCTGAGCAAGAAACCATTATTTTTGCTTTGGATATTATGGTTGAGTTGCCTGCCAGATTTGCAGGAGGAGTTTTCTAGTAGTCTTTGTTTCACATGAGTCTTTGCTCATATGAGTCTCACTTTCATGAGTCTTTGTTCAGCAGAGTCCGAGTAAGAAATAAAAATTTGGTAGTCATAGGTATGTAGGTAGTAGGAGACTCAGTGATTCCACCTGGGAAGCACTCCATCTCACATTTATTCTGAACTTTCTACCTATAAAGAGGTATAATGGAAAGTTCTGTTGATTTGAAAAGCTCTTGTATAAAACTGACTACAGGAAAACAGGAGATACAGGAATATGAATGGAAATCCTCTTCCCAAGGTTGTAAAGGAGCTGATATACCAATGAAAAGCAAACCACTTGACTCCTTCAACAAAGGGTTAACTGAAAGATGGACAGCACGCTATTATCATTAAAGTATCTCTTCAGCAGATAGAGAAGGTTCCCTAAAACTTTACTTCTTAGTCTCCTTCTAGACCTCCTTCTAGACCTAGGCAAGTGCCAGAATTTTCCCTAGGGCACTGTTCTCTTTCAACTTCTATTTGGGAAGGAAATATGAGAGCTCTCTGTCTCATCCAGGGACTTCCTCTGTGGGAAAAGGCAGACTTCCAAAGCTTTTTAAGAACTCAGTTGAGGGGCGCCGGGTGGCTCACTTGTTAAGCGTCTGCCTTCAACTCAGGTCATGATCCCAGGGTCCTTGGATCGAGCCCCGCATTGGGCTCTCTGCTCAGTGGGAAGCCTGCTTCTCCCTCTTCCACTCCCCCCACTTGTGTTCCCTCTCTTGCTGTCACTCTGTCAAATAAATAAATAAATAATCTTAAAAAAAAAAAAACCCATTTACTTAAAAAAAAAAACAAACCAAAACTCAGTTGAGTTCAGACTTGGTCTCCTTCACCAGCCAAGACTTTTCTTAAATATGAGAAAGTTATATTCAGTCAATAAGAGTTAAAATTTGGAAGAGATCACTCCAGATACCTATAGAATGTACATTGCCTGAGTATCTAAGAATTTACATGGTTGAATTTTAATATCATTTAAATGACACAAACAAGGGGCACTGGCTCAAATGACCTCATTTTCTGTGATTACTACTCTTACAATGATAGATAAGAGTAGAAATAGATATGAAATAATATGTGTAGGAAGTCAATAAAATGTTCCATTATTCAATCAGCATCTTCTTAGGGTAGATGTAACATTATAGTGTAAATCTAATTAAAAAGCTATTATGTTATAATATTTTAAAAATCTATTTAAAAAGCTATTATGTTATAGGTGTGGTGAAATACCTTAAAGTACTTCACTGGGAATTATGTATCTGTAAATTCACTTTGATTCATACCTAAGGTGGTTAGAATTTTAAGTTCCCAAATTAAAAATCCACAATTCAAAAATGGTGATGTAAGAATTTCACGTATCATCACCAAAATCTACTCTAGAGGCTTTATGAATTCAAAAATGGAATGCTCAAAATAATCATTCACTGATGAGATGCGTGGGGCTCAAGATGTTCAGCTGACCAGATAGATTTTACGGGCCTTACCATGAATGAAGCATATGCGCTCAGCGAAGCCAGGAGATAAGTGCGTTAGATCTAGGTCTAAACTCCCTTTGGTCTGTCCTCTATTCTATTCCATGGAAAGTCTGGCTGATATTTCTCAAAATAAACCCATCTTGCAAGGAGACTTAGTGGAAGTTCCTATGGATTGAGAGTGAGAATTTAAATGCCTAAGCTTGGGAACTGTTTTTTGTGCCTGTATGCTACTAAATTTGGTACATTTGACAGAATTTGGTCTATTTGGTCTAAGACTTCTTTTAATTTTAGCATACCACCTGGTAGGTTGCCATGGATCATTCCACCTGTCTCTAACTATAGGATTCTAAGTTTGCTCTAAGAACCTGAAAACTGCTAAATGGCCAAAGTGGCCTAGGTTAGTTTTTACACCAGAAGTTTAAAACATTTAAAGCATTTACTGGGAGAAATAATGGACTGAGTGAAGTATGCTTTTAAACTATTTTTTGAACACTTCATATTAAAGTTTTGATAATTTGTTCATACTCACCTTGCAAAAAATAATACCTTCTTTCATTTTCATGTGATGTTTTTGAATTTCATGTATAAATTGGATGAAGTTACTGCAATTCCACAAAAAAGGAAAACAAATATGAAAAAGCATTCAAAAATGCTGTTAAAAAATGATATGACCTGAAGATTCATAATGCACAGATGAATGCACTAAAAATAAAGTCCTGGTGCTAAACTTATAATTACATTTGTAAAAGCAGAATGTTAATCCCTATTACTTCTTTTCTTCAGTCATTTAAATACACAGGCATGGACAAACATCAGCCCTATCCTCCCCTACTGCCAGCTAATCCACAGATTGGTGAGGAGAATTTCAGTAGGACTCAGCAGGTCCTCCTGGAGCAGTAGCTTCACATTATATGCATTTTAATGAGGACAGGATCTCATGCTATGGGAAAATATATAACCTGTCCAGGGCACAGCCTCTGACCCCATGCTCTGCCCCCGCCATGCTTTTTAATGAAGTGTTTTGTTGAAATGTTGAGGGTGTATTTTAATTCCAACATTGCATTTATTCATTCACTCACCAAATATTTATTGAGTGCCTCCTGAGAGTCAGAATCTGTGGATCATTCTTTTGGTCATGACTATTGTAATAAATATAATAAGTGATAAGTATATTAAGTGTAATAATGTAATAAGTATAACTGTGACCCTAATTGCGAATTTAAAAATGTTAACAAAATACTAAGTCTTTTGTTAGTGCCACAGCAATTGTTAATTATTATTGTGTTGCCAGGATCCCTACAATTGATCCCATGTTAACAAATTAATCAGGGGAGTAGGTGAAAGGAAAGAAATTAAATTAAAAAGAGAACTACCAAGAATGAATTCTCTGAAAAGAAGCTGAGTTGAAGAAAGAAATAGATGATCTCCTGCTAACCTTCTCAACCTGCTATGGCTTTGTGCATTCTGGCTCAACCTAATATTGATAAATAAAATGCAATATAATGAAAATCAGAACATGGAATGGCTTATTGGACACTGTAAGAGAGAAGTACCTTCTGTTTCACTCTTCTTTGAGTCAGTGCCTCTGAATGGATAATGGTGGTGTAATCTCTCAGTGAAGGAGGCAATGTGCATGTGAGTGTGCACATGCACACACATTCATCTCTGTGAATATATGTGTATATTCACATATATATAATTCACATATAATATATATGTGTAACGAAACACTGTAAATATAAGTGGAATGAAATACATATAATAAAAATTGAATTGAAGGTACTGTTTTGTCCCGTGTTATTGTATTTATAGAAACCATATTACCTTTTAATTAAATTAGCTCTCTCACATTTTCCATTACCCATGAGAAGGGGAGAGGGTTAATTATGGGTAAAATTATTGAGTACAGAGTCACTAAACCTGGAAATGTTTAGAGATCATCCAGCTCCATCTCTTAATTATTCACATAAAGATCGAATAATGTGTTCAAATTTACAGTTAGTGGCAGAGCCAGGAAAAGGACCATAACATTCCATTACACTCCTACCTGCCTTAAAAGCAGATCAAGATTTCTGAATGGTTCTCACCCTCTACGTGCTTCTTTCCGACTCTATCTCAGCTTCCTGGTATTTTAATGTTTGCCCTTTTTCCTTCTCAAAACATCCTTTTAGATCCTCAGAACTTAAGCAGCTGGATGAGTTTAGTATTAATCTCTCCAGGAGCATTTCTATCTTAACATGGGTCAAATCTAAACTAAAGAAATAAAACTTTACACATAAGATTTCAGGCATAAGGGAGGTGGAGGTAGAAGGAAGTGATTCAGTGCTTTCCAAAACCCTTGATATCATAGTACATGATCACTCAGTTGGCTGATCTCCCTATTTGAAAGGTAGTCCCAGGATGATTTATGTAACTCAAGACCTGTTGAACATTTTACCAAAATTAAATTCTACTGGTAGGAAAGGTGTTTCTAACAAGCAGAGAAGCCTGAGAATATGGAGTCAGTTTTAGGGGAGGCAATTCATGTAGAGTGAGGTAACTTAGCAGTTTTACCAGATGACAGTGTATGAGAATCAATGCTTCCAAAAGATCATTGTTCAATACATGCCCTTGAATTTGGATTGATACCCAGTACATTCAGCACATCTCTAGGGAGTATGAACTATAACGCCAGATTCTGACCTAGGATCTTGGCTACTGCACTGAGTAAGATAAGGGTCTTCCTCTCTTTAAACTTACAAGGAGGTTGGGGAAGATGGAGATTTAGACAACAAAGAAGTGACCAAATAAATTAACAAGTAATTTCGGATGCTGCTAACCACAATGAAATAACCACACAGGGAGATATGATAGAGAATGCCTTGGAGCAACTTTGGGCAGGATGGCTAGAGGCTTCTTTGGAGAGGCAATATCTGAACTTAGACCTGAGGGATGAGAAGGGAGAAACCATGAGGCAAAGAAGGTATTTTGGGGCAACTGAAGAAACAGCAAGAGCCAAATCTCTAACGTGGAAATAAGCTCGGTATGTGACTAGAAAGGGACATGACAGGAGACAAGATGAGAGAAGGAGTCAGGAGCCAGTTGATGTAGGGACTAGCTGGCCATGATAAGGAGCTGGCATTTGATTCCAGGAAGTCAGTGAGCACTTCTAAGTATGAGAGCAGTTTAATCTGATTTACCTTTAAGAAGTGGCTTTCACTGCTGTGTGGAGAATTGATTATAGAAAGGCCAGGGAAGAAGGTTGAAATTGGAGGATGACAAAAGACTATGGACAGGTATAGCACCAATTCTGAGATGTAACCAATAGGACTTGATGGATTAGATGTCAGAGGTGAGAGAAAAGGAAAAGTGAAGGATGGCACCAGGGTTGTTGGCCTTAAACATATTCACTCTCTAAATTCTGGTTTGATGTTATTAGATACACATAATGGACAAATAGAACTTAAAAAGCTACATAAAATGATTTTACAAAACAAGCCATGTAGCCATTGCTAAAAAGCTGTATCATTACATTTTATTTTTAGTCATTTTGTTTTACCAGAGTTCTGACAATTTACATATATTGTTAAATTTAGTTACAGGCAAGATAAGTGATTACACTATAAGGATTCAAGATAATTTTTGGAAAGGATAATGGCATTAAGCACATATTTTATAGTTTGTAATAAGAACCATGGATGTTTGAGGCCTAGGCTTTAAATAAGGAGAATTGAAGAGACATTAAAAGGAAATAAACCTTCAGAAAAAAAAAAAAACAGGGAAAGGGATGAAATGTTTTCTGAATAGCACTAAGTATACTGCTGTAATTCATGGTGAATCATAGTGGTAACTTTTCCAAAGAAGTCATATAAATTCACCAAAACATTAAAGAACAACTTTATTTCCTTTAAAGAAACAGAAAGGCACCAAATATATGGTAGTAATAAAATGTTTATGCTGATTGGATACTGCTTTAGCCTCATGAGCTATATAACAGATAGAAAAATACCAGACAGAGGGAAATTCATCAGGAGTATTAGACTTACAAATGTTAATTCCATGGCTGACAGATACAATCACTCTCCCCAAGTCACTAACTATCTGTCTTTTTATGATCAGAAAACCTTGCATAATATTATTTTGGTCTGACTTTGAGCTGAGAAGCTCAAATGCTTAATGGTATGTTTTCTTTTAGATTCTTATTAGGAGCTAGACAGCCAACCCCCAATCTCCAAGAACACCTTGAGATATTAAAAAAAAAATCTCATGAAGGAAGATGGAAAATAAATGAAAGGGAATTTTTTTCAATAGTTTGCTGAAAGCCTACACAAATTAGAAGAATCACTTATCTGATGTCAAATGCAAACTCTATTACTCTGGAGGAAATAAGTTGTTTCAAGTTGTTGAAAAAGAAGTGTGTTTCACCTCAAACTATTGCCAGAAAGATACCAAAGAAATTCAATTATTCCAAAGTTACCAACCACCCAAAATGAGATTATCCGTTTCTTCTATTTTCCAGTGTAGCTTGAAGTAAAAAGAGGGAGTCTAAACATAGGATAAAGCTGGTTAAAAGGTAGTCAAGTCAATAGACACTAGTAACATACATAGATTTCTTAGTTGAAGGAGTTCAGGGTTCCTAACTGGGCAGTTTGCCCATTGCCTAAAGGGATGATTGCCCTCAGCTCACTTTCTAACTCTTGTCGTTTTGGCGAATTTTGCTTAGTGACTTAGCTTTATGAAACTTTACTTCAGCAATTTCCCATAAGCTTTAATAAAAAGGAAACTTTAAGGTGGATTAAACCTCATGGGAATATAATTTCTTCCAAACCAACATACACAGACACATACAAGATAATTTCTCCTTTGCATTCAATACTAGAAAGAGACATCAATTGGATCAAAACTCTTGTGAATAGAATCCCTTTAAAAACAAAGCATAACACCTTTATGTTCCAGAATCACTGCTCTAAGCACATGCATAAAAAGGCAAATGATATACCAATAAAAAGCTACAATAAACACATCCTGAGTTGACTGATTACAAAATGAAATTATCTAAATTATTTTCTGTTTTGTTTTCTTTGTCATTGTAGGAACCAAAGGCAAGCCGCCCCAAGATAGGCCACTTTGGCAAGAATATTATTTTGAGTTAAAAGCAATTCAGACCCAGCAGATTCAGGAAAAGGTCTTTACCTCCCCCTTAACTGCCTGCCTGTACCCAAAGAGAGCTATTTAAAGAGATTCCCCTTTACCTAAGAAATTTATTTCCTTAACAGGACAACCTTGGTTTTCTAAACATCTCTCACCTTCCTGCTAACGGTCTTCCACCCCTTTGTATCCTCAGACCACTCCACCTACCCTTAGCTCAGGAGGTCAATAAGCCTCATGTTGCCTGCCTGTTTTTGGAATTTCCTGTCTGCGTGGATCCCCCATTAGCATAAAACTAAATTTGGTTTTCTCCTGTTATTCTGACTCATGTCAATTTGATTCTTAGTCCAGCTAGAAGGATCTTGAAGGGCAGAGAAAATTCTTCCTCCCCAACACCATAAACATAGTCAGTTATAGCAAGCTGACGAATGAATATTTAAAGACTGGTCTTTAAAGACTGGTCCATTATTTTAAGTTAATTTAGGGATCCAAAATGTTAACATACTAAGCATGAATGTATTGGGGATTTCTGATAAAGATTTTGGCTTGACCATTTAAGAACTGATGTCTACAAAAGCTTCAATTCTGAATTTAAGGAGATCAGGAGATTGATTAGAGTAGGGCTAAGGTTGTTTTATGACCCTGATGAATACTGAAGCCAGCATCCAGGCATCCATCTTGTCAGTCCAGATGAAAGAATGAACACTAGAGGTTTTATCAACCCCAGGCACGGCTGGACAGGCCAAGCAACCAGTAGAAATGCAACCCCACTAGCTTACAAATAAATATGTTTTTTTCAGATTCTAAGTCTCTTGAGATGGAAAAGACCTCCAGAGGACCAGACAAAGCAGCACCAGAGCACCTGCTAACATGACCTCATGGGCGTCCAATCAGTGGTGTCCACTTTCTCACAAGATGCCTGCCCCAAATTTTGCCTTTAAAATACTTACTTGTAAGCCATTGGTGAGTTTGGGACTTTTGAGCACTAGCTCCCCTTTCTCCTAGGTGGCGCCAGACTAGGAAATAGCTTTTCTTTCTTCACAGCAAAAGCTAAGTGTTAGTTTTTATTGGCTTGCTGCTCATTAGGCGGATGAACTCTCATTTGGTTTGGCTAAATGTTGCTTTATTTTATACATGCTCTGTTTTTTCCCCATAGAATGTATCCCCTTTTAACACACTATGTAGTTTATTTTTTTTTATTATATGTATTGTTTGTTTTCTGTGTTCCCTCACTAGTATATCACATCTACAGAAATAGGAATCTACGTCTATTTTGTTAACTGATGTAGCCCAAGTGCCTAGAAGAGTGCCTGGCATATAGTAGGCACTCAATATTTGTGGAATCAATAAATGTTCTTAAGTTCTGAATAAGTCCAAAACCATCTCCTCACTGAATAATTTGTATATGCATATGCATACACACATATAAAATTTAAATCCTCTTTATTTCCAAAGCCTGTATTGCCTCTTGGTGATCAATCAGTACATGATGATACACTTAATAAAATATCACAGAGCAACAAATATTGGGAAAGCATTACTTATCTGGTTTTTTTTTTTTACTTATCTGTTTTAAATGAAGGTTGAACAATTAAAAATTTAATTTAATTTTAACAATTAAAAATTGTTATCAATGCTTTGACAATCATGTCTTCTGACTAAATAAACTTTCAAAAATGTTTACAGTAGTCAATGTGACCCTTGGATAACTTGTATTATAAAACATAAAGATGCATCTTTGTAGACAATTCCAGCAAGATGCAGAAACAGAATTACAAATGATAACTAAAAAGATTAACTTATACTGACAAACATAATACAGACTTTGAGCATATGGAATAAAACCTGATTTTCTTATCCTAGCTCCAAATGTCACAAACACCTATGCAAGGTCTTAATGGTAAAGAAACGGATGCATTCTTCATTTCCATCTGTCTAGTACACTCAAGATCCAATGTTGTCTTCAGGTTTTGAGCATCCATAATTCCTAATACACTTTGTTCCTTCTTAACTAAGTAATGACTACTTCTAAAATGAGTAAGGGAATAGCTTCCTCTAATTGGTATTAAAACAATAATACATAGCTAATACAGAACTAAAAAAGCCTTCCCAGTTAACATTCTTACTGACAAAAATTTCTATGTTGCTGCAAAATCTGTTGGCTGTAATTTAGATTTGGGAAATCTAATTAACTGTGGGAAAGTTTAGTGTACTTTTAAATTATATGGAATTCAGTATATGGGCATTATGCTAGGTATCTTACTGTGCCCTTCCATATTCACTCTCCATGCTCTGAGTACTAGGTGATTGCCACCCCCCACCCCCCCTCACACTGCCTATCCCCTCCCACTCCTTCAGGTCCAGATTGGGTTTGGCGGATGAGAATATTCTCCAGACAGCAGAAGAACAAAGGGTCCTCTTGCCAGGTTTCTGTGGGTTTGCTAGATTCCTCTACTGAGGACCCTATCTCCTGTCGGGAGGTCTCTCCATAAAGCCATCCTAACTGCTTGTTCCCCTTGTCCCTTGTACTCTAGGGATAGTCATGACTCCCTAATGGTACTGGGCCTAGGGTCCGACACCATTCTTAGTTCTTAACACACTTTCCACAGCTTTGTAACTAGTCTCTCTCTTTGTCTTACTTGGTTTGGGAGTACATCTCTTTCCTTTTGAACCTCTGATTAGATATACATCTATCTCTCACACTTTGGGCCACTGACACCTGCCTTATACACCTAGACTTCTACATCTCTGTAAATGGCATGGAGCTCAAGCAAAGACTGAGGAATCACCTTGCTTTCTCCAATCACTCATTCTTCCACCTCCTATTCCTTAGTGAGTCCTGTTAGGTCTACCTCTAAAATATATTATGAAATTGCCCTCTCCTCGTTATCTCTGTCGTCACCTCCCTAATTTGGGCTACTCTCATTTCCTCTCTGGGGTATTGCAATAAGCTCCCAACTGGTCTCCCCGCTTTCTTTTTATGGCGATAGCCCTTTACGAGCTGATTCCCTACTTTTTGCTTTCCTCCTACTTAAACCCACATATTAATATTAAATAAAAACATCTTTTAGAAACACACATAGGTAATGTAGCTCTAACTCAAAACTCCACAATGGCTTCCCATTTCACTTTGGTTAAAATACAAATGCCTTTCTGTGGCCTGCAAGGCCCAAAAGAAACAGCCCTCTGCCTGGCTTTCCACACACATCACCCAAGTCTTCCCACCTTTTAACTGCCCTCCTTCTCGCTCCTCAAATAAATTGAGTGAGCTGTTTCTCACCTTGGGGACTTTGCTCCTATCTGATACACTCTTCCCCAGGGGTTCTCCAGAAATGGATCTGTGCCAGCTTCCTGTCTGGGGTGCTCTTATTTCCCTTACAGTGCTAATCTGTGATCATTCTGTTTATTTGTTGCATATTTACGGTATTTCTCAGCCCTCTGAAGTGTAAATGAGATGATGCCAGAGACTTCATCTCTATCCCCAGTCCCTAGAATGCTCTGGCTCATCATTCACACATCAATAGCTATTTGCTTCTTGACTAAATGAATGAATGCCTCATCATTCAATCCTGCTTCCATTTCCACAAGGGACTTCTAGTCCTAAGTGCACAACGTTCCCACTGTGCCTTTTTTCTCTAGCTCTGTGGCCTGAATACTTAGATCATACTTCTCCATGCTCAGCTGTTGGAGTTGATGACATTTGTTCTAGGACACAAAGTATAGAATATCCCCATTACCTCAGCAGATTCCCCCATGATCAGGCAATCACTGAGCTAATTTCTATCACCACAGCTTAGTTTTCATATAAAGGCCCATGCACTCTTTTGTGTCTGGCTTCTTTGCTCAGCATAATGGTTTGAGATTCATCCACATTCTCATGTGTATCAGTACTTTGTTCCTCTTTATTGCTGAGCTGTTTTCCACTGCACGGTTGTATCACTGTGTGTTTGTTCAGTCACCTGTTGATGGGCATCAGGTTTGTTTCCAGTTTGGGGACATTATGAATTAAAACTTGTGAATATGTCTTTTGTGTTGATACACATTTTCATTTCTCTTGGGTAAATACTTAGGAGAAGAATGTGCGGTCATGGGCACATAGACGTATATTTAGCTTTATAGGAAACTATCAAAATTTTCTAAGATTTCTGTATTTTTTACTTCCAACAGCACTGTTTAAGCATTCCTTTTGCTCCACATCCTTACAACACTTGGTATGATCAGTCTTAGGTTTTAGCCATTCTAATGGGTGTGTATGGGTATCTCATTGTGGTTTTTTTTTCGTTGTGGTTTTCATTTACATTTCCCTGATGACTAATGATGCTGAGTATCTTTTCATGTGCTTATTATCCATTCTTGTATCTTCATTTGGGAAATATCTGTTTTTATAATGAAAATAATTTCATTTAAACTTTGAGGCAATTATCTGCAAAATGGCTGAACTCTCAAGTATACAGCATATTTATCAACAAATTTTAGCTTTGATGAACTGATTACTTGACTGAATTGAAATCTAGGAGCATTCATAGTATAATGCATTCTATTGTACATTTTATCCTGTTTATAGGCTTTTTTCCAGTTTTTTTTTTTGAAAGGAACAAAGGCAGTCTGACTAGCACAACCTATCAATATCCTCATATTGAACTACTTTCATTCTTTTAATTTAAAATTATAATCAAGATTAGAACATTTTATTCTCCCTAAGATACATGTAATTTGAAATTGGCACAGCAAGAGTTTGCCACAAATGTGAGAGGAGATAGAGACGGCTCATTTGCTTTTAAAATGGATACGATGAATATAGCACATGTAGGGAAAAATTAACTAACTGGAACAAAATGTTTTTCACAACCATTCCTCTCAGCTGGAAACCCCACTATCACTTTTTTTTAAGATAATAAGAAAGTCCAACTGAAAATGCCTCTATTTTTAATCACTTAAATCCTATTTTAATTCTGAATTTGATAAAGTAGAACAGCTACTCATAATACCTCATACACACATATATTCTTCAAAAGTACAATCTGATTTTTTGCTCATCCTACAATGAAAAGACCCCTGGATCCGTAGGTTTTTAATACCCAAAAAATGCTATCGCACTTTGAACACAAGATATATGCCTGTGTCTGAGTAGCCAATGCAATGTGGGTCTGCATCATACTATACTCAGTATACTGCATTAGGGACTGACATAACGGGAAGTGTAGTGGGGAACCAAAGAACTAAATGAGCCCAAGATATGTTTCCATTTCAAGGATGGGATATCTAGTGAGATTAGACACTTGGAGTATTTACCCATGTAAAAGTAGAATTACAGAAAAACTACAATCACGGACCAGGAAGACAACTGGTAACAATGCAGAAAGAGGAAAAGAACCTAGGCAAATAAAATCCAGTTTCTATGTTATATGAAATGGCTACACAGGTTTTTTTTTTAAAGATTTTATTTATTTGAGAGAATGAGAGAGAGAGAGCATGAGAGGGGAGAGGGTCCGAGGGAGAAGCAGACTCCCCGCTGAGCAGGGAGCCCGACGCGGGACTCGATCCCGGGACTCCAGGATCATGACCTGAGCCGAAGGCAGTCGCCCAACCAACTGAGCCACCCAGGTGCCCGCTACATAGGTTTTAGCCAAATTTGGACAGTACATTTGGGATGGTATGACTTAAAATATAACACACGTGCTATATACACTTTGGGAGGGCCTCAGGCAGCACTTAGAGAAATAGGTTGTTACCTTCCAGAGCAGCTGCAGACTTCAACTGCATCCTGCACAGGGTAACTGTAGAGTTCATGTGTGCACCAGGATGGCAAGAGCTTAGAATTTTAAAACAAATACTGGTTCACGATTCTTTTTTTTAAAAAATATTTATTTACTTATTTGAGAGAGAGAGTGTGTGAATAAGTCTGGGGGAAGGGCAGAGGGAGAGAGGGAATCCTAAAGCAGATTCCCCGCTTGATTCCAGGATCTTGACATCATGAGCTGAGCCGAAATCAAGAGTTGGCTGCTTAACCGACTGAGCCACCTAGGCGTCCCTGGTTCATGATTCCTTTGAATAACTCAGAAAGAGCAGGCCTAAATAAATGTGCATTTTTCTTGCATTAAATCAAGGTTGGTGTTTTTACTTTAGCATCATTCCTAGTGTGCATGACAGCATAATGTCACTCATACTTTCAAAATATTACTTCCAATAACAACAACAACACTGAACACCAAATAATTTTTGGTTTAAATACCCAATTAATATTTGTGAGGAAGAGAATCTTATGACAGAGTTTCTACATTTCTCAGGAACTGTTATTCATGCTGTGGAAAATACTTGCCTTCCTGGTGACCACGATCTTGGTTTTGGTATGAATTCTTTACTCTTTCTCAAGCTACATACCTCCAATTCATCTTGCCCTCTGAGAACTCACGTTCAATTGGAAAGATTTCTTTAAAGATTAGCTTTCAGTTATTTCTCTTCTGATGCCTCCCTATTGCCAGTTGCTTCAGTTCTGGCTCACAGCTCTTCTCCTTGGCCAATCCCTAAAGCTTCCTAATGAAATCTTTGACCTCTCTGTTCCCATGGCTTTGTTCAAACAGCTTTGTTCCCATGCTAATCTCAACTCCACACTGCCTTCAGAGTTACCTTTCTAATCACGCAGACCCTCCTCTAAAAACATTACTACTTCCTGTTGTCTATCATAAAAAGCTCCTGCTCTTTGAGAAGGAATAAAAAGCCTTTTCAGGGGCTCCTGGGTGGCTCAGTCGGTTAAGCATCTGACTTTTGATTTTGACTCAGGTCATGAACTCAGGGTTTTGACATTGAGCCCCGCACTGGGCTCTGTGCTGGGTGTGGAGCCTGCTTAAGATTCTCTCCCTCTGCCCCTTGGGCACTGCTTGCAAGCAGGCACATTCTCTCTCTAAAAAAAAAAGCCTTTTCAAATGTCACTATCAACCCATCTATCTTCCACGTCTTTCTTCACTATCCCCCATTTTCAACAGTCAGAAGCTTTATAGATACAAAATCAACTTTCACATATCCAGGTCTCTGCTTTTGCATTTTCCCTCCTTAGAATGTCCTTCTCTATTTCTGCTGCCAGGTGAAACCATAGTTATTTTCTAAGAATCAGCTCTATGCCCACTTCTGTGGAATCTTCACAGATCATCTCAGGCAGAATTACTTCTGCCCGATTCTTCCATATAGTGTGTACCTGCCTGTCCTATAACCCTAATCACATTCGATTTTAATTATTGCTATATTTTTATTCTGTATCCACCAGACTCTGCAATGGATAGAGGACTAGGGAATACATCCTGTTTATACCCCTACCATGAATTACAAAAGAGGAACTATGTACTTCTGGCACAGAGTAGATTCTCAAATGACTCTTCACTTCAACATGCAATATGTACATATTTAAAACCACTAGGAGATACAAGAGCTATGTCTATGTCTTCTTTTCTTTCTACTCTACCTATAAGACGTGAAACTTTATTTTTTTAAAAGATTTTATTTGAGAGAGGGCGAGCATGCATGAGCGGGGGCGGGGAGGGACAGAGGGAGAAGCAGACTCCCCTTTGAGCAGGGAGCCCCAACAAGAGGGGAGAGGCAACACGGGGCTCAATCCCAGGACCCTGAGATCATGACCTGAGCTGAAGGCAGCCGCTTAACTGACTGAGCCACCCAGGTATCCCCAACTATTTCATTTTAAAGTACATTTGACAAGGGGCATGATAACTTCAGAAGTTCAGGATTCTATACACAAAAATGTGGAACTATACTTTATCAGGAATTATGGGTTTTATTTAGGCATAAGGGAAGGGGAAGCCCACACAAATCTGGTTTGGGGGCTACCCTTCCATTTCTTGACACACCTTGATGTTCCCCTTTTTCCACCCGGGCACTCATCACTTTTCTGCAGCGCCATCCTCTTTCCCAATGAAGAAGATGCCTATTTTCCATGGACTAACTTTGGCTCATACCTTGGACCAAAGCAAACAAATTAAACCAGTGACAACAAAATGAGAATTGTAAAGAAAATGTCTCAATGAATTGTTATTTTCTTGCCAGTTGGAACCTTTATGCTTTTTTTTAAGAGTGCTGTTAGGTCACAGGCATGAATACCTAATAGCGGGAAGTTATCAGTATGATTGCCAGGTAAAGAACTACAGAAGAGGTTTGTTTGGCCCTTTTAAAAACTTATAGGTACCAGAAAATTCTAGGCATCACTGGAGCTTCATTATGACTCTTTTAAAAAATTCCTAGTAACCATTTCAATTTTTTGAGCATGCCATGGATTAATTTACCCTTTGTTAAAATGCCAGCACCTGTTGTCAACTCTCAAAGAAAATGCTGTTTGAGACTCTATAGCAATTAGTTCCTCACAGTCACTATGGAAACAAGATGGCACCACTGAAAATCAAGGATTCATGTAATAGTAAAATAATATTCTTTAATATTATTATGATTTATAATGCTAACATTTCATAATCTGTGATATGAAACTAACAGATGAGGAAGTACTTTGTAATCTGTGAGACAATATATGGGTGATATTAAGAACAACAACAATAATATGGATGTTGTGGAATCTTTAATGATCTGAGCCTAATTAGCGCAGCAGTTATGTTACTAGATTTTCCCTTTATGCTCTCCACATCATAGTAACATGCTCTTACAACCTGTGTCAGGAAAAACTTCCATTTGTTGCTCTCATAATGCTAATATGTGTCAGGGAAGTAAAAGGCTGAGAGTAGAATGGAGGAGAAGGGCTAGTGAGGAGTTCTTCTACTCCTCATGAAAATATTTTCTTCTTCCCATGAAAACCCAAGAAGTTCCAGTAAATCCCCACAGATACATGTGACCTCTGATTTGACGATATAATCTAATTAAATCTTTAGACCAACTAAATGTTTCAAGTATGATAAAACTTTCAGTGAATGTTAAGTAGTATGATAAAACCTCCTATGAATGTTAAGTGTCTAATTTATGCAGATTAGATCATTTCCTTTTTTCATTCTATTTTATACCACACTGGGGAAAAATCATTCTCTTCTACTTACTTTTAAGAATTTGTGCAACTTAAACAAGCGCGCACACACACGCACACACACACACACACACACACATACACACACACACAGTAAAAGGAAGATGGTTTTCGATTAGATGTGAAAGACTACAGAATAAAACAGATAAGAAATCTCTTTGACATTGGAGTTGAGGGGGATGTGTGCAGATGTTTAAAAATTTAAAAAAAATTCAACTTAGCTAAAAATATATCCCTCATTATTAAAAGCAGTGATATTGATTTTTGGTATTTCTCTTGCTTTCTTTTTCTAAGTCTTTTTATTTTTAGTCATAAAACTAAACTTAGGGAAGAAACACACTAGTTCACCAAAGTTGTTCATCATATACTAGTTCACCAAAGTTGTTCATCATCTGGTATTCAGTGATGCTCCATAAATGACATTCTCAATGTTTTCAGTATTATCTTCAAAATTTAATAATTGTAAATTTAATAAATTTGCCCACAGGAAATATAGATCACTATGAAACAGATGCACTATTTCCTTTCATTTTGACTGACTTTAATGAAACACTAAGTGAAATTTCATTAAGTGAAATTAAGTATATTTTGAAGTTCAGTACATTTTTAATGTTTTATATAAGGAATGCTACTATAATTTCAATAGCTAAGAAGGAACATGATCTATTTTAAAGAGCATGGATCTGGGAATAAAAAATCTGGGTCCCAGCTGGGTGCAGCATCAAAGTGGTTGTGTGATCTATGTAAGTCACTGTATATCTTTGGGCTTCAGAGTTTCATTGTGTAAAAAATGAGGCAACAGATCATATCTGAGGTCCCATCGAAGGTACCGCTATAAAGTTCTTACTCCAAGTATGTACCCCCCATTTGGATATTTTCAGCAATCTAAGTTCTTCCAGCAAGTTGATAAATGCCCATCAATTTTATCATGTATAGCTTCAAACCGTGACTGTTTTCAAAAGAATAAGCACTTGCTTAATACCTTCTTACTCAAAGTGTGGTCCATAGACCAGCAGCATCAAGAGCACCTGGGGGCTTATTATAGATGCAGATATTCAGGATCCACTCCATCTACCCAATAATAATTTGTATTTGAACAAGATTCCCACATGATTCATATAAACAGTCAAGTTTGGAAAGCAAGGCTTAATACTAGACTCCTTCCCCCAAATTATTCCTCCTATTCAATTTGAAATTTTTAATATCATCCTATAGTCTGTACCTTATTATGGCAGCTATGTTTAGCCTACTATACTTACTTTTACATTTTAAAAATATTTCTGGCTGAGCCACATCTCAGTGTGTGGATTTCTGATTTCTTTGCTATTAGCACTAAAGGCATGAAAGTGAAGAGGCTAAAAAAAAAACCATATATAAGTGAACAGCATGGAATATTCCCATGGGCGGGTTTTCTGGCATTAAATAAGAGAATGGTGACTCTGGGTGGCAGAGGGCTGTAGGAAAGACAAATAGCAGGATGAGGGAGAAAGGAAGAAAAGAAAGGCGTTCATTCATTCAACAAAATATTTGTTAAGCACATACACATGCCGGGGACTTGAGGAGACTGGAGGACACAGCTATGCCTGATCCCTGTCCTCATGGAGTTTGCATTCTAGTTGGGGAGACTCCAAATCTGAAACATAACCTCAGAAGTGCTCTCATTCAGGTAGAATACCTGACATTTTTAAATCATGACCTCAGAGAGCACAGTCATCTTAAAAGAACAATACAGTTTTTTTCCCCCTGACATTCCCTATTTCAGGTATTCTGAGACTGGTCTGCATCTTAGTTTGGATGTACAATGTTTGCTTCTCATACGTTATGAAGGAAGACAAAAATCTGGATTTTTTATGTTGGCAAAACATTGGCAACTAACTCCCATGTTTGCATATTTTCAAACTACAATGCAGATTAAGCAAAAGATGTATCTGAGCAACATGTGCTTACTGGACATAGCTTATTAGCCTCTGTAAAAAAAATCTTCTGCGATAGTGATATTAACATCTTTTTTAAAAAATACATATCTCGGCTCTAACCATATATACAATGGAATATTACTCAGCCATCAGAAAGGATGAATACCCAACTTTTACATCGACATGGATGGGACTGGAGGAGATTATGCTAAGTGAAATAAGTCAAGCAGAGAAAGTCAATTATCATAGGGTTTCACTTATTTGTGGAACATAAGGAACAGCATGGAGGACATTAGGAGAAGGAAGGGAAAAATGAATGGGGGGAAATTGGAGGGAGAGATGAACCATGAGAGACTATGGACTCTGAGAAACAAACAGGGTTTTAGAAGGGGAGGGGGGTGGGGGATGGGTTAGCCTGGTGATGGGTATTAAGGAGGGCACGTACTGCATGGAGCACTAAGGGTTGTACGAAAACAATGAATCGTGGATCACTGCATCGAAAACTGGTGAGGTATTGTATGGTGACTAACGTAATATAACAAAATAAAATTAAAAATAACATAAATAAAAAAACACGCATCTCACTTATATTTCATTCACATAAAGCATAATGGTACAAATGAAAACCTACAAGATCACCTTATATAATTCCTCTCATAAACACTGAACTGGAATAATGCACAGGATTTTCATAGAAGTCATCTTTAAAGTAAAAAAGATTAGTATTAATAATACAATTTAGTGGTATCAATTTTATTGAGTATCTGGAAGAATACTTTTTTAGTAAAAGCCTAACTTGCATTAGTATATACTTTAATGAAAACTTTTCACAATTATTCTAATTGCTATTTCTATCATGTTTCAAACCTTTGGAGGAAAAATGAGAAAAAGCTCAGGCTCTGCTAGTGATTTCCATTATCACTTATTTGTTATGGATTTACTACGCCAGTATGTCTAGATTGGAAGCCACCAAAAACAAAAGGGGAAAAAAATCAGTATTGTACAATTTGACATCCATGTGGTTCAGAAGTAATAAAAGGGCAATTTTCTCAACAAATCTTGTCTATTAATAAATACAAGTATCTATATTCAGTCAGCAAACTTACCAATCTCATAACAGCATAGATGAACAAAGACGAACTAGAACACAAAAGCTTCCCCCATTTAGATGAACATAAACAATTCTGCCCTTGCTTTCAAGGCACAGACCTTACCCAATAATTAGGTTTAAATATAGCTCTGTTGTTTTTAAACAACAGATGGCCGCCATCTTGTACACTTCCATTTTTATAGAAATATTTTATTGCTGGATGAAAAGCCCAAAAGGATTTTCATTTGTTATTCTGCCTGCATATCTTTTGATTTGCACAAAGGATTAGTTCAGGGAAAAAATAAGAGCTTGAATATGACAGGCGAAAACTTGGTAGTTCTCAATCCTCGGATTCATGTGTGTGATTAGTGTCAGGGCGAGAGAGGGAGCCAATAACAGAGGTCAGGCAATTTATAGGCCCGGTGTAAGTCTTGAGACTCAATTAGCAGTGGAGTAAAACAAGCATGACCAAAGCCAAGAGCGAATTTTGGGTTTCACTATACCTGATCCCCAGCAAGTAATTAATCAGTATTTGTTAAATGAATGAATTGTACTCAATAACATCATGTCTGAAGTCATAAATGCTCAGTTTTTCTAAAGCAAGTCTTTAAAGAGCAAGCATTTAAAGACATTTGCTCTAATACTAGAGATCCAGCCATCAAGGAGCTTAAGTGTGGCTGCTAAAAATGTTCATTTTTTAAAAATGTGGGCGTTCGGTCTCATATGAAGTTTGAGTCTCCTTATTTGATGACATCTGTTAGATCATTATCAACAGCCACTATGCTGAGGATACCCACAGCTGATGAAGAAGAGATTATAAACCGTAAAACAGTCTCAATTACTTTCTCCAAGTACCCTTTAACTATCTTCTCTTTTCCAGGCCCCTTTCCTCAGTTCCCAGGAAGTCACTAAAAGTCTGGAATATCAACTTTCCTTTCCAACTGTGGAAAATTACAAAAACAAGGTGTAAGAGGAATGTAAAAATGGAATAAGACAAATCCCCTGACCTCATGGAATTTCAAATCCAGTTGGAGAGCAACGAAAGGACACATTACAAGGTAAGGCAGAGGGAAGGATCACTGAAGAGTGGGAGGGGCAGGTAAAAGTAATAGGATTACGAAGAGGAGGGCAAGATGGATTCCAAGTGTGCTGAGCAGAAAGCAAAGGATCTGGACAGAACTGTGACTGGTAATAGGCTAGAAAGACCAAGGAGGTACATGTGGCCAGAAGGTGAAGCCAGTAGCAGGAGACAAGGAAGGGTCTGGATTACATGGAGAGAACGTACAGAGGTGATGCTCTTTATTCTGCAGGCAAGGCTATGTTATTAAATAGGTTTGCGCTGAGAGTGTCCTCATCAAGTCACACTGAAAGTCAATTCTGGTGGAATTGAGATCTGGAGATAGGAAGAGAAAGAACTGTTGATTAAATGCATATGGTGATTAGAGTGAGGGGGAAAAGGGCACAGGGGAAGCAGAGACGGTAGGGTCCAAAGTTACTGTCAGAGTTTTTGGCTTTGTAGGTGGGAGGCTGCTGATTTCATCCCATGCGTCAGTGACGAGAAAAGAAAAAGTAGCTCTTAATTTGTATATATAAAGTACAACATACACTCCTCTTCTTATTACTTGCAATTCCCTCTATCGGGAACACTGTTCCTTTCCCTCAGCACATAAGTTAACTCCCACTCATCATTCAGATCTCAACTTAAACATAATGTCCTCAGAGAGGTCTTCTCTCAGCACTGAGACAATAATAGGTGCCCTTATCAAAGGTTCTCATTTTATGCTCTACTTCTTTTTAGCTCTTAACAGCATTTGCTTCTTTATTCCATGCCTGTTAATCCCAGTAGACTGAAAGCTACAGGCAGGTCTTGTTCATCATGAATGCCCTTCACCTAGGACATTGTATTCATATAAACTTGTTCATTAAGTATTCAGCAAGTGAATGAATACCTGATAAGTGTCTTTGTCAAAGGGGTGAGCAATGACATATGTCCTGGATATGTTTCCCTTTTGCTTCCTACAGGTAAGGATTTCTACCTCAAGCACATTAGCACACAAAAGCATACCATTCTCCCATCTTCTTCCTTTCCCTCTTTGCTTGTCTAATCATAATAGGAGATTTCTCTCCCCCAGTTCTTTAACTGCCTTGTAAACTCCCAAACAAGCCCCATGATGAATAAATGTAGGAGTCATGAAAGTAACAACTAAGAAATGGAAAACGAATTAGGATGTAATGACTCTCGAGCTCAAAGCCCTTGCAAATGCCCTAATTCTCCCTTTTATATTTCCCACCAAAGTCTTCATCTGCCTCCTGTCTTTCCCTAATTAGATCTGCTTTCCTTAAGCATCATGCTCAAGACATAAAATAAAAATCCTACTCCGTGATTTTGTTTTGGTTTCGATTACCCTTATTTTATGGCACTCTTATTATTTTTTTTCTAGTTCATTCATTTCATTTTTTTGGGGGGGGAGGGACAGAGAGAGAGAGGGAGAGACAGAATCTCAAACAGGCTCCACAGACAGCACAGAGTGTGACATGGAGCTCGATCTCACGACCCTGAGATCATGACCTGAGCCAAAATGAAGAGTCAGATATTTAACCAACTGAGCCACCCAGGTGCCCCTACTTCATTTTTACAAATTTTATTTTATTGTGGTAAAACAATTAATTTGAGATATGCCTTGTTAAATTCTTGGGTACAATACAGTATTGCTGACTACTGCTTCACTGTTGTACAGCAGATCTCCAGAACTCAATCATCTTGCATAACTGAAACTTTATGCCCTTTGATTAGTGACTCCCCACTGCCCCCTCTCCCCAGTCCCTGGCAAATAGCATTCCACTGTTTAAACAGCAGAAATTTGTTTTCTTACAGTTCTGGGGGCTGGAAGTCCATTATCAAGGTGTGGGTCAGGGTTGGTTTCTGGTGAGGAGCCCACTCCTGGCTTGCAGACAGCTACCTTCTCTCTGCGTCCTCACACTGCCTTTCCTCCATGTGTGTACATGGGAAGAGATCTCTGGCGTCTCTTCCTCTTCTTAAAGGACACCAGTTCTTTCAGATGAGGGCCCAGCCCTTATGACCTTATTTAACTTGCCCTCCTAAAAGGCCCTATCTCTAAATGCAGTCACATTGTGGGTCCACTCTATTCTATGATTATATGAAGTTGACTATAGATATCTCATACGAGTAGAATCATGTAATATTTCTTTGTCTTTCTGTGACTGGCTATTACTTTCATTGCAAAGGCATATTGTTGTAGCGCAACAAAAGTATGCTTAAGCTGGAAATTTAACCATGAATTACAATATTGATTTTCAAACATCTTAAAATAATGGAAACAGGTTATTTCAAAGGAAAATGCTAATGAAGATCCAATTTTAAAAACACTTCAAAGTGTGAAGTCAGGCTGTTTACTCCTAGCACGGTCTCCATGTCTTCCCAACATAGACACCTCACTAGTACTTGGTGGCGAAGGTTGAACCACATTATTTCTGTAGGAGTGCATTTCTAGTTCAAAATTACTGACACCAAAATTTATAATGAACCATTCTCTGCATATGGGGAAATTTTTACATATAGAGATTTACACTCACTAAAACCTTATAAATTAAAATCATATCTAGAAGGAGAGAAGAATAAGCATTTGATACCTTAGCATGATGCTCATGTATATATTTCTTTAAAGATTTTATTTATTTATTTGAGAGAGAGAGTGAGAGAGCACAAGAGGGGGAAGGGTCAGAGGGAGAAGCAGACTCCTCGCTGAGTAGGGAGCCTGATGCGGGACCTGATCCCTGGACTCCGGGATCATGACCTGAGGCAAGGCAGTCGCCCAACCAACTGAGCCACCCAGGCGCCCGCTCATGTATATTTTAAACTGTTTATTATTATTTAACATTGTTTATGAAAGAGACTTATTTAAGTCTTTCAAGTGTCAATCACTTCTTTTTTCCCAGCTTTATTGAGATCTAATCCACACAACGTCGTGTGAGTTTAAGTTGTAGAACATGTTGAAGTGATATACTTTTGTCACAGTAAGTTTTAATCACTTCTTTATCTCTCTTTTTTTAAAGATTTTATTTATTTATTTGACAGAGAGAGACACAGCGAGAGAGGGAACACAAGCAGGGGGAGTGGGAGAGGGAGAAGCAGGCTTCCCACGGAGCAGGGAGCCCGATGTGGGGCTTGATCCCAGGACTCTGGGATCAGAGCCTGAGCCAAAGGCAGACGCTTAATGATTGAGCCACCAAGGCACCCCATCTTTGTCTCATTATATACAAAATTCACCAAGCTCCCTAAACTGTTCTTTGAGACACTGTATATGTTCCTGCTTCTGATGCTGTGAACATACCGACAAATGGAAAATTTCCCCTGCTAATGAAGTTATTTTATTTGCACAGATCTGTCCCTAGTAGCCCTGCAAGCACAGTTCTTTCTTAGATCAAATCACCTTTATAAAGCCCACTTTTCCTAAAAAGAATAGTTTAGCAATTACTTACCCGACTAAGCCATTTTTTTGTTTTTATTTACAGAGACAGAACGAAAGGGAGGAAAGGAGAGGGAGAGGCAAAGAAGCAGAAATGGAGGGAGAGAAGAAGGCAGAAGGGATGAAAGGAAGGAAGGTACTACTGAAGGACTTCCATAAACAGGGGGTTCTCATATACAAACACATGTTACTAGACTGTTAAAAGTACCATATAGGTATATGTGTGTGTATTGTGTACTACATGTGTAAACAGCACTGTGTATTCATGGGTTATAAAATGAGGAGACCACAAGTATGTCCTCTTCTACCTCGTCTACTTTATCATTTTAGCTTCGGCCTTATAGGTTTATTTTTAATTAGGGTATCTGTCCAGGCCCTAGCATAGGAAGACACATATGTGCACACATGTGCATACACGCGTGTGCGCACACACACACACACACACACACAGTCATTTATTAACCCAGATGAACTGCAAAGATGTCTAGGTCATCATTAGCCTTTAACACTCTATGAAGATTAGCTCTGACAGAAGTCGGGTCTTCATTGTTATTTTGCTACAGCCTACACCTCTGAAAAAGCACTGATGTCCAAGGTAATGACAAGGATGAATGCAATGAGAGACAATTTAACAAGAACACATATGAGTCGAGTTGTGCTGAATCAAAATATTAAATTTAAATTAAACTCTTTCTTATGTAGTTGGTTTCATAATTAACTTATAAACTTTAATCTCTAAATCTAAATGCAATTATGCTAAAGCTACCACACAGTGACAGATAAAAGATCCTCACTACATAAACTCAAAGGCAAATCTCTGAACTACAGAAATATGTGGGTGCAGAGAGAGAGAAGCAATGGTGGTTCAGCACACCCAGTTCTTTAATAAGTAATGAAAGCCCGTGGTACTGCTGGGAACGAAGAGAAACAAAGCGGTGAAAACAAGGTTGAAGAGTCTTTATCCATAGTACCATCTCTAGTTGCACGAAGACAACTCAGGAAGGAAACGGCTACTTAGGGACAAACATTTGGGATGAAACTCATCGCGTTAAGTAGCCTTGGAATATTTCATCACAATTGCAGTGAAGTTGTAGGTTAAGAGTTAATTGCATATTTACCAGCATTTTCCTCCACTAGGATTACTTCAAATTCCAACATTCTGAGCTGGAAAAAAAAGTTTTCCCCTTGTAATATTATCGACTCTCTTTTCCACACAATTTTTTAAAACCTAGAAATGGCATTAAATAGGTAGCAAGGGGTAAAGCTACTCTGCATTTATATTTTTATTGCAGGATCCTTTACTTACTTTTTTTTAAAGATTTTTTTTTTGAGAGACAGAGTGCGGGGTGAGGAACGGGGCAGAGGGAGAGAATCTTCAAGCAGACTCCCTGCTGAGCTAGATACTTTTTAAGATTTATTTGATTAATTTATTTATTTTTAGAGAGAGAGAGCACAGGCAGAGGAAGGGGAGGAGGAAGAGGGAAAGAGAAACTCAGAGTCCACGCTCAGCACAAGCCCATGCTGGACTCAGTCCCATGACCCTGAGATCACGACCTGAGCCAAAATCAAGAGTCGGACACTTAACTTAGTGCACCACCCAGGCGCCCCACTGCAGGATCCTTTAAAGGAATTGATGAGGAAATGATAATAAAAATGACCCACAGGGATTCCCAACAAATGAAGAGGAGTACCGCCTTCTCTCTAGGACAGTGCTGGAAATGAAAGTGGAAGGTGCCTACTCATCAGGGTGGAAAGAAAGAGGAGTGGAAACTAATTAGCACTTGCTTTTATTGCCAACCCCTTTCTTTCCACCCTTCACGCCAATGAACAATAGAATTTAACTTCTACCCATTGTCTTGTACAAAAAAAAAAAACATTTAAAATCTGAACTTCAAATAAAACAAATAAACCAATACTGTTTGAGTTTAGTATAAACCACAGTAATGAAGTTAAGGGCTTTCCTTCACATTGACTCTCACCGTAGACCTCAGAACTTCAAATAAAAAGGTGAGGAGAAAGAAAGACTGGCACATAGAGAAACACAAAGAAAAGTCATAAGTGGTTTGTAAGGATGATACAACCATTAACATATAATATGTATACACATCCCCTTTATAAATGAACAGATACTGTCTCATCAGATTCTGTCACACTGTAACTAGCTCATCATAATTACATAATCAAATTGACAATGAATTAATTTTACACTTTGAAAGGCAGGGCTGAAATTTCTTCTCAAGGATGGAGCAAAATAGTACTTCCACACGGTCTGAGTCAGAAGTGGTGTGCTTCATTTTTCTATTAAAGATAGAGTTAGAATTGATGGTAGAAGCAAATAGATAAATAGCACAGGTTAAAGTGGTTTGCTCTCTACTATTTACTCAAGCCATTACAGTTTCTTATGATTTTCCAAACATGAACCCAAACTCCTGAAGAGCAGGTGTGAAAAGAGACATTTGTTTTATTTTTCTTACACTTCCCCTCCTGTAATGGGAATTCAAACAACAGAGAAGCCCTACCAAATATCTTATCTACTGCAAAGCCTTGACTGATTTCATGGCAGATATGTTGTCAATGACGGGGCTTAAATCTACAAACATGAAGAATTACTTTTTCCTCCCTGTTATTTAAGAAAACATCATTCAGTACAACCTTTTAAATCTGAAATGATATAGCAACATTTTCCTTTGAAAAACACGGGGCATTGCTGTTGGAAGGACAGAAAACTATAATCTATGATACACAGTCATGCTCACCCACGTCCATCAAAGGTGGGCATTTTTTTTTTTTTGGATACAATTTTATCTCTGAAAACTCACACACTCTCTTGCTTCAAATATTTCAATCTTGGAGGTGACACTCATGGTAGCATAAAACCTTAGAAACCACAAGGTCATTTTTTTTTTTTTCAGGGAAAAGACATGGTAGCCATATATAGTAACAGCCTGAATAACATTCTCAGCAAACAATTATTTGCTTGAACTGTGGATGTTGAAATGGAATTCTCACTTCCATAGGGCACAGGATCCTGATTCCGTCCTGTGGAAATTCTCACTGAATGCTACTTTCTCACAAAACAAGATACAGATCAAGAGTTTGTTAGTGGATCAAAATGCCCTTCAGATATTAAGAGTAGATCTGCAAATCTGAATCAGAAAGTTAGATATTAGAGACATTTGGTTCATTCTGCATAGAAAACATCATAGTGTGTGAAGCTGCCATTTGTTACATAAACGCTTAAGATGGGGCACCTGGGTGGCTCAGTCGGTTAAGCATCTGACTTCAGCTCAGGTCATGATCTCAGGGTCCTGGGACTGAGCCCCGGGTTGGGCTCCCCGCTCAGCAGGAAGTCTGCTTATCCTTCTCTCTCTGTGCATTCTTTCTCTCTCTCCCTCTCAAATAAATAAAATTGTTTTAAAAAATAAAGTTCCTTGGGCGCCTGGGTGGCTCAGTTGGTTAAGCGACTGCCTTCGGCTCAGGTCATGATCCTGGAGTCCCGGGATCGAGTCCCACATCGGGCTCCCTGCTCAGCAGGGAGTCTGCTTCTCCCTCTGACCCTCTTCCCTCTCGTGCTTTCTATCTCATTCTCTCTCTCTCTCTCAAATAAATAAATAAAATCTTAAAAAAAATAAAAAAATAAAAAATAAAGTTCCTAGTAAGATAATGGTGGTAATAGACACCATTTAGCAGGACAGAGTAGTAAAGTATAGACTCTGAGGCCAGCCTGTCTAGATTTGGATTCTAGCTCTGTCACTTATTTTTTTATTTTATTTTAATTCTAGTGTAGTTAATATACAGTGTTATATTAGTTTCAGGTATACAATATAGTGACTCAACAGTTCCATGTCAGTGCTCATCAAAATAAGTATACTCTTAATCCCCATCACCTGTTTCACCCATCCCTCCACCCATCTCCCCTCTGCTAACCATCAATTTGTTTTCTAGAGTTAAAAGTCTCTTTCTTGGTTTGCCTTTTTTTTTCCCCTTTGCTCTATTGCTTTGTTTCTCAAATTCCACATATGAGTGAAATCATATGGTATTTGTCTTTCTCTGACTGACTTATTTCGCTTAGCATTATACTCACTCTCTAGCTCTGTCGTCATTGTAAATGGCAAGATTTCATTCTTTCTGATGGCTTAATAATATTCCGTTGTATATACACGCCACATCTGCTTTATCCATTCTCTCAGGGGACACTTAGTCTGCTTCCATAGTTTGGCTATTATAAATAATGAGGCAATCAACATAGGGGTGCAAGTATCCCTTCCAATTAGTGTTTTCATATTCTTTGGGTAAATACCCAGTAGCGTAATTACTAGGTCATAGGGTAGTTCTATTTTTAATTTTTTGAGGACCCTCCATACTGTCTTCCACAGTGGCTGCACCAGCTTGCATTCCCACCAATAGTGCACAAGTTTTCCTTTTTCTCCACATCCTCATGCACACTTGTTGCTTCTTGAGTTTTTGATTTTTAGCTCTGTCACTTATTAACTCTGACACTATGTGCCTTCACTTCCTCATCTGTGCTATGTGGAGAACAATAGTACCTACCTCACAGGCTTAGGTTAATCAGGTAAAGAACTTACAACAGTGTCCAGCATATAGTGAGCGTTCAATAAATATAATCTACTATACAGTTTTATATTTGACAAAAGGTGTCTCCTATCAGGTTTCCTTACCTGGTACATACTTCAGCTTTCTCATGATATCATTTGTTCCTTACACTGAAAAACAAATTGGAAGGAAGTATTTTGTTTGTTTTATTTTGATATGGGAATGGAGACAGGCAGGAAGAAAGGGAAATGCAAATTTCAGTTTCAACCTCAGTATTGGACCAAAATCTGCTATTTGGTTTCCTATTGGCTTTTGAAGGCTGAATGGCCATAGGCCTCCATCACTTTTATTTCTGGAATCCCTCAAATTGTTCTTCACCAGTGATTGTGGAGGTGTCATACAGACAGGCATGTTATTGAGTTTTATTGTTAAATACTAAATATCCACTTCCAAATATAGCCAAATATTACAGTTGTTACTTGAAGTGAAAATCTCTTTATGTGCTTTGTATGTTTAAATTTTATCAGTCAGTTGAAACAGGAAAGTACATTGATTGGGAAAGTAAAATGTGCAACCACTTTGAAAAATAGTTTTGCAGTTCCTCAAAAATATGACCTAGTAATTCCACTCACAGTACATAACCAAGAAAATTGAAAACATGTGTCCACACCAATGGTGTACATGAATGTTCATAGCAGCATTTTTCAGGGCAGCCAAAGAGAAGAAAAAAACTGAGTGTCTATCAATTAGATAAAGAAAATGTGGGGTAGCCATACAATGAAATATTATTCAGTGATCAAAAGCAATAACATACTGACACATATTACCATATGGATGGATGAACCCTGAAAATATTATCTTGAATGAAGGAAGCCAAACACAAAAGGCCAAATACTGTCCGATTCCATTTAGATGAAATGTCCATAGAGACAGAAAGCAGAGTCATAGAGACAGAAAGCAGATTAGTGACTGTAGGAATGCGGGAATAGAGAGTGACTGCTAAAGTACAGAGTGGGCTTCTTTTCCCTGAGCCGGCAGATAGATCGGCAGGAGGCCATACTGGACATCGTACTACAATAGATGGTGTGAAGTGGTCTATAAACAGAAACGCCTACTAAAATTCAAACTAACTACTGAGTTCACAACAGAAGTGTGTAGCAGATCTTGCTCATGTTGGCCTTCTGAGTAACTCTGTTGATAAAGCACTTAAAGCAAGTGCCTTCACCATACTAAGTGTTCTACGTAAGTGACAGTTAAATAACACAAATAAGAAGTATACTCTAAAAAGAAAGGGCAAAAAAGAGAGCGAATGAAATACAATACACTTTTCTCAATACACATTTCAATACAATGAAATACAATACACTTTTCTCTCGTGCCTAGGAGAAAACATAAAATTAACGTGTGTCACAAGGAAAACACCATCAGGAAGAAGAAGCAGACACAGGAAGACAGAGCATATTTCATATTCTACATATAGTTGATTTAAAAATCACCATTTCTCCGGTAAGGTAGTAGGTATGCACAATGGCCTGGCAGGCCTTCCACACGGGTTTATGCATCTCAGTGATCACCAACGTCAAAACTGTGCGATCTACTGGTCAGTCAATACTAATGGCAGAGCTAAAAAGGGGAGGGTGCTGGGCTAACATTGCAGCCCGAAGCTGTGCACTGTGCACTACAAAGAGAACAGAGTTCATTGTATGTTCACTTTTGTTTGAAGAGGCAAAATAAAAAGTATTTCTGTGAGCAGTTTTAGTTTATATGCAACAATTTTCTTTCAGCTTAAAATGCATTTGGAAAAGCTTATTAAACAGAAGATGCATGAAGTTACAATCTCTGAATCGGAAGTAATTTTTCATTCCTAGGTTATTGAATTCTAAAAGAAGATCTGTCATAAAACTTGTCATAATAATATAAAGAAATAAGTATAATTTGTAAAGAGTTATAGTTAAACATTGTGTACTATTTGGCTGGGGTCATGAAGTAGAAAAATAGAATTTTTAAAAACGGTGAATGGAAGCATGGAAGGCTTGATAAATATAATGGAGGCTTTTAAAATTTAGAGCTATTAAACAGAATAAACTGAGCAGAGAGATTTGTCACATTTGTAATGATCTAATTCAAACTGAAGCACCAGGCTAAGATATGTTTCAAAAGCAGTGTTATTTGCCTCAGTTCCCTTCTTCATTATTTCAATGTTGCACCATAGTTTAAAAGATCAGACACCAAAAGTTTATGGGCATAGTTTTGATCAATGACAAATATGCATATTTATGAGCCATCATTACCTTATTGTCCTTGAAATTACACATACACTTACGTAAATGATTATTACTACAGTCGACATTAAGTCCTGTCCATTTTAGACAAGTGGTAGTGCATTATCCTTATAAAAATCAATAATTATATAAATTTCAGATAATGACTGATTTCCTATACCATTTAGTTAGCAATTAACACTAAACTGTCTTGTAACATGCTGCCTCTTTACTTCAAACTTTATTCAATTGTTACATTGATTTCCTCCATGTTTCCATTTCCTTTCACCATTTAGATCATAATTTCCTTTGGAATACTAATAACATTTCGTACTTCTCTGCATTCTAGGATACCTTAATTAACAGCATTATTAAGAGCTAAGAGACTAGCTTGCCGCACAGAAATTGAAACACCTTCCAAATGAGTAGGAAGAAATGTCCTGCGGAATTATGGCTAAAAGCATGAGAGAGAGGATGTGAGGGAGAGAGTGAGAGAGACAGAGAGAGAAAGAGAGAGGGCAAAAGTTAGCAACTGATTCTGGGTGGAGGGCATATGGATGTTCACCGTACTAGTCTTGCGACTTTTGGAAGCTTGAAAATTTTTCAAAAACTGTTTGCGGAAACATGAGAATCTTTCAAAGCTCGTGTTAGTTTTTTCACAAGGGACATCCTAGCTAAAGAAATCAATGGCAGAAGGCAATGGAAAGTGGAAAAGGGACATGTGAGGCATAACAGAAAAAATGCAACATTCAATTGATTCCAAATGTGGTTTTTAAAAAATCACGTATGAATATGGCTGCAATAAGCAAAATAAACTCGTAATGATCATAGCTGCTCCTATGTGAAGTGTCACAGGAACACGCTGTGTGTCTGCTGTTAAGCGGCTACATCTCAGGGACGGTGCATATGTTGAGCCCACGCAGAAGGATGCCTTTGGATAGTACTAAACAACAACAACAAAAAACCATTATGGTGAGCCTAAGCAGTTTTCAGAATACTTCTGTATTAGCCAAATGGGTATTTAACATGTAATTAAAAATGTATGATTATTATTACTTCACATTCAAGTTTACTGTTGCTGTACTGAATATTTTAATAACTTCTTCCCCCCAAATAGCACATGGAATATTATGGCAAGCAAATTCATTTTAATTAGTCGTGTTATAAATTATACCAGTGGTAATGCCCTAGTGGCCTAGTAGCTGGGAGAATACAGCCTCCACATAAATACTGGGGGTGACAATTAAGGAGCTACTGATAAAAAAGCATAGAACCACAGTTAGTGACTTCACACCGAAAAGCAATTGAAAGCTGAATTGTACCTGTTTAAAAAGGAAAACCACTATGAAGCCAAGGAAGAAAACTCTTCTTTCGCTTGCCTGTTTAATCCCACTTGAGAACAAAGAATATAATGAATGTAGCACAGAACCCACTGCATGAAACAAAGGAAACACAAAGGATGATTTTTTTTTTCTCTTTGCTGTCACTCCAACGAGTGGAGGCCTTGTTTATGGTAATGGCAATTTTCATTAGGTTCCAGTTGATAACCTGCAGTAAGCTTTTCAGCAGAAGCTCTTGTCCTACTTTAGTATTTCACTCTCCAGCAGGCTGGTGAGCTCTGTTCACAGGCGTCAGCTGATCACCAGGGAAAGCAAATCCACTTACTGATGGCAGAAAGACCATGAAACAGACTCCCTCATGGTGATGGGTCTCTGAGTGCTAAATAAATGTGTGCCCTTACCATTGGGTCCAGCCCAGATCAGGAGCCTACCTGCTAATACACACTTGTGGGTTTTTTTTCCCCCCTATGCAATACCATGTGACTTGGACAAAGAAAATGCATTTTTTTTTAAATCTAGTCAAAATTATTAAAGAAAAAAATAAAAACCCAAAATGTGGTTCTGGTGCTTCCAACCTCCCTTTTTTGGGTCCTCCAGCTGTAGCTCATGCTGAAGACTGGGAGACCCTCTACCTTACTGCTCTTCCTTTAGAGGGATCAACAGAAGGGTCTCTTGATACCAACAGTTCATATTCAGAAAAGTGGCACGTCACCAGAGTCACTGAATCTTACAATTTCCACCTTGCTGCAAGCTGGAAATTCTCTTTCCTAGAAGAAGCCAGGCAGACAATGGCCCATGAGGGCGCTTCTTCCTTAACAACCACTTGGGTGCCCATTACTCTGAGGCCAAGATAAAGCTATTCTCTGTGTATCCATTTCTCTGCCCAGGCTACCTCCAAGTCTTATCTTTCACCAAATATGAAAATGCAAGCACCACTTGAAGATGTTAAGCCCTTTTCAAAGTAACCTTGGTGTTTTATGTCTGTGTCACAGTACACGCAGGCACGTTTCCCTGCAAAATTTGGGAATGTAAGTGAAAACCCCTGAAACCTCAAATGTGAAAAAAATCATGCGAAGAATGTTTTGATACTACCAAAGTTTACATTTTAATTTGTTCTTTACCTCATTCATAACAGGCATTGAGGGCCTCTGTATTTGAAAGCTATAATTTACATAATTCAATCATGTTAATTGCAGTGAGTGGGAAGTTAGCTAGATGTGAACAGGGAACGGGACTGTCTTACTGTTGAAAAAGAGGAAACTGTCAACCACCTCCGGAATGCAAACAGCCCGGGGTTTTCCCCAGGGAACACACGTGCACCCTTCCCTATAACCCCTGCCCTAAAGTAACCAGTAGCTTTATTAGAATATATTTACCTGGTGGTTTTGACCACCGCCCCCTTGTGGGGGATGGCTTCCATGACAGTTTCGACAAGGACCACGTAGGGCCAAGAACACCCCCTCCTGACCGGTAGGAGGAGACCCTTAGATGATTGGAGGCAATCTCAGTCACAGACCACCCTAGCCATGACCCAGAAGCCATGCAAGTCTAAGAAACAAGGCAACCCTGACCCCCAGCGCAGTTGCCATCTCTGGATCGGCCCGCCCTCCTGCCTTGAGAGTGTACCTTTGCTTTGACCACTATTTAATGGATGCTTAAGAGTTTGGCTCTAAATCTTTCTTGGCGGAACCGAAGAACTGACGCCAGGGAACAGGACTCGCTGCTAAGAGTAGGACTAATTTAAGTTTTCTTTTCCCTTTTCTCATGTATTGACTAAAGACACATACTAAGAAATTAAGAAATTTCTGTATTTCCCAACTGCTGGCTACCAGAGGGGAAGGGGTACGGGATGGGGGAAACAGGTGATGGGGATTAAGGAGTGCTCTTGTGATGAGGTGATGGATGGAAGCGCTGAATCGTTAAATTGTACACCTGAAACTCATATTACACTATGTTAACTGGAATTCAAATAAAAACTTAAAAAATAAATTTATGTATTTCCATTGAGAATTAATGATATCATATATAGTAGTAAACTTAGTTTCAGTATGTCTCCATTTTCATTCCAATGTTTGTGTCAAGTTTATAGTATATAGTATTATATACTATTATTCTGAAGAAATGAAATTGGTGGCTTCTTTGACACTGCTTTCATTTTACAAAATGAGGAATTCTCTTGATACCATGTACCGAGACAGATTTCAATGTAGCACACGTTAATTTTTTTTGTTTAATTCTGTCTGGGCTGAACAGACCAGAAACTTACACTTCTTATTGTCTTTTTAGTCCTCATCTCAACAGACAGAAGTCAGAAATCATAGGTGGTGTTAAAAAGAAAACCAAAATGGTGTCACTTAGGCCAAGGCCCCAAACCTGGTTTTAACACCGAATATTGTTACAGTTTGCACCTCCCCCAGGAATGTCTTAACAGGTGAGTCACGAATTTTCCCATCACTAATCTGTCGCATGGGCTCTCTCCCTCCCACAAAGGAAGATGAGGTAATCTGCATGATAACCGCCCCCCCCTTAAGCCTAAGGAAATGTGACCTTGCCTGGAACAAACCTTTTCTTGTCTCACCCTCCTTCCTAAAAAAAACCTTTCCCTATACTTCCTAGATGGGATGCTGCCCAATTCATGAATCGTTTAATAAAGCCAATTAGAGCTTCACATTTACTGGGTTGAATTTTGTTTTTTTAACAGTGGCAATTAAAATTTAACAGTGTCACCTCAAGCAACATTTAATGTTATAATTACAAATTACGTGAATTTCTTATATATATATATTGCTCACTGTTATTACCAGTGCTTTTATTTTGATTACATTAGACTTTTCTGAGCTCAGTCATCTTTTATTTCAAAAAATATAAACACTACCACAATTAATTTCTAATTTTCTGCTTCTCTCTATTTCAATGAGAAAATCACAGAAAAGATGGATTTGTGCAATAAAAATAAAATTCACAGTACTGTAGTCCTTAAAACAATATTTACATCTTTTATTTGCATAATTCATAATATTGTGCAAGAGATATTCAAGACTAATACAATCTTCGATGCCAAGAGAGGGTGAGAGGGGCATTTGAAACCATTATAGAAAAGCTGAAAGGACAAAGATCACTGACCTCCGGTAAATGATTTATTTTATTAAAATGTTCTCTTACATTACCATGATGGACCAATTAAATCAGCTCAGAGAAAAGAGGGTTTTGCTCTTCCCAAAGAATCTCTTTTCTCATCACTTTGGGGTTTGGTCTTAAGCTGAGCGATGACATACAGGTTATTTTTCTCAGTGAGATGCACTCCCATGTTACAGTTTTTGACAAACATTAGGATAACTAGGTGTGCAGGAGTGACACTGAAGGATGATAATGTGTTCAGTGTAGCCTTCTGAGCAATTACCTGATCTCAATTAAATTGTGCTGGCACTGAATACCCAAAAAGGCAGGTCAGAAATTACCTTCATTGTCCATCTTTATCCGGAAGTGAAACCCCTGCTCTCTCTCTGTTTCATAATTACCATCAAAGAAAAATTCGTATCAGTTACTAAGCTTCATACATGCTTCAATTTCCTAGTCAGTGAGGAAACCAGACAAAACTCTTTGTTTTGTTTACCACTACATTACAATATAACAAAATAACAAATGGATACTAATTTCCAAACTTAAACAATCTCCGACTTTAATTATAGATTTTTCTCTCCTCTTTTTTTGGCCATTTGAAGCTTATTTTTTAAAATCATCTTTGATTTTCAATGACATATCTTCAGATATGCTTGTGAATAGTATTTTTCTTTTGTGCAGATGAATCGTCTCAACAGTTTGGCTTCTGAAGAATTCTTTTACTCAAAGTTAAGGAGTAATTTTTCAAAAGAGATACATTTCATGGAAATGTTTTTGATAAGTTTTTCTTTCCTTTTATAAAATACCAAACTATTTGTCCTCGAAGACAGCTTGTGACAATAGAAAGGGACTTCTGTTTGCTATAAGGAGCAGGGTTAGCATTTATAATATGGGAGCCTGGTTTCTTTTCTATCTCCAATGCCATGCTGATTTGCATTTAAATGCATGCCTAAATTCTAATTGTTTTGACCATTTGAAATTCAGTCCTTGTTTTCAAAGCTCGGAGAGATTTGAGCAGATTTGGTCAATTTCAATTTGTTCCTCTAATTAATTATATATTTAGATTGCTCATTGATTTGCCATCAGCAGTGTATTTGCTTATCAAGTGGAAGAAAAACAGAAACAAGTCTTCATAAAAGCAATTTCTTTTGTGCTCAAATATTATGGACAGGGGAATGCTACTCTTTTTCTGCAGATTACATTTAGTGCCTGACAAACTTCCTAAGTGAAAACTGCTTGATACCTACATTTGAGGATGTATTACTGTAATTTTGGGGGAAACAGTTAAAATAAAAATAAATTTAAGTTGTTAGATATTGTGTTTACTACTGAACTAGAAGATTAGCAATCTGTGAAACAGGTATGAGAAAATTATGTACATGAAATTAAATACATAAAATTGACAACTGGGGAAATAGTAACTAACTTTTGGCTGGGAGTGGGTGGGATGGGCAGTGAGACTTAACGTGGTACCCGGCCATGTTCTAAGGGTTTCACATGCATTAATCATTTTATCCTCAAAATAAAACTTTTTATTTGGCACCATCAGTATGCCTAGTTCACAAATGGAACATAAATGGGGCACAAACAGGTTAAATTATTTACCCAGAATTGCTCAGCTAACAAGTGGCTGCTTTGGCTTTCAAACTGGGCAGCCTGGTTCTACAGCTGGGTTTTTGATCAATATACAATAGTGCTGATAATTACTTCTCTTAGAGTCAATAAAAATGAAGCCAAATCAAGGCTGGCCTGACACACAGAGGCTGATTTACATGGCCTGATTTGGGAAAGTCTCACAAGGGGCTCATCTCCTAAATTTTCTTTACCTTTCATCTGAAATTCTACCTTTAGAGAGACTTTTAGGGAGGAAGCTGCCTAACACTAACAGCCTCTGATTTGTTTAATGGGCACAGAGTTTCAGTTTGGGAAGCTGAAAAAGTTCTGGAGACGGATGGTGGTGATGGTTGCACTGTAAATGTACTTAATGCCACCAAACTTTATACTTTCAAATGGTTAAAATGGTCAATGTTACACATATTTTACCACACAGGACAGCCTCCGATTTCAGACTGAATTCTAATTCTAGACCCATTACTTATTAGCAATGTTTTCTGTACAGTGGGCAGAAGGAAGGAAGCTACATGCCAGGGCTGTTAAAAGGACTGAATAAGAAACACATGTATAGTTCATCATCATGCCTGAGGTCATTGGTTTACAAATGTTATTCCCACTCTCATTTTTTAAAACTGTATTATCATTTTAATTGTTAAGGAATCCACTTCTACAACTGTTGTGAAGCCCAGGCTGGGTTAACAGTACTAAGTCCTGGAGGTTAACTACACCCGACTCTGGACTTTCTGGTCAGAAGTACTGTCTTCTCTCTCTACCTCAGCGGAAAACGCGGACTCAGGAGGCCTCAATTCCATCCTGCCTGTTCCTGGAAGATGCCAAAACCAACTATGTAGGAGGCTTTCTCAGAGGGGAAGACAACCTTGTCTTCCCAGAAGACAAACCCTCCTCTTTGCTTTATGAGGCAGATAGCAACCCCAAACCACAGACAGGTTGGGACCTGCGCAGGCCTCAATTCATTCTCAGTCTTAAATGCAGTGTGCCTCGAGCCCTTATTTGGCACATAATAAGTGCTTTTGTGGAATGAATGAATAATTCACTATGTATTATTTTTATATATTAGTTTACTTTAGTATGATCATCACACCTTGGTATACAAAGTCCCCCTCTTTTCTGGACAAGTGGAGGAGGAAGAGCAGGAGAATACGGAACAAGGCAGGGGACTTGGAATGCGTTTCTCTAACTGCCCCTACTTAGAACTGGCCAGGTGCCCAGTATTCCTCAAAATCTAAACATGGAGAGACCTAAATCAGTATTTCCTCAATTTCAGTGAAATCACCTGGAGAGCTTGTTAAGTAGAGAGAGTCTAGGACCCGAAGACAGATACTCTGCTCAGCTGGGGCCCCGTTTCTCCATTTTTAAGAGTCACAGGTGAGTTTAACAGAGTTCACCGGTAGCCTTTTACAGTTAGACTTGTCACTTTGACTTAATTGTAGATTCACAAGCAGTTGTAAGAAATAATACAGAGGGATTCCATCCCCGACTGTACGTTAGAATCAACTGGAGAGTTTTATAAAAAAAAGTCCCGATCCCAGAGCCAGACCAATTAAATCAGGTGATTCTAATGCGCATTAGCCACTGCTGAACCGTGACACTCAGGACCTTCCTTCCTAGTTTCACAGGAGACGTCAGGCTGCAAGCTGCAAGTCACCCCAGGCTTTGTCAGAGAAATTAACGCTTTGCCCATTTTCAAGACGTAGCAATTGTGGCTAACTGGAAATCTAGAAACTGAGGCACTTAAGCTGTTCTAGTGGTAAAAGAACTGGCCATTACCCCTAGGGAAATGATCGATTTCCCACCAAACACTGTGTCAAGACTATTGTGCTCACTGTAAAGGGTCGACCTATAATTCTGGCATAGCCTCTTTTGTAATTACATATCAAGTATTCTGCTGGGTGGAATATAACCCTTTTTGAAAATATTTAAATGTCATAATCGAAAAAGTATTCCTCATTCCTTTTATATTTTGGGGAAATAAGCTCTTCTATTCATTGTGCTACATACATCTCAAGCTGTGTGCCTAATATGGTACCCAGCATTTGCAATCAAGAAAATCAAGACGTACAGTTAATAAAATACTATTCCTGCCATGACTTATAGAAACTATATTGTTTTTCAAGGAGGAACTACTGCCGGTGTTTTTCCCGCTTCCTTTCAGTATTTTGCAATATCCCAATCGTACGTTACCTACCAAGTAAATATAGTGGCAATGTTGGTCTAATTAGATAATCCTACTGACCTCCAAAAAACCCAAGTATGATTCAGTACAAGGCAGCTATGTGAGCCATTTGAGCATGTTCTGTCAATAATAACCATTTCCAAAGGCAGTATTATCATTAACTGCGAAGGGCAATATTAAATCTATGAAATGTCACAATTATTTTTTCAGGTTATATGTCAAATATTGAAATCCCCAACAGCTTAAAAGACCTTACAACAACCACATATATTACCATTAAATTGCAGCACTGATTAAAATGATAATGACAACAATTACACCTTTAGTGTCTGAAAGTAATATGAAGCAAGCTAGGTGGTTTTCTGAAATGCCACATTCTCAAAATAAGTTATGACCCACTGAAGCCTAATTAACTCTTCATGACATTAATGTCCAATGCAATTATATTTCTTTACTGTCCTTTAGATTTATCTTTGGTCTCCAGGGTTTAGTTGTTAAAATAACTCAAAGATGGACACTTTGTGCCTATTCACCCCAGAGTACATTTCCATGGCACAGGTAAATCTCAGGCAGTTTAACCTTTGCATTAGCACCAGAGGAAAACACTGTTGGTTTGCTCTTTCAATAAGTAACACTAACTACAGTCAATAAAATTGTAACAACTTTATATGGTGACAGATGATAACTAGACTCACTTTGGTGAGCATTTCCTAAAGTACATAAATGTCAAATCACTGTGTTATATACCTGAGACTAATATAATATTGTATGCCAACTATACTTCAATAAAAAAATAAGTAACCATAACTACTTCGGAACAATGTGACAGTTTGTTTTTCTGTACTCATAATAGGGACTATTTCACACTTGTGCAAATGAATGATAAATTTATACTTCTACTTTCAGTTTCTTTCCTTCCTTCCTCACTTTCTCCTTCTCTCCCTCTCCTTTCCTTCTCTTCCTTTTTTTAAAGCCATTTTTGCAATAGAATTTCCATATATTCCTTATAATCTTTTAAATTGGAGGACAGGGAAGTCTTTGGTCAGTGTTAACCTTAAACAACTTGCACTCATTTGGAAATATCTTAAGAACACAATCCTACCAGAGAGAAAGAAACAGTGATGAAGTTAAGTTTAAATTTTTAGCAATTCCTTGGGATGCCTGGGTGGCTCAGTTGGTTAAGTGTCTGCCTTCGGCTCAGGTCATGATCCTAGGGTCCTGGGACCGAGTCTGACATCAGGCTCCTTGATTATATATGTAATTTATTTAATATCTGTTATTAACAGATACCTCTGTTCACTGATTTTATTACTGTAATATTTTAAACAGTTGAAAGTGGCTAGAAACGAATTGACTTTAAGAAAAAAACTTTTTCTAAAATATGTATCATTTGAATTACAAAACATAGGAAAATTACTTGATTTATCTCTTTAGGATTTGGTCTATACCATCTCAGCAGCCAATCAAATGTTGCTTAGCCTTTGGGCCACCTGCCCTCATGATAGGACGTGCAATACAGGAAACTGAATAGAAGAAGTTTCATGAAGGAAGAGAATGGGAAAGAAATAACTCCCAGATCTCTTAGTACTTCCCACCAGGATATGAACACCACTTAACAAAGATTTGGTTGAGATTTCTGAGAAGAATAATTCTATTGCCATGGCTGGAGAGGGCTGGAGTCAAATGAACCTGTAGCTTAAACTTCACCGAGACAATACAACCTTACAAGCTATGCAACTGCTTGTCTTTTAGCATTTTGCTTACACTTTACAAAAATATTAATTATTTTATATTAGTTATATATTAGTTTTCTAGGGCTGCTTGTAAAAAAGTGCCACAAACTGGGTAGCTTAAAACAATAGAAATGTATTGTCTCAGCGTTCTGGAGGCTAGATGTCCAAAATCAAGGCATTGGTAGAGCCACGCTCCCTCTGAAACCTCTAGGAGAGTCTTTCTCACCTCTTCCTAGCTTCTGGTGTCTTGCCAGCAATCCCTGGCATTTCTTGGCTTGCCCCTGCATAACTCCAATCTCTGCCTCCAGCATCACATGGCATTTTCTCTGGGTGTCTCATCTTTTAAGGACAACAGTAATAGTGGGTTAAGGGCTCATCCTACTCCAGTGTAACTCACTTTAACTAATTACATCCGCAATGACCCTATTTCCAAATAGGGTCACACTCCGAGGTACTGAGAACTAGGATTCCAAGATATATTTTTAGAAGAAACAATTCAGCCCGTACAGGTTATAAGAGTTATAAGAGTAATATATGCTTATTTAACACAGTTCAAACAATACAGAAGTCCACAAAATAACAAATAAAGGTAACCACACTCACCCTTCCCCCAATGGCTGGAAGCAATCATGTTAAAAATCTAATAGGTATCCTTCCAAATTTTTCCTATATACCAACATATACATGAACTAAGTATATATACTTTAAATAAAAAAAATGAAAACAAAAGGTAATTAAGGCCCAACAGACTTTTCTCCAAGTTGCTCTTTTCACTTAATTATGTGCCATGGACATCTTTCTATGTTCGGATGGTAGGAAATGATAATGACTGATAATAACTTAGAGTCCAGTATACGACAGATTTCTTTTAATTGCTTCCCCTGAATCATTTTATTTTATATTTATAGCAGCCCTATGATATAGGTATGATTACTATCACCGTTTTACAGACTACGAAGTCAATGCACAGAGAGGTTAAGTAACTCGCCCAAGGCCACACAGACGGTAAATGGCAGATGTAGAATTCCATCCCGCACTCTGATGCTAAAGCCTATGATCTTAACCACGACACTGTATTAGCAACATAGCATTTCATTTTATACTTGTCTCTCATTTGAAGGAGCTAAAAAATAATAGAGACAGACAAATCTGTCACTTTGTGATGTCACTTACAGAAGATTGCCTTTTGTAGCCTAACTAAAGTGAATGCAATGCTCAGATGTTAGATTATTAGATGTTAAGTATCTCCAGGGGATAGTATGTTTTCAGATGACTTCACGTACTTAATATTTGTAGTTTCATTTATTTTTTATACATTTATAATTTTACATTTAATGAGCACTTTCTTTAGACTGACAACCTACCAGACACTGGAAAAATAAAATATCATTCTGCTCTCAAAGTCCTGGTGAAGGAGAAAGCTATGTGAACAAATAATTGAAGAATAATGTTAGTGGTACAGTGGGAGTAAAAGGAAGACAGTAATCAGCTTTGGGGTAGGTTGGTCAGGGAAATCTTCATGGAGGAGCTGAAGTCTTGATAACTGAGAAGAGTCTCCCCAGATTTGCATAGGTACTGTCAGGTGGATGGGGGTGAAGGACACTGGGGCTGAAGGAGGTGGTAGGTAGCTTCTGAAACTATAGCTCCTAAAAAGCCCTGGTCTTTGTATCTTTGTGCAATCTCCTCCCTTCAGTGTGGGCTGAACCTAGTGACTGGTTTCTACACAATGGGATGTGGCAAAGGTGATGGGATGTCACTTCTGTGACTATGTTACAGAAGATTGGGACCCCCTTCCTATTGGCTGGGATAAAGCAGCTGCCATTTTTCTGAAGGACTGGCCTATAAGCAGGCCTATGAGGCAAGGAACTGAGGGAGGTCTCCAGGCAACAGCCAGTTAGAATCTGAGCCTCAAGGAATTAAATTCTGCTACAACCACTAACTGAACTTGGAAGTAGATCCTTCCCCACCTGACTTTTCAGATGAGACCCTACTCCTGACTGACAGCTTGATTGTAGCTTTCAAGATACCCTGAAGCAGGGGACCCAGCAAGGCCTCATCTGGATTCGTAATCTACAGAAATTGTGAGAAAATAAATGTATGTTGTTTTAAACCACAAAGTTCGTGGTGACTTGTTATGTAGCAATAGATAACTAATACAGTGAATTTTATAAGCAGAAAGAACTATGTAAAACACACAACACACAGTGAGACACAACTGTGAACCATCTTGCTATATGCTTTGGTACTCTACTATAGTTGTTTAAACTTAGAGCACAAAGGTGTTCAAGCTAAGAAGTGAGCCTTGAGGGGGAGACCAAGATCTGACCCAGAAAGCCACGCATGCCATGCGAATGAGGTTGGACTTCAGGCAGGGTGGTATTACTGAAGGCTAGAAATAACAAAATCAGTTAAGTGTTTTCGAAAACGTACCGTGGAAGCCAGGATTAGAGATGTAAAAGAATGCAGGCAAGGAGTTTTTTGGGATAGTGATGATAGACAGCTGATGGGAATACAAACCTGAGCAGTGAGGAAAAAGACCTAGAATACAGTTGAGCAGTATTTAAGAGGTTGGCTTGCCAGATTTTAATGAATGAGAATGTGAGTGAGGACAAGATGGTCTACGATGATTCCTGGGACTTTTGCTACATGATTGCATGAATTTCGGAGCCACATATTAGGAAAAGCCAGTTTGGGTGGAAGATAATGAGATTATACAGGGGGAGTGTGAGTTATCAGTGGGAAATGTCTCATGGTCTACTGATGTATGGGCCTGGAGGTCAAGAAAGAAATCCTTCCTGGAGAATGAATGGGGAGCAATAAACACACATAAAGGCATAAAATTTTCTAGGGTAGTAAGTAAAATGATAGAGAATGTAAGACAAATCATGGGAATCAACAACATTTAACAGATGAGCAGATTACAGAGGACCAGGAAGGAGACTAAGAAGGAATAAAGAAAAAGCTGGAGAACTAAGAGAGGTTGAGAGGCCGGAAGAACATTTTAAGAGGACAGTGGTCAACACTGTTAAGTGCTTTCAAGAAGCCGTAAGTGATGAGAACTGCACAGCGTCTGTTGACTTTAGTGAGTTCAGTGAGTTTAGCTACCTTCTTATACATTTCCTTAAAGTTGCACAATTTCAGCATTGTCAGAAATTTGCATGCCTTAGGATTGTGATAAGAGTGATCATTTTAAAGGATTCTTTCCACCCCTGGTCAAGGATATTATTATTGGGCATTGGTTCTGGTGCCAATCATTGGGCCTAGAATAAATAGCATCATTCCATGCTGGGAAATGGCCTTATTCTTCGGATAGCTTGACAAGTTTTTAATCAGCATTGCACCATGCAGAGCCGGAAATAATAATTTGATTTACATGTAATCTATAAGTGACATTAGATAACAAATAGTTCTCAGTGGGAGAGAAATATGGTAGTAGGTCTTTCGGTAGCTAAATATTAGAGCTTGTCACACAAACAGCCATCCTTTTTTGAAATAATACTACAAAAGTTGATTTTAGTAAATTATATCCCAAACTGGTTATTTGAATAGAAAGGCAAGTCATTGAGATGGATTAAGGTCATTAAACATTAGGCGGGTGCACGCCTAGATCAGTTTCCCATGTCTCTGTAGGGCATGCTAATTATTTTCAGATGACATAAATTCAACTACATGTTTATTAGGAATGATGGCAAATAAACAATGAAGTGAGTGCCTCTGAGAAACACTGGCTTGAATGAGGTATTAATGGTGTCAAAATTATTCTATGCGTTCTTGACTGAGAAAATAACTTTCATGATCCCCATGATTTTATTTACTAGTTATTTTTAATTGTCCAGAATGTGTTAGGCAGATTAAGTCAATTTACCCAGAATTACTTGATTTTTAGTTAACTGTCCGTCTACTCAACTATGTCACAAAACACATTTCAATTTTGGACAATGTACCCCTCTTTCTATAGGGTCTCATTTTATGAACCCCCAACCTTACAGGCTCTAGATCAGTGTTGCTAAGGGAAAATATATTGGACCTGTTGATAGATTTGATTGTATACCTTAACTAATTTGTTTGAGGTCACTAGGTAAAGCTGTCTGTTTGATTTTCAGTTCCTTTACCTAGCAACAGATAAAAGATGGCATCAATGTTTCATATTTAGAGTGGCTAATTTTATTCAGTGGCCTCTATATTATTGCTAAACCAATTGGTGGAGCAATTGCAATTAATTTAAACTATCTAGAGATGTAAAACAATCTCTAAAGTGTGGATGGACCATAAAGCCAAAGTTAGGGAAAGGTTGATTTAACATTCGAAGGAAACATAAACATTCATTCTCTTTCCTTCACATATTCCCAAAGGAATAAGCCCCAGTGAACGAGAATCTTTTTTTTTATTGAGAATCTTATCTAGAGAATCAGATTTAAAGACTTCCCTCAGTTAACCTTCTAATATTTAGCAAGTTTTAATGTCATAACATTTTTGATATCCAATTCCAGTAACGCTTAATTATTATAAAAGCATATAAAAATACTTTAGATCTATGGCTTACACATATGCATTTAGATTTACATTCCATATTTTTAAAGTTACATGATCAAAACTAAGGTTTAGAAGGTTTAATCTTTATTTCAAAATATGTATTATTTTTACAGTATTTTGAAAATATATTTTCATCCTCAGTTATGGTAAATTTCATTTCAGAGGGTGAATCCCTACCATATTCTGGAACATATTTATCCTTACAGTTTTTCCAATTTCTTTTTGCAAGAACATGAGAAATTGAGTAATGGTAACCATCTATTTATTTTGGTGAGAGCATGATAATTTATTTAATGCTTATCTCCTGAACAGACTGAAATACTTTAGAGGGGATTCTGTCTAATTTGATTATAACAGTCTTAGCAGTTTCTGGCCACACAGTAGGTTTTTAATTAATATTTGTTGAAATATTAACTAGGATCTAATTTTAAATTCTTGTGTGCCCTGACATAATCCACATATTTATCTTCTATTTCTTAAAATACACACACACACACACACACACACATAGATAATTATGATTTTTAGAATGAAGTAAGTGTGTGACTTTGCATAGCAATAAGCAGAGACTGGAGTTGAGTAGTTTGATTATTTTACCTCTCAATGAACACAGGACTTTCTGCTGGTTCAAAGTCCTAGTTTGAGAACTGAATCTAAGCATACCTATGATGCTAGTGACCTATTCTGGACAGCTTTTCTTTTGCTTTTTCTCGCTGAGTCACATGAGATAAATGATGTTCACATATGCTTCAGTTTCAAGGCCAGAACTACCTAAGCTAGGCTGTGGTTCTAATTCCATCCTTCTTCCTCATGAAAAATGACACATAATCAGACTGCCAATGTTTTAGGGTGATATAATTCTAGGAATAAATTTAAATAGATTCTGTTTGGTAAAAAAATAAATTCAATGGTTCACAAAAATGAACTTCAATTATTTGTAGCAAAAATATAAATGTCACGTGTCATTACAGATTTATCTCTTATCCATACCTAATGAGAGAAAGACAATTGACCTAGTGAAATATGGTACAGTCTTTAAATAGTGCAAAAAATATATCCTTTATGAGGCTCATAATCTTTTATTTCTTAGTGTGACCACTGATAATTATTTGTAATAACTGAGAAATGATGATGTGAATAATTTTTCTCAAAATTATATCCTAGCCATCCATATTTTAACACATAGAATTCAAGTATCTTTTGAGATGCAACCTAGTATTATTACTACTTATTCTCAGTTACCTGTTTTCTAAACATTTGAATACAAAGCCATAGCTTTGCTTTCTGGGGGAAAAAAATGGCGAACAGGACAGATGATGCAAATATGAAACACCTTATCTCTAATACACTGACCATATGCTTCTTGATGTGTCATATTCTTAGGTTACCCAGCGTTTTGTTTTGTTTTGTTTTGTCTTTTGTTTTTTGTTTTTTTTTAGAGAAAGCACATGTGAAGTGGGGGCAGAGGGAGATGGAGAGAGAGAAATCCCCAAGCAGACTCCCTGTCGAGGGCGGGGCCTGATGTGGGGCTTAATCCCAGGACCCTGAGATCATGACCTGAGCTGAAATCAAGAATAAGACACTTAACCAACTGAGCCAACCAGTCACCAACCCCCCCAGCTTTCCTTATAATGGAAACATGGGTAAGAGGTTTTTCACCTCGGATGGAAAGTAGCAACAACTTCTCTAAGATAAAAAAGATAATTTTGAAAGGAAAATGACAAATAAGGGAGGCTTTTTGTTGTTTCTTGCACTTACCAAGAGAGAGGGTTGATTCAAACAGAGTGAGGGAATTGAGAAATAAGGGGCCATGAGGAAAGATTGGAGTGAATGCTTCTTTTGAGAAGATTCTGGAGGTGCTCAGGAAAAGATATAGTTAACTGAAAACTAAACAAAGCCACCACTGAAGGGCAGACACTAGAAAACACAAGAATCCAAAGTCAAGAAAAGAGGCCATACTATGGGGTATCAGGGAATGAAGATGAGAACAGAAGCCCAGAGGCTTTGGAGCCAGGAAGATTCCCCATACTACCATCTGGATGATAAGGGGGTTCATGATCAATATGCTTCAAGAGACTGGAACATTCTAAGTTGATTGGCCATCATATGCAGTTTTCAAACTTAATATCAGCTGATGGTGCTTTTTGTTTACAATACCTTTTAAACATTGTGTTGGGTATTTTTAACAAAGAAGATCTGGCTATCTGAAAGCTGCAGAGAGTTTCAAGCCAAGCGATCCTGTCTGAGTGAGATTTTGTTGTTATCGTTGTTCTTGGTGGTGGTGGTGGTGGTGGTGGTGGTGGTGGTGTGTTGTCCTGTTTCATTTGTTTTCTTTTATCAGAGGCATTTCCAACACATATGATTACATGCAGTTATGTGTGATTTGGGGGCTTCAGTAAGAGCATTTTAACAAGTACTGAAATTTTTAACGTAGAAATTACTTCAGTAGTACCTCACATTTCACAGAGAGTTTATATACATTATGTGAAAGGAATAAATTTAGTGCATTTATTATTCAAACAGCTTAAAAATGTTTAGGATGAAATGTCTTCTTATGTCTCTGTCATGCGGCCAACTGCCTCAATACCATACTGCACTTACAAAATGGTGACAAAAATTTAAGCCTATGATTCTCATTGATAGCTTAAATTGTACTTTGACCTGGCTAGGAAGGCAGTATGAACCTCAGAGTGAGTATTAACAATATCCTCTAAGTGATCCCATGCAATAAGCCCCAAATCCCTCTTCATGGCCTCCCAGGCCACTCCTAGTCAGGGCTCCTCCTAACTTTACAACCTCATCCCCCCCACTCCCACTGCTGCCTCCCCCATGTCCTCTAATCTAGCAACTCAGACTTTGGGTAACTTCCCAACTGTGTCGCACTTTTTCATTTCTTCCTGATTTTGCTCATTGTATTTTCTTTGTTTAAAATTCCCGTTGTCTCCTTTCTATAATTGATAAAGCCATCATTAAATCTGGACTTTTGACTCAAATATGAACTTGTGCCTGAACCTCTCCCAGATGACTCCAACGGAAAACAGAGAGCTAGTGTGGTCTGGGGACCAGGAGCATTGACTTTGGAACCATATTGCCTAAATTCAAATCCTAGCTCCACTGTCTATTAGCTCCGTGGCCATGGGCAAGATGCATTATCATTTAGAGTCTAAAAATATGGAAATAATATCCATTTCTTCTTAGTTCTGTTAATGCATGTAAAGCATTTTAAGAGAGAATGTGGCCCATGGTAATTACTCAGTTAATATTAGCTGTTATATTTATTACTTCCCAAAGAAAACTTAATGGCATCATCACCTGTATTCCAGCGTACTAATTGCCTAGTTCTATTACTGCACATTCCATTAGATTACAGTTGGATATGTTCATGTCTGGCCCTCTTGCTAGGCTTAAACTTAGCTGTGCACTCCCAGGAAGTTTTTGGTGCCTAGAATATATATATGGTGATCAAATGTATTTATTGAATGATCTATTTATTATGCTAGTTGCCATGGATATCTTTTTAAGAAAAATAAAGGGTAAAGGATATCATCATGGGTGTTGGAGGCATGCTCTATTCAACAGCTACTCTGGAACATGCCTGAAACTATGAGCAGTGAGACTAGTGGCATCTAGGGCCCACATGCTATTACAGTTGTTGTTTCTTGCTTTAAAAGTGTCCCAAGAGTGCATGGCAGTAATGAAATCGGAAAGGTAGCAGAGATGAGGATTATCAGTCTTTAGTAATCATGCCTTGATATCTTAAATTGTAAAATCTGACAGTAAATTATTCACGGAGTCCCTTAAGATTGGAAAAAAAAAAAGCGCTCTGTAGCACTAGAGTCTGAAATGGCCTCATTTCTTTTTTTTAATTTTTTATTGTTATGTTAATCACCATATATTACATCATTTGTTTTGGTGTAGTGTTCCATGATTCATTGTTTGTTCATAACACCCAGTGCTCCACGCAGAACGTGCCCTCTTTAATCCCCATCACCAGGCTAACCCATCCCCCTACCCCCCTCCCCTCTTGAACCCTCAGTTTGTTTCTCAGAGTCCATCATCTCTCATGGTTCGTCTCCCCCTCCGACGTACTCCCCTTCATTCTTCCTCTCCTGCTATCTTCTTCTTTTTCTTTTTTCTTAAAATATGTTGCGTTATTTGTTTCAGAAGTGCAGATCTGTGATTCAACAGTCTTACACAATTCGCAGGCCTCATTTCTTTTGTAAGGCATCACATTTGCCAAGGAAGTCAAATATGGAGAGGAAGGTTCATAACAAGATAACTAGACACATTTACTCTTTAAATGTCTTGTATAGTATGCAAAATGGCTTGAAAATGAATTTAATGTACTATTTTCTTTCTTAACGCCACCATTTCCACTTTTAAAAAAGTGATTTAAAAGTGATCACTTCGTAGAAGTGTTTAAGACATTATTGGGAAAACCAAAATGTTCCACTACTTTGTATCTCTTCATTTCTTTTTCTTTTCTTTTCTTTTTTTTTTTTTTTGTTAAAGATTTTACTTATTTGAGAGAGAGAGAGAGAGAGTGAGCAAGAGAGAGCACAAGTGGGGGGCGGGGCAGTGGGAGGACCAGAATCCCTGCTGAGCAAGGAGCCTGATGCGGGGCTCCATCCCAGGATCCCAGGATCACGACCTGAGCTGAAGGCAGACACTTAACTGACTGAGCCACCCGGGTGCCCCTTTATTCACTTCCACTTCCTAAAAGATAACCTAAACTCCATGGGAGAAAGATGGCTTATGAAAGATCTTTTTACACAGAATATGTGTTGAAATGAAGTCATTTCAGAGTAACTCCACTGTTACTTTGTAGAATCTTCCCAATGAGTTGGTATGCTGCACAGGGGAGATAAATAATAAACAGCTCAGTGTGTTCAAAAAGAACCCTCTAGGTCAATAAATAAATATGCATTACTCATGCCTTCATGGACAAGCCAATGGAATAATGGTAGTTTAAATTTCATTGGCACAGTATTTGGAATTTCCACTTAATTGGTATGAAATGTTATTACTACATAAAATGTTTGCATTTACCATAGCAACATATTTATAATACCTGCTCCATGTCTAATTAGACTGTCTCTGTTCCAAAAATCCACAGTGGAATAAGAGCAAAAAGCCCATGGCCATCCGAGTAGCCCAGTGGTCAGAGCATCAAGCTGTTTGAGTCCCTTCATCCCCTTTCAACTCTGCAACAGCCACATAATTAAGGCCAATAATATGTGCTTGATTAGTCAGCAGCTTCCATCCTGAATCACTTCAATTCATTTCAGCCTTTGTGGATGGAGTCTAATGCTATGGCTATTTCAACAATTATTTATTGAGGGCCTACTATGTTCCATGCAGTGCTAAGGTGCTTTGGCTGCATCAGTGAACAAAAACAACCTGATGACCTATTGCTGATTACTTGAAAAAGAGTATCATGATTGATAAATACTAAGCTTTCTTCGGCACTCTCTGCTATTAAATGTTCACGAAGAGGCATTCAATGTATTATCAACTACCTTATACAACTTCAAAGAAGCTAGGAACATTTTTAGTAACCCATTAGCTTCTTTTCCCCACAGGTTTTGGATTCTTTTACAAGAACTTGCTTCACGTGTGCAGAGAAATATTCTTTTTACTGCAAAGAAATGATGACTCACCACAGAAGATTCATCAAATTATGCTTATTATCAAATTTCTAAGTTCTTATAATAATAAAATTATTTCTCTAAATGATATGTTTTGCTAATGTATGAATATTTCAAAGTTCTCTCTGCACTGAGCAAAATTTCCTTAAAAATATATTATTATTATAATGTCTTAGAAAATTATTCGGATTTGAAGAATAGAAGCGTTTTAACAGTATGCAATTTGGAAATTTACATACTGCTACCTAGTTCCACAAGTACCAAAGTATGCTACCATTGTTTTTTTTTTAACCTAGGAAACTCACATTATAAAAAGAGAGAAAGTAAATCAAGAAAGATAAATTTGTCCTTTAACATTGAGCTAATGTGATATAAAATAACAGACTAGGAATTTTGATGTCCAAAACAAACATGAATCTTAATAATGATAGTGCGTTCATAGGAAGAAATCATGGAGAATGTGATAGTTTCACACCCTGAGAACTGAAGTAATCTGATGGTGACCCAAACCCACGGTGGCATGGCAAAGAGCAGAGACCTTTACATCCCATGCATACATTTTATTATTTATTTATTTTTTAAAAGATTTTATTTATTTATTTGACAGAGAGAGACACAGTGAGAGAGGAAACACAAGCAGGGGGAGTGGGAGAGGGAGAAACAGGCTTCCCGCTGAGCAGGGAGCCCGATGCGGGGCTCGATCCCAGGACCCTGGGATCAGGACCTGAGCCGAAGGCAGACGCTTAACGACTGAGGCACCCAGGTGCCCCCCCATGGATACATTTTAAATAGGGCTTGTACTTCCCATTAGCAGTCAACCTTTCACTATGTCCCTGTATTGGGGAGGGTATGTGCTATGGTGAACGCTGTGAATTGTGTAAGACTGTTGAATCACAGACCTGTACCTCTGAAACAAATAATACATTATATATTAAGAAAAAAAAAAGAAGATAGCAGGAGGGGAAGAATGAAGGGGGGGAAATCGGAGGGGGAGACGAACCATGAGAGACGATGGGCTCTGAGAAACAAACTGAGGGTTCTAGAGGGGAGGAGGGTAGGGGGATGGGTTAGCCTGGTGATGGGTATTAAAGAGGGCACGTTCTGCGTGGAGCACTGGGTGTTATACACAAACAATGAATCATGGAACACTACATTAAAAAACTAATGATGCAATGTATGGTGATTAACATAACATAATAATAATTAAAAAAAAAGAAATAAAGGCAAAAAAAAAAAAAAGTATGTCCCTGTAGTAACACTAGTGAAGACCAAAGCTATTTAAAAATCCCAGAAGATAAGGACAGTTCACTTCTGTTCCTGCTACTCATTCTCACAGAGGCACTATTATCCAACTCATAACATGCTTGCTCTCAGATACCATAACCTGTGGAATCACCCTTCTGACAATGATTCTGAGAGAATGAGATGACTCTGAGGAAATGGAACTTGGAGAAATTAATTTAGTCTTAACAGGTAGCCTTTTTGTTGTTTCGTGATAGCACCCTCTCTATCATGAGGAGTTTTGTTCAGCCAAGAATACAATGCCAAATACGTACTCTCTGCTGTGAAGGTTTTCCAAAAGAAATGGATTCAAGACCATTATCTGTTTTGTCTCCTTCATATGAGTGGTGGAGTCATGATGCTCCCATGTTGACGTTACAGAAATAGAATTACACTTCATGGTAATGCTAATGTGGTGATTTCTGGCTTCCCTTCCCTAGGAGAGATTTCCCTAACACCTTCTGATCTGTATTTTTTACAGGCACGTTGGTTTCTGGTCAATAATTCCAAGCTGCATTTTACGTTCATTTTGTTGCATCTGTTTGTACCCTGTTGTCCTCATTTTCAATTTATTTCCACCATAAATTATTTCATTCAAGGAACACTGTCAGATTTCAATATTTAAGAAAAGTGAGTCATTTTTAATCACTGTGCAGCAAAAATAGAGCGCTGTGAATTTGCGGAGGTAAAGCAGTTTTCATTATTATATAATTGAAATTATGTAGATGATTAAGCTTTGCTGAGTTAAAAAAAAATCTGCATTCGTTAATTCAATCAGCCTGACCAGAAACAGTGAAAAACTAAACAGCAAATCACACATGCACTTTTTCTAGCTTCTTAGTTCAACATGATTCCATAGCAATAATTACCTAGGGAGTATAAATATGAATCAAGGACTATTTTCGAAATTCTGTAGTTACAACAAAGAAGATAATTAAGGTGTTTACTTTCCATGTGGACTAGAGTAAAAAAAAATAACTGCAAAAGGCTTAGAAGTATAGAGAGAGTAATGGCACAGATTTGTATTCTAAGATGCTAGTTTCATATCCATTCACAGCTGACCTTGGTAGGTCTTTTTTTTTTTTTTCCTGGAATGGGCACAAGCTATTTAAAAGGGTTTCAGACTTTTTTTTTTTTTTGCATCATACTTAACAACGCTGTTCCAAGGGAAAAAAGGAACAAAAGCAATCAAACAAAACACCACCCTGAGTTTGCACCAGAAAATACACAAAGAGTGCTATTGCCTCCTCAAGCTAATACCCATACATTTTTTTTCTAATTAATGGAAGGGTATGCTTCGGTTCAGCTTATCTCAAACAAACTCAATTGTTGGAAAAATCAATAATGCTGAACAGAAAAAAGTACCGAGGAAGTGATGGGGCTGTTTGATGAGAGGATGTCTGTGCTTGCAATGTTGTTCATTCATTCATGCATTTGCAGTAATGAGAAAAGCTCTGGTACCTTCCAGAAAAAGAACTTAAGCACTGGTTCCATCCTCCTCAGTGAACTATGTGTATGCTTGTTGGCAATCTGTTTCAGTGGAAAATTAATGCTTATCTGATATAATAGCATAAAAGTCAAGCAGGTATTATAAACAATGTCGAAAACAGAAAAAGAGATCATCTCATCAATGGCTTTTTCTAAAGTAAATTACATGAGAAGCTAACAGGATTAAAGTTGCCTTTAGTCTAATAATAGCTTTTTATTAAGATTAAGAAGCTTTTAATCATCAAGTTCTCAGCAGAAATAGTAGCTGTAGTACTCTTCTATGGCCCCACACACATTTTATGTGTACGTATATACACGCACATATATGTATATAAATATATATATTATACATACGTGCTCTGTAATGTGTATGGGGTTACAGAAGAGTACTGTAATTATATATATAGTATTACATAATATATATTATATAAATTTTAAATATATATGTATTTTTGTTAGTATATAATACATTATATTAGATTAACATAGAACATATACTTTTATTATCTTAAATATTGTTGTATTATACATGTATTATCTATATATGTCATATATATAGATATGTCTTATATATATTTGTAAAATGATCAGATGAAGGGATAGGACTTGGAGAGGTTAGTGGATTTGATCAAGGCCACACAGCTAGGAAAGGGCAGGACTGGAACTGAAACCTAAATCTGAAATTACCTAACACCTCTGTTCTTCCTCTATGCCATGACCACTTTTCCTGTCAAATCCCCCCCGCAAATAAAATTAAAAGATGTAGGTTGATTTTATATATTAGTAACTCAGACTGGATATTCATATGTGAAGTGTGATGACTGAATGTTAACTACCACTAATCATCAAAATACTAAAAATGCTGAAAAAAATGCTAAAAATGTTGGGATTTTGGTAAGATGGCTTCTGGTTGCGCTACTGAAACAATCTGTATGTGTTGTTGGTTCAATGCAAGATTTTGATTTTTTTCTATTCTGCTTTGTTTTATAGAAAGCCATTGCAACACACAACCATGGTAAGGCATGCGTTTTGGTACTTAAGGGTTTTTTTTTTTTTTGGAGTAAGTAATCAGTCTTTTCTTCATCATATACCTTGTAACACAAAAGAGTTGGCGAATTGGTTGTAGGAGTGCAAACTATGGCCATAGCCAGGTTTTTCTTCAGACCCAAACAGAATTTAACTCTGACCTTACTCCATCTACACCACAGTTTAGCCACCGATTCTATTAGCTAGTATGTTCTTTGACAGTCTAAAGGAAAATGACTTGAAAAGAAAGTCAATACTTACCTACATTCCTGTTTCATTTTCTCTCATCATTCATTACAAATTCATTTACCTGAGTTTTCATTATATCTTAGGTTTAAGAAACATCAGATAGAACTGTCAGGGGCACCATTTTGACTCAGTGCACACATGCTTTCCCTCCTCCCCAAAGAAAGTTTATAGTCCTTACCAGGAGCTATTTTTCCTACTAGCTTCCTAACAATACACAAGCCCCGGGGTATAAACACAGGAGTCTGTTTCGTCTTTCAGTTTCTCTGGGAAAGACAGAATGATTTCAGAATAATGGACATGCAGTTTTGTAAGATGGCTGAAATGGAACAACACTGTGCTAATTCAAAGACTGTATGTGGTTAGCAAACAGACATGGAGCTTTTCTCCTTGAGCCTCCGACAGCAGACAGTCCTGAAGATGTGAGAACCTCCCAGAGTCACTCTCAGTCAAGAATCCCTCACTTGCAAGATTCATATGCCAGACTCTGGGTCTCTGTTTTACTTTTATAATGGCTGAAGGAAAAAAAATCCTACTGAAATAAACCTGCCAATTATTGCTTAAAATGATGGACATGAGGCCATGCAGTCTGTTGGCTGCATTGACAGTGTTAGCTGGAGCTCTCTCTAATTTCCAAATCAAAACTTTAAAAATTATTGTTGACCTGAATATTAACTAAAAAGGGTCCTCTATGGAAAAACATGGAATTTCAATTTCAATTTTGGAAAACTACACAGACTCAAAGAGAATACTCAAAGAGATGTAAATGAGTTATTTGAGATTGTCAAGCTTTATAAATTAAACCTGATATATAATCCATACTTTCTTATTTCAAGCAAAAGCTGCTCCAATAGCAATATAACACAGATACAAGAAGCCTTATGTTTAGAATATTTCCTTTTCTTTCTTTAGACTATATCTGTGTTTTTTTTTTTTTTTTCCCTTCTGAAGAGCCATAGAAGTCCTTGGGATCGGGGGTTGACCTGTCATTATTCATTAGCAACAACAGAAAATTTGGTGCTGTCAATGTGCAAGTCGTAAGTAAAGAATCAGAATGGAAATGAGAATAGCATGTGGGTAAGGAGTTTTGGTTCAGCTCCCACCATGCTGAAGAACAATGGAGATGCTGGAGTGAGAGTTGTGAGCTTTAATTTAGGTTAAATTAGGTTTAATTTTGCACAAAATGCACATTTTTGAGGAGGTGAGGGGGTATATGCAAGATATTGATTGACTGAGAGACATCAATGCTGGAGTAGTTAGGAAGGACGAGAGAGGACGAGGAAGACTGGTTGAGGCACTACAGTGTAGTCCCAGCAAGGTGCTGAGGGAAGCCCTGCTACGGAACAAATACTACAAGCTCAGAAAAATTTATAGGACACGGACATGAGAGAAGAGGGAAAACATGGTTAGAGCATGATGGACGTCCAAACCTGAGTAACTAAGAGAATGATCAGATTGGAGATTGAAATAAGGAAATTCTAGGGGCGCCTGGGTGGCTCAGGTGGTTAAGCATCTGCCTTCAGCTCAGGTCATGGTCCCAGGGTCCTGGGATCGAGCCCCGCATCCGGCTCCCTGCTCCTCAGGAAGCCTGCTTCTCCCTCTCCCGCTCCCCCTGCTTGTGTTCCCTCTCGCGCTGTTTCTGTCTCTGTCAAATATATAAATAAAATCCTTAAAAAAAATGAAATAAGGAAATTCTGAAAGGGGGAAAGAAACGAGTTTGGCTTTAGTCATGTGGAAATGGAGGGGCCAGTGGGACATCCAGTTGGACATTTCCACCAGGAAACTAGAGATGAGGTACTAGAGTTCTGGACAGTTGTCTGGGTCATAGAATCTGATTTAAGAGTAACTTTTACACAGGTGAAACATCAAATTCTGAGATTATATCAGATCTGCAAAGTAGCAAGTACTTACTCTATTGCATTGGGCTTTTGATGTGTGAAGTGACCTGGGACGGGGGTGTGATTTGATGCATGGTGTGTGTAAACCAACTAAAAATATTTTGCTATGGAGTTAATAAATATTTACAACTGGCTTGGAGCAAGGTGCTCTAAATTCACAACACGTCATTTCTTAATCCCAGGATTCAGGGATGGTTGGCACTTTCTGTAGCCATGACCACAGAGCTCTGAGATATTTTAAAAGCGAGCACAACTGTGTTATTTTATCAATTAAATATTCACATAAATAAATACACCCTGTATCAGTTTATTGCAACTCGTGAGCAACTGCATTTAAAGAAGTGCCACATGTTGTGTGAGTGTTTCCATGGTGACTGCTGGTTAAAAGAAAGAGAGTTAGGACTTCGGCAGAGAAAAATCAATCTTAAGGATTGTCATAGCCAAAGGGGAAAAATATTTAATGAAAAAAAATACTGAAGAAACAATATATAAAGCAAAGTTGTTTTACCAAAAATTATGATTAGCAAAAACTTCTGAACATTTTCCATTATGGATGATAATAACATGGAGATAAATGCCAACATCCTAAGTGTCTGATCTGTCTGTTATTCATTATTTGGGCAGAATTAATAACAGTAACATTATCGACCTAATAATCCATTCAGAAGGGACAGCATAATGAAGAAGAACTAAGAAGGAATTAGGAGCCAGATGTGGGACTGAGCCTGGCACTTTATTATGTGCCCCTTCAGCACATCAATTAACCTTTCAGAAATTTCCTTCCCTGGTCTATGAAGTGGGGAAATACTACCTAATTGAGTTTCTCTGATCTGTGAGGATGAAATGAGGTAACGTGGAAGAACCCCATCAACGTTCAGGTCGGCTCTCGTCACTCTTGTTAGATTATCTGACCAAATCCTTTCCTCTGTGGTCCAACCCAAAACATTATCTGTAAAGTAAGTATGACTGTGATACGTCCTGGAAGAAACACCTGCAGCAACTTCTGCCAGGGCATCTTACTGGGCAGCAAGAGTTTCTCTTTCTATCCCAGCACAGAGACTGTGCCACTCTTCATGTGAGCCCTGTTAACATTCCCATGATTCTCTGCATTGGGAGCATGAGCTGAAGGAAAGTACTCACGGTAGTAAAGTGACACGGACTCACAAGACCGGCTTGGAGGGCCACTCTGCCCCTGAATCCTTTAGAATGAGCTCAGGCTTTCCTGATGGCTTTAATCAGGCATTACGAGCCTTTCCCATGCTCTACTGAGTACCACAGGGGCTGCTGCGATGGGTAGGTTGCTAGTCCTGGGTCAGTGCATCTTTTTAATGCAGATAGAACTCTTGTCTGGGAAAGTGAGCTTGGGGTGGGAGGAAGGAAAAAGGTTTTCTCTCCTCTGTGATTCCTAAAACCTTAAACAAACAATGGACCCATCAGAGAGCTTGCCTGGAAGGGCTAAAAATGAATAGAAAGTGGATCATACTCACTTTGAAATTGAAATCTCTTAGCTTCTGTGATCTTAAAGATAACACTCTGAAGGATGCTTCCGTATTATGTTGGAACAGAAGTTATGGAAACCTCCTAAAGTACAAAATAATCAACCACCATAGGACAGAGCACTTTCTAGCTGAAATCCTCCAGTCATTTCCTACAAAATGCATACTGTTACATTTCTTTGAAAGAAGTCAATAAAAGAATAGATGAATGTAAGATCACTGTGTCCAGAGGGGAGACTCACTGATTAGGAGATGGACTCATTAGAGGCCAGCTGCAGCGAAGTTACCTATTAATTCCATTTTGTATAAAATTTGATTATTCGAGAGTTTAACGTTGAAGTGAGTATGTTTCTGAGATGCTTCACAACTCTCAGTCATAGGAAAAGAGGTATTTTGCCGTAACCTTTGCAGCAGTTTATTTTCTAAGCATTGGAGACAAAGTAGAAATCAAAAAATTTTAAGGACTTCACTGAGATCTTTATGGCCTCTTCTCTTTATCAAATATGTCATGGACCCTATTGTAGGACAGAAGTACTACACAAAAGTCAGTATAAGACTTTGGTTCCTGGCAATGCCAGATCTGGACAAACTCACGACTGTCCTGTGACCTACACTGGAGCTTCTCCTACACCCTCTTTTGATGACCTTTTACACATTTTTCCATGTCCAACCTTTTCTTTAGTCTTTGCTGCCTCCCTCCAAAAGTTCTGTCCTCTAGCGTGGCAGTGTACAGTTGCATGATGCACCCTTATCCATAAAACAGATGTGAACACCTGCCCTCAAATATGTGTTTGTATTTATTTATAAAGGGCAAACATTGACTATTCTACTAGGATATACATTATAAAATATGCACTAAATGGAAAATTAAACAGCGAAGAGGAAATAAATATTCATGCAAAATGATTTCATTTTTGTTGTATTCATTTAAAATACAAAAAAATATTTTTTCTGCTCCAAATTTAATGTTTTGACCAAATCTTTAAAATAGGGAGATTATCCTGGATTATCTGAGTGGACCAAGAGTCCTTATAAGAGGAAGGAGGCAGGAGACTCGGTGTCAGAGGGATGCAGCATGAGAAACACTCAACTAGCCATTGCTGGCTTTGAAGACAGGGGCTGTGAGTCAAGGAATGTGGGATGCCTCAAGGAGCTGAAAAAGGCAAGGGAACCAGTCCTCCCCTAGACCCTACAGAAAGGAACGCAGCCATGTCAGTATCTTGATTTTAGCTTCGTGAGATCTATTCCAGACCTCTGACCTTCAGAACCATGAAATAATAAATTGGTATTGTTTTAAATCACTGAGTTTGTGGTGATCGTTACAGTGGAAATAGAAAACTAATACATATCCCTTAGAAAAAAATACTAGCCTGTGAAAAAATGACTTAATTGTAAGGAATTTGGAACAAGAGAAAATAAGGATGTGATCTTAAGGAGGCTCTTTGTGAAAGGTTTAAGATGGGTGTTTTCCCCCAGGCCTCTGGGCGCCAAGAAAGTCATATTTAACATACAACCTTAGGTTTCCCCTTCTTACATTACAGTATTCTCTACCCTGCCCTCTGATTTTTGATGGTGCGAGACCAAGGAAGAAGGAAACTAAAAAGGAGTGGTGGCTTGCCCTGATCTGGCTGAAACCACTGTTATTTGGAGTGCTCCGAACACTAAACTGAAAGGAGACGTTTCCAAATGCTTAAGTCACTGATGAGATACCTTATCAAGAGAACTATGAATCTTTGAAAGAACTACAGTTATTGACTAGATTAGGAAGTAAATTTCCAGACACCATCTACTGCGGATATTTTCCTCTTCTTTTACTGAAACTCAGCAGGTAGCATGGCAGCAAGGTAGGGAGCTAGAGCTAACTGAGCAGGTCGGTCTGTATAACACTCTCCTGGTGCCTAGTCACTTTTGGAAACTACTGTGACACCATTACAGCTTACCCAGAGGCAGCTCTGACCCTCGCGTTTCTGTGCTTCTGCATATGTAACACACTTCTGTGTTAATGGTTAATTCACTTTTGGTTGTGCCTTTATTTAAAGGACAGCATGTCCATGACTGTCTGAACAAACTGTCAAATCCTGTTCTCCCACCTTGAAACACAATGTGTAAGATTCTCCATTCTCTAGTTAACAATATCCTCTTCTTTCTTCCTGTGCCTACAACTTCTCCAAATCACAGAGAGAACAACAGAATCAATAATAATTTCTTCAGACTATTTTATTTCTATTTTCATGTTTCAAATGACATTTCAGGCAATTGCCCTAGCAGTGACCTGGAAGACCTAAATGAATAAGCATTCTATGTCAAACCTGTTACAACTTGCAAAGAAAGTGAGTCTGTACCTGCCCTGTGCTCATCGGGATATCCATATTGTAGAATTTCATCATCTATTGAAGAGAATGAATATAATTAACTGTTATACCAATGTAACTGTTTTGCCATTAAATTCAAATAAATCCCTGGTATGTATCAATGTTGGTGGTTCTACTTAAAGAAATAATCCAGGACAGAGATAACACAATGGCTTCTTAATTCCCATTTGGTGTATGGCACTATTTATAGGATGATATCAACTTTGAGAAAAGATTGTCAAGACTTTAGTATTCACGAATGGATTTGCTTAAAAAGAGCATATGCCATGAAGCAATAATTGTGTTTTGTGGTGCCCCAATGGGATCTTATCCTATTTCATGGAGAGATTTTTAATTATATTTAATATGATCTGATTTGTACTAAATAAAGCTGCAGGTTATTTGCTAAAAGTCAGCTGGAGACAAGTACAATGAAAAATATGACTGTGACTAGTCACATATAAAGTTCTGAAGGTCAGAAGTCTGATTCAGAGAATGAGTCTAAATCTTGAACAGAACTCCAATTAGTTAAATCAATTTATGTAAATTGGATTCAATCTTTGGAGCTACTTTTTAGTTACTATTCACTCCATAAGCATATACTGAGCAGCTACTTGAGTCAGGAACTGAGCCAGAAGCTGGGAATACAAAGAAAAATAAGAAGTAGCCCCTTTTTAAAAAGATTTATTTATTTATTTGAGAGAGAGAGAAAGACAAAGGGAGAAAGAGTGAGCGCAAACGTGGGGGGGGAGGGGCAGAGGACGAGACTCTCCAGCGGACTCCCCGCTGAGTGCTGAGGGTGGAGCCCGATGCGGGGCTCAATCCCACGACCCAAGAGATCACGACCTGAGCTGAAACCAACAGTCAGTTGCCCAACCGACTGAGCCACCCAGGTGCCCCAGAGGTAGCCCTTGTTTTTAAAGAATTTGCTGTCAGGTAGGAGGAAAAAAAGTCCAAGAAAAGAAAGAACTGACCTGCAGTGATGTAAGTATTATAACCGAGAGTCCTTCAAAGTGCTAGGAGAGCTCAGAGGGAAAATCACTAATTTTTCCCAGGTGATGCAATCATAAATAAAGTAGCTGCTGGGTTTGAATTCCCTTACCTCCCCTTCCGTTCCTTCCATCCCTGGCCACCTTGTTCCAGGAGAGAGTTCCACAAAATGACACATGAAAGCTAAGTTATCACATGTAAAAGAAAAGCAAAATTGGGCTCATAAAATATAACCAGGAATGTAGTTGGTAAAATTCATACTCTTGATTGCCCTGGGCTATAAATTTGGCTCTGAAAGTTCTGGCAACCACCGTGAAAGGGAAAACCTGGTGGGTGTCACTACTGAGTGTTGGTAAGACATACAAAGCCATTGTTTGGGAGAAGTAAAACTGCTCTGAGCCAGAGACCATCTCCAAGGTGTACTCATCAAGAAGATGTGGCAGAAAGATACGTTAACATCCATAACAAGAGTCTTGCACCAGGAGAAATAAGTCAGTTGGAACTTACAGGACAACAGTTTATCAGGTAGGAGCAGAAGAGATACACATTATACCAAAGAACAAACACATGCCATTTACTCAAAGTCGATAGCATTTTTCAGTTTATTTGATAGGGTCATGGCACAGAACAGGTAGACAGAAGGGAAAGGCTATAAGCTGATGCGTGAGAGGAAGACTGAGGTCACATTTTGAAGGAGCAGAAGCTACAAATGGTGCTTGACCTTTATACCTCCAGCAAATTTTGAGGTTAGTACTGAGAACCAGTGAAGTTAGGATGATCAGAACCATTTTACCCTACATTGCTTGGTTCTAGCCACCATAAGAGTTATAAGTGGGACAGGAGGCTGAGTGGAGAAAAAGTGATGACAATTAACAAAATCCTCTCATGTGTGACTTCCAAGAAACACTAACTCCTGACCTGCGTTTCCGTCACACAGTAGCGTTCCGTTAGTGCGATTTGTTATTTAGGCCTAACTTGGCCATTTCTTGCTCCTAATCCTTCTAAGTTTGCCAGTCATTTTCGAGGATAGCAAATATCCATTTTTTTTTTTTTTTAAGAATATGCTACTCAAACTTGGAAGAGTAAGGAAAACAAAGCTCCCTGGTGTCAAGGGTCAGTAGTAAACATCCCTGCTCTTGTGGTCCGTGAGCTGGCTGAAGAAAGAATGTTTCCAGGTTCTGCTTTAAGACCCTTTGAGGAGGTTCTTTTCCAGATACACAGGTGCCTTCCTCAGCCCTTGCTCCCTAGATGGGCTGCGGCTGCAGGAAAATCAAGCGCTGGTGTTCAGCTTCATGTTTCTCGAGCACGCTAAGGACTTGCACAAGACAGCCTTCCCCTTCCTCTCCAGCTCCCAGGCGGGCAATGAAATCCTCCTTCTGCTGTCAGAGCCCACGACCAGCTCCCTGACCTGAAACTCTAGCTTCCAGAAAACAAAACGCCAACTCCAACATCTTTGCCTGAGAAAAGTAAGTTTACTAGATTGAACTGGAAGATCAAAGGGAGGGGTTATCTCCCTTTCTCTCTGCCCGGTTTTTGCTTCCTGGGGGCTCCCGAAGACTGCCACAGAGACGTTGGGACCAGAGCCACTGTCTCTCAGACCCTGAGCAGGTGAACAGTGGATCTCCGCATGAGATGTCCTTGCCGTAAGTCCTAACTACAAGATTTTGTCATTGATTCTGCAGAGGGTTACACTGTACTGAGGCCCTTCCACATTGGATGGGCCTCCTCACGACCTAGTAGAGTGCACGATGCAATCTGCTACTTGCCGGGGTTCTAATCTTGGCTGAGGGCGGCAGATTTCCTCCATCAGCCACGCCTGGTCAGACTAAAGGGAGAGTTAAATGATGGCCGGCAGATCCGATCTTATTCTCTTGCCTTTTGTCTTTTAACCAAAAGGCATGCCAGTCGCCCTCACAACATGGGCTCCACTTCTCAATAAGGACATGGGCAGGAACGTACATGTCGGTAGCCAATGAACCAAGGACAAGGAAAGCTCTCTTGGCCAAATGCCAACCACCCTTTCAAGGAGATCTAGAAAATTTGAAAATGGCTTTGCAGTGACAGGAGAATAATTCACAGGGGAATGCAGGTGTGGGCGAGGGTTAAGCATGCAGGCCATGTTGATAGACAAAGGTAGGAATTCTGATCAGAAATACAGTATTGTGGCACGGTCACTGAACTAGGAGGAACCAGGACGGTTGGCTTATGGCAACCCTGGACCATTGCAATCGCTTTATGTACGTGGGCCCCAATTTCCTAACAGGCAAGACGAGGCGTTCAGATGAGGAAATCCCAAAGGCTCTGCTAAGTGGATATGTAACAGTTCTACCACTGGGAAGGCAGCAAAATCTCCCCTGGTGTTTGTAGCAGAGCAACTATGACCAGTGGACTTAACTACTTTCTTGGCCCCGAGGACTATTATTCTCTTTTAGAAAATGTTCTCAGCTACTACAGCATCTTTGCTCAAACAAGAAGGGTAAACCCTAAAATGCTACACTTGATGTTTGCATCCTGTGCTAACAATCTAGAATTCAGGGATGTTCCAGGCAGCGAGATGGGCTTTTGCAAGAGAGAGCCATCAATAGTTTTCATTTGACAAGGAAACCTGGGAGGAGTCACAAAACCAGGGGGTTTGTTTAAGAAACAAGAAGTCAGTCCTGTAGTTATTGGGAGAGTAGGGGAAGACAGGGCAAGGAAGGCTGCTTGTGTGCTCAGCATCCAGGAGGTAAGGTTGGGGAGAGAAAAGAGTGGACAGCAAACACCAGATGTTTCTGAGGAAGGCTGACTAATGCGGTGCTACTGTTCTGCTGGATTATTTCAGCCTAGCTGTCCCCATGGGTCTCACTCCCAGAAGCCCCCTGAAGAAACCATGTCATTTTGACACATGTGATAGGCTTGGCCAAATGCGGATAAAGTTCAAAATTGTGACTGCCAGTTAGCTAAATCCCAGTGAAGCTTTGATTTTCCCTAAGCAGACCTCAAGTGCATAAACTCTCTATCTGAACGGCATTGTGATTATTCCCCCATAAATTAGTGTGGAACCTCAATTCTCAAGGCCTCCTCTATTTGTCTCCAAGTTGACCAGACTCTGAAGCTTAACTCACAAAGGCAAAAGCAGCTCAAGGTCTCATTACGGCCCAAACAAAAACCCTGTCAGCTATAAGGCAGAAGCTAGCTATTGTTTCCCGACTCTCCGGGTGGAAAGGGGGGTAGACCTAAGGCCGTAAGTGAAGTGTCTGGGAAGCTTATCTGCTGGCCCATGGAGCTTCGTGAATCCCTTCCCACAGAAATGGGAACTAATACAAGCCAGTCCCTGTGCTGGGAGCTGGGACAAATATTTACAAAAATAAAACATGAAATATGTCACGTTTTAGTAGGAGGAATCCATTAGAGTTTTGGGGTAGAGGGGGAGGGGGAGGGAGGAGTACAGTACTCAGTGTAGTTGGAATGCTCCAGAATATGTGGCCTCCCTTTTTTCTCCTGTCCTTTCTTTACAGGAACTCTTCTTTGAATCTCTCCTCCAGGTTTATCTGTAAATGCCCTCCTATTGAGGTGGGGACTTGAAAAATGGGATGGAGTTTAGATCAATGAGGTAAGAGCAGGGTGAGGCGAGGAGAAAGGATTCTCCCTACCCGTTCCCTTAAGCATGTCACAGGTCTGTATTTGGACATCCTCGGAGGATCCTTCTAAAAGGATAGTCTGGAAAATGTAGATCATAGGGAAATGACTAGGGGAGAAAAAGTGGAATATTAAGCAACAGAACATAAGGTGGGTGGCATTCAGAGGGAGGAGTGGGTGAGAGGTGGGCTTCACTGCACTGTGAATAAATTTGCGCACTAGGTAGACCTAAATTCAAGTCCCAGATGTTGACTGATAAGCCCAGCAGCCTCCATTCCTATATAGAGAGTGGGAGTCTATGTCCCCTTTGGGTGATCTCTATGTTTCACACCCACAGAGAAAAAGAAATGACGCTGTGCCAGCTTCTGATCCCAGCATTTAATACACTGGCAAGTTCCATTTTTTGTCTTCTGGAACACGTCCTCTAGTATAGGGAAGGCCAGTTACCACGTAACTGATTAGGCTGAGGCCACCATGCTGGTAGGAGTAATGCAGCCACACAGAGAGGCCACACAGAGTGAGATGGCGGACCAGCCCTGAGTGTTCTAGCTGAGGCACAGATAATGTGAGTGAAGATGTCTCCAGATGATTCCATCCCCCGCTCCTAACTGACAGCAGCCACATGTGGGAACAACTCCACTGAGCCCGTGAAACCACAGAAATGTGTGTGATAATACAGCATTGTTTTTAGTCACTACATTTCAGGGATGTTTATTATGCAAAAATACATAACTGGAAGAGTGATCTTATGCAGCTTATTTCACCTCTCCTAATTTTATTTCCTCATCTACAAACTGGACATCATAGCACTGTCCAGCTTTGAGGTAAGGTTTGTGAGGCTTCAGTGAAACCAAGTGTGTCAAGAGCAGTGGGCAGAAAAGCATATACATATTACCTGCTTCAATATTCAGAATTTTCTGTTCCGAAATGAAGAATTGTTCATACTTTTGTTAAAGTAACACCATACATATTATACAGGACCCTCAGTAGGGTCTGCAATAGCCCTGTGGCCAAATACACTGATATTTCTGCTATGAAGCATAATGAAGAGTTACATCAAGAGAGGTAAAGACAATTAATTTGCAGTAGGTCAGCCAAGGTTCAGCCACCAAAACCATGCAAGGAAGGTTGAATGGGCTATCACAAACATCCGATTTTTCAGTCTTTTTTTTTTTTTTTGAGGTAAAATTCATATGTGCAATTATAGAAGTTTCAGATGTACATTATAATTTGATATCTGTATGTGCTACAAAATGATCGCCACTAAAAGTCTAGTTATTTTTGATCGTGTATATGGGATAGTAGACTCATTTTTTTTTTCTAAATGCACTCACCACATGCTTCTGCCTTCGTTTATCTTTTTATTCCTGTAACAATGATAGAGGCTAGCTTTTAATACCAATTTATAAATTAAAAAACATTCAGTTTTTGAGAGCACAATCTTGCTAATTGCTTGTAAAGATCCTTCGCAACAGTCTTTTGGCCCTGGCAGCTGAAATTCACAGCCAGTTCTTTGTTTTCTCAGATGACTGTGTGAGAGAGAAGTTTAGCACCAAGGGAAAGGTAGGGCTGGTCAAAAGAAATGCTATTAAGCAAGACATACTGTTTGCAAGTCAAGATTCATCTGGTTTTTCTCTTCTGGAGAATCTGTCTCACATTTTAATGACCCTATGGCATCCCAAAGCAGGGTAGTATCCCAGGTAACCGGGAACAAGTCTTGCAAGATCATCAAATGGATGTGTTAGGGGACTCTGTCATAGTTAATTCACTTCTGCTAAATCCTCCAAGTGCTAATTTACCCAAAGGGCTTTTTCCCTCCACATTTAAATGAAACAAAGTAGGAAGATGCCTCCTTTTCCATATTCTTCACAATTATGACCATTTGAAGCATCTGGTGCTGTCTATTTCAACTGCAGAATATGCTGAAGGTACCATTTCCCCCTGATGGAAAGCCTGACAGGAATTGCTATAGGGAGGAAGGAGAGTCTAATTTTTTAAAGCTTATTTTCTTTCCCAATGTGAGCAGAGCTAAATCCTTAAATACATTATTTTTTTTTTCTGGAAGAAAGAGCAGACTCACACAAAACCCCATTATTATGAGACATTTTCTTTTGTCTGAAAGTAACCAGATATCTCATGGCCAAATTATAGAGCAGTGACAACAGTTATTCAGTTCTGAATAACAGAGCGCTGCAAGCACTGTGAACCCAAAGCGGCCGAGAGCAGAGTCACTGTCACTGTCAATGACGGTGTGGCTCCTTCCACAGCCCGTGTGAGTGCTCACTGCAGCCCAGGCATTGGCTCAGTTTAACCTCAAAACGTCAACCCATCTGCGAAGTCCTTCTTCTTGTTTTTGTTTCCTTCCCCCCCAACACACAAACTCCCCTCTCAATGGAGGCTTTTCTTTCTTTCTTTTTTTAAGGAGGATCTAAAAAAAATATTTAAAGCCTCTCCTGGTAAGTATCTGAGATCAGTGCCTTGGTCCCTTTCTTGCACTGTGTAAAGCACCACTTCTGTCTTCAGTGCTACATAAAAATGACTAGAGAAAAAAAGAGCAGAGACTGTGCTAGTTTTACTATGTTCTTTGAGGCTGGGTCCAGAATCACTAGGAGAATTCCACAGACCAGAGGAACTGATTAAGGATGAATGCCAATTTTACATGATAAATTCAGAAGCTAGATCAAAAGTTATTTAAAGAACCCTTCCAAAATGGATTATTACCCAAACATACCCCTCAATGATTTTTTTTTTTTCCATTTGTGCCTTGGCTTCAATGTTTTGTGCACTTACACCAATACCATGTGCGTGCTTACTGGTCACAAACCTGCCATCAGGGAGAATGGAGAAATTTTCCCAATCATAGAGAGAGTCCATACTGATTATTTCTATGTGTTCCAGGTATTTGGTGAGGTGCTAGAGGGTCAAAAATGAGTGAGACATAATCTCCACTTTGTAGTATTTCACAACCTACCCTAGCTGGAGTGGAATCAACTTTACCATATAAATTTTGTGACAAAGTCTAGTGTGTATAGATACAGATTTGGATGAAGGTGGATATACACACTTGTGCACACACACGCACATGCGCACATACACATTAACAGGAACAATGACTTCTAGCTGGATGCTGCCAGAGGGCTTGTTGTGGGCCTGCGGTGGCAGAACTTGTCAGCCCAAGGGAGAAGGCTGGGGCTGGACCACTTGCCAGAAGGCTCCACAGAAGCCACAGCAGAGGCGTGGCGGAGCTGGAGGCAGTCCAATCTAAGGGGAATCCAGGTGAGCCAGAAAGCAATGTTGGACTCTAGCTAATCCAAGTTAGCAGAACGACAATGTGTTCTGCCAGCTGACAAGTTCATCAATGGCTAGAGTGCAAGGGATATTGTCTCAGAAATTAACGGACACACTGCCCAAGGGCACCAATTCATCCGTGCAACTGTGCAGGCTTGGGAAGCCTCCCCTTTACCCCATATATCTGAGCAACATCCTATTTGTAACAGGCAAAGGGAGAGAAAGGCTAAATAAGAGAATGTGTCTTCTCACCTATGAGAAATTGTGCCCTAAATAATAAGCTTAAACCAGAATGAGAATTTAGTTTTACTCAAGTATATAACAGATGAGGGCTCATAAAGGAGACCAAATCAGTTTTTGATAAAATGAAGGAGCGACATTTTTTTCAGCACTTCTTATACCATAGGAATGAACCATGTCTCCGGTACATACTACATAGTTATAGTATGAATATGTAGGTGTGTGTGTGTGTGTGTGTGTGTGTGTGTGTGTGTGTGTATAAAGTTTTTTATAATCGACTGCTTACCTCACTTTAAATATAACATTTTCATCAAAATTCTTTTCAAAATTAATTTTGAGGAAAACAATTCTTGAGAATTTCACTTCACTCTGAATAAGTCTGTATTCTTTAAAAGTAAATAATACTCTTATGCTTTAAAACAAGCTGGCTATTAGCAGAGATAAAAATAGCAATATGTAACATCATGGCATTTTGTTACAAAGCGATAGAGTCAGGATTTGAACTGAGGTCAGACTCTAAAGTCTGAATAATTAAATATTACATGGACTGCCTTACAGCATTTTTATCTACATCTCCTTCTGTAAAACGGAAGGACAAGCATGTGAAGCAGGTAGACAAGATACTCTTTTCCCCATCTGATACGCTGATGAGGAAGAGGAAGGTTCAGTTTTACTCCCAGGAGCATGCTGGTTTTGTACTTGTCAGTATATTGCTTTGTAATGATTCTAAAGTCTGGGCAACTGGGTAAATTTGATCTCCCTTGATTTCATCTCCTGCAATTAGACTGGAAAGTCTAATTAGAGAGCTGAAAGAATAGCTTACAATTCATTTCTACTGATGTCTGGTGCACATGGAGCTTCAGAGATTTCCTGACGGAGTGGTCAGTGGCCCTCAGACATCTGTCGGAGGAAAATTTGAACAAGGGTACAATGAAAAGAACTGGGGAGCACAAGGAGTTGTGTTTGATTTGTAACCCTTACCAATCCCAGGGAGGGTGTCATTCAAGGGTATCAATATTTTCATATTAATTAATAGCAAAGACATATTACACTGCTATGTGACTCAGAAAACCTAAAACATCAACATAATGAAAATGAAGCTTATTTACTTCATTACTTCCCACTTGGTAGCTAATTTATCTGGAAAACATGAATTATCTCATTACAAACCACTATAGCTTTCTTAAAAACTGATGGTCAATCCTAGCGTTAACCACATTCCTTTTCATTTTTGCTTTGTTCTATCAGCCACAGATGGGAGGTAAAATAAAGTATTTACAAAAAGAAATGGAAAATTATATGTAAAACTCTCAGGAATAACTCATTATCAAAGGAATTATTGTTTAAAAATCCTTGAGAAGATAGAAATGTACTAGTGTTCTATTTATAGCTACATTGAAACTGGCAAGATCCTCATTCCATCCAATTTGATGAAACATTTTAAAATAAATATGTGTATAAAGCTATAGTTTACTTATAATACCTAGGAATCAAAGTTAGAAACATGGTTAGAAAAATTTCATTTTTGATAGTAACAAAGTTATGAGTAGGAATAAACTCAATAAGAAATGTGCAAGATCTACATTAAGAAAAGTGTAACAATTTACAGTGAGAAAATTTTTTTAAAGACTTAGAAAAATAGGGGCACCTGGCTGGTACTGGGTAGAGCATGTGACCCTTAATCTTGAGGTCATGAGTTTGAGCCCCACGTTGGGAGTAGAGTTTACTTTAAAAAAAAAAAAAAGTAAGACTTGAAAAAATAGAGAAAGCATATGTTATGGATGGAAAGTTAATATGGTAAGACTGCCGATTGTTCCAAATTTAATCAAAATATTGAACGCAATCTCAACAAAAATTCCAGCGGCATTTTAAAACACTCGCGAAAATATTCTGGATGAATTAGATGTGCCAGTATAGCCAAGAAAATGTGATAGGCTTGAAGCAGCAGACTTCAAAATGTAAATTAAGGCTATAATAATTAAAAAGAATGATCCTGATGTGCTGTTGAAGCAAGAACAGAGATGTCAAGCATAAGAGACAATCTAGAAACAGGCCAAGCATATATAAGAACTTATTGCATACTACAGGTAGCATGTTACATCAATGGGGAAAAGGATTTATCACTCAAATAGTGGGTTGAAAAACATGTGTCACTCATTTGGAAGAAATAAAGAAAAAAGATAGTCTGTTCACAAAAAATTGAGATATATGAAAGTTAATTTTACAAGCACTGGAAGAAAATATTAAAAACAAACTTTCTAAACAGATATTCAGAGGTAGAATTTATCTAAAAATATAGATTTTAATTAATTTTTAATGTAAACTTTTAAGGCAAAACACAAGAAAATGTTTGTAATGGGTTGCTGGTATCACTGACATATAAAACATTCATACAAATCAATAAGAAAAGAAGGAGCAAGCCATCAGCGGGGAGTCTGCTTCTGGATTCTCTCTCCCCCTCTCCCTCTGCCCCTCCCTCAGCTTGCGCATGCACACTCTCTCTCTCTGTAAAATAAATAAATACATCTTTAAAATACATATATAAATTAATCACTGTAATGTATAAAAATTAAAACTTTCTTCAAAAGGAAATGAAATCACTATCTTAAAAAAGATACTTGCACCCACATACTCACGGCATTATTTACAATAGCCAAGACATGGGTACAACCTAAGTGTCCACTGACAGATTAATAAAGAAAATATGACTGATATATATATAATTCAGTTATAGAAGGAAGGAACTCCTGCCATTTGCTACAACATGGATGAACCCTTAAAGTATTATTCTAAGTGAAATAAGTCGGACAAAGACAAATACCATATGATCTACCATGGAATCTGAAAAAAAAAATTGAACTCATAGATAAAAAAAGAACAGATTGGTGGTTGCCAGAGAAGGAGAGTTGGGGTGGGTAGATGAAAAGGGTGAAGGTGATCCAATTTAGAAGAGACATATATAAAATGGAAAAGACTCATGGGCTTTAAAAATACAAAAAGGAGAAAAAAATGAACACTCATCCTGAAAAAAGAAAAGTTAGGTTTAAAACAGAGATGGATTTCTAAAAATCTTGGATAAATATTCCAGTAATTCTAATTATGGACTCCTTTAAAGTATTATTACTCCAAAGGTATTTTTAATTCCATACTTTGACCTGTTTTTAAGTAGACTTTGTTTTGACATTCTTTACATCTCAATATTCTCATGGTAAAACTGCTCCTGATTATCTGTAACTGTACTGTAGATTGTGATTTCTTTTGTAATCAACATTTTCTACTAAAGACACTAGCCTTGTGACTTAAGAGTAAAATTAGACATAGATTAGGGGTTAAACTGGCTTCATCTTTTAATTCACTGAAACTCCTTTCACCTGAAGTTCTCCTGTGGTGGTAGGAATGGTAGTGGGGGTGGGGGTATCCATTATTGTCATTCGACTTCCTTTAATTCTTTCTGACCTGTGACCATTTCTGGAAGCTTATAAAGTTTTTTTTTTTTTTTTTTTTTTAATGTGTACTAAATGGTTTTGTGCTGTGAGTTGGCCAAGAAAACACTCAGTGACAATTAAAAAAAAAAAAAAAGAGGACTCAGCGTATCATCAACAAGTATATTTAAAGTTCCCAAACGGTGCAGAGCCCTCTAGTCTATGCTCTAGTTTGTCAGGATATAGGTGCCCAGTCTTGGGAGCTGGAGAGAAAAGAGGGATCCATCTTCTTATCTTAATTTTCCTCACTGAGCTTATTGCTATGTAGGAATCGTCTACATTTTGAATCTGGGTTGCTGCTGGCCCAAGAAGTCAATTATTTGACATGATAATGGCAGCAGGAATTATGCAAGACTTTCAGGGCAATGGGTCTTATTGCCGGGAATGGCCAGCAATCCCTGTACTGTCGGATGAAAGATGAGTCCAAACTTTGCCTGAAAGGAAGGAGAAGGCAAGGGGGTCAACACTCAGAGACAAGACCCTTTGCTTTTCTTTGCTCCCACTTTTATTGGTCCTTCAGGATAATCACAAATCTTTATCACTGTTTCTCAAGCCTGTGATGTGTGACAAGGGGTCTTACTGAAACTAGGAGGATCTGTTTATGGGATGGTAAAATATGCTAATCTGCATATTCTACTACACATAGCCTAAGGGACAATGCATACATCCCTTAGATCACAGGGCGGCTGTTTGGGCTAAGAGCTTCGGGGAAGGAAACTGCAATGACATTCTAATGGCAGAGTGGTTCCGGCAGGCCTCGGCATTCCAAAGGCCTACACCCTTCTCCGAAACCCTCCCTCGCCCGCAGTGGCCTCTGTGTTACATTTTAGCAAGCCAGGTATTATGGCTGATTTCATGCTCTATATTAACCCCAACATCTTATCTCACGTTCTTTAATTGTGGCTGCCTTCTCCTTGTCTACCTGATGAGACTCGTGTCTTGATCTTGAACTCTCAATTTCTAGGAATGTGCACTTAGGTTTCACCTGATCCATTACTCCAATCCAATACCTGGCTTCTCTGGGCACTTCTTGGATGGACAAGTTAACTAGTTAATTCATTAATTTATTAAACATTCGTGATCCTGTTAAAACTGAAAGTTCATATAACGCTTTTGTTCAAAACCCTCTAATGGCTTCTAATTTTATTTAAAGACCAAGTGAAACTCACTGTTGAGCTTTCCAGGGCCATACGTGATCTCTGCTCCCACCCCGTTCTTTCTATCAGACCTCATTTCCTATTATTCTTCCCCCTGTGTATTCTACTCCAGACCTAAAAACCCTCCCTGCTGTTCCTTGATCACAGAGCACATGCTCCTACATCCAGGGTTTTATCTTTATCTTCCTTCTTGGACTTCCCTTCTTCCAAATATCTGCAGATTACTTACCTCATTTCCTTCAGTGGTTAACCAAATGTTATCTTCTCTATGAGGCTTTCCCTCACCCTGTCTAAAATGTCAACTCTGCCCCAAACACTCAAGTCTCCTTTTCCAGCCTGTTTTAGACCACAGCACTTCTCTGTATAGAATCTACAATATATTGTCTCCATCACTAAATTGGAAGCTCCTTAAAGGAAATAATTTTGGTCTGTTTTATTCACTATGCTATCTGCAACACCTAAAATAATACCGGTCACATAGCAGGCAGTTGATAAACAGCTTTAGAGTGAGTGAATGAATTCATGTAGTACAACATACAAAAATGAACGTGACATGAAACCTGCTTTTGGTGGGCTCCTAATCTAGTGCATTTGAAAAGGAGGTTTTTAAAAAAAAGGTATAGCCCTGTGCCAAGTTCTAAAATAGAGGTATGCACAAGCACTACAGTTATATGGAAAGAGAAGACTCACCGAAGAGAGAAAGGGAAAGGCTTCATGGAGGAGGTGACCCAGAGGCTGACCCTGGGCCTTGTGTTGTTTTCAACCCCTGTTGGGGTTCACTGGTCCCCATATGTAGCCCTCTCTTGGTGAGGGTCAATTTCAGGGATGACTCCCCTGGCCCTAGCATCAGGAGGGTTGTAAGAAATAGGCATGGCAAATTGGAAAGAACACTGACTTTGAAATCATCTGGGTTTGGTTTGGAAGCTCAAGTTCACAGAAGAAGCTTGGACAAACCCTAGACCCTGCCAGTTCTCTCTTTTCTTCACTGACCATCACAGTTTTGCTTTCTTTCCCCAAAATATATTAGGTAAAAACACAGACTTACTCTGAGTAGCTGTGTCTCGTTAGCTGTTTTTCTGTTTACAAGCTGTTGAAAGTGTCCCTAAGTCATTTGGGCAAATATTCTTCTTCCACACAGTGTTTACTTCAAGAAAAGGTTAAGCCAACTTTGCCTCAAGGAGACAGAAAACAGAATAAAGTGAGAAGATTCTAGGTGCTCTTTTTAACTTGATTCTGCTAGGTCTATAAAATGGTCTAATTCTAACCGCCTTTTTTGCCTGAGCTGCCCTCACTGTCTTCACAGGGGGAGAGCTGCACAAAGGATCCTGGGAGGTGCGCAGGTCACACACCCTCTCCTGGGGTCACAGATCTTTTCCTTGTTCATCTTTCAGATAGAGAGGCAGAACTGGTCTGAGCATAGTAAGAGAACAGCTCTTAGCATTTTATGTTTCCCTTTCCTCCCCCCACCAACTTCTTCTGAGAGTTTAAAGGCTATGCTGCAAAATTCAAGAAGGAATTTGGAAATGTCTACAAGAGTCTTCACTGCAGGCTTGTACATTCTAGGTTTATTCAAACAATTTGGGTTAAAGAAGACAGACAACTTTCACAGGGTCTATGGAATCCTTTCTTTAGAACTTTGAGCTCTTTTACTGACTGGTTATGTGACTCTGGGTAAGGACAGGAGAAAAAATGGCTACCTTGCTGGTTGGGAGGATTAGTGAGAAGTGCTGCCTATTACAATTCCTAGAAAAGTAAATCCTAATCATGGAAGGCAGAACTTCATTTTACATTCCTGTAACGTACCTTTTATCAAAGGTTTCTTCTAAGATGCTCGTGGATCTACTATGAAATGTTGGGGACTAGGAAAAATAGGTTCTCTGATGGCAGTCCTATTCCAAGTGGGCCTCTGCAATGTTTGCACGCACGCATTCAAGTTTCAAGGAACCCCATGCCATCCTGACAGAGATAATCATAACCCAAAGACCTTACCAAGTATCTGGTCAAAGACAATGGTCAACAAAACTGATTATTTCCTGGAAAAGTCACTTCTCTCTGACATGTTTCCCTTTTCCTTTTCAAAGACAATAGAAGGCTGGAGATCTCACTTCTAGCAAATGTACTTATTACTTCCAAAGATTTACTAATTTAAAAATGTCGTGCAAATTATCTTTTAAAGACTATCACAGATATGACTTTCTGGAAGGCATGTTCCAAATCTATCTAAATTTCATTCACTTGGGGGTTTAACTCCCATACTGGATGCTATACATCTCCCTGCATCCTCTTTTGCCCCAGTTACTGCTGTTAATGGTTCTCAGCTGTCTCCTGTTCTAGAACCCCCTACATCCAAAGGACTGACTGAAGGAACTGGGGGAAAGCCTACAAAGGGCCAGCCACCCTTGCCTCAAGGCGGGATTAACTCTGTGGAGCAATTCATGCTGCAGAGGTCCCTGTGGGATTAGACTGAAGTACATCTCCAGCTGAGAACACATCCTTGCTTGGCTTTTCTCTCCTACCCCATCTTGCTTCCATAACTTCTTTGCTCCTGAGATGCTCCCTCAATAAACAACATGCACCCAAATCCGCGTCAGACGCTCTGCTTCTGGCAAAGCCCACCCATGACAATGTCACACAGTACACTGGTCTGTGCCTTGCATTCGTGTAGGGAGATGAGGAAGAATCTGAAAAAAAGAATGTGGACTTGGTGAACATAAAAAATGGTATGCAAGAAAATGCGAGAGTAAAATAACTAGACCGATGTTTCTCAAAAGTTCCAGTCCTCGCCAAAGATACAAATTCCTGTGTCTCATTCAGACTCACTGAATTAGAATCTCCAAAGGAGGGGCTTGAGAAGCTAGAGGTTTAAGAAGTACTCCAGGTTATTCTTATCACCAGTAAATCTGGAAAACACTGAACTATATAACAGACTAGAGCAGGGGTCAGCAACCTCTTTCCATAAAGGACTAGACAGTAAATATTTTAGGCTTTGTGGACCATCTGGTCTGTTTTGCAGTACTCAACTCTGCCACTGTGGTGCAAAAATAGCCATAGGCAGCACATAAAAAATGAGCAGAGCTGTGTTCCAACGAAACTGTATTTGCAAAAATGAGTGGTAGGCCGGACGCGGCTCAAGGGTTAGTGTGCCGACACTTGGACTAGAGCATAGGGGGCATAAAGGTAGTTTGTTGCTCAGGGCGCCTGGGTGGCTCAGTTGGTTAAGCGACTGCCTTCGGCTCAGGTCATGATCCTCGAGTCCCGGGATCGAGTCCCGCATCGGGCTCCCTGCTCAGCGAGGAGCCTGCTTCTCCCTCTAACCCTCCCCCCTCTCATGTACTCTCTCTCTCTCATTCTCACTCTCTCAAAATATATAAATAAATCTTAAAAAAAAAAAAGGTAGTTTGTTGCTCTCCAATCATCTGGCTGCTGAAGTTTGGTGCTACTCTTTCTTTGGAAAATTGTTTACATAATGTTCATCAGGCAATAGACCATCCGTGAAGTGGAGAAACATTTCCATTTTTCTAACCTCATTCTCAGTCCTTGAATGTCACTGGCCTTGCCATGAGGTAATTTAAACACACATTTCAGAGGGGAGATAGTTTCTAGAGGCCAGGTCTGCTATTCTTTCGTGCTGATTCATAATATTGCCAGAGGCCATTCCATCAGGATAGATTTCAGCTAATGCAAGGAGAGATGCAGACCTATTTCATTCCTTTGTGTGTTTGTGCCTGGGCTGCATCTCTGGTATTAAATATGGAAAATGAAACTTGCGAATTTCTGTAACATTTACTCTGGATAGGTATGAGGTTACTTGAGTCTTCCTTCTGTTGTCTTAACATTGTGTAATTATCTTTATGAAGACTTATTAATAGGCTGCCCTTTATTCATGAAGACTTTATATTCCTCTTTACAAATCATATGCTGTTATTATCTCAGTGGAAAATTTCAACGTTTGGCATAGATGTACTGCAAAATAAACAATTTTACATTCAAATCAGTTCTCTTTAATTAGGTTTTTGAATTGTATCACTACACGTTAGGACACACTGGGTAGAATTCTGTTCAATCCAGGTAACTCACATTCATCTTTAGGTGACCCTGAGAGCAGCGTAAAACAAATGCTCAGCTCTGCAGCCAGACTATTTACTGTGAGGCTGTGACTTTGGCTACTTGGAATACATTTAATTCACATAAAAAATAATAGCGACAGCTTTCTCATTAAATTGACTTTAGCCTCTGAACTCTGGTCCCACATATGTTTATTCTAAAGATTGCTGCTTGTCAGCAGATTTGTTACCTGCTGCACTGCTTGCTCCTCAGAGTCATTTCAACAAGGTTTGGAACTCTTTCAGGTCTGTCTACAGGATATATTATCAGGAAATCTCAGGTTTACCTTATATTTAGCACTTGTGATATTTGAGAAATTTGGTGCTTAAGAATAAACTCAATTAAAATTCCCATTGGGTAGAACAGGATGGATGGTTGGTGGGAAGCCAGTCTATATTACTGAGATGATCACAAGCACGTGTCTCCAGGAACCAATGTGTGTGTGTGTGTGTGTGTGTGTGTGTGTGTGTGTACTCTTCATGCTGGATCCCCAAACTTTTTCTCATGAGGTCCAACCTACTTTCTATGGTTCTGGGTTGAAATGGCTGAGGACTGTCTTTCCTTGAATTCATCTCTTCCCCTCTACTGGATGCTGTGGCTCACCACCCTGGTCTCTAATATAGGACTGAGGCATCTACTTCCCCAGCAGCTGAGAGAACTGGCTAATGATACCATACAGCTGGGTCCCTCTTTGAGCATATCCCTCAGCCGAAGAGAGTTGCTTCTCCCAAAGTTATGCCCCCTTGGTGGGCAGTCTGCATCTGGCGAATTCTGGACATCTCCAGAGCTCCTCATGGGTTAGCCTGACGCCTCACCCAACCTCTCCATGTGCACAATTATGCTTCCCTCACGTCCTCACTGGTGTGTCCAAGAATATGCCCCAATAAACCTTCTACCTAAAAATCTCCATCTGCCCTGAGAAGGGGCATGGTCCGCCCTGAGAAGGGGGGGATGAGACAAATAGCCTCCAAAGAAGCTCCTATTTAGACTAGATCAGTTACCCTCAAAGTTTGTTATCTAGACCAACAGCATAGCATCATTGGGAACTTGTTAGAAATACAAATTCTCAGACCTCATCACATACCTACTCAATCAGAAACTCTAGGAGCTGAGATCGGCCATCTGTGTTAACAAGTCTTCTATGTGATTCAGTAGCAAGTTACATTTGAGAACCACTGGCCTGAGGCAATTCTCCAGAGAAGGGTGGTGGTGGTGATAGCTCTGAGGAGTAACTCATTACTTCCAGCAGATGGAGAATGGGTGCACTTGCAGGTTAAGAGCATCTAGGTGGGGTACCAACAGCATCCACTACCACTGACGATCAAGGGATTTTCTAACATAACAGCCAACAACAACAAAAAAAACATATTCACATAAATCCTTCAGATCACAAAGCAGAATGGCTCAATACGTATGCAAATCAAACTGTGGTACTTAAAATGATCTAATACCTGTTCGGGTGGATAGGTAGTCAATGTTTGGGGAGACAGTGAGATTGGAGATTATGGAAAAAATTCCTATATGTTTTTAAGGAAACAGAGGGCAAGACTGAGAATCCAGGCAGAGCTCTAGACCATTAATGAGTGAAGAGGAACAGTTCTGATCACAAGTGGCATGGCAAGAATGTAATTATCAGACAGAAGTACATTGTATGAAGAGGACAAGCAACAAGGTTGATTCAATGGCAACTCTTCCATTTCCAGAGACGGGGCTTCTATTTCCCTTGACCTAAAACAGAAATAATCCTTGAATATGAAGCACCTGAACCTAAAATGGGTCTCTAACTAGCTTCAGCAATTAAGATTACAGAAAAACAAAATCAGAAAGCCCAGCAGATCATTACTGTATTCTTCCAAACCAATATATTAAAATATCTAAAATGTGCCAGGGTTCAGAGTTACAGCACACTCTAAGACACGGGCCTACATAAATGGATTATTCTATCTTTGTTATGGGATTTACAAACTACTTTGCTGTAATTTAGGTCCAAAGTGATAAGCTGTTACAATATAATCATTTGCTGTTTGGTTCATATGAAAATGAGACTGAATTGGCTGTGATTTCTAACTCCCCAAACTTTCATCATCTCTTATAACTTGCCAAGCCTACTGAATAGAAGAGGAAGATAGGAGGTGAAGGAGCAATTTGTTAAAAGTGTGCAGCCCTGTCATTCTATTAGACAACAGAAGAAAAGAAAATATACACCTATGAAAATGAAAACGGTGGGAGAATACATTTAGTAACTGAGATGCAGATTCTGTCTTTAATGGAGTCCCTATCCCACATTAAGTAAAAAATAGGCCTGTTCTCTAGCTGATTAATCAGCAGTGGCAGGCATATAGCTGTTGTTATCTGGCACTCTACTGTCTCAGCATATATTTACTAACTGGCCTGTAATTACTTTTTTGGAACATTACCCAATACTCTTTTAGAGGAAGAAGGAATTCATTATCTGTGAAACAATATATAGGTCTTGTTGCTGGCAGACAACTATACCCAGCTCTAACATTTGAAATGGTAGATGCAAAGTTAAAAGAAAAAAAACTCAATAATTTTTTTCAAAGCAAGAATTTCAACACTGGCAGAAGTTAGTCAATAAATCACACTGCCACCACAAGCCATGGGATCTCTGCATCTTTTATTTCTACTGATGTGCAGTGACCATGAATTGCTTTCCAAATCATATTTTAACTCTACTTCACACCAGCAGTCTACACCAGCAGTTCTCAAATTGAGCAAGAGTTATAGTCACCTGGAGGGCCTGTTAAACCACAGTTTGTTGGACCCCACCCCTAGAGTTTTTGATTTAGTAGGTCTGGAATGGGATACGGGAATGTGTATTTTGAAAAAGTTCCCAGGTGATGGGGTGCCTGGGTGGCTCAGTTGGTTAAGTGTCCAACTCATAATTTCGGCTCAGGTCATGATCTCAGGGTTGTGGGATCCAGCCCTGTGTTGGGCTTCCTGCTTAGTGGGGAGTCTGCTTGAGATTCTCTCTCTCTCTCTCTCCCTATGCCCCTCCTCCTGCTCATGCTCTCTCAATTTCTCTCAAAATAAATAAAATAAATCTTAAAAAAAAAAAAAGTTCCCAGGTGATGCTTATGCTACCGGGCCAGATGCTACACTTTGGGACCCTTGCTCTGTCTTTTCCATTGTTTACTTTTCTTCAAACACCACTTCATCAGATCACTTTTCTCATTCCTCCTAAGAAAATCCTCTGCTCTAGGCAAATGCAACCACTGAATCCATCCTTAAACTTCATCAAAGTACTATCTTCATGTCAGTAGTTTCAGATTACTCATGCTACTTGGTGCAGAACTGGAGACTTAATATACAGTCAATACTATGTAATATATGTAACACTGTAATAAGTATCACAAGTTTATTATAAACTTACACATGGTAAATGGCCATAAGAAAAATTTTCTTTATAGATTAAAACGTAGAATCACATACCATTAACAATCAGTGATTTCTAAAAAAAAAAATCAACACCTAGCACATAGTAGGTACTTAATACATATTTGTTAAATAAATGGCTGATGGAGTAACCTAGTTCAGACTTCCACTGAAATCAGGAAGTTTCTCCACTAATTACAAGGGAGGCTTTATCATGTTTAGATAGTTTATTGGCTCAAAAAAAAAAAAAAAAAAACTTTGGTTGAATTGAAACTGCCCTTTAAAAGTGTGATGGTGCTGATTTACGGAGTAAATTAAACTTGATCTGGCTCCATGTAATCGGTATTAAAATATTTGAACTCATGTGTTTACGTACAAGCCTTCCCCTTCCAGCGTAATATCTGCTAGACCTCCAACCCATTCTTATCTAAGAGTTTTCAGATCTTTTACATCAACCTAATTACTTACATCAGAATACAGTTTGATTTTTCAATACCCCTCTTAAAAACTAGTTCTCACAGGGGCTCCTGGGTGGCTCAGTTGGTTAAGCATCTGTCTTTGGCTCAGGTCATGATCTTGGGGTCCTGGGATCAAGCCCCACATCGGGCTCCCCACTCAAGCAGGGAGTCTGTTTCTTCCTTTCCCTTTGCAGGCCACTCCCCCTGCTTGTGCACTCCCGTGCCCCTCAAATTAATGAATAAAATCTTTTAAAAAATTTGGTTAATCAGAGAGGGAGACAAACCATGAGACTCTGTACTCTGGGAACCAAACTGAGGGTTGCAGAAGGGAGGCTGGTGGGGGGGACGGGGTAACCGGGTGATGGGTATTAAGGAGGGCACATGATGTGATGAGCATTGGGCGTTATACACAACTAATGAATCGCTGGAACACTACATCAAAAACTAATGATATGGTGGCAAACTGAACATAATAAAAATAATAAAAAAATTAAAAAAATTGCTTCTCATATTTTAACATAGCATGCCAGTGCAGAATCCACAAAGAATACTCTCTCCCTTGATTAGAAATGTCTTCTATCCATACGGACTAAATATCCATGAAATGTTTAAGTTGACAAAGCTCACTTATATATGGTCTCTCTCCATCAATTAGCCCCTAAAAACATTAATACATTTCACTCTGCATTTATATAGCAGAGTTATTGAAGCTGAGTGCACAATTTTATATTTAGACCTGGTAAATGCCTCCTTTATTAGATTTAACTCCTTATTTTAATCTATTAAAATATTTTTGTATCTTGATACTATTCTCCAACATATAAGGTTTCTTGTCTTATTTAAAAAGTATTTATTATTAATAAAATCCTAAAATTTGTATGGAGCCACCAAAGACCCCAAATAGCCAAAGCTATCTTGGAAAAAAAAAAAAAGAGAACAAAAGTGGAGGTATCACAATCCCAGATTTCAAGATATGCTACAAAACCATAGTAATCAAAACAGTATGATACTGGCACAAACACAGACATCTAGATCAATAGAATAGAATAGACTGCCCAGAAATAAACCCATGATTATATGGTCAATTAATCTTTGACAAAGCAGGAAAGAATATCCAATGGGAAAAGGACAGACAGTCTCTGCAACAAATGGTGTTGGTAAAACTGGACAGCTACATGTAAGAGAATGAAACTGGGCCACTTTCCTACACCACACACAAGAATCAACTCAAAATGGATTAAGGACCTAAATGAGAGACCTGAAAGCATAAAAATCCTAGAAGACAGCACAAGCAGTAATCTCTCCGACATTGGCCATAGCAACATTTTTCTTAGATCTGTCTCCTGAAGTAAGGGAAATAAAAGCAAAAATAAACCATTGGGACTACATCGGAATAAAAAGCTTCTGCATAGTGACAGAAACAATCAACAAACCTAAACAGCAACCTACAGAATGAGAGAAGATATTTATTTGCAAATGATATATCTGATAAAGGGTTAGTATCCAACATGTATGAAGAACTTATGCAATTCAACACCCCAAAAACCAAATAAACCAATTTAAAAATGGCCAGAAGACATGAACACATATTTCTCCAAAGAAGGCATCCAAATGGCCAAAAGATACATGAAAAGATGCTTTAAATCACTCACCATCAGGAATGTGCAAATTAAAACCACAATGAGATATCACCTCACTCCTGTCACAATGGCTAAAATCAAAAACACAAGCAACAACAAGTGTTGGCGAGGATGTGGAGAAAAAGGAAGGCTCCTGCACTGTTGGTAGGAATGTAAACTGTGGAAAACAGTAAGAAGGGTCCTCAAAAAGTTAAAAATAGAATTACCAGAGGATCCAGTAAGTCCACTAGTGGGTATTTACTCAATGAATATGAAAACATTAATTTGAAAAGAAAGATGCACCCCTATGTTTTTTGCAGCATTATTTACAAGAGCCAAATTATGGCAGCCACCCCAGTGTCCATTCATAGATGAATGGACAAAGAAGATGTGGTATGTATATTTTATATATATAAATATATAATTATTATAATTATAAATATAATAATTATGTTATTATGCATATAATGAAATATCACATAGCCATAAAAACTGAAATCTTGCTGTTTGCCACAATGTGGATGGATCTGGAAGGTTTTATGCTAAGTAAGTCAGTCAGACAAAGAAATACCATATGATTTCACACATATATGGGATTTAAGAAAAAACAAATGAACAAAGAAAAAAAGGTACAAACCAAGAAACTGAATCTAAACTATAGAGAACTAATGGTTACTAGAGGGGAGGTGGGTGGGGGGGGATGGGTGAAACAGGTGATGGGGATTAAGATGATGAGCACTGAGAAATGTATAGAATTGTTGAATCATTACACTGTACACCTGAAACTAATTTAACACTGTATGTTAATTATACTAGAATTAAAAAATACAAAATATTAATTAATATGCTAATTTTATATGGCTTCATTCCTTGGAATCCTGTATTTTCTTTATAAATTCTCTACTGAAAAGTACATACACTTTTAAGATATGTTCATTCATTCAAGTTAGTATTTTCTTTTTTTTTCAAGTTAGTATTTTCTGATATTAGTTTTTGGATAATATATTGATAAAATAGAAAGAAGAAATGCTTACATAGTTGATTTGGCAAGTCTAGGTATTACATGCTATTGAAATGATTAATTAAAAGGAGACAAAAGAAATACAAACTTTGTATTTTACTTTACTTATTATCCCCCTCCCCCAAAAAAAACTTAAAAGAAAATTTGGGATCATTTTTCTCCTAAAAGTAGCAACAATAAAAATAGTGCTTAAAACTTCCATGTTTACTAGAAATTTTAGACTGATGATCCCCCAAAATATTGATCAGTACCTGGCCCCCAAAACTTACTGCATTTTATGTTCTTTCCTAAAAACAAAAATAATTATCTCAAAACTGATTCAGTGCTAGCAATGTATGCGATATAATAAATACTTGATGAAATGAACTTTTATATTCCTCATTAATCAAAGACCGTGTAGAATTAATAAAAAGTCACAATTCACTGAGCATTGCAGAAATCAGTAAACAGAACGATGACTTTATTTAGTGTTGAAGAATAGCAACTGCTTTAAATAATTATAAGATCCAAACTTTTACCCTAGGAGGAAAAGAGAATAATTAAATAGAATCTCAGAAAATCATGGCATATCACTAAGCATATAATATACCCATACTTTTGGCTAAAAATAATAAAAACCCCAAACCTTATGATTTATGTGTTTATTTCATAAGGATCATTTCATTTTATCTTCAAAATAGCCCTGAAATGTAGGCAAGAAAAATAATCATTTCAAATTTACAAATAAGGTAACTTGGACCTGATGAACTGAACAAAAAAGGTCTAAAATATTTCTAAGCAAACAATATTATTAAAAGATATACCTAAAAATAAATAAATAAAAAAAAGATATACCTAAGTCTGAAATTTTTATATATATATATATATATATATATATATATATATATATATATACATATACATATATACATATATATATATGGTAATGGATGGGAAGACTCAAAATTGTAAAGATGATGATTCTCCAAAGTATTCTCTTTTTTTAGAGAGGGGGTGTTGGGGCAGAGGGAGAAAGAGAGAATCTTAAGCAGGCTCCATGCCCAGTGCCAAGCCTGACACAGGGCTCGATCTCACAACCCTGAGATCATGACCTGAGCTGAAATCAAGATTCAGATGCTTAACAAACTGAGCCACCAAGGAACGCCATTTTCCAAATTATTCTATAAAATGAATTCAAATTAAAAAATTTTTTGACAGAATTTTGCAAGAATTTGAAAAACTGGTCTTAAAACTCACATTTAATGACAAAAGTCAAGAAATTAAGAAGACAAAGAAAGAGCAACTCTTTTGGTATCTATCAGATATCAAGATTTACTATAAACTTTTTTAAAAGATTTTATTTATTTGAGAGACAGAGCACATGAGAGGGGGGAGGGTCAGAGGAAGAAGCAGACTCCCTGCTGAGCAGGGAGCCCGATTCAGAACTTGATCCCGGGACTCTAGGATCATGACCTGAGTTGAAGGCAGTCGCTTAACCAACTGAGCCACCCAGGCGCCCCTGACTATAAACTTTTTACATGAAACTGTGGTAGTTAAGGTAGAAAGGTATGCACACAAGAACAAATAGACCAGTAATATAAAATAGATAAACCAGGATTGGATCCACAAGTATAAGAAAACTTATTAAGGGATAAGGGTGCTACAAAAAGTAAGTAAAGAACACAGAAAATATTCAACAAAAGGCTCTGGGACAATTACCTATCTAAATAAAAAATACAAAAGTATATTTCTAACTTTATACTAAATATAAAAATAAATCTAACACTGAAAAGGCTGAGAGTGAAGGAAAAAGTTTTTTAAGTTTTAAAATGGATGTGAGTATATTTATGATTCTGAGAAATGAAAGTATTTCTTAAAGAAAAAACAAACAAAAAATATAAATCTGATTACATTAACATTAATGATAGCAAAAGCCATCAGAATCTAAGTGAAAAACAAATCCAAGAGGGGAATAATAATATATGCAACTCATATAACCAACAAAGGCTTGTCCAGGATATTAAAGCAAAGGTACTCATTATTACTATTCGCTGATCTTATCATTCCTTACTCTTGCATCGTCTAAGATTGGTGTTTCTAATATTGATTTACAAACTCATAGTATATTTATTAAAATTGTATCATTTAATATTCAAAGGGTAGAATACTTTGCTCATTGAGTTGTAATAATGTTAAATTGCAATTATAGGAAGATTTGGAGCAAAACATTAGTTTTAGACAATGCAATATATACTGCAACAGAATTTAATATTTTTGAACAAAACTTCTGACATCTAATCTCTCTTACAGTACATTGAGGAAAAGTAAGCCTGACTTAGTTCAACCTGGATGCAATTTCTATACTTCTAAAGTAGGTTTTCTATTTATATCTTTAACATGTTAGATTTTCCAATAGACAATATCAATACCTTATCTTTCAAGCACTAATTAATATATAATACATGTTATTAAAATGTAAGAAGAGGGGTGCCTGGGTGGCTGAGTCAGTTAGGCATTGGCCAATTGATTTCGGATCAGTTCATGATCTCAGGGTTGTGAGATGGAGCCCCGCATTGGGCTCTGCCCTGGGTGTGGAGCCTGCTTAAGATTCCTTCTCTCCCTCTCCCTCTGCCCTTCCACCCCCACCCTTGCGTGCGCACCCGTGTGTGAGCACACTTTCTTTCTCTAAAAGAAACAGAAACTAAGAAGAAACTTTTAAGATAACTACAACTAAAATTAAAAAGGCAAAACTTGATACCACAAAAACTAGTAAGATTTTTTTTTAAAGTCTGATATTTAGAATTATTTCTGGGGATATTTTTTATGACAAAAATATTCATTACTCCTTCAAGATTTGAGATATCCCAGAGGAAAGTATAGTAAATTTTGTTTCATGTTTTTGAAGTGAAAAATCCTTTACCCATAAGCAAATATATGAATTACATATTTCATACCTCACTTAAACTCAAGCTAAAATAAATAAAAACTTAGTATTAAAATATATCTTCCATGTGCAAGACTCTGCGCTAAACATCATCAGTCAATACATGTTTTTCACTAGGTCTTATCTAAATCAATACCCCATTTTGGGATCTAACTTTCCAAAAAGTGGAGGAAAAAATAGTAATTAAAATGTTTAATTCAGGGGTGCCTGGGTGGCTCAGTCAGTTAAGCATCTGCCTTTGGCTCAGGTCATGATCTCAGGGTCCTGGGATTGAGCCCCACATCAGGCTCTCTCATCAGCAGGGTGTCTGCTTCTCCCTCTCACTCTCTCTCTCTCTGCTCCCCCCCAAATAAATAAATAAAATCTTTAAAAATATGCTTAATGCAGTGTACATATGAAAAATCAAGGAGAAAGTTTACAAATTACACTTAAAATTTATGCACTACATTTTCAACACATTCTAATAATCTGGAAGCCATGTCATGTTTTATTGACCTCTTCTGTATTCATTTAAAGTAAAGATGTTAAGATTCCCCCCCCTTCCTTCTATTTATATTGGAAATTAATTCATTATATATGGTCATTTTTAATTCATGTGGTAGCCCCCACACTGAATCATCTAAGTATTTAGTTTATCAATGCTATATTACAGCATGACTCTTGTTATTTATTCATGTGCTCTGTAAATATAGTTTACGACTGCTTTCTCTTTTGTTGTAATAAACCACCAGAACAGCATAAGCATTTCAAACTTAGGGTAACTTTTGATTTCTTTCCTTTTAAGGACTATTTCTAGTAAGATAATTTCTCCTCCTACTGATTGAAAAGTCAGAAGTTCCCATGATTCCATGCTCTTAGGAAATGGATGGTCATACAGTCACTTTCAGTTACAAGTACGGCTTCAGTGTGCAGTCTGATTGTGTGCGGTGTGCAGAATGATTGCAATCATTCAATCTTCAGTCAAAGCTAAGAGCTCTCCTGCCATCCTTCTGGACATGCATTATAGTGGGTGACCTACATGACCAGCTTACTTGCCTTTCTGATCATATCCACAACCAGAGACAAAGAGGCAGGAAGGAATAGAGACATTAAGGACATAACTATTCTTATTTGGCTGGTGACTGGCAAATGTGTAAAGATGAATCTTTGACTTCAGGGTATGTCTGTGCATTTATCATTGGTCTCCAGCTTGCCCTAAGCTTCTGAGATGGTGAGAGGTCTTCTCTTTGGTTGGTCACCATTCCCTCAGACAAAGCATCTCTTTTATTGGTTCCATTGGTTCCCTCAGACCAACTCATTTTTTCCTGGGCAGGGCTTAAAACCTCTCCAAATATGCTTTCTCTTCCATGTGGACCAAATCTGCCTCATGCAAAACACTCAGGCCTTCTTACCCACCCCACCCTCCTGCCCCACAGAGGTATCATTTTCTACTTCTCTGTTCTCTCTCCCCCACTCTCCTACTCTCCCTCTCTCTCCAAACCCCCACCAGCATACATGCTTTAACTTTCAGAGGCATGAATGAGCCATAATTACACTGCATCTCTCAACTTAAGGAAACTCACATGAACCTCTTTGAGTAGTCTCACTAAAGCTTCCACTTTTTAGAATTGTGGTGAAGAAGGCAACCCACCCACTCCACCAGAGGGAGATGAGACGACCCAGCAGCTCTCTAAAGAAATCTTGACGCTGACAAAAAAAGAAATCTTGCCAAGATATGGAAGAAACCCAAGTGTCCATCCATAGATGAATGGATAAAGAAGATGTGGAATATTGGAATATTACCCAGCCATAAAAAAGAGCGAAATCTTGCCATTTGTAGCAATATGGATGAAGCTAGAGGGTATAATACTGAGTGAAATAAGTCATTCAGAGAAAGACAAATCCCATATGACTTCATTCATAAGAAACAAAGCAAATAAACAAAGAAAAAAAAAAGACAACAACAATAAAAACCCCAGACTCTTAAAAATAGAGAATTGATGGTTGCCCCAGGTGGGTGGGGGGATGGGTGAAGGGGATTAATAGTACACTTATCATGATGAGCACTGAGTAATGTATAGAATTGTTAAATCACTATATTGTATACCTGAAACTAATACACCACTGTATGTTAATTATACTGGAATTTTAAAAAATAAATAAAAATTTTAAAAAATCTTGCCAGCCCCTCTCTTTCTCTCTATTCTAGTTTTTTTTTTTTTTTTTTTATTCTCAAAGTGGGTGAAGGTTTCAAGAGTCATGCAAAGTCTTGATTACCACTTTGAACATTTCTCCTGGGTATTCTGTCTCACACTCAACTGGGTATCTGATAATTACCATATATTGGCATTTTAGGCAAAACTTCAATTTTCACATCCTATTAAATAATACTAATAATAGCAACAACAGTAACAACAACACTAACAGTTCTTGAAATGTTACTTTGTGCCTGTCATAGTTCTTCCATCCTTATTTACATTAGCCTATTTTATCCTTTCAGCAATCCTACGAATTGAAACGAATGTTACCAACATTTTCAAGATGGATGGAAATGAACCTCAGCAAGGTGTTAAGACACATCGCCAGATTTTGAAACCAGGTAGTCTGGCTCAGAGCCCATCTTCTTCACCACCTTGATAATTTGTTTCTAGATGAAGTGATGAATGGTTATTTTAAGTGGAAGATATAAAAGAACTTATTCTAACAAAGGATTGAATATGTTGGTAGAATAATTTTATCATATGAAATTACAGTTCCCCTTTCTTTGGTTTTCTTCATAATCAATATTCCTGAAAGGTTTTTTTATTCAACACACTTTACAGAGTTTTTGATTATATCAAAATGTCATACTCTTTAGAGATAAATTTACATTTAGGCAAATCATGAAACTTTCCATTTTGCTAAAAGTTCAGCTGTTTTTTAGACTAAAATACAATGTCTTCTGATAGGAATCTACAAACTAATTTTCTTTGATATTTTTAAGTGAACACTTTTCAAATGGTAATTTTATGTAGTCAAACAGTAATTGCAGATGGCTCAATCCCTTGGAACTCCTGATGTGTCACAAAAAGAAAAACCGTCAACATATCCTTCCTTTACAAATATATTATGTGAGAATTTATGTCATTTCTCTTTCAACATAAACATCTTGCAAAGCTGTAATACTATTTTACTGATGAGACTGAAAAAATAAATACAATTTTAGTAAAATACCTGTCAAAAACTTCTTCAATGAAATAATGGTTAACAATTTTAAAGATTATTCAAAGACTGCAACACTCCATGACACTTTCATTTTTCATATCAATTGTTCATATGAGATAGGGAGCAAAACCCCAAGAGATAAATAATATCAAGAAAATGTATTTAGCATTTGCAAAAAAAGTAGTGAAGCAAAGAGATTTTAATGTGAGAAGTTTGCGGAATGAAAAGTAAATCTATAATTTGAACCCCATTTGGGTAAAGAAATGACCTGATATAAAATACGTACTCAGTGTGTCACACACACACATACAAATATAAAAAAGGTTCTATAATTTCTGAATTAGTGTCAAACCAAGATTTTATGTTTTATATGATGTGATATTGTGATTTCTAATAGACCCTAGTGACATCAAAGTACAAATTGTGTGATGAGCATTTTATCAAATAACAAAAAAGCGAACCAATCTTTGGCAACCAAGTTACTAAGTTTTTTGCCTTTATTTCATTCATTTCCTTTTTCATCCCCTTTGGAAGTTTCTTAGAGATAATCTAGTCCATGCCTCTCCTTTTAAGGGAAAATGGAGTTTACCAGCTGGTCACCTGGATAACACAGAGAGAAATCAAGTAGGAACAAGAAGCTTGTTTCTTGATTTTTCCATCTTCAACACTCTTTACCTACCTCATCCACAGCCCTCAATAGAAAGAAAAAATGCAGCAAGTTGTGCCATTTTAAAAATTCACCTTACAAAGAACAAGGCTGATTGTCAGTATTCTGCTTTCATAAGGGGTGAAGTCATCCTTTCCTTTTGGGCCAGTCTAGATGTGGCCAATCACAAGGAATCTGTTGAAAGCTATTTAAAAAATCACTAACATTTAGTCAACTTGAAAAGGTCAGACCAATCAAAACATTAGAAAAATGTCTTGATTAGGGAGTTAGTCACTTTTTACAGGGAACAGAAAGTTAAGACCTAATTTGCTGTGACAAGACTTATGAAGTAGAATTTCTGGCTGGGATTTCTATAAAGAAGAGATTCTTTGGAATAAAACCTTGAAAAATTTTCTGCAAAGAACTTCAGCAATCATTTTAATAATGTTTTTGAAGTCCAATAACTATCTCCCTGTGTGACTGTAAAAGCAAGGTCATTTGATAAATGACTGTTTTACGAGAAAGAAAAATATTTGAAAATGAAATGACTGTATAATAGAATCCAGCATACTAGAAGGTACTTATATCCATACATGTTATATTCACATGAGTTATGTAATAGTAATTACCATTAAGGCAACTATTTCAATGCTGACAAAAGCCGAGGCTGAGAATAACAAAGCAAAACAAAAGGAAACCAAACTGTAAACCAATTCAGAAATCATTAAATCAAAATCAAATTATGGCATGCAACTGGAAACCCTGGTTGCCTTTGGGAAGAAGTGGGTAGCTGGGGTTGGGACATCAACTTTTCATTATATAAATCTTTCCATAGCTTTTGAATTACATTTCATCAAATGAATTACCTATTCAAAAAGATGAATTAAATTATGAAAACTAAAATAAAAACAAATTCTATCCTTAATAATAAATTTGACTATTTTTATAGGTTCTACATGTACCTATAATATTTGCTTTAACTCTATATTCAAAAATTAAAGCTGTTGGCCTATTTCTCGTAGTTATTTCAGTACAGAACTGCTGTCTGCATGGAGAAAGTAATAAAAATTAAAGAAGTTTAGAAAAAGTTTAGAGTTAGACTACTAAAGGCAGGAACTTCCCACTTATAAATTCTTTCTTTCCTTCCTTCCTTCCTCCCTTCCTTCCTTTCTCCCCTCCTACCTCCCTTCCTCCCCTCCTTCCTTCCTTCCTTCCTGCCTGCCTTCCTTCCTTCCTTCTTTCCTTCTTCCTTTTTTTCTGGATCCATCCAACAATCTCTTATGGCATGCCAACTATATGCTGAGCACTGTGCGAGCTACTAGTGCACTGCGGGCAAAACAGACTTAGAACTTTGCCATCTTGAAGCTTAGAGTCTACTGGGAAGGACAGACACTAGACAAATAATTCCAGAGTTATAGGACACTGCTGTTGCAATAAAAAGGAACAAGGTACTAAGAGAGTGAATACACAGCGTTCTGGGAGAATCTGGGAGAATCAGGGAAAATTCCTAGAGGATGTGATATTTAAGCTTGGACCTGAATAATGAGTCAAAATTGGTGAAATGAAGGCATGGAAAAAGAACATACCAGGAATAGGAAAGAGCAAGTATGAAGGCTCTAGTTGGGAGCAATCTGATGCATGGTGGGGTGTGTATGGAGATTAGTGAGGAGGGACAAACAGTGGCCAAACAAGGTATTGGGGAGAGGAAGGTTATAGCAGACCTTAAGTTCTTTGTTAAGAATTTGGAATTTTATGGGGTGCCTGGGTGGCTCAGTCAGTTAAGCATCTGACTCTTGATTTCAGCTCAGGTCTTGATCTCAGGGTGGTGGGATCGAGCCTAGCATGGGGGGGGTCCCTGCTTAGTGGGGAGTCTGCTTGGGATTCTCTCTCTGCCCCTCCCCACCCCTCTCAAATAAATAATAAATAAATATTTTAAAGAAACGAATTTAGAATTTTGTCCCAAGTTCAATGGAAAGTCATGGAAGGGATTTAAGAATGATGCCACGATCCATTTTACATTTAAGAAAAGTCAATGTGGTTGCTTTGGGCTAAATGTGAAGAGGCCAAGAGTTGATATGGAAAAACAATTAAAAAGCAACTGGAATACTCCTAATGAGATGCTGACAGGCTGATGTGCTCATGTCGGCTGTGAAGGAGAGGGATGAGCAGGTTTGTGATATACTGAGGAGATGCGGTCAACAGAACCTGGTGATTCATGAGATGTGAGGAATCAGATGTGCATCCTGTTCCACTGGCTCCAGAACTGTTCACTGCAGGTGAGGGGGGAGTTTCAAAAGCCTTTTATTTTGAAAACAAACGAATAAATAAATGAATAAACCCTTTCATTTGCATTTTTTATTTTGAAATTTTCTGGAGTATATACAGAACATTTTCACATTTATTTCAGATATTTACAGACACTAATTTCATTTTATTACACCAATTTCAATTTTAGGTAATAAACAATAGACACACACACACACACACACACACACACACACACACACACATTTTGCCCAGAGATGGCAATATGTAATTTAAAAAGAGAGGGCAGGTCTTGTGTTACCTTAGGGCCATTAAAAATAATTAATCATCATCTAAGCAAAAGATCAACAAGGAAATAAAGACTTTAAATGACACACTGGACCAGATGGACTTAACAGATATATTCAGAACATTCCGTCCCAAAGCAACAGAATACACATTCTTCTCCAGTGCCCATTCTTCAGAATAGATCACATCCTGGGTCACTAATCAGGTCTCAACTGGTACCAAAAGACTGGGATCATTCCCTGCATATTTTAGGACCACAATGCTTTGAAACTAGAACTCAATCACAAGAAGAAAGTTGGAAAGAACTCAAAACATGGAGGCTAAAGAGCATCCTACTAAAGAATGAATGGGTCAACCAGGAAATTAAAGAAGATTTTAAAAAAATTCATGGAAACAATTGAAAATGAAAACACAACTGTTCAAAATCTTTGGGATGCAGCAAAGGCGGTCCTGAGAGGAAAGTCTATAGCAATACAAGCCTTTCTCAAGAAACAAGAAGGGTCTCAAATACACAACCTAACCCTACACCCAAAGGAGCTGGAGAAAGAACAGCAAATAAAACCTAAACCCAGCAGGAGAAGAGAAATAGTAAAGATCAGAGCAGAAATCAATGAAATAGAAACCAAAAGAACAGTAGAACAGATCAACAAAACTAGGAGCTGGTTCTTTGAAAGAATTAACAAGATTGATAAACCCCTGGCCAGACTTATCAAAAAGAAAAGAGAAATGACCCAAATAAATGAAATCATGAATGAAAGAGGAGAGATCACAACCAAACCCAAAGAAATACAAACAATTATAAGAACATATTATGAGCAACTCTATGCCAGCAAATTAGATAATCTGGAAGAAATGGATGCATTCCTAGAGATGTATAAACTACCAAAACTGAACCAGGAAGAAACAGAAAACCTGAACAGACCCATAACCACTAAGGAAATTGAAACAGTCATCAAAAATCTCCCAACAAACAAGAGGCTAGGGCCAGATGGCTTCCCAGGGGAATTCTACCAAACATTTCAAGAAGAATTAATACCTATTCTTCTGAAACTGGTCCAAAAAATAGAAATGGAAGGAAAACTTCCAAAGTCGTTTTATGAGGCCACCATTACCTTGATCCCAAAATCAGACAAAGACCCCATCAAAAAGGAGAATTACAGACCAGTATCCCTGATGAACATGAATGCAAAAATTCTCACCAAAATACTAGCCAATAGGATCCAACAGTACATTAAAAGGATAATTCATCACGACCAAGTGGGATTTATTTCTGGGCTGCAAGTTTGGTTCAACATCTGCAAATCAATCAACGTGATACAATACATTAATAAAAGAAAGAACAAGAACCATATGATCCTCTCAATAGATGCAGAAAAAGCATTTGACAAAGAACAGCATCCTTTCTTGATTAAAACTCTTCACAGTGTACGGAGAGAGGGTACATACCTCAATATCATAAAAGCCATCTATGAAAAACCCACAGCGAATATCATTCTCAATGGGGAAAAACTGAGAGCTTTCCCCCTAAGCTCAGGAACACGGCAGGGATGTCCACTCTCACCACTGCTATTCAACATAGTATGAGAAGTCCTAGCCACAGCAATCAGACAACAAAAAGAAATAAAAGGCATCTGAATCAGCAAAGAAGAAGTCAAACTCTCACTGTTTGCAGATGATATGATACTTTATGTGGAAAACCCAAAAGACTCCAACCCCAAAACTGCTAGAACTTATACAGGAATCCAGTAAAGTGGCAGGATATAAAATCAATGCACAGAAATCAGTTGCATTTATACACACCAACAACAAGACAGAAGAAAGAGAAATTAAGGAGTCGATCCCATTTACAATTGCACCCAAGACCAAAAGATACCTAGGAATAAATCTAACCAAAGAGGCAAAGAATCTGTACTCAGAAAACTACAGAATACTCATAAAAGAAATTGAGGCAGACACAAAGAAATGGAAAAACGTTTCATGCTCATGGATTAGAAGAACAAACATTGTGAAGATGTCAACGCTACCTAGAGCAATCTACACATTTAATGCAATCCCTATCAAAATATCATCAGCTTTTTTCAAAGAAATGGAACAAATAATCCTAAAATTTGTATGGAACCAGAAAAGACCCTGAATAGCCAGAGGAAAGTTGAAAAAGAAAAGCAAAGCCAGTGGCTTCACAATTCCGGACTTCAAGCTCTATTATAAAGCTGTAATCATCAAGACAGTATGTACTGGCACAAAAACAGACACATAGATCAGTGGAACAGAAGAGAAGAGCCCAGAAATGAAGACTCAACTCTATGGTCAACTAATCTTCAACAAAGCAGGAAAGAATGTCCAATGGGAAAAAGACAGTCTCTTCAACAAATGGTGTTGGGAAAATTGGACAGCCACATGCAGAAGAAGGAAACTGGACCATTTCCTTACACCACACACAAAAATAGACTCCAAATGGATGAAAGACCTAAATGTGAGACAGGAGTCTATCAAAATTCTAGAGGAGAATACAGGCAGCAACCTCTTCGACCTCAGTTGCAGCAACTTCTTCCTAGAAACATTGCCAAAGGCAAGGGAAGCAAGGACAAAAATGAACTATTGGGACTTCATCAAGATAAAAAGCTTTTGCAACAGTCAACAAAACCAAAAGACAACCGACAGAACGGGAGAAGATATTTGCAAATGACATATCAGATAAAGGGCTAGTATCCAAAATCTATAAAGAACTTCTCAAACTCAACACCCAAAGAACAAATAATCCAATCAAGAAATGGGCAGAAGACATGAACAGACATTTTTCCAAAGAAGACATCCAAATGGGCAACAGACACATGAAAAAGTGCTCACCATCGCTTGGCATCAGGGAAATCCAAATCAAATCCTCAATGAGGTACCATATCACACCAGTCAGAATGGCTACAATTAACAAGTCAGGAAATGACAGATGTTGGCGAGGATGTGGAGAAAGGGGAACCCTCCTACACTGTGGGTGGGAATGCAAGCTGGTGCAACCACTCTGGAAAACAGTATGGAGGTTCCTCAAAAAGTTGAAAATAGAGCTACTGTATGACCCAGCAATTGCACTACTGGGTATTTACTCCAAAGATACAAATGTAGTGATCCGAAGGGGTACATGTACCCCAATATTTATAGCAGCAATGTCCACAATAGCCAAAGTATGGAAAGAGCCAAGATGTCCATCAACAGATGAATGGATAAAGAAGGTGTGGTATATATATACAATGGAATATTATGCAGCCATCAAGAAAAACCAAAATCTTGCCATTTGCAATGACGTGGATGGAACTAGAGGGTATTATGCTAAGCAAAATAAGTCAATCAGAGAAAGACATGTATCATATGATCTCACTGATATGAGGAATTCTTAATCTCAGGAAACAAAGAGAGGGTTGCTGGAGTGGTGGGAGTGGGAGGGATGGGGTGGTTGGGAGATAGACATTGGGGAGGGTATGTGCTATGGTGAGCGCTGTGAATGTATAAGACTGTTGAATCACAGACCTGTACCTCTGAAACAAATAATACATTATATGTTAAAAATAAAAAGAAGATAGTTGAAGGGAAACTGAAAGGGGGGAAATTGGATGGAGAGACGAACCATGAGAGACTATGGACTCTGAGAAAGAAACTGAGGGTTCTAGAGGGGAGGGGGGTGGGATGATGGGGGGAGGGGTTAGCCTGGTGATGGGTCTTAAAGAGGGCACATTTTGAATGGAGCACTTGGTGTTATACGCAAACAATGAATCATGGAACACTACATCAAAAACTAATGATGTACTGTATGGTGATTAACATAACATAATAAAATAAAATGAAAAAAAATAAAAGAAATAATTAAAGCCACATCAGCTGATGTGGCTGGATATCCACCACTGATACATACTGCAGTGAGAAAAGCAACATACCAAGAAGTATATATTATAGGATTTCATCCAAATCCTGTATATATTACAGGATTTAATTTCATTTTCAATGAAAAAACTCCCCAACAATACACATAAGTTTATATGAAAATGGGAAAAAATATAAAAAGATACATATTAGATTGTTAATATATGTTAGATATGGGAAAAGAGGACCTGGGAGGTAGGGAATAGGGGTAAGGGGCAGAGAGGAGACAGCCAAGAAAATAGGGTAAAACAGTGTGCATAAAAATAAAAGACATGAGCAAAAAAAAAAAACTGACTTTATTATATTTATAATAAAACTATTCATGTATGCCTGCATAAAAATATTTCTTAACATTTGAATAAAAGAACATATCTATTTTCTAAAAAAAACAATTAAACATTACTATGCAGATATACAAACCTTGGTCTTCATCTTTCTTTTAATCATTTGCATAGTTTTATGTAAGCCACTATACAAACTAAACAAAATTTAAACTTTCAGACTAAGTTTGTTTTTAATAGAGAAGCAACCACATGTGCCCAGAAATAGCTGGGAGGCCTATGCAGAACTGTTTACTCTTTACTTCTCAGAAAGAGTTGACACATTACCATGGTGACCTGCTAGGATTTGACCAAGGAGAAATTATCTTCATAAAGGCCTTTCTTTTGGCAGCACAATGATGAGTGGAAAGAGGTGGGTAGTTAAATATTTAGATTTCGTATCACCATGTGACAGAGACCTATAACAAAATTTGATACAGCAAAAGCTTTGAAATATGACTTCATTCATACTTCTTTGTAAGTCTTTGAGAAATCATTGCTATGTAGGTCTCTATAGTTGAGGCATCCATAGTATAACATAATTTAAATCATTTTTATGTCTCTGAGGTCATTTGTTCTTAATCATTCAAGTATAAGAAAAAATATAGCTAGACACAGTAGACAGCAGATATCCATGTAGATATTATGATTCCCTTCTCCCTACCAATCAAAAAATGCTACTGCTTTTATTCTGCCTACAAAATAAGTCAGAATCAGAGTGCTGGAAATAAAAACCATTATTTCCCCAAGAGCCTTTCTATTGTTCCTTTCTCAAATCAAGCCCATGCTGACCAATCAGGGTGAGCATCAATTTTGGAAAGAGTAACAGAGTTGTCATCTGAAGTCTTGGGTCCAGGCTCTTTTCCCTACTAGATACGTGACCTTGGACAAATCATAACCTTTCTTGTTATGCATTTTCACTGATAAAACTGGGTTTATGCCACCTGTCTGACCGATCTTACTGATTTGTTATGGATGGTATGTGAACACCTTTTAAATTATATGTTCTGGAGGTATTGTTTTAAATGGAAGACACAGCCATAGGCAGCTTATTTTTTGTGAAATATGGGTCGGGATTAGGAATCTTGAGATCTCAAAAGTCGGCCACTTTTGAGTTGTGTGACCTTCATTACAGTACTTCAAGTCTCTTCTTGTGTAAAGCTGAGGGGATCACAAAGATTTTTATAAGGCAGTGGTTTCTTAGCCTGAGTGGTGGGTGCTTTTTCAGCCTCCAGGGGATATCTGGCAATGTCTGCAGGCATTTTTAGTTATTGCAACTTGGGGAGTGCTACTGGCATCTATGGACAGAGGTCATGAATGCTCCCAAGTATCCTTGAGTACACACCCCTCACCTCCAGGACAAAGAATTATTTCGCCCAAAATGTCAATAGTGCTGAGGTTGAGAAACCTTGTTCTGAGGCCTCTACTTGCTTTAAATTTTTATTCATAGGGAAAGGCATTTAATAAATTTTAAATTTAGCAAAAGAGATGTTATTTATTTCTACTATGAAAAGAAACATTGCCATCTATAGTGAGGTTGTCCACTAACATGTAAAAAGTGCTTATTATTTAGCACCAGGAAAAGCAAGAGTTTAACCATCTTTGCCACCATCACCAGCCACAATCCCACATGTGGTGTGTCTTTGGGTGCCCCATATCCTCAAGTTATATAATTGGAGGGCAAAGAACAATTATAGTTGAAAGAAGAAAGTATTTCTGTCACTTGTTGTTGGCATAGCAATGAATAACATGAGTCTTAGCATCAGATTGCTTGGGTTCAAGTCTCATTTTCACTAGTAACTATGTGAACTTGGGAAACCTTTCTGTGCTTCAAGCTCCTCATCTATAAAATGTGACTGATGATATAGTTTGTGTTTTAAATGAGGTCACTCAGGAAGAGCTCTTAGCATGGTGTCTGGCACAAAAGAAATACTCAATGTTAGTTATTGTTACAGTTAGACCTAAAGGTGAATTTTTATTAATTCTATTCCAGGATGCTTCTTCATTGTAGCCATCAGATTTATTGCCACTCACAAGCCTCTGCTGATACTATTTTTTTGGTCTGGGGTTTGTTTCTCTACCTGGAGAAATTATACTCATCCTTTGAGTCTCAAAGCCAACACTGCCTCCCTGAAAGGGCTTTGGGTGGCCTCTCTGAGCAGACATGGTCTTCCCATCTATGGCATCCTTAAAGAACTTTACTCATAACATATCCTAAAGATCTCTATTCATATCCTTCACACTATATTATTATTCACATAGACATATACACAGACATCAGCCTCCAGGCTGGAGTGACATACTCCCTGACTGACATCTCTATATACATAGCAGGCAAACTGGGCCCTCCATAAATGTGGAACCTGGATCAATACTGACGCATCTCTTGCTCTAGGAATAAAGGATAAAATTGAATGTGCAAGCTCAAATTAAATCTTTAGAGTTGAGAAATTGAAGAGGAGGAATGTTTCATGTTTAACAGGTAAGACTATGGAGAAAAAGCAGAATTCAGCAGGATCCACTTATAGCTAGTTCCAGGACACACTTTCTCTAAGTGTATACACCTGCTTGGGTTCTAAACAGACGATACAACAGATTCTGGTTTGATTCCACTGTCCGTAATATGTATTAAAAATTTAGCGAGAAGAGTCACTGCATATTACATCTGGTGTATGGATTTTCCTGAAATGAGGATAAATTACTCCACACGGTAGATTTTAGACATGACTAGTGCTGCTTAACAAATCTTGCATGACAGTAATAAGCATAGTCTCATGGTGGACAGTTAAGCTAAAAAGATACGAAAATGCTAAGCCAAATAAAAGTACCCTATCAATAATTCCAACCCACAAAGCATGGTTGACCTTCTCCACCAAATTAAAAAAAAAAAAAAAAAGAGAAAGAAAGATTGGTTTCAGTACTTCCATGTTACAGATGTTAAAAAGTGACCACTAATGGGATTGAGGTACATGATCATAACTATCCACAGACTAATTAAAAATGACTGTCACTCACATTGTTCAGAGCACATCAACAGTAGCAAACAATACTAGGTTCACTTTAATTTGGAGTTGTGTCAGAGTAGCTAATAGAGAGGATCACAATTACTGCTCAAGTTCATAAATCCTCTATGAAGACTTGTTGACAGTTTATTTTTATGACATTGTCTTATAAAATGTCAAGAACCAATTTCCTAAAGTCACATGCAGACTATCAGGTAATAATGGTGGACTGATCACAGAAATACGTTTTTTTTCTCCTTCTGACAACACACAGAAATATAAAGGGAGTTTTAATTAGGTAAAAACCCATAATGACAAAAGAAACAGGAGGGGACTGCAACAGAATTTTTAAAGCCAGGCAGTTAATGAACAAGTAGTAACTCACTTAGAAGATCTGAAAAAGCTGAACCCTAATCTAACAGATATTGATGCCAAAAAACAACACCATTACCGATATGGAACTTCCCAAAGGCTACAGAATTGATCACGCGAGATATCTATGGAAGGAAGGATGAGAATGGGACAAAAATAAGAGATCTTTTAAAAAATCAATTAGATATTGATTCCCTTCTTCACTGTGGCAGAGACTGAAGTTTATTCTCTGGAGAGGGTGAAAGGGAGATTCTGCATAGCTGAAGGCATATGTTTAGGATGAATATAACATCCTTTCTCATTCATCTCTCAGAAGCCAATGGATAGGCAGATACTGGGGGATTCTCCTCTGTGAATGTGACCAGCACACAACAAAAGGTCCAAACGATACTGACAGCAGGGTTTTCCCAGCTCGCCAGACAACCAGACCATGAAGCCCATGATCAACAGGCTGTGAAGAGTTTCTAAGAACCTTTTGACTGCCTTACCCTTAATTATGAGCAGACAATCAAAGACGACCAAAAAAGTGAAGGAAGCCTTGGATGTGAGGGAGACCCACACATGCAAACAAACAGACAATAGGAACTTGGGGAGAATAAAAATTATGTAGAGAGAAAAGCAACCTCCTAAAACAAAAGAACTCAAATGTTCTCAGAGAGGAGACGTTAGCGCCTCTACATGGCAAGAATAGGCTGCTATAGAAAAAGATGGATGTACATAAAGAAGAAAAAGACAATAATTAAAAAACATGTATCCGAAAAGGAAAAAATCAGTAAGAAGATTGTAAGATAAAGTTTAGGAAATCTACCAGAAATTAAAGCAGAAGAGACAGAACATTACTACATGGAATGGCTCAGCTTTGATTCGTGTTTCCATACTCACAAACAACTGGTGGATGGAGATGAAGCCAAAATCACCATATAGGAGGATGGGCAGGCAGGACACACAAAAATGTGTAGTAGGAGTAAGAATTTGAAAGAGACCTTTATCTTTATCTATAACAACCAGAAGTCAGTAGATTAAATCAATGTATTGATTTCAATAAAGTAACAGGAAAATGAAGTTGTGGTGCAAGCATGTTATTAAAGACATGGAAGTAAATAACGAAAATCAGCCATAACAGATGCAGGTGGTTGCCTCTGTTAAGTGAAATAATGCTGTAGTGGGGGGGGAGGGGGGGCAGGAGGTGGTTCTCTTTTGTATAAGATGGCTTTTTACAACATGTCTCCTAAGTGTATGTACATGTAACTATGATGAAAGTAGCAGCATGTGCAATGTACATGAAATACGCAAACACAGATATCAATGAGGACATTCCATTCCCAAATACAGGAGAAATGTTAATTGTGCATTTTAATTAGTTTCCACTGTTAAATGTTTTATTTTAGTGTGGAAAAAAACAAAAGGTATTATGATTATAGTCTTTCCTGGAAGCAGGGAATGATCAGTAAGAGTCTTGACATACTTTTTTTTTTATTAACATATAATGTATTATTTGTTTCAGGGGTAGAGGTCTATGATTCATCAGTCTTACACAATTCACAGCGCTCTTAGATACAAAATTTGGGGAAATGGAGAGGATAATACAGTGAGTTTTTAAAATAAATATAAAACTGAATGTGTTCAACTCAAATGACTGCCCTTTTCTTTGAGAAACCTAAGTTTTGGATTTCAAATTGCTCTTCTAAAAATTACAAGTTACACTGACAGCAGATGGTCGCTTTCTATTTTTTTTAATAATATCATTTGGCAAACTAGATAAATTGACCACTTTATGATGGTCCACTTCATTCGTCTGTTCGTTCATTCATTCATTCATTCATTCAAATAGTTCAACTGGTTCTTGAAATCTAAATGTTTTGGAACCAGTGTTCTAAATGGCATTCAAAATTGTCATTACTTTTATGGAAAAAAAAATATGCTAACTCTTTACTTTCTAACTACAACAACCCGGGATAAAAACCGCACGCCTGCACGTAAGTGCAATTCCTCTTTGTTTCAAATCACATTGCATTATATGGCCATTTGTGTACCATTTTTGTGACTTGCTGATGACCAACACAGCAGGATGCAGTGCACTTAAATGAGCTGGAAAATGGAAGTCCCTCAAATGCTCGGAAATCAATATAACATGGAAAGAGAGACAAAAGAAGAAGAAAAATATAAACCCTAAAAGTGGTGAGCAGGTCACAGGAATTCAAATGTAAATAGACACAGTTCCAAATCAATACCAATCAAATATGTGTCTGTCTCCATTTCTTTTAAAGAAATTACTGAAATTATTGAAATAATTGAGTCAATTAACTTTTCAAAAATTTCCCACCATATTCTATTTAAAAATTTGCCTAAATTATTCAGTTACTGAATATTTTAACAACGTGTATGTATCTTTCTTCCCTGAACAAAAGGAGAAGAAAATGAAGTATCGAAAAAGAAGGGCACAATTCACGGAGCCTCTTCTTGAATACGAATCTGGTAATATGTATTTGTGGATGACTGGCTTTGAAGAGATATAACTCAGTTGTGGAAATAATCAGCAGTTTTCTTAGTTACATCTTATAATTATGTTTTTAAGTAATTAAAATAAATTAAAAAATACTTGGCAACTTGAAAGGTGTTGTGATTGCAGCAAAACTCTTAAAAATCCCTTTAAATGATATAATAGTAAATATAAAACAGTTGCCATTCTACTGGGTAAAACACAATCTCGGAAACACTGTAATTAAACTTCAGTCACTTAACAAGAACTTATTGAACATAATCTATCTGTTGGTTATTCAGAGATAAATGCAACACATCTGTCCTCAAGAGGAAAATAAGACTTTCAGAAGTTTGTGTACTTAATGATTACAATAATAATTTGAGACAAAGTGAAAAAAAATAAGTTATCTCTCAGACCAATAACTGCCTGACTTCCTCTCCAGGAAGATCTCGCAAATGCTTGTCTGGCCCAAACGTCTCACCCAAGCTATGTTCACATTTCCAACTATGAGAGAGTCCTACCAAAATGTGCCACCACCGTCCTATAACCACAGTTTGATTCAACATATTTCCCCCAAATACTGCTCCTCTTTTTGGCATTCCTATTATTACTGGCATCACCATCTTCCCTTGATACATCAATAAGATTTATATCTCTGACTTCCTCTGAAAGATTACCCACCCCCACATCTGACCTTTTTCAGATTCTAATCTGTTAATTTTCACCTAGACAATCAGTTTCCCTATTCGGTCTGGCTTCTGGTTTCTTTATTCTTTTACAGTCTACTATGAGACCGCCTTATCATTTGGGCTCTCTTGCTTCCCCCCCCTTTTTTTAGAGATTTTATTTATTTATTTGAGAGAGAGAGAGAGAGAGAGAGAGAGAGATTGAGAAAATGAATGGGAGGAGGGGCAGAGGGAGAAGCAGGCTTCCGCTGAGCAGGGAGCCAAATGCAGGGTTCAATCTCAGGACCCTGGGATCATGACTTGAGCAGAAGGCAGACGCTCAACCAAATGAACCACCCAGGAGCCCTTGCTTCCCTCTTTTTAAAAAAACTTAAACCTTCACTGGAGTGCTTTCACTTTAGTGAATATGTATCTATATTGTCATTTTTCTGGCACTACTCTTTTTCATCAGGTCAGCTGGCTGAACTGCTTCAGTGGGCGCTAATGCTGCCCAGCTTCCAAAGTCAACATAGGTTTTCTCATCTCCGTGTGTCTTTCTTAACACTGGTCTTTCAGCAATGCCTTTCTACTTCATTTTGGTTGGCCTAAATCCTACTGCTTCACGAAGGTACAGCTCATAGAACACTTTCACTTGCTTGATCCTGCTTTTAAAATCAGCTCTTCTTCACTAAACTCTGAGTACATTCTTCTCGGTTCCACTTACATCTTTGCCTAATGCTGTGCTGGACACAGGCGATGTACTCAACAAATGCATGAGTGAATGAATAGTTTCTTATTAGTACCTTGAAAAACTTTAATATTGTAACTCTGCTAATGAATCATAAGATCTAGGGTGCTGAACAATGTAAGTAACTATCTCCTTTGTTTTAAAAAGTTATGCCTATAATTGTTATGGCTAGATGTCAGGGTGTCTACAAATAGAGAAATGCATATTATTCCTAACATTTTATCTGTGAAGACCAGGAGACCAGAAGAGGAAGGTCTAGAAGACCATCTTTTATTAGCAGATAAATTCACCAATCCACTTATTAGTAGACATTCTTTCTATTGCAGGTGGATCAACTCTTGCCAACTGGAAAAGAACAAATGAATGTTGCCACATCCACTTCTGAAGAGTTAAGATTGAATGTTCTTTGCTCTCTCAGAACTAGCAGGACTATCATGTTTTTTCTTCTAGGAAAAGGGTTAAAGGAATGCCTCCCTCTGCTTCATTTACTGGGCACTTTAAAACTCTTGTGCTATGGACAACTCCTAATGATTTTTTCCTCAAACGGTAACCTCAAGGGATACCTGGAAAAAGTATCCTTCAGGTAAAAAGAAAAGACCACAAAACACAACACACACACACGTGCACATACACACATGCACACTGTGCATGCACACACATGGGAACAGGCCTGATAATTATTGAATGAGGGCTCTTGTCGACACTTCACTGTTTATTCAGCTTGTGAACTTTTTTTCTCAGTACCACAGGTTTTGTGAATGTACTAGAACATGTGACAGATACTGTAGGGGGTTGAATGCTAGCCCTTAAAAGGTATGTCCTGTCTTAATCTCCAGAAGCTGTGAATGTTACTTTATTGGGGAAAAAAAGGTTTTTTCAGATGCAATTAAATTCAGGCCCTTGATATGAGATCATCCTCGATTACCCATGTGGGCCCTAAATCCTATGACAAGTGTCTTATGAAAGAAAGGCAGAGGAAGAGCTGAGACCAACAGAGAGAAAAAAACACAAACAAGAGAAGGAGGGCAGTGTTGACCATAGAGGCATAGAGACTGGAGTGACATGGCCAAAAGTCAGGGAATGCTGACAACCACCATATACCAAAGGAGGTAAATATCTTTCCCTAGAGTCTCCAGAGGCAGTCCAGTCCTTGATTTCATACTGCTGGCCTCCAGAACTGTTAAGAGAGTATATTTTTGTTGTTTTAAGGCACCCAGTTTGTGGTAATTTGTTACAGCAGCCACAGGAAACAATAAAGATACCACAGTAAGTTTTTAGTAAGGTAAGCAACACAAACTATTGCTAAATTTCTACTACACCTTGAGAAGTGCCTTCTTTCTCCACTTGATCCCCCCTTCATTCCCCAGTACATAGCTTCCACTTGGAAAGATATTCAGATCTCATTGGTACCCCCTGTGCCTGAGTTACAGATCTTGCTTTCTTGACAATAGCAGCCTGATTGATGAGATAACCCAGATGTGTCTGTGTCTGTTCGTTCCCTCGCTTGCACAGCAAAGAGCTCCGGAAAGTACAGAGATCATGATTATGGCTAAAAAAATATCAGACCCATCAGGTCAGAACAGATACAAACAGATATATAGATACAGATAGGTAAGTGTGGATATATGACTGTAAGATTTTTATTTGCAGACCTTAAAAGTCCCAGCAGGACAGAGAACAGTGATTCTCAGCCTCTATTCCAGATCTAATAAATATTTCCAATAGAAGGGGAGGCAGGGTAACTGGGAAACTGGGTGAATGTGTTTTGTAAGTATTTATGATGTCCATTCCTAGTTAAAAATCATTGTCACAGACAGTTGGCGATGAAGATCTTCAGCCCACTGAGATTCTCACTTTATTAGTCAGTGGCAAGACTGACCCAATGGCTTGTGTCGATATACCACAATGCAAAGGACCTCTTCATTTGGAGGAAGAAAATAAATTAAAAGTGAAAATGTCAACTTATCGTATTAAAATCATTAAAATACATGTGTTTTGAATTGCCAAACTGAATGCAAAATGGTCTTCTGTATTTAAGGATTGAACTGATCATTATTTCAATAACCTTTGAGAATCTTAGTCGTATCTCCCCATTGAGAAACTGTTCTCAGAAGCCAGAATAAAGTCAATTTCCACCTTGTTCTCAATACTGTGCTATTGTAAAGATACTATAAGTTAAGGATTAGGTTCTTTTAGTTACTGCAGTTTAAAATAGAGTGTTCGTGGGGCACCTGGGAGGTGCAGTCGGTTAAGTGTCTGACTCTTGGTTTCAGCTTGGGTCCTGATCTCAGGGTCATGAGGTTGCCCTCAGTGTGGAGTCGCTTGGGTTTCTCTCTCCCTCTCCCTCTGCCTCTCTTCCCCCATGCGCGCACTCTCTCTCTAAAATAAGTAAATAAATCTTAAAAGAAAATAGTGTTCACATAGTTACTATACTTTCATTCCTATAATCATTTTCACAATTGGTCGAAGTTTTCTGACATTAGTGCTTATGCGGCCTTGACTTAGTAAATGTCAGCCCAAAGGAAAAACTGCAAATTACCTTATTAGGTTAATGAAGCATACATTTACATTATAAAAGCATTTCTATTTCTATGAGAACCTTACCAAGTTCTTTAAAGTCAACATATGGTTTTATAAGCCACGTGCAAGATACATCGTAAATGTCATAAAAATACCTGAAGTCCAATTTAACTTCTGGGATAACGTTAATTTTGATCCAATTGTTACAGGTCTTCTAAATGGATAATTTACTAATGTCCACATAGTTTTTAACTTTAAATGCTCAAACAATCATTAGCTGGCTTTAAATTACTTATCTATAAATAGTCAGATAATTATATTCGGAAAGAAAGTGTAAATCCTAAATTAACAAAAGCCAACTTTGTGTGCAGGGAATTAATAGTCACAGTAAATTGACAAATCAATTATTACCTTCACTTTGTCTATTTTAAGAAGTGAGATGAGACCACTTGCTTTTTGCTTGCTATTTAAGAAAAGACTATAACTTGCTGCTTTTTAAAGAGTGAAAAAATCTGATGAACTATCCACTTTTCTATCTGCTTTTCTCACATTAACTTTTGCAGCTCACGAGACATTCTGTTCATGAACATTCTAAGTACTTCCATTTTCTTAAGTGCCTTGAAAATAAATTTCATGCTTGAAGATCAGTGGAAGAAGAAAAGTGTCTGTTAAAATGTACTTGAGAGAACAGAAGTACAAAAAAATGGGAATGAGAAAATAGGAGGCAAAGATGAACAGAAGCAGATCCAGAAGACAAGCAACTGAATAGGAAAAATACCAACAAAAACCTGAGAAACACTTCAAGGACAAATTCATATTCAAGCATTATCACTAGATGTTCTATCTGATAAGACACAGGATCTGTTAACAGTAAATGAAGTAGTCCATAAAGATGAGACCATTCTAAATATTACAGAAGGGTCATGGATTCAAGAGAACAATGCTCACAATTAGAATTTAACAAAGGAACGAAGAAGGAAAAAACAATCAACACACTATTGTATAGAAATATCTGTAAAATGGAGGCACAATACAAACGTAACAGACAGTTGAAAAGATGAAATGAGACAACATATGAAAATGCCTTACAAATATAAGACACTCCAAAAGCAAAAGAGAGATTATGATCATTAATCAAGGAAAGCTACATTTATAGGGCCTTGAGTTTCTAGTTGATTAAAATGCTCATTTGAATGAGAGCTGATGTTCAGTCATAGCTGAAATTATAAACAATGACACAAAGTCTTGGCTTCTTCTTGAGAAAGAAGGGTCATCTCTGAGGTTAACCAAGACTGTAATATCAGGTCTTTGTAGACAGGCTTCTGTCTGTCTGTCTGTCTACCTACCTAACTACCTACCTATCTTCCTATCTGGATTTTAGCAGACTTTGTGCCTGCTAGACACTCAATAACAAAATAGTAAATGGAACTAGTGAACTCATTTCTCATTCTGTGCCCCTCAGATTATAAAGTATATTCGACTAAACTTTAGAGATCTGCCTTAAACTCAAGATGTCAGTTAACCCCCTAACCAAGACCAGTTTCCTGGCTGAACTCTGATATGTAACTGTTTTTTTAAAACCCCTATTTATTTCTCCAAATTCAACCTACTGCTCTGTGTTGACCTTCAGTGGCCATCTGATTTTTCCTCTCCTGTCTGATCTGGAATTGATTTATTGCCAGGCTTCCCAGTTAGATCTTCACAGCTCAGCCAGACTCCTTAGGCCCTTCTTTATCTGTCTCCCTCATCCATAAAGTAGGATCTTCAATCACAGCAGGCAATCAAATCAAAACAAACAGTTTTAGTGGGGTTTATTCTGTTGCCCTGTAGTATACAACTACTGAAAAGGGGGAGTTATAAATGTTGGATTTTATTTATGAGTAAACCTGAGTAAATGCTACATGATTTGTTCATTCACTTATCAGGTATTGACCTACACATTAGGGATGTGAAGATGAAAACACTGTAGTCCATTCTTTAAGAGTTCCAAGTACAGTAAGGGAAATAGACGCATAACGATATGTACACCAAATGAGAGAAATGCTCTAATAAAAATATGAGAAAGAGACTTGCTAGCACTTGAGAAGTGTTATTTAATTCTGTCTAGTAGGAGTGGAGTCAGAGAAGGCTTCATAAAGTTGACATTGACATGCATCTTAAAATTTGAGTAAATAGGCCCAGGCAATAGAGGCAGGAGAGGGAATTCCAGATGGCAGGCATTGCATGTGCAAAGGGTGGAGTCATGGAAGTCCATGGCATCAGGAAGAATACCTGGCCCATGGTGTTAGCTTAGTAGGAGGATAAATGAAATGGTGAATATAAAATGGAATCAGATCGTGAAGGGGACTGGCCTTTCTCCTCAAGCCACAGGGCAAACATGATACTGTTAAGCAGTGAATCTAGCATTATTCCAATTTTACAAAGATAATTTTCTTACCAAAATAAACTAAGAGTCTGACAAATTAACTTTATTTTAATTTTTGGTATTTGGGACTAAAAATTCTTATGCCCATTATAGGATTTCTACTTTCCATTGCTTCCACTCTTGACCCTGATGATTATACTCAGAAATGATGATTGCCTTAAACTCATGAAAGCCACTGCATGTAAGCTCTAATTAATAAGGCAAGAGTAATCACAGATCCTATAGTCTATCCTTTTCTTGGTACATCTTTGCAAGTAAATTAGGTAATGTCCATTTTTAAGTATGGAACCTTAGAAGCAAAGATATATCCAGGGAAAATTTGGAGAGAAAGGAGCAAGTAAAAATGTCTGCTGGAATAGTTGATAGGTGTTTCTACTTTTGTTAACTTAGCAAGTCTGTGATGACAAAATAGGCGTGATTACTTCTCTGTGGGGCCAGATTGCTAAAGAGAATTTGCCATTTGATTCTACCTCCATGATTCCTACATCACCTGATGGGGTGATTCTCTCTATAATTAACTGTGTTGCTCTAAACTCCTTGATTCCCTGATGATAGATCTTATTCTATTAGTAGTTCCAACGTGTTGCAAATCAGTCTGTAGCATGTTCCAATCTATAGCATGACAGAACAGATTCATATTCCATGATAGCCATTCTGAATCCAGATCCAATTGTAAACCTACATGATTTTTAGGGTGGCACCACAGTGCAACTGTATTTGATGATATGAACACTGGATCTGCCAACTGAAGGACTAGACATGAGGCCATTAGACTAAAACTATCTTCCACACATGTCTTATTTGACCCATATGGTATACAAAAATGAATGCGGATTCCTTTAAGTAGGACATATGTTCCCCACTTCGCCATAGTCCCCACTGTTCTTTACTGCATCACACCTGGCCTTATTCTACTCATTTATATTACATGAACTTCACTTTATAACCCAAGCTGTAGCATTTCTGTCTTTTCAGGAACCATACCTTTTACCTGAAAATGCCTTTAACAGCTGAGAAGCTGACATTTGGTTTGGGGTTGACATTAGGCTCAAGGTTGAGAGATAACATAACACACAGAGACAGTGACAAGGTGATGCAGGTGGAGCTGAGAAGTACGCACTTCAGACAGAGGGGGTGTCAGTACTGGTTGAGAGGAGGCAAGAAAGAGTTTTCAGCCTGCGAGAGACTGCGTTCAAAGACATCCTTCTGACTAATTCTGCTCCCACTAAGCTAATGAACAGACATACTAAGGATGTGGATTAACCAAGGACTTTAAAGAAAACAAATACTGAATATGAAAACTTAGCCCCTGTAATAACTATTGCTTTGTCCTCTTCATCTGGTACAAGCCCCATCCCTCTGCCCCCCGACATTCATGTACTCACACCCACACACAGGCTTCCTCACCACAGGAGAGAGAACATACAAGGGCTGCTGGGCCAACGCATCTCACTTCTGATGCCATAGTAATCTGTTCAAAATTTAGATCTGTAACTTAAGCTAGGCCAATCAGAATTCCTCCTCAGAGAATCTCCAACTCCAGCTAGAGTTCCAAACTCCACTTTTTGTCCTGGTTAGAACTTAGCAGAGCACTGCCCTCACCCTATAAGCTCGCCCACCCTGTCATACTCCACCTCTAAAAAGGGTGACATGCAGAGAGAAGCAGAGAACAGAAAATCTGAGTGTTTCCAGTCATCCTCGAGGCCAGCCCTGCTCCTGCCTTTTAAGTGGTTTGTCACTTGTAATCAGAGCCCTGGTGATAAAATATCAGAACCTGTGAGTCCTTAAAGTTGTCTAGGCACAGGCAGCTGATCCAAAAAAAATTCTCAAATTAACTCTTACTTGAAATAGCCATCTATTTGAGACAAAAAGAAATGTTTTTGGATTATTTTCCCTACACACCGTTCATCTGTTTGTGTTAATTTTCTATTTTATTTCATGCACATACATAGTGACTGAAAGAAAATAAAGGCCTGTCTATTCCAAATCTGTCAAAAGTAGAATTCTCTCTTGATTTGACATTTCTTTCATAGATAGTAACTGATGTTCTCTGTGACACTTAACTTCACCTGCAGCCACTAGTTCATGTATTCATCTAATCAAAGATTCACTTACTTTATTTATCCCCCATTATATAAAAATGTTACTCCCACTCTCTAATTGGTAGCAAATCCTAATAAACAGCATTAGGGTGGAAATACATTATTCATGGGAAATAGAGAAGGGTTTTTTTTCCCTCAAAAAATAATCATTACAAATTACATCTATATCTAAAAAACTCTTTGTATAAATCCTTCTATAATATGTGACATATAATTCTGAAGCAAATATCCATCCTACTTATTAATAGGCTATACATAATAACATACATAATAATAGGCTATACATAATAGAATGCATAATAGTCTAATTGCATCTCAAGTAATTTTAGCCAAAATTAGGTACATTATTCAGAAAGCATTTAAAAAATGTAATCGATGAATTAAATCTTAAAGTTGCCAAGATAATTGACATTATCAAATCAGAAATATACATTCAGCAGAAACACTGAAATCTTTCTTTTAAGAAGAGAAAACAAAAACACTGAACTTTCCCTAAGCTATTTCACATAATGGCTTCTTACTGAAGATTTGTAGTAATAATATCAAATTTTCCTAAAACTCATCATATTGTAAGTATCCTATTTCCAGGGATGGCTTGATGTGACAGGATGCACTCAACTTGATTTTTCCAGAAAAGCATTGCACTTTCCTTTGTTCTCTTCCTACTCAAAGAGCTGCCAAGTTTCCGTAAACACAATTCTTCAGCAAGCGTGAGATGGGTGCCCTGCTTTTATTAAACTAGAAACAAAAATTCTCCGAGACTGAGAAAGCTTGTAGTCTACCTATAAGTTTGAGGAGACCATTGTGGGGAAGTCAGAGGGGAGAAGAAATCACTGATTCTTCTGGAATCCTAAGGAGATTGAAGTCTCTCTCTCATACTTACTATGGATGAGAAGTAGAAGTGGGAGGTGCTGACCAGACCACTGATCCAAGACTTAACTTCAATACAGTTGAATTTTGGAAAGTAAAAACTCCGATACCGTTTTTCTTTGATTTTTAACATTATTCAATTGGATAATATATACTATAACTAGATTTTACAAACTTTAACTAGGAAAAAATTTAAAACCCTTAACTGTTTCTGAGAAAGTAACATTGGCCTTGTGTGTAGTGAATTGGAAAAGAGGCCTCTTCATGAGAATTTACAGTGAGGCTCAGGTTTTAAAGCCTTCTGGATAGTCTATATATTGGGCTGAACTTCCGTGTTCTGGAACATATCATTTAGGATATCCTAAAAGGTAACTGTTTAGGCATTCAGAAAGTAATGAATCAAATTTCACTGTATATATTTTCATAACAAAAAGAAAAACCTTACTAAATACATATGAATACATTAAGAAGAAAATGAAATGATCAGCAGAATGATGTAATGCAAAGGGCCATATAAATTCCAGAAGAATCGAAATACAAAATGCTCCCTTTAAACTTGGAAATAAGAACTCTCATCACAATTATAGATGTGGAAAAACAAATGACACCGCCAGCAGTCATTCTATCAGGGTACATTTCAACAAAACCAAGACAAACAGGATAATATAATGGTCTTCAAAGTGTATACCTTACACCAATAAACTGTTTTGTCATAACTGAACATAAGGCATTCTGGTCCCTCAAATATTCTACCCTACCACATCAATTTTCAATGAATTAGATTCAGATAAAAATACTGTTGATTCTGAAGCTGGTGAATAAAATTTAATATTTCCTCAGAAAAGGCACAAAGTCTCAATCGGGACATCAGTTTCTGGTGATGGACAAGGGGAAGCCATATGAAGTGATGGGTGGCTAATCTTTAACCTGAATTAGTTAGAAATACCACTTGCAGTTTCATGTTGATGAACTTCATCTTAGGAAAATGTAGAAACTTGCACTACCACGAGGAAAAGTTATGGGGGCGATTATTCAATCACAAAAGGATTCTTAAATAAAATTATTCACCACAGAGTTTCTTTAAATAGCGTATTTCCCTTGTGCATATAAATCTTTCATTGATCATTAGCTGCTTAAGAGAGACTGGGGGACAGAGCCTCTTAAAACTGACACGTTAAGCCACTACTAATTAAAGATCAATCAAAAATGAAAGGAATACTTCTGTGAAGTTATGATGATTCAATTTACCCACAAATCTGTAGGAACATATTAAGTTGGTAGAGTAAGGTATGACTGGAATGCTAAGTGTTTTAACATTAAACCATAAAATACTGGTATCCTATTTTCATAATCATATTCAAGCAGAAGTTATTTTTCATGAAGAGTCTGCATATAATTTAGGAATGCTCAGTTATTTAGCCAAAATTCAAGAGGAAATTTATGGATGAGCATTTCTCTTTATATTCAAATTTTAAATGATTGTGGGTCTTTTTATAGTTTCTATTTTAATGAACATCAGTCATGTGGTACATACTTTTATTCTGAAACTTCTTTCAATATTCTACACCATAATGTCTTTTGATAGGTTTATTTCTGATAAACTGGCATTTACTTTGCAAATTCAGAAGGAGTTCCCGTTAACATACGATACTCACTGCATGTTTCTATGCTAGTAAACTTCAATCATTATGAATGATTCAGAAAGCTTTGTGATAACGGTGCCTGTCAGAAGAAAAGCAGTATTTTTCTGTAAAATGAATATGACTGTCACCAAAACCTTCAGGAGGTACTTGACAGGCATAATGGTTTGATGATCTGTTTTGTAAAATTATTCTTGTTTTCTGTCTTAAGAAATATTATATCTGAACTTCTTTAGTTTAGAAAAATAACGTTTTTCAATCTTACTTTCTTCTTGATGGTCATTTACCAATTTGTGTGGCATAGTGTCCACTACACGGTCATTTTTTTTTAAAGAATAGGAATAATTTTCTTTTGTCAGAACTATGTACTTACTATATGCATTTGGGTAGACTTGTTGAAGAAGCAATCTAAAATCAATAATTTCTTTAAGATACAATCTAATGTGAGTAGACAAATTTAATGTGCATAATGTGTTCTTAGAGGGGAAGTAAAAGTTAATTTTCTAAAATATTATCCATCCAATAATGAAGCCCATGTCTGCTACCATAGTATAATACTCTAGTAAGAATATAAACATGATCAAATAATCTTTGGCATTCAGAATGCATTTCAGGAACCTTCCATATACAGCATTCAATATATAGCATTAAAATATCTCAACTACTAGCAGGAAGCACATATTGACTACTTAAATCTTATCAGGTGATGTACTAATCTTTACATGCATTATCTCATTAAATACCCACATTAACTCCATAGAGGTAAGTCTTATCATAGTGCCTTTTTTATTGGTTAGGAAAATGAGGACTGCTTGTTGAAGGTTATACTAGTAGTAAGTGGCAGAGCTGGACTGTCATCTAGGTCTGTGGACAGAATGACCTGAACTGGGAACCAGTGCCATAATGCTTCCTTTTTATTATAACCAAAATGATTGAATAATAACAATACCAACAAGAAGAAGAAGAAGGGGAAAACCATGAGGATGAGAACAAATTTGTTTTTGTAAAATTTGTGATATAAAAACATATAGTAATTTTTGGTCTCTGTTTTCTCATCAGTTCAAGGAAAGATTTGATTTTTTTAAAGGTTTTATTTAATTAGTTGTCAGAGAGAGAGAGAGAGAGAGAGCAAGCACAAGCAGGGGAAGAGGCATGGCAGAGGGAGAAGCAGGCCTCCCGCAGAGCGGGGAGCCCAATGCGGGGCTCGATCCCAGGACTCTGGGTTCATGACCTGAGCCGAAGGCAGACTGAGCCACCCAGGTGCCCCTAGATAGCAATTTTTAATGCAAACATACAAGTTGCATTTTCACCCAGCCTGTTCCTCCTCTCTAGCACTAAAAAAAGACTTTGATTTTGAAATCTGTGAGATTCATATAAGTTAGGGCATATAATGACCTAATAATACTAATACTAGTTTCCATTTGTTGATTTCTCATTTGCTTTAGGATATGAAATATTAACTAAATACTCATATGAAAAATATTCCTCCTCAGGTTAGAATCATAATTTTTAAGGGACTTTTGGTTTCAAAAGTAAGATATCAGACCACAACAGCTGTCAAGAGTTATTACTTTCATTTATCATGGCATGATAAATTTGGATTGAGTAGAACTGAATGCTATCAGCTTATATAATTATAATACCAGTCTTTATTTGCTTTTACATGCTTTAATTATGATGTCTATTTGTCCAGAAACTCCAATTTATGTCTAACAAGCTTCATGCCAGGCAACAGAGCTATGCTGCTCTGCATATCTTTCTCAAGTGGGCAACAAGTACATCATTTTTCATCTAAAACTTGGACTTTGGATACACGTGTTCTTATCCAGAATGAAAAGGAAGTTTTTACAGTTTTTTATATGAGTTTGTCCGTGAAAACATGTCTTGTACTTTCCCTACGGGGCAGTGAAAACAAAATCAACAACATTACATTTGCTCACGACAACCAGAAGAGTAATTGTGAATGGAAAAACCCAGTCAGTGTTGACTGCCCTACCTCTTGGGAAGCAAGGTCATATATGCATCACTTGCATGACTTAGCAACAAAGTATTTTTTAGCATCAACAGTATTATATGCCATTTTCCGAATCAGGTATCAAATTTAACACCCGAACTGTTTTGTTTCTAGGATACTGATATTAAGTACTTCCCTCCCTGAAAAAGGAAACAAAGAAGCTTCCCAATTTTAGTAAGCTAGAGTAGTAACTATTCAGAAAAGTTATGTTTTGTTTCAAGCTATTAAAATATACACCTAGATAGCAAATGTAAGATAATAATTCCCTATGGGGTCTTCTTGGATTAAAAACTCAATTTCTGTATTTGTAGTAAAACACATTCCAGGCACAATATATTTATATGCACAGCTCCAGGACATATAAGGCTCCCAGTTATGGAATGAATAAATTATGGGAATAAAGATACGGCACAGAAAATAGAGTCAATGGTATTGTAACAGCATTGTATGGTGACAGATGACAGCTACCCTTGTGGTGAGCACAGCATCATGTATTGAGTTGATGAATTACTCTGCTGTATATATGAAACTAATGTAAATAGCATGTGTCAACTATCCTCAAAAAAAGCATGAAGTAGAATATGTTTCAATAATTAACTATTTAAGCAACATAGTAAATTAAAGGTGTAATTTATAATAACAAGAAGTTTTTCTATAAGGATATCAGTCAGGACCAATATAATTATATAAGATACAAAATTTTTTCCCTCAGTCTTCTTGAAATTTAAAATTCTGCAAGCTATAATACAGTATAACAGGGCACGATGTGCTACTTAAGTTCTAGTGTGACACTTTATTTTAATTAGCCTGTAACTAAATTGGATAAAGTTACATGTATGTGTGTCCCTTTACTTGGACAGGTGTCTAAAAATTCGAGGTTTCAATATTGTCATCAACCACTTTCCTCCCCACGTTAACATTGGTGAATCCTTGTTACTTGCTCAGATACAGAAGTGTTTGCTTTCTAACAAACTTCACAAACATATTAAATACTAAAGAAAAATAAATGCACTATTGGGCAGTTTATTTAGTTGTCTCATTTTTTTCCTTTGCAGAAAATTTGGAGATGTGTGCCCTTTGTGGCATGTATACCTTGTCATCAATTAGTATTTATTAGCATTTCCTGTGCCCAGGATATATCACAAAGTTACTATGAACTTTATTAAGAAACATAGAATCTAGAGAAAGTACTCAAATGAGTATTAGGATAAGCAAGAGAAGAAAATAGAGACTGTAGACATTCAATTCGGTTTCCTTTACCTAAATGGACTAGATTTATTTGAAACCCTCCAAATGTGGCTAATTCTGAAAAAAGAGAGGCTGCTGTAGGTAATGAGTAAAGAGTGAAAGAGGTAAGAAGGGAGAGGAAGAAGTAATTCTGATTTCAAAGGAAACTGACTTTTCCTTCAAAAGCATTGTTACAAAGATGTATCATTTTATTAATCTTACCAAAGATTAAAGAGTTATTATATGCATTAGAACTCTAAACTCTAAAATCTGTTAGAACTAATAAATGAATTCAGTAAAGTTACAGGATACAAAGTCAATACACAGAAATTTGTTGCATTTCTATACACTAATTATTAACTACCAGAAAGAGAAATTAAGAAAACAATCCCATTTACGACTGTATCAAAAAGAATAAAATACCTAGGAATAAATTTAACCAAGCAGGTGAAATACCTGTATATTGAAAAATTAAGACATTAATGAAATAAATTGAAGAAGATAAAAATAAATAGATAAATAAACTAATGATGTACTGTATGGTGACTAACATAACATAATAAAAAACATTTAAAAAAATAAAAAATAGAGAGCTTGCCTGGCTCAGGGGACTAGGCTGCATCCCAGGAGGTCTCTGCCTCCCTTGGCCCCACCGTTTTGCACCCTCTGCATAGCTGCTGAGTCCATCCATATTGTTGCAAATGGCAAGATCTCATTCTTTTTTATGGAATTCTTTGTATTTAAAAAATGTTGATTGAAGGAAAGATGGCGGAGGAGTAGGGGACCCTATTTCAACTGGTACCCGGAATTGAGCTGGATATCTACCAGACCATTCTGAGCACCCATGAAACCAGCCTGAGATGTAAGAAGATCTGGATCTCTACAAACAGAATATCGCAGACAGCTGCTTTTGAGGTCCGAAGCAGAGAGCCCTGATTCCTCAGGCAGATATCTATCAGAGGATAAATGGCAGCGGGAGGGAGCCTGGCCATGGGGATCCTACACCACCGGTGAGCGACAGCCTCATGCACTGGGGACGGGGCACAGGTGGGGAAAGGACTTTAGGGCAGCCCCCAGGGTGGAAACCCGGAGCAGTGGGGTCGCGCCTGCGATCTGGGGGTGGCTGACGGTTTTAGAAGCACAAAGGGCAGAGATGTGCTCCGACCTGGAGGCAGAACTGGGGGCGCTGCGGGGGGTGCACAACCCAGGCCGCTGCAGTTTATAGCAGCACAGACAGAAACGGAGACAGTGTGGCCTAGAGAGCTCACTGGAGAACAGACTGCAGTTTCTCTGCTCTGAGGCAGAGGGCTGGAAACGGTCTCTTCTGCTCTGACTCGTGGAAGAGATGTGGGAAGCCGCCAGGGAAAGGTGCCAGAGAACAAAAGCCCCCAAAACTGATTCCCGCTGAGCCCATCTTCCGCCACAGGTGGTCAGGGCAACTCCGCCCAAACAGGGTTGCCTGAGTAACAGTGCGGCAGGCCCCTCCCACAGAAGACAGGCTGGGAAAACAAGAGGCCAGCAACCCTAAGGTCCCAAGAAAACAGGTGCATTTGCTTGGGTTCTGGTCAATAATTTGGACTCTATACATTCCCTCAAACACTCATCAACAGAATGACTAGGAGGAGGAACCCCCAAAATAGAAAAGACTCAGAGATCATGACTTATGCTGCAGATTTACGAATGGACGCAGATATAACCAAGATGTTGGTGATGGAATTCAGGCTAAGCAATTGTGAAGACAATGGCTAGAATGGAGAAATTAATGGCAACTTAGAGTCTCTAAGGGCAGAAATGAAAGCTGAATTGGCAGAACTTAAAAATGCTACCAATGAGATCCAATCCAATCTAGATAATCTAACAGATAGGGTAAGTGAGGCAGAAGAAAGAATAAGCAACCTGGAAGACAATATAATAGATAAAAAGGGAAAAGAGGAGGCCAGGGAAAAACAACTCAGAATCCATGAAAATAGAATCAGAGAAATATGTGACACCATGAAGCAGAATAATTGGAATCCTGGAGGGAGTGGAGAGAGAGAGAGGACTAGAAGATGTACTTGAGCAAATCGTAGCTGAGAACTTCCCTAATCTGGGGAATGAAACAAACATTCGCGTCCTAGAGGCAGAGAGGACCCCTCCCAAGATGAAGGAAAACAGGCCAACACTCTGGCATGTAATAGTAAAACTTGCAAATCTTAGAACCCAGGAAACCAACTTAAGGGCAGTTAGGGGGAAGAGATTCCTTATGTACAGAGGGAGGAACATGAGAATAACGTCAGACCTATCCCCAGAGGCCTGGTAAGCCAGAAAGGCCTGGCAAGACATATTCAGGGTACTAAATGAGAAGAACATGCAGCCAAGAATACTTTATCTGGCAAGGCTGTCATTTAGAATGGATGGAGAGATGCAGAGATCCACGACCGGCAGAAACTGAAAGAATATGTGACTACTAAGCCGGCCCTGCAAGAAATATTAAGGGGGGTTCTATAAAAAGAGAAAGACCCCAAGAGTGATATACAACAGAAATTTACAGGGACAAGCCATAAAAACAACGTCTTCACAGGCAACATGATGACAATTAATTCATATCTTTCAATAATCACTCTCAACTTGAATGGCCTAAATGCTCCCATAAAACGGCACAGGGTTGCAGACTGGATAAAAAGACAGGACCCATCCATAGGCTGCCTACAAGAGACTCATTTTGAACCTAAAGATACATCCAGACTGAAAGTGAAGGGATGGAGATCCATCTTCCATGCCAGCAGACCTCAAAAGAAAGCTGGGGTAGCAATTCTTGGATCAGACAAATTAGATTTTAAACGAAAGTCTGTAGTTAGAGACACAGAAGGACACTATATCATTCTTAAAGGGTCTATCCAACAAGAAGATCTAACAATTGTAAATATCTATGCCCCTAACATGGGAGCAGCCATCTACATAAGCCAACTGTTCACCAAAATAAAGAGTCCTATTGATAACAATACGTTAATTGTAGGAGACCTCAATACTCCACTCTCAGCAATGGACAGATCATCTAAGCAGAAAATCAACAAGGAAACAAGAGCTTTGAATGACACACTGGACCAGATGGACCTCATAGATACTGACAGAACATTCCACCCTAAAACAACAGAATACTCATCTTCTCGAGCGCACATGGAACTTTCTCCAGAATAGACCACATGCTGGGTCACAAATCAGGTCTCAACATATACCAAAAGATTGAGATTATTCCCTGCATATTCTCAGACCATAATGCTTTAAAACTGGAACTCAATCACAAGAAAAAATTTGGCAGAAATTCAAACACTTGGAAGCTAAAGACCACTCTGCTCAAGAATGTTTGGGTCAACCAGGAAATCAAAGAACTTAAACAATTCGTGGAAATCAATGAGAACGAAAACACATCGGTCCAAAACCTATGGGATACTGCAAAGGCGGTCCTAAGGGGGAAATACATAGCCCTCCAAGCCTCACTCAAAAAAACAGAAAAATCCCGAATTCACCAACTAACCCTACACCTTAAAGAACTAGAGAAAAAGCAACAAACGATGCCTAAGCCACGCATTAGAAGAGAAATAATATTAGAGCAGAGATCAATGAATTAGAAACCAGAAACACAGTAGATCAGATCAACGAAACTAGAAGTTGGTTCTTTGAAAGAATTAATAAGATCGATAAACCACTGGCCAGACTTATCCAAAAGAAAAGAGAAAGGACCCAAATTAATAAAATTATGAACGAAAGGGGGAGAGATCACGACTAACACCAAGGAAATAGAAAGAATTACTAGAAATTATTATTAACAACTATATGCCAATAAACTGAGCAATCTGGATGAAATGGAGGCCTTCCTGGATACCTATAAGCTGCCAAGACTGAATCAGGAAGAAATTGACAACCTGAATAGGCCAATAGCCACTAACGAGATTGAAGCAGTGATTAAAAACCTCCCAAAAGAGTGCAGGGCCTAATGGATTCCCTGGGGAATTCTACCAAACATTCAAAGAAGAAATAATACCTGTTCTACTGAAGCTGTTTCGAAAACAGAACAGAAGGAAAACTTCCAAACTCATTCTATGAGGCCAGCATTACCTGAATCCCCAAACCAGGCAGAGACCCCATCAAAGAGGAGAATTTCAGACCGATATCCCTGATGAATACGGATTCCAAATTCCTCAACAAAATCCTAGCTAATAGGATCCAACAATACATTAAAAGGATCATCCACCACGACCAAGTGGGATTTATCCCCGGGGTGCAAGGGTGTTTCAACATTCGCAAATCAATCAATGTGATAGAACACCTTAATAAGAGGAGGGAGAAGAACCATATGGTCCTCTCAATTGATGCAGAAAAAGCATTTCACAAAATACAACATCCTCTCCTGATTAAAACTCTTCAGAGTATAGGGACAGAGGGAACATTCCTCAAGTTCATAAAATCCATCTATGAAAAACCCATAGCGAATATCATCCTCAATGGGGAAAAGCTGAGAGCCTTTCTCTTAAGATCAGGAACACGTCAAGGATGCCCACTCTCACCACTATTGTTCAACATAGTACTAGAAGTCCTAGGAACAGCAATCAGACAAGAAAAAAAAATAAAAGGTATTCAAATTGGCAAAGAAGAGGTCAAACTCTCTCTTTTCGCAGACGACATGATACTTTAATGTGGAAAACCCAAAAGACTCCACCCCCAAGTTACTAGAACTCATTCAGCAATTCAGGAATGTGGCAGGATACAAAATCGATGCACAGAAATCAGTTGATTTCTTATAAACTAACAATGCAACTGTTGAAAGAGAAATTAGAGAAATGATTCCATTTACAATAGCACCAAAAACCATAAGATACCTCGGAATAAACCTAACCAAGGAGGTAAAGGATCTATACTCTAGGAACTCCAGAACACTCATGAAAGAAATTGAAGAAGACACAAAAAGATGGAAAAATATTCCACGCTCATGGATCGGAAGAATAAACATTGTTAAAATGTGCTACCCAGAGCAGTCTATACCTTCAATGCCATCCCGATCAAAATTCCAATGACATTTTTCAAAGTGTTAGAACAAACAATCCTAAAATTTGTATGGAATCAGAAAAGACCCCGAATCGCCAAGGAAATGTTGCAAAAGAGAAACAAAGCTGGGGGCATCACGTTGCCTGATTTCAAGCTATATTACAAAGCTGTGATCACTAAGACAGCATGGTACTGGCACAAAAACAGACATATACACCAATGGAACAGAATAGAGAACCCAGATATGGACCCTCAACTCTATGGTCAAATAATCTTTGACAAAGCAGGAAAAAACATGCAATGGATTAAAGACAGTCTCTTCAATAAATGGTGCTGGGAAAATTGGACAGCCACATGCAGAAGAATGAAACTCGACCATTCTCTAATACCATTCACAAAGATAAACTCAAAGTGGATGAAAGACCTCAATGTGAGACAGGAATCCATCAAAATCCTAGGGGAGAACATAAGCAGTAATCTCTTTGACATCGCCCACACCAAATTCTTTCAAGATACATCTCCAAAAGCTAGTGAAACAAAAGCAAAAATGAACTTTTGGGACTTCATCGAGATAAAAAGCTTCTGCACAGCAAAGGAAACAGTCAACAAAACAAAGAGACAACCCACAGAATGGGAGAAGATATTTGCAAATGACACTACAGAAAAAGGGCTGGTATCCCAGATCTATAAAGAACTTCTCAAACTCAACACCCAAAAAACAAATAATCAAGTCAAAAAGTGGGCAGAAGATATGAAAAGACACTTCTCTGAGGAAGACATACAAATGGCTAACAGACACATGAAAAAATGTTCATCATCTTTAGCCATCAGGGAAATTGAAATCACAACCACATTGAGATACCACCTTACACCAGGTAGAATGGCAAAAATTGGCAAGGCAAGAAACAACACATGTTGGAGAGGTTGTGGAGAAAGGGGAACCCTCTTACACTGTTGGTGGGAATGCAAGTTGGTACAGACACTTTGGAAAACAGTGTGGAGGTGCCTCAAACAGTTAAAAATAGAGCTACCCTATGACCCGGCAATTGCACTCCTGGGTATTTACCCCAAAGACACAGATGTAGTGAAAGGAAGGGCCACATGCACCCCAATGTTCATAGCAGCAATGTCCGCAATAGCCAAACTGCGGAAAGAGCCGAGACGCCCTTCAACAGATGAATGGATAAAGAAGATGTGGTCCATATATACAATGGAATATTACTCAGCCATCAGAAAGGATGAATACCCAACTTTTACATCCACATGGATGGGACTGGAAGAGATTATGCTAAGTGAAACAAGTCAAGCAGAGAAAGTCAATTATCATATGGTTTCACTTATTTGTGGAACATAAGGAACAGCATGGAGGACATTAGGAGAAGGAAGGGAAAATGAAGGGGGGGAAATCGGAGGGAGAGATGAAACATAAGAGACTATGGACTCTGAGAAACAAACAGGGTTTTAGAGGGGAGGGGGGAGGAGGAATTGGTTAGCCCGGTGATGGGTATTAAGGAGGGCACGTACTGCATGGGGCACTGGGTGTTATATGAAAACAATGGATTGTGGATCACCACATTAAAAACTGATGACGTATTGTATGGTGACTAACATAACAATAAAATTTAAGAAAATGTTAAAAAATAAAAAATAAAAAGGTATTCCATGCTCATGGCTTTGAAGAATTAATATTATTAAAATCTGCAAACTACCCAAAGCAATATACAGATTTAATGCAACCCCTATCAAATTTCCAAAGGCATTTTTCACAGAAATAGAACAAACAATCCTAAAATTTGTATGGAAACATAGAAGACTACTGATAGCAAAGGGATCTTGTTAAAGAAGAACAAAGCTAGAGGCATCATACTCCCTGATTTCAAACTATATTACAAAGTTACAGTAAATAAAAAGTATGTATTGGCATAAAAACGGACATATAGATCAATGGAAAAGAACAGAGAGGCTTGAAATGACCTCACACATACATTGTCAATTAATTTATGAAAAAGGAGCCAAGAATATGCAATGGGAACAAGATAGCCTCTTTAATAAACGGTGGTGGGAAAACTGGACAGTCACAAGCTAAAGAATGAAACTGGACTACTACCTTATACCATACACAAACATTAACTCAAAATGGATTACCAAATTGAATGTAAGACTTGAAATCATAACCCTTCTAACGGAAAACATAGGCCATAGCTCCCTGACATCAGTTTTGACATGGAATTTTTGGATCCAACTCTAAAAGCAGAAGAAACAAAGGCAAAAATATACAAGTGGGATAACATCAAACTAAAAAGCTTCTGCATGACAAAGGAAGGCACCAACAAAATAAAAAGGCCACCTAATGAATCAGAGAAAATAATTACAGATCATGTACCTGAGGAGCTAATATTCAGAATACACAAATAACTCAAACAAGTTAATAATAACAAAACACCCCCAATCTGATTTTAAAAATGGAGAGAAGATCTGAATAGTCATTTTTCAAAGAAGGCATACAAATGGCCCACGGAACATAAAAGGATGCTCAATGTTATTAATCATCAGGGAAATGCAAATCAAAACCATCCTGAGATATCACCTCACACCTGTTAGAATGGCTATCATCAAAAACACAACAGGTAATAAATGTTGGAGAGGATATGGAAAAAAGGGAACCCTGTGCACTGTTGGTGGGAATGTAAATTGGCGTAGCCACTGTGGAAAAGCACATGTAGGTTCCCCCCAAAAATTAAAAATAGAACTACTATATGATCCAGCAATTCTACTTCTGGGTATTTATTTATTTTTTAAATTTTATTTTATTATGTTATGTTAGTCACCATACATCATTAGTTTTTGATGTAGTGATCCATGATCCATTGTTTTCGTATAACACCCAGTGCTCCATGCAATATGTGCCCTCCTTAATACCCATCACCGGGCTAACCCATCCCCCCACCCCCCTCCCCTCTAAAACCCTGTTTGTTTCTCAGAGTCCATAGTCTCTCATGGCTCATCTCCCCTCTGATTCCCACCCCGCATCATTTTCCCCTTCCTTCTCCTAATGTCCTCCGTGTTATTCCTTATGTTCCACAAATAAGTGAAACCACATGATAACTGACTTTCTCTGCTTGACTTATTTCACTTAGCATAATCTCCTCCAGTCCCATCCATGTTGATATAAAAGTTGGGTATTCATCCTTTCTGATGGCTGAGTAATATTCCATTGTATATATGGACCACATCTTCCTTATCCATTCATCTGTTGAAGGGTATCTCAGCTCCTTCCGCAGTTTGGCTATTGTGGACATTGCTGCTATGAGCATGGGGGTGCATGTGCCCCTTCTTTTCACTACATCTGTGTCTTTGGGGTAAATACCCAGGAGTGCAATTGCTGGGTCATAGAGTAGCTCTATTTTTAAATTTTTGAGGCACCTCCACACTGCTTTCCAAAGTGGCTGTATCAACTTGCATTCCCACCAACAGTGTAAGAGGGTTCCCCTTTCTCCACAACCTCTCCAACATGTGTTGTTTCTTGCCTTTCCAATTTTTGCCATTCTACCTGGTGTAAGGTGGTATCTCAGAAGAGATACAAATGGCTAACAGACACATGAAAAAATGTTCATCATCATTAGCCAACAGGGAAATTCAAATCAAAACTACACTGAGATACTTCTGGGTATTTATTTGAAGATAACAAAAACACCAATTTGCAAAGATATATATCCCTATGTTCATTACAGCATTGTTTTCAAGAGTGAAGATATGGAAACAATCCAAGCGTCCATCAGTGGATGAATGGATGAAGAAGATGTGTGTGTGTGTGTGTGTGTGTGTGTGTGTGTGTGTGTGTGTGTGTTTAGATATAGATCCAGATAGAGATATAGATGTCTACAACGGGATACTACTCAGCCATAGAAAAGATTCAAATCTTGCAATCTGTGACAACCTGGAAAGTCTGTTAATGGTAAATATAACATCCTTTGTTCTGTAAGTTTCTGAAAATGGGTTCCTGGCCATAACAAGAAGGCCACATTGCTGACTGACACCCTCAGGGCTCAAGCTCAGCCAGATTATAGTGTCTGTCTTTTGATTCCCTTAACTACCGCAGCCTGAAAGGACTAAGTCAGGCTCACATCCTGAATTGACCTTCAGAATCGTACAGCATGATTTCTGGGATTTTACCCAGGAAAGTGCTGTCCAGACATTTGCTGATGTCTTCAAGTTATTTAAAAAGGACAAAGTTCTTTTTTTTTTTTTTCACATTGTGAAGTAACACACTTATGCCACTTAAAATGGAAATGCTAGGCTATAACCACATTAAAACTGATTAAAATTCAAACCCACCAATTTACATACTTTATATGAATTGGGTTACTATTTTATCTTTCGTCCTCGGTACTTTGCTTTTTTGTGCCTTTTGCTTTCTACACTGGAATAGTTTAAATGATTACTGTCAATCTTTCCAGTTTTGAGATGAAGTTACTGGAAGAAAAAGAAGCCATAAGGGATGTGGAAAGGGAAGGGTGGGCACGGCCAGCAAAAGGCAAATGGAGAATATGGTGATGAAGACAAACCCGTGCATTTCATGATTTTATCTATGACATTATTAATGAGTTTTATATCTTTACAGACAAACTGGAGAACTGATGGGTTTACAGTTACCAAGGAAAAATGGATGTGTGTATAACTTTGCCAGAATGTTCAAATTAGGTCCCCAGACATATACCAACTCAGCTTTGTATAATTACTGATTGTTGTTCTTATACAGTAGCTCATGTGCTAGTTTTATTACCCTCTCAGGTCAGTCTTCCCAATTTAGGACAAGGTTGAGTCAGACACCCGAGCTCTTGGCCAATGAAACTGTTGGAGATTCTCACTTTCTCGTAAGAGTACATACCAATTAGAGGCGCTCTGTTACTGGTCCTGGCCACCCTCCTGACTCCCAACCCATGAAACTTCATTCAGCCCCCCTTTCTTAGGATGTAACACATTTGACCCTGTTGAATTTGATAGCTTTTTCAAGTCGGGAAAAGCAAAACTTAAATCCCCAGGAGGTGAAAAACCAAAGTACATATTGTAGAAAACAAATATATTTTAGGCATCTGGAGTCTTTTTGTTTGGTCCTTAATATTACTTTCTATTTTCACTTACCCTTTGTGATCAGCTATTCATCTACTCCAGTACTACTGCAGTAACAACACTAACAGGGTAGTTTTTTCAAATCAACTGTTGCTCCAAAAATTCAAGGATTAAGGTTAAATTTCCCTAAATAGTAAATGATTTATCCTATACACTGACAATCATACTCAGAAAATAAAATGAAACAAAAATTGTTTAAACGAATCCAAATCCCAGGTTGATGTCTCTAGTTTACCTGGTATGTAAAGAGAATTCACGCTCCTTTTGGCGGTGGTAATAAAGGAATTATAGTGCTTCTAAGAGCATTTTGCTAACAGACATGCCTATTTTTCTTCAAATGAATATACAGTTGAAATTTCAAATTTGTATAAGAAATTTTCATATTTTCAAACCAATTTATTAGTCTTTATAATTTTTGTTCAAGAAAAAGTAATTTTTTAAAAAAAGCTTTATGAATTATTCCCTTTTGTATAACATTGTAGTAGAATATAGAGAACAATAGATAATATAAGAAAACCCAATGGGCAACCATCAATCATAGTATTCTTTTAATGATGTTGTCAAGTAAAGAGACAAAATTAATTTCATTTTCACTATGTTCATTACTGATAAGTGGCACCATAAACCACTTCTTCTTTCCAAAACTATATATATATATATATATATATATATATATATATATATAGTTTTGTATAACTCCTTAGAAATACATCTTCCTAGGAATACTGAAATGTGTATATGAGTGTGGCCACTTAGAATTTACATTTCAAAATTCCCTCAGAAAGTAGCAATAAAAGCTAATATACTTTAATACACCATAACATGAGTAAAGAGCATGATGCAATTTTAATATATCTCTTTGTTTCATATAGAGCTTTGCTTTAATGATGCTTGTGGTCTTCTATCTCAAAATAATGACAATTTGAATACTACTTGCATGTATATGGCATCAATTCAAAGGCTTGGGTTTATCATCAAAGAGGCATACTGATACCCTGACTTGTATAAATCTTGCATATGTTCATGCCTTAAAGTTAGTATTTCCAATGTTAGAAATCTGTTAACTATAATAATTTCATAGGTTCTAAGACCATATCTTTTTGCACTATAAATTTGAATATAACAAAAAAATTGAGTATACTATTACTAAAGATGATCACATCTGTAATCTTCATTTTGAAGATGATTTACAATTTTAATCCAAATTCTCAGTCCCAAAACAATAACATCGACAGCTTAAGGGATGGTCTATCAATTCCTTTTTAGTTGTATATAATAAAGTATTTCTACTGTCAAATGGTGAGTGTGGGAAAAAATTCCTTAACAAACATGAATATATGGTTAAAATTATACTTAAAATTATACTGAATATAGATACACCACATTTGGAAATTCCAGACTGAATTCTAAGATTACTAAGTTAGAATTCTGATTTGTAGACAACTGGATATTTTTACCAAAGCAATTCTGTCCATGTTCTTATGTCCCAAACCTGTTAGTCCTTTAACCAAAAGCCACTTGCTCACATTTCATTAAAAATAAAATAGCATAATGTCCTTTACATTTGATTAGATAAAAATGATTTCTAACTGTAATGGCGACACTTACCTTAATGAATCTGTACCTTTCCTCCTAATTTTCAAAAATTGTGTTTTAATATACTAATGGTATAACTCAGAGTTCCACACTGCCTGTTGTAAAACCAGGTCAAGCCGTATAAAATGACAATATAATGCCACCAATAAGACCTTCAGTCCATCTCATTTCCTAACAACCATATGAAAAACACCTGAGTCTTTATATCCATATGTCCAGCTTGGTCCTAATGCACAGACGGTGGGGGATGGATTGGGCCATGTTTGCTGGGATTTCCTATTTTTGCTCCCTTTAAATACACACAGGTTTAGCTTAGAGGATGACATCAGGTTACAATCTAGGCTTATTAACTGTCAGAATGTATTGAGAAAAGGGTATTAACCAGAATTAAGGAATTACTCACCCAGCTGAGTCTCCTGAATTGTCAGTTTACTTTCCATAGGATACAAAAGCTTGGGTGGCTTATCAGTCAGAGGGGCTGAAAAACAATAACAATACAGACTTCTAGTTACACTGCATGAGCTGAATGATAGAACACAGTTTATTTTCCCAGATATTTTTCATTCTCAGAGCAGTGTGTCAAAGCATTCTACCAAGTAATGACTTACATATTGCAGGTAGTACCTTCAGGCGAGCTGAAAAGCTATTAGATTGTACACGAGTCAAATATAACACTTCCAAATTGACAGTCACATGAGACCGTTGAAGTCGGAATCAGGATTGGTCAGTCCTTAAGAACATATGACTGTGCTTCATCAAATATTTTCAATTTGCACCTTGTTTTCCATTTTAAAGGGTACCCTACATTTTCTGTGTTAATTAAAGCTAAACGTGGTATCTGTACTGTGCATTTTGACCATTTGGGGGACATAATGTTGTCTTATTTTCCTTAATCCCTTTCCAAGTTTCCATACCCTGGATCACACTGCCTCAAAACCCCTAACTTAATAAATAGGTTAAGTATTTCTTACACACGTAATCACTAAAGGGATAGCAGTGTGGCATTCAATTAGTACAAGTGCAAGCGGCACACTCCAACATGCACACAAGTGTTCACCAAGATAATATTTTAAATGATACTTGCCATTTACTCAAAACCCCTTATCACTATTATCCATTACATTTTGTAGCATTTATTGCTAATTTGCATGATATACTTGCTTTGATTTTTCAGCTTCCACATATTGCTGCTCTGCGCTCCCATCAATTTATCAGTTATCAGCCTACAGACCTAAGAGTTTTATTATGATGCCCCTTGAAGATAGGTTTCCCACTGCAGACTTCATTCCTAGCCAAAGGAGACTGTCTGGACTTTAGACAAACAGACAGTTCTCCCTCATTAAGCCTCCCTCCCCCCCTTCTCTGAATCAATCTCCCAGGTCCCTTGAAACCTGTCAAGGTAACTTCCACTGTGTAACAAGGACAGAAATGATCAATTAAGGGTTGCCGAACTAAATGTTTTCACTTCGAGGGCTTTATGCCTTCCTTGCCAGGAGGCCGTGACAGTTTGGGTGATAACTGGAAGGCTCATCTACACAGCAGTGCCAGGACTTGGCCACATGTCCTCATCACCAAAGGATTCGAGAATTCAATCTGCCTCGGCAGCTCACCTTCATTTCTCTTTAACAGAAAACGCAGTCTGTGCAAATGAATCATGAACCCCCAATGTAGAAAAACAGGGATGAGTTTTAAGAGTCCTGGTTTGGGACACCAACCTCACAGAGGATCAATAGCTTTCATTTGCAAGTAATTGAATGCATTATTCATTCATCTTCGTTAGCATTTAACACAGGGATGGGAATGAAGGGGAAAGGAAAGTTGGGGTAATGGGATGAGATAAATCACTCCAAAATTCTTCTTGAAGATTTGACATCTCTGATTAACCTTACTCTTATTTTTTGCCTACACTGAGATTAACAGATTTTTATTCTCCTACCAGCTAAATAAAGTAGATTATTCACTAAAGGTTGGCAAAACAGTTCACCATTACTAGGTCAAAAAGCCACATTTCCTAGGCTCGGATTCTCATATGCTTTCAGTGAACTTCAAAAGCAACTATGGTATCAAAATAACTGGCTTATTCAGGAAATTAACTCAATTTATAAAATTTTGTGATTACGTAGTTATAAGTAGACAACTCAACAGTTTGTTACAGAAAGCAGCTGAGAGAAATGTTCTCTGTTCAAACACATCCCACACTGATTTCTAGTAAGAGAACAGAACTGTAGAGAAAGATAATAAAATGCAAATGTAGCACATTGTTTCAGGAATATAAAATGGTTTTGTGGTTCTCCACCTCAACCCACCACCTACCCTGTGGCATAATGTTGTATCTTTAAGACCTTTCCTATTACTCTCTATGTGATGATTCCAAGTTAGCAAAGGAATCAAAGAATGTTGGAGCCGGAGAAAATTATATGCTTATTAATTCCTCTGATTTTTTAAATTGTGTTCCCTAAAGCCCTGTGATTTCCATAGTGCCCCTCTGGGCAGGTGAAGTGAAGATGGAGATAAAGCGTGGTCCACATGGCTTGACTTGTACCACCCACCCTCTCTGGACAAAAGCAGCTTTGCTTTTATTCATATTACACATCAGTATTTCACCTAAGATTTTTACCAAAAAATTCCAATTCAACTCAACTGATGTATAGGGAACACTATAATGTGCTAGGCATATGTGACAGGGGCTTGGGATATCTCTGGTTTCTGCCCTTACATTTTACAATAATCAGAAGTTAAAAAATAATTAAAAATCTGGGCTGATTCACCTTCCTTGTTTTAGAGATGCAGGATCTTAGGTGCAAAACAAACAAACAAACAAACAAACAAACAAAACCAAAACCCAACTGGCTTGCCAAAGGTAAGAGAACAAGCTGAAGCTAGAGCTCTTGCTAGATCGTTGCCTCCCAATTCTTTGTTACCTGCTTCTTGAAAATTCTGTCAAGTGCTATAGCTTTGGGCAGGTTTCCCCTGAAGGTGTGAGCAACCTGTTAGGAGAGCAAAAACGTGCAACTAAGTAACCCTAACCTATAGCAGAGCATTCTTACTGTGCGGCCTGTCATGTTCTTTTTAAAGATTTATTTTTATTTTATTTGAGAGAGAGAGAGAGAGAGCAAGTGAGCAGAGCTGGTGAGAGAGATCACAAGTAGGGGAGGGGCAGAGAGGGAGCAGCAGATCCCCCTCCCCCACTGAGCAGGGAGCCTGATGCGGGGCTCGATCCCAGGACCCTGAGATCATGACCTGAGCCAAAGGCAGACGCTTAACTGAGTGAGCCACCCAGGCATCGCTGTCATGTTTTGATATTATGCTCTGTCACTATTTATCAGTTAGGCATGCTTCTCATATGATTCACCTATCTTTTCTAAAAGTGAATGGAAACTTCCAGAGAGTACAACAGCTGAACTATAGATCTGACACAATGGCAAAATGACTGTGAAAAGAAGTGACCGTTAGAGCAAAGATGTAGCTCAGCTCCACAGTCATTTGAGGGGGACCAATTTTGCTACCACAAATAAAGGACATATGCTCAATTATCCATTATTTGGGTGTTTTCGACACTTTATAGTGATTAGCTGAATCGAATAGACAAAAGACAGAAATGGCAAACAAATGCAGGAATGTTAATATCCAAACAAAATGAACACACACACAACACAAAGCCTTTATTTTCTTCATGGGCAAAGGTGGGACTGCAAGGAAATTCAAACAAATTGATCACAATAAAAAAACCCCAAACTAATTAGCATCAGACCATGACTAGACCAACTGACATTTTATTGTGAAGAAAACAACTTGCCTTTTGGGACACTCTCTTTCCTTCTCTTTTTCCTCCACCCTCACACAAACACACACAAAGACAGACAGACAAACTTACTAAACTGAAATCACTGAAAAACTAAAGAAACTCTGACAGTAGTAACATGAAGCACAGGTTGATTTTATTTTTTTTTAATTTTTTATTGTTATGTTAATCACCATACATTACATCATTAGTTCTTGATGTAGTGTTCCATGATTCGTTGTTGCACAGGTTGATTTTAAATCCTAATCATATTTTATCTACCTAAAAAAAACCCCACAACAATTAAAGTAGAAATGTTTTTCTGCTAATTATGTATTACAATATTTCTATGTTATCTACCACCATAAGTATTTTCAAGCTCTCGATTTATTCTTCAGGACACCCTATTGACAACAGTAAAGCTGATACAGTTATTTAAAATAAAAACACACCTGTCTTACAGGTCTGTCCCAATTATTCAGATGCTCCAATTGACAAAAGTGTTCTGCAGATTAGAAGGGGAATTTTAAGGACATTTGTTTTGCTTACCAGCTGCCAGTTAGAGAAACATCTAGAATTCAGCACATATGAAGCTGTGTGTAGGACTGATTCTTTATCTATGTTAAGGTTCCCTAATTAATCATGAAGGGATACAGTCTCTCCCTTTTTTTCCCCATTCCATGTATGTTTGGGTCATCAAACACTGAAAAATAGGATCCTGACTTCCAAAAACAAAAGCAACAACAAACCAGGGGCATGAGGCCAGTATTCTTGAATGTTCCTAATGTTCTTACAGAAGAGAGTTATGTTATTTAGGATGAGCATACCTTTCTCTGTTGACCAACCATTCATCTAAAATTTAATTTTACTCCCCCAAATATTAATCCCTCAAATATTACTGAGAATACTCAATACTTATTGGATACCTATAATAATCCTAGGACAAAATTTGTACTTTCAAAATCACAGACAATTTTCAAAATGTATTTTAATTGGTGCCTTCACTGCTTTGTTTCTTAAAAGCATTATGGTGGAGTAAGAAAGATAATACGCTTAGCTTTCAGGGAGATATAGGTCTAATAATTCCTGACTGCCTTGATGATTTGGAAAGTTGGAGAAGTTATTTAAGCTCTCTGAGTCTCAGTCTCCTTATATATAGAATGTGACATAAATAATTTTCCTTTATGGCTTGGTGTGAAGATCAAATAGGATAACAGATTAAGTGCTTGAATATAGCAGATGGAAAATAAATCTGCTCTAATACCCATCAAAGAATGGGACAATAGCATTTGACATTCTATATAGCCTAATAAGAAAACAATACGGATGCTTAGTTAAGGGTTCAAAAAGCATTTAGATCTTGAATTTAAGAATCATTAATATTTCCTATATTAGTTTCCATAACAGGAGAACTGATCTGTCTTCAAGAACACAATTCAACAAAAGCATTTTGAAGACTTTTAGATATGCAAACAATGTACTGATTGCAAAAAAACTCAAAGGTGAACAAAATACAGCTTTTGTTGTAGCTGAGAGAGCTTACAACCTAGATAAATAATCATACTATACTCTATTACTCAATTTCAAGAGCATTTATGAAGTACTGACCAATAGAAGACTATATCAGAAAGAAAGAGATCAATAAGACACAGAATCATATATGTGTGAGACAAGAGCATATAAATGATGCATTGTGCTGAGTGCTATACTCAGAGGTGAATTCTTTTTGACCCCATTTAAATCTACCAACTGAATCTGGTCACAAAACAATATTCACAGATTTATAGGGCCGATGACAAAACATGCTTTGTGGCAATCCCACCAACATGCCCTATTTTATAATGGTTTTTGTTTGTTTTGTTGTCTGCATATATATATATATATATATATATTAAAGATTTTATTTATTTATTCATGAGAGACAGAGAGAGAGAGAGAGAGAGAAGCAGAGGGAGAAGCAGGCTCCCAAGGAGCAGGGAGCCCGATGCGGGACTCAATCCCAGGACCCTGGGATCATGACCTGAGCCAAAGGCAGACGCTTAACCATCTGAGCCACCCAGGCGTCCCATGCATATATATTTTTTTAACTTAAAAGAGTCGACAAACAACTGCCTATTTTCCTAGCAAGTCAAGGTAATGCGGATTAACCACAGAGCTTCAATGACTCAGAATAGGGTTTTAGTTCTGCTTCCTTTGGCCTGGAATTTTTTTTAAAGATTTTATCTAACTGTCTATCTATCTATCTATCTATCTATCTATCTATCTATCTATCTATCTATCTATTTGGTATGTGAGTGGGGGGAAGGGTGGGGGGAGAGAGAGAGAATCTCATGCAGACCCCACCCTGAGTATGGAGCCCCAACCAGGGCTCGATCTCACAACTCTGAGATCATGACCTAAGCTGAAATCAAGAGTGGGATGCCCAATGGACTCAGCCACACAGGCTCCCTTGGCCTGGAATGTTTTAACATTAGTTTCTAACAGCAGGGCATAGAGCTTGTGAGAGCTATGGCAAGTAGACACAATCCCATGTTCCTTGGGGGAAAGAAATGAATGGACAGGAGAAAATATTAACATATTCTAGGGTGAAGCCATTTGGGGGAAAAGGGGTGCTTTCTTTTTCATTTATCTCTAATGCACTGGGGTTGGCAAAATTTCTCCTTTCTGTTGCAAACAATTATGGTGGCTCACGACAGAGTCATGGAGCCTCAGAAGCTTCAAAGCAAGAGGAGTGACAAAGTAACTGAGCAGAAAACTGCAGGGAGAGCGGTTTATGAGCAAACTAACACCACGTAGAAGATAACCTTGATCTAAGAGACTTGTCAAAGTGATACAGCAATTACTTTCAAGGATGTAACTCTTAATATATCTATCAAAATGCATGTATTCAGGTAAATCAAGAAATTCATTTGACTGGCTTTGATACTTAATATTTTATTCATATGATTTGATCAATGTCGCTTATAATGCAAATAAGTATGTTCAATCATTCATTCAACAAGTATTTTTAAAACCTCTCCTCTTTGCCACTTTCCTAGTTGCTAGAGGGTATAACAGTGAACCAGATGGACAAAATTCCTTGCTTTCAAGGAGTATACAGTCCAAAGAGGGAGATGTGAAATATACATGTAAATGAGTACATGGTATAATATAATATTGGGTGGCTATAAGTATCATAAAAAATAAAGCAGCTGAGGAGAAAGAGACTAACGCCGGTGCTATTTTAGAGACGAATGTCAGGGACGTTTGCTTTGACGATCATTTGAAACGGATTTGTGGGAAGGGAGGAAATCACCCATGTGCATACCTAGAGGAAGATTACGGCAGGCAAAGGGAACGACAAGTGCAAAGGTCCTGAGATGGGAGTGTGCCTGTCATGTGTGAGGGATAGCACAGATCATTACAGCCATATTGACCTATGGAAAGAGTGGCAATGAGGTCAGAGATAGCCATGGGCCGGGCAGGCCTTGCAGAACATGGAAAAGACATGGGTTTTATTCTAAACATAGTGAGAATGCCCTGAAGAATTCTGGAGAGAGCCCATTCTTATTTTTATTTATATGTTAATATAAATAATAAGGCAGAGTAGAGACAGGCAAACCAGGAAGAATGGCACTGAAGCAGTCCACAGACAGGTGATACAACATTGGTTTTGGTGGTGGAAATGGTCGGATTTTTTCCTTTATGTATCTATTTGGTAGGCAGAACTAGCCAAATTGGTCTTGATATGGACCAAGACCAACCATTGATGGTCTTAATATGGAATCCAGGGATCCCCAGTCATGGGCTTGAGCAAATACATGAATAGCAATGCTATTTAATGATATGGGGGACAATTTCATGGTGGTAATAGGAATCAAGAAACAAGTTTTTATACATCAATTCAGTCACTTCCTTTTATCCACAGAGGCTAGAAAATTTTACTATTGATTTTCCATTTATATTTTGAAAACTTAAGCCACTGACTGATAACTCATCTTCTCTTTCTGGCCCCCCAAAAGACTGAGGAAATGGTCTAAAAAAGTTTCATACTTAAGGCGAATGCCAGATTAACTTATCATGAGATAAACTCTGGCTAATCTCTATCCCATTTTGCTTTAATATCATGCATAATATAAAAAATGTATGCCCCTGAATTTGTTTTTGATTAATAGAATTAAAGCCATGTTAGCCAAGATATTAAAAACAGTTCTCCAGTACTCCCTTGGTGCAATGATATGTGGAACATATTCATTTGGCAAATTTAATATCATCACGTTTTAGTTTTTCTTATTTAAAAAATATTTATTATACAGTACTATTCTACCATAGAAGTGATGGAATTTATGTCTAATTGCTTTTCCAATCTCTACATAAACCTCCCAGGTAACATAAACAATGAAGAGATTATATTCATTGAATAATTGTTTTTAAAATAGAATCACTCAAGAATATCATAGAAAAAGTTAATTAACATGGAGCTAATATTAGGGCTCAGATTCTTTATTCATTTGCCACCTTCTGCAATGGTCTCTTAAGCCCCAGCTTCCAGTGTGAGCAGCCCTGCTTGCCAAACCCAGACTCATGCTGACCTCAGATCTCATTCAGTCACTGACTGCACCCTCATTCTGACCAAATGAGCTGAGAAAAATATGGAGGGCGAGCAAAGGAGAGCATGGGTAGATGGAATAAAGGTGGTTTAATATTTTTAAGAATTATTTTAAAAACAATTGCTGTGGTGGATTTTGCAGAAATGTTGTAGGGATGAATTCTAACTGATTGCATGACCCATTTCAACCATTTTAAATAAATTTGGGTGTAGTCAAAGCTAAAGTGAAACACAATGGTGAGAAAACTGGGAACAATACATAATTATCTAGAGGAATTATGATGAACACTAGAAGAAGGATGCTGATTGATGTAATAGCTATAATCAGGAAGGTAAGCATGCCAACTACTCTTTCGACTTCTGTTGACAGGAAAGGAAAAAATTAACATGTTGTCACCAATTAGCTTCTAGGGACAACAGTTGATTCCAAAAAATTGTCTGTCCTGTGAGGGAAAGCATCTCTTCCCTAGCAATGAGAAAGTGAACAAAATTATCATAGCATATCGTTTTTTTTTTTCTTTTTCTATTAGTGGATAAAAGGTCTTTAAGAAATGAAAATTAGAAGTCCCAGAATATTTGGAAATGCTTATTAAAGAAAAATTGTGGAAAAGACAAAAGGCATCATGTTACTTCTAAAAATCAGAAAATTTTTAATTATCTGTTTGGCCTGGACTATCAAAATAAGATACTACATTCCCATAGAATAGTGTAATGCAATTTAATGGCCTTCCATATTATATTAGGTTGGTTTATTTATACTGTACTCCAATGCAGAAGATATTTGCGTTTCTTGGCTTTTTCTTCATGATACAGAATCTTGCACATTTACTTACTGATAAGGCCTTCTGAAAGTGGTTCTCAACTGGGGTTGTCACAGCTGGTGGGAGGGGGTGCCGCTTGACAAGGGATGCTGCTTAACTTCCTAAAACATACAGGAAGGATCCCCACAAGAATTATCCCATCCCACAAATCAAGAGTGCTAAGGTTGAGAAACCGTGCTATATGATAACCGTATATTAAAAGTGGTTCTATTATATATATTTTAAGCCTGAATTGGACAAGAGATTTCAATTTTCTGGTAGACAAAAAGCTATCAGAAACATAGGGACTGATGAAACTGCAGGACAATGCAGTCTGGGCTACCGTAGAGTGGACCACAGCCAAGAAGGAAGCCATGGGGGTGTATGCAACCGCATAGGCTTAGAACCCAGAAAGGGCAAGTATGACAGGGTGCAGGGGAGAGATGAGAGGCCAAATGAGAAGAATTAATTAAGACTCTATGTAAAGAAAGAATAACCTTCTCCTCTTTCTAAACCCTCATAGAAAGAACGACTGCCACCGGGGTCTCTTGCCCCCACCCCAACAACTAAAAATTAAGAGGTTCTTCTCTAGGAATGCCTGGGTAGCTCAGTCAGTTGACTGTTTGACTCTTGGTTTCAGCTCAGGTCATGATCTCAGGGTCATGGGATCGAGCCCTACATCAGGCTCCGTGCTCAGCAGGGAGTCTTCTGGAGATTCTCTCTCTCCCTTTACCCCCACCCCACTCACTCTCTCAAAATAAATAAATAAATCTTTAAAAAAAAAAAAAAGAGGTTCTTCTCTACACTCACGCTCTCAAAATAAATAAATAAATCTTTTTTTTTAAAAGAAGTTCTTCTCTAAAGACGAAGAATAAACTGTTTAATGCAGAATAGCAGAGGCATTCCAGAACTGCAAAAATAATTCTAATGTATCATAAAACATTTAGCTGTTGAAACATTAGAGAATTATTTCACAGCAAAAGCTTCCTAATACTATTACATTTCAGTTAATATGGAAGTTGTTTGCAATCACTGAACACATGTTTACCAAAGGAAGGATCCTAAAAATAATTTTTTTGGTAAGTGGCAATAAGTATTCAAAGGAGCTAGCCTAGGGAAGGATTAAAGTAGCCCATGTAATACCTCCATTTATCATTAAAAGTTAACACAGCACACTCTGTTTAATTCCTGTCACAAACTATTAACTTGGCCTGTTGTTAGCTCTAACTCCCAGCATAAATTTAAGGCTTTTAAGACATAAGAACATAAATATAAGATTGAAAATAAGCATATATATACAGAAAAATTAACACACATTATATTTGGGGGTGTGCAGTTACATTATTTCATTTGACCATCAGTTTGCCGCAATGGAAAGATCTAGAAATTTCTCTCAAAATGAACAGCCAGTGAGGATAGAAGTCAAGATTTGAACCCACGCTGTCCGATTTTAATGGTCACATGCCTTCCTTTTTTCTAGACTGCTTTTCAACATTTGTGATTTCTAATGTAGTTTCTACTAGATGCCTTGTTTTCCTTGGAGTTTCTGACGATATGGAACACACTGGGGGAAAACATTACTTCGACAGTGTTCGGAAAGAGAGACAAAAACTTCTGTGTCAGTTTCATGGACCTCTTTAAGATTTAACCATATGGGACAATAGTGAAGCTTTTACTGTAGAATTTGAGTATGTCTAACACTATTTTCTTAAGACTGGAAGGGAGGATTACATCTGTCATTGGTTCTTATAAGCAGAACCCTTTAACGGTTACAGGACTTGGTGATGACATACAATTTGAGGATCTCATGATGATAGTGGACCAAAAAAAAGCGAGCATTCTAAAAACCCCATTAAAACTGTTGCCAAAGAGAAAAATAAACCTTAATAAGCATGTTCTCCATTGAAATTCAAAGTTTATGAATATGAATATAAATTTTTAAATTTTCATAGTAATTGTATAAAATATTAGGGGTGTCCTTTAGAGTGACATATTATAACAGTCCAAGTCCTATAAAAATAACATCATTCTTGCTTAAAATGTGTAAACATAAATTAAACAATTCTACTATTGCTATACTGCATTCTTCTAGATGAATTAAACTTTCATTGGTGCTCAGCTTCTTATGGGACAATAATTACATTTGTCAAATCTTGAAATACTTAACTTTGGCACTTGCTTTAACATTCCTGACATATGTCAACAATGAGGCTATACTAGGAGATCGCACAGTTCCTTTGATAGTCCATGAATCTAAGCTAACTTCCGTATATATAGCTGGAACCCTGAAATTCCAATAAAATAGTAAGATAAATATTGTGTGTTAAATTACAGGCTGCCTGTCATATTTAACAGCATTACCGCTTAAAGAAACATACCTCCAAATAATTAGTCTCTCTCTCCCTCCCTCCCTTCTTGCTCTCTACCCTCTCTCCCTTCTTGCTCTCTACCCTCTCTCCCTTCCATTTTCTTTTCCCTCCTCCCTTTTTTTTTTGCCTTCTCCTCTCCCTCCCTCCTTTCATCTCATACATCCTTCCTTCCTTACCCAAAAATATATCTGGAAGGCAGACCAAAGAAAAAGCATTTCATTTTCTCTATTCTGGGTAGAGTGAAAAAACAGAACCCTAAATTCCGATTCATTCACTCAACAAATGGAGCAGCTGTGACTTACTACATCATCACCATGTTTTCTTGTTTAGATTATTTGTTATCATCATCCAAGTAACGCTGTTGGGGATTATGTTTTTTGCAGAAGTCATTTTATAAAAACAATTATTTAACAAATAATAACCTCCTACCCAAATGGATTTTAAGCAGCTTCAACATGTCTAAAAGCCTACTAAAAAGTTCCTATGGCAGTTTTCTATTGATTCATAAAATGAAAGTTTATCACAAGTCATTAAAAACGTGATTACTACCGAAAACAAAAAACAAGAAAGAAAAGCATGCCTATGAGCAATAAGATCAGGCACTCTTTAAATAAAACTTGCTATTCAAATCTAATTATGCTACGAATGCTGTTATATTACTTTTGTTATCAGTGCATAGCCAAGAGTTACTTGGCAACAAACTGAGGTTAGTCATTTTAAGAATTTTCGTTTCAGCAAAGCAGGAACAAACTGTAAATTTTTTCTTGGTTGCAGTGAACACCATTCATATCCTCAAAAGAAATGAAAAGAAAAGAAAAGAGAAGAAACAACAAAAAGCTGTTACAAACAGCAACATACACCAAATGTCGATAATTACTCAAGCTGAGTGATGGCTGCATGGAATTTCATGATGCTATTCTCTCTATTTTTGTGTCTGTTATGCTTGAAATTGTCCAAAACAAAAAAAAAATCTTTTTAAATGTTATGGATATGAAAACTTTAGGATTTCATAAATTTTTTGAGTGTTATAATAGCATGAATATGTGCATACATCTACATATGTCCATATAGTGGAGTCTAAATTATAAATTTCAAGCCAAGTATATAACAAGAAATGAAATGAAACTGAATTGCATCTATGCCAGCTCAAAGCAATACCAGGGCTCACTTTGCTCAGCAAAATTTGTTTCTATTACATCTTCACATTTCTTTGTTTATAATAAATATAGCAAAGGCATTTTACTTTAGGAAAAAAATTGAAGAACACTAACACAATTTATCAGTTAAATAATACTGAGTTATAAATTACCCTATATCTTAGTAGCTTAAAATAGTGGCCATTTATTATTTTTTTTTTAAATTTACTTTATCATGTTATGTTAGTCACCATACGTCATTAGTTTTTGATGTAGTAGTGATCCATGATTCATTGTTTTCATATAATGCCATTTATTATTTTTAAGTCTACAAGATGGCTGGGAGGTTCAACCCATCTGGCCCAAGCCAGAAAGATCTTTGCTGGTGCATTTTTGGTCAACTACAGGCTAAATATGTGGTTTTGCTCATCTGGTCTGGGCTTGCTTATATTTCTTACACTTCAGCAAGCTAAGACTGTCATTCAGGAACTGATACAGGGCCAACGCAAGCAGGGAAATAACATGATCTGATGTGATTTTTTTTTATGCTCATTTAAAGTCTAGATCTAGCCTCAGGCTGTTCTGTATCAAGCACAGTGAATACCCCACCCTTTCCCTAGTTCACTCTCTTGGATTCTTTTGGAACGTGCCTCCCTCTACCCTTCTGGAATGCCACATCATTCTTTACATCCTCACTCACCTTCCATAACCACCGAAGATATTAATTCTTAGGTTAAAGTTTCCTGACTCCTGATGGGGCCCCAAAACACTACCTCCTTACCTCTGTCCAGTCTTTACACGGCTGGGTTGTAACTTTTCCCCTTGAAACTATAGACTCACCAAGAATAGGGAGTATGGTGTTTATTTATTTATTTATTTATTTTATTATTTATTTTTCTAGTATTCAATGATTCATTAGTTGCGTATAACACCCAGTGGTCATCACCACACGTGCCCTCCTTAATACCCATCACCCAGTTACCCTATTCCTCTACCCCCCTTCCTTTCTATAACCCTCAGTCTTGTTTCTGGAGTCCAGAGTATGGTGGTTTAAAAAAAAATTTTTAACCTTCATGTCACTAATGTTTTTAGTATTTTCCATAACAGGTAGAACATAGTGAATGCTCAAAAAAATTCTTTGAATGACTAGTCAAGGAAAGATTTCATTATATTTCATGCATTCTAGTTTATTTATTTATTTTCTAAAGATTTTATTTATTTATTTGACAGAGAGAGACAAAGTGAGAGAGGGAACACAAGCAGGGGGAGTGGGAGAGGGAGAAGCAGGCTTCCCGCTGAGCAGGGAGCCTGATGTGGGGCTCGATTCCAGGACCCAGAGATCATGACATGAGCCAAAGGCAGACGCCTAACGACTGAGCCACGCAGGTGCCCCTCATGCATTCCATTTTAAAAGACAGTAATTATATGCTCCTTTTTCCTAAAGATTTGCATTAAAAACTCTTTGTTAAAAATACACTTTTGGTCAATGAGATAAGCTTCAGTTACTTTAAAAAACTTACCCATCTAGAAAATAGACTACATGAATCCAGAAAATAACTATTAATATCCTTTCAAAAATATTAAGTACCAGCTATTTGTATAGTTCTATGAGAAATATGTCATCCTTTAAGTGATTTATGACCACAAGTTAGTATATTCAGCTATGCTCCTCATCTCTGGGGAATAACTTTTAATTTTCTCCTTTCTCTTTTTGTCTACTTACAACGTACAGCTTAAGATAATCACTCACTCAATCAGCAATGTGTAAGAACTGCCAGTGATTGGCCTAGCATTTGGGCTGATGCCATAGGGCCAGGCCAAATAAGGACAAAACGAGATATCCACACACAAGTAATTTACGCTCTGGCTGAAAAGCCATGATGAATAATTCAACAATGAATGAAAGATACTATTTAACAGTAAGGTGAACTACATAGTCCTGGCCACGGGTGATGTTGTTGTTGTTGTAAGTTAAGGGATGGAAGAGGTAAGATATGAATCAGAGAGATTCAAGAGTGAAGGGCATGTAATAGGTGCAGTAGATAAATGTACCTGGACCAGGCTGCCCACAAAGGACCAAGACTTTCCCCATCTACCACACTCTCTCTCACACACTTGGCAAATAACTGGTTTTATATACACCATAAGGTGGGAAGATGACAGCACAATGAAGACAAGACTTGGAAATCAAGAAGCCAAATAAGCAAGCCATAAAGCCACAAAGTATGTTCCCAGTACAAGGTTACTAGTTAACAGACTCCTTTAGTAGACTTCTTTAACAGATCTCTTTGTCTCCTTTATCTGCAATGGAAAAATCAAAAGCTTTAGGGTCAGGAAGTCTGAGGTGCAAACCTTGACCCTGCTTTATTACAGAATTGTTGTATGCAAACTGATTCACAAATTCGCAACTCAGTTTCCTCACCTGTAAAGTAGGTTAAATATATTTCTTGGGAAAAAAAGAAACAGATTTCTAAAGGCTTGTTGTGAAGTTTAAGTGAACATAAGGGTGTCCGGTATTATGCCTAGCACAAAAAATGCACTCCATAAATGTTAGTGCGTATTAATACCATTACTGGGGATTTAAATGCCTTCAGAAACAAGGCTAAAGTATCCCTGAGAAGAAAGGAGGGATGGGTCATTCCAAAAAGAGGGAACGGCATGAATATAGAAAGCGAGCTGGACTCAATATAAGCAGAAGAGATTGACTAGGCAGTGGGACACGAGGGATCAGAGTCCTCTTGAGAACATTTTATTGAAAGAATTAACAAATGTAGGAATCATGAGGTGAAGGCCAGATACTAATCACCTCCTAGGAATAATTTACGAATAAACACTAGGCTCTCTGACCTGTTTCTTCTCGTGGTAAACTGGAATTAGGTTGTGAATTTTGATTCACAAATCTACATATTCCAGAAAGCTCTTGCCTGGATGAAACAATGCTTCAAAGACAATGGCTGCAAGCAATAACTAATTCCATACTGATTAACCTAGCATTACAAGCATCGCTAAACACAGAGCACTATGTTTAGTGCTCAATCACAATCAGTGACGGTCACATCATTTAAGATGGAGCGGTGGGTAGTAAACACCACATGGTCTGTAGGACCCAAAGGCGAATTATTAGATTGCTTCAGGCCCCATTAGAAGAACAATGTAGATACCACAATTCACCTGAACTCAATAAGGTAAGGCCTGCAGGGATGACTTTGAAGTCACTTTCAGGCAACAGCACTGTCATTCACACATAATCAAACAACGAGAAAACAAGAGAGAAAGAGAACACAGCTAGAGTCAACAAGCAAGTACCCAACTATGTGAGCCATATTAAAAGATGAGGTCGACTTTGATGCCTGTATTCTTAAGTTAGTGCTCTATTAATTTATTCGTGTCTGCTGCTCCCACTATGAGTCGCTAACACTCCAAATTAATATTTGTTGAGTCTGATAAACTGCCAAATTGTGCTTATTTTTCATCTTTGGTTCCTAATAGATTACATAGTTTAGAGTTTTTTATTTTAAAAGATTTTTAAAAATTCATTTATGAGAGAGAGGGAGAGAAAGAGAGAGAGAAGGCAGGGGAGGAGGAGGAGGAGGAAGACAAGCAGACCCTGCACTGAGCACACAGCCTGACACGGGGCTCGATTCCACAACCCTGAGATCTTGACCTGAGCCCAAACCAAGAGTTGGACACCCAACTGACTGAGCCACCCCTATATAGCTCAGAGTTTACTCTCTAGCTGCACTATCCAGTATGGAAGCTGCTAGTCTAAGTTGCACTAGCCACATTTTAAGAGTTCAATAACCACATGTGTCCTGTGATTACCTTATTGGACAGGCAGATCTGGAACATTTCAATTACTGCAGAAAGTTCTATGAGGCAGTGCTGGTCTTGAGTTACCCTCAACCTTTCTAATGCCCAGAGACATTTGGAAATTCTATCTGTAGGGCACTCTGGGGTAAACAATCTTGTGGTCAGAAGTTATTGCTAACTACACTTATCATGGTAAGCATTTTGTGATGCATATCATTGTGGAATCACTGTGTTATACACCTGAAACTAATATAATAGTATATGTCCACTGTACATCAATGAGCAAAAAGAACTGATTGGTCTAGGGGCTCCAGCTGCCCCTAGAGAGCACAGAGGAGTTATTATCTTAGCAGACCTGTAATTTGTTTGGGGTACAGGAATGTGTCACTGTATAGCTGATGAAAAGCTGTGCTTTAGTTAAAATCCAGTCCAATATCATCAGAGAAATACAGTGGCTCTGTACAGTGCATAGAGAAGTACATCTTGAAAAACAACTGCTAATCAGGTGTGTATTTCTAATTAAAAACAGGTAATCATAATGTCAAAGATATTTGAAGAAGGCTAAAACCCACACTAGTAAGTATCATTGATTGTGTACTGCAGGCAAGGCCTCTGCTGGGTGTTATGACAACACTGATAATTCCATGGTTCCAGCGCCCCAAAGAATGAGCAAACTCACGGGCAACATCAAAGAAAACTGCCCTTTCACTTCTGAACTCTAACTAAATCATAAAATGGAATTTCGGAAATGTTAGGAAAGGTTTCTTAAGACTAAAGAAGCATAAAATGCCTTTAAAACAAAAAGAGGAGGAAGAAAATGCAAGGTGACTTGGTGGTGGTAGACGCAGAAGATGAGGTAGACATTGCACTTATTTGACAAGCAAAGGGCAAGTCTAGGAAATTCTTAGCACTAATGTTTTTGTGAACTTTCAAGTTTTGCCCCCAGATACGGGAAATGTCTTTTCTTTATAATGATTCTCTAAAATTGCAAAATTCTTTGTTATCCAGGCACTATCGCTATGGCACTAAGTGCTAGCCCATCCAAGGAACACAAGACCTTCTTTTCACATCCCCGGTTTCTAGAAGCATGTGTTTCAAGGACTAGTCAATTCAGAGATGGAGAAATGAGCTCTGCGAGGTCTTGGATTTTAATGGGCTTTTCTACCGAAAAGCTAAGTATACCATGGAGCTATTCTCATGAAAATTAAAAAGGAATCAGGTAGTCTAAGTGCCCCATTACATGGATACAGGTAGAAGACTCATGTTGGCGTGCCTTCCACAATCACTCATTGAAGACCTCCGTTCACCAGGCACTGTTTGTAGGGCTAGAGGATTGGCAGTGAGCAAAACAAAGCCTGCCTGTAGGGGAGAAAGACATTGTGGGGTCATAGAGGCCAATAAGAAAACACAGCAAGGTAAGACAACATTGAGAACAGAGCTCTATTTTATAAAGGCTGGTGAGGGGGAAATCTTACTGATAAGGAGACATTACAGAGAAACCTAAAGGAAGTGAGGAAACAGGGCATGCCAGTATCCAGAAGAGCATTCTGGGCAAAGGGAAGAGCAAGTTCAAAAACACTTGGGTGAGACCAAGCTTGGAATACTCGAGGACCAGTGAAGAGGCCACTATATACAGATGACTGAGTTGAGGAACTGAGCTAAGGAAAAAGTAGATTTGGTTTGGACCTTGGGTTTGAAAGTCACTGGTGATTTCTGAACAGAGAATAACATGATGTCATTTGGGTTTTAGGATTCACTTTTGCTGCTGTGGGAAAATACAGGAGGAAGCAGGAAGATGGGAGAAGCAGGCTGGCATGTTAGAAGGCAACTGAAGGCAACTACAACAGTCCAGATGAGATTTGCTGTTGGCTTGGATTAAGGCAGCGGTGGCAGGTGGCTGAGAAGTGTTCATGTACTAAATCTACTTTCACGGTGGAGCCTTTCGATGTGGGATCTGAGCTGAAGGGAGGGGTCAAGGATGATGCAAGGTTCTGGCTGGAGCAACCATAAGCAGGGTGATGCCATTTACTGCTCTGGGAAGATCATGGGAGGAGCAGTTGTGGGTGTATATGGGGGAACAGATCAGGAGTTAGGTTTTGCTCAATTTAAGTGTGAGATACCTCTTAGGCATCAAATCTGAGCTACTGGGTAGGCAGCCGGATACATGGTCTATGATTTAGGGATGACATCAGGACCAGAGATATCAATTTAGGAGTCATTAGCAACGCAGAGAGTATTTAAAACCTTGGGCTAGATGAGAATACTGGAGAGCAAGGGCTCCACTCTGGGTCTGAACCTCCCTCCTCTCGGCTGCTGACAGAGACACAAATCAGAGAAAGAGCAAGTGATTACTGCTCGGCTGCCACACAGCAATGCCACGCAGCTGCAATGCCCCTGGGTAAATACCCAAAGGAGCTAGTACTTAGCATTTTTTTCAGAAATATTTCAAGAATCAATCTTTCTGACAGCCTTAGACATACACAGCAAGGCAGCCTTCCACATGAGTACAGATAATGCGCACACTGGTAACGTCCACACAGACGCCTCTTCAGCTTCATTTCTTCTCACTGCACAGCTGGATGAGACATCTAGAGCGGGCCGAAAAGATGCCAGGGGCTGAGCAGATTTTCCAAGATCCTTCTGATACCTGAATGCCTAACAGTGCACTCCTAAGAGCCTGCAGAATGCCAGCAGCCTATAATATAGCTCCTTGCCTTAAAACCTCGGCCACCTCAGATGCGTATCTCATCCTTTGGGCGTAAGACAACTGAATTTTAGCCAGGTGAACTGTCTTTAAGGGTCAGCTCTGACAACTGAACAGCCAGTCCCTGTAGGATAGTGGCAGTAAAGGGAATGAAATCAGCTTGCTTTTCTGTTCATCCGAAGGTGCATGTGCCGCGCTTCATGCTGCCAAGTCAGCAAGAGTTTCCCAAGGCTGTTCCTGCCCTTCTTAACTACAGAAGCATCAAAGCCACATGGGATTGCGTATTTCAACTAGGGGATTTTTCAGATCCTAATTATGATGAAAAGATCACTCTGCAAAGTCACTGCTATCATCAGCACATCTTTTGTGTGTACGTGTGAGAGTACCTGAAAATCACTAGGCACACGTAATTGTGAGACACGTCACATAGTGCATAGAGTCCAGTGATCACAGGAATCAACCAGCTAAGAAAACCCACTGTATACAAAGTCCTGTCTTAAAGGCAAGCCGGATAATGATGGAGGGAGCCAACCACAGTGGGGCATGTCTGGTTCTATGTCTGAAACAGCAGTGAAAACTGGAAACAAAAGGAGAATCTCAAAGAAATTAAGAAAAGTATTCCTAAAAACCATATCTCATTTTCAAGAATAAAGGCATCCTTTTAGTGTAAGTGGCAGGCAAAGAAGTCATTTTAAAAGCCACCATTAAAGCCTAAATTGAGCATTTTATGTATGTACGAGCACGGGCACTTGCTTTCACTAACAGCTCTTTTGATAAAAGATAAACCAGTATAGCACATTTAATAAATTCGCATTGGAGCCAAATGAATTTACATATGTACTTATATATCCACCATATGTATTTGCAAAAGTATTCATTTGCGAGTTGGGCATTGTTCAAGTGAACAAACTCTGATAACTTTGAAAAAATAAAAGCATATGTTTTATTTATGACAGTGGTAAAACTGAAACCATGGAACTTGAAATAAAAAAATGCAAAGCAAATGCCATATTGTATTCAAGCTTTGCTTAACAGCTCAACTCAAAATGAGCCACAGGTAACTGAAATTCTGCTGTGGACCCAGTAGATGCTCAAAAATTATTAATTGGTTTTGACAGGCAGAAGTTAACAGTACTACAGTGGCAAATAGGGCCAAAGCGACACAAAAGAGTAACAGAGAAAAACGCCGCACTTCATTCCACAGGGCGGAACTCAGCATTGGGACAAAGAACAGATATTTATGAGAGAGGAGAGAAACTGGAGCAGGTCCTTTTAATGACCATCCTAGACGAGGCTTGCTTTGGTGACTAAAGTCTGGAGAATCTTCAACAGGCTAAGTAACACATAAACATAAACCACTCTATTTTCACTTTTATTAGAGATTCATTCCAGAACATGTCAATAGCATTTGGCACAAAACACAGGTCCATTAAGCAAAGAAAAGCTTGAAAAAGTTGAAAATTTAAAATGTTTCCAGTCACCTACCAAGAGGCAAGGGTTTCTATGTAAACCATCCTATTCTTTCTGTATTTTATTTAATAAAATCTTACCAGGTGTTGCCTGTGTATCAGATATCTGGCCAGGTGTTGTGGGGGGATACAAAAAAGAAAAAGGCACTATTCTTAACAATGTGGAGTGACAGAGCTAATGTTTGGCTAAAAGAGATCAAGGAAGGCTTCATGGAAAAGGTATCATTTTGTTTTTACTTTGAGAAATAAAAGTCACTAAAAAATAAAAAACAAACCAAAGCCAAATACTTTTTAAATATGCTTATACCTCTCCTGATCCAGATCTATCAACTTTAACCTCTGTCATATTTGCTTCAAGTTATTTTTAAAACAATAAGACATGACTAATATAGCTTGATTCCCTTTAAACCATGACTAGAACTCCCTTTCCCAATCTCCATAAGCAACTACCATTATAATTTTGGGGAGTATTTTTCTATTCCATTTTTATAACTGAACTTGTTATAAATCCATAAATCTATATATCCCTGTGTATAACATTCTGGAATTTTCCATTCACACCTGAAGTTTATGTTCTGGATATCTACTGACATTGATATATAGAGAAATCCATTTCATCTCTTTACCTTGTTTAGTATTCTGGGTTATACATTTTACCTATGGAGTTCCCTTTTGACACATTGTTCTTAATTTTTTGCTGTTATAAACTATACACACATAGCACATATGGACAAGAGGTTATCTAGAGTCTATACACAAAGTGCGTCAAACACAGGGTGAGATTATAACCAGATGGCCTGGGATAATCCCAGTTTACACATTTGTTCTGGCATAAATTTTTTTTAAGATTTTATTTATTTGAGAGAGAGAGAGAGTGAGACAGAGAGCATGAGCAGGGGGGACAGGGGGAAGCAGGCTCCCCACTGAGCCAGGAACCCGATGACATGGCTCGATCCCAGGACCCTGGTATGATGCCCTGAACCAAAGGTAGACACTTAACTGACTGAGCCACCCAGGTGCCCCTGCTCTGGCATAAAATTTAATAGCACCCCATTTCATGTTCAAAGGGGTCCCAAATTAAACAATAAATTATATATTCATCCTAATAATAAGGCATACAGTTTTTTAATTTTATGGGCTATTGCCAAATAGTTCCCCAAAATAGTTGTACCAATTTATACTTCCACCACACACTGAGGGTACAATTTTTCCCCCACATCTTTCCTAACATTTGATAAACAAATTATATATTTTATATCTTATTGACTTGGAATTCTTTACAGATTTTTTATATATTATTTTTAAAAATCATGGTATCTACTGGAAATACAATTTTCCACTCTGTCATTTACCTCCTAAACTTGTTTATGATTTATGTTTTTTGCTTTACAAGAGTTTAAAATTATAATGTGATCAGATTTTAGCTTCTATTTTTATGGCTATATTTTGTGTCTGCTAAGAAAGCTTTCCTTAACCAAGGACATACAGCTATTATCCTATATTCTGGGGGAGATTATATCTTGAGTTGGGTCTTTTAAGGAGTAGTGTATTAACAATGAGGATGGAGAAAGGGCATATCAACTGTGGAAATAGAAAAGGCAGAAATACACAGCAGGTGTTCAGAGACCTTGAGTGGCTTGTTTTTCTGGGAGTGTTCCATCTCTATATATATCATCTACATTTCCTATTGGCTTCTTTCATTGAAAATTACTTTCTTCTATGTTTTCATTTTTTCTCTTTTATTACTTATAAGCCATATATTTTTCTGAAGAAACATTCTTTCCCTTCCCCTTCCTAATCAAGTTGTGCCCTGTTTTCTGGTTCTCAACCATTCTTTGTTGGCATACTCATTCATTTTGGTAAAATACAACCTCTAGGACCTTCTGGTGAAAGGGTGTATTATAAACGTATTTTTGAGACCTTATAGTTCTGAAAATTCTATATATCCATTCTTGCAGGTTGACTGATTAATTGTTTGGATATAGAACTGTAGGTAGAAAGCAATTATTAATTTTTCCTCAAAATTTTAATGACATGACTTTGTTGACTTTTGGCTTCATATGTTGCCCTTGAGAAGTCCAATGCTATTCTGATTCCTGTGATATTGTGTATGACCTGCCTCTACCCCTTTTGAAAAGTTTTTAGAATGTTTACCTTTGGTGACCTAACATTTCTGGCTGACATGCCTAGATATGAATCTTCTTGAACTCCTTTTGCTGGTCACCTGTTGAACCCTTTAAATATGGAAAATCAAGTTCATCATTTAAGGAAAACTTTCTTGCATTACTCGATAATTTCCTCTTCTCTATTTTTTCCTGCATTTTTTCCAGCTCTTTAAAATTCCAATTAGACCTCCTGTATTGATCCCCTTTTGAAAAAAATCTTCTCAGCCCTTTGATAATTTGTTCTACGTTCTGGGAGATTTGTGCTATAATATTTTAATCTCTCAAGAGTTCTTATGAGTTCCCTGAATGTCCATTTTTATAGCATCTTGGATGCTATAAATTGCTTCTTTAATGTATTTGAGAATATTCATTATATTTTTTTGAACTTTTCATCTCCCTGAACAGTCTTTGTTTCATTATAGTTCTTTTTATTCGAATGCTTCATTTTTTAAAAAAAATCTCTTTTAAACTGTGAGCTTTCCATGAATATCTTGTAACCCTTGGCTGGCCACTGCTATGTAAATATTGAAGGTATTGAAAAGCTGAATGAAAGCTCTGTGTGCACAGTGGGATGACTGAAAATTGGACACCAGTATATGTGATCGGAGAAATATTAGTCTTTTCATTTGGAGACAACCCTGACAAAGGCAGGTCTTTTCTCTTGGGCTGCAATGATTTCCCCCAGAAAAGAATCTTCCAACTTCCTGACTAGAGAAGCAGGCCAAGTGCCAGTGTCCTCATAGATGAGTATAGAGGGGTGATAAGAGGGAGTCTGCACTATTCAAAATGTAGACTATTTCTTAATTGCCTTGTTTCAGCACAGTGTCTCACCCCCTCCCTTAGCAATTCCTCATGTCCACAAGTCCAGAGCCACTTTGATTCTTTTTTTGTATTTATTGTTCATTTTCTTTCTGCCTACGTATGGGATGATTGGTCAGTTGGATGCCCAGGGTGGGAGAGGCTATCTGGGGGGTTGACTTCCTTATACAGACTTTCAACCAAAGTTACTATTTTCAGGCCCACTCCTTACCCTCACATCTGGAAGTACTTGGTATCTCCAGATCCTGAGCCTGCTTGGAACTGCTTCAAATTTAATTTTCTGCATCCTGCTAAATACTCACTTTCCATCTTCTAAAATCTTAAAAATATACCTTATGTTTCCTACTTTTGTCATATTTTCCTGTCTGTGTAATATTTTTATATTTACGTTATTATGATTTCTGGGGAGTTTGGGAAGGAATACTATAGTAGATTGAATCGTGCCCCGCCAAAACGTATATGACCACCAGGAACCTATAAATGTGACCTTATTTGGAAAAAAAAAAAAAGACCTTTGTAGATGTAATTAAGTTAAAAATCTCAATTACCGAGGTGGGCCCTTAACTCAATGGCCAGTATCCTTGTCAGAAACAAAGAGAAGAAATATAGAGGGAAAATCAGTGAAGAAGGAAGTAGAGGTTGGAGTGATGTGTCTATATGTCAAGGAATGGCAAGGATTGCCAACAGGCACCAGAAGCTAGGAGAGACGCATGGAAGAGATTCTCTCTTAGATTCTCCAAAAGAAAACAACTCTGCCAACACCTTGATTTGAGACTTCTGTCTTTCTGTACTGTGAGAGAGTGAATTGCTGTTGTTTTAAGCCACCATCTAGTTTGTGGTAACTTGTTACCGGAGCCCTAGGAAACTGATACAAGCACAAATAAGCACTTGACTCAATTTGCCATATTAAACCTCAGAACTTTTTCAGAATTTAATTTTCTTACTGAAGTATAATATGTGCTTTTATACATATGTAAGTACACAAATCATAAGTGTATATCTTGATGAATCATCACAAGCTGAACATATCCATGTAACCAGCAACCTTATAGAGAAACAGAACATTTTATCAACATCCCAGAAGTCTCCCTCATGGTCACTCGCCATCACTTCTCTCCTTAGCAAAGATAACCACCACCCTGATTTCTAGAAACATTGACTAATTTTGCTCTTTCTAAAATTTAGATAAATGAAATCGTATGTTATGCACTATTTTGGTCTGGCGTCTTTCACATAATATTATGTTATGAGATTCATTCATATAATTTTGTATAATGGAAGTTCATTCACTTTTATTGATGTAGATTATTTTATTAGGTGACCGTACCACAATTTATTTATTCCTTCTACTGTTTATGGATCTTTAGGTAGCTTTCAATTTGGGGCCACTACCAATAGTACTGCTATGAACATTTCTGTACATGTTTTGTATATTTCTGTTGGGTATATACCTAGGAGGGGAAAAAAGGGCAGGTTGTAGGTGTTCAGCTTTAGTAAATACTATCAGTTTTACAAAATTATTGCATTAATATACAATCCTATTATGACTATTGGGGTTATTTAGAAAGACTTAGGTATCTTGCTGGTGCCATCATTAAGAATGGGTATCGTACAGCATCTAGATATTTGTGGCATGGGACTGATCAACATGAAATCATTAGTGCCTTATATATTCATTCAATACTGCATCACTATAGAGGTTTGGGAAAGGCTGAAAAATGACCTGATTCCTTTCTACACCTGCAACTCTTACCCATATAAAGCTCAGATTTGTTGTAGTGGCCACCTCTTCGCTTACACAGATGACAAAGCTAATATATAAGACATCATAAGCATAACCTAAAGAACACTACTTCAAATCCATTGGATCTCATTATCCCCAGAGTAATAGCATTCTTATGATCCCATGAACATGAATAACTTTAATTTTTAAGTACATGTTTTTTCAAGTGCCTATAAACCAAAAATACATATCTGTAGGGCATTGAATTCAATAAAATAAAGTAGATATTTTATTAAAAATTACAACCAAAACTATATCTGCCTTATCTTTAAACTTCTGAAGGCCTTTATAACCCTGAGGCACCATTTTGAAATGGAATGGAAGGATTAGGTAAAGTAAGGTAAGACAGAGCTTGATTTTTCTGTCACATTAATTAATACCTGGAAGTTCACTTGACAAAGATTAGAATGTCTTGGGAAGATCAAGGGCAGTGCTCTCTGACCTTTCATATTAATCTTTCTTCCTTTTTGTATGCTTTAGTTTTGTACCAAATCTTACTTGAATAGGGTTTTGTGATTGTGTATGTGATTTAGTTAACAATAATCACACTGAACCATTTTAACTGAATAACTGTGATATATGGCATAACTGTTCAAATAGGTATAAAATTGTGGTGCAAACAAATTAGTAGTCACATACCTTAGCCCCAAGATAACTTACAATTACAAGAAGTGCTTGTTTAGTTAAAGGTCACCATGTTTGATAGTTGGCCACCTGCGATTCAACTACTAAAACCTCCAATGTATAATTTCAATGTACTCTTAACATTTTAAAAGTCAAAGTGTAAACTGAATAACAAAAGACACAGAAAGGTTAAATATTTAAATGTGGTATCCATTTAAATAATATCTGGAGAAATGACTTTCTATGTACTGTCAAATTGTTCATTTCAAATAAGAAACCAGTAGTTAGACAGGTGATTCTTAAGATTTCTGAGTAAAATAGCATAAATTTATGTAAGTTTCCCAAATGATATTACTTTGTTTGGACTTTTTTCGTAAGATCAAGTCAGAAAATTAATGTTGTGAGTCATGGAAAGTAGGAAGGTTATTTATGGTATGCTTTTCCAATTAATACATTTAATATGCCCTTAGACAATGTAAACAAGATTTCAGAGATTATTCAACTTACTAAGGGCAACAAATTTTTTAAACCTTATGACAGATCCCTCCTTTCATTCAAATACCACATTATCAACTAAACAGGAAGGCTCCCTAACAGATAATCATTCTATAGCTCTTAACTTCAGACATTACTCCAAGTAAAAAACACTAAAATTGAATTATAGAATAACAAGACAATTATAATAAATTCCTTCCCAATAAATTCAGATCACGTTTTCCCCAATTAACCTGAATGAATGGAGTTTTCCTGCACAATCAATCACTTAGGTAAAGATTTTTTTTTTTTTAAGGAAAAAGGTAGAAAATCTCCTCAATACATTCAGTGTTGATGAATGCCAAGAGCGTTGGATGTGTATCAGTTGAATACCCCAGGCCACTGGGAAAAGAAGATGCAGACATGACTTTGCAATGGCCACCAAACTAGGGAGGGATTTGATCTCCTCTTCTAAATGAAATCAAAATTAGTAGTGGTTAGAGAACTAAAACAGAGAACATTTGATCACAAAGAATTAAATAGGATAACAATAGAGGTTATCATGGAAGAATAGGAACTAAGTGCATTTCTTTAGAAGGCTAACTGATAAGCTATGTAACATATGACTACGTACTTACTTTTCTAAACTATAATAACACTTGTGTGCTGTAATTTTGAGTCCAGTTTTCTAAATGCAATACATTTCTGTATTTATAGTATTACTCTCTGGAATAATTTTGAGATTTCAATATTTTTTTGTATCAATGAAGAAGAAACAATTGTAAAATCTCTCAAAATATATAATTTGAAGTCCCTTCTACATTATTACGTTCATATTTCACAGAACTTTTGATATAACCTATAATAATTTTAGTATAGTTTGGTTGGTGAATTTTTGTTAATTAAAAAAAATACTTCTACAGATAAAAGATGCATACTTCTCAATTTTACTACATTTAATACTCTTCCTATCTTCAGTGTTGATCCTGCAGAATTTTTTGTTTTACCATTGCCCAATTAACTTTTTTCTTAGGAATTATATTGCAAAGGTAAAATTAGTAATTAAAATTTTGCCTCATTTCTATCAAGGAGTTATCTGATTCAAGATAGTTTGTTAGGATGTAGGATGTTTCACTTGTTTTACTCAGAAATATGTGCTAGGTCCAGGAATTAACTTGTCTTTGTTCCTAAGAACTTCAAAAGTGTAGCTTCTAGAGCCTTCTTAAAGGCATCAATTATTTAATAAAAAAATGAAAAACAGTTTCCTCAGTCCTGGGTTGTTTTCTCCTAAGCTTCTCTGAATAAGGTGAAATCAGAGTTATTTTACTAGGCCAACTTCTACCCAGAACACTTCCCTAGAAGAAAATCAATCTTGGACATCCCGTGATCCAAAGGTTCTCAGACTTATTTCCTTCTCTTTGTACTTCTCGTAGAACGTTAAACCGTAATGAACACAGCTTTGAGAGTCTCAGAATAATACAGCAAGTATGTATGGAGTGCTTCTTTCTTAGGCACTTGATAATCAAGAATGGTAACAACAACAAGCAAAGTGAAAAGTGTCATAATGGAAGTATGGACGCAGTGCTCTGGGGGCACAGAGTAGGGTCTTAATAATTCTGTTAGAGTGTCACACCTATAAGTATATGCATGGATTCTCACATGTGTCCTAAAATCACTTTTCCTTCTTATCAATAAGGTGCACAGTGATTGTGGAATTCTTAACCTCACACACCTAGCACTCATTAGACTCTCTCCTGACCGTACCCTGAGGCGCACTCAAGATTTCTTATCAGGGGTGGACGATGCATCAGATTTTTGGTAGTGCCTCATCAGTAATGCCAGGGGTCACCTCTGCACTCATCAATGCTTAGATGTAACTCAAGAGAACACATGTTAGGTAGAAACTATTTCCCTCGTAGCCATTTAATGTGTTGTTCATCTATTATGCGTGAATTGTTATAGTGAGATTCAGTAAATTTTGATCTTTGCTCAAAGCTATCAATTTTTAAGAGCAGTGGTTAAACCTGGGTTTCTGAGCAAGTATCTTTTCTTTAACAGCAACAACTACAACAAAAGCAACAAAAAAATCTGTGCCACGGAAGCATGAAGCATTCAGGCTCCTTAAGAAAGGCAGCCTTATCAGTTTTACCTCAAGGGATGAGTCACAGTTAATTCAAGTACCATTTTGTTCCCCGTAAAGACAACAGATAAGCAATGCCATGGCAACTAAAAGTGCAGTTCTTTGTGTACACAGTTAAATAGTTCATGCATCAGTCAGAAACCTGGAGAAGTCACAAAATAATTTTTTTTTTTTCCTCTTACATCCTGGTCACTCTTTGTTAGATTACTGCAATGTTACAGCGGCATTGGTTGCGGTTTAAGAACAGAGGGATGCTAGCCCAAGAGAGCACTTCGCGGAGATTCCCTCTATCTTACAGAAGACAGTGTCTTTTCCGTTCTTGAGGGAAATGAACACTCCTGTGGCTCTGGCTTCACATGCCTCTGTGGGATCTGACCTGAGTGAGACGGAGCTGAGAAGCGCCTGGGAAGATGAGCTAGGACATGACGGCAGTCACACTGCTCTAAGCAGAATTCATGAATCCACTCACCACTCCATGGTGAGACCATGAATATGACTGAGATGATTTTTTTTTTTTTTGCCCTGACCACAAAGAGAGAGTTTACTGAACAAACTGATGCTGCAAATACCATTGTATACGTCATGCCTTTCTTGAATAATGTTAAGGAAATAGGGGTTTTAGATTATTTGAGAAATACATTTGAAACACAAACAAAAATGCTTTTCCTACATAAGAGCTAAATATAGCTATCAGAAAACAGGATGATTTTAGGCTCTCAATAATAAATGGCATTGTGAAAAAAAAATCCTCCTGAATAGTAACACAAGAATTCGTTGAATTAGCCATGGGGCCTTCCTATGTGTCGCTTCCTGTACCTGGCTCCCTGGGCCTTATCCTTCATAGTATTTTCCAAAGCCTAATTTTTGTGATTATTTGGTTAATATATCTCTCCCCCAATAGACTAGGCACTCACTTTTGCATTTGTATATTGTTGCCTACCTAACAGTGTTGCCTGGTTTCATAGGAGTCACTCAAAAATTAGTTTTTGAAAAAATATTATATATATAACTATATACACACAAACCTCATGGTCTCCTCTGGGTAGTATCTCTTGGGTAATTAATTCTGTTTAATAATTTAGCACCATAAGAACATTTATGTAGGCATTATATTTAATTCTGTATTTTGTAGAATGTAGAGTATGAAAGACACTTCACAATTAGTTCTTCTGGCTCTAAGTTACAGAAACATATTTGAACTAGTTTTAGCAAAAGGGAGTTTACGAAACATATACGTGGCTATCTCACACAACTCAAGGGCAGGGATTTAGCTAGGTGATGGGGTGAACTCGCACCTGACCCAAAGATTGGAGAGAAACCAGAAGTTGCTCTTCACATCTCAACTCTGCCTCTCTTCGTATATGTTTCATTTCCCCCTGCACCACCCCCTGTGGCTTTTCTATTTCTAAAACCCCACGTCAAAAAATAGCTACTGTCCAAGTGCTTGTGAGTTTGCAACACTTCCGTTTAAGAGCTCAGGGTTTCCTGGGCGATCATTTCCCGCTTCCAACGCTAAAAACCCAGGAATGGACTCAGATTAGCTCCGCCTTAGCCAGGAGCCAACCTATGGCTTCACCTCTACAGATGAGGTGGGGTGGGTCACCTTGCAAAACTGGCTGCTTGCACCGTAACCATTCAAAAGGAGGAGGCAGAAGGAAGAGCCAGTTCCCAGAGATACAGGTGTGCTTGGAGGGTGCGCAGGGGTTTATGAAGAATGGACCTGGTGATTTTTGCCTGCTTCTTGCATTGACACCCTTTCAGTGACTTCTTATTATGAGCTAATAAAATAGCAGGCATTGAAGACTTGGTAAGGGGGAAAATAGTGGTATCTCATATTGAGTAATTTCTGCATCTCAGTGTGGAAAAATAATGGAAGCACTGGAAACGGAAACTTAGCGTTAGGGAAGCAGCTGCATGACCCAATTCACTCTTCTCTATACTTTAAAACTATTTTTTTCCTTATTCACAATAATATAATGAGATGGGATGTGAGAGGACTTTGTGATTATTCCCTTTATGACTATGTCAACTCTATGATAAATGATGGGAGTAGGGCTGGTGATATCCTGGGCACTTGGGCATAATATTCACTAATCTCTTTAGAATATGGCAATAAAGGCAGGTTTCCTTCTTACAAAGGGGTTAGAAAGGGGACATCTCACGAATTAGGAGTGGTATGGCCAGAAAATTTGCCGCTCTGTCCTTTCAAATCAGGTATGAGGATAATTACACAGATAATGATCTCGGCCTTGCAGTGATAAGCAAAGCATCCTGTAATCATTCTATCACTGATTAACTTTCACTGGTATTGATTTTAAAAAAGACTTTTTTCATACAGAAACCAGAAGTGACTTTCAAAGAGAACAAGATCTCTTGGAGAAATGACATTCTCAATAAAAGAATTTAAAAAGAACTCTATAAACTAAGACAGTGTTCCTATTGGCAAATGACATGACACTTGCAGAAACACAGAATTACATAGTTTAAAGATACCTTACAGAAATCATGACCAATCCTTTATTCTGTGGACATGAAACCAAGTTCAATGATGAGACATTTGTCCAAGGCTCGAGTGCATTCCAGAGAAAACAATATAAAAAATTACTGTCTAAATATCTTTAATAACAACTAGTCTAGTGACAAGAGCAAGTAAATTTACATCAATACATTTATAATCAAATATTTTTTCAGATTAATTTATGTTTCCTATTTATTTATTTATTTATTTATTTGACAGAGAGAGATACAGCGAGAGAGGGAACACAAGCAGGGGGAGTAGGAGAGGGAGAAGCAGGCTTCCCACAGAGCAGGGAGCCCAATGCGGGGCTCCATCCCAGGACCCTGAGACAATGACCCGAGCCGAAGGCAGACACCCAATGACTGAGCCACCCAGGTGCCCCGCTTATGTTTCCTTTTAAAAATTACTGCCCTTAAAAGATATATGCAGGAACACAACAGATTTTGACTAAAATTTTCTAACTCTTAACACTGGACTAGATCAGTGTATTTTTAGGGCAGGGGTCAGCAATCTATGGCTTGTGCTTGTATTTGTAAATAAAGTTTTATTGGAACATAGCCATGCCTGTTCTTTTATGTGCCGTCTATGGCTGCTTTTGTGCTACGAAGGCAAAGTTGAGTAGTTGCGACTCAAACTGTATATTCCACAGGACTAAAATACATATTATCTGGTCCCTTCCAAAAAAGTTTGTGGATCCCATCTTATGGCATGTTTCCAAAGGGTCAGAGCCATCTTGTATCACTCATGTTTATTTCATAAATATTAACACACCTTAATTCTTCTAAAATTCTTCTATAATCAAATGTGATATTGCATGTGACATGATTATAAGTATCTAGTAATAAAAATAGTCAAGCTTTTCTAGTCATAAACAAGGTCTCAATCTCCTATACATTTTTTAATGCTGATTTACTCGTATTTCTCACACAAGGAAAAAATCTGGCAGGCCTCACTTGAAACATGTAAACAATGGTTGCCACTGTAAAATGTGGATGCCACTGGCAGTTATCAATGTCCTTATGAATCTTCAGTACTATAACTGCACATTTGAAACATTAACAAAAATACTTTAGAGTCACTTTCTCTAAAAAATGCTTTAGTTTGTATCATAGCTCTAAAGGAACATAAAGCAAGGTTAAAGACCCATATATCTATCTAGCTGAAAAACAATGGGATAAAATCCTTCATTATTCAAAGGATGCAGGTTTGAAAATTAATGACTTATACCCCAATCCATGAATATTCTTCTTGATCTCCTACAATGAGGCAAGCTCCAGCTAACCATAGGGGTTACAAAAAGGATAAGACATTATCTCTGCTTTCAAAACACTGACAATTTCGTATATTCCACATTCTCTAAAAACTTCTGAGACATTAACTAGCAGTCTTTTAGTTCACAGAAGCTGTAGCTCAGATGCAATGCATGTTGAATTCCTCTCTAATGAATTCATGTTTGTAGGATGCCAATATTTTCTAGCAAACCAGATGTTTGTTTTATCACAAAATTATTTCCTGGCACCAAAAACACATAAAATCTTAACCTCTTAAAAGAACTAAAAATATTGATAGCCCTACACTGGAGAGTTTGGGATAATGTGGGAATGTGTTTTTGCTGAAATTTTACTGTCAAGAAACAAAAGGGCAGAAGAGTTGCTGTATTTTGAAATATGTCCAATGGCCCATCAAGGTCAAATAAGACTGTTTGTGAAACTGATCCTATGTGTATAACATTGCACATAATCAAGAAGAGAACGAACATCTTTAAAAACTATGGGATGCTAGATATGGATGAGATCTTACAAGTCATTTTATAGCATAAGAGGAGTAAGTCAGCTGATGTGAGATCAGAGCCAACTCCATGGTATTTGTGGAAGGATGAGGGGCAATGTACTCCTTGGCTCATGCCTCAGATTCAATAATTGAAATTTAGCTTAATATCATTTACAATTGAATTTATGTAGTCACTCAAAGAGCTATTGATGGAATTGAAAAAAAGATATTCATGATCCTGATTTGGCATATCATTATTTTTCCTTATATTCTAAAAAAAAAAAAAAAAGTGGTTTTGGGTTACCTAAGTGTTGAGGAGCGATGAGGGAAGTGACATGCTAAGGTGACATGGTCATGAAGGAATAGGGCTGGAAGTGAAGCCCCAGTGAAGCCCCGGATTCAGATCCAATCTAGCACATAGTCCCTGCATTTATGCGCATCAGTCTCCCAACCCAAATGAAATCATACTCTGGCTGAAGTAAGATACTGTATCATGTATCTATACCTATCCATTCCTCCAGTATAATATACCACACACAGCAGGTGTGTGTTTTCTTCATTCACGTCATAACTGACATCCACAATAATTTGGAATGAGAACAAGTTAAGAATAAATCAAACAGAAACAGAGAGTAAAATAGTTGCCAGGGATTGGAGGGTGGAGGAAAAGGGGAGATGTTGGTGAAAAGGTACAAACTTCCAGTTATAAGAGGAATAAGGTCTGGGGATCTAATTTTCAGCATGGTGACTATAGTTAACAATACTGTATTAAATACTTGAATGTGGGCGCCTGGGTGGCTCAGTTGGTTAAGCGACTGCCTTCGGCTCAGGTCATGATCCTGGAGTCCCGGGATCGAGTCCCGCATCGGGCTCCCTGCTCAGCGGGGAGTCTGCTTCTCCCTCTGACCCTCTTCCCTCTCGTGCTCTCTATCTCTCATTCTCTCTCTCTCAAATAAATAAATAAAATCTTTAAAAAAAATACTTGAATGTTGCTTATAGAGTAATTGTAAATGTTCTCACTACACACACAAAACACTGTAATAATGTGAAGTGCTGGATATGTTAACTAAACCTTATTATGATACTCATTTTGCAAATCATCACATTGTATACCTTAAACTTACTGTTATATATGAATTATATCTCAATAAAGTTGGGGGAAAATAATAAAAGAATAAAACACATAAACTCAGAGGAAATAATGAATTGCCAGGGGTAAATCATCCAAACCACAGAAATTTGATCCACAGGTACAGAACTGAAAACTGAGAAATACAAGAACACATTTAGGTCTGTGCTTTGTATTACCCCAAATGGAGAGCTATTACTATGAGTTTAACTCAGGTCAACTTAGGCCTCAAATCCCACTTTTAATGCTGTTCTTGCAGAGGAACGGGCTATGAAAAACAAACCAGAAGAATACACTTCAACTGTAAACATGGACAGCAGGTATGAGAACTTTCTTTTGTTCTTTTGGATAATTACTTCAATTTTCACTACCATATTGATAGTATAGACTTGGCCTCACGCTCAAATACAGAAAAATGAGGAAAAATACTCAATGCATTCATATGTAAAATACGAATCCCAATGGAAAATGGAAGATATTTATATAAGAGGGGATTCAAAGGCCCCCAAATCATGAAAAATTTCAACCTCACTACTAATTAATAAAATGCAAATTAAAACAAGATTTCATTCACAGTACTTTTTCATTATACTTAGAATTGACAAGGATATGGAGAAATAGTAACTCTTATTCAGTGCTGTTGTATATATAAAGATTTTTTTAACTTTTCATTTGAGAGAGAGAGAGGGAGGGAGAGCACAGAGGGAGAGAGAGAAGCAGACCCCCCCCACCCGGGGGGCAGAGAGCCCAACACGGGGCTTGATCCCAGGACCCTGATATTATGACCTGAGCCAAAGGCAGACACTTAACCAAATGAGCCATCTAGGCGCCCCCTGTTGCATATATAAATGAGAACTATTTTGGAGAGCAATTTGGAAATACATATAAAGTCAAAGATGTGTAAGTTTTGTTGTTTCACATTTCCACTTTTAGTCATAGCCCCTAGTGCAACGCTTATTTTTGAGCAAAAAGATGCATGTACATGAATGTCCATTACAGTACTAATCATCATGGCCACAACAATAACAACAAAATCTAATTACCAATCACAGTACATTAATTAATAAAAAATGAGGAATATTCATTCAATGGGCTTCTATAGAGCACTTAAAACAGATAAACAAGGTACAGGAGGCAAACTTGGTTAATAACAAGACATAATGATGAACCAAAAGAAAGAGACAAGTTGCAGAAAAATAGATGAGCATAATACATTTATATAAATCTTAAAATATGCAAAATTATGCTATACCTTTTTATGGATACATCTATAAGAAGTTATAACTGTTAAACATGCATGAAAACAAACATCAAACTTAAAATAACAGTTACTTCTGAAGCAAAAGTAGGAAAAGGGAAAAGTGAGCATGGAGGACTTGGAATTTATCTAATGTTTTCTTTTTATTTGAAGCAAATATGGCAAAATGTTAACATCTTATAAGGTTGAATGAATGGTGGATACATAAATGTTCATAGTATATCAGTGCTTTTCAACCTATGGAATGATACCCAAATTGTGGGTGTGAAATCACTTTAAAAGGCTGTGGCTAATATTTTTAAGAAGAACAGAATAAAGTAGAACAAAATAGGAAATATCACTGTAAGTTGCAGTATATCTAAGCCTTGTTTTGTGGATGTTTGCTTTAGTCATTTGTATATTTATGTATGTATGTAAATGTGATGTAAAATGTTTTTGCTTACTCTGAATTTTGGTAAAAATGTTTTAAAGATACTACATTATATTATTCTGTACTATTTTTATCTGTTTGAATAATTCATATTTTTAAAGTTAAAAATAAGATAATTGAAAATACAGGGAATCATTACATTAGTTTTTTTAGACAACTATAACTTTAAAATCACAGAAAGAATTAGGTCTATGTAAACAGTTATAATGTTAAATATATTTTTCAAAATACCGGTATCTCAAAAGGACCAGATGAGTCAATGAACATGGAATCTGAACTCAGTCTCTGAATTACAAGTTAATGCTTACTTCTCTGAGTCAAATTGCTCTTTACAACATCAAAATTTTTTCTGAGCAAATCTCAGTCCTATTCAAACACATTTATGTTGCCATATTTGAATCAAGACTTTAGTACATACTGTGTTTTTTAAGTTAGTCATCATTTAGGTTTGTTGGAGATGTAATGAGAAATCCTGGACATGATGAATAACTATCAGAAACTAGATTAACAGAATAAATGAAGAAGCAGACTACTGATTTTTAACCCTTAAATTTAAATTTTTTAAAGTTTTTTCTACTAGTAGTGAGGGTTTCAAAGCTTCCATAATAGCCAATATACTTGGCCTCTGATATACACAAATTATTTAGTCCATATGTGTATCATTTATACCACATATTATGTTCAGTTCTAATAAACTAAGTGTGAGCTGGGGGGTGGGGAGAGGAACTTGTATATAATAGGTCCAAAATGAAGCCCTTTACTCGTGGAAACCTTTCATAAAATATACTTATGATTTCAAAAGTATGTTTAGGTCTCTTTAACACAGGAAGTATTAACAAAAACAGCTCACACACATTTCGATTTTAAATTTTATTAGTGTTGTTGATACCAATTGTAAATTGTTAAAATTGGAAGGTATTGAATGAAATCAAGGAAGCTACAGGCTATATAGTGGCATTAATTAGCATATCCTTGGCATCTAAAGTTATCTATCTATTCTAATAAGCTATGTAATGCATAGAAACACATTTCTGAAATGCTTCTGTAGTAACAAAATGTATTTGTAGCTGAATTTATGCCTTTGGCACTCAAAAAAGATGCAGGGAGGCCATAATTCATAGGGTCTATATATCTTCCAACTTTGTTTATTTTGTTTGCTTTATTTATATCTGCTTTGAAAAAGTATTTTGAGGTAGATTATAATAAAAGGTTTGCAGTAGGCTTGTTAAAATGAAGATAAATTGTCAAAAGTATCATGGTAAGGGGTAGAAGAAATGGTTATTGGGAGTGGGTTAAAGAACATATAATTAGTAGAAATACTAGCTAAGAATAGTTAATTATATACTGAGTTTAGCCTGTACTTCCTGGAAACCAAGACAAATTTTTAAAAATCAGGATGAGTTGTACATTAGCTCGTGAGGATAGAGAAATTCAAATTCTAAATCTAAGGGACACAGATTTTTAAAAATCATGAATTTTTCTGTAAGGAACACTCAATGACATAACAGATGGCTTTTTGAATTTTCAACTGGATTTTAGAGAAGTCACTGAAACATTCTTCAGTCGATGATTTTGTGTGTCAAGCAGTGATAAAAAGTGAACAGGGATTCTGTTTGCTGTAGCTCAGTCTGTATATTACAGATCTACAATGATTCCAACTGCAAATTTTGGTGGCTATCTTGAGAAGAGAAATTATTTGAAACAACCAAGGTAGGCCAAAGGGCTGGGTTTTGAGAAGATGGACTTCAGATTGGAATATCTAATCTCTTAATTACCTAGTGTGGTAAACTGAATAATGGCCCTCAAAAATATCCAGGTCCTAATCCCTGTACCTTGTGAATCTCCCTCCAAATGGCAAAAGGAACTTTGCAGATATGAATGAATTAAGGGTTGGGAAATGGGGAGGTTATCCTGGATTATCCAGGAGGCGCTGAATTTAATCACAAATCTTCTTTGAAGAGGGAAGCTAAGAGCTGTGACAACAGAGACAGTAGCCAATGGGATTACAGAAGCAAAATGCTATGCTGCTGTTTTTGAAGATGAAAGAAGGGGCTATGGAATGCAAGGAATGCAGCTCTGGACTTGGAAAAAGCAAGTAACTGATTCTCCCCTAGAGCCTCCAGCTGAAGGGCAGCCCTGTTACACTTGGACTTTGGCCCAGTGAAACTGATTCTGGACTTCTGAGCTCCAGAACTGAAAGTGAGTAAATGTGCATTATTTTAAGCCACCAAGTTTGTGGTAATTCATTACAGCAGTCACAAGAAACTAACCCACCTAAGACAATTGGAAAAAATATTATCTTTACCAAAAGTAAAATATTTTAAAGTATCATATGCTATAGGAAAAAATATTATCTTTACCAAAAGTAAAATATTTTAAAGTATCATATGCTATAGGATCATATGCTATAGGACCCAGTGCTGTGGTCTGAATATTTGTATCCTCCTAGAATGCCTATGTTGAAATCTTAATGCCTAATATGATGGCAGTAGGAGATGGGATTTTGGGTGGTGATCAAGTCATGAGGGCGGAACCCTCACAAATGAGATTAATGCCTTTAAAAAACAAAACAAAACAAAACAAAACAAAAAATAGGCTCAAGGGAATTCCCCTAGCCTTTGCACCAGGTGAGGACACAGCAAGAGGTTTCCAAGGTGGAAGAGGGCCCTCATGCTGACGCCCTGATCTAGGACTTCCAGCCTCCAGAACTGTGAGAAATAAATTTCTGCTGTTTATAATCATCCGAGTCTATGGTATTTTTAAACTCAGTATGCAAGAAAAGCAATTGCTGATTGCTTGGGTGGGGCGGGGGGAGGTGGGGAGTCGAAAACTTGCAGGATAATCAGCATTTAAAAAAATCTAATATTAAAATCCTAAGAGAATAATTTCAGGGACAGTTATGAATTTTGACATTTCTTATATTTAGGTAACATTTGCACTATTATCGTATTTCTGACAACACTTTCAGGATTCTCTTATAGCATTTTTTGGAAAATTAAGTAGATGGCTGACTCTAGAATATAAGACCCATTGAGAAAACAGGGACTCTTTTTGGTTTGAAAGAGTGGATCTCCTTTGTAATTTGTATCATCTGTGCTTTGCAGTGCAGCTGAACCTCCAATAGCAGGCAACACCATTCTTATGTGAAAGCTCATTTCCTTTGGTCAAATCTCAATGTTGGGAGTGGTAAAATAAGCAAGAAACACCAGTTCTTTAACTGAAAATACTGTATTAGCAGGATCTAGGGGTGAAGTGGACAACTTGGAATATTCTTCCTTAAATTACTGATGCAAACAACTCTAGGAACTCTATAGAAATTAACCCACTAGTGCATAGTCATGGAACATCCTGGCCTGTTTTTCAAGAGGCTGAAGCAAACTTGTCCAATGTAGACATGTGAGTTTTAGTTTAAAAAAATAATGATGGAGCCAGCAAGATGAACCCAGAAAGTCTGATGTATCAAGCCTCTAGTGAAAGTTTCTTTGGCGGCTGGCTTTGAAATGCAGGAATTCAAGCTGCCCAGTTGGGTTTCCCAGGTGGATGTTGACTCTTTGCTAATGCATAATAACTAACAGCTTCTGACCTAAAGGAACTGCCCCATTGACTGCTAGAGATTTCCATCTTTAGGGACCTTGCTTCCTCTGCGTTCCAGGGGACCCTGCATCTAGCCCTGCACATTTTTCGTATTGCACTGAAGTTACTCATTTATCTGTCTTCTCCACATGTATTTTGACTCATTTATTTTTACACCTCTAGCACCCAGAGTGCCTACTATTCAGCATAAACTGAATAAACGTTTCCTCTATGAATGAACGGAAAGAAATTCTGAGTAATAGAGTTTATAGAGTTAAGCAAACATTACCCAGAACCTTTAAATCCTACGAATCTTTAGGCTGATGGAGGAAATTACAATGCAAGGATTGGGTTCTCACCATCTGAACCCACTGATCAATCTTGGCATCACTAAAAAAGTGATAATCAAACACTAGAAAGTCCCTGCTCCATGCAACTATCTACCCTATGGCAGTTCTCCCATTTTGTTAGGGTTGCTTAAATTGGCAGCTCTATGAGGACAGGCACTTGTTCTTACTCACTATTGTATTAGCAGAATACAGAAAAGTGCCTGATATATAGGTGATTAATGAATGGCTATCCAATGAATGAGTAATCTTAGAGGACAGAGTTGAAAAGGGAGAGACAGATGGTAAAGAAATAGAAAAGAAGCCCTTACAACAGTCCAGGTATAAGTGACAAAAGCAATGGGTCTCTTACCCATCAAAGTAATTTTCCACCTAATACCTGGTTTGGACTTTGCCACCCTCAACAGAGTTCCCCAGCATTGCCTCCTTTGGCAAACACACCCGTCAGGGGCTTTGGATTGGATTTTCCTATTGCATATCCTCTTCCTTTGCCAGGCTTCCCTGAAAAATCTCTCCTAGATCCTCTAGCTGTGCCCATTCATTCTGTTCCCTCCAAATTAGGGCTCTGATGGGCCTCTAGTGACCCTCAATTAGCATAGCATGACACAATGCACCACTAACATTGCCAGCTATACTAGATTTCAGAAATAAACCAGAAATTTTGAAGACTCTTTGTTCTTCTTGCCCATCTCATGAACTTCCAAAAGAACTGTCTCTGAAAATTTATTTCGGACTTGCCTCCATCCCAGAGCAATGATGACACCCTGACCACTGTGGCCTCACAAAGATGAGTTTTCTCACTTGGTCCAGATCCACAGTGATTTTTTTGGAGGGACCCGTTTCCTGTCCTACTAGAACTGAGTGTGTGGTCTCCAGCAGTTAATGAGCTCTGCAAACTCCAATAAGCCTCACTCACTGGAGGGGCCCCTTTAATACCCATCCATTCAAGGCACACCATTCACCGCCCATGACCTAGCAGTGAGAACAAATGCAGAGACAGGATGTTGGAACAACATATTCCTAGACTCCCACACCCCACCTCTACCTCAAGAACCCTCCCAGAACCTCCCTCTCCACGCTTTCAGCCCCAAGTAATGCTCTATGAGGAAGCAACAAAAGTAGATACATGTCATTTTTGTAGGATTAAAATGGTATGCTACATAACACTGTGTATATAATATTTATAATACTTATGTTTATTCATTTGTTTTTCTTCAACTTCATTTGGATTGGAAAACTTTGATTCATAAGATTAATAAGTAGTATGTATTTTTGGAAATGGTGGTCTGTTAGAGTTAACTCCTTGGGAAAGTCATTATATAATATGTGCTTTATGTAAACACACCTATATTGTTTTTTTACCACTCATTAAAAAAAGTAACCATTAGTCTTAGTCTTTGGATGTTTGGAGGTGGTGATTAACTCAGTGCACAGCACCCTTGTGTGTGTGTGTGCATACTCCAGTGAGTACTTTGGAATTTTGAGAACTTTGAAAATGATATTATTGTGCAGAATATTCTTGAGAAAGTACTTCCTTTGTTTTCTAAAAAAAAGTCCATTGACTTAAATAATAGACATAATATATTCTGTTTTATTCTTGCTTAGAATAATTATTTTTCCTGTGCAGACATCATTCTTTGCTCAGAAGAATACCACGTATTTGTTCAGACAGCTTTCAAAGGAAAGAATGCAGTTTTTTGTTCCTTTCCTAGCTGCACGGGAGAGTTTACCATACACTAATATTAACTTCATGTGTAAATAAAAGGAGAAGGTGAGTCTATTTTATGTTTGACTTTTTTTTTTTTACTAAAGAAAGAAAATGTGACTCACTGTCTTTCTTTATCTCAGTCAACAAAGTAAGTATTTCCTATTCAGAATCTGCAGAAGAATTCTAAGGGAGTTAAATAGTTTCCAGAATTTTATTCAGTTCTTTAAACTCTAAATACTATAAAACAAATCATTTTAGAACAATGACTTTTGGATCGTCAAAACTACTTTTCCAAAATCTTGAAATCTTTCATCCTTATTTCCACTTCATTGGGCCATAGAAGCACCAAAGGGAGCTGTCACAATAGGGATTTGCGCACATCAGAATCTCAACTGGTTCACAGATACTACCTTGACAATCCGACAGTCTGACTAAGAACTGGAAGTTCTTAGTGAGCAAATAAGGTAAGTGTTTGAATTTGTCAGCTGGTGTAATTATTCCACGTGAGTTAAATCTCTTACAAGATCCTTGGCCCTAATTTGGAGTATAGCAGAAGACAAATAAGTTTTCAGTAACACACTAACACAGTATTTTAAAAATCAATCTCCCCTAACTGTCATATCCTTCCACATCCAAACTTTTACTGATGCAAGCCCATTATCCCTTTCAGTTCTGTCATTTAGAGGAAACTTCTTTGTTGTCATTGTTGAATTTATGAACCTTCATTGCTTTCCTTGGCAGATAGTTCATGGTAAGAATCTTGTTTTTCTTTCTTTCTTTCTTTCTTTCTTTCTTTCTTTCTTTCTTTCTTTCTTTCTTTCTTTCTTTCTTTCTTTCTTTTTTGGTTACAAAATAAGGATGTTATTACGCAGTTTGGTGAGGGAGAGAAAAGACAGAATAGGTATTGAAAATTTAAGACATAATGCAAGGAACCAAACAGCCTTGCATAAGAAATGCTGAGAGACTGAAGTCCTCAGAGGAAGGGCAAGGAGGTCCAGTTGAACACTGTGGCCTGATCTAACCAATAGGGTAGTTACTAGCCATATGTGCCTTTCGAGTCCTTCAAATGCTATACTGATTTTGAAGACTCAGCACAAAAAAAAAATACTATAAAATAGCTCATCAGTAAATTTTCATGATGATTACATGTTGAAATGACAATATTTTGGAACTACTTGGTTGGACAAAATGTATTATTAAAATGAATTTCACCTGTTTTTTACTTTTATTTTAATGTGACTACAAGTATATTTAAAATATAAAATATAAAATATAGCTGGCAGTATATTTCTATTTGGTAGTGCTGATTTAGAAGATGCACTAGAGAAGGAATGAGTAACAGGAATTTTAAGCCAGTTAACTAGAGGTTTAAAATAGTCAAATTAACAGAGGTATATGGTGAATTTAAAAGCCAGTAAACTAAGAATACCTATTCCCTGAGGGCAGGAACCTAGTGTGTCTTATTCATCTGCATATTCTCAGCACCTAGCACAGTTCCTGGCATACACTGAGTTCTCAATAAATAATGGATGAATAATGAACAATGAATCACTCAAACAAGGATTACAAAATAAGCAGAGAGGAAGTGTTAAGTTGTGTCACCAAACATTTTTTAAACACTGTACTAAAGTCTCTTCAAGAAACAGTCCTGGGATACTGAACAGCCACGTACAAAAGAATGAAGCTACCACTCTCTTTTGCCATACACAAAAATAAATGCAAAGTGAATTCAAGACTTGAAGGTAGGACCTAAAACCATAAAAATCCTAGAAGAAAACAGTAAGTCAGATAAGGACAAATACTGTATGATTTCACTTAAATGTATAATCTAAAAAACCAAAGCAAACATATAAAACAAAACCAAACACAGAGATACTGAAAACAGACTGGTGGTTGCCAGAGGGGAGGGGTGTTGGGAGTAAGCCAAATGGGTTAGGGGCTCAAGATGTACAAACTTCCAGTTATAAAATAAATAAGTCATGAGGATGTAATATAAAGCATGGGGACTACAGTCAATAATACTGTACTGCAAACTTGAAAGTTGTTAAGAAAACAAAACTTGAAAGTTTTCATCATAAGAAAAAAAATTGTAACTTTGTATAGTGACAGATGGAAAAGAGACTTGTGATTATTTCACAATGTATACAAATGTCAAATCATTATGTTGTACACCTGAAACTAATGTAATGCGTGTCAATTATAGAAAGGTGCAGTTATACTAAGGTCCCTAGTATTTCTGATTCAAAAATAAATTCTTAAGTAAAAATTAAGGATCCCTATTGGTAAAGTGCACAACTGAATTATGAATAAGTCTCAGAAACTTACTAGAGACTTTTTTTTAACACATACTACAGAAGGGAGATGGGTGGAGAACTGACAGAGTCTGGGATCTGCATCCTGGTTCCATTTTAGTGACATTTGCTGCTATATAACATAAGGATGGAACCAAGTATTGGCTAGGAGATAACTTAGAGAAAAATCTGACCAAAAGTAAAAAGTGCATATTCCCATGAAAGACAGTTACCACTTCTCATGTGCCCTTTTATTGTAATTCTAATATACTTTTTACAGGTTTTTTTGTTTTGTTTTGTTTTTTTTTTTTTTTTTTTTTACAAAATGGTCTTAAATCTGGCATCCATAGATGGGCTTCAGGGACACGTAAATACTCTAAAATTGTATGTATCTATGCAAATGTATGTTTTAGGGAAAGAATACCATGCCTGTCATCAGTATGTCAAAGGGGACCATTGACTAAAACATATTACTTAGCTACTGCTCTGCTGCAACATTAAATAGGACTGGAGTGACAGACTCTTGCTCTGGTTTCACCACTTTGGAGAGCTATCCCTTGGCCAGAAAGCACTGGATCCTTTTCTGTTTTTCACACATTAACCAAGAGGTTTGATTTCCTAGAACTTTTCTTAGAGACCTCAGAGAGTACAGCTAGCATTTAAAACATAAAATAGTAAAATAGTCTAATAAAGAGAAAGATAATTTAACCCTTATAAAAATGTTTGAAATGCCATTGTATTGTTTACTGGAAATAAAGTATTTGGGGAAGTAATTCTGGCCATGATGAAAATTTTAAAAAGAGGTCCCAAACATCTTTTAAATTGTTCCCCTGCCCCCACCTCCAACCATCCTAACCAAATCAATGTCAGTATTCTTACTGGCATTAAACTCCCTTGCTTTCTAAGGTTGGCTCCATCGCTGTCAGTTATGAATATATTTAATACAGATACCTCATATGATTTGGTACAAAGGAGGAATTAGATGTTGCCCAGCATTTGCTTCCTTCTTTTCTGGTAACAGCTCCCCACATCTGTTTTGGACAGTTACCTCTTACTACATAAAGTCTTTTTTTTTTTTTAAGATTTTATTTATTTGACAGAGAGACACAGCGAGAGAGGGAACACAAGCAGGGGGAGCGGGAGAAGAAGAAGCAGGCTTCCTGCCGAGCAGGGAGCCCGATGCGGGGCTCCATCCCAGGACCCTGGGATCATGCCCTGAGCCGAAGGCAGATGCTTAACGACTGAGCCACCCAGGCGCCCTACTACATAAAGTCTTAATGTGAAGTCAATCAAGTTCACTTCAGATTCACCCCCACACACATCAAGACAAGAGAATACATGGTTCACGCGGTGGCAGTCAGACTCTTTCTTCAAATTTAACTCTTACAGTGTAACAAAAAAATGAAAAATGATGGGTTTTCATTCATCGTGGTGGTCAGTGTCTGAGGAAACTGGAGATTCCTGGTACCTGGATCCTTAGCGCTGTTGCTCTGTATCTGAATCTTTCTTAAACCAGGCTGTTGTGCTTTTTCTTTGATTTACAATAAATTAAGTGGCAGACAGTGGGTCTTTATAAAGTGGATACATAATCTGAAACTAGTAGTTTATTTACTCCTCAAAAGTTAAAAAAAAACAAAGGTGAATATTCTACATCAATTACTGAGGGCTCAAAATACTGTTCTGTCTCGGAAGACATGATTATCTAATTTCAGATCTGTGAAACTAAAAAATAGTAAGTTGGTTTAGACTAAACTGGCTAAGAGGGACACTGAGTCCAGAGAGATGCAAGATGGGCCTTACACCAAAACTCAGAAAAAGGGTAGATTTTGAGAAAACTGATAGGAAGGAAGAAAAATTCAGGCAGGGAACTGCTTGACCAATTACAAGGAGGAAACCTATCCTGTTGGCTACAAGGGCGAATTTGTGTCTGAGAGAGCCAGGAATAATGTTGCAGCAGCAGTTGGAAGAAGGCACTCAGTGCCATGCTAAAATGTTTGGACTGGATCAGAAAGGCAGCAGGATCCACGTAATTAATGTGTAAACTAGGCTTGACTCGGCGCAAGAGTGGATCCAGGGTGGGCAGTTATGAGATTTCTATAATGCCCAAGATTTAGGGTAGAAAGATGGAGCCAGATAATGGTGAAGAAAATGGAAACGGACTACTTGATGAGAGAAATCACACAAAGGGAGACAATGTACGATCTGACAAATGACTGAATTGATATGGAGGGACAGGGTTAAATCAATCAAGCCATGTTTCCAAGGGCATGAGCATAAATTATGGAAAAGTAATAATACTTGGTATTCCAAGGAAGAAACTATTTTGGTCATTATAATGTGTATGTACTTTCTTTTTTCTCTGTGTCCTTTTTGATAGGTAGACGTGGGATTGCTAAAAGGCACCTCTCACTTCAAACACTAATAATTCACTAATACACCATAGTGTATCAGTGATTCCTATTGCTGAATATTTGTTCATCTTATTTTGAGGAACTTGACTGAGGATTATTTTTCTTCCTTCATTCCTTTTGAAACATCCCTTTGATGGTGGCAATGGCTACTCTTATCTTTAAAACTTAGACTATTTTTATAGGTCCATGCATTTGGCTAAAACAGACTTTCCTGATTTGTGCTAATTCTGGGCCTAGACCTCAAAAGGGAACCCAAAAGCCATGCTATAAGGAAGCCGTAGCTATCTACTGAAGAGAGAGGAAGGGATACCATGTAGGAAGGGAAGGCATCTGAGGCCTTCTACCCCAGACCAGCCTCCAGCTTTTAAGCAGCTGTATGACCCTAGAGCCCATACCAGGTGGAACAGAAAAACCACCCAGCCAAGGCATAGAATTCTAAAATATTTTACATCTTCACTGTTTTAGGTACTGTACTTATGAAGCAAGAGAAAACTGAAAACAGAAAGGTTGAGCTTGAGGTGTCCCTGAAACAGTCAGGCAGAGATCTCTAGCTGTTAGTGGCTATGCAGAGCTCAGAAAACTGGAGACATAGATTTTGAAGTTATTGACTCACCAATGGTGATTGAAGTCAAGAACACGTGTGGGATGGGTGCCTGGGTGGCTCAGTCGGTTAAGGGTCTGTCTGCCTTCGGCTCAGGTCATGATCCCAGGGTTCTGGGGTCAAGCCCCGCATCGGGCTCCCCGCTCGGCTGGGAACCTGCTTCTCCCTCTCCCTCTGCTGCCCCCCCCAACTTGTGATGTCTCTCTCTCTGTGTCAAATAAATAAATAAAATCTTTTTAAAAAGGAGAACATGTGTGGGAATATCTACGACAAGAACATAAAATGAGATGAGGAAGGAGTCTAGGCTATAGTCATGACAAACTTTCACATGGAAAGAGTAGTAAAACAAATATGAGCCAGAAAAGGAGACAGAGAAAAGCCAGAAAAAACAGAAAAAGTGTGGATTCACGAAGGCCCAGAGAAGTGTCCCACAGAGAAACATGGACCCCTGTGATGGATGTTGCCAAGAAGCATGATGACAGGGTACAGTTTACAAACAGAATAAAAAATCCCTCCAAGAAGCTTAATATTACTAACACCACTTGGAGAATTAATTTCCTCAGGGAAGACATATTTGATGTCATGCCATTAACCTATTCATGTCATCTTCCACCAAGTAAATGCTTATTCATATTTGATCTTGAATACAATCATTTCAAGACAGAAAATGAACAAGCAGAAAGACTTACAGTTTCAATTTAATTGCAGGGGCATGGCTAATGGAAAGATTTTCTATATATTGTGAGGCTCATTGTGATACCTTTGCTCATTCCCAAACTGATCTGTGGAGACTGGAAAATTATAGCACTGGCTTATTTGACGTTTAATTATCATGACTTCTGTGATAATTAAGAATAACTCATGCCATAACAGTGTGTATGTTACATGGAAGGGAGAGTAAGTAGGGTATTTGATTCCTGAAGTGCATCATATTTTAACACCCCCTTCTTCTATTTGATAAAACTGGTCTCAGTAAAAATCATGTAATGATCACTAAGAGTCATTATTTTCTGGATTTGTTCCTTGGTTTCAAAACAATAAAAAAAGGAAATTACAATTTTAAAGATATTTTTCAAATTCAATAACATATTTCATGTATAAGAGATGTACCCTTTCCCAACAAAAATATTATTCCCTGTAGGTCACGCTCTGCTTCACTGTTTTAAACACAAATAAAAACTGTAAGGGGTCACATACAATGTCAATATTGAAGTAATTCAAGTTCTATTTATTCATCTTTACAATTTCTGTGCCATCATTTTTTATATCAAATTGCCTGTTTAAATAAAGAAATACCAAGTACCACTGGGTTGGAGGCAGTAACTTTTTTCAGTCAGCTCAAATGATTCCACACTATTATGAATTTACTCTCTAAATAAATGCATTGCAGCTGAGACTGTATGTTGGGGATCTACTGTGTAATTGGGAGGTCTTTGAGTTAACTGTTATGCGGAATTAAATGTTTATTCAAGGATAATTAATAAAAATGTGTTAATTTGAAGCTTGCATAAATATGAAACTCAAAAGCAGGCACATTAATTGTTTTGAAAATAGCCCAATGAAATATTTTGGGGGGAAGAAATATTTTATCACAAGCATTGTTTGGAATTGCTGACGCATGGTGACAATAAAAAGCAAACCAAATTCTAGTCAGCTTTCTTATTGTTTTTAAATTATCCTACAGACATTTCACCCCCTTATTGCCTGCCTGTTAGGAGAACTGTTCCCCATTACTTCGCACTCTATGCATCACTGATATGAATCAAATTACCATTTTCTTTTTGGTAGCCTTGACCCTGAAATCCCATCTTGCTACATGAATGAAATTTGACAAGAAATTCAAAATTTTGTAGGTGCATTTCTATGCATAATGCATGGTGGAAAACCTTCAAAACTCTTTTGCAATATTTTTTTCTTAAGTATGCAAAAACGATAGATTGGGGGGATTGACTTCATGGAAAATTAAGAGGGGAAAGAGGCGATCATTTAGATGTCGGATGACTTATGGAAATATAGAAAATGAAACTGGGTTATAATTTATGTATCATCTGCCCTCTAAATCCATTTATTTATTCATTTAACAAAGTTTAACTACCTCTTCCATACCTTTCTGTGTGGTAGGTGTTGGGAAATAAAGAATATCTTGTCAGTCAATATTCTACATAACTTTCCCCTTCAAACATTTAATGCATTTTAAGATTTTGTGGATGAAAGTCTTGGTAACGTATAAACTTCCCAGGCTATATATAGAAAGGATAATTTAACTTTTCATGTCTTAAAGTCATCATAATGAGCATCCATTTTGTGTATTTTGGGATAATTCTGTGTCTCCCAGCTCTTTGCCTTTTTAGCCTCACCTTCCTTTACAGGTAGCCTGTTAGCTTTGACATCTCCTGCTGTCATCTGCTTGTCTTTAATAGTCTCTTACCTGACATTAATCTTAACATTTCCTGGTTTGAAAGTTCTATGTGTGGGAAAACTAGACAAGCAAACTTTACTGTTATCTGGCAGCAGGTTATAAATTACAAGAAAAAGGAAACTCCAGTTGAACTCCTTAAAAGATAAGAGGAATTTATTAACACACATAACTATCAGTCCACTCTGCCATCTTTGGCCTTATTCACCTGTTAGCTTGCCTCCCAGATGCAGGATGGCTACCGCATTTCTGAGTACCACGTCCTTCGGACAACACACAAAAGAGTAAAAGAGACCTTTCTCTCCCTTGTATGTGCATGTTTTCCAAGACTTAATAAAGTTTTGCACAGATGCATCCCTCCCCAAAAGTCTATGTCTCTCAACTTACTGGCTAGCTTATAGTATGTACCCATTCCAAAATGAATCACAGACATGGGGAATGAGTCTGCCATGGTTAGCTTAGACTATGTTGGCGTAGGTGGGGAGACGAGTCAGTTTGTCCTCACGGTACCTGGTCAATCAGAAGAAGGTGGATTTTGAATAAACTAAAGGTCGTGTTAAGAACAAAGCTGGGGAATACGGTAGGCAACCAGTGGCATCTTTTATAGGAAGCCTTGTGACTTTGAATGTTCAAAAGCCACTTTCCATTTTCATTCTCAGTTTGGGTTTATGGTCTAGAGTGTTTATGTTGCTGGAATATTAAAAAGATGACTTAAATGCTGTATATTTCTACTGCAATGGAAACTCTTATTAATTTGCCACCACCATAAAGTGACAATTGAGTATACAAAAGTAATAATTTATTCCACTGACTTCTGAAAATGAGGCATAGAAGCCAATCTATTGGAATATAAGAAAAAAAGTATTAGACATATTCTTTTTACTTTTATTCATTTTTATTTAATGAATTTAAAGCCTTGGGATGGATGGGTAGCTCAGTCAGGCATCTGACCCTTGATATCGGCTGAGGTCAGGATCTCGGGGTTTTGAGATGGAGTCCCGTGTCAGGCTCCGTGCTCAGCGGGGAGTCTGCTGGAGATTCTTTCTCTCTCTCGCCCTCTGCCCCTCCCCCCTCTCATGAATAAACAAATCTTTCAAAAAAATTTAAAGCCTTAATAGTATTTCACATATAGATTGACCTTGATCCTCACTCAACCCATGTCAGACACTTATAAGACACATCACATTAACTACCCAGAGAGGAAAGTTGAAGTCTGAAAGAGAGAAGGGGTTGACAGCACTAACCTCAATCATTTGTACATCTTTAGCATGTTTTTAGATATTATCCAGGTAAAGGGATTAATGGATTTCATTATTCTAAATAGTAAAATCTTTACAATATCCTGCAATGAAATGAAGAGGGATCATGAAACTCCCTTAGGCCCTATGGAAGTTTATTGGTTATTTCACAGCAAAGTACTTCAAAGAGTTGTCAAATTTACACATAAATTATGTATTTTTTTCTTTTAATAAAAAAAATGAGTATTCAAAACTTGCCACTTTGTCTGTCAGTAATCTACTTCCAAGAAGGTATTTAATCATTGAGTGGTGTACAGTCTGTCTCTTCAAAGTAGAGGTTTTACTTGAAGAATGAGACTGTAACTTTCAAAAAATAAACTTTACTATAGAGAGAACATTTTGAAAATGGCATGTTTGGAAACATTTCCTTTATTATGTGATTTTGTGCCAAAAATAATCAGTGTCATCTCTTAAAACTCCCATATACGCACATATTAAAATTTGGAAACAGAACTCTTGAGCTCTAAACTTAATTTCCCTACAAAAGATTTCAAGGTTTTGTGGAAATCTAAAAATCAAACAACTGATTAGATTGCAAGAATAATTTGTTGACTTCAGGGAAAATGGAAATTGACTAGTCAAATTTCAATAAAAAGATTTACATGTTGGAAAATGTGCTTGAAATACCTATCATGGTTTCTCAAGTCCAGCTAACAATGCACTTACCAGCTAAAGACATTTATTTGGAATGCTTGACTCCCAAAGTTCCAAGCAAAATAAAGTCTCTATAAATAACAATTTTAAACAAATCATACTACTTATAAAGATTTCATAGACAATCTTAAATAACTAATTAACTATGATATCTGAATTTGATTATAATCATCATACTAAATTATCAGAAACCTTAACAATCATTCTTATTCATTCACAAATAACGATTACATGACAGATATGAAGTCAGACTAGTCCTTAAAAGTACTAAGTAGAACCTCTTTTGATTTGATAGTTATGAGGCTCATCAATAGTAACAAAACAAATAAACCTATTTATTTCCATAACATCTCTTTCCATAAGGAAAAAGAACAAATCTTTGGACTTTCCAGGAACCCTCTGGGAAATCTTAGGTACAGAAGATATTGTGAAAGTTTCATATTTTTTATTCCTTTTTTTTTTTTTAGTGAGAATTTGATTTGAGGAAAGCAAAAATCAAAGTTTGCCAGGACATTTGAGCACTTCAGATGGGATCACAGGTACCTGAGAACATGAATGGCTGTGACTTGGCTACCTATTAAAGTGACAACACGATATGTATAAAAACAAGAACATCTGTTGTTTCTTTTATTTTAAGGAGAATAATCAAGGGCATGGCCAAGTCAGAGAGACAGTGCACAATGTCATTCTGGTGGGATATAAAACCTCTGCTATGGGGCAAATTAGCCTCTAAGGTGAAGAGCAAATTTTTACAACCTCTTATTAAGAGCAGAAAAATAAGGAAACTTTGTCATTTTCACAGAGAGGAAACCAAATTCTAAGTGTGTGTGACTAAAATATTTGATCCTAAAGGAGCCACAGCTCTTTTTTAAAAAAAATCTTGTGAATAGAGCCATCCAAACTGAACCAGGTTTAGCAAAATTTTAACACAAATTTATTCTCCTTTTCAGGTTCTATTTCCACATATGTTCTATAGATCTATCAATATGCTCAGTGTTGTCCTTTACCATGCTCTTTCTTGTTCTGGAACAAAAGTCATTTTACTTCAAGACAGAAGCATTCTCTTTTTTTTCCTTAAACAAAACATGCCTTGTTATCCTGAGACTTCTAGTAGTCTCCTATGAGTAGTGTCACAGTCATATATTAATTATAACTTTTATGCCAAGTCACTTCTGTTTCACAAGGAAAACAAGATGGTAACACTTGTGAATAGTCTGTCATTTCTGCAGGACTAGCACAGCTCAGAATACACATACTCCAGCTTTGTACGGCAGCATGGTTCCCTCATACAATTCTGAACATGGCAGAGATGAACATGCTCAATGACAAACCCAAAGATGAAGCTTTCTGTAGCATACACAAGGAAGGAGCAAAAGTATATAAACTTAAAGTTAAGCTAAACAGTATTCTATCTGACATAAAAATGATCTAGGTATTCAAAGAATGTCCATAAGTCAACTCAATATAGTATTTGTCCAAGGGTTATCTAAACATCTTGGAAATTGTCTTTAAGCTGACATATTCCTAAACATAATTATTGGGGAAATAAAACAATGTCGTAAAAATGACTCAGTTTGGCCAAAGATTTATGTTTTTCATAATGTTAAACAATACCTAGAAGTAATGCTAGTTTATGTGATCAGTTAACCTGTATACTTTTAGGAAAAACATACCCAAGTAGAAAAAAAAAGTATTCTTGTATGATACTTGATACTATGATAACACCAACTAATCAGAGAAGATATGGCTGCTTTTATTAAACACTAAAGATTAAACTATTTTACCTAAGTTACATTAATTTGAATTCTTAAAATGGTTCTGGGTTGGTTTTTTGGAAAATATATTTTCTAAACCAGTACATTTAAAGGATCAGTAGTTCAACTTCCTGTTTTCAGGGAATTTTAGGAAAATCCAATTTATATAAGCAAGTGTTTCGAAATGCCAATCAGAGTTCGCTTCCCTAACTTATGGGACTTCCCAAGCTAATAGTTTAATACCACGTGGAAGTCAGAAAACACTATACACTCAAACAATTAGATGTGAAGATATTTGTGAACTACAGACACATAGACATACGGGCACGGAAAAATAGAGCTTATAACTTCAATTCTACAGTTTCAACAATGGGGCAAGAGTCAATACCAGAACAGAAAAACTGGCCCAAGTGAAAGAGATCGTTTCTTCCCAGACATTCTCCCTTGATTCGAGCTCAAAAATAGACAAAAAGGCTAACAAACCAAATTCTTTGTTGTCTCTCACTCAACAGAGATAAGATTTCTATAAACCATTAATCCATTTAGAGGAATCTCCAAATTGTCAGACCTTAAAATCAAATTCTCAACCACTGTTGCCAACAGTGGGTAATAACTTATTGGCTGTAAATGAACCAAAACGAAACAAAGACACAAAATCAGTAGAGAGGAAAATTAAAACTAGAAAACAGAGTCAACAATGTTCTCTTGGTGCTCTGGATTCACCTAATGAGAGCCCAGAAAATGACATCTAGGCTTCAACCCCATATGAAGTACACATCTCTGGCATGGAAGTTTACCTGGCTCTGTCAAATTAATCTATTGGACCTCTTGGTGCAATTTCCAAACAGTTAAAAGATATTTTCCAAACAGGATAAAGTCAGGACACTCACACAGGTATGAAATGAATACCCGTTAAAAGATTCTAATTCAACTCACGAGTGACTGGACAGGTACCATAACTGGTTCAAAAAAGAATTCAAAGACTATACATTGGAATGTTGATCAAGAGTACTGAAATGATTATGTAAATAGAGGCAAACCTGGTTTGATTACAACAGGAGAGGGAATAATTGAACTTCTCCTGGACATTGAGCATGTCTAGCAGGGACCTACAACTAACAAAGTGATGTAAATGAGCTCAAAGAAAATAAAGCTAGAATCAGAGAACCTAGATGGCCTTTAGACAAGGTAAAGTTTTCTATGGAACTCATATTAATTTTTCTGTAATGTTAAAGTCAAATAGAAATTTAAGAGTTCCCTCACAAAGAGGGTCCAGTCATTGGGGCAAACATGTTCCTACCTCAAATATTTACATGCCCAGGCCTGGTCAGCGCTAAGTGACACCAGTGACATCACTAAGTTTAGGAGTCACAAAGGCAGCTCCCCGAAGGGCTTAAGTGGGTGGGAATGAGTACTGGTATCTTTAGATGCCCAGGCCAAGAGGAAAACCAAGTAGCACCCATATGAGCAAAATCTAAGAAATACAATGCCTGGGAAAGGAACAATGGGAGCTCCTCTAGTCGTAGAAAGCTGACTTGCTTCCGCTCTTCAAGAAGCGAGCTGCAATTCCCTGGAAGCTGTGTGCATCACCTTCTACAGGAAGAACACTATGTCCAGTATCCATGAGGGATAAGAAGGTATGGCCACTGTGGGGTATGTTATTTACCGATTTCAGAGAGGAGCAGTTTCTAATGGTGACAGTGTAGAGAGTGGCCCCAGTGGAAGGAGCTAGCTTGGGAGGCAGGGAGAGAAGACTTCCTCATTGGCTCTGAAAAACTTAAGTCCTTGTGAGGCCAGGATGATGGCGTGGCATCCTCTTGGCCTGCTGAAATCTCAGAATGATGATGGTAAGCTGGGGTGGAGCTGAAGACCACGACTGAAGCACCAAAGGCTTTATTCATGATGGAAACCATCTAAAGGCCAGAAGGTGAAGGCAATGAGGGTGGGGACAGCAGTTGACATGAACTTAATGGAGCAGGGCCTTTTACAGGAAGACTGAGGAGGGATGGGGGAAACCACAAAGAAATAGACAAAAACAGGAATTACAGCCAAGTTAGTTTCATGTATTATTTATTCTCCGCCTCATTCCAAAAAAGGACTTGAGGCAGGCATTATTGGCTAGCGTTCTGACTCTTCCTGTGGAATATACTGTTCTGCTTTCTCCATAGACTCTGGTAAATTAAAAAATAATATTATATATAAGTCACTATCTGGCCTAAGACATGCCATTCAAGCAGTTCTTAATTGTTATTCATTGTTAATGAATGGACTTCTTTATAAATGTACATCATTGCAAACATAATTATCAATCTCATTCCCAGATGAGATACCTTATCTATCTAAAAATCACATATTTGATAAAGAACCATAGAATTATCAACAGCTGAATACAGCTTTTGAGAGGTGTAGTATATTCTACATAAATTCTGTCTCAAGTGATGAACTCAAAAGAACATGTAATTCTTATAAACATTCTTAGATGCTGTGTTAAAAGAAAAAAGGTGTCACTTGAAACGCTGTAGAAAACTAACCCCTCCCCTGTGACTGTCAACAGTTGACATTATCTCCTGTTCAGCCTATGCTCAAGGTCCCCCCTCTGTCGCCCCCTGGCCCATCACAGAGGGCTGCTCAGAGGTTGCCTAGCCAGCTGGGACGATAGACTCAAAGACCTGAGTTCGCCATCAGTTCATCACTTTTTGGCCACGTGACCTTGGACAGTCCTCTTTTCTGAGCAGCACTTTCCTCATGTGTGAAATGGGGACAATAAGAGTTCCTCCATCTTTGGATTTTCACAAAGGTTAAGTTAATGTGTGCCTGTTAGCTGCTGCAGAACACAGTGCCCGGCAAAGAGTGTGCCCTTAATGAGTAGCTGCATGTCTCTCCCTTTCTGTAGACCAGATGCTTAGGGGTGCTTCCCCAAGTGTCCCTGGGCCTGGCTCTCCCATGATGGCTGGACGCCTGGGCCTCTGGCTGTGAAACCACAGCCTACTGAACCCTGTGGAGAGACAGGAGAGTGCCACGGAGAGGAAGAAGCCAGAAGTACACCCGGGAACCAGACAGGCCTCAGCCTGATGACTCACCCTCCTTCTGCCTCCCTCACCATTTGTGTAAGCCGAAGGACATGACTTGGCCTTCAGCTAATTCACGGGAGTGTCCTAAGAGTGAAGGAAATACTGCTGGGGTTGTACTTAGAGCTCAGTGGAATATGTGCTTGTATAAATCCAAGAAAACTTTCCTGCCATGTAATGCCCATTAAATCTCATATTTACAGTAACCTCACTGTCAAGATGTTCACCCTACAAATTTGAGATTTGTTATAGAGAGCCAAGAAGCCCTCCTAGCCTTAGCCAAGCTCGTTCTTACTCTTCTGTTGATTTGAGTAGCAAGCAGGCCTTTCCCCAGCAACTGCAGGTGAAGAGTTACCTTTATCTAATCATAGGATAGCAATATTATCACCTCTCTTCCCCACCCCTCGCCTGCCCCAAAGTAAAAGTATCTGTCTGCCTGGGCTAGAGGTTTCTCATATTCCAGGGTCCTCCAGCCTACAGTGAATGCCTCTAGGGTGTGTAATGCCAGAAAACGAGTCATTATACTAAGATCATGACATGTTAGTTAAATAGCTGTCTGATTTTTAAAAACTGTTTATTGTGGTGTATGGCTGTGATTGTTGTAGCACAGAACATAGTCCAGTTCTGGATATTTCACAGGAAAGCACATCAGAGGAATTTATTAAAGGCAGGAGAAGGCATAATAGGTGGGTAAACCGTGTCGGGTTAGTAGGGATGTATGGTCAGATCATCAGACCCTACAGTCCATGCAGGAAGCAAGAAATAATGGTCACTGTGACTACTATAGGGAGCCAGTCTTCCCAGGCTCCTTCAGACTATCTGAGGTCTGAGGTGGAGTTTGGAGGTTGAGCCTAATGACCTCGTGTTGACAAGCCCTCTGAAGTCACAGGGGCATGGGAGAATTGGGCAGAGAAATCTTGCCATCCCTTTAAGAATTACGCTTTAGGGGGCACCTGGGTGGCTTAGTTGGTTAAGCGTCTGCCTTTGGCTCAGATCATGATCCCAGAGTCCTGGGATTGAGCCCCACATCAGGCTCCCAGCTCATCAGGAAGCCTGCTTTCCCCTCTCCCTTTGCTGCCCCCCCCTCGCTTGCACACGTGCTCTCTCTCTCTCAAATAAATAAATAAAATCTTAAAAAAAAATTACGCTTTAGCTGTGCTTGTTGATTTCACAGGAAATGTGGGGGCCATGGCCAGCATAGCATGGGTGTAAATGCAGCACCCTGCCAAGTCCCCTTCCACATGCACAGGAATCCTACACTCAGAGGAGGAAGACAGGCAGAAAGTGAGAATCACTGCCCTTGGGAAAGCATCAACCACTCAAGACCTTTTTGTGCATTTCTAAAAGGTGTGTAATTTCATTATATGTAATAGAGGCTTCATTGGACTTAATGAGCTAGCCTCAAAGAACTCCATGCTGTTTCTCATATAAGCTCCAATAGTAATAGCTAGAGTTACTCTTCCTCCAATTTATTGAGTCTCTTCGGCCAGGTACTGTACTAGACATTTAACATATGTAATTTTCTTTCATCCTACGAACTAACCCTTAATACTACAGTTGAGGAAACTAAATCAAAGAGATTAGGTAACTTTTCCAAGACCACATAGCTAGTAAGTCTTAGTACATCCAGGACTGGAACAGAGGACTGTTAGACTCAAAACATTCTCCTCTTTAATAAACTTTGTACTGTCATGCTGCATAACATTTTATACAACAATCAGGACCAATGGTCTGAAACCAAAGAATATCTGAAAATAGGGCTTCCATGGAAAATGCACTAAAATAAAAGCTTTATGAAGTCAGGGACATGGCTTGTTGGGATCCCTCCTCTGCCCCCAGCACCTGGAGCAGTGACCGACACAGAAGATATTGAATAACTTTGAGTACATTGAATGAATGAAAGGATAAGTGAATCAACTTAAAGACTTACTTCGAACCAAGAAAAACAATAAATCCAGAGAACTCTATACACTGAGTTAAGAAGAAAGGTACTATTTGTTATAGAACCAATGGCTTGGGAAATGCAATCTATAAGGAGAACTAAGAGAGAGCCAATTTATTAGACCAATGCTTCTCAAACTTTAATGTTCTTCCAAATCACCTGGAGATCTTGTCATAATGCAGATTTTGATTCAGTACGGGTGGGGCATAGAATTCTGCATCCTTAGCAAGACCCATGCTGCAGATTCAAAGATCCTCTTTTGAGTAGCAAGGACGGACTTTTCTGGATGGCAGAAATTATTCTCAAGGTATTTCTCCCTTAGGATCTGGGGCACAGGCACCCTGGCTTGCTCAGAACAACACTGAATGCAATTAGCATAAACAATCACACCTGATGTTATCGATTAACATATACAAGCCCTCCACTGAATTATTTCTTTTACCTCAGCTGGTGGCTGGTTTCACTTAAGGATAATTCACCAACATCAGCAACTTTTGACCATCTGCCAGAGCTTCCCCCAGATGAGCTCCAGGCCCCTACTATTAGAAAAAGTAAGAGGCCAAGCCTATATTTATCGCTCTACCAATTTTCTCCTTATTCTTCTCTTCCATTTCCTCATACTCTCATCTTAGTGTGACCACCCCTCAGCACATGTTCTCTGCTGAGAAATAATATGCTCACAAATTACATTCCCTCTTAAGCACACCCTCCCCATACTACTGATGACGATGTGGTGATAATGATGCTGAACACCTGAAGCAGATTTTAGACTGTTTCAGTAGTTAACAGTATTTCACTCTAAGTTGCCTATGACCATGGCTGCCATCCACTCTCAGCACTACAACTCCCCATACTACATGCAAATATGACCATGCTCCTTGTTGCCTGGTTCACTATAATTTGGTTCATTAAAAAAACCCTAATCCATTATACAGTAAATTTATAGGGACAGAGGCCTTATTATCTCTTGTTGCTTACCATCGGCTTCCAATGCCAAGCAGAGTGTCTGACACATAATACGTGCTCAGTAAATATTTACTGAATGAATAAATGGTTGTATATTAAAAGAGATCTATATGCTTATGCTAGTAGACCTTTAGGGCAGTATTTCTTAAACTGAGTTTTAAGAAGTCATGAGAGAAATTTAAAAAATATTGTATTTTCATTTTGGAGATAATCCAAAAAGATTAACTATTGTATAAGGAAGAATTTCTACAAGATTTCAGTGCTGGAGATGGATCTGTGTGTATGGTTGAATCAGAGCCAAACAGTAGTACTGGGAGGATAAAACAAAACAGAAATGTACAAGTGAAGTTTCTGCAGTAGTCCAAATAGAGAAAAGCAGAGGGACAATGTTCTAATTCGGCCTTCAGTGGTGTACACATTCAGGACTCAAGAATGCTGTTGCAATCGGCAGATTGTGAGCAGAAGATATTTTTGGGTAGAGGCCCATTGTTATCATTTACCCATTTGGAACATATGGCATCTTATTTTGCCTTTGATATCAGTTACTCCAGGGAAGGACAATAGCAACAGGGGGAGCCCAGTGGCTTCTTTCTTTTGGATCAGTTTACAAAAATGAAGTTTTGCCAAATATCATTTTTCAGGAAGGAGGGAAAATTGGAACTGGATCTAGACAGGACTCTCCCACATTCCTTTTTCTCCATTAGTTATGAGACTGGCACTCAAGATATGAGTTGCAATAACACATGAAAGAACAACTGAGTATACTCTTTTGCTCCTTCAAATTCAAATGGCACCTCACACCAGCACCAGCTCCACATAAGACCTACCTCCATTTTAGTGCATGGCTAATTATATCTGCATACTAAATTACATGGTTTCAAATTTCAGAGTATTATTCAGAAATGCCCCTCACATGTAACTTGGGGTTAGCCCAGTATCAATTTTAGGATAATAAAATGATGATCAGTTGTAATGAGCCCTGAGTGTTACATGCAACTGATGAATCACTAAATTCTACCTCTGAAACTAATTAAAAAAATGAACAGTTAATAAGTAAATACTGAAAACTGATACTGACATATTTTCCTTTGCTAAGCAATTATGGGAGGATGTATAATTTCCTGGTTTTATACTAAAAATTCTGGAATCAGATAAATATGAATTCACTACTTGTTCCAAGAAATACATCCTCTTGAACAAGAAGACTGTGAACCAAGCAAATACTTTATTCAACAAGACCAACACCTTGCTCATTAATAATCGTATAAAGATCCTTATACTATGTGTCCACTCATCCAAAACTCTTATGACATAAACTCAGTCCAATCCCAGCCATCTCCCCACCATGACCCACCATAAAATGATCCAGCCTGGGCTCAAAATCCCTAAAATATCCCCTTTGATACACTACCAAGACTCCATCCAGATGGTGTTCTCACTTCACAACAGTAGATCTAATAAATTTAGCTTTGCTCAATTAACAGGTTATTCTGGTTGTCTTTTTGGGGAGTTGACAGTCAATAGCATTAAACAGCCAGAACTGCCCTAACCTCTGTGACAGAGTATAAAGGAGCAAGAGGTATATTTCCTACCCTTAAGAACTTTATCCCCATGACAAAAATATATAAGTGCTACAAGAATTCAAAGATAGGAAACATCAGCGTCAACTACAGGATTCCAGGGAAGGTTTCAGAAGGACATGCTCTTATTAGCATTGAGGTGCCTTCAAGGCTAGTTTAGGATTTAAAACACATTTTTCAAAGCCTCCAAAATAATAAGAGTCCGGGACACACAACTGTGTCTCATTTTTCTCTCTGCAAACTCTATTGGCATTTTGTCCCAGCAAGGGCCTGGGAGGTACGGAAGCAAGGTGGAAAAAAGCATACTGAGTAGTCAGGAGAGCTGGATTTCGTGTCCAGCTCTTCACTAACTCACAATGTAACCTCTGAGGAGCCACCTGACACAGCTCAATTGTACTTAATCTCACAAATGTGTGAGTTGGATTACATAATCTCCAAAATCACTTTCAGAGTGAATGGTTTAGAATTCTAATTTACATCCCTTATTTACATGCAAAATATTTGTAGTTTGCTTTATAAATCAGCAAAATCCAAAGACAATAAAGCAGTTTGAAAGTGTATATTGTGTCAGTGTCTTTGCTCTGTTTGCATTTATGGATGCATACTGTGTGATGTATATGACTCATATAAATGCTAAAAGAATACTTGACATAATGTATGTGCAGAAAGCTATACTGCAGACCTGTTCTGCTTGCTCAGGGGAAGTCATCTCATTTAACCTATTTTGGACTATACCGAAATGGAAGATGTTTTATTTCCATAATATGAAGTTATTTCAGACTTAGATTAAGATGGAATGAATCATATGTGAATTCCATAAATTGATGAAGAAGGCTCAAATTCACAAATAGAATGGAGAATTCAATAGTAAAGGAAAATGGAATTGCTTGTCTAAGTCAGTAAGGCATACCTGCATGTTGTTTCCTGTCTTCACGTCTTTTATATTGAGACATCTAGTTGTCTGCATTCACACTGGCCAAGAGAAAAACTGTGACATCAGAGCCATCCACCTAAAACATATGTTGCTCAAAAACCTAAAATGGGCCCAAGGGGGGAGAAGAGACACATGGCACTGACCTAGACCTAGCCTGTATCTTGGAGTCTACATGCAGCTGTGCCAGTCTAGATGAGCCAATCCCCACAGGTCCACAGATGCTTGGATGAGAATTAGGGATTGTTGTTTGAAGCCACTGAGTTTTCCAGATGGTTTGGAGTAACGGGGAAGTGGCTAAGTAACAGATGAAATTATTATTTCTCAGCAGAGAACATGTGCTGAGGGGTGGTCACACTAAGATGAATAAGGGAATAAAAATAAATAGTTCTTCTGCTTGAGCCAGTAATGCAGACGATTTCCATTCTGCAGACCTAGCTATCCGTGTGGAAACATACATAGATACATACATACATACAAGGGCTAGTAAAATGTACCCAAGTTTGAGGTGGGGGGAGAGGAAAAAGTAATTTTTTAAATTTAATTACTTAAAACCACATTTTAAGTAATGATAGTAAATAATAGCAATAATAAATCAAAAAAGCACTGGTGTAAGTGGTATTCGATATTTCTAAGCTAATATTAAGTGATCTTAATTCAGAAAAATATACTATTTTAAAAAGTAATTACAGGAAGGTACATCCAAGGGAAAAGAAAGACTTTCTGGGGCAAAACACCACAAAGGAAAAAAGAGAGGCCATCTTGCTTTGGCAAAATCATTGTGAATATGAAATCAGGGGAGGAAAACAACATCTACCTTTGTCTGAGTTTACTTCACAGTCTAGTGGCCTATATAAAATGGTTATATAAGAGCAAAGCAATTTAAAATTATATTCATGAGAGAAAATCTGTAACAAAAAAGTCTGTAAACTTTTGGAGAAGATTTCTATATAGATTCAATATACAAATAAAGAAAATGGCTAAGTGCCACTGTATCTTTTTTATTCTCATAAGTTTCTCTCAGATTCTCTTAAGATGTTACACGGACTTTGGTCTCAGCCCAGACTTATTTTGGTTTCGAAACTTAATAACCTGCTTTGGAGTTGAGATTAGAGGAGCATCCTTTTGAACATATATCATTTATACATTTTATTAGCATTCTAAAAGTTCATGGAGGAATCAGCTGAGAAATAGACTATCTAACTGGTCATTTGAGTCCTTAAAGACTTTTAAAATATGGCCTGCCCCTGGGAGAAAATGGTTATAGAAAAAAAAAAGAAAAAGAAAAAAGCAATTTCAGAAAGGGAACGCAGTCCAGGGTCTGCTGTAAGAGAATACATAGCTACACCCTGTTCTCCTTTGCCACCTTCTGGCTTTCCTATTACAGTGAATCAAAGTTCAATTCTTATAATAACTGAGGTCTCAGCTTTAACTTAAGTCCTCCGTCCCTCACCATGCATGCTCAATCATTTGCCAAATCCTATCTCTGCTAGGCCATTTATATGCCCCATGCCATCACCCTCACTCTGACCTCATTTCTTCCCATTGGCTCTACCACAACAGGCTATTGTGAAAGATGACAAAAAATGGCCACAGTAACTCCCATCAAAGGTGAGGTCATTTCCCTATCCCCTGAACATGCACTAGCCATGTGATCTCCTTTGACCAAAAGAATGTGGTAGAAATGGTGTAGTGTTGGTTCTGAGCTTTGACCTCAAGACCTTACAGTCTTCCACGCCTGGAAACTGCCACCATCATGTAAACATGCCCAGGCTAATGTGTTAGATAATGAGAGACACATGGCTCCGTCATTGCTATCAGCCCAGCCACAGCCAGCCAACCCCAAAATAAAGAACTACCCTGATGACCAACAGCTGACACAGGTGCACGAGAGAGCCCAGCAAACAACCATCTAGCAGACCACAGGCCAAATTGCCAACTCCTAGTATAATGAGGCAAAAGCAAAACAGTTGTTTTCAGTCACAAAATAGTTATGGTTTGTCCTGAAGTAGTTTGCTACACAGTAAGTTCTAAACTGGTGTGGCTACTAAGTCATCCACTCATATTAGCACATTACTTCCAATCTGTTGAAAGGATCACGGAACTGAAGGTCTAAGAATCTTAAAAAGCAAGAAATAGCAGGATATAAAGATGACAAGAAATTCTTGGGGACTGACGGTGAAAACAAGGTGATAGAAAAACAAGGAAAATAGTTGAAAAATAACAAGACCATTTTCAGAAACTTTCTATTTCTATCGCCCTAGCTCTTGCATGTTCTTCCCTTCCTCTCCCTAGAATGGAAACCAAGTGTTTATTGAAAAGAAGACAATGTATTGGTCTGAGGTCATCATCCTAATTGGCACAAATGTGTAGAGTATGTTCATTATGTGCCCAACATAAGGCTAAGTGCTTTGTGCTTATGACTTCATTTAATCATTGCAACAACCTTAAGAGATAGTATAATTATCATTTTCATTTTACTAATAAGAAAATGGAAGCACAAAGAAGTCACTTGCTCCAGCTCATACAGTAAAGGGCATAAAAGTGCCCTAACCCCGGGGGATCAGTCACTGCAGCCTGCCCTCTTCACCAACCTGCTTCCCCCGCTTCAACACTTGGTTGGAGCTCAGGAGCCTACTCGCATAGGTCCCACCATTCCCAGTTTTTATGGGGCTTCTTCGTGTAACCCTTTGGCCTCTACAGGCATCTGACATACTCTGTACTCCTCATCCTTCTTTAGCATAGTGGTTCTGGGGGCCTTCAATCCACTAATGCCTGCATTCCACCCCCAGAGAATCCAATTTAATTGGTTTAAAGTACGGCCTGGACATCGGCATTTAAAAAATCTCCCCACATTACTCTAATGTATAGCCAAGGTTGAGAATAACTGGCGCAAAGGGATGAGAGATTATTCATTCATTCCCCACCCCACCCCCCACCTGAAGAAGGGTACTTATAAGAAGTAGCTTATAGATCAAAAATCAAATCAGGTTACAGTAGAACCAGCAACACTTGAAGGTAGAAAAGGAGGCTACCTCCCTGACATGATTTTATGCTCCTGGCCAAAAACGCCTTTCTCTACGCCATACTACCTGAAATTCTACTGTGGGGAAGAGTTAAAGCTTTTATCACGGTATTCTTCCACCATCATCTTTTTAAAATACAAAATCCCCACAGTGAGGATAAACTTGCTCATGTAATTCTTACAGCCATGTCTGTTCATTTCCCCGATCAGTCTTCTTAGGACAGCAAGTTTGGATCGGGGTACTGGGGAGAAGGAAGTTTGATTGTTAAAGAGAAACTTGCTTTTGAATCATGGGTCACTACTCTTCGGAGTCTTGGCCAAGCTAGTGAACAGAGGAAAGAAATCTGAGGACTTCTGGCAGTGTGTGAGAGAGAAGGGGATGACTGGAGCTAGCAGGCAGGAGTAAGGGGCAGTAAGATATGGAGGATGGCGGAGCATTGCTTTTACTTGAGCCTGGAGTCTGAAGACAATATTTATTCCTTTTTTCTTTTTCTCATAACATCTCTTTGTTCACTCATTTGCGAAATGTGCATAAAGTATCTGCAGTATAAAAAATACAATTGAAAATACAAAGATGTCAAAGATACATGCCCTCCGGGAGTATAAAATCTTAAACAACTTTCAACAACATTGTGATAAAACAGAGAAAATAAGATCGAATCTCATTCAGTTTTCTTAAATTCGAGAGCCTAAAATAAATTCATAACTTTGGGTGGACTGAATTACTGTCTAATAATCTTTTGTAATTTACAATAATTTTCTTTTTGATAATTTTAAGTCCTGAAATGGAAACTAAATCACTGAGAAACACTTCTCATTTTGAACTAAAGCAGGGCCCTAGAAGTGGAAGAATTTACTGACGGCTTTTCTTTTTTTTTATAACCAACAAAGTCTTTATGAAATATAAATCAATATTAGAGACCAAAATTAAATTCAAAGCTCCAGAAACTTAACCTAGACTAATGGAGGGCTTGACAACTTCAGCAGAACAAAGGGAATTTTTCTTTCATCTCAAGTATATATGAAACTAATTCTCCTAAAGAGAGTGAAAGTATTGATTTTCACGTGTTTGGTGAGACCTAATATAATCTCTGACCTTTTAGCAGGAGTCACTACCTTACAGTCAAGGCAACAGTGACAATGGTGATAGCATGTTGAAAAAGAGACAAACAAACAGCTCAAAAAGAATTATCATATGGAAAAAAGAAGCTATATGTCTTAATAATCATAAGGATCGTAGAGGACCAAGAACTTGAGAAAGGTGGACAATTACAACAAACTGTCGAGAGGTTCCTCAAAATCTGAATGAACTGGAAAAGATTTCCCTTTCCAGTCTGTTGCCATTTCTGAAACTTCTAGTTACTTACTCCTTTGACAGTCTCCTGAAGAAATGAACATTTTAACTGCTTTAAAAACTATACAGAATGAGAGGAATGAACCATTTGAATTGTAAGGTCATATAGGGCTGCAATTAGAAATAATGTAGAGTGTCTTGTCCAGCTATGTACCCACACATTATAGGTAGGAGGAGTTGAATAAAGATTGCAGGGCCCCAATCTGAAAGATTCTGGTTTAATTATTCTATGTCGGCACCTGGGAATCTGTACTCTGGGTGACTCTGTTGAGAGTTATCTGAAGTCCACACTTGGAGAAACCCTTCTCTCTTCTTTGCATTTTACAAATGATGACATAGAGGGTAAGAATGCAAACTGCATATTTGGAGAGTAGAGAAAAACCTTTGTAATACCTTTCAGGGATTCCTCTTAGATTCAATCAAATATATAGACTTGCAAGACTATGACAGTTCACATTTGCCATGAGTCTACTCAGAACATATGGGTCAGGGGACAGAAGTCCCTTCCAAGAGAATCAGTGCAGCAGTTCATGTATAGGACAGTTTACACAGTCTTGGGAGCTACCCCCTCCCCAGGTGACACAGTTCAAGTTCAAGGAGACAGTTCCACATCAGGCGGCTGGGTAACTGACCTGAATTAGAACACATCTCAGTCCTCACAGACATCAATATCACTTGGAACAACTCTACTGGCATAGTTTCCAAAGTCCTCCAAGGGACCTGCCCTGTATCAAGAGTCCCTGTACATAAGTAAGCCGAAAGCTATGACTTTAGCTCATGTATTTATGGTACTTCCCAGTCCAGATGCATCTTACCCATTAGGAGGCATTTTTACCTAGTAAAATAGCTGACACATAACCATCCTACCTGGTTTCTAGCATAGCAAAATTAGCCATAAATCACTTTCTTCTGCAACATAGGTTTTGTTAACACAAAAGTCATAAGTACAATTCCAAAAATGATATTTTTTACGTGGATCTACCTAAAGGGCTATTGCTATATCATCCCACTTTCACAGAGAAATGCCAGGGATGGGAGAATGAAGTAGTACAAAAAAGCCCTTCTTTTTTTTTTTAACAGTAACTTTCACAAAACTCAGTGCAAGTCCCTATGTGGTCTAGAAGGTGCCTCAGGAGATTTGCCTCCCCTTTCCCTCACTTTATGAGCTAGAAGTCTCGCTCCACAAGAAAAAATAAGTTTTCAACTTGGGCAAGTCAACTGTATTTCCTAGTTTCCTTTTCAAACTTTCCCTAAATTCACACCTCCACTGCCATTCTGTTTTGTTTTAGTTTGGTGTTTTGATGTGTTAATTTCAAGCAACTGAAGAGGAGGTATTTACATATGCATACAGCTGGAACGTATTAACATTTGACAAAAATCTAAAGACCATGTAAAATACTTCTTAGTAGTCTTCTCTAAATACTAATGAATAAAGTTTCAAATAGCTTTCATTTTCTGAATGGAGTCAGATAAAGATAACCAAGATCCATTTCTCTAAGATTCTTCTGATATAGAAATGTGCATTGTAAATTTCTAAGGGGGGGATTAAGCATGCAGCATTCTCTAAACTTGTTTGATCATGGAACCCTTTTTGAACAGAACACTCACTTGACATAGAACATGAAAAATACTAGAAAAGGCATTTTCTTTGCAGTGCCTCTAAACATTGAATACTTTTGGAAAAGAGTTTGTTTCAATTTAATTGTGTGAATGTGCCAAGAATTTCTGAATTAGAAAAAAATGCCTGCAATCCTCACATAATACCAATTCTCCTACTGGGAACTTAAACTATAATGGCCAGGGCTATTCATTCTACATTAGTTATTTTTATTAAGATGGTCTCCATTAATCAGAAAAAGACTTTGTGGAGAGTATCTAATACAAACTATGTGAAACACTGCTGACTTCAACTTCCAATAAATAATGCTTACTTCCTAGAACAGGTTTTAGGGTGAACAGGGTGAAAATTTTAGGGTGAAAATTATCATTTTCACTCATGACCGTAAGGACTGTAAGAAATTACAACAGTCTTGAGATGAAAAGCTACATTTTGGACAAAAAATAAAATCTCTTGGTCTCAGACTGGTTTAAGAATAAAAATAAAAGAGAATCAGAAACACCAAAGACAAAATCAAAAAACTTTGTCAGGATACAACTCTTAACCCTGTAATATCCTGCTGGGAATTGAAAATCTTTTGAGATCAAATAAAATAATTATCATTGCAAGGGGTTTCTTTCTTTTAATCTACTTATAAGAGAAAGGCACTGTGAGGGGACTTAACAGGTCTTGCTAGATTTTACAATCAAGAACACTACTTGGGGGCGCCTGGGTGGCTCAGTTGGTTAAGCCACTGCCTTTGGCTCAGGTCATGATCCTGGAGTCCCTGGATTGAGTTGGCATCGGGCTCCCCGCTCAGCAGGGAGTCTCCTTCTCCCTCTGACCCTCCCCCCTTTCATGTGCTCTCTCTCTCTCTCTCAAATAAATAAATAAAATCTTAAAAAAAAAGAACACTACTTGGCACACAGTTGCTCAATAATTATTTGTTGATCCTAAACCATGGAAAAGAAAAGGGCATCATTAAACTCTAAGATCTCCAGGGGCTCTTAATTCTGAGACAAGCATTACAGAGAATGGTGGCATTACCGGAAGAAGAGACAAACATGCTAAGATCATGTGGCAGTGAAATATCCATACTTGCAATCTTTTCCTTTCCTTCATCCTCTCCCAGAAACTTTGCAGGCCACAAATCAGCTATTGAAATGCAACTGGGAGAGTCTACCTTGCAGTTTTATCTATGTCTCTCTGTACATTATATATTTCATATATAGGAGGGGAAGTATACAAGAGAATAAAAGAGACAATACCTAGAGATTGTAAAAATGAGATTGGAAAGGCACCTAATAGAAGAACAAGGAAAAGCAATCTAACAGGAAGTAAACTACTATATTTTCCTTGATATCAAATGTTCTTGAGTCCCTTAATGTACTTAATTGATAAATAGGACCTACTAGGAGCTAATCTTATTTTGGTGGATTCTTGGCTTAGTAAAAGGGCATTAGGGTTAAGCCCTCATATAATTCAATAGTGCAGCCTTCACATTCTAATTTTTGAATAGTTAGGGACTTAAAACCAACCTTACAAGGTAAAGAGTACACTCAACAATGACTGTTCAGACAAATGACTTAAAAGGTATCTTTCGGATAAAAGATAAACAAGATACACAATCTTTCTTCATATATTTTCTTCTGCTTTCATTTACACAAGTGCAATAAAGCAATTCAATATGATTAGAAGCTCCTATCACAACTGTTTGTGGACAAGGGATTCAGTGCAATGTAGTACAACTCACTGTCATTTGTCAGGAGAGGGTTAAGTGGCTCAGGAATGGAATCCCCTTTTGGTACTCTGTGATACTCATCTATCTTTTTTGTTCAAGGCTGTGATCTTAGGCAGACTTAGTATTAAACCAGTCCAGTATTTAGTAAATAAGGCGGAAATTTTAAACAGCTTCATACCCATTAATGTCCTCTTTGTAACTGAGAGCTAGGATGGAGGAAACCACCTAAGGCTACAATATAAGTCTTAACAACTGTGCCCAAATTCTCAAAGCCCCCTTACAGTTAAGTAGTAATGTGTGGGCAGAGAAAATATGGGAAACTTATCAGCAGAATAAGTAATAGCAGAGCTAAAGTTAAATTGTTATCTTCTTACCTTCAGATGTTTTTTTAAGAAAGCAACTGATGTCCACTGATATTTTAAAAATAGGTTTTGTATGCATTGGAAATATTTTTGTTTTGTTTGATTTATCATTTAGATTAGTTACTGCTGTTTTAGAAGCAACCTTGGAATTAAGAAACATGAACATATGTATATGTACAAACAATACTTAGCTATTTTGGGGCAATAAAAATCCATTTGATAAGGAATTTTCCAATTATGTGTTTATGGACTCTTTCTAAAACATAAATCTCACAGTTCTAGATAACATACTTTTTAAGGGTCCAATCTAATCAATAATACATCTGTCTGATGAGGGAAATGATAGCCATTCCATTGTTTGATAGGAGAGTGACAATGCTATGTCCTCACTAAAGAATGAAAATGCCTTCACACATTTCCATATGATGGATCACACCAAAACATTAAGTTTAATATCTATAGTAACATACACAGGTTTATCAGAATAACAGGTTCTAAATTAGAAACCTGTGTTTGGTGGGGGTATTTCTAGCCCAGGTCAATAGTTTGACACTTTCTAGGGAACACATGAATTAGGCAAATGCTAATTTTCAAATTAGGACATATTTTCATTTATACTATACTGATAGACATTTTAACATGACTATAAGTTGTTACAAGGTAATTGTGAATTTTCTCTTTAGATAATCTGCTTTCTAATTATTAAATATGAAATGGAAAAAGATGGCATCTCTCATGATTTTGGCATTATATTTATGATCAGGACAAAATAACAAGAAAATTAATTGCCCCACATGTTCACACTGACCTAGTAGTGTAATGTTGAGGTCATATAATAAAGTGAGGAGAGTTAGGCTTTGAACTTAAAAAGTAATTTTTTCCTTTTGAATTTTATATCAATATTCTCAAAATGTAAGACATTTCTTGTTTATAACCTGAAAAGGAGACTTGATGTTAATACACCCTGCGTGGACCATGTTCTAGCCATGTGATCTTGGGCAAGTTCCTCAAATGCTCTGAGACTGGAGTCGGGATCATATTAAAAGAGGTCCATGAACAGAATAGTTTACAAATAAGAGAAACACAACTCAGTTACATTTTGTTTTCAATCAAACTGTGGTCAGAACATTTATATCATTATAAGATATTATGTATCATTTTCATGGCTCCACCCCAAATCCTGTAATGAAGAAAGCGTCAATGATTGGGATCAACTAACTAGAAAATATAAGGTGATTAACTACTAGAACATAGATGAATAAGGCAGATTTCTGGACTATCTAGTAAACAATTATCTTCAGTTTTGATGAAGAAGGGAGGACAGAAGTTGCATCAGAAGAGATTTAAAGTAGCTGGCAAGGCTCAGTGGACAACAAAATCTATGGTGGGTAGTTTCTCCAAGTCAGTAGCAAGTTGCCCCACAGATATTCCCAAGGGCTACCACATCTTTATTTTTAAAGTGATACAGGCCTGAATACATATTCTGTTTAAGACTTCCCTGACTCTCTTTTTTCTTTTTCTTTTTTTTTTGTAAAATTGAAATCTTGTTTCTGAAGGGCCAGACAACTCTTGGTCTTTATTATACTGTATTTAGTTATGGCAACACCTAGTCTTCTGTTTTCAAACCTATGAAATCATCACAGTTGAAAATATTAGTGAGGCCTAGCCCTAAATGCTATTTGTCTTAATAACACTTTCCATATTATATATAATCCATGGTTCAAAATAAATAGGCCCATTGGAGCGTTCATTCGATCTCTATGATTTAGTTTGAAACGGTATGGAGAGTTTACCTAGAAAATCACTATTTTAATACTGCTGAAATAACAATAAATTACCTTACATTTATATATAACTTTACAGTGTTCAAAGGAACATAAAATCCATTATTTGTTCTTGGAAAAGCTCATGAGTACACAACTGGTATACTCACACTCCTTGGTTCATGACATTTTAACATCACTGACCCATCCATGGCTCTCTTTTATCCTATTTCATACACTTACATCCATCTGCATTGTCTATTAGATTAATAATTGAATAGGAAATCCATTATTCTTGATCTTTAAAGTAAGTTTAATAGATCGGAAGTGCAAGATAATTATTATCACTGCAACATACAGTTAGTTGCTTAGTGCTCATGTACCGTGTGCTGTATTTCCTGTAATGATTTGAAGCAGATCACCATGGAATTAGGGGCAATTCCTTTCTCCTTCAGTATGCACTTATATAAAAATAATGACAAATGTCAATGTAACCAGTTGCTGGTTCCATGCACTACTTCCCCCCACAAGTCCCTTTGAAACCTCCACAGCTCTCCCATCTTTAACATGGGAGATGTCTCCCAAACAAAACTTCAAATGAAAGACAATCTCGGTAACTTGTGCACAAACAGAGCAGCTCTATCCTTACCAAGATATCCAGCTCTTACTTTCTAGTTATGAAGGAAAAGTTACATGTCACTTTTACATTGTTTCCTATGGCAGCCTGCATTAGGGCAAAGACTGCCAATTACCGTGTACTGCCATGAACTGCATCAATGCATCAGTCAAATAGTTGGCTTATTCTTAACTTTTCAATTTTATCAAGAGTAAACTTTTTGAAGCAGAATATGAAGGTTTTCTTTACTTCACTTGTTTTCCAAAGGAAAAAAGCTGAAAATTTGATTGGCTGTTAAGCAGAAGCTTTATCTTTTTTGAGAGAAGGGGAAGGAGAAAAATGCATTGTTACTTGAATCCATTCTGGCCAATTGCCTCTTTTTATTTCTTACTTTAGAAGCCTCCCACCTCTTCAGTGAATTAATGGGCAGAAAATTCAATGTCAAAGTCCTTCAATGTCAGAAACTATCTTTTTTTTTTTTAAAGATTTTATTTATTCATTTGAGACACAGAGATACAGAGAGAGAAAGCATGAGCAGGGGGAGATGCAGAGGGAGAAGCAGGCTCCTCGCGGAGCCAGGAGCCCGATGTGGGGCTCGATCCCATGATCCTGGGATCACGACCTGAGCCGAAGGCAGAGGCTTAACCATCTGAGTCACCCAGGCGCCCCAGAAACTATCTTTATTTTACCTTCCTAGCAATAGTTTAGCTAGGCACAGAATTTGAGTTTGACTGATTTTTACTTCAGTGCTTTCATGAAATCTATTGTTTTCTGGTATCTATCCTTGCAGATGAGAAGCTTGCTGTCATTCTAATTGACTTTCCTTTTGTTTATGGTATGTATTCTAACGTTTGTTTCTAGTAGCTCAGACGTTCTCATTGATCTACGATGTCTAGGTATGGATTTACTTGTATTGGTCCTATTGGACATTCAATGGGCACTTTTACTCAGTGGACTCATTTTTGGTTCTTGAAAATTCTCTGACATTATCACTTCAAATATTTATTCTTGGACATTTCTTTATTCATTTCTTATGAAATGAATGATGTTGGAACTTTACAAGCTATGTTCCTTGTCTCCTAATTATTCCTTTATATGTCTGTTTTCAATCTCTTTGTCCTTTTATTATGCTTTTGATATAAATTCCTCCGCTAATTTTCATGTATGCTCTGTGCTTTCTGGAGTTAATCTGTTGAGTTTTTTAAAAACATTTTTCTTGTAAAATTATCTCCCCAAATATTTATAAACTTGAAAAGCACACAAAATAAATAAAAATAATAAGCATCTACAGTGCCAACTCCAGAATTAGCCACTTTTGGTGATTTGGTTTACTCTTGAACACCTTTCTCCCCACACAGATACTTTACAAACTACTGAAAATATGAATATGGGTATGTTTTTTTAACAAAAATAATTATAAACATCACTCATAAAGTTAAAGTCCTCTTCAATCACCACGTCCATTGCTGATCCACTCCTCTACTATACTGAGGTAAACACTATCGATAAGTAGCCATGCAAATTCTCTAGTATTATTTTATGTGTTAATATACATAAACATTTCATGTTATGCCAATTATATCAATTATTTACTAATATTTTTGAAATTTCCCCACATACTGAAACATATAAATATATTTAGTGCATTTTATTTAATTTCTGTACACTATTTCATAATATGTTTTGCCACATTTTATTAATTTATTCCTCTTTTGATAGCTTTTGTCCGTTTACTTTTGGTGTCAATTTTTCTCTATTATAAACAGCACTGAAAATAAACAATATCCTTGTGCATGTCTTTTATATGTGTGTATGAGTGTTTCTCTAGGGGAAATACCAAAAGTCAAATTTCTGGGTGATGAGGTTTTAGATTTAATCAGTATGTATCAGTGTAGACATTTCATCAAACCTACAGTTAAACAGTATTTAAAATTTTACTCATCTGATCAGTACAAAGTAGAACATATATGTTGTTTAACTGGCTTTTCCTGATTACTAAAGAAGCTGAGAAAATCTCTGTGTGTTTATTGGCTTCTTTGATTATCGGTTTAAATATTTTCACTATTTGTTAATTAGGTTGTTTCTTATTAAGTAGGAAATATTTGTGTATTCAGAATAGTGATCCTTTGTTATGTGTATTACAAAAATTTTCTTCAATAATGAAATTTATTTTATATGTCCACTAGTTTTGTTCTTTTGGTTATTTTTAGGACCCCTTTTTTTTGTTTGTTTTTGTCTTTTTTGTAAGATTTTATTTATTTGAGAGAGAGAGCAGGCAAGAGAGAGCAGGGGGGCATTGGAGGGGGAGAGGGGGAGAGAGGAAGAGGAGGAGAGGGAGAAGCAGGATCCCCACTGAGCAGGGAGCCCAAGGAAGAGGCAGGGCTTGAACCCAGGTCCCAGAGATGATGACCTGAGCTGAAGGCAGACGCTTAACCAACTGAGCCACCCAGACGACCCAGGACGTCTTTTTGTAATGGTTAGTAATTGTAATTACTTAGTAATTGTTCTTTTTGGGTCACAGCTATCTCTTTAACTCTTTGACAATCATAAATATAATTATTTTAGTAATTTCTCCCCATTATTTTCAGTTCATCTGGAGTAATTTTATACCCTAGGTTGATTTACTGTCTGTTTTTTTTTTAATTTTTAATTTGTTGTCATTTTTGATAAATGGAAGTAACTACTATTTTTGGAAATACGATAGAATATTTTCATTTAGTCATGTTACATACATTGCTCTTTCACTAACTGTAAACAAGAATCAGGTATCAAAGGAGACAAGGTGGTATGGCAAAGGTAGCAGATTCAGTGAATGAGATGTGATGATCCTACATGGCTGCTTTGAAGAGGGAAGCAGGGGCCATGGGGCAAGAAATGCCACTGGTTTCTAGAAGCTGAAAAAGGCAAGGAAACATTGTCTCCTGAAGCCTCCAGAAGGGATGCAGGCCTGCCTGTACCTTGATTTAGCCCACTGAGACACCATGGTGGACTTCTGACTTATAGAACTGCGAGATACTTGATTTGTGTTGTTTTAAGTCACTTAGTTGTGATAATATATTATTACAGCAACAACAGAGCTTTCCAGTTACAGCCTCCTAAAAGGTAGAGCCTGCCCATAGTAGCTCCCTTCAATCAGTCTCCCCCTCACTTACTAGTTTGTACAGTAAGCCTACTTCCAGTTACATCGCTCATAAAGGGCAATGTTAGGCCTATACACCGACAGGATATAAATTTCAGGATACATCTTCCTACTTCCAGACCTTGATCCCAGCATGCTATGCCCTCGGATCTGCCTGCCACACTGTGCACATTTTGTTTCTGCTCTGTGTTTGGTCTGGAAATGTTTACTCTGTTGGGATATGTCTTTTATCTATTTTTATATTTTATCTATCATTGCTATTAGAACAATAATGATGACATTGACTTTGTGGTAGAGACAGTTTTGTAAAGTAATGCTTGAGGCTGCCCCACTATTCTAATAGCAATCAATGCACACGTTTATAATTTCATGTCCTTTCCTCTCCTGCTTTTATGCTCCCTTCTATTCTTGGTTCTTCGTCTCACATACACAAAACCTTCCAAAGATAAGATTTTGATTTTCTCTCCGCTTAGACTTTGGAATAAGGAAAATGCAGAGAACATGCAGAAGTGGCAATGTCTTGAACCAAGTACTCTCTAGAGTCTCTTCCCCATTCTGTGTATCTGCTTACTATGGTTGTTATTCCAGAGGGTATCTAGCTGCAGGAGTGACTATAAAAGATGAAATTGGAAAGGAGGAATTTAATCCACAAAGCTCCCATTTCAAAAATTTGTATAAATCTAATACATTTTTAAAAAAATACACCCAAGTGAAAGATTTGTTTAGCATAAAATATGTCCTCATTGTTCAGGCCAAACATTACAGGGAAATAGGACTTGCAGAACAGAATTATAAACCAAATAATCGGAATATTAAAATATCAGTAATCTGATACATTGCAAATCTAGGTTAGTATAAGAATCCATGGATACCATTTTCTAATGTATATTAAATCAGGGAGCAGGACTTACAGACCCTGGCGTACCCCCAAATCCAGTATCATCTGTTGATATACTTTTTAAAGATTTTAATTAAATAAATCTAAAAAAAGAAATAAGATAAACCAACCAAAAGTACCTGAAATGAGCTACCTGCATTTTCAACCATGTTACAGTTTCATATTTTCCTCAATTTTGTAATAAATAAATAAATAAATAAATAAAGCACTGTTTTTAATAAGAAAGAATTTAAAAACAAGGGAGATTATGAGTGCCATCTTGTGGAAAGACCTTCCAATATGATGGTCAAAATATTTGATTCTCAAGGCCTTCAACAAGTGAGTAATGTCACCCAAACTATTTAGTCAACTATAAAGTAACATGTCACCTGAAGCTAACTCTGTTACATTATCTGATTCCTAATGGCATTCAATTACTACTCGTTTGTTTGAAGCTATCATCAGGAAAATGTATGGACTAGCTTTGGTTTTCACTTTCTGCTTTCAATTCCTTTCATTGAAATTTCACATCACTCATGTGTGAATTATTTTACCCAAAATTACCCGAACAGGTCAAACAAGGCACCCGCTGGACTATAAGTTGTCTCCAGAAGAGCCTCACCAAGACTGTCATGGCAACAGCCTCATTCTGAGAGGCTCCTTTCAAATCTATGTTCTTTCATACATTCATTTTAGTTGAGTTTGTCTTATTGTTGTTGTTCTCTCCTTATTAAAAATGAGAATTCATAATTTATGGTTGTTATTTCCTCACTGGTGTGACCCCAGCCACTTGTACTCCACATGGTACAGAAGAGCAGTTTAATTAACGTACACTGAATGAACAAATGAATGCTTCTCATCCAAAGTATGGATGCTGCAGTTGGACCCAGGACAGGCATTTGTCAAAGGCAACCACACCTGGTCTGGTGCAAGATCCCAGTCCTAGAGGGACACCCTTCTCTGAACAGTTATTAATTGACCTTGGAAACCTTCTCTTGGACAGCCTGAGAATGAGAGAAACGGAAGGGTCAACAAATAAGAGAGGGGCAGAAAAGGGATGCTATAATCATTCAGTAAGCTGAAGCCACGAACATGAGCAAGTATAGAGAGGAAAGAAGAGAAAACTTAGTCAGCGGTGACAACAGTAGTAGAAAGCAAGCGTGAGGCATTTGCTGGAATCATAAAAGTCAGGGGATGCCACCCTCTGAGAGGAGATGACGTGAGAGCTCTAGATGTACTATACGTGGTGCCCACACCACCTTCCGCTCAGTCTCACCAGGAAGCTGCTAAAATGACTGCCTGTCACCCTCAGTTTCCCATGGGGCTTGAAAGCCAACCACCATTAACACAATTGTGGCTCTACTCCCTGTAGTTGGAAAGGGCTCCAACCGTCTCATTTAATACATAAAATGGTAATGTTAACTCTGTCCCGGCTTTTACCACTGTTAAATTCATAAAAGACTGGGCCTACAGTACTGATTTATTTAACTCTAAAGCCAAAGACTTGATTTTTACTTTTTATTTTTTTGCTAGTCCTTGAGTCAGGTTCTGAGTCCTGCCCACAGCATCTTCCTGTTTGTTTGTTTGTTTTTCTTAATTGCTATCATCAGAGCCAGAGAAGACCGTTTGCCTATTACACATTTCAACGTTCAGACAGCAGTGCATATTTCTTTTACTCAATCTAGTAAGCTCTTGAAATCACTGTGCTTATTTGCTACCTCCATTGCCCCCCGGGTCTTGAAATGCCTTTCATTGCCACAAACTCTTAAAATCACGAAGTGGAAATCAACACTTTCTGGTCAGCTGAGTCACCTTTGAGGGTGCCACCAGTAAGCTCCAGGACACTCATTTTCCTGCTGTGCCCAAAAGACAAACTGTCTTTTCCTCATGGTTCTCACAGGTTAACTCAAGGTTAGTTTAAAACAGACAAACCCCCGATTACGATTAATTTTTAAAAGAAAGTTAAGTATTTAAGGGAAGCCATGATTTTCCCATATATTTAATAAATATAATTGTCCATGGCAGTAAAGAAACCCCTCTTCAAGGTAAGAGACAAGACAAATTCTATATCATGATTTACAATAATCGAGGTATATGACCGCTCCATCTCATCCTCCTTTTGAAATCCCCTTTATTGCTCCTAGGACACTCGCATTAGATATAGGATTGCCAGTTTCACTGCTATCAATCCATCAACAATGTCAGCACTATATGCAAGTATGTTGATAATGATTCTAAATAAGGTAGCCAGTTTGGAGCTGAAGCTTATGTGAGAAGTGCTGAAAACAAACCAAGAGCCAAGAGCTTGGAGCTGAAGCCCTACTTCTTCCTGCTCAGACATCTCATAAAAATGACTTTTGCTTAAGGGGAACTCTCAAAAGCCAGCATTTAATCATTAATCTCAATTAAAGTTATATTTGAAAAACAATGTTGTGTGATGAGTATGCTAACCACAGTGACCAGTACTAGGATTGCATGATTTGGAAAGATGGAAATGATTGTCCTAAACTTCTTAACAGCTGCTGTCTAAAATCTGACTTGTAGGTCCCTAAGAAGATACACACTATTTCTGCAAAACTAGGTATATCATCTCTGAAGAACTCTTTATTAACATAGAATTTTTAAAAGCAAGCTCTGAGTAACAGCTTTGATTTAGTTCTGTTGTTGAAATTTGAGTGAGATCCGAATTAACTTATTTAGAACTGGAATGATCCAAATATAAAAAGTCTATGTAGGTTCTTATTGAGAGAGCAGAGTTGTAATAAAAAAAACTATACACGAGAATATTAAATAATCACATAAAACGTATTATCTATCTGTATCTTTTATACTTCATCTCTGTATCTCTATTTTGGGTTTATATGAATAGTTTAATATTTTTTGTAACTGTTTATCATGATGTCAGGTTTCTTAAGTTTTACAGAAACTTAAATAGCAGCAACTTTAAAAAAGGAAGGTTGTTCACTTCGGCATTGCTATCTGGCCCATCCAGACTGATATGTCATTTCAGTTACCATATGGCACAGTGTATTTGATGTGACGGTCATGTCCTGTCTGTCATGTTGTATCTTTCCAATAGTACCAAGTACTTCGTCCATGCCACTCCCAATAATAATTGCCCTTCCAACTGCTTTTCTGATTGCCATTAACTACAAAAGTGAGATTTACAGAGCAGCACAAACTTTGGGAGATTTGGTAACAGAAAGAATCTCGGGAGGAAACCAAATATCCAAAAGGAGGAGGCATTTTACCCCTCTAATTCTCAAATTAGCAATACAAACAGGTACAAATACTCTCTGACAACATGTAAATGTAAATACTCATGTATGAGTAATAGCTCTACCTCCTTGAAACTCACCTTTTGGTCTTTATTATCAAATTTTGTATCCCATTAATGCTTATATATTAATAATGACCTAATTCTGGATACTATGCCATCAATTCTCTGTGATCATGATTTTATTTTTCCCCTCGTTCGCAAGTTTAACACTTTCTGCTTCACATGACAGACTTGTGAAGCACTGCAAAACAGCTATCCTTTTTGTGCCCCTCTTTACTGCCAGAGAACCCTCTATTATTTTCTCAGGAGCTTAGCATCCATGAATAATTTATGACCCCCTTCTACCAAACCCCTCTCTCAGAAAAAAACCCTCACACCTAACTTTTTACCTTGGTATTTAAATAAACGTAGCTACCTCTCCCAGAGGTAGCTGTGTTGTAAACCATGCCATTAAAGAAGGAGCAAGCATTGTTGCTTTCTCAAACACTTCACTCACTGGCTGCCATCATTTGGTTGGGTTTCCTATAAAAGGAACATCTTTCCAAATATCTCAAAAATCAGCCAGGCAGCAACTTGTTTGCTACCAAATTAGTTTGCATCAAGAAGGTCCACACATACAAAACACATCCCCTTTGGATTTTCTTTGCCACTTATGGGAAAATTACTATCTATGAATTTAAAATAGAGGGCTGATCAGGGAAATTCAAATCAAAACCACATTGAGAAATCACCTTACACCAGTCAGAATGGCAAAAATTGACAAGGCAAGAAACAACAAATGTTGGAGAAGTTGTGGAGAAAGGGGAACCCTCTTACAGTGTTGGTGGGAATGCAAGTTGGTACAGCCACTTTGGAAAACAGTGTGGAGGTGCCTCAGAAAATTTAAAATAGAGCGACCCTATGACCCAGCAATTGCACTCCTGGGTATGTACCCCAAAGACACAGATGTAGTGAAAAGAAGGGCCATGTGCACCCCAACGTTCATAGCAGCAATGTCCACAATAGCCAAACTGTGGAAAGAGTCGGATGCCCTTCAACAGACAAATGGATAAAGATGTGGTCCATATATACAATGGAATATTACTCAGCCATCAGAAAGGATGAATACCCAACTTTTGCATCAACATGGATGCGACTGGAGGAGATTATGCTTAAGTGAACTAAGTCAAGCAGAGAAAGTCAATTATCATATGGTTTCACTTAGTTGTGGAACATAAGGAGGAGCATGGAGGACATTAGGAGAAGAAGGGAAAAATGAAGGAGGGGAAATCGGAGGGAGAGATGAACCATGAGAGACTATGGACTCTGAGAAACAAACAGGGTTCTAGAGGGGAGGGGGTGGGGGGATGGGTTAGCCCGGTGATGGGCATTAAGGAGGGCACGTACTGCATGGAGCACTGGGTGTTATATGAAAACAATGAATCATGGAACACCACATCAAAAACTAATGATGTAATGTATGGTGATTAATATAACAATAAAAAAAATAAAAAAAAAGAAAGTCAAAAACTAATGATGTACTGTATGGTGACTAACATAACATAATAAAATAAAATAAAGGGCTGAAAAGATTAGAAATTGTTTTCTCATTGATTTTGAATTTCTTGGTAATCCTGGGTCAGTGGTATTCAACCCTACATCAAGAACACCATTAAAAAAATGCCTTACTTTTCTCTAGACCAAATGAATTAGAAATAGGGGTTATGCTCAGGTATCTATCTGTATTAACTGAAAGATCCACAAGCAATTGTGATGCACAAATTGAACTGAAACCACTATTCTAAGGAATACTGAGTACATTTCCTCGTTGAAAAAATATATATTATTAATTAAGCCATTAAAAAAAATCTAGCATACCCTTCACTAAGTAGTTCCCATACCACAGACTCATATCACAACATATATTCAGCTTTGATATTAAACTATGAATCTTAAGAGTTTATCACATTACAAGTAACCTACTTAAATGTGTAACTTTTGTTTTCTTGCCAACCAACACCATATAGAGATAAAGAGAAACTCAGCTATGCTTGCCAGTGTGCCCCACATTACTACTCACAAGGGAGGTGGAAGACCATGTTCTGGAGGGTATCAGGGGAGAAGAGGCTTTTCATGTAGGCGACTAAGGCAGAAGGTGAACAAATTATGGAAATAAATACGGAGAGTGGGCTCTGCTATTCCTTTCTAAAAAAGCAAGGTCTTCGATAGAAGGCAGGCAGGCATTGGACTTATTTACCCTTGTTTATTTAGGGCACATTCCTGCAACTGTCTGTATGGCCAATTTACATCCCCCCTCCCCACCCACAACACACTCTTTATCCTTACTAAGTACGTTTCCTTAAGGAAAGCCGAAATGTGACATACATATGGGTCATTCAATTGTTCAATTACTCATTGAATAATCCCATCAAATACCAATTATGTGTCAGGTTTAATATCAGACCTCTGAGGAATGCAGAAATAACTCATTATAGAGTCAATCTCATGTTCTCATGCCATTGTAGGCACTGAAAAAGACAAACACACACACAAGTTAGGTTACAGGGTTCTAAGGACTATATTCAAGTTTGAAGAACATTTGAGGTATCACAGAAGAGATGGCTAGCCATCTTCTCAAGATTCCAGGAGAATGTGGCAAGAATGGTACCGAGCATGCACAAGAATGGAGGCAAAACCTGAGTAATTGTCCTGCTTCTTTTTTCTAACTTTGGGCAAAGGAAGAAAACTCTGTCTTGAAACAGGTATATACCAGTGGGACACGAGAAGCCTTATATTCAGGGTGCTTCAAGCTTATAGTTCGTAACTACCTGAAAATGGTTTCTTCACAGCTCTTTTCCTTCACCTGGAGCCATACAAAAAGCATTATAGGCTAAATATAAATTGGGGTAGAAAATTTGGAACGATGCTATAACATCTTCTGAAAGTACATTAAAAAATGCAGGCATATGGTTTTAATGGCATTATTTCTAATCCAAATGCTTTATAACATGCCTCATTTAGGATCAGATTCATGCCTGGCATGAATTAATGCAAAAAGCTGTTTCTGAATTATCCAAGTATAACAGGTGGTCTGGGAGGCTCAGTGATGGGGGTTTCTTAGTCTCATTGCCAGAGGGGTGGCTTCTGGGTGGATTTTCAAGCCCACCTGGACTCCCCAATATCTGTAGCAAAAAGTTACCTCAACTGATGTTTTAGAAGGCATTAAAAACCACTGATTGAGAGGAGAGAAAAATACTATGGAAAACAACGGACAGTGAATAGTTAACTACCATTGTGTATGTGTGTTTGTGTATGTAATTATACGCATGGTCTGCTCTCAGTGTAGTTTTATGATAAATGCAGAATCAGAATTTACATGATTGATTTTTGAGACAGCCTTTGAAGAAAGCCCAAGGCACCATTATGCATCAACTGCATATTAGAGGACAAAGCTAATGCTGTCTGAAGGCTAAAACTTGTGCCTTTAGGAGACTTAAAACAGATCCTAGGGTAGAACTTAAAATTGTAAAAGGAGTGGGTGAATAAACATGCATTGCCTAAGAGAATACACTGCAAAGTATTATCTCAGGTGGGTGGAAGGACTGGCTAGTAGTCGGTCTGAAGTAATCTTTCTAGTGAAATCCCTGAAGGCTGATGGGTTTCCCTTGACTGAGAACAGATTCAGTCACCGTGGAAATTAGCCAAAGAGGTGTTAGAATTGATATCATATGAAAAATGTTGAGGGTCCCGACCACTGATCTTACTCAAACTGAAGAAATGTCATTTGTAGATGTATCACGCATCATAATTTTGAACCCTTTCCCCCCAAAGTTTACAAGGGTAGGTGATGTATTTATTTTTGGTAACAGAGAGGGTCCCTTGCATAATTAACATTGTCTTCTCTACTGGGAATGGAATGGCCAGATTAATGGTACAGGTTCTGTTGTTTAATAGCTCTTTGTTAGCTTTACTGCATCCCACTCTACTAGTTAGTAGTTTAAAAGGCCACCCAAGAGCTCCAACATGTAAGGCGATTATCACTCCCACCTTTAAAAGAAAAAGCTGAAGAAACTGAAAATCAATGACTTCTCTTGGACCCATCAGAGAACTGAGGTCACAAAGCCAATTTCCACCATGAAATCTGGAGAGACAGTCAAGTCCAGAGAGTCTCAGCTGAGATCTCTTTACCTGAAAAGAAGCTGCTGGAGCCATAACACCTAAATGGTACACTCAAATGGTAATTTTGAAAAATTGCTGGAGGCTGTATGTGGACCAGCAGGAAAGTCAGAAATTCCTGGGCGCCTCCACAGTTGACGGATTTTACCTCCAGAAACCCCAGCCCACCACTTCTCACAGTAAAGAGGAGGAAAGGAAGAGTAAAGACTATGAAATCAACCCAGAGTGTTCTCTAGAACAAAGGTTTTACTCCCCAGAGACAGAAAGCTTCACCCGAGCCTTATCCCACCTGGGAGGAAGAAGGGCATTTTCCCAACTGCAGTCCCTCCCCCCACCCCTCAGCCTTCCTCTCTCACATAAGATGGGAAATAAAAAAGCTAAGACACAGTTGTGAATGTCACAGTCCAGGGACACAGGCTCACTAAAAAAGATTTAATCTAAGATTATAGACCGTTTTCCCTCTTCCACACTTTACCCCAAAACCCATAGGGCTCCAGGAGAATAGCATTGGATTAGAGCTGAAAAAACTGAAAAGACCCAGAGTCTATCCGAGGAGTTCTTAGGGAAGACCAAAGAAAACTGAGGAGATAAAAACAAGAACACTAGAAGAACCTGAGGCCCATGGCACCTGAAGCAACAGCAAGCATTAAATGCAGCCCAACTCCCAGCCATATTAACATAAATCCTCACGCTAACAGATTATTTACCTAAATTCTTATGACCCAGTACAAAATGTATGGCTTTCAGCAAAAATTACAATGCATGCCAACAATCATATCAAACACAGTCTGAAGAGACAAAGCAAACACCAGAGCTGAACTCAGATATAACACACCTAGTGAAAGTGCCAGAATGGAAATTTAAAATAACTATGATTACGAAGTTAAGGGGTCTAATGGAAAAAGTATAAAACATTCAAGAACAGATGAGAAATCTAGGCAGAGAGATGGAAACTCTAAAAAATAATCAAAAGGGTTGTCTGGGTGGCTCGGGCGGTTGAGCCACGGACTCTTGATATCGGCTCAGGTCTTGATCTCAGGGTTGTAGGATTGAGGCTCTCCTCCTCCCCTTCTGTGTCTCCCAGCCCCACTCACATGAATGCGCACTCTCTTTCTTTCTCTCAAATAAATAAAGAAAATCTTTTAAAAAATAAAAATCAAAAGGAAATGCTTGAAATCAAAAACACTGTACAGAAATGAAGAATGCCTCTGATGGGCTCATCAGTAGACTTGACATAGCCATGGAAAGTCAGTTCTCAGTCAACAAAAACTTCCCACACTGAAATTCAAAGAGAAAAAAGAATGGAAAAAAAAATCAGTGAACTTAGTACACCAGGATTTTAAGTTGAAAATAGTTTGCTAAATGATTTCATTATGCAATAAGGATAGATTTAGAACATTTTCTAAAAGGACTATTAGAATATCAGTAAAAAGAGATTCATTACAACAAATTAATAAATCCTGGCCAGTAAACCAAACACTATTTGATTGTATAAAATGAGTGAAATTGCTGTACAACAATGTGCATGTACTTAATGTCACAAAACTGTACATATAAAAATGGTTAAAATGATACATTTTATGTTATTTATATTTAAACAGAGTTAAAAATGATCTGATTTAGTTTTAAAAAATAAGTAAAATCATGGTATATGCATAGTTGTCCCATTTAATGGAATCATTACTAGAACATACACACCCACATACGAATAAACAAATGGGTGTCTCTGGAAAAAAGGCATTAAAGCAAATTTGAAACTTCAGGAAAAGAAAAGGCCACTAAAATTAATATGTCCAGGGATTAACAGACATTTATAGCAGTCCCTAAAGATCCCTTTAATAGACTAACTTATAAAATTATATTTATTGGGCTTCTATTATGTGATAATCACTTTCCTGAGAGTTCATCATGTGATATTCAGAAGAAAACACTCTTTAATTGTACTGTATATTTTTGGAAAGGCTTTTTTTTTTTTAAATTTCCTCTTCACCCTTCATATCCAATCCATCATCATGTGACAAAATATATCTCAAACCTGCCCACTTCTCTCTTTGTTTTTGAAGTATAATTAACATCCAATGTTATATTAGTTTCAGGTGTACAACATAATGATGTGACAATTCTGCACATTACTCAATACTAAGAGGGGAGGTGGTTGGAGGGATGGGCAAAATAGATAAAAGGGGATTCAGAGGTACCAACTTCCAGGTATAAAATAAATAAGTTCTAGAGATGAAAAGTACAGCATGGGGAATATAGTCAGTAATATTGTAATGACAGCATATGGTGACAGATGGTACCCACTTGTCTTTTTCTCCTTTCCTAACATCCAAATCTAAATGATCATCATCTTTTGCCTGGACCGCTGAGATGGCTCCCACTCATTATTGACCTACTTCCATCAATTCTACACTGCTATGAGAATTTTTAAATTGGTGTTATTTAGTTAAGAAAAAATAATGTCTGGAGAAGGAGAGAGTTATGAAGATTTTAAAGAAACCATTGTGCTTGTGAGTAAAAAAATGAGAATATACTTATCATTTTTAATAGGGTAGAGATCTGGAATACATATACTTAACTTGAAATGAGGAGAATTTTAAACATTAAATTACTGATGCTTTTATACACAGTGAAATGTATTACACTAAAAGAAGTTGTAAGATCATAATTTGTATGTTGAGAAGAATTTTATACATCAAATTACTTGCTAATAGTAAGCATTTTTAGACACTGAAATATATTACCTAAAAAAAAGGTGTAAAATTATAGCTTGGGATGAATGTTTTTAAAGTAAGAGAAATATCTTGAGGCTTGAAGGTTTCCAGAAGGAATTACTGTATAACACATGATTCTGGATATAATGATATTAAAATTGTAAGCTTGAATATTTTAAAGACTTTTGATTAGCTAAAACATGGAGTTGTAGTATTGTTTGCCTTACACAATAGGCACAGGAAAAATTAAAAGATAAAAGCAATTTAAAAAAATTTAAAGCACAGAAGTCAAGCCAAATATATTTGAAACTGCCTAAAAAGCATTCTTTCTGCATAGAAGGACACATGCCTAACAAAAACAAGTTTTCCATTATTACAGGATATAATTTGTTCTGCTTTCCTATTGTTAAAACTTTTCTAATCAAAAAGGATATTCCCATTTCTCTATATAATATATGCATAGAAAACCTACAAATAAATAACTTTACTGGTTTTACTTTCCTGCCAAAAGTTCCAATAGACGGTTTCCAGGGCTATAACAGTCTATTCATTTTAAAAAGTTTTCATCTATGATGTGATTTATTGAAAATAAATTCTTTGAAATAACATTTTGGAAACCCGTTGAAGAATGAGGACAACCAGTTTATTGCCTTCAATGTCCACAGACTTTATTTCTCATTGGACTTCCATTGCCACCTTATCTGCATAGTAATAATCTTTTCTATTCCTAGTGAAATAAATCACCACAAAAGTTGTTATATAATTTATCCCAAAGAATTCGATTTGATTTGTTTCAAAATAACAAGAGTGGATTTATTTTATATCCAGGGGATTATTATTGAGAACTGCAATGGGCAAAAAACAATCACTAAAATCAGTACCTATTTATTTATTTATTTAATTTTTTGAAAGTAGGCTCCGTGCCCAGCATGGAGCCCAACATGGGGCTTGAGCTCACGATGGTGGGATCAAGACCTGAGCCGAGATCCAAGAGTCAGATGCTTAACCATCTGAGCTGCTCAGGTGCCCCTAAAATCGATACTCATTAAATGGGTACTAAATGAGTAAAAACTTCATGCTGATAAATATAGTTCACAGAAGAAGCTTTCGTTTTTCATTTTCTATTTTTAAATAATAATATATATTAGTTATAGAAATATTCACATTGTTAGCACAGCACACTGGGACAGTCATAAGGCATTAACTAAATGTTAACTTTAAGGATAAATTCAATAGATGTATTTTTAATTGATTTATTGAAGTTATTCAGACATCTAACTGTAAACCCACTCTGGACCTTACGTGGAAGTGTAAGCCTGTGCAACTTCTACATGATCTCAAGACACAAAGAAAAAGACAACATTGAAAACCTGCCCAGTAAGAAAAAAGCTAAAACCAAATTATCAATACTAGTTTCACATGCATTGAGTCTTCCTTGTCAGCATAAAACCCAAGGCATCATATGAGAGGTAAAACATGTAAAATGCTTTAACTGTTCTCTTCATTTGCATAAGCCAGGAACAAGTTAGGGTCAAAGGACAGGTGTTTCGTTTCTGATCTCATTTGCCAGAGCTGCAATACTAATGAACTAACGGTGTCGCTTGACTTGAAATGGAACAAGGATATCACTTGTACAGCCAAAGACTGTAGTAAAGGTGCGGGAAAAATCTTCATTAAAAAATAGAGAAGGAAATGAGCATGAATATGATTAGTGACAATATTCTTTTTCTTAATCCTGAAATTTCGCAACATTTATTTTGAAATCTTATTCAGAAGGTTATACATAGTGACTGCGAATATGGAACTGATCTTGATTCTCCTGTATTTAAGGACAACTTATCTGTCATGCTTTCTTTCTAGAGTTAAAAACAAATGTTCCTTACCCAAATTACTGACCACAATTCAAAATAATAACTATTAGGGTTTCACATTAGGCTTGCTTTGTCTCATATTCAGACTTGTATTTAAGGAACCAATTCATTTAATGCTCTTTACTGGAATGTAAATTGTCTTTAAGATAGCAATATAATGGTAGTCTTAACAAAGAGAAGATAATGTTGAAGAATCTGTTTCGGTTCTTCAGGTAGAAGATTAAAACCATCCATTCAAGAGGAAGGTTTACTAGAGTATCTTTTATGGTACTATGAAACATTCAAATCTGTTACTCTGTATAACTAAAGAACTGACTTTTGAATATTACTTAATTTTATTATGTTATGGTAGTCCCCATACAGTACACCATTAGTCTTTTTTAAATTTTTTTTAAATTTTATTATGTTATGCTAATCACCATACATTACATCATTAGTTTTTGATGTAGTGTTCCATGATTCATTGTTTGCGTATAACACCCAGTGCTCCATTCAATATGTGCTCTCCTTAATACCCATCACCAGGCTAACCCATCCCCCACCCCCCTCTTGGAGTCCATAGTCTCTCATGGCTCATCTCCCCCTCCAGTTACTTTTAATTTCAGACTAGAACAAGAAATATTACTGAATAGTTTGACATCACATAGTCATTTTTCCAAGGTGAATTCCATGGAACATTTGGTTTATAAGATATTACTAGATGTTAGATGGAAAAGGTATCTTACAGTCTTTTATGTTTAAGAAATAATGCATATTTAATTTTTTTGAGGAACCTGCAGACTATTTTCCATAGTAACTGCACCATTTTACATTACTAACAGTGTACAAGAGTTCCGATTTCTCCACATTTTCACCAACCCTTGGGATCTTTGCTTTTTCTCATGGCCATCCTAACAGGTGTGAGGTGGTATCTTATTGTGTTTTTGATTTGCATTTCTGTAATGATTAGTGATGTTTTCATATGCTTGTGGCCATTTGTATGTCTTCTTTGAGGAAATGCCTATTCAGGTTGTTTTCCCCTTTGTTTTGTTTTGTAGCTATTGAGTTCTAGGAGTTCCTAAAACAGTTTGGATATCAACACCTTGTCACATGTATGTTTTTCAAATATTTATTCCCTTTCCCTAGGCTACTTTTTCATTCTGATTGTTTCCTTTGCTGTACAGAACCTTTTTAGTTTGTTTTGTTTAGCTTATTTGCTTAGTCCCACTGGTCTATTTTTCCTTTTGTTGGCTATACTTTTGGTGTCATATCCAAGAGATCACTGCCAAGACCATTGTTGTGAAGGTTTTACCCTCTGTTTTCTTCTGGGAGTTTTACAGTATCAGGTCTCACATTTAAATCTTTAATCATTTTTGAGTTGATTTTTTTATGTATGATATAAGGTAAGGGTTCAGTTTCACTCCTTTGCATGTGGATATGCAAGTTCCCCAAAACATTTATTCAAGAAATTATCCTTTTCCCACTGTGTATTCTTGGCATTCCTGTCAAAGCTCAGTTGACCAAATGTGAATGGGTTTATCTCTGGACTCTCTATTCTGTTCTAGTGGTCCATATTGTTGTTGTTACGCCAGTACACTGTAACAGCATACTGTTTTAACTAGTGTAGCTTTGTAACATATTTTAAAAATCAGGAAATGTGATGCTTCTACTTTGTTCTTCTTTCTTAAGATTGCTGTGGCTGTTCAGGGTCATATCCAGCAATTGCACTGCTAGGTATTTACCCAAAGGATACAAAAATACAGATTTGAAGGGGTACATGTACCCCAATGTTTATAGCACCATTATCAACAATAGCCAAACTATGGAAAGAGCCCAAACATCCACTGATTGATGAATGGATAAGGAAGATGTGGTATGTGTGTATACACACACACACACACACACACACACACACACACACACACACACACACAATGGAATATTACTCAGCTATCTAAAGGAATGAAATCTTGCCATTTGCAATGATGTGGATGGAGCCAGAGTGTATAATGCTTAGCAAAATAAGTCAGAGAAAAACAAATACCACATGATTTCGCTCATATGTGGAATTTAAGTAACAAAACAAATTAACATATGAGAAGGTAGAAAAAAGAGAGGGAAACAAACCATAAGAGACTCCTAATGAGAGAGAACAAACTGAGGGTTGCTGGAGGGAGGGGTGATGGGTATTAAGGAGGGCACTTATTGTGATGAGCACTGGGTGTTATATGTAAGTGATTAATCACTAAATTCTACTCCTGAAAACAATATTACACTATATGTTCACTAATTAGAATTTAAATAAAAATTTGAAAAAGAAAAAAAAAGTAAAATTAAGGAACCATAAAGCTAAGACATATTGATATTTAAATTACATAAGAACTAACCCACAAAAATTTGTTAGCATATTAAAGGCTGAACAGACAGAATTATTTATCACAACTTTTAAATTTAAGGAGTGATTAGTATTGAAACGGGTCATACTCAAATTTAGTACTTTTAATTATCTGTAGTTTTTCAATTTTTGAAAGTGAAGAGGGCAAATGGTAACTTTTTGGCTTTTTGGTGTCAGCCACCAACTACTTAGCTGTCAGCCAAAAATATTGCATATCATGTGTTTAAAGCCCAGAGCCAACGAACACCATTCCGCCATTTCAACATCACTGAAATAAATCAAGGCAATCATATCAGGTGGAAACTCTATGCCTATTTGGGGAGCTAAGTAATCACCTCTGTTGGATCTGTAGGTAGATGGATGATGTAAAATCAGCAAAATGTGGAAGTTAAGGTATTGCCCTTAAGCTCAGTTTTCAGAAGCAGAAGCATGGATTGACAGGAATATGGGAGAGGAGAAGGCTCAGACTCATGAAAAAGGAAACAACATGTTCATTTTTTTCTTTTAAGTATTTCTGATAACTAAAGAGAACATAATGTACCTTCAGTTACTTTGAAGGTTAGAAGAGGTTACCTGAGAAAATAATGAGTGACATGCAGTCATGGAAATGAACTGATTATGGTATCAGAGATTGGGCAAGTGACAGGAGGGACTTCAAGCTGCACACATTTTGAAATGGAACAAGTACCTATGGCATAGGTGTCTTTGCTGGCTTTAAATAGAGGCATTTGCAAATATATATATATATATTTTTCTTGCAGAAAATACAATATCACAATCTTAAAGGGGAGATGTACTTTTTCCCTTTTCCAGAAATGTTCATGGACAAAGTTAAGCTTCAGAGTCTGAGCTCATCTGAGTCAGACCATATAGGTGTTGAGAGTTAATACCCCAAATAAAACAAGGAAGAAGATGCCCCTGCCATTTCTACTTTCCCTTAGGAGTCCAAACAAACAAACAAACACAAACATGAGAAGGAATCTGGGGGTTGGTCAAGCAATAAAAACTGGTGTTGATACCTAAAAGTTAAAAATACAAAATTAGGGGTGCCTGGGTGGCTCAGTCGGTTAAGAGACTGACTCTTGGTTTTGGCTCAGGTCATGATCTCACAGTGGTGAGGTCAAGCCTCCTGTGGGACTCTGTGCTCAGTAGGGAGTCTGCTTCCCCTCTCCCTCTGCCCCTTCCCCCACTCTTGCACTCTGTCTCTCAAATAAATAATTAAAAAAATGCAAAATTAAATCCTATTGACCTAGATACAGGGTTTCTCAACAGCAGAACTACTGACATGTGGGGCAGGATAATTCTTTACTGTCAGGGTCTGTCCTATGCATTGTATGGTATGCAGCAATCCTGGCCTCTACTCACTAGATGTCAGTAGCAATCCCCTCAGTTGTGATCCACAGACTCTCAACTCTAGAGAACAAACTGCTGGTTACCAGAGGGGAGGTGGGTGGGGGAATGGGTGAAACAGGTGATGGGGATTAAGGAGTGCCCTTGTTATGATGAGCACAGGGTGATGTATAGAAGTGATGAATTACTTTATTGTACACCTGAAATTAATATTACACTGTATGTTAACTGGAATTGAAATAAAACTTAAACAAATATCTCCAGACACTGCCAAATATTCCCTATGGGACAAGATCATCCCCAGTTCAGAAACATTAGGGAATTCTAGTGAAGAGAATAAAAGGCAAGACACAGAAGGCAGAAAAATACTGGCTTTATAGTATGACTAATATTAAAATAGACACATTTAATAGAATTGCTATATACTTCTTACCATCCCCCAAAATGAGTGCTTATGTCCACTCAAACAAGTGTCCATCAATAGATGAATGGCTAAATAAGATGTGATACACACACACACACACACACACAAATATTACTCAGCCATAAAAATGGTTAAGATACTGTCATTTGTGACAACATGGATGAACCTGGAGGGTATTATGCTAAGTGAAGTAAGTCAGAGAAAGACAAACACCAAATGATTTCACTTATATGTGGAATCTAAAATACAAAACAAATGAAGAATCAGACCTATAAACACAGAGAACAAACTGATGGTTGCCAGAGGAGAGGGGTTGGGGGTGGGCAAAATGGATGAAGGGAAGTGGGAGATAGAGGCTTCCAGTTATGGAATGAAGGATGCATAGGAACAAAAGGTATAGCATAGGTAATAGAGGCAATGCTATTGTAAGAACGTTCTATGGTGACAGCAGCTAACAATGTGATGAGCATAGCACAATGCATAGAGTTGATGAACTGCAATGCTGTATACTTGAAACTAATGTAACATCATGTATCAACTATACTCAAATTAAAAAAAAAATTAGGAGCTCCTGGATGGTTCAGTCAGTTAAATGTCTGACTCTTAATTTCAGCTCAGGTCATGATCTCAGGGTGTGAGATGGAGTCTCGAATGGGGGCTCTCGCTCAGCGGGGAGTCTGCTTGAGATTATTTCCCTCTGCCTGCCTCCCCTCCCCGCTTGCACATGGTTTCTCTAAAATAAATAAATAAATCTTTTAAAAAATTACAAAAAATATTCAGTTTATCTTCACCCCCAAATTACTAGAACTCATACAGCAATTCAGTAATGTGGCAGGATACAAAATCAATGCACAGAAATCAGTTGCCTTCTTATACACTAACAATACAACTGTGGAAAGAGAAATTAGAGAAATGATTCCATTTACAATAGCACCAAAAACCATAAGATACCTCGGAATAAACCTAACCAAAGAGGTAAAAGATCTATACTCTAGGAACTACAGAACACTCATGAAAGAAATTGAAGAAGACACAAAAAGATGGAAAAATATTCCACGCTCATGGATCGGAAGAATAAACATTGTTAAAATGTCTATGCTACCCAGAGCAATCTATACCTTCAATGCCATCCCGATCAAAATTCCAATGATATTTTTCAAAGTGTTAGAACAAACAATCCTAAAATTTGTATGGAATCAGAAAAGACCCCGAATCGTCAAGTAAATGTTGAAAAAGCAAAACAAAGCTGGGGGCAACACGTTGCCCGATTTCAAGCTATATTACAAAGCAGTGATCACCAAGACAGCATGGTACTGGCACAAAAACAGACATATAGACCAAAGGAACAGAATAGAGAGCCCAGATATGGACCCTCAACTCTATGGTCAAATAATCTTTGACAAAGCAGGAAAAAACATGCAATGGAAAAAAGACGGTCTCTTCAATAAATGTGCTGGGAAAATTGGACAGCTATATACAATTAAAAAATTAGTTACAAGAATGTTCATAGCAATTTGATTCATAAATATGAAAAAGAAACTACCCAAATGCTCATTACTAAAATATAAAAATAAATTGAGTATATTCATACAGTGGAGTACTACTCAGAAATGGAAAGAAAAAACAAATGAACTATTTAACACACATCAACATGGATGGATTTCACACACATTATGTTATGTGAAAGAAACCATAACCAAGAGTAATGTGTGATTTCATTTATATAAAGTTCAAAGTATATATAATACTAGAAGTCATAAGTGGTTATTCTGATGGAAAGGATTTGTTGTTGACCTGGATGGGAATGAGGGTGATTTCTAGGAAACTGAAAATGTTCTTAGTCTTGATGTGGGTGGTAGTTGAATGGATGTGTACATATGTAAAAATTCACTGGGATATACATTTAAGATTTGTGTTCTTTATACCTTGTAAGTTATTAGTCAACAAAAAATAAATATAATTTTTTATTTTTAACATTTCTTTAACTTTATTTTTAGTTTTTTTAACTATATACTTTAGGCAGTGGACGATAAAGACTCAGGAAAGTCCAGCATATTATTATCATTTTTATTTTATTATGACCATTTGTTGACCTGATCTAGATAGATAGATGATAGATAGATAGATAGATAGATAGATAGATAGATAGATAGATTGATCCATCCATCCATCCATCCATCCAGTTAGTTTCTTAGGGCTGCCAAAGTACGGCAGACTGGGTGGCTTAAACAATGGAAATTATTTCTCACAGTTTTGGAGGCTAGAAGCCTGAAATCAAGGTGTCAGCAGGTTTGGTTTCTTCTGAGGGCACTCCTTGGCCTGCAGATGTCTGCTTTCTCCTTGTGTCTTCACATGGTCTTTCTTCTAGGTGAGAGGCCCTGGGATCAAGGTATCTGAACATCCTTTTCTTACAAAAATACCAGTCAGGTCAGATTAGGGCCCACCCATGGCTTCATTTTAACTTAATTACCTCTTTAAAGGTCTTATCTCTAAATACTATCACATTCTGAGGTACTGGAGTTTAGGGTTTCCACATGTGACTTTGTAGGACGGGGTGGACACAGTTCATTCAGCTCATAATATATATATATATATATACACACAATCACCTCCACATTTGAAAACACTAGTAAGTCTAGCAAACATGCTCTGATGCCAGGCACTGTTCTAGGCATGTTTTAATTTTAATAATATCCCTGAAAAGTATTATTATTAATACCCACTGCAGACAGGAAAAGAGATCCAGAGCAAAATGTGACTGTTCAAGAATACCTGGCTTTTTGCTGGCTAAACTAAGACTCAACCTCAGGTCTTTTTCCCTTTAACAAATACTATATTATGCTATCTCTTCTACTACACATACACACAAACACAAATATATATATATATATATATATATATATATACATATATATATATATATATATATATATAAAAGATATGTGTTACTATGTGAATCCTAAATAGCACAGTTCCTTTTTTATAGCACTGGGCAACTTTTGACCATTTGCAAAGTCAATTGATGTGAATAAACCAATATGGAGTGAGTGGGTACAAAAATACTGCAAGTTCAGTATTTTGATTCTGTATTTTTCCACTAACTAAAACTAGGTGCCATAGCAACAGAGCTGGTTTAAACCAAATTCCCATGAAAGAAAACTGTTTAGCAGGAATAGATTTTAGAATTCTTCCGCATGTCCAGAGAGGAAACAAAGTGCTGGGTGAGAAGCTAAAAAATATAAAATTAGCCAATTCCCTGAACCCTCACTATAGGAGACATTTGGGTAAAAATATCTATGTGACTAAAAGACTCAGAATTCTTTTGAATGCTGCTATCATATAGGCATATACATGACGTGAACAAAGAATAAATTTTTGAAATCCTCTTTTAGTATATATTTTGAATCTTAATATTAATTATTTTGACACTTCACTCCCCTTTGAGATCACCACTAAATTCTACGGATTCCTGTCCCAACTCCCTGGCATGAACTTCTCACATAGTTTTCCCTTTATTGTCCCATTGCTGTCTCCTCACTAGGTTACTATAACTGCCTTTTCCCTGACTTCCCCAATTTATGTCAGTATCCACAGATATGTGTGGAAGGGCTGTGGAATCATATGACAGGGGCCTAAATTTTAATCCACTTAGGAAATAGGTACAGAGAAGCAATTATAGCCATTATAGAGATGAGAAAATTGAAGAACTGAGAAAGTTAAATGATTACTGAATTTAATTCATAAAGACATCTTTTGCTTAAAAAAGATATTAAATGCCACTCTGAAATGATTCAGGGAACTACTCATATTCCATGCTGTAAGGTCATGTGTTGCAGTTCTTGTAGTTGTACAGGGAGAGAGCTTTGATTAGGTTTAATCTCTAATATGTACTATTTGTTTTCTTAACATCTTAGGACATCAGACAATCCAAAAAAGGAGGGCCACTTATTTTAACAGGAAAGGTTATCTTTTATGACCCAGTAAGTAATTTAATCTCTCATCTATGTATCCATCTATTCTTCCAACACATATTTTAAACACCTATTAAGTGCTAGGCATCACGTTCAGCATTGATAATATTATAGTGAAGAGAAGACTGTTGCTGGGCATCATAACGGACCAACAGGCTCAGAAAAAAAGAGAAATATATGCTAAGATACTGTAATGGGAAAAGTGCTAAAAAAACAAAGGGGAGTAAGTCAGAGGGGGAGACGAACCAGGAGAGATGATGGACTCTGAGAAACAAACTGAGGGTTCTAGAGGGGAGGAGGGTAGGGGGATGGGTTAGCCTGGTGATGGGTATTCAAGAGGGCACATTCTGCATGGAGCACTGGGTGTTATGAACAAACAATGAATCATGGAACACTACACCAAAACAAATGATGTAATATATGGTGATTAACATAACAATAAAAAATTAAAAAAAAAACAAAGGCACAGGTTACTATGGGCAAACAAAAAGGCTCCATTTACCAACTAGAGGACATAGCGAGATCAAAGACAGACTGGCCTATGTTTGAAAACATGAGCTCTGAACCCCAGCTTCCAGGCCATCCTCTTAAGTTACTATTTATTTATTTATCATAAGTCATTACCATAAATATTGACAACAACACTAGTTTGCTTCTAAGTATGTTCTGGTTTGAGTCATTCAAACCTAAAGTGTTAAGATAATTCAGAGAAGCCTAGAAATACTGCATAAGAGATGTGAGGTTTTGTTTTGTCTATTGGTTTTTTTAAAGATTTATTTATTTAAGAGAGAGAGAGCACGTGCAGGGGAAAGGCAGAGGGAGAGCGAGCAAGAGAATCTCAAGCAAACTCTGTGCTGAGCACAAGCTCAGGACCCTGAGATCATGAACTGAGCCAAAATCAAGAGTTGAATGCTCAACCAACTGAGCCACCCATGCACCCCTCTCTATTTATTTTTTATTTTTCGGTGGTTTTCACTTTTTTTTCTTTAAATTTTTTATTGTTATGTTAATCACCATACATTACATCATTAGTTTTGGATGTAGTGTTCCATGATTCATTGTTTGTGCATAACACCCAGTGCTCCATGCAGAACGTGCCCTCTTTACGATTTATTTTTAACTGAAAACAGCTCACCATCACAAATCTAAGTCTTAATATGAAATAATTAGAAACAAGTATTAATTAAACAGGTATCAAATATGCTCAATACTGTGGTAGTATTGGATAAAGACTAAGACATATTATTGCACTCAGGGAATTTACAGTTCAGTTGTGGAGATAAAATTAGCTTGTAGGAAACAATTAAAGAATGACTAAGTGCTAAGCTGTATGTTGCTCTCCATTCAGATTTAGAGAACAAGGAAGTTTGTGGTGGACTCCATATTCTCAAGTATGGCCGGATAGAAAACGGTGAGTAGAAATGGCATTCCTGGGATGGAAACCATGGGAGAAACACTATGAACTTCCTTGAATGTCAAATGAGTGCACAAGAGGGATTACAATCAGCTGGAACGAGGTGTCCTGAGATGCTAGAAAGAAATAAGCGAGCATTATGGGGCATCTAATACTACAGGAAATATGGAAGCCTGGTTATAGGAAGATAGCTATTGAGCCTCTAATTAAGATAACTGATAGGAATCAGAGGAGAAGTTGGATTAACAAAAAATAATTCTATAAACATTTCGAGAACACATTAGTTTTATCTGAATACAATTTATCCCACAAGCCCATTGGTCCAAACAGAAGGTTTTTTATTATATATTTTTGGATAATTGACTCAGAAGCAGTGGGTGCCTATTGAAAGTGAAAAAACTCATACTTAGCACTCTGTGTCATAATGATGGGCTGCATGATCTGCTAACAGTGACCTGATGGGAAAACAAGAAGTGGAAGGAAATGAAGCAGAGCAAGCTGGCCAGGCTGATGAAAGCAGATACCCCTGGTTGGAGTCTCACACCATTTGGACTAACTTTGCCGGTTAATAAAAAGCATACTGTAGAATAGCCGATTTATTTATTTATTTTAAAAAGATTTTATTTATTTATTTGAGAGACGGAGTGAGAGAGAGAGAGAGAGAGAGAGAGAGAGCGTGAGGGAGCATGAGCGGGGGGGGGGCAGAGGGAGAGGGAGAAGCAGACTCCCCACTGAGCAGAGAGCCCTATGTGGGACTCCATCCCAGGACCCCAGGATCATGATTTGAGCCGAACGCAGACACTTAAATGACTGAGGCACCCAGGCGCCCTGAGAATAGCTGATTTAAATTAGGCTTTCTGTCTATAATAAATTCTGGTTAGAAAGCATCCAGATAGTTGTAGATTAGTGTTTTGTCCCTGGGTGTCTTAGATACTAATGTTTTCTGATGTATGCTCTTATCCAAACCAGTAAGTATACTGTGGCTCAAAACTTTACCAGAGCTCATTGTTTACTTCTGTCCATATCTAGTAAAATAAAATATATTCAATTTTCAGACCTTCTTTGAAGAGCAAAAGGAGTTCATAAAATCTGAAGAACGTTGAAAAAGAAAGGCAGAGATTTGGGTTGAACCTCATCCCACAGTGACCTATATCTTGCCAATAAGGTATCTTGTGTTTTTAATCTATTTTCTTTTATGTTAGAGTTACATGGGTTAACTAAGATTTTTTTTTACCACAGTTATAGCCATAAAGTAAGTTTTTTTCCAATTGAAAACAGAGGTAAAGATTATATACTTGTATGATAAGAATAGTGGTAATTTGGGAGGTTACTAAATTGTTTTGAATAAAACTTTTTAAGGTTATATACACTGAACATTTTGCTATATTATAAATCAAAGTAACTTCAAGTGTGTGTTTTTTTATGACCTTACATAAAGCTGTATTGATTTTCAAGTTATTTTTACTAATTGAGTTTTTCTTGGAATGGCTTGTTATTTTACAAAATAATTTATTTTTAATGTTAAAAAGATCAAACTATTAAAAACTAGAGATAAAAAATACTAGAAGCAAACATCAGGAAACTGTCATCCCAGCTATCTCTCTAAAACATATATAGAGATAAAGATAGATACGATTTTATAAAATGGGATTATATTAAAGATAGCCATATATTTTGAGTGAAATATAGTTAATGCAATTTTATTTGCAAATAAATGAAGAAATAATATGCATTTACATAATTAGTTTCTTAGTGATCCACCTAGGTATTTCAGAAATAAAAAAAAAAAAACATTAACATGAAACAGCATTAAGAGGTCAGCTCCACTATAATTATGTTGTAAAACAAATATTTCAATTTTCAGCCAGACTGATTTATTTCCTGCACGAAAGACAAGAAAATATGCTTCTTGCCTCTCTTCTTGTTCCACTTTTATATTAATTCACTTTTCCAAGTTTACAATATTTACATTTTATTCTACAAATATGAGTCTTATAGTCTTTATTTCCAATTCTATATTTATTGGTATTTAAAGAGCTGCACCAGTTCTTTTACCACCCACTCAATAATCCAAAACTTTTTTTGTTTTGGTTTGATCTTGATCTTGATCATCAATTGGTCCTCCCACTCCCATAAAAGTGAGTGTTAAAGATCTTTTATGCTTGATTGTCTTTCTCTCATCTTCTTATCTTCTAAATTTATTGCTTCCTTACCTTGTTCCAAATTATAAAGGGCAAAATAAAATCACTTCCCCAGATATTTATCTTCTGAAGTCCTCCCTTTTTTCAAATTGGGTCAGATAACTCACTAAGAGGGCCTTCCAAATAGCCATAATCATTGAACTTCTCTTCACTGCTCTCCTCTTTTTTGGTTTACTCTCTACTTTTGATGGAAAACATCCTTACATAACATTCTAAGAAAGGGTGAAATGTAGTCTGAATTTTTGCATGTCTGAAAATGTGTCTTTATTCAGTACTCACACAGGCAAAATTTGAAGACAATATATTTCGATTTGTTTTTAAATCTGGCCACATTTCTAGTCTATTTGGAAAACCTGAAAAGAGCCTCATTATCTGTGTGATTGAGGCAAAGTAATAATGCAGTTTTAGGAAAAAATATATTGTACTACAAATGCCAGTTTTACAATGTGTATGCAATTACTTTTTAAAATAAAGTTATTTGTATTAAGGAGGGCACGTGTTGTGATGTGCACTGGGTGTTAAACATAACTAATGAATCATTGAACACTACATCAAAAACTAATGTTCAGTGGCTAACTGAACATAACAAAAAAATAAAATAAAGTTATTTGAAGGGTGTGTGTTATATATCTCTTCTGCTTACCCCTAATTCCTACCAATCTACTGAAACCTTTTCCTAAACTCTTAAATACATACATACATACATACACACACGCATATATTTAAAGCTGAGTCATTCAGTCCTGAGAACTATTCTCACACTTGAGAACTACTTCCTTTCTTTATCATTCTAAGACACTCAGAAAAACATTTGTTTCCAAAGTGCTCAGGTCAAAACATGTTTAGAGATTCAAAACCAAAAAGTATTAATTTCTTTTTTTCCTCTTTTTTTTCAGTTTATATTTTAATTCCAGTATAGTTAACATACAGTGTCATATTCATTTCAGGTGTACAATACAGTGATTCAACACTTCCATACATCAGCTGGTGTTCATCACATTCTACTCCTTAATTCCCATCACCTGTTTCACCCATCCCCCCCCATCCACCTCCCCTTTGGTAACCATCTGTGTGTTCTCTAAAGTTAACAGTCTGTTTCTTGGTTTATTGGGTAGTGGCATACAGCCCTGTACTAGAAAGTATTAATTTGCTTCCCCAATGATATAATGGGAATTTATCCCGCAAAAGTTTTTTTTTTAATATCCTGACCACTAACATTTTTCTTTTGTCATCATTTTATTAAAAATTACTGCATATAAATGCATCATATCTTTAGATTTTTCTGACAAACTTATTTTATCTTTTCCCTTAATATTATGTAATGGTAAAACCTATTTTTTTCCATTTCATTTCATTATGTTACTTCTTTTCTACTTTACCTTTCTACATTCCCTGAAAAATATAAATGGACCAATTTGGAGTAGACATGCCAAGAATATATTTTTCTCGTCCCTATCTCTTTTGTAAAATCCAAGTGGATACCACTTCTGAATATTCCCTTTCTGAAATACTGATTATTTGTAAACCATTAATGCTTCCTTGAAATGATCTTCACTCTCATTTATTTTAATGCCTCTTTGTAGTACACCATAAACAGTAGATTTCTTTTATTTCATTTTAAAAGTTTGCTCTGTTAAGTTCCCAAAAGGCAAGGACTGAATCTATTTAAACAGCATTGTAAAGCCCTTAGCACAATGCATAATCAAAAAGGCTTTACTGCTTAGGTTAATGATAATGTTGTGCTCTTACATAATTATCAGAGCCAAAGAGGCTCTGGGAAGCCACTGAGTTAGTCATTCCGCTCCAGAAGGACTGTACTATATTGAAATCAGCCCAGAAAAGTGGTTATATACATGTAACTTCTTCACAGAAAGCAAGTTCACAGATTTTTTTCTGGGTAAATGGCCCATTCTTACATTTTCAAATCATGACAACCCATTCATTTCTAATGTAAATTCCTGCTAGTTGAAGAGAATTTTCTATTTTTCTTGTTTTTAGCTTGATATAACTCTTCTTTCTCACATACCATGTTCTATTTAAATATGTCATCAAGTTTCTCCTTCCTCTACATATTTTGTGTCCTACAGAAGCCAACCGTGAGATGAGGATTTGTGTAGAAGTGATTCATAAAAAACAAACAAACAAAAACTTTCATGGAAAACCAGTAAGGGGGTGGGGGGAGCCAGACAGGAAAGACTTTTATTAGTGGGAAAATTTCCAAAAATACCAGGAAAATTCCCAAGCTTTGAGCTCTCCCGCCTGGGATGGGGAGGGATAGGCTCTAGTCGTCTGACAGTCCTCCCAAAACAATGGATTGATGAGTGTGAAAGCACAGAAAGTGGGCAGAGGGTAGACAACAAAAATATTCAAAAGAGATCTGAGAAGATCTGGGCAGAGCTATACAAAGCAACTGTTCTTAACCTTTGTCAATTTTTATGCTTTAGCTATTTTTAAGATAGTCTCTTTCCCCCTACTTTAACCTGTGAAAAGGTAGACAATAATCTTGTCATCTGGGGATGTTTGCTCATCTGAGAGCTGAGAATAATAACACCTAGTTAGTGGGGTTGTCACAGAAATTAAGGAGGTGAATATATGTAAATATATGTAGAACCAATGCCTGTACAAATATACGAAGAGGTCAATATAGGTTATCTGTTATTATTGTTATTGTTGTTGTCTTGTTCGGGCTGTGATTACTGTCGTAAGTCAAGTCACTGGAGTGAAAGCCTTCACGTTGTCTAGCACCAGGAATGTAGTGAGATTATCTCACATTTACGCTACTTTCTATCTCTCAGGTCATATACATAATCTATTGTGTATATGCTATTTTGCCAACTCTAGGGATAGAGCCATACTAAGGCCTTTTGTTGCAACTGCTGTCATTTTAACTGAATGTTCAGTATCACTGCTTTTGTCATTTTAGAGATTTAGCAGAGGCCTCATAAATCTGAGAAGAATAGAGTAAGTACAAACTATTTGAACATTCTAAAGAAAAATGATAGAGTAGCTATAAAAATATGCTAAAACAGTATGAAACAATCACTCCACACCCACTAGAAGGGACATAATAAAAAAAGACAGACAGAAACTAGTGTTAGTGAAGATATGGAAAAGTAGAAACTCACACATGGCTGGTGGGAACGTAAAGTGGTGCAGTCACTTCAGAAAAGTCTGGTAATTCCTTAAAAGTTAAACAGAGTTACCATATGACTCGGCAATTCCACTCCTAGGTAGAAACTGAAGAGGAAATGATAATATATGTCCACATAAAAATTATGCACAAGGTCTTCATAGCAGTATTATTTATGGCAAAAAGTAGAAAGAACTCAAATGCCTATCGACTGATGAATGGATAAATAAAATGTTTTCTACCCATGCAATGGAATATCATTTGGAAATAAAAAGAAATGAAATACTGATACCTGCTACACATCACTATATGACTAATGAAAACATTATGTTAAGAAGCCTGTCACAAAAGACCATGGAGTGTATGATTCTATTTACACAAAATGTCCAAAAGAGGCAAATCTACAGAGACAGAAAGTAAATCAGTGTTTGTCTGTGGCTGGAAGGAGGAAAAAATGGGTAGTGACAGCTATTGGGTATGGGTTGCTTTTGTGTTAATGAAAATATTCTAAAATTAGGTTGTGATGATGTTTCCAGAACACTGTGAATATACTCAAAAACACTGAATTCTGTACTCTGAGTGAATGGTATGGTGTGTGAATTATATTTCAGTAAAGCACTTTAAAACAATATATTTTAGAAAATATTAAAAGATGGGTTCTGACAAGTTTTCCCAGGTTTTGAATGGGCTGCAATTTACCTGTTGGCTGTTTATATAAGGTTAAGAAATCTTTGGGGGGTCAAAGGTGTCCAGTAGCATGGTTTACTTTGAAGAGAGCTATTGGTATGATATGTTTCTGTAACACTGACAGATCCTCGCCTCTTTTCTGTCTACCACTTCTTGGGACTCGATGGGGTAGGGAAGAAGGGTGCTTCACCTTACTACAAGCCTAGTGAGAGAACATCCGTAAGAGACCACCTCTATTTGGAGAGCTTAGAATGTATCCCTTGGTGATTGAGGGCCATAGGGACCAGTATCTAACTCACTCTTAAAAATTCAAGACCAATTGTCTAGGGTTGGAGTTTTACTTTTCAATATTTGAAAAAATAGACCCAGGTTTGTAGGACAAGGAAGGATTCATGCATTTATTGTGGTGCTGCTGTCAACCTTGGGGACAGATGCTGGGTCCATTTCAAGGAGGTTCTACCCAAGATGCCTGCCTGGAAGGTACACAGATCCCAGCTGAGGAGTGGAGTGAGATAACAAGGGTCTGATGATTTGGTTGTTAGTGATGGAGGCATTGTCCACATAAATTTAACTCTAAGTGAGAGATACCTAGAATTGAGGGTTAAGTGAGTTTCTGAAAAATCAAGAAAAATAACCCAATAAGAATCAGAATTTGGAATCTGCTGCCTCAGAGGACACCAAAACCAAAATAATTCTACCAGTCAAAAGAACTTTCTTTGTCCTTTCCTCTCTTCTCTTCTCCTCCAAATCTCAGCACCTTCACCCTCTCTACCTTCTTCAGTCTTGGAAGAGACAGCAACACCCTTGACAGTTGGAGAGAGGAGGAAGAGAGCAAGATGGAAAGTTAAGGAGGAGAGCATTTGGGTCATTTTTACTCCAGTGTAAGCTTTCAGGCATAAAGCAGTCCTGAGCTGAGGAAGGAAAGCTGTTCACATTGGAGAAGATTCAGGGTTTGATTATTTAGGGGCTTAAATTGTAATCATCCATGTGTTATGTGTTGAATTATGTCCCCCCACCAAAGTTGAAGTTAAAGTCCTAACCTCCAAAACCTCAGAATGTGGCCTTATTTGGAAAGAGGGTGTTGCCCTAATTAAGATGAAGACACGAATAGATATTTTTCCAAAGAAGACAGAGATGGCCAACAGACACACGAAAATATGCTCAACAGCACTCATCATCAGGGAAATGCAAATCAAAACCACAATGAAATATCACCTCACACCAGTCACAATGGCTAAAATCAACAACACAAGAAACGACAAGTGTTGGCGAGGGTGTGGAAAGAAAGGCACTGTTGGTAGGAATGCAAACTGGTGCAGCCACTCTGGAAAACAGTATGAGGGTTCCTCAAAAAGTTAAAAATTGAATTGCCATATGATCCACTCATTCCACTAGTGGATATTTGTCCCAAGAAAGTGAAAACACTAATTTGAAAAGATATATGCATCCCTATGTTTACTGCAGCATTATTTACAATAGCCAATATATGGAAGCAACCCAAGTGTCCATTGATAGATGAATGGATTAAGAAGTTGTGGTATATATACACAAGGAAATATTAGCCATATAAATGAATGAGATCTTGCTCTATGCAACAACTTGGATGGATATAGAAGATATAATGCCAAGTGAAGTAAGTCTGTCAAAGAAAGACAAAAACCATAGGATTTTACTTCTATGTGGGATTTAAGAAACAAAACAAAAGAAGAAAAAAAGAGAAAAACAAAAACACATACTTTTAAATATAAAGACCCAGCGGTTGCCAGAGGGGTGGTGGGTGGGGGCATGGGTGAAATAGGTGAAGGGCATTAGGAGCACACTTATCATGATGAGCAATCAGTAATATAGAGAATTGAATCATTAAGTTGTACACTTGAAACTATATGACACTGTATGTTGATTATACTTGAATAAAAAAAAGACCAAAAATGAGGTTATATTAAAGTGGGGTGGGCCCCTGATCTAAAATGATTGGTGTCCTTATAAGATGTTCATGTAAAGACACAAAGCCATAAGGAGAAAGGAGGCAGACAAAGCAGCTATGTAGCTACAAGTCAAGGAGTGCCAAGGATTACTGGCAACCACCAGTACTTAGCAAGAGGCAGGAAAGGATCACCCTCTGGAGCCTGCACAGGAAACACGGCACTGCCAATACTTTGACTTTCGACTTATAATCTCCAGAACTGTGAGCGAATACATTTTTATTCTTCTAAGCTGCCTCGTTTGTTATGGCAGCCATAGGAAACCAGTATGAGACTGGTAAGCTGTGGGATCGGCGTAAAGTTTCATTCATGGGGAGCAAAGGACAAGCCATCACAATGGTTGGAAGGGGTAGTGTTAAGAAGAAATAGTTGGTTTTCTACTTGTACCCAACTAAATCTAGCTCACGAAATTAAAGCTCACAGTTAAACTGTGACTATTTCATCAGTGTGTCTGAAGCATGCAGTATATGGCTAACCCAGTCCTCATAATGTTTATTTTTTCCCTTTATTTGCCACTCGCAACTTGTGTATTTGAAGGTGTTTGAGCTTCATTATTTGATTCCAATCTCTTTGACTCTCCTATGTATTTTTCAGTGTCACCTTCCTAAGTAACTGATTGTCATTTTCAAGAACAGATGGCAAATAGGAGTCCCTGTAGTCCTGAGTCTTCAATGACTATAAAAAAATTCAGGTTTGTTGGAGCCAAAGTACACATTAACCTAGCAGACTGGGGTGCATCTTATAGTTCCAGATAAGAACAATCATCTCTAACAGACTGATTAAAAACGAAAAGTAATAATAACTGTAAGGGATGCAAATATAATAAGTAAAACTACCCCTTCCTGAGCATTTTCTAGAGCCAAGCTTTCAAATGCATGATGTATTTAATTGTAAAGCAATTCTGGGAGAACACACTATTATTATCCCTATTTTACAGATGATAAAACCAAGGTTTTGAAAAAATAACTTATCCAAGGTTGTTCAGCTAGTAAATGGAAGAAATAATTCCCTTCGGTCTGCTCCTAGAAAGAGAGTTCAGGTAAAGACCTCCTTAGGACTATGCTGCACGCACTCTGAATGCCGGCTAAAATACCAGGACAACTAACTCAGCCACTTTCTACTCCAGCAAGGCAGCAGATACTATGAGGCACTCACCACTAACCCCTTGGCATTCATTACTCTGTACACATGTAGTCCTGTCTCTCAAATGCTGGCTCTTGCAAGGGGTTGTTTAAGGGATTTGGTGGGATACTGGGGCAGTGTGGGAGTGCTTAGATTGAATTCATATGCCCCAGAAGCCCTCAATCAATGTCTGTGAGTCAGTGTGCCCAAACCCCAACACCCTCCCTCCTTGGACACTCTATTACAATGTCTCCCAGAGTTCCCCAATGGGATTAAGGTTCAGTTTCCCTAGTGGTAATTTGGTTGACAATGCACCCTCTACTAGATGCCTTGGCGCCCTGTCTAATGTCCCCCACACTTATTATTTCCTGGTATCCCCTCCCAAATTATCTTCTTGTTCTTGAATCCTTGTCTCAGGATCTAGGGTCTGATTCTGGGGGAACCAAAGCCAAAACTCAATTAATGCACTGAATTTGTTAGAATTCTGGACACCAGTTAATCTACACAATTTTATTACAATTAAAATTGTTTCAGACTTTTAATGACAGATACTAAGTATTCTTAAGTAATAGTTTGCCTAGTTTTCTCATAAAGTTGTTATGCTATGGTACGCTCTGCCTGAATTCAACAAAACACCTAAGGTAGTGGCAATAAATATGTTCCATTTACTGGATACAGATTTTAAGCAAGAATTAGGTAACAATAGTGATGGTATTATCAATTGTCATTTGTTGGGAACGTAGTATGTGCAGCTGGGCCCTGTGCTAAGATTTTTTTTTTAAAGATTTATTTCTTGGGCGCCTGGGTGGCTCAGTTGGTTAGGCGACTGCCTTCAGCTCAGGTCATGATTCTGGAGTCCTAGGATCGAGTCCCGCATCGGGCTCCCTGCTCAGCGGAGTCTGCTTCTCCCTCTGACCTTCCCCCCTCTCCTGCTCTCTTTCTCTCATTGTCTCTCACAAATAAATAAATAAAATCTTTAAAAAAAATAAATAAAAGATTTATTTCTTTATTAAAGAGAGAGAGTGCGTGTGTGAGCAGGAGGAGGGCCAGAGGGAGAGAAACAGAGAAGTAGACTACCCGCTGAGCATGGAGCCCAATATGGGGCTCGATCCCACAACCCTGAGATCATGACCTGAGCTGAAATCAACAGTTGGATGCCTAACATACTGAGCCACCCAGGCACCCCTGTGCTAAGATGTTTATTTATTTATTTTTTTAAAAGATTTTATTTATTTATTTGAGAGAGAGAATGAGAGATAGAGAGCACAAGAGGGAAGAGGGTCAGAGGGAGAAGCAGACTCCCCGCTGAGCAGGGAGCCTGATGTGGGACTTGATCCCGGGACTCCAGGATCATGACCTGAGCCGAAGGCAGTTGCTTAACCAACTGAGCCATCCAGGCGCCCTGTGCTAAGATGTTTAAACACAGTTCAGTTTTTATTTGTTTGGTTTTTGTTATATTAATTTCAAATTTTAAAATAATTTCAAGATTACAGAAAAGGTATAAGAATGGTAATTCAAAGAACAACTTAACCAGGACTCACCAATTTTTAACATTTTGCTACATTTGATTTGCCATTCTTTCTCCCTTTTCTTTCTCCATTCACACACACACACACACACGCATGCACGTATGCACACATATTTTTTCTGAACCACTTGAGAGTAGGTTGTATATATTATGTTCCTTTACTCCTTATACTTCAGCGTGTATTACCTGAGAACAGAATATTCTCTTATACAACCACAATACAGTGATCAAAATCAGGAAATCTCATAATGATATAATACTTTAATCTGTACTTCATATTCTAATTGTGTTACTTATTCAAATAGTGTTCTTTCTAATAATATCTTTTTTCCATTACAGGACTCAGTCTAGAATTATGCACTGCCTTGAGTTGTCATATCTCTTTAGTCTTTCTTAATCTGTGATAATTTTTCATTGTTCCTTGGTGTTTCATGACCTTTATTTATGATGTATTTATTTAATTAGAGATTGAGCATGAGAGTGGGGGGGGCAAAAGGAGAGGGAAAGAGAGAATCTTAAGCAGGCTCCACGCCCACCATGGAGGCTGACATGGGGCTCAATCTCACGGCCCTGAGATCATGACCTGAGCTGAAATTAAGGGTCAGATGCTTAATCCACTGAGCCACGCAGGCGCCCCTACCATAAAAATCTACAGACCAATTACATTATAAAATGCACCTCAATTTGGGTTTGTGTGACATTTTCTTATGATGAAATTCAGGTTAGGTAGCTTGGATGGGAATGATATGTAAGTGGTGTAATACCCTTTTAAGCAGTGTTGTAACTGAGGGCATTGCATCTGGAAGCAGTATGTATGACCCTTTTTGGTGATATTAATCATGGGAGGCCCAATTCTAAGACCCCCAAGATTTCCAACCCTAATGCGTATACCCTGTACAATCCCCTCTCTATGAGTAGGGGTGAAACTGTGGATTTCACTCCTGTGATTGAGTTATGTTAAATGACAAAGATGAAGGGGTTCTGCAGACATAAATAAGGTAGCAAATCAGTTGACTTTGAGTTAATCAAAAGGGAGAGTATCATGAGCGGGACTTGACCTAAGCAGGTGAACACTTCAAAGGGCCTAGAGTCTTTCTGAGGTCAGAAGAAATTCCAAGTGCGAGAGGGCTTATGGAGGGGGTCATGTGGTGAGGAACTGAGAGACAATCCAGTTATCCTGTGCCCACATGTTTGAACTACAGAAACTGAGATAATAAACAGGTGTTGGTTTAAAGCTGTTATATTTATGCCAATTTGTTACACAGTAATAGAAAACTAATGTGTTAATTTTGAATACGGGGATTTAGCGACATCTAGTTTCTTATTTCCTTTACTTTTTTACAAAAAGGTAGCATACCAGAGAGTTTGTCTTTCACTTAGAAATGACTTATATAAGTTTACTGATATATTCTCATTATGTTATAGTTGTCTATTACTTTATTATGCACATGCATTATAGTTTATTCAATTATTATTCTATGTTTGGCAATTTAGGTAGATTCCAGTATTTTGTAGCTACAAATAATGCTGCAATGAAGAACTCTGTGCATATTATATTTGTTTTGTGGAAGGCATATCTTCAGGCCAATTCCTAGAAATGAGATTGCTAGGGGAAAGTGTAATAGCGAATGTACTTTTATTAGATAATGTCCACTTTCCCTCTGCTTTTGTGGATTATTTCACAATTTCAACAACAACGTATGAGGGTGACTTTCTCTACAGCTTCCTTAACAGACTATATTGTTAAGCTTTTGGATTTTTGCCAATCTGATGGGTGAGAACAGTACCTTAGTGTAATTTTATGTTTCTCTTACTGTTAACGAAAGCAATCTTCTTTCCATATAATTAGGGATCAGTTTTATATTTTTGGTAAATTGCTTATGTTTTTGCCCTCTTTTATTTTTTTAAGTTTTTTTTTTAAAGATTTTTATTTATTTACTTGAGAGAGAGAGAGAGCACAAGCAAGGGGAGAGGCAGAGGGACGAGCAGACTTCCCGCTTAGCTAGGAGCCTGACTCGGGGCTCAATCCCAGGACCCCGAGATCATGACCTGAGCTGAAGGCAGATGCTTAACTGACTGAGCCACACAGGTGCCCCATGTTTTTGCCCACTTTTAAATAGGACTTTTCTTTCCCACTCAATATTTAGAAGTTTTTTTGTATATTAGGAATATTAAACCTCTACCTATGATATATGTCACTATTTTTGCCCCAATTTTCATTTGGTTTTTTTATTTTTCCTTGTCAAAGTTTTAATGTGTGTATGTGTAGTCAAATTTATTATTTTTTTATTTGTGGTATCTGAATTTTGAGTCATAGTTAGAAAGTCCTTCCCTATGCCCATGTTACAAAGGAATTCACCAGTATTTTCTTTCATTACTTGTATAGTTTTATTTTATACATTTATTTTTATGATTCATTTAGGGTTTATTCTTAGGTATGAACTGAGGAGGAGATCTGATATCCTCTTTTTACCAACACCATTTACTATAAAAGTCACCTTTGCCTCAGTGATTTGAGATGCTACCTTCATTATGTATTACAATTTTATCTGTACTTGGGTCTATTTCTGAACTTTTGATTTTATTTCATTGGTCTGTCTATTCAATGCCTTTGACACTCTGTTAATTATTGAGGCATTTTAGTATGTTTTAACATCTTGTAGGGCTAATGACTCTCATAGCTTTTCCATCTCAGTGTTTTCCCAGATATTTTGCACAGATCATGAAGATATTCTTTATCTTAGTCTAAAAAAAAAAATAAAAAAATAAACCTTTCAATTTGTCTAGCTCCATATAACAAAGTGTGTTGGTATTTTTAGTGTGATCACATTACATTTATAAATTAATTTAGGAAGACTTGACATGTTAATGATGTTGAGATGCCTTATCAAAGAACAAGGCATGTCCTTTTGTTCAAGTGTACTTGTTAGTGTCTTTCAGAAAGGTTTTATAGCTTTTTCTTATAGGTTTTACAGATTTCTATTACGTTTATTCCACTCTTATCTTTCATGATGCTTTTGTCATAAGATTTTCAAACTCATTCTAACACATTCTCAACTCTTCTTATTGGTTGTTTTTTGCATATGATGGCTATCAATGTTTGCTTGTCAGTTTTATATATTGCCAACTTGAATTATTTTACTGACTGAGATAGGAATACCACTTATTCTCAAGGGTTTTCCAGGTATATTACCGTATCATCTGCAAAGAGAGGGAATTTTACTTTTCCTTTTCTAAATCTGATGCCTCTAATTGATTTATCTTGTCTAATCTCATTCCTGTCTTGTTCCCAACTTTGTCATCTATGAAGTCAGTATAATTTTTTTTTCTTAGATGTATTAATATGGTGAATTATATCAATAGGTTTTCTAATGTTAACCCTCTACTTGCAAACCCACTGGTCACAGTGAATTATTTTCATTATGTGGTATTGGCTTCTATTCAATTCTGATTTCTTTTGGATTATTTCTAAATGCAATATATTTTAAACCCTCAATGATATGATGAAAACATGCTGAGGGAAAGTCAAATGAGCTCATAAACAATGAGGAAAATATATAGAATAACTAATTCAATTTTACTAAATCCTTGTCAGTGGTCCCATTTCCATCATTTTTTTTTTCTTTCACTTTGTTCTGGGAAGAGTCATTTAGTATTTCTCTCATTCATCAGATTCCTTTACATCTAGCACTTCTTTTATATCCATGTGTTATACACTGACACCCTCAACTCCCTTCCCTGCTCAGATTGCACACTTCCACACATCTCTGCTGAAGATGGTGTTGAGCTAGCCACCTGATGGCATGGTGCTTTCACTCCCCTTCAACCCTGCCAGTGAAAACTGGCCAGGCTCAGCCAAGGGGTCAAGGCTTTTTGTCTGGGCTAATGGTAAAATAACCTACCAGCCAACTGTCCAAACAGATCCTTATTTCAACTATTCCACACCATCTCCCTTGCTTACATCTTTCCCCTGCTCCAAGCCTCCTGATGGAGTTTCCCATTCCACCATAATGCCCCAAGTTACTCAAACATGTACAGTAGCAGGTGACTTTGAATGCACCAGTATTTAGTGGAGCAGTCTCCTGGGGCTTGGAGCCTGGGAGTGCAGTGATTTCTGGATCCTACAAGGCAAAAAGCTTATCAGTCTTCTCTAGTGAGCTACCATGTCCTTGCAATATGTTTTAAAGATTGAGTACATGGCTGACCATGACATGGCACCCTGCCTCTAGTTCCCATGGCTCTTTGGACAGAATCTGCCTTCCCCAGAACTTCTGGGGATTTCTGATGAAAGCTCTCTACCCATCACCTTCTTTGGGAATACAAACAATAATGCCATTTGAAATTTTTGAATTTTCAAATCTTTAGCTCAGCATTCTCAATAGTCTCAATGGTTGAAAAGTCCTCATTCTTCTAAGAACTGCTTTGAACTTTAGAAACAAAATTCATTGAGAATCAGATTTAGTAAGAGAGTAAGTGGTATATTGGGCAATACAAATTTTGGCCATAAAGAAATGAGTCTTTATTTTCTGGTTCATAAATTGGCTTGTGAAAGCATTTCTAAAAGGAGACTTGTAGTGTTATTTGGGCTAATGAATTAATGGAATAAGGAGTGGCTTCTTTGAGAGAACCCTACTGATTTGGATGCATACATTCTGCTTGATCCACTTATTTAAAAAATCTAAAAGCAATAATGTCATTTGTCAATTTACAGTAGTGGCCAAAAGCGAAACACTGCTGATATTATTCCTCTCAGACCTTAATGTTTCTGGGCTTATACTGGCAGCTTTATAAATGCACACAAAGCTAGCTACAATGGCAATGATACTCATCACAGAAAATACACAAATTGAAAAGCAGAAATCTGCATTTAATGGCCACTTTAAAAGCTACATTAATATCTTCTCATTCAGTATTAAACGGCTTCTTTACAGAACTCTGGTATAATGAATTAGGGATTAAAGTCATGATTATGATGACTTTAAATAGGATAAAAATTTTAATATATATTTTTAAAGTCTGAAGATACTATAGCAGTCAACAGTATGTGAAATTCCGTTTGCTCATGTACCCTTCTTTTCATTTTTCTTTTATACTCTGTAGAAAAATGACACTTAATTAACAACCTAGTCCAAGAGAAGTGTTTCTAGTGATAATAAACAAAAGCTATTGTCAAAGAATCTAAAATTTACCATGGCCAGAAAAAAGAATTATGGAGACAAATTACAGGGAAATCTTACAATTAAAATACTTAGGCTGACATACAGATGTATGTGAAATTGTATATTATATATAATTTAAATCAAAGATAAAAATCCATAGTATATATATCTCTGGAAATTTAATAAATGTGTGCATGTGTCTCTCTGTGTGTGTATGTGTGTGTATCTTGTTATGTAATAAAGAGTTCTTATAAAATAATGAGTTCCCACTTACTGCATGGCTTGATTAGCTCATGTAAATGTGACTCAGGAAATGTTTTAAGAAGATTCATAAGAGCAGACACTTTCAGAATGCAAAACTGAAACTTAATTAAATTACAAAGCATATATCTAAAGCATTGTCCTGCAACATATATTTGGAAACATTCAGAAAACTATACATCTTAATGACAACTTCCTCATCACAGTAAACTACAGGTATTATTCTATTCAGAAAGAAGGGGATCATACTGATATGAGGTATTTGAGAAACAAGAAAGAGAGGATCATAGTTGAAGGGAGGGAAAAATGAAACAACATGAAATCAGAGAGGGAGACAAACCATAAGAAACTTTTAATCTCAGGAAACAAACTGAGAGTTGCTGGAGTGGTGGGGGGCTGGAGGGATGGGGTGGCTGGGTGAAGGACATTGGGGAGGGTATGTGCTATGGTGAGTGCTGTGAATTGTGTAAGACTGATGAATCACAGACCTGTACCCCTGAAACAAATAATACATTATATGTAATTAAAAAATTAAAAAAAAAAGAAAGAAGGAGATGATTCTTTTGGATTTGTAGACTCATTTTTGTTTCCAACAGGATAAGAGGCAGAAAGGAGAACATGATGTCTGGATGAACTAGCATATGAACAAATACTAAAAGAAACAGAGAAGAGTTAGGAAGTATTTTCTTCCCACGGTGGACTTGAAATAACTTTAGCAAAGTAACAAAGAATTGTTCTTTATATCATGCACAGTTGGAAGAACCAAAGCAGCTAGTAAATTAACTTCCATAGGGAATCAACCAGAATGTTAAAAATGCATGTAACTTAACTAATGGCTGAGAAAAAAAAAAAAAAAAAAAAACAAACATTCTGGGTGACCTAAAGATAAAGTACTGGTTAGATAACTGAAAACTCCTATTCAGACATGATTTCCTCTGTGGCACTTCAATCTTCCTCAGGTTTCATTTTCTACCTCACGTGCAGGAGATAATGTCATCTTAAAAGCAAGGATAATGGATGAAAGCTATGTTCAATGTCTTTAAAAAAAAACATCAATTGGGATGGCCTAATTTTTCTCAGTAATCAATATATTTTGTTTTATTTATCCTTTTACTATTTAAAAATTCGTTTTGCTTTCAAATTCAGTCCGAGATGACTTGTCTAATTTTGAAAATAATCTAAATTTAAATGCTTTTGGCTCAGGGTTGTTTACATCATCCCAGATACTTTGCAGATAAAATGCATGCTTGAGAAAGTGGATGGTGTTCCTGGAACCCGAAGAAATGTTGGAAGATATTTTCTTCATCCGATTTTACATTGAGAATGCAAAATCAATAGCAAAACATATGCTGAATTACCGAAAACCTGTCTTATTTAAAAAACTAAGTGGACTTCGGTTTTCAGGAGACTATGGCATATTCTCTGTTTATTGTTATTCAAAAAGAAGCACATTTTAGAGGACTTATAGCTTAAATTATGATACCATAACAAAATACGAAGTCATAAATTCCCTTAAAGTATAATAAGACTATAGCTTATGAAACAGTAATTAGAATGTGTTTGTAGAATTGGTTTAGAAACCCCAAGGTTATAATTGTATAAACATTACAAGGGGCTGTTTCTAACAAGTGCGAATTAGGTATTCTTAATGAATAGCTAAAGATAACTTTCAAGAGTAAAATATATGCTATTTTTTTCTGAACTAAAATGATCAGATTCTAAAACTTTCTCAATACAAAGACCTGCAGCATCAACTAAAATTTTGACAGTTGCTCAATACGTGTATGTGTGCCTGCATGGATACAGATGCAAAGCTAAAACTTACTTGTTCATTTGGGTTATGGAAATCTTAAGGTCACTTAAAATGGAATTCACACATTTACAATAAATGCCAGAAACCCAGTCCAGTAAGTACACGCTCTCAGGGAAATGCACAGTAAGAAATACAACAGCCTCTGATTCCCTTTCAGTATGATTAGTTCCTTTGAGGGAATTATAAATAGTGAACAGAGAACTGTTTTAATTGAAATGGACTCTTCATGGATATGTGTGATTAACTCCACAGGGCAATAAAAATGAACACTTACCATTGCCATGTTTTAACAATGCTGAGGGTCTCAGGATACAGGGAGACAACACCTCTGCCTGTGACAGAGCATTAATTTGTCATGGTGGTAGTTTTGGACTGTCTATGTATGGTGTGGACTGCAAGGCTAAATGAATGGTCAAATTAGCCTAAAGTCCACAAAGACAGATAAATTCTGTACATGCATAACAGAGCTGTAAGTACACACTGGTGATATTAGCAAACTGTCGGCAAGGCCACCTCTTTCTTGCAAATGGAATAAAGACATCACAGAAAAGGTAAACTTGCAGGCAACTGGAAAGAGAGACAAGAGAAACGAGAATAGAGTAAAAAAAGACTCTGTCTTGAGAAAAGAAAAAAAGTACATTTTCCCCTCTTTCCTATTATGAGGCTGTGAGGAGCACATAGCAGAATTTAACGTGTTATTGGGAAGCAAAAATATGGCTTAGGATTTGATTAATTGGGTTGAACTCTTGGGGTCCTGGAAGTACTGAAGCTGACATCTATCATACAAACCCCAGAAACATCCTAGCTAGGACCAGAGCATCACGTGTCACAGCAAGACCAGAGCAGCGTGCAAGGTGTCTGCCCTTTTTTGCAAGTACAGTGATCGGAGTGCATGAGAGGGGGCTTCCCGCAACAGGCAACACAAGCACTTGCAGTTTTACCTGCTGGGCACAGGCTTATATGTGTTTTTAGGCACATTTTCCGAGAAGCTTTTGGTAAGAACAGGAGGACTAAGGCACTAATAAAGAAGTACAGGTGGTGGTGAGACTGTATACAATTAATAATTAGAGAACCAATTTAGGTATACAGACCACATCAGTGTTAAAGAGAGAGGGAAAAGTGAGGGTTTGTCCTAGTGCTTAAGAGGGACTAAAATAACATAAAAAATAAAGAAAAAGAACGACTCTAGGAGTAAGAAGGGAGCTCTGCGGTCTACAAATATGGAAAATTTCAGTCACAATGCCTAGTCACTGAGGCTAAGCGCATGCAGAAATTCTGTTTTAAAATTTAAATTAAAACTATTTCATTGCATTTGTTTATGCTGGCATTGGATGAGGCGCTCAAGAAATATGGAAATGTTTCCAAACAAATCTTGGTGTATTTTAACATATCGCAAGTACTGTCTTAGTTGATAACGCTTTCTTTCCGGTCACTTTTTAATGTGTGGTTTGTATACTTTCTTATCAGTTTATTTTTAATATACATAGTTTCTACACCATGGAGTGCATTACCAGCCAGGAGAGCAACACAAAGCAGTTTCCACAGGGTAATGCTCACGCAAAAGAAATCCAGGGTTTGCCACCTTGCAGAGATTGTCCTTTCTCCCTTTTCATGGCAAAATTCTACTTGTCAAGACCTAGATTAACTACCACAACCTGGTGACTAAAGCAGACACTTTGCTAGCAAGAAAAAAAAATGCATTTAAAGAAAGAAATGGATTCAAGAAGCAAACAAAAGAAAGAAATAAAATTTCATGAATCTAAATAAGAATCAATAAAGATAACAATGAAAAAAGCCTTCTGTCGTTTAAGATCAGCCTCACACTAAAATTCTAGAAAACACTAACATGAAAGTAGACAGGGGTAGCTAGGGGGAAAAGTAAACTATGGCCTACATTTTGACAGAAGAGTAAGAGAGACTCATTAATTTTAACAGTGTTAGAATATTAGCTCATTACTTGCAGTCACTCTTAAAAATACCAATTTATATGTTTCTTAAAGATTTACAGAAAGTCACTAAAAAACAGAAGTAGATTTTAATAGTTTCAAATTTTGTAGAGAAAAAATAGGAAAAATTGAATCAAAGAGAAAGCAAGAAATAGACAATATGAATACAGCTCAAAATCATAAATTTGAGTGAAAAAGCAAGTTATACAATCATATCTATAAAACGATGTGATTTAGTAAATGTCAAATATCATATACACAAACACAACATAGACTGAAACCACACACACCAAATTCTTAAGAATTCTTGCTTCCGGAAAGGTAGAAAAAGGAATATGATTGGTAACAGCAGGTGACAAAGAGCAATTTATCTTTATCCTATTAAAAATGCATTTGCCGGGGCGCCTGGGTGGCTCAGTTGGTTAAGCGACTGCCTTCGGCTCAGGTCATGATCCTGGAGTCCCGGGATCGAGTCCCACATCGGGCTCCCTGCTCGGCGGGGAGTCTGCTTCTCCCTCTGACCCTCTCCCCTCTCATGCTCTCTATCTCATTCTCTCTCTCAAATAAATAAATAAAATCTTTAAAAAAAATGCATTTGCCTAAAATAATAGTAACAGCAACTACTATTATTAGTTAGTGATCATTAAGGAATGTTGCAATCATTCATTGCTCTGGCAAATATTTATTGACTATTTGCCAGGCACTATGGTACAAATTAGAACTATTCTGGATAGACCAATTAAGCACATTTTACATTGTTACTTCTCTCAGGTTAGCCAGAGGTATGTACTTGGGTGCAGATAGTCTCTTTGGAAGGCGAACCCAAGAAATAAAGAATGTAACAGGTGAAGCAGGGATGCAAGGAAAGCCAATAAATGATATTAATGAGTGGGTTATTGATGTGAGAAACTGGGGCTCAGTCCTGCTGGGGACCTCTGGGAAACCATGTAGAACATTCTAAATAATTGTCCCACTGGAGGACAGGGAAGCTATAATGTTCATCTTCCCACTTTCCTTCCCTTCTAATACTGAGAAACACAGATTTCTTCACTGTGGATACCAGATCACTGACTACATGGTTTTCTTTCCTCTAATAAGCCATAACACAAGTGATTCAGGAAGCACTGAGCCACATCCAGATGAGCATGGCACTCTAGAACATATGGAAACCTGCCAAGTACTGACTTAAAGTCATCTGTCTACAGTGGGCCAACAAAGCAACTAAAAAGATGAACAGCCAACTCTGTTTTCCTGCCTAAAAATATTTCTGACTTGTTCTGAGTAAATACATAACCGGTTTGTGACTGGTGTGGATTGTCTTACCCCTGAAGCAGGAGAGCACTGTGGCCTCTGGAGCCAGATAGATACTGTCTTGAGTTTCTGCTCCACCATTTGGCAGCTGGGTCAATTAGTTATATTCTCTGACCTTGGATCTCCAGTTATAAAATGAGAATAACCGACGAATGGCAGAGGATTATTATGGGAATGCTATAAGAGAAGAAATTTTGATCTCCAGTGCTGTCTTGTCCCCTGAACTGCAGGTTCTCAAATGTAGTTGTTTATTCCACATCTCCACTGGGAAGTCAGCTTGACACCCTGAGACTCAACACAATATGTACACAGACTGAACTTCGGATGTACTCCTGAAAACCTAGCCCTGTCCCACATCACTTGAGGGCACCTCCATCCTTCAAGAAACTCAGGCCAAAAACCGTGCAGTCATCCTTGCCTCCTTTCTTTCTCTCACAGCCCACATCTAAGATGTCAAAGAGTTTGCTTGGCTCTACTTCAAAATTTATTTTGAATATGACCATTTCTCATCATCTCTTTTGCTACAAACTCTTAGTCCAAGATGGGATATATTTTGTACACTCCTAACTGGTCTCACTGCTTCCACATTGGTCCTTCAATAGTCTGTTGTCTATTCAGCAGTAAGAGTGATCTTTTAAAGCTGTAAGTCAAAGCACGTAACTCTCCTGCTCAGAACTCTGGAATGTGTCTCCTTCTTCGTAAAACCCAAAGCACTTATAACGGTCTCTAAGGCCCTACAAGGTCTGCTCCCCACCCAGTGCTTCTCAAATCTGATTTACTACTACTGTTCTTCCTCCTCATTCTTTTCCATCCACACTGGCCTCCTTGTCAGGCATGTTCCCATATAAGGCCTCTGCACTGGCTGGTTTTATTTCCCTAAATCATTATAAAGCTAAAATCTCATCTTTTTCCTATCTTTGCTCAATTATCACCTTGTTAATAAGGCTCAACTTAGTCATCATATCTAAAATTATAGCCAGTCTCCCTCACATTCTCTACTCTTGATTCCCCTGCCACCATTTGCTGTACAGTCTTTGTTACTCCAACTGTGCTCCCAAACTAGCAGCCCTGGCAAAGGAACTTTCTAGACATGCACAATCTCACTCAAGACTTACGGTAACAATCTGCATTGTAACAGAACCCCCAGGTGACTCACATGCACATGAAACTCTGAGATGCAGAGCCATATGCTATTTTCTATAGTGCTTATAAACTTTCATGTATCTTTAAGACAGTACTCTTATATTCTTTGCTTAAGTTCCACAGGACAAGGGTTTTTGTCTCATTGTCTGTTTGGTGCACTGCTTTATCCCAATTCCTAGAACAGAACATGGCACATAGGAAAATATTTGTTGAATGAATGACTGAATGCATGAATGAGGAATATCTGAGGTAATATGACCAGAACATGGCCTAACCTAAATGGAGTCCCTAACCAATGTGGTTCCTCTTTCTCTTCTCCCTGGACAAACCACAGTTCATAGTCAGGGCTTTGGCATTTTAACAAGTAAAATACTTTGCCAGAAACCAACCAGCAAAAGTTCATAAAAGATAGAATTTATTTCATTGCTTTAAAAATGTAGATGAACAATCTTCTAATCTGTTCCTCCCCACCAACTGCCCAATGATTACTAGATTTATTAAAAAAGAGACAAACACATTAGCACTAATGGAATGAGCTTTAAAAAAGTAAAATTGGATTTGCACATAATTAGTAAAACAAATTGCACTGAGAGTGTTATTTTATTTCATGGGACATTTAAGTTAGAATCAATTGTCCAAAGAACAATAAATCATGAGCATGACAATGTCTCAAAAAATTAAAAATCCCATAGATTCTCTCATGTCACTGAATAAAGTCAGTGTCTATCAAAGAATAAATTCAAAGACAAATAGATGAAGATTTGCAACTATCACCTCTTCTGCAAAGTAGAAGTGTTTTCAAGAACTGCCTAAAGTAATAAAGTAAGGAAAAAGTAGCTTATGCATGATAAGGCAGATAACTCAAATTTAAAATTAAGGTGAAACCTTAAAATAAGCTTTGAGATATATATATATATGTGTGTGTGTGTGTGTGTGTGTGTGTGTATACACACATGCACACATTTTATGCATATATATATATATCCTAATTTTTAGACAAGTAAATGTTAACATTCAAGATAAACAACATTATTCTGGTAAGTATTTTATTGATATGAAACTTAAGGCTAGAAACCCCAGTAAAAGCAAAATTCAAAAAGATTTCCAAATTGCAAACCAGAAAGAAAAAGTATAATAAATCTTATCAGATTAAAATTAAGAACTGCTTTTGATCATAGGTACCATAAAAAGACTAAAAAGATAAGCCAAAAACTGAGAGAAGACATTTGTAGTACATATTACTGGCAAAGACCTAGTAATCAGAATATGTAAATTACTCCTTTAAATCAGTAAGCGTAAGCAAATAACATAAAAGTAAAGTGGGCAGATGACAGTTAAGGGCTTGATTACAGATGTGGTTGAATATACTTACGGGTCTGTAAATTGGTATAACTCATATGGAGAACAATTTCACATTACCTAATATAATTCAAAATATGCACAGAGACCCAGCAGTTCAACTCCTCAGTATAGGCATACCTTGGAGACATTTTTCCATATGTATACCAGGAGACAAATACAGGAATAATCATAGAAGCATTGCTAATAATAGCCAAAAACTCAAAATGGCCCTATGTCCATCAACAGTAAAATGGATAAATTAAATTCTAGCACATTCATGCAATTACATATTATACAACACGAATAAATGCTGATACTGCCACCATTATGATACTATCTGAAGCAGAAGTGAAAAAATAAGTCCCAGAAGAATGAATATATTCAAATGAATGCATTCATATAACAAATTTAGCAAAACTACATATTTTTAGTTGATATATAAATATTAACTAAAACTATACGGTAAAACTATAAAGCAAAGGGGAAAAAAGTGCCATAAAATTTAGGACAGCAGTTACATATGAAGTTAGCTATTCCTGAAGGGAGAATGGAAGATGAGATCCAGGAGACCCTGCCTCAGTGGGTTTTATAAGGTGTGGTATCATACTGCTTTATTTTTTATTTATTTTTAAAAAATTTTTATTGTTATGTTAATCACCATACATTATATCATTAGTTTTTGATGTAGTGTTCCATGACTCATTGTTTGTGCATAACACCCAGTGCTCCACGCAGAACGTGCCCTCTTTAATACCTGTCACCAGGCTAACCCATCCCCCCAGCCCCCTCCCTTCTAGAACCCTCAGTTTGTTTTTCAGAGTCCATCGTCTCTCATTTTGAAACTGGTTGCTGAGGCAAAGGAGTTCATTTTTGTTTTTATTCTTTACACCATCTCTATATAGTATATTTATTCTTCTGTATCTATGACATACTTAACATTTCTTTAAAAGTATAAATAGGTAAATGAAAGGCATTACAGTCAACATGAAAAATTTCCATAATTCATTAAATGGTATCACTATGTTTTCTAGTAACCATTCTTTTGTGCAAAGTAAATAGGTAAATAAGTATTTTCCTACAGCCCAATTTAGACATAGCCATGTTAGACATAGCCATGTTGGTGATGTGTGTTATGCTTTCTGCTGTACCTACTGTGGAACTAATTGACATAAAAAACTGGAGTCAATTCATAAATCACTTAAACCAGAAGGGCCAAGAGGGAATCACATCACCCCTGAATGTAAAATTAATTGATTTAATTATTCCTAAAACTCATCTTTGAGCTATACATTCAGTAGAGACTATTACTTCCTGAGTTTGTAATTCTATGACTTCCCTTGAATTGAGAGAATTTTCTCAGTTCTTCATACAAAACATCCTTGACACCACTTCAGACATTTCTCTTTCTCTTTGTAGGCCGTCACTGTGTCTGAGCATATGCTTATTTTGCTAGTATTTCTTCGTATCTTTATAGTAGAGCTTCGTTCCCTCTACTTCTTGAAAACTTTAATTTAAATTCTATTCAGTAAACATCTGTACAGGTTGCTGCAGAAGTTCAAGTTCAGTAAGAGATGACTGAATGAGATAACATCAAATAGGTTCGTTTAGATTTGCCCTCTTGATTTTTACAAGGCCAGTGAAGGAGATTACAACTCAGTTAGCTAACTTTGTTAAATAGCTCATTTCAAATAACCTAAGCAGATCCACTCAAAGTGTACCTCAGGGACACAAGACAGATTTGTACAGGTAGACAGCAAGGCTTTGATTGTGTTCATGTGTGTGTGTGTTTTATAGTAACAAATACTGAAACAATGTTTCTCACCAGAACAACTAGAACAACAAAAATCCCCAGCTTTCTTGGGAATTCTATAATTCATTAAAGAGATTTACATAAAAATTTAAGTCCCAGACTTTATACATTTGTTTCATGATCCAAAGAAAACACATGAGCACATTCTTTGCTCAATATATTTCTGCAGAAAGGTTTTTGAGAACGTTAAAACGTAACTGCAAGAGTTTTAACCCCTCCCCTTCCTCTATGCAGCAGTCTGGAATAAAAAAAAAAAAGCACCCACATATACAATATACTTAGATTGCATAAAATGTCTTAATAAAGATAAATGGGAAATGGAATTTTTAAAATGATTTAAGTTAAAAAGGGACAGAGACTTCTGGAGCAAAGGGAATTGCACATCTTCTCTTGTCAAAAAGGGTGTCCTAATTCTTTCATCAAAAATAATCATCAGGATATCCAAAGTCACTGAATACTCTGCTTTTATTTGTGAGTGGTACAATATAAAACTTCTGCAGGAAAAGCCTTTAGAATATCAATCATTCAACCCATAAAATCTACCAAGAGGAGGAAACATTTAGCCCAAATATGTGCTACCCTAATTACTTAAATTTTATATTAAGCATTCCTTTAGTAAAGTTAACATTATGTTTACAATAGTGTCATTAAATTTGCAATGGCAAGATATGACAGTATAGGAAAATATTTGTCAAAGATCATGAACATTCAGACAAAATTAATGAGCATATCCAAACAACAATTTTGTTGCTACTACTTAATTACTTGCATGTCTTCACCCAGGAAAAATTGACTGAGAGTCACTGTGGATCAGTATGAGTCAATGAGAATTTTAATCATTAACAAAGTAACTGACACTGTCTATAGCAGCAATGAGGTTACAGTCCCTGCTACAATGGCATGGCGTTTGCACAAAGAAACCAAAAGAGAGTACATCCTATGTTTCAAGAGAAATGCTGAACATCAAGGTCATGGCATTAAAGAAGCCCAGTTAAGTTTAACTGACTTGACTGATTTCATTATAATTCTTTAGAATTAACAAATCAGTTTTGATTTTTAAAAAATCAGTTACAGTGTGCTATTACTAAACATGTGCATTAAGATAAATAAGGCTGCATTTAACAGTGAACTTGAGTGTTTGCTTATTTTTTAAGTAAAAACATTTTAAAAATGAAAACTCAGCACTTAATCTTGTTGTCAGGTAAAATTGTGTTATATGAAGGTGTCTCATTTAAAACAAAGTCTGAAAAATGTGTGAAAAAAAGTTCAAAGGCATTTCTTTTGGTATACATAGTTTCTGGTATTCAGAAACATCTGGGAAAGATATTGTATATTTAAGTAGATGGTTTCTAACTATCTAATTATTGTAATTTTCTGACATCAAATCAAATCTCTTAAATACTATACAGACATAGTTCCTACTATATAATGAAAGCATGGTCATTAACAGTTTCTTTCTTATAATTGTGTTTGCTTAAAACTGTGCTACTATTATGGAACTATTTATAAAAATAAATACAGATATATTAAGTTTTAGGTCAAACCAGATAAGATTTTAAAGAAGTTTCCAGAAATTATGGAAGATTATGTTCAATCTAAAGAAGTTTGGTCAACTTTAGCCACTGTTTTTATAAATCTTGTTGATTCCTTTAAATAAAACTAGCTAAAAATATATATTGTTACATTAGCTAAGGATAGGAGTATTTGATCCTTTTAGTAAGGTAGCCTGGGTTTCACAAATGAACAAAGGAATAGATTCAACTATTTTAAAATAGCAACTTGCATGCTAAGGAATATTAGTCATATTCAATCCTATTGTTATTTTAAAGTCTAAATCTAGGTTTTAACATTAGTTTTTAAACTCTCCAAGTTTCCAGCAGAATTCATTAAAAAAATTATCCTAGCTAACCATTTCTTTCATTACAACAATGATCTAATTCTACAACTTTAAGTAGAGAATAGATGACGGGGTATTTTGAATGTATATAAAACAAATACATACTCTTCCTACAGAACCAGACTCAGAATTTTATATTTAAAAAAAGCATTTTTTAAAAATACCAAGCTTTTTACTTTCATCAATAGATTAAAATCAACTTAAACATCGATCAGTAGACATTGATTAAATAAATTCTTTGTGATAAGAAAACATATATTTTAAAACTGACATTTTCTGCTAAAATAAGAAAGACTGGTAATGGAAACAGAATTAAGACAAGAGGGCAACATTACTTGTCTAGAAATACAGGCCATTAACACAAATGGACCATATCACTAGTGATTTAATGCCATTATTTATTTTACTATGTTAATGTTTTCACTTTTAGGTTACATTTTCATGAGTCATTAAGTCAGACAAACAATATGGGATTTATAATAGATGAAAATCACTCAAAGAATATGGGACTGTTTTTAAAAGATATCATGAATGTTTGGTTTTACTACAGTTTACAAGACAGTGCGTATCTATATCCTGACAAAGTGTGATTATTTTCTTGATCCGTGAAATGTGGAATCATTTATTCTTTTGAATATACAATGCCAAATACCAGATCACAGGGAGAGAATCAGTAACAAATGGCAAGCTCTAAGGCTTATGCGATTATTTAATGATATTAATAGCACAAGCTTATATGATTGTAAATTTACTGGTTTAACCTCTAAACAGTCTTTAAGATTTTCCCAAACAAAAAATCAAACAGCCTCAGCAACACATATCACGTAAGGAGTTTTAAGAAGTTTTAACGTACAAATACAGAAAATTTAGAGAGCACTGATCATTTTATTTACTGAAAGTAATGTTTATCAGTAAATTGTTCCACATTATTCCTAATATTTTTCAGAATATATATATTTTTTTTCTGGGGAGGGAGGGGCAGAGGGAGAGGGTGAGAGAGAATCTTAAGCAGGTTCCATGCTCAGCGTGGAGCCTGATGCAGGGCTCAGTCTCACGACCTTGAGATCATTACCAAGCTGAAACCAAGAGCTGGATGCTCAACTGAGTGAGCCACCCAGGCACCCCAGAGTATATTTTATTCTAGAATGAAGTTATAATACTTTTGCAAGTTTTCCTTGGAGTCTTTTGCTCAGTTTCAGGAACTGTAGTCAAGTAATTAACAAGCTAAATAGAACGAGAGCGAATACACATAATAAAGATAACTAACAATTTTAATATGCATGTGCTATGTACTCCCCAAAGTACCATATGATTACACTAAGCATGCTACATTTCTATTATCAATCCATTTCTTTTGAATAAGGCATGCCATTTATTATATTCCTATCATTAATCTCATCCTACCAGTTTTTATTTATGTGATAGGAACTAGGTAAATATATATTCCTATATACATGTAGTATATGATAATGTAGCATAAAAATATATAACATATAGTAACATAGTACAAATATATAGTAATATAGTAAAATAGTATAGGTTAATGGATCCATTTTGAGAGAAAGAGAAAGAGGGAGGGAGCTCTAATGGCAGGTCTCCAACCTTTCCCATATTCTATTCAATATTTTAAGTCAATGATACGGATAAAGTCATAGAAGGAATAATTATGCAATTTACCAGTAATGTGAATCTGGATGGGTTACTGAATATGGGATGACAGAATCAAAATCCAAAATGATCTCCATGAGGGGAACTGTAGGCCTAATATAATTGCATAAATTTAACAAGAATAAAACATATTGTACACTCGGATTCCCAAGCCACAAATGTTACAAAAACAAGGTAAGGAAGACAAAGTTTGGGGTCAAAATAAGAATAAGAATAAGAATAAAAACAGGTAGTAGTAGCAGTAGCAGTGGTTGTGGCTGTAATGGTAACAGGAATAGGAATAGTTGAGTTTCAGTTTGATTGAGTATAAAGCACAATTGCTGTCAGCAGGATGATGAAGCAATACAACATTGGCAAATGTGAACAAAGACTGATTTTCTAGAAAAAAAGAGTAACTCTACTGTAGTAAGTGTACACCACTGTGGATTATAAAGTTCAGACTGTACATGTGTATTCCCTGGGAGGCACATATACAAGACATGGTTCATACAGAGAAGAATGGGTAGGAGAGTGAAAGAACTCAAGCACAGGTTGTATTTAAAAATTATTTTTACCATGTTCAACATGCCTATCATTGTGTTAGGCATTGGAGAATAGAGAACTATTCGTGCTATAAAGAAGTGTACAGTCTAGTGTCAAGGATGGGGAGACTAAAGAATGGTTACACTGAGGCAGGTCTTACTGCAGCACAAGAACTTTCTAATTTCCCAAAGCGTCCAAAGACTGTACCTCATTGGGAAGTAACGAGTTCCCCTTTGCCAGAGGTTTTCAAACATAATCTCCAAGGACACAGAACATTGGACTTGACTGTAATAGAAGGGATTCAAGAATCAGATGCCTGTTATCTTCAAGCCCTTTCAGACTTGATTTCTTATCTGAGTTCAGTGGAAGGAGAGATCAGACTAGAAGAAATTTCATATGATCTGGACTTGTATGTGGAGAGGATTCAGATATGTGGTGAGGAAGAAGGAAGATATGAGGCCAACAGGGTCAGCAGAGATCTGGGTCTGGGAATGTGTATGATATACTGGGATGAGAACGAGTAGCCCAGTAGGACTGGAAGATGTTTGTCTTGGAAAGCAATAGGGCATAAGCATGTCATGCTGATTTGGGATCTAGAAAGAAGTTTGTTACAGTCTATGAGCAATAGCTCATGCTCAACAAAGACTTAGTACAAGGAAAGTGTATGTTTATAGGGAAGATGTCTTGCTTCCTACATAAGACTTTATAAAAAAGGCAACAAAAGCTGGGATGCTATTTGAGAAATTGTTCAGTCTAATTGGAAATTTTTCTGATATCTGAACGAAAGTAAAATAATAAAATTTTGAAACAAGTCATGCACAAATGATTTAAACTTTAGAGCTAAGTTAATGTGTTACTGGAACATGTGAAACTCTAGAACAAATGCCACCTCTCATAGGGTTTTTTGGTGACTGTACCTCTGTTTTTGCTCTTTTTCTTTCTCCTTATCTTTTCCCAGAACTCTGTGGGGAGCCAATGTTCTCCACCTACTCTCTCCCATTTTTTGAAACAGATACATATTTCAGAGGTAGACGAAATTCTGAACATTCACAGAAAAACAAAATGTATCACAAACTCTATCAGTAATAATAGAATAATAAATACTTCCTTACCTGCTATTGTCTAATCTATGTGTTGTGTTGAAATGGCTGCTTTACGAATTTCTGCCACTCATCCATTAATCCAATATGCATAAATCCAATAAATTAAATCCAATACTGTACAGATTCACATTTGTAGTTCACTTACTACTTAATTCTGATAATGGTAGAAATCACACTGTTTTCTTCAGTTTAAACTGACAGTAATTACTGTGAGTGATCCCATTGTCTTTTTTAGTTTACTCTTGACATTTTATTTCAGTTTTATTAAATGATGATTGACTGTCACATTATTTCCAAGATTACTCTAATTTATAATGAACAAATCATTTTTCATGGCTCCATAAAGAAAATTAACCTAACTGAATTAATGAAAATACTGGCCAATCTCCACAATATTAATATATTCATTCAAGTGTCTGAAATATTCCTTTATCATTTTTACACAAATAGCTGTATGGTGGCATTAGTAGTTTGTGCATGTGTGTGTGCATGCGTGGTCATGCACGTGCACCTGCAGCATTCCTTTCTTTGCTAAGTGAATGGCTGACTGCCAATTTTCCTGTTTAGCATCTGCATTTTATAATACGGGCTCTGAGGTTAGACAAATGTGGGTTCAGATCATTGTCCACCCCTTACTAGTTGTAGCAATTTTCTTTAACTTTTTCAAAGTCCATTTCCTGAATCTGGGAAATTAGAACAATAAAAGTACCTGCATGTGATAATTAGTCTTATGCATCAGCATAGTTACACTATAGTCCCCAGTTGGTGAACCAAACACTAATTTTGGAGTTGCTGGAAAGGATTTTTGTAGATGTGTTTAAAGCCCATAAACAGATGGCTTTAAGTAAGGGAGATTATCCTGGATAATCTAGGTGGGCCAGAGTCATTCCGGTAAAAGGCTGTAAGAGCAGAACTGACAGGAGATTCCCTCTGTGGACTAGAATTTCAGTTCACACCCAAGAGTGCCAGTCTACCATTCCTGCCTGCCTATCTGACAGATATGAGACTTGTCTAGCCAGCCCCCAAAATTGCATAAGCCAATTCCTTGCAGTAAGTCTCTTTATACATAACTTCTATTGGTTTTGCTTCTCTGGTTGAGCCTTGACTGATATGCTTACCATAGCATTTTTATGAGGATGATGAACCAAGTGACTGGTGTAAGGTAGTATGATGATGTACTGAATAAATGTTATTATAATAGAACAAAAATGTTATAGAATTTTTAAAAGTACAGGTTATTTTCTCAATTCATAAAGTTCTGATTAACTTCACATTAAAAAAAAGTGGGGGTGCCTGGGTGTATCAGTCAGTTAAGTGTCTGTTTTTGGCTCAGGTCATGATCCCGGGGTCCTAGGATAGAGCCCTGCAGCGGGCTCCCTGCTCAGTGGGGAGTCTGCTTCTCCCACTCCTTCTCCCTCTGCCCCTCCCCCCCACGTGTTCTCTCTCTCTCAATAAAATCTTTAAAAAAATTAAAAAATTAAAAAGAGGTTGGACTAAATGTAGTAAATATTATTATTATTATTTAAAGATTTTATTTATTTATTTGACAGAGAGAGAGACAGCGAGAGAGGGAACACAAGCAGGGGGAGTGGGAGAGGGAGAAGCAGGCTTCCCGCCGAGCAGGGAGCCCGATGCAGGGCTCGATCCCAGGACCCTGGGATCATGACCTGAGCTGAAGGCAGACGCTTAATGACTGAGCCACCCAGGCGCCCCTAAATGTAATAAATATTATTTATCAAAATGCAAGAGTGTACCTAGAATCCTGTTGCACACTGTCAAGTAACTGTAACATTAAAATCTCTAGTCTTCCACCAATTTGTTTTTCTTCCTGGCTTATTCCATGTTATATTGGCTGATTCTTAGGAATTCATAAGAGCTGACTCACCCCTGATGTCTTGATCCTTCAAGTTTAAAAGGCTCAATATTCTCAGAGGAATTTAAATCGTCTTGGACTTTTTCAACATTCCATATAGACAGTGTGATGTATGTAGCATTAATTTTTCATTTTAAGTGTCTCTGGACCACTTGCACTTTTTCATTATTTTTTAATTTTTTCCTTGAACATTATTTTAAGTTTTAATTCCAGTTAACATAGTGTTATATTAGTTTCATGTGTACAATATAGTGACTCAACAGTTCCGTATATCACCCTGTGCTCATCACAAGTGCCCTCCTTAATCCTCATCACCTGTTTCACCCATCCCCCACCCACTTCCTCTCTGGTAACCCTCAGTGTATTCTCTACAATTATGAGTCTGGTTCTTGGTTCATCTCTCTCTCTTATTTTTTCCCCTTTGCTCATTTAATTTCTTAAATTACACATATGAGTGAAATCATAAGGTACTTGTCCTTCTCTGACTTATTTCATGTAGTATTATACTCTATAGCTCTATGGAGTTGCATGTCATTGCAAATGGCAAGATTTCATTCTTTTTATAGATGAATAATATTCCAGTGTGTGCATATATATATGTCACACACACACACACACACACACACACACAGACACACACACACACACACACATATATAGCACATCTTCTATCCACTCATCAATGAATGGAACTTGGAACTTGGGCTCCTTCCATATCTTGGCTATTATAAATAATGCTGCTATAAACAGGGGTGCATGTATCCCTTTGAATTAGTGTTTTTGTATTCTTTGGGTAAATACCCAGTAGTGCAATTGCTGGATCATAAGGTAGTTCTATTTTTAAATTTTCGCAGAACCTCCATACGGGTTTCCAGAGTGGCTGTACCAGATTGCATTCCCACCAGCAGTGCACGAGTGTTCCTTTTTTTTTTTTTTTTGAGTGTTCCCCTTTTTCCACATCCTCGCCAACACCTCTTGTTTCTTGTGTTGCTGATTTTAGCCATTCTGACAGGTGTGACATGATATTTAATTGTAGTTCTGATTTGCATTTCCTTGACGATGAGTGATGTTCAGCATCTTTTCATGTGTCTATTGGCCATCTGTGTCTTTGGAGAAATGTCTGTTCATGCCTGCTGCCCATTTTTAAATTAGATTATTCAATTTTGGGGTTCTTTACAGATTTTGGATATTAACCTTTTATCAGATACGTCATTTACAGATATCTTCTCCCATCTGTAGGTTGGCTTTTAGTTTTGTTGATTGTTTCCTTCACCATGCACAAGCTTTTTATTTTGATATAATTCTTAATAGTTTATTTTTGTCTTTGTTTCCCCTGCCTTGGGAGACAAATCTAGTAAGAAGTTGGTATGGCCAACATCTAAGAGGTTTACTGCCTGTGCCTCTAGGATTTTAATGGTTTCACGTCTCACACTTAGGTCCTTAATCCATTCTGAATTTATTTTTTTGTTTGGTGTTTTCAAGCTTAATGTTGGATACTTGGATTCAGTTCATTTGAGTTGGGGGTCAGATATACACTAATTTACATGTGTCTTATGTACATTCTTGGTTAACAACCACAAGTGCCCTTGACTTACTTTCTATAGGACAGAGATATATATAAACCCAGAGAACTAATTTTTAAAAGCTAAAAAACGTCAAAAAATAAACAATGGAGAGAGGAGGTTGAAGGCAGAATAAAGAAAAGATTTATGCCATCAAACTTGTTATCTGTGGGAAAATGAGTCTCCCAGTCTCAATCTTACAGCATTTCTAAAGAAACATATTCTCTCAAAGCATAACTTGCGGAGTTTACACTGATCTTGGGCCAACTAATCTCCAAATGGTTCCTGGCCAAAAAAGCAAAACCTCAGAAGAAATCAATGAAATTTACAAAATAAAGTAATTCTCAACATTTTTTTCTATAAAATTTTAGAGATTATAAGTGACACCACTATTGGAACAGCCATGGCAAAAACCTGCTTTTATATAACATATCATATCTAGAAACTTTGGCTTAAAATTATCAGTAAAGAAACCAACAACAAATTAGGTGGCTTGCTGAACATATATTGTTACTATTGTGAATGGAAGCTTTTGAGCGTGTCATAACCTTTGAGTCCTTCTACGAATATTATACATGTAGTTTTCTTAAGAGTAAACAGGAAAAAATTATAATCCAACAGGCATAGCAGAAGGAAAATCTTTGTTGGTTTATTCAATGCAGGTTTTAAAATGAGCTACAGGCATACTTTGGAGATATTGTGGGTTTTGTTCCAGACCACTGCAATAAAATGACTATTACAATAAAGTGAGTCAAATGAATTTTTTGTTTTCCTAGTGCATTTAAAAGTTATGTTTACACTATACTGTAGCTTATTATGTGTGCAATAGCATGTGTCTAAAAATCCAATGTACATAGCTCAATTAAAATTATTTTATTGCTAAAAATGGTGACCATTATCTGAGGTTTCAGCAAATCATAATATTTTTGCTGGTGGTGGGTCTTGCCTCCATGTTGATGGCTGCTAAATGATCAGGGTAGTGGTTGCTGAAGGTTGGAGTGGCTGTGGCAATTTCTTAAAATAAGACAACAATGAAGTTTGCCGCACTGATTTTCACAAATGGTTTCTCTGTATTTGTTACTGTTTGACAACATTTTATCCATAGTAGAATTGGAGTCAATCCCCTCAAATTCTGCCACTGCTTCATCAATTAAGTTTATGTAATAGTCTAATTCTTTGCTGTTATTTCAACAGTCTTCACAGCATCTTCACTAGGAGTAGATTCAATCTCAAGAAACTACTTTCTTTGCTCATCCAAAAGAAGCAACTCTGCATCCATTCAAGTTTTATCATGACACTGTAGCCACTGAGTCATATCTTCTGGCTCCAGTTCTTATTCTAGTTCTCTTGCTCTTTCCACCCACAGTTACTCCTCCACTGAAGTCCTGAAACCCTCAAAGTCATCCATGAGGGCTAGAATCGACTTTTTCCAAACCCCTGTCAATGTTGATAATTTTGACCTCTTCCCATGAATCATTAATGTTCTTAATGGCACCTAGAATGGTGAATCCTTTCCAAAGGTTTTTAACCAACTTTGCCCAGATCTATCAGTGGAATCACTATCAAGAGCAGCTATAGCCTTACAAAATGTATTTATTTGATAATATGACTTAAAAGTCAAAATTACTCCTTGATCCATGGGCTGCAGAATGGATGTTATGTTCACAGGCATGAAAACAACATTAATTTCATTGTACATCTCTATCAGAACTGTTGAGTGACTAGGTGCATTGTCAGTGAGCAGTAATATTTTCTTCTGAACAGTAGATCTCGACAGCAAACTTAGGATATTCAGTAAACCATGTAGTAAACAGATGTGTTGTCATCCAGGCTTTGTTGCTCCATATATAGAGCACAGGCAGATCAAGCATAATCCTTAAGACTCCTAGGATTTTTGGAATGGGAAATGAACAATGGCTTCAATTTAAAGTCACCAGCTGCATTAGCCCCTAACAAGAGAGTCAGCTTGTCCTTTGAACTTTTGAAGCCAGGCATTGACTTCTCCTCTCTAGCTATGGAAGTCCTGGATACCCTCTTCCAATAGAAGGTTGTTTCAGCTACACTGAAAATGTAGTTTAGTGCAGCCATCTTTATAAATTATCTTAGCTAGATCTTCCGGATAACTTGCTGCAGCTTCTCCATCAGCACTGCTGCTTCACCTTGCACTTTGATGTTATGACGGCAGCTTCTCTCCTTAAACCGTATGAACCAAACCGTATGGCTTCAAACTTTTCTTTTGTAGCCTCCTCACTGCTCTCAGCCTTCACAGAATTGAGAGTTAGGGTCTTGCTCTGAATTAGGCTTTGGCTTAAGCGGATGTTGTAGCTGGTTTCATCTATCTAGACCACTGAAACCTTCTCCATACCAGCAAAAAGGCTGTTTTGCTTTCTTATAGTGTGTTCACTGGATTAGCATTTTTAATTTCCTTCAAGAACTTTTCATTAGCATTCACAACTTGGTTGTTTGGCACAAGAGGCCTACCTTTTGGCCTATTTCAGTTTTCAGCATGCCTTCCTCACAAATTTAATCATTTCTAGCTCATGATTTAAAGTGACAGTCAAGTGACTCTTGTACCGGAACACTTAGAAGCCATTGCAGGGTTATTAAATGGCCTAATTTCAATATTGTTGTGTCTCAGAGAACAGGGAGGCCCAAGGAGAGGGAGAGAGATGGGGGAATGGCCCATCGGTGGAGAAGTCAGAAAACATAAAATGTATTCACATTAAGTTCAGGATGTTATAAGGAATATCAAAACACATTTCAATAGGAACATCAGAAACATTTCACTGATCACAGATCAACATAACAAATACAATAATAATGAAAAAGTTTGAAATATTGTGGAAATAAGCAAAAAGTGACAGAGAGACACAAAGTAAGTAAATATTGTTGGCAAAATAATGCCAATAGACTTGCAGGATTGCTACAAAATTTCAATTTGTAAAACACACAGTATCTGTGAAGCACAATAAAGTGAAGTACGATAATATGAGGTATGCCTGTACTTAGTTTGAGGAAGCAAACGGAGACTTTGCTCAACAGAGTTTGAAGGGATAGTTGTTTTAGGATTGTAGAATTAATTATATTAAGGCTTCCACTGTTAAATGAGAATGACAAATGGACTTAATTATATATTTCCATTCGTGTTATATATTTTTTATCTGACCTATAGCCTAAAGCTGTGTGTCCTGCAATGAATTCCGTCTGATATGTATGTGATAGCAGAAAAATTAACAGTTCCAGGAGGGGATCCAAAATGAATAAAACATAAACACTATCCTCAACTAATTCACTAGGCTGAAAGAGATGTTATACTAAAATTTTCTGAATAATTTTTAAAAAGTTATGGAAACAAAGCCTTGTTAATACTCATAATTGCCAGACTAATCTACCAGCATTTGAATCTGTTAACTGTGAACCTATGACTGGATTGGCTTTAATTACTAAGCACAATTCTTTGATATAAATGTTCCATTTCTTGATTATACATGTCATAAGACTGGCCAACACACAGACCATATTCAAAGCCTCCCAAATTCTATTTGAGACTACTCTATTTATATAGTTATGCATTATATAACAAATTTATAACATAAAATTCAATTAACAGTGACACTTTTAGAACCATGTTATTTTTGGGATCTCGGGTATTATCTTTAGTAATTCTTACTTAGAATGACACTTTACAAAATGATAAAATTAATGCATTAGTATTTTTGCAGCCCAAAGTTACTTGCTGTTTCAGTCAATAAAGAACCCTTGTAGTTGGATTCTCATGAAGTTTTGGATTCTCATTGAATTTATCACTGATTCTCAACTGTTTAATTATCATGCATTTGATGTATATTCAATAAAATTTTATTTTTTTCTTATCGACATTAAAGTTTTCCTCAAGAGAATATTTGGCATTTAATGATATTCTTAATGTCAAAATACATCACCTAGGCCTAATGCAGAGTGAAACTTGTAAGATGACCTTATGTAAGGAAGGAAGTACATAAACAGATAAGTAACAGAATGCTTATTCCAAAATTTATGGGAGAGGAACTTATGGTGTTAATCAATATAAACAGTGTAAGACAATGAATTCTTTAATAAAATATTCAATATCTGTGCAGTTAACCTAAGGAATATTCCACCTGGACTAAATTTTTAAATGATGGATACTAAAGGTGAAAGTAAGAAAACAGAACAATGAAGTCAAGGTTACTTAAAAAAAATGAAAGAAAACATTAAGAATGACAAAAGAAGGGGGCAAGGCTTAACTAATGGAATACAGAAAGAAATCAACAAAGATGAGAAGAAGAAAACAAGGAAGGAAAATAAGAGAGAATGGGAGGGCAGCGAAAGGAAATGAGGTAGAAATGAAGCCAGTGCTGGGGGATGTAATAGGCAGAGTCAATGCAGAGCCTTCACAGGAATTGTGCCCCCACCCACTATATGCAGCCACCCTGAGTGTGGAAGGATTGAACTTGAGAGAGAGACTGAAGAAGCCTCATCTCTCAAAGCAAAGGAGATGTGAACTGAGAGAAAAATCATGACGGTCAAAGGGGAAATAAGAGAGGAACTCCATCTTTAATGATATAAGTGACCATGTCTTGACTGAACATGTTACTATGGTTAGTGCCACTGGCAAGGGCAACCTTGCTGCGTGCCAAATAGCTAGTAAGGAATTTTCTAGTGACTTCTCATTAAACTGTTTTAGTTTAGGAAAGGCCCTAAACTAAAAGGCCCTTGAGGAAAGGCCCACATCAGAAGATTCTAGTGATTGTTAGCTCTATCCTTGGTAACTCAAACACTTTGCTCTGGCAACTATTAAATTACAGAAAAATCACCAAATTTAAGATGAACCCAATAGCACTCAAGATAGCATAAAAATAAAAGTGGTTTTAAAATACATTCCAACCAATGGCATACTGTATCTTCTTAAATTATTACATTTTCCACAGAATCAGTAAGTAATGATACACAGTTTTTATTTGGAAAGAAATTAGTCAAACAGACTGTTATCTATTTTTCATATGGAAGATAACGTAAGCAATTTGAAGAAAAACAAAAGGCTGCATAGACACTGAAAATGAATTCAGTTATTGAATAAATTAATAGCTATATCAATGTCAGAAAACTGACAATGCTGAAAAATAATATAGTGAAATATTTTTAAGAAAATAATGGTGAAAAAATCCCCTGAAAAATAATTAGTTGATATGTAGCTGCTCCATGCAAGAAAATTAATTACTGTCAACACCTATTCTTCCTTCATTCTTCTCATTAAGTTAGAAAGTAGCAACTCTTAATGAGCAAAATAAACTTAAATGGTGTTTTAAAGATGTTAGAAATCCTTGAATGATATGATATAGGCTAAACTAGAAATGTCTATAAACCTAGGAGTTAAAAAAAATTAAATAGGAAAAAATAGACAAACAGGAAAAGTATGAAATCCCAAAATAGCTTTGTCAAATTTTAGCGTTATTCTATATTTGATCCAGTGTTAATCTACATTTGATGATGCATGCCTAATCTATTTCTTAGTATATTTTTCTTCATGTTTTTTTCTATTCACTTGAGTGCTATTGCCAAAATTATGAAAATATGTTATAGCCCCCGCAAATTTTATACTCTGAATATGAAAAAGAACAAGGCTGCTTCAAAAATTTGCCTAATTGTAATCTATAACAGTAAGATAGCAAAAGGTGTATGGAATAATTGATGATGAGGTATAAGATTACCTTTAAGAGTAACCTATGCAAGGGGTGCCTGGGTGGCTCAGTTGAGCATCCAACTCTTGGATTCAGCTCAGGTCATGATCTCATGGGTCCTGGGATGGAGCCCTGCATCAGGCTCCATGCTCAGCGGTGAGTCTACTTGAAGATTCTCTCCTTCTGCCCCTCCCCCCACTCGTAAGCATGCTCTCTCTCAAATAAAATAAAATGAATCTTAAGAAAGAGTAACCCATGCAAGGGAAAATTTAAAAATCTAACATGTGATAAATGAACATTGCCAATTAGAACTAAAATAAAATATGATAAAAATTAAAGGTAGAGCTGTTTTTTGAAACAAAAACACTGAAAGTTACTTCACTGGAACCTAAGTTCAGATAAAGATTGGGTAACAAAAAAAAAAAATATAAAGATTAAGTAGAAAAGTGAAAGACTTTATATTTGAGGAAAGGTGTTATTTAGCACACGGCGAGCTCTTAAAAATGGGGAATAGAGAAATACACTCATGTGGTAGGTAAGGTTGAGGCATAAGGGGCTCCACGTGTGAGAATCACATTATTATGAAAAGTTGTGACAAAATGATTACTGTTAACAAGAAATGTTAAGGAAACATCCACTTCAAATGCTTTTTAATGCAAATATAAAATCCTACATTACAGTGATCAAAATACAGGATATTCTACATCTAATTGGTTATAAGTAAGTCAGAGAGAAGCCTGCAAGGTCTCTGAAGAAACTGAATAATGAAAGTGTGGAATTTATGATCATGATACATTATCAATCAGGATTATGTTCTTTCATGCCCTATGAGCCTGGGATATTGGAGGGTTTGCTGTTTAAAAGTAAAAATATTTCCCAAGTCTTATGAAAACCAGATTTCATTTTCAAATGTAATATCATTTGCATTTCCAGTCACTGAGAAGTTAGGAGAATTGTTTATGTCCCGTCTGTTTCACCCACTAGGTTGTAAGCATTTTAATTAGAAAAAATACTTTTAGTTTGGCAAATTTTAATATTCTACATGTAGGAAGCTACCTTATACACAGATAAAAGGTAAATTAAGAAACTGTGAATGGGCTTTTATTTATATCAACAATAAATATATGAAAATTGTTATCTACAATATAGTATATTAAAATATAGTTTCCAATAAAAGTCAAATCAAGATTATGCATGGTCACAGCTGGGGTAAAATCAACTGCTAAGCTCACTAGATGTTTACCAATATGAGGTTTTCTGATCTGCTTAGTTAGGGACTGCAGAAAAAGGAAACTTAATTTATTATAGAGATCCTACCTGGAATCAAGGGCCAGGCTCCTCAGGCAGAAAAAGAGTGGGGGGCATGGGAGGGGGACGTGGGAGGAGAGGGAGACAGAGAAAGGGAAAGAGAGAGGGAGAAAGGAGATGGGGATTGAGTGCAATAGTGTATCTTTCAATTTAAATGATTTAACCAGGCAAGAGCTAGAATCTAAACCATGTTTGACTTTAGGCTATGACTGGTGATTCTGAGAACCTGGACCAGGGCTCTAAATCAGAACTAAGAACACAAGTCTGTAAACATGCCAAAAGTGCAGGAAAATAGGGAACAGTGACCACTGAGCTACTGGCCTGCCATGTTTTCTCTCTAATGCACTACAATCCCTATTTTGGGGTCAGTAAAAGAGAGCTGGACATGGATGATGGAGACGGCAACTGTGCCTGGGCTTGGAGCCCTGGCCTGGGAAGGTGAATCAATGTAAAGTCCCATTAGCCTAGATATGGGATTAGGCTATAGATAAATGAGACCGATAAATCCTTCCGTCTTCTGTGTCCTCTTTTCTACTTTCTTTGCCCTACACTGTGCTATGACCTGAACCTCTACGCCTTCTGAAATAACAACAACAAAAAGTTAGTTTTATCTGTGCCTGAGCATTCACCTCTTATTTCACCTAAATGTATACATAACACCACTTAATATTCATCTTCTATAAATGATGGTAAGCTTTAATCATATTTTCAAACTGAATTAGGAAATGTCAGGATCAGGTCACAAGGAACAACCACCGAAACAGGATACAAAGAGAAAAAGCAACGCACTTGAAATTGACATCATTATCAGATAGGTAGATTTAACATATGGGAACTTGGAATTGAAATTCAATGATTATGAAGTAAGAATAGTGTTTATAGTTTTTTTTTTAAGATTTTACTTATTTATTTGACAGAGAGAGAGCATAAGCAGGGGGAGAGGGAGAAGCATGTTCCCTGCTGAGCAGGGAGCCCAGCATGGGACTCGATCCCAGGACCCTGGGATCATGACCTGAGCCGAAGGCAGACGCTTAACTGACTGAGCCACCCAGGCGCCCCAGTGTTTATGTTTTGCAGTGTACCATAGCCTCAGAAGCCTTAGAAGACCTGAATTTTTCTTCTAGAAACCTGAAATGTGCTTTTATGAGTCTTTGAGCTCTTCTGAATTTTCACAGGTTAGAAAACATTTCATTAGTGAACTGAGACACAAGAAGTCGAGCAGTAAGACACAAGCAAAATTAAATGGAAATTGAGGCTTAATGAAGCATAGTCCAAATAGAGACAGTATAAAATAAGCACTTAAATGAAAGTTAATCAACAAAATGAAGATTGTTTCCCTAAGAACGAAAGAAGTAAAGCAAAGTTAAATTTTCTGCCTTTAGTAAGTTTAGAGCCATATGGCTATCTTAAGCCCATCTACAGGAATTTCACTGAAGAGACAAAATACAGATACTCTCCTTAAGGTACCGATTAGATCAGATATTGAGAGGAACAGGTTTAGGGAACTCATTAAGTTTCCCTTGTATAGGAATCGTCACACATAACAGCATTAGAAAAACCAGGTAAATCAACGTGCTTAATTTTAACAGTCCATCGACCAGCTTGGCACTCTTTTTGTGACAAAAGGCAAAGTACTAATGAGGAGTACTGACGAAACCTAAAGCACACATTTCAAAGTAGATTGTCTAAAACTTAGGACCGTTCAACATTTTGCTGTATTTTAAAAAATTATTTACCCTTTAAGTGCCCACACATATTCTGTGTTCTCAAGTTACTCAAGAAGCATCCACAGGTATTTTTCCTCTGGATGGATTACTAAAATAAAAAAAACTATATATTTTTCATCCTGATCTATTTAACCAAACACACAAATCATCTAAGAGAGGGGAAAAAGTTAAATATTGAAAGATAGGGTAGAGCTATTCCTTAAAGGTATAACTATAAGGATATCACTGGTTAAAGAATGCCAGAATAGATCAATCATATGTACATTTTAATTATCTATCAATGCAATGTATGAATATTAAATATGAATTAAAAATTAACATTCATAATTCTATGAATATTAAATCAAATGATATAAATTTCTAAAAGTTCCCTAATCTACACCAGTGGTATCTTCAACATTAGTTAACAGGAGTTACCTTAGAGATCGGGGCTCCCCAGAAAAAACGAATCCTCTAGTAACTCTTAGGTGTAACTGGGAAACCTGGCTAAAAAGGGAGAATCCCCCAGTTAGCAAAAGGACAGCTCCTGGTCCTGAAATGATACAAATTTAACTAGACTCTCAGTCTTTCCCTACAAAATCAACAGAACTGGCTATTTCTTCAATGTTGCACTGCAAAACTGTTGATGCAAAAAGAAAAAAATAGCTGTACCATCTGTTCTTATTAAAAATAATTAATGAGGAAACAATAGGAGAAACCTGGGGCCAGAAATGAAGTTTGGCTCTGTTTAAGCTTTCTCCAATATTAATAAATAATGACTATGATGCTTTTGATTTCATAAATGTAATGTCACATTTCACAAAGTGCAGCATGTCTACCCATAGGAAGCACTCAACTCATTAGACAGACTGAATGGTGACAGACCAGGTGGAATAGGCACTACAATGGCCCTGCCCAAGATGTCCACACATTCATACCTGGAGCCTGTGAAGTTGTTATCTTATGAAGCTAAATGGACTTTGCAGATGTGATTAAGGTTTGTAGACTTTAAGATGGGGAGTTTATCCTGAAAATATAGGTGGGCTGAACCTAATCACCTCAGTCCTTAAATGTAGAGAAGCTTTCCTGGCTGCAGAGAGAAATGCGACAATGGAAAAAGGGTCAAGTGATATGTGAAGGACTCAATTGATCATTGCTGGCTTTGAAGATGGAAGAAAGGGCCACAAGCCAAGAATGTGGGAAGCCTCTTGAGGGTGGAAGAGGCAGGGAAACATTCTCCCCTGGAGCCTCCCAAAGGAAAGAAAGCCCTACCAACACCTCGATTTTAGCCTACTGAGACTTGGTTCGGAATTCTGACCCACAGAACTGGAAGATAATAAATTTGTTTTGTTTAAGCCACTAAGTTTGGGGTAATATGTAATGGCAGCAATTAAAACCATTACACTTTTCAAAAGACTAGGAGCAGGTAAATCATGTAGAAAATACATCTGAAATAAAAGACACATGTACATCTGGGTCTTTGGGGTAAATACCCAGTAGTGCAATTGCTGGGTCATAGGGTAGCTCTATTTTTAACTTTTTGAGGAACCTCCATACTGTTTTCCAAAGTGGCTGTACCACCTTGCATTCCTACCAACAGTGTAAGAGGGTTCCCCTTTCTCCACATCCTCTCCAACATTTGTTGTTTCCTGCCTTGTTAATTTTTGCCATTCTAACTCGTGTAAGGTGGTATCTCAGTGTGGTTGTGATTTGAATTTCCCTGATGGCTAATGATGTTGAACATTTTTTCATGTGTCTGTTAGCCATTTGTGTGTCTTCTTTAGAGAAGTATCTGTTCATGTCTTTTGCCCATTTTTTGACTTGATTATTTGTTTTTTGGGTGTTGAGTTTGAGAAGTTTTATAAATCTTGGATACCAGCCCTTTATCTGTAGTGTCATTTGCCAATATCTTCTCCCATTCTGTGGGTTGCCTCTTGGTTTTGCTGATTGTTTCCTTTGCTGTGCAGAAGCTTTACCCAATGCTCATAGCAGCAATGTCCACAATAGCCAAACTGTGGAAGGAGCCAAGATGTCCTTCAACAGAAGAATGGATAAAGAAGATGTGGTTCATATATACAACAGAATATTACGTAGCCATCAGCCACCATTTGCATTGACATGGATGGAACTGGAGGGGATTATGCTAAGTGAAATAAGTCAAGCAGAGAAAGACAATTATCATAGGGTTTCACTTATATGTGAAACATAAGGAATAGCATGGAGGACATTAGGAAAAGGAAGGGAAAAATGAAGAGGGGCGGAATCAGAGGGGGAGATGAACCATGAGAGACTCTGGACTCTGGGAACCAAACTGAGGGTTTCAGAGGGGTGGGGGGTGGGGGGATAGGTTAGCCCAGTGGTGGGTATTAAGGAGGTCACGTATTGCAAGGAGCATTGGATGTTATACACAAACAATGAATCGTTGAACACTACATCAAAAACTAATGATGTACTGTATGGTGACTAACATAATAAAAAAAAACACTGAAAAAATAAAATAAAATTACTCATTACTATTATTACAAAAAGATACATGTAAATATTAGTTGTGAATAACCCTTCATCAACTGTTAAAAGATAACTCAAAAGCGATGGGATCATTTCATCTAATATTCTTGTTTCCTGGTAGAATTTACATTAAATGTCAGAATGAGAACTCGGTTAAGAAAGTATGAACTAGACTCAGTGTAACTGCACTTTTGTCGTTCCACAAATACCTGACATTGGCCAATGAATTTATGTAAGGTTAGAACTAGAAACAGAAAGGTATTTACTATAGAAGTTTGGAATGTGAGGTTAAATACTCTATGGTTTTAGAGTGACATTTCTAGAAAGTCGTAAAGTTATTAGCCAACTGGACTTATTAAGATAATGGTCATGACCACAACTGAAGGATAAAATGATAAATAGGATACAGACTTATCTAGAATGCTCCCATGTGGTCATCATTAGTAGGAAATCTGATTTTTTTCATTACAACCAAAACTCTTGAGTGGTTTTACTTAGAGAAGGAATAATAAGTGATTACAATCTAAATTTATTTGTCATTCAACATCGTGAAAAAGGAATGTGCTATTATTCTAGCAATAGAAACAATGCAATTAAACACTGCAAGATGAGATGCAATTGTCTTATAATGAGAAATTAAGAAACTAAATGCAGACATTACCTGTGTAATTGTAGGCAAATGAGCACTGTATGTATAATATTTACTTGTTCTGTACAATGAGCCTCTCTTGTTGAATTATTTGCATTCATCAGTGAGGCATCATTTGAAACTAATCAAATGCAAGGACTTTCCTATTTTTCTAAAAAAAATATGGTGACATCTACTGAAGTAGAGGTTTGTCATTAAAGGCAGAGGTTTTAACATAGCTGTTGTAGAAATAAATCAGCTACTTCATGTTTCACTTATGTGAGGAATAACTTTTATCAAAATAGCTTCATCACAGTTAATTCACCTTCGCCAAAGAGCAGTGTTCTATTTATAGCTTGTGATAGCACATTTGAATAGCAGACAATTTTGATATGCTTCTCTTCAATATGGGATGAGTTAGAATACTCAGTAAGTCATTTCAAATTGCTAAAGGCATTCAGATAAGCAGATATGTATACTGAAATTAGAACTTAATTAGAACACTAAGGTGAACATTCAAAAGTGTATTTGAAAAGATTGTGTTTTTAATGTAATGGTTCTGACTTAATTTCTTCGTTATAAAATGCTTGTTGCTCACAAGGAATTTACAACCTAATGATGGAGATATAACTATCATATATTTGTTTATAAACAATGACAATAATGATAAGCACATAAAAATGACTGCAAATGGTGATAAACACATTTATTAACAATTATAGCTATAAAATATACATACATCCTTATATGTGTTGTGGAGGTGTGAGTATGTATGTTTGTGTGTGTAAATATTTGCTATTTGTAGGAAGGACTCAAGGCCAAAAAACTCCCTTTACTAAGGGAATGTTGATATGTGTAAAGTAATAAAAGAAAAATGTTTGCAAAGAAGGAAAAAATAAAGAACGATGTCTTACCTGTTTTGCATTTTGAAATACAAAATCATACTACTTACATTATTCAAAGTATGTGTTGGCTCCTTCCAATTTTTTCACATTATCCTTTTTAAGATATGTTTTTAAACATTTAACTTTTACTTCAATATATGTGCCATATATTCGTTCACTTTTCCAAGAATTTTTATTTGAGGTCCTATTTCACATGCCTGGAACTATTCTAGACATTTGGAGCACACCCATTGACAAATGATAGAAGTCTCTTGCCCTCTTGAAGTTGAGAGAGCCAGAAAAACAACTAAACAGGAACAAATCTACCATACAGTATCAGAGACTAATAAGTGCGATACAGAGAATTAAATGAGGTGATCTTTGAACTTCTTTAACTTTGGAAGTCAGGGAAGGTCTCTCTAATGAAGTGACAATTTAACTGATAACTGGATGACAGTGACATCGAAGAGAATAGCTTTATCCAGCCAAATAGACTACTGTTTGCTCTACAGATCTTCAAAGCAGTAATTTTATATGAGAAAACCAAAGGCCTAGTGAAATCATCTCTTTCTAATGCAATGCATACTTTAAAGTCTATTCTAGCAAATATCTCTACAATCACCATTTCACATGCTCTTTTAACTATGAAATTTTAGTAGCAGACATCAGGATAAAAAAATTTATCAGAGGACTTTTAAATAATAGAAGATAAAGCCCTTCATAAGCACAATTATAATGATGTAATTAAGGTGAATTATAAATTAAAATAAAACTACTTTTTAACAAATTACTCTTTAAGGAAAATAAAATGAATGTAGTACTTGTACACTGGGTCAAAATAAACACCAAAGTTGTAATTTTGTAAAATCACTAAAAGATGGGATAATGGCTAATTTTTAAAAATTTAAGTCTACATTTTTCAACCCCCCCCCTTTTTTTCCTATCTAGCATGTTAGAACTATCCAAGCAAACATTTGATGTAGTATGAACTTCATTCATTCTTTTCTTGGATTTTGGCTTCTATGCATGTGCATCCATCAGTAAGGCTGATGCTCTGATGTATAGAGCTGGGCTGTAAGATTGTACTTTTTGACCAACATCTCCCCATTTCCTCCAGCCTGCAGCTCTTGGCAACCACCATCTATTCTGTTTCTATGAGTTCAGCTTTTTTAGATTCCACATAAAAGTGACATCATACAGTATTTGTCTTTCTCTGTGTAACTTATTTTACTTAGCATAATATTCTCAAGGTCCATCTTTCTCATGGCCAAATAATAGTCCATCATATACACATAAATATATTTCTTATTTATTCATTCATCCATAGATGGAATCTTAGTTTGTTTCCATATCTTGACTATTATAAATAATGCTGCAATGAACATGGGAGTGCGGGTATCTCTTCAATTTATTATTGTCTCAAGATACTTTCTAATGTCACTTTTGATTTCTTTGGCTTACTGGTTGTTCTAGAGTGTGCTGTTTAATTTCCACATACTTGTGAGTTTTCCAAATTTCGACCCTGTTATTGATTTCTAGTTTCACACCACTGTGGTTGGAAAAGATACCTGGTGTGATTTCATTCTTCTTAATTTGTTAAGACTTGTTTTATGACCTCTGATATGATCTATCCTGTGTGTGCTTCAGAAGAATGCGTATTCTGCTCCCCATTGGATGGGATGTTCTGTATATGTGTGTTGTTGTTACATCCATTTGGCTTAAGGTATACTCCCAGTCCAATATTCCTTTATTGATTTTCGGTCTGGATGATCTATCCATTGTTGAAAGTGAAAGTGGGATATTGAAGAGCCCTGCTATTATTGCATTGTTGTCTATTTGTCCCTTCAGAACTGTTTGTATTTTATTATTTTTATTTATTTGAGAGAGAGAGAGCAAGCACAAGCAGGGAGACGGGCAGAGGGAGAGGGAGAAGCAGACTCCCTGCTGAGCAGGAAGCCCAGTCCAGGGCTGGATCCCAGGACCCTGAGATCATGACCTGAGCTGAAGGCAGATGTGTAACCGACTGAGCCACCAGGGTGCCCCTGTCTATTTGTATTTTAATATATTTAGGTGCTCTGATGTTCAGTTCAGATGTATTTATGATTGTTATATCCTCTTGATGAATTGACCCCTTCATCATCATATAATGACCTTCTTTATCTCTTGTTACCATTTTTGGCTTAAAGCCAATTTTCTGATAGAAATATAGCTACCCCCTGCTCTCTTTTGGTTTACATTTACATAGAATATCTTTTTTCATCCTTTCACTTTGAGCCTATGTGTGTCCTAAAAGCTGAAGTTAATCTCTTGCAGGCAGCATGTTTTTTATCTTATTTTTTTATTCATTCAGCCACTCAATGCTTTTTGATTGGAGAATTGAATTAATTTGCATTTAGAGTAATTGTTGACAGGTAAGGACTTACAATACCATCTTATGGGTTATTCTCAGTCTGTTTTGTACTTCCCTTGATCCTCTCTTCCTCTCTTACTGCCTCTGTTTGTGAAGTGGTGATTTTCTGTAGTAGTGTGCTTGATTCCCTTCTCTTTATCTTTTGAGAATCTATTGTAGTTTTGTAGTTACAATGAAGCTTATATAAAACATAAATATAAGTGTATTTTATGCTTCTAACAACTATGATTACATACAAAAACTCTACCCTCTTACTTCCCTTCTTCTTTTATAGTTTTTTTTTTTTTTTTACACAGATTTATTTATTTATTTGACAGAAAGAGAGAGACCACAAGCAGGGGGAGTGGCAGGCAGAAGGGGAGGGAGAAGCAGGTTTCCTGCTGAGAAGGGAGCCTGACGTGGGGCTCGATCCCAGGACCCTGGGATCATGCCCTGAGCTGAAAGCAGATGCTTAACTGACTGAGCCACCCAGGTGCCCCATCTTTTATGTTTTTGATGTCTCAGTTTATCTTTTTATATTGTGTATTCCTTAAGAAATCATTATAGTTATCTTTATGTTTTTTAAGATTATTTATTTATTTATTTGAGCTAGAGAGCAAGAGAGCAGGAACAAGGGAGCAGAGAGAGAGAGAGTGAAGCAGGCTCCCCACTGAGTAGGGAGCCCAATGTGGGGCTCAATCCCAGGACCCTGGGAGTATGGCCTGAGCTGAAGTCAGATGCTTAACTGACTGAGCCACTCAGGCACCCCTATAGTTATGTTTAATACTGTTGTCCTTTAACCTTTATACTAAAGTGGTTAACACACAGCCATATTACATTATTGAAATATTATGAATTTGACTATATAATAACCTTTACCAGTGTTACATATTGTCATGTTTTCATGTTACTAATTAGCATGGTTTCATTTCAGCTTGAAGAAACTCTTTCCCCATTTCTGTAAGGCATGTGTGGTGGTGATGAACTCCCTTAGTTCCCCCGCCCCCGCCACTCCTGGGAAAGTCTTTACCTTACTTTCATTTCTGAAGGACAGTTTTTCTGGATAGAGTATTCTTGGTTGGCAGGTTTTTCCTTTCACCACTTTGAATACATCATCTCACTCTCTCCTGGCCTGCAAGATTTTTGTTGAGAAATCCACTGATAGGAATATGAGGGTTCCCAGATAAGTTACAAACTCCTTTCTCTTGCTGCTTTCAAGATTCTCTCTCTATTTTGACAGTTTATTATAATGTGTGTTGGAGAGGATCTCTTTAAGTTGTGTCTGTTTGGTGACCTATGAGTTTCATGAACTTGAATGGTCATGTCCATCTCCAGGTTAGGGGATTCTTCAGCCATTATTTCTTTACATAAGCTTTCTGCCCTCCTTCTCCCTCTCTTCTCCTTCTTAAACTCCAACAATTCACAGATTTTTCTTTTGATGGCATCCTATAGATCTTGTAGGCTTTCTTCACTCTTTTTCATTTTTCTTTCTTTGTTCTCCTTTGACTGGAAAATTTCAAATTTCCTGTCTTCCACTTACAGATTATTTCTTCTGCTCGATCCATTCTGCTGTTGATGTTCATGATTGCATTTTTCATTTTACTCCCTATTCTTCAGCTCCAGAGTTTGTTTTTTTCCACAATTTTTATCTCTTTGTTATACTTCCCTTTTTATTCATTTATTGTTTTTTTTAATTTTGTTGAATTTTCTTTTTGTGTTTTCTTGTAGCTGTGTTTCCTTAAAAAACCTATTTTGAATTCTTTATCAGGTAAGTCCTAGATCTCCATGTCTTTGGGATCAAGTACTAGAAAATTACTGTGATCTTTGGTGATATAGTGTTTCCTTGATTTTTCACAATCTTTGAAGTCTTGTATCACTGTCTCTCCATTTGAAGTAGCCGTCACTTCCTCCAGTGTTTACTAACTGCCTCTGGGAGAGAAAGATCTTCCATTACCTAGTGAACCTGAGGCTTTCCCAGACCTTCTATGGATACATATGCTCCATGCTTCTTGCTCCCTGTGGCAGAATTCTTATGCTTACATGCCTTCTCTTGATCCTGTAACACACCAGGCCAGGTGTTATCCCTTTTTTATCCCAAAGGTGGTGCTAAAGCTGAAGTGTGTGGTCTCTCCTTGGCTGACAGGCTTGAGCTGGCTTTCTGTGTGTGTTCACTAGTTGTATGCCAAAGCTTCTTCATGCTGTTGCCATCTGGGAGTGCACACAGATTGCTGGTCACAGGATGGAGTATGTGTGTGGGTGAGGCATTTGGAATTAGTGATGCCTGGGGGTCAGCTGGGAGGATTCATGGGTAAGACATCCCTAGGGGCTCATGGGCAATCTTCTTAATAGAGTCCATGACCTGGTAGGATCCTAATCCCTTTAATGCCCTCTAAGAATCTTATCTGCTGCTTTCCCACACTCTTTCTGCACCTCAACCCCAGTCATGTTGCTCTTTTTGTAAAAAAAAAAAAAAAATTATTCATTTATTCATTTTTATTCAAGTACAATTAAAATATAGTGTTATAATGGTTTCAAGTGTATGACATTATGATTCAACAATTCTATATCATACTTAGTGCTCATCATAATAAGTGTACTCTTAATCCCCTTCACCTATTTCACCCATCTCCCCCCCACCTACCCCTCTGATAACCATCAACTTATTCTCTACATTTAAGAGACTTTTTTTCTCTCTTTTTGTCTTTGTTCATTTGCTTTGCTTCTTAAGTTGCACATAGGAGTGAAATCCTATGGTATCTGTCTTTCTCTGACCGACTTATTCCACTCAGTTATACCCTCTAGGTCCATCCACATTGTTGCAAATGGCAAGATCTCTTTCTTTTTTTAGGGCTGAATACTATTCCATCGTGTGTATATATGTGTGTGTGCTCACGCACGCATGTGTGCATGTGTGTACCTACCTATCTATCTCGCATTTTCATCCATTCATCTATTGATGGACACTTGGGTTGCTTTCATACCTTGGCTATTGGAAATAATGCAATAAACAAAAGGGTGCATATATCTTTCTGAATTAGTGTTTTTTACTTTCTTGGGGCAAATACTAGTAGTGGAAATACTAGATTCTCTGGTAATTCTGTTTTTAATTTTTTGATGAATCTTCATACTGTTTTCCACAGTGGCTAACCTGGCTTGCATTCTCACCAGTGCACGAGGGTTCCTTTCTCTCCACATCCTCACCAACACTTGTTGTTTCTTGTGTTGTTGATTTTTGCTATTCTGACAGGTGTGTGGTTTTGATTTGCTTTCCCTGATATTTAGTGATTTTGAGTATCTTCTAATGTGTCTGTTGGCCATCTGTATGTCTTCTTTGGAAAAATGTCTATTCATGTATTCTGCTCATTTTTTAATTGGAATATTTGTCTTTCTGGTGTTGAGTTGTCTAAGTTCTTTATATATTTTGTATACTAACCCCTTATTGGATACATCCCATTCAGTAAGTTTTTGTTTTGTTTTGTTTTGTTTTGTTTTGTTGATGGTTTCCTTCACTGTGCAAAGCTTTTTATTTTGGTAGAGTCCCAATAATTTAATTTTGTGTCTGTATCCCTTGGCAAAGGAGACATATCTAGAAAAATGTTTCTATGACTTAATGTCAAAGAGATTACTGCCTGATATCTGATTTATAGCTGTTTGTGATATGAATGCTGACATTAAACTCTAAAAAACAATAGCTTAGAGAAGTAAAGCCGGACACATGTACATTAAAAACATGCTCTATTATATATAAGCAAAAAGGCAAAGGCACAGGTCATATGGGTGCTGAGGAAGGCCTGATCACTGTGTATTTTCTAGTCCCTTATTACTCAAAGTGTGGTCCAGAGATGAGCAGTCACCATTACCTGGCAGCCTGTTGGAAATGCAGAACCTCGGCTCCATGCCAGACTTACTGAATCAGAATTTGCAATTTAACAAGATTCCCAAAAGGTTCATATGCACATTAATATTTGAGGAGCACAGCTTTGGAGATCCTGAACTGTTATGATAGATAGTCCCTTTTTGTACAATTTCAAGGGATATTTCTTTTTCATAGGCTGCCCCCAGTGTATTTCCTTAGCAACTTTTCACCACACCTCTTGAACAAATGAAAAGCTACATGCTCGATACCTGAAAACCTCTGGCTACATGTTCATTATTATGTGTCAGAGAAGAGCTTCATCCAACCCCTAGATATTCCTCAAATGTTCAAGAAAATAAAATACGAGACATAATAAAATTAGAACCCTATATTTTTATAGCACCTACGAATTCTCAAAGTACCTACTTTCACATTCGCTTGTTCATCCCAAGGAGAATAGAGAGATTATTATTTTCCCTTTTATGTATTTTTTTAGATGAGGAAATAGAATCAGAGACATTCTGTGTCATGCTGGAGGGCTCTAGTAGCAGTTAACAAGAGCAGACACTGACCAAAAGAATTACAGGGAATAAATTGGAAGGGTGAATTTTAAAAAGGCTTTAGGGTAGAAAGCAGATTTACTGATATATTTGTTCACTTGTTTATTGTATGTTTGTCTTTCTTCATATTAAGCAAGATCCAGGAGAAGAGACATATGTTTCTTTTATCCTCAGGTAGAACAGTACCTGTTACAAGGTAGGTGCTTAATATATATTTTATTATGTTAGTCACCATACAGTACATCATTAGTTTTTGATGTAGTGTTCCATGATTCATTGCTTGTGTATAACACCCAGTGCTCCATGCAATATATTAATTCATTAATAAATATTTTAAACAAATGAATTAATGTAATACTCTCTAAGACCCACAATATTAAATGCTTATATTGTGTCATAAGAACAAATACAATTTATTTCTATTCTAATATCTATTAGTTAAAGCTTCACAGTTGTAGTATGATGAGGGGAGCTTATTTCCATCCTATACTTTTAACTTTTTTCTGTGTGGTACTAAATATATCACCATAATTCCATAGAAACACATCTGCCTGGAAAAGAGCATCTCAAAATTTATGGCTTTGGCCCTAATGTGGTAGCACATGGAAATCACTGACATGGTATTTTTCAAACTGTCTACCTGCATACCATACTTTCTTGGATAGATGGTATAATGAATCCATGTGGAAGAGCATACCTACTTCTGCAAGTTCACTTAGGCTTTTACCCATGATAATTCAGTTCAGTAACTCTCCATTGAGTTGAAGACACTTTCTATCACTTGCGAAATGAAATTTCAGACTCTAAACATATGAGCTTCCAAAATATATCAGTGGAGAACAAGAGGATTTCAATTACACTGGCTAAAATAGCTCTGAAAATGTCACTATATTTAGGAATATCGTGTTTTATTCCACTGGCATCTCCTCAATTATTCCATTTTCTTGTCTGATATATCAAAGGAAACAAGATATAATGAAGGATGTTCACTGAAGCTGAATAAGGGGAACTGACCATTTTAAGTCTGGCATCAGATAAAAGCTAGCATCCTGAGGATACTGTTTCTTTCTAACATAAATAAGCACAGATACCTAATATTATTTGCTTAAGACATGGAGACTCCTACACTTTAAGACATAGCTATTATTTTGGTTTTATCAGGACTGATGGTTTAAAATGAGTATTTAAAATGTATTGCCATGAATCTCCATGTGTTGATAATTATTATAACTGAGGGTTCATTATACTGTTTGATCTATCTTCCTATGTTTGTAAACTCCCATTATAAAAGTTAAAATGCATCATGAACAAAACTGCAATTATATAAATGTCTGAAAATAGGGAACTATACTACATCCATATGATTCACTTCCATGCATCTTTAAAAAAGGTAATACCACAAATATGTATTTATTGATGAGTAGTGTTTACTTTATATTCTTAAGTGAAGGAAGTATGTTTCAAAATGCTAGGTATCCTATGATTTGATTCTTATTTTTAAATGTAATTAGTACATGTAATAAATACTAATTTCCTGCATACTATATGCCAGGCACATTCTAAGTTCTTTAGAAAGCTGAAATCTATGTAAATATCTTCATAACAATCCTATTACTTGTAGAAAGCAGTATCATACTCACATTTATAATAAGGCACAGAGGTTAAGAAATTTGGCCAGTGTCACATAGCTACTATGGGGTGATTGGTGAGGAAATGCTGTGGCTTGAACTCAAAGAGTTTAGCTCCAGAGCCTTGCTCTTTAATTATTATGTGATGCTGCCTCTGCTAATTGCATAAGCGTAATCAGACATAGTTGCCTATATTGAAAAGAAAAATTTGCATTCCATGTAAACAGTGGTTAATGATGAATGGAAGGAACATGGATGGTAATTTAAAACTAATTTTTGTTTATATTTATTTCCAATTTTTCCAAATTGATCATGTATTACTTGTATAATAGGGAAAAATTAAAATGTTTTAAATATAGAAAATGAATGTTAAACAAGTTCTTGGTTAAATTTCTTTAAAAGGCAAAATGTATACATGTAAACAGATTTTCCCCTTCCTCCTTCTGCTCTTGCTAATCCCTGTGCCCCAGAAGAATACTGCTGTCTTGAGTCAATCCGTCTGACAATATTAGAGGACATGATACAATAACTCACAGGTATTTTTTCATTCAATTATCTATTGTCATATGAAAAACCACTCCAGGAACCACCATCTTAAAACATCTCATTTCATTTTGCTTATGATTTTGTGGGCGAGGAATTCAGGAAGGGCTCAGCTGGGTCATTAATATCTAATCTATGGTGTCAGCTAAAGCAGCTGGGGGCAGGGGTGAGTATTCACTACAAGGTGGCTTCTTCACATACTTCTGTTGCCTTGGTGCTCCTTAGCATCTCTTTCCACGTGGTGTCTTATCATGTGGGTGGGGTTTCTCACATCAGGGAATCTGCACTTTTTTTTTTAAGATTTTATTTATTTACTTGAGAGACTATGAGCAGGGGGATGGGGGCAGATGGAGAAGGGGAAGGGGAAGCAGAGTCCCCACTGAGCAGGGAGCCCGACGTGGGGCTCCATCCCAGGACCCCAAGATCATGACCTGAGCTGAAGGTAAATGCTTAACTGGCTAAGCCACCCAGGTGCCCTGGGAATTTATACTTCTTAAATGGTGGTTGACTTGCAGGAAGCAGGAAGCAGGAAACAGGAAGCAGCAAGCAGCAAGCAGGAGCTACTAGGCCAGCGAACTGCTATGCCTGGAAAGCACTGCTTCCTTTCCGACATGAGGAATGAGATGGGGATGCAAGAGACTCTTTATGAACATCCAGTCTCCCTCCAAAGGCCTCCAGATAGTTCTCAGTTTTCCTCTTGGTAACAGGCTGTGCAGGGTTATAAGGCCTAATGCAGATTCTCCAGACCAGTACCTTTGTTTTGGCTAATCAGGCAATTGCTATTGGTTCTTTGACCTAAGAATGCCTTTAGTGCTTTGACTTTCAAATATGGGTATTTGCCAAAGTTCTTGGAACCGCCTCTCTGTTACAAGGAATGTATGGATTGCGGGGCACCTGGATGGTTTAGTTGGTTAAGCATCCAACTCAGTTTTGGTCCAGGTCATGATCTCAGGGTCCTGAGATCAAGCCCTGCATCAGGCTCCCTGCTCAGCGCAGAGTCTGCTTGAGATTCTTTCTCCCTCTCTTCCCCTCCCCCTACTCATGCTCTCTCTCTGTCTCTCTCTAAAATAAATAAATAAATAAATCTTTTTAACAAAAAATTGCCAGTGCCTTGGAATATTGTATACTGTTGCTTTTTTGAAATGATTGAAGGTTTGTTGGCCTATGTGAATAATTTTTGAAGAAAGTGTAGTGTCTACACTAATTTTTGAAGAAAGTATAGTGTCTACACTAACAATTAATTTTACATTAATTTCATCAGTATGATGAAATTAATGTAAAAAGCTTTAGTGTATGCATCCCACTTATCAATATATCTTCTATACTAAGCTGCAAAGGTTATTAATTGACAAATGGCTATCATTTTGTCTAGTCACTAAATATGTATTTACTTTAGCCAAATGAAGCAGAGATGTTAAAAAATTAGTTGATTCCTGAATATTTTAGTTTGTTATATATCAGCAAATATCTAATCATTCAACATCAACAAAACTTGAAAGTGGATCATGTATAAAATAGACTGAGTCACTATGTATAATTTGTTTTTAGGACAGATGCTATAGACATTTCCTTTTGCAAAAAAGAAAATATAACTAAGAAAGTCACTGGCAAGTGAACATTTTTTTAAAAATTGAAAATGGTATTAAAAAAAAGAAAATGGTATTTTCATCAGTCATGAAACACTATGAAAGTATATTTAGTAGCCAATTGTTACGTTAACAACACTAGTTATTATATACTGTTTTAAAAATCAAGCAATGAAAAATTTAAAAAATAAAAAAAAATCAAGTAATAAAATAGTAAGATTCTAGTAGAGGAAAGAAGAAAGAAAGGGGAGAATATACATCAAACTGTTAATAGGTATTGCATGAAAATGAGATTGCAACTTATTTTAGAAGTTTTTTGTGTTTACTGTTATACATAAAATGTAGGTTACCTTTATTACAAACATTCCAGCCCTCCCCCACAAAGAATAAGCAGCTCCAGGGCACCTGGGTGGCTCAGTTGGTTACGCGACTGCCTTCAGCTCAGGTCTTGATCCTGGAGTCACGGGATCGAGTCCCACATCGGGCTCCCTGCTCAGGAGGGAGTCTGCTTCTCCCTCTGACCCTCCCTCCTCTCATGTGCTCTCTCTCTCTCTCATTCTCTCTCTCAAATAAATAAATAAAATCCTTAAAAAAAAAAGAATAAGCAGCTCCAAAAAGGTTGAAAATTTAAATATGTGTATTATTATGGTTGGAATTATAACCATCAAAGGCAAAAGTGCCAACACATATATTATATTAAGTGATATAATGAGATGAACTTTATCATTCTTTTCAAACAATTTTACTCCTTTTAATTAGAATGGGCACAGAAGGATATTAAAAGAAGAGTAGTAGACCAGATTGACATGCTCCTTTCATTAAAACTGATTTTACCTATCCAGATTCTATTTGTGGTATATTTATATCCCCATACAAAGGCATACCTGCATACAGACAGACATGCTTCAATTAACTACATAGTAAATGGACTAGTTTATTCCCCCCCCCAAAAGTACATAGTGGGACCAATTGTACTAAATGGAATTTCAAGGCCAGAAAGAAAGGGGACAGAAATGAAGCAATTGAATTTGGACAAGAAGAGGTCACTGAACATTTGTTAGTGATCCAGGGAGAGTGGAATACCATAGAAAGATGGATTTCTGCAAAGTGGATGGCTTGTAGCCAAGCAAGAGGGGGGAAGAGGTGGGTCAGACAGAACCTATAGAACAAATAATGAAACTACTTTCAGCACTTAAAGAGAAAAGGGACCGCTTTAGTGTAGAGAGTTGGAACGAAAGAACAACAGGAGGAATCTATGAGCACCTAAAACTAGACAGGAGGAAAATAACGTGGCAAAAGCAGAAGCGTTCAAAGAGGAGAGAAGCAAAAGGGGAGCCTATGGGGAGAAGTGACTGTATACATGTTATTTTTGCAGCTGAGTTTCTAAGCAAAAAAATACATCATAGGGATCTTTTTATAACAGTACACAGAGACCTGCTCTTCCTTTAAATATTGATGCATGATATTCTGTGTAACGAATGACCATTTATTCTTTAACTATCTAGATTGTTACCTCCTGAAAACCATGCTGCAGTGACTAACTGGGTGTCTCATCTTCCAGCCTTTGTGTACTTTGCTTTCATAGGAATTTAAAAGTGGAATAATTGAGTCAAAGGTTATATGCATTTTAAATTGTCCTAGATAGTGCCAAATAATCCTCTGAGGAGGTTGTGAAAATTTACTCTCTTAAACATTTCGCAACATTTGTGATGCTGAATATTCTTTTGTTCATTTAAAAGATATTACTGGAGAGGCGGAGCAAGATGGCGGAGGAGTAGGAGACCTGGATTTCATCTGGTCCCAGGAATTCAGCTGGGTAGGGATCAAACCATTTTGAACACCTACAAACTCAACAGGAGATCGAAGAAGAGAGTAGCAACAACTCTCTGAACAGAGAAGCGACCACTTACTGGACGGTAGGACGTGCGGAGAAGTGAATCCGAGGCGATATTCGGGAGGAGAGACGGCGGGGGAGGGGGCCTCCGTCGGCCGCTTCTGGCAAGTGCTAGAGCCGCGGAGCACAGAATCGGACCTTTTAGAAGCTGGCTCCGCGGAGGGACGTCGCTGCAGTGTCTAAGCGGGGGGTGGAACCCTCGCGGGACAGTGTGGTCTCAGGACCCTCGGGGTCACAGAAAGACCGGGGGTGCCTGAGTGCAGCAGAGCTCCCAGGTATTGGAGCGGGGAAGCCAGCTGCAGAGACGGAGCCGAGGCGCGGGCTCTCAGCTCGGGGTTGCCATAAACTGTGATCCATGGCACAGACAGGCCACTGCACTTCCACCAGGGAGCCAACAAGCGGCAGAGCCGGGGAGACTCCCCTTACTCCCCCGGGAGGAGCGGCACGGGAGCGCACCGCAGGGATCAGCTGGGTTTGGAGACTCCACACGGGGTCGGGTGCCAGAGAGAGAAACGCTCGGTCACAGGCTGGGTGAGCACGGAGTGCGGCCAGGGACCGGGGAGACGGGAGTGAGTGACTGCTTTTCTCTGGGGGCGCACTGAGGAGCGGGGCCCGAGTTCTCAGCTCCTCTGGGCGGAGATTGGGAGGCCACCATTTTGACCCTGGGCCTCCAAAGCTGTACCGAGAGCTTGCAGGAAACAAAAGCTCCTGAGAGCAAACCCCAGCAGCTTGCTTAGCCCGGACCGACAAGGGCGGGGCAATTCCGCCTCCGGCAAAGACATCTGGGAACCATGGCAACAGGCCCCTCCCCCAGAAGATCAGCAGAACAGCCAGCAAGCCAAGACCAAGTTTACCGATCAAGGAGAACGGGAGAACTCCAGCACTAGGGGAATCCTGCATATGGAATTCATGGCTTTTTTACCATGATTCATTAGTTTTTCAAAGTTAATTTTTTTAACTGTTTTTTTTTTTAATTTTTCTTTTTCCCCTTTTCAACCAACATCTTATCAATCCCTTTTTTAAAAAAACATTTTTTATTTTTCATTTTTAGAGTCATATTTTATCCCTTCATAGTAGTTACCCTTATTTTTGACATATATATATATATATATATATATAAGTTGTTCTGTCTTTAAAATTTTGAGATACAGTTTCTTCTAACAGATCAAAATATACCCTAAATCACTAGTGTATGGCTTTGTTCTAGTCTCCTGCCCGATCACATTCTCTTTTTTTTTTCTTTTCTTTTTTCTTTTTTTTTAAATCTTTCTTTTTTCAAACAACTTATCTTATCAATTCCTTTTATAAAATCTTTTATAATTTTCATCTTTACAGTCATCTTCCATCCCTTCATTGTATCAACCCTTATTTTGTACATATATAAGGCTTTCTTCCTTTAAAATTTTAGCAGGCACTTTCTTCTAACAGACCAAAATACGCCCAAAATCTAGTGTGTGGCACTGATCTATGCACTAGCCTGATCATATTTGATCATATTGTTTTTGTTTTGTTCTGTTTTTCTTTGTTTTTATCTTTTTCTTTTTCCTTTTTTTTTCCTCTTTCTTTTTTCTTTCTTTCCCTTTCTTTTCCCCTGGTTTCAGGTCTTTTCTGATTTGTATAGAGTATATTTGCTGGGGACATTGTTAACCTGTTAGCATTCTGTTCTCTCATTCATCTGTTCTCCTCTGGACAAAATGACAAGATGAAAAAAATCACCTCAGCAAAAAGAACAAGAGGTAGTACCGTCTGTCAGGGACCTACTCAATACTGACATTAATATGATGTCGGACTTAGAGTTCAGAATCATGACTTTAAAGATACTAGCTGGGCTTGAAAAAAGTGTGGAAGTTATTAAAGAAACCTTTCTGGAGAAATAAAAGAACTAAAATCTAACCAAGTCGAAATCAAAAAGGTTATTAATGAGGTGCAATAAAAAATGGGGGCACTAACTGCTAGGATAAATGAGGTAGAAGAGAGAATCAGCGATATAGAAGACCAAATGATGGAAAATAAAGAGGCTGAGAAAAAGATAGAGAAACAACTACGGGATCAGGAGGGCAGAATTCGAGAGATAAGCGATACCATAAGATGAAACAACATTAGAATAATTGGGATCCCAGAAGAAGAAGAAAGAGAGAGAGAGGGGCAGAAGGTATATTAGAGCAAATAATAGCAGAGAACTTCCCTAATGTGGGGAAGGAAACAGGCATCAAAATCCAGGAGGCACAGAGAACCCCTCTCAAAATCAGTAAAAATAGGTCAACACCCCGACATCTAATAGTAAAACTTACGAGTCTCAGAGACAAAGAGAAAATCCTGAAAGCAGCTCGGGAGAAGAGATATGTAACCTACAATGGTGGAAACATTAGATTGGCAACAGACCTATCCACAGAGACCTTGCAGGCCAGAAAGGACTGTCATGATATCTTCAGAGCACTAAATGAGAAAAATATGCAGCCAAGAATACTATATCCAGCTAGGCTGTCATTGAAAATAGAAGGAGAGATAAAAAGCTTCCAGGACAAACAACAACTAAAGGAATTTGCAAACACGAAACCAGCCCTACAAGAAATACTGAAAGGGGTCCTTTAAGCAAAGAGAGAGCCTAAAAGCAGCATAGATCAGAAAGGAACACAGACAATATACAGTCACAGTCACCTTACAGGCAATACAATGGCACTAAATTCATACCTTTCAATAGTTACCCTGAATGTAAATGGGCTAAATGCCCCAATCAAAAGACACAGGCTATCAGATTGGATTAAAAAACAAGACCCATCCATATGCTGTCTGCAAGAGACTCATTTTAGACCCAAAGACACCCCGAGATTGAAAGTGAGGGGGTGGAAAACCATTTACCATGCTAATGAACACCAAACGAAAGCTGGGGTGGCAATCCTTATATCATAGAAATTAGATTTTAAAACAAAGACTGTAATGAGAGATGAAGAAGGACACTATATGCTACTTAAAGGGTCTATCCAACAAGAAGATCTAACAATTGTAAATATCTATGCCCCGAACATGGGAGCAGCCAATTATATAAGGCAATTAATAACAAAAGCAAAGAAACACGTTGATAACAATACAATAATAGTGGGGGACTTTAACACCCCCCTGACTGAAATGGACAGATCATCTAAGCAAAAGATCAACAAGGAAATAAACACTTTAAATAAAACACTGGACCAAATGGACTTTACAGATATATTCAGAACATTACATCCCAAAGCAAAGGAATACACATTCTTCTCTAGTGCCCATGGAACATTCTCCAGAATAGATCACATCCTAGGTCACAAATCAGGTCTCAACCGGTACCAAAAGATTGGGATTATTCCCTGCATATTTTCATACCACAGTGCTTTGAAACTAGAATTTAATCACAAGAGGAAAGTCAGAAAGAACTCAAATACATGGAGGCTAAAGAGCATCCTACTAAAGAATGAATGGGTCAACCAGGAAACTAAGAAGAATTTAAAAAATTCATGGAAACCAAGGAAAATGAAAACACAACTGTTCAAAATCTTTGGGATACAGCAAAGGCAGTCCTGAGAGGAAAGTATATAGCAATACAAGCCTTTCTCAGGAAACAAGAAAGGTCTCAAATACACAACCTAACCCTACACCTAAAGGAGCTGGAGAAAAAACAGCAAATAAAGCCAAAACCCAGCAGGAGAAGAGAAATCATAAAGATCAGAGCAGAAATCAATGAAATAGAAACCAAAAGAACAGTAGAACAGATCAACGAAACTAGGAGCTGGTTCTTTGAAAGAATTAACAAGATTGATAAACCCCTGGCCAGACTGATCAAAAAGAAAAGAGAAATGACCCAAATCCACAAAATCATGAATGAAAGAGGAGAGATCACAACCAACACTGAAGAAATACAATGATAAGAACATATTATGAGCAACTCTATGCCAGCAAATTAGATAATCTGGAAGAAATGGGTGCATTCCTAGAGATGTACCAACTACCAAAATTGAACCAGGAAGAAATAGAAAACCTGAACAGACCTATAACCACTAAGGAAATTGAAGCAGTCATCAAAAATCTCCCAACAAACCAAAGCCCAGGGCCAGACAGCTTTCCAGGGGAATTCTATCAAACATTTAAAGAAGAATTAATACCTATTCTCCTGAAACTGTTCCAAAAAATAGAAATGGAAGGAAAACTTCCAAACTCATTTTATGAGGCCACCATTACCTTGATCCCAAAACGAGACAAAGACCCCATCAAAAAGGAGAATTATAGACCAATATCCTTGATGAACATGGATGCAAACATTCTCACCAAAATACTAGTCAATAGGATCCAACAGTACATTAAAAGGATTATTCACCACGACCAAGTGGGATTTATCCCTGGGCTGCAAGGTTGGTTCAACATCCGCAAATCAATCAACGTGATACAATACTTTAACAAAAGAAAGAACAAGAATCATATGATCCTCTCAATAGATGCAGAAAAAGCATTTGACAAAGTACAGCATCCTTTCTTGATCAGAACTCTTCAGAGTATAGGGATAGAGGGTACATACCTCAATATCATAAAAGCCATCTATGAAAAACCTACAGCGAATATCATTCTCAATGGGGAAAAGCTGAGAGCTTTTCCCCTAAGGTCAGGAACGCGGCAGCGATGTCCACTATCACCACTGCTATTCAACATAGTATTAGAAGTCCTAGCCACAGCAATCAGACAACAAAAAGAAATCAAACGCATCGAAATCGGCAAAGAGGAAGTCAAACTCTCACTCTTTGCAGATGATATGATACTGTATGTGGAAAACCCAAAAGACTCCACCCCAAAACTGCTAGAACTCATACAGGAATTCAGTCAAGTAGCAGGATATAAAATCAATGCACAGAAATCAGTGGCATTCCTATACACAAACAACAAGACAGAAGAGAGACAAATCAAGGAGTCGATCCCATTTACAATTGCACCCAAAACCATAAGATACCTAGGAATAAATTTAACCAAAGAGGCAAAGGATCTGTACTCAGAAAACTATAAAATACTCATGAAAGAAATTGAGGAAGACACAAAGAAATGGAAAAACGTTCCATGCTCATGGATTGGAAGAACAAACATTGTGAAGACATCAGTGCTACGTAGAGCAATCTACACATTCAATGCAATCCCCATCAAAATACCATCCACTTTTTTCAAAGAAATGGAACAAATAATCCTAAAATTTGTATGGAAACAGAAGAGACCCCGAAAAGCCAGAGGAATGTTGAAAAAGAAAAGCAAAGCTGGCGGCATCACAATTCCGGACTTCCAGCTCTATTACAAAGCTGTCATCATCAAGACAGTATGGTACTGGCACAAAAACAGACACATCGACCAATGGAACAGAATCGAGAGCCCAGAAATGGGCCCTCAACTCTATGGTCAACTAATCTTCGACAAAGCAGGAAAGAATGTCCAATGGCAAAAAGACAGTCTCTTCAACAAATGGTGTTGGGAAAATTGGACAGCCACATGCAGAAGAATGAAACTGGACCATTTCCTTACACCACACACAAAAATAGACTCCAAATGGTTGAAAGACCTAAACGTGAGACAGGAGTCCATCAAAATCCTAAAGGAGAACACAGGCAGCAACCTCTTCGACCTCAGCCGCAGCAACTTCTTCCTAGAAACATCGCCAAAGGCAAGGGAAGCAAGGGCAAAAATGAACTATTGGGTTTTCATCAAGATAAAAAGCTTTTGCACAGCAAAAGAAACAGTCCACAAAACCAAAAGACAACCGACAGAATGGGAGAAAATATTTGCAAATGACACATCAGATAAAGGGCTAGTATCCAAAATCTATAAAGAACTTCTCAAACTCAACACCCAAAGAACAAATAATCCAATCAAGAAATGGGCAGAAGACACGAACAGACATTTTTCCAAAGAAGACATCCAAATGGCCAACAGACACATGAAAAAGTGCTCACCATCGCTCGGCATCAGGGAAATCCAAATCAAAACCTCAATGAGATACCACCTCACACCAGTCAGAATGGCTAAAATTAACAAGTCAGGAAACGACAGATGTTGGCAGGGATGTGGAGAAAGGGGAACCCTCCTACACTGTTGGTGGGAATGCAAGCTGGTGCAACCACTCTGGAAAACGGTATGGAGGTTCCTCAAACCGTTGAAAATAGAGCTACCATACGATCCAGCAATTGCAGTACTGGGTATTTACCACAAAGATATAAATGTAGGGATCCGAAGGTGTATGTGTACCCCAATGTTTATAGCAGCAATGTCCACAATAGCCAAACTGTGGAGAGAGCCATGATGTCCATTGACAGATGAATGGATAAAGAAGAGGTGGTATATATACACAATGGAATATTATGCAGCCATAAAAAGGAATGAGATCTTGCCATTTGCAATGACTTGGATGGAACTGGAGGGTGTTATCCTGAGTGAAATAAGTCAATCAGAGAAAGACATGTATCATATGACCTCACTGATATAAGGAATTCTTAATCTCAGGAAACAAACTGAGGGTTGCTGGAGTGGTGGGGGGTGGGAGGGATGGGGTGGCTGGGTGATAGACACTGGGGAGGGTATGTGCTATGTTGAGCGCTGTGACTGCTGAATCACAGATCTGTACTTCTGAAACAAATAATGCAATGTATGTTAAAAAAAAAGAAGATAGCAGGAGGGGAAGAATGAAGGGGAGTAAGTCGGAGGGGGAGACGAACCATTAGAGACGATGGACTCTGAAAAACAAAGGGGGTTCTAGAGGGGAGGGGGGTGGGGGGATGGGTTAGCCTGGTGATGGGTATTAAGGAGGGCACATTCTGCGTGGAGCACTGGGTGTTATGCACAAACAATGAATCATGGAAAACTACATCAAAAACTAATAATGTAATGTATGGTGATTAACACAACAATAAAAAATTTAAAAAAAGGTATTACTATATGGTAATGGTGGACACTCAGAATACATTAAGTGAGGGGAAAAAAGCCTGCCCTCAGATCTCACTCATGGTCAATGAAAGGTGGGTGAGGAAGCAGGGAACAAGAAAATCAGTAATTTAAATATATAAAATGACAGGTAGAATGAAGGAAAATAATTCAGGAAAAGGCAGAAAGAGAGTGAAGAGTATGGGCACAAGATACTGTCTTATGCAGAGAGTGATTATCAAAGTATTAGCTGTAATCATTTTTGTTGTTTTCACTGTAGAGAGATCAGAATTGTCTACATAGACCAAGTGCTAGTCAAATGCCATCTGACGCAGGAATGCTTTCAGGATGGAGTATGTTCATGAAGGTGGAGAGGTGAGGGGAGAAATGTCAATATACCCCACAGCTGATTATACAAAAAAACAGCATTATCTTTCTCTATTCTGGCCCTCTGAATTTTACAATCTGACTTATGCCCAGTGTTGGATGAGATGGTAATGGCAGCAGTAACAGTCATAATAGCAAAACTATCTTAAGCTTTTACACTATGCCAGACACTAGGCCAAGCATGCTTCAAGCACTGTTTTATTTAATCTTCACAAAATATTCTAGGAGATCAGTCCAGTTTTCCCATTTTACAAACAAAGACACAAATTCTGTGAAAGTGCAGCTGAGCTATACCATGTAGGGATTGCATACTATGTATTAGTTAAAGCACAGGTAAAAAGTAAATGAGTCAATATATTTAAAGTCCCTAGAACAATGTATGGCACATAGTAGGTGATATAGACATGAAAGCTACTATTATATTTATTAGTTGGTTTCTTCAGCAAACGGGTATGAATGCCTCCTATGGGGCAGGTACAGTGTTAAGTCTAGGTATGTAGCCCCCTTGCTCCCCCACCCCTGCCAGGGATGTGGTTTAATACAGCCCTTTATCTCTTGGAACTTACAATGGACTGGAAAAATCAGTTAATATTAAGGCATCAAATGTTTTGAATAAAATGATCTTTCTAGGCTTGTTGTTTGCTATCAACCTGGTATAATACTTCTAATTTATTAGTTCATTAATCTAATTGAGTATTGGCACATGGTACAAGATACTCTGCATGCTCCTACAGAGAACACATGAGCAAGACTTACAAAAAACTCATGTAAACACACAATGATAACAACATAGAAAGTGTGTTAAAAGACGAGTTCATTTGTGATAGAAACACAGAGAAAAAATGCTTATGGTTCTTGTAAAAAATGGGGTGATGCTATTCACAAAATGTCCTTAGCAATCACCGTAACTATTGCAATTGTGGATACACATATTATTTTTGACTTTATAGTGAGCTAACCTTTCCTTCTATGTAATTTTCAACTTCACGGCTTTCTTGTCTCCTGTTATGTTCAAAAGCCTAATGACTGTGGAATCACAGAACTTGTGAGTGCCTTGAAAAATCTTGTTCGATCTCTGACCTTCAGTCAGGTAGATAGCTAATCCATCCAGATCAGGTAATGACCTTAGTATCTGCTTTCATGTTTTACTCTATCTTGGCTGCTACATTATGCAAGACACAGGTGCCCTTATGAGTCCTAAGGTGCTTTGATATTTGGTTATAGCAACTCTAAAATAATCATTCTTTAAATCCGTCCTTTAATTCTTTTTTATTCCAATGAAACAAAAATATAGTCATGCTAAGTTTCCAGAAGAACAATCTATAATATGTAGGCGTCCATCATCAGATGTATACTGAGGGAAAAACTCAAAAGAAGCTATTTATGTAAAACAACACTTCAGAATTTGTGATAAATTATTACAAGAAGCATATAGCTAGTGGTAGGGACATAACACCTCTATGGCAGAAATAAACATTTTGTCTTTATCATCATGTTAATTGAAAGACCAAATGAAGAATATACCCATATGTGGTAGGAACTCACATAAAAGTTGCTCAAAATCACCCATTTTTAAATAATGTCAACATTTTAATAAAAAAATACATTATGTGATATTTTATGATTTAGAGAGTTTCAGTTAAGAAAGAACATTAATGATATTATATTCATTGGTGCTTTCCTATCATATTTAAGCAGAAGGATTATAGTAAAAGAAGTCATTTTTCCATGCCTTATCTCCAGGCTCACAGGGAAAAGGCGATGGCAGACCTAATTGCATTCACAATGAAGTGAGAGGAGAGTGGCGCAGAGGTGAAATTTTCATTAAAACAATTACTCATATCTTTATATGCTAATTCACACATAGATGCTAAAAAGCAGGCGTACCTCAAGTCATAAAATAGTTATCAACTGTACTGACGTACTAATGAACATTTGCATACTTGTCTAAAGTAGGCATGTGTTCAAAGCATTCATCTTGATGACAAATCAAGACCCAAATTAAATTCAAAGTGTAATGTTTGCCAGACCTGCAATGCAGTATGACAAGCAACTGGGAGAACAGGCATAAACAACCGCACATAAAACAACAGAAGCAACTCTTTCCTGAGCATCTATCCTGTGCCAAGTCTTGAGGATGCAAAGGTGACAAAAGAAACCTCTTTCTCATAAAGTAGGTAGAAGGTAAAGCATGTCATTCTAGCCGATGAGGTATCACTGCTTCTACTCGTATAAATCCTCCTCCGCCCCTCCTCTTTCTACTGCTAGTGGGTAACACTTCGCTAGTGCTTACCACCTAATGGACACAAGTATGAACTCATTTAATTTTTCAGTAACTCTATAAGGTAAATCCTTTTCATTAGGCAATTTACTCTAGGTTGCACAGCTGGAATGGTGTAAAAGTATACGAGCTGGAATTCCAACCATTGCACTCTGGCTCTAGTTAGAAATTTCATACTCAATTGCAGTTTAGAAGACTGAATTGAATATGTCTCTGAGAAAGTCAAAATGTACACACATATGTGTGTACATATTAGCCATTAACCGTGAGTTCCAGATTCCAGAGGATTAAAAAAAAAAATGGGCTTGTTACTCTTGGAAATCACCTTTAATATAACCATCAGTCTACATTATGAATATCTAACAAAGAAGAACTTTTCAGTCAACTTTTTTGTGTTGGGAATAGATCACCTGATGAAAAATTTGTCCTTTCTCAGATCTTCCCTCCAGCAAAGGATGCAATCAAATGAAAAGATATCAAGGTGCATGTAATATTGTCAGAGGGAGTGAGTTGTTAAAAAATCAGGGAAAAAGTTACGGTGTTTAATGAATAGCAAGGATCTTGATTTGTCAAAATAATACTTTAGTAATGCTTGGATTTAAGAAATATTGATTCAGTTCCTAAAGGATCTGCAGTACAAAGGGTAAGACAAACCTTTCAGAATGAAACAGGCATTACTGGAAAAAAAAAGACATGCAATGAATGGGTAATTACAAACCAAGATAAATGCTTTAGGGGTCACATTCTTTGACAGATTCATAATCCAACTGACCTAGTGTAGGGGATAAGAGAATTCTTCACTGAGAAAGTGGTCTTGACTCAAAATCTGAATGATGAACAGAAATAAGGCAGGCAAAATGGCTTGAGGGTGGGGAAAATGGAATGAGGAGAGTTTGAGATCAAGGGAATAACTTGAGATATTTCTGGAGAGAATATTGTGGCTGACTTAAAAGAGGCGAGTGTACAGATGACAAGGAGACAGGCCGAGAAAACATGGAGTATGTACATCGCTGGAGAGGGTCGGCAGGAGATTGACCAGATATTATGGGTTGAACTGTGTACCCTTCCACGCATGTGTTGAAGACCTAACCCCTGATACCTCCAGATATGACCTTATTTGGAGATAAATCATTGCACATGTGGCTAGTTAAAAGAAAGTCACAGTAGAGCAGGGTGGGCCCCTCATCCAATAGACTGGTATCCTTATCAAAAGGGGAAATTTAGACACAGAGATATACACAGAGGGAGGACAATGTGCAGAGACAGCAAGAAATTGGCCCTCTGCAATCCAAGGAAAGAGGCCCGGAACAGACCTTTCCCTTGCAGCCCTCAGGAAAACAACCAATCCTACCAACACCTTGATCTTAGACTTCTGGCCTCCAGAATGTGAGCAAATTGTTGTTTAAGCCACCCAGTGTATGGTACTTTCTTTTCCTAGCAGCCCTAGGAAACTACTATTATCAGGCAAGCCCATAGATTTTGGCCTCTATATGTAAAACAGTGGGAAGGGGTGTGTGTGTGTGTGTGTGTGTGTGTGTGTGTGTGTGTGTGTGTGTCCCCATCTCTTGGAGAGTTTTTAATCAGATCTGTGTTTTGAAAAGATGATTCTGCCAAAGTATGGTAAGCAGTTTGGAGGACACCAAGGAGTCTAAGCAAGTCATTATAGGAGTTTGTCCAGGGTGAGAGAAATGAAAAAGAGCTGAGGAATTTGAGAACTATTCAGGGAGAAAAGTATTAGACATGGGAGATGGGGCAGAGGAAAAATAGTGAACATTTAAAGTTCCTCTTTTGTGTCAGGCATAATTCTAAAAACTTTCTTATATTTAAACTCATGTAGTCATTCAACAACTCTGGGGAGTACTCATCTTACTGATGAAGTTACAGGCATATGAAGTTTGTGACTTCTCCGTGCTCATACAGGTAGTATGTGTAGACCTTGAAGGTAAACCCAGATAACCAGTCTCCAGAACTGTTAACTACTTCATTATAATCCTTCAGGAGAATTCATTATTTTGTGCCTTGCCAAGCTAGGTGAATAATGAAAGTCATTCACTAAGAAAATAAAAAACAAAAATGACTCCGTATGCAGGGAAGATAATGAGTCTGGCCTTTACTAAAGGAACCTTTAAAACAGTCAAGTATGCCAGCAAAAATATAGATGTATAACCCAGAAATCTAACTCAGAAACATAAATTTGTAGTGAAAAGCTCATAGATAATTACTGAAAGCATAGATGAAGGTCACAATGCCTAGGAAGAGACTTTTGAATGAGAGGCGGCTAAGGACTAAGTCTTGAGTAAATTCCGCACTTAATGGCCAAGGACAAAAGGTGAGCTGCAAAGGAGAAGAGCTATGGGGAAAGAGGGAAAACCACGAGACTGTGGTGTCATATATGTCAAGGGAAGAGGGGACATGGCCTACAATGTTATCTGTGCCTATGAGATGGGGCAAGCTGTACTGAATAATGGTTTTGATTTGCTGGCTCAGACATCACTGGTGACACCAGAGAGAGCCTTTTTAGGTGAATGACTAAAACAGAATCAAATTGAAGTGGGCTGAGGAGTGAATAGGAAATGAGGAAATTAAGACAGTGCAGGAAGGCAACTCTATCAAGATGGTTGGCCATGCAGCATTATTCGAAATAGCCCCCAAATGGAAACACTGTCAACTTCCATCAACTGATAAATGCATAAACAAAGTGTGCTCTATCTATACAAGAAAATATTATTCAGCTATAAAAGGGAATGATGCATTTGTACATGCTATAACACGTATAGACCATGAAAAATTCATGATGGGTGAAAGAAGCCCAACACAAAGAGCCACATATTGCATGTTTCCACCTATATGAAATGCACAGAATAGGCAAATTCATAGGAAAAGAAAGATGAGTGGTTGCCAGGGGCTGAGTGGGAGGGAGAATAGGAAATAACTGCTAATGGGTACAAGACTTCTTTTGGGAATGATCAAAAATTCTGAAATTAGATAAGGTGGTATTTGCACAACTTTGTGAATATACTAAAAATCCATGAATTGTATACTTTACAATGGTGGATTTTAAGGTATGTGAATTTTATCTCGACTCTAAAAAATTTGTAAAAAAAAAAAAAAAACCCTGATATTTGGTTGTGAACGAGATGAAACCTGTCAGGTGGTGGTTGGAGAGGCATATGGAATGGAGATATCGCTTATTACGGTTCAAGAACTGTCAAGAAAGACAAGTTACATGAGCTAGAACCATTCTTTCCATTTTTCTTTTTTTCCATCAGTGTATAATTTACCACCACCAACGCCTCTGGCAAGCCAGGAATAAAAAGCCTTTTACTAGGTCATGAATGTAGAACTCAAAGCCGCGCATGGAATTGGACCAATAAAAGATCGTGGAGACCTATAAGGGTAAGTAAGGCCCTTCTTTAGCAAGATGCTGGTGAAATAAGTGGCCACAGTAACACGAGGTGTTCTCCTTCACTCGACTAAACTAGCCAAGGGGGAGGGTTCTATACAAGAGTGTCTTCTCAAAGAGAGGGACTTCCAGGCAAACCTGTCATTGGGCAGATGACAGTTCATCAGAGCAGTATATTCTAGACACTTCAGTAAAACTCTGATGGTGGTACCCTCTGAAAGGCAAAATATGATTAATTCCCATAAACTGAACAAAAATTGCCCCCACAGAGCTAAGGAGGCAACAATTTTCTTGCAGTGAAAATTAGTTTTATATTCTTCATTCTGTGGTCTCATATCATTAGCTATATTACGGTTATAGAATGAGGCCACCTCAGAGTTTCACTATTTAAAAGAAAATCACATCACTGAGAGAACTGAGAGATGGCAGACATCTTCTGATTAATACTGAATGAACTAACCCCCTTCAATAAGGCAAGGATATGAGGAAGGGATTCTGCTAAGATCTCAAGAGAGTAGAGAGCACATGATATTTGGCCCTATAACAACTCCTGGTACTTCAACTACGTTACGTCAGGATTAGCACTGTATTTTCCAAATGGAGTTTTGGAAATTGTCCTCCATTCAGAGATATATTAGTACTTCAGAAGCAATTGTGTTTAGGGGTGGAGATTCTAGGAAAAGGAACACCTGGGGAATAGAAAGACAGTAATAAAATAAAACCTAAAAATTGATTTCTATGGTAGCTGTACAAAGCTTCATCTTTTTTCTTATGACAGCAAATGAAATACTGAACAGAATGTATTCAGCCCCCAGCTACAATATACATGTACGCAGTTGTCCTGGATTTCCTTAATATGGGGGCTGCACTGACCTGTACAACTCAACTTCATCAGTGCCAACCGGTCCTCTTAGTTTACCCAGCAAAACCAAATTGATGATGCAGCATATTATATGGCCTATTAAACAAACAGATTTGCTGTTTTGCTAAACTGCTAAGGTATACCATCACACCGTTTAGCAGAATATGAATATGAAATGCCTTAGGTCTCCTAATAAACCAGGATCCTCCCACCGAGGACACGAGTGGATTCAGGCAGACAGGAAGAGGAAGTCTGGCACCAGACTAGAGAGAAAAGAGGACACATTTCTCCTACCACAAGGGCACGGCTGAGATGTGTACAGTGTTGATGACAGATGCTGTTATCTTTTCAGACAGGCTTTTCTCTCCTTTTTTCACTTCCTCCCCCCACCTTTTTTGGGGAGGTCCAATGCAACATGGCTTACAAAGATGCTGCTATCTAGAGGTACCCGGTAGCCAAGAAAAGTGATTTTGTGCAAACATTTCTGGGAAACCCTGATGGAAGCTTAGGAAAGTTCATTTAGGCTGAGCAGTTCATGTTAGGAAAATTACATGAGAGAAAAAGTTGTCTGAGATATTGGAACTTGGTTAAATTATTTCTGGACATGAGGGGAGCCACAAATGTGCCCATCTTAATCAACTAGTCTGGCTATGAAATAGCCTATTATCAATCTTGATTTTACAAGTCACTCTGTGATTAATTGACTTTAGCTCAATAGATACCATATCGTGATTTCATACTATCTGTAAAACAGACCAGACAAGATAAAATGAATTAAAAGTCACTGTGATGAGCGAAGACAGCAGAGAAAAGAAGTGAAAGAATTACGGCTCTTAGGCCCTACAAGGATTGTTTTCCCTAAAACATACTGTAATCAGTGCTATACCTTTGTTGGTAGAATAAAGAAGGGTGAATTAATATTTGAGAATTACAGAAGTATCTCACCTAAATACTATTAATATATCAGATAAGAGATTAGCTTGGATTTTTCCTTCAGTTCACATGTTTGCACATTCCCTCTTCCTGCTTTGAAGAAAAAAGTAATCAACACTTTCTATTAGTTGCAAGTCTGTTTCCTAAAAAAGAAAATACTTCTGTCATAAACACAAAATCCCATGTTTTCAATAGTTACCCAAATAAAAGAAGTTGCAATTTTGTAAAAATTAATCACATTGAAGTTAATGGATAAGTCAAAATAAAGACTGCAGAACTGACCAGCTGACAGTCTTTATGATGAGGTTTCAAACACTCTTCCTAGGACACTGTTCTTAAAATTATTTTTTGCATATGAAAGACTAAGGAGATAGATATTAGAATTCTAGTCCAAGCTATCCAAGCATTTTGTTGTATGTATACAGATTTTACCTCTTGCAAATTTAGCTTCTTCATGTGAACAATGAGAGGATTAAACTAAATAAAATCAAAGGTACCTTCCAGGTAATATATGGTTCCTTGGGACATTTCTTCCTAGAGCGTCCTTATGAAAATGCGAATCCTTGAGACAGCTGGTAACTAACCTCATTCTCAGGAAGAGATTTAGTAGAAACTAGTTAATAGTCAGCCAGCCACGTAGGCAGAAAGGGAAGGAGATAGACAAGGGCAAACCTAGGAGTTTTGAAAAGCAAGAAAGTAGAAAACTAGTCAAAACGGTCTACTCCAAAAACTTTCTTAGGGTCAGGCAATTTTTTGTATCAAGTACTATAGTTCCCCTTTATAAAAGTTTTTTATCTGACAACAAAAACAACACACATTTTTTATAAAAGTTTCATAATTTAGAAACAATCAAAAGAAGATTACCTGTAATTTCTCTATCCAGATACAATAATGATGTTAACAATGACAATAAAAATCTTGAGTATATCTGACTGTACCAGGGGTTTTCTATGGGTTTTTTTATTTTATTTCAAAAATTTTAGGGCGCCTGGGTGGCTCAGTTGGTTAAGCGACTGCCTTCGGCTCAGGTCATGATCCTGGAGTCCCGGGATTGAGTCCCGCATCAGGCTCCCTGCTCAGCAGGGAGTCTGCTTCTCCCTCTGACCCTCCCCCGCGCTCATGGTCTATCTCATTCTCTCTCAAATAAATAAATAAAATCTTAAAAATTTTTTTTAGTTAATTTATTTTTGAGACAGAGAGAGAAAGAGCAAGCAAAAGTGCAGGGGGGGGAGGGGCACAGGGAGAGAGAGAATCCTAAGCAGGCTCCATGCCCAGTGTGGAGCTCAATGCGGGGCTCCATCTCATGATGCTGAAATCAGGACATGAGCCGAAATCAAGAGCTGACACTTACACAACTGTGCCACCCAGGATCCCCTCTATGGGTTTTTTAAAACTAAGTCCACTTACTCTGACTCTTGGTTTCGGCTCTGGTCGTGATCTCATGGTCCTGAGATTGAGCAACCCCCCCTCCCCCGCATCAGGGTCCGGGCTCAGCATGGAGTCTGCTTGAGATTCTTTCTCCCTCTCCCACTGTCCCTCCTATTCATGTTCTCTCTCTCAAATAAATAATCTTTAAAAAATAAAAAAAATAAAAGCCCACTTACCTAACAGCCCTACGAGATATGCAGAATGATTATTGCTAGTTTAGAGAAAAAGAAAACTTTTAAAATCTTTATGCAGATCCTATTTTCACTTAATATATTATAAAAATCTTGCCATGTTACAAAAGCATTCAAAAGCTTATTTCCACTTTCTCCCTATTATAAATAATTCAAGAATTCCCTTTTAAATACTTAGAGAGAACTGATGCCCTAACACGTATGTCCTAACACATATGTCTTAGGGTAAATTCATGCAGTCAACCATTTTTCTTCCATTGGCTGAGACCCTGCCAAGGAGAGTATGAGCATTTTGACAGTGGCAAAGCATTTGACTTTTCTAAGCATAGGACACTTCTAGTAAGGTACAACTTGCCAGTGAAAGACCCTCACATGTGGGATAATTTCATTCTACTCTGTATTAGTTCATTTTGAAATATATACTGCACACTCATGATGTGTCCAGGAAGTATGACAGCGTCCCTGATCTCACAGAATTTACAACCCAGTAGGGAAAGAGAAAACCTGAAATTTAACAAGTATTATAACAGCAACGTTTAAGTTAGGATCCTGGACAGGGCGGGAAGCACAGGCAGAGATCAGATCTGGAAGGATCTTTTATTCAGACGAAATTTGAACTTTAACCATCGTAAATGAAAAGCTATTAGGACCTTTCTATAAATTAATTAGTGAATTTGGAAATAACTAAACAAATAAAAATATGTGCTTTTAAACTTTTAGCTTTGGATCCAGCTCTCCTTAAATTCATATATTCTTTTTTTAATTTTTAAGTTAGTTTTGTATCTGGAGACCATGTAAAGTAATGCAAATCCTACTACCAGTATCCTCAGAAGACTGGGACTGAAATTCTTCTTTTCTTCTTTTTTTAAGATTTTATTTATTTGAGAGACAGAGAGCGTGCGCGAGAGAGCGGGAGGTGGGGCAGAGGTTGAGGGAGAAGAAGGCTCCCCGCTGAGCAGGGAGCCTGACTCAGGGCCCCATCACAGGACCCTGGGGTCATGATCTGAGCTGAAGGCAGATGCTTAATGACTGAGCCGCCCAGAAGTCGCTGGAGGGCTTGTTAAACACAAATCTCTCAGCCCACCCCAGAGTTTGAGTCAGTAAGTCTGGACTGAGAGGTGAGAATTTGCATCTCTAACAACTTCTCAGGTAATGCTGAGGCTGCTGGTCTGAGGACCACATTTTGAGTAATGCTGCCCTCGGACGAGGCAATTTGAGTCGTAGCCTCCTTATTTATAGAATGGATGTCATAATAACTTCCCTGCATACTTCACAGCATGGTTGAAAAGAACAAATGAGAAAGTGAGCTTGGGAAATGTAAGCCCTTGCCAAATGTGAGATTATATACGCCAGCAAGTGCTGTGTGACTCTCAGGGAACTGCTATCATTACAAATGGGACAGAGGAATCTCTTTAGTGCTGGCTGCTAAGGCTATGAAGTTCTGCCAGTGACCTGAACCCCGGCATTAATCTTTTTCCACTTGTATAATTACATGAAAATATTTGAAAAGCTGTCTAAGTATAGCAACTGAAACCCACGAGGTTTGGTTTGTTTATTTGCTTTTAAGTCAGTTTCATCACCTCACCTTGGTCATTTTCTGTTGCCAACAGATTTAACACTCACTGGGGAGGGAGGAGGCTTTAGTTCCTTCCTCTCTCCTACATCTGTTCACTGATTTTGTTCAATAAGTAATAGGCTACAGGGGCACCTGGGTGGCTCAGTCATTAAGCATCTCCCTTCGGCTCAGGTCATGATCCCAGGGTCCTGGGGTCGAGCCCGGGCTCCCTGCTCGGCGGGAAGCCTGCTTCTCCCTCTCCCACTCCCCCTGCTTGTGTTCCCTCTCTCGCTGTGTCTCTCTCTGTCAAATAAATAAATAAAATCTTTTTAAAAAAATAAGTAATAGGCTACAGATGAACACAACTCAAACTTGCATTATGGGACAGAATGGTCAGTCTCTGGCAGTTAGGGGACAACGAGAGTGAATGGAACTTAATATGGTGATGCTTGACCTAATGGATTGTTTGGCTCCAGTTCTGTCTCTTGCCTAAAACCTGCTGTGTCTAGGGTTGCCAGATAAAGTACAGATGCCCAATAAATTTGAATTCTAGTTTAAAAAAATTTAAAATTAGAAGTATGTCGCAAATACTGCATTAGACGTACTTCTACTAAAAAAGTATTTCTCATTTACCTGAAATCTAAATTTATCCAGGACTAATATCCAGATATTTTTCTTTGCTGCATCTGGCAATCTAATCTATGTCCTAGAGTAATGTTGTGGTAACTGTGGTTGAGAAACATATGTATATAGAGAAGAACATTATGTTAAATCATATTTACCCAGGGAGCATTTTCAAAAGTACCAAAAAGCAGGTCCCACATGAGCAAATAACCAGAATCTCTGGAAATGGGATCAAGTCACTGATAGTTTCAGAAGCCACACAGATGATTCTAAAAAGCGGTCAAGGGTGAGAACTATGGAATTAAAAGAAGAAACTTGTATCAGTGGTTCTTAGGCTGCTCATAACAACAGCATGGTGACTATTAAAATTCCAATGCTCAAGTTGTAACTCACACCCACTAAATCATATTCCCTAGCGATGGCACCCAGCCAACAGCTGGTTGTTAAAGCTACTCAGGTGATTTCAGCGTATAGCCAAGGATGGAACCATTACTTTATGGTTAGTCATGAGAAACATTGAAGTGTCTAAGAGTGTTAGGAGAACATCAAATACATTTAGAAATTATTGCATACTGTGCAATATAAAATTTTGATTTTCAAAACTAAAAAATATATTTCTGGTTACTTTTACATTCTAGATTTTTTTTCACTTTTGTCAACAAGAAAGCAGTGTAAAGAAGGTTGAGAAAGTATAAAACTTAGTAGTATTCCTTGCCACTCTTATGTAGCAATCCCTGAGACACTTCTAGTAAAATAATGCTTACTGCTAAAGTAATTATTTATGTCTTATCTTCTCAGTGATAGTGCAACTCAAGGAGGCACCATTTATGTAAAATATGTGAATGGTGTACTCCACAATTTTGATACTTGGTGACTGTGCATCTACTCCACTAATAATTAAGTTTATCTAAGGCAAAGACTGTCATTTTGACATTTTTAAGTATCAAGGTAGATATGTTGAACAAGTGTCCATAATAGAAATTCAATCATTATTTGAACAGAGACATGAAGAACTGAATATTCAAAACAAGTATATAATACCAACATCAGAGAGTGATAGCAGTGTTACTATTCAAAAGATATTACATCAAAAAGTTGAAAATAGAGCTACCCTATGACCCAGCAGTTGCACTACTGGCTTTTACCCCAAAGATACAAATGTAGTGATCCAAAGGGGCACCTGCACCCCAATGTTCATAGCAGCAATGTCCACAATAGCCAAACTATGGAAAGAGCCCAGATATCCAACAACAGATGAATGGATAAAGTAGATGTGGTTCATATACACAATGGAATATTACACAGCCATACAAAAATGAAATCTTGCCATTTGCAATGATGTGGATGGAACTAGAGGGTATTATGCTAAGTGAAATAAGTCAGTTAGAAAAAGACCGTTATCATATGATCTCACTGATATGTGGAATTTAAGAAACAAGGCAGAGGATCATAGGGGAAGAGAGGAAAAAATGAAACAAGATGAAACCATAGAGGGAGACAAACCATAAGACACTTTTAATCATAGGAAACAAACTGAGGGTTGCTGGAGGGGAGGTGGCTGGAGGGAATGGCGTAAATGGGTGATGGACAATGGGGAGGGTATGTGTTGTAATGAGCACTCAGTATTATATAAGACTGATGAATCACAGACCTGTACCCCTGAAACAAATAATACAGTATATGTTAATTGAATTTAAATAAAAAATAAAAAATAAAATGTATATTTTTGTTATTTTGAACATAATTATATAAAATATATGCAGAAAGAAAAAACTACTATTTTTTGTTAGAATAAGACTGTGGATTACTTTCTCTATTTTCCAAATATTTTTTAATACTAAAATAAAAGTGACAATTGCTCCATCCTAAATATATATATACACACACACACACACACACACACACACACACACACACACACACGAAATTAGCAAAATTTTGTCGGACAAAGATGTGGGAAGGAAGTGGCTGGGTAGTTCTCAACTTGGCACTTCTCATGGGATTATAGTCAAACATCAGGTAGGGCTACAGATATGTGAAGGCTAGACTGGCCTGGATATCCAAGATGACCCACTCATAGGGCTTGCAGTTGATGCTGGCTGTTGGCTGGTGCTGTCAGCTGGACAGCTGCTTACATGTGGCTCCCTGACATGATGTTCTCAGGGTGGTTTCAGGCATAGTGACCGATTCCCCCCAAGGTAAGCATCCCAAGAGAACCAGATAGAAATGAAATGGGCTTTTCTAACTGGGCCTTAGAGGTTACACAGCACACTTCAGCCTTATTTTATTGAATGGAGCAACCACAAGACTGCTCAAATTCCGTATCTTGATGGAAGGTGTGTCAAACATTTTTGGGGCCATAATTATAATTAACACTAATATTTAATTAAAGCCTTTCATTCAATTCAGTCAAAATTTCATCCAGAATGGGCAAATTAAGTTATTCTCAGGCACATCCATTTTCAAAGCCCCAAGGAAGCCCACAAACAAAAAACCAAAACAAACAAATCCCCCAAAGTGACCTATTTGAAACCTATAGATACCGGACTTGGTTGTCCCTAATTGGGTTTGTTTCTGCCAGTACTTTCATGTGTACTCAAATAAGTAAAGCAGAAACTGAGAAATGAGAATGCTAAAATATCCTATCACTTTCCAAAGGCATTTCTTTTTCTGAATTTCACCAATATTTCACATGAAAGTTTCTCTTCTTTTTCCTGACTCGACATCATCTGATATTATATACCTTATGAAGGCTATTTGCTTTTCCCTCTTTGCACTGATAATGTGTTTCTTTTCACAAAGCATGTGCCATTCCTTTAGGAATTCTTTTGTGAATCTCTCTAAGCATTTGTCAAGAAATAATGTAGAAAATGAATGTTTATTTGATTTGCCTCTAAAATACCAATTTTTCTAAGCACAGGCCAAAGCTCTAGTTCAAGTTCTTAACATTACCAAAACGAAGCCCATTTACAAAACACTACATTAAGCTACATGGCTGAATATTTTATTTCATGCAGGTCATCTACAGTGGACTGAGACGCCAAACTTTAATATTAAATGTCAAGCTCCAAAACCACCTTCTCTTTATACTCAAGTGGGAGACCTTTAATTTATCTGGGGACTGTTAGATCAATTGTCACCCAAATACCAACAGACATATATACACATGGCTGTAGAGAAACAATTCATTTTCTCTGTTCTGTGGAAACTCCTGTGAGATGATCCAAGTCCATCCATTAAGGAAGAGTTTGGAGGCCAGACTAAGTAGAAAAAGAGAAATGGAAGAAAGGCAGTCAATACCCATCGTGGCTGGTCTCCACCAGGTGGGTGTGCTTCAGCTGGCTTGGAACTGTCAACCCAAATGGCGGTGACTGACCTTGCTAGAGGCTGTGGCTCCCTGGAGGCAGCAGGGGAGAGAAGGAATGATGGATGCTTATGGTGGTTTCTACAAACGGGAGGAATAATTATGAAGTATTCATGCTGTCACAGACCACAGTGCCGGGTCCCAGGAGGATCGTAAGATTAAAATCATAAGATTTTGGAATGAAAATAGGTTCAGTGAGAGTTCACGTCAGGTTCTCATTAAAATTTTTATAAGAGAGGAGGAAAAGCACATGCCTTTATCACAGAGCAATTATAACTTGTAAGCTAGTGAGAATGCTGGTGACAAGCGCAATGAAAGAACTCCCCAAGCAGTATTTTATTTCACGGAGCTGTTTTTTCCTTCAAAACTGACTATGAATATAGTTTCACTATAAAAAGTTCCATTGTATTGGTCATAAACAGAACCATACAATTTGGCAATATGCATGCCTGCAAAAAAAGATGCTTTACTTATATGTGCTAATTCTTTAATGTGCCTGTTTTCCATCTTACATATTCAAAAAATCCTTGTGATAAAATTTTATCGACAATTTCTTTTTTACAAAAAATCATCTTTTCAATTAAAATACATCCTCCTATGTCAATATTCTATAGTTTTTTAAACAGATTTTCTGAGGTATAATTTATATACAATAAAATTCACCCCTTTTATGTGTTCAGTTCAAAGCGTTTCAGTAAATTTATACATTTGTGCAGCCATCACCACAGCCCAGTTTTAGAACCCTTCCATCTCCCCAAAACCTACTTCATGCCCATGTGTAGCCAAGCCTTGCCTCCTAACCCTGGCCCAAGGCATCCATTGATCTGGTCTCTGTCTCTCTAGTTTTTACTTTCCTGGAAATTTCATGTAAATGAAATGATAGGATAGTCCTCGTGAATAGAACAGATTCTTTCACTCAGCATAATGCCTTAGAGATTCATCTATGTTACTGTATGTATCAGCAGTATATTCTTTTTTAATGGAGCAGCTTTCTATTATATATATACACACACACACACACACACAATATTTTATTTATCCATTTGCTGTTCATTGCATTGTGTGTTACTAATCTGGTTTATTGCAATCTTCATCTCTGATTCTTTTTGAACTCTTTTCTCTCTGTGGTAAGGGTCTCACTGATGTCTTCCATTCTTTTTCCAAGCCCAGTGAGTATCCTTATGATCATTGCTTTAAATTCTCCATCAGCTATGTTACTTACATCTGTTTCGCTTAGATCTCTGGCCATGGCCTTATCCTGTTATTTGATTTGGGATACATTCCTCCATCTTCACATTTTGTCTAAGTCTCTGCTTTCTTCTCTGTTAGAAAAGCCAGCTGTGTCTCCTGCTACAGAAAGTAATGGCCTCATGAAGAAGAGGTCATGGCGTATCCAGGGCCTGGCGCTTCAGGGAGTGTCTCCCGTGAGTGCTATGTGTGCTTGGCTGTTGTGTTCTGGCTGCTCCATCCCTCAGACCAGCAGTTGTTTGTTCTTTTTCTTTTCTTTTCTTTTCTTTTTTCTTTTTCTTTCTTCCTTCCTTCCTTCCCTTCCTTCCCTTCCTTCCTTCCTTCTTTTTTTCTTTCTTTCTTTCTTTCTTTCTTTCTTTCTTTCTTTCTTTCTTTCTTTCTTTCTTTCTTTCTTTCCTTTCTTTCTTTCTTTCTTTCTTTCTTTCTTTCTTTCTTTCTTTCTTTCTTTCTTTCTATCTATCTATCTATCTATCTATCATCTATCATGTTCAGTTAGCCAGCATATAATACATCATTAGTTTTTGATGTAGTGTTCAATGATTCATTAGTGTATAACACCCAGTGCTCATCACCACATGTGCCCTCCTTAATACCCATCACCCGGCTACCCCATCCCCCCATCCCCCTCCCTTCTGTAACCCTCTGTTTGTTTCCCAGAGTCCACAGTCTCTCATGGTTTGTCTCCCTCTCTGATTTCTTCCCATTCAATTTTCCCTCCCTTCCCCTGTGGTCCTCCTTGCTATTCCTTATGTTCCACGTATGAGTGAAACCATATGATAACTGACTTTCTCTGCTTGACTTATTTCACTTAGCATAATCCCCTCCAATTCCATCCATGTCGATGCAAATGGTGGGTGTTCATCCTTTCTGATGGCTGAGTAATAGTCCATTGTATATATGGACCACATCTTCTTTATCCATTCATCTTTTGAAAGGCATCTCAGCTCCTTCCACAGTTTGGCTATTGCGGACATTGCTGCTATGAACATTGGGGTCCATGTGCCCCTTGTTTTCACTACATCTGTATCTTTGGGATAAATACCCAGGAGTGCAATTGCTGGGTTGTAGGGTAGCTCTATTTTTAACTTTTTGAGGCATCTCCATACTGTTTTCCAAAGTGGCTGTACCAACTTGCATTCCCACCAACAGTGTAAGAGGGTTCCCCTTTCTCCACAACCTCTCCAACATTTGTTGTTTCTTTCCCTGTCCATTTTTGCCATTCTAACTGGTGTAAGGTGGTATCTCAATGTGGTTTTGATTTGTATTTCCCTGATGGCTAGTGATGATGAACATTTTTTCATGGGTCTGTTAGCCATTTGTATGTCTTCTTTGGAGAAGTGTCTGTTCATGTCTTCTGGCCATTTATTGACTGGATTATTTGTTTTTTGGGTGTTGAGTTTGAGAAGTTCTTTATAGATCTTGGATACCAGCCCTTTATCTGTAGTGTCATTTGCAAATATCTTCTCCCATTCTGTGGTTTGCCTCTTAGTTTTGTTGACTGTTTGCTTTGCTGTGCAAAAGCTTTTTATCTTAAGTCCCAAAAGTTCATTTTTGCTTTTGTTTCCCTTGCCTTTAGAGACGTGTCTTGAAAGAGGTCACTGTGGTCAATGTTGAAGAGGTTACTGCCTATTTTCTCCTCTAGGATTTTAATGGGTTCCTGTCTAACACTTAGGTCTTTCATCCATTTTGATTTTATTTTTGTATATGGTGTAAGAAAGTGGTCCAGTTTCATTCTTCTGCATGTGGCTGTCCAGTTTTCCCAGCACCATTTATTGAAGAAACTATCTTTTTTCCATTGGATATTCTTTCCCAATTTGTCAAAGATTAGTTGAACATAGAGTTGAGGGTTCTTCTCCATTTACTTGTTGATAGACATTTGGAGAGTTTCCAGTTTGGGGCTACTCTAAATGATTTTAGTATGAGTATTTTAGTACAAGTGTTTGAATAGACATGTTTTATTTCTTTTGAGTAGGTATCTAGGTGTGGAGTTGCGGGGTTTTGTAAGTGTATGTTTCACCAAAAAACCCCACAAAAAACAAACAAAAAAAACCTGCAAAGGTGTTTTCCAAAGTGGCTAAGCCAATTTACATTGGCACTGGCAATGTGTAAGGGTTTTAGTTTCTCTACCTCTTGGCCAATATTTAGAACTGTCATCCTTTTGGATTTTAGCCATTGTAGCAGGTACCATGTGGTATTTCTATGTGGTTTTAATTTGTATTTCCCTAATGACTAAGGATGTCGAACATTTTTTTCATGTGTTTAATGGCCATTGGTATATCTTCTTTGGTGAAGTGTCTATTCTAACATTTTGTCTACTTTTTAAATGGGATTTTATTATTATTGAGCTGTGCACACTTTTTATGTTTTGGATAAAAGTCCTTTATCTGATAATATAATTTGCACAGACTCTTTCGAAGCCTGTGGCTTAGTTTTTCATTGTCTTAATGACATCTTTTTAAAAAAATACTTATTTATTTTAGAGAGAGAGAATGCATGAGCGGGGTAGGGGCAGAGGGAGATGGAGAGAGAGAATCTCAAGCAGACTCTGTGCTAAGCACAGAGTCTGATGTGGCTCGATCCCATGACCCCGAGATCACGACGTGAGCCGAAACCAAGAATTGGACACTTAACTGACTGAGCCACCCCGGCTCCCTTCTTAATGGTATCTTTGAAACAAAAGTGTTTAATTTTGATGAGATTTAATTTATTAATATTTTATTGTTCATGCTTCTGCTGTCATATTTAAGAAATTGTGGCCTGCCCTAAGATCACAGAGATCATCTTCTCTTTTTTTCTTCTAGACATTTCATAGTTTAAGCTCTTATCTGTAGTATTTTTAAAAATATTTATCACAAGAAGGGACGATATTTCTAGCTGGTAGGAAAGCAGTTATTTATGTCTGGAGACTGTTTTGATAGGTTGGTGACTAAGCAGTATCAACTGTAAACTATGCTGAATACAATTTCAAATCATATGTAGTCTTTTGCAGACAAAGCACACACTTGTATTAGTGTGTTTATATGTATGTGTATATATATGTATATTTATATATGGATGTGTGTGTGAATACCTAAATACCTGTCATTCTTACTCCACAGTTTTAAAAAACAAGCTAAAGAATGGCATATCTCAGGATTCAGGTCTGCAGTAAGAGTAGCTGCTTATAGGAGGCGGGAATAAGCAGACAGTTATGAATCAGTATGAAGGGTCATTATAACACTACGCAGAAAACATGAAAATCTGTAGTGAGAGTTGAAGTCAAGAGATACAAGGTCCAAGATGCAACAGGCTCCAAGTGAGAAGTTATGAACTAATGTCAGGGGAGCTGACTCTACTCCTTGAAAATCCCTAGAGGCAACTATTGCGGGAGAGCAAAGCCTGAAGCACTGGGCCTCAGGAATGTAGGCAGGGATTTTGTCCCTAGGAAAGGACTTAGCAAGAAGACAGGATTCATAAAAGACAGATGTTTTATTGAATAGTTTGCTGGAAGCAGGAATAAGTCCCAGTTATTCCTGGGACAGGAATAAGGCAGTTAAATAAGCAGAAATACGTCCCAGTTAAAGGCACTGCTGCATATGGTGGGACTAAGGCTTGGGAATGATTTTGGTTCCCAGTTGTTAATCATTAATATGTTATACAATTCCCTTTAACAACTTACTTTCAAATTGTCCTGCCCCGTTAAGTGGGACCCTCCTTATCTTCCTTCTAGGCTATCTAAAATAGTCTTCTAATCTATCTATCTCTTTGTTCACAGTCCTTCACTTCTCTCCTGTATTCCATATACCATTCCTAGCTTGACTATCTTTAGGTGTGGTTTCTATAAAATCCATCAGCAATATAAAATATTTAATGGCCCACCATCGCTTATCAAATTAGGTTCAAATTCCTTATTTGTCCTGGCACTGAAAACTCTCAAAAATGAGCAAACCTATACTCGTATCTCATCTAAAGTCATTCCTCTATACAGGATCCACATTTTTGCCATAACAGTATGTTTGGTGTTCATAACAATTCTGCTTAAACTCTGCACAGTCCTTCTACCAGAAATCACAATCTCAGCTCACCAAAATTCTCCCAGCCTTCAAGCATGCTTCAAATGCTATGCCTTCAATGAAACACTTTTCCATTTCCCTATGTTAAGAACACATCTTCCTCCAGCCAAGCACACATAGCACTGTCTACATCAGTGGTGGACAAATTATATGGCCCACAGGCCGAATCTGTCCTATGGTGTCTTATTGGAACACAGACATTCTCATTCATTTACTTATTATCTGTGGCTGCTTTCACACTACACTGGGTTGAAGTTGAGTAGTTGTGACAGAGACCACATGGCCCACAAAGCCAAAAACATTTACTATCTAGCCCTTTACATAAAAAGTTTTCTGACCTCTATTCTAGAAAATGCTGATTAGAGAAAGACACATTTTTACAACTAATTATCCTAATAAAATATTTAAAGTATGGACTTTTATAATTTCACCATCATATAATCACCATCTATTGTTCACTTTAGTGTTATGTGATGGGATCCAAAGATCTGTTTGAATACTGTGTGTGTGTGTGTGTGTGTGTGTGTGTGTGTGTGTGTGTAATTTGACTACCCAAGGAGTACAACCCCTTTTGTATACATTCTTAGATCAATTTGGCAGTGATCCATACTTCAAGATGTTGAATTAATTATTCAAATGTGTTACCTAACTTATTGCAATGAAATATTTATAGTGTATGACTGAACTTTTTAGAACAGAGGTAGATAAAGGCTGGCATAAATTGTATAATAAAATTTTATTTTAATGGAATGCTTTGGGCTCAAGATTCCTCCATAAAACAGTTTTCTAATGCAATTTCAAATGTTATTAGAAAAATATTTTACCCTATGTAAATAACAATAAAAATGTGCATTATATAAATGTTTTCCCATTCCTTTTGTTAATCAAAAGGAGTCAATAAAAGGTCAACAAAAATTCTTGGTATTAAAGCTTTGGAAACTCTGGGGACCTCCATAAGAGATAAGCTCCTTTCCAATCTCTGCTGGTCATGATTGTCATGTCATTGGTTGTTTTTGCTACTGTATCCTCTGCATCTAGCATAGTTTGTAGCATTTAACAGTGCTTCAATACATATTTTTAAAATAAATGATCAATTTATCTATTTTTCTACTCTATGACTTTGGCAAAGTCCTGGCAGAACACTTCCAAGTAAACAACATTCCTTTAACCAAAGTCTTAGTCCATATCCAATTACATGCCACCCAAGTGAGAGGCATCAATTTAAGGTGACTAGCAGGTAGCCATGACCACTAGCCCCACCATTTCCCTGCATTCTTATCCCAGTAAATCTGCCCTGACTAGAAAAATGATTCTAATTTCAATACCATTTATTCTTTCATTTCCTAAAGTTGGAACTTAAAGCAAGATGTTAAACCACTTCAAAAATGTGCAACAAGATGTCTTAATGAAATTCAAGTTAAAAGAAAAGATGTTGTAAGGTGTTTTAACTCCAGGCTTACAAGAAAACATTTTCTTCTCCTTTGAGGGATGGATGTGGGCTTCTACACATAAAACACTTTATTTTCACAATTTAAAAAATTGTCAAAAAGGAAAGAAATACTTCAGTTGTTTGTTTTCTATTAATTTCCTCAAAGCAAGTTAACTCCAATTTTCAGTGTTCCACTGCCTTTAAAGGGGATAAATACATTTCATTTCATCTCTGATCCATAATTTTGCAAAGGCTTGTTATCACCCAGTGAGTGGCATTAGTGTTTTGTTCTAGACAGGCATTCATCAATGATGTGAATAATTTGAGAAGGAAAGAGTGATGACTAAGGATTTTCTTTAACTTTTTTCTCTCGTAATTTTCACATTTTTAATTAAATTAATGGGAGAAGTGAAAGTACTTTTAAATCGAAAATTAAACAAAGAACCCCAGAGCTATGCACTAGAAATGTGTTTTTTTCTTAATTAAAAAGACAAATGCCATGCAATATGAAAATGTAAGGCCTCAAGTGTGAACTCATGCATCTGTGATGACACTTTGGATAACTACTTAATTAAATTAGTATTCTGTTATATTTTATTTGCATTAATCTTTATCCAGATTTCTGGGATAGGAGCAATTCAAAATACACTCCCCTAAAGACCATAGTACTTGTACATTTATTTTGATGCTCAAAAGAAAAGCCTTTAAAGGCAAAAAGTTCCTCTGCTTCAACACTTTCATATAATTAAAAATTAACACTCTGCTTCTTTTCCTTTTGAAAAAGTCATTGAAGTGAGTATTATAATCTGAGTTTGAAAAAATTGTTCTCTTTCAAAACTTCAAGTAGCACTTAAAGCTTAAGAGACGCTTTTAGTCATTGAAGAGATAACTGTTGGTATTCTGTTGGGTTAAAACAAGAATCAAGAAAATTAATCAAAAGGGAAAAGTCTGTAAAGGATTTTATTAAAGTAGATTTCAGAGACAAGAAATCTGTAAAAAAAATTCATTAGTTGTGATCAATATCTCTGGCAAATGTCATCTATATTTGGACTTTATAGTTTTTCATTGAACAGAAGTAATTTTTCTGTGCATTCATTGTACTTCAGATGTCAGGATCTCCCTCTTTACTGGCTTCTACTTCAACACCAGAAAATGCAAGTACCAATTGTCTGCTTTTGCCTTATGATGCTTTCAAGGCAAAACATGACGGATTTTTGAGTGGGAGAGAGGGGAGCCTCACCTATTGTCACCTACTTGGTGATGGCATCTTGCATTGATTTTCGGGTCATGTTTATCATAATCTTTCATTCCACAGTGGTTTTGTTGTACTGAACAATTTTGCTACTTGATTCTCTCATCTTCTCCTACCCTTAAGCATTTTTTCCTACTGATTAGTGGCTACTTTTCTGGTTTCTCACCCACTCTGGCCCTTTTACTAGTATGAAGGTATTCATGTGTATGATTGTTGCTTATCTGTTTAGCTTTAAAAGTCTCCTATCTTGCTTTGGCATGTGGTGCACACATGTCCCTCATTCAAAAATGCTCACCTCATCTCTGACCAACAAATCTATTTGTTGGCCAATTCTCAAACCTATCCCTTAGTCTGTTCCTCATATTACCAGCTCCAAGTCTAATTTGGCTACCTTCCAAATGGGGTAGAAATACTACAACATGAAGACTTTTTAGGGAGCACAAAGACATGGATATATTTAAGGGAATTCGTTTTTAGATCTTCAGCTCTCAGATATATCTAAAATTGATCTGATAATGTGCCTGTGATCAGCCTCTCCTCTTTCCTAATCATCCTTTTCTGAATTAAAAAAAAAGTCTCCAGCAATAAACCCATGCATATATAGTCATCTAATATTTGACAAGGGAGCCAAGAATACTCAATGGGGAAAAGACAGTTTTTTTCAAAAAGCTGTGATGAGAAAACTGTATATTCACATGCAAAAGAAAGAAATCAAATCCCTATCTCATGGAATGCTCACAAAAATTAACGGGAAACGGATTAAAGACTTAAATGCAAGACCTGAAATCATAGGGAAAAAGCTCCTTGACATTGGTCTTGGCAACAATTTTTTTAATATGACACCAATAGCACAAGCAAAAATAAACTAGTGGGACTACATCAAACTAAAAAGCTTCTTCACAGTAAAAGAAACAATCAACAGAACAAAGAGGCAATCTACAGAGTGGGAGAAAATATTTGTAACCCATATGTCATATAAGGGGTTAATACTCAAAATATATAAGGGACGAATACAACACAATAACAAAATAAAACAAAATACCAACTAACCTGATTTAAAAAATGGGCAGGGGATCTAATATACATTTTTCAAAGAAGAAATCAAAATTGGCAATAGGAACATGAAAAGATTCTGAAAATCACTAATCATCAGGGAAATGCAAATCAAAACCACAATGAGTTATCACCTCACACCTGTTAGAATGGCCATCATTAAAAAAAGACAGATAACCAGTGTTGGTGAGGATGTGGACAAAAGGGAAACCTTTGTACACCGTTGATGGGAATGTAAATTGATATAGCCACTATGTAAACCAGTATGGAGAGTCTTCAAAAAGTTAAAAATAGAACTACCATATGATCTAGTAATCCCACTTCTGGATGGATATCTATATGAAATGAAATCAGACCTCAAAAAGATATATACAGCCCTATATTTATTGAAGGATTATTCACAATAGCCAAATCATGGAACTGATTTCGTGTCCATACATGGACATGGATAAAGAAATGGATTGGATAAAGAATGGATAAAGAAATGTAGTATATACGTACAATGGGATGTTATCCATGAGAAAGAGGGAAATCCTGCCATTCGTGACAACATGGATGGACCCTGAGGGCATTATTCTAAGTGAAATAAGTCAAACAGAGAAAGACAAACACTGTATTATAGGACTTATATGTATAATCTTAAAAAAATAAACAAACTCATAGAAACAGTAGAATGGTGGTTGCCAGGGGCTAGGGTATAGGGAGACTGGGAAAATACTGATCAAAGGGTACAAATTTCCAGTTATAAGAAGAGTAAGTCTTGGGGATCTAATGTACAGCATGGTGATTATAGTTAACAATACAGTATTTATATACTCGACAGTCGCTAAGAGAGTACATCTTAAATGTTCTTACTACCCACATACAAAATCAATTATGTGAGGTGATGGGTGTATTAATCAGCCTTATTGGGATAAGCATTTCACAATATATATGTGTATCAAATCATCACGTTGTATACCTTAAACTTACACAATGTTATATGTTAATTATATCTCAATAAAATGTTATATATTAGTTATACCACAATAAAGCTATAATTTTTTTCAAGTCATACCTCACTAAGCAAATCTTATTGAAACATTGATTCACAGGGTAAAAGCCTCTGGGGCATCAAACAAAAGAATTATTAGGGAATTCACTGGTCCTTTGGGAGAGTCCATTGAGAGTGTCTCTTAAAGAAAGATTAAAAGGGATAAACCCTCATTTCATCTGAGGAATAAACTCTGGGAAAGGCTCTGTTTTTATCTCAGATTACCTTATTTTAGGACATTTTCCATAAAACAAATGAGTTAAATATCCAGCTTCAAAGTTTCAAAAAGTACGTATTCATAGCACATATGATACAAAGGAGCTTATATTCTTTGCAAATGTTTAAATATATGTAGAAATGTTTTATATTTCAAACGCAGGAGGATGACAGTTTTTCCAAATTCCTTTAGAGTTATTTCAGGAAAACAACCTGAAGACCACCAGATCTTCTCAACCATAATTACACAATAGAATTACCTGAGTTGCTTTTAAAAAAAATACAGATATCCAAGTACCACTGGGTAATTTCTGAAGGTAGGATTTGTTTAAGAAAATTTTCTAAAAGCTCGAGGTGCTGCCTCCTTGCAGCCAGGGTTGAGAGCCACTGCACCGTGATCTGCTGAAGAGATCTTACAATCACTTCAAAGTCAACAATCCTAATATTTCTCCCTATAAAATGCTGTGGCTATAGAAATTGCTTATGATCATTTTCTTGGTAACTTCTCACTAACACTGAAACCAGATTATAAAACATGATAACTAAAAAAATCTAACTATGTATGCTTCTTGGGGTTTTCTTCCGAGTTAATGGCATCCTACAGTATAATCATACAGTCATATATAGTGTAAACCAAAATTACATTTTATTTCACATAGAGGCATGTGAAGTAAAAGTATCATTTACCCCCCCCTTTAAGTCATAGTTGGGGTTCCGGGCTGGCTTAGTCCATTGAGTGCCTGTCTCTTGATTTCGGCTCACATCATGATCTTGGGGTCCTGGGATGGAGCTCCTCATTGAGCTCCACACTCAGTGGTGAGTCTGCTTGGGATTCTCTTTTTCTTCTCCCTCTGCCCCTGCCCCCTCACTCTCTCTCTCTCTCAAAAAAAAAATATCTTAAAAAAATAAGTTAATAGCTATAAAACAATATTAAGGGTTAACCATTCTTACAGCATTTATATCACACTGAGCTTTTCGTTACGTGGGGGAAGAAACAAAGCTGTATAAACTCTCAAAGAGACACACTCCACAGCTTTACAAGGGTGAATTCTCAGACCCATTGTGGGGAGTGACACAGTAGCTCTTTATTTAAAATTGCTCCTTCCACTTACTTTAATAGGCACTTGTTGAGTATCTACCATGGATTTGTCCTAAGTTTTTACTGGCAATTCAAAGCTTAATTCTTCCAATGCAAAATATTTATTGATCATATACTCTGGGCCTGGTACGGCTGTAGGAGGTTATGACACAGCTAACAATGAAAAAGACAATAATAATTCCTGTCCTCATCGATCCAGAGAAGGCTATCCCTACCATTAAGTATTTTCAAACCAAACACTAAGAAAGCTAGACTACCCATGAAAATAAAGTATGTCATGTTTCATATTACTAGTAGAATTTCTGGAATTGACTGATAAGTTACAAAAATCTTCCCCGACTGCTGCCTAATTGTTTCCTGAATAATTAAATGAAAGGCAAGCGTACTCCCTGACATTAGCTTGAAGGGGACTGCCATTCCAAAGAGATATTTTCCCCAATGTCTGGTTGCAATATATTTTGCACATGTGTAATAACTGACCTCATTGGAGTGGGCACATTTTCCACTTCAACAATTTACTGCCTAGCTCTGAGGGAGGATCAGCTCTGGAAATTCTATACCTAAAACTAATACTACACTGTATGTTAACTAACTAGAATTTATTTATTTATTTACTTTTTTTTTTTTTGGAAAAAGAGCATAAAGAAAAAAATAAAAAAAAACAAAATAGCTCTAAAAAACTAATCAACTCTGGAAAATTAATCAAAACCTACAGACAAATAATTGGACAAGAGAGGCAAATCTTTGTTTCAAGAGAGGCAACTTCTTAAGTGAAGCAAATTACACACATACCCTAAAATTAGTATTTAGAATAGTAAATAGAACACTGCTTTATTTACAATGATAGTTTTACCATCTTAGAGATGAGGGATTTTAAACACTTGAGATCAGTTTGTTAACTTGTTTTCAAAACTCCCAAGTTATATTTAACTACTTGATAGTTCTTATTTTGTCATCTTGACTTTGACTAACTGCATAACTTTTTCCTGACAAGTGTTTCTCTTCTTTTTTTTTAAAGATTTTATTTATTTATTTTTGAGAGAGAGAGAGAGAGAGAGAGAGAGAGAGAGAGACAGAACAGGTGTGAGAGGGGGACAGGGGAGGAGCAGTGGGGGAGGGAGGACAGCAGACTGTGCTGGGCAAGGAGCCCAACACCAGCCGATCCCAGGACCCTGAGATCATGACCCTAGCCCAGATGAAGAGTCCAAGGCCCAATGCCCAATGGACTGAGCCACCTGGTGCCCCTGTTTCTCTTAACAAACATTAACTCATATCCTGGTATGCATAAAAAGCTTAGAACAAAGCTGCATTCAAATCTGTATTCCATCCTTATTAAAGTAAATTATAGAACTAATGGAAAATACCACATTTATTAAGTTTATTTTCCTCTTCAATTTTAAATTTCTTTTCTTTTTTGTTTAAGCACCAAATGGAAACTGATGCTAATCTGGGCCAGTGTTTTCACAAATATTTTTTTTAACGGCAATGTGTTCCAGAATTGATGGAACAATATCTATAGAGATACAGATAGAGATGATACAGATATAGACAGAGGTAGAAAGAAACAGAGAGAACCAGTTAAAATTCCTAAAGAACAAATGACTCCTTAGAGATTAATTCATAGAACATAAATTAGGCATGCCAGATTGCTGTAAAATTACAATTAAAATGTTTTTTAAAAAATCTACTACAGTTCCTTTTTTTTTTTTTTTTTTAACCTATCAGGCACAGGGAGATGCAGCCATTTTCCTTCTTGTAGGTGGAAAAATTTCCCCTGTCTTTTTCCACTTGCTTCCTGTGAGCTTGACGGTTTCTTACCAATTATCAATGTCATTGTGACTCCTTAATATAAATACCACCCCCCCACTATCTAATTTGCTGTTGTACACAAATATTTGCAACTTAATCATGTATAGGAAGTGGTAAATAAATATCCTGCAATTATTTTCCCAGTTGATTTGACATCACTCAGGAGATATTTTATGAGAATTGTTCACAGATTCTATTTAAGGCACTGACAAGCATGAATATATTTAAGGCGGTTTTGAATATGAAGATGCCACTTCATTTTAATGACATTCACTTGAATTAAACATTAACATAAAATCGTTGTTTCAGAAAAAGTATAATATATAGAAATGTTCATTTTAAGAAGAAAGAGGTTGAATGATTTGATATACATTTAGCTATTTGAGGTTTAAAGTTATACACACATCCATTTCTACTCCTTGCTTGTAGAAGCTATCCCTCTCTATATAATATACGAATGTATATTATTATAGTAGATCAAGAATCAACAAACTAGGCCTGTGGGCAAAATCTAGCTTCTTCCTTATTCTTGTAAATAAAGTTTTATTGGAACACAGCCATGCTCATTTTATGATGTATGATTGTCTGCAGGTGGTTTCAGGCCACAACAGCAGAGATGAGTAGTTGTGATGGATACCATCTGGCTTGCAAAGCCTAAAATATTTACTCTCTGGTCTTTTGCAGAAAAAGTTTGGCCACCACCATTCTATTAGACAGTTGAAAATATATGTGTATGCATATGTGTGTTTCCCCTCCTGGTATCTTTTTAAAATCTATTTTATCCTGTCAGCACACTGCAGCCATCTCAGCATTTATTAGATTGTAAATTATTGAAAAATTTTACTCCAACATTAGCTAAATGTTCCTAATTGTTAACATATCTTACCATTATGCTAAAATAGACTTAGATTTATCAACTTCAGCCTTCATTAGAAAGCAAAAAATTGGGAAATTTTCCTTTCTAGCTTGACACTTTCTAACCGGTTTGCATTTCCCAAGTCATTAAGTTTATGAGAGTAAAGTCGCTGATATTGTCAAGAAAGGAGAATAAGAAAAGCTAAAAAGAATACCAGCTGTCAAGAGAATTCCCTTAATGTAGCTTTCTTCCCCTGACTATAGTCTACTTTCATTTTTTGTTATTTCTTTCCTCTTTCTTTTTCACTTGAGTCAATTAAATGTATTCTTCTTTTCAACAGTAAGAACACTGGTACATAACTGAAGTGTTTTATAAAATAAGATTATTTTATTCCTCCTTATATTCTGTGTGTGTGTGTATGCATAAGTTACTCATTTAAACCACCCTTTCTTTATTGGTCAATATTACAAAATGTTTCTTCACTCTTAAGGGGAGATTCCTGTAAGAAAAGGGATACATTACTGGTAGCACTTTGCCCATGGAGCCCAATTTAGATTTAGCAAGATGTGTTTCACTATCCAGATTATTAGAAGAGCTGTGAGAGTTTGCAAAATGACTACCTGGTGTGCATACTTAGAAGACTCAGATTAAAATTACCCCTTTTAGTTACACCTTTAGAACACACCCATACCTTAGTGAAAATAATAAATTACTATTATTTTTCTTTATGCTCTGTCCCTCTCTCTGTCACTCTCAGATTCAGTCACACTCCTACTTACACATTACTGCTACCCTAGTATCATTAAACTGCCAATACCCTACACTCTGAGCCAGAGAATAGGGTAAAAGGATCATTCATAGGTTCAAATCCTTGCCGTTTCCCAACCCCTCAACCACATAGTCAGTAATCTTTGGCAAGTAATTTATCCATCTCTGTTTATGTTTCTTTATATACATAATGGGAAGAATAGTACCCCCCACTAGATTGTTGTAAATATTAAGTAGGATGGTACCTGTTGTTAGGGACTGACTGTTTGCCCGCCCATTCGTATGCTGAAGCCCTAACCCCCAGTATGATGGTGTTTGGAGATAGGGCCTTTGGGAGATAATTAGGTTTAGATGAGGTCATAAGGACTAGGCCCATGTGATGGAATTAGTGACCTTATAAGAAAAGGAAGAGACATCAGAACTCTCCCTCTCTGTAATGTGACGATACAGTGAGAAGGTAGCCCATCTAAAAGCTAGGAAGCAGATCCTATCCGTGAACCAACCCTGCAGCACCTTGGCCTTGCACTTGCCTGCCTCCCAGAACCGTGAGAAATAAATGTTGTTTAAGCCACCCAGTCAATGGCATTTTTAAATTTATATTTTTATTATTTTTATTGAGATATAATTTACATATAACATTGTGTTTAAGGTGTACAAATGTGTTGATTTGATACATTTATATACTGCAATGTGATTACCACTCTAGCTTTAGCTAACACTTCCATCATGTCACACAGTTATTATTTCCTTTTTGTGGTGAGAACTTTTAAGATCTTGTCTCTTAGCTATATGACAGAGTATCATTAACTAGAATCACTATGCTATGCATTAGGTCTCCAGGACTTATTCACCTTATAGTTGGAAGTTTGGACCCTTTAACATTTCCCCAATTTCCCCACGCCTCAGCCCCCAGTAACCACCAGTGTAGTGTGTTTCTATAATTTTGGCTTTCTTAGATTCCACATATAAGTGATATTATATAATATTTGTCTTTCTTTGGTTTATCTCACTAAGCATAATGCCCTCAAGATCCATCTGTGTAGTCACAAATGGCAGGATTTTCTTCTTTCACATGGCCGAATATGAATATATATACCACATCACCCTGTTAGAAGGGCTGTCATTAGGAAGACAAGAGATAAGTGTTGGTGAGAATGTGGAAAAAAAGAGAATCTTTGTGCATTGTTGGTGAGAATGTAAACTGGTTCACCCACTATGAAAAACAGTATGGAAGTTCTTCAAAAAAATTAAGAATAAAACACCATATTATCCACCAATCCGAATTCTGGGTATATATCCAAAGGAGATGAAAACAGAATATCAAAAATATATCTTAACTACTGTATTTAGTGCAACATTATTCACAATAATCAGTCTATGGAAGCAACCAGAGTATCTGTCAATGGATAAAGAAGTTATGGTATACACATACTATGGTATTTTGTTCTAGCAGCCTGCCAGCAAATGACAAGTTCTAGACCCAATATATAGTACTACTAGGCAAATGTTAGGTATTATTAATTCCTTCTGAGAAATGAAATACTTGAAAAAAACTTTTTTGGTATTTTTCAACCATCCACTGCATATTTTCCTTCTCTTTTGCCTTTTACTTTTGTAACTCTGCCTCTTTTTTTAAATTTTATTATGTTATGTTAATCACCATACATTACATCATTAGTTTTTGATGTAGTGTTCCATGATTCATTGTTTGCGTATAACACCCAGTGCTCCATGCAGTACGTGCCCTCCCTAATACCCATCACCGGGCTAACCCATCCCCCCACCCCCCTCCCCTTGCCTCTTTTTTTTTTTTTTTTTTTTGGTCAGGGAGTCTTAGTAAATATTAGTGTGTGTGTTTGTGTGTGTTGTGCATGGGTGTGCACATATATATAAATTTAAAATGATTTTGACTCTGATTTTTCATGTTTTTGACTGTTCCAATCAATAGATTAATAGATTTGTATTGGCTGGTGATAAAGCTTAGTCTTTGCTATATTCAACCTCTGTAATATGGACACGGAATTTAGAAATATTACTTTTTTCTGGAAATAAAGTCCAAAACAATTTAGTAGTAGAGAATAATTTTGCCTTAAAATTATTTATAGATTTGGGCAGGGAGAATGAGGACACATTAAAATAACACTGAATTTCATAGCATTAACAGTCTAATAGTTCAGACTTTCTCACTTTTCTCCAACTGTAATTTCACCCTGTCACAATCTATTTCAAAGGAATCTTTCTGAATTAAATGGATAGGCAAAATCTCAGTGGTTCCCCATAACCAAGAGGATAAACTTTCAACCTACCCCCATGACCTGGTGTTACTCCAACTATCCACTCAATCTCTAGAATTAACCTGTACGAATCTTGGCTCCAAACGAGCTGGCCTATTACTAAACTTCAGATGCACTGAAGCAACCTTGCTCATGCCTTTTCCCCTGCCCACACCACTTTACTGTCTTTTCCATATATAAGTTGAATGTTCATGGAAGTCCTACCAATGAAATGGAGTCTTCCCTGAGTATTCAAGTATATGCCGGGTATTCCCTTTTATTAATGAATGGATTTCTTATTTACACCAACAATCTTTGCCCTTAGAATTTACTCATTTATTTTTCAAATGGGTGATGCGTGACTTCTGTATGTCAGAGACCCAATCTCTTACAGTGACATGTAATATATACTATGGATGTTTTCTACCATCAAGGAGTTGACAGATGAGTAAGTCAACAATTTTACTGCAGAGGTATTTCTTATAAAAGAATTGTGTTATTGGAGCTCAAAGGAAGAGGAGCTTATTTTAGTCAAATTAATCTAAGATTGAATATTTTAAGTGAAATAATGTCATGAGAGTTCTCGCTAATAATCGCTATAATAAAGTCCGTGAGATGATACACCTGTCTTTCGTTGAATCCTACAGTAAAGTGAAACAAGTAATGCTAAAGCAAAGCTCTGTGACTTACAACCATTGTTCGCTCATTAATATCAATGCTTCAGATACCAAATCATTCTGGATAATCACAAAGATATATTCTTGTGAAAACTGCCTCTTGGACAATTACAATACATATAGAAACTATAAACTTTACAGATAAACACTGAGGAAGTAAAATATTTTGCTTTGAGGAAGTAAATTATTTTGCTTCCTTTTGGAAGGCAAGCAAACATTCCTTTTTTTTTTTTTAAATATGAGGCTCACGTAACTATCTCAATATGAAACTGGGAAAGACAGCTTTACAATGAAAACTAACTAAGTGGAAATTTTGTTTTTATAGGCAAGATGAAGCATCTCTCTTTGGAGGAGTAAGAAGGTTTCCACATGTACTAGATAATCAAACCACATGTACATAAATGGGGGCTCTAACAAGGCAGTACAGATTGATATAATAGCAAAAATGTGTAAGTACAGATGGATCATGGTTTTCAAGATAAATGGATTTTTAAATGCTTAGTTGATTTTTATAACTTAGTAAACTGAGGGTCCACAATAAGAACAATTAAAAGGTGAGTATTCATTCCAGTTTTGATCATGTAGAATCTGTTTTGAAACTATATATAGTTTAAAATTCAGTGGTGTGCTGATAGATGTTTAACAACAGTTTTGCTGCAGAGAGGAGCGTGATTTGTAGCATCTGACAAGCTCTTGTGAGTTGGTACAAGTTGGCTCCATTGTGTCACTGGTTTAAATGTTCTGAGACCACTTCAAATGACACTTGGTATTCACTTTTGTGAAAATGGCAATATTATGTTCTCCCAGAGCATACTCCATGTATAACCACTTGTATGTTGTTGCTAAATGATGATTAATATGTTCACTGCTATGGACTGTCAGGTGCATTGTTAACTCTAAAGAAGCATTCTTTCTAAGTACTGTCTTACAGAAAGAAAGCAGCTACCTGAGATCAACTGATATGTTGTTCCTTAGTCACCAGATTATATATGGTTTAATCAAGTCTTGGGAATTATCAGAACTAAAATTGTTTCTTAGTTTTAGATGATTAATAATACAGTACTTATTAGTACTCTTTACCTCTTTTTTTTAAAAAAGATTTTATTTACTTATTTGAGAGAGAGAAAGTACAACCTGGGGGAGAGGGGCAGAGGGAGAGGGAGAAGCCAACTTCCTGCTGAGCCGGGAACCCGACAGGGGGCTCTATCCCAGGACCCCAAGATCATGACCTGAGCCAAAGGTATATGGTTCACTAACTGAGTCACCCAAGGCCCCCAAATACTATTTACCGCTTACTTTTTTTTTTTTTTTTTTTTTACTTTTTAAACAGAATAACCTAAGTATTGTCTTGATAATTTAGGAGTCAGAATATGTAACATGACTCATTAAAAACAAAGTATTAAAATGCCTGTCAAAAGTTGTTTGCTTGCTGTGTTTCCAATCACAGATATAATAAAATGAAGTACACATATAAAATGAAGACACACTTTGGAGGCTTTTAACAGTTCACGATTTTTCTTTTCTTTTTTTTTTAATTATGTTATGTTAATCACCATACATTACCTCATTAGTTTTTGATGTAGAGAACATTTAAAACACACTGCTTTTTGTTTGTTTAATTTTCAAGCTATGCCTTTGTTTTGAGGGATCAAAATTTCAAAGTGAGTTTTCTAATTAAAAAGTTATACCAGAAAATAGATCTTGAGAACCATTTGATACTATATTATAAATTTCAGACAATTTTACTGCTTTCAACTATTATCTCAAACTAAAAGTAGTACTTAAGTGGTAGTTATTTCTAGTTCAACCTTCTCTTATTTGAAACAATTTTCTTAGTATTAGTGTACTGGAATTATTAAGATATTTAAGTAGTTTCAAAATTGATTTTGGAATTAATAAATGATACTTGAAAAACAGCAACTTCATTACAGGAATTATACCATAGTAAATGTTTATTTTTCCCTTTTAAATCAAAGGATCATTTTCTCACTTAACACAGAAATCTAAGCCTTAGGCCACTTGTTTTTCAGGGCCCATATGTCTGAACTAGGACAGAGAGCAAAGTGACTCAGATGAACTTAAATAGCTATATTAAACACTTGAAACCACTGCAATAATTTTTATAGAGACTGTAACATAAATGCAGCCATAAAATGGATCGGGTAGAGGTCAATTATAGTCTACTTCATTGCAGGTTTTCTTTGATAACAGCTATCCATATGATAAACCAGCACATTTGTAGATGCAATTCCATTTTTAAAAACAAAGGCATTTATGTATAATGCATAGAACTTCTAACTCAGAAGCAGCAAAGGTCTGACCCTATTTGTGAAAAGGGAGCTAATGGCTAAGCCAGCAGGGTTTCAAAAGAGATAATGGTGTCCTACTGGTAAGTAAAACTTAATGCAGCTCCAGAAAGTTAGCAATTGATTTTCTGCTCACTAGTGGGATCTCTTCTCTCCCCAAGAGTGAATCTACGACAGTGGAGACTGGAGTGCTCACTTTATAAAAGTCTATTAAGCCTTTCAGAACCAAAGTATACCTTTTAGTGAGCAAAAAGAAGTATAACATCCTGTTGACCTCACAGTGAACTCTGTTTCATGGATGTGTCCAATTCTAACCATTTATATCTCAAGAATATTCCAGAAAACGGAGGTTCACATGACTAGGTATAAATGGATTGTCTATTTAGTGACACGTTAGCTCCTGGGGATTTACTCTTTCTGTTTACCCACCATAAAAGCATAGAGTGGGCAGTACCAGTGCAAACTTCAAGTTAAACCAGTAAATGTGCTTCAGCTTCAACCCACGAGGGCAACTATAAAGAAAGGAAAGCTAGAATAAATTATCTTTTTTGCCAGTACCAACTCCAATTAGTGTTAACTGTGATGGTGTTTTTGTCTTTTTGTTTTTTCTCCTATGTGTGTTCTTTCACCTCAGGAAGTATAACACGTCTTTAATTTGCCTGCACTACAGAATAGCATCAAGAAACATGATTTTTAGTCAGCGCTATCTAGTCTTACTTAGATTATAACCAAAGGATTGACTGTACATAGATTGTGCATTTTTTCCTTATATACTTCTCCTGAACTATTTCATGACTCTTTTGTTGAGATCATTATAATTAATAAAACAAACTGCATTAATATAAATGAAGTATGGCACCCTCTGACTTCACTATATTAACCATATTCTGGAGCTGCCCATTCATAAACCTGACTGGGGAAATATTTGTTCACATCCCCGTTTGTCCTTAAATGTTATGTTCTACACCATCGCACCCCATTTTCCAAGATGAGTATGAGAGAAAAAGACCATAAATTCTTTTATCTCTGCATGATAACCCCTTTTAGTGTGATGCTACAACTTCTAACATGAGGTAAAATCCATGTCTTGTATCTGGGCTTGGCCTTATAACTTGTTTTGGTCAATGAGACATTAGCAAAAGTGACAGAAGGACAGACATGAAAAGTACCTTTGTATTGGTGCTTGCACTCTCTCCCTGCTCCTGGGACCCCTGCTGTCAACAGATGAATTAGGATGGGCTAGCCCTCTTGGAGATGAGGCAGCACATAAGGAGAAAAGCTCAGTCACTTCAGCTGAGGTCCCAGACATAGCAATAAGCCCAGCTGACCTCACACAAAGCAGAGACAAACCGTCCCAGCCGAGCCCAGCCCAAATTGACGACCTCACAGAACTGTGAGCAGATGATTGTTGTATTTTGGGGGTTGGTTGTTATGTAGCAAAGACTAAATGATACAGTTAGTTTCGTTTAGTAAGGGTTAAGGACTTGATGTAAGGGGGTAGGAAGCATCTATACACAAGCCAACATATGTGGCCTGACCCCACCCCATACCCTGTCCCAAAACAAGTTGGATTCAGCAAAGTTCTCATCTGGATTTAAACTGAGTCACAAAGGGGAGTTTTCAAGCTACGGTGAATAACAGAGCTGAAAGATAATCTATTTTGACTATGGTGGCCATTACGTGGCCATTTGTAAGGAGAGGAAAAGGTCTGAACAAGAGAGAAGAACACAAAATATATACAGAGAAATGAAAAAAAAAAAAAAACCTTTTGAGGATTGAGTAAGACAACTTGTGACCACTGAGACTGAAAGAGAAAGAGATGGACATACAGACAGAGACCTTTAGTTCCTAACAAATTTCCAGGCCCCAGGTCCAACTTTGAATGAGACACACTTTGATACCTTTGCACAGATTTCTGTATGATTTTCCTAAGGGTTCTTACTCTTCAGGTTGCCAAAAACAAAGCCCCAAAGATGTTTGATTACATAAGGGTAGAGGTTATTCTCTGTAATACAAATAGTGAACTAAGATAAATATTAATTATATAAGTGAAGCATAACATGTAATTTTTTTTTGAAAATGGGAATAGAATGAAAAAATTATATTAGTGTCTTTTATTGTTTTACTTATCAATATTAAGATCAACTACTGCATCTAAGTGCTATATCTCTTTGTTCTAAATTAAGTAGAAATGAAACTTTGAATAAATATAGCCAATATACTAATAGTTGAACATTACACTTTACCAAACAGGACTAATCTGTAGATTCATTAATGGTATTGAATAAATGTCAATTTCCTGATTTTGATAATTTTACTACAATTATGTAAGTTGTTAAAATTTGGGAAAGGTGGATAAAAGGTACACAGGAACTCTCTATGCTATTTTCGGAAGATTTTTCTAAGTTGAAAACTGTTTCAAAATAAAAATGCTAGATATGCAAGATACTGGACTAAGAATATCTGTTTATCTTTCTTTCTCAATGAAATCCCACTGAAATGACAAGGACTGGATGAAGAAAACAGTCCATTCTCACACTAAAATAAAATGATGGATGTCATCAGCTAACTGGAAGATTTGCAGATTTTGTGGGTGTAAGTAAGCGGGTGGGATCATTTGTCTGAAGAACCAGAGCAAAGAAAATTTCCACCCCAAACAGGAGCAGGAGGGTTCTGTTTTTCAGGAAAAGAGCTATTCTTCCCAATATATCTCTGGAGACCCTCCAAAATGAGCAACAGTGAGTTCTGAGACACAACTCATGAAGCAATAATCATGCCAATTCATTAAACAGGACTTCCCAAACATTTCTGCAACCCAACATATTCAGATGATTACATTCATGTGGAATGGTAAAATGACACAAGAAGTGTGCTTCAGGTAGATTTATCTGATGGAAGTTTGTATAACATATGCAGAGTGGAATTATCTGCAGACAAGAAGAGTGATCTACATGGTAATACAATAACGTAGGCCAAGATTGCAGACAGATTTCATACTGTGCCAATGATACTGTACTGATTTCGACTTTCTGAGACACTACTGAATTTTGAAGTCATATAGAGGAACATTAGGAGAGAGTGTCAAGATCAAATGAAATGTCTGCCAAGGACCATATATCACGTACATACCATTTTTGACTTAGGCATGAGGCAGTAAGTATTTGAATCAGCAGGTGGGATCTGTGCAATTATGAAGCAGGTAAGAATTAGGACTATTAAGATAATTAATAATAAAATGTTAACACTCTGGAAACCAGTCACATGTGTCAATTTCTCTTTCTCAGTTGGGTCTGCTACCAAATGAGATTTGGAGTTAAAGGACAGGCAAGAATCAAAGATGATGGAGACTTTTGACATCAGTAAAATAATTAACTAATGGCAAATTAAGAGATGATGAAGTGATTTTTATTGTTTAATATGACGGAAGGGAGGTAGTACACAGAAGATGAGAAATAAAAGAGGAGAGATATTGGGGCCACATGGAGATGTCCCAGTGAACCCTTCTAGTAAGTAGCTGGGCATATGGGATTTGTTTTATGGAAGAGAAGGCATTGAAGGAAATACAAGGTAATTGTTAAAGCTGTAAAAGCAGATGATCATGAAGGATAAAAGGAGAGGAGGCAAATGAACAGTGAAAGAAGATGAAGAAAGGAGAGCTGTGACATGGACATCACTAGATAAGAATATATCAACTGCAGCAACAGCACACACTCACATCCAGTGTTGACCTCTTTACATTTTGTTTATTTGTATATTACAAAGAATCAGAAATCATTATGGAAGGGAAAATTAGAAGAAAAAATAGCAACTTTAACGTTTATTTAATAGCAATGTTTCAATGGTGTCCTTTTCTTGCAACTGATAAAATTCGAAGAGCAATAAGCATGCTCTAAAATGTTTCCTTCATTCCTTCATTTTCCAGTGAAATTTGTTCCTTTTTATTTGACATATATTGGAAAGGCTCTAATCGAATTCTAATTCAGCTGCTTTTATTTTGTTCTCATAATTGTGTTTCAAATGTTATTCACACGAATGCCTGCAAACACAAATACTTTTTAAATATGACTCTTAATTTTGCTTGATCTGACCTAAGAAAACTAATAAGGAGGTGGCCCCTGTCTTCTGAGTTAAAGGTTTTAATTGAAACCAGTCTGACAAGGACTGATTGTAAATCATCCCTGGCTTGTTATGTGTTCAATAGTCTGTTAACTTGTTGGTGGTCCCAGATCAATTCTTGGAGAACAAGTGTCCATTTCATTAAAACTCCTACCTCAACTGCAATCAATTAGTATCCCAAATAGACTGTTGAGAAACCATTTCCTTTATTCTTCACTGGTAAGAAAAGTTCTTTGTCACTCTGCAAGTACATGAAATAGGTGCTACACGCCTGTTCTGGATTTAAATTAAGAATTCTGTTCCCAGAGTTTTCTTTGTTGTATTTTAATGACAATTTTGTCTCTTCAAATAAAATTCAAATTGTGACCTGAAAAATTCTGAACATGTATTATCTTATAGGATTCTGCGATGACCAACTGGAAGATACCAAATAGTCTATAAATTTCTAATTCATAAAAAAATTGGAAGGTTTCCAAAAATAAAGGGCAAGTGCAAATGTTTTATCTCACACACACACACACACGCACGCACGCACATGCGCGCATGCGCACGTCAAACCAATACAGATGAACTCTATTTTAAGTCACTGTATCTAGCTTAGCTGTGCAAGCTTACAAAGGATTCCCCCCAAAAATCCTCCCAACCAAATACCTACCTATAGTTCTAAACCAAAAGAATAAGAGACTATAGGCTGGACTTAAAAATACATTGCCTTTGAGGTAGTATGAAGTATAATTCTGAAGTACTTTGTCATTAGTTGACTAAAGCTATTTCTTCAAATTCTCCAAAACACAATGTATAAGACTTAACTGGATGTCAAGGGGGGATGTCTCTTATAATTTATAAATCAAATAAAGATTCCCCACCTTTTCATGTGAAGGGTTTTCATTTTCCTGACCCCTGTGTAAAATAGTAAGTAATACAGATTCAGAAAGTATGTGAGAAGTATTTGGAGCATTGTTTCTAATTCTTCACTCCCACACTGTAATAGGATTATTCATCTGTGACTTTCGTCCTACAATTTTGAGGTGCCTCCTACTGGAGTAGGGGGAGTATATCCCTTTAACACATTTGCTTTAGTCATTGCTATGACTTCCTCTGGACAATAGAAGATAGATGGAAGTGGCACTGTGACTAATTACTAGCTGAACCTTTGAGAGGTATTCCACATTTCTGCCAACTTTCCTGAAGCTTCCACCCTTTGCCATGCAAAGAATATGCTCTAGATAGCTAATGTTCCTTCAGCATGGATTTCAAAATTAATATATAAGGAATAGACTTGAATCTATCCCAAAACCTGGAATCCAGCATAACTCAGTAGCGCTCAGGCAAGAACAGACAAGATCAGTTAAAATACAGCCAAGCTGTAGACCTCTGCCAATGAAATAAATGATTGGTGGGGCAAACTGTGCTTTTGGGTTGTTAGGCAGCATTATCACTGTAGGCTGCCTAGTCAAATTCCATGGCAGGGTGCCATTTTCAGCTCCTTGCCTTTGCCTTGGAAATTTTAGCAGATGAAAACAGATGACAGGAATAAGGGTACTAGTACAGCAGGTCTATGAAATCCAACAGACCCTTACGAAGCACCAACTGTAGGGCTAGATTCTTCAAGAACTAGAGATTCAAATCTACTGACTTGGTAGAGCACCATCAATCAATGGTATGCACTCATCATTTATAGAATAATTCACACAAAGCATCAGAAAACCTATTCTTTTTAAGTTCCCATGGACATATACCAAGACTGACCATATCTTGAAACATAAAACAAACCTCAGCAAATTTAAAAGACCTGAAATCATACAAAGTGTGTTCTCTGATCACTGTGGAAACAACCTAAAAACAAGTAACAGGAAGATAAAGGAAAATCTCCTAACATTTGGAAACTACACAATACACTACTAAATAATCCATAGATCAAATAGGAAGTCTCAATGAATATCAAAAATACACTGAAGCAGAGGGGAGGTAGTGGGGGGGATGGGTCAAATAGGTGATGGGGATTTAGGAGTGCAATTTTTTGTGATGAGCAGAGAGTGATGTATGGAAGTGTTGAATCACTATATTGTACACCTGAAATTATTATCACAGTGTATGTTAACTGGAATTTAAATTAAAACATAAAAATGCATTGAACTAAATAAAAATGAAAACACAACTTGTAAAATTTATGGGATGAAGCCAAACCAGTGCTAAGAGGAAATCTGAAAGCACTATGTTAGAAAAGAGGACAAATTTCAAATCAATAATAGCAGTTACCGCCTGAAGAATCTAGAAAAATATCAAAAATGAACCCGAAGCAAGCTGAACAAAGAAAACAATAAAGACAAAGGCAAATACCAATGAAACTGAAACAGAAAAGCAATTGAGAAAATCAGTGTTCTATGGAAAGCTCAATAAAACTGTCAAACCTCTAGCAAGACTGACAATGAAAAAGACAGAAATTATTAATATCAAGAATGAAACAATCAAAATTACTTCAAACCCTGAAAACATCAAAAAGATAATAAGAATACTATGAGCAATTCTACATATATTAATTTGGCAACTTAAATGAAATGGACCAATTCTTCAAAAAACAGAAAATGCCACAACTCACCAAATGTGAAATTGATAATTTTAACAGTTCTATAACTATTAAGGAAACTGCATTTGTAATGAAAACTCTTTTAGAAAAGAGGGCGCCTGGGGAAAAGAAATCTTCATGTCCAGATGATTTCGCTAGAGAATTCTATCAAACATTTAAAAAAGCATTAGCATAAACTCTATACAACTTCTTCCCCAAAATAGAAGGGGATGGAATACTTTCCATTCATTTTATGAAGCTAGCACTAATGTGATATCCCTTATCAAATATCCCTTATGAACATATACACAAAAATATCTAATAAAATATTAGGAAATAGAATTCAGCAATAAATAAAAATAATTATACCACAATACAATGGAGTTTATCTTCAAGGATGGTACAATATTCAAAACTTAGTCAATGTAACACACTATATTAACAAACTAATGAAGAAAATCACATGATCATATCACCTGATGCAGAAAAATAATTTAACAAAACTCAACACGCATTCTTGACAATACCTTTTAGAAAAATAAGAATAGAGAGATAGGAGTATCTTCACCTTGATAATGAGCATCTATAAAAACCTGCAGCAAAAACAAACAAAAACAAAAACAAAAAACCTGCAGCAAGCATTACACTCAATGGTGAAAGACTGAATGGACTGAATGATTTCCTTCTAAAATCTGGAACAAGGAAAGAATGTCCACTCTCACCACTCTTATTCAATACAGTGCACAAAGATGGGAAAGGAAGAAATAAAACTGTCCCTATCTGCAGATAACATGATTGTGCTGTACTAATGGAAACTGGCGCATATTGGAACTGTGTCTTCATTTTGCATTATTTTCACATAAATCAGTCTCAGTAGCAATGATTAATAACTATGTATTGTTAAACTTAACTGAATAAATAACTAAATCTAGACTTGTGAAACTTAAGATGCTATGATTTGGGGCTGGGGAGGCACCCCAGGATTTATAAAAAGGCCCACAGATAAAATAATGCTTGCTCATAAAGAATAAAGAAAAAAAAACAATTCTGATATTTGCTGTTACTTAAAAATTTTGCAGTTTCAGATACAAATTTTAATATATTTATATATACCTTAAAATTTCACTGTGAAACATTCTGCTTGCTGCTAGGAGAAATTTTTGCCCAAATTACACAGTACAAATCACTATCATGAAAGATATCAAGAATTGAGAACAAGAATCTTTAATAATTACACAACACACATAACACATTTTACTAAAATAGTGAAACACAGAAGCAATTTTAAATACCACAGTATCTTAAAATAGTAATATAATATCTACAATCTCATTTGGGGCTTTTATAGAGTAGTCTATATATTTCCTTTGTTAACTTTCTTTAATTCATGATTTTGCCTTCAGTCACTCCAGGAAATTTTAATTTCACTTTCAAGGAGCTTAAGTCTTCATTCACCAGAACTAAAAACTTTTACCCACCTTTTACCCTAGAAGATAGCTCTCTGTCTGGACTTAACAAATAGAAGAGGAGGTTCCTGCTCCTGTCCATCACCTTCTGGGTCTTGTCTCCACATAATGAGTAAGTAAAGGGGGGGTATGCAAATTCATGTAAAGATGTCTGGATTCTTTTACATTTTTTTCCTCAGAAGTCCTCACAACTTTTGTCAATTACTAGTTTGCCCATAACTGCTTCCTAGGTACTTGAATGAAAATGCATGCAAGATCATTGTACCTAGTAAAATAAAAGCTTTTTCAAATGTCCCAGTATGAGAATTCCTAAGAAGATACTTGTAAGAGTCTCATTTTTGTTATTAAAGCTAAATCATTTTGAACACTTTTGAAAAGAGATTAAAATCATTATAATAAAACTCAAATCAAAGAAGTTGCTTTTATCAATAAGGAAAATCTAAAACCTATAGACTGCTAGTGTTATTTTCTTTCTCCCACCTTCCCTCTATTTTTTTTTTATGTTATGTTAGTCACCATACATTAACTCATTAGTTTTTGAGGTTGTGTCCCATGATTCATTGCGTATAACACCCAGTGCTCCATGCAGAACGTGCCCTCTTTAATACCCATCACCAGGCTAACCCATCCCTCCACCCCCTTCACCCCTAGAACCCTCAGTTTGTTTTTCAGAGTCCATAGTCTCTCATGGTTCGTCTCCCCCTCCGATTTCCCCTCCTTCATTCTTCCCCTCCTGCTATCTTCTTCTTCTTCTTTTTTTTTTTTTTAACATATAATGTATTATTTGTTTCAGAGGTACAAGTCTGTGATTCAACAGTTTTATACAATTCACAGCGCTCATCGGTTTTATCTTTTTTATTCTCTTGCCTCCAGGGAAGCGAAATGTTTCATGAAGATATATTTATTTTAATGACTATCAGTCTAATAGAGTTAATGAAATTTCTAGAGGAGTTTAACTTACCTTGGGAAAGGATGGTTTATATACTAGTATTTTGTAAATATATTTTTCAATGAGAAGCTACTTTTTTCCTTCTACTAATGGAATTTCAGGTAAAGGAAGGTTATAAATAAGCATGATTTAGAGTGCCCCCTTTTCTGGGCACTACAGATAGTAGGCAGAAAAGCCAGAATGACCAGTCCATTAACACAGAAATCTATTAGCACAATTCTTTTTTTTTAAGATTTTATTTATTCATTTGAGACACACACACACACACAGACAGAGAGAGAGAGAGAGAGAGAGAGAGAGAGAGAGAGAGAGAGAGAGAAGCAGGCTCCCCGCTGAGCCAGGAGCCCGACGCGGGGCTCGATCCCAGGACCCTGGGATCATGACCTGAGCCGAAGGCAGACGCTTAACCATCTGAACCACCCAGGTGCCCCAGCACAATTCTTTTAAAGTTACTTTTGCAAATTCAGTAAAAACAGATTCTGAAATAATTAGCTGTAAAAAGTTACTTAGGGTAAAGCCTAGTACATACAATCACATCCTCAACTTTAAAAGAAAGTTGTTTTTCTTTTGTAAATATAATACAGAACAATCATCAACTCATTGTAGTATGCCACAAGACACGGAGCATGCATCAAGATGGTCATATATCTTTGATATTAGTGATTCCATTTATAAAACCACACATGCACTTGTAACAGGCAATTTAAAAACAAATGCACAAAATAAGAATGCAATACCACTTTACACTCACCAGGATGGCTAAAATTAAAAAAAAAAAAAAGAGAGAGAGAAAACAACAAGTTGGTGAAGATGTTGAAAAACTGGAGCCCTCATATACTGTAAACATATGGTTTGCACTGTTTGAATGTAAAGTGGTACAACTGTTGTGGAAAACAGTTTGGTACTTTCTTAAAAAGTTAGTGTTACCTATGACTCAGCAATTTCACTACTAAGTGTATACCTACATGAATTCAAAATACGTTCACACAAAAACTTATACACAAATGTTCATAGAAGCATTATTCATAATAGCTAAACAGTAGAAACAACCCAAATGGACATCAAATGATGAAGGGATAAACAATATGTATTATGTCGTTGCAACAGAATATTGTTCAGCCATAAAAATAATGGAGTACTGCTACATGCTACAACAAGGATGAACCTTAAAAACATGCTAAGTGAAAGAAGGCAGTCACAAAAGACCACCTCTTGTACGATTCTATTTGAATAGGCAAATCCATACAGGCAGGAAGTAGATTAGTGGTTGACAGAAAATAGGAGTAGGGTGGAATTGGGAGGTATGGGGTTTATTTTTGGAGTAATGGATATGTTCTGGAATTAGACAATGATTATGGTTGCATGACATTGTGAATACAGTGGTCCCCCCTCCCAACCATTTATCTGCTGTTTCAGTTTTGGGGGTCTCCGTTACCCATGTTCTCAGTTACCCCTGGTCAAGTGCGCTCTGGAAGCAGATGATTTTCCTGACATATTGTCAGAAGGTCACTAGTAGCCTAATGCTCCCTCACAATGCTTATTATCAGTCACCTCACTTCAAGTCATCATGTAGGCATTTCCTCATCTCCTATCATCACAAGATGAAGGGTGAGTACAGTATAATAAGATACTTTGAGAGGTAATTCACATTCCTTTATTACAGTGTTTTGCTATTATAATTGTTCTTTTCTATTATTAGTTACTGTTGTTGGTCTCGTACCATGCCTCACTTATAAATTAAACTGCATCAAAGGTATGTATTTATAGGAAAAAACAGTATATAGTTTGGTACTATCCACAGTTTTACACACCCCCTGAGGGTACTGGAATATACCCCCCATGGATAAGAGGGGGACTACTGTATACTAAAATCCACTAAATTATACACTTTAAACTGCTTAAAATGGTGAATTTTATGTTATGTGATTCTGAGTAAAAGTCCAAATGCACTCATGGACCAAACATACAAATTAAAATAATAATTAATGAGTACCTCTCAAATCTTCCCCCACCCACCATTTCCTGGCAACCACTAATCAATTTTCTGTCTTGGATATTTCATACAGATGGTAACATACAATAGCTGGTCTTTCGTGACTTGCTTCTTTCACTTAGCATGATGTTTTTAAGGTTTATCCACGGTGTAGCCTGCAGTAGTACTCCATTCCCTGTAAGGTTTAATGAAATAACTATTGAATTACATAGATAATTCTCAAAAAAGAGTCACAAAACCAAAGCACAATTATTGACTTTCATTTTTCTTTCTAGATATGGATTATCATACACAAAATATTAGGGAAACATCAGAATTTACATGAATAGAGGATTAAACTGTATCAGTAACAATTCTCGTGGATAAATTTGGAGAAATGGGCAATAGTTGGCATAAAAAATATGCCCACATCATCTCATATTAAAGAGGGCACATATTGCATGGAGCGCTGGGTGTTATACACAAACAACGAATCATGGAACACTACATCAAAAACTAATGATGTAACATATGGTGATTAACATAACATAATAAAATAAAATTAAAAAAATATGCCCACTATGAAAACAGGTATTGCTTCACATGACCAGCCCCTAAAACTAACTGAAATGAGCCTAACTGGAACCACAGGAATGTACATATTAACATGATATAGATAAAGAGATAAAGATGAAATAAATCAAAGATGTCTGTTCAAAATGTATACAGAAAAAGTGATTAAGGAGTGAAGGGAATTGAGAAGTCTCTAAGTTTCAGGATAAAAAAATATATTAGAATGTTCAAGTTCTCCTTCAGTATAAAAAAATTATCTTACCTGTGATAATGAAAGATCTGCAATTATTTAAATGTCATTTTTCTAAACACCTCTGCATAAAATTATTATAAAATATATTTTAAGAATCGTAACACATATGAATAATAAGCTCATATATGTTAATGTATCTACAGTTGTCATAAACTTCATTTATATATAAAAGTAAATAAAGAAGGAAGCAAAATCATTTGTGAAATGAAAGGGCAGAGAGCCCTACAGAGTTTCCACAAATGCCACTGTAAAAATACATTAAATTATTACACAAGATGATCATATCCTGGGTGATATGTTTAATAAGGAATGAAAAAGAGAAAAAGAAAAAAAAAACTGCTGAACGTTACAAGATTAGGGAAATCTCTTTTAAAAATACAAACAGGGCGCCTGGGTGGCTCAGTTGGTTGAGTGTTAGACTCTTGGTTTCAGCTCAGGTCACAATCTCACAGTCATGAGATGGAGCCCTGCATCGGGCTCCCCACTCAGTGGGGAGTCTGCTTCTCTCCTCCCTCTGCCTCTGCCCCTCTCCTCCGCCCCCCAAATAAATACACCTTTAAAAAATACAAATAGCCAATATTTAAATCTTATTTAAAAAATTAAATAGACATGACTTTTTATCCAGAAATTATACTTTGAGAAATTATTTCTAAAGATATCACCTCAGGCACTTCCATGTTTTGTAGATAACAAGGTGAAAAGTGAGTGAACACTACACAAGAAAAGCACAAAAGAACTCCCATTTGCATTCTGTTGCTTACATCTTCTCCAAGGGTTATTTTAATTTCACAAAATGAATGTATATATTTAAGTTTAAAACTGGCAAATGGAAGATATGAATACACATAAAACCGAGCTTAGAAAATTAGAAATTCAATTACTTACCTTACACGATAGACAGCGTATTTTCACATGGTTACATACAGAGAGAAACAAAGTCTGAAATTTTACAAATAGATGTTATAGATAGATGTGTTCCCCCACCCAAATAATAATTTGGGGTAATTTTTTTGGAGGGAGGAGCGGTAGAGCAATAGTTTATACTATATAAGCAAGACAATATATTCTGTCTTTAAATATAAAGGCTTATCTACTATTTCCTTATGATATATATAATGCAAATTATACATATAATTCTAATCTTGTTTTCTGCATCCAACTGATTTATTACACCCAAATTAAAGGAATATTGTAAATCTAGGATACATTATAAAGATAAGTTATGTTTACACACTTTTATAGTCGTTTGGTTGATTTAGACGTCCTGGTACCATGTGTATGTTTTTGCTTGCCTTGTGTTTATACTTTTCTACATAAAGTTATCATATGCAGTCTTCTACAAAAAAAATCACATCAAAGGTGCAAATATGATATGGCATGATATTCATCATAGCATTATTTAAAATACAAAACAGAAAAAGAAAGAAGGTTATGTCACAGGAAATTGAATTAATTAATTAATTAATTAAATTATGGTATATACTTGAAAAGGATGATGTCTACTTATATTAATATGGAAATATATCCACATTATGTTATTAAAGTACACGGATGGATAAAAGAAAGCATATAAAATATCGTTAGCAAGATATATGAAAGGATATTTGTCTAAATACAAATAGTAGTCACCTCTGTGGTGTGGGATTTTAGGTGATTTTTATTTTGTGCTTTAATCTATTCATTTTTGGTGGGTACTATCATCCCATGAGTGCAGAAATTAGTTCCTGAGGGGCAAACAAATCTGGGCTATTACAATAGTTTATGGCATTCTAAAAGCCACCATATATAAACAGATATACCACATATCTGTGGTTTTAAAATCTCATGGGGGGGTTGGTTAAAATCTGAACCTTTCTAAAAAGGATGGGAAACATTTTGCTTTAAACTATGGCTTTCAGTGTTTGAATTTTCTACATGCACAGTTTTGCTTAATCACACACGCACACATACACACGCACTCACACACACACACACACACACACACACACACACACACACACACCAACAGAACTATTTTCACTTTGAGAAACAAAGTTTTTTTTTTATTTTGAGAAAAAATAGAAGGCTTATTACATTTTTATGAATATTTTCACCATGAATGATAAAAGTAGGCAAAAAAGTAGCATGGCTTAAAAAGGTAAGGCCTAGTAATTGCAGGTAGATAAGGTACTTCTATGTCTTAGAATATTCATTAAAATCCTTTAAAAATCTATTTACATTGATCCAGATTCTTTTCACGTAAACTTGAGGTCTGAACAATGTCATAGAAAAATTGTACCAGGCAGAATTAAACAGGCACGGAAGAATTTATGAAAGGCAATTGCATTAGGGGAGAGAGACAGAACTCAACTCCACCAAAACAAAAGGTGAGAGAGATTTTAAGCACTGGGATGAGCTAGTAGAAAAGTACTGGAGGACACTGGGGGAGGGGATTGGTCAGTGTGATTAGGCTATGTGCGTTTGCTACTTGACACACTTATCTATCAAAGTTAGACTCCTACTCCCACAAAGAGACTAGAAAGAGGGCACCTTAGTTTCCTTGATGATTACATATCAAAGAGAAGGCTCCCAAGTCTTTGAGAAAGACACCTCTGAGATGTAAAACTGGCAAGAGCCTGGGAGATGATTTATACCTCAAAGGGGCAGGAAAGAATTGAAAACTTCAAGTTTTCTAAAGTTAAAGCTCTAAGAACACGGAGGTGAGGAGCCTATAACAATGAAGAAATCTGTCTAAAGTTAACCAAGCTGAGGGAACATTAAGGCTTTCTTTGTCAATAAACATTCTGAAAAGTGCTTTCATTTATGAGGCCCCTAAGTTACCTTGTGGTTTTCTAAAATTACTTTATATTGTTATCGTACAGCTAAAATTAATGCAACACCCCAGAGTGACTCCAAAAAGAGCAGTTAAGTTCTCATTATATATATATATATATATATATATATATAACCTGAGGGGTAAAAAACGCTATAGTTTTAAAAAAGTGACAATGGATATTGGCGAATTAAAATTGGAAGTAAAATATTTTAAATCTTAAAAAATTGCATATGCACATTTAAGGGGGTTCCTTCTAATATCCATGACTGATGACTTGTGGTAGTTAGTATTCAGCATAATATTCCTTATTAGGAAGACTTAACTTTTCCTTTTCTTCTCTTTCCTTATGCACCAAACCCTATGCTACTCTTTCTTTCTCTTTTTCTTTCTTTCTTTCTTTCTTTTTTTTTTTTTTTTTTGAAGAGGGAGAGAGAGTGTGGCGGGGGGTGGGTGCAGAGGGAAAAGGAGCAAGAATTTCAAGCAGGTTCCCCACTGAGTAGGGAGCCCGACTTGGGGCTTGATCTCATGACCCTGAGATCATGACCTGAGCTGAAACCAAGAGTCGGATGCTTAACTGACTCAGCCACCCAGGCGCCCCAACTACTCTTTGTAATTAAGATAAAAGTAGCAAAAGTGGTGTAACATTTGTAGAAGAAAATTGCAGAGAATGTGAGTGTTTAAGAGATTTTCTCCTGTTTGATCATCAAATGTGTAATTTATAATTTTATTAATACTTTAGACATATGCCTACATGATGTGAAACAAAATATCAAAAGACAAGGAATGATATTTTCTTGATTGCAAGTAGATAACTGAATAATTGTGTGCTGATAATTATGGGCTGGTATGTTCACCACTGAGAACCATGGGGGATGTGAAGTACCTTTTTTTTATGTGTGTCCTGCAGCGATATTAACTCTACTGGACAAAATAATCATTAGCATATCTTGAAAAATCTTGGGGTTCTATCTAGTTATTAGTTCACTATAGCTATTTATGTGCAATATTCTATATGCTTTTTTTTTATTAACATGGCCTTAAATTGAGAAAAGGAAAATGTGAATATTTTGAAGTTACAGTGGCGAAGCACATTCAGTCAGACTTTACACACTGTAAAATCTGAACACTCAAATGCAAAATTGCTGAAAACAGCATCTCAAGGCTTCAGGACAGTTCATTATGGCAGGCTCTGCTGCCAATGTGATCTTGAAGGCCATAGATAAAGTGCACTGTGTTATATTTTAAGACTGCATCATAATTAAGTGCTACCACTGTGTCTGTGGCTTCCAGAAAAGTTATTAACAGCACTCGGTCAGATAATGAGAAACACAGATCGTGCAGATATTTCTTTTAATTTGCTAGAATCCATACCCTAGTATAATTGTTCTATTTTCTTTATATTTGGGGATGGCATTTTTAGTATAAAATTTATATGTCTAACATCTTGTTAGTGAACAAATCTACACATTTACCAAGAGTTTCTCCTCTGATCTCTTTCAAGCCTTAGCTGTCAAGAAATGAAATCACAGGGGATATACATATACATACATGAGATGCAAATGTGGAGGGTATGAATTACACATTGTAATACATATTCTGTAAGTCATACCATAAACTTAATATAGAAATCCAGACCAATTACCCTTCCATAAATTGTTCCTTTGGACATTAAATACACTTAAAGCCTAACAAAGATTTGTATGTCCTAGTAGAAAAGTCAATCTGTGGTTTCCTAAAACCACAGGTGTCTGAGGTTTCTCAGCACAGATTATCTCCCCAAAACAGTGTTTTCCTTGATGGTTTTTGTCTGCTTGGAAACATATCTAGCCCTAATGGAGAAGAGCAGTGCCTGTAACTCCTTAAAGGCTGTCCACCTGGTAGGAGAATTATTATCTCATAAAATGTTCTCACCACTTTCGTCCTTTGCTACAGTGACTGCTCTCTAACATTGCTTATTTTTTGTATTTGAAACAAGGGCTGGGCATATGGGTGGTAAGGGACCACAGGGGGTTTGTGGTAGTCTCACTATTCCATGTTCACAATATCCCCACCTACAAATATTTGGAACAAAATGACTATGTGTATCTCTCCCCAAGCCCTAGGCAAATATGCATTTAAAGATATGGCTTAAAACACAGTCAAATCTTTACTTAGATGTTAAAAGACAAGTCTTTGTGTAAATAAATGACTGATATAAGGTTCATTTCCATTTCTGAGGAACATACAGACAATAGTTTTGAGCATTACAACACTGAAGTGGAGTCTAGGGGTGTGTTTGGGATTCTTTGATAAATAGTCTGATTAGGTCCAAGGAGGTTAGATTTGGAGAAACAAGAAAGTAACTCAATTGATAGCTGAAGAAGAGAAAAGAGGTTCATTTTTCTTCATCTCTCTTCCCTGGCTTCCTTTGCTTTTTATTTTCAGAAGTGCTATCATTGAAAATGCCTCCAGGGTGTAAAAGGAATAGAGGAGAAGGAAGGGATTGGGTAGAAATTCCAGATACCAGTGAACTTTGAGGCAAAGAGACAGAAAGAACAGATGGAAATACCAAGATACAGAAGGAGGGAAGGAAGTTAACAAAGTTCTTCTCAAGTGGTTATTTGTAAGCACTGGTTGTATTTTAAAATGAAAATGTTATATTGTCAAGATTCTATCACTTTTGAAATTCATTCAGTGGCTGTGAATTCAGGGCCTGCTGTGTGTCAGGCTCTGAGGATTCTGTCCTCAGGTCCACAGAGGCACACAGACTTTACGTCCTTGCTACTCGGCGCACGCTCTGGGGATTGCAGCATTGGCATCACCCTGACTCAGAATTTGCATTTTTACAAGATCTCCTTTTAACTCCTATGCACACCGAACATCTGAGAAACGCTACTTTAAATATATGACTATAAAAGTGTGTGAAACAGACGTGCCTTGACACTATGAGAACACAAAAAGGGGAGCCACTTATTTTGAGGACTAAAGAAAGACTTCACCTGGAAGGTATACATTAGACCTGAAGAACGCACCGAGGTTAATCAAGTGAATGTCTGTGGTGAGGGTGGACAGTGATCTGGGCAGAAGGAATACTCCTTGGTGTATGATCAAGAAAATTTAGTTTGGCTGGACGACAAAGTAGAATACAGCAAACAGATGGATGATGGTGGGGGGAGGAGTGTGAGGTAAGTGAGGACTAATGATTGCTGGGCTGACAAAAAACAAATAAGGATTTGGGACTTAATCCTTTGAGTAATGTGGAGTGAGTTACTGATGGTTTTTAAGCATCTGGTTTTCACAGTGTGGAGAACAGTTTTGAGGCAGGAGAGGTGGCAGCAGAAAGATGCCCTGATGTTAGCACATAGGACCCAGTTTCTTCAGGCCTGGGGTTGGATAAATTGTATCTTAACTATTTCTTTGTTTCAGAAATACAGAAGAAATCAGTATACTCCTTAAAGAGTCTTAGATTATTTTTACTCATTTTTGTGTTCTAGAATGGAAATATTTTCTTTTCAACAAAGCAAAAATCAGTAGTTGTTTGTGTGATCATTTTTCCAGTCTGTTTGGCCTGGAGAGAGGCCACTATTTGCTCTTTAAGGCTCAGCTTCAAGGCAGCAAGAGATGAAATCCATAGCTACAAAGAGGACATAGTGGAACTTCTAAATGAATTTAGTTTAGTCTTTTAGATTTAAAATGTTTAATTCTCTGGGATCTGTTTCTTAGCAACGTAGATCAATGATGAAAATAGCCAAATCTGAGCATCAAAACACCTGCCAGGCTCCCTGATGCATGAGAAGTAAAATTAATTTAAAACAATAAGGGCTTATGTCTGGGATTCTGAGTGCATGAGTGTGAGTGTGAGTGTATGTGTATGCATGTGTATTTATAAAAGTGACACTGGATAACTGAGGACTTGTTGATAGATGAATGAGATGGGAGGATATGTGTGTGTATGACAGACTAATCAGTTCTGAGCAGTGATAAAAAAGGTTTCACTACAGACCTTTATAACTATGAAGATTTCCACACTTGAACTGAACTCAGAATAATAAAATAAAATAAAATATTTAAGATCATTTTCAATACAATTTTCACAATATTTTATGCAATCCCTGCTGGAAACCTTTAAACTTAGCTTGAATCATCTACAAACACATACTTCCCAGAGCATAAAATTGTCGCAAACTCCAAGGCCTACTTAAAGCCTGCCCTGAGGCAAGTGAGCACTACTACCGATACGCAGACACACCACAAACTCCAATAAAATTTTACTTCGTTCTAGACTTGAATTTCTAGGAGAGGACCTTATTTTTGTACCTTAGTCCTTTCTCTATTAATTCTTTGTTGACTTCTTGGATCTCTGATCCCAGTTCACACCTATCAACATATATTTTAGACAAGAAAACTCAGGCTCCGCTCAGGCTCCATGGAGCCCAACCACCATAGGGAGCAAGTGAGTCAAGGCAGTGATAACATCTCCATGTTCCATACAAATGGGAAATATGAGGAAATGTTTCTTACATTTTAGTAATCCTGATTCTTCATACAAGGGCAATGATATGCAAATTCTTTATTTTGTTGTAAAAGACTATTTTTTAAGAGTAGTTCTAGGTTCACAACAAAACTGAGGGGAAGGTACAGAGATTTCCTATATCTCCCTCCCCCCTACATGCACAGACCCTTCCCCCCATCATCAACATCCCCCACAAGAGTTGCATACTTGTTACAGTTGATGAAACTACACTGATACATCACAATCACCCAAAGTCCATAGTGTACCTTAGGGTTCACTTGGTGTTAATACATTCTGAGTTTGGAAAATGTATGACATAGTATCATACAGAGTATATTCACTGCCCTAAAACTCCTGTGTTCTGTCTATTCATCTCCCATTCCCCCACCCTTAATCCTGGCAACCACTGTTTTTTTCTGTCTTCATAGTTTTGCCTTTTCCAAAATGTCATATAGATGGAATCATACAGTATGTAGCCTTTTCAGACTGGCTTCTTTCACTTACTGATATGCATTTCAGTTTCCTCCATGTCTTTTTGTGGCTGGATAGATCATTTCTTCCTAGAACTGAATAATATTCCATTGTCTGACTGTACCACAGTTTATTTATCCATTCACCTACTGAAGGATGTCTTGGTTGCTTCTGATTTTTGGCAATTATGAATAAGGCTGGTATAATATCTGTGTACAGGTTTTTATGCGGACAAAAGTTTTCAACTCCTCTGGGTAAATACCAGGGAGCACAACTGCTGGGTCATAAGGTAAAAGTATGTTTAGTTTTGTAAGAAACCATCAATTGTCTTCCAAAGTGGCTCTACCATTTTGCATTTGATCCTACCAGCAATCAGTGAGAGTTCCAGGGCCTCCACACCCTCGCCAGCACCTGGTGTTAGTGTTCCAGATTTTGGCCATTCTGATAAATATGTAGCGGTATCTCACTATCCTTTTTAATTTGCATTTCTCTGATGACTTTTATGTGGTACATCTTTTCATATGCTTATTTGCCATCTGTACATCTTCTCTGGTGAGGTGTCTATTAAAATCTTGGGCCCATTTTTAATCTTGTTGTTTGTTTTCTTATTGTTTAGTTTTAGGAGTTCTTTGTATATTTCAGATAACCTTTCTTTGTTAGATATATCTTTTGCAAATATTTCCCCCTAATTTATGACTTGTCCTCTTATTCTCTTGATATTACTCTTCTCAGAGGAGAATTTTTAGTTTTAATGATGTCTAGCTTATCAATTCTTTGTTTTCATGGATCATACCTTTGGTGCTTTAGCTGAAAGGTCCTCACCAAATCCAAGGTCATCTAGGTTTTCTCCAATGTTATTCTCTAGGAGTTTTACAGTTTTGCATTTTACATATATGCTTGTGATACATTTTGAGTTCATTTTTGTGAAGGATTTAAGTTTTGTGTCTAGATTCATCTTTGCCTGTGGATGTCTAGTTGTTCCAACACCATCTGTTGAAAGGACTAACTTTATTCCATTGTAATGGCTTTTGTTCCTTTGTCAAAGATCAGTTGACTCTATTTATCTGGGTCTATTTCTGGGATCTCTATTCTGTTCCATTTATCTATTTGTTCTTTCACCAGCATCACAGTGTCTTGATTACTGTAGTTTATAGTAAATACTGAAGTCCTATAGTATCAGTCCTTTAGTTTTGTTCTTCCTCTTCAATATTATGTTGGCTCTTTTAATCCTGTTTTTTTTTTTTTTTAAGTTTCCCAAAACCCAGTTGTCAAAGATGCCATCCTGTCCTCTTATATCAAATACAAATTTTATTTTAGGAACTCAGATAAGTTTAAAGATAGACACAAAAGAGTTTTCCCAACTGATGTTTTCCAAAATTACATGTGAATTCAATTTTGAGTACACTAATGTTCCTAGTTCTCTGTAGTTTTACTTAGATTAAACTGCTAGAAGAGTATGGCAGGACAAAGACTATATACACGTATGTAATCATTCCTATTGCTGGAGCACACAAAGTCATACTGAGATACTGAGTTTGGCTATTTGTTTTGAGTTTTTAAGAAAGAGAGCATGGTTTCATTGTCATCTCAGTCGTTATCTTTAATAACCACAGCTAACATAAAAAATAGTGGCTACGTAGGTCTTTTAAATACCTTACACATATTAATTGATTTAATCTTCACAATGATCCTATGATGAAGATATGATTGCCCTCACTTTTCAGATTAAGAAACAAAGTCAAAGCATAGTTAAATAATTTCTCCAAGGTCACATAGCTATTACGTAGCAGAGCTGTTATTGATCAGCCTTGAAAATGTGAGTGACTAATTCAGAGTGGAAAGGTTTAGGAGATTTTTAAAATCAAGGAGGTTTGGGTCCAAAACTGGACTTTAAGGATTAAAGTACAAACTCTTGGGCATAGTGATTAAATTCTGTTAACTTCAATTTGTTCACCCATAAAGTAGAAACCATATCCCCCACTAACAGGTTCCTGGGAAGATGAAAAGAGGTAAGGATGTGAATATGCTTACCACTGGTCCAGAGGCACAGAACGGACTCAAGAGAGTTTAACTGCTTTACATTTCCAATAAAATCTCTGTTGGTTGTAGCAATCAGCATTGCTACATAAACTTTGCTCTCTAGATGAACTTAGTTCAATTCTTTACATGCCAAATAGGTAACAATATTTTCAGAAAATTTTCAACCATGTATTACGTACACTCTGGCTCATTAGACTGAATGTACTGAATCACAAGATAATCATCAGGAAAAACAATGAGGTGGTTGTGAACAGTAGAAATAAATACAAATGTAGCCGGTTAAGGGAAGGAGAGGTGAATGCCTGTTGGATTCAGTAATTGTCCTTAACTCTAGAAGGCTAAATTGTACTAGTGGGGATGGCTGACTGTAACTCAGGGATGCTCTTGAGGACTAAAGTGGCAGGCATTTTCCACCTACCACTCATATATTAAGGGCTGCCATAATCTCATTCATGGTGGAACGAAGCCTGGAAACCTGGGCCTATAAAGATGACAATATTAAGTTGACCCATTCCCACACAAAGAGAAAGCACACAAAGCAGTGGGCCCCCGTTCTGCCCTGACTGGTTGAGTTTTTTGGTTTTTATTCTCTGCATCCAGAACCTTCCCTGTTAACTGTCATTTTCTTTTGTCCAGTTCCCCTGGGTGCTGCTATTGCCAGTGCACCACAGCCAAACTCAGATTTTCTAGTTTTCTATGTTCTCCTTTCTTCTGTGTCCCACAACTTCTCTCATATGTATTCATTGAGTCGATTGTTTTTGGAAAGTGGAAAATCACTGTATGTCCCCTCTCTCTTGTTCCAGCAGTTTTAAGCCCCTTATCTCCCTGGGTTAAAGGAACAGTCTGAAGGAATGAAAAGAGATTGGGCCAGTTCCTGGGAGACATGGGCTTTATGACTTACAGCCCCAGTTGTACGTCTTACTACCAGTGTGCCAAAGTTACTTACCCTCTGAGGAGTTCAAACTCCTTGTATATAAAATGGGAGAATAATTGTACCTGTGTCACTGGATGGTTGTAAGGATTATTTAAACAAGTTGACAGATGTAAGGTGCTTAGAACAGGGCCTGGCACTCAGAAAGCTACTATTATTATTAGTGCAATTCTTTTTCAAAATCTTCACATCCTGACTAAATGAACCTCCTCTCATGCACATCTCATTCATTAGAGAGTCCTCACTGGTTTTTTATTCCCATACCGCTGACAATGTTGAACTTTACCCAAGCTCTATGATCCTAGAAAACAGCAAAGTTTAAGAAACTCCCCCCTCCTTTATTGTTCCAGGCAACAGCTTACTGTAAAAAACCCACCCTTCCTCTTATAATTTGGATAAAACTCATGGATGTTCCTTTGTTTACCTATGACAAGGCCAGACACAGACCCTCCAAATTCCTATTTTTACATCATAAATGATTAGCTAAACTGCTGATCAGCCAGAACAAAACGCTTATTAGCCATAATTTCAGTAAGGTTCTCTCCTTCCTTCAGGCCCCCAACTTTGACCTACCCTCATCCTGAGCCAGCATATAGTCATTCCTCAATAGGCTTTCCACAGAAGAGGCTGGCCTCAGGGTAGAACTTTCTCTGATGTGCTGTCCCATCATGCCACTCCTGCTCACCATTTCCCCACACCCTGTTCTTGCTAGCTTTGTTTTCTTCTCCCTATAAAAGAAAAACTCTTTTGCCTAAATCCTGAGACGTCTGCACATCTTATACCCAGAATGGTCTCCCTATTGCAATAGCCCTCCTGCTATAGCAGTAGTCCCCCTCTTTGCAATAATCCATATAAATAAAGTCCTTAAAAGTTTAGTTTAAAAAAAAATTTTTGACACCTCCATGTCCAAATTCCTGCTCTCCTTGAAGGAGGACTTCAAATTCCAGGTGTGCAGGAAACTTTCCATGACCATCTCAGAATTCCCACCACCATTTATGATCCATCTCTTTTATACTGATATGTATATTTTACATTCTATTATGTGCATAATTTATCTCTTCTGCTCGATGATAACTGCCCCAGGAGATCTCTGCCTAATTCATTCTTTGATTTATCACAGTGCTTAGCATATTACACAAATAAGAACTTGGTTTTTATAAAGTGAATGAAGAATGGACTTGGTACATCTACAGAATCTATCAAATGGCAGTAGATGGTAAAATGCAGCCAACAAACAGGGAACTCTAAGCTATTATGTCATCTATGATACAGTTAAAATCAGGTAAAACACACAAAGTGTAAGGAATGATGCACACAGTAGGCATTCAATAAGTGCTAGTTTTCATCATCATCATTAGAATCCTCTTTTCATCTGCATTAAAGAGACGTTCTCTTAATAGACAGCACCCAACTTACATAATTATTATGGCTGAAATTGACCAGGGGATATTAATGGCTTTTTTCTTTCTTGTATAATATTTTTGAAATATAATTCTACTATGGTTTGTATCACACTAATGAAAGCTGACTGTGGCAGTTCTGGTGTCAAACAACCCCTCGATACAAGGATAGACGTGTAAGCTAACTTACTGCTGCTTTTTCATTTTGTTGTTCCTTTATATGCCGGAGGGAGGAAACAAGATTTTCGTGAGAGTCTATTACATGCTATGTCCTGTACTAAAGGTCCCTAAATATAATTCAGCTCTCATTACAATTTTACGTGGACCAAAGAAAGTCACTCCAAAAAGTTAACTTGCCCCTAATATCATTTTAGGGGGAAAAAACCCTGGTTTAGATTAGTACCTGCACCTTTAATAAGTGTTTCTTGAAAGAATGGATAATGGTTTATTGGCTTTTGGAGATTTCTACTCTTTCAAGAAGAGCTGGCTGCCCTCCCCCACACTGTGAAGAGATATGCCATTCAGAAAACTTGCTAAAATCAGAAGAGTGTTAAGTTTTAATATTTTATTGCATTAGAAAGTTTTTTTTAAAGATCTTATTTTGAGGAAAGGGCACAAATTTTTATTAGACAAGATAACAGGACAGTGTTTACATATCTATTAGTTACCATAATTTTTAAAGGGTTGCAAAAAATACTCAGAGAATGAACAGAGTTAGAATTTAACAACCCAAAAGACTGTGCTATAAACAATGCTATAAATGAAAACTTTCTGTTGAAATAATATAAAAGATTTTTATTTATTTTTTGACAGAGAGAGACACATCAAGAGAGGAACACAAGCAGGGGGAGTGGGAGAGGGAAGAAGCAGGCTTCCTGCTGAGCAGGGAGCCCAATGAGGGGCTCGATCCTAGGAACCTGGGATCATGACTTAGGCCAAAGGCAGACGCTTAACGACTGAGCCACCCAGGCGCCCCGCATTAGAAAGTTTTAACCCTGGAAGGAGCCACAGAGTTCCCTGGGATACAAATTAGGGTTAGGGTATTCGCCTAACCCAGGTTAGAAGAAGGACCATAACGTGAAGTCACCTCACTCAAATCCACACTCTTTCCACTATATGGCAATCCCTCACAAAATTTATAAAATCCTTTCCTTATCATTTTCTGGACATTTGAGTTGTTTCGAGTACTGTACAGTTAACAGATAATACTGCAAAGAGACAGCTTAATAACAATTGCTTCCCTCCATCCCTCCCTTTATCTCTCTCTAAAATTAATGCTTAGGAAACACTCTCTCCTCAAGGAGATCAGGGATATTTTTCCTTTTCATGTTGTCTCCCCCCTTTCTGCCTCCATTGTCATATTTATTTATTTATTTTTCTATAATTCTCTTCTTTTTTGGGTGTGTGTGTGTGTCTTCTGTTAGTGTTAGTTTTCCAAGCTGTCTTGGTATTCTATTTATTTTTTCACATTGTAGTACTTTGTGAACATTCCAGTTTTAAAATACTCTGCTATGTGTTTTATAAATGAATTGCCACACCCTGATGTTTACAAGAGCATTATCAACAATAGCTAAATTATAGAAAGATCCAAATGTCCATCGACTCATGAATGGATCAAGAAGTTATGGTATATAATATACAATGGATTATTACTTAGCCATGAAAAAGAATGAAATTTTGCCATTTGTAATGACATGGATGGAGCTAGAGCGTATTATGCTAAGTGAAGTCAGTCAGTCAGAGAAAGACAAATACTATATGATTTCACTCATATGTGGAATTTAAGAAACAAAATATGAATATGGGGGGGAAAAGAGAGAAGCAAACCATAAAACAGACTCTTAACTATAGAGAACAAACTGAAGGTTGCTAGAGGGGAGGCAGGTGGATGGGCTAAATGGGTGATGGGTAGTAAGGCGGGCACTTGTTATGATGAACACTGGGTGTTGTATGAAAGTGATGAATCAGTAATTCTACTCCTGAAACTAATATTACACTATATGTTAACTAACTGGAATTTAAATACAAATTTGAAATTTAAAAAAGCAGAAAAAAATATAAACGAATCACCAGACTATACAAGCTTTTAAAAACACTTCAGTTGACCTTATATAAGGAAAATTATGTTGTGCTGACTTGAAAATAATATAATTCGAATTACTGTGAAGAAATAACAGCTATTATAACTCATTAGGATTATTACACATTAATTTGAGAATAATGAATATACTAAGAATTTTAAACAAAATAGTTACATTTTGAATTATTTTATGCATAAGCTGAAAGTCCTAAAATAATTATTTATATAACAGGTTTATGATTAAGACTAAAAGAACATTTAGCTGAGTTATTTACAATAGAATACATTCCTATAATACATACCCAATTTAGCTTTTATTTATTCAACATTTCAAAAAGGGCTTATTAATCATCTTCTCTTATGTGCTAAACAATGCAGAATTACTGATAAAACCAAAATAAACAAGATAAAGTTTACTTCACGTAAGTTAGAAGCCATTGAAAAAGAGTGTCAATAAATCCCAACAACCAAATAAGCACAGAAGCAATGTGACCTCTAGGGAAGAAGGGACTGTCCTGATCTAGGAGGAAAGCACTGAAGGCTGACAGGTGGAGATGGGTTTTTGAGCCGCACCTTGAAAGACAGGTAGACTCTGAACAGGCAGAGATCTGGTGGGTTTGCAAAGCATATGGAAAATAAAAAGTATAGGAAGAAGCATTCAGACAGGAAAGTGGGAGGTGTATAGCTTAGCAGTTTCCCTTTTAGGGAAACTTGTGACTTGACAATAAACATCTCTTTTATTCAGATGACCTTCTATCAGCAAAATGTGCCTAACTGTGTTACTTAGGATAAGGCTAGCTGCTATAAAAATAAACCTCATGATTTCAGTGGTTTAACTTATAGGACGGTTATTTCTCACTCCCAGAAGCATGCAATGAGTATCCTTCTGGTCAGTAATCAGCTTTCCCCCATGATGTGATTTAGAGACCAGGGCTCCTTCCCTCCACTGGAGCCCAGGTATTCTCTGCCTCTAAGCAATTACTGGGGGAAGAACGGGAGAAAGAATACTCATTTCCTTACTACTTTGGCTCAGAAGTGACAGTTCCTTCTTCTCCTTGCATTTATTAGTGAGAACTAGTCATGTGGCTCTACCAGAAGCAATAGGGGCCAGGAAATACAAAGTTAACCCTTGGACAACACAGGTTTGAACTGCACATGTCTACTTACACACAGTTTTTACGGTAAAGTACTATAAATATACTTTTTCTTCCTCGTGATTTTCTTAACATTTTTTTTTCTCAAGCTTCCTGTATTATAATAATATGGTATATAATACATATAACATACAAATATGTGCTAGTTGGCACGTTATGTTACTGGTAAGGCTTTTGGTCAACAGTAGGCTGTTAGTAGTTAAGATTCTGGGGAGTCAAAAGTTACCAGCAAATTTTGGATTGTACAGGAGGTCAACCTACTGAATGGAAAAAAGATCTTTGCAAATGATATATCTAATAAGGACTTAATATTCAAAATATATAAAGAACTTACACAACTCAACACCCCAAATACAAATCATCCAGTTAAAAATGGACAAAGAACCCGATTAGACGTTTTTCCAAAGAAGACATAAAGAAGGCCGATAGATACATGATAAGATGCTCAACATCACCAGTTCAACAGAAATGCAAACCAAAACCACAATGAGATATCACCTCACACCTGTCAGAATAGCTAAAATCAAACACACACATACACCCCAAATCACAACAAAACAAGTGTTGGTGAGAATGTGGAAAAAGGGAGACCTCACACACATAAATTGGTGCAGTCACAGTGGAAAACAGTATGGAGGTTAATTATCTTAAAAAACTAAGAAGATAATTCCCATATGATTCAGTAATTTCACGACTGGATATTTACCTAAACAAAATAAAAACACTAACTCAACACTAATTCAAAAAGATGTATGTAACCCTGTGGTACTGCAGCATTATTTACAATAGCCCAGATATGGAAGCATCCCAAGTGTCCACTGATAGATGAATGGATAAAGAAGATGTGGTACATATGTACAATGGAATATTACTCAGCCATAAAAAGAATGAAAGCTTGCCATTTGCAACAACATGTTTGGACCTAGAGGGTATTATGCTAAGTGAAATAAGTTAGAGAAGGACAAATACCGTATAATTTAACTCATGTGGAAGTTAAGAAACAAAACAAACAAAACAAGAGATGAACAAAAAAACCAAACTCATAAATATAGAGAACAAACAGGTGGTTGCCACAGGGGAGGTGGGTGGGGGATGGATAAAACAGATAAAGGAGATTAAGAGCACACTTATCGTGATGAACAGTGAGTAATGCATAGAAGTGTTGAATCACTATATTGTACACCTGAAATGAATATAACACTGTAGGTTAATTATATTAAAAAAAAGAAAGCAGTAAAAAGGAAATCCTTGACTCCAGGCTGTTTTAACCCAAGAAATACAATTAAAAAAACCCCACAAACATTACAGGCAAATTTGTGACTACGCAGGAGGCTGGCACTCCTAATGCCTGCGGTGTTCAAGGGGTAACTACAGTTCCGGGCTGAGCAGCTGCTGCCCAGCAAGAGCTCTAAGGAAATTAATTACACTAAGGAAAGAAGAGTCTACTCTGCCACACCCACCCACTAAAGAACTGTGTGGCAAAATAGAGAAACACATATATGAAAACATATCTGAGATTCCAATTAAGGCTATACTTGACATGTTGATATCGCAGAGCTTCACCTATATTGATAACTATGACTCCAAGAGCTGCAGTGAAGTGGAAACCTTAATCTTAACCTACTAGAGGGGAACTGCTGAAATACTCTGTCATTATCCTCTAGGACTCTGGTTATACACCAGAAAAAAGGTAGCACAAATCAAAAACAAATTCTCAGATTAAATTTGACTTTATCAATGCCCAGAAATTATTTGAATAAGAATAATGTCACTATAGATGTTTCTAAATTAAACAAACGAACAAGAAACATGTCAATGTTAGGATTCTTATGAATTAGAAATGTAGGGTCCAAGTTGAACTTCTGAGGTAGGAAAATTCTGCCAAACAAATTTGTATTTTGGAATTTAACCGTGTTTCACATATAAAAAATGGCCTCTCTGGCTTTTATTTTATCTCTCTGGAAAATCACCTTTTCTTAACATCTTTGTTATCCTTAAAGAATTTTGTCCTTTGCACACCTCGCATTCTACTCTATACTTTGTCCCTGAATAATCCCATTCACTGTTATAGGTTCAAGCATCATATGTGTGCAGATTAATCTCAAATTCTTAACATCTTCCAGGGCCATATTTCCAATCGCATCCTGAAACCCTCTAACAGACAAAGCCAACATTATCCAACCTTAACTGCCACTTCCTGGGCATACAATCTAGTAGCCTATCCAAAATCCATTCCCCAACACCCGCTTCCTAGCCATCCTTGCTGTCTTGATATTGTTTACCTTACTCCAGGTCCTCATGTGCTTCATGAGGAGGCTGAGGACCTTTTAAGTCAAGAGTTGATCATGAATGGTCAAAGCCAGTCATATTGATGGTGATCATAGCCCTGTTTCTAGTGAATGGTTTATTCATGGGCAATTTTAAACAATGGGATGGTGGTTGAAAGTCTGCTCTGGGAACTTCTGGGAAAACTGTCCTTGCTCTTGTTCAGGGAATACAATATGGACCAATTCTTTTTCTGTTTGCAGACAAAGGGGTGTTCATGTGATGCCATTTGGGAAGCCAACCTAAGAGGTCAAGTCATTTGCTGAGAACAGCAGGAAGATAAAAAAAAAAAAAATGTCCTCGATAATGTCATTGTAGCTGCTGAATTACCCATCCTGGGCCTTATCTACTTCTGGAATTCTTATTAGAAAACATATTATGTGTCTTTGTTACTTAAGTCATTAGTTACTTGGACTAAAACAAACAAAAAACAACTAATACACTCTTCAAACAGGCTCATCTTGAAATCCTTCAAAATTCAAATCCTCCAAACAAAAACTCGGCCCCTACTCCATGAACACTCACATGTAACTAAGCATCTCATTATTTTGTCCTACCACTTTTGTATGTCTCAAATCTGTTATCTCTTCTTCAAACTCACTGTCTTGTCTTTGTTTCAGCCTCTTGTTGTCTGCCATCAAAAACAGTGACACTTTATTTGGGGTAAAGAACCTCTTTACTCTGTTATTTGCAATCTATACTTTGAATAGCACCTGTGTAGAAAGTATCTATAACTTCTTCACTGCATTTAAAATAATAAGTGCAGATCTTACAACCATAGAGCACATTCGTTTATATGCTTGTAAGTAGCTTGCATAAGTATACAAGTGTTGCTCTAATTCTATTTCTTACAAAATGTTTATCAAATGATTTTGTTGAATTAAAAAAAAAGCACATGAAAAGTCAGGTCAACACTATTGAGTTTATTTAACTCATAGAGAAATTAGATTAATATAAAAGGATCTAATTATATACCCCAAGTAAAAAACATCATCAAAACTATTTCATTATATTTGTACTAAGCTATTTTGCTTTAATCTAATTTTAGCAATGTCATAGCCAACAAGTAAATAGTAAATAGCTTACTACCTCTTTGCTGCCCCCCGTAACATATTGCTTTCATATTAATGGATATTTTTCACATCTCTGCTACTTCATTCCTTTCATGTTTGGTGTTGACAAGTGCTACTGGTTTCATTATTCTGAAAGGGTTATATGATTAACTAGCTAAATAGCACCATAGCAACAATATCTAAGTAGAAACATTCTGTTTTCAGGTTGTATTTTTAATCGGGGACTCATAAAAGTTGATGCATAGAAGAAACATGACATGTTCGTGACATTTAGAAGCCACGATTTCTCTTAAAAAGTTTAAAATGCATTTTTACTTTAAAAAAAAGGACATATGTTTCAGTGTCATTCTTTCATCCTTAATTTGACAGAGCAAAACTCAATTTTAAAAAAAGCTCAGCATGTGCTTTGTGATCATAAGTGATATATTGAAAACCAAACATTTTAAATAAATATTAGAAATCATGACACTTAGAAGGCAGGGCATAGAGATAGCAGCATTTATATTCATGCTCAGAATATGTGTCGAGGTTTAATGACTAAAGCAAATGCATCCTTCAAAAGATGACAGTATGGAAACAGCATAATTTTCTAATGGAACATTAACAACAAGTGCTCATTAAAAGTTCCAAACTTTTCTGTTGACACCATAACACAGCACTGACTACAGATAGTACTTCTATATTTAAAATAATACCTCTTAAATGTTAATTTGTATTTTTTTTACTTCCCTAATAAACACATTGTACTGTATCATTTGAAACAAAGTCTATGATATTCATAATGAATCTTTGATACTGTTTATATTCCAATAAGTCCTGGGTGCTATACTGGAGTAGAACTCTATCCTAACCCAACAGATGATTAAGAAATAAATAGTAAGATCTTTAGTTAAAGCACAGAGTAAGCTCTTTCTTTATATCTTATACAGAATTCATAAAATGTCTTTAATTTGCATATTCATGTTGAACTGTCCATTTATAATTCACTGGATTTTTTAGGTCTTCCAGATGGAACAACAGATGCTAACATAATGACTAAAAGCGTTGGTCAAGCATTTTAAGAAATGAAAACATTAATTCCTCTTATGCAAAAGCCATATATTTTGACATGAATAAAACCAACTCTATTTCCATGCAGTTTTTTTATAGGTAGTTTTTAAAAATTCTTCTAAATATGTTATTATACAATATCTGCATCAATTGCAAGTTACTTTGCAAGAGTTACCTCTTGATTTTATCAAGAAAGACTTCAAAATTACAGGAAAGACAAGTTAAAACCCTGGAATACTGTATACCTAGAGGACCTGTTCATAGTGCAAAAATAATAAAAGCTCTTCCAAATAGTTAAAACCTTTTGAAAATAAATGTTCATCACTCAAAATCTTATTATGTAATTATGAAACTGTCATATCAAACCCTAATATTTTGATTTTCTCAACTGCTTCTTGTTCTTTAAACTATAAAATATCTTTGAAAGATATGAGTACTAAAATAATTAGCAATGAAAAATCACTGGAGTCTCCATGACCTTCCTCCAGCTTGTCTATGCATAAACAGACCTCAGAGGGGAATCTATCAATTTTTTTATAATTCCTTTTTTTAATTTAAATTTTTATTTTTTAAAGATTTTATATAAATTCAAGCTAGTTAACATATATTGTATTATTAGTTTCAGGGACAGAATTTAGCGATTCATCATTTGCATATAATACCCAGTGCTCACCAGCACAAGTGCCATTCTCCACTCACCTCCCCTCCAGGAACCCTGTTTGTTCCCTATAGTTAAGAGAGTTTAAAAGCCTTCAAATAAGATAGCACCAGCGATCTCTCCCAGTATTGAGCAATGAGTTTTCAGGAACCACTGTCAAATGCTAAACTCAGAGAGCTATAAATGTAATCTCACTTGACCAGAAAAGAGGATGAGATGAGGAGAAAGTAAACATTCTACCATGTATGCAGTAAACAATTAAAAAACAAAACCCCACCTAAATCATGATGAAACCTTTACTTGGTGTATTTTTAGAGCAGTAACTTCTGGTTGCTCATCCATTACTCCGAACTTTCCCAATTCTTAATATGAATTATCATATGGTTTCACTTCTTTGTGGAACATAAGGAACAGCATGGAGGACATTAGGAGAAGGAAGGGAAAAATGAGGGGGGGAATCGGAGGGAGAGATGAACCGTGAGAGACTATGGACTCCGAGAAACAAACCAAGGGTTCTAGAGGGGAGGGCGGTGGCAGGATGGGTTAGCCCGGTGATGGGTATCAAGGAGGGCACGTACTGCATGGAGCACTGGGTGATCTATGAAAACAATGAATCATGAATCACTACATCAAAATCTAATGATGTATTGTATGGTGACTAACATAACATAATAAAATTAAATTAAATTAAAAAACATCTTAACATCTGATTATATCATATCATAGTTTTTTAATCTAAATAATACTAATATTCTCAGGCCCTTGAACATTTCCTATTTTCCCCATCTCTAATCATTAGTGCACTTTCTTCTACAGTCTCCACAAGCTCTTACTGTCCTTCTCAATTTGGTGTCTAGGAAAGAAGAAACATCAATTTGGGACTTCATTAAGAATAACACATAAAGTGAGTATGATAGGAAATTGGCGGTGGTTTTAATTTTTTCCTCAGTTCTGTACACATTAAGCTGACAGAGTTCAGTTTATTAATGAAAACACCCACAGTGAAGTAGCAGTATGATCGTACTGCTTTTGCAATAATTCAATTGTAGATACTATGTGTTATTGTTCATTTTTTTCACTTTAAAAAATAAGATAATAGGAATTTATTTAAACTAATATTGGGATGATATAATATCATTAAGTCTAGGAGGAACCTATTGCTTACACAAATCAACTTGCTTTTATTTATACAAATAAATTTCTTGCCACTACATAAGCAACAATAAAATTAGGAATATAAGAGCTATATATAAAATAGGCTTGATAATTCTCTAAAAGAAAAATATATACATACATACACACATATAAGTATTATCACACTAAAACATCTAATTAATTTACTGAACCATTAGAAAATTTATCTTGCCCACTATCACATAAGTTTTAGTATTGACATTATGTCCTAAGTTCAGTCTTTGTATTTTAGAGTGTGCCTGGAGTAATGTACTAACTGCAATTTAGCATTGAGGGTACAGCCATCTTTATTCATAGTGCTTAGAGACTTAACTGCCATCAAATATGTCGGAATCCTCCCTCAAGATCCTAGATCCGATTATATTTTATGCTTAAAGTCTTACTTTTAGATATGTAATCATCTATCTGCATCATCCTAGACTTCACTTGCAGTCTCTGATTTGATGAAACTGGAACGATGGAGAACGCTGAGCAATAGGGGTGTCAGCTTGTCCTACGAAAGCACCCACACCAGAGCTTCTGTACGGAAACAGGTGTGATATTGAGTTCTCAGTCAATTTTGGTGATGTCAAAACTAGAAGCAGTTATAAAGTGCCAACATAATGGCCTGTGTTTCATAAGTTTTATGGAAAATCAATGCCTGTCAAACTAGAGAGCCAACATGAAGTAGGAAAAGGATGCTCTTAAAAAAAATTCTTTGATATGATAAAAAAACTTTAAAATGCACTCCCAACTATTAAGAATGACCATTTATTTAAAATGGACATTTTGTGGTACACTATACATGAGATAAAATTTATTTTATTAACCATTTTAAGTGTACAATTTGGTTGGCATTTAATACATTCACAATGTTGTACAATCATCACCACTATCGATTTCCAGAACCTTTCATTACCCCAAGCTGAAACCCTGTAGTGACTAACAACGCTCCATTTCCCCCCCTTCCAGCCCTTCTGTTTTCTGTCTTCACGAATTTGCTAATTCTAAGTATCTCATATAAGTGGAATCATACTCAAATGGGTTTTTAAAATGTGATCCACAAAGAAGGAACCAGGTTTGTAAAAAAGAAGTGATATTAATAAGTCAAAGTGATACACACACACACACACACACACACACACACACACACACACAATCAGATCAAAAGCAGAAATGCAAGACATGCATATATTCATTATTTACAGCCCTTACAGACACTGGACTACACTTGTTAAAAGACTGTATAGAAATAAGATTTTCTGAGATTAATCCACACATAGAAACCGTTACTTAGTGTTACTCAATGATTTGTACTGATGATAATCAATGTCATTTGAAAGATTGGGTTAAGATTATAATTATTAACATTCCATTAATTAAAACAAGCCAAGGTAAAGAGTCACAGATCAGACTAAACCATAATAGTGGACACTTCCATTTGCACATTTCTTTATAGCCTGCTTTCACATGCCTGAGCTAATTTACTCCTTTCCATAGCACTGTGAGTGGGTATTTTTTTTTAAAGATTTTATTTATTTATTTGACAGAGAGAGACACAGCGAGAGAGGGAACACAAGCAGGGGGAGTGGGAGAGGGAGAAGCAGGCTTCCCGCGGAGCAGGGAGCCTGATGTGGGGCTCGATCCCAGGACCCTGGGATCATGACCTGAGCCGAAGGCAGACGCTTAATGACTGAGCCACCCAGGCGCCCCATGAGTGGGTATTCACAGTCCCAACATTAAGACAATACTTAAGGAAGTCAGGTGATTTGGACAAGGTCTTTTAGCTCAGGTGTGGCACAGCCACCAAGGGAACTACAACCAAGGCTCTGGGTCCTCTGCCTTCCCCTTACACTTTTCAAGACTGAGATCACACTCACTTTCTAGAGCAGTGCTGTCCAATAGAAATATAAGGCAAGTCACTTTTAAAATTAACAATTTTGTAGTGGCTACATTTTAAAAAGTGAAAATAGGTAGAATTAATTTAGTAATATACTTTATTTAACCAAATATTATAACTTCAATATGTAACTGGTATAAAAATCACAAAGGGCATATTTTGCATTATTTTGTCTTACCAAGTCTTTGCAATCTGGCATGTATTTTATACTTACATCACATTTAAATCCAGTCCAGTCACATTTCAAGTGCTCAGTAGGCACATATTGCCAGTGTCTACTGTATTGGACAGCACAGTTCCAGACGTTTGCTTGTTTCTCTAATTGACTAAATTAATCATTCTATCAAAGCATATTTATTGGTCAGCTCTCCAGCCTCACAACTGAATTTGCTGAAATAAGCATGAGAGAATCAGAAGCAGGAGAGTGCAAATAAAGGAATGGAACTTCATTAGAAACGATGATGATGATTTGTATTTAAAATTACAAATCCATGTCCACAATGTACTTTGAATTTCATCCTTGGTAAAATGTAGATAATAATGCTTATAAATCCTTTTGCACAGTGCCTGCCATATGGTTAGCAGTCAAAGGAAAAGTTGCTGTCTCTCTAACAATGAGGTAGGTATGAGTTGGGTTAGTGCTGTCTCTTTAACAATGACGTAGGTATGAGTTGGGTTAGTGCTGTCTAACAATGAGGTAGGTATGAGTTGGGTTGGTGTGCAAGGCTAGAAGCAGTACAGCTCTCACGTCAGGGTCAGACATGAGGGATGATCAGGGACAGGAAGACTGTACCACTTCTCAGAGGCAGACCGTCTGAAGTATTGCACTGGTAGGGTTATCGTAATGAAAACATTCTAGTACACTTCAAATCTAGTGCTGTCAAACACAGCAAGAAATTAAAGGCTAGCTCTTGCTGATAAACCATGTTAGGCAACAATATAATACCAAAAAGTAGGTCATAGAATTCAATCAAATCAAAAACATAATAGATCTGGGGTAGGGAGTACTAGTGGCCAAGCGCTCTTCTTAATATGTATGCTCTCACACAGCAACGAAATTGGCATCATTCTTTTAGATTTTTTAAAATACCACTCATCATTTTAGGCATAGCTACTTTATAACCTGTATCTATGGATTCTAGTACTTGACGTTCTTAGGGGTATAAGATAGGTTTGTTTTTTGGTTTTGGTTTTCTTTTTGTTTGTAACACCATCTTGATCCAGGCTCATTTGAGGCCCTGGCTGGAGGCCAGTCAGTGGGCAAGGAAAATATGGATTATTTTCAAGTGCAATTTATAAAATCTAGAAGAATACCTTGTACACAGAAAGCACTTGAAAAGTTTTAAAGGGTGAGCAAACTGAGGCTATGTGGATTAAGTGAGTGGTTGTAAATAAGAACTTAGATCCTGGCACATAGTAAATAGTATTAACTATTCTCATTACTAATGCTTATTATTGCTGACATTGATGGAAGTCATCCAAAGGAATAATGTCTTCTTTTCCCGATGGCCAGAAATGGCACATCCCAACCTTGCTACTGATATATTCTGAAATATTCTATGACATTTTCTACTTAAGAGTAGAACATAATGCTTTTTATTCAGTTATCATGTCTTGACATTAAACATTTGCTTGATTAGTACAGTTTGGCAGTTCATTCAATACAGTGAGAGATTAAACAATAAATTAAGGTAATTAGTGTCAGGAGAGTTATCATTAGAAAAATTCATAAGAGAGGTCTTTTGCTCTAGGGACTGAATTCCACATCAAGATTGGACAGCCAAAATGATTAAACTCAGTTTCACTATATTGATCAGCTTTAATCTCTTTCAATTCAAAAGTTTGAATTAATTGAAATGATTTTTGAGTTGCAAAATATGACACGTTTACGCATAAAAACAGCTAAGGCTATCTGTAACATGCTCCATTTAATCAAAAGTAATATATGTGATGGTTGTTGTGGGTATTAGTTCTAGCGCATTACTAAACACACAAAGGCAAGCCTGGAATTCTTGTTATCAATTTCATCAATGCTTATTAGGTTACAGTCAGTAAAGAACTTGACTCTGAAAAATGTCAATAAAAATAGTATTTTAAAAGGGAAGATAAAAGATACCATTTTTTAAAGAAAAAAAAATCACTAAACCCACAGGCAAAGCTACAAATGCACCATTTAATTACATCAGTGGCAGAATTAAAGGTCTCATAGTAAAATGTGTTTCAGTTGAACTTAAATGATAAATCTTTCATAGTGATTACCAGAGCTAATATGAAAAATACAATGCCTTGCTATTAATTATCCAGCAGAGTAAATCATAAACTGAAGTTCAGGAAATTAAGTTTTATTCCTAAATTTGTCACCATGATGCTTTTTGATAAAGCCACTTGACCTTTCTTTGCTCAGCTTCCTCATCCATAAAAAGAGGAGGAAGATGTACTTTTTGAGAGCATATTTTCAACCTCTGGTTGATTGGAAAGTAGTTTAAATATATTGCTACATTAACTCTGTTAAAAATGTTACACCAAGTATAAAAATGCTACTAAAACCATTACCTTGTAGCAATCACTTCATTCTTTTTCCTCTTTTCAAGTCAGTTTTCTTTTCTTCACTTCTTCGCTGTTCTTGCTGATTCCTGCATTTTATTGGTAAATTTTTTTTCTTGATGTAACATTTTCACAATCTGTTTTCTTACCATTACTTCATCCTATGATTTAGCCCTAGAAATTAAATGGCTTTTCAAATGGTCCGACTCATTTTAAATTTTTAGCAGTACTGAAGTAAAGAAAATTGTTATACTACCCACCACAGAATTTTAGGAATATCAAACCACATTTTACAATTTTTAAGAAATCATACTGTTTAGAAGTAGTGGACATCTCCTGTTTATATTCTTTATAATCCTTGAACATTTTTCATCTTCTTCTGTCACCTCAACTTTTCTTTGGAGTACTACTCCCCTCCTTCTCTCATTTAATTTAGTTGGGGTAGGCCCATTACCCAAAGCAGCCCAAACAACATCTAGTAACATTAAAAATATACATACTCTGAATAAGCAAATCCACTCCTAGGTAAAAGTCCTACAAAATGCCAACTATTATGCACAATGAAAAATGTGTGTGTGCGTGTGTGTGTGTGTGTGTGTTTATGCTTACAAGATGATTAATGGCAATATTACTTACATTAACAAAAAATGAAAACCCCAAATGTCTATCAATAAATTGTGAGATATTCATATAACAATACTATGCATAAAAGTAATGAATAAATGTCAGATAAATTTATCTGTAACATGGATGACTTTTTAAAAAATTTTAAAGGTTTTGTTTCAATTCCAGTTAGTTAACACAGCATTATACAAGTTTCAGGTGTACAATGTAGTAATTCAACAGTTTCATAGATCACTCTGTGCTCCTCATGACAAGTGCACTCCTTAATTCCTATCACCTATTCAGCCCATTCTCCTCCCAGCTCCTCTCTGGTAATCAGTTTGTTCTCTATAATTAAGAGTCTGGGGCGTTTGGGTGGCACAGTCAGCTCAGGTCATGATCCTGGGGTCCTGGGATTGAGCCCCTTGATGGGCTCCCTGCTCAACTGGGAGTCTGTTTCCTCTCCCTCTCCCCCTCCCCCTGCTCATGCTCTCTCTCAGATCAGTAAATATTTTAAAAAGAATCTGTTTCTTGCTTTGATTCTCTCCCCACCACAATTTTTTCCTTTGTTTTTTTTTTTTTTGCTTGTTTCTTAATTCCACATATGAGGGAAATCATATGGTATTTGTCTTTCTCTAACTTATTTTGCTTAGCATTACACTCTCTAGCTCCATCCATGTCAATGCAAATGGCAGGATTTCATTCTTTCGTTAGAGCTGAATAATACTCCATTGCATATATATACTGCATCTTCTTTATCCATTCCTCAATTGATGGACACTTGGGCTGCTTCCATAACTGGGCTATTGTAAAGAATGCTGCTATAAACATAGGGGTGCATGTACCCCGTTGAAGTAGTGTTCTTGTATTCTTTCGGTAAATAACCCATAGTGGGACTGCACAGGGATGAATGTTTAAAACAAAAGCTGAAGTTGAAAAAGTGAAACACAACAGAATATAAAATGTGTAGGTCCAAATTTATAAGTTTCAAGAACAGGCAAAATTTTAGGTATATTGCTTAGGCATGAACTATGAGCTGGTACATCTTAAAAGACAAGAAAACATATGCCCTAAAAACCACAACGGCAGTAACATAACCGGTGCCATGAAAGAAAGGGCTTATATTTAGAAGGCTATACAGAGGACTTCTGGGCATGCCTATAAGGTTCGGTTTCTTCACCTAGGTGGGTTCATTTGATAGCATGCTAATTAGCTGCATGTTTATATTTTGTGTACTTAGTTACATTTCACTATTAAAGAAAATAAAAAAGAGAAGGAAGATGGGCTGAATTCGGGATTTTTTAGTAGGATAAAAAACTGTACATAAACACAAGTAAATGATACATTTCAAAAAACAGAAATAGAAAAGAGGTGTGTAATAGAATGCTACACAGCTTTATATAGGATCTTTTGCATATTATACTTCAATGATTGAAATCAAAATAGACATATCTCCAAAAAAACAGAGATATTTTCCAATAAAGACCTATCCATTTTGTCCAGAAAAAGAAGCTAATATTATGGAATATGGAATCAAGAATAAAACAAACCTTAGATAGACTGCATGACATGTTAAAAGCTAATAGGAAGCAATCTTAGTAGGAAAATTCAGTCCTTTATTTTTATCTTTAAGCTTCCACATGTAAATAGCTTGGAAGCCATAACTCTCCTTATTACAACAAGAAAAAGCTGGGGAAAAAACTGGAAACCAAAAAACTCTTCTTGAAACTCTGAGACAACTGAAGTTTCAGGGCCAATACCCTCAAAACTGGAAAAACAGGTAAATCAAGAGAATCACAGGGGGGATCTGCTTACTTGGAGCAGCAACTCCTGGAGCCACAAACTCCATAAGCAATCATCAGAACCAAACTCAGATGTGACACAGATAACGGAGTTTTCATACAGGGAATTTAAAATAACTATGTTTAAAAAGCAAAAATAAACTTTTGGGACTTCCTCAAGATAAAAAGCTTCTGCACAGCAAAGGAAACAGTCAACAAAACAAAGAGGCAACCCACAGAATGGGAGAAGATATTTGCAAATGACACTACAGACAAAGCACTGATTTCCAAGATCTATAAAGAACTTCTCAAACTCAACACCCAAGAAACAAATAATCAAGTCAAAAAATGGGCAGAAGACATGAACAGACACTTCTCCAAAGAACACACACAAATGGCTAACAGACCCATGAAAAAATGTTCATCATCTTTGGCCATCAGGGAAATTCAAATCAAAACCACACTGAGATACCACCTTACACCAGTTAGAATGGCAAAAATGGACAAGGCAAGAAACAACACATGTTGGAGAGGTTGTGGAGAAAGGGGAACCCTCTTACACTGCTGGTGGGAATGCAAGTTGTTACAGCCACTTTGGAAAACAGTGTGGAGGTACCTCAAAAAATTAAAAATAGAGCTACCCTATGACTCAGCAATTGCACTCCTGGGTATTTACCCCAAAGTCACAGATGTAGTGAAAAGAAGGGGCACATGCACCCCAGTGGTCATAGCAGCAATGTCCGCTATAGCCAAACTGTGGAAAGAGCCAAGATGCCCTTCAACAGATGAATGGATAAAGAAGATGTGGTCCATATATACAATGGAATATTACTCAGTCATCAGAAAGGAGGAATACCCAACTTTTACATCAACAATAGATGAATGGACAAACCACAGTACGGCCATACAGTGAAAAACTACTGAGTGATAGAAAGAAATGGGCTATCACTGGTGAACCCTGAAGGCATAAATTATGCCAAGGGAAATAAGTCATATAAACAAGGACAAATAATGCCACTTATTTGAGGTACCTAGAATGGTCAGATTCATACTTACAGAAGATACAGTGATGGTTGCCAGGGGCTGGGGGAAGGAAGGAATGGAGACTTACTGTTTAATGGGTAAAGAGTTTCAGTTCGGAAAGATGAAGAAGTTCTAGAGATAGATGGTGGTGATGGTTACACAAAAATGTGAATGCACTTAATTCCACTAAAATGTACACTTAAATATGGTTAAATGGTAAATTTTGACAGCTGTGTTTTTTTTAACCACAAAAACCAAAAAGATCCTCTGAGTCCAACATCTAAAAACCTCAATTTGTTGCCCTCAAAACTCAGAAACTAGGTTTCTAATATGGTCTAATCTTTAACCTTTGTTTTTCTTTTGTTTCCATGGAAATGCCTCTTATTAAATACCTAACTGCTCGCACTAAATAGACCTAACTTTGGGAGTTCACCTGCAACACCACCTCCGGAAAAAAGACACAACTCTTAAACTGAACTACCCTATTCTCAGGACTAAGATTGGCTTGTTAAGGTATGGAGCAACCTCCTAACTCAGCTTCTGGACTGTGAAACTTCTTTGGGAAGTTTCAAAGGTGGGAATGCATGGTACCAGGATATGTCACCACAAAATATGTCTCTTTGTTCTAAGGATTATTTTGAGAAACTGCACACATAAGAGAAGCTGTGAAAACAAAGTAGGAGTTACGTTTTTGTATGGGAAATTTACACTTATAAGGGAAATATCCATTTGTAAGGGTGTCTCTCTGTACCAAGAAGAGAAGGATGACTCTAAATGTCCAGAGACTCCTGTCATTGGAGAAGGAAGGCATGGACTAAGACTTACCCTTGTTAACCATGCTTTTCCTGGTAACCTCCTATGACGGCCCCCCACCCAATCTTTTGTTTTTAACTGAAGATGGTATTTAAGGGGGTGGCGTGGGCCATCTCAAGGAGGTGTTCAGTTTCTCTGGGTATCTTCCATGTATGTATTAGGTAGTCATGGTAATAAATTTCTACTTGTTTTTAAAGTATGCAAATGTGTAAAGACGTCATTTAGGAGGATGGAAGATCTCAGGATGGAATGCAGAATGTGATAAAACAACCAAACTTTATCACAAATGTGTGACACAGCTTCAGTGAAGTGGTTGGGGGGGGGAGGAGCTGACCTAAGTAACTCTGCAAATGAATAGAGTCTGTAAGACTAAAGGCAAAATAAATTGTACATAAGCATTATGCTCTATTTGATAAAGTTGCTTCTCACAGGAGTACAGGCCAATAATTCTGATCTCATTATACATCCGTACCGGAAGTGAACAATTAAGTAAATGAATGAAAGATGGTGGGAAGCAGGTTTCTCACTATTAGGGAGGTTATATAGGTAAGCAAGGGGAAGAGGCTAGAATGATCCTTATGGTAATGGAGTAGAGTCAGAGATATCTCCAGTATGAATTCATGTTTAGTTTAATATAGATACAGATGGGTACATATAGTAGCATTTATAGATGTGTAAATACCTGGAGTAGTACACACATATGTCCTTGCTGTGTCAACTGAGAGGTCTTAGAAGCAACTATACTCCAGTAGCAATGAGTACCTCTGATGCCCAGATCTTAGTTTCTAGCATCATTCTCTAATAAAAGCAACAAGGGCTCTTTGGAAGAAATAGCTGATTCTATGACTTGAGCAGGAAATACACAAGATAGTCCTGGAACACCTTATAGGGCCCATGAATAAGGAAGTGTGTATAAACACACACACACACACACACACACACACACACACACACACACACACACACACACACAGTAGGGGTATATCAGAGGGACAAAGAAGTCCACTAAAAGAGCTCCTAAGGGCCAAAGCTGCAACAATTTGAGCCACAAAATAAATAACGTGATGTTGGTTTACAAACCAAAGTATAAAATAAATACCCAGGAGTCCATATTAATGTAGGTAAATAAGTGAATAAGTAGATAAATGTGGAGATAGAGAAAAATTCCAAATAATTTATGTAGATACTCAGCCTTCAGAGAGGTGAGGGCATAACTCCTCATTCCTTAAATGTGAACTGCAGATCATGACTTCCTTCCGAAGACCAAAGAGTGGAAAAGAGGGGCAACAACTAACGCTGCAGCAGCAAAAGCTGACAAACGCTCCCGCAGGGGATTAAAGGTCAGCATCAGTGGAGGTAGGTCACCCTGAGAGAATGCTAATATGTGATTTGACCTCTGTGATCTTCCAAAAACATATAACTTAAGTCCAATCAGGAGAAAAATATCCAATAAATCACAGTCGAAGGACATTCTACAAAATACATGGCCAGTACTCCTTGAAATTGTCAAGATCATCAAAAATGAGAGAAGTCAGAGACAGTCACAACCAAAAGGAGCCTAAAGAGACATGACAATTAAATGTAATGCGCTATCCTGGACGCGATCCTGCAACAAAAAAAGGACTATTAGGCATAAAGCTAAGGAAATCCGAATAAAATATGGACTGTAGTTGATAATTTATTGGTAGTGATTCATTAATGGTAATAAATGTGCCATACTAATGTTAGGTGTTAATAACAGGGAAAACTAGTTGTGGGGTATACGGGATCTCTCTCTACTGTCTTTATAAGTTCTGTAAATGTAAAAGTGGTGTCAAATAAAATGCTTATTAAAAAGAAGACATTCCTTTGACTGTAAGTAGCTCACATTCTCGTGGAAGGACAGGAGTGTCAACAGCGACAATGCAATATGGTAGGTGCCGCAAACGGGATTCTAAAAGTGCTACAAAGGCATGAAGAACTACATGCCTCCAAACAAAGGGAACATTTTAGCTGTGCCTTGAAGGAAGAGTAAGAATCAGCCTTGTACAATGTGCAAGGAAAAGCATTCCAAAGGAACACCCCAGGAGTAAGGGCCCAGAGGGAGGATATTTGGAGAACAGTAAAAACTTCTGTGTGGGTGAGGCTTAGAGAAGAGGGTGGAGGCAACAGATGATGCCGAAACATCTTAAATTAAAAAAAATAATGTTGAAAGTATACCAACAGTGATGAGCAGGTTTATTATTTTTTCACTGTGATCTGTTTTCCTTTAATTTATTTGTTTAATTTTTAAAAAAGATTTTATTTCGGAAAGAGAGGAAGGGAGACAGAGAGAGAAAAGAGAGAGGCAGAGGGAGAGGGACAAGCAGACTCCCCGCCTAGCAGGGATCCCAGGACTCTAGGATCATGACCTGAGCCGGAAGTCAGACACTTAAGCAACCGAGCCACCCAGGCGCACTGTAATCTGCTTTCCTGAACCACTACTTCACTTAAATAGACACACTTTTAATAAGTGAAGGATCTCCCATAAAAGCTCACAATATTGCCTGCACATTTAGCCACTTTATTTATCTAGAAATTTCCTTTTCTCTTCACATATGGAATTCTTGATTTTAAAGAAACACATTCTAACACACCTCAAATGTTTGTCATCAGCTAACGCAGATCCACAAAATGAAATGATATCATACCTTCCATAATATTTACATCAAATACAATATGATCACGATATGCAGAAAATCAAGATACAAAACACTGGTTAATTATCATCCAGAGAACTTCCCACCTTTGCGGATTTAGTAAGATATAATTTGGGTTCTAAGAGTTGTTTAAATTGGCCACAGGCCAAATTTAGAGTCACACTAAGGCAAGGTTACAAAACAAGAGATCTTCCCAATAGACTTATTAATACCTAAAATGTATTCTAATACATATCATTTCAAATTATTAGTCATGGATCTCTCCCATTCACCCAAAATTTCATATATATACGAAACTTGGCTTTATAACTTATATGCCCAAATCAATGTCACAGGTAAGGCCGCTTAAATTAGAGGTATTCAGGATAATCAGTTGAATGAAAACTTTCACCTACTTCCTCTTAGATAATAAAGAATAATTATTCCTTCTTTTCAAGTAAAGAAAAGGAGATATTTTTGGAGAAATGAAGTTAGGAAAATATAGTTGCCCTGGGTAGCATTTAAAAGAAAATAATTCTATTATTGGTTATACAAAATAACCTCATTTAAGTCATTTTACCATTTGGGACCCAGTTTCTAGTCTCTGTGAGATTTTTTGCATCACCTCTTACTAGATAGTGGTTTAGTATTCTAATGTTTCTAGAAAGGGAAGAAATGTGCTTAGCAAGGATTAGCTCTATACTCCAAAGAATAAAGACTAGGAGTATATTCTATATTCTTTATGGAATAGATTTTTTTAGTATATTTTTAAATTCCTTTGTCTCTAAACCTACTCTTGGAAAATCTACTTCAATATAGATTGAAAGCAAAAAATAAATAAATAATAAAACCTCAATACTTATTGTAAAGAAGACCCAAGTATAAACAATTATATTTTTCACTGTCCCATGAAAAAGACAGGGAGGTAAAGTGATAAAGTTTTAAATGTAATTTTCTACACAGAGACCTATCAAACACAGCAAATCTGAAAACCAAACTACTTATAAATCACACACATGCATACCATATGTACATAATGCAAGACTGAATGCGTGTTTACTAATTAAATATATGATATATTGCAAGTGGCAATTATTTACTGGGTCTAATATTTATCAAAGGCATTACCAAAGAGTACCTTATTTATTTAACCAAATTTTCTTTAGATCAGAATAATTACTATTCATCAAATGGATTTCTTGAAATTGAATTGTAGTTTTTAAATCTAAATATATCATAATTTCAAAGTTTGAAAGAAAAGACAATTATTATAAGATGAAGGTGACTACCACAAAACACTTCTCATATACAGGAAAACTATATTAAGTAAATCAGTGAACAAATGAAAATCTCTTTAAAGTATATGATATCCTTTTCAACTTATTTGTATATATTTCATAAATATGATTGTGCAAAAAGTCACCAAGAAGAATCTCAGTAAGATGAGAACAATGTCGCTAACTCCCTAATACTGCCCTTGTTTCTCCCCCACCTTTTTCCCCTCTTAGAACACTTTTAGAGATGCAAACTATAAAGTAAAAAAAGGTATGAAAACAATATGTTACATGACATAAAATGACCAAAATGTACACTTGGATATAATTCTGTATTATACAAACTGATCTCATTCAGCTTACGATACCTCATTAGATCCTTCCAAAACTCCTATGAACTATACAAGGCAAATTTTATCATTGCCATTTTATACATGAAGAAACTGATATTGTGAAGGTTGTGGTGATTCCAATAAGGTCATGTGACTAGTGAGCTGTAGATTCATGATTATAGAAAGAGTTCTGAATCTTGTTCTCATGCCCTTCTACCTTAGCAACCAGAGACAGGAATGACACCATTCACTGCATCTCATGCAATTATTCAATTATTGCCCCTGCAATTATGTTATTATCAAGTTCATGAGAAAATATATATCAGATTTATAGAGTGAAAAATCAATAAAATAGTAATTTTTCTAATTTGGAGCAAGACCGGAAGACAGAGGTAGATTTCAAATATTCTATTTCAACACCTTAGAAAATGTTTCCAAAAATGATACCATTACAAAATATAAGCATAATTTTCTGAAAATGTAAACTATTTCAAGTACTTTCCAAAAGCTAACATTTTTATAATTCCCTAAGCATATTTTCTCTGACCTTTCAAATGCATTTCAGCACAAGATGATTTAAAAGCAAGGAAGAATAAATTTAACCTTATAGGAATCCACTCAGCATTTAGTTAAGTACTTATTTCACTGCATAGATTTGAAAAACTCAATATGCAGCACAAAAAGTAAACCTAAAATGGTAGTTTCGTTACTTGCAAATGAAATATTGAAGGCTATGATTACCTGTAACAGTTAATTCAGTAGTTCTTCTCACAACAAAGCCTCCATATTTTAATTCACAGGTGTAATTTCCAATGTCATCTTCTCTGACTTCTCTTATAAGCAGTGTATCTCTTTTGAATACAATACTTGGCCTCCATGTTTTTGTCCTACATTCCTGCACGAAAAACACAGAATTTCTGTAGTAAGCATAATAAATGAGAAACAGAGAAAAATATTTTAAATAACTAACCCAAAAGCTTCTAAAGTTATCTTTTAAAGGGCTAAAGAGTTTGGGATTAATTCTAAAAATTTTCATACCTTCTCCACATCTCCTGGAAATCAGGTACCTCAATTTGAAAAGAGTTTTTTGTAGCAAGAGTCACTTTTTTTTTCTCTTAGAGAGAGAGAGAGCGAGTGAGCGCGGGCAGGTGCATGTGTGGGGGAGGGGCAAAGGGAGGTGGGAGAGAGAATCCTAAGGAGGCTTTACATGAGGCTCTGCACTGGGCTCAATTTCAGGACTGAGAGATCATGACCCGAGCCAAAATCAAGAGTCAGATGCTTGACTGACTAAGCCACCCAGGCACCCCTAACAAAAGTCAGTTTATTAACTTCTAAGATTAGTATCTCTAAATCAGATATATATTGATTTAGAAGATATAAAGAAGGGACACTTGTTAAGATTACTCCTAACATCATTATTAGAAGCAAATACTCCACATTTGATGACTGTGAAATTAACCATCTTGATACTTGATACCGATAGCATAAAATATGATATATTATTTTAGTGTAAAGTAGAAAATTAATTCTGTAGCAGAAAATGCTTCTATTTCAATATTTTAAATCTTTTAATACTACATTTAGAAAAAATTCTATCTCTTTATAGCATGTACATTCTACAGTTTGTGAAAGAAATGGCCAACATTTTTTTAAAAATTTTATTTATTTATTCATGAGAGACAGAGAGAGAGAGAGAGAGAGAGAAAGAAAGAAGCAGAGGGAGAAGCAGGCTCCCAAGGAGCAGGGAGCCCGATGCGAGACTCGATCCCAAGACCCTGGGATCATGACCTGAGCCAAAGGCAGACGTGTAACCATCTGAGCCACCCAGGTGCCCTGGCCAACATTTATATACAAAGTCTTCACAGGACCAGAAATACCTATTTTCATTGTTGATGGGTCTATCAAATTATGGGTCTATCAAACTATGGCCTCTAAATTAAGCTTTGGATTATAATGATGTTGGCTCATTGGTTCTGGCTTTCTGCCAAAACAGAGGTCTATTTCCTTTAGCCAGGTCTGAAATCAATGCCATGAGAACAAAATAGTTTTAAGGCCTTTGACACTGTTCAGAGGTAGTATTATTTCTAAAAATATTTTTTGGCAAATCAAATTTTTCCGGACTATTATTTTGATTATGTGGTTCAATGCCTTCATGTACATGGGAGACAGGTATCCAGTTATTTCAGACCAAAAAATACATCTCATATCCTCATATTAGTTGCATAAACTGTCATAATTGCAAAAGTAATATACTGAACACTGAATATATACCGTCTTGACTATGGAAAAATAATTTGGATTGTTGCAAGACTTTCAAGTTCCATACATACTGCATCTACTCCCATCACTCTACTAGAGATAGTCTTTTCTTTTTTTTAATTTTATTATATTATGTTAATCACCATACATTACATCATTAGTTTTTGATGTAGTGTTCCATGATTCATTGTTTGCATATAACACTCAGTACTCCATTCAATACGTGCCCTTTTTAATACCCATCACCAGGCTAACCCATCCCCCCACCCCCACCCCTCTAGAACCCTCAGTTTGTTTCTCAGAGTCCACAGTCTCTCATGGTTCGTCTCACCCTCTGATTTCCCCCCTTCAATTTTCCCTTCCTACTATCTTTTTTTTTTAACATATATTATTTGTTTCAGAGGTAAAGAACTGTGACTCAACAGTCTTACAAAATTCACAGCGCTCACTATAGCACGTAACCTCCCCAATGTCTATCACCCAGCCTCCCCATCTCTCCCAACCCCCACCACTCCAGCAACCCTGGTTTGTTCCTGAGATTAAGAATTCCTCATATCAGTGAGGTCATATGATACATGTCTTTCTCTGATTGACTTATTTCGCTCAGCATAATACACTCCAGTTCCGCCCACATCGTTGCAAATGGCAAGATCTCATTCCTTTTGATGGCTGCATAATATTCCATTGTGTGTGTGTGTGTGTGTGTGTGTGTGTGTGTGTGTGTGTGTGTGTGTGTGTGTGTATATACCACATCTTCTTTATCCATTCATCTGTCAATGGACATCTTGGCTCTTTCCATAGTTTGGCTATTGTGGACATTGCTGCTATAAACATTGGGGTGCACACACGCCTTCGGATTCCTACATTTGTATCTTTGGGGTAAATACCCAGTAGTGCCGTTGCTGGGTCGTAGGGTCGCTCTATTTTCAACTTTTTGAGGAACCTCCATACTGTTTTCCAGAGTGGCTGCACCAGCTTGCATTCCCACCAACAGTGTAAGAGGGTTCCCCTTTCTCCGCATCCCCACCAACATCTGTCGTTTCCTGACTTGTTAATTGTAGCCATTCTGACTGGTGTGAGGTGGTATCTCATTGAGGTTTTGATTTGGATTTCCCTGATGCCGAGCGATGTTGAGCACTTGTTCATGTCTCTGTTGGCCATTTGGATGTCTTCTTTGGAAAAATGTCTGTTCATGTCTTCTGCCCATTTCTTGATTGGATTATTTGTTCTTTGGGTGTTGAGTTTGAGAAGTTCTTTATAGATTTTGAATACTAGCCCTATATCTGATGTGTCATTTGCAAATATCTTCTCCCATTCTGTCGGTTGTCTTTTCGTTTGGTTGACTGTTTCTTTTGCTGTGCAAAAGCTTTTTATCTTGATGAAGTCCCAATAGTTCATTTTTGCCCTTGCTTCCCTTCCCTTTGGCGATGTTTCTAGGAAGAAGTTGCTGCGGCTGAGGTCCAAGAGGTAGCTGCCTGTGTTCTCCTTTAGGATTTTGATGGACTCCTGTCTCACATTTAGGTCTTTCATCCATTTGGAGTCTATTTTTGTGTGTGGTGTAAGGAAATGGTCCAGTTTCATTCTTCTGCATGTGGCTGTGCAATTTTCCCAACACCATTTGTTGAAGAGACTGTCTTTTTTCCACTGGACATTCTTTCCTGCTTTGTTGAAGATTAGTTGACCATAGAGTTGAGGGTCCATTTCTGGGCTCTCTATTCTGTTCCATTGATCTATGTGTCTGTTTTTGTGCCAGTACCATATTGTCTTGATGATTACAGCTCTGTAATAGAGCTTGAAGTCCGGAATTGTGATGTCACCAGCTTTGCTTTTCTTTTTCAACTTTCCTCTGGCTATTCAGGGCCTTTTCTGGTTCCAAACAAATTTTCAGATTATTTGTTCCATTTCTTTGAAAAAAGTTGATGATATTTTGATAGGGATTGCATTAAATGTGTAGATTGCTCTAGGTAGCATTGACATCTTCACAATATTTGTTCTTCCAATCCATGAGCATGTAATGTTTTTCCATTTCTTTGTGTGTTCCTCAATATCTTTCATGAGTATTTTATAGTTTTCTGAGTACAGATTCTTTGCCTCTTTGGTTAGATTTATTCCTAGGTATCTTATCGTTTGGGGTGCAATTGTAAATGGGATCGACTCCTTAATTTCTCTTTCTTCTGTCTTGTTGTTGGGTTATAGGAATGTCACTGATTTCTGTGCATTGATTTATATCCTGCCACTTGACTGAATTCCTGTATGAGTTCTAGCAGTTTTGGGGTGCAGTCTTTTGTGTTTTCCACATAAAGCATCATATCATCTACAAAGAATGAGAGTTTGACTTCTTCTTTGCCGATTCGGATGCTTTTTATTTCTTTTTGTTGTCTGATTGCTGTGGCTAGGACTATGTTGACTACCTGTGGTGATAATGGGCATCCTTGCCGTGTTCCTGACTTTAGGGGGAAAGCTCTGTTTTTCCCCATTGAGAATGATATTCGCTGTGGGTTTTTCATAGATGGTGTTTATGATACTGAGGTATGTACCCTCTATCCCTACATTCTGAAGCATTTTGACCAAGAAACGATGCTGTACTTTGTCAAATCCTTTTTCTGCATCTATTGAGAGGATCATATGGTTCTTGTTCTTTCTTTTATTAATGTATTGTATCACACTGATTGATTTGCAGATGTTGAACCAAACTTGCAGCCCAGGTATAAATCCCACTTGGTCGTGGTGCGTAATCCTTTTAATGTACTGTCGGATCCTATTGGCTAGTATTTTGGTGAGAATTTTTGCATCCATGTTATTCAAGGATATTGGTCTCTAGTTCTCCTTTTTGATGGGGTCTTGGTCTGGTTTTGGGATCGAGGTAATGCTGTCCTCATAAAATGATTTTGGAAGTTTTCCTTTCATTTCTATTTTTTGGAACAGTTTCAGAAGAATAGTATTAATTCTTTAAACGTTTGGTAGAATTCCCCTGGGAAGCCATCTGGCCCTAACCTCTTGTTTGTTGGGAGATTTTCGGTGACTGCTTCAATTTCCTTAGTGGTTATGGGTCTGTTCAGGTTTTCTATTTCTTCCTGGTTCAGTTTTGGTAGTTTATACATCTCTAGGAATGCACCCATTTCTTCCAGATTATCTAATTTGCTGGCATAGAGTTGCTCATAATATGTTCTTATCATTGTTTGTATTTCTTTGGTGTTGGTTGTGATCTCTCCTCTTTCATTCATGATTTTGTGGATTTGGGTCATTTCTCTTTTCTTTTTGATCAGTCTGGCCAGGGGTTTATCAATCTTGTTAATTCTTTCAAAGAACCAGCTCCTAGTTTCGTTGATCTGTTCTACTGTTCTTTTGGTTTCTAGTTCATTGATTTCTGCTCTGATCTTTACTATTTCTCTTCTCCTGCTGGGTTTAGGCTTTATTTACTGTTCTTTCTCCAGCTCCTTTAGGTGTAGGGTTAGGTTGTTTATTTGAGACCTTTCTTGCTTCTTGAGAAAGGCTTGTATTGCTATATACTTTCCTTTCAGACCACCTTTGCTGTATCCGAACGATTTTGAACAGTTGTGTTTTCATTTTCATTTGTTTCCATTGATTTTTTAAAGTCTTCTTTAATTTCCTGGTTGACCCATTCATTCTTTAGTAGGATGTTCTTTAGCCTCCATGTATTTAAGTTCTTGCCGACTTTCCTCTTGTGTTTGAGTTCTAGTTTCAAAGCATTGTGGTCTGAAAATATGCAGGGAATGATCCCAATCTTTTGGTACCAGTTGAGACCTGATTTGTGACCTAGGATGTGATCTATTCTGGAGAATGTTCCATGGGCACTAGAGAAGAATGTGTATTCTGTTGCTTTGGGATGGAATGTTCTAAATATATCTGTGAAGTACATTTGGTCCAGTGTGTCATTTAAAGTCTTTATTTCCTTGTTGATCTTTTGCTTAGATGATATCTCCATTTCAGTGAGGGGGGTGTTCAAGTTCCCTACTATTGTACTGTTGTCAACGTGTTTCTTTGCTTTTGTTATTAATTGGCTTATATAATTGGCTGTTCCCATGTTAGGGGCATAGATATTTACAATTGTTAGATCTTCTTGTTGGATAGACCCTTTAAGTATGATATAATGTCCTTCCTCATCTCTTATTATAGTCTTTGGTTTAAAATCTAATTTGTCTGATATAAGGATTGGCACCCCAGCTTTCTTTCAGTGTCCATTAGCATGGTAAATGGTTTTCTACCCCCTCACTTTCAACCTGGAGGTGTCTTTAAGTCTAAAATGAGTCTCTTGCAGGCAGCATATCGATGGGTCTTGTTTTTTTATCCAATCTGATAGCCTGTGTCTTTTGATTGGGCCATTTAGCCCATTTACATTCAGGGTAACTATTGAAAGATATGAATTTAGTGCCACTGTATTACATGTAAGGTGACTGTGACTGTATATTGTCTCTGTTCCTTTCTGGTCTATGTTACTTTTAGGCTCTCTCTTTGCTTAGAGGACCCCTTTCAATATTTCTTGGAGGGCTGGTTTTGTGTTTGGAAATTCCTTATTTTTTTTTTGTCCTGGAAACTTTTTATCTCTCCTTCTATTTTCAATGACAGCCTAGCTGGATATAGTATTCTTGGCTGCATATTTTTCTCGTTTAGTGCTCTGAATATATCATGCCAGTCCTTTCTGGTCTGCCACATCTCTGTGGATAGGTCTGTTGCCAGTCTTATGTTTCCACCATTGGAGGTTACATATCTCTTCTCCCGAGCTGCTTTCAGAATTTTCTCTTTGTCTCTGAGACTCGTAAGTTTTACTATTAGATGTCAGGGTGTTGTCCTATTTTTATTGATTTTGAGGGCGATTTTCTGTGCCTCCTGGATTTTGATGCCTGTTTCCTTCCCCAAATTAGGGAAGTTCTCTGCTATAATTTGCTCCAATATACCTTCCGCCCCTCTCTTTCTTCTTCTTCTGGGATCCCAATTATTCTAATATTGTTTCATCTTATGGTATCACTTTTCTCTCGAATTCTGCCCTCGTGATCCAGTAGTTGTTTATCTCTCTTTTTCTCAGCTTCTTTATTTTTCATCATTTGGTCTTCTATATCACTAATTCTCTCTTCTGCCTCATTTATCCTAGCAATTAGAGCCTCCATTTTTTATTGTACCTCATTAATAGCCTTTTTGATTTTCACTTAGTTAGATTTTAGTTCTTTTATTTCTCCAGAATGGGTTTCTCTAATATCTTCCATGTTTTTTTCAAGTCCAGCTAGTATGGTTAAAATCATCATTCTGAACTCTAGTTCTGACATCTTACTAATGTCCATATTGATTAGGTCCCTGTCAGTCAGTACTGCCACTTTTCTTTTCTTGAGGTGATTTTTTTCCGTCTTGTCATTTGGTCCAGAGGAGAATAGATGAATGAGAGAACAAAATGGTAACAGGGTAAGAACGACCCCAGAAAAATATACACTAAACAAATCAGAAGAGACCCGAAACCAGGGGAAAAGAAAGCGAAAGAAAAAAGAAAAAAAAAAAGGAAAATAAAAAGGTAAAAAAAAGAATACGATTAAATATGATCAGGTTGGTGAATAGATCAGTGCCACACACTAGAGTTTGGGCATATTTTAGTTTGTTAGAAGAAAGTGCCTCCCAAAATTTTAAAGAAAGAAAAGCTTATATATGTATAAAAATAAGGGTAAATATCATGAAGGGATGGAATATGACTTTAAAGATGAAAATTATAAAAGATTTTAAACATAACAATAAAAAAAAAAGTTGGTTGGGCGACTGCCTTCGGCTCGGGTCATGATCCCGGGGTCCTGGCATCGAATCCCACATTGGGCTCCCCCTTCTCTGTGGGGATCCTGCTTCTCCCTCTGCCTCTGCCTGCCACTCCCCCTGCTTGTGCTCACTCTGTCTCTCTCTCTGTATGTCAAATAAATGAATAAAATCTTTAAAAAAATTTTAAAAAAGAAAACTATAAAAGATTTTATATACGGAATTGATGATAAGAAGTTGGTTGAAAAAAGAAAGAAGAGAAATTAAAAAAAAAAAAGGGAGAGAATGTGATCAGGCAGGAGACAAGAACAAAGCCATACACTAGAGATTTAGGGTATATTTTGGTCTGTTAGAAGAAACTGTATCCCAAAATTTTAAAGAGAGAACAACTTGTATATATATACCAAAAATAAAGTTAACTACTCTGGAGGGATAGAAAATGACTCTAAAAATGAAAAAAAGATTTTTAAAAAGGGATGGATAGGAGCACCTGGGTAGCTCAGTCATTAGAGCGTCTGCCTTTGGCTCAGCTCATGAGCCCACACTGGGCTCCCTGCTCAGCAGGAAGCCTGCTTCTCCCTCTTCTACTCCCCCTGCTTGTGTTCCCTGTGTTTCTCTCTGCCAAATAAATAAATAAAATCTTAAAAAAAGAAAAAGGATTGATAAGATGTTGGTTGAAAAAAGGAAAAAGAAAAATTAAAAAAAAAAGAAAAAGAAAATTAAAAAAATTAACTTTGAAAGACTAAAGAATCGGGGGAAAAAGCCATGGATTCTATGTGCAGTATTCCCCTAGCTCTGGAGTTCTGCCCTCCTCATTGATCGGTAAACTTGGTCTTGGCTGGCTGTTGTTGCTGATCTTCTGGGGGAGGGGCCTGTTGCCGTGGTTCCCAAATGTCTTTGCCGGAGGCGGAATTGCCCCGCCCTTGCCAGTCCGGGCTAAGTAATCTGCTCAGGTTTGCTCTCGGGAGCTTTTGTTCCCTGCAGGCTTTCCGTACAGCTTTGGAGGATGAGAGTGAAAATGGCGGCCTCCCAATCTCCGCCCTGGAGGAGCCGAGAACTTGGGGCCCTGCTCCTCAGTGCGCCCCCAGAGAAAAGCAGTCAATCACTCCCGTCTCCCCAGTCTCCGGCCGCACTCCGTGCTCACCGGCCTGTGACTGAGCGTTTCTATCTCTGGTACCCGACCCCGTGTGGAGTCTCCAAACCCAGCAGATCCCTGTGGTGCGCTCCTGCGCCACTCCTCCCGGGGGAGGAAGGGAAGTCTTCCCGGATCTGCCGCTTGTTGGGTCCCTGCTGGAGGAGCAGTGGCCCGACTGGGCCGCGGATCACAGTTTAAGGCAACCCTGAGCTGAGAGCCTGCGCCTCGGCTCCGTCTCTGCAGCCGGCTTCCCTGCTCCGATACCTGGGAGCTCTGCTGCACTCAGGCACCCCCGGTCTTTCTGTGACCCCGAGGGTCCTGAGACCACACTGTCCCGGGACGGTTCCACCCCCCGCTTAGCCACTGGAGCAACGTCCCTCAGCGGAGCTGACTTCTAAGAATTCCAATTTTGTGCTCAGTGGCTCTATCACTTGCCGGTAGCGGCTGACAGAGGCCCCCCGCCCCCGCCATCTCTCCTCCCAAATATCGCCTCGGATTCACTTCTCTGCACGTCCTACCTTCCAGAAAGTGGTCCCTTTTCTGTTCAGAGAGTTGTTGCTATTCTTTTCTTCGATCTCCTGTTGAGTTTGTAGGTGTTCCGAATGGTTTGATCCCTATCTAGCTGAATTCCTGGGACCAGACGAAATTTAGGTCTCATACTCCTCCACCATCTAGCTCCTCCCTCCTACTAGTGAAAGTCTTTATAGCTAAAGGTCACAATGATTGGGGTGATGATGGAAACATGACTAAAGAAGCAATGTGAGGCTACCCATTTTAAATATTGAGTGTGTGTGCATGTGTGCATGTGTAGAAGAAGGTGAATGTACACACACTACTATTAGGAAACATCTGTTCTTAGACATCTTTGGGTCAAACTCCCCTAATACCTCTCCATTTGAGGCAATAATCAGGGTTTACTAAGAATCTGCTTGTGGAAAGCAGGCAGATGACTGAGAATCGGGGTGAGAAATACTCACAGAAGTAAAAAAGGGGAAAAAATAAACCTCATCTGTGCAGAAACAGAGCTCAGTGGGGCTAATATTTGAGGGCTATTTGACAGTGTCTAAGATAAGAATTCAATGGAAAAGTAGGAAAATATTTAAAGATTTGTTTCTTGTTTAATTTCTCATAAGTTTTGAACTCATGCCATACTGGTATTGGTGGATCTAGTTACTAAGAGGTCATGCTTCCTACATTCCTATTTCCAGGGAGTTGAACAAAGTAAATTTTATACTAGTACTCTTTAAGTCATGGATATAATACTCCAGAAAAATATTCATATCTCCTATATTGTATTTTCTTGATTACACTCAATAACAAAAAGTTTCTTTGATGGTATAAATAAGCTGAAGGGTACATTCTCATCTTAAAATTTGGAGAAAGTCAATTATGTGATAGGAAGGACAAGGGTTGGATTATTCTCCTTAGGTCTAAAGTTTCTGTTGGTTTTTTAAAAAAAACTTTATCTAGCACTATTTTTATAATATTATGAATTTTCAGGTTTTTAAAAATATATATGCTTTTATATAAAAAGGGTTGGAATATACACAAAGATACTTCCATTAAACAGAACATTTCAATAAAGCTATTGTAACATTTTTTTCATAGAAGTAAATCAATCCTTTCCTCATCTGGAAACATTAGGATTATTTATATGAAGAGCTCTGAAATGAATACTTAATGTATTTTAGTTCCTGGAATTATCAACACAGATTATAATGCACTTGAACGAACTGTATAAACTAGCTATGAACATAAATGCAACAGCTTATTGCAATGGATCACCAATACAAATACTGACTAGCATTTATCAAAGCTATTGGTTTGAAAACTTATACTAACCAGCACAACCTGCTGTAGTATTTTAGGAGGGCAGAGCTGAAGTTCATCATACCCATATAACTTTTTTATCCAAATTGTCCAAGAGTAAGATTTACATTAGTCTATTTATAAGGAACAAAATCACAGTACATACCTTATACCATAGGATTTCAGGTTCCCTGGTTGGTAGTAAAAAATCTTCAATGTCACGGCATGAAATTTCCTTGCTTTTGCTAAGTTCAGCTTTGTCAAAGTATTTCATTTTGGAATTGTAGCAGAGTCCAGTGTCATTTTCACCCACTGTCAGCGAGATGGATACTTTCATACAGTAAGTGGAATTTCTGTAATGAAGCAGAATAAATAGGTGGTCTGCTGTGAACAAAAAGTGAATGCTGCCAGGCAGTATGTTTGCTTCACTACAACAGACAGACACAGAGACACAGAGGGAGAGAAAGACAGAGAGAGAGAGACGAGGAGGAGAGGGAGGGAGTAAAGCAAAAAACTCCACTGACTAATTGATGTTATGGTATCACGGCTTGGTCCACAGGGCTCTCTCTTGTCACTCAGCTAAATGATGCTTAGTTCTGTGAAACCGTTTGTATATTTTCTATTTGCTAGAAAAAAGTTTCGTGTTATATACAAGTGTGGTTTGAAAATATACTCAGTTGGGATTTCTATATGTAGAAAAGTAGAAAAAATATAGGAAGATTTAGGTCAGGCAGGAATTCAACCTAGGGTTTATGCTAAACTTGGCAAAGCTCAACAGAGAAGTAGAAAAAGTAAATGATCTATTAAGCATAATGGAAGCAGAAGAATAAGGCTGCTCAATTCTTATAGTACTGGTTGTCTTGATAAGTGGAGAGGTTATCAATGAATATGGGAAGAAAACAGTCTTGGTTAAAAATATGGCAAGCTCACTATCTTCACAGACTGAAACTCATTTGGATTGGGACCTGGAGTCCAGGTTGTCAGACGAGAGAAATATTCTGATGTGTTATGTAAGGACAACCCCACCCTGATAGATTCTACAGAATCAGTTCATTAAATCAGCGTTTCACTTTACAACTTGTTGGTTCCTAAATCAGGTTTATAACTTGAAATACATGAGAATAGAAATCACGTTCAGAGATCTCTTTGAAAGAGTTGGACCAAAGGAAGTTTTCTTGTAAACTGCACTATTTCTGTTTGCTATTTATGTCTCTGGACAGTCAGTGAACACTACTATGGGTCAGGCATGGTGACGTAGGCAGTGAGAATAAAGAGAAGCATACAACATCAAATTCAAGGTTTTGTACAGAATGTCTTACTTGGTAAGTGCCCAATGCCTCATTTGTATACTTGGCCATCAAAGTCCTGGATTTGAGTTTTACTGCTTACTATTTCTGTAACTTTAGGCAACTCGTTTAATCCCTTGGAACCTTAGGTGGGAGTAGGACAACATGTATGTGCATATTAAACGTGATACTGAATTAAAATCTGTTTGGCCCGTCACTGGTGCTCAGTAATGTTGGCTCTTCTCCCGCCACACTGGTGTACAAGGGATCAGAGCCCCCAAGGCCTCCTCCTTATTCAGCCAAGACGCTTGACATTTAAGCAGCTTCTTGATTTAAATTCTTGCTTTCGTTAAAAAAGTGCCTATATAACATGACAAGAATTGCCAGAAAATAGTTTGGTTATGGTATAATAAAAAATATAATTGGTCTTGGTTCCTGGCACAGATTTCCTGAAACTCTTAGAACTCCCTGAAGTAGGGGCGCCTGGGTGGCTCAGTCAGTTAAGCGGCCGCCTTCGGCTCGGGTCATGATCCCAGGGTCCTGGGATCAAGCCCCATGTCGGGCTCCCTGCTCAGCAGGGAGTCTGCTTCTCCCTCTGCCTCTGCCTCTCCCCCTGCTTGTGCTCTCTCTCTGTCAAATAAAGAAATAAAATCTTAAAAAAAAAGAACTCCCTGAGTGATAGGAGTGTCTCTTGTTATTCAAAAGGAGCCACTTTTAATTACCCTTGAGTTTATGTTAAAGAGATGTTTTGGGGTGAAGCCCCTAGAAAGCCTCGGAATGGGGCTGGTTACCAGAAAGACCAAGTGTGCAGAAGGTTGGAATTTTTAACTCTAACCACTGACCTTCAGACAAGGGGGCAGGAATTTCAGGTTAGGCTCTATTAAAAACCCTAGAACCAAAAAGATTTGATGAGTTTGGGATGATGAACACATGGAGGTGCTGGGAGGGTGGCATGCCTAGAGATGGCAAGGAAGTTCTGCGCCTCTTCCTCTACCCTTTGCCCCATACATCTCTTCCATCTGACCGATTATTTCTATCCTTTGAAATATCCAACAATAGTAAGTAAACTGTTTTCCTGAGTTTTGTGAGCCATTCTAGCAAATGACTGAATCCAAGGAGGGGGTTGTGAGAACCTCTGCTTTATAGTCAGTCTGTCAGAAGCACAGGTGACAATCTGGACTTGCAATTGCTTGTGAGATTGAGTCCTTAATCTGTGGGCTGTGATGTTATCTTTAAGTAGATAGTGTCAGTATAGATTTGAACTGTAGCATATCCAGCTGGTGTTGCAAAATTGCTTGGTGTGGGGAAAAAAACCCCACATACCTGGTATCAGAAATACTAAGAATAGGGGAGAAAAGTAGAGTTTTCCTTTATAGTTATTTATTCAACTTTATATTGGGTAACAAAGAAAACTGCCACAAAACTATTATGTAGACTTATTTAATGTGGATGTCTCTACCTTCATATAATAGCCTACAAGCAGATCTAAAATACTTTATAGGTGGGGGGCGCTCAGGTGGCTCAGTTGGTTGAGTGTCTGACTCTTGATTTCAGCTCAGGTCCTGATCTCAGGGTCGTGAGATCGAGCCCCTCGTTGGACTCCACCCTGGGTGTGGAACTTGCTTAAGATTCTCTCTCTTTCTCTCCCTCTGCCCCTCCCCCTCCTTTCTCTCTCTCTCCCCCTTTAAAAATGAAAGAAAGAAAGAAAGAAAGAAAGAAAGAAAGAAAGAAAGAAAGAAAGAAAGAAAGAAAGAAAGAAAGAAAGAAAGAAAGAAAGAAAAGAAAGAGAAAAAGAAAATACTTCTGAAGTAAAACCCTTCACCTTTAAACAAAGTCAATCAGTAAAAAGGTCCTGAAAAAATGTGTTCAGAAATTTTGTTAGAATGATAAAACATATTCTCTGCTCTCAGCTCCTCACAATCCAGAAGTGATGCACAACAGCTGAATTTCAATGCGATAAGCACTACTAAGAGCTACTGTGCGCTACCATAGTAGCGTCAAAGAAAGAAACAAGACTTCAAAATTTGTGATACCTGGTTGTCTTAAGGAACGAGTAAGAATATGGCAATTTTAACAAAGCCTATTTCAGGGAACAGTATGCACAAAGGCTTGAGGACATGCAACAACTTGATGTGGTTGGAGGAAATGCAAATAATTTAGTGTGGCTGGACTAGTTAAAAAGGAACAGCAGGAACTGAGGCTGGACAGCTGTGCAGAAGCCTGAAGGAGCAGCATGTAAGCCACAGCAGAATGTGGACTTTAGGCTGGGAAGTGAAGACATTTGGATTTTGGAAAGATTTTTCAGATCACGGTGATTAAAATGGATTTGAGAGAACAGAGGACTAAGTGCAGTGAGACAATAAGAAAGCAACATCCTTCATTCAGGAGAAAAATGGCAGCTCCAAAGGCAATGACCATTGAGACAAAAGGAGGAATCATGTTCAAATTATATTTAAGATGCAGAATCACTATGACAGGAAGGAGCAAAGGAAAGAGAGGTATCCAAGATGATGAAAAAATTCTCTCAAATGAGTATATGAAAAGTAGAGTCAATCTCTCAGCATGGAAAATCCAGAAAAAGAAACAGCTTTGAGAGAAAAGAAAGTGTGCTAAATTTTAGCTTGGGCTTCACACCCAAGTAGAAAAAATAGCCTCTTTGGGTTTGCCAGAAATATTGCTCATGCATTATTTATTAATTTTACTCCAGCACAGACTAGAGCGTGCTCTTCACAGGCTCATTTTAAGATAATATTTTCAGAAAAAATAATTACCTAAGTTAAAGCAATTAACTCTCTTAGGACACATTCCAATGTGTAGTAAGAAAATATGCACGTTTTAGAATAATCCTGATATTTGTACACATTAGAATTCTTAAAGAACAGACTTTTCTAAGAATTCAATCAGTGAATTCTAAATTTGAACACTCCATATTAATCTTTTAAACTCATGAGTCTTAGGTTTTCTTTCTCCTCAAACTATTGATTGCTGTTGTTTGTTTTCCTATACCTTCTTTTGCCAAATGCCAGATATGTTTTATACAGAGTTAAGAGCGAGATCTCCAAAACCCAACCATAAGAGGTTTAGATTCCAGCTCAATCACTCATTACTTTGGAAAATTAGGGAAAGTTACTGGACTCCTTAGGTTTCCATTTCCTCATGCGTATAAGGAGAAAATCTTAATAAAGACCTCAGGTTGGTTTGGGAGTCAAGCATGTTAAAACATGGGAAGAGCTTAGGGCAGGGCCAGTCTTCTGGGGAGCACTCAGGAAGTGTTAGATCTTATCATCAGTACGACATCCCCTCTCCCTCTTTTCTTTAAATTTCCATTTTCCAGTCCAGCCACCCAGGGTTTGTTCAGAAGGCAGATGAGATAGACAACATGACCATGATGATGCCTTCAGTTCTTTGGTGTTTAGTGTCAGGTATAAACATCCAGATAAATCCTTCTGTTTTTCATCCGGGATATCTGAGTGGGGGCTCGAGGAGAGTGAGTAAACTTGATGAAAAATACAGACTCTTCACCCCAGCCGCCCCCTTCTCCTCTTCTATAAATGTGATTGACCCCTATTTTCCAGAAAGTGGATCCAGAGGAGCACACTTTGGTATTCTTATTTTCTTGACTTTTATTCCTCAGCTCTGTGAGGTGACTGCTGATTTACAACTGTCTGGTAATGTCTGGAATTCCAGACTCCCCAGGATAGCACTATTTCCAAATTACTTTCAATGCTTTAATACTTGTTTACTGTTTCCGTTCATCAGGAGGTGATTTTAAAAGCTAAAAATAAAGCAGCATCCAATGAACACTAGAGTCCTATTTACTGAGAAGAGCTAACAGGAAGCAAGTAACTTGTGACACATTAATAAACATGGGATCCCCCTGAGAGGAATTACACACTCTCAAAGTAAAGAGCACCATCCGCCATTATCAAATTGGCAGCACGACTGCTATGGTACTGTGGCTCTGCACCATCAGGGAAATACCATGCAATGGGGTAAATGGGGTAAGGCGAATGCTCCTACAGGACGGAGAGTGGAAATCATCAGCGTGTATTTACTCAGCTTCTATTGTTGAGAACAGATGGGCTGCAATCTAGGCAACAAGTTAAATCATGACTGCTGGTTTCCATGTTAATAAAATGGCTAGAAAGACAGGATATACGCATATGTGGTGCAAACAGTTTTCTTAGCTGAGAGTCAACACTGAACTGTCCTCTCCAGGGAAGAAATGATATTGTGGATTAAAAAAAGACCGAGTTCAACCACACTTCAATAATACATAAAAAATACAACAATTAGTTTTTAAAAAGACCTAGTATTCTCTGGCAGAGGTGACCAGCAGTACACACCAAGGCCACAGAATGTATTGTACAGACCAAAGTCATGCAGATTTCCTTTGTCTCACCTGCTGAGGTTACAGCAAAGCAACCCAATGCGTAAAGAAGCCAACGACTTATCCACGTTCTTCTATCTATTTAGTGGCAAAAATGGGATTAGAACTCACATCTCCTAACTTCTAATTCTATATGCTACTGCAGATCATTAGTGCTGGGTCAGCACACTAGAGCTATATATACATACATATTTAAGACTGTTAAAAACAAAAGAAAGTTACTCTTAAACCCTGGTTTTATGTGATTTTACACCCCCAAAGAGATGTCTTCTGGAGAAAGGGAAAATGTGATCTAACTTGGATTTCTCTGAAAACTTAGGTCCTTAAACTTCTCCAAATTTAATAAGGAACAAAAGGGAGCAAGCGACAGATCTTAAAAAAAAAAAATCATGGTTTTTTTTTTTTTCCCCAGCTCTTTCTACCATGTACTTTTTACAAACTTACATACTTGTAAACAAGGAGGCTTGTGAAACGACTGCCTTAGAGTCCTGTCTTAAAAGGGAGGAAAACAACTATCTACCCTTAAACCAGTATAAAGATTGAAAACTAACAAATATATTTGAACATAATCAAGAGGCAAATATGTGACAAATATAAAATGAAAATAACTTCTATAAGTACAGACTGTAGAAGTTAGTACAGGGCACTGAAGTGCTCCACATGTTTCTTAGCAATTTGCTACCTTGACAGGGACAAGGGTTCTGAATTGGCATGCATGGGACCTATCACATATTTCAAACTTCCTCTTTTACAGGATGACTACATTGCACAACTACAGATCGAGGTGCAGAAATGTGGGTGGTCCAGACAGGAGGTAAGAAAGAAAACAAGGTGTGAGAAGGGAAAGTTTGGGTATTACCTGATTAGCTGATGCAGTATGATAAAAATCCTGTGACGCCACACCGAAGGGTAGCACGGTTACAATTACCCTGTAATCATACATGCTATGCGTGATACTGTGTAGTGCTGAACATCTCTCTCCTACTCGAACAGAATTACCAGTAGCATGATTGTTAAATAGATCCTTAAACAGCATCACTAAACCCTTGACCTGTCTGTTAATCCTCAGGTCCCTGGGGAAAATAATAACATTGCCATTGCAGTTGGAAATCTTTTCCCACATTATGAAGTGCTGAGAAAGACAAGGAATTTGATCAACGTTTTTAAAGGGTTAAGTTTTTCTCTGCTTCTCTGTCTTATATGGTCTATTCTAACATTCATTGGTCATTTTTTAAGTCATACTCCTTTGCACAGAAATGTTTTGTAAAAATAAAAGCACACAGTATTTTTGGAAGTGTCACAAATATTTGGGCATGGAAAAACAGCAGATCTGAAGGTTGCATTAGTGCAGACCTGAGCAGAACTCAACTGTCGGGAAGGTGGTTCCTTGACCACAAATTTGCCCATAGTGTCTAATCATTAGTGGTGAAAATAAAGTGTTAGGAATCAAAAATGTAAGGGCTAGATTATGGAGGGAACGTCTTACAGTTTGTTAAGCCTTAAATACGCTTTGATAGTTTATTTCTTAATCTTAAAGCCTTCTAATTTTCTCTATTTTTATTTTTTTCTCTCCGTGTTTATGGTAATGCCTGAAGCTACGCATGTGGCCCCTCTGTTTTATCTTATCTTTCTTACACATATATCATGCTTAGAGCTACTGGCACTCAATGTGAAATTTGTTTGGATTAGGTTTTCTTTTGAGAAGAGCTCTGGAGGACCTATTGATTTAACTGTGCTTGAAATCAGCCCTTGTAAAAAGATTACAGGGAGACCATTGAGCAAGTGATAAGGCTAAAAATGCCAGTTTATTGCCTTCTTATTTGAAATTCTGTTTTCCAAAAATTTAACTGGTAAACTGAACTTCATCTACAGTCTTCTGCTAACTATATATTCAAAATAATGATCTCTTTTTTGGTGGCGAGTCATTAATATAATTTTGCCATATCTGTTTTTCTTGCCTAAGATTCCTGAAACATTAGAGTTGAGAAGGCATCGATGTATGGAAATCTAGTCCAGTATTTCTCTGAGTTATTCTTGGGCATGAGGACTTTTGAACTTCACAACTAGACCACACGGTCTCCTTCTTGACCTCTTCTTAAGGGAGGAGGAAAGGAGGAGACAGACAGACAAAAATAAAAACATGTCCCTGAAGAAAACTGAGTCCCAGGACGTGGATTCAAGGTCACATAAATTATAAATAATTTCTTCAGGAAAGCCTATCCATCTTGCCCCTTTATTTTCCTCAAAATAATCTCAATTTGTAATCATTTATTTCCACTTATCTTTGCTGCCTCCTCTGTTAATATGTATTCTTCTCACAGTATACAAAATAAGGGAGTTAGCTGTCTGCTGTTTGGATTCCTGGAGGCCTATTTTTTAAAACAGGTAAACTGCATACAACATAAAGTTAACCATTAACCATTTGAACATGCACAATTAAGTGTCATTCAGTACATTCATAATGCTGTGCAACCTCTATCTAGTTCTATGACATTTTCATCATCCCAAAAAGAAACCCATAACTATTAGCAAGTGCTCCCTATTTCCCCATTCCCACAGACCCTAGCAACCATCAATCTGCTTTCTGTCTTCATGGATTTGCTTATTAGGACTATTTCATATAAAAGAAATCATATAGTGTGTGGATTTGTGTGTGTGTGTGTGTGTGTGTGTGCGTGCGTGTCTGGCTTCTTTCACTTAGCATAATGTATTTAAGGCTTACCCACATTGTAGTATGCATCTGTACTTCATTCCTTTTTGTGGCTAATAGCCCAGTGTACAGATAATACCAATATAGTTCATTTGTACATGAGGAGATGGACATTTGAGTTTGTTTCCACATTCTGGTTATTGAAAATAATGCTGCTATGAACGTTCGGGTACAAATATTTGTTTGAGTTCCTTCTTTCAATACTTTTGGGAATATACCTAGGGGTGGAAATGTTGTGTCATGTGGTTATTCTATGTTTAATTTTCTGACAAATCAAGCACTTCTTTTTTTAATCTCTTAAGCTCTTCCCACCCTTCTGAATACCAGTTTCTGCTGGCACAGGGAGACTAAGGCATTAGGCAAATGTGTTCACTGACTATTGTGGTTAAAGACTTAAAAGGCCTAGTTATTTTTTGAGTTAAGTGCCTAGTACAGTGCCAGGCATAGAGCAGGCACTCTCAATAAATATTTGTGAAATGAATGAAAAATTAACTATTCGTTAAGGTCTATATAGTTCTGATTACATTTCTCCTTAGCTCAATCCCTTTAAACAACTTTCATCTACACCCCCACCAAATGAGTTTTCGTCCCCCTTTGTTTTATGCTTCTTTGAAACAGCACACACTTCTTGACAGTGGATGTAGCAAGAAAATGTGTCTTCCAGGTCCAGCAAAAAATAAAATAGAGCTATAAAGATTTCCTGGCATTGGCTATCTGCAATCACCTGATTATCTCATTCTCTCACCATGTATGCAACAGACTTTCCTCTAACTGTAGTTGACCTTCTTGATTTGAAAGATAAGAAAAGGGACAATAAATATGTGAGCCACATTTGAGTCAGTTGTAAATCACTTTTTTTTTCCTCTCCAAGCATCACCCAGGCAGCTTTTTTCTACAGTGAGCATAATAGTGCTTATGCTATTAAATCTTACTCCCAGGCTGCTGTAGAGAAGACGTGACCGAGGATCCAGATGTTGAGCTAATCATACACCCAACCTCCTCATTTTACAATGAAAATTCCAGGGAATGTTGCAACAGAGTAAAACAAAATCTATACTAACCTTTAAAGAAGACAGAGAACTACCAGAGTTTGTTGAAATTTTACCCATTCACAAATACATTTTTCAGAGTTAGATTAATAACATATAAACATAAGAAAACATGCTTTTCCCCCTGCTGTATAGAAACCAAATATGGACAATATCAGGAAACAGACCTCTTAATCACTGGACTTTCTTTTTTGTCTGCTAATGTTTCTTTAAATATTTTCTAGATGTCATAATGGCATATGCTTTATTCAGTTTTACTTTGCAGGTCAATATTTCTTGATAATGGCTTTGCTTTCCTTAACTTCAGAAGAAAAATACAATAAATAAAATTAACTGTGAAGATGGTAAATAATCTTAATTATTAAGGACATTTATATCATATTTCTAATTACATGTATAAGACAAAAACTGAATCTATTCCATAAAATTGATAAGGTGCATATTTCCAGACTCTAGAGACTGGTGTCATCTTACACATAGAGTGCCAACCAAAATTCATGATCAGAGTTTCATGTAAAGAGAGAGTGACCTCTCTGAACTTAGCATATATAGAAACTAGCCTAATTTCTGCAGACACAAAGGGGACAAAACAACACGCTTGTATACACAAAAAACTCTTCTTCACCAAGAGACTTTTGGTGGAAAAGTAAATGGAAGCCAGAAATGTTCCCTGAAAAGGAGACTGCAGCTGCCACCCTTGACTCAACATGTTCATACCACCAGCTTGGTGCTCAAATGTGAAGGTAACATGGGAGCTCTTGCTTGCTTTTTCCACAACACTCTAATTTCACTTTTGAACTCTTTCACTGACTCTTCTCCTGTAATGGTGTGAGATAGTTTCTTTCTATGTAAATTCAATATATTTCCTCTAACCCTTCCCAGAGCAAAGTCATGCCATTTGATAAAAACAAAATAAAACCATTAAGCCCAGCAGGGAACATACAACCTAACCTAGGCATGAATGTATAACATCATTTTATTAAATGAGTCAATTATTGCTTATCGAGCATTTAAAATTCATTAATTCAGTCAATACATATTTGTTGAGCAAAGACTAAGCGTCTGGCCCAGCTGGGGATAAAGCAGTGAGCAAGCAAAGTACTTGCTTTTATGGAGCTTATATTTTACTGAAAGGAAATGGTGGAGGGAGGAATATTGTACAAAAAGCTTTACACAATACCACTTCACAGACACTAGAATGGCTATTATTTAAAAAAATGGAAAACAACAAGTTTTGGCAAAGATGTGGAAAAAATGGAACCCTAGTGCATCACTAGTAGGAATATAATATGGTACAGCTGCAAAGGAAAACCAGCTTGGCAGTTCCTCAAAAAGTTAAACACAGAGTTACCATATGATCTAGCAGTTCCACTCCTAGGTATATCCCTAAAAGTATTGAAAGCAAGGACTTAAAGAGAAACATGTGTATCAATGTTCATAGTAGCATTACTTACAATGCCAAAACATAGAAACAACTCAAAAGTCTATCAAAATATAAATGGATAAACAAAATGTTGTATAAAATACAACAGAATATTATTTGGCCTTTAAAAAGAATGACATTTTGATACCTGATGCAACATGGATGAACCTTGAAAACATTATGCTAAGAGAAGTCAGTCAGACACAAAAGGACGAACATTGTATAACTCCACTTACATACCTAGAATTGGCAAATTCAAAGAGACAAAAGTAAAAGAGAAGTTACCTGAGCTGAGGGAAGGAGAGGAATGGGGAGTTGCTGTTTAATGGGTACAGAATTGGTTTGGAATGACAAAAAGTTTCTGAAAATGGATAGTGGGGATGGTTGTACCACATTGTGAATGTACTTAATGCCACCAAAGCATACGATCAGAAATGGTTAAAATGGTAAATTTTATGTTGTGTATATTTTACCACAATAAAAAACAATGAATTATACACTTTAAATGCAAGAATTATATGGCATGTGAATTATATCTCAGCAAAGGCATTATTTTTAAAAAAGCTTTTATGCCTTCTCTCATCTAATCTCCCTCTATGTAATCATATTTAACCCTCTTATTTTAAATATCATCTCTGTGTTTTGTCTCCTGTGTTTGTATCTCCAGCTCTGACCTCTCTCTGAACTCTAAATTTATGTATCCAGTTGCCTATTTATCATACCTATTTGAAATCTAAAAAGTCACTTGAGACCTAAGGTGCCCCACAAATAAATCTTTACTTTTACCCTCAAAACTACTCTCCCTAGCCTCCCATATGTCACTGATTGCCACACCATTCACCTAACTGCTCAAGAAAATAGCTTGAATTTCTTTCAGACATTGCAGGCTCACCCCAACAAAACTAGCGTGAGGTGAATGAGGGGGTATCAAAAACTCAATAATTAAGATAAATAATATTTTAATATAATGTTTAAAAAATTGATACAAAAAATCTATGAGAACAATAAAGGTTTACAATTCTTTACCACTCAGCTTTATATTTATCCTATCAATGGTCACTAATTGATATTTTCTTAATTTTTATTCTGTATATAGGTATATATTTTGTCTTCCATACAGTGGAAGTGCCATGAGAATGGGAGTTTTATCTGCCTTGTTCACCACTTTATCCCATAAATATGTCTGCCTTTTATCAGGGTCTCCTACTGGCTGACGTCAAGGTTAAATTTTTCCAAGAGAGGATCTGTCATTTCAGGTTCTGGTGTTGGTTATTCCACTTCTTTCCTCTCTTTTCCCCCTCTAGACAGAGGGCTGGCTGTAGCTTCCTGCTGTTGGTGACCCCCGGAATGCCTCATGTTATGCCATTTCAGCTCTTCTGCCGTATTTATAAGCTACTTTGCGTATTAAATTTCCCCCTTTTAAAAAATGTTTTATTTATTTATTCATGAGAGTCAGAGAGAGAGAGAGAGAGAGAGGCAGAGGCAGAGGCAGAGGGAGAAGCAGGCTCCCTGCCTAGCAAGGAGCCCAATGCAGGGCTCGATCCCAGGATCCCGGGATCATGAGCTGAGCCGAAGGCAGATGCTTAACTATCTGAGCCACCCAGGCGCCCCTAAATTTCCCCTATTGAAATACTCGGAATGAATTTGATTTAACCGACTAGATCCTCGTCAATACAGTAGTTTAGGAAACAATTAGCTGAGTGTTTTATCTACATTATATGTAAATTCTTCAAAGTCTCCCATGAGGTAAAATAAAGAAGTATACAAATTATATAGTTATGTATTTGCAAGTAGTATAAATAACACTGTATAAACATGGCACATTTAATAAATTAAGGCACTTCTGAATTTTCCTATCTATGATGAAAGTCTTTTATTGATATTATAAAACCAAAAAAAAAAAAAGAGAGAACAGAATTAAATAGTGAGTTAGTTTAATTTAAAGGAAGAATTACAGGGGTCCTGGGTGGCTCAGTTGGTTAAGCATCTGACTCTTGGTTTTAGCTCAGGTCATGATCTCAGGGCTGTGAGACTGAGTCCCAAGTTGGGTTCCACGCTCAGTGGGCAGTCTGCTTGATGATTCTCTCCCTCTGTCTCTGCCCCCCCCCACTCCCATGTGCTCTCTTTCTCCCTCTCAGATAAACAAATAAATCTTAAAAAAAAATGAAGTCAACATGGATGGGACTGGAGGAGATTATGCTAAGTGAAATAAGCAGAGAAAGTCAATTATCATATGGCTTCACTCATTTGTGGAACATAAGGAAGAGCATGGAGGACATTAGGAGAAGGAAGGGAAAAATGAGGGGGGGGGAATCGGAGGGAGAGACGAACCATGAGAGACTATGGACTCTGAGAAACAAACTGAGGGTTCTAGAGGGGAGGGGGTGGGGGGATGGGTTAGCCTGGTGATGGGTATTAAGGAGGGCACATTCTGCATGGAGCACTGGGTGTTATGAACAAACAATGAATCGTGGAACACTGCACCAAAAACTAATGATGTAATATATGGTGATTAACATAACAATAAAAAATTAAAAAAAAAACTAATGATGTACTATATGGTGATTAACATAACATAAAATAAAATAAAAAATGAAGTCAGAATTAGACATTTTTGGGGAGAGACTTTTTTATTCTATAGGACATGCGTATTTCACAGGTGGTTTCTTTTCAATCCATTTTACGTAATTTTAGTATCAATTCCAATGAAAAGTAATTTTTAGATTTTTTCTGACTAGAAAGAAGAGCCATTAATCTGAATAACCTACAATTCACCAGAAGAGCAAATGATTTTAAATGCCAGCAATCCGATCACTTTCCTTGGTAAAAAGAGGCCACTTGTAGGGAAAAAAAAGTCTAATAATTTGAATTTCTTTATAAATATAAACATGCTTATAATGTGACAATTACATCAAAAATTTTGTCAGCAAAGAATGTAGGAATAAGCTCCTTTACACTTTGACTGCCAGAATATAATGCCACAGAGTAATGTTAGAGATATGATTTAAAAGTATCAAAAACAAAACACAAGTGGATCTAATTTTTACCCAAATATGATAGAGAATGCAAAGGGGAGGATGAGGAGGCGGCACGGCTGGGCAGCTGCATGGGCAGAACTCACTAACAGGCTGTGTGATTATGGCCAAGTAACTAGTCTTCCTTGGACTTCAGCTACCTGATCATAAAATTATAAGGAGTGTGAGAAGCAAAGAGCATCCTAATGTAAACAGACTTTGTAATGGGCAAACAGCTACTTAACACGGATCACTGCTGTGACTATGATGTGCAGTCATGGCTTAACCCCTTAGAGGACTGTCAATCTGACTACAACCCTTGAATCTTCTCATGCCCAATGCTGTTTCACATACTCGTTATTCATAATATTTCACCACTGGCTAAATATCGAATTTAGATCAAGGTCACCACTTTCTAAAAGCTTAATCTCCTTTCCAGCAGCACCTCATAAAGAGAAAAATCACACAGCCCTTTATATTTAATCTCCTTATCCTACTGTGAATATAGTCCTCCTCCATTTCTGTTCTCCAGATCCAACTTTTCATTTTTATAAAAAAGTTCAATATAAATAGAACACCCTTTCTGGGAGTGAAGTCCCATACATTTAAAATTCAGTTAAACTTGTCTCATATCATTGCCAGAAAGAGCTGCAGTTGCCATGAGGCATAAAGTGGAAGGCATCCCTAGATGCAGCAGCAGGGAGAAAAATAAATAAATAAAACAGCATGAATGAGGGCTTGCCCATTATTAGCTTTGCTCTATTCTTGGTTTCTGATGGAAGAATCACCAATGGGACTCTAGAACTAGATGGTTAAATATTTGCAGATGTCAACAGCTATGTGCATCGAACAGACATTTTGAAATTCGGTATTTTCAGAAGTATGGGTCATATGAAAAACGCTTATCCTGAGCCAGAGGCTCGGTGGGATAAATTACACAGGAGACTTTCCAACAGTCAGCTGTCAAACCTACTTTGCTGTCAATACTATAAGGTTATTTCTCATGTTCTTCTCATAGGAAACAACTGTTACAAAGAAATGAAAATGGCTTTATTGTATATATGAATTCTAGTTATAATACCTGCTTCTTCCTTAAAAGTCCATTATGATAATAGCCAGACAAAGAAAACTCCTATGGAATGGAGGAGTTCAATCCCATTATATTCAGTCTTATCAGGATGCAGGGCCTTCCCAAATTATTCTTCATACACACATGAACAACATCATAACGATTAACTGGACATCTTTTACTTGAGTGCTTTCTTGAAGCTACAATTTATGCAACAGCACTGTAATCATTCCCACTCTCAAAACCCTTCTGTTCACTAGTCTATTAAATACAACTGTAACTGACTACTGTGGTGGCTAATTTGAAAAAGCTATTACATTGCTTCTGGCTCCTGGTTTCCTTTTCTAATATGGATTTATTTGGAATCCAAATTGAACAAAGTATTGCTGCCTAATTTGACTTTGTAGTTACTGATGTCTTTATTTACCATTTATTATGTCTACAGTGTATAAAGCACATAACATGAATAAGTCATTAATTTGAATTGTGGCTTTGGGTATGGTAGTTTCTCATTTGTCAAATAAAAGTCTACATGAAGGCTTACATCCTTTCCTGAAATTCCAAAATAACATTATTGATAATATCATTATGCATGTTATATTTACCTGATCCATTTAGTGCACTGAGAGATTTTACAGAAAGGTAGTTTTTGTGTGCACATTCATGTACTCTATGTCTACCCGTAACTTACCTCTTCCCCTTCACTAATACAAATCTTTGAGTGGTGTTGTAAACTATTCTCATTTTCTCAACACAGGCTCATTCCTTTCTCTACGATGGTTTGAGTTTTCTCTCCATTATATCTCAGAAAATGTCGTTACTAGTGTTACCAATAATCTCTTGGCTTTCAATCATTATCTGGCTTGAGCACAATATGACATTGAGTACTATTTATGTTCAGTCATCTTGAGATTTTATTAGAAGGCCTTTTCCTGGTTTTCCTTTTGTGCCTCTATTCACTCAGTCCCTTTCAGTTAAATGCCAGAATTTCCCTAGATTTGTGTCCTTGCTATTCATTTCCTCTTGAGTGCTCTTATGTTGCAAAATGATACTCAGAATGAAATACTGCTACCCCCACTGATGGATAACAGTTGTTATTCATCTAGAGTATGAAGTAACAGCAGAAATGTTGCACTTTAAAAAAAAATTGATAAGTAAGTACTTTTTTAATGAGTATATGCTAATAGTGGAAAATTCCTACCTATGAGCCCCAGCCACCCTGAAGCCAAATCTGGGGGCAAATCCTATTACCAGGTTCTTTGTAATCCACAGGAATTGGTCCAATTAACACCCTCAACAACGTTTAAGAGTTGTCTGTTTCCCCACACCATTAGCTAACAAGATAAGCTATAAAGTATTTTCATCTTTGGCAATGTAATACTTAAAAATAGGACTTTTATTTTAGTCTTAACTTGTAATTCTATTATTTGTGAGGTTGAATGTCTTTTCATATACTTAAGTGGTATTTGTATTCCTTCTTCTGTGAACTGTCATTTTAACCCGTTTTTTTCCTTCCAAGGTTAATGATCTTATTTTTATTAATTTGTAGACAGCTTTTGAGGCCAAATTCTGAGAAACAATTTGAGACCAGGTAGATGAGACCATCAGTTACTGAGGTATCAAAAGAAAGGGGCATTGAAAGAGCACAGGACCAGAGGTGGTCAACCCTTCTTAGGAAGAGAGTGAGATACCTTTGAGAGGAAATGTTTCCTTTGAAGACTTAATGGTGTGGAGGGGGGAGCTGACTGAAAATAAAGGGCTCTAGTGAACCAAGACTGGGTCAAAGAATCAGAAGAAGCCAGACTTGTGAAAAAATGTACCATTTGTTAAAAACTACCACCACCAACAAGAACAATAAAAATAATAAGATCCACATGTCAGGATGATGGCAAAAGAAGGTGGTCTTGAAATATGAAATCAAGTAAACCATGGGATCTCCCTACCCTACCCACCTTAAGGTGTCTTCTATTGCTGGTTCAGGGATAGAAGCCAAAAAAATGAGAATGAGTTCAGCAAATAACAGTTTTAAAACACATGTGCACACACGCACATCCACACTCACACAAAGCAGGGGAAAATTTTACCTTGACACCCCAACAGGAATTTTATATGTAAACAAGTGATTGCACAACCGGAAGAAAACTAGGAATCATAAAATTAAAAAAAAAAAAAAAAACTCCAAATAGAAAAGGACAAATCACAGGAAGATGTGAAACAGGAGCTAATCAAATTCAGGAGAGACAGGAAATGAATGAGGACTAAATTATAAGGCACTTGTGATAGGCACAATTTTTAAAATGGCCAGTGAAAGATGACCCACTCTAATTCTCAGCACATTTGAATATAATGACATCACTCCTTTAATTATGATATGTTACATGGCACCATAACTTAAAATAGTGAAGATGATCCTATATTCTCCAGATGGGCCCTTAAAAGCATAGAGCTTTTTCCATCTGGTAGCAGAAGAGGAAGTCTGAGACACCTGAAGCATGAAAGGGATTTAATAAACTATCACTAGTGTAAAGATGGAGGAAGACACTTGACAAAGAAACAATACGAGCAACTTTTAGGAGCAAAGAGTGGTCCCTGGCTGACGATCAGGAATAAAATTGAAACTTTAGTCCTATAATCACAAAAATCTAAATTTAACCAACTACTTGAAGTGGATTCTTCCCCAGATCCTCCAGTTAAAAGCCCGGCCAGGCAACCTTGACTTCTGACTTGTGATACCCTAAGCTGAGCCTGCCTTGTGTTTTAACCAACAAAAGTGTGAGAAAACAAAGATGAGTGTTGGTTTTGTCCTGTAAGTTTGTAGTAATTTGTGATGGCAGCAATATAAAAGTAAGAGTTCCCAAGAGAGAACAGGTATAACCACATTTAACATAGGCTTATAAAGGATAGAACAGAAAAGAAACAAAAAGTAATACAAAAAGTTTAGAGAGAACATGACAGAAAAGACACAAAAAGATTATCCAACATACTTTTAACTGAAATACCTGAAGGAAAAATAGCAAATCAAAGGAATAGAAGAAATGTTTTAAGATTCTACTGAAGAAGACATTGCTGAAAGAAAAGCTCTGGATTTATGTATTAAAAGAACTCATCACATGCTAGGAAAAAAGAGAAAGGATGGTCAATTCCAAGAAATACTTTACCAAAACCATTATACTTTAAAAGTAACAAAAGAGGGGCGCCTGGGTGGCTCAGTCATTAAGCGTCTGCCTTCGGCTCAGGTCATGATTCTAGGGTCCTGGGATCAAGCCCCACATCGGGCTCCCTGCTCAGCAGGAAAGCTGCTTCTCCCTCTCCCACTCCCCCTGCTGGTGTTCCCTCTCTCGCTGTGTCTCTCTCTGTCAAATAAATAAATAAAATCTTAAAAATAAAAATAAAAGTAACAAAAGACCCCAGATTGTCAAAGCAATCTTGAAAAAGAAAAGTAAAGCTGGAGGTATCACAATTCCAGACTTCAAATTATATTACAAAGCTGTAGTAATCAAAACAGTATGGTCCTGACACAAAAACAGACACAAAGACCAATAGAACAGATTAGAAAACACAGAAAATTCAGAAATGAACCCACAACTATATGGTCAATTAATCTTTAACAAAGCAGGAAAGAATAGGAAATAGGAAAAAGATGGTCTCTTCAACAAACGGTGTTGGACAAACTGGAAAGCAACATGCAAAAGAATGAAACTGGACCACTTTCTTACACCATACACAAAAATAAATCCAAAATGGATTAAAGACCTAAATGTGAGACCTGAAACCATCAAAATCCTAGAAGAGAACACAAGCAGTAACTATTTTGACACTGGCTATAGCAAATTCTTTCTAGTACGTCTCCTCAGGCAGAGGAAACAAAAGCAAAAATAAACTATTGGGACTACATTCAAATAACAAGCTTCTACACAGTGACTGAAACAATCAACACAACTAAAAGGCAACCGACTGAATGAGAGAAGATATTTGCAAATGACATATTTGATAAAGGGTTAGTATCCAAAATACATAAAGAACTTACATAAATTGATATCCCCCAAAACCAAATAATCTAATTTAAAAATGGACAGAAGAAGTGAACATACATTTCTCCAAAGAAGATATCCAGATGGCCAAAAGACACATGAAAAGATGTTCATCACTTATCATCAGATAAGTGCAAATCAAAACTACCGTGAGATATCACCTGACACCTGTCCGAATGGCTAGAATCAACAACATAAGAAACAACAGGTGTTGGCGAGGACGTGGAGAAAAAGGAACCCTCTTGTACTGTGGGTGGGAATGCAAGTGGATGCAGCCACTGTGAAAAACAGTTACAGAGGTTCCCCAAAAAGTTAAAAATAGAACTACCTTAAGATCCAGTAATTGCACTACAGGGTTTTTACCCCCCCAAAATACAAAACCACTAATTCAAAAGGATACATGCACCCCTATGTTTTTAGCAGCATTATTTACCATATTCAAGCTATGGAAGTAGCCAGGGTGTCCACCAAATGATGCATGTTTAAAGAAGATGTGAGATAATGGAATATTATTCAGCCATAAAAAAGAATGAAATCTTGCCATTTATGACAACATGGAAGGAGCTAGAGAGTATAATGCTAAGTGAAATAAGTCAGAGAAAGACAAATACCATATGATTTCACTTATATGGAGAAATCACGAAACAAAACAAATGAGCAAGGGAAAAAAAGAAAGAGCGAGATAAGCCAAGAAACAGATTCTTAATAATAGAGGACAATTTGACGCTTGTCAGAGGGGAGAGGAGTGGGGGGATGGGTTAAAAAGGTGATGGGGATTAAGGAGGGCCCTTGTCATGATGAGCACCGGGTGATGTCTAGAATTGCTGAATCACTATATTGTACACCTGAAACTAATATAACACTCTATGTTAACTATACCAAAAATAAAGAAAATAAAATAAAATGGAAACTAATATCGTCCGAACTTCCAGAGAAAAAGGCCAAGTCACTTACAAAAAAGAAAACACAAAGCACAATAGTAGAGCAACATTTTCAAGAATCTAAAGGAAAGGACAAGGTATGAGCCAAGATTTTATTACCAGCAAAGTTTTAAACATTAGAAAAAGAATCTCAGGAAATATTGTACACATAAATGCTTCCTAAAAATAGAGGATGAAAATTTTACAACATAAGGATGGAGAAGGATTTAGAGAAATTTTGGTAGTGAGCATACCTAATTGATGATCTAGTACTAAAATAAAGAAAGTATTAAGTATTACAGTTGTAAGAATAACATGTAAATATTATTTGCTCTGATGAAGTAGAAATAACATAACTAAAAATGCAAAGAGAAGAGAGAAAGGAACATAGAATAACCTTATTAACGTATAGATGGGAATTAAAATATTGTAAGCTGACATCACAGAAAAATCTAAGAAAAGAAGACTCAGATGATTACATAATGGTATCAGTATAATGACAACTAGTGGAAACAACAAAAATGACCGCAAAATATAAAATGGTATGGCAGAGCTGTAGGATTTTCTTATATTAAGGATATTGGTTTATTTTGAATTCTATTGCAAATATCTTCTGTCAGTTTGTCATTTACCATTTAATTTTATTTTGATTGACATGAAGAGAGTTTTTTATTTCTCTCTAATAATTATATCAATCATTTTATACCCTCTGGATTTGGGGACTTTTAGAAAGAATTTTTCTACTCTGTCATTATATATATTTTAAAAATTTTCAATATTTTCTTCTATAGTTATAGTTTAATCACTGATTCTTGTACTTTTACAGAAATGTTAAGACAGAAAAGGTTTTTTTTTCAGTTTCCTTTTTTACAAACAACACTGAGTGAAAACTTTATCTTTCCTCCACTGACATGTGATGCCACACTTACTGTATGTCAAACTCCTGTATATTTTGGGAATTAATTCTTAGATATCCAACTCTTCAACTTACTTCTCTTGAAATTTATACACCAACACACTGTTTAGTATGATATAATACCTGGTTAGGCAAATCTCTTGCCATTACTTATTTTTTATTAAGTATTTTATTTTAATTCCAGTATAATTAACATCAAGTGTTATATCATTTCCCAGTGTACAATTATATACATTACTCAGGGCTCATCATAAGTGTACTCTTTAATCCCCATCACCTGTTTCACTCACCCCCTGACCCATCTCCAAAAAACTTCTTCACCATTCTTATGTACTTATTTTTCCATGACTGGTTCTAAAGGGGCATCTTCATGAACCGTCAATTTTGCTTCAAAATAAGTAATTTAATGTTTTACATTTGTGAAAAAAACCCCACAGAATTTGCATGTAAGATGACGTCCACCTGGGCACCTACCACCAAATTCCCTGTCAATGTTTCCAGATGCTCCTGTTTTTAGGGTTAGTTTCATAAAAAGGGGGAAAGAGGTCAGGCTTTGCAGTCAGAGATTTGGGTTTGTTCCCTGCCTAAACTGCTTATCATTTTATAACCTTGAGCCTATTACTTTAGTTGGTTGCATGTCAGTTTCTTCATTTGAAAATAAAGAGGGTAAAAATGCCTACTTTGTAGAGTTTCTGAAGCATTGGATAAATTTTATTTTGAGTAGCTTTGCCTGACTCATGGTGGGAACTCTCTGGAAAATAATTTCAAATAGATAACATCCTCATCCATAGCTCCAATCTCGATTTCTCTCCTAACTTCAGAATTGCCAGGACTTGAATCCTTTTGTTTGATAACTTTCTATTCATCCTTTAAGAAAGCTCAACCATCACCTCCTTTGGGAATTGTTTTTTTTCACTTCTCCATGTTTAGTACTTCTTTTCCTTTATCACTCTGCCCACAAGTTTATAAATTGTGGTGTATTCTATTTATCTGATTATTTGTTTGCCTCACCAAGGAAACTGTTAACTCCTACATGGCAAGTCACTTGTCACTGATACTACTGTCTCAATTCTAGCATATTACTTCCCTCATAATTAATTCTCAAAAGTAGCTGTTGCTTGAACATACATATTCTATGGGGAAAAAGGAGAGCACATAGGACATATTATGTTTGTAATTTTTCTTTGCTCTTTGCTTTATGAGAACAAAGTGGGGTAAAGGATGACACTGAATCACTTTCTAGAAATTTTTTTTTTAAGATTTTGTTTATTTATTTGACAGAGAAAGATACACAGCGAGAGAGAGAACACAAGCAGGGGGAGTGGGAGAGGGAGAAGCAGGCTTCCCACGGAGCGGGGAGCCCGATGCGGGGCTCGATCCCAGGACCCTGGGGTCATGACCTGAGCCGAAGGCAGATGCCCAACGACTGAGCCACCCAGGCTCCACCTAGAAATGTTTTTTGTTATTGTCCTGTTAAACTGCACTGACTGAACACAGACGCCTGGCTCTACCTGGCAATAGAAAGTGCAGGCACCACAACAGGAAGTGCAGGCACCATGACAGGAAGTATAGGCACCACAACAGGAAGTGCAGACACCACGCAAGCGCACAGAAGGCTGTGTAATTTGACCCCTCCTCGCTGACTTCCGGCCTAACCGAGGGCAACAACGGAAGGCGAGGCGAGGCGAGGCCCGGCGCAGTGGCTGCAGCCTATAGAGATACAGGTATTTTCAGAGACTTGCAAGATTTTGTGTATTGCTTTCTTGCTGGTGGGTTTCTTGGTATAATTTTTGAAGTTAAGCTGGTGGCTCCACTCTGGAGTTGCGGCGCTCGTAATACTCTACACTGACGTGAAGGGCGGGGTTTTTACCCCGCTCCACTAGGCATTTGCATTTTGTCTTCTTTTGGGGCCCCCTTTGTCCCACGATGCAACAGGCTTTAGAACAAGCTGTGGACCGTGCGGACTATGTCATCGCAAGTGCCCAGCAGAGGCCTCCTAAAAGGAAACGCTTGTCAAGTGGGGAAGCCTCTCTCTATGAAAAACTTTACGACATGTATGTGGAAGAATGTGGGAAAGAGCCTGAGGCTCCGGAGGAACTAAGAAGCAACACGAACTTGCTAGAGAAGCTCGTTAGGAGAGAGTCATTGCCGTGTTTAGTGGTCAACCTACACCCAGGAGAGGAGGGATATTCCCTGATGCTCGAGGGGAAACACGGAGCATATTCGGAGACCATTCGGCTGCCTTACGAAGAAGGGGAATTGCTGGAATACCTGGATGCTGAAGAATTACCTCCTGTTCTGCTGGACGTCCTGGAAAAATCTCAGGTTAACATTTTCCACTGTGGGTGTGTCATAGCACAGGTGCGGGACTACAGGCAGTGCAGTGGTGGGGAACCTCCCGGCTACCAGAGCAGGCATATTCTCCTGCGCCCAACCATGCAGACATTAGCCTGCGACGTGCAGTCCATAACCAGTGATGGCCAGGAATGGACCCAGGAGGACAAACTATTGCTTGAGAGCCAACTGATCTTGGCTACTGCGGAACCCCTGTGCCTCGATCCTTCCATATCAGTAGCCTGCACCGCAAACAGGCTGCTCTATAACAAGCAAAAGATGAACACTCACGGGATGAAAAGGAACTTCAAGAGGTATTCTGCACCCTCTCTGAGTCGGCAGCAGGAGCTGTCTCATTGTCCACCTCCTCCTGAGCTAAATGTATTGACTTCTTGCAAAAAAAGCAAAGAAAGTATAACAAGTGAGAATTCTGACTTCATAATTTCTAAAGCAGAAAATTACGTAGATAAGAGGAAACAGAGACCCTGTGACTTGGCTGTGCCTTCTGAAGTGGATGTGCAGAAATATGCTAAATGGGAGAAGTTTGTCAAATATGATGACTCACAACCAACAGTCTGGCCAGTCCATGAGGTAAAAGATGATTCTGTATTTGGATATGAAGGTGATGATGAGTCTCAGACAACAAAGCTGACCCTCATGCAGTCACTTAATGATCCACTTATCTCTGGAAAAAGAAGGCAACGTAAAAAAGTCAGATATGAGAGACAGATGTCTCCTCCTCTGCACCCTTCCCCAGATGACCATTCAGATAGTGTCATGCCTGGGTCAAAGACTGATGCTGGGGTAGTAGTCACTGAGTCAGAAGTGGTGGTCCCGCAGAAGACCAAATATCCAGTCACCATGTCACAAAGTTCCAGCAACTCAGCAAGCCTCAGCCAGCTTCCTCCAGGGAAAGCAACTGAACAGCCTAAAACTGTGTCTGTTCAGTCTTCAGTCCAGGGGAAGGGAGTCAGACATCCATCTCCAACCATCAGACTTCCGTCGAGCTCAGAAAAGACTTCATCAGGAAACAGTTTTACTCTGTGGCAAGGAAACAGCTTTCTTAAATCTCCATCTCCTGTTCTTGCTTCTAACCCACCAAGTCTTTCTCAGAAATCCACTGTGGATGTGAATCCAGTGAGCACATTTCCTGCAGCCACCGTGTCCACTACCAGCTCATCACAAAGAATCCTGGCCACCCAGGTCATGAACAACTCCCAGAAATCCTCTGTGGAAGTGATTCGAGTTGGCACGCCACTTCCTCCAGCCACTGTGTCCACCATCAGCTCAACCCAAAGAACCCTGGCCACCCAGGTCATGGCCAACTCCCAGAAATCCTCTGTGGAATTAATTCAAATTAGCACACTTCCTGCAGCCACCCTGTCAACTACCAGCACATCACAAAGAGCCCTGGCCACCCCAGTCATGGCCAACTCCCAGAAACCCTCTGTGGAAGTGAATCGAGTTAGCACACTTCCTGCAGCCACTGTGTCCACCACCAGCTCATCACAAAGAATCCTGGCCACCCCGGTCATGAACAACTCCCAGAAATCCTCTGTGGAAGTCATACGAGTTAGCACGCTTCCTCCAGCCACTGGGTCCACCACCAGCTCAACCAAAAGAACCCTGGCCACCCAGGTCATGGCCAACTCCCAGAAATCCTCTGCAGAACTGATTCAAATTAGCACGCTTCCTGCAGCTACCCTATCAACTACCAGCTCATCACAAAGAGCCCTGGCCACCCCAGTCATAGCCAACTCCCAGAAATCCTCTATGGAAGTGATTCGAGTTAGCATGCTTCCTCCAGCCACCCTGTCAACTACCAGCTCATCACAAAGAACCCTGGCCACCCCGGTCACGGCCAACTCCCAGAAATCCTCTGGAGAAGTGATTCGAGTTAGCACTCTTCCTCCAGCCACCCTGTTAACTACCAGCTCATCACAAAGAACCCTGCCCACCCAGGTCAGAACCAACTCCCAGGAACCCTCTGTGGAAGTGATTCGAGTTAGCATGCTTCCTCCAATCACTGTGTCTACTACCAGCTCATTTCAAAGAACCCTAGCCACCCAGGTCACAGCCAACTCCCAGAAGCCCTCTGTGGAAGTGAATCGGGCTAGCATCTTTCCTGCAGCCACTGTGTCCACTGCCAACTCATTGCAAAGAACCCTGGCCACCCCAGTCATGACCAACTCCCAGAAACCCTCTATGGAAGTGATTGAAGTTAGAATGCTTCCTCCAGCTGCTCTGTCCACTACCAGCTCATCACAAAGAACCCTAGCCACCCAGGTCACGGCCAACTCCCAGAAATCCTCTGTGGAAGTGAATCGGGCTAGCATCCTTCCTGCAGCCACTGTGTCCACTGTCAACTCATTGCAAAGAACCCTGGCCACCCCAGTCACGACCAACTCCCAGAAACCCTCTATGGAAGTGATTGAAGTTAGAATGCTTCCTCCAGCTGCTTTGTCCACTACCAGCTCATCACAAAGAACCCTAGCCACCCAGGTAACAGCCAACTCCCAGAAATCCTCTGGGGAAGTGAATTGGGCTAGCATCCTTCCTGCAGCCACTGTGTCCACTGCCAACTCATTGCAAAGAACCCTGGCCACGCCAGTCACAACCAACTCCCAGAAACCCTCTATGGAAGTGATTGAAGTTAGAATGCTTCCTCCAGCTGCTTTGTCCACTACCAGCTCATCACGAAGAACCCTAGCCACCCAGGTCATGGCCAACTCCCAGAAATCCTCTGGGGAACTGAATTGGGCTAGCATCCTTCCTGCAGCCACTGTGTCTACTGCCAACTCGTTGCAAAGAACCCTGGCCACTCCAGTCACAACCAACTCCCAGAAACCCTCTATGGAAGTGATTCGAGTTAGAAAGCTTCCTCCAGCCACTTTGTCCACTATCAGCTCATCACAAAGAGCCCTGGCCACCCCGGTCATGGCCAACTCCCAGAAAACCTCTGGGGAAGTGAGTCAAATTAGCATGCTTCCTCCAGCCACCCTGTCCACTACCAGCTCATTACAAAGAACCCTGGTCACCCCCGTCATGGCCAATACCCAGAAATCCTCTGCGGAAGTAATTCGAATTAGCATGCTTCCTCCAGCCACCCTGTCAAATACCAGCTCATCACAAAGAACCCTGGCCACCCCAGTCATGGCCAGCTCCCAGAAATCCTCTGTAGAAGTGAAACGAGTTAACATTCTTCCTGCAGCCTCCCTGTCCACCGCCAGCTCATCACAGAGAAGCCTGGCCACCCCAGTGATGGCCAGCTCTGCAGGCCACAACATCATCAAAGTAGTGGGCCCTGGTTGCGGAGCCCAGGCTTTGGGGAGAGGTCCCAGTCCCAGGAAGGGCTCTACCTCTGGGACCACAGCTCCTGCGGGAATCAAGCCCAGCACCCTGCCCTCAGGAGCTCGGCCACCAAATGCAGTGCCTGATGCACCGCCGATTCCTTCCCAAGTAGGTGTTCAATTTATTTTAAAAAATGCCTCCAGTATCAGTCCAGTAACTCTACTGGAGCTTCCACAAGTTTCGCTCCCTTTGAACACCCCGCAGCAGCCTCAGCAGCAGTGGCTCTATCAGTTGATTCCACAAACACAACTGCAACAAACCACAACTACTAGTCAACAGCCCACAACTACTGGTTCTCAGGAGCCAGTGCCACAGGGTTCAAGTGCACAAGGTTCAACCAGTCAGAGAACAGTGTCATCTGCTCAGCAAGCCATTGTCCTTAACCTCCCTGCAGCAGGAAGTTTTCTGCAGCCCCAGGCGGTGGTGTTGGCTGCGCCTGGCTCTGCGGAGAGCCAGAGAAGACCCCGGCAGATCAGCCCTCGCCCTGTGCACCCACTGCTGCCGGCCCCTGCCTCGCAGCCGCCACCCCTGCAGCAGGCACAACCCTTCAGAATCTTGCAGGGCCCCGTGGCTGTCACGACAGTGGCCACGCAGACAGCTGGGCCGCCTCGGGGCCGGCAGGCCGCAAGCCAATCCAGAGGTAAAAGGAAGAAAGGTACATCAACTACTCCAAAATCCTAGGTCTTGCATTACTTCTCTCTTTTTTAAAAACAAAACAAAAAAACATTGAAGCAAAGAGTTTCTGAGTATTTACTTCATCTTTGTCTTTAATGTCTCAGTATTTTACATTGCTAGTATACAAACCATATAGAAGCACAACCTAGTGCTTTTTATATAAAAACAGGGAAATGTCTTAATGAAAAAAAAAAGAATGGATTTTGATGTTAGCTACCATCAGGTCAATATCCTAGCTCTGCAATTTACTAACCTTAAGCCTATTTCCTAAATTCACTGAGTCTCCATTTCCTTACCTGTAAACTATTAATAGGAATATTCACTTCTTAAGTTTATTGTCAAGGTTAATGTAAGATACATTAAATATTGAAATTTAAATTTAGATTAATTTTAACTAATATAAATACTAAATATCTGAAAGAAATAAACCTAAATAAGCTTAAAATAAACTATAGTAATAATATTAGTGCAAATAATAGTTTTGTTATATTTCGTAAAAGCCAACCTTGGCATATAAGCCACAGGAACTTAATTCTTCAAAAAAAAAAACCACTAGACTTTTCAGTGTGTGTGTACACACACACACACACACACACACATCTTTGAGGTTTTCAAAATCACAGAGATACAGGTACAGCCAGAGACCTACAGATGCAGGCGTGGATATAGAGACTTGAATCCTCTGTTAAATAAACAGTAGCCCTTCTACTCTGCCTACATGCCCCACATGGTGAAGTCTCTCTCTTTCTGATAAACCTGGATGCATTAGGCACTTGTAATTCGTTCTTCAGGAACTGGGGGATGATTTGGATATATGACTCAATATCATTTGCCAGACAATATTCTTCAAATGCATTATTCATGTGGTGCTTGTTATTTTGCAAACATTTCATAAGATACGAATGCACCTGCTGTCTCCTCTTGCTCCTCTATTCTGTCTCAATTATTTTGTCCCCACCAGACAAGGTAATAATCACAAGAGAGAAAAGGTAAAAGTTTCTTGACTTAACAATGGCCAAGTGAATGAAAAACGGTAGGTTTAGATGAACTGATGAAACAAATGACAACGGAATTACAGGGAAAAGAATAAATATTTGTGATACTTAAAGACAGCTGCTAATTAAAAATGATTTCTGCAGCTCCTAAATAATATATTTTACGATAGCATTTTACCTTTACAATAGCGTTAAACCTTCCCCCTGTTTAAGTAAATTCATAAATGTGGGTAATACTTTTAAAATACTTATATGTAGGGGCGCCTGAGTGGCTCAGTCGGTTAAGCATCTGACTTTTGGTTTCAGCTCAGGTCCTGAACTCAGGGTCTTGAGACTGAGCCCCGCCCCGGGCTTCAGGCTCATCAGGGAGTCTGCTTCTCTCCCTCTGCCCCTCCCCCCTCAAATAAATAAATCTTTAAAAATAAATATAATAAAATACCTATATGTAACTGTAAAGATTTATATCACTCAAAAATGTCACCTTTCCGAGTTTTTGAAGTTTGCTTCAAAAGAATGAGCAACTGAAAACATCATAAAAATATATTTGTTAAATAGTTCTTTTTGTTAAAAGACTTTATTTTATTGTAATATTTGCTATTTCAGACCTCTACTTGGATGACTGGTAAGCATCATTTCACTTTACATGTCCAAGTATGATGGCATTCATCATTTATTTCTCTGAGCCTGCCAGTGCCTTTACTGTTTGGTGTTAGAATAATTCACAAAGTACCTGAATTAATTACAAAGTAGTTTTAAATACTTTACAAAACAAAATCTATCTGCATACCCTTACCCCTAACGACTTCTACTCCAATTTGTGGGCTTTGAGGGATTCTTAGAGAAATTCTCAGACTTCCTTCTTTTTTTAAAAGTTTATCTCAATTCAATTAATTAACATATAGTGTGTTACTAGTTTCAGAAGTAGAGTCACACTTCCTTCTTAACAGCTGAACAACCAACCACCCAATGTAAGGTAACAGTATGAAAAAGTGGGGGGCAGAGTGAGTCCTGACACTAGCAAATAGATTTCTGATAAAACATTTTCATTCGTGACATTTCATCACATGTCATAGTGCATTGCCAAATACCCTTCCCTGCATGTGCATACTCTGTGGAATCAAATTCAAACTATTTTGTTTGGCTATATGAGCCTGGGTTTGGCCTGTCTCTCCTCCCCATTTCCTACCATTTCCGCATTCACAGTTGTGACTTTGGCAGTACTTAAACGACTGTTGCTCCTGATGGGCTGGGTTGTGCCTCACTTCCATGTTTTGGTTGAGACCCTAACCGGGAACTCCTTTCTATTCTGTGCTTGTAGTGCAATGTTTAGCCTAAGTACCATAGCTCTGGAATCTGAGTCTATTTCTGTATCATCCCTTACTACCTTTAAATTATTTCACAAGCCTATTTGTGGATCAAATATAGTAGTAAAGATAAAGAAAAATAAGAATTGAAAATGTACATTGATATAAGTATCCTTTTCAGATTTGGGTTTTTTTTTTTTTCAAACAGAGATTGTATTACTTTGCATTAATTTCATAACATTAGCATTTTTATTTAATTGGTTAAAAATTTGCTCTCTCTATAATCATTAATATATGTAATACATATTTATATTCTCTGTATTGAATGTCACAATAGTCTTTTTAAAACATCAAAAGTACTAAATTGGAACTATTACTGTAAAAAATTGGGTATGTATAAAATAGTACTTTTATCAGTATTTAAATGTAATTTCTCTTTAAGCAGAGGTTAAAATCATACTTATATGTAAGAAACAAGAAAATTAAATACAACTTTTTTGTTTTCTTGGCTTTAAACCAAGAAAATATTCCTAAAGTTATGATCCAGTCATAAGTCATTCTGATGAATTATAACAAAAAATTTTTCTTTTACAAAATTTTAAGGCCAAACTGAGGAACAAGAAGAAGACAAGTCAGTAAGACTCTCCCTTTTATTTCAACTTACCCCATTTCTTGTGCATTTGTATTTCTTAAAGATTTTGAATTTTGGGCATACACTTAATCTATGCAAATAAAACAGTGTTTTCCTGTCTCTGTTTAGCTGTTATTGTAGCATGTGATAGTAGTCTGATGGAGTTTTACTAGACTGGGGTGCTATGTTTGGGATGACAAACATGAAATAATTCTGGTAACAGGGACACTTGGAAGTGGTGCTCATTCTCTACTGCAAATGAGTTATGCATTATCGTTGATTTATAAAATGATGTAAGATTAGTTTTCTGATGCTGTGGACACAGAAAACAAATGGTAGTTTCCAATCTAAGCCCAAATCAAACATCCCAATGTGAAACCCCTGATCTACAAAAGATGTTGCCTTACACATGCCCCACTCCACACAGCCTACTTCACCATAGGTGGGTGAAGGACTTTACATGTTTTATGACTGATGATTCCCGGAGGCAAAGAGGGAGAAGACCAATCAAAACTAGCAGTGTCTAAACATTCACCTAAAATGCATTAACAGTGACTATGAAAGGGTCACCCTACCTTGCATTTATTCAGTCATTTATTCACACACATTTATTGAGCACCTATTACAGGACAGACTATGTCAAAGCCCATAAGACACAAAAGTAAATGAGACATAATGTCTTTCAAAAGCTTACAGTCTAGTACATTAAGAACAAATAAATATTAACAAAGTAGAGAAAACTAGTTTGGCTTTGAAATCAAATTGTATTTATGAAGCACAATTTATGCATTAACCTTTTAATTTTTTATTGTATTTTGAGACAGGCTTTCAATGATCATTTTAAGAAACATTGCAATTTAGGATTTAAAATGGAAACAGCAACAGATATCCAGATGTAGTGTTGATGTAATATTACTTTGTTTTTATCAGTTGCCCTCATTTCAGCTTAATAAGCGCTCTTGGCTCTCATCTTTCAATGTTTAATCAAAAGCAATTAAACTGATATACAAATGCCATCTCCCCTGCTTTAAGAATGACACAACACACAATTTCATTATAATAGGCAACTGGAATGTTTGTAGAATGATCAGCTCATTTTTATTTTTAAAATATGTGCTTTTCTTGCAATGTATGCTTATAAATAAAATGTCCACACACACAAATTTTATTTGATAAATGCCACGTGGATATTTGTCTTGTATACTGAACACAAAGTTCATTCCATGTGGTATTTCTATTAAAAGGCTGCTATTCTTTTGCTAGTCTCTAGAGAAATAAATATTTTAGCTAATGAACTGCATTAGCAAAAAGTATAAGATAAGCAGAAAAAGAACAAAGTGTGTGTGTGTGTGTGTGTGTGTGTGTATGCACATGTGCACATGTATGTGTGTTTAAGATAGACTCTTTTAAGATTCAGTTTCAAATAAGGGATCAGAAGGTTATAGTGGAAATGCCAGACATGTTTTATGAGACCAGATTCAATTAGTTAGGTCTGTAGAGTAGGCTGGCTGTATTAATGGTCCCAGTTCTTCACTCCTGCCTATATCCATACCCTCTGCCATGTAACCTCCACTCTGAGTCTCAGTCTGCTATGTGACCTGCATGGGCCAAGTCATGAAGCAGGAGCTTGAATCAGTACTTACACATCTCTTCTTCCTCTGTTACACCTCTGCTGTTGACGTGAAAACGTGCCTGAGCTAGCTTCTGGAGGATGGAAGTCTCATAGAGCTAGATTCTAGCATTCCCAGTTATTCCATCTTAAGATATCCAAAATCAGTCAACAAGTAGTTAACTTCTAAAGAGAAGGTCAGTTGTAGCTGGCTATGTTTAGGAGACCATATACTTTTTCATCCCGAGGGTAATTTTTTTTATCATCATCAGTTAGGAAAACACATTATGTGGGATAGTACATATCAATGTCTTAAGATTTAATAGATTTTCCATTAAGCATTAATGACATATATTCAATAACATCCTTAAACACTCAGAGGCTTTAGAAAGATACTCTATTAAAAAGAAAGATGTATCAGGATTTGAGCATTTCTTCAAAAAGGAATTATTTTTCCTTGGTTTAGTAGCTGAAAAAACATGAAAAGGCCACATCAATATTAATAATAAATGTGTATTTATCCCACACATTCACTCAATAAATATTTATTGAGAAACTACTATGTGCCAGTCACTGTTCAAAGCTATAGGAAACAAAAGAGATAAGCTTTTGGATTTTTTTTTAAAGATTTTATTTATTTATTTGAGAGAGAGAATGAGAGATAGCACAAGAAGGAAGAGGGTCAGAGGGAGAAGCAGACTCCCCGTCGAGCAGGGAGCCCGATGTGGGACTCGATCCAGGGACTCCAGGATCATGACCTGAGCCGAAGGCAGTCGCTTAACCAACTGAGCCACCCAGGTGCCCAAGCTTTTGGATTTTGATTGAAGTGCTTTGCTTGGCAAACCCAAATAAAAAAAAGTCCTTAATTCAACCGGATACAACAAACCCAACAACATGAAAATCACTAAAAAGTTTATTTTTACAGAAATAAAAAGTTAAAAATACTAAATTTGTGTTTATGCACAAAAATGAAACAAAAATATAGAAGATTGAGATATGTGAGCTATAATTAATATGCCTTAATATTGTTTTAATTTTGACTCCTATAATTAATTCCTGACTAATCTGTGCCCCAAGACTTATATGGCTAAGAACCATTTAAGTGAATCTAAAAACTTACAGTTTTAGCATGATCTGAAGATGAAGAGTTGCCAATTTATTAAGCCCTGAATCATGGAAACCCCTACCACTTGTTGGAAGTGTTTAAGGGTTTGGAGCATGGTGCGAAGGTGAAGTAGACGGGATTTAAATCCAACTTCCACCATTTATAAGTTGCCTGACCTTGAGTCAGTTATTTAAATTCTAACTTATTATCATAAACATTTTTTAAAATTCCAGAG